>NC_060121.1:2244911-4976161 GCF_021461395.2 Schistocerca americana | reverse complement strand
CTCAAATTGCGTCGAGATTCAATATATCGTCCTGCAGGCAACTTGTCTACAAGGGGATATTGCTGCCTCGGGCACTATATAATCCTTCCCTGTGAGTCTAGATTTTCGAATCAGACACGAAACTGATAGTTAATTGTAAAGTTCAGGGCCTCCTAATGACGATGGAATACTAAAATTGAGTCGAGATTCAATACATCGTCCTTCAGCCGACTTGTCTCCAAGGGTCTATCGCTGCCTCGGGCACCCTATGGTCGTTCTCCTGTGAGTCTAGATTTTCAAATCCGACGCAAATCTGATAGTTAACTGTAACGTTCAGGGCCTCCTAATGTCGATGGAACACTCAAATTGCGTCTAGATTCAATACATCTTCCTCGAGCCGACTTGTCTGCAAGGGTCTATTGGTGCCTCGGGCAATTTATGATCGTTCTCCTGTAAGTCTAGATGGTCGAATCCGACGCAAAACTGATAGATTGTAACGTTCAGGGCCTCCTAATGACGATGGAACACTCAAATTGCGTCGAGATTCAATACATCGTCCTCCAGCCGACTTGTCTCCATGGGGATATTGCTGCCTCGGGTACCTTATGGTCGTTCTCCTGTGAGATTAGATTTTCGAATCCTACGCATAACTGATAGTTAATTGTAACGTTCAGGGCCTCCTAATGACGATGGAACACTCAAATTGCGTCGAGATTCAATACATCGTCCTTCAGCCGACTTGTCTCCAAGAGTCTATTGCTGCCTCGGGCATTTTATGGTCGTTCTACTGTGAGTCTAGATTTTCGAATCCGACGCATAACTGATAGTTAATTGTAACGTTTAGCGCCTCCTAATGACGATGGAACACTCAAACTGCGTCGAGATTCAATACATCGTCCATCAGGCGACTTGTCTACAAGGGGATATTGCTGCCTCGGGCACTATATGGTCCTTCCCTGTGCGTCTAGATAATCGAATCAGACGCGTAACTGATAGTTAATTGTAACGTTCAGGGTCTCCTAATGACGAACATTCAAATTGCGTCGAGATTCAATACATCGTCCTCAAGCCGACTTGTCTCCAAGGGTTTTTGCTGCCTCGGGCACACTATGGTCCGTCTCCTGTGACTAGATTTTCTAATCCGACGTGAAACTGATCGTTAATTGTAACGTTCAGGGCCTCCTAATGACGATGGAACACTCAAATTCCGTCGAGATGCAGTACATCGCCCTTCAGCCGACTTGTCTCCAAAGGTCTATTGATGCCTAGGGCACCTTATGGTCCGTCTCCTGTGAGTCTAGATTTTCGAATCCGACGCATAACTGATAGTTAATTGTAACGTTTAGCGCCTCCTAATAACGATGGAACACTCAATTGCGTCGATATTCAATACATCGTCCTTCAGCCGACTTGTCTCCAAGGGTCTATTGCTGCCTAGGGCAACTTATGGTCGTTCTCCTGTGAGTCTAGATTGTCGAATCCGACGCAAAACTGATAGTTAATTGTAACGTTCAGGGCCTCCTAATGACGATGGAACACTCAAATTGCGTGGAGATTCAATACATCGTCCTCCAGCCGACTTGTCTCCAAGGGGATATTGCTGCCTCGGGCACCATTGGATCCGTCTCCTGTGAGTCTATATTTTCGAATCCGACGCGAAACTGAAAGTTAATTGTAACGTTCAGGGCCTCCTAATGACGATGGAACACTCAAATTACGTCGGGATTCAATACTTCGTCCTCCAGGCGACTTGTCTACAAGGGGATATTGCTGCCTCGGGCACTATATGGTCCTTCCCTGTGAGTCTAGATTTTCGAATCAGACGCGAAACTGATAGTTAATTGTAAAGTTCAGGGCCTCCTAATGACGATGGAACACTCAAATTGCGTCGAGATCCAATACATCGGCTACCAGCCGACTTGTCTCCAAGGGTCAATTGCTGCCTCGGGCATCTTATGGTCGTTCTCCTGTGAGTCTAAATTTTCGAATCCGACCCATAAATGATAGTTAATTGTAACGTTTGGCGCCTCCTAATGGCGATGGAACACTCAAATTGCGTCGAGATTCAATATATCGTCCTGCAGGCAACTTGTCTACAAGGGGATATTGCTGCCTCGGGCACTATATGGTCCTTCCCTGTGAGTCTAGATTTTCGAATCAGACGCGAAACTGATAGTTAATTGTAAAGTTCAGGGCCTCCTAATGACGATGGAATACTCAAATTGAGTCGAGATTCAATACATAGTCCTTCAGCCGACTTGTCTCCAATTGTCTATGGCTGCCCCGGGCACCTTATGGTCGTTCTCCTGTGAGCCTAGATTTTCAAATCCGACGCAAATCTGATAGTTAATTGTAACGTTCAGGGCCTCCTAATGACGATGGAACACTCAAATTGCGACTAGATTCAATACATCTTCCTCGAGCCGACTTGTCTGCAAGGGTCTATTGGTGCCTCGGGCAGTTTATGATCGTTCTCCTGTAAGTCTAGATGGTCGAATCCGACGCAAATCTGATAGTTACTTGCAACGTTCAGGGCCTCCTAAGGACGATGGAACACTCAAATTGCTTCGAGATTCAATACAGCGTCCTCCAGCCGACTTGTCTCCATGGGGATATTGCTGCCTCGGGCACCTTATGGTTGTTCTCCTGTGAGATTAGATTTTCGAATCCGACGCATAACTGATAGTTAATTGTAACGTTCAGGGCCTCCAAATGACGATGGAACACTCAAATTGCGTCGAGATTCAATACATCGTCCTTCAGCCGACTTGTCTCCAAGGGTCTATTGCTGCCTCGGGCGACTTTTGGTAGTTCTACTGTGAGTCTAGATTTTCGAATCCGACGAATAACTGATAGTTAATTGTAACGTTTAGCGCCACCTAATGACGATGGAACACTCAAACTGCGTCGAGATTCAATACATCGTCCTCCAGGCGACTTGTCTACAAGGGGATATTGCTGCCTCGGGCACTATGTGGTCCTTCCCTGTGAGTCTAGATTTTCGAATCAGACGCGAAACTGATAGTTAATTGTTAAGTTCAGGGCCTCCTAATGACGATGGAATACTAAAATTGAGTCGATATTCAATACATCGACCTTCAGCCGACTTATCTCCAAGGGTCTATCGCTGCCTCGGGCACCTTATGGTCGTTCTCCTGTGAGTCTAGATTTTCAAATCCGACGCAACTCTGATAGTTAACTGTAACGTTCAGGGCCTCCTAATGACGATGGAACACTCAAATTGCGTCTAGATTCAATACATCTTCCTCGAGCCGACTTGTCTGCAAGGGTCTATTGGTGCCTCGGGCAGTTTATGATCGTTCTCCTGTAAGTCTAGATGGTCGAATCCGACGCAAAACTGATAGTTACTTGTAACGTTCAGGGCCTCCTAATGACGATGGAACACTCAAATTGCGTCGAGATTCAATACTTCGTCCTCCAGCCGACTTGTCTCCGTGGGGATATTGCTGCCTCGGGCACCTTATGGTCGTTCCCCTGTGAGATTAGATTTTCGAATCCGACGCATAACTGATAGTTAATTGTAACGTTCAGGGCTTCCTAATGACGATGGAACACTCAAATGGCGTCGAGATTCAATACATCGTCCTTCAGCCGACTTGTCTCCAAGAGTCTATTGCTGCCTCGGGCAAATAATGATCGTTCTACTGTGAGTCTAGATTTTCGAATCCGACGCATAACTGATAGTTAATTGTAACGTTTAGCGCCTCCTAATGACGATGGAACACACAAACTGCGTCGAGATTCAATACATCGTACATCAGGCGACATGTCTACAAGGGGATATTGCTGCCTCGGTTACCATATGGTCCTTCCCTGTGAGTTTAGATATTCGAATCAGACGCGTAACTGATAGTTAATTGTAACGTTCAGGGTCTCCTAATGACGATCATTCTATTTGCGTCGAGATTCAATACATCGTCCTCCAGCCGACTTGTCTCCAAGGGTTTTTGCTGCCTCGGGCAACTTATGGTCCGTCTCCTGTGACTAGATTTCCTAATCCGACGCGAAACTGATCGTTAATTGTAACGTTCAGGCCTCCTAATGACGATGGAACACTTAATTGCGTCGAGATTCAATACATCGTCCTCCAGGCGACTTGTCTACAAGGGGATATTGCTGCCTCGGGCACTATATGGTTCTTCCCTGTGAGTCTAGAAAATTCGAATCAGACGCGAGAGTGATAGTTAATTGTAACGTTTAGCGCCTCCTAATGACAATGGAACACTTAATTGCGTCGAGATTCAATACATCGTCATTCAGCCGACTTGTCTCCAGGGGCATATTGCTTCCACCTGCACCATATGGTTCGTCTGCTGTGAGTCTAGATTTTTGAATCCGACGCGAAACTGATAGTTAATTGTAACGTTTAGGGCCTCCTAATGACGAAAATTAAAATTGCGTCGAGATTCAATACATCTTCCTCCAGCCGACATGTCTCCAAGGGTTTTTCCTGCCTCGGGCACCGTATGGTCGCTCTCCTGTGAGTCTAGATTATCGAATCCGACGCAAAACTGATTGTTAATTGTAACGATCAGGGCCTCCTAATGACGATGGAACACTCAAATTGCGTCGAGATTCAATACATCGTCCTCCAGCCGACTTGTCTCCACGGGTATATTGCTGCCTCGGGCACCTTATGGTCCGTCTCCTGTGAGTCTAGATTGTCGAATCCGACGCAAAACTGATAGTTTATTGTAACGTTGGGGCCTCCTAATGACGATGGGACACTCAAATTGCGTCGAGATTCAATACATCGGCTACCAGCCAACTTGTCTCCAAGTGTCTATTGCTGCCTCGGGCACCTTATGGTTGTTCTCCTGTGAGTCTAGATTTTCAAATACGACGCAAATCTGATAGTTAATTGTAACGTTCCGGGCCTTCTAATGACGATGGCACACTCAAATTGCGTCGAGATTCCATATATCGTCCTCCAGCCGACTTGCCTCCAAGGGTCTATTGGTGCCCCATGCACTTTATGATCGTTCTCCTGTAAGTCTAGTTGGTCGAATCCGACTCAAAACTGACAGTTACTTGTAACGTTCAGGGCCTCCTAATGACAATGGAACACTCATATTGCGTCGAGATTCAATACATCGTCCTCCAGCTGACTTGTCTCCATGGGGATCTTGCTGCCTCGGGCACCTTATGGTCCGTCTCCTGTGGGTCTAGATTTTCGAATCCTACGCGAAACTGATAGTTAATTGTAACGTTCAGGGCCTCCTAATGACGATGTAACGCTCAAACTGCGTCGATATTCAATACATCGTCCTTCAGCCGACTTGTCTCCAAGGGTCTATTGCTGCCTCGGGCAACTTATGGTCGATCTCCTCGGAGTCTAGATTGTCGAATCCGACGCAAAACTGATAGTTAATTGCAACGTTCAGGGCCTCCTAATGACGATGGACCACTCAAATTGCGTGGAGATTCAATACATCGTCCTCCAGCCGACTTGTCTCCAAGGGGATATATTGCCTCGGGCACCATAGGGTCCGTCTCCTGTGAGTCTAGATTTTCGAATCTGACGCATGATTGATAGTTAATTGTACCGTTTAGCGCCTCCTAATGGCGATGGAACACTCAAATTGCTTCGAGATTCAATACATCGTCCTCCAGCCGATTTGTCTCCAAGGGGATATTGCTGCCTCGGGCACTTTAGGGTCCGTCACCTTTGAGGCTAGATTTTCGAATCCGACGCGAAACTGATAGTTAATTGTAACGTTCAGGGCCTCCTACTGACGATGGAACACTCAAATTGCGTCGAGATTCAATACATCGGCTACTAGCCGACTTGTCTCCAAGGGGATATTGCTGCCTCGGGCACCATAGGGTCCGTCTCCTGTGAGTCTAGATTTTCGAATCCGACGCATGACTGATAGTTAATTGTACCGTCTAGCGCCTCCTAATGACGATGGAACACTCAAATTGCGTCGAGATCAGTACATCGTCCTCCAGGCGACTTGTCTACAAGGGGATATTGCTGCCTCGGGCACTATATGGTTCTTCCCTGTGAGTCTAGAAAATTCGAATCAGACGCGAGAGTGATAGTTAATTGTAACGTTTAGCGCCTCCTAATGACAATGGAACACTTAATTGCGTCGAGATTCAATACATCGTCATTCAGCCGACTTGTCTCCAGGGGCATATTGCTTCCACCTGCACCATATGGTTCGTCTGCTGTGAGTCTAGATTTTTGAATCCGACGCGAAACTGATAGTTAATTGTAACGTTTAGGGCCTCCTAATGACGAAAATTAAAATTGCGTCGAGATTCAATACATCTTCCTCCAGCCGACATGTCTCCAAGGGTTTTTCCTGCCTCGGGCACCGTATGGTCGCTCTCCTGTGAGTCTAGATTATCGAATCCGACGCAAAACTGATTGTTAATTGTAACGATCAGGGCCTCCTAATGACGATGGAACACTCAAATTGCGTCGAGATTCAATACATCGTCCTCCAGCCGACTTGTCTCCACGGGTATATTGCTGCCTCGGGCACCTTATGGTCCGTCTCCTGTGAGTCTAGATTGTCGAATCCGACGCAAAACTGATAGTTTATTGTAACGTTCAGGGCCTCCTAATGACGATGGGACACTCAAATTGCGTCGAGATTCAATACATCGGCTACCAGCCAACTTGTCTCCAAGTGTCTATTGCTGCCTCGGGCACCTTATGGTTGTTCTCCTGTGAGTCTAGATTTTCAAATACGACGCAAATCTGATAGTTAATTGTAACGTTCCGGGCCTTCTAATGACGATGGCACACTCAAATTGCGTCGAGATTCCATATATCGTCCTCCAGCCGACTTGCCTCCAAGGGTCTATTGGTGCCCCATGCACTTTATGACGTTCTCCTGTAAGTCTAGTTGGTCGAATCCGACTCAAAACTGATAGTTACTTGTAACGTTCAGGGCCTCCTAATGACAATGGAACACTCATATTGCGTCGAGATTCAATACATCGTCCTCCAGCTGACTTGTCTCCATGGGGATCTTGCTGCCTCGGGCACCTTATGGTCCGTCTCCTGTGGGTCTAGATTTTCGAATCCTACGCGAAACTGATAGTTAATTGTAACGTTCAGGGCCTCCTAATGACGATGTAACGCTCAAACTGCGTCGATATTCAATACATCGTCCTTCAGCCGACTTGTCTCCAAGGGTCTATTGCTGCCTCGGGCAACTTATGGTCGATCTCCTCGGAGTCTAGATTGTCGAATCCGACGCAAAACTGAAAGTTAATTGTAACGTTCAGGGCCTCCTAATGACGATGGACCACTCAAATTGCGTGGAGATTCAATACATCGTCCTCCAGCCGACTTGTCTCCAAGGGGATATATTGCCTCGGGCACCATAGGGTCCGTCTCCTGTGAGTCTAGATTTTCGAATCTGACGCATGATTGATAGTTAATTGTACCGTTTAGCGCCTCCTAATGACGATGGAACACTCAAATTGCTTCGAGATTCAATACATCGTCCTCCAGCCGATTTGTCTCCAAGGGGATATTGCTGCCTCGGGCACTTTAGGGTCCGTCACCTTTGAGGCTAGATTTTCGAATCCGACGCGAAACTGATAGTTAATTGTAACGTTCAGGGCCTCCTACTGACGATGGAACACTCAAATTGCGTCGAGATTCAATACATCGGCTACTAGCCGACTTGTCTCCAAGGGGATATTGCTGCCTCGGGCACCATAGGGTCCGTCTCCTGTGAGTCTAGATTTTCGAATCCGACGCATGACTGATAGTTAATTGTACCGTCTAGCGCCTCCTAATGACGATGGAACACTCAAATTGCGTCGAGATCAGTACATCGTCCTTCAGCCGACTTGTCTCCAAGGGTCTATTGCTGCCTCGGGCAACTTATGGTCGTTCTCCTCGGAGTCTAGATTGTCGAATCCGACGCAAAACTGATAGTTAATTGTAACGTTCAGGGCCTCCTAATGACGATGGAACCCTCAAATTGCGTGGAGATTCAATACATCGTCCTCCAGCCGACTTGTCTCCAAGGGGATATTGCTGCCTCGGGCACCATAGGGTCCGTCTCCTGTGAGTCTAGATTTTCGAATCCGACGCATGACTGATAGTTAATTGTACCGTCTAGCGCCTCCTAATGACGATGGAACACTCAAATTGCTTCGAGATTCAATACATCGTCCTCAAGCCGATTTGTCTCCAAGGGGATATTGCTGCCTCGGGCACTATAGGGTCCGTCTCCTGTGAGATTAGATTTTCGAATCCGACGCGAAACTGATAGTAATTGTAACGTTCAGGGTCTCCTAATGACGACCATTCAAATTGTGTCGAGATTCAATACATCGTCCTCCAGCCGACTTGCCTCCAAGGGTTTTTGCTGCCTCGGGCACCTTATGGTCATTCTCCTGTGAGTCTAGATTATCGAATCCGACGCAAAACTGATAGTTAATTGTAACGATCAGGGCCTCCTAATGACGATGGAACACTCAAATTGCGTCGAGATTCGACACATCGTCCTCCAGCCGACTTGTCTCCAAGGGGATATTGCTGCCTCGGGATCCACATGGTCCGTCTCCTGTGAGTCTAGATTTTCGAATCCGACGCGAGACTGATAGTTAATTGTAACGTTCAGGGCATCCTAATGACGATTTAACACTCAAATTGAGTCGAGATTCAATACATCGTCCTTCAGCCGACTTGTCTCCAAGGGTCTATCGCTACCTCGGGCACCTTATGGTCGTTCTCCTGTGAGTCTAGATTTTCAAATACGACGCAAATCTGATAGTTAATTGTAACGTTCAGGGCCTCCTAATGACGATGGAACACTCACATTGCGTCGAGATTCCATACATCGTCCTCCAGCCGACTTGCCTCCAAGGGTCTATTGGTGCCTCATGCACTTTATGATCGTTCTCCTGTAAGTCTAGTTGGTTGAATCCGACTCAAAGCTGATAGTTACTTGTAACGTTCAGGGCCTCCTAATGACAATGGAACACTCATATTGCGTCGAGATTCAATTCATCGTCCTCCAGCTGACTTGTCTCCATGGGGATCTTGCTGCCTCGGGCACCTTATGGTCGTTCTCCTGTGAGTTTTGATTTTCGAATCCGACGCATAACTGATAGTTAGTTGTAACGTTCAGGGCCTCTTAATGACAATTGAACACTCAGATTGCGTCTATATCCTATACATAGTCCCCTTGCCGACTAGTCTCTAAGGGTCTATTGCTGCCTCGGGCACCTTATGGTCCGTCTCCTGTGGGTCTAGATTTTCGAATCCTACGCGAAACTGATAGTTAATTGTAACGTTCAGGGCCTCCTAATGACGCTGTAACGCTCAAATTGCGTCGATATTCAATACATCGTCCAACAGCCGACTCATCTCCAATGGTCTATTGCTGCCTCGGGCACCTTATGGTCGTTCTCCTGTATGTCTAGATTGTCGAATCCGACGCAAAACTGATAGTTAATTGTAACGTTCAGGGCCTCCTACTGACGATGGAACACTCAAATTGCGTCGAGATTCAATACATCGGCTACTAGCCGACTTGTCTCCAAGGGTCTGTTGCTGCCTCGGGCACCTTATGGTCGTTCTCGTATGAGTCTAGATTATCGAATCCGACGCAAATCTGATAGTTAGTTGTAACGATCGGGGCCTCCTAATGACGATGGAACACTCAAATTGCGTCGAGATCAGTACATCGTCCTCCAGGCGACTTGTCTACAAGGGGATATTGCTGCCTCGGGCACTATATGGTTCTTCCCTGTGAGTCTAGAAAATTCGAATCAGACGCGAGAGTGATAGTTAATTGTAACGTTTAGCGCCTCCTAATGACAATGGAACACTTAATTGCGTCGAGATTCAATACATCGTCCTCCAGCCGACTTGTCTCCAAGGGGATATTGCTGCCTCGGGCACTATATGGTCCTTCCCTTTGAGTCTAGATTTTCGAATCAGACGCGAAACTGATAGTTAATTGTAAAGTTCATGGCCTCCTAATGACGATGGAACACTCAAATTGAGTCGAGATTCAATACATCGTCCTTCAGCCGACTTGTCCCCAACGGTCTATCGCTGCCTCGGGCACCTTATGGTCGTTCTCCTGTGAGTCTATATTATTGAATCCGACGCAAAACTGATAGTTAATTGTAACGATCAGGGCCTCCTAATGACGATGGAACACTCAAGTTGCGTCGAGATTCAAAACATTGGCCACCAGGCGACTTGTTTCATAGGGTCTATTGCTGCCTGTGGCACCTTCTCCTGTGAGTCTAGATTTTCGAATCCGACGCAAAACTGATAGTTAATTGTAACTTTCAGGGCAACCTAATGACGATGGAACACTCAAATTGCGTCGAGATTGGATACATCGTCCTCCAGCCGACTTGTTTCCAAGGGGATATTGCTGCCTCGGGAGCCATATGGTCCGTTTCCTGTGAGTCTAGATTTTCGAATCCGACGCGAGACTGACAATTAATTGTAACGTTCAGGGCCTCCTAATGACGATGGAACACTCAAATTGCGTCGAGATTCAATACATCGTCCTTCAGCCGACTTGTCTCCAAGGGTCTATTGCTGCCTTGGCAACTTATGTTCGTTCTCCTGTGAGTCTAGATTGTCGAATCCGACGCAAAACTGATAGTTAATTGTAACGTTCAGGGCCTCCTAATGACAATTGAACACTCAAATTGCGTCTAGATTCTCGTCCTCCTGCCGACTTGTCTCGAAGCGTCTATTGCTGCCTCAGGCACCTTATGGTCCGTCTCCTGTGAGTCTAGATTTTCGAATCCGACGCGAAACTGATAGTTAATTGCAACGTTCAGGGCCTCCTAATGACGATGGAACACTCAAATTGCGTCGAGATTCAATACATCGCCCTTCAGCCGACTTGTCGCCAAAGGTCTATTGCTGCCTCGGGCACCTTATTGTCCGTCTCCTGTGAGTCTACATTTTCGAATCCGACGCATAACTGATAGTTAATTGTAACGTTTAGCGCCTCCTAATGACGTTGGAACACTCAAATTGCGCGGAGATTCAATACATCGTCCTCCAGGCGACTTGTCTACAAGGGGATATTGCTGCCTCGGGCACTATATGGTTCTTCCCTGTGAGTCTAGATATTCGAATCAGACGCGAAACTGATAGTTAATTGTAAAGTTCAGGGTCTCCTAATGACGAAGGAACACTCAAATTGAGTCGAGATTTAATACATCGTCATTCAGCCGACTTGTCTCCAGGGGCATATTGCTTCCACCTGCACCATATGGTTCGTCTCCTGTGAGTCTAGATTTTCGAATCCGACGCGAAACTGATAGTTAATCGTAACGTTCAGGGTCTCCTAATGACGAACATTCAAATTGCATCGAGATTCAATACATCGTCCTCCAGCCGACTTGTCTCCAAGGGGATATTGCTGCCTCTTGAACCATATGGTCCGTCTCCTGTGAGTCTAGATTTTCGAATCCGACGCGAGACTGATAGTTAATTGTAACGTTCAGGGCCTCCTAATGACGATGGAACACTCAAATTACGTCGAGATTCAATACATCGTCATTCAGCCGACTTCTCTCCAAGGGTCTATTGCTGCCTCGGGCACCTTATTGTCGTTCTCCTGTGTGTATAGATTGCCGAATCCGACGCAAAACTGATAGTTAATTGTAACGTTCAGGGCCTCCTAATGACGATGGGACACTCAAATTGCGTCGAGATTCAATACATCGTCCTTCAGGCGACTTGTCTCCAAGGGTCTATTGCTGCCTCGGGCACCTTATGGTCGTTCTCCTGTGAGAATAGATTGTCGAATCCGACGCGAAACTGATAGTTAATTGTAACGTTCAGGGTCTCCTACTGACGATGGAACACTCAAATTGCGTAGAGTTTCGATACTTCGTCCTCCAGCTGACTTGTCTCCAAGGGGATATTGCTGCCTCGGGCACTTTAGGGTCCGTCACCTGTGAGGCTAGATCTTCGAATCCGACGCGAAACTGATAGTTAATTGTAACGTTCAGGGCCTCCTACTGACGATGGAACACTCAAATTGCGTCGAGATTCAATACATCGGCTACTAGCCGACTTGTCTCCAAGGGTCTATTGCTGCCTCGGGCACCTTATGGTCGTTCTCCTATGAGTCTAGATTATCGAATCCGACGCAAATCTGATAGTTAGTTGTAACGATCAGGGCCTCCTAATGACGATGGAACACTCAAATTGCGTAGAGTTTCGATACTTCGTCCTCCAGCCGACTTGTCTCCAAGGGGATATTGCTGCCTCGGGAACCATATGGTTCGTCTCCTGTGAGTCTAGATTTTCGAATCCGACAAGAGACTGATAGTTAATTGTAACGTTCAGGGCCTCCTAATGTCGATGGAACACTCAAATTGCGTCGAGATCAGTACATCGTCCTTCAGCCGACTTGTCTCCAAGGGTCTATTGCTGCCTCGGGCAACTTATGGTCGTTCTCCTCGGAGTCTAGATTGTCGAATCCGACGCAAAACTGATAGTTAATTGTAACGTTCAGGGCCTCCTAATGACGATGGAACCCTCAAATTGCGTGGAGATTCAATACATCGTCCTCCAGCCGACTTGTCTCCAAGGGGATATTGCTGCCTCGGGCACCATAGGGTCCGTCTCCTGTGAGTCTAGATTTTCGAATCCGACGCATGACTGATAGTTAATTGTACCGTCTAGCGCCTCCTAATGACGATGGAACACTCAAATTGCTTCGAGATTCAATACATCGTCCTCAAGCCGATTTGTCTCCAAGGGGATATTGCTGCCTCGGGCACAATAGGGTCCGTCTCCTGTGAGGCTAGATTTTCGAATCCGACGCGAAACTGATAGTAATTGTAACGTTCAGGGTCTCCTAATGACGACCATTCAAATTGTGTCGAGATTCAATACATCGTCCTCCAGCCGACTTGCCTCCAAGGGTTTTTGCTGCCTCGGGCACCTTATGGTCATTCTCCTGTGAGTCTAGATTATCGAATCCGACGCAAAACTGATAGTTAATTGTAACGATCAGGGCCTCCTAATGACGATGGAACACTCAAATTGCGTCGAGATTCGACACATCGTCCTCCAGCCGACTTGTCTCCAAGGGGATATTGCTGCCTCGGGATCCACATGGTCCGTCTCCTGTGAGTCTAGATTTTCGAATCCGACGCGAGACTGATAGTTAATTGTAACGTTCAGGGCATCCTAATGACGATTTAACACTCAAATTGAGTCGAGATTCAATACGTCGTCCTTCAGCCGACTTGTCTCCAAGGGTCTATCGCTGCCTCGGGCACCTTATGGTCGTTCTCCTGTGAGTCTAGATTTTCAAATACGACGCAAATCTGATAGTTAATTGTAACGTTCAGGGCCTCCTAATGGCGATGGAACACTCACATTGCGTCGAGATTCCATACATCGTCCTCCAGCCGACTTGCCTCCAAGGGTCTATTGGTGCCTCATGCACTTTATGATCGTTCTCCTGTAAGTCTAGTTGGTTGAATCCGACTCAAAGCTGATAGTTACTTGTAACGTTCAGGGCCTCCTAATGACAATGGAACACTCATATTGCGTCGAGATTCAATTCATCGTCCTCCAGCTGACTTGTCTCCATGGGGATCTTGCTGCCTCGGGCACCTTATGGTCGTTCTCCTGTGAGTTTTGATTTTCGAATCCGACGCATAACTGATAGTTAGTTGTAACGTTCAGGGCCTCTTAATGACAATTGAACACTCAGATTGCGTCTATATCCTATACATAGTCCCCTTGCCGACTAGTCTCTAAGGGTCTATTGCTGCCTCGGGCACCTTATGGTCCGTCTCCTGTGGGTCTAGATTTTCGAATCCTACGCGAAACTGATAGTTAATTGTAACGTTCAGGGCCTCCTAATGACGCTGTAACGCTCAAATTGCGTCGATATTCAATACATCGTCCAACAGCCGACTTGTCTCCAATGGTCTATTGCTGCCTCGGGCACCTTATGGTCGTTCTCCTGTATGTCTAGATTGTCGAATCCGACGCAAAACTGATAGTTAATTGTAACGTTCAGGGCCTCCTACTGACGATGGAACACTCAAATTGCGTCGAGACTCAATACATCGGCTACTAGCCGACTTGTCTCCAAGGGTCTGTTGCTGCCTCGGGCACCTTATGGTCGTTCTCGTATGAGTCTAGATTATCGAATCCGACGCAAATCTGATAGTTAGTTGTAACGATCGGGGCCTCCTAATGACGATGGAACACTCAAATTGCGTAGAGTTTCGATACATCGTCCTCCAGCCGACTTGTCTCCAAGGGGATATTGCTACCTCGGGAACCATATGGTTCGTCTCCTGTGAGTCTAGATTTTCGAATCCGACGCATGACTGATAGTTAATTGTACCGTTTAGCGCCTCCTAATGACGATGGAACCCTCAAATTGCGTGGAGATTCAATACATCGTCCTCCAGCCGACTTGTCTCCAAGGGGATATTGCTGCCTCGGGCACTATATGGTCCTTCCCGTTGAGTCTAGATTTTCGAATCAGACGCGAAACTGATAGTTAATTGTAAAGTTCATGGTCTCCTAATGACGATGGAACACTCAAATTGAGTCGAGATTCAATACATCGCCCTTCAGCCGACTTGTCGCCAAAGGTCTATTGCTGCCTCGGGCACCTTATTGTCCGTCTCCTGTGAGTCTACATTTTCGAATCCGACGCATAACTGATAGTTAATTGTAACGTTTAGCGCCTCCTAATGACGTTGGAACACTCAAATTGCGTCGAGATTCAATACATCGTCCTCCAGGCGACTTGTCTACAAGGGGATATTGCTGCCTCGGGCACTATATGGTTCTTCCCTGTGAGTCTAGATATTCGAATCAGACGCGAAACTGATAGTTAATTGTAAAGTTCAGGGTCTCCTAATGACGAAGGAACACTCAAATTGAGTCGAGATTTAATACATCGTCATTCAGCCGACTTGTCTCCAGGGGCATATTGCTTCCACCTGCACCATATGGTTCGTCTCCTGTGAGTCTAGATTTTCGAATCCGACGCGAAACTGATAGTTAATCGTAACGTTCAGGGTCTCCTAATGACGAACATTCAAATTGCATCGAGATTCAATACATCGTCCTCCAGCCGACTTGTCTCCAAGGGGATATTGCTGCCTCTTGAACCATATGGTCCGTCTCCTGTGAGTCTAGATTTTCGAATCCGACGCGAGACTGATAGTTAATTGTAACGTTCAGGGCCTCCTAATGACGATGGAACACTCAAATTACGTCGAGATTCAATACATCGTCATTCAGCCGACTTCTCTCCAAGGGTCTATTGCTGCCTCGGGCACCTTATTGTCGTTCTCCTGTGTGTATAGATTGCCGAATCCGACGCAAAACTGATAGTTAATTGTAACGTTCAGGGCCTCCTAATGACGATGGAACACTCAAATTGCGTCGAGATTCAATACATCGTCCTTCAGGCGACTTGTCTCCAAGGGTCTATTGCTGCCTCGGGCACCTTATGGTCGTTCTCCTGTGAGAATAGATTGTCGAATCCGACGCGAAACTGATAGTTAATTGTAACGTTCAGGGTCTCCTAATGAGGAACACTCAAATTGCCTTGTGATTCAATACATCGTCCTCCAGCCGACTTGCCTCCAAGGGTTTTTGCTGCCTCGGGCACCTTATGGTCGTTCTCCTGTGAGTCTAGATTATCGAATCCGACCCAAAACTGATAGTTAATGTAATGATCAGGGCCTCCTAATGACGATGGAACATTCAATTTGCGTCGAGATTCAATACATCGTCCTCCAGCCGACTTGTCTCTTAAGGGGATATTGCTGCCTCGCGCACCAAATGGTTCAGCTCCTGAGAGTCTAGATTTTTGAATCCGACGCGAAACTGATAGTTAATTGTAACGTCCAGGGCCTCCTAATGACGGTGGAACACTCAAATTGCGTCGAGATTCAATCCAACGTCCTTCAGCCGACTTGCCTCCTAGGGTCTATTGCTGCCTCGGACACCTTATGGTCGTTCTCCTGTGAGTCTAGATTATCGAATCCTACGCAAAACTGATGGTTGATTGTAACGTTCAGGGCCCCCTAATGTCGATAGAATACTCTAATTGCGTCGAGATTCAATACATCGTCCTTCAGCCGACTTGTCTCCTAGGGTCTATTCCTGCCTCGGACACCTTATGGTCGTTCTCCTGTGAGTCTAGATTTTCGAACCCGACGCGAGACTGATAGTTAATAGTAACGTTCAGGGCCTCCTAATGACGATGGAACACTCAAATTGCGTAGAGATTCAATACATCGTCCTCCAGCCGACTTGTCTCCTAGGGTCTATTGGTTCCTCGGGCACTTTATGGTCGTTCTCCTGTAAGTCTAGATTGTCGATTCGGACGCAAAACTGATAGTTACTTGTAACGTTCAGGGCCTCCTAAAGACGATGGAACACTCAAATTGTGTCGTGATTCAATACTTCGTCCGCCAGCCGACTTGTCTTCAAGGGGATATTGATGCCTCGGGCACTATATGGTCCTTCCCTGTGGGTCTAGATTTTCGATTCAGACACGAAACTGATAGTTAATTGTAACGTTCAGGGCCTCCTAATGACGATGGAACACTCAAATTGCGTCGAGATTCAATACATCGTCATTCAGCCGACTTGTCTCCAATGGTCTATTGCTGCCTCGGGCACCTTATGGTTGTTCTCCTGTGAGTCTAGATCTAAAATCCGACGCAAAAGTGATAGTTAATTGTAACGTTCAGGGCCTCCTAATGACGATGGAACACTCAAATTGCGTCGATATTCAATACATCGTCCTACAGCCGACTTGTCTCCAAGGGCATATTGCTTCCACGAGCACCATATGGTCCGTCTCCTGTGGGTCTATTTTCGAATCCGACGCGAAACTGATAGTTAATTGTAACGTTCAGGGTCTCCTAATGACGAACACTCAAATTGCCTCGAGATTCAATACATCGTCCTCCAGCCGACTTGTCTCCAAGGGTTTTTGCTGCCTCGGGCACCTTATGGTCGTTCTCCTGTGAATCTAGATTATCGAATCCGACCCAAAACTGGTTGCTAATTGTAACGATCAGGGCCTCCTAATGACGATGGATCACTCAATTTGCGTCGACATTCAACACATCGTCCTCCAGCCGACTAGTCTCAAAGGGGATATTGCTGCCTCGGGCACCATATGATCCAGCTCCTGTGAGTCTAGATTTTTGAATCCGACGCGAAACTGATAGTTAATTGTAACGTCCAGGGCCTCCTAATGACGATGGAACACTCAAATTGCTAAGAGATTTAATACATCGTCCTTCAGCCGACTTGTCTCCAAGGGTCTATTGCTGCCTCGCGCTCCTTATGGTCGTTCTCCTGTGAGTCTAGATTTTCGAATCCTACGCAAAACTGATGGTTGATTGTAACGTTCAGGGCCTCCTAATGACGATAGAACACTCTATTTGCGTCGAGATTCAATACATCGTCCTTCAGCCGACTTGTCTCCAAGGGCATATTGCTTCCACGGGCACCATATGGTTTGTCTCCCGTGAGTCTAGATTTTCGAATCCGACGCATAACTGATAGTTAATTGTAACGTTTAGCGCCTCCTAATAACGATGGAACACTCAAACTGCGTCGAGATTCAATACATCGTCCATCAGGCGACTTATCTGCAAGGGGATATTGCTGCCTCGGGCACTAAATGGTCCTTCCCTGTGAGGCTAGATATTCGAATCAGACGCGTAACTGATAGTTAATTGTGAAGTTCGGGGCCTCCTAATGACGATGGAACACTTAAATTGAGTCGAGATTCAATACATCGTCATTCAGCCGACTTGCCTCCAAGGGTTTTTGCTGCCTCGGGCACCTTAAGGTCGTCCTCCTGTGAGTCTAGATTTTCGCATCCGACGCATCACTGATAGTTAATTGTAACGTTTTGCGCCTCTTAATGACGATGGAACACTCAAATTGCGTCGAGATTCAATACATCGTCCTCCAGGCGACATGCCTACATGGGGATATTGCTGCCTCGGGCACTATATGGTCCTTACCTGTGCGGCTAGATTTTCGAATCAGACGCGAAACTGATAGTTACTTGTAACGTTCAGGGTCTCCTAATGACGAAGGAACACTCAAATTGCGTCGAGATTCAATACATCGTTCTCCAGCCGACTTGTCTCCATGGGGATATTGCTGCCTCGGGTACCTTATGGTCGTTCTCTGTGAGTTTAGATTTTCGAATCCGACGCATAACTGATAGTTAATTGTAACGTTCAGGGCCTCCTAATGACAATTAAACACTCAAATTGCGTCTAGAATTCATACATCGTCCTCCTGCCGACTTGTCTCCAAGGGTCAATTGCTGCTTCGGGCACCTTATGGTCCGTCTCCTGTGAGTCTATATTTTCGAATCCGACGCGAAACTGATAGATAATTGTAGCGTTAAGGCCTCCTAATGACGATGGAACACTCAAATTGCGTCGAGATTCAATACATCGCCCTTCAGCCGACTTGTCTCCAAAGGTCTATTGCTGCCTCGGGCAACTTATCGTCCGTCGCCTGTGAGTCTAGATTTTCGAATCCGACGGATAACTGATAGTCAATTGTAACGAACAGGGCCTCCTAATGACGATGGAACACTCAAATTGCGTCGAGATTCGATACATCAGCCTCCAGCCGACTTGTCTCCAAGGGGATATTGCTGCCTCAAGAACCATATGGTCCGTCTCCTGTGAGTCTAGATTTTCGAATCCGACGCGAGACTGATAGTTAATTGTAACGTGCAGGGCATCCTAATGACAATTGAACACTCAAATTGCGTGTAGATTCTCGTCCTCCTGCCGACTTGTCTCCAAGGGTCAATTGCTGCTTCGGGCACCTTATGGTCCGTCACCTGTGAGTCTAGATTTTCGATTCCGACGCGAAACTGATAGTTAATTGTAACGTTGAGGGCTTCCTAATGACGATGGAACACCCAAATTGCGTCGAGATTCAATACATCGTCCTTAAGCCGACTTGTCTCCAAGGGTCTATTGCTGCCTTGGCAACTTATGGTCGTTCTCCATTGAGTCTAGATTGTCGAATCCGACGCAATACTGATAGCTAATTGTAACGTTCAGGGCCTCCTAATGGCGATGGAACACTCAAATTGCGTGGAGATTCAATACATCGTCCTCCTGCCGACTTGTCTCCAAGGGGATATTGCTGCCTCGGGCAATATAGGGTCCTTCTCCTGTGAGTCTAGATTTTCGAATCCGACGCGACACTGATAGTTAATTGTAACGTGCAGGGCCTCCTAATGACAATTGAACACTCAAATTGCGTGTAGAATCTCGTCCTCCTGCCGACTTGTCTCCAAGGTTCTATTGCTGCCTCGGGCACCTTATGGTCAGTCTCCTGTGAGTCTAGATTTTCGAATCCGAAGCGAAACTGATCGTTAATTGCAACGTTCAGGGCCTCCTAATGACGATGGAACACTCAAATTGCGTCGAGATTCGATACATCGTCCTCCACCGAACGTCTCCAAGGGGATATTGCTGCTTCGTTATCCATATGGTCCGTCTCCTGTGAGTCTAGATTTTCGAATCCGACGCGAGACTGATAGTTAATTGTAACGTTCAGGGCCTCCTAACGACGATGGAACACTCAAATTGCGTCGACATTCAATACACCCTCCTTCAGCCGACTTGTCTCCAAGGGTCTATTGCTGCCTCGGGCAACTTATCGTCGTTCTCCTGTGGGTCTAGATTGTCGAATCCGACGCATAACTGATAGTTAATTGTAACGTTCAGGGCCTCCTAATGACGATGGAACACTCAAATTGCGTGGAGTTTCAATACATCGTCCTCCAGCCGACTTGTCTCCAAGGGCATATTGCTGCCTCGGGAACCATACGGTCCGTCTCCTGTGAGTCTAGATTTTTGAATCTGACGCGAAACTGATAGTTAATTGTAACATTCAGGGCCTCCTAGTGACGATGGAACACTTAAATTGCGTCGAGATTCAATACATCGTCCTTCAGCCGACTTGTCTCCAATGTCTATTGCTGCCTCGGGCATCTTATGGTCGTTCTACTGTGTGTCTAGATTTTCGAATCCGACACAGAACTGATAGTTAATTGTAACGTTCGGGGCCTCCTAATGACGATGTAACGCTCATGTTGCGTCGATATTCAATACATCGTCCTACAGCCGACTTGTCTCCCAGGGTCTATTGCTGCGTCGGGCACCTTATGGTCGTTCTCCTGTAAGTCTACATTGTCGAATCCGACGCAAAACTGATAGTTAATTGTAACGTTCAGGGCCTCCTAATGACGATGGAACACTCAAATTGCGTCGAGATTCAATACATCGGCTACCAGCCGACTTGCCTCCAAGGGTCTTTTGCTGCCTCGGGCACCTTACGGTCGTTCTCCTGTGAGTCTAGATTTTCGAATCCGACGCATAACTGATAGTTAATTGTAACGTTCAGGGCCTCCTAATGGCGATGCAACACTCAAATTGCGTCGAGATTCAATACATCGTCCTCCAGCCGACTTGTCTCCATGGGGATATTGCTGCCTCGGGCACCTTATGGTCGTTCTCCTGTGAGCTTAGATTTTCGAATCCGACGCAAAACTGATAGTTAATTGTATCGTTCAGGGCCTCCTAATGACAATTGAACACTCAAATTGCGTCTAGATTCTATACATCGTCCTCCTGCCGACTAGTCTCCAAGGATCTTTTGCTGCCTCGGGCACCTTATGGTCCCTCTCCTGTGAGTCTAGATTTTCGAATTTTACGGGAAACTGATAGTTAATTGTAACGTTCAGGGCCTCCTAATGACGATGGAACACTCAAATTTCGTCGAGATTCAATACATCGCCCTTCAGCCGACGTGTCTCCAAAGGTCTATTGCTGCCTCGGATACCTTATGGTCCGTCTCCTGTGAGTCTAGATTTTCGAATCCGACGCATAACTGATAGTTAATTGTAACGTTTAGTGCCTTCTAATGGCGATGGAACGCTCAAATTGCGTCGAGATTTAATACATCGTCCTCCAGGCGACTTTTCTACAAGGGGATATTGCTGCCTTGGGCACTATATGGTCCTTCCCTGTGAGTGTAGATATTCGAATCAGACGCGAAACTGATAGTTAATTGCAAAGTTCAGGGCCTCCTAATGACGATGGAGCACTAAAATTGAGTCGAGATTCAATACATCGTTATTCAGCCGACTTGTCCCCAAGGGTCTATCGCTGCATCGGGCACCTTATGGTCGTTCTGTGAGTCTAGATTTTCAAATCCGACGCAAATCTGACGGTTAATTGTAACGTTCAGGGCATTCTAATGACGATGGAACACTCAAAATGCGTCGCGATTCAATACATCCTCCGCCAGCCGACTTGTCTCCAAGAGCATATTGCTTCCTCCTGAACCATTTGGTCCTTCTCCTGTGAGTCTAGATTTTGAGAACCCGACGCGAGACTGATAGTTAATTGTAACGTTCAGGGCCTCCTAATGACGATGGAACACTCAAATTGCGTAGAGATTCAATACATCGTCCTTCAGCCGACTTGTCTCCAGGGGTCTATTGCTGCCTCGTGCACCTTATGGTCGTCCTCCTGTGAGCCTAGATTGCCGAATCCGACGCAAAACTGATAGTTAATTGTAACGTTCAGGGCCTCTTAATGAGGATGGAACACTCAAATTGCGTCGAGATTCAATACATCGTCATTCAGCCGAATTGTCTCCAAGGGTCTATTGCTGCCTCGGGCACCTAATGGTCGTTCTCCTGTGAGCCTAGATTTAAAATCCGACGCAAATCTGATAGTTAATTGTAACGTTCAGGGCCTCCTAATGACGATGGAACACTCAAATTGCGTCGAGATTCAATACATCGCCCTTCAGCCGACTTGTCTCCAAAGGTCTATTGCTGCCACGGGCACCTTATGGTCCGTCTCCTGTGAGTCTAGATTTTCGAATTCGAAGCATAACTGATAGTTAATTGTAATGTTTAGCGCCTCCTAATGACGATGGATTAATCAAATTGCGTCGAAATTCAATACGTCGTCCTCCAGCCGACTTGTCTCCAAGGGCATATTGCTTCCACGGGCACCATATGGACCGTCCGCTGTGAGTCTAGATTTTCGAATCCGACGCGAAACTGATAGTTAATTGTAACGCTCAGGGCCTCCTAATGACGATGGAACACTCATATTGCGTCGAGATTCAATACATCGTCCTATAGCCGACATGTCTCCAAGGGCCTATTGCTGCCTCGGGCACCTTATGGTCGTTCTCCTGTGAGTATAGATTGTCGAATCCGACGCGAAACTTTTAGTTAATTGTAACGTTCAGGGTCTCCTAATAACGATCACTCAAATTGCCTCGAGATTCAATACATCGTCCTCCAGCCGACTTGTCTCCAATGGTTTTTGCTGCCTCGGGCACCTTATGGTCGTTCTCCTGTGAGACTAGATTATCGAATCCGACCCAAAACTGATAGTTAATTGTAACGATCAGGGCCCCTAATGACGATGGAACACTCAATCTGCGTCGAGATGCAATTCATTGTCTTCCAGCCGACTTGTCTCCAAGGGTCTATTGCTGCCTGGCGCACCTTATGGTCGTTCTCCTGTGAGTCTAGATTTTCGAATGCTACGCAAAACTGATGGTTGATTGTAACGTTCAGGGCCTCCTATTGACGACAGAACACTCCAATTGCGTCGAGATTCAATGCATCGTCCTTCAGCCGACTTGTCTCCTAGGGTCTATTGCTGCCTCAAACTCCTTATGGTCGTTCTCCTGTGAGTCTAGATTTTCGAATCCGACGCCAAACTGATAGTTAGTTGTAACGTTCAGGGCCTCGTAATGACGATGGAACACTCAAATTGCGTCGAGATTCAATTCATCGTCCTCCAGCCGACTTATCTCCAAGAGCATATTGCTGCCTCGGGAACCATATGTTCCGTCTCCTATGAGTCTAGATTTTCGAATCCGACGCGAAACTGATAGTTAATTGTAACGCTCAGGGCCTCCTAATGACGATGGAACACTCATATTGCGTCGAGATTCAATACATCGTCCTATAGCCGACTTGTCTCCAAGGGTCTATTGCTGCCTCGGGCTCCTTATGGTCGTAATCCTGTGAGTCTAGATTGACGAATCCGACGCAAAACTGATAGTTAATTGTAACGTTCAGGGATTCCTAATGACGATGGAACACTCAAATTGCATCGAGATTCAATACATCGTCAATCAGCCGAATTGTCTCCCAGGGTCGATTGCTGCCTCGGGCACCTAATGGTCGTTCTCCTGTGAGACCAGATTTAAAATCCGACGCAAATCTGATAGTTAATTGTGACGTTCAGGGCCTCCTAATGACGATGGAACACTCAAATTGCGTCGAGATTCAATACATCGCCCTTCAGCCGACTTGTCTCCAAAGGCCTATTGCTGCCACGGGCACCTTATGGTCCGTCTCCTGTGAGTCTAGACTTTCGAATTCGAAGCATAACTGATAGTTAATTGTAACGTTTAGCGCCTCCTAATGACGATGGATTACTCAAATTGCGTCGAGATTCAATACATCGTCCTCCAGCCGACTTGTTTCCAAGGGCATATTGCTTCCACGGGCACCATATGGACCGTCCGCTGTGAGTCTAGATTTTCGAATCCGACGCGAAACTGATAGTTAATTGTAACTTTCAGGGTCTCCTAATGACGAACATTGAAATTGCGTCGAGATTCAATACATCGTCCTCCAGCCGACTTGTCTAGAAGGGTTATTGCTGCCTCGGGCACCATAGGGTCCGTCTCCTGTGAGTCAAGATTTTCGATACCGACGCGAAACTGATATTTAATTGTAACGTTCAGGGCCTCCTAATGACGATGAAACACTTAAATTGCGTCGAGATTCAATACATCGTCCTTCAGCCGACTTGTCTCCAAGGGTCTATTGCTGCCTCGGGGACCTTAAGGTCGTTCTACTGTGAGTCTAGATTTTCGAATCCGACGCATAAATGATAGTTAATTGTAACGTTTGGCGCCTCCTAATGACGATGGAACACTGAAATTCCGTCGAGATTCAATACATCGTCCTCCAGGCGACTTGTCTACAAGGGGATATCGCTGCCTCGGGCACTGTATGGTCCTTCCCTGTGAGGCTAGATATTCGAATCAGACGCGTAACTGATAGTTAATTGTAAAGTTCAGGGCCTCCTAATGACGATGGAACACTCAAATTGCGTCGAGATTCAATACATCGGCTACCAGCCGACTTGTCTGCAAGGGTCTATTGGTGCCTCGGGCAGTATATGATCGTTCTCCTCTAAGTCTAGATGGTCGAATCCGACGCAAAACTGATAGTTAATTGTAACGTTCAGGGCCTCCTAATGACGATGGAACACTCAAATTGCGTCGAGATTCAATACATCGTCCTTCAGCCGACTTGTCTCCAAGGGTCTATTGCTGCTTGGGCCAACTTACGGTCGTTCTACTGTGAGTCTAGATTTTCGAATCCGACGCATAACTGATAGTTAATCGTAACGTTTAGCGCCTCCTAATAACGATGGAACACTCAAACTGCGTCGAGATTCAATACATCGTCTATCAGGCGACTTGTCTACAAGGGGATATTGCTGCCTCTGGCACTGTATGGTCCTTCCCTGTGAGGCTAGATATTCGAATCAGACGCGTAACTGATAGTTAATTGTGAAGTTCGGGGCCTCCTAATGACGATGGAACACTTAAACTGAGTCGAGATTCAATACATCGTCATTCAGCCGACTTGCCTCCAAGGGTTTTTGCTGCCTCGGGCACCTTATGGTCGTTCTCCTGTGAGTCTAGATTGTCGAATCCGACGCAAAACTGATAGTTAATTGTAACGATCAGGGCCTCCTAATGACGATGGAACACTCAAAATGCGTCGAGTTTCGATGCATCGTCCTACAGCCGACTTGTCTCCAAGGGGATATTGCTTCCACGGGCACCGTATGTTTCATCTCCTGTGAGTCTAGATTTTCGAATCCGACGAGAGGCTGATGGTTAATTGTAACGTTCAGGGCCTCCTAATGTCGATGGAACACTCAAATTGCGTCGAGATTCAATACATCGTCCTCCAGGCGACTTGTCTACATGGGGATATTGCTGCCTCGGGCACTATATGGTCCTTACCTGTGCGGCTAGATTTTCGAATCAGACGCGAAACTGATAGTTACTTGTAACGTTCAGGGTCTCCTAATGACGAAGGAACACTCAAATTGCGTCGAGATTCAATACATCGTCCTCCAGCCGTATTGTCTCCATGGGGATATTGCTGCCTCGGGCACCTTATGGTCGTTGTCCTGTGAGTTTAGATTTTCGAATCCGACGCATAACTGATAGTTAATTGTAACGTTCAGGGCCTCCTAATGACAGTTGAACACTCAAATTGCGTCTAGATTTTATACATCGTCCTCCTGCCGACTTGTCTCCAAGGGTCAATTGCTGCTTCGGGCACCTCATGGTCCGCCTCCTGTGAGTCTAGATTTTCGAATCCGACGCGAAACTGATAGTTAATTGTAGCGTTAAGGCCTCCTAATGACGATGGAACACTCAAATTGCGTCGAGATTCAATACATCGCCCTTCAGCCGACTTGTCTCCAAAGGTCTATTGCTGCCTCGGGCAACTTATGGTCCGTCGCCTGTGAGTCTAGATTTTCGAATCCGACGGATAACTGATAGTTAATTGTAACGTTTAGCGCCTCCTAATGACAATGGAACACTCAAATTGCGCCGAGATTCAATACATCGTCCTCCAGGCGACTGTCTACAAGGGGATATTGCTGCCTCGGGCACTATATGGTTCTTCCCTGTGAGTCTAGATTATCGAATCCGACGCAAAACTGATAGTCAATTGTAACGATCACGGCCTCCTAATGACGATGGAACACTCAAATTGCGTCGAGATTCGATACATAAGCCTCCAGCCGACTTGTCTCCAAGGGTCTATTGCTGCCTTGGCAATTTATGGTCGTTCTCCATTGAGTCTAGATTGTCGACTCCGACGCAATACTGATAGTTAATTGTAACGTTCAGGGCCTCGTAACGACGATGGAACACTCAAATTGCGTCGAGATTCAATACATCGGCTACCAGCCGACTTGCCTCCAAGGGTCTTTTGCTGCCTCGAGCACCTTATGGTCGTTCCCCTGTGAGTCTAGATTTTCGAATCCGACGCATAACTGATAGTTAATTGTAACGTTCAGGGCCTCCTAATGACGATGCAACACTCAAATTGCGTCGAGATTCAATACATCGTCCTCCAGCCGACTTGTCTCCAAGGTTCAATTGGTGACTCGGGCACATTATGATCGTTCTCCTGTAAGTCTAGATGGTCGAATATGACTCAAAACTGATAGTTACTTTTAACGTTCAGGGCCTCCTAAAGACGATGGAACACTCAAATTGCGTCGAGATTCAATACATCGTCCTCCAGCCGACTTGTCTCCATGGGGATATTGCTGCCTCGGGCACCTTATGGTCGTTCTCCTGTGAGTTTAGATTTTCGAATCCGACGCAAAACTGATAGTTAATTGTATCGTTCAGGGCCTCCTAATGACAATTGAACACTCAAATTGCGTCTAGATTCTATACATCGTCCTCCTGCCGACTAGTCTCCAAGGGTCTTTTGCTGCCTCGGGCACCTTATGGTCCCTCTCCTGTGAGTCTAGATTTTCGAATTTTACGCGAAACTGATAGTTAATTGTAACGTTCAGGGCCTCCTAATGACGATGGAACACTCAAATTGCGTCGAGATTTAATACATCGCCCTTCAGCCGACGTGTCTCCAAAGGTCTATTGCTGCCTCTGGCACCTTATGGTCCGTCTCCTGTGAGTCTAGATTTTCGAATCCGACGCATAACTGATAGTTAATTGTAACGTTTAGTGCCCTCTAATGGCGATGGAACGCTCAAATTGCGTCGAGATTTAATACATCGTCCTCCAGGCGACTTGTGTACAAGGGGATATCGCTGCCTTGGGCACTATATTGTCCTTCCCTGTGAGTCTAGATATTCGAATCAGACGCGAAACTGATAGTTAATTGCAAAGTTCAGGGCCTCCTAATGACGATGGGGCACTAAAATTGAGTCGAGATTCAATACATCGTTATTCAGCCGACTTGTCCCCAAGGGTCTATCGCTGCATCGGGCACCTAATGGTCGTTCTGTGAGTCTAGATTTTCAAATCCGACGCAAATCTGACGGTTAATTGTAACGTTCAGGGCATCCTAATAACGATGGAACACTCAAAATGCGTCGCGATTCAATACATCCTCCGCCAGCCGACTTGTCTCCAAGAGCATATTGCTGCCTCCTGAACCATATGGTCCTTCTCCTGTGAGTCTAGATTTTGAGAACCCGACGCGAGACTGATAGCTAATTGTAACGTTCAGGGCCTCCTAATGACGATGGAACACTCAAATTGCGTAGAGATTCAATACATCGTCCTTCAGCCGACTTGTCTCCAGGGGTCTATTGCTGCCTCGGACACCTTATGGTCGTCCTCCTGTGAGCCTAGATTGCCGAATCCGACGCAAAACTGATAGTTAATTGTAACGTTCAGGGCCCCTTAATGACGATGGAACACTCAAATTGCGTCGAGATTCAATACATCGTCATTCAGCCGAATTGTCTCCAAGGGTCTATTGCTGCCTCTTGCACCTAATGGTCGTTCTCCTGTGAGCCTAGATTTTCGAATTCGAAGCATAACTGATAGTTAATTGTAATGTTTAGCGCCTCCTAATGACGATGGATTAATCAAATTGCGTCGAGATTCAATACGTCGTCCTCCAGCCGACTTGTTTTCAAGGGCATATTGCTTCCACGGGCACCATATGGACCGTCCGCTGTGAGTCTAGATTTTCGAATCCGACGCGAAACTGATAGTTAATTGTAACTTTCAGGGTCTCCTAATGACGAACATTGAAATTGCGTCGAGATTCAATACATCGTCCTCCAGCCGACTTGCCTAGAAGGTTATATTGCTGCCTCGGGCACCATAGGGTCCGTCTCCTGTGAGTCAAGATTTTCGATACCGACGCGAAACTGATATTTAATTGTAACGTTCAGGGCCTCCTAATGACGATGAAACACTTAAATTGCGTCGAGATTCAATACATCGTCCTTCAGCCGACTTGTCTCCAAGGGTCTATTGCTGCCTCGGGGACCTTAAGGTCGTTCTACTGTGAGTCTAGATTTTCGAATCCGACGCATAAATGATAGTTAATTGTAACGTTTGGCGCCTCCTAATGACGATGGAACACTGAAATTCCGTCGAGATTCAATACATCGTCCTCCAGGCGACTTGTCTACAAGGGGATATCGCTGCCTCGGGCACTGTATGGTCCTTCCCTGTGAGGCTAGATATTCGAATCAGACGCGTAACTGATAGTTAATTGTAAAGTTCAGGGCCTCCTAATGACGATGGAACACTCAAATTGCGTCGAGATTCAATACATCGGCTACCAGCCGACTTGTCTGCAAGGGTCTATTGGTGCCTCGGGCAGTTTATGATCGTTCTCCACTAAGTCTAGATGGTCGAATCCGACGCAAAACTGATAGTTAATTGTAACGTTCAGGGCCTCCTAATGACGATGGAACACTCAAATTGCGTCGAGATTCAATACATCGTCCTTCAGCCGACTTGTCTCCAAGGGTCTATTGCTGCTTGGGCCAACTTACGGTCGTTCTACTGTGAGTCTAGATTTTCGAATCCGACGCATAACTGATAGTTAATCGTAACGTTTAGCGCCTCCTAATAACGATGGAACACTCAAACTGCGTCGAGATTCAATACATCGTCTATCAGGCGACTTGTCTACAAGGGGATATTGCTGCCTCTGGCACTGTATGGTCCTTCCCTGTGAGGCTAGATATTCGAATCAGACGCGTAACTGATAGTTAATTGTGAAGTTCGGGGCCTCCTAATGACGATGGAACACTTAAATTGAGTCGAGATTCAATACATCGTCATTCAGCCGACTTGCCTCCAAGGGTTTTTGCTGCCTCGGGCACCTTATGGTCGTTCTCCTGTGAGTCTAGATTGTCGAATCCGACGCAAAACTGATAGTTAATTGTAACGATCAGGGCCTCCTAATGACGATGGAACACTCAAAATGCGTCGAGTTTCGATGCATCGTCCTACAGCCGACTTGTCTCCAAGGGGATATTGCTTCCACGGGCACCATATGTTTCATCTCCTGTGAGTCTAGATTTTCGAATCCGACGAGAGGCTGATGGTTAATTGTAACGTTCAGGGCCTCCTAATGTCGATGGAACACTCAAATTGCGTCGACATTCAATACATCGTCCTCCAGGCGACTTGTCTACATGGGGATATTGCTGCCTCGGGCACTATATGGTCCTTACCTGTGCGGCTAGATTTTCGAATCAGACGCGAAACTGATAGTTACTTGTAACGTTCAGGGTCTCCTAATGACGAAGGAACACTCAAATTGCGTCGAGATTCAATACATCGTCCTCCAGCCGTATTGTCTCCATGGGGATATTGCTGCCTCGGGCACCTTATGGTCGTTGTCCTGTGAGTTTAGATTTTCGAATCCGACGCATAACTGATAGTTAATTTTAACGTTCAGGGCCTCCTAATGACAGTTGAACACTCAAATTGCGTCTAGATTTTATACATCGTCCTCCTGCCGACTTGTCTCCAAGGGTCAATTGCTGCTTCGGGCACCTCATGGTCCGCCTCCTGTGAGTCTAGATTTTCGAATCCGACGCGAAACTGATAGTTAATTGTAGCGTTAAGGCCTCCTAATGACGATGGAACACTCAAATTGCGTCGAGATTCAATACATCGCCCTTCAGCCGACTTGTCTCCAAAGGTCTATTGCTGCCTCGGGCAACTTATGGTCCGTCGCCTGTGAGTCTAGATTTTCGAATCCGACGGATAACTGATAGTTAATTGTAACGTTTAGCGCCTCCTAATGACAATGGAACACTCAAATTGCGCCGAGATTCAATACATCGTCCTCCAGGCGACTGTCTACAAGGGGATATTGCTGCCTCGGGCACTATATGGTTCTTCCCTGTGAGTCTAGATTATCGAATCCGACGCAAAACTGATAGTCAATTGTAACGATCACGGCCTCCTAATGACGATGGAACACTCAAATTGCGTCGAGATTCGATACATAAGCCTCCAGCCGACTTGTCTCCAAGGGTCTATTGCTGCCTTGGCAATTTATGGTCGTTCTCCATTGAGTCTAGATTGTCGAATCCGACGCAATACTGATAGTTAATTGTAACGTTCAGGGCCTCCTAATGACGATGGAACACTCAAATTGCGTGGAGATTCAATACATCGTCCTCCAGCCGACTTGTCTCCAAGGGGATATTGCTGCCTCGGGCAATATAGGGTCCTTCTCCTGTGAGTCTAGATTTTCGAATCCGACGCGACACTGATAGTTAATTGTAACGTGCAGGGCCTCCTAATGACAATTGAACACTCAAATTGCGTGTAGAATCTCGTCCTCCTGCCGACTTGTCTCCAAGGTTCTATTGCTGCCTCGGGCACCTTATGGTCAGTCTCCTGTGAGTCTAGATTTTCGAATCCGACGCGAAACTGATCGTTAATTGCAACGTTCAGGGCCTCCTAATGACGATGGAACACTCAAATTGCGTCGAGATTCGATACATCGTCCTCCAGCCGACTTGTCTCCAAGGGGATATTGCTGCCTCGTTATCCATATGGTCCGTCTCCTGTGAGTCTAGATTTTCGAATCCGACGCGAGACTGATAGTTAATTGTAACGTTCAGGGCCTCGTAACGACGATGGAACACTCAAATTGCGTCGAGATTCAATACATCGGCTACCAGCCGACTTGCCTCCAAGGGTCTTTTGCTGCCTCGAGCACCTTATGGTCGTTCTCCTGTGAGTCTAGATTTTCGAATCCGACGCATAACTGATAGTTAATTGTAACGTTCAGGGCCTCCTAATGACGATGCAACACTCAAATTGCGTCGAGATTCAATACATCGTCCTCCAGCCGACTTGTCTCCAAGGTTCAATTGGTGACTCGGGCACATTATGATCGTTCTCCTGTAAGTCTAGATGGTCGAATATGACTCAAAACTGATAGTTACTTTTAACGTTCAGGGCCTCCTAAAGACGATGGAACACTCAAATTGCGTCGAGATTCAATACATCGTCCTCCAGCCGACTTGTCTCCATGGGGATATTGCTGCCTCGGGCACCTTATGGTCGTTCTCCTGTGAGTTTAGATTTTCGAATCCGACGCAAAACTGATAGTTAATTGTATCGTTCAGGGCCTCCTAATGACAATTGAACACTCAAATTGCGTCTAGATTCTATACATCGTCCTCCTGCCGACTAGTCTCCAAGGGTCTTTTGCTGCCTCGGGCACCTTATGGTCCCTCTCCTGTGAGTCTAGATTTTCGAATTTTACGCGAAACTGATAGTTAATTGTAACGTTCAGGGCCTCCTAATGACGATGGAACACTCAAATTGCGTCGAGATTTAATACATCGCCCTTCAGCCGACGTGTCTCCAAAGGTCTATTGCTGCCTCTGGCACCTTATGGTCCGTCTCCTGTGAGTCTAGATTTTCGAATCCGACGCATAACTGATAGTTAATTGTAACGTTTAGTGCCCTCTAATGGCGATGGAACGCTCAAATTGCGTCGAGATTTAATACATCGTCCTCCAGGCGACTTGTGTACAAGAGGATATCGCTGCCTTGGGCACTATATTGTCCTTCCCTGTGAGTCTAGATATTCGAATCAGACGCGAAACTGATAGTTAATTGCAAAGTTCAGGGCCTCCTAATGACGATGGGGCACTAAAATTGAGTCGAGATTCAATACATCGTTATTCAGCCGACTTGTCCCCAAGGGTCTATCGCTGCATCGGGCACCTAATGGTCGTTCTGTGAGTCTAGATTTTCAAATCCGACGCAAATCTGACGGTTAATTGTAACGTTCAGGGCATCCTAATAACGATGGAACACTCAAAATGCGTCGCGATTCAATACATCTTCCGCCAGCCGACTTGTCTCCAAGAGCATATTGCTGCCTCCTGAACCATATGGTCCTTCTCCTGTGAGTCTAGATTTTGAGAACCCGACGCGAGACTGATAGCTAATTGTAACGTTCAGGGCCTCCTAATGACGATGGAACACTCAAATTGCGTAGAGATTCAATACATCGTCCTTCAGCCGACTTGTCTCCAGGGGTCTATTGCAGCCTCGGGCACCTTATGGTCGTCCTCCTGTGAGCCTAGATTGCCGAATCCGACGCAAAACTGATAGTTAATTGTAACGTTCAGGGCCTCTTAATGACGATGGAACACTCAAATTGCGTCGAGATTCAATACATCGTCATTCAGCCGAATTGTCTCCAAGGGTCTATTGCTGCCTCGGGCACCTAATGGTCGTTCTCCTGTGAGCCTAGATTTTCGAATTCGAAGCATAACTGATAGTTAATTGTAATGTTTAGCGCCTCCTAATGACGATGGATTAATCAAATTGCGTCGAGATTCAATACGTCGTCCTCCAGCCGATTTATCTCCAAGGGCATATTGCTTCCACGGGCACCATATGGACCGTCCGCTGTGAGTCTAGATTTTCGAATCCGACGCGAAACTGATAGTTAATTGTAACTTTCAGGGTCTCCTAATGACGAACATTGAAATTGCGTCGAGATTCAATACATCGTCCTCCAGCCGACTTCTCTCCAAGAGCATATTGCTGCCTCGGGAACCATATGGTCCGTCTCCTGTGAGTCATGAATTTCGAACCCGACGCGAGACTGATAGTTAATTGTAACGCTCAGGGCCTCCTAATGACGATGGAACACTCAAATTGCGTCGAGATTCAATACATCGTCCTTCAGCCGACTTGTCTCCAAGGGTCAATTGCTGCCTCGGGCACCTTATGGTCGTTCTCCTGTGAGTATAGATTGTCGAATCCGACGCGAAACTTTTAGTTAATTGTAACGTTCAGGGTCTCCTAATGACGATCACTCAAATTGCCTCGAGATTCAATACATCGTCCTCCAGCCGACTTGTCTCCAATGGTTTTTGCTGCCTCGGGCACCTTATGGTCGTTCTCCTGTGAGACTAGATTATCGAATCCGACCCAAAACTGATAGTTAATTGTAACGATCAGGGCCCCTAATGACGACGGAACACTCAATCTGCGTCGAGATTCAATTCATTGTTCTCCAGCCGACTTGTCTCCAAGGGTCTATTGCTGCCTGGCGCACCTTATGGTCGTTCTCCTGTGAGTCTAGATTTTCGAATGCTACGCAAAACTGATGGTTGATTGTAACGTTCAGGGCCTCCTATTGACGACAGAACACTCTAATTGCGTCGAGATTCAATGCATCGTCCTTCAGCCGACTTGTCTCCTAGGGTCTATTGCTGCCTCGAACTCCTTATGGTCGTTCTCCTGTGAGTCTAGATTTTCGAATCCGACGCAAAACTGATAGTTAATTGTAACGTTCAGGGCCTCGTAATGACGATGGAACACTCAAATTGCGTCGAGATTTAATTCATCATCCTCCAGCCGACTTATCTCCAAGAGCATATTGCTGCCTCGGGAACCATATGTTCCGTCTCCTGTGAGTCTAGATTTTCGAACCCGACGCGAGACTGATAGTTAATTGTAACGTTCAGGGCCTCCTAATGACGATGGAACACTCAAATTGCGTAGAGATTCAATACATCGTCCTCCAGCCGACTTGTCTCCAAGGGTCTATTGGTACCTCGGGCACTTTATGGTCGTTCTCCTGAAAGTCTAGATTGTCCAATCCGACGCAAAACTGATAGTTACTTGTAACGTTCAGGGCCTCCTAATGACGATGGAAAACTCAAATTGTGTCGTGATTCAATACATCGTCCGCCAGCCGACTTGTCTACAAAGGGATATTGCTGCCTCGGGTACTTTATGGTCCTTCCCCGTGGGTCTACATTTTCGATTCAGACACGAAACTGATAGTTAATTGTAACGTTCAGGGACTCCTAATGACGATGGAACACTCAAATTGCGTCGAGATTCAATACATCGTTCTCCAGCCGACTTGTCTCCAAGGGTCTATTGGTGCCTCGGGCACTTTATGGTCGTTCTCCTGTAAGTCTCGATTGTCGAATCCGACGCAAAACTGATAGTTACTTGTAACGTTCAGGGCCTATTAATGACGATGGAACACTCAAATTGTGTCGTGATTCAATACATCGTCCGCCAGCCGACTTGTCTACAAGGGGATATTTCTGCCTCGGACACTATATGGTCCATCCCAGTTTGTCTAGATTTTCGATTCAGACACGAAACTGATAGTTAATTGTAACGTTCAGGGCCTCCTAATGACGATGGAACACTCAAATTGCGTCGAGATTCAATACATCGTCATTCAGCCGACTTGTCTTCAAGGGTCTATTGCTGCCTCGGGCACCTTATGGTCGTTCTCCTGTGAGTGTAGATTTAAAATCCGACGCAAATCTGATAGTTAATTGTAACGTTCAGGGCTCCTAATGACGATGGAACACTCAAATTGCGTCGATATTCAATACATCGTCCTACAGCCGACTTGTCTCTTAGGGCATATTGCTTCCTCGAGCACCATATGGTCCGTCTCCTGTGAGTCTAGACTTTCGAATCCGACGCAAAACTGATAGTTAGTTGTAACGTTCAGGGCCTCGTAATGACGATGGAACACTCAAATTGCGTCGAGATTCAATTCATCGTCCTCCAGCCGACTTATCTCCAAGAGCATATTGCTGCCTCGGGAACCATATGTTCCGTCTCCTGTGAGTCTAGATTTTAGAACCCGACGCGAGACTGATAGTTAATTGTAACGTTCAGGGCCTCCTAATGACGATGGAACACTCAAATTGCGTAGAGATTCAATACATCGTCCTCCAGCCGACTTGTCTCCAAGGGTTTATTGGTACCTCGGGCACTTTATGGTCGTTCTCCTGTAAGTCTAGATTGTCCAATCCGACGCAAAACTGATAGTTACTTGTAACGTTCAGGGCCTCCTAATGACGATGGAAAACTCAAATTGTGTCGTGAGTCAATACATCGTCCGCCAGCCGACTTGTCTACAAGGGGATATTGCTGACTCGGGTACTTTATGGTCCTTCCCTGTGGGTCTAGATTTTCGATTCAGACACGAAACTGATAGTTAATTGTAACGTTCAGGGACTCCTAATGACGATGGAACACTCAAATTGCGTCGAGATTCAATACATCGTCCTCCAGCCGACTTGTCTCCAGGGGTCTATTGGTGCTTCGGGCACTTTATGGTCGTTCTCCTGTAAGTCTCGATTGTCGAATCCGACGCAAAACTGATAGTTACTTGTAACGTTCAGGGCCTATTAATGACGATGGAACACTCAAATTTTGTCGTGATTCAATAGATCGTCCGCCAGCCGACTTGTCTACAAGGGGATATTTCTGCCTCGGACACTATATGGTCCTTCCCAGTTTGTCTAGATTTTCGATTCAGACACGAAACTGATAGTTACTTGTAACGTTTAGGGCCTCCTAACGACGACGGAACACTCAAATTGCGTCGAGATTTAATACATCGGCCACCAGCCGACTTGTTTCATAGGATCAATTGCTGCCTGTGGCACCTTCTCCTGTGACTCTAGATTATCGAATCCGACCCAAAACTAATGGTTGATTGTAACGTTCAGTTCCTCCTAATGACGATAGAACACTCTAATTGCGTCGAGATTCAATACATCGTCATTCAGCCGACTTGTCTTCAAGGGTCTATTGCTGCCTCGGGCACCTTATGCTCGTTCTCCTGTGAGTGTAGATTTAAAATCCGACACAAATCTGATAGTTAATTGTAACGTTCAGGGCTCCTAATGACGATGGAACACTCAAATTGCGTCGATATTCAATACATCGTCCTACAGCCGACTTGTCTCCTAGGGCATATTGCTTCCTCGAGCACCATATGGTCCGTCTCCTGTGAGTCTAGACTTTCGAATCCGACGCGAAACTGATAGTTAATTGTAACGTTCAGGGTCTCCTAATGACGAACACTCAAATTGCCTCGGGATTCAATACATCGTCCTCCAGCCGACTTGTCTCAAAGGGTTTTTGCTGCCTAGGGCACCTTATGGTCGTTCTCCTGTGACTCTAGATTATCGAATCCGACCCAAAACTGATGGTTGATTGTAACGTTTAGGGCCTCCTAATGACGATAGAACACTCTAATTGCGTCGAGATTCAATACATCGTCCTTCAGCCGACTTGTCTCCTTGGGTCTATTGCTGCCTCGGGCACCTTATGGTCGTTCTCCTGTGAGTCTAGATTTTCGAATCCGACGCAAAACTGATAGTTAATTGTAACGTTCAGGCCCACGTAATGACGATGGAACACTCAAATTGCGTCGAGATTCAATACATCGTCCTCCAGCCGACTTGTCTCCAAGGGTCTATTGGTGACTCGGGCACTTTATGATAGTTCTCCTGTAAGTCTAGATGGTGGAATATGACGCAAAACTGATAGTTACTTTTAACGTTCAGGGCCTCCTAAAGACGATGGAACACTCAAATTGCGTCGAGATTCAATACATCGTCCTCCAGCCGACTTGTCTCCATGGGGATATTGCTGCCTCGGGCACCTTATGGTCGTTCTCCTGTGAGTTTAGATTTTCGAATCCGACGCAAAACTGATTGTTAATTGTATCGTTCAGGGCCTCCTAATGACAATTGAACACTAAAATTGTGTCTAGATTCTATACATCGTCCTCCTGCCGAATAGTCTCCAAGGGTCTCCTTCTGCCTCGGGCACCTTATGGTCCCTCTCCTGTGAGTCTAGATTTTCGAATTTTACGCGAAACTGATAGTTAATTGTAACGTTCAGGGCCTCCTAATCACGATGGAACACTCAAATTGCGTCGAGATTCAATACATCGCCCTTCAGCCGACGTGTCTCGAAAGGTCTATTGCTGCCTCGGGCACCATATGGTCCGTCTAATGTGAGTCTAGATTTTCGAATCCGACGCATAACTGATAGTTAATTGTAACGTTTAGTGCCTTCTAATGGCGATGGAGCGCTCAAATTGCGTCGAGATTCAATACATCGTCCTCCACTCGACTTGTCTACAAGGGGATACTGCTGCCTTGGGCACTATATGGTCCTTCCCTGTGAGACTAGTTATTCGAATCAGACGCATAACTGATAGTTAATTGCCAAATTCAGGGCCTCGTAATGACGATGGAGCACCAAAATTGAGTCGAGATTCAATACATCGTTATTCAGCCGACTTGTCTCCATGGGTCTATCGCTGCATCGGGCACCTTATTGACGTTCTGTGAGTCAAGATTTTCCAATCCGGCGCAAATCTGACGGTTAATTGTAACGTTCAGGGCATCCTAATGACGATGGAACACTCAAAATGCGTCGCGATTCAATACATCCACCGCAAGCCGACTTGTCTCCAAGAGCATATTGCTGCCTCGGGAACCATATGGTCCGTCTCCTGTGAGTCTAGATTTTGAGAACCCGACGCGAGACTGATAGTTAATTGTAACGTTCAGGGCCTCCTAATGACGATGGAACACTCAAATTGCGTAGAGATTCAATACATCGTCCTCCAGCCGACTTGTGTCCAAGGGTCTATTGGTGCCTCGGGCACTTTATGGTCGTTCTATTGTAAGTCTAGATTGTCGAATCCGACGCAAAACTGATAGTTACTTGTAACGTTCAGGGCCTCCTAATGACGATGGAACACTCAAATTGTGTCGTGATTCAATACATCGTCCGCCAGCCGACTTGTCTACAAGTGGATATTGCTGCCTCGGGTACTATATGGTCCTTCCCTGTGGGTCTAGATTTTCGATTCAGACACGAAACTGATAGTTAATTGTAACGTTCAGGGCCTCCTAATGACGATGGAACACTCAAATTGCGTCGAGATTCAATACATCGACCTCCAGCCGACTTGTGTCCAAGGGTCTATTGGTGCCTCGGGCACTTTATGGTCGTTCTCCTGTAAGTCATGATTGTCGAATCCGACGCAAAACTGATAGTTACTTGTAACGTTCAGGGCCTATTAATGACGATGGAACACTCAAATTGTGTCGTGATTCAATACATCGTCCGCCAGCCGACTTGTCTACAAGGGGATATTTCTGCCTCGGACACTATATGGTCCTTCCCAGTGGGTCTAGATTTTCGAATCAGACACGAAACTGCTAGTTAATTGGAAGGATCGGGGCCTCCTAATGACGATGGAACACTCAAATTGCGTCGAGATTCAATACATCGTCATTCAGCCGACTTGTCTTAAAGGGTCTATTGCTGCCTCGGGCACCTTATGGTAGTCCTCCTGTGAGTGTAGATTTAAAATCCGACGCAGATCTGATAGTAAATTGTAACGTTCAGGGTCTCCTAATGACGAACACTCAAATTGCCTCGAGATTCAATACATCGTCCGCCAGCCGACTTGTCTCAAAGGGTTTTTGCTGCCTAGGGCACCTTATGGTCGTTCTCCTGTGACTCTAGATTATCGAATCCGACCCAAAACTAATGGTTGATTGTAACGTTCAGTTCCTCCTAATGACGATAGAACACTCTAATTGCGACGAGATTCAATACATCGTCCTTCAGCCGACTTGTCTCCTTGGGTCTATTGCTGCCTCGGGCACCATATGGTCGTTCTCCTGTGAGTCTAGATTTTCGAATCCGACGCAAAACTGATAGTTAATTGTAACGTTCAGTCCCTCGTAATGACGATGGAACACTCAAATTGCGTCGAGATTCAATACATCGTCCTCCAGCCGACATGTCTCCAATTGTCTATTGGTGCCTCGGGCACTTTATGGTCGTTCTCCTCTATGTCTAGATTGTCGAATCCGACGCAAAACTGATAGTTACTTGTAACGTTTAGGGCCTCCTAATGACGACGGAACACTCAAATTGCGTCGAGATTCAATACATCGGCCACCAGCCGACTTGTTTCATAGGATCTATTGCTGCCTGTGGCACCTTCTCCTATGAGTCTAGTTTTCGAATCCGACGCAAGACTGATAGATAATTGTAACGTTCAGGGCATCCTAATGACGATGGAACACTCAAATTGCGTCGAGATTCAATACATCGTTTCCAGCCGACTTGTCTCCAAGGGGAAATTGCTTCCACGGGCACCATATGGTCCGTCTCCTGTGAGTCCAGATTTTCGGATCCGACGCGAAACTAGTAGTTAATTATAACGTTCAGGGTCTCCTAATGACGAACATTGAAATTGCGTCGAGATTCAAACATCGTCCTCCAGCCGAGATATACCCAAGGGCATATTGCTGCCTCGGGAACCATATGGTCCGTCTCCGGTGAGTCTAGATTTTCGAACCCGACGCAAAACTGATAGTTAATTGTAACGTTCAGGGCCTCCTAATGACGATGGAGCACTCAATTTGCGTCGAGATTCAATACATCGTCCTACAGCCGACTTGTCTCCAAGGGGATATTGCTTCCACGGGCACCATATGGTCCGTCTCCTGTGAGTCTAGATTTTCGAATCCGACGCGAGACTGATAGTTAATTGTAACGTTCAGGACCTCCTAATGACAATGGAACACTCAAATTGCGTCGAGATTCATTACTTCGTCCTCCAGCCGACTTGTCTCCAATTGTCTATTGGTGCCTCGGGCACTTTATGATCGTTCTCCTCTATGTCTAGATTGTCGAATCCGACGCAAAACATAGTTCCTTGTAACGTTTAGGGCCTCCTAATGACGACGGAACACTCATATTGCGTCGAGATTCAATACATCGGCCACCAGCCGACTTGTCTCCAAGGGGATATTGCTGCCACGGGCACCATATGTTCCGTCTCCTGTGAGTCTAGATTTTCGAACCCGACGCGAGACTGATAGTTAATTGTAACGTTCAGGGCCTCCTAATGACGATGGAACACTCAAATTGCGTAGAGATTCAATACATCGTCCTCCAGCCGACTTGTCTAAAAGGGTCTATTGGTACCTCGGGCACTTTATGTTCGTTCTCCTGTAAGTCTAGATTGTCGAATCCGACGCAAAACTGATAGTTGCTTGTAACGTTCAGGGCCTCCTAATGACGATGGAACACTCAAATTGTGTCGTGATTCAATACATCGTCCGCCAGCCGACTTGTCTGCAAGGGGATATTGCTGCCTCGGGTACTATATGGTCCTTCCCTGTGGGTCTAGATTTTCGATTCAGACACGAAACTGATAGTTAATTGTAACGTTCAGGGCCTCCTAATGACGATGGAACACTCAAATTGCGTCGAGATTCAATACATCGTCCTCCAGCCGACTTGTCTCCAAGGGTCTATTTGTGCCTCGGGCACTTTATGGTCGTTCTCCTGTAAGTCTCGATTGTCGAATCCGACGCAAAACTGATAGTTACTTGTAACGTTCAGGGCCTATTAATGACGATGGAACACTCAAATTGTGTCGTGATTCAATACATCGTCCGCCAGCCGACTTGTCTACAAGGGGATATTTCTGCCTCGGACACTATATGGTCCTTCCCTGTTTTCTAGATTTTCGAATGAGACACGAAACTGATAGTTAATTGTAACGTTCGGGGCCTCCTAATGACGATGGAACACTCAAATTGCGTCGAGATTCAATACATCGTCATTCAGCCGACTTGTCTTCAAGGGTCTATTGCTGCCTCGGGCACCTTATGGTCGTTCTCCTGTGAGTGTAGATTTAAAATCCGACGCTAATCTTATGCTTAATTGTAACGTTCAGGGCTCCTAATGCCGATGGAACACTCAAATTGCGTCGATATTCAATACATCGTCCTACAGCCGACTTGTCTCCTAGGGCATATTGCTTCCTCGAGCACCATATGGTCCGTCTCCTGTGAGTCTAGATTTTCGAATCTGACGCGAAACTGATAGTTAATTGTAACGTTCAGGGTCTCCTAATGACGAACACTCAAATTGCCTCGAGATTCAATACATCGTCCTCCAGCCGACTTGTCTCAAAGGGTTTTTGCTGCCTAGGGCACCTTATGGTCGTTCTCCTGTGACTCTAGATTATCGAATCCGACCCAAAACTAATGGTTGATTGTAACGTTCAGGGCCTCCTAATGACGATAGAACACTCTAATTGCGTCGAGATTCAATACATCGTCCTTCAGCCGACTTGTCTCCTTGGGTCTATTGCTGCCTCGGGCACCTTATGGTCGTTCTCCTGTGAGTCTAGATTTTCGAATCCGACGCAAAACTGATAGTTAATTGTAACGTTCAGGCCCACGTAATGACGATGGAACACTCAAATTGCGTCGAGATTCAATACATCGCCCTCCAGCCGACTTGTCTCCAAGGGTCTATCGGTGACTCGTGCACTTTATGATCGTTCTCCTGTAAGTCTAGATGGTCGAATATGACGCAAAACTGACAATTACTTTTAATGTTCAGGGCCTCCTAAAGACGATGGAAATCTCAAATTGCGTCGAGATTCAATACATCGTCCTACAGCCGACTTGTCTCCTAGGGCATATTGCTTCCTCGAGCACCATATGGTCCGTCTCCTGTGAGTCTAGATTTTTGAATCTGACGCGAAACTGATAGTTAATTGTAACGTTCAGGGTCTCCTAATGACGAACACTCAAATTGCCTCGAGATTCAATACATCGTCCTCCTGCCGACTAGTCTCCAAGGGTCTGTTTCAGCCTCGGGCACCTTATGGTCCCTCTCCTGTGAGGCTAGATTTTCGAATTTTACGCGAAACTGATAGTTAATTGTAACGTTCAGGGCCTCCTAATGACGATGGAACACTCAAATTCCGTCGAGATTCAATAAATCGCCCTTCAGCCGACGTGTCTCCAAAGGTCTATTGCTGCCTCGGGCACCTTATGGTCCGTCTCCTGTGAGTCTAGATTTTCGAATCCGACGCATAACTGATAGTTCATTGTAACGTTTAGTGCCTTCTAATGGCGATGGAGTGCTCAAATTGCGTCGAGATTCAATACATCGTCCTCCAGGCGACTTGTCTACAAGGGGATATTGCTGCCTTGGGCACTATATGGTCCTTCCCTGTGAGTCTAGTTATTCGAATCAGACGCATAACTGATGGATAATTGCAAAATTCAGGGCCTCCCAATGACGATGGAGCACTAAAATTGAGTCGAGATTCAATACATCGTTATTCAGCCGACTTGTCTCGAAGGGTCTAACGCTGCATCGGGCACCTTATGGACGTTCTGTGAGTCTAGATTTTCAAATCCGACGCAAATCTGACGGTTAATTGTAACGTTCAGGGCATCCTAATGACGATGGAACACTCAAAATGCGTCGCTATTCAATACATCCACCGCCAGCCGACTTGTCTCCAATGGCATATTGCTGCCTCGGGAACCATATGGTCCGTCTCCTGTGAGTCTAGATTTTGAGAACCCGACGCGAGACTGATAGTTAATTGTAACGTTCAGGGCCTCCTAATGACGATGGAACACTTAAATTGCGTAGAGATTCAATACATCGTCCTTCAGCCGACTTGTCTCCAGGGGTCTATTGCTGCCTCGGGCACCTTATGGTCGTCCTCCTGAGAGTCTAGATTGTCGAATCCGACGCAAAACTGATAGTTAATTGTAACGTTCAGGGATTCCTAATGACGATGGAACACTCAAATTGCGTCGAGATTCAATACATCGCCCTTCAGCCGACTTGTCTCCAAAGGTCTATTGTTGCCACGGGCACCTTATGGTCCGTCTCCTGTGAGTCTAGATTTTCGAATTCGAAGCATAACTGATAGTTAATTGTAACGTTTAGCGCCTCCTAATGACGATGGATTACTCAAATTGCGTCGAGATTCAATACATCGTCCTCCAGCCGACTTGTCTCCAAGGGCATATTGCTTCCACGGGCACCATATGGACCGTCCGCTGTGAGTCTAGATTTTCGAATCCGACGCGAAACTGATAGTTAATTGTAACTTTCAGGGTCTCCTAATGACGAACATTGAAATTGCGTCGAGATTCAATAGATCGTCCTCCAGCCGACTTGTCTCCAAGGGCATATTGCTGCCTCGGGAACCATATGGTCCGTCTCCTGTGAGTCTTGATTTTCGATCCCGACGCGAGACTGATAGTTAATTGTAACGTTCAGGGCCTCCAAATGTCGATGGAACACTCAAATTGCGTCGAGATTCAATACATCGTCCTTCAGCCGACTTGTCTCCAAGGGTCTATTGCTGCCTCGGGCACCTTGTGGTCGTCCTCCTGTGAGTATAGATTGTCGAATCCGACGCGAAACTGTTAGTTAATTGTAACTTTCAGGGTCTCCTAATGACGATCACTCAAATTGCCTCGAGATTCAATACATCGTCCTCCAGCCGACTTGTTTCCAAGGGTCTATTGCTGCCTGGCGCACCTTACGGTCGTTCTCCTTTGAGTCTAGATTTTCGAATCCTACGCAAAACTGATGGTTGATTGTAACGTTCAGGGCCTCCTAATGACGACAGAACTCTCTAATTGCGTCGAGATTCAATGCATCGTCCTTCAGCCGACTTGTCTCCAAGGGTCTATTGCTGCCTCGAACTCCTTATGGTCGTTCTCCTGTGAGTCTAGATTTTCGAATCCGACGCAAAACTGATAGTTAGTTGTAACGTTCAGGGCCTCGTAATGACGATGGAACACTCAAATTGCGTCGAGATTCAATTCATCGTCCTCCAGCCGACTTATCTCCAAGAGCATATTGCTGCCTCGGGAACCATATGTTCCGTCTGCTGTGAGTCTAGATTTTCGAACCCGACGCGAGACTGATAGTTAATTGTAACGTTCAGGGCCTCCTAATGACGATGGAACACTCAAATTGCGTAGAGATTCAATACATCGTCCTCCAGCCGACTTGCGTCCAAGGGTCTATTGGTACCTCGGGCACTTTATGGTCGTTCTCCTGTAAGTCTAGATTGTTGAATCCGACGCCAAACTGATAGTTACTTGTAACGTTCAGGGCCTCCTAATGACGATGGAACACTCAAATTGTGTCGTGATTCAATACATCGTCCGCCAGCCGACTTTTCTACAAGTGGATATTGCTGCCTCGGGTACTATATGGTCCTTCCCTGTGGGTCTAGATTTTCGATTCAGACACGAAACTGATAGTTAATTGTAACGTTCAGGGCCTCCTTATGACGATGGAACACTCAAATTGCGACGAGATTCAATAGATCGTCCTCCAGCCGACTTGTGTCCAAGGGTCTATTGGTGCCTTGGGCACTTTATGGTCGTTCTCCTGTAAGTCATGATTGTCGAATCCGACGCAAAACTGATAGTTCATTGTGACGTTTAGTGCCTTCTAATGGCGATGGAGCGCTCAAATTGCGTCGAGATTCAATACATCGTCCTCCAGGCGACTTGTCTACAAGGGGATATTGCTGCCTTGCGCACTATATGGTCCTTCCCTGTGAGTCTAGTTATTCGAATCAGACGCATAACTGATGGATAATTGCAAAATTCAGGGCCTACTAATGACGATGGAGCACTAAAATTGAGTCGAGATTCAATACATCGTTATTCAGCCGATTTGTCTCCAAGGTTCTATCGCTGCATCGGGCACCTTATGGACGTTCTGTGAGTCTAGATTTTCAAATCCGACGCAAATCTGACGGTTAATTGTAACGTTCAGGGCATCCTAATGACGATGGAACACTCAAAATGCGTCGCTATTCAATACATCCACCGCCAGCCGACTTGTCTCCAATGGCATATTGCTGCCTCGGGAACCATATGGTCCGTCTCCTGTGAGTCTAGATTTTGAGAACCCGACGCGAGACTGATAGTTAATTGTAACGTTCAGGGCCTCCTAATGACGATGGAACACTTAAATTGCGTAGAGATTCAATACATCGTCCTTCAGCCGACTTATCTCCAGGGGTCTATTGCTGCCTCGGGCACCTTATGGTCGTCCTCCTGAGAGTCTAGATTGTCGAATTCGAAGCATAACAGTTAATTGTAACGTTTAGCGCCTCCTAATGACGATGGATTACTCAAATTGCGTCGAGATTCAATACATCGTCCTCCAGCCGACTTGTCTCCAAGGGCATATTGCTTCCACGGGCACCATATGGACCGTCCGCTGTGAGTCTAGATTTTCGAATCCGACGCGAAACTGATAGTTAATTGTAACTTTCAGGGTCTCCTAATGACGAACATTGAAATTGCGTCGAGATTCAATAGATCGTCCTCCAGCCGACTTGTCTCCAAGGGCATATTGCTGCCTCGGGAACCATATGGTCCGTCTCCTGTGAGTCTTGATTTTCGATCCCGACGCGAGACTGATAGTTAATTGTAACGTTCAGGGCCTCCAAATGTCGATGGAACACTCAAATTGCGTCGAGATTCAATACATCGTCCTTCAGCCGACTTGTCTCCAAGGGTCTATTGCTGCCTCGGGCACCTTGTGGTCGTTCTCCTGTGAGTATAGATTGTCGAATCCGACGCGAAACTGTTAGTTAATTGTAACGTTCAGGGTCTCCTAATGACGATCACTCAAATTGCCTCGAGATTCAACACATCGTCCTCCAGCCGACTTGTTTCCAAGGGTCTATTGCTGCCTGGCGCACCTTATGGTCGTTCTCCTTTGAGTCTAGATTTTCGAATCCTACGCAAAACTGATGGTTGATTGTAACGTTCAGGGCCTCCTAATGACGACAGAACTCTCTAATAGCGTCGAGATTCAATGCATCGTCCTTCAGCCGACTTGTCTCCTAGGGTCTATTGCTGCCTCGAACTCCTTATGGTCGTTCTCCTGTGAGTCTAGATTTTCGAATCCGACGCAAAACTGATAGTTAGTTGTAACGTTCAGGGCCTCGTAATGACGATGGCACACTCAAATTGCGTCGAGATTCAATTCATCGTCCTCCAGCCGACTTATCTCCAAGAGCATATTGCTGCCTCGGGAACCATATGTTCCGTCTGCTGTGAGTCTAGATTTTCGAACCCGACGCGAGACTGATAGTTAATTGTAACGTTCAGGGCCTCCTAATGACGATGGAACACTCAAATTGTGTCGTGATTCAATACATCGTCCGCCAGCCGACTTGTCTACAAGTGGATATTGCTGCCTCGGGTACTATATGGTCCTTCCCTGTGGGTCTAGATTTTCGATTCAGACACGAAACTGATAGTTAATTGCAACGTTCAGGGCCTCCTTATGACGATGGAACACTCAAATTGCGTCGAGATTCAATACATCGTCCTCCAGTCGACTTGTGTCCAAGGGTCTATTGGTGCCTTGGGCACTTTATGGTCGTTCTCCTGTAAGTCATGATTGTCGAATCCGACGCAAAACTGATAGTTACTTGTAACGTTCAGGGCCTATTAATGACGATGGAACACTCAAATTGTGTCGTGATTCAATACATCGTCCGCCAGCCGACTTGTCTACAAGGGGATATTTCTGCCTCGGACACTATATGGTCCTTCCCTGTGGGTCTAGATTTTCGAATCAGACACGAAACTGATAGTTAATTGTAACGTTCGGGGCCTCCTAATGACGATGGAACACTCAAATTGCATCGAGATTCAATACATCGTCATTCAGCCGACTTGTCTTCAAGGGTCTATTGCTGCCTCGGGCACTTTATGGTCGTTCTCCTGTGAGTGCAGATTTAAAATCCGACGCAAATCTGATTGTTAATTGTAACGTTCAGGGCTCCTAATGACGATGGAACACTCAAATTGCGTCGATATTCAATACGTCGTCCTACAGCGGACTTGTCTCCTAGGGCATATTGCTTCCTCGAGCACCATATGGTCCGTCTCCTGTGAGTCTAGATTTTCGAATCCGACGCGAAACTGATAGTTAATTGTAACGTTCAGGGTCTCCTAATGACGAACACTCAAATTGTCTCGAGATTCAATACATCGTCCTCCAGCCGACTTGTCTCAAAGGGCTTTTGCTGCCTAGGGCACCTTATGGTCGTTCTCCTGTGACTCTAGATTATCGAATCCGACCCAAAACTAATGGTTGATTGTAACGTTCAGTTCCTCCTAATGACGATAGAACACTCTAATTGCGACGAGATTCAATACATCGTCCTTCAGCCGACTTGTCTCCTTGGGTCTATTGCTGCCTCGGGCACCATATGGTCGTTCTACTGTGAGTCTAGATTTTCGAATCCGACGCAAAACTGATAGTTAATTGTAACGTTCAGGCCCTCGTAATGACGATGTAACACTCAAATTACGTCGAGATTCAATACATCGTCCTCCAGCCGACATGTCACCAATTGTCTATTGGTGCCTCGGGCACTTTATGGTCGTTCTCCTTTATGTCTAGATTGTCGAATCCGACGCAAAACTGATAGTTACTTGTAACGTTTAGGGCCTAATAATGACGACGGACCACTCAAATTGCGTCGAGATTCAATACATCGGCCACCAGCCGACTTGTTTCATAGGATCTATTGCTGCCTGTGGCACCTTCTCCTATGAGTCTAGATTTTCGAATCCGACGCAAGACTGATAGATAATTGTAACGTTCAGGGCATCCTAATGACGATGGACCACTCAAATTGCGTCGAGATTCAATACATCGTTTCCAGCCGACTTGTCTCCAAGGGGAAAATGCTTCCACGGGCACCATATGGTCCGTCTACTGTGAGTCCAGATTTTCGGATCCGACGCGAAACTGATAGTTAATTATAACGTTCAGGGTCTCCTAATGACGAACATTGAAATTGCGTCGAGATTCAAACATCGTCCTCCAGCCGAGATATATCCAAGAGCATATTGCTGCCTCGGGAACCATATGGTCCGTCTCCGGTGAGTCTAGATTTTCGAACCCGACGCAAAACTGATAGTTAATTGTAACGTTCAGGGCCTCCTAATGACGACGGAACACTCAATTTGCGTCGAGATTCAATACATCGTCCTCCAGCCGACTTGTCTCCAAGGGGATATTGCTTCCACGGGCACCATATGGTCCGTCTCCTGTGAGTCTAGATTTTCGAATCCGACGCGAGACTGATAGTTAATTGTTACGTTCAGGGCCTCCTAATGACAATGGAACACTCAAATTGCGTCGAGATTCATTACATCGTCCTCCAGCCGACTTGTCTCCAATTGTCTATTGGTGCCTCGGGCACTTTATGATCGTTCTCCTCTATGTCTAGATTGTCGAATCCGACGCAAAACATAGTTCCTTGTAACGTTTAGGGCCTCCTAATGACGACGGAACACTCAAATTGCGTCGAGATTCAATACATCGGCCACCAGCCGACTTGTCTCCAAGGGTATATTGCTTCCACGGGCACCATATGGTCCGTCTCCTGTGAGTCTAGATTTTCGAATCCGACGCGAGACTGATAGTTAATTGTAACGATCAGGGCCTCCTATTGACAACGGAACACTCAAATTGCGTCGAGATTCAATACATCGTCCTTCAGCCGACTTGTCTCCAAGGGTCTATTGCTGCCTCGGGCACCATATGGTCGTTCTCCTGTGAGTCTAGATTTGCGAATCCGACGCAAAACTGATAGTTAATTTAACGTTCAGGGCCTCGTAATGACGATGGAACACTCAAATTGCGTCGAGATTCAATACATCGTCCTCCAGCCGACATGTCTCCAATTGTATATTGGTGATTCGGGCACTTTATGGTCGTTCTCCTCTATCTCTAGATTGTCGAATCCGACGCAAAACTGATAGTTAATTGTAACGTTTAGGGCCTCCTAATGACGACGGAACACTCAAATTGCGTCGAGATTCAATACATCGGCCACCAGCCGACTTGTTTCATAGGAACTATTGCTGCCTGTGGCACCTTCTCCTTTGAGTCTAGAATTTCGAATCCGACGCAAAACTGATAGATAATTGTAACGTTCAGGGCATCCTAATGACGATGGAGCACTCAAATTGCGTCGAGATTCAATACATCGTCAATCAGCCGACTTGTCTCCAAGGGTCTATTGCTGCCTCGGGCACCTTATGGTCGTTCTCCTGTGAGTCTAGATTTAAAATCCGACGCAAATCTAATAGTTAATTGTAACGTTCAGCGCCTCCTAATGACGATGGAACACTCAAATTGCGTCGAGATTCAATACATCGTCCTTCAGCCGACTTGTCTCCAAGGGTCTATTGCTGCCTCGGGCACCATATGGTCCAGCTCCTGTGAGTCTAGATTTTTGAATCCGACGCGAAACTGATAGTTAATTGTAACGTCCAGGGCCTCCTAATGACGATGGAACACTCAAATTGCGTCGAGATTTAATACATCGGCCAGCAGCCGACTTGTTTCATAGGATCTATTGCTGCGTGTGGCACCTTCTCCTGTGAGTCTAGATTTTCTAATCCGACGCAAAACTGATAGATAATTGTAACGTTCAGGGTCTCCTAATGACGAACATTGCAATTGCGTCGAGATTCAATACATCGTCCTCCAGACGACTTATCCCCAAGAGCATACTGCTGCCTCGGGAAGCATATGGTCCGTCTCCTGTGAGTCTAGATTTTCGAACCCGACGCGAGACTGATGGTTAATTGTAACGTTCAGGGACTCCTAACGACGATGGAACATTCAAATTGCGTCGAGATTCAATACATCGTCCTTCAGCTGACTTGTCTCCAAGGGTATATTGCTGCCTCGGGCACCTTATGGTCGTACTCCTGTGAGTCTAGATTGTCGAATCCGACGCAAAACTAATAGTTAATTGTAACGTTCAGGGCCTCCTAATGTCGATGGAACACTCAAATTGCGTCGAGATTCAACACATCATCCTCCAGCCGACTTGTGTCCAAGGGTCTATTGGTGCCTCGGGCACTTTATGGTCGTTCTCCTGTAAGTCATGATTGTCGAATCCGACGCAAAACTGATAGTTACTTGTAACGTTCTGGGCCTCCTAATGACGATAGAACACTTAAACTGTGTCGTGATACAATATATCGTCCTCCAGCCGACTTGTCTACAAGGGGATATTGCTGCCTCGGGCACTATGTGGTCCTTCCCTGTGGGTCTAGATTTTCGAATCAGACATAACACTGATAGTTAATTGTAACGTTCAGGGCCTCCTAATGACGATGGAACACTCAAATTAAGTCGGGATTCAATACATCGTCATTCAGCCGACTTGTATCCAAGGGTCTATTCCTGCCTCGGGCACCTTATGGTCGTTCACCTGTGAGTCCAGATTTAAAATCCGACGCAAATCTGATAGTTAATTGTAACGTTCAGGGCCTCCTAAAGACGATGGAGCACTCAAATTGCGTCGATATTCAATACATCGTCCTACAGCCGACTTGTCTCCAAGGGCAAATTCCTTCCACGAGCACCATATGGTCCGTTTCCTGTGAGTCTAGATTTTCGAATCCGACGCGAAACTGATAGTTAATTGTAACGTTCAGGGTCTCCTAATGACGAACATTGATATTTTGTCGAGATTCAATACATCGTCCTCCAGCCGACTTGTCTCCAAGGGGATATTGCTGCCTCGGGAACCATATGGTCCGTCTCCTGTGAGTCTAGATTTTCGAAACCGACGCGAGACTGATAGCTAATTGTAACGTTCAGGGCCTCCTAATGACGATGGAACACTCAAATTGCGTCGAGATTCAATACATATTCCTCCAACCGACTTGTCTCCGAGATCCTATTGGTGCCTCGGACACCTTATGGTCGTTCTCCTGTAAGTCTAGATTGTCGAATCCGACGGAAAAATGATAGTGACTTGTAACATTTAGGGCCTCCTAATGACGATGGAACACTCAAATTGCATCGAGATTCAATACATCGTCATTCAGCCGATTTGTCTCCAAGGGTCTATTGCTGCCTCTGGCACCTTATGGTCGTTCTCCTGTGAGTCTAGATTTTTGAATCCGACGCGAAACTGATAGTTAATTGTAACGTCCAGGTCCTCCTAATGCGATGGAACACTCAAATTGCGTCGAGATTTAATACATCGTCCTACAGCAGACTTGTCTCCAAGGGTCTATTGGTGCCTCGGGCACTTTATGGTCGTTCTCCTGTAAGTCATGATTGTCGAATCCGACGCAAAACTGATAGTTACTTGTAACGTTCTGGGCCTCCTAATGACGATAGAACACTCAAACTGGGTCGTGATACAATACATCGTCCTCAAGCCGACTTGTCTACAAGGGGATTTTGCTGCCTGGGGCACTATGTGGCCCTTCCCTGTGGGTCTAGATTTTCGAATCAGACACGAAACTGATAGTTAATTGTAACGTTCAGGGCCTCCTAATGACGATGGAACACTCAAATTACGTCGAGATTCATTACATCGTCATTCAGCCGACTTGTCTCCAAGGGTCTATTCCTGCCTCGGGCACCTTATGGTCGTTCTCCTGTGAGTCTAGATTTAAAATCCGACGCAAATCTGATAGTTAATTGTAACTCTCAGGGCCTCCTAATGACGATGGAGCACTCAAATTGCGTCGATATTCAATACATCGTCCTACAGCCGACTTGTCTCCAAGGGCAAATTGCTTCCACGAGCACCATATGGTCCGTTTAATGTGAGTCTAGATTTTCGAATCCGACGCGAAACTGATAGTTAATTGTAACGTTCAGGGTCTCCTAATGACGAACACTCAAATTGCCTCGAGATACAAAACGTCGTCCTCCAGCCGACTTGCCTCCAAGGGTTTTTGCTGCCTCGGGCACCTTATTGTCGTTCTCCTTTGAGTCTAGGTAATCGAATCCGACTCAAAACTGATAGTTAATTGTAACGATCAGGGCCTCCTAATGACGATGCAACACTCAATTTGCGTCGAGATTCCATACATCGTCCTCCAGCCGACTTGTCTCCAAGGGGATATTGCTGCCTCGGGCACCATATGGTCCAGCTCCTGTGAGTCTAGATTTTTGAATCCAACGCGAAACTGATAGTTACTTGTAACGTCCAGGGCCTCCTAATGACGATGGAACACTCAAATTGCGTCGAGATTTAATACATCGTCCTTCAGACGACTTGTCTCCAAGGGTCTATTGCTGCCTCGCGCACCTTATGGTTGTTCTCCTGTGAGTCTAGATTTTCGAATTCTACGCAAAACTGATAGTTACTTGTAACGTTCAGGGCCTCCTAATGACGATGGAACACTTAAATTGTGTCGTGATTCAATACATCGTCCGCCAGCCGACTTAACTACAAGGGGATATTTCTGCCTCGGGCACTATATGGTCCTTCCCTGTGAGTCTAGATTTTTGAATCTGACGCGAAACTGATAGTTAATTGTAACATTCAGGGCCTCCTAATGACGATGGAACACTCAAATTGCGTCGAGATTCAATACATTGTCCTTCAGCCGACTTGTCACCAATTATCTATTGGTGCCTCGGGCACTTTATGGTCGTTCTCCTGTAAGTCTAGACTGTCGAATCCGACGCTAAACTGATAGTTACTTGTAACGATCAGGGTCTCCTAATGACGAACATTGAAATTGCGTCCAGATTCAATACATCTTCCTCCAGCCGACTTATCTCCAAGAGCATATTGCTGCCTCGGGAACCATATGGTCCGTCGCCTGTGAGTCTAGATTTTCGAACCCGACGCGAGACTGATAGTTAATTGAAACGTTCAGGGCCTCCTAATGACGATGGAACACTCAAATTGCGTAGAGATTCAATACATCGTCCTCCAGCCGACTTGTCTCCAAGGGTCTATTGGTGCCTCGGGCACATTATGGTCGTTCTCCTGTAAGTCTAGATTGTCGAATCCGACGCAAAGCTGATAGTTACTTGTAACGTTCAGGTCCTCCTAATGACGATGGAACACTCAAATTGTGTCGTGATTCAATTCATCGTCCGCCAGCCGACTTGTCTACAAGGGGATATCGCTGCTTCGGGCACTTTATGGTCCTTCCCTGTGGGTCTAGATTTTCGATTCAGACACGAAACTGATAGTTAATTGTAACGTTCAGGGCCTCCTAATGACGATGGAACACTCAAATTGCGTCGAGATTCAATTCATCGTCCTCCAGCCGACTTGTCTCCAATTGTCTATTGGTGCCTCGGGCACTTTATGGTCGTTCTCCTGTAAGTCTAGACTGTCGAATCCGACGCTAAACTGATAGTTACTTGTAACGATCAGGGTCTCCTAATGACGAACATTGAAATTGCGTCGAGATTCAATACATCGTCCTCCAGCCGACTTATCTCCAAGAGCATATTGCTGCCTCGGGAACCATATTGTCCGTCACCTGTGAGTCTAGATTTTCGAACCCGACGCGAGACTGATAGTTAATTGAAACGTTCAGGGCCTCCTAATGACGATGGAACACTCAAATTGCGTCGAGATTTAATACATCGGCCAGCAGCCGACTTGTTTCATAGGATCTATTGCTGCGTGTGGCACCTTCTCCTGTGAGTCTAGATTTTCTAATCCGACGCAAAACTGATAGATTATTGTAACGTTCAGGGTCTCCTAATGACGAACATTGCAATTGCGTCGAGATTCAATACATCGTCCTCCAGACGACTTATCCCCAAGAGCATACTGCTGCCTCGGGAAGCATATGGTCCGTCTCCTGTGAGTCTAGATTTTCGAACCCGACGCGAGACTGATGGTTAATTGTAACGTTCAGGGACTCCTAACGACGATGGAACATTCAAATTGCGTCGAGATTCAATACATCGTCCTTCAGCTGACTTGTCTCCAAGGGTATATTGCTGCCTCGGGCACCTTATGGTCGTACTCCTGTGAGTCTAGATTGTCGAATCCGACGCAAAACTAATAGTTAATTGTAACGTTCAGGGCCTCCTAATGTCGATGGGACACTCAAATTGCGTCGAGATTCAACACATCGTCCTCCAGCCGACTTGTGTCCAAGGGTCTATTGGTGCCTCGGGCACTTTATGGTCGTTCTCCTGTAAGTCATGATTGTCGAATCCGACGCAAAACTGATAGTTACTTGTAACGTTCTGGGCCTCCTAATGACGATAGAACACTTAAACTGTGTCGTGATACAATATATCGTCCTCCAGCCGACTTGTCTACAAGGGGATATTGCTGCCTCGGGCACTATGTGGTCCTTCCCTGTGGGTCTAGATTTTCGAATCAGACATAACACTGATAGTTAATTGTAACGTTCAGGGCCTCCTAATGACGATGGAACACTCAAATTAAGTCGAGATTCAATACATCGTCATTCAGCCGACTTGTATCCAAGGGTCTATTCCTGCCTCGGGCACCTTATGGTCGTTCACCTGTGAGTCCAGATTTAAAATCCGACGCAAATCTGATAGTTAATTGTAACGTTCAGGGCCTCCTAAAGACGATGGAGCACTCAAATTGCGTCGATATTCAATACATCGTCCTACAGCCGACTTGTCTCCAAGGGCAAATTCCTTCCACGAGCACCATATGGTCCGTTTCCTGTGAGTCTAGATTTTCGAATCCGACGCGAAACTGATAGTTAATTGTAACGTTCAGGGTCTCCTAATGACGAACATTGATATTTTGTCGAGATTCAATACATCGTCCTCCAGCCGACTTGTCTCCAAGGGGATATTGCTGCCTCGGGAACCATATGGTCCGTCTCCTGTGAGTCTAGATTTTCGAAACCGACGCGAGACTGATAGCTAATTGTAACGTTCAGGGCCTCCTAATGACGATGGAACACTCAAATTGCGTCGAGATTCAATACATATTCCTCCAGCCGACTTGTCTCCGAGATCCTATTGGTGCCTCGGACACCTTATGGTCGTTCTCCTGTAAGTCTAGATTGTCGAATCCGACGGAAAAATGATAGTGACTTGTAACATTTAGGGCCTCCTAATGACGATGGAACACTCAAATTGCATCGAGATTCAATACATCGTCATTCAGCCGATTTGTCTCCAAGGGTCTATTGCTGCCTCTGGCACCTTATGGTCGTTCTCCTGTGAGTCTAGATTTTTGAATCCGACGCGAAACTGACAGTTAATTGTAACGTCCAGGTCCTCCTAATGCGATGGAACACTCAAATTGCGTCGAGATTTAATACATCGTCCTACAGCAGACTTGTCTCCAAGGGTCTATTGGTGCCTCGGGCACTTTATGGTCGTTCTCCTGTAAGTCATGATTGTCGAATCCGACGCAAAACTGATAGTTACTTGTAACGTTCTGGGCCTCCTAATGACGATAGAACACTCAAACTGGGTCGTGATACAATACATCGTCCTCAAGCCGACTTGTCTACAAGGGGATTTTGCTGCCTGGGGCACTATGTGGCCCTTCCCTGTGGGTCTAGATTTTCGAATCAGACACGAAACTGATAGTTAATTGTAACGTTCAGGGCCTCCTAATGACGATGGAACACTCAAATTACGTCGAGATTCAATACATCGTCATTCAGCCGACTTGTCTCCAAGGGTCTATTCCTGCCTCGGGCACCTTATGGTCGTTCTCCTGTGAGTCTAGATTTAAAATCCGACGCAAATCTGATAGTTAATTGTAACTCTCAGGGCCTCCTAATGACGATGGAGCACTCAAATTGCGTCGATATTCAATACATCGTCCTACAGCCGACTTGTCTCCAAGGGCAAATTGCTTCCACGAGCACCATATGGTCCGTTTAATGTGAGTCTAGATTTTCGAATCCGACGCGAAACTGATAGTTAATTGTAACGTTCAGGGTCTCCTAATGACGAACACTCAAATTGCCTCGAGATACAAAACGTCGTCCTCCAGCCGACTTGCCTCCAAGGGTTTTTGCTGCCTCGGGCACCTTATTGTCGTTCTCCTTTGAGTCTAGGTAATCGAATCCGACTCAAAACTGATAGTTAATTGTAACGATCAGGGCCTCCTAATGACGATGCAACACTCAATTTGCGTCGAGATTCCATACATCGTCCTCCAGCCGACTTGTCTCCAAGGGGATATTGCTGCCTCGGGCACCATATGGTCCAGCTCCTGTGAGTCTAGATTTTTGAATCCAACGCGAAACTGATAGTTACTTGTAACGTCCAGGGCCTCCTAATGACGATGGAACACTCAAATTGCGTCGAGATTTAATACATCGTCCTTCAGACGACTTGTCTCCAAGGGTCTATTGCTGCCTCGCGCACCTTATGGTTGTTCTCCTGTGAGTCTAGATTTTCGAATTCTACGCAAAACTGATAGTTACTTGTAACGTTCAGGGCCTCCTAATGACGATGGAACACTTAAATTGTGTCGTGATTCAATACATCGTCCGCCAGCCGACTTAACTACAAGGGGATATTTCTGCCTCGGGCACTATATGGTCCTTCCCTGTGAGTCTAGATTTTTGAATCTGACGCGAAACTGATAGTTAATTGTAACATTCAGGGCCTCCTAATGACGATGGAACACTCAAATTGCGTCGAGATTCAATACATTGTCCTTCAGCCGACTTGTCACCAATTATCTATTGGTGCCTCGGGCACTTTATGGTCGTTCTCCTGTAAGTCTAGACTGTCGAATCCGACGCTAAACTGATAGTTACTTGTAACGATCAGGGTCTCCTAATGACGAACATTGAAATTGCGTCCAGATTCAATACATCGTCCTCCAGCCGACTTATCTCCAAGAGCATATTGCTGCCTCGGGAACCATATGGTCCGTCGCCTGTGAGTCTAGATTTTCGAACCCGACGCGAGACTGATAGTTAATTGAAACGTTCAGGGCCTCCTAATGACGATGGAACACTCAAATTACGTAGAGATTCAATACATCGTCCTCCAGCCGACTTGTCTCCAAGGGTCTATTGGTGCCTCGGGCACATTATGGTCGTTCTCCTGTAAGTCTAGATTGTCGAATCCGACGCAAAGCTGATAGTTACTTGTAACGTTCAGGTCCTCCTAATGACGATGGAACACTCAAATTGTGTCGTGATTCAATTCATCGTCCGCCAGCCGACTTGTCTACAAGGGGATATCGCTGCTTCGGGCACTTTATGGTCCTTCCCTGTGGGTCTAGATTTTCGATTCAGACACGAAACTGATAGTTAATTGTAACGTTCAGGGCCTCCTAATGACGATGGAACACTCAAATTGCGTCGAGATTCAATTCATCGTCCTCCAGCCGGCTTGTCTCCAATTGTCTATTGGTGCCTCGGGCACTTTATGGTCGTTCTCCTGTAAGTCTAGACTGTCGAATCCGACGCTAAACTGATAGTTACTTGTAACGATCAGGGTCTCCTAATGACGAACATTGAAATTGCGTCGAGATTCAATACATCGTCCTCCAGCCGACTTATCTCCAAGAGCATATTGCTGCCTCGGGAACCATATTGTCCGTCACCTGTGAGTCTAGATTTTCGAACCCGACGCGAGACTGATAGTTAATTGAAACGTTCAGGGCCTCCTAATGACGATGGAACACTCAAATTGCGTCGAGATTCAATACATCGTCCTCCAGCCGACTTGTGTCCAAGGGTCTATTGGTGCCTCGGGCACTTTATGGTCGTTCTCCTGTAAGTCATGATTGTCGAATCCGACGCAAAACTGATAGTTACTTGTAACGTTCTGGGCCTCCTAATGACGATAGAAACTCAAACTGGGTCGTGATACAATACATCGTCCTCAAGCCGACTTGTCTACAAGGGGATTTTGCTGCCTGGGGCACTATGTGGCCCTTCCCTGTGGGTCTAGATTTTCGAATCGGACACGAAACTGATAGTTAATTGTAACGTTCAAGGTCTCCAAATGACGAACACTCAAATTGCGTCGAGATTCAAAACATCGTCCTCCAGCCGACTTGTCTCCAAGGGTTTTTGCTGCCTCGGGCACCTTATTGTCGTTCTCCTTTGAGTCTAGATTATCGAATCCGACCCAAAACTGATAGTTAATTGTAACGATCACGGCCTCCTAATGGCGATGGAACACTCAATTTGCGTCGAGATCTAATACATCGTCCTCCAGCCGACTTTTCTTCAAGGGTCTATTGCTGCCTCGGGCACCTTATGGTCGTTCTCCTGTGAGTCTAGATTTTCGAATCCTACGCAAAACTGATGGTTGATTGTAACGTTCCGGGCCTCCTAATGACGATGGAACACTCTAATTCCGTCGAGATTTAATACATCGTCCTCCAGCCGACTTGTCTCCGATTGTCTATTGCTGCCTCGGGCACTTTACGGTCGTCCTCCTCTATGTCTAGATTGTCGAATCCGCCGCAGAACTGATAGTTACTTGTAACTTTTAGGGCCTCCTAATGACGACGGAACACTCAAATTGCGTCGAGATTCAATACATCGGCCACCAGCCGACTTGTTTCATAGGATGTATTGCTGCCTGTGGCACCTTCTCCCGTGAGTCTAGATTTTCTAATCCGACGCAAAACTGATACTTACTTGTAACGTTCAGGGCCTCCTAATGACGACAGAACACTCAAACAGTGTCGTGATACAATACATCGTCCTCCAGCCGACTTGCCTACACGGGGATATTGCTGCCTCGGGCACTATGTGGTCCTTCCCTGTGGGTCTAGATTTTCGAATCAGACACGAAACTGATAGTTAATTGTAACGTTCAGGGCTTCCTAATGACGATGGAGCACTCAAATTACGTCTAGATTCAATACATCGTCATTCAGCCGACTTGTCTCCAAGGGTCTATTGCTGCCTCGGGCACCTTATGGTCGTTCTCCTGTGAGTCTAGATTTAAAATCCGACCCAAATCTGATGGTTAATTGTAACGTTCAGGGCCTCCTAATGACGATGGAGCACTCAAATTGCGTCGATATTCAATACATCGTCCTACAACCGACTTGTCTCCTAGGGGATATTGCTGCCTCGGGCACCATATGGTCCAGCTCCTGTGAGCTTAGATTTTTGAATCCGACGCGAAACTGATAGTTAATTGTAACGTCCAGGGCCTCCTAATGATGATGGAACACTGAAATTGCGTCGAGATTCAATACATCGTCCTTCAGCCGACTAGTCTCCAAGGGTCTACTGCTGCCTCGCACACCTTATGGTCGTTCTCCTGTGAGTCTAGATTTTCGAATCCTACGCAAAACTGATGATTGATTGTAACGTTCAGGGCCTCCTAATGACGATAGAACACTCTAATTGCGTCGAGATTCAATACATCGTCCTTCAGCCGACTTGTCTATAAGGGTCTATTTCTGCCTCGGGCACCTTGTGGTCGTTCTCCTGTGAGTCTAGATTTTTGAATCCGACGCGAAAATGATAGTTAATTGTAACGTCCAGGGCCTCCTAATGACGATGGAACACTCAAATTGCGTCGAGATGCAATACATCGTCCTTCAGCCGGCTTGTTTCCAAGGGTCTATTGCTGCCTCGGGCACGTTATGGTCGTTCTCCTGTGAGTCTAGATTTTCTAATCCGACGCAAAACTGATGGTTGATTGTAACGTTCAGGGCCTCCCAATGACGATAGAACACTCTAATTACGTCGAGATTCAATACATCGTCCTTCAGCCGACTTGTCTATAAGGGTCTATATCTGCCTCGGGCACCCTATGTTCGTTCTCCTGTGAGTCTAGATTATTGAATCCGACGCGAAAATGATAGTTAATTGTAACGTCCAGGGCCTCCTAATGACGATGGAACACTCAAATTGCGTCGAGATTCAATACATTGTCCTTCAGCCGACTTGTTTCCAAGGGTCTATTACTGCCTCGGGCACGTTATGGTCGTTCTCCTGTGAGTCTAGATTTTCTAATCCGACGCAAAACTGATAGTTACTTGTAACGTTCAGGGCCTCGTAATGACGATGGAACACTCAAATTTGCGTCGATATTCAATACATCGACCTCCAGCCGACTTGTCTCCAATTGTCTATTGGTGCCTCGGCCACTTTATGGTCGTTCTCCTCTATGTCTATATTGTCGAATCCGACCCAAAACTGATAGTTACTTGTAACGTTTAGGGACTCCTAATGACGACGGAACACTCAAATTGCGTCGAGATTCAATACATCGGCCACCAGCCGACTTGTTTCGTAGGATCTATTGCTGCCTGTGGCACCTTCAGCTGTGAGTCGAGATTTTCGAGTCCGACGCGAAACTGATAGTTAATTGTAACGCTCAGGGCCTCCTAATGACGATGGAAAACTCAAATTGCGTCGAGATTCAATTTATCGTCCTTCAGCCGATTTGTCTCGAAGGGTCAATTGCTGCCTCGCGGACCTAAAGGTCGTTCTCCTGTGAGTCTAGATTGTCGAATCCGACGCAAAACTGATATTTAATTGTAACGTTCAGGGTCTCCTAATGACGTTGGATCTCTCAAATTGCGTCGAGATTCAATACAACGTCCTCCACCCGACTTGTCTCATCGGGGGTATTGCTGCCTCGGGAACCATATAGTCCGTCTCCTGTGTGTCTAGATGTTCGAATCCGACGCGAGACTGATAGTTAATTGTAACGTTCAGGGCCTCCTAATGACGATGGAACACTCAAATCTCGTCGAGATTCAATGCATCGCCATTCAGCCGACTCGTCTCCAAGGGTCTATTGCTGCCTCGGGCACCTTATGGTCGTTCTCCTGTGAGTCTAGATTTTCTAATCCGACGCAAAACTGATGGATAATTGCAACGTTCAGGGCATCCTAATGACGATGGAACACTCAAATTGCGTCGAGATTCAATACATCGTTCTCCAGCCGACTTGTCTCCAAGGGGATATTGCTTCCACGGGCACCATGTGGTCCGTCTCCTGAGAGTCTAGATTTTCGATTCCGACGCGAAACTGATAGTTAATTGTAACATTCATGGTCTCCTAATGACGAACATTGAAATTGCGTCGGGATTCAATACATCGTCCTCCAGCCGACTTATCTCCAAGAGCACTTTGCTGCCTCGGGAACCATATGGTCCGTCTAATGTGAGTGTAAATTTTCGAACCCGACGCGAGACTGATAGATAATTGTAACGTTCAGGGCCTCCTAACGACGATAAAACACTCAAATTGCGTCGAGATTCAATACATCGTCCTTCAGCCGACATGTCTCCAAGGGTCTATTGCTGCCTCGGGCACCTTATGGTCGTTCTCCTGTGAGTCTAGATTGTCGAATCCGACGCAAATCTGATAGTTAATTGTAACGTTCAGGGCCTCCTAATGTCGATGGAACACTCAAACTGCGTCGAGATTCAATACATCGTCCTCCAGCCGACTTGTCTCCAAGGGTCTATTGGTGCCTCGGGCACTTTATGGTCGTTCTCCTGTAAGTCTAGATTGTCGAATCCGACGCAAAACTGATAGTTACTTGTAACGTTCAGGGCCTCCTAATGACGATAGAACACTCAAATAGTGTCGTGATTCAATACATCGTCCTCCAGCCGACTTGACTCCAAGGGGACATTGCTGCCTCGGGCACCTTATGGTCGTTCTCCTGTGAGTCTAGATTTAAACTCCGACGCAAATCTGATAGTTAATTGTAACGTTCAGGGCCTCCTAATGACGATGGAGCACTCAAATTGCGTTGATATTCAATACATCGTCCTACAGCCGACTTGTCTCCAAGGGCATATTGCTGCCACGAGCACCATATGGTCCGTTTCCTGTGAGTCTAGAGTTTCGAATCCGACGCGAAACTGATAGTTAATTGTAACGTTCAGGGTCTCCCAATGACGAACACTCAAATTCCCTCGAGATTCAATACATCGTCCTCTAGCCGACTTGTCTCCAAGGGTTTTTGCTGCCTCGGGCACCTTATTGTCGTTCTCCTTTGAGTTTAGATTATCGAATCCGACCCAAAACTGATAGTTAATTGTAACGATCAGGGCCTCCTAATGACGATAGAACACTCAAATTGCGTCGAGATTTAATACATCGTCCTTAAGCCGACTTGTCTCCAAGGGGATATTGCTGCCTCGGGCACGTTATGGTCAGGTCCTGTGAGTCTAGATTTTTGAATCCGACGCGAAACTGATAGTTAATTGTAACGTCCAGGGCCTCCTAATGACGATGTAACACTCAAATTGCGTCGAGATTTAATACATCGTCCTTAAGCCGACTTGTCTCCAAGGGTCTATTGCTGCCTCGCGCACCTTATGGTCGTTCTCCAGTGAGTCTAGATTTTCGAATCCTACGCAAAACTGATGGTTGATTGTAACGTTCAGGGCCTCCTAATGACGATAGAACACTCTAATTGCGTCGAGATTCAATACATCGTCCTTCAGCTGACTTGTCTCCAAGGGACTATTGCTGCCTCAGGCACCTTATGGTCGTTCTCCTGTGAGTCTAGATTTTTGAATCCGACGCAAAACTGATAGTTAATTGTAACGTTCAGGGCCTCGTAATGACGATGGAAGCCTCAAATTGCGTCGAGATTCAATACATCGTCCTCCAGCCGACTTGTCTCCAATTGTCTATTGGTGCCTCGGGCACTTTATGGTCGTTCTCCTGTAAGTCTAGATTGTCGAATCCGACGCAAAACTGATAGTTACTTGTAACTTTCAGGGCCTCCTAATGACGATAAAACACTCAAATTGTGTCGTGAATCAATAATATGTCCTCCAGCCGACTTTTCTACAAGGGGATATTGCTGCCTCGGGCACTATATGGTCCTTCCCTGTGGGTCTAGATTTTCGAAACAGACGCGAAACTGATAGATAATTGTAACGTTCAGGGCCTCCGAATAACGATGGAACACTCAAATTGCGTCGAGATTCAATACATCGTCATTCAGCCGACTTGTCTCCAAGGGTCTATTGCTGCCTCGGGCACCTTATTGTCGTTCTCCTTTGAGTCTAGATTATCGAATCCGACCCTAAACTGATAGTTAATTGTAAGGATCAGGGAATCCTAAAGACGATGGAACATTCAATCTGCGTCGAGATTCATTACCTCGTCCTCCAGCCGACTTGTCCCCAAGGGGCTATTGCTGCCTCGGGCACCATATGGTCCAGCTGCTGTGAGCTTAGATTTTTGAATCCGACGCGAAACTGATAGTTAATTGTAACGTCCAGGGCCTCCTAATGACGATGGAACACTCAAATTGCGTCGAGATTTAATACATCGTCCTTCAGCCGACTAGTCTCCAAGGGTCTATTGCTGCCTCACACCCCATATGGTCGTTCTCCTGTGAGTCTAAATTTTCGAATCCTACGCAAAACTGATGGTTGATTGTAACGTTCAGGGCCTCCTAATGACGATAGAACACTCTAATTGCGTCGAGATTCAATACCTCGTCCTCCAGCCGACTTGTCTCCAAGGCGATATTGCTTCCACGGGTCCGTCTCCTGTGAGTCTAGATTTTCGATTCCGACGCGAAACTGATAGTTAATTGTAACGTTCAGGGTCTCCTAATGACGAACATTGAAATTGCGTCGAGATTCAATACATCGTCCTCCAGCCGACTCGTCTCCAGGTGTCAATTGGTGCCTCGGGCAATTTATAGTCGTTCTCCTGTAAGTCTAGATTGTCGAATCCGACGCAAATCTGATAGTTAATTGTAACGTTCAGGGCCTCCTAATGACGATGGAGCACTCAAATTGCGTCGATATTCAATACATCGTCCTACAGCCGACTTGTCTCCAAGGGCATATTGCTTCCACGAGCACCATATGGTCCGTTTCCTGTGAGTGTATATTTTCGAATCCGACGCGAAACTGATAGTTAATTGTAACGTTCAGGGTCTTCGAATGACGAACACTCAAATTCCCTCGAGATTCAATACATCGTCCTCCAGCCGACTTGTCTCCAAGGGTTTTTGCTGCCTCGGGCACCTTATTGTCGTTCTCCTTTGAGTCTAGATTATCGAATCCGACCCAAAACTGATAGTTAATTGTAACGATCAGGGCCTCCTAATGACGATGGAACACTCAATTTGCGTCGAGATTAAATACATCGGCCTCCAGCCGACTTGTCTCCAAGGGGATATTGCTGCCTCGGGCACCATATGGTCCAGCTCCTGTGAGTCTAGATTTTTGAATCCGACGCGAAAGTGATAGTTAATTGTAACGTCCAGGGCCTCCTAATGACGATGGATCACTCAAATTGCGTCGAGATTTAATACATCGTCCTTCAGCCGGCTTCTCTCCAAGGGTCTATTGCTGCCTCGGGCACCTTATGGTCGTTCTCCTGTGAGTCTAGACTGTCGAATCCTACGCAAAACTGATGGTTGATTGTAACATCAGGGCCTCCTAATGACGATAGAACACTCTAATTGCGTCGAGTTTCAATACATCGTCCTTCAGCCGACTTGTCTCCAAGGGTCTATTGGTGCCTCGGGCACTTTATGGTCGTTCTCCTGTAAGTCTAGATTGTCGAATCCGACGCAAAACTGATAGTTAATTGTAACGTTCAGGGTCTCCTAATGACGTTGGATCTCTCAAATTGCGTCGAGATTCAATACATCGTCCTCCAGCCGACTTGTCTCCTCGGGGGTATTGCTGCCTCGGGAACCATATAGTCCGTCTCCTGTGTGTCTAGATATTCGAATCCGACACGAGACTGATAGTTAATTGTAACGTTCAGGGCCTCCTAATAACGATGGAACACTCAAATTGCGTCGAGATTCAATGCATCGTCTTTCAGCCGATTTGTCTCCAAGGGTCTATTGCTGCCTCGGGCACCTTATGGTCGTTCTCCTGTGAGTCTAGATTTTCTAATCCGACGCAAAACTGATGGATAATTGTAACGTTCAGGGCATCCTCATGACGATGGAAAACTCAAATTGCGTCGAGATTCAATACATCGTTCTCCAGCCGACTTCTCTCCAAGGGGATATTGCTTCCACGGGCACCATATGGTCCGTCTCCTGAGAGTCTAGATTTTCGATTCCGACGCGAAACTGATAGTTAATTGTAACATTCATGGTCTCCTAATGACGAACATTGAAATTGCGTCGGGATTCAATACATCGTCCTCCAGCCGACTTAACTCCAAGGGTCTATTGGTGCCTCGGGCACTTTATGGTCGTTCTCCTGTAAGTCTAGATTGTCGAATCCGACGCAAATCTGATAGTTAATTGTAACGTTCAGGGCCTCCTAATGTCGATGGAACACTCAAACTGCGTCGAGATTCAATACATCGTCCTCCAGCCGACTTGTCTCCAAGGGTCTATTGGTGCCTCGGACACTTTATGGTCGTTCTCCTGCAAGTCTAGATTGTCGAATCCGACGCAAAACTGATAGTTACTTGTAACGTTCAGGGCCTCCTAATGACGATAGAACACTCAAATTGTGTCGTGATTCAATACATCGTCCTTCAGTCGACTTGCCTCCAAGGGGATATTGCTGCCTCGGGCACTATATGGTCCTTCCCTGTGGGTCTAGATTTTCGAATCAGACACGAACCTGATAGTTAATTGTAACGTTCAGGGCCTCCTATTGACGATGGAACACTCAAATTGCGTCGAGATTCAATACATCGTCATTCAGCCCACTTGTCTCCAAGGGTCTTTTGCTGCCTCGGGTACCTTATGGTCGTTCTCCTGTGAGTCTAGATTTAAAATCCGACGCAAATCTGATAGTTAATTGTAACGTTCAGGGCCTCCTAATGACGATGGAGCACTGAAATTGCGTTGATATTATATACATCGTCCTACAGCCGACTTGTCTCCTAGGGCATATTGCTGCCACGAGCACCATATGGTCCGTTTCCTGTGAGTCTAGAGTTTCGAATCCGACGCGAAACTGATAGTTAATTGTAACGTTCAGGGTGTCCTAATGACGAACACTCAAATTCCCTCGAGATTCAATACATCGTCCTCTAGCCGACTTGTCTCCAAGGGTTTTTGCTGCCTCGGGCACCTTATTGTCGTTCTCCTTTGAGTTTAGATTATCGAATCCGACCCAAAACGGATAGTTAATTGTAACGATCAGGGCCTCCTAATGACGATGGAACACTCAATTTGAGTCGAGATTCAATACATCGTCCTCCAGCCGACTTGTCTCCAAGGGGATATTGCTGCCTCGGGCACCATATGGTCCAGCTCCTGTGAGTCTAGATTTTTGAATCCGACGCGAAACTGATAGTTAATTGTAACGTCCAGGGCCTCCTAATGACGATGTGACACTCAAATTGCGTCGTGATTTAATACATCGTCCTTAAGCCGACTTGTCTCCAAGGGTCTATTGCAGCCTCGCGCACCTTATGGTCGTTCTCCTGTGAGTCTAGATTTTCGAATCCTACGCAAAACTGATGGTTGATTGTAACGTTCAGGGCCTCCTAATGACGATAGAACACTCTAATTGCTTCGAGATGCAATACATCGTCCTTCTGCCGACTTGTCTCCAAGGGTCTATTGCTGCCTCTGGCACCTTATGGTCGTTCTCCTGTGAGTCTACATTTTCGAATCCGACGCAAAACTGATAGTTAATTGTAACGTTCAGGGCCTCGTAATGACGATGGAACATTCAAATTGCGTCGATATTCAATACATCGACCTCCAGCCGACTTGTCTCCAATTGTCTATTGGTGCCTCGGCCACTTTATGGTCGTTCTCCTCTATGTCTATATTGTCGAATCCGACGCAAAACTGATAGTTACTTGTAACGTTTAGGGACTCCTAATGACGACGGAACACTCAAATTGCGTCGAGATTCAATACATCGGCCACCAGCCGACTTGTTTCGTAGGATCTATTGCTGCCTGTGGCACCTTCAGCTGTGAGTCGAGATTTTCGAGTCCGACGCGAAACTGATAGTTAATTGTAACGCTCAGGGCCTCCTAATGACGATGGAAAACTCAAATTGCGTCGAGATTCAATACATCGTCCTTCAGCCGACTTGTCTCGAAAGGTCAATTGCTGCCTCGCGGACCTAATGGTCGTTCTCCTGTGAGCCTAGATTGTCGAATCCGATGCAAAACTGATAGTTAATTGTAACGTTCAGGGCCTCCTAATGACGTTGGATCTCTCAAATTGCGTCGAGACTCAATACATCGTCCTCCACCCGACTTGTCTCATCGGGGGTATTGCTGCCTCGGGAACCATATAGTCCGTCTCCTGTGTGTCTAGATATTCGAATCCGACGCGAGACTGATAGTTAATTGTAACGTTCAGGGCCTCCTAATGACGATGAAACACTCAAATTGCGTCGAGATTCAATGCATCGTCCTTCAGCCGATTTGTCTCCAAGGGTCTATTGCTGCCTCGGGCACCTTATGGTTGTTCTCCTGTGAGTCTAGATTTTCTAATCCGACGCAAAACTGATGGATAATTGTAACGTTCAGGGCATCCTAATGACGATGGAACACTCAAATTGCGTCGAGATTCAATACAACGTTCTCCAGCCGACTTGTCTCCAAGGGGATATTGCTTCCACGGGCACCATGTGGTCCGTCTCCTGAAAGTCTAGATTTTCGATTCCGACGCGAAACTGATAGTTAATTGTAACATTCATGGTCTCCTAATGACGAACATTGAAATTGCGTCGGGATTCAATACATCGCCCTCCAGCCGACTTATCTCCAAGAGCATTTTGCTGCCTCGGGAACCATATGGTCCGTCTCCTGTGAGTCTAGATTTTCGAACCCGACGCGATACTGATAGTTAATTGTAACGTTCAGGGCCTCCTAACGACGATGGAGCATTCAAATTGCGTCGAGATTCAATACATCGTCCTTCAGCCGACATGTCTCCAAGGGTCTATTGCTGCCTCGGGCACCTTATGGTCGTTCTCCTGTGAGTCTAGATTGTCGAATCCGACGCAAATCTGATAGTTAATTGTAACGTTCAGGGCCTCCTAATGTCGATGGAACACTCAAACTGCGTCGAGATTCAATACATCGTCCTCCAGCCGACTTGTCTCCAAGGGTCTACTGGTGCCTCGGGCACTTTATGGTCGTTCTCCTGTAAGTCTAGATTGTCGAATCCGACGCAAAACTGATAGTTACTTGTAACGTTCAGGGCCTCCTAATGACGATAGAACACTCAAATTGTGTCGTGATTCAATACATCGTCCTCCAGCCGACTTGCCTCCAAGGGGACATTGCTGCCTCGGGCACTATATGGTCCTTCCCTGTGGGTCTAGATTTTCGAATCAGACACGAAACTGATAGTTAATTGTAACGTTCAGGGCCTCCTAATGACGATGGAACACTCAAATTGCGTCGAGATTCAATACATCGTCATTCAGCCGACTTGTCTCCAAGGGTCTATTGCTGCCTCGGACACCTTATGGTCGTTCTCCTGTGAGTCTAGATTTTCTAATCCGACGCAAAACTGATGGATAATTGTAACGTTCAGGGCATCCTAATGACGATGGAACACTCAAATTGCGTCGAGATTCAATACAACGTTCTCCAGCCGACTTGTCTCCAAGGGGATATTGCTTCCACGGGCACCATGTGGTCCGTCTCCTGAAAGTCTAGATTTTCGAATCAGACACGAAACTGATAGTTAATTGTAACGATCAGGGCCTCCTAATGACGATGGAGCACTCAAATTGCGTTGATATTCAATACATCGTCCTACAGCCGTCTTGTCTCCAAGGGCATATTGCTGCCACGAGCACCATATGGTCCGTTTCCTGTGAGTCTAGAGTTTCGAATCCGACGCGAAACTGATAGTTAATTGTAACGTTCAGGGTCTCCCAATGACGAACACTCAAATTCCCTCGAGATTCAATACATCATCCTCTAGCCGACTTGTCTCCAAGGGTTTTTGCTGCCTCGGGCAGCTTATTGTCGTTCTCCTTTGAGTTTAGATTATCGAATCCGACCCAAAACTGATAGTTAATTGTAACGATCAGGGCCGCCTAATGACGATGGAACACTCAATTTGAGTCGAGATTCAATACATCGTCCTCCAGCCGACTTGTCTCCAAGGGGATATTGCTGCCTCGGGCACCTTATGGTCAGGTCCTGTGAGTCTAGATTTTTGAATCCGACGCGAAACTGATAGTTAATTGTAACGTCCAGGGCCTCCTAATGACGATGTAACACTCAAATTGCGTCGAGATTTAATACATCGTCCTTAAGCCGACTTGTCTCCAAGGGTCTATTGCTGCCTCGCGCACCTTATGGTCGTTCTCCAGTGAGTCTAGATTTTCGAATCCTACGCAAAACTGATGGTTGATTGTAACGTTCAGGGCCTCCTAATGACGATAGAACACTCTAATTGCGTCGAGATTCAATACATCGTCCTTCAGCTGACTTGTCTCCAAGGGACTATCGCTGCCTCAGGCACCTTATGGTCGTTCTCCTGTGAGTCTAGATTTTCGAATCCGACGCAAAACTGATAGTTAATTGTAACGTTCAGGGCCTCGTAATGACGATGGAAGCCTCAAATTGCGTCGAGATTCAATACATCGTCCTCCAGGCGACTTGTCTCCAATTGTCTATCGGTGCCTCGGGCACTTTATGGTCGTTCTCCTGTAAGTCTAGATTGTCGAATCCGACGCAAAACTGATAGTTACTTGTAACTTTCAGGGCCTCCTAATGACGATAAAACACTCAAATTGTGTCGTGAATCAATATTATGTCCTCCAGCCGACTTTTCCACAAGGGGATATTGCTGCCTCGGGCATTATATATGGTCCTTCCCTGTGGGTCTAGATTTTCCAAACAGACGCGAAACTGATAGATAATTGTAACGTTCAGGGGATCCGAATAACGATGGAACACTCAAATTGCGTCGAGATTCAATACATCGTCATTCAGCCGACTTGTCTCCAAGGGTCTATTGCTGCCTCTGGCACCTTATTGTCGTTCTCCTTTGAGTCTAGATTATCGAATCCGACCCTAAACTGATAGTTAATTGTAACGATCAGGGCCTCCTAATGACGATGGAACACTCAAATTGCGTCGAGATTCAATACATGGTCCTCCAGCCGACTTGTCTCCAAGGGTCTATTGCTGCCTCGGCCACCTTATGGTAGTTCTCCTGTGAGTCTAGATTTTCGAATCCGACGCAAACTAATAGTTCATTGTAACGTTCAGGGCCTCCTAATGACGATGGAACACTCAAATTGCGTCGAGATTCGTTACATCGACCTTCAGCCGACCTGTCGCTAATGGTCTATTGCTGCCTCGAGCACCTTATGGTCGTTTTCCTGTTAGTAGATTTTCGAATCCGACGCTAAAATGATAGTTAACTGTAACGTTCACGGCCTCCTAATGCCGATGGAACACACAAATTGCGTCGAGATTCAATACATCGGCCTCCAGCCGACTTGTCTCCAAGGGTCTATTGCTGCCTCGGGCACCTTATGGTCGTTCTCCGGTGAGTCTAGATTTTCGAATCCGACGCGAAACTGATAGTTAATTGTAACGTCCAGGGCCTCCTAATGACGATGGAACACTCAAATTGCGTCGAGATTTAATACATCGTCCTTCAGCCGACTAGCCTCCAAGGGTCTATTGCTGCCTCGCACCCCATATGGTCGTTCTCCTGTGAGTCTAAATTTTCGAATCCTACGCAAAACTGATGGTTGATTGTAACGTTCAGGGCCTCCTAATGACGATAGAACACTCTAATTGCGTCGAGATTCAATACATCGACCTTCAGCCGACTTGACTATAAGGTTCTGTATCTGCCTCGGGCACCTTATGGTCGTTCTCCTGTGAGTCTAGATTATTGAATCCGACGCGAAAGTGATAGTTAATTGTAACGTCCAGGGCCTCCTAATGACGATGGAACACTCAAATTGCGTCGAGATTTAATACATCGTCCTTCAGCCGGCTTGTCTCCAAGGGTCTATTGCTGCCTCGGGCACCTTATGGTCGTTCTCCTGTGAGTCTAGATTGTCGAATCCTACGCAAAACTGATGGTTGATTGTAACATCAGGGCCTCCTAATGACGATAGAACACTCTAATTGCGTCGAGTTTCAATACATCGTCCTTCAGCCGACTTGTCTCCAAGGGTCTATTGGTGCCTCGGGCCCTTTATGGTCGTTCTCCTCTAAGTCTAGATTGTCTAATCCGACGCAAAACTGATAGTTACTTGTAACGTTTAGGGCCTCCTAATGACGACGGAACACTCAAATTGCGTCGAGATTCAATACATCGGCCACAAGCCGACTTGTTTCATAGGATCTATTGCTGCCTGTGGCATTTTCTCCTGTGAGTCTAGATTTTCGTATCCGACGCGAAACTGATAGTTAGTTGTAACGCTCAGGGCCTCCTAATGACGATGGAACACTAGAATTGCGTCGAGATTCAATACATCGTCCTCCAGCCGACTTGTCTCCAAGGGTCTATTGGTGCCTCGGGCACTTTATGGTCGTTCTCCTGTAAGGTTAGATTGTCGAATGCGACGCAAAACTGATACTTACTTGTAACGTTCAGGGCCTCCTAATGACGATAGAACACTCAAATTGTGTCTAGATTCAATACTTCGTCCGCCAGCCGACATGTCTACAAGGGGATATTGCAGCCTCGGGCACTATATGGTCCTTCCCTGAGATTCGCGTTTTTCGAATCAGACGCGAAACTGATAGTTAATTGTAGCGTTCAGGGCCTCCTAATGACGATGGAACACTCAAATTGCGTCGAGATTCAATATATCGTCCTTCAGCCGACTTGCCTCCAAGGGTCTATTGCTGCCTCGGGCACCTTGTGGTCGTTCTCCTATGAGTCCAGATTGTCGAATCCGACGCAAAACTGATAGTTAATTGTAACGATCAGGGCTTCCTAATGACGATGGAACGCTCAAATTGCGTCGAGATTCAATACATCGTCCTCCAGCCGACTTGTCTCCAAGGGTCTATTGGTGCCTCGGGCACTTTATGGTCGTTCTCCTGTAAGTCTAGATTTTCGAATCCGACGCAAAACTGATAGTAACTTGTAGCGTTCAGGGCCTTCTAATGACGATGGAACACTCAAATTGTGTCGTGATTCAATACATCGTCCGCCAGTCAACTTGTCTACAAGGGGATATTGCTGCCTCGGGCACTATATGGTCCTTCCCTGTGGGTCTAGATTTTCGAATCAGACACGAAACTGATAGTTAATTGAAACGTTCAGGGCCTCCAAATGACGATGGAACACTCAAATTACGTCGAGATTCAATACATCGTCATTCAGCCGACTTGTCTCCAAGGGTCTATTGCTGCCTCGGGCACCTTATGGTCGGTCTCCTGTGAGTCTAGATATAAATTCCGACGCAAATCTGATAGTTAATTGTAACGTTCAGGGCCTCCTAATGACGATGGAACACCCAAATTGCGTCGATATTCAATACATCGTCCTACAGCCGACTTGTCTCCAAGGGCATATTGCTTCCACGAGCACCATATGGTCCGTCTCCTGTGAGTCTAGATTTTCGATTCCGACACGAACCTGGTAGTTAATTGTAACGTTCAGGGTCTCCTAATGACGAACACTCAAATTGCCTTGAGATTCAATACATCGTCCTCCAGCCGACTTGTCTCCAATTGTCCATTGGTGCCTCGGGCACTTTATGGTCGTTCTCCTCTATGTCTAGATTGTCGAATCCGACGCTAAACTGATAGTTACTTGTAACGTTTAGGTCCTCCTAATGACGACGGAAAACTCAAATTGCGTCGAGATTCAATACTTCGGCCACCAGCCGACTTGTTTCATAGGATCTATTACTGCCTGTGGCACCTTCTCCTGTGAGTCTAGATTTTCGAATCCGACGCGAAACTGATAGTTAATTGTAACGCTCAGGGCCTCCTAACGTCGATGGAACACTCAAATTGCGTCGAGGTTCAATACATCGTCCTTCAGCCGACTTGTCTCGAAGGGTCTATTGCTGCCTCGCGGACCTAATGGTCGTTCTCCTTTGAGTCTAGATTGTCGAATGCGACGCAAAACTGATAGTTAATTGTAACGTTCAGGGCCTCCTAATGACGATGGAACACTCATATTGCGTCGAGACTCAATACATCGCCCTTCAGCCGACTTGTCTCCAAAGGTCTACTGCTGCCTCGAGCACCAAATGGTCCGTCTCCTGCGAGTCTAGATTTTCGAATCCGACGCACAACTGATGGTTACTTGTAACGTTCGAGGTCTCCTAATGACGATGGAACACTCAAATTGTGTCGAGCTTTAATACATGGTCCTTCAGCCGACTTGTCTCCAGAGGTCTATTGCTGCTACGGGCACCTTATGGTCGTCTTCCTGTGAGAATAGATTTTCGAATCCGACGCAAAACTGATAGTTAATTATAACGTTCAGGGCCTCCTAATGACGATGGAACACTCAAATTGCGTCGAGATTCAATACAACGTCCTCCAGCCGACTTATCTCCAAGAGGATATTGCTGCTTCGGGCACCGAATGGTCCACCTTCGGTGGGTCTAGATTTTCGAATCCGACGCAAAACTGATTGTTAATTGTAACGTTCAGGGCCTCCTAATGACGATGGAACACTCAAATTGCGTCGATATTCAATACTTCGTCCTCCAGCCGCCTTGTCTCCAAGGATCTAATGCTGGCTCGGTCACCAATTGGTCGTTCTCCTGTGAGTCTAGATTTTCGAATCCGACGCAAAACTGATAGTTAATTGTAACGTTCAGGGCCTCCTAATGACGATGGATCACTCAAATTGCGTCGAGATTCAATACACCGTAATTCAGCCACATGTCTCCAAGAGCATATTGCTGCCTCGGGAATCGTATGGTCCGTCTCCTGTGAGTCTAGATTTTCAAATCCGACGCAAATCTGATAGTTAATTGTAACGTTGAAGGCCTGCTAATGACGATGGACCACTCAAATTTCGTCGATATTCAATACATCGTCCACCAGCCGACTTGTCTCCAAGGGCATATTGCTTCCACGGGCACCATATGGTCCGTCTCCTGTGAGTCTAGATTCTCGAATCCGACGCAAAACTATTAGTTAATTGTAACGTTCAGGGCCACCTAATGACGATGGAACACTCAAATTGCGTCGAGATCCAATACATAGTCCTCCAGCCGACTTGTCTCCAAGGGTCTATTGCTGCCTCGGGCACTTTATGGTCGTTTTCCTGTAAGTCTAGATTGTCGAATCCGACGCAAAACTGATAGTTACTTGTAACGTTCAGGGCCTCCTAATGACGATGGAACACTCATATTGTGTCGTGATTCATTCCATCGTGCGCCAGCTGACTTGTCTACAAGGGGATATTGCTGCCTCGGGCACTATATGGTCCGTCCCTGTGGGTCTAGATTTTCGAATCAGACACGAATCTGATAGTTAATTGAAACGTTCAGGGCCTCCTAATGACGATGGGACACTCAAATTGCGTCGAGATTTAATACATCGTCATTCGTCCTACTTGTCTCCAAGGGTCTATTGCTGCCTCGGGCACCTTGTGGTCGTTCTACTGTGAGTCTAGATTTTCAAATCCGACGCAAATCTGATAGTTAATTGTAACGTTGTAGGCCTGCTAATGACGATGGATCACCCAAATTTCGTCGATATTCAATACATCGTCCTCCAGCCGACTTGTCTCCAAGGGGATATTTTTTCCTCGGGCACCATATGGTCCGTCTCCTGTGAGTCTAGATTCTCGAATCTGACGCGAAACTGATAGTTAATTGTAACGTTCAGGGCATCCTAATGACGAACATTCAAATTGCGTCTAGATTCAGTACATCGTCCTCCAGCCGACTTGTCTCCAAGGGGATATTGCTGCCTCGGGCACCTTTGGTCGTTCTCCTTTGAGTCTAGATTATCGAATCCGACGCAAAAGTGATAGTTAATTGTAACATTCAGGGACTCCTTGTGACGATGGAACACTCAAATTGCGTCGAGTTTCAATACATCGTCCTCCAGCCGACTTGTCTCCAAGGGTCTATTGGTGCCTCGGGCACTCTATGGTCGTTCTCCTGTAAGGCTAGATAGTCGAATCCGACGCAAAACTGATAGTTACTTGTAACGCGCAGGGCCTCCTAATGACGATGGAACACTCAAATTGCGTCGAGATTCAATACATCGGCCACCACCGACTTGTTTCATAGGGTCTACTGCTGCCTGTGGCACCTTCTCCTGTGAATGTAGAATTTTTTATCCGAAGCAAAACTGATAGTTAATTGTAACGTTCAGGGCATCCTAATGACGATGGAACACTCAAATTGCGTCGAGATACAATACTTCGCCGTCCAGCCGTCTTGTCTCCATGGGAATATTGCTGCCTCGTGCACCTTATGGTCGTTCTTCTGTGAGTTTAGATTTTCGAATCCGACGCATAACTGATGGTTAATTGTAACGTTCAGGGCCTCCTAATGACGATGGAACACTCATATTGCGTCGAGATTCAATACATCGTCCTCCAGCCGACGTGTCTCCAAGGAGATATTGCTGCCTCGAGAACCATATGGTTCATCTCCTGTAAGACTAGATTTTCGAATCCGACGCGAGACTGACAGTTAATTGTAACGTTCAGGGCCTCTTGATGACGATGGAACACTCAAATTGCGTCGAGAATCAATACATCGTCCTCCAGGCGAGTTGTCTCCAAGAGTCTATTGCAGCCTGTGGCACCTAATGGACTTTCTCCTGTGAGTCTTGATTTCAGAATCCGACGCAGAACTGATGGTTAATTGTAACGGTCGTGGTCTCCTAATGACGATGGAACACTCAAATTGTGTCGAGCTTCAATACATCGTCCTTAAGCCGACTTGTCTCCAAAGGTCTATTGCTGACTCGGGCACCTTATGGTCGCCTTCCTGTGAGAATAGATTTTCGAATCCGACGCAAAACTGATAGTTAATTGTAACAATCGGGGCCTCCTAATGACGATGAAACACTCAAATTGCGTCGAGATTCGATACAACGACCTTCAGCCGACCTGTCTCCAAGGGTCTAATGCTGCCCCGGCCACCTTATGGTCGTTCTCCTGTGAGTCTAGATTTTCTAATCCGACGCAAGACTGATAGCAAATTGTAACGTTCAGGGCCTCCTAATGACGATGGAACACTCATATTGCGTCGAGATTCAATACATCGTCCTCCAACCGACTTATCTTCATGGGGATATTGCTGCCTCGGGCACCTTATGGCCGTTCTCCTGTGAGTTTAGATTTTCGAATCCGACGCATAACTGATAGTTAATTGTAACGTTCAGGGCCTCCTAATGACGATGGAACACTCAAATTGCGTCGAGATTCATCGTGCTCCAGCCGACTTGTCTACAAGGGGATATTGCAGCCTCGGGCACTATATGGTCCTTCCCTGTGAGTCTAGATTTTCGAATCCTACGCAAAACTAATGGTTAATTGTAACGTTCAGGGCCTCCTAATGACGATGGAACACTCAAATTGCGTCGAGATTCAATACATCGTCCTCCAGCCGACTTGTCTCAAGGGGATATTGCTGCCACGGGCACCTTATGGTCCATCTGCTGTTAGTCTAGATTTTCGAATCCGACGCGAAACTGATAGTTAATTGTAACGTTCAGGGCCTCCTAATGACGATGGAACACTCAAATTGCGTCGAGATTCTTTACATCGACCTACAGTCGACCTGTCACCAAGGGTCTATTGCTGCCTTGAGCATCTTATGGTCGTTCTCCTGTGAGTTTAGATTTTCGAATCCGACGCATAACTGAAAGTTAGTTGAAACGTTCAGGGCCTCCTAATGTCGATGCAACACTCAAATTGCGTCGAGATTCAATACATCGTCCTCCAGCCGACTTGTCTCTAAGGGTCTATTGCTGCCTCGGGCACCTTATGGTCGTCCCCTGCGAGTCTAGATTTTCGAATCCGACGCAAAACTGATAGTTAATTGTAACGTTCAGGGCCTCCTAATGACGATGGAACACTCAAATTGCGTCGAGATGCAATACATCGTCCTCCAGCCGAGTTGTCTCCAAGGGGATATTGCTGCCTCGGGCAGCTTATGATCCGTCTTCTGTGAGTCTAGATTTTCGAATCCGACGCGAAACTGATAGTTCATTGTAACGTTCAGGGCCTCCTAATGACGAAGGAACAGTCAACTTGCATTGAGATACAATACATCGTCCTTCAGCCGACTTGTCTCCAAAGGTCTATTGCTGCCTCGGGCACCTTATGATCCGTCTCCTGTGAGTCTAGATTTTCGAATGGGACGCAAAACTTATGGTTAATTGTAACGTTCAGAGCCTCCTAATGACGATGGAACACTCATATTGCGTCGAGATTCAGTACATCGTCCTTCAGCCGACTTGTTTCCAAAGGTCTCATGCTGCCTCGGGCACCTTATGGACGTTCTCATGTGTGTCTAGATTTTCGAATCCGACGCAAAACTGATGGTTAATTGTAACGTACAAGGACTCTTAATAACGATGGAACACTCAAATTGCGTCGAGATTCAATACATCGTCTTTCAGCCGACTTGCCTCCAAGGGTCTATTGCAGCCTGTGGCAACTAATGGACTTTCTCCTGTGAGTCTAGATTTTCGAAACCGACGCAAAACTGATAGTTAATTGTAACGTTCAGGGGCTCCTAATGAGGATGGAACACTCAAATTGCGTCGAGATTAAATACATCGTCCTCCAGTCAACTTGTCTCCAAGGGGATATTGCTACCTCGGGCACCTTATGGTCCGTGTCCTGTGAGTCTAGATTTTCGAACCTGACGCAAAACTGATGGTTAATTGTAACGTGCAGGGTCTCCTAATGACGATGGAACACTCAAATTGTGTCGAGATGCAATACATCGTCATTCAGCCGACTTGTCTCCAAAGGTCTATTGCAGCCTCGGGCACCTTATAGTTGTCTTCCTGTGAGAATAGATTTTTGAATCCGACGCAAAACTGATAGTTCATTGTAACGTTCAGGGCCTCCTAATGACGATGGAACACTCAAATTGCGTCGAGATTCAAGACAGCGTCCTCCAGCCGACTTGTCTCCAAGGGGACATTGCTGCTTCGGGCACCGTATGGCCCGACTCCCTTTGAGTCTAGATTTTCGAATACGACGCAAAACTGATAGTTAATTGTAACGTTCAGGGCCTACTAATGACGAAGGAACACTCAAATTGCGTCGAGATTCAATACATCGTCTCTCAGCCGACTAGTCTCCAAGGGTCTATTGCTGCCTCGGGCACCTTATGGTCGTTCTCCTGTGACTCTAGATTTTCGAATCCGACGCAAAACTGATAGTTAATTGTAACGTTGAGGGCCTCCTAATGTCGATGGAACACTCAAATTGCGTCGATATACATTACATCGTCCTCCATCCGACTTGTTTCCAAGGGTCTATTGCTGCCTCGGGCACCTTATGGTCGTTCTCCTGTAAGTCTACATTGTACAATCCGACGCATAACTGATAGTTAATTGTAAAGTTCAGGGCATCCTAATGACGATGGAACACTCAAATTGCGTCGATATTCAAAACATCGTCCTCCAGCCCACTTGTCTCCAAGGGTCTATTGCTGCCTCGGGCACTTTATGGTCGTTCTCCTTTAAGTGTACATTGTCGAAACCGACGCAAAACTGATAGTTAATTGTAACGTTCAGGGCCTCCTAATGACGATGGGACACTCAAATTGCGTCGAGATTCAATACATCGTCCTCCAGCCGATTAGTCTCCAACGGGGTGTTGCTGCCTCGGGCACCATATTGTCCGTCTCCTGTGCGTCTAGATTTTCGAATCCGACACGAAATTGATAGTTAATTGCAACATTCAAGGCCTCCTAATGACGATGGAACACTCATATTGCGTCGCGATTCAGTACATCGTCCTTCAGCTGACTTGTCTGCAAGGGGGTATTGCTGCCTCGGGCACCTTTTGGTCTGTGTCCTGTGAGTCTAGATTTTCGAATCTGTCGCAAAACTGATGTTTAATTGAAACGTTCAGGGACTCCTAATAACGATGGAACACTCAAATTGCGTCGAGATCCAATGCATCGTCCTCCAGCCGACTTGTCACCAAGCGGATATTGCTGCCTCGGGCACCATAGGGTCCGTCTCCTGTGAGTCTAGATTTTCGAATCCGACGCGAAACTGAACGTTAATTGTAACGTCCAGGGCCTCCTAATGACGATGGAACACTCAAATTGCGTCGAGATTCAATACATCCTCCTCCAGCCGACTTGTCTCCAAAGGGATATTGCTGCCTCGGAAACCATATGGTACGTCTCCTGTGAGTCTAGTTTGTCGAATCCGACGCAAACCTGATAGTTAATTGTAATGTTCAGGGGCTCCTAATGACGATGGATCACTTAAATTGCGTCGAGATTCAATACATCGTCCTCCAGTCGACTTGTTTCCAAGGGGTTATTGCTGCCTCAGTTCCGTGTCCTGTGAGTCTAGATTTTCGAACCTGACGCAAAACTGATGGTTAATCGTAACGTTCATCGCCTCCTAATGACGATGGAACACTCAAATTGCGTCGAGTGTCAATACATCGTCTTCCAGCTAACTTGTCTACAAGGGGATTTAGCTGCCTCGGGCTCCGTGTTGTCAGTCTCCTGTGAGACTAGATTTTAGAATCCGACGCAAAAATGATAGTTAATTGTAACGTTCAGGGCCTCCTAATGACGATGGAACACTCAAATTGCGTCGAGATTCAAAACATCGGCCTCCAGCCGACTTGTCTCCAAGGGTCTATTGCTGTCTTGGGCACCTTATGGTCGTCCTCCTTTGAGTCTAGATTTTCGCATACAACGCAAAACTGATAGTTAATTGTAACGTCCAGGGCCTCCTAATGACGAAGGAATACTCAAATTCCGTCGAGATTCAATACATCGACTCCCAGTCGACTAGTCTCCAAGGGGATATTGCTGCCTCGGGCACCGTATGGTCTGACTCCTGTAAGTCTAGATTTTCGAATCCGACGCGAAACTGATAGTTAATTGTAACGTTCAGGGCCTCCTAATGACGATGGAACGCTCATATTGCGTCGTGAATCATTACATCGACCACCAGCCGACTTGTCTCCAAAGGTGCCTGTGGCATCTAATGGTCTTTCTCCTGTGAGTCTAGATTTTCTGATCCGACGCAAAACTGATAGTTAATTGTAACTTTCAGGGCCTCCTAATGACGATGGAACACTCAAATAGCGTCGAGATTCAATACATCGTCCTCCAGCCGACTTGTATCCAAGGGGTACTGCTGTCTCGGGCACCATATGGTCCTTCTCCTGTGAGTAGATTTTAGAATCCGACGCTAAAATGATAGTTAATTGTAACGTTCATCGCCTCCTAATGACGATGGAACACTCAAATTGCGTCGAGATTCAATACATCGTCCTCCAGCCGACTTGTATCCAATGGGATATTGCAGTGTCGGGCACCATATGGTCCCACTCCTGTGAGTAGATTTTTGAATGCGACGCTAAAATGATAGTTAATTGTAATGTTCATCGCCTCCTAATGACATTGGAACACTCCAAGTGCGTCGAGAGTCAATACATCGTCTTCCAGCTGACTTGTCTACAAGGGGATTTAGCTGCCTCGGGCTCCATGTTGTCAGTCTCCTGTAAGACTAGATTTTCGAAACCGACGCATAAATGATAATTAATTGTAACGTTCAGGGCCTCCTAATGACGATGGAACACTCACTTTGCGTCGAGATTCAATACATTTGCCTCCAGCCGACTTGTCTCCAAGGGTCTATTGCTGCCTCGGGCACCTTATGGCCATCCTCCTGTGAGTCAAGAATTTTGAATCCGACGCAAAACTGATCGTTAATTGTAACGCTCAGGGCCTCCTAATGACGATCTAACACTCAAGTTGCGTCGAGATTCAATCCATCGGCCTCCAGCCGAATTGTCTCCAAGGGTCTATTGCTGCCTCGGGCAACTTAATGTCGTTCTCCTGTAAGTCTAAATTGTCGAATCCGACGCAAAACTGATAGTTACTTGTAAGGTTCAGGGCACTCTAATGACGATTGAACACTCAAATTGCGTCGAGATTCAATACATCGGGCACCAGCCGACTTGTCTCCAAGGGTCTATTGCAGCCTGTGGCACCTAATGGACTTTCTCCTGTGAGTCTAGATTTTCGAACCCGACGCTAAACTGATAGTTAATTGTAACGTTTAGTCTCCTAATGACGATGGAACACTCAAATTGTGTCGAGATTCAATACATCATCCTGCAGCCGACTTGTCTCCAAAGGTCTATTGCTGCCTCGGGCACCTTATGGTCGTTCTCCTGTGAGTCTACATTTTTGATTCCGACACATAAATGATAGTTAATTGTAACGTTCAGAGCTTCCTAATGACGATGGAACACTAAAAATTGCGTCGATATTAAATACATCGTCCTCCACCCTACTTGTTTCCAAGGGTCTATTGCTGCCTCGGGCACCTTATGGTCGTTCTCCTGTAAGTCTACATTGTAGAATCCGACGCATAACTGATAGTTAATTGTTACGTTCAGGGCCTCCTAATGACGATGGAACACTCAAATTGCGTCGAGATTCAATACATCGTCCTCCAGCCGATTTGTCTCCAACGGGGTATTGCTGCCTCGGGCACAATATCGTCCGTCTCCTGTGCGTCTAGATTTTCATTCCGACGCGAAACTGATAGTTAATTGTAACCTTCAGGGCATCCTAATGACGATGGAACACTCAAATTGCGTCGAGAGTCAATACATCGTCCTCCAGCCGACTTGTCTCCATGGGGATATTGCTGCCTCGGGCACCTTATGGTCGTTCTCCTGTGAGTTTAGATTTTCGTATCCGACGCAAACTAATAGTTAATTGTAACGTTCAGGGCATCCTAATGACGATGGAACACTCAAATTGCGTCGAGATTCAATACATCGTCCTCCAGCCGATTAGTCTCCAACGGGGTATTGCTGCCTCGGGCACCATATTGTCCGTCTCCTGTGCGTCTAGATTATCGAATCCAACACGAAACCGATAGTTAATTATAACTTTCAGGGCCTCCTAATGACGATGGAACACTCAAATTGCGTCGAGATCCAATACATCGTTCTTCAGCTGTCTTGTCTGCAAGGGGATATTGGTGCCTCGGGCACCATAGGGTCCGTTTCCTGTGAGTCTAGATTTTTGATTCCGACGCAAAACTGATAGTTAATTGTACCGTTCAGGGCCTCCTAATGACGATGGGACACTCAAATTGCATCGAGATTCAATACATCGTCCTCCAGCCGATTAGTCTCCAACGGGGTATTGCTGCCTCGGGCACCATATTGTCCGTCTCCTGTGCGTCTAGATTTTCGAATCCGACGCGAAACTGAACGTTAATTGTAACGTTCAGGGCCTCCTAATGACGATGGAACACTCAATTTGCGTCGAGATTCAATACAGCATCCTCCAGCAGACTTGTCTCCAAGGGGATATTGCTACCTCGGGCACAATATGGTCGTTCTCCTGTATGTGTAGATTGTCGAATCCGACGCAAAACTGATAGTTAATTGTAACGTTCAGGGCCTCCTAATGACAATGGAACACTCAAATTGCGTCGAGATTCAATACAACGTCCTCCAGCCGACTTGTCTCCAAAGGGATATTGCATCTTCGGGCACCGTATGGTCCGTCTCCTGTGCGTCTAGCTTTTCGTATCCGACTCGAAACTGATAGTTAATTGCAACGTTCAGGGCCTCCTAATGATAGTTAATTGTATCGTTCAGGGCCTCTTAATGACGATGGAACACTTAAATTGCGTGGTGATTGAATTCATCGTCCTTCAGCCGACTTGTCTCGAAGGGTCTATTGCTGCCTCGGGCACCAATTGGCCGTTCTCCTGTGAGTCTAGATTTTCGAATCAGACGCAAAACTGAAAGTTAATTGTAACGTTCAGGGCCTCCTAATGACGATGGAACACTCAAATTGCGTCGATATTTAATACATCGTCCTCCTGCCGACTTGTCTCCAAGGATCTATGGCTGCGTCGGGCACCAATTGGTCGTTATCCTGTGAGTCTAGATTTTCGAATCCGACGCATAACTGATAGTTAATTGTAACGTTTAGCGCCTCCTAAAGACGATGGAACACTGAAATTGTGTCGAGATTCAATACATTGTCCTCCAGCCGACTTGTCTCCAAGGGTCAATTGCTGCCTCGCCCACCTTATGGTCGTTCTCCTGTGAGTCTAGATTTTTAAATCCGACGCCAATCTGATAGTTAATTGTAACGTTCAGGGCCTCTTAATGGCGATGGAACACTCAAATTGCGTTGATATTCAATACATCGTACTCCAGCCGGCTTGTCTCCAAGGATCTATTGCTGCCTCGGACACCAAATGGTCGTTCTCCTGTAAGTCTAGATTGTCGAATCCGACGCAAAACTGATAGTGACTTGTAAGGTTCAGGGCATTCTAATGACGATGGAACACTCAAATTGCGTCGAGATTCAATACATCGTAGTCCTGCCGATTTATCTCCAACGGGGTAGTGCTGCCTCGGGCACAATATCGTCCGTCTCCTGTGCGTCTAGATTTTCGAATCCGACTCGAAACTGATAGTTAATTGTAACGTTCAAGGCCTCCTAATGACGATGGAACACTCAAATTGCGTCGAGATTCTTTACATCGACCTTCAGTCGACCTGTCACCAAGGGTCTATTGCTGCCTCGAGCACCTTATGGTCGTTCTCCTGTGAGTTTAGATTTTCGAATCCGACGCATAACTGAAAGTTAGTTGAAACGTTCCGGGCCTCCTAATGTCGATGCAACACTCAAATTGCGTCGAGATTCAATACATCGTCCTCCAGCCGACTTGTCTCTAAGGGTCTATTGCTGCCTCGGGCACCTTATGGTCGTCAACTGTGAGTCTAGATTTTCGAATCCGACGCAGAACTGATAGTTAATTGTAACGTTCAGGGCCTCCTAATGACGGTGGAACACTCAACTTGCGTCGAGATACAATACATCGTCCTTCAGCCGACTTGTCTCCAAAGGTCTATTGCTGCCTCGGGCACTTTATGATCCGTCTCCTGTGAGTCTAGATTTTCGAATGGGACGCAAAACTTATGGTTAATTGCAACGTTCAGGGCCTCCTAATGTCGATGGAACACTCAAATTGCGTCGAGATTCAATACATCGTCCTTCTGCCGACTTGTTTCCAAGGGTTTTTGCTGCCTCGGGCAACTTATGATCGTTCTCCTGTGAAGCTAGATTATCGAATCCGACGCAAAACTGGTGGTTAATTGTAACGTTCAAGGACTCTTAATAACGATGGAACACTCAAATTGCGTCGAGATTCAATACATCGTCCTCCAGCCGACTTGTCTCCAAGGGGATATTGCTGCCTCGGGCACCATATTGTCCGTCTCCTGTGCGTCTAGATTTTCTAATCCAACGCGAAACTGATCGTTAATTGTAACGTCATGGCCTAATAATGACGATGGAACACTCATATTGCGTCGAGATTCAGTACATCGTCCTTCAGCCGACTTGTTTCCAAAGGTCTCATACTGCCTCGGGCACCTTATGGTCGTTAACATGTGTGTCTAGATTTTCGAATCCGACGCAAAACTGATAGTTAATTGTAACGTTGTGGGCCTCCTAATGACGATGGAACACTCAAATTGCGTCGATATTCATTACATCGTCCTCCATCCGACTTGTTTCCAAGGGTCTATTGCTGCCTCGGGCACCTTATGGTCGTTCTCCTGTAAGTCTACATTGTACAATCCGACGCATAACTGATAGTTAATTGTAAAGTTCAGGGCCTCCTAATGACGATGGAACACTCAAATTGCGTCGAGATTCTTAAACATCGTCCTCCAGCCGATTTGTCTCCAACGGGGTGTTGCTGCCTCGGGCACCATATCGTCCGTCTCCTGTGCGTCTAGATTTTCGTTCCGACGCGAAACTGATAGTTAATTGTGACGTTCAGGGCCTCCTAATGACGATGGAACACTCATATTGCGTCGAGATTCAGTACATCGTCCTTCAGCCGACTTGTCTCCAAAGGTCTCATGCTGCCTCGGGCACCTTATGGTCATTCTCATGTGTGTCTTGATTTTCGAATCCGACCCAAACTGATAGTTAATTGTAACGTTCAGGGCCTCCTAATGACGATGGAACACTCAAATTGCGTCGAGATTCAACACATCGGCCACCAGCCGACTTGTTTCATAGGGTCTATTAGTGCCTGTGGCACCTCCTCCAGTGATTCTAGATTTTCGAATCCGACGCAAAACTGATAGTTAATTGTAAAGTTCAGGGCCTCCTAATGACGATGGAACACTCATATTGCGTCGAGATTCAGTACATCGTCCTTCAGCCGACTTGTCTCCAAGGGTCTATTGCTGCCTCGGGCACCTTATGGTCGTTCTCCTGTGAGTCTAGATTTTCGAATCCGACGCAAAATAATAGTTAATTGTAACGTTCAAGGCCTCCTAATGACGATGGAACACTCATATTGCGTCGCGATTCAGTACATCGTCCTTCAGCTGACTTGTCTGCAAGGGGATATTGCTGCCTCCGGCACCTATTGGTCTGTGTCCTGTGAGTCTAGATTTTCGAATCTGTCGCAAAACTGATGTTTAATTGAAACGTTCAGGGACTCCTAATGACGATGGAACACTCAAATTGCGTCGAGATTCAACACATCGGCCACCAGCCGACTTGTTTCATAGGGTCTATTAGTGCCTGTGGCACCTCCTCCAGTGATTCTAGATTTTCGAATCCGACGCAAAACTGATAGTTAATTGTAAAGTTCAGGGCCTCCTAATGACGATGGAACACTCATATTGCGTCGAGATCCAATACATCGTCCTCCAGCCGACTTGTCACCAAGCGGATATTGCTGCCTCGGGCACCATTGGGTCCGTCTCCTGTGAGTCTAGATTTTCGAAACCGACGCGAAACTGAACGTTAATTGTAACGTCCAGGGCCTCCTAATGACGATGGAACACTCAAATTGCGTCGAGATTCAATACATCTTCCTATAGCCGACTTGTCTCCAAAGGGATATTGCTGCCTCGGAAACCATATGGTCCGTCTCCTGTGAGTCTAGTTTGTCGAATCCGACGCAAACCTGATAGTTAATTATAACGTTCAGGGGCTCCTAATGACGATGGATCACTTAAATTGCGTCGAGATTCAATACATCGTCCTCCAGTCGACTTGTTTCCAAGGGATTATTGCTGCCTCAGTTCCGTGTCCTGTGAGTCTAGATTTTCGAACCTGACGCAAAACTGATGGTTAATCGTAACGTTCATCGCCTCCTAATGACGATGGAACACTCAAATTGCGTCGAGTGTCATTACATCGTATTCCAGCTGACTTGTCTACAAGGGGATTTAGCTGCCTCGGGCACCATGTTGTCAGTCTCCTGTGAGACTAGATTTTCGAATCCGACGCAAAAATGATAGTTAATTGTAACGTTCAGGGCCTCATAATGACGATGGAACACTCAAATTGCGTCGAGATTCAAAACATCGGCCTCCAGCCGACTTGTCTCCAAGGGTCTATTGCTGTCTCGGGCACCTTATGGTCGTCCTCCTGTGAGTCTAGATTTTCGCATACAACGCAAAACTGATAGTTAATTGTAACGTTCAGGGCCTCCTAATGACGAAGGAATACTCAAATTCCGTCGAGATTCAATACATCGTCTCCCAGTCGACTAGTCTCCAAGGGGATATTGCTGCCTCGGGCACCGTATGGTCTGACTCCTGTAAGTCTAGATTTTCGAATCCGACGCGAAACTGATAGTTAATTGTAACGTTCAGGGCCTCCTAATGACGATGGAACGCTCATATTGCGTCGTGAATCATTACATCGACCACCAGCCGACTTGTCTCCAAAGGTGCCTGTGCCTGTGGCACCTAATGGTCTTTCTCCTGTGAGTCTAGATTTTCTAATCCGACGTAAAACTGATAGTTAATTGTAACTTTCAGGGCCTCCTAATGACGATGGAACACTCAAATAGCGTCGAGATTCAATACATCGTCCTCCAGCCGACTTGTATCCAAGGGGTACTGCTGTCTCGGGCACCATATGGTCCTTCTCCTGTGAGTAGATTTTAGAATCCGACGCTAAAATGATAGTTAATTGTAACGTTCATCGCCTCCTAATGACGATGGAACACTCAAATTGCGTCGAGATTCAATACATCGTCCTCCAGCCGACATGTCTCCAATGGTCTATTGCTGCCTCGGGCACCTTATGGTCCGTGTCCTGTGAGTCTAGATTTTCGAACCTGACGCAAAACTGATGGTTAATTAAAATGTTCAGGGTCTCCTAATGACGATGGAACACTCAAATTGTGTCGAGATGCAATACATCGTCATTCAGCCGACTTGTCTCCAAAGGTCCTCGGGCACTTTATGGTCGTCTTCCTGTGAGAATAGTTTTTTGAATTCGACGCATAACTGATAGTTAATTGTAACGTTCAGGGCCTCCTAATGACGATGGAACACTCAAATAGCGTCGAGATTCAATACATCGTCCTCCAGCCGACTTGTATCCAAGGGGATATTGCAGTGTCGGGCACCATATGGTCCCACTCCTGTGAGTAGATTTTTGAATGCGACGCTAAAATGATAGTTAATTGTAACGTTCATCGCCTCCTAATGACGATGGAACACTCAAATTGCGTCGAGTGTCAATACATCGTATTCCAGCTGACTTGTCTACATGGGGATTTAGCTGCCTCGGGCTCCATGTCGTCAGTCTCCTGTAAGACTAGATTTTCGAAACCGACGCATAAATGATAATTAATTGTAACGTTCAGGGCCTCCTAATGACGATGGAACACTCACTTTGCTTCGAGATTCAATACATCGGCCTCCAGCCGACTTGTCTCCAAGGGTCTATTGCTGCCTCGGGCACCTTATGGCCATCCTCCTGTGAGTCAAGAATTTTGAATCCGACGCAAAACTGATCGTTAATTGTAACGCTCAGGGCCTCCTAATGACGATCTAACACTCAAGTTGCGTCGAGATTCAATCCATCGGCCTCCAGCCGAATTGTCTCCAAGGGTCTATTGCTGCCTCGGGCAACTTAATGTCGTTCTCCTGTAAGTCTAAATTGTCGAATCCGACGCAAAACTGATAGTTACTTGTAAGGTTCAGGGCACTCTAATGACGATTGAACACTCAAATTGCGTCGAGATTCAATACATCGGGCACCAGCCGACTTGCCTCCAAGGGTCAATTGCAGCCTGTGGCACCTAATGGACTTTCTCCTGTGAGTCTAGATTTTCGAACCCGACGCTAAACTGATAGTTAATTGTAACGTTTAGTCTCCTAATGACGATGGAACACTCAAATTGTGTCGAGATTCAATACATCGTCCTTCAGCCGACTTGTCTCCAAAGGTCTATTGCTGATTCGGGCACCTTATGGTCGTTCTCCTGTGAGTCTACATTTTCGATTCCGACACATAAATGATAGTTAATTGTTACGTTCAGGGCCTCCTAATGACGATGGAACACTCAAATTGCGTCGAGATCCAATACATCGTCCTCCAGCCGATTTGTCTCCAACGGGGTATTGCTGCCTCGGGCACAATATCGTCCGTCTCCTGTGCGTCTAGATTTTCATTCCGACGCGAAACTGATAGTTAATTGTAACCTTCAGGGCATCCTAATGACGATGGAACACTCAAATTGCGTCGAGAGTCAATACATCGTCCTCCAGCCGACTTGTCTCCAAGGGGATATTGCTCACTCGGGCACAATATGGTCCGTCTCCTGTGAGTCTAGATTTTCCAATCCGACGCGAAACTGATAGTTAATTGTAACGTTCAGGGCCTCCTAATGACGATGGAACACTCATATTGCGTCGAGATTCAGTACATCGTTCTTCAGCTGTCTTGTCTGCAAGAGGATATTGCTGCCTCGGGCACCTTATGGTCTGTGTCCTGTGAGTCTAGATTTTCGAATCTTACGCAAAACTGATGTTTAATTGTAACGTTCAGGGACTCCTAATAACGCTAATAACGATGGAACACTCAAACTGCGTCGAGATCCAATACATCGTCCTCCAGCCGACTTGTCACCAAGGGGATATTGGTGCCTCGGGCACCATAGGGTCCGTTTCCTGTGAGTCTAGATTTTCGATTCCGACGCAAAACTGATAGTTAATTGTAACGTTCAGGGCCTCCTAATGACGATGGGACACTCAAATTGCGTCGAGATTCAATACATCGTCCTCCAGCCGATTAGTCTCCAACGGGGTATTGCTGCCTCGGGCACCATATTGTCCGTCTCCTGTGCGTCTATATTTTCGAATCCGACGCGAAACTGAACGTTAATTGTAACGTTCAGGGCCTCCTAATGACGATGGAACACTCAATTTGCGTCGAGATTCAATACAGCATCCTCCAGCCGACTAGTCTCCAAGGGGATATTGCTACCTCGGGCACATTATGGTCGTTCTCCTGTATGTGTAGATTGTCGAATCCGACGCAAAACTGATAGTTAATTGTAACGTTCAGGGCCTCCTAATGACAATGGAACACTCAAATTGCGTCGAGATTGAATACAACATCCTCCAGCCGACTGGTCTCCAAAGGGATATTGCATCTTCGGGCACCGTATGGTCCGTCTCCTGTGCGTCTAGCTTTTCGTATCCGACTCGAAACTGATAGTTAATTGTAACGTTCAGGGCCTCCTAATGATAGTTAATTGTATCGTTCAGGGCCTCTTAATGACGATGGAACACTTAAATTGCGTGGTGATTGAATTCATCGTCCTTCAGCCGACTTGTCTCGAAGGGTCTATTGCTGCCTCGGGCACCAGTTGGCCGTTCTCCTGTGAGTCTAGATTTTCGAATCCGACGCAAAACTGAAAGTTAATTGTAACGTTCAGGGCCTCCTAATGACGATGGAACACTCAAATTGCGTCGATATTTAATACATCGTCCTCCTGCCGACTTGTCTCCAAGGATCTATGGCTGCGTCAGGCACCAATTGGTCGTTATCCTGTGAGTCTAGATTTTCGAATCCGACGCATAACTGATAGTTAATTGTAACGTTTAGTGCCTCCTAAAGACGATGGAACACTGAAATTGTGTCGAGATTCAATACATCGTCCTCCAGCCGACTTGTCTCCAAGGGTCAATGGCTGCCTCGCCCACCTTATGGTCGTTCTCCTGTGAGTCTAGATTTTTAAATCCGACGTCAATCTGATAGTTAATCGTAACGTTCAGGGCCTCTTAATGGCGATGGAACACTCAAATTGCGTTGATATTCAATACATCGTCCTCCAGCCGGCTTGTCTCCAAGGATCTATTGCTGCCTCGGGCACCAAATGGTCGTTCTCCTGTAAGTCTAGATTGTCGAATCCGACGCAAAACTGATAGTGACTTGTAAGGTTCAGGGCATTCTAATGACGATGGAACACTCAAATTGCGTCGAGATTCAATACATCGTAGTCCTGCCGATTTATCTCCAACGGGGTAGTGCTGCCTCGGGCACAATATCGTCCGTCTCCTGTGCGTCTAGATTTTCGAATCCGACTCGAAACTGATAGTTAATTGTAACGTTAAAGGCCTCCTAATGACGATGGAACACTCAAATTGCGTCGAGATTCTTTACATCGACCTTCAGTCGACCTGTCACCAAGGGTCTATTGCTGCCTCGAGCACCTTATGGTCGTTCTCCTGTGAGTTTAGATTTTCGAATCCGACGCATAACTGAAAGTTAATTGAAACCTTCCGGGCCTCCTAATGTCGATGCAACACTCAAATTGCGTCGAGATTCAATACATCGTCCTCCAGCCGACTTGTCTCTAAGGGGCTATTGCTGCCTCGGGCACCTTATGGTCGTCCCCTGTGAGTCTAGATTTTCGAATCCGACGCAGAACTGATAGTTAATTGTAACGTTCAGGGCCTCCTAATGACGATGGAACACTAAAATGCGTCGAGATGCAATACATCGTCCTCCAGCCGACTTGTCTCCAAGGGGCTATTGCTGCCTCGGGCACCTTATGGTCCGTCTTCTGTGAGTCTAGATTTTCGAATCCGACGCGAAAATGATAGTTCATTGTAACTTTCAGGGCCTCCTAATGACGGTGGAACACTCAACTTGCGTCGAGATACAATACATCGTCCTTCAGCCGACTTGTCTCCAAAGGTCTATTGCTGCCTCGGGCACCTTATGATCCGTCTCCTGTGAGTCTAGATTTTGGAATGGGACGCAAAACTTATGGTTAATTGCAACGTTCAGGGCCTCCTAATGACGATGGAACACTCATATTTTGTCGAGATTCAATACATCGTCCTCCTGCCAACTTGTCTCCAAGGGGATATAGCTCACTCGGGCACCATATAGTCCGTCTCCTGTGAGTCTAGGTTTTTGAATCCGACGCGAAACTGAAAGTTAATTGTAACGTCCAGGGCCTCCTAGTGACGATGGAACACTCAAATTGCGTCGATATTAAATACATCGTCCTCCAGCCGACTTGTCTCCAAGGGTCTATTGGTGCCTCGGGCACTTTATGGTCGTTCTCCTGTAAGTCTACATTGTCGAATCCGACGCAAAACTGATAGTTAATTGCAACGTTCAAGGACTCTTAATAACGATGGAACACTCAAATTGCGTCGAGATTCAATACATCGTCCTCCAGCCGACTTGTCTCCAAAGGGATATTGCTGCCTCGGGCACCATATTGTCCGTCTCCTGTGCGTCTAGATTTTCTAATCCAACGCGAAACTGATCGTTAATTGTAACGTTCATGGCCTAATAATGACGATGGAACACTCATATTGCGTCGAGATTCAGTACATCGTCCTTCAGCCGACTTGTTTCCAAAGGTCTCATGCTGCCTCGGGCACCTTATGGTCGTTCTCATGTGTGTCTAGATTTTCGAATCCGACGCAAAACTGATGGTTAATTGTAACGTACAAGGACTCTTAATAACGATGGAACACTCAAATTGCGTCGAGATTCAATACATCGTCCTTCAGCCGACTTGTCTCCAAGGGTCTATTGCAGCCTGTGGCAACTAATGGACTTTCTCCTGTGAGTCTAGATTTTTGAAACCGACGCAAAACTGATAGTTAATTGTAACGTTTAGGGGCTCCTAATGAGGATGGAACACTCAAATTGCGTCGAGATTCAATACATCGTCCTCCAGTCGACTTGTCTCCAAGGGGATATTGCTACCTCGGGCACCTTATGGTCCGTGTCCTGTGAGTCTAGATTTTCGAACCTGACGCAAAACTGATGGTTAATTGTAACGTGCAGAGACTCCTAATGACGATGGAACACTCAAATTGTGTCGAGATGCAATACATCGTCATTCAGCCGACTTGTCTCCAAAGGTCTATTGCAGCCTCGGGCACCTTATGGTTGTCTTCCTGTGAGAATAGATTTTTGAATCCGACGCAAAACTGATAGTTCATTGTATCGTTCAGGGCCTCCTAATGACGATGGAACACTCAAATTGCGTCGAGATTCAAGACAGCGTCCTTCAGCCGACTTGTCTCCAAGGGGACATTGCTGCTTCGGGCACCGTATGGTCCGACTCCCTTTGAGTCTAGATTTTCGAATACGACGCAAAACTGATAGTTAATTGTAACGTTCAGGGCCTACTAATGACGAAGGAACACTCAAATTGCGACGAGATTCAATACATCGTCTCTCAGCCGACTAGTCTCCAAGGGTCTATTGCTGCCTCGGGCACCTTATGGTCGTTCTCCTGTGACTCTAGTTTTTCGAATCCGACGCAAAACTGATAGTTAATTGTAACGTTGAGGGCCTCCTAATGACGATGGAACACTCAAATTGCGTCGATATTCATTACATCGTCCTCCATCCGACTTGTTTCCAAGGGTCTATTGCTGCCTCGGGCACCTTATGGTCGTTCTCCTGTAAGTCTACATTGTACAATCCGACGCATAACTGATAGTTAATTGTAAAGTTCCGGGCCTCCTAATGACGATGGAACACTCAAATTGCGTCGAGATTCAATACATCGTCCTCCAGCCGATTTGTCTCCAACGGGGTATTGCTGCCTCGGGCACCATATCGTCCGTCTCCTGTGCGTCTAGATTTTCGTTCCGACGCGAAACTGATAGTTAATTGTGACGTTCAGGGCCTCCTAATGACGATGGAACACTCATATTGCGTCGAGATTCAGTACATCGTCCTTCAGCCGACTTGTCTCCAAAGGTCTATTGCTGCCTCGGGCACCTTATGATCCGTCTCCTGTGAGTCTAGATTTTCGAATGGGACGCAAAACTTATGGTTAATTGCAACGTTCAGGGCCTCCTAATGACGATGGAACACTCATATTTTGTCGAGATTCAATACATCGTCCTCCTGCCAACTTGTCTCCAAGGGGATATTGCTCACTCGGGCACCATATGGTCCGTCTCCTGTGAGTCTAGGTTTTTGAATCCGACGCGAAACTGATAGTTAATTGTAACGTCCAGGGCCTCCTAGTGACGATGGAACACTCAAATTGCGTCGATATTAAATACATCGTCCTCCAGCCGACTTGTCTCCAAGGGTCTATTGGTGCCTCGGGCACTTTATGGTCGTTCTCCTGTAAGTCTACATTGTCGAATCCGACGCAAAACTGATAGTTAATTGCAACGTTCAGGGCCTCCTAATGACGATGGGACACTGAAATTGCGTCGAGATTCAATACATCGTCCTCCAGCCTATTTGTCTCCAAAGGGGTATTGCTGCCTCGGGCACCATATTGTCCGTCTCCTGTGCGTCTAGATTTTCGAATCCGACGCGAAACTGATTGTTAATTGTAACGTTCAGGGTCTCCTAATGACGAACATTCAAAATGTGTCGAGATTCAATACATCGTCCTTCTGCCGACTTGTTTCCAAGGGTTTTTGCTGCCTCGGGCAATCTATGGTCGTTCTCCTGTGAGGCTAGATTATCGAATCCGACGCAAAACTGGTGGTTAATTGTAACGTTCAAGGACTCTTAATAACGATGGAACACTCAAATTGCGTCGAGATTCAATACATCGTCCTCCAGCCGACTTGTCTCCAAAGGGATATTGCTGCCTCGGGCACCATATTGTCCGTCTCCTGTGCGTCTAGATTTTCTAATCCAACGCGAAACTGATCGTTAATTGTAACGTTCATGGCCTAATAATGACGATGGAACACTCATATTGCGTCGAGATTCAGTACATCGTCCTTCAGCCGACTTGTTTCCAAAGGTCTCATGCTGCCTCGGGCACCTTATGGTCGTTCTCATGTGTGTCTAGATTTTCGAATCCGACGCAAAACTGATGGTTAATTGTAACGTACAAGGACTCTTAATAACGATGGAATACTCAAATTGCGTCGAGATTCAATACATCGTCCTTCAGCCGACTTGTCTCCAAGGGTCTATTGCAGCCTGTGGCAACTAATGGACTTTCTCCTGTGAGTCTAGATTTTCGAAACCGACGCAAAACTGATAGTTAATTGTAACGTTTAGGGGCTCCTAATGAGGATGGAACACTCAAATTGCGTCGAGATTCAATACATCGTCCTCCAGTCGACTTGTCTCCAAGGGGATATTGCTACCTCGGGCACCTTATGGTCCGTGTCCTGTGAGTCTAGATTTTCGAACCTGACGCAAAACTGATGGTTAATTGTAACGTGCAGAGTCTCCTAATGACGATGGAACACTCAAATTGTGTCGAGATGCAATACATCGTCATTCAGCCGACTTGCCTCCAAAGGTCTATTGCAGCCTCGGGCACCTTATGGTTGTCTTCCTGTGAGAATAGATTTTTGAATCCGACGCAAAACTGATAGTTCATTTAACGTTCAGGGCCTCCTAATGACGATGGAACACTCAAATTGCGTCGAGATTCAAGACAGCGTCCTACAGCCGACTTGTCTCCAAGGGGACATTGCTGCTTCGGGCACCGTATGGTCCGACTCCCTTTGAGTCTAGATTTTCGAATACGACGCAAAACTGATAGTTAATTGTAACGTTCAGGGCCTACTAATGACGAAGGAACACCCAAATTGCGACGAGATTCAATACATCGTCTCTCAGCCGACTAGTCTCCAAGGGTCTATTGCTGCCTCGGGCACCTTATGGTCGTTCTCCTGTGACTCTAGATTTTCGAATCCGACGCAAAACTGATAGTTAATTGTAACGTTGAGGGCCTCCTAATGACGATGGAACACTCAAATTGCGTCGATATTCATTACATCGTCCTCCATCCGACTTGTTTCCAAGGGTCTATTGCTGCCTCGGGCACCTTATGGTCGTTCTCCTGTAAGTCTACATTGTACAATCCGACGCATAACTGATAGTTAATTGTAAAGTTCAGGGCCTCCTAATGACGATGGAACACTCAAATTGCGTCGAGATTCAATACATCGTCCTCCAGCCGATTTGTCACCAACGGGGTATTGCTGCCTCGGGCACCATATCGTCCGTCTCCTGTGCGTCTAGATTTTCGTTCCGACGCGAATCTGATAGTTAATTGTGACGTTCAGGGCCTCCTAATGACGATGGAACACTCATATTGCGTCGAGATTCAGTACATCGTCCTTCAGCCGACTTGTCTCCAAAGGTCTATTGCTGCCTCGGGCACCTTATGATCCGTCTCCTGTGAGTCTAGATTTTCGAATGGGACGCAAAACTTATGGTTAATTGCAACGTTCAGGGCCTCCTAATGACGATGGAACACTCATATTTTGTCGAGATTCAATACATCGTCCTCCTGCCAACTTGTCTCCAAGGGGATATTGCTCACTCGGGCACCATATGGTCCGTCTCCTGTGAGTCTAGGTTTTTGAATCCGACGCGAAACTGATAGTTAATTGTAACGTCCAGGGCCTCCTAGTGACGGTGGAACACTCAAATTGCGTCGATATTAAATACATCGTCCTCCAGCCGACTTGTCTCCAAGGGTCTATTGGTGCCTCGGGCACTTTATGGTCGTTCTCCTGTAAGTCTACATTGTCGAATCCGACGCAAAACTGATAGTTAATTGCAACGTTCAGGGCCTCCTAATGACGATGGGACACTGAAATTGCGTCGAGATTCAATACATCGTCCTCGAGCCTATTTGTCTCCAAAGGGGTATTGCTGCCTCGGGCACCATATTGTCCGTCTCCTGTGCGTCTAGATTTTCGAATCCGACGCGAAACTGATTGTTAATTGTAACGTTCAGGGTCTCCTAATGACGAACATTCAAAATGTGTCGAGATTCAATACATCGTCCTTCTGCCGACTTGTTTCCAAGGGTTTTTGCTGCCTCGGGCAACTTATGGTCGTTCTCCTGTGAGGCTAGATTATCGAATCCGACGCAAAACTGGTGGTTAATTGTAACGTTCAAGGACTCTTAATAACGATGGAACACTCAAATTGCGTCGAGATTCAATACATCGTCCTCCAGCCGACTTGTCTCCAAAGGGATATTGCTGCCTCGGGCACCATATTGTCCGTCTCCTGTGCGTCTAGATTTTCTAATCCAACGCGAAACTGATCGTTAATTGTAACGTTCATGGCCTAATAATGACGATGGAACACTCATATTGCGTAGATATTCAGTACATCGTCCTTCAGCCGACTTGTTTCCAAAGGTCTCATGCTGCCTCGGGCACCTTATGGTCGTTCTCATGTGTGTCTAGATTTTCAAATCCGACGCAAAACTGACGGTTAATTGTAACGTACAAGGACTCTTAATAACGATGGAACACTCAAATTGCGTCGAGATTCAATACATCGTCCTTCAGCCGACTTGTCTCCAAGGGTCTATTGCAGCCTGTGGCAACTAATGGACTTTCTCCTGTGAGTCTAGATTTTCGAAACCGACGCAAAACTGATAGTTAATTGTAACGTTTAGGGGGCTCCTAATGAGGATGGAACACTCAAATTGCGTCGAGATTCAATACATCGTCCTCCAGTCGACTTGTCTCCTAGGGGATATTGCTACCTCGGGCACCTTATGGTCCGTGTCCTGTGAGTCTAGATTATCGAACCTGACGCAAAACTGATGGTTAATTGTAACGTGCAGAGTCTCCTAATGACGATGGAACACTCAAATTGTGTCGAGATGCAATACATCGTCATTCAGCCGACTTGCCTCCAAAGGTCTATTGCAGCCTCGGGCACCTTATGGTTGTCTTCCTGTGAGAATAGATTTTTGAATCCGACGCAAAACTTATAGTTCATTGTAACGTTCAGGGCCTCCTAATGACGATGGAACACTCAAATTGCGTCGAGATTCAAGACAGCGTCCTTCAGCCGACTTGTCTCCAAGGGGACATTGCTGCTTCGGGCACCGTATGGTCCGACTCCCTTTGAGTCTAGATTTTCGAATACGACGCAAAACTGATAGTTAATTGTAACGTTCAGGGCCTACTAATGACGAAGGAACACTCAAATTGCGACGATATTCAATACATCGTCTCTCAGCCGACTAGTCTCCAAGGGTCTATTGCTGCCTCGGGCACCTTATGGTCGTTCTCCTGTGACTCTAGATTTTCGAATCCGACGCAAAACTGATAGTTAATTGTAACGTTGAGGGCCTCCTAATGACGATGGAACACTCAAATTGCGTCGATATTCATTACATCGTCCTCCATCCGACTTGTTTCCAAGGGTCTATTGCTGCCTCGGGCACCTTATGGTCGTTCTCCTGTAAGTCTACATTGTACAATCCGACGCATAACTGATAGTTAATTGTAAAGTTCAGGGCCTCCTAATGACGATGGAACACTCAAATTGCGTCGAGATTCAATACATCGTCCTCCAGCCGATTTGTCTCCAACGGGGTATTGCTGCCTCGGGCACCATATCGTCCGTCTCCTGTGCGTCTAGATTTTCGTTCCGACGCGAAACTGATAGTTAATTGTGACGTTCAGGGCCTCCTAATGACGATGGAACACTCATATTGCGTCGAGATTCAGTACATCGTCCTTCAGCCGACTTGTCTCCAAAGGTCTCATGCTGCCTCGGGCACCTTATGGTCATTCTTATGTGTGTCTTGATTTTCGAATCCGACCCAAACTGATAGTTAATTGTAACGTTTAGGGCCTCCTAATGACGATGGAACACTCAAATTGCGTCGAGAATCAACACATCGGCCACCAGCCGACTTGTTTCATAGGGTCTATTAGTGCCTGTGGCACCTCCTCCAGTGATTCTAGATTTTCGAATCCGACGCAAAACTGATAGTTAATTGTAAAGTTCAGGGCCTCCTAATGACGATGGAACACTCATATTGCGTCGAGATTCAGTACATCGTCCTTCAGCCGACTTGTCTCCAAGGGTCTATTGCTGCCTCGGGCACCTTATGGTCGTTCTCCTGTGAGTCTAGATTTTCTAATCCGACGCAAACTAATAGTTAATTGTAACGTTCAAGGCCTCCTAATGACGATGGAACACTCATATTGCGTCGCGATTCAGTACATCGTCCTTCAGCTGACTTGTCTACAAGGGGATATTGCTGCCTCCGGCACCTTTTGGTCTGTGTCCTGTGAGTCTAGATTTTCGAATCTGTCGCAAAACTGATGTTTAATTGAAACGTTCAGGGACTCCTAATAACGATGGAACACTCAAATTGCGTCGAGATCCAATACATCGTCCTCCAGCCGACTTGTCACCAAGCGGATATTGCTGCCTCGGGCACCATAGGGTCCGTCTCCTGTGAGTCTAGATTTTCGAATCCGACGCGAAACTGAACGTTAATTGTAACGTCCAGGGCCTCCTAATGACGATGGAACACTCAAATTGCGTCGAGATTCAATACATCCTCCTCCAGCCGACTTGTCTCCAAAGGGATATTGCTGCCTCGGAAACCATATGGTCCGTCTTCTGTGAGTCTAGTTTGTCGAATCCGACGCAAACCTGATAGTTAATTGTAACGTTCAGGGGCTCCTAATGACGATGGATCACTTAAATTGCGTCGAGATTCAATACATCGTCCTCCAGTCGACTTGTTTCCAAGGGGTTATTGCTGCCTCAGTTCCGTGTCCTGTGAGTCTAGATTTTCGAACCTGATTCAAAACTGATGGTTAATCGTAACGTTCATCGCCTCCTAATGACGATGGAACACTCAAATTCCGTCGAGTGTCAATACATCGTATTCCAGCTGACTTGTCTACAAGGGGATTTAGCTGCCTCGGGCTCCATGTTGTCAGTCTCCTGTGAGACTAGATTTTCGAATCCGACGCAAAAATGATAGTTAATTGTAACGTTCAGGGCCTCCTAATGACGAAGGAATACTCAAATTCCGTCGAGATTCACTACATCGTCTCCCAGTCGACTAGTCTCCAAGGGGATATTGCTGCCTCGGGCACCGTATGGTCTGACTCCTGTAAGTCTAGATATTCGAATCCGACGCGAAACTGATAGTTAATTGTAACGTTCAGGGCCTCCTAATGACGATGGAACACTCAAATAACGTCGAGATTCAATACATCGTCCTCCAGCCGACTTGTATCCAAGGGGTACTGCTGTCTCGGGCACCATATGGTCCTTCTCCTGTGAGTAGATTTTAGAATCCGACGCTAAAATGATGGTTAATTGTAACGTTCATCGCCTCCTAATGACGATGGAACACTCAAATTGCGTCGAGATTCAATACATCGTCCTCCAGCCGACATGTCTCCAATGGTCTATTGCTGCCTCGGGCACCTTATGGTCCGTGTCCTGTGAGTCTAGATTTTCGAACCTGACGCAAAACTGATGATTAATTAAAATGTTCAGGGTCTCCTAATGACGATGGAACACTCAAATTGTGTCGAGATGCAATACATCGTCATTCAGCCGACTTGTCTCCAAAGGTCTATTGCTGCCTCGGGCACTTTATGGTCGTCTTCCTGTGAGAATTGTTTTTTGAATTCGACGCAAAACTGATAGTTAATTGTAACGTTCAGGGCCTCCTAATGACGATGGAACACTCAAATAGCGTCGAGATTCAATACATCGTCCTCCAGCCGACTTGTATCCAAGGGGATATTGCAGTGTCGGGCACCATATGGTCCCACTCCTGTGAGTAGATTTTTGAATGGGACGCTAAAATGATAGTTAATTGTAATGTTCATCGCCTCCTAATGACATTGGAACACTCCAAGTGCGTCGAGAGTCAATACATCGTCTTCCAGCTGACTTGTCTACAAGTGGATTTAGCTGCCTCGGGCTCCATGTTGTCAGTCTCCTGTAAGACTAGATTTTCGAATCCGACGCAAAAATGATAATTAATTGTAACGTTCAGGGCCTCCTAATGACGATGGAACACTCACTTTGCGTCGAGATTCAATACATCGGCCTCCAGCCGACTTGTCTCCAAAGGTCTATTGCTGCCTCGGGCACCTTATGGTCGTTCTCCTGTGAGTCTACATTTTCGATTCGACACATAAATGATAGTTAATTGTAACGTTCATCGCCTCCTAATGACGATGGAACACTCAAATTGCGTCGAGATTCAATACATCGTCCTCCAGCCGACATGTCTCCAATGGTCTATTGCTGCCTCGGGCACCTTATGGTCTGTGTCCTGTGAGTCTAGGTTTTCGAATCTTACGCAAAACTGATGTTTAATTGTAACGTTCAGGGACTCCTAATAACGCTAATAACGATGGAACACTCAAATTGCGTCGAGATCCAATACATCGTCCTCCAGCCGACTTGTCACCAAGGGGATATTGGTGCCTCGGGCACCATAGGTTCCGTTTCCTGTGAGTCTAGATTTTCGAATCCGACGCGAAACTGAACGATAATTGTAACGTCCAGGGCCTCCTAATGACGATGGAACACTCAAATTTCGTCGAGATTCAATACATCCTCCTCCAGCCGACTTGTCTCCAAGGGGATAGTGCTGCCTCTTAAACCATATGGTCCGTCTCCTGTGAGTCTAGATTTTCGAATTCGACGCGAGACTGATAGTTAATTGTAATGTTCAGGGCCTCCTAATGGCGATGGAACACTCAAATTGCGTCGAGATTCAATACATCGTCCTTCAGCCGACTTGTCTCCAAGGGTCTATTGCTGCCTCGGTCACCTTATGGTCGTTCTCCTGTAAGTCTAGATTGTCGAATCCGACGCAAACCTGATAGTTAATTGTAACGTTCAGGGGCTCCTAATGACGATGGAACACTCAAATTGCGTCGAGATTCGATACATCATCCTCCAGTCGACTTCTCTCCAAGGGGTTATTCCTGCATCAGTTCCGTGTCCTGTGAGTCAAGATTTTCGAACCTGACGCAAAACTGATGGTTAATTGTAACGTTCATCGCATCCTAATGACGATGGAACACTCAAATTGCGACGAGTGTCAATACATCGTCTTCCAGCTGACTTGTCTACAAGGGGATTTAGCTGCCTCGGGCTCCATGTTGTCAGTCTCCTGTGAGACTAGATTTTCGAATCCGACGCAAAAATGATAGTTAATTGTAACGTTCAGGGCCTCCTAATGTCGATGGAACTCTCAAATTGCGTCGAGATTCAAAACATCGGCTCCCAGCCGACTTGTCTCCAAGGGTCTATTGCTGTCTCGGGCACCTTATGGTCGTCCTCCTGTGAGTCTAGATTTTCGAATACAACGCAAAACTGATAGTTAATTGTAACGTTCAGGGCCTCCTAATGACGATGGAACGCACATATTGCGTCGAGATTCATTACATCGACCATCAGCCGATTTGTCTACAAAGGTGCCTGTGGCTGTTGCACCTAATGTTCTTTCTCCTGAGAGTCTAGATTTTCTAATCCGACGCAAAACTGATAGTTAATAGTAACTTTCAGGGCCTCCTAATGACGATGGAACACTCAAATAGCGTCGAGATTCAATACATCGCCCTCCAGTAGACTTTTATCCAAGGGGATATTGCTGTCTCGGGCACCATATGGTCCTTCTCCTGTGAGTAGCAAAACTGATGGTTAATTAAAATGTTCAGGGTCTCCTAATGACGATGGAACACTGAAATTGTTTCGAGATGCAATACATTGTCATTCAGCCGACTTGTCTCCAAAGGTCTATTGCTGCCTCGGGCACTTTATGGTCGTCTTCCTGTGAGAATAGTTTTTTGAATTCGACGCAAAACTGATAGTTAATTGTAACGTTCAGGGCCTCCTAATGACGATGGAACACTCAAATTGCGTCGAGATTCAATACATCGTCCTCCAGCCGACTTGTCTCCAAAGGGACATTGCTGCTTCGGGCACCGTATGGTCCGACTCCTGTGAGTCTACATTTTCGTATCCGACGCGAAACTGACAGTTAATTGGAATGTTCAGGGCCTCGTAATGACGATGGAACACTCAAATTGCGTCGAGATTCAATACATCGTCTCCCAGCCGACTTGTCTCCAAGGGGATATTGCTGCCTTGGGCTCCGTATGGTCCGATTCCTGTGAGTCTAGATTTTCGAATCCGACGCGAAACTGATAGTTAAGTGTAACGTTCATGGCATCCTAATGACGATGGAACGCTCAAATTGCGTCGAGTTTCATTACATAGGCCACCAGCCGTCATGACTCCAAAGGTGCCTGTGCCTGTTGCACCTAATGGTCTTTCTCCTGTGAGTCTAGATTTTCTAATCCGACGCAAAAGTGATAGTTAATTGTAACGTTCAGGGCCTCCTAGTGACGATGGAACACTCAAATAGCGTCGAGATTCAACACATCGTCCTTCAGCCGACTTGTATCCAAGGGGATATTGCAGTGTCGGGCACCATATGGTCCCTCTCCTGTGAGTAGCTTTTTGAATGCGACGCTAAAATGATAGTTAACTGCAATGTTCATCGCCTCCTAATGACATTGGAACACTCAAAATGCGTCGAGAGTCAATACATCGTCTTCCAGCTGACTTGTCTACAATTGGATTTAGCTGCCTCGGGCTCCATGTTGTCAGTCTCCTGTAAGTCTAGATATTCGAATCCGACGCAAAAATGATAATTAATTGTAACGTTCAGGGCCTCCTAATGACGATGGAACACTCAAATTGCGTCGAGATTCAATACATCGTCCTCCAGCCGTCTTGTCTCCAAGGTGATATTGCTGCCACGGGCACCATATGGTCCTCCTCCTGTGAGTCTAGATTTTCGAATCCGACGCGAAACTGATAGTTAACTGTAATGTTCAGGGCCTCCTAATGACGATGGGACACTCAAATTGCGTCGAGATTCTACAAATCGTCCCCCAGCCGACTTGTCTCCAAAGGTCTATTGCTGCCTCGGGCACCTTATGGTCGTCCTCCTGTGAGTCTAGATTTTCGAATACGACGTAAAACTAATAGTTAATTGTAACGTTCAGGGCCTCCTAATGACGAAGGAACACTCAAATTGCGTCGAGATTCAATACATCGCTCACAGCCGACTAGTCTTCAAGGGGATATAGCGACCTCGGGCACCGTATGGTCCGACTCCTGTGAGTCTAGATTTTCGAATCCGACGCAAAACTGATTGTTAATTGTAACTTTCAGTGCCTCCTAATGACGAGGGAACACTCAATTTGCGTCGAGTGTCAATACATCGTCTTCCAGCTGACTTGTCTACAAGGGGATTTAGCTGCCTCGGGCTGCATGTTGTCAGTCTCCTGTGAGACTAGATTTTCGAATCCGACGCAAAAATGATAGTTAATTGTAACGTTCAGGGCCTCCCAATGACGATGGAACACTCAAATTGCGTCGAGATTCAATACATCGGCCTCCAGCCGACTTCTCTCCAAGGGTCTATTTCTGTCTCGGGCACCTTATGGTCGTTCTCCTGTGAGTCAAAATTTTCGAATCCGACGCAAAACTGATCGTTAATTGTAACGTTCAGGGCCTCCTAAAGACGATGGAACACTCAAATTGCGTCGAGATTCAATACATCAGCCTCCAGCCGACTTGTCTCCAAGTGTCATTTGATGCCTCGGGTACCTTATGCTCGCTCTCCGGTGAGTTTCGATTTTCTAATCCGACGCATAACTGATAGTTAATTGTAACGTTCATCGCCTCCTAATGACGATGGAACACTCAAATTGTGTCGAGATTCAATACATCGTCCTTCAGCCGACTTTTCTCCAAAGGTCTATTGCTGCCTCGGGCACCTTATGGTCGTCTTCCTGTGAGAATAGATTTTCGAAGTCGATGCAAAACTGATAGTTAATTGTAACGTTCTGGGCATCCTAATGACGATGGAACATTCAAATTGCGTCGAGATTCAATACATCGTCCTCCAGCCGACTTGTCTAGAACGGTCTATTGCTGCCTCGGGCACCATATGGTCCTCCTCCTGTGAGTCTAGATTTTCGAATCCGACGCGAAACTGATAGTTAACTGTAACGTTCAGGTCTCCTAATGACAATGGAACACTCAAATTGTGTCCAGAATCAATACATCGTCCTTCAGCCGACTTGTCTCCAAAAGTCTATTGCTGCCTCGGGCACCTTATGGTCGTCTTCCTGGGAGAATAGATTTTCGAATTCGACGCAAAACTGTTAGTTAATTGTAACTTTCTGGGCATCCTAATGACGATGGAACACTCAAATTGCGTCGTGATTCAAAACATCGCCCTCCAGCCGACTTGTCACCAAGGGTCTATTGCTGCCTCGGGCACCTTATGGTCGTTCTCCTGTGAGTCTACATTTTCGATTCCGACATATAAATGATAGTTAATTGTAACGTTCAGAGCCTCCTAATGACGATGGAACACTCAAATTGCGTCGAGATTCAATATATCGTCTTCCAGCCGACTTGTGTCCATGGGTCTACTGCTACCTCGGTCAACTTATGTTCCTTCTCCTGTTAATCCAGATATTCGAATCCGACGCAAAACGGACTTTTAATTGTAACGATCATAGTCTCCTAATGATAATGGAAAACTCAAATTGCGTCGAGATTCAATACATCGTCCTCCAGCCGACTTGTCTCCAAGGGGATATTGCTGCCTCGGGCACCATATAGTCCTTCTCCTGTGAGTGTAGAATTTCGAATCCGACGCAAAACTGATAGTTAATTGCAACGTTGAGGACCTCCTAATCACGATGGAACACTCAAATTGTGTCGAGATTCAATACATCGACCTCCAGCCGACTTGTCTCCAAAGGGATATTGCTCCCTCGGGCACCTTATCATCGTTCTTCTTTGAGTTTAGATTTTCGAATCCGACGCAAAACTTATAGTTAATTGTAACGTTCAGGGCCTCCTAATGACGATGGAACCCTCAAATTGCGTCAAGATTCAATACGTCGTCCTCCAGCTGACTTGTCTCCAAGGGGATATTGCTGCCTCGGGCACCATATGGTCCGTCTCCTGTGAGTCTAGATATTCGAATCCGACGCAAAACGGGCTGCTAATAGTAACGTTCAGAGCCTCCTAACGATGATGGAACACTTAAATTGCGTGGAGATTCAATACTTCGTCCTTCAGCCGACTTGTCTCGAACGGTCTATTGCTGCCTCGGGCACCTTATGGTCGTTCTCCTGCAAGTCTACATTTTCGATTCCGACACATAACTCATAGTTAATTGTAACGTTCAGGGCCTCCTAATATCGATGGAACACTGAAATTGCGTCGAGATTCAATACATCGTCCTGCAGCCGACTTGTATCCATGGGTTTACTGCTACCTCGGTCACCTTATTGTCGTTCTCCTGTGAGTCCAGATATACGTATCCGACGCAAAACGAACTGCTAATTGCAACGTTCAAAGCCTCCTAATGGCGATGGATCACTCAAATTGCGTCGCGATTCAATACATCGACCTCCAGCCGATATGTCTCCAAGCGTCCATTGCTGCCTGTGGCGCCAAAATGTCGTTCTCCAGTGAGTTTAGATTTTCGAATCCGACGCAAAACTGATTGTTAATTTAACTTTCAGGCCCTCCTAATGACGATGGAACACTCAAATTACGTCGCGATTCAATACATCGTCCTCCAGCCGACTAGTATCCAAGGGGATATTGCTGTCTCGAGCACCATATGGTCCTTCTCCTGTGGGTAGATTTTCGAATCCGACGCTAAAATGATAGTTAATTGTAACGTTCATCGCCTCCTAATGACGATGGAACACTCAAATTGCGTCGAGAGTCAATACATCGACTTCCATCTGACTTGTCTACAAGGGGATTTAGCTTCCTCGGGCTCCATGTTGTCAGTTTCCTCTGAGACTAGATTTTCGAATCCAACGCAAAACTGATAGTTAATTGTAACGTTCGGGGCCTCCTAATGACGATGGAACACTCAAATTGCGTCGAGTTTAAATACATCGGCCTCCAGCCGACTTGTCTCCAAGGGTCTATTGCTGCATCGGGCACCTTATGGTCGTTCTCCTTTGAGTCAAGAATTTCGAATCCGACGCAAAACTGATAGTTAATTGTAACGCTCAGGGCCTCCTAATGACGATGGAACACTCAAATTGCGTCGAGATTCAATACATCGGCCTCCAGCCGACTTGTCTCCAAGGGTCTATTGCTTCCTCGGGCACCTTGTAGTTGTTCTAATGTGAGTCTAGATTTTCTAATCCGATGCATAACTGATAGTTAATTGTAACGTTCATCGCCTCCTAATGACGATGGAACACTCATATTGCGTCGAGATTCAGTATATCGTCCTTCAGCTGACTTGTCTGCATGGGGATATTGCTGCCTCGGGCACCTTATGGTCTGTGTCCTGTGAGTCTAGATTTTCGAATCTGATGCAAAACTGATGTTTAATTGTAACGCTCAGGGACTCCTAGTCACGATGGAACACTCTAACTGCGTCGAGATCCAATACATCGTCCTCCAGCCGACTTGTCACCAAGGGGATATTGCTGACTCGGGCACTATATGGTCCGTCTCCGGTGAGTCTAGATTTTCGAATCCGACGCGAAACTGAACGTTAATTGTAACGTCCAGGGCCTCCTAATGACGATGGAACACTCAAATTGCGTCGAGATTCAATACATCGTCCTCCGGTCGACTTGTCTCCAAGGGGTTATTGCTGCCTCAGTTCCGTGTCCTGTGAGTCTAGATTTTCGAACCTGACGCAAAACTGATGGTTAATTGTAACGTTCATGGCATCGTAATGACGATGGAACGCTCAAATTGCGTCGAGATTCATTAAATAGGCCACCAGTCGTCATGACTCCAGCGGTGCCTGTGGCACCTAATGGTCTTTCTCCTGTGAGTCTAGATTTCCTAATCCGACGCAAAAGTGATAGTTAATTGTAACGCTCAGGGCCTCCTAATGACGATGGAACACTCAAATAGCGTCCAGATTCAATACATCGTCCTCCAGCCGCCTTGTATCCAAGGGGATATTGCAGTGTCGGGCACCATATGGTCCCTCTCCTGTGAGTAGATTTTTGAATGCGACGCTAAAATGATAGTTAATTGTAATGTTCATCGCCTCCTAATGACATTGGAACACTCAAAATGCGTCGACAGTCAATACATCGGCCTCCAGCCGACTTGTCTCCAAGGGGATATCGCTGCCTCGGGCACCACATGGTCCGTCTCCGGTGGGTCTAGATTTTCGAATCCGACGCAAAAATGATAGTTAATTGTAACGTTCAGGGCCTTGTAATGACGATGGAACACTCAAATTGCGTCGAGATCCAATACATCGGCCTCCAGCCGACTTGTCTCCAAGGGTCTGTTGCTGCCTCGGGCACCTTATGGTCGTTCTCCTGTGAGTATAGATTATCGAATCCGACTCAAAAATGATAGTTAATTGTAACGTTTAGGGCCTCCTAATGACGATGGAACACTCAAATTGCGTCGAGATTCAATCCATCGGCCTCCAGCCGACTTGTCTCCAAGGGTCTGTTGCTGCCTCGGGCACCAAATGGTCGTTCTTCTGTGAGTTTAGATTATCGAATCCGACGCAAAAATGATAATTAATTGTAACATTCAGGGCCTCCTAATGCCGATGGAACACTCAAATTGCGTCGAGATTCAATACATCGACCTCCAGCCGACTTGTCTCCAAGGAGATACTGCTGCATCGGGCTCCATGTAGTCCGTCTCCTGTGAGTCTAGATTTTCGAATCCGACGCGAAAGTGATAGTTAATTGTAACGTTCAGGGCCTCCTAATGACGATGGAACACCCAAATTGCGTCGAGATTCAATCCATCGGCCTCCAGCCGACTTGTCTCCAAGGGGATATTGCTGTCTCGGGCACCTTATGTTCGTTCTCCTGTGAGTCTAGATTTTCGAATCCGACGCAAAAATGATAGTTAATTGTAACGTTCAGGGCCTCCTATTTGCGATGGAACACTAAAATTGCGTCGAGAGTCAATACATCGACCTCCAGTCGACTTGTATCCAAAGGGGATATTGCAGTCTCGTGCACCATATGATCCTTCTCCTGTTAGTAGATTTTCGAATACGACGCTAAAATGATAGTTAACTGTAACGTTCAGGGCCTCGTAATGCCGATGGAACACTCAAATTGCGTCGAGATTCAATACATCGGCCTCCAGCCGACTTGTCTCCAAGGGTCTGTTGCTGCCTCGAGCACCGTATGAACTTCTCCTGTGAGTAGATTTTTGAATCCGGACCAAAAATGATAGTTAATTGTAACGTTTAGGGCCTCCTAATGACGATAGAAGACTCAAATTGCGTCGTGATTAAATACACCGACGTCCAGCCGACTTGTATCCAAGGGGATATTGCAGTCTCGTGCACCATATGATCCTTCTCCTGTTAGCAGATTTTCGAATCCGACGCTAAAATGATAGTTAACTGTAACGTTCAGGGCCTCCTAATGCCGATGAAACACTCAAATAGCGTCGAGATTCAATACATCGGCCTCCAGCCGACTTGTCTCCAAGGGTCTAATTCTGCCTCGGGCACGAAATGGTCGTTTTCCTGTGAGTTTAGATTATCGAATCCGACGCAAAAATGATAGTTAATTGTAACATTCAGGGCCTCCTAATGACGATGGAACACTCAAATTGCGTCGAGATTCAATACATCGGCCTCCAGCCGACTTCTCTCCAAGGGTCTATTTCTGTCTCGGGCACCTTATGGTCGTTCTCCTGTGAGTCAAAATTTTCGAATCCGACGCAAAACTGATCGTTAATTGTAACGTTCAGGGCCTCCTAAAGACGATGGAACACTCAAATTGCGTCGAGATTCAATACATCAGCCTCCAGCCGACTTGTCTCCAAGTGTCATTTGATGCCTCGGGTACCTTATGCTCGCTCTCCGGTGAGTTTCGATTTTCTAATCCGACGCATAACTGATAGTTAATTGTAACGTTCATCGCCTCCTAATGACGATGGAACACTCAAATTGTGTCGAGATTCAATACATCGTCCTTCAGCCGACTTTTCTCCAAAGGTCTATTGCTGCCTCGGGCACCTTATGGTCGTCTTCCTGTGAGAATAGATTTTCGAAGTCGATGCAAAACTGATAGTTAATTGTAACGTTCTGGGCATCCTAATGACGATGGAACATTCAAATTGCGTCGAGATTCAATACATCGTCCTCCAGCCGACTTGTCTAGAACGGTCTATTGCTGCCTCGGGCACCATATGGTCCTCCTCCTGTGAGTCTAGATTTTCGAATCCGACGCGAAACTGATAGTTAACTGTAACGTTCAGGTCTCCTAATGACAATGGAACACTCAAATTGTGTCCAGAATCAATACATCGTCCTTCAGCCGACTTGTCTCCAAAAGTCTATTGCTGCCTCGGGCACCTTATGGTCGTCTTCCTGGGAGAATAGATTTTCGAATTCGACGCAAAACTGTTAGTTAATTGTAACTTTCTGGGCATCCTAATGACGATGGAACACTCAAATTGCGTCGTGATTCAAAACATCGCCCTCCAGCCGACTTGTCACCAAGGGTCTATTGCTGCCTCGGGCACCTTATGGTCGTTCTCCTGTGAGTCTACATTTTCGATTCCGACATATAAATGATAGTTAATTGTAACGTTCAGAGCCTCCTAATGACGATGGAACACTCAAATTGCGTCGAGATTCAATATATCGTCTTCCAGCCGACTTGTGTCCATGGGTCTACTGCTACCTCGGTCAACTTATGTTCGTTCTCCTGTTAATCCAGATATTCGAATCCGACGCAAAACGGACTTTTAATTGTAACGATCATAGTCTCCTAATGATAATGGAAAACTCAAATTGCGTCGAGATTCAATACATCGTCCTCCAGCCGACTTGTCTCCAAGGGGATATTGCTGCCTCGGGCACCATATAGTCCTTCTCCTGTGAGTGTAGAATTTCGAATCCGACGCAAAACTGATAGTTAATTGCAACGTTGAGGACCTCCTAATCACGATGGAACACTCAAATTGTGTCGAGATTCAATACATCGACCTCCAGCCGACTTGTCTCCAAAGGGATATTGCTCCCTCGGGCACCTTATCATCGTTCTTCTTTGAGTTTAGATTTTCGAATCCGACGCAAAACTTATAGTTAATTGTAACGTTCAGGGCCTCCTAATGACGATGGAACCCTCAAATTGCGTCAAGATTCAATACGTCGTCCTCCAGCTGACTTGTCTCCAAGGGGATATTGCTGCCTCGGGCACCATATGGTCCGTCTCCTGTGAGTCTAGATATTCGAATCCGACGCAAAACGGGCTGCTAATAGTAACGTTCAGAGCCTCCTAACGATGATGGAACACTTAAATTGCGTGGAGATTCAATACTTCGTCCTTCAGCCGACTTGTCTCGAACGGTCTATTGCTGCCTCGGGCACCTTATGGTCGTTCTCCTGCAAGTCTACATTTTCGATTCCGACACATAACTCATAGTTAATTGTAACGTTCAGGGCCTCCTAATATCGATGGAACACTGAAATTGCGTCGAGATTCAATACATCGTCCTGCAGCCGACTTGTATCCATGGGTTTACTGCTACCTCGGTCACCTTATTGTCGTTCTCCTGTGAGTCCAGATATACGTATCCGACGCAAAACGAACTGCTAATTGCAACGTTCAAAGCCTCCTAATGGCGATGGATCACTCAAATTGCGTCGCGATTCAATACATCGACCTCCAGCCGATATGTCTCCAAGCGTCCATTGCTGCCTGTGGCGCCAAAATGTCGTTCTCCAGTGAGTTTAGATTTTCGAATCCGACGCAAAACTGATTGTTAATTTAACTTTCAGGCCCTCCTAATGACGATGGAACACTCAAATTACGTCGCGATTCAATACATCGACCTCCAGCCGACTTGTATCCAAGGGGATATTGCTGTCTCGAGCACCATATGGTCCTTCTCCTGTGGGTAGATTTTCGAATCCGACGCTAAAATGATAGTTAATTGTAACGTTCATCGCCTCCTAATGACGATGGAACACTCAAATTGCGTCGAGAGTCAATACATCGACTTCCATCTGACTTGTCTACAAGGGGATTTAGCTTCCTCGGGCTCCATGTTGTCAGTTTCCTCTGAGACTAGATTTTCGAATCCAACGCAAAACTGATAGTTAATTGTAACGTTCGGGGCCTCCTAATGACGATGGAACACTCAAATTGCGTCGAGTTTAAATACATCGGCCTCCAGCCGACTTGTCTCCAAGGGTCTATTGCTGCATCGGGCACCTTATGGTCGTTCTCCTTTGAGTCAAGAATTTCGAATCCGACGCAAAACTGATAGTTAATTGTAACGCTCAGGGCCTCCTAATGACGATGGAACACTCAAATTGCGTCGAGATTCAATACATCGGCCTCCAGCCGACTTGTCTCCAAGGGTCTATTGCTTCCTCGGGCACCTTGTAGTTGTTCTAATGTGAGTCTAGATTTTCTAATCCGATGCATAACTGATAGTTAATTGTAACGTTCATCGCCTCCTAATGACGATGGAACACTCATATTGCGTCGAGATTCAGTATATCGTCCTTCAGCTGACTTGTCTGCATGGGGATATTGCTGCCTCGGGCACCTTATGGTCTGTGTCCTGTGAGTCTAGATTTTCGAATCTGATGCAAAACTGATGTTTAATTGTAACGCTCAGGGACTCCTAGTCACGATGGAACACTCTAACTGCGTCGAGATCCAATACATCGTCCTCCAGCCGACTTGTCACCAAGGGGATATTGCTGACTCGGGCACTATATGGTCCGTCTCCGGTGAGTCTAGATTTTCGAATCCGACGCGAAACTGAACGTTAATTGTAACGTCCAGGGCCTCCTAATGACGATGGAACACTCAAATTGCGTCGAGATTCAATACATCGTCCTCCGGTCGACTTGTCTCCAAGGGGTTATTGCTGCCTCAGTTCCGTGTCCTGTGAGTCTAGATTTTCGAACCTGACGCAAAACTGATGGTTAATTGTAACGTTCATGGCATCGTAATGACGATGGAACGCTCAAATTGCGTCGAGATTCATTAAATAGGCCACCAGTCGTCATGACTCCAGCGGTGCCTGTGCCTGTGGCACCTAATGGTCTTTCTCCTGTGAGTCTAGATTTCCTAATCCGACGCAAAAGTGATAGTTAATTGTAACGCTCAGGGCCTCCTAATGACGATGGAACACTCAAATAGCGTCCAGATTCAATACATCGTCCTCCAGCCGCCTTGTATCCAAGGGGATATTGCAGTGTCGGGCACCATATGGTCCCTCTCCTGTGAGTAGATTTTTGAATGCGACGCTAAAATGATAGTTAATTGTAATGTTCATCGCCTCCTAATGACATTGGAACACTCAAAATGCGTCGACAGTCAATACATCGGCCTCCAGCCGACTTGTCTCCAAGGGGATATCGCTGCCTCGGGCACCACATGGTCCGTCTCCGGTGGGTCTAGATTTTCGAATCCGACGCAAAAATGATAGTTAATTGTAACGTTCAGGGCCTTGTAATGACGATGGAACACTCAAATTGCGTCGAGATCCAATACATCGGCCTCCAGCCGACTTGTCTCCAAGGGTCTGTTGCTGCCTCGGGCACCTTATGGTCGTTCTCCTGTGAGTATAGATTATCGAATCCGACTCAAAAATGATAGTTAATTGTAACGTTTAGGGCCTCCTAATGACGATGGAACACTCAAATTGCGTCGAGATTCAATCCATCGGCCTCCAGCCGACTTGTCTCCAAGGGTCTGTTGCTGCCTCGGGCACCAAATGGTCGTTCTTCTGTGAGTTTAGATTATCGAATCCGACGCAAAAATGATAATTAATTGTAACATTCAGGGCCTCCTAATGCCGATGGAACACTCAAATTGCGTCGAGATTCAATACATCGACCTCCAGCCGACTTGTCTCCAAGGAGATACTGCTACATCGGGCTCCATGTAGTCCGTCCCCTGTGAGTCTAGATTTTCGAATCCGACGCGAAAGTGATAGTTAATTGTAACGTTCAGGGCCTCCTAATGACGATGGAACACCCAAATTGCGTCGAGATTCAATCCATCGGCCTCCAGCCGACTTGTCTCCAAGGGGATATTGCTGTCTCGGGCACCTTATGTTCGTTCTCCTGTGAGTCTAGATTTTCGAATCCGACGCAAAAATGATAGTTAATTGTAACGTTCAGGGCCTCCTATTTGCGATGGAACACTAAAATTGCGTCGAGAGTCAATACATCGACCTCCAGTCGACTTGTATCCAAAGGGGATATTGCAGTCTCGTGCACCATATGATCCTTCTCCTGTTAGTAGATTTTCGAATACGACGCTAAAATGATAGTTAACTGTAACGTTCAGGGCCTCGTAATGCCGATGGAACACTCAAATTGCGTCGAGATTCAATACATCGGCCTCCAGCCGACTTGTCTCCAAGGGTCTGTTGCTGCCTCGAGCACCGTATGAACTTCTCCTGTGAGTAGATTTTTGAATCCGGACCAAAAATGATAGTTAATTGTAACGTTTAGGGCCTCCTAATGACGATAGAAGACTCAAATTGCGTCGTGATTAAATACACCGACGTCCAGCCGACTTGTATCCAAGGGGATATTGCAGTCTCGTGCACCATATGATCCTTCTCCTGTTAGCAGATTTTCGAATCCGACGCTAAAATGATAGTTAACTGTAACGTTCAGGGCCTCCTAATGCCGATGAAACACTCAAATAGCGTCGAGATTCAATACATCGGCCTCCAGCCGACTTGTCTCCAAGGGTCTAATTCTGCCTCGGGCACGAAATGGTCGTTTTCCTGTGAGTTTAGATTATCGAATCCGACGCAAAAATGATAGTTAATTGTAACATTCAGGGCCTCCTAATGACGATGGAACACACAAATTGCGTCGCGATCCAATACATCGACCTCCAGCCGACTTGTTTTCAAGGGTCTATTGCTGCCTCGGGCACCTTATGGTCGTTCTCCTGTGAGTCTAGATTTTCGAATCCGACGCAAAAATGATAGTTAATTGCAACGTTCAGGGCCTTGTAATGACGATGGAACACTCAAATTGCGTCGAGATTCAATACATCGGCCTCGAGCCGACTTGTCTCCAAGGGTCTGTTAATGCCTCGGGCACCTTATGGTCGTTCTCCTGTGAGTGTAGATTATCGAATCCGACGCAAAAATGATATTTAATTGTAACGTTTAGGGCCTCCTAATGACGATGGAACACTCAAATTGCGTCGAGATTCAATACATCGGCCTCCAGCCGACTTGTCTCCAAGGGTCTGTTGCTGCCTCGGGCACCTTATGGTCGTTCTCCTGTGAGTTTAGATTATCGAATCCGACGCAAAAATGATAGTTAATTGTAACGTTTAGAGCCTTCTAATGACGATGGAATACTCAAATTGCGTCGAGATTCAATACATCGGCTTCCGGCCGACTTGTATCCAAGGGGATATTGCAGTCTCGTGCGACATATGATCCTTGTCCTGTTAGTAGATTTTCGAATCCGACGCTATAATGATAGTTAACTGTAACGTTCAGGTCCTCCTAATGCCGATGGAACACTCAAATTGCGTCGAGATTCAATACATCGGCCTCCAGCCGACTTGTCTCCAAGGGGATATTGCTGCCTCGGGCACCTTATTGTCGTTCTCCTGTGAGTCTAGATTTTCGAATCCGACGCAAAAATGATAGTTAATTGTAACGTTCAGGGCCTTGTAATGGCGATGGAACACTCAAATTGCGTCGAGATTCAATACATCGGCCTCCAGCCGACTTGTCTCCAAGGGGATATTGCTGCCTCGGGCACCTTATGGTCGTTCTCCTGTGAGTCTAGATTTTCGAATCCGACGCAAAAATGATAGTTAATTGTAACGTTCAGGGCCATGTAATGACGATGGAACACTCAAATTGCGTCGAGATTCAATACATCGCCCTCCAGCCGACTTGTCTCCAAGGGTCTGTTGCTGCCTCGAGCACCGTATGAACTTCTCCTGTGAGTAGATTTTCGAATCCGACGCGAAACTGATAGTTAATTGTAACGTTCAGGGCCTCCTAATGCCGATGGAACACTCAAATTGCGTCGAGATTCAATACATCGGCCTATAGCCGACTTGTATCCAAGGGGATATTGCAGTGTCGTGCACCATATGATCCTTCTCCTGTTAGTAGATTTTCGAATCCGACGCTAAAATGATAGTTAACTGTAACGTTCAGGGCCTCCTAATGCCGATGGAACACTCAAATTGCGTCGAGATTCAAGACATCGGCCTCCAACCGACTTGTCTCCAAGGGTCTGATGCTGCCTCGGGCACCTTATGGTCATTCTCCTGTGAGTTTAGATTAACGAATCCGACGCAAAAAATGATAGTGAATAGTAACGTTCAGCGCCTCCTGATGACGATGGAACTCTCAAATTGCGTCGTGATTCGATACATCGTCCTCCAGCTGATTTGTCTCCAAGGGTCTGTTGCTGCCTGGGGCACCTTATAGTCGTTCTCCTGTGAGTTTAGATTTTCGAATCCGACGCGAAACTGATAGTTAATTGTAAGGTTCAGGGCCTCCTAATGACGATGGAACACTCAAATTGCGTCGAGATTCAATACATCGGCCTCCAGCGGACTTGTCTCCAAGGGGATATTGCAGTCTCGTGCACCATATGATCCTTCTCCTGTTAGTAGATTTTCGAATCCGACGCTAAAATGATAGTTAACTGTAACGTTCAGGGCCTCCTAAAGACGATGGAACACTCAAACTGCGTCGAGAGTCAATACATCGGCTTCCAGCCGACTTGTATCCAAAGGGATATTGCAGTCTCGCGCGACATATGATCCTTGTCCTGTTAGTAGATTTTCGAATCGGACGCTAAAATAATAGTTAACTGTAACGTTCAGGGCCTCCTAATGCCGATGGAACACTCAAATTGCGTCGAGATTCAATACATCGGCCTCCAGCCGAATTGTCTCCAAGGGGATATTGCTGCCTCGGGCACCTTATTGTCGTTCTCCTGTGAGTCTAGATTTTCGAATCCGACGCAAAAATGATAGTTAATTATAACGTTCAGGGCCTTGTAATGTCGATGGAACACTCAAATTGCGTCGAGATTCAATACATCGGCCTCCAGCCGACTTGTCTCCAAGGGTCTGATGCTGCCTCGGGCACCTTATGGTCGTTCTCCTGTAAGTTTAGATTAACGAATCCGACGCAAAAATGATAGTGAATAGTAACGTTCAGCGCCTCCTGATGACGATGGAACTCTCAGATTGCGTCGTCATTCAGTACATCGTCCTCCAGCTGATTTGTCTCCAACGGTCTGTTTCTGCCTCTGGCACCTTATGGTCGTTCTCCTGTGAGTTTAGATTTTCGAATCCGACGCAAAACTGATACTTAATTGTAGGCTTCAGGGCCTCCTAATGACGATGGGACACTCAAATTGCGTCGAGATTCAATACATCGGCCTCCGGCGGACTTGTCTCCAAGGGGATATTGCTGTCTCGAGCACCGTATGAACTTCTCCTGTGAATAGATTTTCGAATCCGACGCTAAAATGATTGTTAATTGTAACGTTCAGGGCCTCCTAATGACGATGGAACACTCAAATTGCGTCAAGAATCAATACATCGGTTTCCAGCCGACTTGTCTCCAAGGGTCTATTGCTGCCTCGACCACCGTATGAACTTCTCCTGTGAGTAGATTTTCGAATCCGACGCATAAATGATAGTTAATTGTAACGTTCAGGGACTACTAAAGACGATGGAACACTCAAATTGCGTCGAGAGTCAATACATCGACCTCCAGTCGACTTGTATTTAGGGGATATTGCAGTATCGTGCACCACATGATCCTTCTCCTGTTAGTAGATTTCCGAATCCGACGCTAAAATGAAAGTTAACTGTAACGTTCAGGGCCTCCTAATGCCGATTGAACACTCAAATTGCGTCGAGATTCAATACATCGGCCTCCAGCCGACGTGTCTCTAAGGGTCTATTGCTGTCTCGGGAACCTTATGGTCGTTCTCCTGTGAGTCTAGATTTTCGAATCCGACGCAAAAATGATAGTTAATTGTAACGTTCAGGGCCATGTAATGACGATGGAACACTCAAATTGCGTCGAGATTCAATACATCGGCCTCCAGCCGACTTGTCTCCAAGGGTGTGTTGCTACCTCTAGCACCGTGTGAACTTCTCCTGTGAGTAGATTTTTGAATCCGACGCAAAAATGATAGTTAATTGTAACGTTTAGGGCCTTGTAATGACGATGGAACACTCAAATTGCGTCGAGATTCAATACAACGGCTTCCAGCCGACTTGTATCCAAGGGGATATTGCTGTCTCGTGCGACATATGATCCTTGTCCTGTTAGTAGATTTTCGAATCCGACGCTATAATGATAGTTAACTGTAACGTTCAGGTCCTCCTAATGCCGATGGAACACTCAAATTGCGTCGAGATTCAATACATCGGCCTCCAGCCGAATTGTCTCCAAGGGGATATTGCTGCCTCTAGCACCTTATTGTCGTTCTCCTGTGAGTCTAGATTTTCGGATCCGACGCAAAAATGATAGTTAATTGTAACGTTCAGGGCCTTGTAATGTCGATGGAACACTCAAATTGCGTCGAGATTCAATACATCGGCCTCCAGCCGACTTGTCTCCAAGGGTCTGATGCTGCCTCGGGCACCTTATGGTCGTTCTCCTGTAAGTTTAGATTAACGAACCCGACGCAAAAATGATAGTGAATAGTAACGTTCAGCGCCTCCTGATGACGTTGGAACTCTCAAATTGCGTCGTGATTCAATACATCGTCCTCCAACTGATTTGTCGCCAAGGGTCTGTTGCTGCCTGGGGCACCTTATGGTCGTTCTCCTGTGAGTTTAGATTTTCGAATCCGACGCGAAACTGATAGTTAATTGTAAGGTTCAGGGCCTCCTAATGACGATGGAACACTCAAATTGCGTCGAGATTCAATACATCGGCCTCCTGCGGACTTGTCTCCAAGGGGATACTGCAGTCTCGTGCACCATATGATCCTTCTCCTGTTAGTAGATTTTCGAATCCGACGCTAAAATGATAGTTATCTGTAACGTTCAGGGCCTCCTAAAGACGATGGAACACTCAAATTGCGTCGAGAGTCAATACATCGGCTTCCAGCCGACTTGTATCCAAAGGGATATTGCAGTCTCGTGCGACATATGATCCTTGTCCTGTTAGTAGATTTTCGAATCGGACGCTAAAATAATAGTTAACTGTAACGTTCAGGGCCTCCTAATGCCGATGGAACACTCAAATTGCGTCGAGATTCAATACATCGGCCTCCAGCGGACTTGTCTCCAAGGGGATATTGCTGTCTCGGGCACCATATCCTTCTCCTGAGAGTCTTGATTTTCGAATCCGACGCAAAAATGATAGTGAATAGTAACGTTCAGCGCCTCCTGATGACGATGGAACTCTCAAATTGCGTCGTGATTCAGTACATCGTCCTCCAGCTGATTTGTCTCCAACGGTCTGTTGCTGCCTCGGGCACCTTATGGTCGTTTTCCTGTGAGTTTAGATTTTCGAATCCGACGCAAAACTGATACTTAATTGTAGGCTTCAGGGCCTCCTAATGACGATGGGACATTCAAATTGCGTCGAGATTCAATACATCGGCCTCCGGCGGACTTGTCTCCAAGGGGATATTGCTGTCTCGAGCACCGTATGAACTTCTCCTGTGAGTAGATTTTCGAATCCGACGCATAAATGATAGTTAATTGTAACGTTCAGGGACTACTAAAGACGATGGAACACTCAAATTGCGTCGAGAGTCAATACATCGACCTCCAGTCGACTTGTATTTAAGGGGATATTGCAGTATCGTGCACCACATGATCCTTCTCCTGTTAGTAGATTTCCGAATCCGACGCTAAAATGATAGTTAACTGTAACGTTCAGGGCCTCCTAATGCCGATTGAACACTGAAATTGCGTCGAGATTCAATACATCGGCCTCCAGCCGACGTGTCTCTAAGGGTCTATTGCTGCCTCGGGCACCTTATGGTCGTTCTCCTGTGAGTCTAGATTTTCGAATCCGACGCAAAAATGATAGTTAATTGTAACGTTCAGGGCCATGTAATGACGATGGAACACTCAAATTGCGTCGAGATTCAATACATCGGCCTCCAGCCGACTTGTCTCCAAGGGTCTGTTGCTGCCTCGAGCACCGTATGAACTTCTCCTGTGAGTAGATTTTTGAATCCGACGCAAAAATGATAGTTAATTGTAACGTTTTTGGGGCTCCTAATGACGATAGAAGACTCAAATTGCGTCGAGATTCAATACATCGACCTCCAGCCGACTTGAATCCAAGGGGATATTGCAGTCCGGTGCACCATATGATCCTTCTCCTGTTAGTAGATTTTCGAATCCGACGCTAAAATAATAGTTAACTGTAACGTTCAGGGCCTCCTAATGCCGATGGAACACTCAAATTGCGTCGAGATTCAATACATCGGCCTCCAGCCGACTTGTCTCCAAGGGTCTATTGCTGCCTCGGGCACCTTACGTTCGTTCTCCTGTGAGTCTAGATTTTCGAATCCGACGCAAAAATGATAGTTAATTGTAACGTTCAGGGCCTTGTAGCGACGATGGAACACTCAAATTGCGTCGAGATTCAATACATCGGCCTCCAGCCGACTTGTCTCCAAGGGTCTGTTGCTGCCTCGGGCACCAAATGGTCGTTCTCCTGTGAGTTTAGATTATCGAATCCGACGCAAAAATGATAGTCAATTGTAACATTCAGGGCCTCCTAATGACGATGGAACACTCAAATTGCGTCGCGATCCAATACATCGACCTCCAGCCGACTTGTCTCCAAGGGTCTATTGCTGCGTCGGGCACCTTATGGTCGTTCTCCTGTGAGTCTAGATTTTCGAATCCGACGCAAAAATGATAGTTAATTGTAACGTTCAGGGCCTTGTAATGACGATGGAACACTCAAGTTGCGTCGAGATTTAATACATCGACCTCCAGCCGACTTGTCTCCAAGGGTCTATTGCTGCGTCGGGCACCTTATGGTCGTTCTCCTGTGAGTCTAGATTTTCGAATCCGACGCAAACATGATAGTTAATTGTAACGTTCAGGGCCTTGTAATGACGATGGAACACTCAAGTTGCGTCGAGATTCAATACATCGGCCTCCAGCCGACTTGTCTCCAAGGGTCTAATGCTGCCTCGGGCACCAAATGGTCGTTCTCCTGTGAGTTTAGATTATCGAATCCGACGCAAAAAAGAAAGTTAATTGTAACATTCAGGGCCTCCTAATGACGATGGAACACTCAAATTGCGTCGCGATCCAATACATCGACCTCCAGCCGACTTGTCTCCAAGGGTCTATTGCTGCCTCGGGCACCTTATGGTCGTTCTCCTGTGAGTCTAGAATTTCGAATCCGACGCAAAAATGATAGTTAATTGTAACGTTCAGGGCCTTGTAATGACGATGGAACACTCAAATTGCGTCGAGATTCAATACATCGGCCTCCAGCCGACTTGTCTCCAAGGGTCTGTTGCTGCCTCTAGCACCGTATGAACTTCTCCTGTGAGTAGATTTTTGAATCCGACGCAAAAATGATAGTTAATTGTAACGTTTAGGGCCTCCTGATGACGATAGAAGACTCAAATTGCGTCGAGATTCAATAACTTGTATCCAAGGGGATATTGCCGTCTCGTGCACCATATGATCCTTCTCCTGTTAGCAGATTTTCGAATCCGACGCTAAAATGATAGCTAACTGTAACGTTCAGGGCCTCCTAATGCCGATGGAACACTCAAATTGCGTCTAGATTCAATACATCGGCCTCCAGCCGACTTGTCTCCAAGGGTCTAATGCTGCCTCGGGCACCAAATGGTCGTTCTCCTGTGAGTTTAGATTATCGAATCCGACGCAAAAATGATAGTTAATTGTAACATTCAGGGCCTCCTAATTACGATGGAACACTCAAATTGCGTCGCGATCCAATACATCGACCTCCAACCGACTTGTCTCAAAGGGTGTATTGCTGCCTCGGGCACCTTATGGTCGTTCTCCTGTGAGTCTAGATTTTCGAATCCGACGCAAAAATGATTGTTAATTACAACGTTCAGGGCCTTGTAATGACGATGGAACACTCAAATTCCGTCGAGATTCAATACATCGGCCTCCAGCCGACTTGTCTCCAAGTGTCTGTTAATGCCTCGGGCACCTTATGGTCGTTCTCCTGTGAGTGTAGATTATCGAATCCGACGCAAAAATGATAGTTAATTGTAACGTTTAGGGCCTCCTAATGACGATGGAACACTCAAATTGCGTCGAGATTCAATACATCGGCCTCCAGCCGACTTGTCTCCAAGGGTCTGTTGCTGCCTCGGGCACCTTATGGTCGTACTCCTGTGAGTTTAGATTATCGAATCCGACGCAAAAATGATAGTTAATTGTAACGTTTAGGGCCTTGTAATGACGATGGAACACTCAAATTGCGTCGAGATTCAATACATCGGCTTCCAGCCGACTTGTATCCAAGGGGATATTGCAGTCTCGTGCGACATATGATCCTTGTCCTGTTAGTAGATTTTCGAATCCGACGCTAAAATGATAGTTAACTGTAACGTTCAGGTCTTCCTAATGCCGATGGAACACTCAAATTGCGTCGCGATCCAATACATCGACCTCCAGCCGATTTGTCTCAAAGGGTCTAATGCTGCCTCGGGCACCAAATGGTCGTTCTCCTGTGAGTTTAGATTATCGAATCCGACGCAAAAATGATAGTTAATTGTAACGTTCAGGGCCTTGTAATGACGATGGAACACTCAAATTGCGTCGAGATTCAATACATCGGCCTCCAGCCGACTTGTATCCAAGGGGATATTGCAGTCTCGTGCACCATATGATCCATCTCCTGTTAGTAGATTTTTGAATCCGACGCTAAAATGATAGTTAACTGTAACGTTCAGGGCCTCCTAATGCCGATGGAACACTCAAATTGCGTCGAGATTCAAGACATCGGCCTCCAACCGACTTGTCCTCAAGGGTCTGATGCTGCCTCGGGCACCTTATGGTCGTTGTCCTGTGAGTTTAGATTATCGAATCCCACGCAAAAATGATAGTGAATAGTAACGTTCATCGCCTCCTGATGACGATGGAACTCTCAAATTGCGTCGTGATTCAATACATCGTCCTCCAGCTGATTTGTCTCCAAGGGTCTGTTGCTGCCTGGGGCACCCTATGGTCGTTCTCCTGTTAGTTTAGATTTTCGAATCCGACGCGAAACTGATAGTTAATTGTAAGGTTCAGGGCCTCCTAATGACGATGGAACACTCAAATTGCGTCGAGATTCAATACATCGGCCTCCAGCGGACTTGTCTCCAAGGGGATTTTGCAGTCTCGTGCACCATATGATCCTTCTCCTGTTAGTAGATTTTCGAATCCGACGCTAAAATGATAGTTAACTGTAACGTTCAGGGCCCCCAAAAGACGATGGAACACTCAAATTGCGTCGAGAGTCAATACATCGGCCTCCAGCGGACTTGTCTCCAAGGGGATATTGCTGTCTCGGGCACCATATCCTTCTCCTATGAGTCTACATTTTCGAATCCGACGCAAAAATGATAGTGAATAGTAACGTTCAGCGCCTCCTGATGACGATGGAACTCTCAAATTCCGTCGTGATTCAGTACATCGTCCTCCAGCTGATTTGTCTCCAACGGTCTATTGCTGCCTCGGGCACCTTATGGTCGTTCTCCAGTGAGTTTAGATTTTCGAATCCGACGCTAATCTGATACTTAATTGTAGGGTTCAGGGCCTCCTAATGACGATGGAACACTCAAATTGCGTCGAGATTCAATACATCGGCCTCCAGCGGACTTGTCTCCAAGGGGATATTGCTGTCTCGAGCACCGTATGAACTTCTCCTGTGAGTAGTTTTTCGAATCCGACGCTAAAATGATTGTTAATTGTAACGTTCAGGGCCTCCTAATGACGATGGAACACTCAAATTGCGTCAAGAATCAATACATCGGTTTCCAGCCGACTTGTCTCCAAGGGTCTATTGCTGCCTCGAGCACCGTATGAACTTCTCCTGTGAGTAGATTTTCGAATCCGACGCATAAATGATAGTTAATTGTAACGTTCAGGGACTCCTAAAGACGATGGAACACTCAAATTGCGTCGAGAGTCAATACATCGACCTCCAGTCGACTTGTATTTGAGGGGATATTGCAGTATCGTGCACCACATGATCCTTCTCCTGTTAGTAGATTTCCGAATCCGACGTTAAAATGATAGTTAACTGTAACGTTCAGGGCCACCTAATGCCGATTGAACACTCAAATTGCGTCGAGATTCAATACATCAGCCTCCAGCCAACGTGTCTCTAAGGGTCTATTGCTGCCTCAGGCACCTTATGGACGTTCTCCTGCGAGTCTAGATTTTCGAATCCGACGCAAAAATGATAGTTAATAGTAACGCTCAGGGCCTTGTAATGACCATGGAACACTCAAATTGTGTCGAGATTCAATACATCGGCCTCCAGCCGACTTGTCTCCAAGGGTCTGTTGCTGCCTCGAGCACCGTATGAACTTCTCCTGTCAGTAGATTTTTGAATCCGACGCAAAAATGATAGTTAATTGTAACGTTTAGGGCCTCCTAATGACGATAGAAGACTCAAATTGCGTCGAGATTCAATACATCGACCTCCAGCCGACTTGTATCCAAGGGGATATTTATGTCTCGTGCACCATATGATCCTTCTCCTGTTAGTAGATTTTCGAATCCGACGCTAAAATGATAGTTAACTGTAACGTTCAGGGCCTCCTATTGCCGATGGAACACTCAAATTGCGTCGAGATTCAAGACATCGGCCTCCAACCGACTTGTCTCCAAGGGTCTGTTGCTGCCTCGGGCACCTTATGGTCGTTCTCCTGTGAGTTTAGATTATCGAATCCGACGCAAAAATGATAGTTAATTGTAACATTCAGGGCCTCCTAATGACGATGGAACACACAAATAGCGTCGCGATCCAATACATCGACCTCCAACCGACTTGTCTCAAAGGGTCTATTGCTGCCTCGGGCACCTTATGGTCGTTCTCCTGTGAGTCTAAATTTTCGAATCCGACGCAAAAATGATAGTTAATTGTAACGTTCAGGGCCTTGTAATGACGATGGAACACTCAAATTGCGTCGAGATTAAATACATCGGCCTCCAGCCGACGTGTCTCCAAGGGAATGTTAATGCCTCGGGCACCTTATGGTCGTTCTCCTGTGAGTGTAGATTATCGAATCCGACGCAAAAATGATAGTTAATTGTAACGTTTAGGGCCTCCTAATGACGATGGAACACTCAAATTGCGTCGAGATTCAATACATCGGCCTCCAGCCGACTTGTCTCCAAGGGTCTGTTGCTGCCTCGGGCACCTTATGGTCGTACTCCTGTGAGTTTAGATTATCGAATCCGACGCAAAAATGATAGTTAATTGGAACGTTTAGGGCCTTGTAATGACGATGGAATACTCAAATTGCGTCGAGATTCAATACATCGGCTTACAGCCAACTTGTATCCAAGGGGATATTGCAGTCTCGTGCGACATATAATCCTTGTCCTGTTAGTAGATTTTCGAATCCGACGCAAAAATGATAGTTAACTGTAACGTTCAGGGCCCCCTAAAGACGATGGAACACTCAAATTGCGTCGAGAGTCAATACATCGGCTTCAAGCCGACTAGTATCCAAGGGGATATTGCAGTCTCGTGCGACATATGATCCTTGTCCTGTTAGTAGATTTTTGAATCGGGCGCTAAAATGATAGTTAACTGTAACGTTCAGGGCCTCCTAATGCCGATGGAACACTCAAATTGCGTCGAGATTCAATACATCGGCCTCCAGCGGACTTGTCTCCAAGGGGATATTGCTGTCTCGGGCACCATATCCTTCTCCTGTGAGTCTAGATTTTTGAATCGGACGCAAAAATGATAGTTAATTGTGACGTTCAGGGCCTTGTAATGACGATGGAACACTCAAATTGCGTCGAGATTCAATACATCGGCCTCCAGCCGACTTGTCTCAAAGGGTCTGTTGCTGCCTCGAGCACCGTATGAACTTCTCCTGTGAGTAGATTTTTGAATCCGACGCAAAAATGATAGTTAATTGTAACGTTCAGGGCCTCCTAATGACGATAGAAGACTCAAATTGCGTCGAGATTCAATACATCGACCTCCAGCCGACTTGTATCCAAGGGGATATTTATGTCTCGTGCACCATATGATCCTTTTCCTGTTAGTAGATTTTCGAATCCGACGCTAAAATGATAGTTAACTGTAACGTTCAGGGCCTCCTAATGCCGATGGAACACTCAAATTGCGTCGAGATTCAAGACATCGGCCTCCAAGCGACTTGTCTCCAAGGGTCTGTTGCTGCCTCGGGCACCCTATGGTCGTTCTCCTGTGAGTTTAGATTATCGAATCCGACGCAAAAATGATAGTGAATAGTAACGTTCAGCGCCTCCTGATGACGATGGAACTCTCAAAGTGCGTCGTGAGTCAATACATCGTCCTCCAGCTGATTTGTCTCCAAGGGTCTGTTGCTGCCTGGGGCACCTTATGGTCGTTCTCCTGTGAGTTTAGATTTTCGAATCCGACGCGAAACTGATAGTTAATTGTAAGGTTCAGGGCCTCCTAATGACGATGGAACACTCAAATTGCGTCGAGATTCAATACATCGGCCTCCAGCGGACTTGTCTCCAAGGGGATTGTGCAGTCTCGTACACCATATGATCCTTCTCCTGTTAGTAGATTTTCGAATCCGACGCAAAAATGATAGTTAACTGTAACGTTCAGGGCCCCCTAAAGACGATGGAACACTCAAATTGCGTCGAGAGTCAATACATCGGCTTCAAGCCGACTAGTATCCAAGGGGATATTGCAGTCTCGTGCGACATATGATCCTTGTCCTGTTAGTAGATTTTTGAATCGGACGCTAAAATGATAGTTAACTGTAACGTTCAGGGCCTCCTAATGCCGATGGAACACTCAAATTGCGTCGAGATTCAATACATCGGCCTCCAGCGGACTTGTCTCCAAGGGAATATTGCTGTCTCGGGCACCATATCCTTCTCCTGTGAGTCTAGATTTTCGAATCCGACGCAAAAATGATAGTGAATAGTAACGTTCAGCGCCTCCTGATGACGATGGAACTCTCAAATTGCGTCGTGATTCAGTACATCGTCCTCCAGCTGATTTGTCTCCAACGGTCTATTGCTGCCTCGGGCACCTTATGGTCGTTCTCCAGTGAGTTTAGATTTTCGAATCCGACGCAAAACTGATACTTAATTGTAGGGTTCAGGGCCTCCTAATGACGATGGAACACTCAAATTGCGTCGAGATTCAATACATCGGCCTCCAGCGGACTTGTCTCCAAGGGGATATTGCTGTCTCGAGCACCGTATGAACTTCTCCTGTGAGTAGATTTTCGAATCCGACGCAAAAATGATTGTTAATTGTAACGTTCAGGGCCTCCTAATGACGATGGAACACTCAAATTGCGTCAAGAATCAATACATCGGTTTCCAGCCGACTTGTATTTAAGGGGATATTGCAGTATCGTGCACCACATGATCCTTCTCCTGTTAGTAGATTTCCGAATCCGACGCTAAAATGATAGTTAACTGTAACGTTCAGGGCCTCCTAATGCCGATTGAACACTCAAATTGCGTCGAGATTCAATACATCAGCATCCAGCCGACATGTCTCTAAGGGTCTATTGCTGCCTCGGGCACCTTATGGTCGTTCTCCTGTGAGTCTAAATTTTCGAATCCGACGCAAAAATGATAGTTAATTGTAACGTTCAGGGCCTTGTAATGACGATGGAACACTCAAATTGCGTCGAGATTAAATACATCGGCCTCCAGCCGACTTGTCTCCAAGGGAATGTTAATGCCTCGGGCACCTTATGGTCGTTCTCCTGTGAGTGTAGATTATCGAATCCGACGCAAAAATGATAGTTAATTGTAACGTTTAGGGCCTCCTAATGACGATGGAACACTCAAATTGCGTCGAGATTCAATACATCGGCCTCCAGCCGACTTGTCTCCAAGGGTCTGTTGCTGCCTCGGGCACCTTATGGTCGTACTCCTGTGAGTTTAGATTATCGAATCCGACGCAAAAATGATAGTTAATTGTAACGTTTAGGGCCTTGTAATGACGATGGAACACTCAAATTGCGTCGAGATTCAATACATCGGCTTCCAGCCAACTTGTATCCAAGGGGATATTGCAGTCTCGTGCGACATATAATCCTTGTCCTGTTAGTAGATTTTCGAATCCGACGCTAAAATGATAGTTAACTATAACGTTCAGGTCTTCCTAATGCCGATGGAACACTCAAATTGCGTCGCGATCCAATACATCGACCTCCAGCCGATTTGTCTCCAAGGGTCTAATGCTGCCTCGGGCACCAAATGGTCGTTCTCCTGTGAGTTTAGATTATCGAATCCGGCGCAAAAATGATAGTTAATTGTAACGTTCAGGGCCTTGTAATGACGATGGAACACTCAAATTGCGTCGAGATTCAATACATCGGCCTCCAGCCGACTTGTCTCCAAGGGGATATTGCTGCCTCGGGCACCTTATGGTCGTTCTCCTGTGAGTCTAGATTTTCGAATCCGACGCAAAAATGATAATTGTGACGTTCAGGCCTTGTAATGACGATGGAACACTCAAATTGCGTCGAGATTCAATACATCGGCCTCCAGCCGACTTGTCTCCAAGGGTCTGTTGCTGCCTCGAGCACCGTATGAACTTCTCCTGTGAGTAGATTTTTGAATCCGACGCAAAAATGATAGTTAATTGTAACGTTTAGCGCCTCCTAATGACGATAGAAGACTCAAATTGCGTCGAGATTCAATACATCGACCTCCAGTCGACTTGTATCTAAGGGGATATTTATGTCTCGTGCACCATATGATCCTTCTCCTGTTAGTAGATTTTCGAATCCGACGCTAAAATGATAGTTAACTGTAACGTTCAGGGCCTCCTAATGCCGATGGAACACTCAAATTGCGTCGAGATTCAAGACATCGGCCTCCAACCGACTTGTCTCCAAGGGTCTGTTGCTGCCTCGGGCACCTTATGGTCGTTCTCCTGTGAGTTTAGATTATCGAATCCGACGCAAAAATGATAGTGAATAGTAACGTTCAGCGCCTCCTGATGACGATGGAACTCTCAAATTGCGTCGTGATTCAATACATCGTCCTCCAGCTGATTTGTCTCCAAGGGTCTGTTGCTGCCTGGGGCACCTTATGGTCGTTCTCCTGTGAGTTTAGATTTTCGAATCCGACTCGAAACTGATAGTTAATTGTAAGGTTCAGGGCCTCCTAATGACGATGGAACACTCAAATTGCGTCGAGATTCAATACATCGGCCTCCAGCGGACTTGTCTCCAAGGGGATTGTGCAGTCTCGTGCACCATATGATCCTTCTCCTGTTAGTAGATTTTCGAATCCGACGCTAAAATGATAGTTAACTGTAACGTTCAGGGCCCCCTAAAGACGATGGAACACTCAAATTGCGTCGAGAGTCAATACATCGGCTTCCAGCCGACTAGTATCCAAGGGGATATTGCAGTCTCGTGCGACATATGATCCTTGTCCTGTTAGTAGATTTTTGAATCGGACGCTAAAATGATAGTTAACTGTAACGTTCAGGGCCTCCTAATGCCGATGGAACACTCAAATTGCGTCGAGATTCAATACATCGGCCTCCAGCGGACTTGTCTCCAAGGGAATATTGCTGTCTCGGGCACCATAACCTTCTCCTGTGAGTCTAGATTTTCGAATCCGACGCAAAAATGATAGTGAATAGTAACGTTCAGCGCCTCCTGATGACGATGGAACTCTCAAATTGCGTCGTGATTCAGTACATCGTCCTCCAGCTGATTTGTCTCCAACGGTCTATTGCTGCCTCGGGCACCTTATGGTCGTTCTCCAGTGAGTTTAGATTTTCGAATCCGACGCAAAACTGATACTTAATTGTAGGGTTCAGGGCCTCCTAATGACGATGGAACACTCAAATTGCGTCGAGATTCAATACATCGGCCTCCAGCGGACTTGTCTCCAAGGGGATATTGCTGTCTCGAGCACCGTATGAACTTCTCCTGTGAGTAGATTTTCGAATCCGACGCAAAAATGATTGTTAATTGTAACGTTCAGGGACTCCTAATGACGATGGAACACTCAAATTGCGTCAAGAATCAATACATCGGTTTCCAGCCGACTTGTATTTAAGGGGATATTGCAGTATCGTGCACCACATGATCCTTCTCCTGTTAGTAGATTTCCGAATCCGACGCTAAAATGATAGTTAACTGTAACGTTCAGGGCCTCCTAATGCCGATTGAACACTCAAATTGCGTCGAGATTCAATACATCAGCATCCAGCCGACATGTCTCTAAGGGTCTATTGCTGCCTCGGGCACCTTATGGTCGTTCTCCTGTGAGTCTAAATTTTCGAATCCGACGCAAAAATGATAGTTAATTGTAACGTTCAGGGCCTTGTAATGACGATGGAACACTCAAATTGCGTCGAGATTAAATACATCGGCCTCCAGCCGACTTGTCTCCAAGGGAATGTTAATGCCTCGGGCACCTTATGGTCGTTCTCCTGTGAGTGTAGATTATCGAATCCGACGCAAAAATGATAGTTAATTGTAACGTTTAGGGCCTCCTAATGACGATGGAACACTCAAATTGCGTCGAGATTCAATACATCGGCCTCCAGCCGACTTGTCTCCAAGGGTCTGTTGCTGCCTCGGGCACCTTATGGTCGTACTCCTGTGAGTTTAGATTATCGAATCCGACGCAAAAATGATAGTTAATTGTAACGTTTAGGGCCTTGTAATGACGATGGAACACTCAAATTGCGTCGAGATTCAATACATCGGCTTCCAGCCAACTTGTATCCAAGGGGATATTGCAGTCTCGTGCGACATATAATCCTTGTCCTGTTAGTAGATTTTCGAATCCGACGCTAAAATGATAGTTAACTATAACGTTCAGGTCTTCCTAATGCCGATGGAACACTCAAATTGCGTCGCGATCCAATACATCGACCTCCAGCCGATTTGTCTCCAAGGGTCTAATGCTGCCTCGGGCACCAAATGGTCGTTCTCCTGTGAGTTTAGATTATCGAATCCGGCGCAAAAATGATAGTTAATTGTAACGTTCAGGGCCTTGTAATGACGATGGAACACTCAAATTGCGTCGAGATTCAATACATCGGCCTCCAGCCGACTTGTCTCCAAGGGGATATTGCTGCCTCGGGCACCTTATGGTCGTTCTCCTGTGAGTCTAGATTTTCGAATCCGACGCAAAAATGATAATTGTGACGTTCAGGCCTTGTAATGACGATGGAACACTCAAATTGCGTCGAGATTCAATACATCGGCCTCCAGCCGACTTGTCTCCAAGGGTCTGTTGCTGTATCGAGCACCGTATGAACTTCTCCTGTGAGTAGATTTTTGAATCCGACGCAAAAATGATAGTTAATTGTAACGTTTAGCGCCTCCTAATGACGATAGAAGACTCAAATTGCGTCGAGATTCAATACATCGACCTCCAGTCGACTTGTATCTAAGGGGATATTTATGTCTCGTGCACCATATGATCCTTCTCCTGTTAGTAGATTTTCGAATCCGACGCTAAAATGATAGTTAACTGTAACGTTCAGGGCCTCCTAATGCCGATGGAACACTCAAATTGCGTCGAGATTCAAGACATCGGCCTCCAACCGACTTGTCTCCAAGGGTCTGTTGCTGCCTCGGGCACCTTGTGGTCGTTCTCCTGTGAGTTTAGATTATCGAATCCGACGCAAAAATGATAGTGAATAGTAACGTTCAGCGCCTCCTGATGACGATGGAACTCTCAAATTGCGTCGTGATTAAATACATCGTCCTCCAGCTGATTTGTCTCCAAGGGTCAGTTGCTGCCTGGGGCACCTTATGGTCGTTCTCCTGTGAGTTTAGATTTTCGAATCCGACGCGAAACTGATAGTTAATTGTAAGGTTCAGGGCCTCCTAATGACGATCGAACACTCAAATTGTGTCGAGATTGAATACATCGGCCCCCAGGGGACTTGTCTCCAAGGGGTTATTGCAGTCTCGTGCACCATATGATCCTTCTCCTGTTAGTAGATTTTCGAATCCGACGCTAAAATGATAGTTAACTGTAACGTTCAGGGCCTCCTAATGCCGATGGAACACTCAAATTGCGTCGAGATTCAATACATCGGCCTCCAGCCGACTTGTATCCAAGGGGATATTGCAGTCTCGTGCACCATATGATCCTTCTCCTGTTAGTAGATTTTCGAATCCGACGCTAAAATGATAGTTAACTGTAACGTTCAGGGCCTCCTAATGCCGATGGAACACTCAAATTGCGTCGAGATTCAAGACATCGGCCTCCAACCGACTTGTCTCCAAGGGTCTGTTGCTGCCTCGGGCACCTTATGGTCGTTCTCCTGTGAGTTTAGATTATCGAATCCGACGCAAAAATGATAGTGAATAGTAACTTTCAGCGCCTCCTGATGACGATGGAACTCTCAAATTGCGTCGTGATTCAATACATCGTCCTCCAGCTGATTTGTCTCCAAGGGTCTGTTGCTGCCTGGGGCACCTTATGGTCGTTCTCCTGTGAGTTTAGATTTTCGAATCCGGCGCGAAACTGATAGTTAATTGTAAGGTTCAGGGCCTCCTAATGACGATGGAACACTCAAATTGCGTCGAGATTCAATACATCGGCCTCCAGCGGACTTGTCTCCAAGGGGATTGTGCAGTCTCGTGCACCATATGATCCTTCTCCTGTTAGTAGATTTTCGAATCCGACGCTAAAATGATAGTTAACTGTAACGTTCAGGGCCTCCTAATGCCGAGTGAACACTCAAATTGCGTCGAGATTCAATACATCAGCCTCCAGCCGACGTGTCTCTAAGGGTCTATTGCTGCCTCGGGCACCTTATGGTCGTTCTCCTGTGAGTCTAAATTTTCGAATCCGACGCAAAAATGATAGTTAATTGTAACGTTCAGGGCCTTGTAATGACGATGGAACACTCAAATTGCGTCGAGATTAAATACATCGGCCTCCAGCCGACTTGTCTCCAAGGGTCTGTTAATGCCTCGGGCACCTTATGGTCGTTCTCCTGTGAGTGTAGATTATCGAATCCGACGCAAAAATGATAGTTAATTGTAACGTTTAGGGCCTCCTAATGACGATGGAACACTCAAATTGCGTCGAGATTCAATACATCGGCCTCCAGCCGACTTGTCTCCAAGGATCTGTTGATGCCTCGGGCACCTTATGGTCGTACTCCTGTGAGTTTAGATTATCGAATCCGACGCAAAAATGATAGTTAATTGTAACGTTTAGGGCCTTGTAATGACGATGGAACACTCAAATTGCGTCGAGATTCAATACATCGGCCTCCAGCCGACTTGTCTCCAAGGGGATATTGCTGCCTCGGGCACCTTATGGTCGTTCTCCTGTGAGTCTAGATTTTCGAATCCGACGCAAAAATGATAGTTAATTGTAACGTTCAGGGCCTTTTAATGACGATGGACACTCAAATTGCGTCGAGATTCAATACATCGGCCTCCAGCCGACTTGTCTCCAAGGGGATATTGCTGCCTCGGGCACCTTATGGTCGTTCTCCTGTGAGTCTAGATTTTCGAATCCGACGCAAAAATGATAATTGTGACATTCAGGCCTTGTAATGACGATGGAACACTCAAATTGCGTCGAGATTCAATACATCGGCCTCCAGCCGACTTGTCTCCAAGGGTCTGTTGCTGCCTCGAGCACCGTATGAACTTCTCCTGTGAGTAGATTTTTGAATCCGACGCAAAAATGATAGTTAATTGTAACATTTAGGGCCTCCTAATGACGATAGAAGACTCAAATTGCGTCGAGATTCAATACATCGATCTCCAGCCGACTTGTATCCAAGGGGATATTTATGTCTCGTGCACCATATGATCCTTCTCCTGTTAGTAGATTTTCGAATCCGACGCTAAAATGATAGTTAACTGTAACGTCAGGGCCTCCTAATGCCGATGGAACACTCAAATTGCGTCGAGATTCAAGACATCGGCCTCCAACCGACTTGTCTCCAAGGGTCTGTTGCTGCCTCGGGCACCTTGTGGTCGTTCTCCTGTGAGTTTAGATTATCGAATCCGACGCAAAAATGATAGTGAATAGTAACGTTCAGCGCCTCCTGATGACGATGGAACTCTCAAATTGCGTCGTGATTCAATACATCGTCCTCCAGCTGATTTGTCTCCAAGGGTCTGTTGCTGCCTGGGGCACCTTATGGTCGTTCTCCTGTGGGTTTAGATTTTCGAATCCGACGCGAAACTGATAGTTAATTGTGAGGTTCAGGGCCTCCTAATGACGATCGAACACTCAAATTGTGTCGAGATTGAATACATCGGCCTCCAGCGGACTTGTCTCCAAGGGGTTCTTGCAGTCTCGTGCACCATATGATCCTTCTCCTGTTAGTAGATTTTCGAATCCGACGCTAAAATGATAGTTAACTGTAACGCTCAGGGCCTCCTAATGCCGATGGAACACTCAAATTGCGTCGAGATTCAATACATCGGCCTCCAGCCGACTTGTATCCAAGGGGATATTGCAGTCTCGTGCACCATATGATCCTTCTCCTGTTAGTAGATTTTCGAATCCGACGCTAAAATGATAGTTAACTGTAACGTTCAGGGCCTCCTAATGCCGATGGAACACTCAAATTGCGTCGAGATTCAAGACATCGGCCTCCAACCGACCTGTCCTCAAGGGTCTGATGCTGCCTCGGGCACCTTATGGTCGTTCTCCTGTGAGTTTAGATTATCGAATCCGACGCAAAAATGATAGTGAATAGTAACGTTCAGCGCCTCCTGATGACGATGGAACTCTCAAATTGCGTCGTGATTCAATACATCGTCCTCCAGCTGATTTGTCTCCAAGGGTCTGTTGCTGCCTGGGGCACCTTATGGTCGTTCTCCTGTGAGTTTAGATTTTCAAATCCGACGCGAAACTGATAGTTAATTGTAAGGTTCAGGGCCTCCTAATGACGATGGAACACTCAAATTGCGTCGAGATTCAATACATCGGCCTCCAGCGGACTTGTCTCCAAGGGGATTTTGCAGTCTCGTGCACCATATGATCCTTCTCCTGTTAGTAGATTTTCGAATCCGACGCTAAAATGATAGTTAACTGTAACGTTCAGGGCCCCCTAAAGTAGATGGAACACTCAAATTGCGTCGAGAGTCACTACATCGGCTTCCAGCCGACTTGTATCCAAGGGGATATTGCAGTCTCGTGCGACATATGATCCTTGTCCTGTTAGTAGATTTTTGAATCGGACGCTAAAATGATAGTTAACTGTAACGTTCAGGGCCTCCTAATGCCGATGGAACACTCAAATTGCGTCGAGATTCAATACATTGGCCTCCAGCGGACTTGTCTCCAAGGGGATATTGCTGTCTCGGGCACCATATCCTTCTCCTATGAGTCTAGATTTTCGAATCCGACGCAAAAGTGATAGTGAATAGTAACGTCCAGCGCCTCCTGATGACGATGGAACTCTCAAATTGCGTCGTCATTCAGTACATCGTCCTCCAGCTGATTTGTCTCCAACGGTCTGTTGCTGCCTCGGGCACCTTATGGTCGTTCTCCAGTGAGTTTATATTTTCGAATCCGACGCAAAACTGATACTTATTTGTAGGGTTCAGGGCCTCCTAATGACGATGGAACACTCAAATTGCGTCGAGATTCAATACATCGGCCTCCAGCGGACTTGTCTCCAAGGGGATATTGCTGTCTCGAGCACCGTATGAACTTCTCCTGTGAGTAGATTTTCGAATCCGACGCTAAAATGATTGTTAATTGTAACGTTCAGGTCCTCCTAATGACGATAAACACTCTAATTGCGTCAAGAATCAATACATCGGTTTCCAGCCGACTTGTCTCCAAGGGTCTATTGCTGCCTCGAGCACCGTATGAACTTCTCCTGTGAGTAGATTTTCGAATCCGACGCATAAATGATAATTAATTGTAACGTTCAGGGACTCCTAAAGACGATGGAACACTCAAATTGCGTCGAGAGTCAATACATCGACCTCCAGTCGACTTGTATTTAAGGGGATATTGCAGTATCGCGCACCACATGATCCTTCTCCTGTTAGTAGATTTCCGAATCCGACGCTAAAATGATAGTTAACTGTAACGTTCAGGGCCTCCTAATGCCGATTGAACACTCAAATTGCGTCGAGATTCAATACATCGGCCTCCAGCCGACGTGTCTCTAAGGGTCTATTGCTGCCTCGGGCACCTTATGGTCGTTCTCCTGTGGGTCTAAATTTTCGAATCCGACGCAAAAACGATAGTTAATTGTAACGTTCAGGGCCTTGTAATGACGATGGAACACTCAAATTGCGTCGAGATTAAATACATCGGCCTCCAGCCGACTTGTCTCCAAGGGGATATTGCTGCCTCGGGCACCTTATGGTCGTTCTCCTGTGAGTCTAGATTTTCGAATCCGACGCAAAAAGTGATAGTTAATTGTAACGTTCAGGGCCTGGTAATGACCATGGAACACTCAAATTCCGTCGAGATTCAATACATCGGCCTCCAGCCGACTTGTCTCCAAGGGTCTGTTGCTGCCTCGAGCATCGTATGAACTTCTCCTGTGAGTAGATTTTTGAATCCGACGCAAAAATGACAGTTAATTGTAACGTTTAGGGCCTCCTAATGACGATAGAAGACTCAAATTGCGTCGAGATTCAATACATCAACCTCCAGCCGACTTGTATCCAAGGGGATATTTATGTCTCGTGCACCATATGATCCTTCTCCTGTTAGTAGATTTTCGAATCCGACGCTAAAATGATAGTTAACTGTAACGTTCAGGGCCTCCTAATGCCGATGGAACACTCAAATTGAGTCGAGATTCAATACATCGGCCTCCAGCCGACTTGTATCCAAGGGGATATTGCAGTCTCGTGCACCATATGATCCTTCTCCTGTTAGTAGATTTTCGAATCCGACGCTAAAATGATAGTTAACTGTAACGTTCAGGGCCTCCTAATGCCGATGGAACACTCAAATTACGTCGAGATTTAAGACATCGGCCTCCAACCGACTTGTCTCCAAGGGTCTGATGCTGCCTCGGGCACCTTATGGTCGTTCTCCTGTGAGTTTAGATTATCGAATCCGACGCAAAAATGATAGTTAATTGTAAGGTTCAGGGCCTCCTAATGACGATGGAACACTCAAATTGCGTCGAGATTCAATACATCGGCGTCCAGCGGACTTGTCTCCAAGGGGATATTGCAGTCTCGTGCACCATATGATCCTTCTCCTGTAAGTAGATTTTCGAATCCGACGCTAAAATGATAGTTAACTGTAACGTTCAGGGCCTCCTAAGGACGATGGAACACTCAAATTGCGTCGAGAGTCAATACATCGGCTTCCAGCCGACTTGTATCCAAGGGGATATTGCAGTCTCGTGCGACATATGATCCTTGTCCTGTTAGTAGATTTTTGAATCGGACGCTAAAATGATAGTTAACTGTAACGTTCAGGGCCTCCTAATGCCGATGGAACACTCAAATTGCGTCGAGATTCAATACATCGGCCTCCAGCCGACGTGTCTCTAAGGGTCTATTGCTGCCTCGGGCACTTTATGGTCGTTCTCCTGTGAGTCTAGATTTTCGAATCCGACGCAAAAATGATAGTTAATTGTAACGTCCAGGGCCTTGTAATGACGATGGAACACTCAAATTGCGTCGAGATTTAATACATCGGCCTCCAGCCGACTTGTCTCCAAGGGTCTGTTGCTGCCTCGAGCACCGTATGAACTTCTCCCGTGAGTAGATATTTGAATCCGACGCAAAAATGATAGTTAATTGTAACGTTTAGGGCCTCCTAATGACGACAGAAGACTCAAATTGCGTCGAGATTCAATACATCGACCTCCAGCCGACTTGAATCCAAGGGGATATTGCAGTCCCGTGCACCATATGATCCTTCTCCTGTTAGTAGATTTTCGAATCCGACGCTAAAATGATAGTTAACTGTAACGTTCAGGGCCTCCTAATGCCGATGGAACACTCAAATTGTGTCGAGATTCAACACATCGGCCTCCAGCCGACTTGTCTCCAAGGGTCTATTGCTGCCTCGGGCAACTTATGGTCGTTCTCCTGTGAGTCTAGATTTTCGAATCCGACGCAAAAATGATAGTTAATTGTAACGTTCAGGGCCTCCTGATGACGATGGAACTCTCAAATTGCGTCGTGATGCAATACATCGTCCTCCAGCTGATTTGTCTCCAAGGGTCTGTTGCTGCCTGGGGCACCTTATGGTCGTTCTCCTGTGAGTTTAGATTTTCGAATCCGACGCGAAACTGATAATTAATTGTAAGGTTCAGGGCCTCCTAATGACGATGGAACACTCAAATTGCGTCGAGATTCAATACATCGGCCTCCAGCGGACTTGTCTCCAAGGGGATATTGCAGTCTCGTGCACCATATGATCCTTCTCCTGTTAGTAGATTTTCGAATTCGACGCTAAAATGATAGTTAACTGTAACGTTCAGGGCCTCCTAATGCCGATGGAACACTCAAATTACGTCGAGATTCAATACATCGGCCTCCAGCCGACTTGTATCCAAGGGGATATTGCAGTCTCGTGCACCATATGATCCTTCTCCTGTTAGTGGATTTTCGAATCCGACGCTAAAATGATAGTTAACTGTAACGTTCCGGGCCTCCTAATGCCGATGGAACACTCAAATTGCGTCGAGATTCAAGACATCGGCCTCCAACCGACTTGTCTCCAAGGGTCTGTTGCTGCCTCGGGCACCTTATGGTCGTTCTCCTATGAGTTTAGATTATCGAATCCGACGCAAAAATGATAGTTAATTGTAACGTTGAGGGCCTTGTAATGACGATGGAACACTCAAATTGCGTCGAGATTCAATACATCAGCCTCCAGCCGACTTGTCTCCAAGGGTCTATTGCTGCCTCGGGCACCTTATGGTCGTTCTCCTGTGAGCCTAGATTTTCGAATCCGACGCAAAAATGATAGTTAATTGTAACGTTCAGGGCCTTGTAATGACGATGGAACACTCAAATTGCGTCGAGATTCAATCCATCGTCCTCCAGCCGACTTTTCTCCAAGGGTCTGTTGCTGCCTCGGGCACCTTGTCGTCGTTCTCCTGTGAGTCTAGATTTTCGAATCCGACGCAAAAATGATAGTTAATTGTAACGTTCAGAGCCCTGTAATGACGATGGAACACTCAAATTGCGTCGAGATTCAATACATCGGCCTCCAGCCTATTTGTCTCCAAGGGTCTAATGCTGCCTCGGGCACCTTATGGTCGTTCTCCTGTGAGTTTAGATTATCGAATCCGACGCAAAAATGTAACGTTCAGGGCGCCCTAATGACGATGGAACACTCAAATTGCGTCGATATTCAATACATCGGCCTCCATTCGCTTTGTCTCCAAGGGGTATATTGCTGTCTCGAGCACCGTATGAACTTCTCCTGTGAGTAGATTTTCGAATCCGACGCGAAACTAATAGTTAATTGTAAGGTTTAGGGCCTCCTAATGACGACAGAACACTCAAATTGCGTCGAGATTCAATACATCGGCTTCCAGCCGACTTGTATCCAAGGGGATATTGCAGTCTCGTGCGACATATGATCCTTGTCCTGTTAGTAGATTTTCGAATCCGACGCTAAAATGATAGTTAACTGTAGCGTTCAGGGCCTCCTAATGCCGATGGAACACTCAAATTGCGTCGAGATTCAATACATCGGCCTCCAGCCGACTTGTCTCCAAGGGTCTGATGCTGCCTCGGGCACCTTATGGTCGTTCTCCTATGAGTTTAGATTATCGAATCCGACGCAAAAATGATAGTGAATAGTAACGTTCAGCGCCTCCTGATGACGATGAAACTCTCAAATTGCGTCGTGATTCAATACATCGTCCTCCAGCTGATTTGTCTCGAAGGGTCTGTTGCTGCCTGGGGCACCTTATGGTCGTTCTCCTGTGAGTTTAGATTTTCGAATCCGACGCGAAACTGATAGTTAATTGTAAGGTTCAGGGCCTCCTAATGACGATGGAACACTCAAATTGCGTCGAGATTCAATACATCGGCCTCCAGCGGACTTGTCTCCAAGGGGATATTGCAGTCTCGTGCACCATATGTTCCTTCTCCTGTTAGTAGATTTTCGAATCCGACGCTAAAATGATAGTTAACTGTAACGTTCAGGGTCCCCTAAAGACGATGGAACACTCAAATTGCGTCGAGAGTCAATACATCGGCTTCCAGCCGACTTGTATCCAAGGGGATATTGCAGTCTCGTGCGACATATGATCCTTGTCCTGTTAGTAGATTTTTGAATAGGACGCTACAATGATAGTTAACTGTCTTGTCTCCAAGGGGATATTGCAGTCTCGTGCACCATATGATCCTTCTCCTGTTAGTAGATTTTCGAATCCGACGCTAAAATGATAGTTAACTGTAACGTTCAGGGCCTCCTAAAGACGATGGAACACTCAAATTGCGTCGAGAGTGAATACATCGGCTTCCAGCCGACTTGTATCCAAGGGGATATTGCAGTCTCGTGCGACATATGATCCTTGTCCTGTTAGTAGATTTTTGGATCGGACGCTAAAATGATAGTTAACTGTAACGTTCAGGGAATCCTAATGCCGATGGAACATTCAAATTGCGTCGAGATTCAATACATCGGCCTCCAGCGGACTTGTCTCCAAGGGGATATTGCTGTCTCGGGCACCATATCCTTCTCCTGTGAGTCTAGATTTTCGAATCCGACGCAAAAATGATAGTGAATAGTAACGTTCAGCGCCTCCTGATGACGATGGAACTCTCAAATTGCGTCGTGATTCAGTACATCGTCCTCCAGCTGATTTGTCTCCAACGGTCTGTTGCTGCCTCGGGCACCTCATGGTCGTTCTCCTGTGAGTTTAGATTTTCGAATCCGACGCAAAACTGATACTTAATTGTAGGGTTCAGGGCCTCCTAATGACGATGGAACACTCAAATTGCGTCGAGATTCAATGCATCGGCCTCCAGCGGACTTGTCTCCAAGGGGATATTGCTGTCTCGAGCACCGTATGAACTTCTCCTGTGAGTAGATTTTCGAATCCGACGCTAAAATGATTGTTAATTGTAACGTTCAGGGCCTCCTAATGACGATGGAACACTCAAATTGCGTCAAGAATCAATACATCGGTTTCCAGCCGACTTGTCTCCAAGGGTCTATTGCTGCCTCGAGCACCGTATGAACTTCTCCTGTGAGTAGATTTTTGAATCCGACGCATAAATGATAGTTAATTGTAACGTTCAGGGACTCCTAAAGACGATGGAACACTCAAATTGCGTCGAGAGTCAATACATCGACCTCCAGTCGACTTGTATTTAAGGGGATATTGCAGTATCGTGCACCACATGATCCTTCTCCTGTTAGTAGATTTCCGATTCCGACGCTAAAATGATAGTTAACTGTAACGTTCAGGGCCTCCTAATGCCGATTGAACACTCAAATTGCGTCGAGATTCAACACATCGGCCTCCAGCCGACGTGTCTCTAAGGGTCTATTGCTGCCACGGGCACTTTATGGTCGTTCTCCTGTGAGTCTAGATTTTCGAATCCGACGCAAAAATGATAGTTAATTGTAACGTTCAGGGCCTTGTAATGACGATGGAACACTCAAATTGCATCGAGATTCAATACATCGGCCTCCAGCCGACTTGTCGCCAAGGGTCTGTTGCTGCCTCGAGCACCGTATGAACTTCTCCTGTTAGTAGATTTTCGAATCCGACGCTAAATTGATAGTTAACTGTAACGTTCAGGGCCTCCTAATGCCGATGGAACACTCAAATTGCGTCGAGATTCAATACATCGGCCTCCAGCCGACTTGTCTCCAAGGGTCTATTGCTGCCTCGGGCACCTTATGGTCGTTCTCCTGTGAGTCTAGATTTTCGAATCCGACGCAAAAATGATAGTTGATTGTAACGATCAGGGCCTTGTAATGACGATGGAACACACAAATTGCGTCGAGATTCAATACATCGGCCTCCAGGCGACTTGTCTCCAAGGGTCTGTTGCTGCCTCGGCACCAAATGGTCGTTCTCCTATGAGTTTAGATTATCGAATCCGACGCAAAAATGATAGTCAATTGTAACATTCAGGGCCTCCTAATGACGATGGAACACTCAAATTGCGTCGCGATCCAATACATCGACCTCCAGCCGACTTGTCTCCAAGGGTCTATTGCTGCCTCGGGCACCTTATGGTCGTTCTCCTGTGAGTCTAGATTTCCGAATCCGACGCAAAAATGATAGTTAATTGTAACGTTCAGGGCCTTGTAATGACGATGGAACACTCAAATTGCGTCGAGATTCGATACATCGTCCTCCAGCCGACTTGTCTCCAAGGGTCTGTAGCTGCCTCGGGCGACTTATGGTCGTTCTCCTGTGAGTTTAGATTATCGAATGCGACGCAAAAATGATAGCTAATTGTAACGTTTAGGGCCTCCTAATGACGATGGAAGACAGTAAAAATGCGTCGAGATTCAATACATCGGCCTCCAGCCGACTTGTCTCCAAGGGTCTGTTGCTGCCTCGGGCACCTTATGGTCGTTCTCCTGTGAGTTTAGATTATCGAATCCGACGCAAAAATGATAGTTAATAGTAACGTTTAGAGCCTCCTAATGACGATGGAACACACAAATTGCGTCGCGATCCAATACATCGGCCTCCAGCCGATTTGTATCCAAGGGGATATTGCAGTCTCGTGCACCATATGATCCTTCTCCTATTAGTAGATTTTCGAATCCGACGCTAAAATGATAGTTAACTGTAACGTTCAGGGCCTCCAAATGCCGATGGAACACTCAAATTGCGTCGAGATTCAATACATCGGCCTCCAGCCGACTTGTCTCCAAGGGTCTGTTGCTGCCTCGGGCACCTTATGGTCGTTCTCCTGTGAGTTTAGATTATCGAATCCGACGCAAAAATGATAGTTAATAGTAACGTTTAGAGCCTCCTAATGACGATGGAACACACAAATTGCGTCGCGATCCAATACATCGACCGCCAGCCGACTTGTCTCCAAGGGTCTATTGCTGCCTCGGGCACCTTATGGTCGTTCTCCTGTGAGTCTAGATTTTCGAATCCGACGCAAAAATGATAGTTAATTGTAACGTTCAGGGCCTTGTAATGACGATGGAACACTCAAATTGCGTCGAGATTCAATCCATCGTCCTCCAGCCGACTTTTCTCCAAGGGTCTGTTGCTGCCTCGGGCACCTTGTGGTCGTTCTCCTGTGAGTCTAGATTTTCGAATCCGACGAAAAAATGATAGTTAATTGTAACGTTCAGAGCCCTGTAATGACGATGGAACACTCAAATTGCGTCGAGATTCAATACATCGGCCTCCAGCCTATTTGTCTCCAAGGGTCTAATGCTGCCACGGGCACCTTATGGTCGTTCTCCTGTGAGTTTAGATTATCGAATCCGACGCAGAAATGTAACGTTCAGGGCGACCTAATGACGATGGAACACTCAAATTGCGCCGATATTCAATACATCGGCCTCCATTCGATTTGTTTCCAAGGGGTATATTGCTGTCTCGAGCACCGTATGAACTTCTCCTGTGAGAAGATTTTCGAATCCGACGCGAAACTAATAGTTAATTGTAAGGTTTAGGGCCTCCTAATGACGACAGAACACTCAAATTGCGTCGAGATTCAATACATCGGCCTCCAGCCGACTTGTCTCCAAGGGGATATTGCTGTCTCTGGCACAATATGATCCTTCTCCTGTGAGTCTAGATTTTCGAATCCGACGCAAAAATGATAGTTAATTGTAACGTTTAGGGCCTCCTAATGACGATGGGACACTCAAATTGCGTCGAGATTCAATACATCGGCCTCCAGCCGACTTGTCTCCAAGGGTCTGTTGCTGCCTCGGCCACCTTATGGTCGTTCTCCTGTGAGTTTAGATTATCGAATCCGACGCAAAAATGATAGTTAATTGTAACGTTTAGGGCCTCCTAATGACGATGGAACACTCAAATTGCGTCGAGATTCAATACATCGGCCTCCAGCCGACTTGTCTCCAAGGGGATATTGCTGTCTCTGGCACAATATGATCCTTATCCTGTGAGTCTAGATTTTCGAATCCGACGCAAAAATGATAGTTAATTGTAACGTTCAGGGCCTTGTAATGACGATGGAACACTCAAATTGCGTCGAGATTCAATACATCGACCTCCAGCCGACATGTCTCCAAGGGTCTATTGCTGCCTCGGGCACCTTATGGTCGTTCTCCTGTGAGTCTAGATTTTCGAATCCGACACAAAAATGGTAGTTAATTGCAACGTTCAGGGCCTTGTAATGACGATGGAACACTCAAATTGCGTCGAGATTCAATCCATCGTCCTCCAGCCGACTTTTCTCCAAGGGTCTGTTGCTGCCTCGGGCACCTTGTGGTCGTTCTTCTGTGAGTCTAGATTTTCGAATCCGACGCAAATATGATAGTTAATTGTAACGTTCAGGGCCTTGTAATGACCATGGAACACTCAAATTGCGTCGAGATTCAATACATCGGCCTCCAGCCGACTTGTCTCCAAGGGTCTGTTGCTGCCTCGAGCATCGTATGAACTTCTCCTGTGAGTAGATTTTTGAATCCGACGCAAAAATGATAGTTAATTGTAACGTTTGGGGCCTCCTAATGACGATAGAAGACTCAAATTGCGTCGAGATTCAATACATCGACCTCCAGCCGACTTGTATCCAAGGGGATATTGCAGTCTCGTGCACCATACGATCCTTCTCCTGTTAGTAGATTTTCGAATCCGACGCTAAAATGATAGTTAACTGAACCTTCAGGGCCTCCTAATGCCGATGGAACACTCAAATTGCGTCTAGATTCAATACATCGGCCTCCAGCCGACTTGTCTCCAAGGGTCTGTTGCTGCCTCGGGCACCTTATGGCCGTTCTCCTGTGAGTCTAGATTTTCGAATCGGACGCTTAAATGATAGTTAACTGTAACGTTCAGGGACTCCTAAAGACGATGGAACACTCAAATTGAGTCGAGAGTCAATACATCGACCTCCAGTCGACTTGTATCCAAGGGGATATTGCAGTCTTGTGCACCATATGATCCTTCTCCTGTTAGTAGATTTTCGAATCCGACGCAAAAATGATAGTTAATTGTAACGTTCAGGGCCTCCTATTGGCGATGGAAAACACAAATTGCGTCGAGATTCAATACATCGGCCTCCAGCCGACTTGTCTCCTATGGTCTGTTGCTGCCTCGGGCACCTTATGGTCGTTCTCCTGTGAGTCTAGATTTTCGAATCCGACGATAAAATGGTAGTTAATTCCAACGTTCAGGGCCTCCTAATGACGATGGAACACTCATTTTGCGTCGCGATCCAATACATCGTCCTCCAACCGACTTGTCTCCAAGGGTCAATAGCTGCCTCGGGCACCGTATGGTCGTTCCCCCGTGAGTCAACATTTTAGAATCGGACGCAAAACTGATAGTCAAATGTAATGCTCAGGGCCTCTTAATGACGATGGAACACTCAAATTGCGTCGAGAGTCAATACATCTTCCTCCAGCCGACTTGTCTACAAGGGGATATTGCTGCCTCGGGCTCCATGTGGTCCGTCTCCTGTGAGTCTAGATTTTCGAATCCGACGCGAAACTGATAGTTAATTGTAAGGTTCAGGGCCTCCTAATGACGATGGAACACTCAAATTGCGTCGAGATTCAATACATCGGCCTCCAGCCGACTTGTCTCCAAGGGTCTATTGCTGCCTCGGGCACCTTATGGTCGTTCTCCTGTGAGTCTAGATTTTCGAATCCGACGCAAAAATGATAGTTAATTGTAACGTTCAGGCCTTGTAATGACGATGGAACACTCAAATTGTGTCGAGATTCAATACATCGGCCTCCAGCCGACTTGTCTCCAAGGGTCTATTGCTGCCTCGGGCACCACATGGTCCTTCTCCTGTGAGTCTAGATTTTCGAATCCGACGCAAAAATGATAGTTAATTGTAACGTTCAGGGCCTCCTAATGACGATGGAACTCTCAAATTGCGTCAAGAATCAATACATCGGTTTCCAGCCGACTTGTCTCCAAGGGTCTATTGCTGCCTCGGGCACCTTATGGTCGTTCTCTTGTGAGTCTAGATTTTCGAATCCGACGCAAAATTGATAGTTAATTGTAACGTTCAGGGCCTTGTAATGACGATGGTACACTCAAATTGCGTCGAGATTCATTACATCGGCCTCTAGCCGACTTGTCTCCAAGGGTCTAATGCTGCCTCGGGCACCATATGGTCGTTCTCCTGTGAGTTTAGATTATCGAATCCGACGCAAAAATGATAGTTAATAGTAACGTTTAGAGCCTCCTAATGACGATGGAACACACAAATTGCGTCGCGATCCAATACATCGACCGCCAGCCGACTTGTCTCCAAGGGTCTATTGCTGCCTCGGGCACCTTATGGTCGTTCTCCTGTGAGTCTAGATTTTCGAATCCGACGCAAAAATGATAGTTAATTGTAACGTTCAGGGCCTTGTAATGACGATGAAACACTCAAATTGCGTCGAGATTCAATCCATCGTCCTCCAGCCGACTTTTCTCCAAGGGTCTGTTGCTGCCTCGGGCACCTTGTGGTCGTTCTCCTGTGAGTCTAGATTTTCGAATCCGACGCAAAAATGATAGTTAATTGTAACGTTCAGAGCCCTGTAATGACGATGGAACACTCAAATTGCGTCGAGATTCAATACATCGGCCTCCAGCCTATTTGTCTCCAAGGGTCTAATGCTGCCTCGGGCACCTTATGGTCGTTCTCCTGTGAGTTTAGATTATCGAATCCGACGCAAAAATGTAACGTTCAGGGCGACCTGATGACGATGGAACACTCAAATTGCGTCGATATTCAATACATCGGCCTCCATTCGATTTGTCTCCAAGGGGTATATTGCTGTCTCGAGCACCGTATGAACTTCTCCTGTGAGTAGATTATCGAATCCGACGCGAAACTAATAGTTAACTGTAACGTTTAGGGCCTCCTAATGACGATGGGACACTCAAACTGCGTCGAGATTCAATACATCGGCCTCCAGCCGACTTGTCTCCAAGGGTCTGTTGCTGCCTCGGCCACCTTATGGTCGTTCTCCTGTGAGTTTAGATTATCGAATCCGACGCAAAAATGATAGTTAATTGTAACGATTAGGGCCTCCTAATGACGATGGAACACTCAAATTGCGACGAGATTCAATACATCGGCCTCCAGCCGACTTGTCTCCAAGGGGATATTGCTGTCTCTGGCACAACATGATCCTTCTCCTGTGAGTCTAGATTTTCGAATCCGACGCAAAAATGATAGTCAATTGTAACGTTTAGGGCCTCCTAATGACGATGGGACACTCAAATTGCGTCGAGATTCAATACATCGGCCTCCAGCCGACTTGTCTCCAAGGGTCTGTTGCTGCCTCGGCCACCTTATGGTCGTTCTCCTGTGAGTTTAGATTGTCGAATCCGACGCAAAAATGATAGTTAATTGTAACGTTTAGGGCCTCCTAATGACGATGGAACTCTCAAATTGCGTCGAGATTCAATACATCGGCCTCCAGCCGACTTGTCTCCAAGGGGATATTGCTGTCTCTGGCACAATATGATCCTTCTCCTGTGAGTCTAGATTTTCGAATCCGACGCAAAAATGATAGTTAATTGTAACGTTCAGGGCCTTGTAATGACGATGGAACACTCAAATTGCGTCGAGATTCAATACATCGGCCTCCAGCCGACTTGTCTCCAAGGGTCTGTTGCTGCCTCGGCCACCTTATGGTCGTTCTCCTGTGTGTTTAAATTATCGAATCCGACGCAAAAATGATAGTTAATTGTTACGTTCAGGGCCTTGTAATGACGATGGAACACTCAAATTGCGACGAGATTCAATACATCGGCCTCCAGCCGACTTGTCTCCAAGGGGATATTGCTGTCTCTGGCACAACATGATCCTTCTCCTGTGAGTCTAGATTTTCGAATCCGACGCAAAAATGATAGTTAATTGTAACGTTTGGGGCCTCCTAATGACGATGGGACACTCAAATTGCGTCGAGATTCAATACATCGTCCTCCAGCCGACTTGTCTGCATGGGGATATTACTGCCTCCGGCCTCTTATGTTCGCTCTCATGTGAGTCTAGATTTTCAAATCCGACGCGAAACTGATTGCTAATTGTAACGTTCAGGGCTTTCTAATGACGATGGAACTCTCAAATTGCGTCGAGATTCAATACATCGTCCTTCAGCCGACTTGTCTCCAAGGGTATATTGCTGCCTCGGGCACCTTATGGTCGTTCTCCTGTGAGTTTAGATTTTCGAATCCGACGCGAAACCGATAGTTAATTGTAAGGTTTAAGGCCTCCTAATGACGATGGAACACTCAAATTGCGTCGAGATTCAATACATCGGCCTCCAGCCGACTTCTTTCCAAGAGGATATTGCAGTCTCGTGCACCATATGATCCTTCTCCTGTTAGTAGATTTTCGAATCCGACCCTAAAATGATAGTTAACTGTAACGTTCAGGGCCTCCTAATGCCGATGGAACACTCAAATTGCGTCTAGATTCAATACATCGGCCTCCAGCCGACTTGTCTCCAAGGGTCTGTTGCTGCCTCGGGCACCTTATGGCCGTTCTCCTGTGAGTCTAGATTTTCGAATCGGACGCTTAAATGACAGTTAACTGTAACGTTCAGGGACTCCTAAAGACGATGGAACACTCAAATTGAGTCGAGAGTCAATACATCGACCTCCAGTCGACTTGTATCCAAGGGGATATTGCAGTCTTGTGCACCATATGATCCTTCTCCTGTTAGTAGATTTTCGAATCCGACGCAAAAATGATAGTTAATTGTAACGTTCAGGGCCTCCTATTGGCGATGGAAAACACAAATTGCGTCGAGATTCAATACATCGGCCTCCAGCCGACTTGTCTCCTATGGTCTGTTGCTGCCTCGGGCACCTTATGGTCGTTCTCCTGTGAGTCTAGATTTTCGAATCCGACGATAAAATGATAGTTAATTCCAACGTTCAGGGCCTCCTAATGACGATGGAACACTCATTTTGCGTCGCGATCCAATACATCGTCCTCCAACCGACTTGTCTCCAAGGGTCAATAGCTGCCTCGGGCACCGTATGGTCGTTCAGCCGTGAGTCAACATTTTAGAATCGGACGCAAAACTGATAGTCAAATGTAATGCTCAGGGCCTCTTAATGACGATGGAACACTCAAATTGCGTCGAGATTCAATACATCGGCCTCCAGCCGACTTGTCTCCAAGGGGATATTGCTGTCTCTGGCACAATATGATCCTTCTCCTGTGAGTCTAGATTTTCGAATCCGACGCAAAAATGATAGTCAATTGTAACGTTTAGGGCCTCCTAATGACGATGGGACACTCAAATTGCGTCGAGATTCAATACATCGGCCTCCAGCCGACTTGTCTCCAAGGGTCTGTTGCTGCCTCGGCCACCTTATGGTCGTTCTCCTGTGAGTTTAGATTGTCGAATCCGACGCAAAAATGATAGTTAATTGTAACGTTTAGGGCCTCCTAATGACGATGGAACTCTCAAATTGCGTCGAGATTCAATACATCGGCCTCCAGCCGACTTGTCTCCAAGGGGATATTGCTGTCTCTGGCACAATATGATCCTTCTCCTGTGAGTCTAGATTTTCGAATCCGACGCAAAAATGATAGTTAATTGTAACGTTCAGGGCCTTGTAATGACGATGGAACACTCAAATTGCGTCGAGATTCAATACATCGGCCTCCAGCCGACTTGTCTCCAAGGGTCTGTTGCTGCCTCGGCCACCTTATGGTCGTTCTCCTGTGAGTTTAGATTATCGAATCCGACGCAAAAATGATAGTTAATTGTAACGTTTAGGGCCTCCTAATGACGATGGAACACTCAAATTGCGTCGAGATTCAATACATCGGCCTCCAGCCGACTTGTCTCCAAGGGTCTGTTGCTGCCTCGGGCACCTTATGGTCGTTCTCCTGTGAGTTTAGATTATCGAATCCGACGCAAAAATGACAGTTAATTGTAACGCTTAGGGCCTCATAATGACGATAGAAGAATCAAATTGCGTCGAGATTCAATACATCGGCCTCCAGCCGACTTGTCTCCAAGGGTCTGTTGCTGCCTCGGGCACCTTATGGTCGTTCTCCTGTGAGTTTAGATTATCGAATCCGACGCAAAAATGATAGTTAATTGTAACGTTTAGGGCCTCCTAATGACGATGGGACACTCAAATTGCGTCGAGATTCAATACATCGTCCTCCAGCCGACTTGTCTGCATGGGGATATTACTGCCTCCGGCCTCTTATGTTCGCTCTCATGTGAGTCTAGATTTTCAAATCCGACGCGAAACTGATTGCTAATTGTAACGTTCAGGGCTTTCTAATGACGATGGAACTCTCAAATTGCGTCGAGATTCAATACATCGTCCTTCAGCCGACTTGTCTCCAAGGGTATATTGATGCCTCGGGCACCTTATGTTCGTTCTCCTGTGAGTTTAGATTTTCGAATCCGACGCGAAACCGATAGTTAATTGTAAGGTTTAAGCCTCCTAATGACGATGGAACACTCAAATTGCGTCGAGATTCAATACATCGGCCTCCAGCCGACTTCTTTCCAAGAGGATATTGCAGTCTCGTGCACCATATGATCCTTCTCCTGTTAGTAGATTTTCGAATCCGACCCTAAAATGATAGTTAACTGTAACGTTCAGGGCCTCCTAATGCCGATGGAACACTCAAATTGCGTCTAGATTCAATACATCGGCCTCCAGCCGACTTGTCTCCAAGGGTCTGTTGCTGCCTCGGGCACCTTATGGCCGTTCTCCTGTGAGTCTAGATTTTCGAATCGGACGCTTAAATGATAGTTAACTGTAACGTTCAGGGACTCCTAAAGACGATGGAACACTCAAATTGAGTCGAGAGTCAATACATCGACCTCCAGTCGACTTGTATCCAAGGGGATATTGCAGTCTTGTGCACCATATGATCCTTCTCCTGTTAGTAGATTTTCGAATCCGACGCAAAAATGATACTTAATTGTAACGTTCAGGGCCTCCTATTGGCGATGGAAAACACAAATTGCGTCGAGATTCAATACATCGGCCTCCAGCCGACTTGTCTCCTATGGTCTGTTGCTGCCTCGGGCACCTTATGGTCGTTCTCCTGTGAGTCTAGATTTTCGAATCCGACGATAAAATGATAGTTAATTCCAACGTTCAGGGCCTCCTAATGACGATGGAACACTCATTTTGCGTCGCGATCCAATACATCGTCCTCCAACCGACTTGTCTCCAAGGGTCAATAGCTGCCTCGGGCACCGTATGGTCGTTCCCCCGTGAGTCAACATTTTAGAATCGGACGCAAAACTGATAGTCAAATGTAATGCTCAGGGCCTCTTAATGACGATGGAACACTCAAATTGCGTCGAGAGTCAATACATCTTCCTCCAGCCGACTTGTCTCCTATGGTCTGTTGCTGCCTCGGGCACCTTATGGTCGTTCTCCTGTGAGTCTAGATTTTCGAATCCGACGATAAAATGATAGTTAATTCCAACGTTCAGGGCCTCCTAATGACGATGGAACACTCATTTTGCGTCGCGATCCAATACATCGTCCTCCAACCGACTTGTCTCCAAGGGTCAATAGCTGCCTCGGGCACCGTATGGTCGTTCCCCCGTGAGTCAACATTTTAGAATCGGACGCAAAACTGATAGTCAAATGTAATGCTCAGGGCCTCTTAATGACGATGGAACACTCAAATTGCGTCGAGATTCAATACATCGGCCTCCAGCCGACTTGTCTCCAAGGGGATATTGCTGTCTCTGGCACAATATGATCCTTCTCCTGTGAGTCTAGATTTTCGAATCCGACGCAAAAATGATAGTCAATTGTAACGTTTAGGGCCTCCTAATGACGATGGGACACTCAAATTGCGTCGAGATTCAATACATCGGCCTCCAGCCGACTTGTCTCCAAGGGTCTGTTGCTGCCTCGGCCACCTTATGGTCGTTCTCCTGTGAGTTTAGATTGTCGAATCCGACGCAAAAATGATAGTTAATTGTAACGTTTAGGGCCTCCTAATGACGATGGAACTCTCAAATTGCGTCGAGATTCAATACATCGGCCTCCAGCCGACTTGTCTCCAAGGGGATATTGCTGTCTCTGGCACAATATGATCCTTCTCCTGTGAGTCTAGATTTTCGAATCCGACGCAAAAATGATAGTTAATTGTAACGTTCAGGGCCTTGTAATGACGATGGAACACTCAAATTGCGTCGAGATTCAATACATCGGCCTCCAGCCGACTTGTCTCCAAGGGTCTGTTGCTGCCTCGGCCACCTTATGGTCGTTCTCCTGTGAGTTTAGATTATCGAATCCGACGCAAAAATGATAGTTAATTGTAACGTTTAGGGCCTCCTAATGACGATGGAACACTCAAATTGCGTCGAGATTCAATACATCGTCCTCCAGCCGACTTGTCTGCATGGGGATATTACTGCCTCCGGCCTCTTATGTTCGCTCTCATGTGAGTCTAGATTTTCAAATCCGACGCGAAACTGATTGCTAATTGTAACGTTCAGGGCTTTCTAATGACGATGGAACTCTCAAATTGCGTCCAGATTCAATACATCGTCCTTCAGCCGACTTGTCTCCAAGGGTATATTGCTGCCTCGGGCACCTTATGGTCGTTCTCCTGTGAGTTTAGATTTTCGAATCCGACGCGAAACCGATAGTTAATTGTAAGGTTTAAGGCCTCCTAATGACGATGGAACACTCAAATTGCGTCGAGATTCAATACATCGGCCTCCAGCCGACTTCTTTCCAAGAGGATATTGCAGTCTCGTGCACCATATGATCCTTCTCCTGTTAGTAGATTTTCGAATCCGACCCTAAAATGATAGTTAACTGTAACGTTCAGGGCCTCCTAATGCCGATGGAACACTCAAATTGCGTCTAGATTCAATACATCGGCCTCCAGCCGACTTGTCTCCAAGGGTCTGTTGCTGCCTCGGGCACCTTATGGCCGTTCTCCTGTGAGTCTAGATTTTCGAATCGGACGCTTAAATGATAGTTAACTGTAACGTTCAGGAACTCCTAAAGACGATGGAACACTCAAATTGAGTCGAGAGTCAATACATCGACCTCCAGTCGACTTGTATCCAAGGGGATATTGCAGTCTTGTGCACCATATGATCCTTCTCCTGTTAGTAGATTTTCGAATCCGACGCAAAAATGATAGTTAATTGTAACGTTCAGGGCCTCCTATTGGCGATGGAAAACACAAATTGCGTCGAGATTCAATACATCGGCCTCCAGTCGACTTGTCTCCAAGGGTCTATTGCTGCCTCGGGCACCACATGGTCCTTCTCCTGTGAGTCTAGATTTTCGAATCCGACGCAAAAATGATAGTTAATTGTAACGTTCAGGGCCTCCTAATGACGATGGAACTCTCAAATTGCGTCAAGAATCAATACATCGGTTTCCAGCCGACTTGTCTCCAAGGGTCTATTGCTGCCTCGGGCACCTTATGGTCGTTCTTTTGTGAGTCTAGATTTTCGAATCCGACGCAAAATTGATAGTTAATTGTAACGTTCAGGGCCTTGTAATGACGATGGAACACTCAAATTGCGTCGAGATTCATTACATCGGCCTCTAGCCGACTTGTCTCCAAGGGTCTAATGCTGCCTCGGGCGCCATATGGTCGTTCTCCTGTGAGTTTAGATTATCGAATCCGACGCAAAAATGATAGTTACTTGTAACGTTCAGGGCCTCCTAATGCCGATGGAACACTCAAATTGCGTCGATATTCAATACATCGGCCTCCAGCCGACTTGTCTCCAAGGGTCTAATGCTGCCTCGGGCACCTTATGGTCGTTCTCTTGTAAGTCTAGATTTTCGATCCGACGCAAAAATGATAATTAATTGTAACGTTCAGGGCCTCCTAATGACGATGGAACACTCAAATTGCGACGCGATCCAACACATCGTCCTCCAGCGGACTTGTCTCCAAGGGGATATTGCTGTCTCCTGTGAGTGTAGATTTTCGAATCCGATGAAAAAATGATAGTGAATAGTAATGTTCAGCGCCTCCTGATGACGATAGAACTCTCAAATTGCGTCGAGATTCAATACATCGTCCTCCAGCTGATTTGTCTCCAAGGGTCTGTTGCTGCCTCGGGAACGTTATGGTCGTTCTCCTGTGAGTTTAGATTGTCGAATCCGACGCAAAAATGATAGTTAATTGTAACGTTTAGGGCCTCCTAATGACGATGGAACTCTCAAATTGCGTCGAGATTCAATACATCGGCCTCCAGCCGACTTGTCTCCAAGGGGATATTGCTGTCTGTGGCACAATATGATCCTTCTCCTGTGAGTCTAGATTTTCGAATCCGACGCAAAAATGATAGTTAATTGTAACGTTCAGGGCCTTGTAATGACGATGGAACACTCAAATTGCGTCGAAATTCAATACATCGGCCTCCAGCCGACTTGTCTCCAAGGGTCTGTTGCTGCCTCGGCCACCTTATGGTCGTTCTCCTGTGAGTTTAGATTATCGAATCCGACGCAAAAATGATAGTTAATTGTAACGATTAGGGCCTCCTAATGACGATGGAACACTCAAATTGCGTCGAGATTCAATACATCGGCCTCCAGCCGACTTGTCTCCAAGGGTCTGTTGCTGCCTCGGGCACCTTATGGTCGTTCTCCTGTGAGTTTAGATTATCGAATCCGACGCAAAAATGACAGTTAATTGTAACGCTTAGGGCCTCATAATGACGATAGAAGAATCAAATTGCGTCGAGATTCAATACATCGGCCTCCAGCCGACTTGTCTCCAAGGGTCTGTTGCTGCCTCGGGCACCGTATGGTCGTTCTCCTGTGAGTTTAGATTATCGAATCCGACGCAAAAATGATAGTTAATCGTAACGTTTAGGGCCTCCTAATGACGATGGGACACTCAAATTGCGTCGAGATTCAATACATCGTCCTCCAGCCGACTTGTCTGCATGGGGATATTACTGCCTCCGGCCTCTTATGTTCGCTCTCATGTGAGTCTAGATTTTCAAATCCGACGCGAAACCGATTGCTAATTGTAACGTTCAGGGCTTTCTAATGACGATGGAACTCTCAAATTGCGTCGAGATTCAATACATCGTCCTTCAGCCGACTTGTCTCCAAGGGTATATTGCTGCCTCGGGCACCTTATGGTCGTTCTCCTGTGAGTTTAGATTTTCGAATCCGACGCGAACCGATAGTTAATTGTAAGGTTTAAGGCCTCCTAATGTCGATGGCACACTCAAATTGCGTCGAGATTCAATACATCGGCCTCCAGCCGACTTCTTTCCAAGAGGATATTGCAGTCTCGTGCACCATATGATCCTTCTCCTGTTAGTAGATTTTCGAATCCGACCCTAAAATGATAGTTAACTGTAACGTTCAGGGCCTCCTAATGCCGATGGAACACTCAAATTGCGTCTAGATTCAATACATCGGCCTCCAGCCGACTTGTCTCCAAGGGTCTGTTGCTGCCTCGGGCACCTTATGGCCGTTCTCCTGTGAGTCTAGATTTTCGAATCGGACGCTTAAATGATAGTTAACTGTAACGTTCAGGGACTCCTAAAGACGATGGAACACTCAAATTGAGTCGAGAGTCAATACATCGACCTCCAGTCGACTTGTATCCAAGGGGATATTGCAGTCTTGTGCACCATATGATCCTTCTCCTGTTAGTAGATTTTCAAATCCGACGCAAAAATGATAGTTAATTGTAACGTTCAGGGCCTCCTATTGGCGATGGAAAACACAAATTGCGTCGAGATTCAATACATCGGCCTCCAGCCGACTTGTCTCCTATGGTCTGTTGCTGCCTCGGGCACCTTATGGTCGTTCTCCTGTGAGTCTAGATTTTCGAATCCGACGATAAAATGATAGTTAATTCCAACGTTCAGGGCCTCCTAATGACGATGGAACACTCATTTTGCGTCGCGATCCAATACATCGTCCTCCAACCGACTTGTCTCCAAGGGTCAATAGCTGCCTCGGGCACCGTATGGTCGTTCCCCCGTGAGTCAACATTTTAGAATCGGACGCAAAACTGATAGTCAAATGTAATGCTCAGGGCCTCTTAATGACGATGGAACACTCAAATTGCGTCGAGAGTCAATACATCTTCCTCCAGCCGACTTGTCTACAAGGGGATATTGCTGCCTCGGGCTCCATGTGGTCCGTCTCCTGTGAGTCTAGATTTTCGAATCCGACGCGAAACTGATAGTTAATTGTAAGGTTCAGGGCCTCCTAATGACGATTTAACATTCAAATTGCGTCGAGATTCAATACATCGGCCTCCAGCCGACTTGTCTCCAAGGGTCTATTGCTGCCTCGGGCACCTTATGGTCGTTCTCCTGTGAGTCTAGATTTTCGAATCCGACGCAAAAATGATAGTTAATTGTAACGTTCAGGCCTTGTAATGACGATGGAACACTCAAATTGTGTCGAGATTCAATACATCGGCCTCCAGCCGACTTGTCTCCAAGGGTCTATTGCTGCCTCGGGCACCACATGGTCCTTCTCCTGTGAGTCTAGATTTTCGAATCCGACGCAAAAATGATAGTTAATTGTAACGTTCAGGGCCTCCTAATGACGATGGAACTCTCAAATTGCGTCAAGAATCAATACATCGGTTTCCAGCCGACTTGTCTCCAAGGGTCTATTGCTGCCTCGGGCACCTTATGGTCGTTCTTTTGTGAGTCTAGATTTTCGAATCCGACGCAAAATTGATAGTTAATTGTAACGTTCAGGGCCTTGTAATGACGATGGAACACTCAAATTGCGTCGAGATTCATTACATCGGCCTCTAGCCGACTTGTCTCCAAGGGTCTAATGCTGCCTCGGGCGCCATATGGTCGTTCTCCTGTGAGTTTAGATTATCGAATCCGACGCAAAAATGATAGTTACTTGTAACGTTCAGGGCCTCCTAATGCCGATGGAACACTCAAATTGCGTCGATATTCAATACATCGGCCTCCAGCCGACTTGTCTCCAAGGGTCTAATGCTGCCTCGGGCACCTTATGGTCGTTCTCTTGTAAGACTAGATTTTCGATCCGACGCAAAAATGATAATTAATTGTAACGTTCAGGGCCTCCTAATGACGATGGAACACTCAAATTGCGTCGCGATCCAACACATCGTCCTTCAGCGGACTTGTCTCCAAGGGGATATTGCTGTCTCCTGTGAGTGTAGATTTTCGAGTCCGATGAAAAAATGATAGTGAATAGTAATGTTCAGCGCCTCCTGATGACGATAGAACTCTCAAATTGCGTCGAGATTCAATACATCGTCCTCCAGCTGATTTGTCTCCAAGGGTCTGTTGCTGCCTCGGGAACGTTATGGTCGTTCTCCTGTGAGTTTAGATTTTCGAATCCGACGCGAAACTGATAGTTAATCGTAAGGTTCAGGGCCTCCAAATGACGATGGAACACTCAAATTGCGTCGAGATTCAATACATCGGCCTCCAGCGGACTTGTCTCCAAGGGGATATTGCTGTCTCGAGCAACCTATGAACTTCTCCTGTGAGTAGATTATCGAATCCGACGCAAAAATGATAGTTAATTGTAACGTTTAGGGCCTTCTAATGACGATGGGACACTCAAATTGCGTCGAGATTCAATACACCGGCCTCCAGCCGACTTGTCTCCAAGGGTCTATTGCTGCCTCGGGCACCATATGGTCGTTCTCCTGTGAGTTTAGATTATCGAATCCGACGCAAAAATGATAGTTAATTGTAACGTTCAGGGCCTCCTAATGACGATGGAACTCTCAAATTGCGTCGAGATTCAATACATCGTCCTTCAGCCGACTTGTCTACAAGGGTCTATTGCTGCCTCGGGCACCTTATGTTCGTTCTCTTGTAAGTCTAGATTTTCGAACCCGACGCAAAAATGATAGTTAATTGTAACGTTCAGGGCCTCCTAATGACGATGGAACTCTCAAATTGCGTCGAGATTCAATACATCGTCCTTCAGCCGACTTGTCTCCAAGGGTCTATTGCTGCCTCGGCCACCTTATGGTCGTTCTCCTGTGAGTCTAGATTTTCGAATCCGACGCAAAAATGATAGTTAATTGTAACGTTCAGGGCCTTCTAATGACGATGGAACACTCAAATTGCGTCGAGATTCAATACATCGGCCTCCAGCCGACTTGTCTCCAAGGGGATATCGCTGCCTCGGGCACCACATGGTCCGTCTCCGGTGATTCTACGTTTTCGAATCCGACGCAAAACTCATAGTTAATTGTAACGTTCAGGGCCTCCTATTGGCGATGGAACACTCAAATTGCGTCGAGATTCAATACATCGACCTCCAGCCGACTTGTCTCCAAGGGTCTGTTGCTGCCTCGGGCACCTTATGGTCGTTCTCCTGTGAGTTTAGATTATCGAATCCGACGCAAAAATGATAGTTAATTGTAACGTTTAGGGCCTCCTAATGACGATGGGACACTCAAATTGCGTCGAGATTCAATACATCGTCCTCCAGCCGACTTGTCTGCATGGGGATATTACTGCCTCCGGCCTCTTATGTTCGCTCTCATGTGAGTCTAGATTTTCAAATCCGACGCGAAACTGATTGCTAATTGTAACGTTCAGGGCTTTCTAATGACGATGGAACTCTCAAATTGCGTCCAGATTCAATACATCGTCCTTCAGCCGACTTGTCTCCAAGGGTATATTGCTGCCTCGGGCACCTTATGGTCGTTCTCCTGTGAGTTTAGATTTTCGAATCCGACGCGAAACCGATAGTTAATTGTAAGGTTTAAGGCCTCCTAATGACGATGGAACACTCAAATTGCGTCGAGATTCAATACATCGGCCTCCAGCCGACTTCTTTCCAAGAGGATATTGCAGTCTCGTGCACCATATGATCCTTCTCCTGTTGGTAGATTTTCGAATCCGACCCTAAAATGATAGTTAACTGTAACGTTCAGGGCCTCCTAATGCCGATGGAACACTCAAATTGCGTCTAGATTCAATACATCGGCCTCCAGCCGACTTGTCTCCAAGGGTCTGTTGCTGCCTCGGGCACCTTATGGCCGTTCTCCTGTGAGTCTAGATTTTCGAATCGGACGCTTAAATGATAGTTAACTGTAACGTTCAGGGCCTCCTAATGACGATGGAACTCTCAAATTGCGTCGAGATTCAATACATCGTCCTTCAGCCGACTTGTCTCCAAGGGTCTATTGCTGCCTCGGCCACCTTATGGTCGTTCTCCTGTGAGTCTAGATTTTCGAATCCGACGCAAAAATGATAGTTAATTGTAACGTTCAGGGCCTTCTAATGACGATGGAACACTCAAATTGCGTCGAGATTCAATACATCGGCCTCCAGCGGACTTGTCTCCAAGGGGATATTGCTGTCTCGAGCAACCTATGAACTTCTCCTGTGAGTAGATTATCGAATCCGACGCAAAAATGATAGTTAATTGTAACGTTTAGGGCCTTCTAATGACGATGGGACACTCAAATTGCGTCGAGATTCAATACACCGGCCTCCAGCCGACTTGTCTCCAAGGGTCTATTGCTGCCTCGGGCACCATATGGTCGTTCTCCTGTGAGTTTAGATTATCGAATCCGACGCAAAAATGATAGTTAATTGTAACGTTCAGGGCCTCCTAATGACGATGGAACTCTCAAATTGCGTCGAGATTCAATACATCGTCCTTCAGCCGACTTGTCTACAAGGGTCTATTGCTGCCTCGGGCACCTTATGTTCGTTCTCTTGTAAGTCTAGATTTTCGAACCCGACGCAAAAATGATAGTTAATTGTAACGTTCAGGGCCTCCTAATGACGATGGAACTCTCAAATTGCGTCGAGAGTCAATACATCGACCTCCAGTCGACTTGTATCCAAGGGGATATTGCAGTCTTGTGCACCATATGATCCTTCTCCTGTTAGTAGATTTTCGAATCCGACGCAAAAATGATAGTTAATTGTAACGTTCAGGGCCTCCTATTGGCGATGGAAAACACAAATTGCGTCGAGATTCAATACATCGGCCTCCAGTCGACTTGTCTCCAAGGGGATATCGCTGCCTCGGGCACCACATGGTCCGTCTCCGGTGATTCTACGTTTTCGAATCCGACGCAAAACTCATAGTTAATTGTAACGTTCAGGGCCTCCTATTGGCGATGGAACACTCAAATTGCGTCGAGATTCAATGCATCGACCTCCAGCCGACTTGTCTCCAAGGGTCTATTGCTGCCTCGGCACCTTATGGTCGTTCTCCTGTGAGTCTAGATTTTCGAATCCGACGCAAAAATGATAGTTAATTGTAACGTTCAGCGCCTCCTAAAGACGATGGAACACTCGAATTGCGTCGAGATTCAATACATCGGCCTCCAGTCGACTTGGCTCCAAGGGGATATTGCTGTCACGGGCACAATACGATCCTTCTCCTGTGAGTCTAGATTTACGAATCCGACGAAAAACTGATAGTTAATTGTAAATTCAGGGCCTCCTAATGACGATGGAACACTCAAATTGCGTCGCGATCCAATATATCGTCCTCCAGCCGACTTGTCTCCAAGGGGTATATTGCTGTCTCAAGCACCGTATGAACCTCTCCTGTGAGTAGATTTTCGAATCCGACGCTGAAATGATTGTTAATTGTAACGTTCAGGGCCTCCTAATGACGATGGAACACCCAAATTGCGTCGAGATTCAATACATCGGCCTCCAGCCGACTTGTCTCCAAGGGTCTGTTGCTGACCGGGCACCTTATGGTCGTTCTCCTGTGAGTTTAGATTATCGAATCCGACGCAAAAATGATAGTTAATTGTAACGTTCAGGGCCTCCTAATGCCGATGGAACCCTCAAATTGCGTCGAGATTCAATACATCGCCCTCCAGCCGACTTGTCTCCAAGGGGATATTGCTGTCTCGGGCACCATATGATCCTACTCCTGTGAGTCTAGATTTTCGAATCCGACGTAAAAATGATAGTGAATAGTAACGTTCAGGGCCTCCTAATGACGATAGAAGACTCAAATTGCGTCGAGATTCAATACATCGTCCTCCAGCCGATTTGTCTCCAAGGGGATATTGCTGCCTCGGGCACCTTATGGTCGTTCTCCTGTGAGTCTAGATTTTCGAATCCGACGAAAAATGATAGTTAATTGTAACGTTCAGGGCCTTGTAATGACAATGGAACACTCAAATTGCGTCGATATTCAATACATCGGCCTCCAGCCGACTTGTCTCCAAGGGGATATTGCTGTCTCGGGCACCATATGATCCTACTCCTGTGAGTCTACATTTTCGAATCCGACGTAAAAATGATAGTGAATAGTAACGTTCAGGGCCTCCTAATGACGATGGAACACCCAAATTGCGTCGAGATTCAATACATCGGCCTCCAGCCAACTTGTCTCCAAGGGTCTGTTGCTGACCGGGCACCTTATGGTCGTTCTGCTGTGAGTTTAGATTATCGAATCCGACGCAAAAATGATAGTTAATTGTAACGTTTAGGGTCTTGTAATGACGATGGAACACTCAAATTGCTCGCGATCCAATACATCGTCCTCCAGCTGACTTGTCTACAAGGGGATATTGCTGCCTCTGGCTCCATGTGGTCCGCCTCCTGTGAGTCTAGATTTTCGAATCCGACGCGAAACTGATAGTTAATTGTAACGTTCAGGGCCTCCTAATGACGATGGAACACTCAAATTGCGTCAAGAAGCAATACATCGGCCTCCAGCCGACTTGTCTCCAAGGGTCTATTGCTGCCTCGGGCACCTTATGGTCGTTCTCCTGTGAGTTTAGATTATCGAATCCGACGCAAAAATGTAACGTTCAGGGCAACCTAATGAGGATGGAACACTCAAATTGCGTCGATATTCAATACATCGGCCTCCATTCGATTTGTCTCCAAGGGGTATATTGCTGTCTCGAGCACCGTATGAACTTCTCCTGTGAGGAGATTTTCGAATCCGACGCGAAACTAATAGTTAATTGTAACGTTTAGGGCCTCCTAATGACGATGGAACACTCAAATTGCGTCGAGATTCAATGCATCGGAGTCCAGCCGACTTGTCTCCAAGGGGATATTGCGGTCTCTGGCACAATATGATCCTTCTCCTGTGAGTCTAGATTTTCGAATCCGACGCCAAAATGATAGTTAATTGTAACGTTTAGGGCCTCCTAATGACGATGGGACACTCAAATTGCGTCGAGATTCAATACAACGGCCTCCAGCCGACTTGTCTCCAAGGGTCTGTTGCTGCCTCGGCCACCTTATGGTCGTTCTCCTGTCAGTTTAGAATATCGAATCCGACGCAAAAATGATAGTTAATTGTAACGTTTAGGGCCTCCTAATGACGATGGAACTCTCAAATTGCGTCGAGATTCAATACATCGGCCTCCAGCCGACTTGTCTCCAAGGGGATATTGCTGTCTCTGGCACAATATGATCCTTCTCCTGTGAGTCTAGATTTTCGAATCCGACGCAAAAATGATAGTTAATTGTAACGTTCAGTGCCTTGTAATGACGATGGAACACTCAAATTGCGTCGAGATTCAATACATCGGCCTCCAGCCGACTTGTCTCCAAGGGTCTGTTGCTGCCTCGGGCACCTTATGGTCGTTCTCCTGTGAGTTTAGATTATCGAATCCGACGCAAAAATGACAGTTAATTGTAACGCTTAGGGCCTCATAATGACGATAGAAGAATCAAATTGCGTCGAGATTCAATACATCGGCCTCCAGCCGACTTGTCTCCAAGGGTCTGTTGCTGCCTCGGGCACCTTATGGTCGTTCTCCTGTGAGTTTAAATTATCGAATCCGACGCAAAAATGATAGTTAATTGTAACGTTTAAGGCCTCCTAATGACGATCGGACACTCAAATTGCGTCGAGATTCAATACATCGTCCTCCAGCCGACTTGTCTGCATGGGGATATTACTGCCTCCGGCCTCTTATGTTCGCTCTCATGTGAGTCTAGATTTTCAAATCCGACGCGAAACTGATTGCTAATTGTAACGTTTAGGGCCTCCTAATGCCGATCGGACACTCAAATTGCGTCGAGATTCAATACATCGTCCTTCAGCCGACTTGTCTCCAAGGGTATATTGCTGCCTCGGGCACCTTATGGTCGTTCTCCTGTGAGTTTAGATTTTCGAATCCGACGCGAAACCGATAGTTAATTGTAAGGTTTAAGGCCTCTTAATGACGATGGAACACTCAAATTGCGTCGAGATTCAATACATCGGCCTCCAGCCGACTTCTTTCCAAGAGGATATTGCAGTCTCGTGCACCATATGATCCTTCTCCTGTTAGTAGATTTTCGAATCAGACGCTAAAATGATAGTTAACTGTAACGTTCAGGGCCTCCTATTGGCGATGGAAAACACAAATTGCGTCGAGATTCAATACATCGGCCTCCAGCCGACTTGTCTCCTATGGTCTGTTGCTGCCTCGGGCACCTTATGGTCGTTCTCCTGTGAGTCTAGATTTTCGAATCGGACGCTTAAATGATAGTTAACTGTAACGTTCAGCGCCTCCTAAAGACGATGGAACACTCAAATTGCGTCGAGATTCAATACATCGGCCTCCAGCCGACTTGGCTCCAAGGGGATATTGCTGTCACGGGCACAATACGATCCTTCTCCTGTGAGTATAGATTTACGAATCCGACGAAAAACTGATAGTTAATTGTAAATTCAGGGCCTCCTAATGACGATGGAACACTCAAATTGCGTCGCGATCCAATATATCGTCCTCCAGCCGACTTGTCTCCAAGGGTCTGTTGCTGCCTCGGGCACCTTATGGTGGTTCTCCTGTGAGTTTAGATTATCGAATCCGACGCAAAAATGATAGGTAACTGTAACGTTCAGGGCCTCCTAATGCCGATGGAACACTCAAATTGCGTCGAGATTCAATACATCGTCCTCCAGCCGACTTGTCTCCAAGGGGATATTGCTGTCTCGGGCACCATATGATCCTACTCCTGTGAGTCTAGATTTTGGAATCCGACGTAAAAATGATAGTGAATAGTAACGTTCAGGGCCTCCTAATGTCGATAGAAGACTCAAATTGCGTCGAGATTCAATACATCGTCCTCCAGCCGATTTGTCTCCAAGGGGATATTGCTGCCTCGGGCACCTTATGGTCGTTCTCCTGTGAGTCTAGATTTTCGAATCCGACGCAAAAATGATAGTTAATTGTAACGTTCAGGGCCTTGTAATGACGATGGAACAGTCAAATTGCGTCGCGATCCAATACATCGACCTCCAGCCGACTTGTCTCCAAGGGTCTATTGCTGCCTCGGGCACGTTATGGTCGTTCTCCTGTGAGTCTAGATTTTCGAATCCGACGAAAAATGATAGTTAATTGTAACGTTCAGGGCCTTGTAATGACGATGGAACACTCAAATTGCGTCGAGATTCAATACATCGGCCTCCAGCCGACTTGTCTCCAAGGGTCTAATGCTGCCTCGGGCACCTTATGGTCGTTCTCCTGTGAGTTTAGATTATCGAATCCGACGCAAAAATGATAGTTAATTGCAACGTTGAGGCCGACCTAATGACGATGGAACACTCAAATTGCGTCGAGATTCAATACATCGACCTCCAGCCGACTTGTTTCCAAGGGGATATTGCAGTCTCGTGCACCATATGATCCTTCTCCTGTTAGTAGATTTTCGAATCCGACGCTAAAATGATAGTTAACTGTAGCGTTCAGGGCCTCCTAATGCCGATGGAACACTCAAATTGCGTCGAGATTGAATACATCGGCCTCCAGCCGACCTGTCTCCAAGGGTCTGTTGCTCCCTCGGGCACCTTATGGTCGTTCTCATGTGAGTTTAGATTATCGAATCCGACGCAAAAATGATAGTTAATTGTAATGTTTAGGGCCTTGTAATGACGATGGAACACTCAAATTGCGTCGCGATCCAATACATCGTCCTCCAGCTGACTTGTCTACAAGGGGATATTGCTGCCTCTGGCTCCATGTGGTCCGTCTCCTGTGAGTCTAGATTTTCGAATCCGACGCGAAACTGATAGTTAGTTGTAACGTTCAGGGCCTCCTAATGACGATGGAACACTCAAATTGCGTCAAGAAGCAATACATCGGCCTCCAGATGACTTGTCTCCAAAGGTCTATTGCTGCCTCGGGCACCTTATGGTCGTTCTCCTGTGAGTCTAGATTTTCGAATCCGACGCAAAAATGATAGTTAATTGTAACGTTCAGGGCCTTGTAATGACGATGGAACAGTCAAATTGCGTCGCGATCCAATACATCGACCTCCAGCCGACTTGTCTCCAAGGGTCTACTGCTGCCTCGGGCACCTTATGGTCGTTCTCCTGTGAGTCTAGATTTTCGAATCCGACGAAAAATGATAGTTAATTGTAACGTTCAGGGCCTTGTAATGCCGATGGAACACTCAAATTGCGTCGAGATTCAATACATCGGCCTCCAGCCGACTTGTCTCCAAGGGTCTAATGCTGCCTCGGGCACCTTATGGTCGTTCTCCAGTGAGTTTAGATTATCGAATCCGACGCAAAAATGATAGTTAATTGTAACGTTGAGGCCGACCTAATGACGATGGAACCCTCAAATTGCGTCGAGATTCAATACATCGGCCTCCAGCCGACTTGTTTCCAAGGGGATATTGCAGTCTCTTGCACCATATGATCCTTCTCCTGTTAGTAGATTTTCGAATCCGACGCTAAAATGATAGTTAACTGTAACGTTCAGGGCCTCCTAATGCCGATGGAACACTCAAATTGCGTCGAGATTCAATACATCGGCCTCCAGCCGACTTGTCTCCAAGGGTCTGTTGCTCCCTCGGGCACCTTATGGTCGTCCTCCTGTGAGTTTAGATTATCGAATCCGACGCAAAAATGATAGTTAATTGTAACGTTTAGGGCCTCCTAATGACGATGGGACACTCAAATTGCTTCGAGATTCAATACATCGGCCTCCAGCCGACTTGTCTCCAAGGGTCTATTGCTGCCTCGGGCACCTTGTGGTCGTACTCTTGTAAGTCTAAATTTTCGAATCCGACGCAAAAATGATATTTAATTGTAACGTTCAGGGCCTTGTAATGACGATGGAACACTCAAATTTCGTCGAGATTCAATACATCGGCCTCCAGCCGACTTGTCTCCAAGGGTCTGTTGCTGCCTCGGGCACCTTATGGTCGTTCTCCTGTGAGTTTAGATTATCGAATCCGACGCAAAAATGATAGTTAATTGTAACGTTTAGGGCCTCCTAATGACGATGGGACACTCAAATTGCTTCGAGATTCAATACATCGTCCTCCAGCCGACTTGTCTCCAAGGGTCTAATGCTGCCTCGGGCACCTTATGGTCGTTCTCTTGTAAGTCTAGATTTTCGAATCCGACGCAAAAATGATAGTTAATTGTAACGTTCAGGGCCTCCTAATGACGATGGAACACTCAAATTGCGTCGAGATTCAATACATCGGCCTCCAGCCTATTTGTCTCCAAGGGTCTAATGCTGCCTCGGGCCCCTTATGGTCGTTCTCCCGTGAGTTTAGATCATCGAATCCGACGCAAAAATGTAACGTTCAGGGCGACCTAATGACGATGGAACACTCAAATTGCGTCGATATTCAATACATCGGCCTCCAGCCGACTTGTCTCCAAGGGGATATTGCTGTCTCTGGCACAATATGATCCTTCTCCTGTGAGTCTAGATTTTCGAATCCGACGAAAAATGATAGTTAATTGTAACGTTTAGGGCCTCCTAATGACGATGGAACACTCAAATTGCGTCGAGATTCAATACATCGGCCTCCAGCCGACTTGTCTCCAAGGGTCTGTTGCAGCCTCGGGCACCTTATGGTCGTTCTCCTGTGAGTCTAGATTTTCGAATCCGACGAAAAATGATAGTTAATTGTAACGTTTAGGGCCTCCTAATGACGATGGAACACTCAAATTGCGTCGAGATTCAATACATCGGCCTCCAGCCGACTTGTCTCCAAGGGGATATTGCTGTCTCTGGCGCAATATGATCCTTCTCCTGTGAGTCTAGATTTTCGAATCCGACGCAAAAATGATAGTTAATTGTAACGTTTAGGGCCTCCTAATGACAATGGGACACTCAAATTGCGTCGAGATTCAATACATCGGCCTCCAGCCGACTTGTCTCCAAGGGTCTGTTGCTGCCTCGGCCACCTTATGATCGTTCTCCTGTGAGTTTAGATTATCGAATCCGACGCAAAAATGATATTTAGTTGTAACGTTTAGGGCCTCCTAATGACGATGGAACACTCAAATTGCGTCGAGATTCAATACATCGGCCTCCAGCCGACTTGTCTCAAAGGGGATATTGCTGTCTCCGGCACAATATGATCCTTCCCCTGTGAGTCTACATTTTCGAATCCGACGCAAAAATGATAGTTAATTGTAACGTTCAGGGCCTTGTAATGACGATGGAACACTCAAATTGCGTCGAGATTCAATACATCGGCCTCCAGCCGACTTGTCTCCAAGGGTCTGTTGCTGCCTCGGCCACCTTATGGTCGTTCTCCTGTGAGTTTCGATTATCGAAACCGACGCAAAAATGACAGTTAATTGTAACGTTTAGGGCCTCCTAATGACGATGGAACACTCAAATTGCGTCGAGATTCAATACATCGGCCTCCAGCCGACTTGTCTCCAAGGGTCTGTTGCTGCCTCGGGCACCTTATGGTCGTTCTCCTGTGAGTTTAGATTATTGAATCCGACGCCAAAATGACAGTTAATTGTAACGCTTAGGGCCTCATAATGACGATAGAAGAATCAAATTGCGTCGAGATTCAATACATCGACCTCCAGCCGACTTGTCTCCAAGGGTCTGTTGCTGCCTCGGGCACCTTATGGTCGTTCTCCTGTGAGTTTAAATTATCGAATCCGACGCAAAAATGATAGTTAATTGGAACGTTTAGGGCCTCCTAATGACGATGGGACACTCAAATTGCGTCGAGATTCAATACATCGTCCTCCAGCCGACTTGCCTCGATGGGGATATTACTGCCTCCGGCCTCTTATGTTCGCTCTCATGTGAGTCTAGATTTTCGAATCCGACGCGAAACTGATTGTTAATTGTAACGTTCAGGGCTTTCTAATGACGATGGAACTCTCAAATTGCGTCGAGATTCAATACATCGTCCTTCAGCCGACTTGTCTCCAAGGGTCTATTGCTGCCTCGGGCACTTTATGGTCGTTCTCCTGTGAGTTTAGATTTTCGAATCCGACGCGAAACCGATAGTTAATTGTAAGGTTTAAGGCCTCCTAATGACGATGGAACACTCAAACTGCGTCGAGATTTAATACATCGGCCTCCAGCCGACTTGTTTCCAAGAGGATATTGCAGTCTCGTGCACCATATGATCCTTCTCCTGTTAGTAGATTTTCGAATCCGACCCTAAAATGATAGTTAACTGTAACGTTCAGAGCCTCCTAATGCCGATGGAACACTCAAATTGCGTCGAGATTCAATACATCGGCCTCCAGCCGACTTGTCTCCAAGGGTCTGTTGCTGCCTCGGGCACCTTATGGCCGTTCTCCAGTGAGTCTAGATTTTCGAATCGGACGCTTAAATGATAGTTAACTGTAACGTTCAGGGACTCCTAAAGACGATGGAACACTCAAATTGCGTCGAGAGTCAATACATCGACCTCCAGTCGACTTGTATCCAAGGGGATATTGCAGTCTCGTGCACCATATGATCCTTCTCCTGTTAGTAGATTTTCGAATCCGACGCAAAAATGATAGTTAATTGTAACGTTCAGGGCCTCCTATTGGCGATGGAAAACACAAATTGCGTCGAGATTCAATACATCGGCCTCCAGCCGACTTGTCTCCTATGGTCTGTTGCTGCCTCGGGCACCTTATGGTCGTTCTCCTGTGAATCTAGATTTTCGAATCCGACGATAAAATGATAGTTAATTCTAACGTTCAGGGCCTCCTAATGACGATGGAACACTCATTTTGCGTCGCGATCCAATACATCGTCCTCCAACCGACTTGTCTCCAAGAGTCAATAGCTGCCTCGGGCACCGTATGGTCGTTCCCCCGTGAGTCAACATTTTAGAATCCGACGCAAAACTGATAGTTAAATGTAATGCTCAGGGCCTCTTAATGACGATGGAACACTCAAATTGCGTCGAGAGTCAATACATCTTCCTCCAGCCGACTTGTCTACAAGGGGATATTGCTGCCTCCGGCTCCATGTGGTCCGTCTCCTGTGAGCCTAGATTTTCGAATCCGACGCGAAACTGATAGTTAATTGTAAGGTTCCGGGCCTCCTAATGCCGATGGAACACTCAAATTGCGTCGATATTCAATACATCGTCCTCCAGCCGACTTGTCTCCAAGGGTCTAATGCTGCCTCGGGGACCTTATGGTCGTTCTCTTGTAAGTCTAGATTTTCGAATCCGACGCAAAAATGATAGTTAATTGTAACGTTCAGGGCCTTGTAATGACGATGGAACACTCAAATTGTGTCGAGATTCAATACATCGGCCTCCAGCCGACTTGTCTCCAAGGGTCTATTGCTGCCTCGGGCACCACATGGTCCTTCTCCTGTGAGTCTAGATTTTCGAATCCGACGCAAAAATGATAGTTAATTGTAACGTTCAGGGCCTCCTAATGACGATGGAACTCTCAAATTGCGTCAAGAATCAAAACATCGGTTTCCAGCCGACTTGTCTCCAAGGGTCTATTGCTGCCTCGGGCACCTTATGGTCGTTCTCCTGTGAGTCTAGATAATCGAATCCGACGCAAAAATGATAGATAATTGTAACGTTCAGGGCCTCCTAATGCCGATGGAACACTCAAATTGCGTCGATATTCAACACATCGTCCTCCAGCCGACTTGTCTCCAAGGGTCTAATGCTGCCTCGGGCACCTTATGGTCGTTCTCTTGTAAGTCTAGATTTTCGAATCCGACGCAAAAATGATAATTAATTGTAACGTTCAGGGCCTCCTAATGACGATGGAACACTCAAATTGCGTCGCGATCCAACACATCGTCCTCCAGCTGATTTGTCTCCAAGGGGATATTGCTGCCTCGGGCTCTAAATGGTCCGTCTCCTGTGAGTCTGGATTTTTGAATCCGACGCGAAACTGATAGTTAATTGTAAGGTTCAGGGCCTCCTAATGACGATGGAACACTCAAATTGCGTCGAGATTCAATACATCGGCCTCCATCGGACTTGTCTCCAAGGGGATATTGCTGTCTCGAGCACTGTATGAACTTCTGCTGTGAGTAGATTATGAATCCGACGCAAAAATGATAGTTAATTGTAACGTTTAGGGCCTCCTAATGACGATGGAACACTCAAACTGCGTCGAGATTCAATACATCGGCAACCAGCGGACTTGTCTCCAAGGGGATATTGCTGTTTCGAGCAACGTATGAACTTCTCCTCTGAGTAGATTTTCGAATCCGACGCAAAAATGATAGTTAATTGTAACGTTTAGGGCCTTCTAATGACGACGGGACACTCAAATTGCGTCGAGATTCAATACATCGGCCTCCAGCCGACTTGTCTCCAAGGGTCTATTGCTGCCTCTGGCACCTTATGGTCGTTCTCCTGTGAGTTTAGATTATCGAATCCGACGCAAAAATGATGGTTAATTGTAACGTTCAGGGCGACCTAATGACGATGGAATACTCACATTGCGTCGATATTCAATACATCGGCCTCCAGCCGATTTGTCTCCTAGGGTCTATTGCTGCCTCAGGCACCTTATGGTCGTTCTCCTGTGAGTCTAGATTTTCGAATCCGACGCAAAAATGATAGTTAATTCTAACGTTCAGGGCCTTGTATTGACGATGGAACACTCAAATTGCGTCGCGATCCAATACATCGTCCTCCAACCGACTTGTCTCCAAGGGTCAATAGCTGCCACGGGCACCTTGTGATCGTTCTGCTGTGAGTCTAGATTTTCGAACCCGACGCAAAACTGATTGTTAATTGTAACGTTCAGGGCCACCAAATGACAATGGAACACTCAAATTGAATCGAGATTCAATACATCGTCCTCCAGCCGACTTGTCTCCAAGGGTCTATTGCTGCCTCGGGCACCTTATGGTCGTTCTCTTGTAAGTCTAGATTTTCGAATCCGACGCAAAAATGATAGTTAATTGTAACGTTCAGGGCCTCCTAATGACGATGGAACTCTCAAATTGCGTCGAGATTCAATAGATCGTCCTTCAGCCGACTTGTCTCCAAGGGTCTATTGCTGCCTCGGCCACCTTATGGTCGTTCTCCTGTGAGTCTAGATTTTCGAATCCGACGCAAAAATGATAGTTAATTGTAACGTTCAGGGCCTTCTAATGACGATGGAACACTCAAATTGCGTCGAGATTCAATACATCGACCTCCAGCCGACTTGTCTCCAAGGGGATATCGCTGCCTCGGGCACCACATGGTCCGTCTCCGGTGATTCTACGTTTTCGAATCCGACGCAAAACTCGTAGTTAATTGCAACGTTCAGGGCCTCCTATTGGCGATGGAACACTCAAATTGCGTCGAGATTCAATACATCGACCTCCAGCCGACTTGTCTCCAAGGGTCTATTGCTGCCTCGGGCACCTTATGGTCGTTCTCCTGTGAGTCTAGATTTTCGAATCCGACGCAAAAATGATAGTTAATTGTAACGTTCAGCGCCTCCTAAAGACGATGGAACACTCAAATTGCGTCGAGATTCAATACATCGGCCTCCAGCCGACTTGGCTCCAAGGGGATATTGCTGTCACGGGCAAAATACGATCCTTCTCCTGTGAGTCTAGATTTACGAATCCGACGGAAAACTGATAGTTAATTGTAAATTCAGGGCCTCCTAATGACGATGGAACACTCAAATTGCGTCGCGATCCAATACATCGTCTTCCAGCCGACTTGTCTCCAAGGGGTATATTGCTGTCTCAAGCACCGTATGAACTTCTCCTGTGAGTAGATTTTCGAATCCGACGCTGAAATGATTGTTAATTGTGACGTTTAGGGCCTCCTAATGACGATGGAACACCCAAATTGCGTCGAGATTCAATACATCGGCCTCCAGCCGACTTGTCTCCAAGGGTCTGTTGCTGCCTCGGGCACCTTATGGTCGTTCTCCCGTGAGTCTAGATTTTCGAATCCGACGAAAAATGATAGTTAATTGTAACGTTCAGGGCCTTGTAATGACGATGGAACACTCAAATTGCGTCGAGATTCAATACATCGGCCTCCAGCCGACTTGTCTCCAAGGGTCTAATGCTGCCTCGGGCACCTTATGGTCGTTCTCCTGTGAGTTTAGATTATCGAATCCGACGCAAAAATGATAGTTAATTGTAACGTTGAGGCCGACCTAATGACGATGGAACACTCAAATTGCGTCGAGATTCAATACATCGGCCTCCAGCCGACTTGTTTCCAAGGGGATATTGCAGTCTCGTGCACCATATGATCCTTCTCCTGTTAGTAGATTTTCGAATCCGACGCTAAAATGATAGTTAACTGTAACGTTCAGGGCCTCCTAATGCCGATGGAACACTCAAATTGCGTCGAGATTCAATACATCGGCCTCCAGCCGATTTGTCTCCAAGGGTCTGTTGCTCCCTCGGGCACCTTATGGTCGTCCTCCTGTGAGTTTAGATTATCGAATCCGACGCAAAAATGATAGTTAACTGTAACATTCAGGGCCTACTAATGCCGATGGAACACTCAATTTGCGTCGTGATTCAATACATCGGCCTCCAGCCGACTTGTCTCCAAGGGTCTATTGCTGCCTCGGGCACCTTATGGTCGTACTGTTGTAAGTCTAAATTTTCGAATCCGACGCAAAAATGATAGTTAATTGTAACGTTCAGGGCCTTGTAATGACGATGGAACACTCAAATTTCGTCGAGATTCAATACATCGGCCTCCAGCCGACTTGTCTCCAAGGGTCTGTTGCTGCCTCGGGCACCTTATGGTCGTTCTCCTGTGAGTTTAGATGATCGAATCCGACGAAAAAATGATAGTTAATTGTAACGTTTAGGGCCTCCTAATGACGATGGGACACTCAAATTGCTTCGAGATTCAATACATCGTCCTCCAGCCGACTTGTCTCCAAGGGTCTAATGCTGCCTCGGGCACCTTATGGTCGTTCTCTTGTAAGTCTAGATTTTCGAATCCGACGCAAAAATGATAGTTAATTGTAACGTTCAGGGCCTCCTAATGACGATGGAACACTCAAATTGCGTCGAGATTCAATACATCGGCCTCCAGCCTATTTGTCTCCATGGGTCTAATGCTGCCTCGGGCACCTTATGGTCGTTCTCCCGTGAGCTTAGATCATCGAATCCGACGCAAAAATGTAACGTTCAGGGCGACCTAATGACGATGGAACACTCAAATTGCGTCGATATTCAATACATCGGCCTCCAGCCGACTTGTCTCCAAGGGGATATTGCTGTCTCTGGCACAATATGATCCTTCTCCTGTGAGTCTAGATTTTCGAATCCGACGAAAAATGATAGTTAATTGTAACGTTTAGGGCCTCCTAATGACGATGGAACACTCAAATTGCGTCGAGATTCAATACATCGGCCTCCAGCCGACTTGTCTCCAAGGGTCTGTTGCAGCCTCGGGCACCTTATGGTCGTTCTCCTGTGAGTTTAGGTTATCGAATCCGACGCAAAAATGATAGTTAATTGTAACGTTTAGGGCCTCCTAATGACGATGGAACACTCAAATTGCGTCGAGATTCAATACATTGGCCTCCAGCCGACTTGTCTCCAAGGGGATATTGCTGTCTCTGGCACAATATGATCCTTCACCTGTGAGTCTAGATTTTCGAATCCGACGCAAAAATGATAGTTAATTGTAACGTTTAGGGCCTCCTAATGACGATGGAACACTCAAATTGCGTCGAGATTCAATACATCGGCCTCCAGCCGACTTGTCTCCAAGGGGATATTGCTGTCTCTGGCGCAATATGATCCTTCTCCTGTGAGTCTAGATTTTCGAATCCGACGCAAAAATGATAGTTAATTGTAACGTTTAGGGGCTCCTAATGACAATGGGACACTCAAATTGCGTCGAGATTCAATACATCGGCCTCCAGCCGACTTGTCTCCAAGGGTCTGTTGCTGCCTCGGCCACCTTATGATCGTTCTCCTGTGAGTTTAGATTATCGAATCCGACGCAAAAATGATATTTAATTGTAACATTTAGGGCCTCCTAATGACGATGGAACACTCAAATTGCGTCGAGATTCAATACATCGGCCTCCAGCCGACTTGTCTCCAAGGGGATATTGCTGTCTCTGGCACAATATGATCCTTCTCCTGTGAGTCTAGATTTTCGAATCCGACGCATAAATGATAGTTAATTGTAACGTTCAGGGCCTTGTAATGACGATGGAACACTCAAATTGCGTCGAGATTCAATACATCGGCCTCCAGCCGACTTGTCTCCAAGGGTCTGTTGCTGCCTCGGCCACCTTATGGTCGTTCTCTACTGTGAGTTTCGATTATCGAAACCGACGCAAAAATGACAGTTAATTGTAACGTTTAGGGCCTCCTAATGACGATGGAACACTCAAATTGCGTCGAGATTCAATACATCGGCCTCCAGCCGACTTGTCTCCAAGGGTCTGTTGCTGCCTCGGGCACCTTATGGTCGTTCTCCTGTGAGTTTAGATTATTGAATCCGACGCCAAAATGACAGTTAATTGTAACGCTTAGGGCCTCATAATGACGATAGAAGAATCAAATTGCGTCGAGATTCAATACATCGACCTACAGCCGACTTGTCTCCAAGGGTCTGTTGCTGCCTCGGGCACCTTATGGTCGTTCTCCTGTGAGTTTAAATTATCGAATCCGACGCAAAAATGATAGTTAATTGGAACGTTTAGGGCCTCTTAATGACGATGGGACACTCAAATTGCGTCGAGATTCAATACATCGTCCTCCAGCCGACTTGCCTCGATGGGGATAATACTGCCTCCGGCCTCTTATGTTCGCTCTCATGTGAGTCTAGATTTTCGAATCCGACGCGAAACTGATTGTTAATTGTAACGTTCAGGGCTTTCTAATGACGATGGAACTCTCAAATTGCGTCGAGATTCAATACATCGTCCTTCAGCCGACTTGTCTCCAAGGGTCTATTGCTGCCTCGGGCACTTTATGGTCGTTCTCCTGTGAGTTTAGATTTTCGAATCCGAGGCGAAACCGATGGTTAATTGTAAGGTTTAAGGCCTCCTAATGACGATGGAACACTCAAATTGCGTCGAGATTCAATACATCGGCCTCCAGCCGACTTGTTTCCAAGAGGATATTGCAGTCTCGTGCACCATATGATCCTTCTCCTGTTAGTAGATTTTCGAATCCGACCCTAAAATGATAGTTAACTGTAACGTCCAGAGCCTCCTAATGCCGATGGAACACTCAAATTGCGTCGAGATTCAGTACATCGGCCTCCAGCCGACTTGTCTCCAAGGGTCTGTTGCTGCCTCGGGCACCTTATGGCCGTTCTCCTGTGAGTCTAGATTTTCGAATCGGACGCTTAAATGATAGTTAACTGTAACGTTCAGGGACTCCTAAAGACGATGGAACACTCAAATTGCGTCGAGAGTCAATACATCGACCTCCAGTCGACTTGTATCCAAGGGGATATTGCAGTCTCGTGCACCATATGATCCTTCTCCTGCTAGTAGATTTTCGAATCCGACGCAAAAATGATAGTTAATTGTAACGTTCAGGGCCTCCTATTGGCGATGGAAAACACAAATTGCGTCGAGATTCAATACATCGGCCTCCAGCCGACTTGTCTCCTATGGTCTGTTGCTGCCTCGGGCACCTTATGGTCGTTCTCCTGTGAATCTGGATTTTCGAATCCGACGATAAAATGATAGTTAATTCTAACGTTCAGGGCCTCCTAATGACGATGGAACACTCATTTTGCGTCGCGATCCAATACTTCGTCCTCCAACCGACTTGTCTCCAAGGGTCAATAGCTGCCTCGGGCACCGTATGGTCGTTCCCCCGTGAGTCAACATTTTAGAATCCGACGCAAAACTGATAGTTAAATGTAATGCTCAGGGCCTCTTAATGACGATGGAACACTCAAATTGCGTCGAGAGTCAATACATCTTCCTACAGCCGACTTGTCTACAAGGGGATATTGCTGCCTCCGGCTCCATGTGGTCCGTCTCCTGTGAGCCTAGATTTTCGAATCCGACGCGAAACTGATAGTTAATTGTAAGGTTCCGGGCCTCCTAATGCCGATGGAACACTCAAATTGCGTCGATATTCAATACATCGTCCTCCAGCCGACTTGTCTCCAAGGGTCTAATGCTGCCTCGGGGACCTTATGGTCGTTCTCTTGTAAGTCTAGATTTTCGAATCCGACGCAAAAATGATAGTTAATTGTAACGTTCAGGGCCTTGTAATGACGATGGAACACTCAAATTGTGTCGAGATTCAATACATCGGCCTCCAGCCGACTTGTCTCCAAGGGTCTATTGCTGCCTCGGGCACCACATGGTCCTTCTCCTGTGAGCCTAGATTTTCGAATCCGACGCAAAAATGATAGTTAATTGTAACGTTCAGGGCCTCCTAATGACGATGGAACTCTCAAATTGCGTCAAGAATCAAAACATCGGTTTCCAGCCGACTTGTCTCCAAGGGTCTATTGCTGCCTCGGGCACCTTATGGTCGTTCTCCTGTGAGTCTAGATAATCGAATCCGACGCAAAAATGATAGATAATTGTAACGTTCAGGGCCTCCTAATGCCGATGGAACACTCAAATTGCGTCGATATTCAATACATCGTCCTCCAGCCGACTTGTCTCCAAGGGTCTAATGCTGCCTCGGGGACCTTATGGTCGTTCTCTTGTAAGTCTAGATTTACGAATCCGACGCAAAAATGATAATTAATTGTAACGTTCAGGGCCTCCTAATGACGATGGAACACTCAAATTGCGTCGCGATCCAACACATCGTCCTCCAGCTGATTTGTCTCCAAGGGGATATTGCTGCCTCGGGCACCAAATGGTCCGTCTCCTGTGAGTCTGGATTTTTGAATCCGACGCGAAACTGATAGTTAATTGTAAGGTTCAGGGCCTCCTAATGACGATGGAACACTCAAATTGCGTCGAGATTCAATACATCGGCCTCCATCGGACTTGTCTCCAAGGGGATATTGCTGTCTCGAGCACTGTATGAACTTCTGCTGTGAGTAGATTATGAATCCGACGCAAAAATGATAGTTAATTGTAACGTTTAGGGCCTCCTAATGACGATGGAACACTCAAACTGGGTCGAGATTCAATACATCGGCAACCAGCGGACTTGTCTCCAAGGGGATATTGCTGTTTCGAGCAACGTATGAACTTCTCCTCTGAGTAGATTTTCGAATCCGACGCAAAAATGATAGTTAATTGTAACGTTTAGGGCCTTCTAATGACGACGGGACACTCAAATTGCGTCGAGATTCAATACATCGGCCTCCAGCCGACTTGTCTCCAAGGGTCTATTGCTGCCTCTGGCACCTTATGGTCGTTCTCCTGTTAGTTTAGATTATCGAATCCGACGCAAAAATGATGGTTAATTGTAACGTTCAGGGCGACCTAATGACGATGGAATACTCACATTGCGTCGATATTCAATACATCGGCCTCCAGCCGACTTGTCTCCAAGGGTCTATTGCTGCCTCAGGCACCTTATGGTCGTTCTCCTGTGAGTCTAGATTTTCGAATCCGGCGCAAAAATGATAGTTAATTCTAACGTTCAGGGCCTTGTATTGACGATGGAACACTCAAATTGCGTCGCCATCCAATACATCGTCCTCCAACCGACTTGTCTCCAAGGGTCAATAGCTGCCACGGGCACCTTGTGATCGTTCTGCTGTGAGTCTAGATTTTCGAACCCGACGCAAAACTGATTGTTAATTGTAACGTTCAGGGCCACCAAATGACAATGGAACACTCAAATTGAATCGAGATTCAATACATCGTCCTCCAGCCGACTTGTCTCCAAGGGTCTATTGCTGCCTCGGGCACCTTATGGTCGTTCTCTTGTAAGTCTAGATTTTCGAATCCGACGCAAAAATGATAGTTAATTGTAACGTTCAGGGCCTCCTAATGACGATGGAACTCTCAAATTGCGTCGAGATTCAATACATCGTCCTTCAGCCGACTTGTCTCCAAGGGTCTATTGCTGCCTCGGCCACCTTATGGTCGTTCTCCTGTGAGTCTAGATTTTCGAATCCGACGCAAAAATGATAGTTAATTATAACGTTCAGGGCCTTCTAATGACGATGGAACACTCAAATTGCGTCGAGATTCAATACATCGGCCTCCAGCCGACTTGTCTCCAAGGGGATATCGCTGCCTCGGGCACCACATGGTCCGTCTCCGGTGATTCTACGTTTTCGAATCCGACGCAAAACTCATAGTTAATTGCAACGTTCAGGGCCTCCTATTGGCGATGGAACACTCAAATTGCGTCGAGATACAATACATCGACCTCCAGCCGACTTGTCTCCAAGGGTCTATTGCTGCCTCGGGCACCTTATGGTCGTTCTCCTGTGAGTCTAGATTTTCGAATCCGACGCAAAAATGATAGTTAATTGTAACGTTCAGCGCCTCCTAAAGACGATGGAACACTCAAATTGCGTCGAGATTCAATACATCGGCCTCCAGCCGACTTGGCTCCAAGGGGATATTGCTGTCACGGGCAAAATACGATCCTTCTCCTGTGAGTCTAGATTTACGAATCCGACGAAAAACTGATAGTTAATTGTAAATTCAGGGCCTCCTAATGACGATGGAACACTCAAATTGCGTCGCGATCCAATACATCGTCTTCCAGCCGACTTGTCTCCAAAGGGTATATTGCTGTCTCAAGCAACGTATGAACTTCTCCTGTGAGTAGATTTTCGAATCCGACGCTGAAATGATTGTTAATTGTGACGTTTAGGGCCTCCTAATGACGATGGAACACCCAAATTGCGTCGAGATTCAATACATCGGCCTCCAGCCGACTTGTCTCCAAGGGTCTGTTGCTGCCTCGGGCACCTTATGGTCGTTCTCCTGTGAGTTTAGATTATCGAATCCGACGCAAAAATGATAGTTAATTGTAACGTTCAGGGCCTCCTAATGCCGATGGAACACTCAAATTGCGTCGAGATTCAATACATCGGCCTCTAGCCGACTTGTCTCGAAGGGGATATTGCTGTCTCGGGCACCTTATGATCCTTCTAATGTGAGTCTAGATATTGAATCCGACGTAAAAATGATAGTGAATAGTAACGTTCAGGGCCGCCTAATGACGATAGAAGACTCAAATTGCGTCGAGATTCAATACATCGTCCTCCAGCCGACTTGTCTCCAAGGGTCTGTTGCTGCCTCGGGCACCTTATGGTCGTTCTCCTGTGAGTCTAGATTTTCGAATCCGACGAAAAATGATAGTTAATTGTAACGTTCAGGGCCTTGTGATGACGATGGAACACTCAAATTGCGTCGAGATTCAATACATCGGCCTCCAGCCGACTTGTCTCCAAGGGTCTAATGCTGCCTCGGGCACCTTATGGTCGTTCTCCTGTGAGTTTAGATTATCGAATCCGACGCAAAAAAGATAGTTAATTGTAACGTTGAGGCCGACCTAATGACGATGGAACACTCAAATTGCGTCGAGATTCAATACATCGGCCTCCAGCCGACTTGTTTCCAAGGGGATATTGCAGTCTCGTGCACCATATGATCCTTCTCCTGTTAGTAGATTTTCGAATCCGACGCTAAAATGATAGTTAACTGTAACGTTCAGGGCCTCCTAATGCCGATGGAACACTGAAATTGCGTCGAGATTCAATACATCGGCCTCCAGCCGACTTGTCTCCAAGGGTCTGTTGCTCCCTCGGGCACCTTATGGTCGTTCTCCTGTGAGTTTAGATTATCGAATCCGACGCAAAAATGATAGTTAATTGTAACGTTTAGGGCCTTGTAATGACGATGGAACACTCAAATTGCGTCGCGATCCAATACATCATCCTAAAGCTGACTTGTCTACAAGGGGATTTTGCTGCCTCGGGCTCCATGTGGTCCGTCTCCTATGAGTCTAGATTTTCGAATCCGACGCAAAACTGATAGTTAATTGTAACGTTCAGGGCCTCCTAATGACGATGGAACACTAAAATTGCGTCAAGAAGCAATACATCGGCCTCCAGCCGACTTGTCCCCAAGGGTCTATTGCTGCCTCGGGCACCTTATGGTCGTTCTCCTGTGAGTTTAGATTATCGAATCCGACGCAAAAATGATAGTTAACTGTAACATTCAGGGCCTACTAATGCCGATGGAACACTCAATTTGCGTCGTGATTCAATACATCGGCCTCCAGCCGACTTGTCTCCAAGGGTCTATTGCTGCCTCGGGCACCTTATGGTCGTTCTCTTGTAAGTCTAGATTTTCGAATCCGACGGAAAAAGGATAGTTAATTGTAACGTTCAGGGCGTCCTAATGACGATGGGACACTCAAATTGCTTCGAGATTCAATACATCGTCCTCCAGCCGACTTGTCTCCAAGGGTCTGTTGCTGCCTCGGGCACTTTATGGTCGTTCTCCTGTGAGTTTAGATTATCGAATCCGACGCAAAAATGATAGTTAATTGTAACGTTTAGGACCTCCTAATGACGATGGGACACTCAAATTGCTTCGAGATTCAATACATCGTCCTCCAGCCGACTTGTCTCCAAGGGTCTAATGCTGCCTCGGGCACCTTATGGTCGTTCTCTTGTAAGTCTAGATTTTCGAATCCGACGGAAAAAGGATAGTTAATTGTAACGTTCAGGGCGTCCTAATGACGATGGGACACTCAAATTGCTTCGAGATTCAATACATCGTCCTCCAGCCGACTTGTCTCCAAGGTTCTAATGCTGCCTCGGGCACCTTATGGTCGTTCTCTTGTAAGTCTAGATTTTCGAATCCGACGGAAAAAGGATAGTTAATTGTAACGTTCAGGGCCTCCTAATGACGATGGACACTCAAATTGCGTCGAGATTCAATACATCGTCCTCCAGCCGACTTGTCTCCAAGGGTCTATTGCTGCCTCGGGCACCTTATGGTCGTTCTCCTGTGAGTCTAGATTTTCGAATCCGACGCAGAACTCATAGTTAATTGCAACGTTCAGGGCCTCCTATTGGCGATGGAACACTCAAATTGCGTTGAGATTCAATACATAGACCTCCAGCCGACTTGGCTCCAAGGGTCTATTGCTGCCTTGGGCACCTTATGGTCGCTCTCCTGTGAGTCTAGATTTTCGAATCCGACGCAAAAATGATAGTTAATTGTAACGTTCAGCGCCTCCTAAAAACGATGGAACACTCAAATTGCGTCGAGATTCAATACATCGGCCTCCAGCCGACTTGTCTCCAAGGGGATATTGCTGTCACGCGCACAATACGATCCTTCTCCTGTGAGTCTAGATTTACGAATCCGACGAAAAACTGATAGTTAATTGTAAATTCAGGGCCTCCTAATGAAGATGGAACACTCAAATTGCGTCGCGATCCAATACATCGTCCTCCAGCCGACTTGTCTCCAAGGGGTATATTGCTGTCTCGAGCACCGTATGAACTTCTCCTGTGAGTAGAATTTCGAATCCGACGCTGAAATGATTGTTAATTGTAACGTTCAGGGCCTCCTAATGACGATGGAACACTCAAATTGCGTCGAGATTCAATACATCGGCAACCACCGGACTTGTCTCCAAGGGGATTTTACTGTCTCGGGCACCTTATGGTCGTTCTCCTGTGAGTTTAGATTATCGAATCCGACGCAAAAATGATAGTTAATTGTAACGTTGAGTCGACCCAATGACGATGGAACACTCAAATTGCGTCGATATTCTATACATCGGCCTCCAGTCGATTTGTCTCCAAGGGGTAGATTGCTGTCTCGAGCACCGTATGAACTTCTCCTGTTAGTAGATTTTCGAATCCGACGCTAAAATGATAGTTAACTGTAACGTTCAGGGCCTCCTAATGCCGATGGAACACTGAAATTGCGTCGAGATTCAATACATCGGCCTCCAGCCGACTTGTCTCCAAGGGTCTGTTGCTCCCTCGGGCACCTTATGGTCGTTCTCCTGTGAGTTTAGATTATCGAATCCGACGCAAAAATGATAGTTAATTGTAACGTTTAGGGCCTTGTAATGACGATGGAACACTCAAATTGCGTCGCGATCCAATACATCGTCCTCCAGCTGACTTGTCTCCAAGGGTCTATTGCTGCCTCGGGCTCCATGTGGTCCGTCTCCTGTGAGTCTAGATTTTCGAATCCGACGCGAAACTGATAGTTAATTGTAACGTTCAGGGCCTCCTAATGACGATGGAACACTCAAATTGCGTCAAGAAGCAATACATCGGCCTCCAGCCGACTTGTCTCCACGGGTCTATTGCTGCCTCGGGCACCTTATGGTCGTTCTCCTGTGAGTTTAGATTATCGAATCCGACGCAAAAATGATAGTTAACTGTAACATTCAGGGCCTCCTAATGACGATGAGACACTCAAATTGCTTCGAGATTCAATACATCGTCCTCCAGCCGACTTGTCTCCAAGGGTCTAATGCTGCCTCGGGCACCTTATGGTCGTTCTCTTGTAAGTCTAGATTTTCGAATCCGACGGAAAAAGGATAGTTAATTGTAACGTTCAGGGCCTCCTAATGACGATGGGACACTCAAATTGCTTCGAGATTCAATACATCGTCCTCCAGCCGACTTGTCTGCAAGGGTCTAATGCTGCCTCGGGCACCTTATGGTCGTTCTCTTGTAAGTCTAGATTTTCGAATCCGACGGAAAAAGGATAGTTAATTGTAACGTTCAGGGCCTCCTGATGACGATGGACACTCAAATTGCGTCGAGATTCAATACATCGACCTCCAGCCGACTTGTCTCCAAGGGTCTATTGCTGCCTCGGGCACCTTATGGTCGTTCTCCGGTGAGTCTAGATTTTCGAATCCGACGCAGAACTCATAGATAATTGTAACGTTCAGGGCCTCCTATTGGCGATGGAACACTCAAATTGCGTTGAGATTCAATACATCGACCTCCAGCCGACTTGTCTCCAAGGGTCTATTGCTGCCTCGGGCACCTTATGGTCGTTCTCCTGTGAGTCTAGATTTTCGAATCCGACGCAAAAATGATAGGTAATTGTAACGTTCAGCGCCTCCTAAAGACGATGGAACACTCAAATTGCGTCGAGATTCAATACATCGGCCTCCAGCCGACTTGTCTCCAAGGGGATATTGCTGTCACGGGCACAATACGATCCTTCTCCTGTGAGTCTAGATTTACGAATCCGACGAAAAACTGATAGTTAATTGTAAATTCAGGGCCTCCTAATGAAGATGGAACACTCAAATTGCGTCGCGATCCAAAACATCGTCCTCCAGCCGACTTGTTTCCAAGGGGTATATTGCTGTCTCGAGCACCGTATGAACTTCTCCTGTGAGTAAATTTTCGAATCCGACGCTGAAATGATTGTTAATTGTAACGTTCAGGGCCTCCTAATGACGATGGAACACTCAAATTGCGTCGAGATTCAATACATCGGCCTCCAGCCGACTTGTCTCCAAGGGTCTGTTGCTGCCTCGGGCACCTTATGTTCGTTCTTCTGTGAGTTTAGATTATCGAATCCGACGCAAAAATGATAGTTAATTGTAACGTTCAGGGCCTCCTAATGCCGATGGAACACTCCAATTGCGTCGAGATTCAATACATCGGCCTCCAGCCGACTTGTCTCCAAGGGTCTGTTGCTCCCTCGGGCACCATATGATCCTTCTCCTGTGAGTCTAGATTTTCGAATCCGACGTAAAAATGATAATGAATAGTAACGTTCAGGGCCTTGTAATGACGATGGAACACTCAAATTGCGTCGCGATCCAATACATCGACCTCCAGCCGACTTATCTCCAAGGGTCTGTTGCTGCCTCGGGCACCTTATGGTCGTTCTCCTGTGAGTCTAGATTTTCGGATCCGACGAAAAATGATAGTTAATTGTAAGGTTCAGGGCCTCCTAATGACGATGGAACACTCAAATTACGTCGAGATTCAATACATCGGCCTCCAGCGTACTTGTCTCCAAGGGGATATTGCTGTCTCGAGCACCGTATGAACTTCTCCTGTGAGTAGATTATCGAATCCGACGCAAATATGATAGTAATTTGTAACGTTTAGGGCCTCCTAATGACGATGGAACACTCAAATTGCGTCGAGATTCAATACATCGGCAACCAGCGAACTTGTCTCCAAGGGTCTGTTGCTGCCTCGGGCACCTTATGGTCGTTCTCCTGTGAGTCTAGATTTTCGAATCCGACGAAACATGATAGTTAATTGTGACGTTCAGGGCCTTGTAAAGACGATGGAACACTCAAACTGCGTCGAGATTCAATACATCGGCCTCCAGCCGACTTGTCTCCAAGGGTCTAATGCTGCCTCGGGCACCTTATGGTCGTTCTCCTGTGAGTTTAGATTATCGAATCCGACGCAAAAATGATAGTTAATTGTAACGTTGAGTCGACCCAATGACGATGGAACACTCAAATTGCGTCGATATTCAATACATCGGCCTCCAGTCGATTTGTCTCCAAGGGGTATATTGCTGTCTCGAGCACCGTATGAACTTCTCCTGTGAGTAGATTTTCGAATCCGACGCGAAACTGATAGTTAATTGTAAGGTTTAGGGCCTCCTAATGACGATGGACACTCAAATTGCGTCAAGATTCAATACGTCGTCCCCAGCCGACTTGTCTCCAAGGGTCTAATGCTGCCTCGGGCACCTTATGGTCGTTCTCCTGTGAGTCTAGATTTTCGAATCCGACGCTAAAATGATTGTTAATTGTAACGTTCAGGGCCTGCTAATGACGATGGAACACTCAAATTGCGTCAAGAGTCAATACATCGGTTTCCAGCCGACTTGTCTCCAAGGGTCTATTGCTGCCTCGGCCACCTTATGGTCGTTCTCCTGTGAGTCTAGATTTTCGAATCCGACGCAAAAATGATAGTTAATTGTAACGGTCAGGGCCTTCTAATGACGATAGAACACTCAAATTGCGTCGAGATTCAATACATCGGCCTCCAGCCGGCTTGTCTCCAAGGGGATATTGCTGTCACGGGCACAATACGATCCTTCTCCTGTGAGTCTAGATTTACGAATCCGACGAAAAACTGATAGTTAATTGTAAATTCAGGGCCTCCTAATGACGATGAAACACTCAAATTGCGTCGCGATCCAATAAATCGTCCTCCAGCCGACTTGTCTCCAAGGCGAATATTGCTGTCTCGAGCACCGTATGAACTTCTCCTGTTAGTAGATTTTCGAATCCGACGCTGACATGATTGTTAATTGTAACGTTCAGGGCCTCCTAATGACGATGGAACACTCAAATTGCGTCGAGATTCAATACATCGGCCTCCAGCCGACTTGTCGCCAAGGGTCTGTTGCTGCCTCGGGCACCTTACGGTCGTTCTCCTGTGAGTTTACATTATCGAATCCGACGCAAAAATGATAGTTAATAGTAACGTTCAGGGCCTCCTAATGACGATAGAAGACTCAAATTGCGTCGAGATTCAATACATCGTCCTCCAGCCGATTTGTCTCCAAGGGGATATAGCTGTCTCGGGCACCATATGATCCTTCTCGTGTGAGTCTAGATTTTCGAATCCGACGCAAAAATGATAGTGAATAGTAACATTCAGCGCCTCCTGATGACGATAGAACTCTCAAATTGCGTCGAGATTCAATACATCGTCCTCCAGCTGATTTGTCTCCAAGGGGATATTGCTGCCTCGGGCACCAAATGGTCCGTCTCCTGTGAGTCTGGATTTTTGAATCCGACGCGAAACTGATAGTTCATTATAACGTTCAGGGCCTCCTAATGCCGATGGAACACTCAAATTGCGTCGAGATTCAATACATCGTCCTCCAGCCGACTTGTCTCCAAGGGTCCATTGCTGCCTCGGGCACCTTATGGTCGTTCTAATGTGAGTCTAGATTTTCGAATCCGACGCAAAAATGATAGTTAATTGTAACGTTCAGGGCCTTGTAATGACGATGGAACACTCAAATTGCGTCGCGATCCAATACATCGTCCTCCAACCGACTTGTCTCCAAGGTCAATAGCTACCACGGGCACCTTGTGATCGTTCTGCTGTGAGTCTAGATTTTCGATCCCGACGCAGAACTGATTGTTTATTGTAACGTTCAGGGCCACCTAATGACGATGGAACACTCAAATCGAGTCGAGATTCAATACATCTGCTGCTCCAGCCGACTTGTCTCCAAGGGGATATTGCTGCCTCGGGCACCTTATGGTCGTTCTCTTGTAAGTCTAGATTTTCGAATCCGACGCAAAAATGATAGTTAATTGTAACGTTCAGGGCCTCCTAATGACGACGGAACTCTCAAATTGCGTCGAGATTCAATACATCGTCCTCCAGCCGACTTGTCTCCAAGGGTCTAATGCTGCCTCGGGCACCTTATGGTCGTTCTCCTGTGAGTCTCGATCTTCGAATCCGACGCAAAAATGATAGTTAATTGTAACGTTCAGGGACTCCTAAAGACGATGGAAAACTCAAATCCCGTCGAGAGTCAATACATCGACCTCCAGTCGACTTGTATCCAAGGGGATATAGCAGTCTCGTGCACCATATGATCCTTCTCTTGTTAGTAGAATTTCGAATCCGTCGTTAAAATGATAGTTAACTGTAACGTTCAGGGCCTCCTAATGCCGATGGAACACTCAATTTGCGTCGAGATTCAATACATCGGCCTCCAGCCGACTTGTCTCCATGGGTCTGTTGCTGCCTCGGGCACCTTATGGTCGTTCTCCTGTGAGTTTAGATTATCGAATCCGACGCAAAAATGATTGTTAATTGTAACGTTTAGGGCCTCCTAATGACGATGGGACACACAAATTGCGTCGAGATTCAATACATCGTCCTCCAGTCGACTTGTCTCCATGGGGATATTACTGCCTCCGGCCTCTTATGTTCGCTCTCTTGTGAGTTTAGATTTTCGAATCCGACGCGAAACTGATTGTTAATTGTAACGTTCAGGGCTTCCTAATGACGATGGAACTCTCAAATTGCGTCGAGATTCAATACATCGTCCTCCAGCCGACATGTCTCCAAGGGTCAATTGCTGCCTCGGGCACCTTATGGTCGTTCTCCTGTGAGTCTAGATCTTCGAATCAGACGCAAAAATGATAGTTAACTGTAACGTTCAGGGCTTTCTAATGACGATGGAACACTCAAATTGCGTCGAGATTCAATACATCGGCCTCCAGCCGACTTGTCTCCAAGGGGATATCGCTGCCTCGGGCACCACATGGTCCGTCTCCGGTGATTCTACGTTTTCGAATCCGACGCAAAACTCATAGTTAATTGTAACGTTCAGGGCCTCCTATTGGCGATGGAACACTCAAATTGCGTCGAGATTCAATACATCGACCTCCAGCCGACTTGTCTCCAAGGGTCAATTGCTTAACCGGGCACCTTATGGTCGTTCTCCTGTGAGTCTAGATTTTCGAATCCGACGCAAAAATGATAGTTAATTGTAACGTTCAGGGCCTCCTAATGACGATGGAACTCTCAAATCGCGTCGAGATTCAATACATCGTCCTCCAGCCGACTTGTCTCCAAGGGTCTATTGCTGCCTCGGGCACCGTATGGTCCGTCTCCTGTGAGTCTAGATTTTCGAATCCGACGCAAAAATGATAGTGAATAGTAACGTTCAGCGCCTCCTGATGACGATAGAATCCTCAAATGGAGTCGAGATTCAATACATCGACCTCCAGCCGACTTGTCTCCAAGGCGATATTGCTGCCTCGGGCCCCATGTGGTCCGTCTCCTGTGAGTCTAGATTTTCGAATCCGACGCAAAACTGATAGTTAATTATAACGTTCAGGGCGACCTAATGACGATGGAACACTCAAAATGCGTCGAGATTCAATACATCGGCCTCCAGTCGATTTGTCTCCTGGGGGCATATTGCTGTCTCGAGCACCGTATGAACTTCTCCTGTGAGTAGATTTTCGAATGATTGTTAATTGTAACGTTCAGGGCCTCCTAATGACGATGGAACACTCAATTTGCGTCGAGATTCGATACATAGGCCTCCAGCGGACTTGTCTCCAAGGGTCTATTGCTGCCTCGAGCACCTTATGGTCGTTCTCATGTGACTCTAGATTTTCGAATCTGACGCAAATATGATAGTTAATTGTAACGTTCAAGGTCTCCTATTGACGATGGAACACTCAAACTGCGTCGAGATTCAATACATCGGCCTACAGCGGACTTGTCTCCAAGCGGATATTGCTGTCTCGGGCACCATATGATCCTTCTCCTGTGAGTCTAGATTTTCGAATCCGACGCAAAAATGATAGTGATTAGTAACGTTCAGCGCCCCCTGATGACGATAGAACTCTCAAATTGCGTCGAGATTCAATACATCGTCCTCCAGCTGATTTGTCTCCAAGGGGATATTGCTGCCTCGGGCACCAAATGGTCCATCTCCTGTGAGTCTGGATTTTTGAATCCGACGCGAAATGACGATGGAGCACTCAAATTGCGTCGCGATTCAATACATCGTCCTCCAGCGGACTGGTCTCCAAGGGTCAATAGCTGCCACGGGCACCTTGTTATCGTTCTGCTGTGAGTCTAGATTTTCGAACCCGACGCAAAACTGATTGTTAATTGTAACGTTCAGGGCCACCTAATGACGATGGAACACTCAAATTGAGTCAAGATTCAATACATTGACCTCCAGCCGACTTGTCTCCAAGGGTCTATTGCTGCCTCGGGCACTTTATGGTCGTTCTCCTGTTAATAGATTTTCGAATCCGACGCTAAAATGATAGTTAACTGTAACGTTCAGGGCCTCCTAATGCCGATGGAACACACAAATTGCGTCGAGATTCAATACATCGGCCTCCAGCCGACTTGTCTCCAAGGGTCTATTGCTGCCTCGGGCACCTTATGGTCGTTCTCCTGTGAGTTTAGATTATCGAAGCCGACGCAAAAATGACAGTTAATTGTAACGTTCAGGGCCTCCTATTGCCGATGGAACACTCAAATTGTGTCGAGATTCAATACATCGGCCTCCAGCCGACTTGTCTCCAAGGGTCTATTGCTGCCTCGGGCACCTTATGGTCGTTCTCCTGTGAGTCTAGATTTTCGAATCCGACGCAAAAATGATAGTTAATTGTAACGTTCAGGGCCTTGTAATGACCATGGAACACTCAAATTGCGTCAAGATTCAATACATCGGCCTCCAGCCGACTTGTCTCCAAGGGTCTGTTGCTGCCTCGGGCACCTTATGGACGTTCTCCTGTGAGTTTAGATTATCGAATCCGACGCAAAAAGGATAGTTAATTGTAACGTTTAGGGCGTCCTAATGACGATGGGACACACAAATTGCGTCGAGATTCAATACATCGTCCTCCAGTCGACTTGTCTCCATGGGGATATTACTGCCTCCGGCCTCTTATGTTCGCTCTCATGTGAGTTTAGATTTTCGAATCCGACGCGAAACTGATTGTTAATTGTAACGTTCAGGGCTTCCTAATGACGATGGAACTCTCAAATTGCGTCGAGATTCAATACATCGTCCTCCAGCCGACATGACTCCAAGGGTCTATTGCTGCCTCGGGCACCTTATGGTCGTTCTCCTGTGAGTCTAGATCTTTGAATCCGACGCAAAAATGATAGTTAACTGTAACGTTCAGGGCTTTCTAATGACGATGGAACACTCAAATTGCGTCGAGATTCAATACTTCGGCCTCCAGCCGACTTGCTTCCAAGGGGATATCGCTGCCTCGGGCACCACATGGTCCGTCTCCGGTGATTCTACGATTTCGAATCCGACGCAAAACTCATAGTTAATTGTAACGTTCAGGGCCTCCTATTGGCGATGGAACACTCAAATTGCGTCGAGATTCAATACATCGCCCTCCAGCCGTCTTGTCTCCAAGGGTCTATAGCTGAACCGGGCACCTTATGGTCGTTCTCCTGTGAGTCTAGATTTTCGAATCCGACGCAAAAATGATAGTTAATTGTAACGTTCAGGGCCTCCTAATGACGATGGAACTCTCAAATCGCGTCGAGATTCAATACATCGTCCTCCAGCCGACTTGTCTCCAAGGGTCTATTGCTGCCTCAGGCACCGTATGGTCATTCTCCTGCGAGTCTAGAATTTAGAATCCGACGCAAAACTGATAGTTAAATGTAATGCTCAGGGCCTCTTAATGACGATGGAACACTCAAATTGCGTCGAGAGTCAATACATCTTCCTCCAGCCGACTTGACTACAAGGGGATATTGCTGCCTCGGGCTCCATGTGGTCCGTCTCCTGTGAGTCTAGATTTTCGAATCCGACGCGAAACTGATAGTTAATTGTAAGGTTCAGGGCCTCCTAATGACGATGGAACACTCAAATTGCGTCGAGATTTAATACATCGGCCTCCAGCGGACGTGTCTCCAAGGGGATATTGCTGTCTCGGGCACCAAATGATCCTTCTCCCGTGAGTCTAGAATTTCGAATCCGACGCAAAAATGATAGTGAATAGTAACGTTCCGCGCCTCCTGATGACGATAGAACTCTCAAATTGAGTCGAGATTTAATACATCGACCGCCAGCCGACTTGTCTCCAAGGGGATATTGCTGCCTCGGGCTCCATGTGGTCCGTCTCCTGTGAGTCTAGATTTTCGAATCCGACGCGAAACTGATAGTTAATTGTAACGTTCAGGGCTTCCTAATGACGATGGAACTCTCAAATTGCGTCGAGATTCAATACATCGTCCTCCAGCCGATTTGTCTCCAAGGGTCTATTGCTGCCTCGGGCACCTTATGGTCGTTCTCCTGTGAGTCTAGATCTTTGAATCCGACGCAAAAATGATAGTTAACTGTAACGTTCAGGGCTTTCTAATGACGATGGAACACTCAAATTGCGTCGAGATTCAATACTTCGGCCTCCAGCCGACTTGCCTCCAAGGGGATATCGCTGCCTCGGGCACCACATGGTCCGTCTCCGGTGATTCTACGATTTCGAATCCGACGCAAAACTCATAGTTAATTGTAACGTTCAGGGCCTCCTATTGGCGATGGAACACTCAAATTGCGTCGAGATTCAATACATCTCCCTCCAGCCGTCTTGTCTCCAAGGGTCTATAGCTGAACCGGGCACCTTATGGTCGTTCTCCTGTGAGTCTAGATTTTCGAATCCGACGCAAAAATGATAGTTAATTGTAACGTTCAGGGCCTCCTAATGACGATGGAACTCTCAAATCGCGTCGAGATTCAATACATCGTCCTCCAGCCGACTTGTCTCCAAGGGTCTATTGCTGCCTCAGGCACCGTATGGTCATTCTCCTGCGAGTCTAGAATTTAGAATCCGACGCAAAACTGATAGTTAAATGTAATGCTCAGGGCCTCTTAATGACGTTGGAACACTCAAATTGCGTCGAGAGTCAATACATCTTCCTCCAGCCGACTTGACTACAAGGGGATATTGCTGCCTCGGGCTCCATGTGGTCCGTCTCCTGTGAGTCTAGATTTTCGAATCCGACGCGAAACTGATAGTTAATTGTAACGTTTAGGGCCTCCTAATGACGGTGGGACACTCAAATTGCGTCGAGATTCAATACATCGGCCTCCAGCCGACTTGTCTCCAAGGGTCTATTGCTGCCTCGGGCACCTTATGGTCGTTCTCCTGTGAGTTTAGATTATCGAATCCGACGAAAAATGATAGTTAATTGTAACGTTTAGGGCCTCCTAATGACGATGGAATATTCAAATTGCGTCGATATTCAATACATCGGCCTCCAGCCGACTTGTCTCCAAGGGGATATTGCTGCCTCGGGCACCTTATGGTCGTTCCCCTGTGAGTTTAGATTATCGAATCCGACGCAAAAATGATTGTTAATTGTAACGTTTAGGGCCTCCTAATGACGATGGAACACTCAAATTGCGTCGCGATTCAATACACCGTCCTCCAGCGGATTGGTCTCCAAGGGGATATTGCTGCATCGGGCACCTTATGGTCTGTCTCCAGTGAGTCTAGATTTTCGAATCCGACGAAAAACTGATAGTTAATTGTAACATTCAGGGCCGCCTAATGACGATGGAACACACATTTTGCGTCGCGATCCAATACATCGTCCTCCAACCGACTTGTCTCCAAGGGTCAATAGCTGCCACGGGCACCTTGTGATCGTTCTGCTGTGAGTAGATTTTCGAATCCGACGCTAAAATGATTGTTAATTGTAACGTTCAGGGTCTCCTAATGACGATGGAACACTCAAATTGCGTCAAGAATCAAAACATCGGTTTCCAGCCGACTTGTCTCCGAGGGTCTATTGCTGCCTCGGGCACCTTATGGTCGTTCCCCTGTGAGTTTAGATTATCGAATCCGACGCAAAAATGATAGTTAATTGTAACGTTTAGGGCCTCCTAATGACGATGGAACACTCAAATTGCGTCGAGATTCAATACATCGGCCTCCAGCTGACTTGTCTCCATGGGGATATTGCTGTCTCGAGCACAATTTGATCCTTCTCCTGTGAGTCTAGATCTGCGAATCCGACGCAAAAATGATAGTGAATTGTAACGTTCAGCGCCTCCTAATGACGATAGAAGACTCAAATTGCGTCGAGATTCAATACATCGTCCTCCAGCCGATTTGTATCCAAGAGGATATTGCAGTCTCGTGCACCATAAGATCCTTCTCCTGTTAGTAGATTTTCGAATCCGACGCTAAAATGATAGTTAACTGTAACGTTCAGGGCCTCCTAATGCCGATGGAACACTCAAATTGCGTCGAGATTCAATACATCGGCCTCCAGCCGACTTGTCTCCAAGGGTCTGTTGCTGCCTCGGGCACCTTATGGTCGTTCTCCTGTGAGTTTAGATTATCGAATCCGACGCAAAAATGATAGTTAATTGTAACGTTCAGGTCCTCCTAATGACGATGGAACTCTCAAATTGCGTCGAGATTAAATACATCGTCCTCCAGCAGACTTGTCTCCAAGGGTCTATTGCTGCCTCGGGCACCTTATGGTCGTTCTCCTGTGAGTCTAGATTTTCGAATCCGACGCAAAAATGATAGTTAATTGTAACGTTCAGGGCCTCCTAATGCCGATGGAACACTCAAATTGCATCGAGATTCAATACATCGGCATTCAGCCGATTTGTGTCCAAGGGTCTATTGCTGCCTCGGGCACCTTATGGTCGTTCTATTGTGAGTCTAGATTTTCGAGTCCGACGCAAAAATGATAGTTAATTGTAACGTTTAGGGCCTCCTAATGCCGATGGAACACTCAAATTGCGTCGAGATTTAATACATCGCCCTCCAGCCGACTTGTTTACAAGGGGATATCGCTGCCTCGGGCACCACATGGTCCGTCTCCGGTGATTCTATGTTTTCGAATCCGACGCAAAACTCATAGTTAATTGTTACGTTCAGGGCCTCCTATTGGCGATGGAACACTCAAATTGCGTCGAGATTCAATACATCGACCTCCAGCCGACTTGTGTCCAAGGGTCAATTGCTGAACCGGGCACCTTATGGTCGTTCTCCTGTGAGTCTAGATTTTCGAATGCGATGCAAAAATGATAGTTAATTGTAACGTTCAGGGCCTCCTAATGACGATGGAACTCTCAAATCGCGTCGAGATTCAATACATCGTCCTCCAGCCGACTTGTCTCCAAGGGTCTACTGCTGCCTCGGGCACCGTATGGTCCTTCTCCTGTGAGTCTAGATTTTCGAATCCGACGCGAAACTGATAGTTAATTGTAAGGTTCAGGGCCTCCTAATGACGATGGAACACTCAAATTGCGTCGAGATTCAATACATCGGCCTCCAGCGGACTTGTCTCCAAGGGGATATTGCTGTCTCGGGCACCATATGATCCTTCTCCTGTGAGTCTAGATTTTCGAATCCGACGCAAAAATGATAGTGAATAGTAACGTTCAGCGCCTCCTGATGACGATAGAACTCTCAAATTGAGTCGAGATTCAATACATCGACCTCCAGCCGACTTGTCTCCAAGGGGATATTGCTGCCTCGGGCTCCATGTGGTCTGTCTCCTGTGAGTCTAGATTTTCGAATCCGACGCGAAACTGATAGTTAATTGTAACGTTCAGGGCCTCCTAATGACGATGGAACACTCAAATTGCGTCGCGATCCAATACATCGTCCTCCAGCCGACTTGTCTCCAAGGGTCTATTGCTGCCTCGGGCACCTTATGGTCGTTCTCTTATAAGTCTACATTTTCGAATCCGACGCAAAACTGATAGTTCATTATAACGTTGAGGGCGACCTAATGACGATGGAACACTCAAAATGCGTCGAGATTCAATACATCGGCCTCCAGTCGATTTGTCTCCAAGGGGTATATTGCTGTCTCGAGCACCGTATGAACTTCTCCTGTGAGTAGTTTTTCGAGCTATTGTTAATTGTAACGTTCAGGGCCTCCTAATGACGATGGAACACTTAAATTGCGTCGAGATTCGATACATCGGCCTCCAGCGGACTTGTCTCCAAGGGTCTATTGCTGCCTCGAGCACCTTATGGTCGTTCTCCTGTGAGTCTAGATTTTCGAATCCGACGAAAAAATGATAGTTAATTGTAACGGTCAGGGCCTTGTAATGCCGATGGAACACTCAAATTGCGTCGAGATTCAATACATCGGCCTCCAGCCGACTTTTCTCCAAGGGTCTGTTGCTGCCTCGGGCACCTTATGGCCGTTCTCCTGTGAGTTTAGATTATCGAATCCGACGCAAAAATGATAGTTAATTGTAACGTTTAGGGCCTCCTAATGACGGTGGGACACTCAAATTGCGTCGAGATTCAATACATCGGCCTCCAGCCGACTTGTCTCCAAGGGTCTGTTGCTGCCTCGGGCACCTTATGGTCGTTCTCCTGTGAGTTTAGATTATCGAATCCGACGAAAAATGATAGTTAATTGTAACGTTTAGGGCCTCATAATGACGATGGAATATTCAAATTGCGTCGATATTCAATACATCGGCCTCCAGCCGACTTGTCTCCAAGGGGATATTGCTGCCTCGGGCACCTTATGGTCGTTCCCCTGTGAGTTTAGATTATCGAATCCGACGCAAAAATGATTGTTAATTGTAACGTTTAGGGCCTCCTAATGACGATGCAACACTCAAATTGCGTCGCGATTCAATACACCGTCCTCCAGCGGAATGGTCTCCAAGGGGATATTGCTGCATCGGGCACCTTATGGTCTGTCTCCAGTGAGTCTAGATTTTCGAATCCGACGAAAAACTGATAGTTAATTGTAACATTCAGGGCCGCCTAATGACGATGGAACACTCATTTTGCGTCGCGATCCAATACATCGTCCTCCAACCGACTTGTCTCCAAGGGTCAATAGCTGCCACGGGCACCTTGTGATCGTTCTGCTGTGAGTAGATTTTCGAATCCGACGCTAAAATGATTGTTAATTGTAACGTTCAGGGTCTCCTAATGACGATGGAACACTCAAATTGCGTCAAGAATCAAAACATCGGTTTCCAGCCGACTTGTCTCCGAGGGTCTATTGCTGCCTCGGGCACCTTATGGTCGTTCCCCTGTGAGTTTAGATTATCGAATCCGACGCAAAAATGATAGTTAATTGTAACGTTTAGGGCCTCCTAATGACGATGGAACACTCAAATTGCGTCGAGATTCAATACATCGGCCTCCAGCTGACTTGTCTCCATGGGGATATTGCTGTCTCGAGCACAATTTGATCCTTCTCCTGTGAGTCTAGATCTGCGAATCCGACGCAAAAATGATAGTGAATTGTAACGTTCAGCGCCTCCTAATGACGATAGAAGACTCAAATTGCGTCGAGATTCAATACATCGTCCTCCAGCCGATTTGTATCCAAGAGGATATTGCAGTCTCGTGCACCATAAGATCTTTCTCCTGTTAGTAGATTTTCGAATCCGACGCTAAAATGATAGTTAACTGTAACGTTCAGGGCCTCCTAATGCCGATGGAACACTCAAATTGCGTCGAGATTCAATACATCGGCCTCCAGCCGACTTGTCTCCAAGGGTCTGTTGCTGCCTCGGGCACCTTATGGTCGTTCTCCTGTGAGTTTAGATTATCGAATCCGACGCAAAAATGATAGTTAATTGTAACGTTCAGGTCCTCCTAATGACGATGGAACTCTCAAATTGCGTCGAGATTAAATACATCGTCCCCCAGCAGACTTGTCTCCAAGGGTCTATTGCTGCCTCGGGCACCTTATGGTCGTTCTCCTGTGAGTCTAGATTTTCGAATCCGACGCAAAAATGATAGTTAATTGTAACGTTCAGGGCCTCCTAATGCCGATGGAACACTCAAATTGCGTCGAGATTCAATACATCGGCATTCAGCCGATTTGTGTCCAAGGGTCTATTGCTGCCTCGGGCACCTTATGGTCGTTCTATTGTGAGTCTAGATTTTCGAGTCCGACGCAAAAATGATAGTTAATTGTAACGTTTAGGGCCTCCTAATGCCGATGGAACACTCAAATTGCGTCGAGATTTAATACATCGCCCTCCAGCCGACTTGTTTACAAGGGTATATCGCTGCCTCGGGCACCACATGGTCCGTCTCCGGTGATTCTATGTTTTCGAATCCGACGCAAAACTCATAGTTAATTGTAACGTTCAGGGCCTCCTATTGGCGATGGAACACTCAAATTGCGTCGAGATTCAATACATCGACCTCCAGCCGACTTGTGTCCAAGGGTCAATTGCTGAACCGGGCACCTTATGGTCGTTCTCCTGTGAGTCTAGATTTTCGAATGCGATGCAAAAATGATAGTTAATTGTAACGTTCAGGGCCTCCTAATGACGATGGAACTCTCAAATCGCGTCGAGATTCAATACATCGTCCTCCAGCCGACTTGTCTCCAAGGGTCTATTGCTGCCTCGGGCACCGTATGGTCCTTCTCCTGTGAGTCTAGATTTTCGAATCCGACGCGAAACTGATAGTTAATTGTAAGGTTCAGGGCCTCCTAATGACGATGGAACACTCAAATTGCGTCGAGATTCAATACATCGGCCTCCAGCGGACTTGTCTCCAAGGGGATATTGCTGTCTCGGGCACCATATGATCCTTCTCCTGTGAGTCTAGATTTTCGAATCCGACGCAAAAATGATAGTGAATAGTAACGTTCAGCGCCTCCTGATGACGATAGAACTCTCAAATTGAGTCGAGATTCAATACATCGACCTCCAGCCGACTTGACTCCAAGGGGATATTGCTGCCTCGGGCTCCATGTGGTCTGTCTCCTGTGAGTCTAGATTTTCGAATCCGACGCGAAACTGATAGTTAATTGTAACGTTCAGGGCCTCCTAATGACGATGGAACACTCAAATTGCGTCGCGATCCAATACATCGTCCTCCAGCCGACTTGTCTCCAAGGGTCTATTGCTGCCTCGGGCACCTTATGGTCGTTCTCTTATAAGTCTAGATTTTCGAATCCGACGCAAAACTGATAGTTCATTATAACGTTCAGGGCGACCTAATGACGATGGAACACTCAAAATGCGTCGAGATTCAATACATCGGCCTCCAGTCGATTTGTCTCCAAGGGGTATATTGCTGTCTCGAGCACCGTATGAACTTCTCCTGTGAGTAGTTTTTCGAGTGATTGTTAATTGTAACGTTCAGGGCCTCCTAATGACGATGGAACACTCAAATTGCGTCGAGATTCGATACATCGGCCTCCAGCGGACTTGTCTCCAAGGGTCTATTGCTGCCTCGAGCACCTTATGGTCGTTCTCCTGTGAGTCTAGATTTTCGAATCTGACGCAAAAATGATAGTGAATAGTAACGTTCAGCGCCCCCTGATGACGATGGAACACACAAATTGCGTCGCGATTCTATACATCGTCCGCTAGCGGACTGGTCTCCAAGTGTCAATAGCTGCCACGGGCACCTTGTTATCGTTTTGCTGTGAGTCTAGATTTTCGAACCCGACGCAAAACTGATTGTTAATTGTAACGTTCAGGGCCACCTAATGACGATGGAACACTCAAATTGAGTCGAGATTCAATACATCGACCTCCAGCCGACTTGTCTCCAAGGGTCTATTGCTGCCTCGGGCACCTTATGGTCGTTCTCCTGTTAGTAGATTTTCGAATCCGACGCTAAAATGATAGTTAACTGTAACGTTCAGGGCCTCCTAATGCCGGTGGAACACTCAAATTGCGTCGAGATTCAATGCATCGGCCTCCAGCCGACTTGTCTCCAAGGGTCTATTGCTGCCTCGGGCACCTTATGGTCGTTCTCCTGTGAGTTTAGATTATCGAATCCGACGCAAAAATGACAGTTAATTGTAACGTTCAGGACCTCCTAATGCCGATGGAACACTCAAATTGCGTCGAGATTCAATACATCGACCTCCAGCCGACTTGTCTCCAAGGGTCTAATGCTGCCTCGGGCACCTTATGGTCGTTCTCCTGTGAGTCTCGATTTTCGAATCCGACGCAAAAATGATGGTTAATTGTAACGTTCAGGGACTCCTAAAGACGATGGGAAATTCAAATTCCGTCGAGAGTCAATACATCGACCTCCAGTCGACTTGTATCCAAGGGGATATAGCAGTCTCGTGCACCATATGATCCTTCTCCTGTTAGTAGATTTTCGAATCCGACGCAAAAATGATAGTTAATTGTAACGTTTAGGGCCTCCTAATGACGATGGGATACTCAAATTGCATCGGGATTCAATACATCGTCCTCCAGTCGACTTGTCTCCATGGGGATATTACTGCCTCCGGCCTCTTAAGTTCGCTCTCATGTGAGTCTCGATTTTCGAATCCGACGCGAAACTGATTGTTAATTGTAACGTTCAGGGCTTCCTAATGACGATGGAACTCTCAAATTGCGTCGAGATTCAATACATCGTCCTCCAGCCGACATGTCTCCAAGGGTCTATTGCTGCCTCGGGCACCTTATGGTCGTTCTCCTGTGAGTCTCGATCTTCGAATCCGACGCAAAAATGATAGTTAACTGTAACGTTCAGTACTTTCTAATGACGATGGAACACTCAAATTGCGTCGAGATTCATACATCGGCAGCCAGCCGACTTGTCTCCAAGTGGATATCGCTGATTCGGGCACCACATGGTATGTCTCCGGTGATTCTACGTTTTCGAATCCGACGCAAAACTCATAATTAATTGTAACGTTCAGGGCCTCCTATTGGCGATCGAACACTGAAATTGCGTCGAGATTCAATACATCGACCACCAGCCGACTTGTCTCCAAGGGTCTATTGCTGAACCGGGCACCTTATGGTCGTTCTCCTGTAAGTCTACATTTTCGAATCCGACGCAAAAATGATAGATAATTGTAACATTCAGGGCCTCCTAATGACGATGGAACTCTCAAATCGCGTCGAGATTCAACACATCGTCCTCCAGCCGACTTGTCTCCAAGGGTCTATTGCTGCCTCGGGCACCGTATGGTCGTTCTTCTGTGAGTCTAGAATTTAGAATCCGACGCAAATCTGATAGTTAAATGTAATGCTCGGGGCCTCTTAATGACGACGGAACACTCAAATTGCGTCGAGAGTCAATACATCTTCCTCCAGCCGACTTGTCTACAAGGGGATATTGCTGCCACGGGCTCCATGTGGTCCGTCTCCTGTGAGTCTAGATTTTCGAATCCGACGCAAAAATGATAGTGAATAGTAACGTTCAGCACCTCCTGATGACGATAGAACTCTCAAATTGAGTCGAGATTTAATACATCGACATCCAGCCGACTTGTCTCCAAGGGGATATTGCGGCCTCGGGCACCTTATGGTCGTTCTCTTGTAAGTCTAGATTTTTTGAATCCGACGCAAAACTGATAGTTCATTATAACGTTCAGGGCGACCTAATGACGATGGAACACTCAAATTGCGTCGAGATTCAATACATCGTCCTCCAGCTGATTTGTCTCCAAGGGGATATTGCTGCCTCGGGCACCAAATGGTCCGTCTCCTGTGGGTCTGGATTTTTGAATCCGACGCGAAATGACGATGGAGCACTCAAATTGCGTCGCAATTCAATACATCGTCCTCCAGCGGACTGGTCTCCAAGGGTCTAATGCTGCCTCGGGCACCTTGTTATCGTTCTGCTGTGAGTCTAGATTTTCGAACCCGACGCAAAACTGATTGTTAATTGTAACGTTCAGGGCCACCTAATGACGATGGAACACTCAAATTGCGTCGAGATTCAATACATCGACCTCCAGCCGACTTGTCTCCAAGGGGATATTGCGGCCTCGGGCTCCATGTTGTCCGTCTCCTGTGAGTCTAGATTTTCGAATCCGACGCGAAACTGATAGTTAATTGTAACGTTCAGGGCCTCCTAATGACGATGGAACACTCAAATTGCGTCGCGATATAATACATCGTCCTCCAGCCGACTTGTCTCCAAGGGTCTATTGCTGCCTCGGGCACCTTACGGTCGTTCTCTTGTAAGTCTAGATTTTCGAATCCGACGCAAAACTGATAGTTCATTATATCGCTCAGGGCGACCCAATGACGATGGAACACTCAAATTGCGTCGAGATTCAATACGTCGGCCTCCAGTCGATTTGTCTCCAAAGGGTATATTGCTGTCTCGAGCACAGTATGAACTTCTCCTGTTAGTAGATTTTCGAATGATTGTTAATTGTAACGTTCAGGGCCCCCTAATGACGATGGAACTCTCAAATTGCGTCGAGATTCAATACATCGTCCTCCAGCCGACTTGTCTCCAAGGGTCTATTGCTGCCTCGGGCACCTTACGGTCGTTCTCTTGTAAGTCTAGATTTTCGAATCCGACGCAAAACTGATAGTTCATTATATCGCTCAGGGCGACCCAATGACGATGGAACACTCAAATTGCGTCGAGATTCAATACGTCGGCCTCCAGTCGATTTGTCTCCAAAGGGTATATTGCTGTCTCGAGCACAGTATGAACTTCTCCTGTTAGTAGATTTTCGAATGATTGTTAATTGTAACGTTCAGGGCCCCCTAATGACGATGGAACACTCAAATTTGGTCGAGATTCAATACATCGGCCTCCAGCGGACTTGTCTCCAAGGGTCTATTGCTGCCTCGAGCACCCACTGGTCGTTGTCCTGTGAGTTTAGATTATCGAATCCGACGCAAAAATGATAGTTAATTGTATCGTTCAGGGCCTCCTAATGCCGATGGAACACTCAAATTGCGTCGAGATTTAATACATCGGCCTCCAGCCGACTTGTGTCCAAGGGTCTATTGCTGCCTCGGGCACCTTATGGTCGTTCTCCTGTGAGTCTAGATTTACGAATCCGACGCAAAAATGGTAGTTAATTGTAACGTTCAGGGCCTTGTAATGACGATGGAACACTCAAATTGCGTCAAGATTCAATACATCGGCCTCCAGCCGACTTGTCTCCAAGGGTCTGTTGCTGCCTCGGGCACCTTATGGACGTTCTCCCGTGAGTTTAGATTATCGAATCCGACGCAAAAAGGATAGTTAATTGTAACGTTTAGGGCCTCCTAATGACGATGGGACACTCAAATTGCGTCGAGATTCAATACATCGTCCTCCAGCCGACTTGTCTCCAAGGGTGTAATGCTGCCTCGGGCACCTTAAGGTCGTTCTCCTGTGAGTCTAGATTTTCGAATCCGACGCTAAAATGATAGTTAACTGTAACGTTCAGGGCCTCCTAATGCCGATGGAACACTCAAATTGCGTCGAGATTCAATACATCGGCCTCCAGCCGACTTGTCTCCAAGGGTCTATTGCTGCCTCGGGCACCTTATGGTCGTTCTCCTGTGAGTTTAGATTATCTAATCCGACGCAAAAATGATAGTTGATTGTAACGTTCAGGGCCTCCTAATGCCGATGGAACACTCAAATTGCGTCGAGATTCAATACATCGGCATTCAGCCGATTTGTGTCCAAGGGTCTATTGCTGCCTCGGGCACCTTATGGTCGTTCTCCTGTGAGTCTAGATTTTCGAATCCGACGCAAAAATGATAGTTAATTGTAACGTTTAGGGCCTCCTAATGCCGATGGAACACTCAAGTTGCGTCAAGATTCAATACATCGACCTCCAGCCGACTTGTCTCCAAGGGTCTAATGCTGCCTCGGGCACCTTATGGTCGTTCTCCTGTGAGTCTCGATTTTCGAATCCGACGCAAAAATGATGGTTAATTGTAACGTTCAGGGACTCCTAAAGACGATGGGAAATTCAAATTCCGTCGAGAGTCAATACATCGACCTCCAGTCGACTTGTATCCAAGGGGATATAGCAGTCTCGTGCACCATATGATCCTTCTCCTGTTAGTAGAATTTCGAATCCGTCGTTAATATGATAGTTAACTGTAACGTTCAGGGCCTCCTAATGCCGATGGAACACTCAAATTACGTCGAGATTCAATACATCGGCCTCCAGCCGACTTGTCTCCATGGGTCTGTTGCTGCCTCGGGCACCTTATGGTCGTTCTCCTGTGAGTTTAGATTATCGAATCCGACTCAAAAATGATAGTTAATTGTAACGTTTAGGGCCTCCTAATGACGATGGGACACTCAAATTGCATCGCGATTCAATACATCGTCCTCCAGTCGACTTGTCTCCATGGGGATATTACTGCCTCCAGCCTCTTATGTTCGCTCTCATGTGAGTCTCGATTTTCGAATCCGACGCGAAACTGATTGTTAATTGTAACGTTCAGGGCTTCCTAATGACGATGCAACTCTCAAATTGCGTCGAGATTCAATACATCGTCCTCCAGCCGACATGTCTCCAAGGGTCTATTGCTGCCTCGGGCACCTTATGGTCGTTCTCCTGTGAGTCTAGATCTTCGAATCCGACGCAAAAATGATAGTTAACTGTAACGTTCAGTACTTTCTAATGACGATGGAACACTCAAATTGCGTCGAGATTCAATACATCGGCGTCCAGTCGATTTGACTCCAAGGGGTATATTGCTGTCTCGAGCACCGTATGAATTTCTCCTGTGAGTAGATTTTCGAATGATTGTTAATTGTAACGTTCAGGGCCTCCTAATGACGATGGAACACTCAAATTGCGTAGAGATTCGATACATCGGCCTCCAGCGGACTTGTCTCCAAGGGTCTATTGCTGCCTCGAGCACCTTATGGTCGTTCTCCTGTGAGTCTAGATTTTCGAATCTGACGCAAAAATGATAGTTAATTGTAACGTTCTAGGTTTCCTAATGACGATGGAACACTCAAATTGCGTCGAGATTCAATACATCGTCCTCCAGTTGATTTGTCTCCAAGGGGATATTGCTGCCTCGGGCACCAAATGGTCCGTCACCTGTGGGTCTGGATTTTTGAATCCGACGCGAAATGACGATGGAGCACTCAAATTGCGTCGCAATTCAATACATCGTCCTCCAGCGGACTGGTCTCCAAGGGTCTATTGCTGCCTCGGGCACCTTGTTATCGTTCTGCTGTGAGTCTAGATTTTCGAACCCGACGCAAAACTGATTGTTAATTGTAACGTTCAGGGCCACCTAATGACGATGGAACACTCAAATTGCGTCGAGATTCAATACATCGACCTCCAGCCGACTTGTCTCCAAGGGGATATTACGGCCTCGGGCTCCATGTGGTCCGTCTCCTGTGAGTCTAGATTTTCGAGTCCGACGCGAAACTGATAGTTAATTGTAACGTTCAGGGCCTCCTAATGACGATGGAACACTCAAATTGCGTCGCGATATAATACATCGTCCTCCAGCCGACTTGTCTCCAAGGGTCTATTGCTGCCTCGGGCACCTTATGGTCGTTCTCCTGTGAGTCTAGATTTGCGAATCCGACGCAAAAATGATAGTTAATTGTAACGTTCAGGGCCTTGTAATGACGATGGAACACTCAACTTGCGTCAAGATTCAATACATCGGCCTCCAGCCGACTTCTCTCCAAGGGTCTGTTGCTGCCTCGGGCACCTTATGGACGTTCTCCTGTGTGTTTAGATTATCGAATCCGACGCAAAAAGGATAGTTAATTGTAACGTTTATTGCCTCCTAATGACGATGGGACACTCAAATTGCGTCGAGATTCAATACATCGTCCTCCAGCCGACTTGTCTCCAAGGGTCTAATGCTGCCACGGGCACCTTAAGGTCGTTCTCTTGTAAGTCTAGATTTTCGAATCCGACGCAAAAATGATAGTTAATTGTAACGTTCAGGGCCTCCTAATGACGATGGAACTCTCAAATTGCGTCGAGATTCAATACATCGTCCTCCAGCCGACTTGTCTCCAAGGGTCTATTGCTGCCTCGGGCACCTTATGGTCGTTCTCCTGTGAGTCTAGATTTTCGAATCCGACTCAAAAATAATAGTTAATTGTAACATTCAGGGCCTACTAATGACGATGGAACACTCATTTTGCGTCGCGATCCAATACATCGTCCTCCAACCGACTTGTCTCCAAGGGTCAATAGCTGCCACGGGCACCTTGTGATCGTTCTGCTGTGAGTCTAGATTTTCGAACCCGACGCAAAACCTATTGCTAACTGTAACGTCCAGGGCCTCCTAATGCCGATGGAATATTCAAATTGCGTCTAGATTCAATACATCGGCCTCCAGCCGGCTTGTCTCCAAGGGTCAATTGCTGCCTCGGGCGCCTTATGGTCGTTCTCCTGTGAGTCTAGATTTTCGAATCCGACGCAAAAATGATAGTTAATTGTAACGTTTAGGGCCTCCTAATGACGATGGGACACTCAAATTGCGTCGAGATTCAATACATCGTCCTCCAGCCGACTTGTCTCCATGGGGATATTACTCCCTCCGGCCTCTTATGTTCGCTCTCATGTGAGTCTAGATTTTCGAATCCGACGCGAAACTGATTGTTAATTGTAACGTTCAGGGCTTCCTAATGACGATGGAACACTCAAATTCCCTCGAGATTCAATACATCGGCATTCAGCCGGTTTGTCTCCAGGGGTCTATTGCTGCCTCGGGCACCGTATGGTCGTTCCCCTGTGAGTCAACATTTTGGAACCCGACGCAAAACTGATAGTTAATTGTAACATTCAGGGCCTCCTAATGACGATGGAACACTCATTTTGCGTCGCGATCCAATACATCGTCCTCCAACCGACTTGTCTCCAAGGGTCAATAGCTTGTGATCGTTCTGCTGTGAGTCTAGATTTTCGAACCCGAAGCAAAACTGATTGTTAACTGTAACGTTCAGGGCCTCCTAATGCCGATGGAACACTCAAATTGCGTCGAGATTCAATACATCGGCCTCCAGCCGACTTGTCTCCAAGGGTCTATTGCTGCCTCGGGCACCTTATGGTCGTTCTCCTGTGAGTCTAGATTTTCGAATCCGAAGCAAAAATGATAGTTAATTGTAACATTCAGGGCCTCCTAATGACGATGGAACACTCATTTTGCGTCGCGATCCAATACATCGTCCTCCAACCGACTTGTCTCCAAGGGTCAATAGCTGCCACGGGCACCTTGTGATCGTTCTGCTGTGAGTCTAGATTTTCGAACCCGACGCAAAACTGATTGTTAACTGTAACGTTCAGGGCCTCCTAATGCCGATGGAGCACTCAAATTGCGTCGAGATTCAACACATCGGCCTCCAGCCGACTTGTCTCCAAGGGTCTATTGCTGCCTCGGGCACCTTATGGTCGTTCTCCTGTTAGTAGATTTTCGAATCCGACGCTAAAATGATAGTTAACTGTAACGTTCAGGGCCTCCTAATGCCGACGGAACACTCAAATTGCGTCGAGATTCAATACATCGGCCTCCAGCCGACTTGTCTCCGAGGGGATTTTGCAGTCTCGTGCTTCATATGATCATTCTCCTGTTAGTAGATTTTCGAATCCGACGCTAAAATGATAGCTAACTGTAACGTTCAGGGCCTCCTAATGCCGATGGAACACTCAAATTGCGTCGATATTCAATACATCGGCCTCCAGCCGACTTGTCTCCGAGGGGATTTTGCAGTCTCGTGCACCATATGATCCATCTCCTGTTAGTAGATTTTCGAATCCGACGCAAAAATGATAGCTAACTGTAACGTTCAGGGCCTCCTAATGACGATGGAACACTCAAATTGCGTCGAGATTCAATACATCGGCCTCCAGCCGACTTGTCTCCAAGGGGATTTTGCAGTCTCGTGCACCATATGAACCTTCTCCTGTTAGTAGATTTTCGAATCCGACGCTAAAATGATAGTTAACTGTAACGTTCAGGGCCTCCTAATGCCGATGGAACACTCAAATTGCGTCGAGATTCAATACATCGGCCTCCAGCCGACTTGTCTCCAAGGGTCTATTGCTGCCTCGGGCACCTTATGGTCGTTCTCCTGTGAGTTTAGATTATCTAATCCGACGCAAAAATGATAGTTGATTGTAACGTTCAGGGCCTCCTAATGCCGATGGAACACTCAAATTGCGTCGAGATTCAATACATCGGCATTCAGCCGATTTGTGTCCAAGGGTCTATTGCTGCCTCGGGCACCTTATGGTCGTTCTCCTGTGAGTCTAGATTTTCGAATCCGACGCAAAAATGATAGTTAATTGTAACGTTTAGGGCCTCCTAATGCCGATGGAACACTCAAATTGCGTCAAGATTCAATACATCGACCTCCAGCCGACTTGTCTCCAAGGGTCTAATGCTGCCTCGGGCACCTTATGGTCGTTCTCCTGTGAGTCTCGATTTTCGAATCCGACGCAAAAATGATGGTTAATTGTAACGTTCAGGGACTCCTAAAGACGATGGGAAATTCAAATTCCGTCGAGAGTCAATACATCGACCTCCAGTCGACTTGTATCCAAGGGGATATAGCAGTCTCGTGCACCATATGATCCTTCTCCTGTTAGTAGAATTTCGAATCCGTCGTTAATATGATAGTTAACTGTAACGTTCAGGGCCTCCTAATGCCGATGGAACACTCAAATTGCGTCGAGATTCAATACATCGGCCTCCAGCCGACTTGTCTCCATGGGTGTGTTGCTGCCTCGGGCACCTTATGGTCGTTCTCCTGTGAGTTTAGATTATCGAATCCGACTCAAAAATGATAGTTAATTGTAACGTTTAGGGCCTCCTAATGACGATGGGACACTCAAATTGCATCGCGATTCAATACATCGTCCTCCAGTCGACTTGTCTCCATGGGGATATTACTGCCTCCGGCCTCTTAAGTTCGCTCTCATGTGAGTCTCGATTTTCGAATCCGACGCGAAACTGATTGTTAATTGTAACGTTTAGGGCTTCCTAATGACGATGGAACTTTCAAATTGCGTCGAGATTCAATACATCGTCCTCCAGCCGACATGTCTCCAAGGGTCTATTGCTGCCTCGGGCACCTTATGGTCGTTCTCCTGTGAGTCTAGATCTTCGAATCCGACGCAAAAATGATAGTTAACTGTAACGTTCAGTACTTTCTAATGACAATGGAACACTCAAATTGCGTCGAGATTCAATACATCGGCAGCCAGCCGACTTGTCTCCAAGTGGATATCGCTGCCTCGGGCACCACATGGTATGTCTCCGGTGATTCTACGATTTCGAATCCGACGCAAAACTCATAATTAATTGTAACGTTCAGGGCCTCCTATTGGCGATCGAACACTGAAATTGCGTCGAGATTCAATACATCGACCTCCAGCCGACTTGTCTCCAAGGGTCTATTGCTGAACCGGGCACCTTATGGTCGTTCTCCTGTAAGTCTACATTTTCGAATCCGACGCAAAAATGATAGATAATTGTAACATTCAGGGCCTCCTAATGACGATGGAACTCTCAAATCGCGTCGAGATTCAACACATCGTCCTCCAGCCGACTTGTCTCCAAGGGTCTATTGCTGCCTCGGGCACCGTATGGTCGTTCTCCTGTGAGTCTAGAATTTAGAATCCGACGCAAAACTGATAGTTAAATGTAATGCTCGGGGCCTCTTAATGACGATGGAACACTCAAATTGCGTCGAGAGTCAATACATCTTCCTCCAACCGACTTGTCTACAAGGGGATATTGCTGCCACGGGCTCCATGTGGTCCGTCTCCTGTGAGTCTAGTTTTTCGAATCCAACGCGAAACTGATAGTTAATTGTAAGGTTCAGGGCCTCCTAATGACGATGGAACACTCAAATTGCGTCGAGATTCAATACATCGGCCTCCAGCGGACTTGTCTCCAAGGGGATATTGCTGTCTCGGGCACCATATGTTCCTTCTCCTGTGAGTCTAGATTTTCGAATCCGACGCAAAAATGATAGTGAATAGTAACGTTCAGCACCTCCTGATGACGATAGAACTCTCAAATTGAGTCGAGATTTAATACATCGACATCCAGCCGACTTGTCTCCAAGGGGATATTGCGGCCTCGGGCACCTTATGGTCGTTCTCCTGTGAGTCTAGATTTTCGAATCTGACGCAAAAATGATAGTTAATTGTAACGTTCTAGGTCTCCTAATGACGATGGAACACTCAAATTGCGTCGAGATTCAATACATCGTCCTCCAGCTGATTTGTCTCCAAGGGGATATTGCTGCCTCGGGCACCAAATGGTCCGTCTCCTGTGGGTCTGGATTTTTGAATCCGACGCGAAATGACGATGGAGCACTCAAATTGCGTCGCAATTCAATACATCGTCCTCCAGCGGACTGGTCTCGCCTCGGGCACCTTGTTATCGTTCTGCTGTGAGTCTAGATTTTCGAACCCGACGCAAAACTGATTGTTAATTGTAACGTTCAGGGCCACCTAATGACGATGGAACACTCAAATTGCGTCGAGATTCAATACATCGACCTCCAGCCGACTTGTCTCCAAGGGGATATTGCGGCCTCGGGCTCCATGTGGTCCGTCTCCTGTGAGTCTAGATTTTCGAATCCGACGCGAAACTGATAGTTAATTGTAACGTTCAGGGCCTCCTAATGACGATGGAACACTCAAATTGCGTCGCGATATAATACATCGTCCTCCAGCCGACTTGTCTCCAAGGGTCTATTGCTGCCTCGGGCACCTTATGGTCGTTCTCCTGTGAGTCTAGATTTACGAATCCGACGCAAAAATGATAGTTAATTGTAACGTTCAGGGCCTTGTAATGACGATGGAACACTCAACTTGCGTCAAGATTCAATACCACGGCCTCCAGCCGACTTCTCTCCAAGGGTCTGTTGCTGCCTCGGGCACCTTATGGACGTTCTCCTGTGTGTTTAGATTATCGAATCCGACGCAAAAAGGATAGTTAATTGTAACGTTTATTGCCTCCTAATGACGATGGGACACTCAAATTGCGTCGAGATTCAATACATCGTCCTCCAGCCGACTTGTCTCCAAGGGTCTAATGCTGCCACGGGCACCTTAAGGTCGTTCTCTTGTAAGTCTAGATTTTCGAATCCGACGCAAAAATGATAGTTAATTGTAACGTTCAGGGCCTCCTAATGACGATGGAACTCTCAAATTGCGTCGAGATTCAATACATCGTCCTCCAGCCGACTTGTCTCCAAGGGTCTATTGCTGCCTCGGGCACCTTATGGTCGTTCTCCTGTGAGTCTAGATTTTCGAATCCGACTCAAAAATAATAGTTAATTGTAACATTCAGGGCCTACTAATGACGATGGAACACTCATTTTGCGTCGCGATCCAATACATCGTCCTCCAACCGACTTGTCTCCAAGGGTCAATAGCTGCCACGGGCACCTTGTGATCGTTCTGCTGTGAGTCTAGATTTTCGAACCCGACGCAAAACTTATTGTTAACTGTAACGTCCAGGGCCTCCTAATGCCGATGGAACATTCAAATTGCGTCTAGATTCAATACATCGGCCTCCAGCCGGCTTGTCTCCAAGGGTCTATTGCTGCCTCGGGCACCTTATGGTCGTTCTCCTGTGAGTCTAGATTTTCGAATCCGACGCAAAAATGATAGTTAATTGTAACGTTTAGGGCCTCCTAATGACGATGGGACACTCAAATTGCGTCGAGATTCAATACATCGTCCTCCAGCCGACTTGTCTCCATGGGGATATTACTCCCTCCGGCCTCTTATGTTCGCTCTCATGTGAGTCTAGATTTTCGAATCCGATGCGAAACTGATTGTTAATTGTAACGTTCAGGGCTTCCTAATGACGATGGAACACTCAAATTGCCTCGAGATTCAATACATCGGCATTCAGCCGGTTTGTCTCCAAGGGTCTATTGCTGCCTCGGGCACCGTATGGTCGTTCCCCTGTGAGTCAACATTTTGGAACCCGACGCAAAACTGATAGTTAATTGTAACATTCAGGGCCTCCTAATGCCAATGGGACACTCATTTTGCATCGCGATCCAATACATCGTCCTCTAGCCGACTTGTCTCCAAGGGTCTATTGCTGCCTCGGGCACCTTAAGGTCGTTCTCTCGTAAGTCTAGATTTTCGAATCCGACGCAAAAATGATAGTTAATTGTAACGTTCAGGGCCTCCTAATGACGATGGAACTCTCAAATTGCGTCGAGATTCAATACATCGTCCTCCAGCCGACTTGTCTCCAAGGGTCTATTGCTGCCTCGGGCACCTTACGGTCGTTCTCTTGTAAGTCTAGATTTTCGAATCCGACGCAAAACTGATAGTTCATTATATCGCTCAGGGCGACCCAATGACGATGGAACACTCAAATTGCGTCGAGATTCAATACGTCGGCCTCCAGTCGATTTGTCTCCAAAGGGTATATTGCTGTCTCGAGCACAGTATGAACTTCTCCTGTTAGTAGATTTTCGAATGATTGTTAATTGTAACGTTCAGGGCCCCCTAATGACGATGGAACACTCAAATTTGGTCGAGATTCAATACATCGGCCTCCAGCGGACTTGTCTCCAAGGGTCTATTGCTGCCTCGAGCACCCACTGGTCGTTGTCCTGTGAGTTTAGATTATCGAATCCGACGCAAAAATGATAGTTAATTGTATCGTTCAGGGCCTCCTAATGCCGATGGAACACTCAAATTGCGTCGAGATTTAATACATCGGCCTCCAGCCGACTTGTGTCCAAGGGTCTATTGCTGCCTCGGGCACCTTATGGTCGTTCTCCTGTGAGTCTAGATTTACGAATCCGACGCAAAAATGATAGTTAATTGTAACGTTCAGGGCCTTGTAATGACGATGGAACACTCAAATTGCGTCAAGATTCAATACATCGGCCTCCAGCCGACTTGTCTCCAAGGGTCTGTTGCTGCCTCGGGCACCTTATGGACGTTCTCCCGTGAGTTTAGATTATCGAATCCGACGCAAAAAGGATAGTTAATTGTAACGTTTAGGGCCTCCTAATGACGATGGGACACTCAAATTGCGTCGAGATTCAATACATCGTCCTCCAGCCGACTTGTCTCCAAGGGTGTAATGCTGCCTCGGGCACCTTAAGGTCGTTCTCCTGTGAGTCTAGATTTTCGAATCCGACGCTAAAATGATAGTTAACTGTAACGTTCAGGGCCTCCTAATGCCGATGGAACACTCAAATTGCGTCGAGATTCAATACATCGGCCTCCAGCCGACTTGTCTCCGAGGGGATTTTGCAGTCTCGTGCACCATATGATCATTCTCCTGTTAGTAGATTTTCGAATCCGACGCTAAAATGATATCTAACTGTAACGTTCAGGGCCTCCTAATGCCGATGGAACACTCAAATTGCGTCGATATTCAATACATCGGCCTCCAGCAGACTTGTCTCCGAGGGGATTTTGCAGTCTCGTGCACCATATGATCCATCTCCTGTTAGTAGATTTTCGAATCCGACGCAAAAATGATAGCTAACTGTAACGTTCAGGGCCTCCTAATGACGATGGAACACTCAAATTGCGTCGAGATTCAATACATCGGTATCCAGCCGACTTGTCTCCAAGGGGATTTTGCAGTCTCGTGCACCATATGATCCTTCTCCTGTTAGTAGATTTTCGAATCCGACGCTAAAATGATAGTTAACTGTAACGTTCAGGGCCTCCTAATGCCGATGGAACACTCAAATTGCGTCGAGATTCAATACATCGGCCTCCAGCCGACTTGTCTCCAAGGGTCTATTGCTGCCTCGGGCACCTTATGGTCGTTCTCCTGTGAGTTTAGATTATCTAATCCGACGCAAAAATGATAGTTGATTGTAACGTTCAGGGCCTCCTAATGCCGATGGAACACTCAAATTGCGTCGAGATTCAATACATCGGCATTCAGCCGATTTGTGTCCAAGGGTCTATTGCTGCCTCGGGCACCTTATGGTCGTTCTCCTGTGAGTCTAGATTTTCGAATCCGACGCAAAAATGATAGTTAATTGTAACGTTTAGGGCCTCCTAATGCCGATGGAACACTCAAGTTGCGTCAAGATTCAATACATCGACCTCCAGCCGACTTGTCTCCAAGGGTCTAATGCTGCCTCGGGCACCTTATGGTCGTTCTCCTGTGAGTCTCGATTTTCGAATCCGACGCAAAAATGATGGTTAATTGTAACGTTCAGGGACTCCTAAAGACGATGGGAAATTCAAATTCCGTCGAGAGTCAATACATCGACCTCCAGTCGACTTGTATCCAAGGGGATATAGCAGTCTCGTGCACCATATGATCCTTCTCCTGTTAGTAGAATTTCGAATCCGTCGTTAATATGATAGTTAACTGTAACGTTCAGGGCCTCCTAATGCCGATGGAACACTCAAATTACGTCGAGATTCAATACATCGGCCTCCAGCCGACTTGTCTCCATGGGTCTGTTGCTGCCTCGGGCACCTTATGGTCGTTCTCCTGTGAGTTTAGATTATCGAATCCGACTCAAAAATGATAGTTAATTGTAACGTTTAGGGCCTCCTAATGACGATGGGACACTCAAATTGCATCGCGATTCAATACATCGTCCTCCAGTCGACTTGTCTCCATGGGGATATTACTGCCTCCAGCCTCTTATGTTCGCTCTCATGTGAGTCTCGATTTTCGAATCCGACGCGAAACTGATTGTTAATTGTAACGTTCAGGGCTTCCTAATGACGATGGAACTCTCAAATTGCGTCGAGATTCAATACATCGTCCTCCAGCCGACATGTCTCCAAGGGTCTATTGCTGCCTCGGGCACCTTATGGTCGTTCTCCTGTGAGTCTAGATCTTCGAATCCGACGCAAAAATGATAGTTAACTGTAACGTTCAGTACTTTCTAATGACGATGGAACACTCAAATTGCGTCGAGATTCAATACATCGGCGTCCAGTCGATTTGACTCCAAGGGGTATATTGCTGTCTCGAGCACCGTATGAATTTCTCCTGTGAGTAGATTTTCGAATGATTGTTAATTGTAACGTTCAGGGCCTCCTAATGACGATGGAACACTCAAATTGCGTAGAGATTCGATACATCGGCCTCCAGCGGACTTGTCTCCAAGGGTCTATTGCTGCCTCGAGCACCTTATGGTCGTTCTCCTGTGAGTCTAGATTTTCGAATCTGACGCAAAAATGATAGTTAATTGTAACGTTCTAGGTTTCCTAATGACGATGGAACACTCAAATTGCGTCGAGATTCAATACATCGTCCTCCAGTTGATTTGTCTCCAAGGGGATATTGCTGCCTCGGGCACCAAATGGTCCGTCACCTGTGGGTCTGGATTTTTGAATCCGACGCGAAATGACGATGGAGCACTCAAATTGCGTCGCAATTCAATACATCGTCCTCCAGCGGACTGGTCTCCAAGGGTCTATTGCTGCCTCGGGCACCTTGTTATCGTTCTGCTGTGAGTCTAGATTTTCGAACCCGACGCAAAACTGATTGTTAATTGTAACGTTCAGGGCCACCTAATGACGATGGAACACTCAAATTGCGTCGAGATTCAATACATCGACCTCCAGCCGACTTGTCTCCAAGGGGATATTGCGGCCTCGGGCTCCATGTGGTCCGTCTCCTGTGAGTCTAGATTTTCGAGTCCGACGCGAAACTGATAGTTAATTGTAACGTTCAGGGCCTCCTAATGACGATGGAACACTCAAATTGCGTCGCGATATAATACATCGTCCTCCAGCCGACTTGTCTCCAAGGGTCTATTGCTGCCTCGGGCACCTTATGGTCGTTCTCCTGTGAGTCTAGATTTGCGAATCCGACGCAAAAATGATAGTTAATTGTAACGTTCAGGGCCTTGTAATGACGATGGAACACTCAACTTGCGTCAAGATTCAATACATCGGCCTCCAGCCGACTTCTCTCCAAGGGTCTGTTGCTGCCTCGGGCACCTTATGGACGTTCTCCTGTGTGTTTAGATTATCGAATCCGACGCAAAAAGGATAGTTAATTGTAACGTTTATTGCCTCCTAATGACGATGGGACACTCAAATTGCGTCGAGATTCAATACATCGTCCTCCAGCCGACTTGTCTCCAAGGGTCTAATGCTGCCACGGGCACCTTAAGGTCGTTCTCTTGTAAGTCTAGATTTTCGAATCCGACGCAAAAATGATAGTTAATTGTAACGTTCAGGGCCTCCTAATGACGATGGAACTCTCAAATTGCGTCGAGATTCAATACATCGTCCTCCAGCCGACTTGTCTCCAAGGGTCTATTGCTGCCTCGGGCACCTTATGGTCGTTCTCCTGTGAGTCTAGATTTTCGAATCCGACTCAAAAATAATAGTTAATTGTAACATTCAGGGCCTACTAATGACGATGGAACACTCATTTTGCGTCGCGATCCAATACATCGTCCTCCAACCGACTTGTCTCCAAGGGTCAATAGCTGCCACGGGCACCTTGTGATCGTTCTGCTGTGAGTCTAGATTTTCGAACCCGACGCAAAACTTATTGTTAACTGTAACGTCCAGGGCCTCCTAATGCCGATGGAATATTCAAATTGCGTCTAGATTCAATACATCGGCCTCCAGCCGGCTTGTCTCCAAGGGTCAATTGCTGCCTCGGGCGCCTTATGGTCGTTCTCCTGTGAGTCTAGATTTTCGAATCCGACGCAAAAATGATAGTTAATTGTAACGTTTAGGGCCTCCTAATGACGATGGGACACTCAAATTGCGTCGAGATTCAATACATCGTCCTCCAGCCGACTTGTCTCCATGGGGATATTACTCCCTCCGGCCTCTTATGTTCGCTCTCATGTGAGTCTAGATTTTCGAATCCGACGCGAAACTGATTGTTAATTGTAACGTTCAGGGCTTCCTAATGACGATGGAACACTCAAATTCCCTCGAGATTCAATACATCGGCATTCAGCCGGTTTGTCTCCAGGGGTCTATTGCTGCCTCGGGCACCGTATGGTCGTTCCCCTGTGAGTCAACATTTTGGAACCCGACGCAAAACTGATAGTTAATTGTAACATTCAGGGCCTCCTAATGACGATGGAACACTCATTTTGCGTCGCGATCCAATACATCGTCCTCCAACCGACTTGTCTCCAAGGGTCAATAGCTTGTGATCGTTCTGCTGTGAGTCTAGATTTTCGAACCCGAAGCAAAACTGATTGTTAACTGTAACGTTCAGGGCCTCCTAATGCCGATGGAACACTCAAATTGCGTCGAGATTCAATACATCGGCCTCCAGCCGACTTGTCTCCAAGGGTCTATTGCTGCCTCGGGCACCTTATGGTCGTTCTCCTGTGAGTCTAGATTTTCGAATCCGAAGCAAAAATGATAGTTAATTGTAACATTCAGGGCCTCCTAATGACGATGGAACACTCATTTTGCGTCGCGATCCAATACATCGTCCTCCAACCGACTTGTCTCCAAGGGTCAATAGCTGCCACGGGCACCTTGTGATCGTTCTGCTGTGAGTCTAGATTTTCGAACCCGACGCAAAACTGATTGTTAACTGTAACGTTCAGGGCCTCCTAATGCCGATGGAGCACTCAAATTGCGTCGAGATTCAACACATCGGCCTCCAGCCGACTTGTCTCCAAGGGTCTATTGCTGCCTCGGGCACCTTATGGTCGTTCTCCTGTTAGTAGATTTTCGAATCCGACGCTAAAATGATAGTTAACTGTAACGTTCAGGGCCTCCTAATGCCGACGGAACACTCAAATTGCGTCGAGATTCAATACATCGGCCTCCAGCCGACTTGTCTCCGAGGGGATTTTGCAGTCTCGTGCTTCATATGATCATTCTCCTGTTAGTAGATTTTCGAATCCGACGCTAAAATGATAGCTAACTGTAACGTTCAGGGCCTCCTAATGCCGATGGAACACTCAAATTGCGTCGATATTCAATACATCGGCCTCCAGCCGACTTGTCTCCGAGGGGATTTTGCAGTCTCGTGCACCATATGATCCATCTCCTGTTAGTAGATTTTCGAATCCGACGCAAAAATGATAGCTAACTGTAACGTTCAGGGCCTCCTAATGACGATGGAACACTCAAATTGCGTCGAGATTCAATACATCGGCCTCCAGCCGACTTGTCTCCAAGGGGATTTTGCAGTCTCGTGCACCATATGAACCTTCTCCTGTTAGTAGATTTTCGAATCCGACGCTAAAATGATAGTTAACTGTAACGTTCAGGGCCTCCTAATGCCGATGGAACACTCAAATTGCGTCGAGATTCAATACATCGGCCTCCAGCCGACTTGTCTCCAAGGGTCTATTGCTGCCTCGGGCACCTTATGGTCGTTCTCCTGTGAGTTTAGATTATCTAATCCGACGCAAAAATGATAGTTGATTGTAACGTTCAGGGCCTCCTAATGCCGATGGAACACTCAAATTGCGTCGAGATTCAATACATCGGCATTCAGCCGATTTGTGTCCAAGGGTCTATTGCTGCCTCGGGCACCTTATGGTCGTTCTCCTGTGAGTCTAGATTTTCGAATCCGACGCAAAAATGATAGTTAATTGTAACGTTTAGGGCCTCCTAATGCCGATGGAACACTCAAATTGCGTCAAGATTCAATACATCGACCTCCAGCCGACTTGTCTCCAAGGGTCTAATGCTGCCTCGGGCACCTTATGGTCGTTCTCCTGTGAGTCTCGATTTTCGAATCCGACGCAAAAATGATGGTTAATTGTAACGTTCAGGGACTCCTAAAGACGATGGGAAATTCAAATTCCGTCGAGAGTCAATACATCGACCTCCAGTCGACTTGTATCCAAGGGGATATAGCAGTCTCGTGCACCATATGATCCTTCTCCTGTTAGTAGAATTTCGAATCCGTCGTTAATATGATAGTTAACTGTAACGTTCAGGGCCTACTAATGCCGATGGAACACTCAAATTGCGTCGAGATTCAATACATCGGCCTCCAGCCGACTTGTCTCCATGGGTGTGTTGCTGCCTCGGGCACCTTATGGTCGTTCTCCTGTGAGTTTAGATTATCGAATCCGACTCAAAAATGATAGTTAATTGTAACGTTTAGGGCCTCCTAATGACGATGGGACACTCAAATTGCATCGCGATTCAATACATCGTCCTCCAGTCGACTTGTCTCCATGGGGATATTACTGCCTCCGGCCTCTTAAGTTCGCTCTCATGTGAGTCTCGATTTTCGAATCCGACGCGAAACTGATTGTTAATTGTAACGTTTAGGGCTTCCTAATGACGATGGAACTTTCAAATTGCGTCGAGATTCAATACATCGTCCTCCAGCCGACATGTCTCCAAGGGTCTATTGCTGCCTCGGGCACCTTATGGTCGTTCTCCTGTGAGTCTAGATCTTCGAATCCGACGCAAAAATGATAGTTAACTGTAACGTTCAGTACTTTCTAATGACAATGGAACACTCAAATTGCGTCGAGATTCAATACATCGGCAGCCAGCCGACTTGTCACCAAGTGGATATCGCTGCCTCGGGCACCACATGGTATGTCTCCGGTGATTCTACGATTTCGAATCCGACGCAAAACTCATAATTAATTGTAACGTTCAGGGCCTCCTATTGGCGATCGAACACTGAAATTGCGTCGAGATTCAATACATCGACCTCCAGCCGACTTGTCTCCAAGGGTCTATTGCTGAACCGGGCACCTTATGGTCGTTCTCCTGTAAGTCTACATTTTCGAATCCGACGCAAAAATGATAGATAATTGTAACATTCAGGGCCTCCTAATGACGATGGAACTCTCAAATCGCGTCGAGATTCAACACATCGTCCTCCAGCCGACTTGTCTCCAAGGGTCTATTGCTGCCTCGGGCACCGTATGGTCGTTCTCCTGTGAGTCTAGAATTTAGAATCCGACGCAAAACTGATAGTTAAATGTAATGCTCGGGGCCTCTTAATGACGATGGAACACTCAAATTGCGTCGAGAGTCAATACATCTTCCTCCAACCGACTTGTCTACAAGGGGATATTGCTGCCACGGGCTCCATGTGGTCCGTCTCCTGTGAGTCTAGTTTTTCGAATCCAACGCGAAACTGATAGTTAATTGTAAGGTTCAGGGCCTCCTAATGACGATGGAACACTCAAATTGCGTCGAGATTCAATACATCGGCCTCCAGCGGACTTGTCTCCAAGGGGATATTGCTGTCTCGGGCACCATATGTTCCTTCTCCTGTGAGTCTAGATTTTCGAATCCGACGCAAAAATGATAGTGAATAGTAACGTTCAGCACCTCCTGATGACGATAGAACTCTCAAATTGAGTCGAGATTTAATACATCGACATCCAGCCGACTTGTCTCCAAGGGGATATTGCGGCCTCGGGCACCTTATGGTCGTTCTCCTGTGAGTCTAGATTTTCGAATCTGACGCAAAAATGATAGTTAATTGTAACGTTCTAGGTCTCCTAATGACGATGGAACACTCAAATTGCGTCGAGATTCAATACATCGTCCTCCAGCTGATTTGTCTCCAAGGGGATATTGCTGCCTCGGGCACCAAATGGTCCGTCTCCTGTGGGTCTGGATTTTTGAATCCGACGCGAAATGACGATGGAGCACTCAAATTGCGTCGCAATTCAATACATCGTCCTCCAGCGGACTGGTCTCGCCTCGGGCACCTTGTTATCGTTCTGCTGTGAGTCTAGATTTTCGAACCCGACGCAAAACTGATTGTTAATTGTAACGTTCAGGGCCACCTAATGACGATGGAACACTCAAATTGCGTCGAGATTCAATACATCGACCTCCAGCCGACTTGTCTCCAAGGAAATATTGCGGCCTCGGGCTCCATGTGGTCCGTCTCCTGTGAGTCTAGATTTTCGAATCCGACGCGAAACTGATAGTTAATTGTAACGTTCAGGGCCTCCTAATGACGATGGAACACTCAAATTGCGTCGCGATATAATACATCGTCCTCCAGCCGACTTGTCTCCAAGGGTCTATTGCTGCCTCGGGCACCTTATGGTCGTTCTCCTGTGAGTCTAGATTTACGAATCCGACGCAAAAATGATAGTTAATTGTAACGTTCAGGGCCTTGTAATGACGATGGAACACTCAACTTGCGTCAAGATTCAATACCACGGCCTCCAGCCGACTTCTCTCCAAGGGTCTGTTGCTGCCTCGGGCACCTTATGGACGTTCTCCTGTGTGTTTAGATTATCGAATCCGACGCAAAAAGGATAGTTAAATGTAACGTTTATTGCCTCCTAATGACGATGGGACACTCAAATTGCGTCGAGATTCAATACATCGTCCTCCAGCCGACTTGTCTCCAAGGGTCTAATGCTGCCACGGGCACCTTAAGGTCGTTCTCTTGTAAGTCTAGATTTTCGAATCCGACGCAAAAATGATAGTTAATTGTAACGTTCAGGGCCTCCTAATGACGATGGAACTCTCAAATTGCGTCGAGATTCAATACATCGTCCTCCAGCCGACTTGTCTCCAAGGGTCTATTGCTGCCTCGGGCACCTTATGGTCGTTCTCCTGTGAGTCTAGATTTTCGAATCCGACTCAAAAATAATAGTTAATTGTAACATTCAGGGCCTACTAATGACGATGGAACACTCATTTTGCGTCGCGATCCAATACATCGTCCTCCAACCGACTTGTCTCCAAGGGTCAATAGCTGCCACGGGCACCTTGTGATCGTTCTGCTGTGAGTCTAGATTTTCGAACCCGACGCAAAACTTATTGTTAACTGTAACGTCCAGGGCCTCCTAATGCCGATGGAACATTCAAATTGCGTCTAGATTCAATACATCGGCCTCCAGCCGGCTTGTCTCCAAGGGTCTATTGCTGCCTCGGGCACCTTATGGTCGTTCTCCTGTGAGTCTAGATTTTCGAATCCGACGCAAAAATGATAGTTAATTGTAACGTTTAGGGCCTCCTAATGACGATGGGACACTCAAATTGCGTCGAGATTCAATACATCGTCCTCCAGCCGACTTGTCTCCATGGGGATATTACTCCCTCCGGCCTCTTATGTTCGCTCTCATGTGAGTCTAGATTTTCGAATCCGATGCGAAACTGATTGTTAATTGTAACGTTCAGGGCTTCCTAATGACGATGGAACACTCAAATTGCCTCGAGATTCAATACATCGGCATTCAGCCGGTTTGTCTCCAAGGGTCTATTGCTGCCTCGGGCACCGTATGGTCGTTCCCCTGTGAGTCAACATTTTGGAACCCGACGCAAAACTGATAGTTAATTGTAACATTCAGGGCCTCCTAATGCCAATGGGACACTCATTTTGCATCGCGATCCAATACATCGTCCTCTAGCCGACTTGTCTCCAAGGGTCTATTGCTGCCTCGGGCACCTTAAGGTCGTTCTCTTGTAAGTCTAGATTTTCGAATCCGACGCAAAACTGATAGTTCATTATATCGCTCAGGGCGACCTAATGACGATGGAACACTCAAATTGCGTCGAGATTCAATACGTCGGCCTCCAGTCGATTTGTCTCCAAAGGGTATTTTGCTGTCTCGAGCACCGTATGAACTTCTCCTGTTAGTAGATTTTCGAATGATTGTTAATTGTAACGTTCAGGGCCTCCTAATGACGATGGAACACTCAAATTTGGTCGAGATTCAATACATCGGCCTCCAGCGGACTTGTCTCCAAGGGTCTATTGCTGCCTCGAGCACCCACTGGTCGTTGTCCTGTGAGTTTAGATTATCGAATCCGACGCAAAAATGATAGTTAATTGTAACGTTCAGGGCCTCCTAATGCCGATGGAACACTCAAATTGCGTCGAGATTTAATACATCGGCCTCCAGCCGACTTGTGTCCAAGGGTCTATTGCTGCCTCGGGCACCTTATGGTCGTTCTCCTGTGAGTCTAGATTTACGAATCCGACGCAAAAATGATAGTTAATTGTAACGTTCAGGGCCTTGTAATGACGATGGAACACTCAAATTGCGTCAAGATTCAATACATCGGCCTCCAGCCGACTTGTCTCCAAGGGTCTGTTGCTGCCTCGGGCGCCTTATGGACGTTCTCCCGTGAGTTTAGATTATCGAATCCGACGCAAAAAGGATAGTTAATTGTAACGTTTAGGGCCTCCTAATGACGATGGGACACTCAAATTGCGTCGAGATTCAATACATCGTCCTCCAGCCGACTTGTCTCCAAGGGTCTAATGCTGCCACGGGCACCTTAAGGTCGTTCTCTTGTAAGTCTAGATTTTCGAATCCGACGCAAAAATGATAGTTAATTGTAACGTTCAGGGCCTCCTAATGACGATGGAACTCTCAAATTGCGTCGAGATTCAATACATCGTCCTCCAGCCGACTTGTCTCCAAGGGTCTATTGCTGCCACGGGCACCTTATGGTCGTTCTCCTGTGAGTCTAGATTTTCAAATCCGACTCAAAAATGATAGTTAATTGTAACATTCAGGGCCTCCTAATGACGGTGGAACACTCATTTTGCGTCGCGATCCAATACATCGTCCTCCAACCGACTTGTCTCCAAGGGTCAATAGCTGCCACGGGCACCTTGTGATCGTTCTGCTGTGAGTCTAGATTTTCGAACCCGACGCAATACTGATTGTTAACTGTAACGTTCAGGGCCTCCTAATGCCGATGGAACACTCAAATTGCGTCGAGATTCAATACATCGGCCTCCAGCCGACTTGTCTCCAAGGGTCTATTGCTGCCTCGGGCACCTTATGGTCGTTCTCCTGTGAGTCTAGATTTTCGAATCCGACGCAAAAATGATAGTTAATTGTAACATTCAGGGCCTCCTAATGACGATGGAACACTCATTTTGCGTCGCGATCCAATACATCGTCCTCCAACCGACTTGTCTCCAAGGGTCAATAGCTGCCACGGGCACCTTGTGATCGTTCTGCTGTGAGTCTAGATTTTCGAACCCGACGCAAAACTGATTGTTAACTGTAACGTTCAGGGCCTCCTAATGCCGATGGAGCACTCAAATTGCGTCGAGATTCAACACATCGGCCTCCAGCCGACTTGTCTCCAAGGGTCTATTGCTGCCTCGGGCACCTTATGGTCGTTCTCCTGTTAGTAGATTTTCGAATCCGACGCTAAAATGATAGTTAACTGTAACGTTCACGGCCTCCTAATGCCGATGGAACACACAAATTGCGTCGAGATTCAATACATCGGCCTCCAGCCGACTTGTCTCCAAGGGTCTATTGCTGCCTCGGGCACCTTATGGTCGTTCTCCTGTGAGTCTAGATTTTCGAATCCGACGCAAAAATGATAGTTAATTGTAACGTTTAGGGCCTCATAATGACGATGGGACACTCAAATTGCGTCGAGATTCAATACATCGTCCTCCAGCCGACTTGTCTCCATGGGGATATTACTGCCTCCGGCCTCTTATGTTCGCTCTCATGTGAGTCTAGATTTTCGAATCCGACGCGAAACTGATTGTTAATTGTAACGTTCAGGGCTTCCTAATGACGATGGAATACTCAAATTGCCTCGAGATTCAATACATCGGCATTCAGCCGATTTGTCTCCAAGGGTCTATTGCTGCCTCGGGCACCGTATGGTCGTTCCCCCTGTGAGTCAACATTTTGGAATCCGACGCAAAACTGATAGTTAATTGTAACATTCAGGGCCTCCTAATGCCAATGGGACACTCATTTTGCATCGCGATCCAATACATCGTCCTCCAGCCGACTTTTCTCCAAGGGTCTATTGCTGCCTCGGGCACCTTACGGTCGTTCTCTTGTAAGTCTAGATTTTCGAATCCGACGCAAAACTGATAGTTCATTATATCGCTCAGGGCGACCTAATGACGATGGAACACTCAAATTGCGTCGAGATTCAATACATCGGCCTCCAGTCGATTTGTCTCCAAAGGGTATATTGCTGTCTCGAGCACCGTATGAACTTCTCCTGTGAGTAGATTTTCGAATGATTGTTAATTGTAACGTTCAGGGCCTCCTAATGACGATGGAACACTCAAATTTGGTCGAGATTCAATACATCGGCCTCCAGCGGACTTGTCTCCAAGGTCTATTGCTGCCTCGAGCACCTTATGGTCGTTCTCCTGTGAGTCTAGATTTTCGAATCCGACGCAAAAATGATAGTTAATTGTAACGTTCAGGGTCTCCTAATGACGATGGAACACTCAAATTGCGTCGAGATTCAGTACATCGGCCTCCAGCGGACTTGTCTCCAAGGGGATATTGCTGTCTCGGGCACCATATGAACCTTCTCCTGTGAGTCTAGATTTTCGAATCCGACGCAAAAATGATATTGAATAGTAACGTTCAGCGCCCCCTGATGACGATAGAACTCTCAAATTGCGTCGAGATTCAATACATCGTCCTCCAGCTGATTTGTCTCCAAGGGGATATTGCTGCCTCGGGCACCAAATGGTCCGTCCCCTGTGAGTCTGGATTTTTGAATCCGACGCGAAATGACGATGGAGCACTCAAATTGCGTCGCGATTCAATACATCGGATTCCAGTCGATTTGTCTCCAAGGGGTATATTGCTGTCTCAAGCACCGTATAAACTTCTCCTGTGAGTAGATTTTCGAATGATTGTTAATTGTAACGTTCAGAGCCTCCTAATGACGATGGAACACTCAAATTTGGTCGAGATTCAATACATCGGCCTCCAGCGGACTTGTCTCCAAGGGTCTATTGCTGCCTCGAGCACCTTATGGTCGTTCTCCTGTGGGTCTAGATTTTCGAATCCGACGCAAAAATGATAGTTAATTGTAACGTTCAGGGTCTCCCAATGACGATGGATTACTCAAATTGCGTCAAGATTCAATACATCGGCCTCCGGCGGACTTGTCTCCAAGGGGATATTGCTGTCTCGGGCACCATATGATCCTTCTCCTGTGAGTCTAGATTTTCGAATCCGACGCAAAAATGATAGTGAATAGTAACGTTCAGCGCCCCCTGATGACGATAGAACTCTCAAATTGCGTCGAGATTCAATACATCGTCCTCCAGCTGATTTGTCTCCAAGGGGATATTGCTGCCTCGGGCACCAAATGGTCCGTCTCCTGTGAGTGTGGATTTTTGAATCCGACGCGAAATGACGATGGAGCACTCAAATTGCGTTGCGATTCAATACATCGGCCTCCAGCCGACTTGTCTCCAAGGGTCTATTGCTGCCTCGGGAACCTTATGGTCGTTCTCCTGTGAGTCTACATTTTCGAATCCGACGCAAAAATGATAGTTAAATGTAACGTTCAGGGCCTTGTAATGACGATGGAACACTCAAATTGCGTCGAGATTCAATACATCGGTCTCCAGCCGACTTGTCTCCAAGGGTCTATTGCTGCCTCGGGCACCTTATGGTCGTTCTCCTGTGAGTCTAGATTTCCGAATCCGACGCGAAACTGATTGTTAATTGTAACGTTCAGGGCTTCCTAATGACGATGGAACACTCAAATTGCGGTGAGATTCAATACATCGGCCTCGAACCGACTTGTCTCCAGGGGTCTGTTGCTGCCTCGGGCACCTTATGGTCGCTCTCTTGTAAAACTAAATTTTCGAATCCGACGCAAAAGTGATAGTTCATTATAACGTTCAGGGCGACCTAATGACGATGGAACACTCAAATTGCGTCGATATTCAATACATCGGCCTCCAGTCGATTTGTCTCAAAGGGGTATATTGCTGTCTCGAGCACCGTATGAACTTCTCCTGTGAGTAGATTTTCGTATCCGACGCTAAAATGATTGTTAATTGTAACGTTCAGGGCCTCCTAATGACGATGGAACACTCAAATTGCGTCAAGAATCAATACATCGGTTTCCAGCCGACTTGTCTCCAAGGGTCTATTGCTGCCTCGGGCACCTTATGGTCGTTCTCCTGTGAGTCTAGATTTTCGAATCCGACGCATAAATGATAGTTAATTGTAACGTTCAGGGACTCCTAAAGACGATGGAACACTCAAATTGCGTCGAGTGTCAATAATCGACCTCCAGTCGACTTGTATCCAAGGGGACATTGCTGCCTCGGGCACCTTATGGACGTTCTCCTGTGAGTTTAGATTTTCGAATCCGACGCATAAATGATAGTTATTTGTAACGTTCAGGGCCTCCTAATGCCGATTTAACACTCAAATTGCGTCGAGATTCAATACATCGGCCTCCAGCCGACTTGTCTCCAAGGGTCTATTGCTGCCTCGGGCACCTTATGGTCGTTCTCTTGTAAGTCTAGATTTTCGAATCCGACGCAAAAATGATAGTTAATTGTAACCTTCAGGGCCTCCTAATGCCGATGGAACACTCAAATTGCGTCGAGATTCAATACATCGGGTTCCAGCCGACTTGTCTCCAAGGGTCTATTGCTGCCTCGGGCACCTTGTGGTCGTTCTCCTGTGAGTCTAGATTTTCGAATCCGACGCAAAAATGATAGTTAATTGTAACGTTCAGGGCCTCCTAATGACGATGGGACACTCAAATTGCGTCGAGATTCAATACATCGTCCTCCAGCCGACTTGTCTCCATGGGGATATTACTGCCTGCGGCCTCTTATGTTCGCTCTCATGTGAGTCTAGATTTTCGAATCCGACGCGAAACTGATTGTTAATTGTAACGTTCAGGGGTTCCTAATGACGATGGAACACTCAAATTGCGTCGAGATTCAATACATCGGCATTCAGCCGACTTGTCTCCAAGGGTCTATTGCTGCCTCGGGCACCTTATGGTCGTTCTCCTGTGAGGTTAGATTATCGAATCCGACGCAAAAATGATAGTTAACTGTAATGTTTAGGGCCTCCTAATGACGATGGAACATTCAAATTGCGTCGAGATTCAATACATCGGCCTCCAGCCGACTTGTCTCCAAGGGTCTATTGCTGCCTCGGGCACCTTATTGTCGTTCTCCTGTGAGTCTAGATTTTCTTATCCGACGCAAAAATGATAGTTAACTGTAACGTTTGGGGCCTCGTAATGACGATGGAACACTCAAATTGCGTCGAGATTCAATAAATCGGCCTCCAGCCGACTTGTCTCCAAGGGTCTATTGCTGCCTCGGGCACCGTATTGTCGTTCCCCTTTGAGTCAACATTTTAGAATCCGACGCAAAACTGATAGTTAAATGTAATGCTCAGGGCCTCTTAATGACGATGGAACACTCATTTTGCGTCGCGATCCAATACATCGTCCTCCAACCGACTTGTCTCCAAAGGTCAATAGCTGCCACGGGCACCTTGTGATCGTTCTGCTGTGAGTCTAGATTTTCGAACCCGACGCAAAACTGATAGTGAATAGTAACGTTCAGCGCCTCCTGATGACGATAGAACTCTCAAATTGCGTCGAGATTCAATACATCGTCCTCCAGCTGATTTGTCTCCAAGGGGATATTGCTGCCTCGGGCACCAAATGGTCTGTCTCCTGTGAGTCTGGATTTTTGAATCCGACGCGAAACTGATAGTTAATTGTAACGTTCAGGGCCTCCAAATGACGATGGAGCACTCAAATTGCGTCGCGATTCAATACATCGTCCTCCAGCGGACTGGTCTCCGAGGGTCAATAGCTGCCACTGGCACCTTGTGATCGTTCTGCTGTGAGTCTAGATTTTCGAACCCGACGCAAAACTGATTGTTAACTGTAACGTTCAGGGCCTCCTAATGCCGATGGAACACTCAAATTGCGTCGAGATTCAGTACATCGGCCTCCAGCCGACTTGTCTCCAAGGGTCTATTGCTGCCTCGGGCACCTTATGGTCGTTCTCCTGTGAGTTTAGATTATCGAATCCGACGCAAAAATGATAGTTAATTGTAACGTTCAGGGCCTCCTAATGCCGATGGAACACTCAAATTGCGTCGAGATTCAATACATCTGCCTCCAGCCGACTTGTCTCCAAGGGTCTATTGCTGCCTCGGGCACCTTATGGTCGTTCTCCTGTGAGTCTACATTTTCGAATCCGACGCAAAAATGATAGTTAAATGTAACGTTCAGGGCCTTGTAATGACGATGGAACACTCAAATTGCGTCGAGATTCAATACATCGGCCTCCAGCCGACTTGTCTCCAAGGGTCTGTTGCTGCCTCGGGCACCTTATGGTTGTTCTCCTGTGAGTCTAGATTTTCGAATCCGACGCAAAAATTGATAGTTAATTGTAACGTTCAGGGCCTTGTAATGACGATGGAACACTCAAATTGCGTCGAGATTCAATACATCGCCCTCCAGCCGACTTGTCTCCAAGGGTCTATTGCTGCCTCGGGCACCTTATGGTCATTCTCCTGTGAGTCTAGATTTTCGAATCCGACGCAAAAATGATAGTTAATTGTAACGTTCAGGGCCTTGTAATGACGATGGAAAATACAAGTTGCGTCGAGATATAATACATCGGCCTCCAGCCGACTTGTCTCCAAGGGCCTATTGCTGCCTGGTGCACCATATGAACCTTCTCCTGTTACTAGATTTTCGAATCCGACGCTAAAATGATAGTTAACTGTAACGTTCAGGGCCTCCTAATGCCGATGGAACACTTAAATTGCGTCGAGATTCAACACATCGGTCTCCAGCCGACTTGTCTCCAAGGGTCTATTGCTGCCTCGGGCACCTTATGGTCGTTCTCCTGTGAGTCTAGATTTTCGAATCCGACGCGAAACTGATTGTTAATTGTAACGTTCAGGGCTTCCTAATGACGATGGAACACTCAAATTGCGTCGAGATTCAATACATCGGCCTCGAGCCGACTTGTCTCCAGGGGTCTGTTGCTGCCTCGGGCACCTTATGGTCGCTCTCTTGTAAAACTAAATTTTCGAATCCGACGCAAAAGTGATAGTTCATTATAACGTTCAGGGCGACCTAATGACGATGGAACACTCAAATTGCGTCGATATTCAATACATCGGCCTCCAGTCGATTTGTCTCAAAGGGGTATATTGCTGTCTCGAGCACCGTATGAACTTCTCCTGTGAGTAGATTTTCGTATCCGACGCTAAAATGATTGTTAATTGTAACGGTCTGGGCCTCCTAATGACGATGGAACACTCAAATTGCGTCAAGAATCAATACATCGGTTTCCAGCCGACTTGTCTCCAAGGGTCTATTGCTGCCTCGGGCACCTTATGGTCGTTCTCCTGTGAGTCTAGATTTTCGAATCCGACGCATAAATGATAGTTAATTGTAACGTTCAGGGACACCTAAAGACGATGGAACACTCAAATTGCGTCGAGAGTCAATAATCGACCTCCAGTCGACTTGTATCCAAGGGGACATTGCTGCCTCGGGCACCTTATGGTCGTTCTCTTGTAAGTCTAGATTTTCGAATCCGACGCAAAAATGATAGTTAATTGTAACCTTCAGGGCCTCCTAATGCCGATGGAACACTCAAATTGCGTCGAGATTCAATACATCGGCCTCCAGCCGACTTGTCTCCAAGGGCCTATTGCTGCCTGGTGCACCATATGAACCTTCTCCTGTTACTAGATTTTCGAATCCGACGCTAAAATGATAGTTAACTGTAACGTTCAGGGCCTCCTAATGCCGATGGAACACTTAAATTGCGTCGAGATTCAATACATCGGCCTCCAGCCGACTTGTCTCCAAGGGTCTATTGCTGCCTCGGGCACCTTATTGTCGTTCTCCTGTGAGTCTAGATTTTCGGATCCGAAGCAAAAATGATAGTTAACTGTAACGTTCTAGGTCTCCTAATGACGATGGAACACTCAAATTGCGTCGAGATTCAATACATCGTCCTCCAGCTGATTTGTCTCCAAGGGGATATTGCTGCCTCGGGCACCAAATGGTCCGTCTCCTGTGGGTCTGGATTTTTGAATCCGACGCGAAATGACGATGGAGCACTCAAATTGCGTCGCAATTCAATACATCGTCCTCCAGCGGACTGGTCTCGCCTCGGGCACCTTGTTATCGTTCTGCTGTGAGTCTAGATTTTCGAACCCGACGCAAAACTGATTGTTAATTGTAACGTTCAGGGCCACCTAATGACGATGGAACACTCAAATTGCGTCGAGATTCAATACATCGACCTCCAGCCGACTTGTCTCCAAGGGGATATTGCGGCCTCGGGCTCCATGTGGTCCGTCTCCTGTGAGTCTAGATTTTCGAATCCGACTCGAAACTGATAGTTAATTGTAACGTTCAGGGCCTCCTAATGACGATGGAACACTCAAATTGCGTCGCGATATAATACATCGTCCTCCAGCCGACTTGTCTCCAAGGGTCTATTGCTGCCTCGGGCACCTTATGGTCGTTCTCCTGTGAGTCTAGATTTACGAATCCGACGCAAAAATGATAGTTAATTGTAACGTTCAGGGCCTTGTAATGACGATGGAACACTCAACTTGCGTCAAGATTCAATACCACGGCCTCCAGCCGACTTCTCTCCAAGGGTCTGTTGCTGCCTCGGGCACCTTATGGACGTTCTCCTGTGTGTTTAGATTATCGAATCCGACGCAAAAAGGATAGTTAATTGTAACGTTTATTGCCTCCTAATGACGATGGGACACTCAAATTGCGTCGAGATTCAATACATCGTCCTCCAGCCGACTTGTCTCCAAGGGTCTAATGCTGCCACGGGCACCTTAAGGTCGTTCTCTTGTAAGTCTAGATTTTCGAATCCGACGCAAAAATGATAGTTAATTGTAACGTTCAGGGCCTCCTAATGACGATGGAACTCTCAAGTTGCGTCGAGATTCAATACATCGTCCTCCAGCCGACTTGTCTCCAAGGGTCTATTGCTGCCTCGGGCACCTTATGGTCGTTCTCCTGTGAGTCTAGATTTTCGAATCCGACTCAAAAATAATAGTTAATTGTAACATTCAGGGCCTACTAATGACGATGGAACACTCATTTTGCGTCGCGATCCAATACATCGTCCTCCAACCGACTTGTCTCCAAGGGTCAATAGCTGCCACGGGCACCTTGTGATCGTTCTGCTGTGAGTCTAGATTTTCGAACCCGACGCAAAACTTATTGTTAACTGTAACGTCCAGGGCCTCCTAATGCCGATGGAACATTCAAATTGCGTCTAGATTCAATACATCGGCCTCCAGCCGGCTTGTCTCCAAGGGTCTATTGCTGCATCGGGCACCTTATGGTCGTTCTCCTGTGAGTCTAGATTTTCGAATCCGACGCAAAAATGATAGTTAATTGTAACGTTTAGGGCCTCCTAATGACGATGGGACACTCAAATTGCGTCGAGATTCAATACATCGTCCTCCAGCCGACTTGTCTCCATGCGGATATTACTCCCTCCGGCCTGTTATGTTCGCTCTCATGTGAGTCTAGATTTTCGAATCCGATGCGAAACTGATTGTTAATTGTAACGTTCAGGGCTTCCTAATGACGATGGAACACTCAAATTGCCTCGAGATTCAATACATCGGCATTCAGCCGGTTTGTCTCCAAGGGTCTATTGCTGCCTCGGGCACCGTATGGTCGTTCCCCTGTGAGTCAACATTTTGGAACCCGACGCAAAACTGATAGTTAATTGTAACATTCAGGGCCTCCTAATGCCAATGGGACACTCATTTTGCATCGCGATCCAATACATCGTCCTCTAGCCGACATGTCTCCAAGGGTCTATTGCTGCCTCGGGCACCTTACGGTCGTTCTCTTGTAAGTCTAGATTTTCGAATCCGACGCAAAACTGATAGTTCATTATATCGCTCAGGGCGACCTAATGACGATGGAACACTCAAATTGCGTCGAGATTCAATACGTCGGCCTCCAGTCGATTTGTCTCCAAAGGGTATTTTGCTGTCTCGAGCACCGTATGAACTTCTCCTGTTAGTAGATTTTCGAATGATTGTTAATTGTAACGTTCAGGGCCTCCTAATGACGATGGAACACTCAAATTTGGTCGAGATTCAATACATCGGCCTCCAGCGGACTTGTCTCCAAGGGTCTATTGCTGCCTCGAGCACCCACTGGTCGTTGTCCTGTGAGTTTAGATTATCGAATCCGACGCAAAAATGATAGTTAATTGTAACGTTCAGGGCCTCCTAATGCCGATGGAACACTCAAATTGCGTCGAGATTTAATACATCGGCCTCCAGCCGACTTGTGTCCAAGGGTCTAATGCTGCCTCGGGCACCTTATGGTCGTTCTCCTGTGAGTCTAGATTTACGAATCCGACGCAAAAATGATAGTTAATTGTAACGTTCAGGGCCTTGTAATGACGATGGAACACTCAAATTGCGTCAAGATTCAATACATCGGCCTCCAGCCGACTTGTCTCCAAGGGTCTGTTGCTGCCTCGGGCGCCTTATGGACGTTCTCCCGTGAGTTTAGATTATCGAATCCGACGCAAAAAGGATAGTTAATTGTAACGTTTAGGGCCTCCTAATGACGATGGGACACTCAATTTGCGTCGAGATTCAATACATCGTCCTCCAGCCGACTTGTCTCCAAGGGTCTAATGCTGCCACGGGCACCTTAAGGTCGTTCTCTTGTAAGTCTAGATTTTCGAATCCGACGCAAAAATGATAGTTAATTGTAACGTTCAGGGCCTCCTAATGACGATGGAACTCTCAAATTGCGTCGAGATTCAATACATCGTCCTCCAGCCGACTTGTCGCCAAGGGTCTATTGCTGCCTCGGGCACCTTATGGTCGTTCTCCTGTGAGTCTAGATTTTCAAATCCGACTCAAAAATGATAGTTAATTGTAACATTCAGGGCCTCCTAATGACGGTGGAACACTCATTTTGCGTCGCGATCCAATACATCGTCCTCCAACCGACTTGTCTCCAAGGGTCAATAGCTGCCACGGGCACCTTGTGATCGTTCTGCTGTGAGTCTAGATTTTCGAACCCGACGCAATACTGATTGTTAACTGTAACGTTCAGGGCCTCCTAATGCCGATGGAACACTCAAATTGCGTCGAGATTCAATACATCGGCCTCCAGCCGACTTGTCTCCAAGGGTCTATTGCTGCCTCGGGCACCTTATGGTCGTTCTCCTGTGAGTCTAGATTTTCGAATCCGACGCAAAAATGATAGTTAATTGTAACATTCAGGGCCTCCTAATGACGATGGAACACTCATTTTGCGTCGCGATCCAATACATCGTCCTCCAACCGACTTGTCTCTAAGGGTCAATAGCTGCCACGGGCACCTTGTGATCGTTCTGCTGTGAGTCTAGATTTTCGAACCCGACGCAAAACTGATTGTTAACTGTAACGTTCAGGGCCTCCTAATGCCGATGGAGCACTCAAATTGCGTCGAGATTCAACACATCGGCCTCCAGCCGACTTGTCTCCAAGGGTCTATTGCTGCCTCGGGCACCTTATGGTCGTTCTCCTGTTAGTAGATTTTCGAATCCGACGCTAAAATGATAGTTAACTGTAACGTTCACGGCCTCCTAATGCCGATGGAACACACAAATTGCGTCGAGATTCAATACATCGGCCTCCAGCCGACTTGTCTCCAAGGGTCTATTGCTGCCTCGGGCACCTTATGGTCGTTCTCCTGTGAGTCTAGATTTTCGAATCCGACGCAAAAATGATAGTTAATTGTAACGTTTAGGGCCTCATAATGACGATGGGACACTCAAATTGCGTCGAGATTCAATACATCGTCCTCCAGCCGACTTGTCTCCATGGGGATATTACTGCCTCCGGCCTCTTATGTTCGCTCTCATGTGAGTCTAGATTTTCGAATCCGACGCGAAACTGATTGTTAATTGTAACGTTCAGGGCTTCCTAATGACGATGGAATACTCAAATTGCCTCGAGATTCAATACATCGGCATTCAGCCGATTTGTCTCCAAGGGTCTATTGCTGCCTCGGGCACCGTATGGTCGTTCCCCTGTGAGTCAACATTTTGGAATCCGACGCAAAACTGATAGTTAATTGTAACATTCAGGGCCTCCTAATGCCAATGGGACACTCATTTTGCATCGCGATCCAATACATCGTCCTCCAGCCGACTTTTCTCCAAGGGTCTATTGCTGCCTCGGGCACCTTACGGTCGTTCTCTTGTAAGTCTAGATTTTCGAATCCGACGCAAAACTGATAGTTCATTATATCGCTCAGGGCGACCTAATGACGATGGAACACTCAAATTGCGTCGAGATTCAATACATCGGCCTCCAGTCGATTTGTCTCCAAAGGGTATATTGCTGTCTCGAGCACCGTATGAACTTCTCCTGTGAGTAGATTTTCGAATGATTGTTAATTGTAACGTTCAGGGCCTCCTAATGACGATGGAACACTCAAATTTGGTCGAGATTCAATACATCGGCCTCCAGCGGACTTGTCTCCAAGGTCTATTGCTGCCTCGAGCACCTTATGGTCGTTCTCCTGTGAGTCTAGATTTTCGAATCCGACGCAAAAATGATAGTTAATTGTAACGTTCAGGGTCTCCTAATGACGATGGAACACTCAAATTGCGTCGAGATTCAGTACATCGGCCTCCAGCGGACTTGTCTCCAAGGGGATATTGCTGTCTCGGGCACCATATGATCCTTCTCCTGTGAGTCTAGATTTTCGAATCCGACGCAAAAATGATATTGAATAGTAACGTTCAGCGCCCCCTGATGACGATAGAACTCTCAAATTGCGTCGAGATTCAATACATCGTCCTCCAGCTGATTTGTCTCCAAGGGGATATTGCTGCCTCGGGCACCAAATGGTCCGTCCCCTGTGAGTCTGGATTTTTGAATCCGACGCGAAATGACGATGGAGCACTCAAATTGCGTCGCGATTCAATACATCGGATTCCAGTCGATTTGTCTCCAAGGGGTATATTGCTGTCTCAAGCACCGTATGAACTTCTCCTGTGAGTAGATTTTCGAATGATTGTTAATTGTAACGTTCAGAGCCTCCTAATGACGATGGAACACTCAAATTTGGTCGAGATTCAATACATCGGCCTCCAGCGGACTTGTCTCCAAGGGTCTATTGCTGCCTCGAGCACCTTATGGTCGTTCTCCTGTGGGTCTAGATTTTCGAATCCGACGCAAAAATGATAGTTAATTGTAACGTTCAGGGTCTCCCAATGACGATGGATTACTCAAATTGCGTCAAGATTCAATACATCGGCCTCCAGCGGACTTGTCTCCAAGGGGATATTGCTGTCTCGGGCACCATATGATCCTTCTCCTGTGAGTCTAGATTTTCGAATCCGACGCAAAAATGATAGTGAATAGTAACGTTCAGCGCCCCCTGATGACGATAGAACTCTCAAATTGCGTCGAGATTCAATACATCGTCCTCCAGCTGATTTGTCTCCAAGGGGATGTTGCTGCCTCGGGCACCAAATGGTCCGTCTCCTGTGAGTGTGGATTTTTGAATCCGACGCGAAATGACGATGGAGCACTCAAATTGCGTTGCGATTCAATACATCGGCCTCCAGCCGACTTGTCTCCAAGGGTCTATTGCTGCCTCGGGAACCTTATGGTCGTTCTCCTGTGAGTCTACATTTTCGAATCCGACTCAAAAATGATAGTTAAATGTAACGTTCAGGGCCTTGTAATGACGATGGAACACTCAAATTGCGTCGAGATTCAATACATCGGTCTCCAGCCGACTTGTCTCCAAGGGTCTATTGCTGCCTCGGGCACCTTATGGTCGTTCTCCTGTGAGTCTAGATTTCCGAATCCGACGCGAAACTGATTGTTAATTGTAACGTTCAGGGCTTCCTAATGACGATGGAACACTCAAATTGCGGTGAGATTCAATACATCGGCCTCGAACCGACTTGTCTCCAGGGGTCTGTTGCTGCCTCGGGCACCTTATGGTCGTTCTCTTGTAAGTCTAGATTTTCGAATCCGACGCAAAAATGATAGTTAATTGTAACCTTCAGGGCCTCCTAATGCCGATGGAACACTCAAATTGCGTCGAGATTCAATACATCGGGTTCCAGCCGACTTGTCTCCAAGGGTCTATTGCTGCCTCGGGCACCTTGTGGTCGTTCTCCTGTGAGTCTAGATTTTCGAATCCGACGCAAAAATGATAGTTAATTGTAACGTTCAGGGCCTCCTAATGACGATGGGACACTCAAATTGCGTCGAGATTCAATACATCGTCCTCCAGCCGACTTGTCTCCATGGGGATATTACTGCCTGCGGCCTCTTATGTTCGCTCTCATGTGAGTCTAGATTTTCGAATCCGACGCGAAACTGATTGTTAACTGTAACGTTTGGGGCCTCGTAATGACGATGGAACACTCAAATTGCGTCGAGATTCAATAAATCGGCCTCCAGCCGACTTGTCTCCAAGGGTCTATTGCTGCCTCGGGCACCGTATTGTCGTTCCCCTGTGAGTCAACATTTTAGAATCCGACGCAAAACTGATAGTTAAATGTAATGCTCAGGGCCTCTTAATGACGATGGAACACTCATTTTGCGTCGCGATCCAATACATCGTCCTCCAACCGACTTGTCTCCAAAGGTCAATAGCTGCCACGGGCACCTTGTGATCGTTCTGCTGTGAGTCTAGATTTTCGAACCCGACGCAAAACTGATAGTGAATAGTAACGTTCAGCGCCTCCTGATGACGATAGAACTCTCAAATTGCGTCGAGATCCAATACATCGTCCTCCAGCTGATTTGTCTCCAAGGGGATATTGCTGCCTCGGGCACCAAATGGTCTGTCTCCTGTGAGTCTGGATTTTTGAATCCGACGCGAAACTGATAGTTAATTGTAACGTTCAGGGCCTCCAAATGACGATGGAGCACTCAAATTGCGTCGCGATTCAATACATCGTCCTCCAGCGGACTGGTCTCCGAGGGTCAATAGCTGCCACTGGCACCTTGTGATCGTTCTGCTGTGAGTCTAGATTTCCGAACCCGACGCAAAACTGATTGTTAACTGTAACGTTCAGGGCCTCCTAATGCCGATGGAACACTCAAATTGCGTCGAGATTCAGTACATCGGCCTCCAGCCGACTTGTCTCCAAGGGTCTATTGCTGCCTCGGGCACCTTATGGTCGTTCTCCTGTGAGTTTAGATTATCGAATCCGACGCAAAAATGATAGTTAATTGTAACGTTCAGGGCCTCCTAATGCCGATGGAACACTCAAATTGCGTCGAGATTCAATACATCTGCCTCCAGCCGACTTGTCTCCAAGGGTCTATTGCTGCCTCGGGCACCTTATGGTCGTTCTCCTGTGAGTCTACATTTTCGAATCCGACGCAAAAATGATAGTTAAATGTAACGTTCAGGGCCTTGTAATGACGATGGAACACTCAAATTGCGTCGAGATTCAATACATCGGCCTCCAGCCGACTTGTCTCCAAGGGTCTGTTGCTGCCTCGGGCACCTTATGGTTGTTCTCCTGTGAGTCTAGATTTTCGAATCCGACGCAAAAATTGATAGTTAATTGTAACGTTCAGGGCCTTGTAATGACGATGGAACACTCAAATTGCGTCGAGATTCAATACATCGCCCTCCAGCCGACTTGTCTCCAAGGGTCTATTGCTGCCTCGGGCACCTTATGGTCATTCTCCTGTGAGTCTAGATTTTCGAATCCGACGCAAAAATGATAGTTAATTGTAACGTTCAGGGCCTTGTAATGACGATGGAAAATACAAGTTGCGTCGAGATATAATACATCGGCCTCCAGCCGACTTGTCTCCAAGGGCCTATTGCTGCCTGGTGCACCATATGAACCTTCTCCTGTTACTAGATTTTCGAATCCGACGCTAAAATGATAGTTAACTGTAACGTTCAGGGCCTCCTAATGCCGATGGAACACTTAAATTGCGTCGAGATTCAACACATCGGTCTCCAGCCGACTTGTCTCCAAGGGTCTATTGCTGCCTCGGGCACCTTATGGTCGTTCTCCTGTGAGTCTAGATTTTCGAATCCGACGCGAAACTGATTGTTAATTGTAACGTTCAGGGCTTCCTAATGACGATGGAACACTCAAATTGCGTCGAGATTCAATACATCGGCCTCGAGCCGACTTGTCTCCAGGGGTCTGTTGCTGCCTCGGGCACCTTATGGTCGCTCTCTTGTAAAACTAAATTTTCGAATCCGACGCAAAAGTGATAGTTCATTATAACGTTCAGGGCGACCTAATGACGATGGAACACTCAAATTGCGTCGATATTCAATACATCGGCCTCCAGTCGATTTGTCTCAAAGGGGTATATTGCTGTCTCGAGCACCGTATGAACTTCTCCTGTGAGTAGATTTTCGTATCCGACGCTAAAATGATTGTTAATTGTAACGTTCTGGGCCTCCTAATGACGATGGAACACTCAAATTGCGTCAAGAATCAATACATCGGTTTCCAGCCGACTTGTCTCCAAGGGTCTATTGCTGCCTCGGGCACCTTATGGTCGTTCTCCTGTGAGTCTAGATTTTCGAATCCGACGCATAAATGATAGTTAATTGTAACGTTCAGGGACACCTAAAGACGATGGAACACTCAAATTGCGTCGAGAGTCAATAATCGACCTCCAGTCGACTTGTATCCAAGGGGACATTGCTGCCTCGGGCACCTTATGGTCGTTCTCTTGTAAGTCTAGATTTTCGAATCCGACGCAAAAATGATAGTTAATTGTAACCTTCAGGGCCTCCTAATGCCGATGGAACACTCAAATTGCGTCGAGATTCAATACATCGGCCTCCAGCCGACTTGTCTCCAAGGGCCTATTGCTGCCTGGTGCACCATATGAACCTTCTCCTGTTACTAGATTTTCGAATCCGACGCTAAAATGATAGTTAACTGTAACGTTCAGGGCCTCCTAATGCCGATGGAACACTTAAATTGCGTCGAGATTCAATACATCGGCCTCCAGCCGACTTGTCTCCAAGGGTCTATTGCTGCCTCGGGCACCTTATTGTCGTTCTCCTGTGAGTCTAGATTTTCGGATCCGAAGCAAAAATGATAGTTAACTGTAACGTTTGGGGCCTCCTAATGACGATGGAACACTCAAATTGCGTCGAGATTCAATACATCGGCCTCCAGCCGACTTGTCTCCAAGGGTCTATTGCTGCCTCGGGCACCGTATTGTCGTTCCCCTGTGAGTCAACATTTTAGAATCCGACGCAAAACTTATAGTTAAATGTAATGCTCAGGGCCTCTTAATGACGATGGAACACTCATTTTGCGTCGCGATCCAATACATCGTCCTCCAACCGACTTGTCTCCAGGGGTCAATAGCTGCCACGGGCACCTTGTGATCGTTCTGCTGTGAGTCTAGATTTTCGAACCCGACGCAAAACTGATAGTGAATAGTAACGTTCAGCGCCTCCTGATGACGATAGAACTCTCAAATTGCGTCGAGATTCAATACATCGTCCTCCAGCTGATTTGTCTCCAAGGGGATATTGCTGCCTCGGGCACCAAATGGTCTGTCTCCTGTGAGTCTGGATTTTTGAATCCGACGCGAAACTGATAGTTAATTGTAACGTTCAGGGCCTCCAAATGACGATGGAGCACTCAAATTGCGTCGCGATTCAATACATCGTCCTCCAGCGGACTGGTCTCCGAGGGTCAATAGCTGCCACGGGCACCTTGTGATCGTTCTGCTGTGAGTCTAGATTTTCGAACCCGACGCAAAACTGATTGTTAACTGTAACGTTCAGGGCCTCCTAATGCCGATGGAACACTCAAATTGCGTCGAGATTCAGTACATCGGCCTCCAGCCGACTTGTCTCCAAGGGTCTATTGCTGCCACGGGCACCTTATGGTCGTTCTCCTGTGAGTTTAGATTATCGAATCCGACGCAAAAATGATAGTTAATTGTAACGTTCAGGGCCTCCTAATGCCGATGGAACACTCAAATTGCGTCGAGATTCAATACATCTGCCTCCAGCCGACTTGTCTCCAAGGGTCTATTGCTGCCTCGGGCACCTTATGGTCGTTCTCCTGTGAGTCTACATTTTCGAATCCGACGCAAAAATGATAGTTAAATGTAACGTTCAGGGCCTTGTAATGACGATGGAACACTCAAATTGCGTCGAGATTCAATACATCGGCCTCCAGCCGACTTGTCTCCAAGGGTCTGTTGCTGCCTCGGGCACCTAATGGTTGTTCTCCTGTGAGTCTAGATTTTCGAATCCGACGCAAAAATTGATAGTTAATTGTAACGTTCAGGGCCTTGTAATGACGATGGAACACTCAAATTGCGTCGAGATTCAATACATCGGCCTCCAGCCGACTTGTCTCCAAGGGCCTATTGCTGCCTCGTGCACCATATGAACCTTCTCCTGTTACTAGATTTTCGAATCCGACGCTAAAATGATAGTTAACTGTAACGTTCAGGGCCTCCTAATGCCGATGGAACACTTAAATTGCGTCGAGATTCAATACATCGGCCTCCAGCCGACTTGTCTCCAAGGGTCTATTGCTGCCTCAGGCACCTTATGGTCGTTCTCCTGTGAGTCTAGATTTTCGAATCCGACGCAAAAATGATAGTCTATTGTAACGTTCAGGGGTTTGTAATGACGATGGAACACTCAAATTGCGTCGAGATTCAATACATCGGTCTCCAGCCGACTTGTCTCCAAGGGTCTATTGCTGCCTCGGGCACCTTATTGTCGATCTCCTGTGAGTCTAGATTTTCGAATCCGACGCAAAAATGATAGTTATTTGTAACGTTCAGGGCCTTGTAATGACGATGGAACACTCAAATTGCGTCGAGATTCAATACAACGGCCTCCAGCCGATTTGTCTCCAAGGGTCTGTTGCTGCCTCGGGCACCTTATGGTCGTTCTCCTGTGAGTTTAGATTATCGAATTCGACGCAAAAATGATAGTTAATTGTAACGTTTAGGTCCTCCTAATTACGATGGAACACTCAAATTGCGTCGAGATTCAATACATCGGCCTCCATCCGACCTGTCTCCAAGGGTCTGTTGCTGCCTCGGGCACCTTATGGTCGTTCTCCTGTGAGTTTAAGTTATCGAATCCGACGCAAAAATTATAGTTAATTGTAACGTTTAGGGCCTCCTAATGACGATGGAACACTCAAATTGCCTCGAGATTCAATACATCGGCATTCAGCCGACTTGTCTCCAAGGGTCTATTGCTGCCTCGGGCACCTTATGGTCGTTCTCCTGTGAGGTTAGATTATCAAATCCGACGCAAAAATGATAGTTAACTGTAAAGTGTAGGGCCTCCTAATGACGATGGAACACTCAAATTGCGTCGAGATTCAATACATCGGCCTCCAGCCGACTTGTCTCCAAGGGTCTATTGCTGCCTCGGGCACCTTATGGTCGTTCTCCTGTGAGTCTAGATTTTCGAATCCGACGCAAAAATGATAGTTAATTGTAACGTTCAGTGCCTTGTAATGACGATGGAACACTCAAATTGCGTCGAGATTCAATACATCGGCCTCCAGCCGACTTGTCTCCAAGGGTCTGTTGCTGCCTCAGGCACCTTATGGTCGTTCTCCTGTGAGTCTAGATTTTCGAATCCGACGCAAAAATGATAGTTAATTGTAACGTTTAGGGCCTCCTAATGACGATGGGACACTCAAATTGCGTCGAGATTCAATACATCGTCCTCCAGACGACTTGTCTCCATGGGGATATTACTGCCTCCGGCCTCTTATGTTCGCTCTCCTGTGAGTCTAGATTTTCGAATCCGACGCGAAATTGATAGTTAATTGTAACGTTCAGGGCCTCCTAATGACGATGGAACACTCAAATTGCGTCGCGATCCAATACATCGTCCTCCAGCCGACTTGTCTCCAAGGGTCCATTGCTGCCTCGGGCACCTTATGGTCGTTCTCTTGTAAGTCTAGATTTTTTGAATCCGACGCAAAACTGATAGTTCATTATAACGTTCAGGGCGACCTAATGACGATGGAACACTCAAATTGCGTCGAGATTCAATACATCGGCCTCCAGTCGATTTGTCTCCAAGGGGTATATTGCTGTCTCGAGCACCGTATGAACTTCTCCTGTGAGTAGATTTTCGAATGATTGTTAATTGTAACGTTCAGGGCCTCCTAATGACGATGGAACACTCAAATTGCGTAGAGATTCGATACATCGGCCTCCAGCGGACTTGTCTCCAAGGGTCTATTGCTGCCTCGAGCACCTTATGGTCGTTCTCCTGTGAGTCTAGATTTTCGAATCTGACGCAAAAATGCTAGTTAATTGTAAAGTTCTTGGTCTCCTAATGACGATGGAACACTCAAATTGCGTCGAGATTCAATACATCGTCCTCCAGCTGATTTGTCTCCAAGGGGATATTGCTGCCTCGGGCACCAAATGGTCCGTCTCCTGTGGGTCTGGATTTTTGAATCCGACGCGAAATGACGATGGAGCACTCAAATTGCGTCGCAATTCAATACATCGTCCTCCAGCGGACTGGTCTCCAAGGGTCAATAGCTGCCACGGGCACCTTGTTATCGTTCTGCTGTGAGTCTAGATTTTCGAACCCGACGCAAAACTAATTGTTAATTGTAACGTTCAGGGCCAGCTAATGACGATGGAACACTCAAATTGAGTCGAGATTCAATACATCGACCTCCAGCCGACTTGTCTCCAAGGGGATATTGCGGCCTCGGGCTCCATGTGGTCCGTCTCCTGTGAGTCTAGATTTTCGAATCCGACGCGAAACTGATAGTTAATTGTAACGTTCAGGGCCTCCTAATGACGATGGAACACTCAAATTGCGTCGCGATCCAATACATCGTCCTCCAGCCGACTTGTCTCCAAGGGTCTATTGCTGCCTCGGGCACCTTATGGTCGTTCTCCTGTGAGTCTAGATTTACGAATCCGACGCAAAAATGATAGTTAATTGTAACGTTCAGGGCCTTGTAATGACGATGGAACACTCAACTTGCGTCAAGATTCAATACATCGGCCTCCAGCCGACTTGTCTCCAAGGGTCTGTTGCTGCCTCGGGCACCTTATGGACGTTCTCCTGTGAGTTTAGATTATCGAATCCGACGCAAAAAGGATAGTTAATTGTAACGTTTAGGGCCTCCTAATGACGATGGGACACTCAAATTGCGTCGAGATTCAATACATCGTCCTCCAGCCGACTTGTCTCCACGGGTCTAATGCTGCCACGGGCACCTTAAGGTCGTTCTCTTGTAAGTCTAGATTTTCGAATCCGACGCAAAAATGATAGTTAATTGTAACGTTCAGGGCCTCCTAATGACGATGGAACTCTCAAATTGCGTCGAGATTCAATACATCGTCCTCCAGCCGACTTGTCTCCAAGGGTCTATTGCTGCCTCGGGCACGTTATGGTCGTTCTCCTGTGAGTCTAGATTTTCGAATCCGACTCAAAAATAATAGTTAATTGTAACATTCAGGGCCTACTAATGACGATGGAACACTCATTTTGCGTCGCGATTCAATACATCGTCCTCCAACCGACTTGTCTCCAAGGGTCAATAGCTGCCACGGGCACCTTGTGATCGTTCTGCTGTGAGTCTAGATTTTCGAACCCGACGCAAAACTGATTGTTAACTGTAACGTTCAGGGCCACCTAATGCCGATGGAACATTCAAATTGCGCCGAGATTCAATACAACGGCCTCCAGCCGGCTTGTCTCCAAGGGTCTATTGCTGCCTCGGGCACCTTATGGTCGTTGTCCTGTGAGTTTAGATTATCGAATCCGACGCAAAAATGATAGTTAATTGTAACGTTCAGGGCCTCCTAATGCCGATGGAACACTCAAATTGCGTCGAGATTCAATACATCGGCCTCCAGCCGACTTGTCTCCAAGGGTCTATTGCTGCCTCGGGCACCTTATGGTCGTTCTCCTGTGAGTCTAGATTTTCGAATCCGACGCAAAAATGATAGTTAATTGTAACGTTTAGGGCCTCATAATGACGATGGGACACTCAAATTGCGTCGAGATTCAATACATCGTCCTCCAGCCGACTTGTCTCCATGGGGATATTGCTGCCTCCGGCCTCTTATGTTCGCTCTCATGTGAGTCTAGATTTTCGAATCCGACGCGAAACTGATTGTTAATTGTAACGTTCAGGGCGACCTAATGACGATGGAACACTCAAATTTGGTCGAGATTCAATACATCGGCCTCCAGCGGACTTGTCTCCAAGGGTCTATTGCTGCCTCGAGCACCCACTGGTCGTTGTCCTGTGAGTTTAGATTATCGAATCCGACGCAAAAATGATAGTTAATTGTAACGTTCAGCGTCTGCTAATGACGATGGAACACTCAAATTGCGTCGAGATTCAATACATCGGCCTCCAGCGGACTTGTCTCCAAGGGGATATTGCTGTCTCGGGCACCATATGATCCTTCTCCTGTGAGTCTAGATTTTCGAATCCGACGCAAAAATGATATTGAATAGTAGCGTTCAGCGCCCCCTGATGACGATAGAACTCTCAAATTGCGTCGAGATTCATTACATCGTCCTCCAGCTGATTTGTCTCCAAGGGGATATTGCTGCCTCGGGCACCAAATGGTCCGTCTCCTGTGAGTCTGGATTTTTGAATCCGACGCGAAATGACGATGGAGCACTCAAATTGCGTCGCGATTCAATACATCGTCCTCCGGCGGACTGGTCTCCAAGGGTCTATTGCTGCCTCGGGCACCTTATGGTCGTTTTCCTGTTAGTAGATTTTCGAATCGGACGCTAAAATGATAGTTAACTCTAACGTTCACGGCCTCCTAATTCCGATGGAACACTCACATTGCGTCGAGATTCAATACATCGGCCTCCAGCCGACTTGTCTCCAAGGGTCTATTGCTGCCTCAGGCAGCTTATGGTCGTTCTCCTGTGAGTCTAGATTTTCGAATCCGACGCAAATTTGATAGTTAATTGTAACGTTCAGGGCCTTGTAATGACGATGGAACACTCAAATTGCGTCAAGATTCAATACATCGGCCTCCAGCCGACTTGTCTCCAAGGGTCTGTTGCTGCCTCGGGCACCTTATGGTCATTCTCCTGTGAGTTTAGATTATCGAATCCGACGCAAAAAGGATGGTTAATAGTAACGTTTAGGGCCTCCTAATGACGATGGGACACTCAAATTGCGTCGAGATTCAATACATCGTCCTCCAGCCGACTTGTCTCTAAGGGTCTAATGCTGCCTCGGGCACCTTAAGGTCGTTCTCTTGTAAGTCTAGATTTTCGAATCCGACGAAAAAATGATAGTTAATTGTAACGTTCAGGGCCTCCTAATGACGATGGAACTCTCAAATTGCGTCGAGATTCAATACATCGTCCTCCAGCCCACTTGTTTCCAAGGGTCTATTGCTGCCTTGGGCACCTTATGGTCGTTCTCCTGTGAGTCTAGATTTTCGAATCCGACGCAAAAATGATAGTTAATTGTAACATTCAGGGTCTCCTAATGACGATGGAACACTCATTTTGCGTTGCGATCCAATACATCGTCCTCCAACCGACTTGTCTCCAAGGGTCAATAGCTGCCACGGGCACCTTGTGATCGTTCTGCTGTGAGTCTAGATTTTCGAACCCGACGCAAAACTGATTGTTAACTGTAACGTTCAGGGCCTCCTAATGCCGATGGAGCACTCAAATTGCGTCGAGATTCAATACATCGGCCTCCAGCCGACTTGTCTCCAAGGGTCTATTGCTGCCTCGGGCACCTTATGGTCGTTCTCCTGTTAGTAGATTTTCGAATCCGACGCTAAAATGATAGTTAACTGTAACGTTCACGGCCTCCTAATGCCGATGGAACACACAAATTGCGTCGAGATTCAATACATCGGCCTCCAGCCGATTTGTCTCCAAGGGTCTATTGCTGCCTCGGGCACCGTATTGTCGTTCCCCTGTGAGTCAACATTTTAGAATCCGACGCAAAACTGATAGTTAAATGTAATGCTCAGGGCCTCTTAATGACGATGGAACACTCATTTTGCGTCGCGATCCAATACATCGTCCTCCAACCGACTTGTCTCCAGGGGTCAATAGCTGCCACGGGCACCTTGTGATCGTTCTGCTGTGAGTCTAGATTTTCGAACCCGACGCAAAACTGATAGTGAATAGTAACGTTCAGGGCCTCCTGATGACGATAGAACTCTCAAATTGCGTCGAGATTCAATACATCGGCCTCCAGCCGGCTTGTCTCCAAGGGTCTATTGCTGCCTCGGGCACCTTATGGTCATTCTCCTGTGAGTCTAGATTTTCGAATCCGACGCAAAAATGATAGTTAATTGTAACGTTCAGGGCCTTGTAATGACGATGGAAAACACAAGTTGCGTCGAGATATAATACATCGGCCTCCAGCCGACTTGTCTCCAAGGGCCTATTGCTGCCTCGTGCACCATATGAACCTTCTCCTGTTACTAGATTTTCGAATCCGACGCTAAAATGATAGTTAACTGTAACGTTCAGGGCCTCGTAATGCCGATGGAACACTTAAATTGCGTCGAGATTCAATACATCGGCCTCCAGCCGACTTGTCTCCAAGGGTCTATTGCTGCCTCAGGCACCTTATGGTCGTTCTCCTGTGAGTCTAGATTTTCGAATCCGACGCAAAAATGATAGTCTATTGTAACGTTCAGGGGCTTGTAATGACGATGGAACACTCAAATTGCGTCGAGATTCAATACATCGGTCTCCAGCCGACTTGTCTCCAAGGGTCTATTGCTGCCTCGGGCACCTTATTGTCGTTCTCCTGTGAGTCTAGATTTTCGAATCCGACGCAAAAATGATAGTTATTTGTAACGTTCAGGGCCTTGTAATGACAATGGAACACTCAAATTGCGTCGAGATTCAATACAACGGCCTCCAGCCGACTTGTCTCCAAGGGTCTGTTGCTGCATCGGGCACCCTATGGTCGTTCTCCTGTGAGTTTAGATTATCGAATTCGACGCAAAAATGATAGTTAATTGTAACGTTTAGGGCCTCCTAATTACGAAGGAACACTCAAATTGCGTCGAGATTCAATACATCGGCCTCCATCCGACCTGTCTCCAAGGGTCTGTTGCTGCCTCGGGCACCTTATGGTCGTTCTCCTGTGAGTTTAGATTATCGAATCCGACGCAAAAATTATAGTTAATTGTAACGTTTAGGGCCTCCTAATGACGATGGAACACTCAAATTGCGTCGAGATTCAATACATCGGCCTCCAGCTGACTTGTCTCCAAGGGGATATTGCTGTCTCGGGCCTCTTATGTTCGCCCTCATGTGAGTCTAGATTTTCGAATCCGACGCGAATCTGATTGTTAATTGTAACGTTCAGGGCTTCCTAATGACGATGGAACACTCAAACTGCGTCGAGATTCAATACATCGGCCTCGAGCCGACTTGTCTCCAGGGGTCTGTTGCTGCCTCGGGCACCTTATGGTCGCTCTCTTGTAAGTCTAGATTTTCGAATCCGACTCAAAAGTGATAGTTCATTATAACGTTCAGGGCGACCTAATGACGATGGAACACTCAAATTGCGTCGATATTCAATACATCGGCCTCCAGTCGATTTGTCTCCAAGGGGTATATTGCTGTCTCGAGCACCGTATGAACTTCTCCTGTGAGTAGATTTTCGTATCCGACGCTAAAATGATTGTTAATTGTAACGTTCAGGGCCTCCTAATGACGATGGAACACTCAAATTGCGTCAAGAATCAATACATCGGTTTCCAGCCGACTTTTCTCCAAGGGTCTATTGCTGGCTCGGGCACCTTATGGTCGTTCTCCTGTGAGTCTAGATTTTCGAATCTGACGCATAAATGATAGTTAATTGTAACGTTCAGGGACTCCTAAAGACGATGGAACACTCAAATTGCGTCGAGAGACAATAATCGACCTCCAGTCGACTTGTATCCAAGGGGATATTGCTGCCTCGGGCACCATATGGACGTTCTCCTGTGAGTTTAGATTTTCGAATCCGACGCATAAATGATAGTTAATTGTAACGTTCAGGGCCTCCTAATGCCGATGGAACACTCAAATTGCGTCGAGATTCAATACATCGGCCTCCAGCCGACTTGTCTCCAAGGGTCTATTGCTGCCTCGGGCACCTTATGGTCGTTCTCTTGTAAGTCTAGATTTTCGAATCCGACGCAAAAATGATAGTTAATTGTAACCTTCAGGGCCTCCTAATGCCGATGGAACACTCACATTGCGTCGAGATTCAATACATCGGGTTCCAGCCGACTTGTCTCCAAGGGTCTATTGCTGCCTCGGGCACCTTATGGTCTTTCTCCTGTGAGTTTAGATTTTCGAATCCGACGAAAAACTGATAGTTAATTGTAACATTCAGGGCCTCCTAATGACGATGGAACACTCAAATTGCGTCGAGAGTCAATAAATCTTCCTCCAGCCAACTTGCATACAAGGGGATATTGCTGCCTCGGGCTCCATGTGGTCCGTCTCCCGTGAGTGCAGATTTTCGAATCCGACGCAAAAATAATAGTTAATTGTAACGTTCAGGGCCTCCTAATGACGATGGAACACTCAATTTGCGTCAAGAATCAATACATCGGTTTCCAGCCGACTTGTCTCCAAGGGTCTATTGCTGCCTCGGGCACCTTATGGTCGTTCTCCTGTGAGTCTAGATTTTCGAATCCGACGCAAAAATGATAGTTAATTGTAACGTTCAGGGCGTCCTAATGACGACGGGACACTCAAATTGCGTCGAGATTCAATACATCGTCCTCCAGCCGACTTGTCTCCATGGGGATATTACTGCCTCCGGCCTCTTATGTTCGCTCTCATGTGAGTCTAGATTTTCGAATCCGACGCAAAAATGATAGTTAATTGTAACGTTCAGGGCCTCCTAATGACGATGGAACACTCAAATTGCGTCGAGATTCAATACATCGGCCTCAAGCCGACTTGTCTCCAAGGGGATATTGATGCCTCGGGCACCAAATGGTCCGTCTCCTGTGAGTCTGGATTTTTGAATCCGACGCAAAATGACGATGGAGCACTCAAATTGCGTCGCGATTCAATACATCGTCCTCCAGCGGACTGGTCTCCAAGGGTCAATAGCTGCCACGGGCACCTTGTGATCGTTCTGCTGTGAGTCTTGATTTTCGAACCCGACGCAAAACTGATTGTTAATTGTAACGTTCAGGGCCACCTAATGCCGATGGAACACTCAAATTGCGTCGAGATTCAATACATCGGCCTCCAGCCGACTTGTCTCCAAGGGTCTATTGCTGCCTCGGGCACCTTATGGTCGTTCTCCTGTGAGTCTAGATTTTCGAATCCGACGCAAAAATGATAGTTAACTGTAACGTTCAGGGCCTCCGAATGCCGATGGAACACTCAAATTGCGTCGAGATTCAATACATCGGCCTCCAGCCGACTTGTCTCCAAGGGTCTATTGCTGCCTCGGGCACCTTATGGTCGTTCTCCTGTGAGTCTAGATTTTCGAATCCGACGCAAAAATGATATTTAATTGTAACGTTCAGGGCCTTGTAATGACGATGGAACACTCAAATTGCGTCGAGATTCAATACATCGTCCTCCAGCCGACTTGTCTCCATGGGGATATTACTGCCACCGGCCTCTAATGTTCGCTCTCATGTGAGTCTAGATTTTCGAATCCGACGCGAAACTGATTGTTAATTGTAACGTTCAGGGCTTCCTAATGACGATGGAACACTCAAATTGCCTCGAGATTCAATACATCGGCATTCAGCCGATTTGTCTCCAAGGGTCTATTGCTGCCTCGGGCACCGTATGGTCGTTCCCCTGTGAGTCAACATTTTAGAATCCGACGCAAAACTGATAGTTAATTGTAACATTCAGGGCCTCCTAATGCCAATGGGACACTCATTTTGCATCGCGATCCAATACATCGTCCTCCAGCCGACTTGTCTCCAAGGGTCTATTGCTGCCTCGGGCACCTTACGGTCGTTCTCTTGTAAGTCTAGATTTTCGAATCCGACGCAAAACTGATAGTTCATTATATCGTTCAGGGCGACCTAATGACGATGGAACACTCAAATTGCGTCGAGATTCAATACATCGGCCTCCAGTCGATTTGTCTCCAAGGGGTATATTGCTGTCTCGAGCACCGTATGAACTTCTCCTGTTAGTAGAATTTCGAATGATTGTTAATTGTAACGTTCAGGGCCTCCTAATGACGATGGAACACTCAAATTTGGTCGAGATTCAATACATCGGCCTCCAGCGGACTTGTCTCCAAGGGTCTATTGCTGCCTCGAGCACCTTATGGTCGTTCTCCTGTGAGTCTAGATTTTCGAATCCGACGCAAAAATGATAGTTAATTGTAACGTTCAGGGTCTCCTAATGACGATGGAACACTCAAATTGCGTCGAGATTCAATACATCGGCCTCCAGCGGACTTGTCTCCAAGGGGATATTGCTGTCTCGGGCACCATATGATCCTTCTCCTGTGAGTCTAGATTTTCGAATCCGACGCAAAAATGATAGTGAATAGCAACGTTCAGCGCCCCCTGATGACGATAGAACTCTCAAATTGCGTCGAGATTCAATACATCGTCCTCCAGCTGATTTGTCTCCAAGGGGATATTGCTGTCTCGGGCACCAAATGGTCCGTCTCCTGTGAGTCTGGATTTTTGAATCCGACGCAAAATGACGATGGAGCACTCAAATTGCGTCGCGATTCAATACATCGTCCTCCAGCGGACTGGTCTCCAAGGGTCAATAGCTGCCACGGGCACCTTGTGATCGTTCTGCTGTGAGTCTTGATTTTCGAACCCGACGCAAAACTGATTGTTAATTGTAACGTTCAGGGCCACCTAATGACGATGGATCACTCAAATTGAGTCGAGATTCAATACATCGACCTCCAGCCGACTTGTCTCCAAGGGTCTATTGCTGCCTCGGGCACCTTATGGTCGTTCTCCTGTGAGTCTACATTTTCGAATCCGACGCAAAAATGATAGTTAAATGTAACGTTCAGGGCCTTGTAATGACAATGGAACACTCAAATTGCGTCGAGATTCAATACATCGGCCTCCAGCCGACTTGTCTCCAAGGGTCTCTTGCTGCCTCGGGCACCTTATTGTTGTTCTCCTGTGAGTCTAGATTTTCGAATCCGACGCAAAAATTTATAGTTAATTGTAACGTTCAGGGCCTTGTAATGACGATGGAACACTCAAATTGCGTCGAGATTCAATACATCGGCCTCCAGCCGACTTGTCTCCAAGGGTCTATTGCTGCCTCGGGCACATTATGGTCGTTCTCCTGTGAGTCTAGATTATCGAATCCGACGCAAAAATGATAGTTAATTGTAACGTTCAGGGCCTTGTAATGACGATGGAAAACACAAGTTGCGTCGAGATTCAATACATCGGCCTCCAGCCGACTTGTCTCCAAGGGCCCATTGCTGCCTCGTGCACCATATGAGCCTTCTCCTGATACTAGATTTTCGAATCCGACGCTAAAATGATAGTTAACTGTAACGTTCAGGGCCTCCTAATGCCGATGGAACACTTAAATTGCGTCGAGATTCAAAACATCGGCCTCCAGCCGACTTGTCTCCAAGGGTCTATTGCTGCCTCGGGCATCTTATGGTCGTTCTCCTGTGAGTCTAGATTTTCGAATCCGACGCAAAAATGATAGTCTATTGTAACGTTCAGAGCCTTGTAATGACGATGGAACACTCAAATTGCGTCGCGATTCAATACACCGGTCTCCAGCCGACTTGTCTCCAAGGGTCTATTGCTGCCTCGGGCACCTTATGGTCGTTCTCCTGTGAGTCTAGACTTTCGAATCCGACGCAAAAATGATAGTTATTTGTAACGTTCAGGGCCTTGTAATGACGATGGAACACTCAAATTGCGTCGAGATTCAATACATCGGCCTCCAGCCGACTTGTCTCCAAGGGTCTGTTGCTGCCTCGGGCACCTTATGGTCGTTCTCCTGTGAGTTTAGATTATCGAATCCGACGCAAAAATGATAGTTAATTGTAACGTTTAGGGCCTCCTAATTACGATGGAACACTCAAATTGCGTCGAGATTCAATACATCGGCCTCCATCCGACCTGTCTCCAAGGGCCTGTTGCTGCCTCGGGCACCTTATGGTCGTTCTCCTGTGAGTTTAGATTATCGAATCCGACGCAAAAATGATAGTTAATTGTAACGTTTAGGGCCTCCTAATGACGATGGAATACTCAAATTGCGTCGAGATTCAATACATCGGCCTCCAGCCGATTTGTCTCCAAGGGGATATTGCTGTCTCGGGCCTCTTATGTTCGCTCTCATGTGAGTCTAGATTTTCGAATCCGACGCGAAACTGATTGTTAACTGTAACGATCAGGGCTTCCTAATGACGATGGAACACTCAAATTGCGTCGAGATTCAATACATCGTCCTCGAGCCGACTTGTCTCCAGGGGTCTGTTGGTGCCTCGGGCACCTTATGGTCGCTCTCTTGTAAGTCTAGATTTTCGAATCCGACGAAAAACTGATAGTTAATTGTAACATTCAGGGCCTCCTAATGACGATGGAACACTCAAATTGCGTCGAGAGACAATAAATCTTCCTCCAGCCGACTTGTCTACAAAGGGATATCGCTGCCTCGGGCTCCATGTGGTCCGTCTCCTGTGAGTGCAGATTTTCGAATCCGACGCAAAAATGATAAATAATTGTAACGTTCAGGGCCTTGTAATGACGATGGAACACTCAATTTGCGTCAAGAATCAATACATCGGTTTCCAGCCGACTTGTCTCCAAGGGTCTATTGCTGCCTCGGGCACCTTATGGTCGTTCTCCTGTGAGTCTAGATTTTCGAATCCGACGCAAAAATGATAGTTAATTGTAATGTTCAGGGCCTCCTAATGACGATGGGACACTCAAATTGCGTCGAGATTCAATACATCGTCCTCCAGCCGACTTGTCTCCATGGGGATATTACTGCCTCCGGCCTCTTATGTTCGCTCTCATGTGAGTCTAGATTTTCGAATCCGACGCGAAACTGATTGTTAATTGTAACGTTCAGGGGTTCCTAATGACGATGGAACACTCAAATTGCCTCGAGATTCACTACATCGGCATTCAGCCGACTTGTCTCCAGGGGTCTATTGCTGCCTCGGGCACCTTATGGTCGTTCTCCTGTGAGTTTAGATTATCGAATCCGACGTAAAAATGATAGTTAACTGTAACGTTTAGGGCCTCCTAATGACGATGGAACACTCAAATTGCGTCGAGATTCAATACATCGGCCTCCAGCTGACTTGTCTCCAAGGGTCTGTTGCTGCCTCGGGCACGTTATTGTCGTTCTCCTGTGAGTCTAGATTTTCGGATCCGACGCAAAAATGATAGTTAACTGTAACGTTTAGGGCCTCCTAATGACGATGGAACACTCAAATTGCGTCGAGATTCAATACATCGGCCTCCAGCCGACTTGTCTCCAAGGGTCTATTGCTGCCTCGGGCACCGTATGGTCGTTCCCCTGTGAGTCAACATTTTAGAATCCGACGCAAAACTGATAGTTAAATTTAATGCTCAGGGCCTCTTAATGACGATGGAACACTCATTTTGCGTCGCGATGCAATACATCGTCCTCCAACCGACTTGTCTCCAGGAGTCAATAGCTGCCACGGGCACCTTGTGACCGTTCTGCTGTGAGTCTAGATTTTCGAACCCGACGCAAAACTGATAGTGAATAGTAACGTTCAGCGCCTCCTGATGACGATAGAACTCTCAAATTGCGCCGAGATTCAATACATCGTCCTCCAGCTGATTTGTCTCCAAGGGGATATTGCTGCCTCGGGCACCAAATGGTCCGTCTCCTGAGAGTCTGGATTTTTGAATCCGCCGCGAAACTGATAGTTAATTGTAACGTTCACTGCCTCCAAATGACGATGGAACACTCAAATTGCGTCGCGATTCAATACATCGTCCTCCAGCGGACTGGTCTCCGAGGGTCAATAGCTGCCACGGGCACCTTGTGATCGTTCTGCTGTGAGTCTAGATTTTCGAACTCGACGCAAAACTGATTGTTAATTGTAACGTTCAGGGCCACCTAATGACGATGGAACACTCAAATTGAGTCGAGATTCAATACATCGACCTCCAGCCGACTTGTCTCCGAGGGTCTATTGCTGCCTCGGGCACCTTATGGTCGTTCTCCTGTTAGTAGATTTTCGAATCCGACACTAAAATGATAGTTAACTGCAACGTTCAGGGCCTCCTAATGCCGATGGAACACTCAAATTGCGTCGAGATTCAATACATCGGCCTCCAGCCGACTTGTCTCCAAGGGTCTATTGCTGCCTCGGGCACCTTATGGTCGTTCTCCTGTGAGTTTAGATTATCGAATCCGACGCAAAAATGATAGTTAATTGTAACGTTCAGGACCTACTATTGGCGATGGAACACTCAAATTGCGTCGAGATTCAATACATCGGCCTCCAGCCGACTTGTCTCCTATGGTCTGTTGCTGCCTCGGGCACCTTATGGTCGTTCTCCCGTGAGTCTAGACTTTCGAATCCGACGCAAAAATGATAGTTAATTGTAACGTTCAGGGCCTTGTAATGACGATGGAACACTCAAATTGCGTCGAGATTCAATACATCGGCCTCCAGCCGACTTGTCTCCAAGGGTCTGTTGCTGCCTCGGGCACCTTATGGTCCTTCTCCTGTGAGTTTAGATTATCGAATCCGACGCAAAAATGATAGTTAATTGTAACGTTTAGGGCCTCCTAATTACGATGGAACACTCAAATTGCGTAGAGATGCAATACATCGGCCTCTTCGCCGACCTGTCTCCAAGGGTCTGTAGCTGCCTCGGGCACCTTATGGTCGTTCTCCTGTGAGTTTAGAATATCGAATCCGACGCAAAAATGATAGTTATTTGTAACGTCTAGGGCCTCCTAATGACGATGGAACACTCAAATTGCGTCGAGATTCAATACATCGGCCTCCAGCCGACTTGTCTCCAAGGGGATATTGCTGTCTCGGGCCTCTAATGTTCGCTCTCATGTGAGTCTAGATTTTCGAATCCGACGCGAAACTGATTGTTAATTGTAACGTTCACGGCTTCCTAATGACGATGGAACACTCAAATTGCGTCGAGATTCAATACATCGGCCTCCAGCCGACTTGTCTCCAGGAGTCTGTTGCTGCCTCGGGTACCTTATGGTCGCTCTCTTGTAAGTCTAGATTTTCGAATCCGACGCAAAAGTGATAGTTCATTATAACGTTCAGGGCGACCTAATGACGATGGAACACTCAAATTGCGTCGATATTCAATACATCGGCTTCCAGTCGATTTGTCTCCAAGGGGTATATTGCTGTCTCGAGCACCGTATGAACTTCTCCTGTGAGTAAATTTTCGAATCCGACGCAAAAATGATAGTTAATTGAAACGTTCAGGGCCTCCTAATGCCGATGGAACACTAAAATTGCGTCGAGATTCAATACATCGGGTTCCAGGCGACTTGTCTCCAAGGGTCTATTGCTGCCTCGGGCACCTTATGGTCGTTCTCCTGTGAGTTTAGATTTTCGAATCCGACGAAAAACTGATAGTTAATTGTAACATTCAGGGCCTCCTAATGACGATGGAACACTCAAATTGCGTCGAGAGTCAATACATCTTCCTCCAACCGACATGTCTACATGGGGATATTGCTGCCTCGGGCTCCATGTGGTCCGTCTCCCGTGAGTGCAGATTTTCGAATCCGACGCAAAAATGATAGTTAATTGTAACGTTCAGGGCCTTGTAATGACGATGGAACACTCAATTTGCGTAAAGAATCAATACATCGACCTCCAGCCGACTTGTCTCCAAGGGTCTATTGCTGCCTCGGGCACCTTATGGTCGTTCCCCTGTTAGTAGATTTTCGAATCCGACACTAAAATGATAGTTAACTGTAACGTTCAGGGCCTCCTAATGCCGATGGAACACTCAAATTGCGTCGAGATTCAATACATCGGCCTCCAGCCGACTTGTCTCCAAGGGTCTATTGCTGCCTCGGGCACCTTATGGTCGTTCTCCTGTGAGTTTAGATTATCGAATCCGACGCAAAAATGGTAGTTAATTGTAACGTTCAGGACCTACTATTGGCGATGGAACACTCAAATTGCGTCGAGATTCAATACATCGGCCTCCAGCCGACTTGTCTCCTATGGTCTGTTGCTGCCTCGGGCACCTTATGGTCGTTCTCCCGTGAGTCTAGACTTTCGAATCCGACGCAAAAATGATATTTAATTGTAACGTTCAGGGCCTTGTAATGACGATGGAACACTCAAATTGCGTCGGGATTCAATACATCGGCCTCCAGCCGACTTGTCTCCAGGAGTCTGTTGCTGCCTCGGGTACCTTATGGTCGCTCTCTTGTAAGTCTAGATTTTCGAATCCGACGCAAAAGTGATAGTTCATTATAACGTTCAGGGCGACCTAATGACGATGGAACACTCAAATTGCGTCGATATTCAATACATCGGCCTCCAGTCGATTTGTCTCCAAGGGGTATATTGCTGTCTCGAGCACCGTATGAACTTCTCCTGTGAGTAAATTTTCGAATCCGACGCAAAAATGATAGTTAATTGTAACGTTCAGGGCCTCCTAATGCCGATGGAACACTCAAATTGCGTCGAGATTCAATACATCGGCCTCCAGCCGACTTGTCTCCAAGGGTCTATTGCTGCCTCGGGCACCTTATGGTCGCTCTCTTGAAAGTCTAGATTTTCGAATCCGACGCAAAAATGATAGTTAATTGTAACGTTCAGGGCCTCCTAATGCCGATGGAACACTAAAATTGCGTCGAGATTCAATACATCGGGTTCCAGCCGACTTGTCTCCAAGGGTCTATTGCTGCCTCGGGCAACTTATGGTCGTTCTCCTGTGAGTTTAGATTTTCGAATCCGACGAAAAACTGATAGTTAATTGTAACATTTAGGGCCTCCTAATGACGATGGAACACTCAAATTGCGTCGAGAGTCAATATATCTTCCTCCAACCGACATGTCTACAAGGGGATATTGCTGCCTCGGGCTCCATGTGGTCCGTCTCCCGTGAGTGCAGATTTTCGAATCCGACGCAAAAATGATAGTTAATTGTAACGTTCAGGGCCTTGTAATGACGATGGAACACACAATTTGCGTAAAGAATCAATACATCGGTTTCCAGCCGACTTGTCTCCAAGGGTCTACTGCTGCCTCGGGCACCTTATGGTCGTTCTCCTGTGAGTCTAGATTTTCGAATCCGACGCAAAAATGATAGTTAAATGTAACGTTCAGGGCCTCCTAATGTCGATGGGACACGCAAATTGCGTCGAGATTCAATACATCGTCCTCCAGCCGACTTGTCTCCATGGGGATATTACTGCCTCCGGCCTCTTATGTTCGCTCTCATGTGAGTCTAGATTTTCGAATCCGACGCAAAGATGATAGTTAACTGTAACTTTTAAGGCCTCCTAATGACGATGGAACACTCATTTTACGTCGCGATCCAATACATCGTCCTCCAAACGACTTGTCTCCAGGGGTCAATAGTTGCCACGGGCATCTTGTGATCGTTCTGCTGTGAGTCTAGATTTTCGAACCCGACGCAAAACTGATAGTGAATAGTAACGTTCAGCGCACCCTGATGACGATAGAACTCTCAAATTGCGTCGAGATTCAATACATCGTCCTCCAGCTGATTTGTCTCCAAGGGGATATTGCTGCCTCGGGCACCAAATGGTCCGTCTCCTGTGAGTCTGGATTTTTTAACCCGACGCGAAACTGATAGTTAATTGTAAGGTTCAGGGCCTCCAAATGACCCTTGGAGCACTCAAATTCCGTGGCGATTCAATACATCGTCCTCCAGCGGACTGGTCTCCGAGGGTCAATAGCTGATACGGGCACCTTGTGATCGTTCTGCTGTTAGTCTAGATTTTCGAACCCGACGCAAAACTGAATGTTGATTGTAACGTTCAGGGCCACCTAATGACGATGGAACACTCAAATTGAGTCGAGATTCAATACATCGACCTCCAGCCGACTTGTCTCCAAGGGTCTATTGCTGCTACGGGCACCTTATGGTCGTTCTCCTGTTAGTAGATTTTCGAATCCGACACTAAAATGATAGTTAACTGTAACGTTCAGGGCCTCCTAATGCCGATGGAACACTCAAATTGCGTCGAGATTCGATACTTCGGCCTCCAGCCGACTTGTCTCCAATTGTCTATTGCTGCCTCGGGCACCTTACGGTCGTTCTCCTGTGAGTTAAGATTATCGAATCCGTCGCAAAAATGATAGTTAATTGTAACGTTCAGGGCCTCCTAATGCCGATGGAACACTCAAATTGCGTCGAGATTCAATACATCGGCCTCCAGCCGACTTGTCTCCAAGGGTCTATTGCTGCCTCGGGCACCTTATGGTCGTTCTCCTGTGAGTCTAGATTTTCGAATCCGACGCAAAAATGATAGTTAATTGTAACGTTCAGGGCCTTGTAATGACGATGGAACACTCAAATTGCGTCGAGATTCAATACATCGGCCTCCAGCCGACTTGTCTCCAAGGGTCTGTTGCTGCCTCGGGCACCTTATGGTCGTTCTCCTGTGAGTCTAGATTTTCGAATCCGACGCAAAAATTGATAGTTAATTGTAACGTTCAGGCCCTTGTAATGACGATGGAACATTCAAATTGCGTCGAGATTCAATACATCGGCCTCCAGCCGATTTGTCTCCAGGGGTCTATCGCTGCCTCGGGCACCTTATGGTCGTTCTCCTGTGAGTCTAGATTTTCAAATCCGACGCAAAAATGATAGTTAATTGTAACGTTCAGGGCCTTGTAATGACGATGGAACATTCAAATTGCGTCGAGATTCAATACATCGTCCTCCAGCCGACTTGTCTCCATGGGGAAATTACTGCCTCCGGCCTCTCAAGTTCGCTCTCATGTGAGTCTAGATTTTCGAATCAGACGCGAAACTGATTGTTAATTGTAACTTTCAGGGCTTCCTAATGACGATGGAACATTCAAATCGCCTCGAGATTCAATACATCGGCATTCAGCCGACTTGTCTCCAAGGGTCTATTGCTGCCTCGGGCACCTTATGGCCGTTCTCCTGTGAGTTTAGATTATCGAATCCCTCGCAACAAAGATAGTTAATTGTAACGTTTAGGGCCTCCTAATGACGATGGAACCCTCAAATTGCGTCGAGATTCAATACATCGGCCTCCAGCCGACTTGTCTCTAAGGGTCTATTGCTGCCTCGGGCACCTTATTGTCGCTCTCCTGTGAGTAGATTTTCGAATCCGACGCGAAACTGATAGTTAACCGTAACGTTCAGGGGACCTCCTAATGCCGATGGAACACTCAAATTGCGTCGAGATTCAATACATCGGCCTCCAGGCGACTTGTCTCCAAGGGTCTGTTGCTGCCACGGGCACTTTATGGTCGTTTTCCTGTGAGTTTAGATTATCGAATCCGACGCAAAAATGATAGTTAATTGTAACGTTTAGGGCCTCCTAATGACGATGGGACACTCAAATTGCGTCGAGATTCAATACATCATCCTCCAGCCGACTTGTCTCCATGGGGATATTACTGCCTCCGGCCTCTTATGTTCGCTCTCATGTGAGTCTAGATTTTCGAATCCGACGCGAAACTGATTGTTAATTGTAACGTTCAGGGCCTCCTAATGACGATGGAACACTCAAATTGCGTCGAGATTCAATACATCGGCCTCCAGCCGACTTGTCTCCAAGGGGATATCGCCGCCTCGGGCACCACATGGTCCGTCTCCGGTGATTCTACGTTTTCGAATCCGACGCAAAATTCATAGTTAATTGAAACGTTCAGGGCCTCCTGTTGGCGATGGAACACTCAAATTGCGTCAAGAATCAATACATCGGCCTCCAGCCGACTTGTCTCCAAGGGTCTATTGCTGCCTCGGGCACCTTATGGTCGATCTCTTGTAAGTCTAGATTTTCGAATCCGACGCAAAAACGATAGTTAATTGTAACGTTCAGGGCCTTCTAATGCCGATGGAACACTCAAATTGCGTCGAGAGTCAATACATCTTCCTCCAGCGGATTTGTCTCCAAGGGGATACTGCTGCCTCGGGCTCCATGTGGTCCGTCTCCTGTGAGTCTAGATTTTCGAATCCGACGCATAAATGATAGTTAATTGTAACGTTCAGGGCCTTCTAATGCCGATGGAACACTCAAATTGCGTCGAGAGTCAATACATCTTCCTCCAGCGGACTAGTCTACAAGGGGATATTGCTGCCTCGGGCTCCATGTGGTCCGTCTCCTGTGAGTCTAGATTTTCGAATCCGACGCAAAAATGATAGTTAATTGTAACGTTCAGGACCTTGTAATGACGATGGAACACTCAATTTGCGTCAAGAATCAATACATCGGTTTCCAGCCGACATGTCTCCAAGGGTGTATTGCAGCCTCGGGCACCATATGGTCGTTCTCCTGTGAGTCTAGATTTTCGAATCCGACGCAAAAATGATAGTTAATTGTAACGTTCAGGGCCTTGTAATGATGATGGAACACTCAAATTGCGTCGAGATTCAATACATCGGTCTCCAGCCGACTTGTCTCCAAGGGTCTGTTGCTGCCTCGGGCACCTTATGGTCGTTCTCCTGTGAGTTTAGATTATCGAATCCGACGCAAGAATGATAGTTAATTGTAACGTTTAGGGCCTCCTAATGACGATGGGACACTCAAATTGCGTCGAGATTCAATACATCGTCCTCCAGCCGACTTGTCTCCATGGGGAAATTACTGCCTCCGGCCTCTTAAGTTCGCTCTCATGTGAGTCTAGATTTTCGAATCAGACGCGAAACTGATTGTTAATTGTAACTTTCAGGGCTTCCTAATGACGATGGAACATTCAAATCGCCTCGAGATTCAATACATCGGCATTCAGCCGACTTGTCTCCAAGGGTCTATTGCTGCCTCGGGCACCTTATGGCCGTTCTCCTGTGAGTTTAGATTATCGAATCCCTCGCAACAAAGATAGTTAATTGTAACGTTTAGGGCCTCCTAATGACGATGGAACACTCAAATTGCGTCGAGATTCAATACATCGGCCTCCAGCCGACTTGTCTCTAAGGGTCTATTGCTGCCTCGGGCTCCTTATTGTCGCTCTCCTGTGAGTAGATTTTCGAATCCGACGCGAAACTGATAGTTAACCGTAACGTTCAGGGGACCTCCTAATGCCGATGGAACACTCAAATTGCGTCGAGATTCAATACATCGGCCTCCAGGCGACTTGTCTCCAAGGGTCTGTTGCTGCCTCGGGCACTTTATGGTCGTTTTCCTGTGAGTTTAGATTATCGAATCCGACGCAAAAATGATAGTTAATTGTAACGTTTAGGGCCTCCTAATGACGATGGGACACTCAAATTGCGTCGAGATTCAATACATCATCCTCCAGCCGACTTGTCTCCATGGGGATATTACTGCCTCCGGCCTCTTATGTTCGCTCTCATGTGAGTCTAGATTTTCGAATCCGACGCGAAACTGATTGTTAATTGTAACGTTCAGGGCCTCCTAATGACGATGGAACACTCAAATTGCGTCGAGATTCAATACATCGGCCTCCAGCCGACTTGTCTGCAAGGGGATATCGCCGCCTCGGGCACCACATGGTCCGTCTCCGGTGATTCTACGTTTTCGAATCCGACGCAAAACTCATAGTTAATTGAAACGTTCAGGGCCTCCTATTGGCGATGGAACACTCAAATTGCGTCAAGAATCAATACATCGGCCTCCAGCCGACTTGTCTCCAAGGGTCTATTGCTGCCTCGGGCACCTTATGGTCGATCTCTTGTAAGTCTAGATTTTCGAATCCGACGCAAAAACGATAGTTAATTGTAACGTTCAGGGCCTTCTAATGCCGATGGAACACTCAAATTGCGTCGAGAGTCAATACATCTTCCTCCAGCGGATTTGTCTCCAAGGGGATACTGCTGCCTCGGGCTCCATGTGGTCCGTCTCCTGTGAGTCTAGATTTTCGAATCCGACGCAAAAATGATAGTTAATTGTAACGTTCAGGGCCTTGTAATGACGATGGAACACTCAATTTGCGTCAAGAATCAATACATCGGTTTCCAGCCGACTTATCTCCAAGGGTCTATTGCTGCCTCGGGCCCCTTATGGTCGTTCACCTGTGAGTCTAAATTTTCGAATCCGACGCAAAAATGATAGTTAATTGTAATGTTCAGGGCCTTGTAATGCCGATGGAACACTCAAATTGCGTCGAGATTCAATACATTGGCCTCCAGCCGACTTGTCTCCAAGGGTCTATTGCTGTCCCGAGCACCGTATGAACTTGTCCTGCGAGTAGATTTTCGAATCCGACGCGAAACTGATAGTTAACTGTAACGTTCAGGGCCTCCTAATGCCGATGGAACACTCAAATTGCGTCGAGATTCAATACATCGGCCTCCAGCCGACTTGTTTCCAAGGGTCTGTTGCTGCCTCGGGCACTTTATGGTCGTTCTCCTGTGAGTTTAGATTATCGAATCCGACGCAAAAATGATAGTTAATTGTAACGTTTAGGGCCTCCTAATGACGATGGGACACTCAAATTGCGTCGAGATTCAATACATCGTCCTCCAGCCGACTTGTCTCCATGGGGATATTACTGCCTCCGGCCTCTTATGTTCGCTCTCATGTGAGTCTATATTCTCGAATCCGACGCGAAACTGATTGTTAATTGAAACGTTCAGGGCCTCCTAATGACGATGGAACACTCAAATTGCGTCGACATTCAATACATCGGCCTCCAGCCGACTTGTCTCCAATGGTCTTTTGCTGCCTCGGGCACCTTATGGACGTTCTCCTGTGAGTCTAGATTTTCGAATCCGACGCAAAACTCATAGTTAATTGTAACGTTCAGGGCCTTGTAATGTCGATGGAACACTCAAATTGCGTCGAGATTCAATACATCGGCCTTCAGCCGACTTGTCTCCAAAGGTCTGTTGCTGCCTCGGGCACCTTATGGTCGTTCTCCTGTGAGTTTAGATTATCGAATCCGACGCATAAATGATAGTTAATTGTAACGTTCAGGGACTCCTAAAGACGATGGAAAACTCAAATTGCGTCGAGAGTCAATACATCGACCTGCAGTCGACTTGTATGCAAGGGGATATTGCAGTCTCGTGCACCATATGATCCTTCTCCTGTTAGTAGATTTTCGGATTCGACGCTAAAATGATAGTTAACTGTAACGTTCAGGGCCTCCTAATGCCGATGGAACACTCAAATTGCGTCGAGATTCAATACATCGGCCTCCATCCGACTTGTCTCCAAGGGGATATCGCCGCCTCGGGCACCACATGGTCCGTCTCCGGTGATTCTACGTTTTCGAATCCGACGCAAAACTCATAGTTAATTGTAACGTTCAGGGCCTCCTATTGGCGATGGAACACTCAAACTGCGTCAAGAATCAATACATCGGCCTCCAGCCGACTTGTCTCCAAGGGACTATTGCTGCCTCGGGCACCTTATGGTCGTTCTCTTGTAAGTCTAGATTTTCGAATCCGACGCAAAAATGATAGTTATTTGTAACGTTCAGGGCCTCCTAATGCTGATGGAACACTCAAATTGCGTCTAGATTCAATACATCGGGTTCCAGCCGACTTGTCTCCAAGGGTCTATTGCTGCCTCGGGCACCTTATGGTCGTTCTCCTGTGAGTTTAGATTTTCGAATCCGACGAAAAACTGATAGTTAATTGTAACATTCAGGGCCTCCTAATGACGATGGAACACTCATTTTGCGTCGAGAGTGAATACATCTTCCTCCAGCGGACTAGTCTACAAGGGGATATTGCTGCCTCGGGCACCTTATGGTCGTTCTCCTGTGAGTCTAGATTTTCGAATCCGACGCAAAAATGATAGTTAATTGTAACGTTCAGGGCCTTGTAATGATGATGGAACACTCAAATTGCGTCGAGATTCAATACATCGGTCTCCAGCCGACTTGTCTCCAAGGGTCTGTTGCTGCCTCGGGCACCTTATGGTCGTTCTCCTGTGAGTTTAGATTATCGAATCCGACGCAAGAATGATAGTTAATTGTAACGTTTAGGGCCTCCTAATGACGATGGGACACTCAAATTGCGTCGAGATTCAATACATCGTCCTCCAGCCGACTTGTCTCCATGGGGAAATTACTGCCTCCGGCCTCTTAAGTTCGCTCTCATGTGAGTCTAGATTTTCGAATCCGACGCGAAACTGATTGTTAATTGTAACTTTCAGGGCTTCCTAATGACGATGGAACATTCAAATCGCCTCGAGATTCAATACATCGGCATTCAGCCGACTTGTCTCCAAGGGTCTATTGCTGCCTCGGGCACCTTATGGCCGTTCTCCTGTGAGTTTAGATTATCGAATCCCTCGCAACAAAGATAGTTAATTGTAACGTTTAGGGCCTCCTAATGACGATGGAAGACTCAAATTGCGTCGAGATTCAATACATCGGCCTCCAGCCGACTTGTCTCTAAGGGTCTATTGCTGCCTCGGGCACCTTATTGTCGCTCTCCTGTGAGTAGATTTTCGAATCCGACGCGAAACTGATAGTTAACCGTAACGTTCAGGGGACCTCCTAATGCCGATGGAACACTCAAATTGCGTCGAGATTCAATACATCGGCCTCCAGGCGACTTGTCTCCAAGGGTCTGTTGCTGCCTCGGGCACTTTATGGTCGTTTTCCTGTGAGTTTAGATTATCGAATCCGACGCAAAAATGATAGTTAATTGTAACGTTTAGGGCCTCCTAATGACGATGGGACACTCAAATTGCGTCGAGATTCAATACATCATCCTCCAGCCGACTTGTCTCCATGGGGATATTACTGCCTCCGGCCTCTTATGTTCGCTCTCATGTGAGTCTAGATTTTCGAATCCGACGCGAAACTGATTGTTAATTGTAACGTTCAGGGCCTCCTAATGACGATGGAACACTCAAATTGCGTCGAGATTCAATACATCGGCCTCCAGCCGACTTGTCTCCAAGGGGATATCGCCGCCTCGGGCACCACATGGTCCGTCTCCGGTGATTCTACGTTTTCGAATCCGACGCAAAACTCATAGTTAATTGAAACGTTCAGGGCCTCCTATTGGCGATGGAACACTCAAATTGCGTCAAGAATCAATACATCGGCCTCCAGCCGACTTGTCTCCAAGGGTCTATTGCTGCCTCGGGCACCTTATGGTCGATCTCTTGTAAGTCTAGATTTTCGAATCCGACGCAAAAACGATAGTTAATTGTAACGTTCAGGGCCTTCTAATGCCGATGGAACACTCAAATTGCGTCGAGAGTCAATACATCTTCCTCCAGCGGATTTGTCTCCAAGGGGATACTGCTGCCTCGGGCTCCATGTGGTCCGTCTCCTGTGAGTCTAGATTTTCGAATCCGACGCATAAATGATAGTTAATTGTAACGTTCAGGGCCTTCTAATGCCGATGGAACACTCAAATTGCGTCGAGAGTCAATACATCTTCCTCCAGCGGACTAGTCTACAAGGGGATATTGCTGCCTCGGGCTCCATGTGGTCCGTCTCCTGTGAGTCTAGATTTTCGAATCCGACGCAAAAATGATAGTTAATTGTAACGTTCAGGGCCTTGTAATGACGATGGAACACTCAATCTGCGTCAAGAATCAATACATCGGTTTCCAGCCGACATGTCTCCAAGGGTGTATTGCAGCCTCGGGCACCTTATGGTCGTTCTCCTGTGAGTCTAGATTTTCGAATCCGACGCAAAAATGATAGTTAATTGTAACGTTCAGGGCCTTGTAATGACGATGGAACACTCAATTTGCGTCAAGAATCAATACATCGGTTTCCAGCCGACTTATCTCCAAGGGTCTATTGCTGCCTCGGGCCCCTTATGGTCGTTCACCTGTGAGTCTAAATTTTCGAATCCGACGCAAAAATGATAGTTAATTGTAATGTTCAGGGCCTTGTAATGCCGATGGAACACTCAAATTGCGTCGAGATTCAATACATCGGCCTCCAGCCGACTTGTCTCCAAGGGTCTATTGCTGCCTCGGGCACCTTATGGTCGTTCTCTTGTAAGTCTAGATTTTCGAATCCGACGCAAAAATGATAGTTATTTGTAACGGTCAGGGCCTCCTAATGCTGATGGAACACTCAAATTGCGTCTAGATTCAATACATTGGGTTCCAGCCGACTTGTCTCCAAGGGTCTATTGCTGCCTCGGGCACCTTATGGTCGTTCTCCTGTGAGTTTAGATTTTCGAATCCGACGAAAAACTGATAGTTAATTGTAACATTCAGGGCCTCCTAATGACGATGGAACACTCATTTTGCGTCGAGAGTCAATACATCTTCCTCCAGCGGACTAGTCTACAAGGGGATATTGCTGCCTCGGGCTCCATGTGGTCCGTCTCCTGTGAGTCTAGATTTTCGAACCCGACGCAAAAATGATAGTTAATTGTAACGTTCAGGGCCTTGTAATGACGATGGAACACTCAATTTGCGTCAAGAATCAATACATCGGTTTCCAGCCGACATGTCTCCAAGGGTGTATTGCAGCCTCGGGCACCTTATGGTCGTTCTCCTGTGAGTCTAGATTTTCGAATCCGACGCAAAAATGATAGTTAATTGTAACGTTCAGGGCCTTGCAATGATGATGGAACACTCAAATTGCGTCGAGATTCAATACATCGGTCTCCAGCCGACTTGTCTCCAAGGGTCTGTTGCTGCCTCGGGCACCTTATGGTCGTTCACCTGTGAGTTTAGATTATCGAATCCGACGCAAGAATGATAGTTAATTGTAACGTTTAGGGCCTCCTAATGACGATGGGACACTCAAATTGCGTCGAGATTCAATACATCGTCCTCCAGCCGACTTGCCTCCATGGGGAAATTACTGCCTCCGGCCTCTTAAGTTCGCTCTCATGTGAGTCTAGATTTTCGAATCCGACGCGAAACTGATTGTTAATTGTAACTTTCAGGGCTTCCTAATGACGATGGAACATTCAAATCGCCTCGAGATTCAATACATCGGCATTCAGCCGACTTGTCTCCAAGGGTCTATTGCTGCCTCGGGCACCTTATGGCCGTTCTCCTGTGAGTTTAGATTATCGAATCCCTCGCAACAAAGATAGTTAATTGTAACGTTTAGGGCCTCCTAATGACGATGGAAGACTCAAATTGCGTCGAGATTCAATACATCGGCCTCCAGCCGACTTGTCTCTAAGGGTCTATTGCTGCCTCGGGCACCTTATTGTCGCTCTCCTGTGAGTAGATTTTCGAATCCGACGCGAAACTGATAGTTAACCGTAACGTTCAGGGGACCTCCTAATGCCGATGGAACACTCAAATTGCGTCGAGATTCAATACATCGGCCTCCAGGCGACTTGTCTCCAAGGGTCTGTTGCTGCCTCGGGCACTTTATGGTCGTTTTCCTGTGAGTTTAGATTATCGAATCCGACGCAAAAATGATAGTTAATTGTAACGTTTAGGGCCTCCTAATGACGATGGGACACTCAAATTGCGTCGAGATTCAATACATCACCCTCCAGCCGACTTGTCTCCATGGGGATATTACTGCCTCCGGCCTCTTATGTTCGCTCTCATGTGAGTCTAGATTTTCGAATCCGACGCGAAACTGATTGTTAATTGTAACGTTCAGGGCCTCCTAATGACGATGGAACACTCAAATTGCGTCGAGATTCAATACATCGGCCTCCAGCCGACTTGTCTCCAAGGGGATATCGCCGCCTCGGGCACCACATGGTCCGTCTCCGGTGATTCTACGTTTTCGAATCCGACGCAAAACTCATAGTTAATTGAAACGTTCAGAGCCTCCTATTGGCGATGGAACACTCAAATTGCGTCAAGAATCAATACATCGGCCTCCAGCCGACTTGTCTCCAAGGGTCTATTGCTGCCTCGGGCACCTTATGGTCGATCTCTTGTAAGTCTAGATTTTCGAATCCGACGCAAAAACGATAGTTAATTGTAACGTTCAGGGCCTTCTAATGCCGATGGAACACTCAAATTGCGTCGAGAGTCAATACATCTTCCTCCAGCGGATTTGTCTCCAAGGGGATACTGCTGCCTCGGGCTCCATGTGGTCCGTCTCCTGTGAGTCTAGATTTTCGAATCCGACGCAAAAATGATAGTTAATTGTAACGTTCAGGGCCTTGTAATGACGATGGAACACTCAATTTGCGTCAAGAATCAATACATCGGTTTCCAGCCGACTTATCTCCAAGGGTCTATTGCTGCCTCGGGCCCCTTATGGTCGTTCACCTGTGAGTCTAAATTTTCGAATCCGACGCAAAAATGATAGTTAATTGTAATGTTCAGGGCCTTGTAATGCCGATGGAACACTCAAATTACGTCGAGATTCAATACATCGGGCTCCAGCCGACTTGTTTCCAAGGGTCTGTTGCTGCCTCGGGCACTTTATAGTCGTTCGCCTGTGAGTTTAGATTATCGAATCCGACGCAAAAATGATAGTTAATTGTAACGTTTAGGGCCTCCTAATGACGATTGGACACTCAAATTGCGTCGAGATTCAATACATCGTCCTCCAGCCGACTTGTCTCCATGGGGATATTACTGCCTCCGGCCTCTTATGTTCGCTCTCATGTGAGTCTAGATTCTCGAATCCGACGCGAAACTGATTGTTAATTGAAACGTTCAGGGCCTCCTAATGACGATGGAACACTCAAATTGCGTCGACATTCAATACATCGGCCTCCAGCCGACTTGTCTCCAATGGTCTTTTGCTGCCTCGGGCACCTTATGGACGTTCTCCTGTGAGTCTAGATTTTCGAATCCGACGCAAAACTCATAGTTAATTGTAACGTTCAGGGCTTTGTAATGTCGATGGAACACTCAAATTGCGTCGAGATTCAATACATCGGCCTTCAGCCGACTTGTCTCAAAAGGTCTGTTGCTGCCTCGGGCACCTTATGGTCGTTCTCCTGTGAGTTTAGATTATCGAATCCGACGCATAAATGATAGTTAATTGTAACGTTCAGGGACTCCTAAAGACGATGGAAAACTCAAATTGCGTCGAGAGCCAATACATGGACCTCCAGTCGACTTGTATCCAAGGGGATATTGCAGTCTCGTGCACCATATGATCCTTCTCCTGTTAGTAGATTTTCGGATCCGACGCTAAAATGATAGTTAACTGTAACGTTCAGGGCCTCCTAATGTCGATGGAACACTCAAATTGCGTCGAGATTCAATACATCGGCCTCCATCCGACTTGTCTCCAAGGAGATATCGCCGCCTCTGGCACCACATGGTCCGTCTCCAGTGATTCTACGTTTTCGAATCCGACGCAAAACTCATAGTTAATTGTAACGTTCAGGGCCTCCTATTGGCGATGGAACACTGAAACTGCGTCAAGAATCAATACATCGGCCTTCAGCCGACTTGTCTCCAAGGGTCTATTGCTGCCTCGGGCACCTTATGGTCGTTCTCTTGTAAGTCTAGATTTTCGAATCCGACGCAAAAATGATAGTTAATTGTAACGTTCAGGGCCTCCTAATGCTAATGGAACACTCAAATTGCGTCTAGATTCAATACATCGGGTTCCAGCCGACTTGTCTCCAAGGGTCTATTGCTGCCTCGGGCACCTTATGGTCGTTCTCCTGTGAGTTTAGATTTTCGAATCCGACGAAAAACTGATAGTTAATTGTAACATTCAGGGCCTCCTAATGACGATGGAACACTCATTTTGCGTCGAGAGTCAATACATCTTCCTCCAGCGGACTTGTCTACAAGGGGATATTGCTGCCTCGGGCTCCATGTGGTCCGTCTCCTGTGAGTCTAGATTTTCGAACCCGACGCAAACATGATAGTTAATTGTAACGTTCAGGGCCTTGTAATGACGATGGAACACTCAATTTGCGTCAAGAATCAATACATCGGTTTCCAGCCGACATGTCTCCAAGGGTGTATTGCAGCCTCGGGCACCTTATGGTCGTTCTCCTGTGAGTTTAGATTATCGAATCCGACGCAAGAATGATAGTTAATTGTAACGTTTAGGGCCTCCTAATGACGATGGGACACTCAAATTGCGTCGAGATTCAATACATCGTCCTCCAGCCGACTTGTCTCCATGGGGAAATTACTGCCTCCGGCCTTTTAAGTTCGCTCTCATGTGAGTCTAGATTTTCGAATCCGACGCGAAACTGATTGTTAATTGTAACTTTCAGGGCTTCCTAATGACGATGGAACATTCAAATCGCCTCGAGATTCAATACATCGGCATTCAGCCGACTTGTCTCCAAGGGTCTATTGCTGCCTCGGGCACCTTATGGCCGTTCTCCTGTGAGTTTAGATTATCGAATCCCTCGCAACAAAGATAGTTAATTGTAACGTTTAGGGCCTCCTAATGACGATGGAACACTCAAATTGCGTCGAGATTCAATACATCGGCCTCCAGCCGACTTGTCTCTAAGGGTCAATTGCTGCCTCGGGCACCTTATTGTCGCTCTCCTGTGAGTAGATTTTCGAATCCGACGCGAAACTGATAGTTAACCGTAACGTTCAGGGGACCTCCTAATGCCGATGGAACACTCAAATTGCGTCGAGATACAATACATCGGCCTCCAGGCGACTTGTCTCCAAGGGTCTGTTGCTGCCTCGGTCACTTTATGGTCGTTTTCCTGTGAGTTTAGATTATCGAATCCGACGCAAAAATGATAGTTAATTGTAAAGTTTAGGGCCTCCTAATGACGATGGGACACTCAAATTGCGTCGAGATTCAATACATCATCCTCCAGCCGACTTGTCTCCATGGGGATATTACTGCCTCCGGCCTCTTATGTTCGCTCTCATGTGAGTCTAGATTTTCGAATCCGACGCGAAACTGATTGTTAATTGTAACTTTCAGGGCTTCCTAATGACGATGGAACATTCAAATCGCCTCGAGATTCAATACATCGGCATTCAGCCGACTTGTCTCGAAGGGTCTATTGCTGCCTCGGGCACCTTATGGCCGTTCTCCTGTGAGTTTAGATTATCGAATCCCTCGCAACAAAGATAGTTAATTGTAACGTTTAGGGCCTCCTAATGACGATGGAACACTCAAATTGCGTCGAGATTCAATACATCGGCCTCCAGCCGACTTGTCTCTAAGGGTCAATTGCTGCCTCGGGCACCTTATTGTCGCTCTCCTGTGAGTAGATTTTCGAATCCGACGCGAAACTGATAGTTAACCGTAACGTTCAGGGGACCTCCTAATGCCGATGGAACACTCAAATTGCGTCGAGATACAATACATCGGCCTCCAGGCGACTTGTCTCCAAGGGTCTGTTGCTGCCACGGGCACTTTATGGTCGTTTTCCTGTGAGTTTAGATTATCGAATCCGACGCAAAAATGATAGGTAATTGTAACGTTCAGGGCCTCCTAATGACGATGGAACACTCAAATTGCGTCGAGATTCAATACATCGGCCTCCAGCCGACTTGTCTCCAAGGGGATATCGCCGCCTCGGGCACCACATGGTCCGTCTCCGGTGATTCTACGTTTTCGAATCCGACGCAAAACTCATAGTTAATTGAAACGTTCAGGGCCTCCTATTGGCGATGGAACACTCAGATTGCCTCAAGAATCAATACATCGGCGTCCAGCCGACTTGTCTCCAAGGGTCTATTGCTGCCTCGGGCACCTTATGGTCGTTCTCTTGTAAGTCTAGATTTTCGAATCCGACGCAAAAATGATAGTTAATTGTAACGTTCAGGGCCTCCTAATGCCGATGGAACACTCAAATTGCGTCGAGATTCAATACATCGGGTTCTAGCCGACTTGTCTCCAAGGGTCTATTGCTGCCTCGGGCACCTTATGGTCGTTCTCCTGTGAGTTTAGATTTTCGAATCCAACGAAAAACTGTTGGTTAATTGTACATTCAGGGCCTCCTAAAGACGATGGAACACTCATTTTGCGTCGAGAGTCAATACATCTTCCTCCAGCGGACTTGTCTACAAGGGGATATTGCTGCCTCGGGCTCTATGTGGTCCGTCTCCTGTGAGTCTAGATTTTCGAATCCGACGCAAAAATGATAGTTAATTGTAACGTTCAGGGCCTTGTAATGACGATGGAACACTCAAATTGCGTCGAGATTCAATACATCGTCCCCCAGCCGACTTGTCTCCATGGGGATTTTACTGCCTCCGGCCTCTTAAGTTCGCTCTCATGTGAGTCTAGATTTTCGAATCCGACGCGAAACTGATTGTTAATTGTAACGTTCAGGGCCTCATAATGACGATGGAACACTCAAATTGCGTCGAGATTCAATACATCGGCCTCCAGCCGACTTGTCTCCAAGGGTCTTTTGCTGCCTCGGGCACCTTATGGTCGTTCTCCTGTGAGTCTAGATTTTCGAATCCGACGCAAAACTCATAGTTAATTGTAACGTTCAGGGCCTTGTAATGACGATGGGACACTCAAATTGCGTCGAGATTCAATACATCGGCCTTCAGCCGACTTGTCTCCAAGGGTCTGTTGCTGCCTCGGGCACCTTATGATCGTTCTCCTGTGAGTTTAGATTATCGAATCCGCCGCAAAAATGATAGTTAATTCTAACGTTTAGGGCCTCCTAATGACGATGGGACACTCAAATTGCGTTAGCTTCAATACATCGTCCTCCAGCCGACTTGTCTCCATGGGGATATTACTGCCTCTGGGCTCTTATGTTCGCTCTCGTGTGAGTCTAGATTTTCGAATCCGACGCGAAACTGATTGTTAATTGTAACGTTCAGGGCTTCCTGATGACGATGGAACACTCAAATTGCCTCGAGATTCAATACATCGGCATTCAGCCGATTTGTCTCCAAGGGGATATTGCTGCCTCGGGCACCAAATGGTCCGTCTCCTGTGAGTATGGATTTTTGAATCCGACGCGAAACTGATAGTTAATTGTAAAGTTCAGGGCCTCCAAATGACGATGGAGCACTCAAATTGCGTCGAGATTCAATACATCGTCCTCCAGCCGACTTGTCTCCAAGGGTCTAATGCTGCCTCGGGCACCTTATGGCCGTTCTCTTGTAAGTCTAGATTTTCGAATGCGACGCAAAACTGATAGTTCATTATAACGTTCAGGGCGACCTAATGACGATAGAAAACTCAAATTGCGTCGATATTCAATACATCGTCCTCCAGCCGATTTGTCTCCAAGGGGATATTGCTGCCTCGGGCACCAAATGGTCCGAATGCTGTGAGTCTAGATTTTCGAATCCGACGCAAAACTCATAGTTAATTGTAACGTTCAGGGCCTTGTAATGACGATGGAACACTCAAATTGCGTAGAGATTCAATACATCGGCCTCCAGCCGACTTGTCTCCAAGGGTCTGTTGCTGCCTCGCGCACCTTATGGTCGTTCTCCTGTGAGTCAACATTTTAGAATCCGACGCAAAACTGATAGTTAAATGTAATGCTCAGGGCCTCTTAATGACGATGGAACACTCAAATTGCGTCGAGAGGCAATACATCTTCCTCCAGCCGACTTGTCTACAAGGGGATATTGCTGCCTCGGGCTCCATGTGGTCCGTCTCCTGTGAGTCTAGATTTTCGAATCCGACGCGAAACTGATAGTTAATTGTAACGTTTAGTTCCTCCTAATGACGATGGAACACTCAAATTGCGTCGAGATTCAATACATCGTCCTCCAGCCGACTTGTCTCCAAGGGTCTAATGCTGCCTCGGGCACCTTATGGTCGTTCTCCTGTGAGTATAGATTTTTGAATCCGACGCATAAATGATAGTTAATTGTAACGTTCAGGTACTCCTAAAGACGATGGAACACTCAAATTGCGTCGAGAGACAATACATCGACCTCCAGTCGACTTGTATCCAAGGGGATATTGCAGTCACGGGCAAAATATGATCCTTCTCTTGTGAGTCTAGATTTTCGAATCCGACGCAAAAATGATAGTTAATTGTAACGTTCAGGGCCTCCTAATGCCGATGGAATACTCAAATTGCGTCGAGAATCAATACATCGTCCTCCAGCCGACTTGTCTCCAAGGGTCTACTGCTGCCTCGGGCACCTTATGGTCGTTCTCCTGTGAGTCTAGATTTTCGAATACGACGCAAAAATGATAGTTAATTGTAACGTTCAGGGCCTTGTAATGACGATGGAACACTCAAATTGCGACGATAGTCAATACATCTTCCTCCAGCCGACTTGTCTACGAGGGGATATTGCTGCCTCGGGCTCCATGTGGTCCGTCTCCTGTGAGTCTAGATTTTCGAATCCGACGCGAAACTGATAGTTAATTGTAAGGTTCAGGGCCTCCTAATGACGATGGAACACTCAAATTGCGTCGCGATTCAATACATCGTCCTCCAGCGGACTGGTCTCCGAGGGTCAATAGCTGCCACGGGCACCTTGTGATCGTTCTGCTGTGAGTCTAGATTTTCGAACTCGACGCAAAACTGATTGTTAATTGTAACGTTCAGGGCCACCTAATGACGATGGAACACTCAAATTGAGTCGAGATTCAATACATCGACCTCCAGCCGACTTGTCTCCGAGGGTCTATTGCTGCCTCGGGCACCTTATGGTCGTTCTCCTGTTAGTAGATTTTCGAATCCGACACTAAAATGATAGTTAACTGTAACGTTCAGGGCCTCCTAATGCCGATGGAACACTCAAATTGCGTCGAGATTCAATACATCGGCCTCCAGCCGACTTGTCTCCAAGGGTCTATTGCTGCCTCGGGCACCTTATGGTCGTTCTCCTGTGAGTTTAGATTATCGAATCCGACGCAAAAATGATAGTTAATTGTAACGTTCAGGACCTACTATTGGCGATGGAACACTCAAATTGCGTCGAGATTCAATACATCGGCCTCCAGCCGACTTGTCTCCTATGGTCTGTTGCTGCCTCGGGCACCTTATGGTCGTTCTCCCGTGAGTCTAGACTTTCGAATCCGACGCAAAAATGATAGTTAATTGTAACGTTCAGGGCCTTGTAATGACGATGGAACACTCAAATTGCGTCGAGATTCAATACATCGGCCTCCAGCCGACTTGTCTCCAAGGGTCTATTGCTGCCTCGGGCACCTTATGGTCGATCTCTTGTAAGTCTAGATTTTCGAATCCGACGCAAAAACGATAGTTAATTGTAACGTTCAGGGCCTTCTAATGCCGATGGAACACTCAAATTGCGTCGAGAGTCAATACATCTTCCTCCAGCGGATTTGTCTCCAAGGGGATACTGCTGCCTCGGGCTCCATGTGGTCCGTCTCCTGTGAGTCTAGATTTTCGAATCCGACGCAAAAATGATAGTTAATTGTAACGTTCAGGGCCTTGTAATGACGATGGAACACTCAATTTGCGTCAAGAATCAATACATCGGTTTCCAGCCGACTTATCTCCAAGGGTCTATTGCTGCCTCGGGCCCCTTATGGTCGTTCACCTGTGAGTCTAAATTTTCGAATCCGACGCAAAAATGATAGTTAATTGTAATGTTCAGGGCCTTGTAATGCCGATGGAACACTCAAATTACGTCGAGATTCAATACATCGGGCTCCAGCCGACTTGTTTCCAAGGGTCTGTTGCTGCCTCGGGCACTTTATAGTCGTTCGCCTGTGAGTTTAGATTATCGAATCCGACGCAAAAATGATAGTTAATTGTAACGTTTAGGGCCTCCTAATGACGATTGGACACTCAAATTGCGTCGAGATTCAATACATCGTCCTCCAGCCGACTTGTCTCCATGGGGATATTACTGCCTCCGGCCTCTTATGTTCGCTCTCATGTGAGTCTAGATTCTCGAATCCGACGCGAAACTGATTGTTAATTGAAACGTTCAGGGCCTCCTAATGACGATGGAACACTCAAATTGCGTCGACATTCAATACATCGGCCTCCAGCCGACTTGTCTCCAATGGTCTTTTGCTGCCTCGGGCACCTTATGGACGTTCTCCTGTGAGTCTAGATTTTCGAATCCGACGCAAAACTCATAGTTAATTGTAACGTTCAGGGCCTTGTAATGTCGATGGAACACTCAAATTGCGTCGAGATTCAATACATCGGCCTTCAGCCGACTTGTCTCCAAAGGTCTGTTGCTGCCTCGGGCACCTTATGGTCGTTCTCCTGTGTGTTTAGATTATCGAATCCGACGCATAAATGATAGTTAATTGTAACGTTCAGGGACTCCTAAAGACGATGGAAAACTCAAATTGCGTCGAGAGCCAATACATCGACCTCCAGTCGACTTGTATCCAAGGGGATATTGCAGTCTCGTGCACCATATGATCCTTCTCCTGTTAGTAGATTTTCGGATCCGACGCTAAAATGATAGTTAACTGTAACGTTCAGGGCCTCCTAATGTCGATGGAACACTCAAATTGCGTCGAGATTCAATACATCGGCCTCCATCCGACTTGTCTCCAAGGAGATATCGCCGCCTCTGGCACCACATGGTCCGTCTCCGGTGATTCTACGTTTTCGAATCCGACGCAAAACTCATAGTTAATTGTAACGTTCAGGGCCTCCTATTGGCGATGGAACACTGAAACTGCGTCAAGAATCAATACATCGGCCTTCAGCCGACTTGTCTCCAAGGGTCTATTGCTGCCTCGGGCACCTTATGGTCGTTCTCTTGTAAGTCTAGATTTTCGAATCCGACGCAAAAATGATAGTTAATTGTAACGTTCAGGGCCTCCTAATGCTAATGGAACACTCAAATTGCGTCTAGATTCAATACATCGGGTTCCAGCCGACTTGTCTAGAAGGGTCTATTGCTGCCTCGGGCACCTTATGGTCGTTCTCCTGTGAGTTTAGATTTTCGAATCCGACGAAAAACTGATAGTTAATTGTAACATTCAGGGCCTCCTAATGACGATGGAACACTCATTTTGCGTCGAGAGTCAATACATCTTCCTCCAGCGGACTTGTCTACAAGGGGATATTGCTGCCTCGGGCTCCATGTGGTCCGTCTCCTGTGAGTCTAGATTTTCGAACCCGACGCAAACATGATAGTTAATTGTAACGTTCAGGGCCTTGTAATGACGATGGAACACTCAATTTGCGTCAAGAATCAATACATCGGTTTCCAGCCGACATGTCTCCAAGGGTGTATTGCAGCCTCGGGCACCTTATGGTCGTTCTCCTGTGAGTCTAGATTTTCGAATCCGACGCAAAAATGATAGTTAATTGTAACGTTTAGGGCCTCCTAATGACGATGGAACACTCAAATTGCGTCGAGATTCAATACATCGGCCTCCAGCCGACTTGTCTCTAGGGGTCAATTGCTGCCTCGGGCACCTTATTGTCGCTCTCCTGTGAGTAGATTTTCGAATCCGACGCGAAACTGATAGTTAACCGTAACGTTCAGGGGACCTCCTAATGCCGATGGAACACTCAAATTGCGTCGAGATACAATACATCGGCCTCCAGGCGACTGGTCTCCAAGGGTCTGTTGCTGCCTCGGGCACTTTATGGTCGTTTTCCTGTGAGTTTAGATTATCGAATCCGACGCAAAAATGATAGGTAATTGTAACGTTCAGGGCCTCCTAATGACGATGGAACACTCAAATTGCGTCGAGATTCAATACATCGGCCTCCAGCCGACTTGTCTCCAAGGGGATATCGCCGCCTCGGGCACCACATGGTCCGTCTCCGGTGATTCTACGTTTTCGAATCCGACGCAAAACTCATAGTTAATTGAAACGTTCAGGGCCTCCTATTGGCGATGGAACACTCAGATTGCGTCAAGAATCAATACATCGGCGTCCAGCCGACTTGTCTCCAAGGGTCTATTGCTGCCTCGGGCACCTTATGGTCGTTCTCTTGTAAGTCTAGATTTTCGAATCCGACGCAAAAATGATAGTTAATTGTAACGTTCAGGGGCTCCTAATGCCGATGGAACACTCAAATTGCGTCGAGATTCAATACATCGGGTTCCAGCCGACTTGTCTCCAAGGGTCTATTGCTGCCTCGGGCACCTTATGGTCGTTCTCCTGTGAGTTTAGATTTTCGAATCCGACGAAAAACTGATAGTTAATTGTACATTCAGGGCCTCCTAAAGACGATGGAACACTCATTTTGCGTCGAGAGTCAATACATCTTCCTCCAGCGGACTTGTCTACAAGGGGATATTGCTGCCTCGGGCTCTATGTGGTCCGTCTCCTGTGAGTATGGATTTTTGAATCCGACGCGAAACTGATAGTTAATTGTAAAGTTCAGGGCCTCCAAATGACGATGGAGCACTCAAATTGCGTCGAGATTCAATACATCGTCCTCCAGCCGACTTGTCTCCAAGGGTCTAATGCTGCCTCGGGCACCTTATGGCCGTTCTCTTGTAAGTCTAGATTTTCGAATCCGACGCAAAACTGATAGTTCATTATAACGTTCAGGGCGACCTAATGACGATAGAAGACTCAAATTGCGTCGAGATTCAATACATCGTCCTCCAGCCGATTTGTCTCCAAGGGGATATTGCTGCCTCGGGCACCAAATGGTCCGAATGCTGTGAGTCTAGATTTTCGAATTCGACGAAAAACTGGTACTTAATTGTAACATTCAGGGCCTCCTAATGACGATGGAACACTCAAATTGCGTCGCGATCCAATACATCGTCCTCCAGCCGACTTGTCTCCAAGGGTCTAATGCTGCCTCGGGCACCTTATGGTCGTTCTCCTGTGAGTCTAGATTTTCGAATCCGACGCAAAAATGATAGTTAATTGTAACGTTCAGGACCTTTGAATGACGATGGAACACTCAAATTGCGTCGAGATTCAATACATCGGCCTCCAGCGGACTGGTCTCCAAGGGTCTATTGCTGCCTCGGGCACCTTATGGTCGTTCTCCTGAGAGTCTAGATTTTCGAATCCGACGCAAAACTCATGGTTAATTGTAACGTTCAGGGCCTTGTAATGACGATGGAACACTCAAATTGCGTCGAGATTCAATACATCGGCCTCCAGCCGACTTGTCTCCAAGGGTCTGTTGCTGCCTCGCGCACCTTATGGTCGTTCTCCTGTGAGTCAACATTTTAGAATCCGACGCAAAACTGATAGTTAAATGTAATGCTCAGGGCCTCTTAATGACGATGGAACACTCAAATTGCGTCGAGAGGCAATACATCTTCCTCCAGCCGACTTGTCTACAAGGGGATATTGCTGCCTCGGGCTCCATGTGGTCCGTCTCCTGTGAGTCTAGATTTTCGAATCCGACGCGAAACTGATAGTTAATTGTAACGTTTAGTTCCTGCTAATGACGATGGAACACTCAAATTGCGTCGAGATTCAATACATCGTCCTCCAGCCGACTTGTCTCCAAGGGTCTAATGCTGCCTCGGGCACCTTATGGTCGTTCTCCTGTGAGTATAGATTTTTGAATCCGACGCATAAATGATAGTTAATTGTAACGTTCAGGTACTCCTAAAGACGATGGAACACTCAAATTGCGTCGAGAGTCAATACATCGACCTCCAGTCGACTTGTATCCAAGGTGATATTGCAGTCACGGGCAAAATATGATCCTTCTCTTGTGAGTCTAGATTTTCGAATCCGTCGCAAAAATGATAGTTAATTGTAACGTTCAGGGCCTCCTAATGCCGATGGAATACTCAAATTGCGTCGAGAATCAATACATCGTCCTCCAGCCGACTTGTCTCCAAGGGCCTACTGCTGCCTCGGGCACCTTATGGTCGTTCTCCTGTGAGTCTAGATTTTCGAATACGACGCAAAAATGATAGTTAATTGTAACGTTCAGGGCCTTGTAATGACGATGGAACACTCAAATTGCGACGATAGTCAATACATCTTCCTCCAGCCGACTTGTCTACAAGGGGATATTGCTGCCTCGGGCTCCATGTGGTCCGTCTCCTGTGAGTCTAGATTTTCGAATCCGACGCGAAACTGATAGTTAATTGTAAGGTTCAGGGCCTCCTAATGACGATGGAACACTCAAATTGCGTCGAGATTCAATACATCGGCCTCCAGCGGACTTGTCTCCAAGGGTCTGTTGCTGCCTCGGGCACCTTATGGTCGTTCTCCTGTGAGTTTAGATTATCGAATCCGACGCAAAAATGATAGTTAATTGTAACGTTCAGGGCCTCCAAATGACGATGGAACACTCAAATTGCGTCGCGATTCAATACATTGTCCTCCAGCGGACTGGTCTCCGAGGGTCAATAGCTGCCACGGGCACCTTGTGATCGTTCTGCTGTGAGTCTAGATTTTCGAACTCGACGCAAAACTGATTGTTAATTGTAACGTTCAGGGCCACCTAATGACGATGGAACACTCAAATTGAGTCGAGATTCAATACATCGACCTCCAGCCGACTTGTCTCCGAGGGTCTATTGCTGCCTCGGGCACCTTATGGTCGTTCTCCTGTTAGTAGATTTTCGAATCCGACACTAAAATGATAGTTAACTGTAACGTTCAGGGCCTCCTAATGCCGATGGAACACTCAAATTGCGTCGAGATTCAATACATCGGCCTCCAGCCGACTTGTCTCCAAGGGTCTATTGCTGCCTCGGGCACCTTATAGTCGTTCTCCTGTGAGTTTAGATTATCGAATCCGACGCAAAAATGATAGTTAATTGTAACGTTCAGGACCTACTATTGGCGATGGAACACTCAAATTGCGTCGAGATTCAATACATCAGCCTCCAGCCGACTTGTCTCCTATGGTCTGTTGCTGCCTCGGGCACCTTATGGTCGTTCTCCCGTGAGTCTAGACTTTCGAATCCGACGCAAAAATGATAGTTAATTGTAACGTTCAGGGCCTTGTAATGACGATGGAACACTCAAATTGCGTCGAGATTCAATACATCGGCCTCCAGCCGACTTGTCTCCAAGGGTCTGTTGCTGCCTCGGGCACCTTATGGTCCTTCTCCTGTGAGTTTAGATTATCGAATCCGACGCAAAAATGATAGTTAATTGTAACGTTTAGGGCCTCCTAATTACGATGCAACACTCAAATTGCGTAGAGATGCAATACATCGGCCTCCCGCCGACCTGTCTCCAAGGGTCTGTAGCTGCCTCGGGCACCTTATGGTCGTTCTCCTGTGAGTTTAGATTATCGAATCCGACGCAAAAATGATAGTTATTTGTAACGTCTAGGGCCTCCTAATGACGATGGAACACTCAAATTGCGTCGAGATTCAATACATCGGCCTCCAGCCGACTTGTCTCCAAGGGGATATTGCTGTCTCGGGCCTCTAATGTTCGCTCTCATGTGAGTCTAGATTTTCGAATCCGACGCGAAACTGATTGTTAATTGTAACGTTCAGGGCTTCCTAATGACGATGGAACACTCAAATTGCGTCGAGATTCAATACATCGGCCTCCAGCCGACTTGTCTCCAGGAGTCTGTTGCTGCCTCGGGTACCTTATGGTCGCTCTCTTGTAAGTCTAGATTTTCGAATCCGACGCAAAAGTGATAGTTCATTATAACGTTCAGGGCGACCTAATGACGATGGAACACTCAAATTGCGTCGATATTCAATACATCGGCCTCCAGTCGATTTGTCTCCAAGGGGTATATTGCTGTCTCGAGCACCGTATGAACTTCTCCTGTGAGTAAATTTTCGAATCCGACGCAAAAATGATAGTTAATTGTAACGTTCAGGGCCTCCTAATGCCGATGGAACACTCAAATTGCGTCGAGATTCAATACATCGGCCTCCAGCCGACTTGTCTCCAAGGGTCTATTGCTGCCTCGGGCACCTTATGGTCGCTCTCTTGTAAGTCTAGATTTTCGAATCCGACGCAAAAATGATAGTTAATTGTAACGTTCAGGGCCTCCTAATGCCGATGGAACACTAAAATTGCGTCGAGATTCAATACATCGGGTTCCAGGCGACTTGTCTCCAAGGGTCTATTGCTGCCTCGGGCACCTTATGGTCGTTCCCCTGTTAGTAGATTTTCGAATCCGACACTAAAATGATAGTTAACTGTAACGTTCAGGGCCTCCTAATGCCGATGGAACACTCAAATTGCGTCGAGATTCAATACATCGGCCTCCAGCCGACTTGTCTCCAAGGGTCTATTGCTGCCTCGGGCACCTTATGGTCGTTCTCCTGTGAGTTTAGATTATCGAATCCGACGCAAAAATGGTAGTTAATTGTAACGTTCAGGACCTACTATTGGCGATGGAACACTCAAATTGCGTCGAGATTCAATACATCGGCCTCCAGCCGACTTGTCTCCTATGGTCTGTTGCTGCCTCGGGCACCTTATGGTCGTTCTCCCGTGAGTCTAGACTTTCGAATCCGACGCAAAAATGATATTTAATTGTAACGTTCAGGGCCTTGTAATGACGATGGAACACTCAAATTGCGTCGAGATTCAATACATCGGCCTCCAGCCGACTTGTCTCCAAGGGTCTGTTGCTGCCTCGGGCACCTTATGGTCCTTCTCCTGTGAGTTTAGATTATCGAATCCGACGCAAAAATAATAGTTAATTGTAACGTTTAGGGCCTCCTAATTACGATGGAACACTCAAATTGCGTAGAGATGCAATACATCGGCCTCCCGCCGACCTGTCTCCAAGGGTCTGTAGCTGCCTCGGGCACCTTATGGTCGTTCTCCTGTGAGTTTAGATTATCGAATCCGACGCAAAAATGATAGTTAATTGTAACGTCTAGGGCCTCCTAATGACGATGGAACACTCAAATTGCGTCGAGATTCAATACATCGGCCTCCAGCCGAATGTCTCCAAGGGGATATTGCTGTCTCGGGGCCGGCCGAAGTGGCCGTGCGGTTAAAGGCGCTGCAGTCTGGAACCGCAAGACCGCTACGGTCGCAGGTTCGAATCCTGCCTCGGGCATGGATGTTTGTGATGTCCTTAGGTTAGTTAATTTTAACTAGTTCTGAGTTCTAGGGGACTAATGACCTCAGCAGTTGAGTCCCATAGTGCTCAGAGCCATTTTTTTGCTGTCTCGGGCCTCTAATGTTCGCTCTCATGTGAGTCTAGATTTTCGAATCCGACGCGAAACTGATTGTTAATTGTAACGTTCAGGGCTTCCTAATGACGATGGAACACTCAAATTGCGTCGAGATTCAATACATCGGCCTCCAGCCGACTTGTCTCCAGGAGTCTGTTGCTGCCTCGGGTACCTTATGGTCGCTCTCTTGTAAGTCTAGATTTTCGAATCCGACGCAAAAGTGATAGTTCATTATAACGTTCAGGGCGACCTAATGACGATGGAACACTCAAATTGCGTCGATATTCAATACATCGGCCTCCAGTCGATTTGTCTCCAAGGGGTATATTGCTGTCTCGAGCACCGTATGAACTTCTCCTGTGAGTAAATTTTCGAATCCGACGCAAAAATGATAGTTAATTGTAACGTTCAGGGCCTCCTAATGCCGATGGAACACTCAAATTGCGTCGAGATTCAATACATCGGCCTCCAGCCGACTTGTCTCCAAGGGTCTATTGCTGCCTCGGGCACCTTATGGTCGCTCTCTTGTAAGTCTAGATTTTCGAATCCGACGCAAAAATGATAGTTAATTGTAACGTTCAGGGCCTCCTAATGCCGATGGAACACTAAAATTGCGTCGAGATTCAATACATCGGGTTCCAGGCGACTTGTCTCCAAGGGTCTATTGCTGCCTCGGGCACCTTATGGTCGTTCCCCTGTTAGTAGATTTTCGAATCCGACACTAAAATGATAGTTAACTGTAACGTTCAGGGCCTCCTAATGCCGATGGAACACTCAAATTGCGTCGAGATTCAATACATCGGCCTCCAGCCGACTTGTCTCCAAGGGTCTATTGCTGCCTCGGGCACCTTATGGTCGTTCTCCTGTGAGTTTAGATTATCGAATCCGACGCAAAAATGGTAGTTAATTGTAACGTTCAGGACCTACTATTGGCGATGGAACGCTCAAATTGCGTCGAGATTCAATACATCGGCCTCCAGCCGACTTGTCTCCTATGGTCTGTTGCTGCCTCGGGCACCTTATGGTCGTTCTCCCGTGAGTCTAGACTTTCGAATCCGACGCAAAAATGATATTTAATTGTAACGTTCAGGGCCTTGTAATGACGATGGAACACTCAAATTGCGTCGAGATTCAATACATCGGCCTCCAGCCGACTTGTCTCCAAGGGTCTGTTGCTGCCTCGGGCACCTTATGGTCCTTCTCCTGTGAGTTTAGATTATCGAATCCGACGCAAAAATGATAGTTAATTGTAACGTTTAGGGCCTCCTAATTACGATGGAACACTCAAATTGCGTAGAGATGCAATACATCGGCCTCCCGCCGACCTGTCTCCAAGGGTCTGTAGCTGCCTCGGGCACCTTATGGTCGTTCTCCTGTGAGTTTAGATTATCGAATCCGACGCAAAAATGATAGTTAATTGTAACGTCTAGGGCCTCCTAATGACGATGGAACACTCAAATTGCGTCGAGATTCAATACATCGGCCTCCAGCCGAATGTCTCCAAGGGGATATTGCTGTCTCGGGGCCGGCCGAAGTGGCCGTGCGGTTAAAGGCGCTGCAGTCTGGAACCGCAAGACCGCTACGGTCGCAGGTTCGAATCCTGCCTCGGGCATGGATGTTTGTGATGTCCTTAGGTTAGTTAATTTTAACTAGTTCTGAGTTCTAGGGGACTAATGACCTCAGCAGTTGAGTCCCATAGTGCTCAGAGCCATTTTTTTGCTGTCTCGGGCCTCTAATGTTCGCTCTCATGTGAGTCTAGATTTTCGAATCCGACGCGAAACTGATTGTTAATTGTAACGTTCAGGGCTTCCTAATGACGATGGAACACTCAAATTGCGTCGAGATTCAATACATCGGCCTCCAGCCGACTTGTCTCCAGGAGTCTGTTGCTGCCTCGGGTACCTTATGGTCGCTCTCTTGTAAGTCTAGATTTTCGAATCCGACGCAAAATTGATAGTTCATTATAACGTTCAGGGCGACCTAATGACGATGGAACACTCAAATTGCGTCGATATTCAATACATCGGCCTCCAGTCGATTTGTCTCCAAGGGGTATATTGCTGTCTCGAGCACCGTATGAACTTCTCCTGTGAGTAAATTTTCGAATCCGACGCAAAAATGATAGTTAATTGTAACGTTCAGGGCCTCCTAATGCCGATGGAACACTCAAATTGCGTCGAGATTCAATACATCGGCCTCCAGCCGACTTGTCTCCAAGGGTCTATTGCTGCCTCGGGCACCTTATGGTCGCTCTCTTGTAAGTCTAGATTTTCGAATCCGACGCAAAAATGATAGTTAATTGTAACGTTCAGGGCCTCCTAATGCCGATGGAACACTAAAATTGCGTCGAGATTCAATACATCGGGTTCCAGCCGACTTGTCTCCAAGGGTCTATTGCTGCCTCGGGCAACTTATGGTCGTTCTCCTGTGAGTTTAGATTTTCGAATCCGACGAAAAACTGATAGTTAATTGTAACATTCAGGGCCTCCTAATGACGATGGAACACTCAAATTGCGTCGAGAGTCAATATATCTTCCTCCAACCGACATGTCTACAAGGGGATATTGCTGCCTCGGGCTCCATGTGGTCCGTCTCCCGTGAGTGCAGATTTTCGAATCCGACGCAAAAATGATAGTTATTTGTAACGTTCAGGGCCTTGTAATGACGATGGAACACACAATTTGCGTAAAGAATCAATACATCGGTTTCCAGCCGACTTGTCTCCAAGGGTCTATTGCTGCCTCGGGCACCTTATGGTCGTTCTCCTGTGAGTCTAGATTTTCGAATCCGACGCAAAAATGATAGTTAAATGTAACGTTCAGGGCCTCCTAATGTCGATGGGACACGCAAATTGCGTCGAGATTCAACACATCGTCCTCCAGCCGACTTGTCTCCATGGGGATATTACTGCCTCCGGCCTCTTATGTTCGCTCTCATGTGAGTCTAGATTTTCGAATCCGACGCCAAGATGATAGTTAACTGTAACGTTTAAGGCCTCCTAATGACGATGGAACACTCATTTTACGTCGCGATCCAATACATCGTCCTCCAAACGACTTGTCTCCAGGGGTCAATAGTTGCCACGGGCATCTTGTGATCGTTCTGCTGTGAGTCTAGATTTTCGAACCCGACGCAAAACTGATAGTGAATAGTAACGTTCAGCGCACCCTGATGACGATAGAACTCTCAAATTGCGTCGAGATTCAATACATCGACCTCCAGCCGACTTGTCTCCAAGGGTCTATTGCTGCCTCGGGCACCTTATGGTCGTTCTCCTGTTAGTAGATTTTCGAATCCGACACTAAAATGATAGTTAACTGTAACGTTCAGGGCCTCCTAATGCCGATGGAACACTCAAATTGCGTCGAGATTCGATACTTCGGCCTCCAGCCGACTTGTCTCCAAGGGTCTATTGCTGCCTCGGGCACCTTACGGTCGTTCTCCTGTGAGTTAAGATTATCGAATCCGACGCAAAAATGATAGTTAATTGTAACGTTCAGGGCCTCCTAATGCCGATGGAACACTCAAATTGCGTCGAGATTCAATACATCGGCATCCAGCCGACTTGTCTCCAAGGGTCTATTGCTGCCTCGGGCACCTTATGGTCGTTCTCCTGTGAGTCTAGATTTTCGAATCCGACGCAAAAATGATAGTTAATTGTAACGTTCAGGGCCTTGTAATGACGATGGAACACTCAAATTGCGTCGAGATTCAATACATCGGCCTCCAGCCGACTTGTCTCCAAGGGTCTGTTGCTGCCTCGGGCACCTTATGGTCGTTCTCCTGTGAGTCTAGATTTTCGAATCCGACGCAAAAATTGATAGTTAATTGTAACGTTCAGGCCCTTGTAATGACGATGGAACATTCAAATTGCGTCGAGATTCAATACATCGGCCTCCAGCCGATTTGTCTCCAAGGGTCTATCGCTGCCTCGGGCACCTTATGGTCGTTCTCCTGTGAGTCTAGATTTTCAAATCCGACGCAAAAATGATAGTTAATTGTAACGTTCAGGGCCTTGTAATGACGATGGAACAGTCAAATTGCGCCGAGATTCAATACATCGGCCTCCAGCCGACTTGTCTCCAAGGGTCTATTGCTGCCTCGAGCACCATTTGATCCTTCTCCTGTTAGTAGATTTTCGAATCCGACGCTAAAATGATAGTTAACTGTAACGTTCAGGGCCTCCTAATGCCGATGGAACACTTAAATTGCGTCGAGATTCAATACATCGGCCTCCAGCCGAATTGTCTCCAAGGGTCTATTGTTGCCTCGGGCACCTTATGGTCATTCTCCTGTGAGTCTAGATCTTCGAATCCGACGCATAAATGATAGTTAATTGTAACGTTCAGGGACTCCTAAAGACGATGGATCACTCAAATTGCGTCGAGATTCAATACATCGGGTTCCAGCCGACTTGTCTCCAAGGGTCTATTGCTGCCTCGGGCACCTTATGAGCTTTCTCCTGTGAGTTTAGATTTTCGAATCCGACGAAAAACTGATAGTTAATTGTAATTTTCAGGGCCTCCTAATGACGATGGAACACTCAAATTGCATCGAGAGTCAATACATCTTCCTCCAGCCGACTTGTCTCCAAGGGTCTATTGCTGCCTCGGGCACCTTATGGTCGTTCTCCTGTGAGACTAGATTTTCGAATCCGACGCAAAAATGATAGTTAATTGTAACGTTCAGGGCCTCCTAATGACGATGGGACACGCAAATTGCGTCGAGATTCAATACATCGTCCTCCAGCCGACTTGTCTCCATGGGGATATTACTGCCTCCGGCCTCTTATGTTCGCTCTCATGTGAGTCTAGATTTTCGAATCCGACGCGAAACTGATTGTTAATTGTAACGTTCAGGGCTTCCTAATGACGATGGAACACTCAAATTGCCTCGAGATTCAATACATCGGCCTCCAGCCGACTTGTCTCCAAGGGTCTATTGCTGCCTCGGGCACCTTATGGTCGATCTCTTGTAAGTCTAGATTTTCGAATCCGACGCAAAAACGATAGTTAATTGTAACGTTCAGGGCCTTCTAATGCCGATGGAACACTCAAATTGCGTCGAGAGTCAATACATCTTCCTCCAGCGGACTTGTCTCCAAGGGGATACTGCTGCCTCGGGCTCCATGTGGTCCGTCTCCTGTGAGTCTAGATTTTCGAATCCGACGCAAAAATGATAGTGAATTGTAACGTTCAGGGCCTTGTAATGACGATGGAACACTCAATTTGCGTCAAGAATCAATACATCGGTTTCCAGCCGACTTATCTCCAAGGGTCTGTTGCTGCCTCGGGCACCTTATGGTCGTTCTCCTGTGAGTTTAGATTATCGAATCCGACGCAAAAATGATAGTTAATTGTAACGTTTAGGGCCTCCTAATGACGATGGGACATTAAAATTGCGTCGAGATTTAGTACATCGTCCTCCAGCCGACTTGTCTCCATGGGGATATTACTGCTTCCGGCCTCTTAAGTTCGCTCTCATGTGAGTCTAGATTTTCGAATCCGACGCGAAACTGATTGTTAATTGTAACGTTCAGGGCTTCCTAATGACGATGGAACACTCAAAATGCCTCGAGATTCAATACATCGGCATTCAGCCGACTTGTCTCCAAGGGTCTATTGCTGCCTCGGGCACCTTATGGCCGTTCTCCTGTGAGTTTAGATTATCGAATCCCTCGCAACAAAGATAGTTAATTGTAACGTTTAGGGCCTCCTAATGACGATGGAACACTCAAATTGCGTCGAGATTCAATACATCGGCCTCCAGCCGACTTGTCTCTAAGGGTCTATTGCTGCCTCGTGCACCTTATTGTCGTTCTCCTGTGAGTCTAAATTTTCGAATCCGACGCAAAAATGATAGTTAATTGTAACGTTCAGGGCCTTGTAATGACGATGGAACACTCAAATTGCGTCGAGATTCAATACATCGGCCTCCAGCCGACTTGTCTCCAAGGGGATATTGCTGTCCCGAGCACCGTATGAACTTGTCCTGCGAGTAGATTTTCGAATCCGACGCGAAACTGATAGTTAACTGTAACGTTCAGGGCCTCCTAATGCCGATGGAACACTCAAATTGCGTCGAGATTCAATACATCGGCCTCCAGCCTACTTGTTTCCAAGGGTCTGTTGCTGCCTCGGGCACTTTATGGTCGTTCTCCTGTGAGTTTAGATTATCGAATCCGACGCAAAAATGATAGTTAATTGTAACGTTTAGGGCCTCCTAATGACGATGGGACACTCAAATTGCGTCGAGATTCAATACATCGTCCTCCAGCCGACTTGTCTCCATGGGGATATTACTGCCTCCGGCCTCTTATGTTCGCTCTCATGTGAGTCTAGATTCTCGAATCCGACGCGAAACTGATTGTTAATTGAAACGTTCAGGGCCTCCTAATGACGATGGAACACTCAAATTGCGTCGACATTCAATACATCGGCCTCCAGCCGACTTGTCTCCAATGGTCTTTTGCTGCCTCGGGCACCTTATGGACGTTCTCCTGTGAGTCTAGATTTTCGAATCCGACGCAAAACTCATAGTTAATTGTAACGTTCAGGGCCTTGTAATGTCGATGGAACACTCAAATTGCGTCGAGATTCAATACATCGGCCTTCAGCCGACTTGTCTCCAAAGGTCTGTTGCTGCCTCGGGCACCTTATGGTCGTTCTCCTGTGAGTTTAGATTATCGAATCCGACGCATAAATGATAGTTAATTGTAACGTTCAGGGACTCCTAAAGACGATGGAAAACTCAAATTGCGTCGAGAGTCAATACATCGACCTCCAGTCGACTTGTATGCAAGGGGATATTGCAGTCTCGTGCACCATATGATCCTTCTCCTGTTAGTAGATTTTCGGATCCGACGCTAAAATGATAGTTAACTGTAACGTTCAGGGCCTCCTAATGCCGATGGAACACTCAAATTGCGTCGAGATTCAATACATCGGCCTCCATCCGACTTGTCTCCAAGGGGATATCGCCGCCTCGGGTACCACATGGTCCGTCTCCGGTGATTCTACGTTTTCGAATCCGACGCAAAACTCATAGTTAATTGTAACGTTCAGGGCCTCCTATTGGCGATGGAACACTCAAACTGCGTCAAGAATCAATACATCGGCCTCCAGCCGACTTGTCTCCAAGGGTCTATCGCTGCCTCGGGCACCTTATGGTCGTTCTCTTGTAAGTCTAGATTTTCGAATCCGACGCAAAAATGATAGTTATTTGTAACGTTCAGGGCCTCCTAATGCTGATGGAACACTCAAATTGCGTCTAGATTCAATACATCGGGTTCCAGCCGACTTGTCTCCAAGGGTCTATTGCTGCCTCGGGCACCTTATGGTCGTTCTCCTGTGAGTTTAGATTTTCGAATCCGACGAAAAACTGATAGTTAATTGTAACATTCAGGGCCTCCTAATGACGATGGAACACTCATTTTGCGTCGAGAGCCAATACATCTTCCTCCAGCGGACTAGTCTACAAGGGGATATTGCTGCCTCGGGCTCCATGTGGTCCGTCTCCTGTGAGTCTAGATTTTCGAATCCGACGCAAAAATGATAGTTAATTGTAACGTTCAGGGCCTTGTAATGACGATGGAACACTCAATTTGCGTCAAGAATCAATACATCGGTTTCCAGCCGACATGTCTCCAAGGGTGTATTGCAGCCTCGGGCACCTTATGGTCGTTCTCCTGTGAGTCTAGATTTTCGAATCCGACGCAAAAATGATAGTTAATTGTAACGTTCAGGGCCTTGTAATGATGATGGAACACTCAAATTGCGTCGAGATTCAATACATCGTCCTCCAGCCGACTTGTCTCCATGGGGAAATTACTGCCTCCGGCCTCTCAAGTTCGCTCTCATGTGAGTCTAGATTTTCGAATCAGACGCGAAACTGATTGTTAACTGTAACTTTCAGGGCTTCCTAATGACGATGGAACATTCAAATCGCCTCGAGATTCAATACATCGGCATTCAGCCGACTTGTCTCCAAGGGTCTATTGCTGCCCCGGGCACCTTATGGCCGTTCTCCTGTGAGTTTAGATTATCGAATCCCTCGCAACAAAGATAGTTAATTGTAACGTTTAGGGCCTCCTAATGACGATGGAACACTCAAATTGCGTCGAGATTCAATACATCGGCCTCCAGGCGACTTGTCTCCAAGGGTCTGTTGCTGCCTCGGGCACTTTATGGTCGTTTTCCTGTGAGTTTAGATTATCGAATCCGACTCAAAAATGATAGTTAATTGTAACGTTTAGGGCCTCCTAATGACGATGGGACACTCAAATTGCGTCGAGATTCAATACATCATCCTCCAGCCGACTTGTCTCCATGGGGATATTACTGCCTCCGGCCTCTTATGTTCGCTCTCATGTGAGTCTAGATTTTCGAATCCGACGCGAAACTGATTGTTAATTGTAACGTTCAGGGCCTCCTAATGACGATGGAACACTCAAATTGCGTCGAGATTCAATACATCGGCCTCCAGCCGACTTGTCTCCAAGGGGATATCGCCGCCTCGGGCACCACATGGTCCGTCTCCGGTGATTCTACGTTTTCGAATCCGACGCAAAACTCATAGTTAATTGAAACGTTCAGGGCCTCCTATTGGCGATGGAACACTCAAATTGCGTCAAGAATCAATACATCGGCCTCCAGCCGACTTGTCTCCAAGGGTCTATTGCTGCCTCGGACACCTTATGGTCGATCTCTTGTAAGTCTAGATTTTCGAATCCGACGCAAAAACGATAGTTAATTGTAACGTTCAGGGCCTTCTAATGCCGATGGAACACTCAAATTGCGTCGAGAGTCAATACATCTTCCTCCAGCGGATTTGTCTCCAAGGGGATACTGCTGCCTCGGGCTCCATGTGGTCCGTCTCCTGTGAGTCTAGATTTTCGAATCCGACGCATAAATGATAGTTAATTGTAACGTTCAGGGCCTTCTAATGCCGATCCAACACTCAAATTGCGACGAGAGTCAATACATCTTCCTCCAGCGGACTAGTCTACAAGGGGATATTGCTGCCTCGGGCTCCATGTGGTCCGTCTCCTGTGAGTCTAGATTTTCGAATCCGACGCAAAAATGATAGTTAATTGTAACGTTCAGGGCCTTGTAATGACGATGGAACACTCAATTTGCGTCAAGAATCAATACATCGGTTTCCAGCCGACATGTCTCCAAGGGTGTATTGCAGCCTCGGGCACCTTATGGTCGTTCTCCTGTGAGTCTAGATTTTCGAATCCGACGCAAAAATGATAGTTAATTGTAACGTTCAGGGCCTTGTAATGATGATGGAACACTCAAATTGCGTCGAGATTCAATACATCGGTCTCCAGCCGACTTGTCTCCAAGGGTCTGTTGCTGCCTCGGGCACCTTATGGTCGTTCTCCTGTGAGTTTAGATTATCGAATCCGACGCAAGAATGATAGTTAATTGTAACGTTTAGGGCCTCCTAATGACGATGGGACACTCAAATTGCGTCGAGATTCAATACATCGTCCTCCAGCCGACTTGTCTCCATGGGGAAATTACTGCCTCCGGCCTCTTAAGTTCGCTCTCATGTGAGTCTAGATTTTCGAATCAGACGTGAAACTGATTGTTAATTGTAACTTTCAGGGGTTCCTAATGACGATGGAACATTCAAATCGCCTCGAGATTCAATACATCGGCATTCAGCCGACTTGTCTCCAAGGGTCTATTGCTGCCTCGGGCACCTTATGGCCGTTCTCCTGTGAGTTTAGATTATCGAATCCCTCGCAACAAAGATAGTTAATTGTAACGTTTAGGGCCTCCTAATGACGATGGAACACTCAAATTGCGTCGAGATTCAATACATCGGCCTCCAGCCGACTTGTCTCTAAGGGTCTATTGCTGCCTCGGGCACCTTATTGTCGCTCTCCTGTGAGTAGATTTTCGAATCCGACGCGAAACTGATAGTTAACCGTAACGTTCAGGGGACCTCCTAATGCCGATGGAACACTCAAATTGCGTCGAGATTCAATACATCGGCCTCCAGGCGACTTGTCTCCAAGGGTCTGTTGCTGCCTCGGGCACTTTATGGTCGTTTTCCTGTGAGTTTAGATTATCGAATCCGACGCAAAAATGATAGTTAATTGTAACGTTTAGGGCCTCCTAATGACGATGGGACACTCAAATTGCGTCGAGATTCAATACATCATCCTCCAGCCGACTTGTCTCCATGGGGATATTACTGCCTCCGGCCTCGTATGTTCGCTCTCATGTGAGTCTAGATTTTCGAATCCGACGCGAAACTGATTGTTAATTGTAACGTTCAGGGCCTCCTAATGACGATGGAACACTCAAATTGCGTCGAGATTCAATACATCGGCCTCCAGCCGACTTGTCTCCAAGGGGATATCGCCGCCTCGGGCACCACATGGTCCGTCTCCGGTGATTCTACGTTTTCGAATCCGACGCAAAACTCATAGTTAATTGAAACGTTCAGGGCCTCCTATTGGCGATGGAACACTCAAATTGCGTCAAGAATCAATACATCGGCCTCCAGCCGACTTGTCTCCAAGGGTCTATTGCTGCCTCGGGCACCTTATGGTCGATCTCTTGTAAGTCTAGATTTTCGAATCCGACGCAAAAACGATAGTTAATTGTAACGTTCAGGGCCTTCTAATGCCGATGGAACACTCAAATTGCGTCGAGAGTCAATACATCTTCCTCCAGCGGATTTGTCTCCAAGGGGATACTGCTGCCTCGGGCTCCATGTGGTCCGTGTCCTGTGAGTCTAGATTTTCGAATCCGACGCAAAAATGATAGTTAATTGTAACGTTCAGGGCCTTGTAATGACGATGGAACACTCAATTTGCGTCAAGAATCAATACATCGGTTTCCAGCCGACTTATCACCAAGGGTCTATTGCTGCCTCGGGCCCCTTATGGTCGTTCACCTGTGAGTCTAAATTTTCGTATCCGACGCAAAAATGATAGTTAATTGTAATGTTCAGGGCCTTGTAATGCCGATGGAACTCTCAAATTGCGTCGAGATTCAATACATTGGCCTCCAGCCGACTTGTCTCCAAGGGTCTATTGCTGCCTCGGGCACCTTATGGTCGTTCTCTTGTAAGTCTAGATTTTCGAATCCGACGCAAAAATGATAGTTATTTGTAACGTTCAGGGCCTCCTAATGACGATGGAACACTCAAATTGCGTCGAGATTCAATACATCGGCCTCCAGCCGACTTGTCTCTAAGGGTCTATTGCTGCCTCGTGCACCTTATTGTCGTTCTCCTGTGAGTCTAAATTTTCGAATCCGACGCAAAAATGATAGTTAATTGTAACGTTCAGGGCCTTGTAATGACGATGGAACACTCAAATTGCGTCGAGATTCAATACATCGGCCTCCAGCCGACTTGTCTCCAAGGGGATATTGCTGTCCCGAGCACCGTATGAACTTGTCCTGCGAGTAGATTTTCGAATCCGACGCGAAACTGATAGTTAACTGTAACGTTCAGGGCCTCCTAATGCCGATGGAACACTCAAATTGCGTCGAGATTCAATACATCGGCCTCCAGCCGACTTGTTTCCAAGGGTCTGTTGCTGCCTCGGGCACTTTATGGTCGTTCTCCTGTGAGTTTAGATTATCGAATCCGACGCAAAAATGATAGTTAATTGTAACGTTTAGGGCCTCCTAATGACGATGGGACACTCAAATTGCGTCGAGATTCAATACATCGTCCTCCAGCCGACTTGTCTCCATGGGGATATTACTGCCTCCGGCCTCTTATGTTCGCTCTCATGTGAGTCTAGATTCTCGAATCCGACGCGAAACTGATTGTTAATTGAAACGTTCAGGGCCTCCTAATGACGATGGAACACTCAAATTGCGTCGACATTCAATACATCGGCCTCCAGCCGACTTGTCTCCAATGGTCTTTTGCTGCCTCGGGCACCTTATGGACGTTCTCCTGTGAGTCTAGATTTTCGAATCCGACGCAAAACTCATAGTTAATTGTAACGTTCAGGGCCTTGTAATGTCGATGGAACACTCAAATTGCGTCGAGATTCAATACATCGGCCATCAGCCGACTTGTCTCCAAAGGTCTGTTGCTGCCTCGGGCACCTTATGGTCGTTCTCCTGTGAGTTTAGATTATCGAATCCGACGCATAAATGATAGTTAATTGTAACGTTCAGGGACTCCTAAAGACGATGGAAAACTCAAATTGCGTCGAGAGTCAATACATCGACCTCCAGTCGACTTGTATGCAAGGGGATATTGCAGTCTCGTGCACCATATGATCCTTCTCCTGTTAGTAGATTTTCGGATCCGACGCTAAAATGATAGTTAACTGTAACGTTCAGGGCCTCCTAATGCCGATGGAACACTCAAATTGCGTCGAGATTCAATACATCGGCCTCCATCCGACTTGTATCCAAGGGGATATCGCCGCCTCGGGCACCACATGGTCCGTCTCCGGTGATTCTACGTTTTCGAATCCGACGCAAAACTCATAGTTAATTGTAACGTTCAGGGCCTCCTATTGGCGATGGAACACTCAAACTGCGTCAAGAATCAATACATCGGCCTCCAGCCGACTTGTCTCCAAGGGTCTATTGCTGCCTCGGGCACCTTATGGTCGTTCTCTTGTAAGTCTAGATTTTCGAATCCGACGCAAAAATGATAGTTATTTGTAACGTTCTGGGCCTCCTAATGCTGATGGAACACTCAAATTGCGTCTAGATTCAATACATCGGGTTCCAGCCGACTTGTCTCCAAGGGTCTATTGCTGCCTCGGGCACCTTATGGTCGTTCTCCTGTGAGTTTAGATTTTCGAATCCGACGAAAAACTGATAGTTAATTGTAACATTCAGGGCCTCCTAATGACGATGGAACACTCATTTTGCGTCGAGAGTCAATACATCTTCCTCCAGCGGACTAGTCTACAAGGGGATATTGCTGCCTCGGGCTCCATGTGGTCCGTCTCCTGTGAGTCTAGATTTTCGAATCCGACGCAAAAATGATAGTTAATTGTAACGTTCAGGGCCTTGTAATGACGATGGAACACTCAATTTGCGTCAAGAATCAATACATCGGTTTCCAGCCGACATGTCTCCAAGGGTGTATTGCAGCCTCGGGCACCTTATGGTCGTTCTCCTGTGAGTCTAGATTTTCGAATCCGACGCAAAAATGATAGTTAATTGTAACGTTCAGGGCCTTGTAATGATGATGGAACACTCAAATTGCGTCGAGATTCAATACATCGGTCTCCAGCCGACTTGTCTCCACGGGTCTGTTGCTGCCTCGGGCACCTTATGGTCGTTCTCCTGTGAGTTTAGATTATCGAATCCGACGCAAGAATGATAGTTAATTGTAACGTTTAGGGCCTCCTAATGACGATGGGACACTCAAATTGCGTCGAGATTCAATACATCGTCCTCCAGCCGACTTGTCTCCATGGGGAAATTACTGCCTCCGGCCTCTTAAGTTCGCTCTCATGTGAGTCTAGATTTTCGAATCCGACGCGAAACTGATTGTTAATTGTAACTTTCAGGGCTTCCTAATGACGATGGAACATTCAAATCGCCTCGAGATTCAATACATCGGCATTCAGCCGACTTGTCTCTAAGGGTCTATTGCTGCCTCGGGCACCTTATGGCCGTTCTCCTGTGAGTTTAGATTATCGAATCCCTCGCAACAAAGATAGTTAATTGTAACGTTTAGGGCCTCCTAATGACGATGGAAGACTCAAATTGCGTCGAGATTCAATACATCGGCCTCCAACCGACTTGTCTCTAAGGGTCTATTGCTGCCTCGGGCACCTTATTGTCGCTCTCCTGTGAGTAGATTTTCGAATCCGACGCGAAACTGATAGTTAACCGTAACGTTCAGGGGACCTCCTAATGCCGATGGAACACTCAAATTGCGTCGAGATTCAATACATCGGCCTCCAGGCGACTTGTCTCCAAGGGTCTGTTGCTGCCTCGGGCACTTTATGGTCGTTTTCCTGTGAGTTTAGATTATCGAATCCGACGCAAAAATGATAGTTAATTATAACGTTTAGGGCCTCCTAATGACGATGGGACACTCAAATTGCGTCGAGATTCAATACATCATCCTCCAGCCGACTTGTCTCCATGGGGATATTACTGCCTCCGGCCTCTTATGTTCGCTCTCATGTGAGTCTAGATTTTCGAATCCGACGCGAAACTGATTGTTAATTGCAAGGTTCAGGGCCTCCTAATGACGATGGAACACTCAAATTGCGTCGAGATTCAATACATCGGCCTCCAGCCGACTTGTCTCCAAGGGGATATCGCCGCCTCGGGCACCACATGGTCCGTCTCCGGTGATTCTACGTTTTCGAATCCGACGCAAAACTCATAGTTAATTGAAACGTTCAGGGCCTCCTATTGGCGATGGAACACTCAAATTGCGTCAAGAATCAATACATCGGCCTCCAGCCGACTTGTCTCCAAGGGTCTATTGCTGCCTCGGGCACCTTATGGTCGATCTCTTGTAAGTCTAGATTTTCGAATCCGACGCAAAAACGATAGTTAATTGTAACGTTCAGGGCCTTCTAATGCCGATGGAACACTCAAATTGCGTCGAGAGTCAATACATCTTCCTCCAGCGGATTTGTCTCCAAGGGGATACTGCTGCCTCGGGCTCCATGTGGTCCGTCTCCTGTGAGTCTAGATTTTCGAATCCGACGCAAAAATGATAGTTAATTGTAACGTTCAGGGCCTTGTAATGACGATGGAACACTCAATTTGCGTCAAGAATCAATACATCGGTTTCCAGCCGACTTATCTCCAAGGGTCTATTGCTGCCTCGGGCCCCTTATGGTCGTTCACCTGTGAGTCTAAATTTTCGAATCCGACGCAAAAATGATAGTTAATTGTAATGTTCAGGGCCGTGTAATGCTGATGGAACACTCAAATTGCGTCGAGATTTAATACATCGGCCTCCAGCCGACTTGTCTCCAAGGGTCTATTGCTGCCTCGGGCACCTTATGGTCGTTCTCTTGTAAGTCTAGATTTTCGAATCCGACGCAAAAATGATAGTTAATTGTAACGTTCAGGGCCTCCTAATGCTAATGGAACACTCAAATTGCGTCTAGATTCAATACATCGGGTTCCAGCCGACTTGTCTCCAAGGGTCTATTGCTGCCTCGGGCACCTTATGGTCGTTCTCCTGTGAGTTTAGATTTTCGAATCCGACGAAAAACTGATAGTTAATTGTAACATTCAGGGCCTCCTAATGACGATGGAACACTCATTTTGCGTCGAGAGTCAATACATCTTCCTCCAGCGGACTTGTCTACAAGGGGATATTGCTGCCTCGGGCTCCATGTGGTCCGTCTCCTGTGAGTCTAGATTTTCGAACCCGACGCAAACATGATAGTTAATTGTAACGTTCATGGCCTTGTAATGACGATGGAACACTCAATTTGCGTCAAGAATCAATACATCGGTTTCCAGCCGACATGTCTCCAAGGGTGTATTGCAGGATCGGGCACATTATGGTCGTTCTCCTGTGAGTCTAGATTTTCGAATCCGACGCAAAAATGATAGTTAATTGTAACGTTCAGGGCCTTGTAATGATGATGGAACACTCAAATTGCGTCGAGATTCAATACATCGGTCTCCAGCCGACTTGTCTCCAAGGGTCTGTTGCTGCCTCGGGCACCTTATGGTCGTTCTCCTGTGAGTTTAGATTATCGAATCCGACGCAAGAATGATAGTTAATTGTAACGTTTAGGGCCTCCTAATGACGATTGGACACTCAAATTGCGTCGAGATTCAATACATCATCCTCCAGCCGACTTGTCTCCATGGGGATATTACTGCCTCCGGCCTCTTATGTTCGCTCTCATGTGAGTCTAGATTTTCGAATCCGACGCGAAACTGATTGTTAATTGTAACTTTCAGGGCTTCCTAATGACGATGGAACATTCAAATCGCCTCGAGATTCAATACATCGGCATTCAGCCGACTTGTCTCCAAGGGTCTATTGCTGCCTCGGGCACCATATGGCCGTTCTCCTGTGAGTTTAGATTATCGAATCCCTCGCAACAAAGATAGTTAATTGTAACGTTTAGGGCCTCCTAATGACGATGGAACACTCAAATTGCGTCGAGATTCAATACATCGGCCTCCAGCCGACTTGTCTCTAAGGGTCAATTGCTGCCTCGGGCACATTATTGTCGCTCTCCTGTGAGTAGATTTTCGAATCCGACGCGAAACTGATAGTTAACCGTAACGTTCAGGTGACCTCCTAATGCCGATGGAACACTCAAATTGCGTCGAGATACAATACATCGGCCTCCAGGCGACTTGTCTCCAAGGGTCTGTTGCTGCCTCGGGCACTTTATGGTCGTTTTCCTGTGAGTTTAGATTATCGAATCCGACGCAAAAATGATAGGTAATTGTAACGTTCAGGGCCTCCTAATGACGATGGAACACTCAAATTGCGTCGAGATTCAATACATCGGCCTCCAGCCGACTTGTCTCCAAGGGGATAACGCCGCCTCGGGCACCACATGGTCCGTCTCCGGTGATTCTACGTTTTCGAATCCGACGCAAAACTCATAGTTAATTGAAACGTTCAGGGCCTCCTATTGGCGATGGAACACTCAGATTGCGTCAAGAATCAATACATCGGCGTCCAGCCGACTTGTCTCCAAGGGTCTATTGCTGCCTCGGGCACCTTATGGTCGTTCTCTTGTAAGTCTAGATTTTCGAATCCGACGCAAAAATGATAGTTAATTGTAACGTTCAGGGCCTCCTAATGCCGATGGAACACTCAAATTGCGTCGAGATTCAATACATCGGGTTCCAGCCGACTTGTCTCCAAGGGTCTATTGCTGCCTCGGGCACCTTATGGTCGTTCTCCTGTGAGTTTAGATTTTCGAATCCGACGAAAAACTGATAGTTAATTGTACATTCAGGGCCTCCTAAAGACGATGGAACACTCATTTTGCGTCGAGAGTCAATACATCTTCCTCCAGCGGACTTGTCTACAAGGGGATATTGCTGCCTCGGGCTCTATGTGGTCCGTCTCCTGTGAGTCTAGATTTTCGAATCCGACGCAAAAATGATAGTTAATTGTAACGTTCAGGGCCTTGTAATGACGATGGAACACTCAAATTGCGTCGAGATTCAATACATCGTCCCCCAGCCGACTTGTCTCCATGGGGATTTTACTGCCTCCGGCCTCTTAAGTTCGCTCTCATGTGAGTCTAGATTTTCGAATCCGACGCGAAACTGATTGTTAATTGTAACGTTCAGGGCCTCATAATGACGATGGAACACTCAAATTGCGTCGAGATTCAATACATCGGCCTCCAGCCGACTTGTCTCCAAGGGTCTTTTGCTGCCTCGGGCACCTTATGGTCGTTCTCCTGTGAGTCTAGATTTTCGAATCCGACGCAAAACTCATAGTTAATTGTAACGTTCAGGGCCTTGTAATGACGATGGGACACTCAAATTGCGTCGAGATTCAATACATCGGCCTTCAGCCGACTTGTCTCCAAGGGTCTGTTGCTGCCTCGGGCACCTTATGATCGTTCTCCTGTGAGTTTAGATTATCGAATCCGCCGCAAAAATGATAGTTAATTCTAACGTTTAGGGCCTCCTAATGACGATGGGACACTCAAATTGCGTTAGCTTCAATACATCGTCCTCCAGCCGACTTGTCTCCATGGGGATATTACTGCCTCTGGGCTCTTATGTTCGCTCTCAAGTGAGTCTAGATTTTCGAATCCGACGCGAAACTGATTGTTAGTTGTAACGTTCAGGGCTTCCTGATGACGATGGAACACTCAAATTGCCTCGAGATTCAATACATCGGCATTCAGCCGATTTGTCTCCAAGGGGATATTGCTGCCTCGGGCACCAAATGGTCCGTCTCCTGTGAGTGTGGATTTTTGAATCCGACGCGAAACTGATAGTTAATTGTAAAGTTCAGGGCCTCCAAATGACGATGGAGCACTCAAATTGCGTCGAGATTCAATACATCGTCCTCCAGCCGACTTGTCTCCAAGGGTCTAATGCTGCCTCGGGCACCTTATGGCCGTTCTCTTGTAAGTCTAGATTTTCGAATCCGACGCAAAACTGATAGTTCATTATAACGTTCAGGGCGACCTAATGACGATAGAAGACTCAAATTGCGTCGAGATTCAATACATCGTCCTCCAGCCGATTTGTCTCCAAGGGGATATTGCTGCCTCGGGCACCAAATGGTCCGAATGCTGTGAGTCTAGATTTTCGAATCCGACGAAAAACTGGTACTTAATTGTAACATTCAGGGCCTCCTAATGACGATGGAACACTCAAATTGCGTCGCGATCCAATACATCGTCCTCCAGCCGACTTGTCTCCAAGGGTCTAATGCTGCCTCGGGCACCTTATGGTCGTTCTCCTGTGAGTCTAGATTTTCGAATCCGACGCAAAAATGATAGTTAATTGTAACGTTCAGGACCTTTGAATGACGATGGAACACTCAAATTGCGTCGAGATTCAATACATCGGCCTCCAGCCGACTTGTCTCCAAGGGTCTGTTGCTGCCTCGGGCACCTTATGGTCGTTCTCCTGTGAGTTTAGATTATCGAATCCGACGCAAAAATGATAGTTAATTGTAACGTTTAGGGCCTCCTAATGACGATGGAACACTCAAATTGCGTCGAGATTCAATACATCGGCCTCCAGCGGACTGGTCTCCAAGGGTCTATTGCTGCCTCGGGCACCTTATGGTCGTTCCCCTGAGAGTCTAGATTTTCGAATCCGACGCAAAACTCATAGTTAATTGTAAAGTTCAGGGCCTTTTAATGACGATGGAACACTCAAATTGCGTCGAGATTCAATACATCGGCCTCCAGCCGACTTGTCTCCAAGGGTCTGTTGCTGCCTCGGGCACCTTATGGTCGTTCTCCTGTGAGTCAACATTTTAGAATCCGACGCAAAACTGATAGTTAAATGTAATGCTCAGGGCCTCTTAATGACGATGGAACACTCAAATTGCGTCGAGAGGCAATACATCTTCCTCCAGCCGACTTGTCTACAAGGGGATATTGCTGCCTCGGGCTCCATGTGGTCCGTCTCCTGTGAGTCTAGATTTTCGAATCCGACTAGAAACTGATAGTTAATTGTAACGTTTAGGGCCTCCTAATGACGATGGAACACTCAAATTGCGTCGAGTTTCAATACATCGTCCTCCAGCCGACTTGTCTCCAAGGGTCTAATGCTGCCTCGGGCACCTTATGGTCGTTCTCCTGTGAGTATAGATTTTCAAATCCGACGCATAAATGATAGTTAATTGTAACGTTCAGGGACTCCTAAAGACGATGGAACACTCAAATTGCGTCGAGAGTCAATACATCGACCTCCAGTCGACTTGTATCCAAGGGGATATTGCAGTCACGGGCAAAATATGATCCTTCTCTTGTGAGTCTAGATTTTCGAATCCGACGCAAAAATGATAGTTAATTGTAACGTTCAGGGCCTCCTAATGCCGATGGAACACTCAAATTGCGTCGAGATTCAATACATCGTCCTCCAGCCGACTTGTCTCCAAGGGTCTACTGCTGCCTCGGGCACCTTATGGTCGTTCTCCTGTGAGTCTAGATTTTCGAATACGACGCAAAAATGATAGTTAATTGTAACGTTCAGGGCCTTGTAATGACGATGGAACACTCAAATTGCGTCGATAGTCAATACATCTTCCTCCAGCCGACTTGTCTACAAGGGGATATTGCTGCTTCGGGCTCCATGTGGTCCGTCTCCTGTGAGACTAGATTTTCGAATCCGACGCGAAACTGATAGTTAATTGTAAGGTTCAGGGCCTCCTAATGACGATGGAACACTCAAATTGCGTCGAGATTCAATACATCGGCCTCCAGCGGACTTGTCTCCAAGGGGATATTGCTGTCTCGGGCACCATATGATCCTTCTCCTGTGAGTCTAGATTTTCGAATCCGACGCAAAAATGATAGTGAACAGTAACGTTCAGCGCCTCCTGTGACGATAGAACTCTCAAATTGCGTCGAGATTCAATACATCGTCCTCCATCCGACTTGTCTCCAAGGGTCTAATGCTGCCTCGGGCACCTTATGGTCGTTCTCTTAAAAGTCTAGATTTTCGAATCCGACGCAGAAATGATAGTTAATTGTAACGTTCAGGGCCTTGTAATGACGATGGAACACTCAAATTGCGTCGAGATTCAATACATCGTCCTCCATCCGACTTGTCTCCAAGGGTCTAATGCTGCCTCGGGCACCTTATGGTCGTTCTCTTGTATGTCTAGATTTTCGAATCCGACGGAAAAATGATAGTGAATAGTAAAGTTCAGCGCCTCCTGATGACGATAGAACTCTCAAATTGCTTCGAGATTCAATACATCGTCCTCCAGCCGATTTGTCTCCAAGGGGATATTGCTGCCTCGGGCTCCATGTGGTCCGTCTCCTGTGAGTCTAGATTTTCGAATCCGACGCAAAAATGATAGTTAATTGTAACGTTCAGGGCCTTCTAATGACGATGGAACACTCAAATTGCGTCGAGATTCAATACATCGGCCTCCAGCCGACTTGTCTAAAATGGGTCTATTGCTGCCTCGGGCACCTTATTGTCGTTCTCCTGTGAGTCTAGATTTTCGAATCCGACGCAAAACTGATAATTAACTGTAACGTTCAGGGCCTCCTAATGCCGATGGAACACTCAAATTGCGTCGAGATTCAATACATCGGCCTCCAGCCGACTTGTCTCCAAGGGTCTATTGCTGCGTCGGGCAACTTATGGTCGTTCCCTTGTAATTCTAGATTTTCGAATCCGACGCAAAAATGATAGTTAATTGTAAGGTTCAGGGCCTCCTAATGACGATGGAACACTCAAATTGCGTCGAGATTCAATACATCGGCCTCCAGCCGACTTGTCTAAAATGGGTCTATTGCTGCCTCGGGCACCTTATTGTCGTTCTCCTGTGAGTCTAGATATTCGAATCCGACGCAAAACTGATAATTAACTGTAACGTTCAGGGCCTCCTAATGCCGATGGAACTCTCAAATTGCGTCGAGATTCAATACATCGGCCTCCAGCCGCCTTGTCTCCAAGGGTCTATTGCTGCCTCGGGCACCTTATGATCGTTCTCCTGTGAGTCTAGATTTTTCGAATCCGACGCAAAAATGATAGTTAATTGTAACGTTCAGGACCTCCTAATGCCGATGGAATACTCAAATTGCGTCGAGAATCAATACATCGTCCTCCAGCCGACTTGTCTCCAAGGGTCTACTGCTGCCTCGGTTACCTTATGGTCGTTCTCCTGTGAGTCTAGATTTTCGAATACGAGGCAAAAATGAAAGTTAATTGTAACGTTCAGGGCCTTGTAATGACGATGGAACACTCAAATTGCGACGATATTCAATACATCTTCCTCCAGCCGACTTGTCTACAAGGGGATATTGCTGCCTCGGGCTCCATGTGGTCCGTCTCCTGTGAGTCTAGATTTTCGAATCCGACGCGAAACTGATAGTTAATTGTAAGGTTCAGGGCCTCCTAATGACGATGGAACACTCAAATTGCGTCGAGATTCAATACATCGGCCTCCAGCGGACTTGTCTCCAAGGGTCTGTTGCTGCCTCGGGCACCTTATGGTCGTTCTCCTGTGAGTTTAGATTATCGAATCCGACGCAAAAATGATAGTTATTTGTAACGTTTAGGGCCTCCTAATGACGATGGGACACTCAAATTGCGTCGAGATTCAATACATCGTCCTCCAGCCGACTTGTCTCCAAGGGTCTAATGCTGTCTCGGGCACCTTATGGTCGTTCTCTTGAAAGTCTAGATTTTCGAATCCGACGGAAAAATGATAGTGAATAGTAACGTTCGGCGCCTCCTGATGACGATAGAACTCTCAAATTGCGCCGAGATTCAATTCATCGTCCTCCAGCCGATTAGTCTCCAAGGGGATATTGCTGCCTCGGGCACCAAATGGTCCGTCTGCTGTGAGTCTAGATTTTCGAATCCGACGCAAAAATGATAGTTAACTGTAACGTTCAGGGACCCCTAATGACGATGGAACTCTCAAATTGCGTCGAGATTCAATACTTCGTCCTCCAGCCGACTTGTCTCCAAGGGGATATCGCTGCCTCGGGCACCACATGGTCCGTCTCCGGTGATTCTACGTTTTCGAATCCGACGCAAAACTCATAGTTAATTGTAAAGTTCAGGGCCTTTTAATGACGATGGAACACTCAAATTGCGTCGAGATTCAATACATCGGCCGCCAGCCGACTTGTCTCCAAGGGTCTGTTGCTGCCTCGGGCACCTTATGGTCGTTCTCCTGTGAGTCAACATTTTAGAATCCGACGCAAAACTGATAGTTAAATGTAATGCTCAGGGCCTCTTAATGACGATGGAACACTCAAATTGCGTCGAGAGGCAATACATCTTCCTCCAGCCGACTTGTCTACAAGGGGATATTGCTGCCTCGGGCTCCATGTGGTCCGTCTCCTGTGAGTCTAGATTTTCGAATCCGACGCGAAACTGATAGTTAATTGTAACGTTTAGGGCCTCCTAATGACGATGGAACACTCAAATTGCGTCGAGATTCAATACATCGTCCTCCAGCCGACTTGTCTAAAAGGGTCTAATGCTGCCTCGGGCACCTTATGGTCGTTCTCCTGTGAGTATAGATTTTCGAATCCGACGCATAAATGATAGTTAATTGTAACGTTCAGGGACTCCTAAAGACGATGGAACACTCAAATTGCGTCGAGAGTCAATACATCGACCTCCAGTCGACTTGTATCCAAGGGGATATTGCAGTCACGGGCAAAATATGATCCCTCTCTTGTGAGTCTAGATTTTCGAATCCGACGCAAAAAAGATAGTTAATTGTAACGTTCAGGGCCTCCTAATGCCGATGGAACACTCAAATTGCGTCGAGATTCAATACATCGTCCTCTAGCCGACTTGTCTCCAAGGGTCTACTGCTGCCTCGGGCACCTTATGGTCGTTCTCCTGTGAGTCTAGATTTTCGAATACGACGCAAAAATGATAGTTAATTGTAACGTTCAGGGCCTTGTAATGACGATGGAACACTCAAATTGCGTCGATAGTCAATACATCTTCCTCCAGCCGACTTGTCTACAAGGGGATATTGCTGCTTCGGGCTCCATGTGGTCCGTCTCCTGTGAGTCTAGATTTTCGAATCCGACGCGAAACTGATAGTTAATTGTAAGGTTCAGGGCCTCCTAATGACGATGGAACACTCAAATTGCGTCGAGATTCAATACATCGGCCTCCAGCGGACTTGTCTCCAAGGGGATATTGCTGTCTCGGGCACCATATGATCCTTCTCCTGTGAGTCTAGATTTTCGAATCCGACGCAAAAATGATAGCGAATAGTAACGTTCAGCGCCTCCTGTGACGATAGAACTCTCAAATTGCGTCGAGATTCAATACATCGTCCTCCAGCCGATTTGTCTCCAAGGGGATATTGCTGCCTCGGGCTCCATGTGGTCCGTCTCCTGTGAGTCTAGATTTTCGAATCCGACGCAAAAATGATAGTTAATTGTAACGTTCAGGGCCTTCTAATGACGATGGAACACTCAAATTGCGTCGAGATTCAATACATCGGCCTCCAGCCGACTTGTCTAAAAAGGGCCTATTGCTGCCTCGGGCACCTTATTGTCGTTCTCCTGTGAGTCTAGATTTTCGAATCCGACGCAAAACTGATAATTAACTGTAACGTTCAGGGCCTCCTAATGCCGATGGAACACTCAAATTGCGTCGAGATTCAATACATCGGCCTCCAGCCGACTTGTCTCCAAGGGTCTATTGCTGCGTCGGGCAACTTACGGTCGTTCCCTTGTAATTCTAGATTTTCGAATCCGACGCAAAAATGATAGTTAATTGTAACGTTCAGGGCCTCCTAATGACGATGGAACTCTCAAATTGCGTCGAGATTCAATACATCTTCCTCCAGCCAACTTGTCTCCAAGGGGATTTCGCTGCCTCGGGCACCACATGGTCCGTCTCCGGTGATTCTACGTTTTCGAATCCGACGCAAAACCCATAGTTAATTGTAACGTTCAGGGCCTCCTATTGGCGATGGAACACTCAAATTTCGTCGAGATTCAATACATCGACCTCCAGCCGACTTGTCTCCAAGGGAATATTGCTGCATCGGGCACCTTATTATCGTTGTCCTGTGAGTTTAGATTTTCGAATCCGGCGAAAAACTGATTGTTAATTGTAACATTCAGGGCCTCCTAATGACGATGGAACACTCATTTTGCGTCGAGAGTCAATACATCTTCCTCCAGCCGTCTTGTCTACAAGGGGAAATTGCTGCCTCTTGCTCCATGTGGTCCGTCTCCTGTGAGTCTAGATTTTCGAATCCGACGCAAAAATGATAGTTAATTGTAACGTTCAGGGCCTTCTAATGACGATGGAACACTCAAATTGCGTCGAGATTCAATACATCGGCCTCCAGCCGACTTGTCTAAAAAGGGTCTATTGCTGCCTCGGGCACCTTATTGTCGTTCTCCTGTGAGTCTAGATTTTCGAATCCGACGCAAAACTGATAATTAACTGTAACGTTCAGGGCCTCCTAATGCCGATGGAACACTCAAATTGCGTCGAGATTCAATACATCGGCCTCCAGCCGACTTGTCTCTAAGGGTCTATTGCTGCGTCGGGCAACTTATGATCGTTCTCCTGTGAGTCTAGATTTTTCGAATCCGACGCAAAAATGATAGTTAATTGTAACGTTCAGGACCTCCTAATGCCGATGGAATACTCAAATTGCGTCGAGAATCAATACATCGTCCTCCAGCCGACTTGTCTCCAAGGGTCTACTGCTGCCTCGGTTACCTTATGGTCGTTCTCCTGTGAGTCTAGATTTTCGAATACGAGGCAAAAATGAAAGTTAATTGTAACGTTCAGGGCCTTGTAATGACGATGGAACACTCAAATTGCGACGATAGTCAATACATCTTCCTCCAGCCGACTTGTCTACAAGGGGATATTGCTGCCTCGGGCTCCATGTGGTCCGTCTCCTGTGAGTCTAGATTTTCGAATCCGACGCGAAACTGATAGTTAATTGTAAGGTTCAGGGCCTCCTAATGACGATGGAACACTCAAATTGCGTCGAGATTCAATACATCGGCCTCCAGCGGACTTGTCTCCAAGGGTCTGTTGCTGCCTCGGGCACCTTATGGTCGTTCTCCTGTGAGTTTAGATTATCGAATCCGACGCAAAAATGATAGTTATTTGTAACGTTTAGGGCCTCCTAATGACGATGGGACACTCAAATTGCGTCGAGATTCAATACATCGTCCTCCAGCCGACTTGTCTCCAAGGGTCTAATGCTGTCTCGGGCACCTTATGGTCGTTCTCTTGAAAGTCTAGATTTTCGAATCCGACGGAAAAATGATAGTGAATAGTAACGTTCGGCGCCTCCTGATGACGATAGAACTCTCAAATTGCGCCGAGATTCAATTCATCGTCCTCCAGCCGATTAGTCTCCAAGGGGATATTGCTGCCTCGGGCACCAAATGGTCCGTCTGCTGTGAGTCTAGATTTTCGAATCCGACGCAAAAATGATAGTTAACTGTAACGTTCAGGGCCTCCTAATGACGATGGAACTCTCAAATTGCGTCGAGATTCAATACTTCGTCCTCCAGCCGACTTGTCTCCAAGGGGATATCGCTGCCTCGGGCACCACATGGTCCGTCTCCGGTGATTCTACGTTTTCGAATCCGACGCAAAACTCATAGTTAATTGTAAAGTTCAGGGCCTTTTAATGACGATGGAACACTCAAATTGCGTCGAGATTCAATACATCGGCCGCCAGCCGACTTGTCTCCAAGGGTCTGTTGCTGCCTCGGGCACCTTATGGTCGTTCTCCTGTGAGTCAACATTTTAGAATCCGACGCAAAACTGATAGTTAAATGTAATGCTCAGGGCCTCTTAATGACGATGGAACACTCAAATTGCGTCGAGAGGCAATACATCTTCCTCCAGCCGACTTGTCTACAAGGGGATATTGCTGCCTCGGGCTCCATGTGGTCCGTCTCCTGTGAGTCTAGATTTTCGAATCCGACGCGAAACTGATAGTTAATTGTAACGTTTAGGGCCTCCTAATGACGATGGAACACTCAAATTGCGTCGAGATTCAATACATCGTCCTCCAGCCGACTTGTCTCCAAGGGTCTAATGCTGCCTCGGGCACCTTATGGTCGTTCTCCTGTGAGTATAGATTTTCGAATCCGACGCAAAAATGATAGTTAATTGTAACGTTCAGGGCCTCCTAATGCCGATGGAACACTCAAATTGCGTCGAGATTCAATACATCGTCCTCCAGCCGACTTGTCTCCAAGGGTCTAATGCTGCCTCGGGCACCTTATGGTCGTTCTCCTGTGAGTCTAGATTTTCGAATACGACGCAAAAATGATAGTTAATTGTAACGTTCAGGGCCTTGTAATGACGATGGAACACTCAAATTGCGTCGATAGTCAATACATCTTCCTCCAGCCGACTTGTCTACAAGGGGATATTGCTGCTTCGGGCTCCATGTGGTCCGTCTCCTGTGAGTCTAGATTTTCGAATCCGACGCGAAACTGATAGTTAATTGTAAGGTTCAGGGCCTCCTAATGACGATGGAACACTCAAATTGCGTCGAGATTCAATACATCGGCCTCCAGCGGACTTGTCTCCAAGGGGATATTGCTGTCTCGGGCACCATATGATCCTTCTCCTGTGAGTCTAGATTTTCGAATCCGACGCAAAAATGATAGCGAATAGTAACGTTCAGCGCCTCCTGTGACGATAGAACTCTCAAATTGCGTCGAGATTCAATACATCGTCCTCCAGCCGATTTGTCTCCAAGGGGATATTGCTGCCTCGGGCTCCATGTGGTCCGTCTCCTGTGAGTCTAGATTTTCGAATCCGACGCAAAAATGATAGTTAATTGTAACGTTCAGGGCCTTCTAATGACGATGGAACACTCAAATTGCGTCGAGATTCAATACATCGGCCTCCAGCCGACTTGTCTAAAAAGGGCCTATTGCTGCCTCGGGCACCTTATTGTCGTTCTCCTGTGAGTCTAGATTTTCGAATCCGACGCAAAACTGATATTTAACTGTAACGTTCAGGGCCTCCTAATGCCGATGGAACACTCAAATTGCGTCGAGATTCAATACATCGGCCTCCAGCCGACTTGTCTCCAAGGGTCTATTGCTGCGTCGGGCAACTTACGGTCGTTCCCTTGTAATTCTAGATTTTCGAATCCGACGCAAAAATGATAGTTAATTGTAACGTTCAGGGCCTCCTAATGACGATGGAACTCTCAAATTGCGTCGAGATTCAATACATCTTCCTCCAGCCAACTTGTCTCCAAGGGGATTTCGCTGCCTCGGGCACCACATGGTCCGTCTCCGGTGATTCTACGTTTTCGAATCCGACGCAAAACCCATAGTTAATTGTAACGTTCAGGGCCTCCTATTGGCGATGGAACACTCAAATTTCGTCGAGATTCAATACATCGACCTCCAGCCGACTTGTCTCCAAGGGGATATTGCTGCATCGGGCACCTTATTATCGTTGTCCTGTGAGTTTAGATTTTCGAATCCGGCGAAAAACTGATTGTTAATTGTAACATTCAGGGCCTCCTAATGACGATGGAACACTCATTTTGCGTCGAGAGTCAATACATCTTCCTCCAGCCGTCTTGTCTACAAGGGGATATTGCTGCCTCGGGCTCCATGTGGTCCGTCTCCTGTGAGTCTAGATTTTCGAATCCGACGCAAAAATGATAGTTAATTGTAACGTTCAGGGCCTTCTAATGACGATGGAACACTCAAATTGCGTCGAGATTCAATACATCGGCCTCCAGCCGACTTGTCTAAAAAGGGTCTATTGCTGCCTCGGGCACCTTATTGTCGTTCTCCTGTGAGTCTAGATTTTCGAATCCGACGCAAAACTGATAATTAACTGTAACGTTCAGGGCCTCCTAATGCCGATGGAACACTCAAATTGCGTCGAGATTCAATACTTCGGCCTCCAGCCGACTTGTGTCCAAGGGTCTATTGCTGCGTCGGGCAACTTATGGTCGTTCCCTTGTAATTCTAGATTTTCGAATCCGACGCAAAAATGATAGTTAATTGTAACGTTCAGGGCCTCCTAATGACGATGGAACTCTCAAATTGCGTCGAGATTCAATACATCGGCCTCCAGCCGACTTGTCTCCAAGGGTCTATTGCTGCCTCGGGCACCTTATGATCTTTCTCCTGTGAGTCTAGATTTTCGAATCCGACGCAAAAATGATAGTTAATTGTAACGTTCAGGGCCTCCTAATGCCGATGGAACACTCAAATTGCGTCGAGATTCAATACATCGGCCTCCAGCCGACTTGTCTCCTAGGGTCTGTTGCTGCCTCGGGCACCTTATGGTCGTTCTCCTGGGAGTTTAGATTATCGAATCCGACGCAAAAAAGATAGTTAATCGTAACGTTTAGGGCCTCCTAATGACGATGGAACACTCAAATTGCGTCGAGATTCAATACATCGGCCACCAGCCGACTTGTCTCCAAGGGTCTGTTGCTGCCTCGGGCACCTTATGGTCGTTCTCCTGTGAGTTTAGATTATCGAATCAGACGCAAAAATGATAGTTAATTGTAACGTTTAGGGCCTCCTAATGACGATGGGACACTCAAATTGCGTCGAGATTCAATACATCGTACTCCAGCCGACTTGTCTCCATGGGGTTATTACTGCCTCCGGCCTCTTATGTTCGCTCTCATGTGAGTCTAGATTTTCGAATCCGACGCGAAACTGATTTTTAATTGTAACGTTCAGGGTTTCTTAATGACGATGGAACACTCAAATCGCCTCGAGATTTAATACATCGGCATTCAGCCGATTTGTCTCCAAGGGTCTATTGCTGCTTCGGGCACCTTATGATCGTTCTCCTGTGAGTCTAGATTTTCGAATCCGACGCAAAAATGATAGTTAATTGTAACGTTCAGGGCCTCCTAATGCCGATGGAACACTCAAATTGCGTCGTGATTCAATACATCGGCCTCCAGCCGACTTGTCTCCAAGGGTCTGTTGCTGCCTCGGGCACCTTATGGTCGTTCTCCTGTGAGTCTAGATTTTTGAATCCGACGCATAAATGATAGTTAATTGTAACGTTCAGGGACTCCTAAAGACGATGGAACACTCAAATTGCGTCGAGAGTCAATACATCGACCTCCAGTCGACTTGTATCCAAGGGGATATTGCAGTCTCGGGCACAATCTGATCCTTCTCCTGTGAGTCTAGATTTTCGAATCCGACGCAAAACTGATAGTGAATTGTAACGTTCAGCGCCTCCTAATGACGATAGAAGACTCAAATTGCGTCGAGATTCAATACATCGTCCTCCAGCCGATTTTTCTCCAAGGGGATATTGCTGTCTCGGGCACCAAATGGTCCGTCTGCTGTGAGTCTAGATTTTCGAATCCGACGAAAAACTGATAGTTAATTGTAGCATTCAGGGCCTCCTAATGACGATGGAACACTCAAATTGCGTCGCGATCCAATACATCGTCCTCCAGCCGACTTGTCTCCAAGGGTCTAATGCTGCCTCGGGCACCTTATGGTCGTTCTCCTGTGAGTCTAGTTTTTCGAATCCGACGCATAAATGATAGTTAATTGTAACGTTCAGGGACTCCTAAAGACGATGGAACACACAAATTGCGTCGAGAGTCAATACATCGTCCTCCAGTCGACTTGCATCCAAGGGGATATTGCAGTCTCGGGCACAATATGATCCTTCTCCTGTGAGTCTAGATTTTCGAATGCGGCGCAAAAATGAAAGTTAATTGTAACGTTCAGGGCCTCCAAATGACGATGGAACACTCAAATTGCGTCGCGATCCAATAGATCGTCCTCCAGCCGACTTGTCTCCAAGGGCTAATGCTGCCTCGGGCACCTTATGGCCGTTCTCTGGTAAGTCTAGATTTTCGAATCCGACGCAAAACTGATAGTTCATTATAACGTTCAGGGCGACCTAATGACGATAGAAGACTCAAATTGCGTCGAGATTCAATACATCGTCCTCCAGCCGATTTGTCTCCAAGGGGATATTGCTGCCTCGGGCATCAAATGGTCCGAATGTTGTGAGTCTAGATTTTCGAATCCGACGAAAAACTGGTACTTAATTCTAACATTCAGGGCCTCCTAATGACGATGGAACACTCAAATTGCGTCGCGATCCAATACATCGTCGTTAAGCCGACTTGACTCCAAGGGTCTAATGCTGCCTCGGGCACCTTATGGTCGTTCTCTTGTAAGTCTAGATTTTTGAATCCGACGTAAAACCGATAGTTCATTATAACGTTCAGGGCGACCTAATGACGATAGAAGACTCAAATTGCGTCGAGATTCACTACATCGTCCTCCAGCCGATTTGTCTCCAAGGGGATATTGCTGACTCGGGCACCAAATGGTCCGAATGCTGTGAGTCTAGATTTTCGAATCCGACGAAAAACTGGTACTTAATTGTAACATTCAGGGCCTTCTAATGACGATGGAACACTCAAATTGCGTCGCGATCCAATACATCGTCCTCCAGCCGACTTGTCTCCAAGGGTCTAACGCTGCCTCGGGCACCTTATGGTCGTTCTCCTGTGAGTCTAGATTTTCGAATCCGACGCATAAATGATAGTTAATTGTAACGTTCAGGGACTCCTAAAGACGATGGAACACTCAAATTGCGTCGAGAGTCAATACATCGACCTCCAGTCGACTTGCATCCAAGGGGATATTGCAGTCTCGGGCACAATATGATCCATCTCCTGTGAGTCTAGATTTTCGAATCCGACGCAAAAATGAAAGTTAATTGTAACGTTCAGGGCCTCCAAATGACGATGGAACACTCAAATTGCGTCGCGATCCAATACATCGTCCTCCAGCCGACTTGTCTCCAAGGGTCTAATGCTGCCTCGGGCACCTTATGGCCGTTCTCTTGTAAGTCTAGATTTTCGAATCCGACGCAAAACTGATAGTTCATTATAACGTTCAGGGCGACCTAATGACGATAGAAGACTCAAATTGCGTCGAGATTCAATACATCGTCCTCCAGCCGATTTGTCTCCAAGGATCTATTGCTGCCTCGGGCACCTTATGGTCGTTCTCTTGTAAGTCTAGATTTTCGAATCCGACGCAAAAATGATAGTTAATTGTAACGTTCAGGGCCTCCTAATGACGATGGAACTCTCAAATTGCGTCGAGATTCAATACATCGGCCTCCAGCCGACTTGTCTCCAAGGGTCTATTGCTGCCTCGGGCACCTTATGATCGTTCTCCTGTGAGTCTAGATTTTCAAATCCGACGCAAAAATGATAGTTAATTCTAACGTTCAGGGCCTCCTAATGCCGATGGAACACTCAAATTGCGTCGAGATTCAATACATCGGCCTCCAGCCGACTTGTCTCCAAGTGTCTGTTCCTGCCTCGGGCACCTTATGGTCGTTCTCCTGTGAGTTTAGATTATCGAATCCGACGCAAAAATGATAGTTAATTGTAACGTTTAGGGCCTCCTAATGACGATGGAACACTCAAATTGCGTCGAGATTCAGTACATCGGCCTCCAGCCGACTTGTCTCCAATGGTCTGTTGCTGCCTCGGGCACCTTATGGTCGTTCTCCTGTGAGTTTAGATTATCGAATCCGACGCAAAAATGATAGTTAATTGTAACGTTTAGGGCCTCCTAATGACGATGGGACACTCAAATTGCGTCGAGATTCAATACATCGTCCTCCAGCCGACTTGTCTCCATGGGGATATTACTGCCTCCGGCCTCTTATGTTCGCTCTCTTGTAAGTCTAGATTTTCGAATCCGACGCAAAACTGATAGTTCATTATAGCGTTCAGGGCGACCTAATGACGATAGAAGACTCAAATTGCGTCGAGATTCAATACATCATCCTCCAGCCGATTTGTCTCCAAGGGGATATTGCTGCCTCGGGCACCAAATGGTCCGAATGCTGTGAGTCTGGATTTTCGAATCCGACGAAGAACTGGTACTTAATTGTAACATTCAGGGCCTCCTAATGACGATGGAACACTCAAATTGCGTCGAGAGGCAATACATCTTCCTCCAGCCGACTTGTCTACAAGGGGATACTGCTGCCTCGGGCTCCATGTGGTCCATCTCCTGTGAGTCTACATTTTCGAATCTGACGCGAAACTGACAGTTAATTGTAACGTTTAGGGCCACCTAATGTCGATGGAACACTCAAATTGCGTCGAGATTCAATACATCGTCTTCCAGCCGACCTGTCTCCAAGGGTCTAATGCTGCCTCGGGCACCTTATGGTCGTTCTCCTGTGAGTATAGGTTTTCGAATCCGACGCATAAATGATAGTTAATTGTAACGTTCAGGGACTCCTAAAGACGATGGAACACTCAAATTGCGTCGAGAGTCAATACATCGACCTCCAGTCGACTTGTATCCAAGGGGATATTGCAGTCACGGGCAAAATATGATCCTTCTCTTGTGAGTCTAGATTTTCGAATCCGACGCAAAAATGATAGTTAATTGTAACGTTCAAGGCCATCTAATGCCGATGGAACACTCAAATTGCGACGAGATTCAATACATCGTCCTCCAGTCGACTTGTCTCCAAGGGTCTACTGCTGCCTCGGGCACCTTATGGTCGTTCTTATGTGAGTCTAGATTTTCGAATACGACGCAAAAATGATAGTTAATTGTAACTTTCAGGGCCTTGTAATGACGATGGAACACTCAAATTGCGTCGATAGTCAATACATCTTCCTCCAGCCGACTTGTCTACAAGGGGATATTGCTGTCTCGGGCCCCATGTAGTCCGTCTCCTGTGAGTCTAGATTTTCGAATCCGACGCGAAATAGATAGTTAATTGTAAGGTTCAGGGCCTCCTAATGACGATGGAACACTCAAATTGCGTCGAGATTCAATACATCGGCCTCCAGCGGACTTGTCTCCGAGGGGATATTGCTGTCTCGGGCACCATATGATCCTTCTCCTGTGAGTCTAGATTTTCGAATCCGACGCAAAAATGATAGTGAATAGTAACGTTCAGCGCCTCCTGATGACGATAGAACTCTCAAATTGCGTCGAGATTCAATACATCGTCCTCCAGCCGACTTGTCTCCAAGGGTCTAATGCTGCCTCGGGCACCTTATGGTCGTTCTCTTAAAAGTCTAGATTTTCGATCCGACGGAAAAATGATAGTTAATTGTAACGTTCAGGGCCTTGTAATGACGATGGAACACTCAAATTGCGTCGAGATTCAATACATCGTACTCCATCCGACTTGTCTCCAAGGGTCTAATGCTGCCTCGGGCACCTTATGGTCGTTCTCTTGTATGTCTAGATTTTCGAATCCGACGGAAAAATGATAGTGAATAGTAAAGTTCAGCGCCTCCTGATGACGTTAGAACTCTCAAATTGCGTCGAGATTCAATACATCGTCCTCCAGCCGATTTGTCTCCAAGGGGATAATGCTGCCTCGGGCACCAAATAGTCCTTCTGCTGTGAGTCTAGATTTTCGAATCCGACGAAAAACTGATAGTTAATTGTAAAATTCTGGGCCTCCTAATGACGATGGAACACTCAAATGGCGTCGCGATCCAATACATCGTCCTCCAGCCGACTTGTCTCCAAGGGTCTAATGCTGCCTCGGGCACTTTATGGTCGTTCTCTTGTAAGTCTAGATTTTCGAATCCGACGCAATAATGATAGTTAATTGTAACGTTCAGGGCCTCCTAATGACGATGGAACTCTCAAATTGCGTCGAGATTCAGTACATCGTCCTCCAGCCGACTTGTCTCCAAGGGTCAATTGCTGCGTCGGGCACCTTATGGTCGTTCTTTTGTGAGTCTAGATTTTCGTATCCGACGCGAAACTGATAGTTAATTGTAACCTTCAGGGCCTTGTAATGACGATGGAACACTCAAATTGCGTCGAGATTGAATACATCGGCCTCCAGCCGACTTGTCTCCGAAGGTCTGTTGCTGCCTCTTGCACCAAATGGTCCGTCTGCTGTGAGTCTAGATTATCGAATCCGACGCCAAAATGATAGTTAATTGTAACGTTCAGGGCCTCCTAAAGACGATGGAACTCTCAAATTGCGTCGAGATTCAATACATCCTCCTCCAGCCGACTTGTCTCCAAGGGGATATCGCTACCTCGGGCACCACATGGTCCGTCTCCGGTGATTCTACGTTTTCGAATCCGACGCAAAACTCATAGTAAATTGTAACGTTCAGGGCCTCCTATTGGCGATGGAACACTCAAATTTCGTCGAGATTCAATACATTGACCTCCAGCCGACTTGTCTCCAAGGGGATATTGCTGCATCGGGCACCTTATTATCGTTGTCCTGTGAGTTTAGATTTTCGAATCCGACGAAAAACTGACAGTTAATTGTAACATTCAGGGCCTCCTAATGACGATGGAACACTCATTTTGCGTCGAGAGTCAATACATCTTCCTCCAGCCGACTTGTCTACAAGGGGATATTGCTGCCTCAGGCTCCATGTGGTCCGTCTCCTGTGAGTCTAGATTTTCGAATCCGACGCAAAAATGATAGTTAATTGTAACGTTCAGGGCCTTCTAATGACGATGGAACACTCAAATTGCGTTGAGATTCAATACATCGGCCTCCAGCCGACTTGTCTCCAAGGGTCTATTACTGCCTCGGGCACCTCATTGTCGTACTCCTGTGAGTCTAGATTTTCGAATCCGACGCGAAACTGATAGTTAACTGTAACGTTAAAGGCCTCCTAATGCCGATGGAACACTCAAATTGCGTCGAGATTCAATACAACGGCCTCCAGCCGACTTGTCTCCAAGGGTCTATTGCTGCCTCGGGCACCTTATGGTCGTTCTCTTGTAAGTCTAGATTTTCGAATCCGACGCAAAAATGATAGTTAATTGTAACGTTCAGGGCCTCCTAATGACGATGGAACTCTCAAATTGCGTCGAGATTCAATACATCGGCCTCCAGCCGACTTGTCTCCAAGGGTCTATTGCTGCCTCGGGCACCTTATGATCGTTCTCCTGTGAGTCTAGATTTTCGAATCCGACGCAAAAATGATAGTTAATTGTAACGTTCAGTGCCTCCTAATGCCGATGGAACACTCAAATTGCGTCGAGATTCAATACATCGGCCTCCAGCCGACTTGTCTCCAAGGGTCTGTTGCTGCTTCGGGCACCTTATGGTCGTTCTCCTGTGAGTTTAGATTATCGAATTCGACGCAAAAATGATAGTTAATTGTAACGTTTAGGGCCTCCTAATGACGATGGAACACTCAAATTGCGTCGAGATTCAATACATCGGCCTCCAGCCGACTTGTCTCCAAGGGTCTGTTGCTGCCTCGGGCACCTTATGGTCGTTCTCCTGTGAGTTTAGATTATCGAATCCGACGCAAAAATGATAGTTAATTGTAACGTTTAGGGCCTCCTAATGACGATGGGACACTCAAATTGCGTCGAGATTCAATCCATCGTCCTCCAGCCGACTTGTCTCCATGGGGATATTACTGCCTCCGGCCTCTTATCTTCGCTCTCATGTGAGTCTAGATTTTCGAATCCGACGCGAAACTGATTGTTAATTGCAACGTTCAGGGCTTCCTAATGACGATGGAACACTCAAATTGCCTCGAGATTTAATACATCGGCATTCAGCCGATTTGTCTCCAAGGGTCTATTGCTGCCTCGGGCACCGTATGGTCGTTCCCCTGTGAGTCAACATTTTAGAATCCGACGCAAAACTGATAGTATATGTAATGCTCAGGGCCTCTTAATGACGATGGAACACTCATTTTGCGTCGAGAGTCAATACATCTTCCTCCAGCCGACTTGTCTACAAGGGGATATTGCTGCCTCGGGCTCCATGTGGTCCGTCTCCTGTGAGCCTAGATTTTCGAATCCGACGCAAAAATGATAGTTAATTGTAACGTTCAGGGCCTTCTAATGACGATGGAACACTCAAATTGCGTCGAGATTCAACACATCGGCCTCCAGCCGACTTGTCTCCAAGGGTCTGTTGCTGCATCGGGCACCTTATGGTCGTTCTCCTGTGAGTTTAGATTATCGAATCCGACGCAAAAATGATAATTAATTGTAACGTTTAGGGCCTCCTAATGACGATAGAACTCTCAAATTGCGTCGAGATTCAATACAATCGTCCTCCAGCCGATTTGTCTCCAAGGGGATATTGCTGCTTCGGGCACCAAAAGTTCCGTCTGCTGTGGGTCTAGATTTTCGAATCCGACGAAAAACTGATACTTAATTGTAACATTCAGGGCCTCCTAATGACGATGGAACACTCATTTTGCATCGAGAGTCAATACATCTTCCTCCAGCCGACTTGTCTACAAGGGGATATTGCTGCCTCGGGCTCCATGTGTTCCGTCTCCTGTGAGTCTAGACTTTCGAATCCGACGCGAAACTGATAGTTAATTGTAAGGTTTAGGGCCTCCTAATGACGATGGAACACTCAAATTGCGTCGAGATTCATTACATCGGCCTCCAGCGGACTTGTCTCCTATTGGATATTGCTGTCTCGGGCACCATATGATCCTTCTCCTGTGAGTCTAGAGTTTCGAATCCGACGCAAAAATGATAGTTAATTGTAACTTTTAGGGCCTCGTAATGACGATGGACCACTCAAATTGCGTCGAGATTCAATACATCGGCCTCCAGCCGACTTGTTTCCAAGGGTCTGTTGCTGCCTCGGGCACCTTATGGTCGTTCTCCTGTGAGTTTAGATTATCGAATCCGACGCAAAAATGATAGTTAATTGTAACGTTTAGGGCCTCCTAATGACGATGGAACACTCAAATTGCGTCGAGATTCAATACATCGGCCTCCAGCGGACTTGTCTCCAAGGGGATATTGCTGTCTCGAGCACCGTATGAACTTCTCCTGTGAGTAGATTTTCGAATCCGACGCTAAAATGATTGTTAATTGTAACGTTCAGGGCCTCCTAATGACGATGGAACACTCAAATTGCGTCAAGAATCAATACATCGGTTTCCAGCAGACTTGTCTCCAAGGGTCTATTGCTGCCTCGGGCACCTTATGGTCGTTCTCCTGTGAGTCTAGATTTTCGAATCCGACGCATAAATGATAGTTAATTGTAACGTTAAGGGACTCCTAAAGCCGATGGAACACTCAAATTGCGTCGAGAGTCAATACATCGACCTCCAGTCGACTTGTATCCAAGGGGATATCGCAGTCTCGTGCACCATATGATCCTTCTCCCGTTAGTAGATTTTCGAATCCGACGCTAAAATGATAATTATTTGTAACGTTCAGGGCCTTGTAATGACGATGGAACACTCAGATTGCGTCGAGAATCAATACATCGGCCTCCAGCCGACTTGTCTCCAAGGGGATATCGCTGCCTCGGGCAGTCTCCGGTGATTCTACGTTTTCGAATCCGACGCAAAACTCATAGTTAATTGTAACGTTCAGGGCCCCCTATTGGCGATGGAACACTCAAATTGCGTCGCGATCCAATACTTCGTCCTCCAGCCGACTTGTATCCAAGGGGATATTGCAGTCTCGTGCACCATATGATCCTTCTCCTGTTAGTAGATTTTCGAATCCGACGCTAAAATGATAGTTAATTGTAACGTTCAGGGCTTCCTAATGACGATGGAACTCTCAAATTGCGTCGAGATCCAATACATCGGCCTCCAGCCGACTTGTCTCCAAGGGGATATCGCTGCCTCGGGCCGTCTAAGGTGATTCTACGTTCTCGAATCCGACGCAAAACTCATAGTTAATTGTAACGTTCAGGGCCTCCTATTGGCGATGGAACACTCAAATTGCGTCGCGATCCAATACATCGTCCTCCAGCCGACTTGTCTCCAAGAGTCTAATGCTGCCTCGGGCACCTTATGGTCGTTCTCTTGTAAGTCTAGATTTTCGAATCCGACGCAAAACTGATAGTTCATTATAACGTTCAGGGCGACCTAATGACGATGGAACACTCAAATTGCGTCGATATTCAATACATCGGATTCCAGTCGATTTGTCTCCAAGGGGTATACTGCTGTCTCGAGCACCGTATGAACTTCTCCTGTGAGTAGATTTTCGAATCCGACGCGAAAATGATTGTTAATTGTAACGTTCAGGGCCTTGTAATGACGATGGAACACTCAAATTGCGTCGAGATTCAATACATCGGCCTCCAGCCGACTTGTCTCCAAGGGTCTATTGCTGCCTCGGGTATTATATGGTCGTTCTCCTGTGAGTCTAGATTTTCGAATCCGACGCAAAAATGATAGATAATTGTATAGTTCAGGGCCTCCTATTGGCGATGGAACACTCAAATTGCGTCGAGAGTCAATACATCGGCCTCCAGTCGATTTGTCACCAAGGGGTATATTGCTGTCTCGAGCACCGTATGAACTTCTTCTGTGGGTAGATTTTCGAATCCGACGCGAAAATGATAGTTAATTGTAACGTTCAGGGCCTTGTAATGACGATGGAACACTCAAATTGCGTCGAGATTCAATACATCGGCCTCCAGCCGACTTGTCTCCAAGGATCTATTGCTGCCTCGGGCACCTAATGGTCGTTCTCCTGTGAGTCTTGATTTTCGAATCCAACGCAAAAATGATAGTTAATTGTATAGTTCAGGGCCTCCTATTGGCGATGGAACACTCAAATTGCGTCGAGAGTCAATACATCGACCTCCAGTCGACTTGTATCCATGGGGATATTGCTGTCTCGGGCACAATAGGATCCTTCTCCTGTGAGTCTAGATTTTCGAATCCGACGCAGAAATGATAGTGAATTATAACGTTCAGCGCCTCCTAATGACGATAGAAGACTCAAATTGCGTCGAGATTCAAAACATCGTCCTCCAGCCGATTTGTCTCCAAGGGGAAATTGCTGTCTCGGGCACCAATTGGTCCGTCTGCTGTGAGTCTTTATTTTCGAATCCGACGAAAAACTGATAGTTAATTGTAACATTCAGTGCTTCCTAATGACGATGGAACACTCAAATTGCGTCGCGATCCAATACATCGTCCTCCAGCCGACTTGTCTGCAAGGGTCTAATGCTGCCTCGGGCACCTCATGGTCGTTCTCTTGCGAGTCTAGATTTTCGAATCCGACACAAAAATGATAGTTAATTGTAACTTTCAGGGCCTCCTAATGACGATGGATCTCTCAAATTGCGTCGAGATTCAATACATCGTCATCCAGCCGACTTGTCTCCAAGGGTCTATTGCTGCCTCGGGCACCTTATGGTCGTTCTCCTGTGAGTAGATTTTCGAATCCGACGCATAAATGATAGTTAATCGTAACGTTCAGGGACTCCTAAAGACGATGGAACACTCAAATTGCGTCGAGAGTCAATACATCAACCTCCAGTCGACTTGTATCCAAGGGGAAATTGCAGTCTCGTGCACCATATGATCCTTCTCCTGTTAGTAGATTTTCGAATCCGACGCTAAAATGATAGTCAACTGTAACGCTCAGGGCCTCCTAATGCCGATGGAACACTCAAATTGCGTCGAGATTCAATACATCGTCCTCCAGCCGACTTGTCTCCAAGGGTCTATTGCTGCCTCGGGCACCTTATGGTCGTTCTCCTGTGAGTCTAGATTTTCGAATCCGACGCAAAAATGATAGTTAATTTTAACGTTCAGGGCCTTGTAATGACGATGGAACACTCAAATTGCGTCGAGATTCAATACATCGGCCTCCAGCCGACTTGTATCCAAGGGTCTGTTGCTGCCTCGGGCACCTTATGGTCGTTCTCCTGTGAGTCTAGATTTTCGAATCCGACGCTAAAATGATAGTTAACTGTAACGTTCAGGGCCTCCTAATGCCGATGGAACACTCAAATTGCGTCGAGATTCAATACATCGGCCTCCAGCCGACTTGTCTCCAAGGGTCTATTGCTGCCTCGGGCACCTTATGGTCGTTCTCCTGTGAGTCCAGATTTTCAAATCCGACGAAAAACTGATAGTTAATTGTAACATTCAGGGCCTCCTAATAACGATGGAACACTCAAATTGCGTCGCGATCCAATACATCGTCCTCCAGCCGACTTGTCTCCAAGGGTCTAATGCTGCCTCGGGCACCTTATGGTCGTTCTCTTGTAAGTCTAGATTTTCGAATCCGACGCAAAAATGATAGTGAATAGTAACGTTCAGCGCCTCCTGATGACGATAGAACTCTCAAATTGCGTCGAGATTCAATACATCGTCATCCAGCCGACTAGTCTCCACGGGTCTATTGCTGCCGCGGGCACCTTATGGTCGTTTTCCTGTGAGTCTAGATTTTAGAATCCGACGCAAAACTGATAGTTGTATGTAATGCTCAGGGCCTCTTAATGACGATGGAACACTCAAATTGCGTCGAGAGTCAATACATCGTCCTCCAGCCGACTTGTCTACAAGGGGATATTGCTGCCTCGGGCTCCATGTGGTCCGTCTCCTGTGAGTCTAGATTTTCGAATCCGACGCGAAACTGATAGTTAATTGTAAGGTTCGGGGCCTCCTACTGCCGATGGAACACTCAAATTGCTTCGAGATTCAATACATCGGCCTCCAGCGGACTTGTCTCCAAGGGGATATTGCTGTCTCGGGCACCAAATGGTCCGTCTCCTGTGAGTCTGGAATTTGAATCCGACGCGAAACTGATAGTTAATTGTAACGTTAAGGGCCTCCAAATGACGATGGAGCACTCAAATTGCGTCGCGATTCAATACATCGTCCTCCAGCGGACTGGTCTCCAAGGGGATATTGCTGCATCGGGCACCTTATCGTCCGTCTCCAGTTAGTCTAGATTTACGAATCCGACGAAAAACTGATAGTTAATTGTAACATTCAGTGCCTCCTAATGACGATGGAACACTCATTTTGCGTCGCGATCCAATACATCGTCCTCCAACCGACTTGTCTCCAAGGGTCAATAGCTGCCACGGTCACCTTGTGATCGTTCTGCTGTGAGTCTAGATTTTCGAACCCGATGCAAAACTGATTGTTAATTGTAACGTTCAGGGCCACCTAATGACGTTGGAACACTCAAATTGAGTCGAGATTCAATACATCGACCTCCAGCCGACTTCTACTCCAGCCGACTTGTATCCAAGGGGATATTGCAGTCTCGTGCACCATATGATCCTTCTCCTGTTAGTCTAGATTTTCGAATACGACGCAAAAATGATAGTTAATTGTAACGTTCAGGGCCTTGTAATGACGATGGAACACTCAAATTGCGTCGAGATTCAATACATCGGCCTCCAGCCGACTTGTCTCCAAGGGTCTCATGCTGCCTCGGGCACCTTATGGTCGTTCTCCTGTGAGTTTAGATTATCGAATCCGACGCAAAAATGATAGTTAATTGTAACATTCAGGGCCTCCTAGTGACGATGGAACACTCAAATTGCGTCGCTATCCAATGCATCGTCCTCCAGCCGACTTGTCTCCAAGGGTCTAATGCTGCCTCGGGCACCTTATGGTCGTTCTCTTGTAAGTCTAGATTTTCGAATCCGACGCAAGACTGATAGTTCATTATAACGTTCAGGGCGACCTAATGACGATGGAACACTCAAATTGCGTCGATATTCAATACATCGGCCTCTAGTCGATTTGTCTCCAAGTGGTATATTGCTGTCTCGAGCACCGTGTGAACTTCTCCTGTGAGTAGATTTTCGAATCCGACGCTAAAATGATAGTTAATTGTAACGTTCAGGGCCTTGTAATGACGGTGGAACACTCAAATTGCGTCGAGATTCAATACATCGGCCTCCAGCCGACTTGTCTCCAACGGTCTATTGCTGCCTCGGGCACCATATGGTCGTTCTCCTGTGAGTCTAGATTTTCGAATCCGACGCAAAAATGATAGTTAATTGTAACGTTCAGGGTCTCCTATTGGCGATGGAACACTCAAATTGCGTCGAGAGTCAATACATCGACCTCCAATCGACTTGTATCCAAGGGGATATTGCAGTCTCGTGCACCATATGATCCTTCTCCTGTTAGTAGATTTTCGAATCCGACGCTAAAATGATAGTTAACTGTAACGTTCAGGGCCTCCTAATGCCGATGGAACACTCAAATTGCGTCGAGATTCAATACATCGTCCTCCAGCCGACTTGTCTCCAAGGGTCTATTGCTGCCTCGGGCACCTTATGGTCGTTCTCCTGTGAGTCTAGATTTTCGAATCCGACGCAAAAATGATAGTTAATTTTAACGTTCAGGGCCTTGTAATGACGATGGAACACTCAAATTGCGTCGAGATTCAATACATCGGCCTCCAGCCGACTTGTCTCCAAGGGTCTGTTGCTGCCTCGGGCACCTTATGGTCGTTCTCCTGTGAGTTTAGATTATCGAATCCGACGCAAAAAAGATAGTTAATTGTAACGTTCAGGGCCTTGTAATGACGATGGAACACTCAAATTGCGTCGAGATTCAATACATCGGCCTCCAGCCGACTTGTCTCCAAGGGTCTGTTGCTGCCTCGGGCACCTTATGGTCGTTCTCCTGTGAGTCTAGATTTTCGTATCCGACGCTAAAATGATAGTTAACTGTAACGTTCAGGGCCTCCTAATGCCGATGGAACACTCAAATTGCGTCGAGATTCAATACATCGGCCTCCAGCCGACTTGTCTCCAAGGGTCTAATGCTGCCTCGGGCACCTTATGGTCGTTCTCTTGTAAGTCTAGATTTTCGAATCCGACGCAAAAATGATAGTGAATAGTAACGTTCAGCGCCTCCTGATGACGATAGAACTCTCAAATTGCGTCGAGATTCACTACATCGTCATCCAGCCGACTAGTCTCCACGGGTCTATTGCTGCCTCGGGCACCTTATGGTCGTTTTCCTGTGAGTCTAGATTTTAGAATCCGACGAAAAACTGATAGTTAAATGCAATGCTCAGGGCCTCTTAATGACGATGGAACACTCAAATTGCGTCGCGATTCAATACATCGTCCTCCAGCGGACTGGTCTCCAAGGGGATATTGCTGCCTCGGGCACCAAATGGTCCGTCTCCTGTGAGTCTGGAATTTGAATCCGACGCGAAGCTGATAGTTAATTGTAACGTTCAGGGCCTCCAAATGACGATGGAGCACTCAAATTGCGTCGCGATTCAATACATCGTCCTCCAGCGAACTGGTCTCCAAGGGGATATTGCTGCATCGGGCACCTTATCATCCGTCTCCAGTTAGTCTAGATTTACGAATCCGACGAAAAACTGATAGTTAATTGTAACATTCAGTGCCTCCTAATGACGATGGAACACTCATTTTGCGTCGCGATCCAATACATCGTCCTCCAACCGACTTGTCTCCAAGGGTCAATAGCTGCCACGGTCACCTTGTGATCGTTCTGCTGTGAGTCTAGATTTTCGAACCCGACGCAAAACTGATTGTTAATTGTAACGTTCAGGGCCACCTAATGACGTTGGAACACTCAAATTGCGTCGCGATCCAATACATCGTCCTCCAGCCGACTTGTCTCCAAGGGTCTAATGCTGCCTCGGGCACCTTATGGTCGTTGTCTTGTAAGTCTAGATTTTCGAATCCGACGCAAAAATGATAGTGAATAGTAACGTTCAGCGCCTCCTGATGACGATAGAACTCTCAAATTGCGTCGAGATTCAATACATCGTCATCCAGCCGACTAGTCTCCACGGGTCTATTGCTGCCGCGGGCACATTATGGTCGTTTTCCTGTGAGTCTAGATTTTAGAATCCGACGCAAAACTGATAGTTAAATGTAATGCTTAGGGCCTCTTAATGACGATGGAACACTCAAATTGCGTCGAGAGTCAATACATCTTCCTCCAGCCGACTTGTCTACAAGGGGATATTGCTGCCTCGGGCTCCATGTGGTCCGTCTCCTGTGAGTCTAGATTTTCGAATCCGACGCGAAACTGATAGTTAATTGTAAGGTTCAGGGCCTCCTACTGCCGATGGAACACTCAAATTGCGTCGAGATTCAATACATCGGCCTCCAGCGGACTTGTCTCCAAGGGGATATTGCTGTCTCGGGCACCATATGATCCTTCTCCTGTGAGTCTAGATTTTCGAATCCGACGCAAAAATGATAGTGAATTGTTACGTTCAGCGCCTCCTGATGACGATAGAACTCTCAAATTGCGTCGAGATTCAATACATCGTCCTCCAGCTGATTTGTCTCCAAGGGGATATTGCTGCCTCGGGCACCAAATGGTCCGTCTCCTGTGAGTCTGGAATTTGAATCCGACGCGAAACTGATAGTTAATTGTAACGTTCAGGGCCTCCAAATGACGATGGAGCACTCAAATTTCGTCGCGATTCAATACATCGTCCTCCAGCGGACTGGTCTCCAAGGGGATATTGCTGCATCGGGCACCTTATCGTCCGTCTCCAGTTAGTCTAGATTTACGAATCCGACGAAAAACTGATAGTTAATTGTAACATTCAGTGCCTCCTAATGACGATGGAACACTCATTTTGCGTCGCGATCCAATACATCGTCCTCCAACCGACTTGTCTCCAAGGGTCAATAGCTGCCACGGTCACCTTGTGATCGTTCTGCTGTGAGTCTAGATTTTCGAACCCGACGCAAAACTGATTGTTAATTGTAACGTTCAGGGCCACCTAATGACGTTGGAACACTCAAATTGAGTCGAGATTCAATACATCGACCTCCAGCCGACTTGTACTCCAGCCGACTTGTATCCAAGGGGATATTGCAGTCTCGTGCACCATATGATCCTTCTCCTGTTAGTCTAGATTTTCGAATACGACGCAAAAATGATAGTTAATTGTAACATTCAGGGCCTCCTAGTGACGATGGAACACTCAAATTGCGTCGCGATCCAATACATCGTCCTCCAGCCGACTTGTCTCCAAGGGTCTAATGCTGCCTCGGGCACCTTATGGTCGTTCTCTTGTAAGTCTAGATTTTCGAATCCGACGCAAGACTGATAGTTCATTATAACGTTCAGGGCGACCTAATGACGATGGAACACTCAAATTGCGTCGATATTCAATACATCGGCCTCTAGTCGATTTGTCTCCAAGGGGTATATTGCTGTCTCGAGCACCGTATGAACTTCTCCTGTGAGTAGATTTTCGAATCCGACGCTAAAATGATAGTTAATTGTAACGTTCAGGGCCTTGTAATGACGATGGAACACTCAAATTGCGTCGAGATTCAATATATCGGCCTCCAGCCGACTTGTCTCCAAGGGTCTATTGCTGCCTCGGGCACCATATGGTCGTTCTCCTGTGAGTCTAGATTTTCGAATCCGACGCAAAAATGATAGTTAATTGTAACGTCCAGGGTCTCCTATTGGCGATGGAACACTCAAATTGCGTCGAGAGTCAATACATCGACCTCCAGTCGACTTGTATTAAAGGGGATATTGCAGTCTCGTGCACCATATGATCCTTCTCCTGTTAGTAGATTTTCGAATCCGACGCTAAAATGATAGTTACCTGTAACGTTCAGGGCCTCCTAATGCCGATGGAACACTCAAATTGCGTCGAGATTCAATACATCGTCCTCCAGCCGACTTGTCTCCAAGGGTCTATTGCTGCCTCGGATACCTTATGGTCGTTCTCCTGTGAGTCTAGATTTTCGAATCCGACGCAAAAATGATAGTTAATTTTAACGTTCAGGGCCTTGTAATGACGATGGAACACTCAAATTGCGTCGACATTCAATACATCGGCCTCCAGCCGACTTGTCTCCAAGGGTCTGTTGCTGCCTCGGGCACCTTATGATCGTTCTCCTGTGAGTTTAGATTATCGAATCCGACGCAAAAAAGATAGTTAATTGTAACGTTCAGGGCCTTGTAATGACGATGGAACACTCAAATTGCGTCGAGATTCAATACATCGGCCTCCAGCCGACTTGTCTCCAAGGGTCTGTTGCTGCCTCGGGCACCTTATGGTCGTTCTCCTGTGAGTCTAGATTTTCGTATCCGACGCTAAAATGATAGTTAACTGTAACGTTCAGGGCCTCCTAATGCCGATGGAACACTCAAATTGCGTCGAGATTCAATACATCGGCCTCCAGCCGACTTGTCTCCAAGGGTCTATTGCTGCCTCGGGCACCTTATGGTCGTTCTCCTGTGAGTCTAGATTTTCGAATCCGACGAAAAACTGATAGTTAATTGTAACATTCAGGGCCTCCTAATGACGATGGAACACTCAAATTTCGTCGCGATCCAATACATCGTCCTCCAGCCGACTTGTCTCCAAGGGTCTAATGCTGCCTCGGGCACCTTATGGTCGTTCTCTTGTAAGTCTAGATTTTAGAATCCGACGCAAAACTGATAGTTAAATGTAATGCTCAGGGCCTCTTAATGACGATGGAACACTCAAATTGCGTCGAGAGTCAATACATCTTCCTCCAGCCGACTTGTCTACAAGGGGATATTGCTGCCTCGGGCTCCATGTGGTCCGTCTCCTGTGAGTCTAGATTTTCGAATCCGACGCGAAACTGATAGTTAATTGTAAGGTTCAGGGCCTCCTACTGCCAATGGAACAGTCAAATTGCGTCGAGATTCAATACATCGGCCTCCAGCGGACTTGTCTCCATGGGGATATTGCTGCCTCGGGCACCAAATGGTCCGTCTCCTGTGAGTCTGGAATTTGAATCCGACGCGAAACTAATAGTTAATTGTAACGTTCAGGGCCTCCAAATGACGATGGAGCACTCAAATTGCGTCGCGATTCAATACATCGTCCTCCAGCGGACTGGTCTCCAAGGGGATATTGCTGCATCGGGCACCTTATCGTCCGTCTCCAGTTAGTCTAGATTTACGAATCCGACGAAAAACTGATAGTTAATTGTAACATTCAGTGCCTCCTAATGACGATGGAACACTCATTTTGCGTCGCGATCCAATACATCGACCTCCAACCGCCTTGTCTCCAAGGGTCAATAGCTGCTACGGTCACCTTGTGATCGTTCTGCTGTGAGTCTAGATTTTCGAACCCGACGCAAAACTGATTGTTAATTGTAACGTTCAGGGCCACCTAATGACGTTGGAACACTCAAATTGAGTCGAGATTCAATACATCGACCTCCAGCCGACTTGTACTCCAGCCGACTTGTATCCAAGGGGATATTGCAGTCTCGTGCACCATATGATCCTTCTCCTGTTAGTCTAGATTTTCGAATACGACGCAAAAATGATAGTTAATTGTAACGTTCAGGGCCTTGTAATGACGATGGAACACTCAAATTGCGTCGAGATTCAATACATCGGCCTCCAGCCGACTTGTCTCCAAGGGTCTGATGCTGCCTCGGGCACCTTATGGTCGTTCTCCTGTGAGCTTAGATTATCGAATCCGACGCAAAAATGATAGTTAATTGTAACATTCAGGGCCTCCTAGTGACGATGGAACTCTCAAATTGCGTCGCGATCCAATACATCGTCCTCCAGCCGACTTGTCTCCAAGGGTCTAATGCTGCCTCGGGCACCTTATGGTCGTTCTCTTGTAAGTCTAGATTTTTGAATCCGACTCAAGACTGATAGTTCATTATAACGTTCAGGGCGACCTAATGACGATGGAACACTCAAATTGCGTCGATATTCAATACATCGGCCTCTAGTCGATTTGTCTCCAAGGGCTATATTGCTGTCTCGAGCACCGTGTGAACTTCTCCTGTGAGTAGATTATCGAATCCGACGCTAAAATGATAGTTAATTGTAACGTTCAGGGCCTTGTAATGACGATGGAACACTCAAATTGCGTCGAGATTCAATACATCGGCCTCCAGCCGACTTGTCTCCAAGGATCTATTGCTGCCTCGGGCACCATATGGTCGTTCTCCTGTGAGTCTAGATTTTCGAATCCGACGAAAAATGATAGTTAATTGTAACGTTCAGGGTCTCCTATTGGCGATGGAACACTCAAATTGAGTCGAGAGTCAATACATCGACCTCCAGTCGACTTGTATCCAAGGTTATATTGCAGTCTCGTGCACCATATGATCCTTCTCCTGTTAGTAGATTTTCGAATCCGACGCTAATATGATAGTTAACTGTAACGTTTAGGGCCTCCTGATGCCGATGGAACACTCAAATTGCGTCGAGATTCAATACATCGGCCTACAGCCGACTTGTCTCCAAGGGGATATTGCTGTCTCGGGCACAATATGATCCTTCTCCTGTGAGTCTAGATTTTCGAATCCGACGCAAAAATGATAGTGAATTGTAACGTTCAGCGCCTCCTAATGACGATAGAAGACTCAAATTGCGTCGAGATTCAATACATCGTCCTCCAGCCGATTTGTCTCCAAGGGGATATTGCTGCCTTGGGAACCTTATGGTCGTTCTCCTGTGAGTAGATTTTCGAATCCGACGCATAAATGATAGTTAATTGCAACGTTCAAGGACTCCTAAAGACGATGGAACACTCAAATTGCGTTGAGAGTCAATACATCGACCTCCAGTCGACTTGTATCCAAGGGGATATTGCAGTCTCGTGCACCATATGATCCTTTTCCTGTGAGTCTAGATTTTCGAATCCGACGCAAAAATTATAGTGTATAGTTACGTTCAGCGCCTCCTGATGACGATAGAACTCTCAAATTGCGTCGAGATTCAATACATCGGCCTCCAGCCGACTTGTCTCCAAGGGTCTATTGCTGCCTCGGGCACCTTATGGTCGTTCTCCTGTGAGTCTAGATTCTCGAATCCGACGAAAAACTGATAGTTAATTGTGACATTCGGGGCCTCCTAATGACGATGGAACGCTCAAATTGCGTCGCGATCCAATACATCGTCCTCCAGCCGACTTGTCTCCAAGGGTCTAATGCTGCCTCGGGCACCTTATGGTCGTTCTCTTGTAAGTCTAGATTTTCGAATCCCACGCAAAAATGAAAGTGAATAGTAACGTTCAGCGCCTCCTGATGTCGATAGAACTCTCAAATTGCGTCGAGATTCAATACATCGTCATCCAGCCGACTAGTCTCCACGGGTCTATTGCTGCCTCGGGCACCTTATGGTCGTTTTCCTGTGAGTCTAGATTTTAGAATCCGACGCAAAACTGATAGTTAAATGTAATGCTCAGGGCCTCTTAATGCCGATGGAACACTCAAATTGCGTCGAGACTCAATACATCTTCCTCCAGCCGACTTTTCTACAAGGGGATATTGCTGCCTCGGGCTCCATGTGGTCCGTCTCCTGTGAGTCTAGATTTTCGAATCCGACGCGAAACTGATAGTTAATTGTAAGGTTCAGGGCCTCCTACTGCCGATGGAACACTCAAATTGCGTCGAGATTCAATACATCGGCTTCCAGCGGACTTGTCTCCAAGGGGATATTGCTGTCTCGGGCACCATATGATCCTTCTCCTGTGAGTCTAGATTTTCGAGTCCGACGCAAAAATGATAGTGAATAGTTACGTTCAGTGCCTCCTGATGACGATAGAACTCTCAAATTGCGTCGAGATTCAATACATCGTCCTCCAGCTGATTTGTCTCCAAGGGGATATTGCTGCCTCGGGCACCAAATGGTCCGTCTCCTGTGAGTCTGGAATTTGAATCCGACGCGAAACTGATAGTTAATTGTAACGTTCAGGGCCTCCAAATGACGATGGAGCACTCAAATTGCGTCGCGATTCAATACATCGTCCTCCAGCGGACTGGTCTCCAAGGGGATATTGCTGCATCGGGCACCTTATCGTCCGTCTCCAGTTAGTCTAGATTTACGAATCCGACGAAAAACTGATAGTTAATTGTAACATTCAGTGCCTCCTAATGACGATGGAACACTCATTTTGCGTCGCGATCCAATACATCGTCCTCCAACCGACTTGTCTCCAAGGGTCAATAGCTGCCACGGTCACCTTGTGATCGTTCTGCTGTGAGTCTAGATTTTCGAACCCGACGCAAAACTGATTGTTAATTGTAACGTTCAGGGCCACCTAATGACGTTGGAACACTCAAATTGAGTCGAGATTCAATACATCGACCTCCAGCCGACTTGTACTCCAGCCGACTTGTATCCAAGGGGATATTGCAGTCTCGTGCACCTTATGATCCTTCTCCTGTTAGTCTAGATTTTCGAATACGACGCAAAAATGATAGTTAATTGTAACGTTCAGGGCCTTGTAATGACGATGGAACACTCAAATTGCGTCGCGATCCAATACATCGTCCTCCAGCCGACTTGTCTCCAAGGGTCTAATGCTGCCTCGGGCACCTTATGGTCGTTCTCTTGAAAGTCTAGATTTTCGAATCCGACGCAAGACTGATAGTTCATTATAACGTTCAGGGCGACCTAATGACGATGGAACACTCAAATTGCGTCGATATTCAATACATCGGCCTCTAGTCGATTAGTCTCCAAGGGGTATATTGCTGTCTCGAGCACCGTATGAACTTCTCCTGTGAGTAGATTTTCGAATCCGACGCTAAAATGATAGTTAATTGTAACGTTCAGGGCCTTGTAATGACGATGGAACACTCAAATTGCGTCGAGATTCAATACATCGGCCTCCAGCCGACTTGTCTCCAAGGGTCTATTGCTGCCTCGGGCACCTTATGGTCGTTCTCCTGTGAGTCTAGATTTTCGAATCCGACGCAAAAATGATAGTTAATTTTAACGTTCAGGGCCTTGTAATGACGATGGAACACTCAAATTGCGTCGAGATTCAATACATCGGCCTCCAGCCGACTTGTCTCCAAGGGTCTGTTGCTGCCTCGGGCACCTTATGGTCGTTCTCCTGTGAGTTTAGATTATCGAATCCGACGCAAAAAAGACAGTTAATTGTAACGTTCAGGGCCTTGTAATGACGATGGAACACTCAAATTGCGTCGAGATTCAATACATCGGCCTCCAGCCGACTTGTCTCCAAGGGTCTGTTGCTGCCTCGGGCACCTTATGGTCGTTCTCCAGTGAGTCTAGATTTTCGAATCCGACGCAAAAATGATAGTTAACTGTAACGTTCAGGGCCCCCTAATGCCGATGGAACACTCAAATTGCGTCGAGATTCAATACATCGGCCTCCAGCCGACTAGTCTCCACGGGTCTATTGCTGCCTCGGGCACCTTATGGTCGTTTTCCTATGAGTCTAGATTTTAGAATCCGACGCAAAACTGATAGTTAAATGTAATGCTCAGGGCCTCTTAATGACGATGGAACACTCAAATTGCGTCGAGAGTCAATACATATTCCTCCAGCCGACTTGTCTACAAGGGGATATTCCTGCCTCGGGCTCCATGTGGTCCGTCTCCTGTGAGTCTAGAATTTCGAATCCGACGCGAAACTGATAGTTAATTGTACGGTTCAGGGCCTCCTACTACCGATGGAACAATCAAATTGCGTCGAGATTCAATACATCGGCCTCCAGCGGACTTGTCTCCAAGGGGATATTGCTGTCTCGGGCACCATACGATCCTTCTCCTGTGAGTCTAGATTTTCGAATCCGACGCAAAAATGATAGTGAATAGTTACGCTCAGTGCCTCCTGATGACGATAGAACTCTCAAATTGCGTCGAGATTCAATACATCGTCCTCCAGCTGATTTGTCTCCAAGGGGATATTGCTGCCTCGGGCACCAAATGGTCCGTCTCCTGTGAGTCTGGAATTTGAATCCGACGCGAAACTGATAGTTAATTGTAACGTTCAGGGCCTCCAAATGACGATGGAGCACTCAAATTGCGTCGCGATTCAATACATCGTCCTCCAGCGGACTGGTCTCCAAGGGGATATTGCTGCATCGGGCACCTTATCGTCCGTCTCCAGTTAGTCTAGATTTACGAATCCGACGAAAAACTGATAGTTAATTGTAACATTCAGTGCCTCCTAATGACGATGGAACACTCAATTTGCGTCGCGATCCAATACATCGTCCTCCAACCGACTTGTCTCCAAGGGTCAATAGCTGCCACGGTCACCTTGTGATCGTTCTGCTGTGAGTCTAGATTTTCGAACCCGACGCAAAACTGATTGTTAATTGTAACGTTCAGGGCCACCTAATGACGTTGGAACACTCAAATTGAGTCGAGATTCAATACATCGACCTCCAGCCGACTTGTACTCCAGCCGACTTGTATCCAAGGGGATATTGCAGTCTCGTGCACCATATGATCCTTCTCCTGTTAGTCTAGATTTTCGAATACGACGCAAAAATGATAGTTAATTGTAACGTTCAGGGCCTTGTAATGACGATGGAACACTCAAATTGCGTCGAGATTCAATACATCGGCCTCCAGCCGACTTGTCTCCAAGGGTCTGATGCTGCCTCGGGCACCTTATGGTCGTTCTCCTGTGAGTTTAGATTATCGAATCCGACGCAAAAATGATAGTTAATTGTAACATTCAGGGCCTCCTAGTGACGATGGAACACTCAAATTGCGTCGCGATCCAATACATCGTCCTCCAGCCGACTTGTCTCCAAGGGTCTAATGCTGCCTCGGGCACCTTACGGTCGTTCTCTTGTAAGTCTAGATTTTCGAATCCGACGCAAGACTGATAGTCCATTATAACGTTCAGGGCGCCCTAATGACGATGGAACACTGAAATTGCGTCGATATTCAATACATCGGCCTCTAGTCGATTTGTCTCCAAGGGGTATATTGCTGTCTCGAGCACCGTATGAACTTCTCCTGTGAGTAGATTTTCGAATCCGACGCTACAATGATAGTTAATCGTAACGTTCAGGGCCTTGTAATGACGATGGAACACTCAAATTGCGTCGAGATTCAATACATCGGCCTCCAGCCGACTTGTCTCCAAGGGTCTATTGCTGCCTCGGGCACCATATGGTCGTTCTCCTGTGAGTCTAGATTTTCGAATCCGACGCAAAAATGATAGTTAATTGTAACGTTCAGGGTCTCCTATTGGCGATGGAACACTCAAATTGCGTCGAGAGTCAATACATCGACCTCCAGTCGACTTGTATCCAAGGGGATATTGCAGTCTCGTGCACCATATGATCCTTCTCCTGTTAGTAGATTTTCGAATCCGACGCTAAAATGATAGTTAACTGTAACGTTTAGGGCCTCCTGATGCCGATGGAACACTCAAATTGAGTCGAGATTCAATACATCGGCCTCCAGCCGACTTGTCTCCAAGGGGATATTGCTGTCTCGGGCACAATATGATCCTTCTCCTGTGAGTCTAGATTTTCGAATCCGACGCAAAAATGATAGTGAATTGTAACGTTCAGCGCCTCCTAATGACGGTAGAAGACTCAAATTGCGTCGAGATTCAATACATCGTCCTCCAGCCGATTTGTCTCCAAGGGGATATTGCTGTCTCGGGCACCAAATGGTCCGTCTGCTGTGAGTCTAGATTTTCGAATCCGACGAAAAACTGATAGTTAATTGTAACATTCAGGGCCTCCTAATGACGATGGAACACTCAAACTGCGTCCCGATCCAATACATCGTTCTCCAGCCGACTTGTCTCCAAGGGTCTAATGCTGCCTCGGGCACCTTATGGTCGTTCTCCTGTGAGTAGATTTTCGAATCCGACGCATAAATGATAGTTAATTGTAACGTTCAAGGACTCCTAAAGACGATGGAACACTCAAATTGCGTCGAGAGTCAATACATCGACCTCCAGTCGACTTGTATTTAAGGGGATATTGCAGTCTCGTGCACCATATGATCCTTCTCCTGTGAGTCTAGATTTTCGAATCCGACGCAAAAATGATAGTGAATAGTTACGTTCAGCGCCTCCTGATGACGATAGAACTCTCAAATTGCGTCGAGATTCAATACATCGTCCTCCAGCTGATTTGTCTCCAAGGGGATATTGCTGCCTCGGGCACCAAATGCTCCGTCTCCTGTGAGTCTGGAATTTGAATCCGACGCGAAACTGATAGTTAATTGTAACGTTCAGGGCCTCCAAATGACGATGGAGCACTCAAATTGCGTCGCGATTCAATACATCGTCCTCCAGCGGACTGGTGTCCAAGGGGATATTGCTGCATCGGGCACCTTATCGTCCGTCTCCAGTTAGTCTAGATTTACGAATCCGACGAAAAACTGATAGTTAATTGTAACATTCAGTGCCTCCTAATGACGATGGGACACTCATTTTGCGTCGCGATCCAATATATCGACCTCCAACCGACTTGTCTCCAAGGGTCAATAGCTGCCACGGGCACCTTATGGTCGTTCTCCTGTGAGTCTAAATTTCGAATCCGACGAAAAACTGATAGTTATTTGTTACATTCAGGGCCTCCTAATGACGATGGAACACTCAAATTGCGTCGCGATCCAATACATCGTCCTCCAGCCGACTTGTCTCCAAGGGTCTAATGCTGCCTCGGGCAACTTATGGTCATTCTCTTGTACGTCTAGTTTTTCGAATCCGACGCTAAAATGATAGTGAATAGTAACGTTCAGCGCCTCCTGATGACGATAGAACTCTCAAATTGCGTCGAGATTCAATACATCGTCCTCCAGCCGACTTGTCTCCAAGGGGATATTGCTGTCTCGGGCACAATATGATCCTTCTCCTGTGAGTCTAGATTTTCGAATCCGACGCAAAAATTATAGTAAATTGTAACGTTCAGCGCCTCCTAATGACGATAGAAGACTCAAATTGCGTCGAGATTTAATACATCGTCCTCCAGCCGATTTGTCTCCAAGGGGATATTGCTGTCTCGGGCACCAAATGGTCCGTCTGCTGTGAGTCTAGATTTTGGAATCCGACGAAAAACTGATAGTTAATTGTAACATTCAGGGCCTCCTAATGACGATGGGACACTCAAATTGCGTCGCGATCCAATACATCGTTCTCCAGCCGACTTGTCTCCAAGGGTCTAATGCTGCCTCGGGCACCTTATGGTCGTTCTCCTGTGAGTAGATTTTCGAGTCCGACGCATAAATGATAGTTAATTGTAACGTTCAGGGCCTCCTATTGGCGATGGAACACTCAAATTGCGTCGAGATTCAATACATCGACCTCCAGTCGACTTGTATCCAAGGGGATATTGCAGTCTCGTGCACCATATGATCCTTCTCCTGTTAGTAGATTTTCGAATCCGACGCTAAAATGATAGTTAACTGTAACGTTCAGGTCCTCCTAATGCCGATGGAACACTCAAATTGCGTCGAGATTCAATACATCGGCCTCCAGCCGACTTGTCTCCAAGGGGATTATTGCTGTCTCGGGCACAATATGATCCTTCTCCTGTGAGTCTAGATTTTCGAATCCGACGCAAAAATGATCGTGAATTGTAACGTTCAGCGCCTCCTAATGACGATAGAAGACTCAAATTGCGTCGAGATTCAATTCATCGTCCTCCAGCCGATTTGTCTCCAAGGGGATATTGCTGTCTCGGGCTCCAAATGGTCCGTCTGCTGTGAGTCTAGATTTTCGAATCCGACGAAAAACTGACACTTAATTGTAACATTCAGGGCCTCTTAATGACGATGGGACACTCAAATTGCGTCGCGATCCAATACATGGTTCTCCAGACAACTTGTCTCCAAGGGTCTAATGCTGCCTCGGGCACCTTATGGTCGTTCTCCTGTGAGTAGATTTTCGAATCCGACGCATAAATGATAGTTAATTGTAACGTTCAGGGACTCCTAAAGACGATGGAACACTCAAATTGCGTCGAGAGTCAATACATCGACCTCCAGTCGACTTGTATCCAAGGGCATATTGCAGTCTCGTGCACCATATGATCCTTCTCCTGTTAGTAGATTTTCGAATCCGACGCTAAAATGATAGTTAACTGTAACGTTCAGGGCCTCCTAATGCCGATGGAACACTCAAATTGCGTCGAGATTCAATACATCGGCCTCCAGCCGACTTGTCTCCAAGGGTCTATTGCTGCCTCGGGCACCATATGGTCGTTCTCCTGTGAGTCTAGATTTTCGAATCCGACGCAAAAATGATAGTTAATTGTAACGTTCAGGGCCTCCTATTGGCGATTGAACACTCAAATTGCGTCGAGAGTCAATACATCGACCTCCAGTCGACTTGTATCCAAGGGGATATTGCAGTCTCGTGAATAATATGATCCTTCTCCTCTTAGTAGATTTTCGAATCCGACGCTAATATGATAGTTAACTGTAACGTTCAGGGCCTCCTAATGCCGATGGAACACTCAAATTGCGTCGAGATTCAATACATCGGCCTCCAGTCACTTGTCTCCAAGGGTCTATTGCTGACTCGGGCACCTTATGGTCGTTCTCCTGTGAGTCTAGATTTTCGAATCCGACGCAAAAATGATAGTCAATTGTAACGTTCAGGGCCTTGTAATGACGATGGAACACTCAAATTGCGTCGAGATTCAATACATCGGCCTCCAGCCGACTTGTCTCCAAGGGTCTGTTGCTGCCTCGGGCACCTTATGGTCGTTCCCCTGTGAGTTTAGATTATCGAATCCCACCCAAAAATGATAGTTAATTGTAACGTATACGGCCTCCTAATACCGATGGGACACTCAAATTGCGTCAAGATTCAATACATCGTCCTCCAGCCGATTCGTCTCCAAGGGGATATTGCTGTCTCGGGCACAATATGATCCTTCTCCTGTGAGTCTAGATTTTCGAATCCGACGCAAAAATGATAGTGAATTGTAACGTTCAGCGCCTCCTAATGACGATAGAAGACTCAAATTGCGTCGAGATTCAATACATCGTCCTCCAGCCGATTTGTCTCCAAGGGGATATTGCTGCCTCTGGCACCAAATGGTCCGTCTGCTGTGAGTCTAGATTTTCGAATCCGACACAAAAATGATAGTTAATTGTAACATTGAGGGCCTCCTAATGACGGAGGAACACTCAAATTGCGTCGCGATCCAATACATCGTCCTCCAGCCGACTTGTCTCCATGGGGCCAATGCTGCCTCGGGCACCTTATGGTCGTTCTCCTGTGAGTCTAGTTTTTCGAATCCGACGCAAAAATAATAGTTAACTGTAACGTTCAGGGCCTTCTAATGACGATAGAACACACAAATTGCGTCGAGATTCAATACATCGGCCTCCAGCCGACTTGTCTCCAAGGGGATGTCGCTGCCTCGGGCACCACATGGTCCGTCTCCGGTGATTCTACGTTTTCGAATCCGACGCAAAACTCATAGTTAATTAAAACGTTCAGGGCCTCCTATTGGCGAAGGAACACTCAAATTGCGTCGAGATTCAATACATCGACCTCCAGCCGACTTGTCTCCAAGGGTCTATTGCTGCCTCGGGCACCTTATGGTCGTTCTCCTGTGAGTCTAGATTTTCGAATCCGACGCATAAATGATAGTTAATTGTAACGTTGAGGGACTCCTAATGACGATGGAACACTCAAATTGCGTCGAGAGTCAATACATCGACTTCCAGTCGACTTGTATCCAAGGGGATATTGCAGTCTCGTGCACCATATGATCCTTCTCCTGTTGGTAGATTTTCGAATCCGACGCTAAAATGATAGTTAACTGTAACGTTCAGGGCCTCCTAATGCCGATGGAACACTCAAATTGCGTCGCGATCCAATACATCGTCCACCAGCCAACTTGTCTCCAAGGGTCTAATGCTGCCTCGGGCACCTTATGGTCGTTCACTTGTACGTCTAGATTTTCGAATCCGACGCAAAAATGATAGTGAATTGTAACGTTCAGCGCCTCCTAATGACGACAGAAGACTCAAATTGCGTCGAGATTCAATACATCGTCCTCCAGCCGATTTGTCTCCAAGGGGATATTGCTGTCTCGGGCACCAAATGGTCCGTCTGCTGTGAGTCTAGATTTTCGAATCCGACGAAAAACTGATAGATAATTGTAACATTCAGGGCCTCCTAATGACGATGGAACACTCAAATTGCGTCGCGATCCAATACATCGTTCTCCAGCCGACTTGTCTCCAAGGGTCTAATGCTGCCTCGGGCACCTTATGGTCGTTCTCCAGTGAGTAGATTTTCGAATCCGACGCATAAATGATAGTTAATTGTAACGCTCAGGGACTCCTAAAGACGATGGAACACTCAAATTGCGTCGAGAGTCAATACATCGAACTCCAGCCGACTTGTCTCCAAGGGTCTAATGCTGCCTCGGGCACCTTATGGTCGTTCTCCTGTGAGTAGATTTTCGAATCCGACGCATAAATGATAGTTAATTGTAACGTTCAGCGCCTCCTAATGACGATAGAAGACTCAAATTGCGTCGAGATTCAATACATCGTCCTCCAGGCGATTTGTCTCCAAGGGGATATTGCTGTCTCGGGCTCCAATTGGTCCGTCTGCTGTGAGTCTAGATTTTCGAATCCGACGAAAAACTGATTGTTAATTGTAACATTCAGGGCCTCCTAATGTCGATGGAACACTCAAATTGCGTCGCGATCCAATACATGGTTCTCCAGCCGAGTTGTCTCCAAGGGTCTAATGCTGCCTCGGGCACCTTATGGTCGTTCTCCTGTGAGTAGATTTTCGAATCCGACGCATAAATGATAGTTAATTGTAACATTCAGAGACTCCTAAAGACGATGGAACACTCAAATTGCGTCGAGAGTCAATACATCGACCTCCAGTCGACTTGTATCCAAGGGGATATTGAAGTCTCGTGCACCATATGATCCTTCTCCTGTTAGTAGGTTTTCGAATCCGACGCTAAAATGATAGTTAACTGTAACGTTCAGGGCCTCCTAATGCCGATGGAACACTCAAATTGCGTCGAGATTCAATACATCGGCCTCCACTCGACTTTTCTCCAAGGGTCTATTGCTGCCTCGGGCACCTTATGGTCGTTCTCCTGTGAGTCTAGATTTTCGAATCCGACGCAAAAATGATAGTTAATTGTAACGTTCAGGGCCTTGTAATGACGATGGGACACTCAAATTGCGTCGCGATCCAATACATCGTCCTCCAGCCGACTTGTCTCCAAGGGTCTATTGCCGCCTCGGGCACCTTATGGTCGTTCTCCTGTGAGTCTAGATTTTAGAATCCGACGCAAAACTGTAGTTAAATGTAATGCTCAGGGCCTCCTAATGACGATGGAACACTCAAATTGCGTCGAGATTCAATACATCGGCCTCCAGCGGACTTGTTTCCAAGGGGATAATGCTGTCTCGGGCACCATATGATCCTTCTCCTGTGAGTCTAGATTTTTGAATCCGACGCAAAAATGATAGAGAATAGTAACGTTCTGCGCCTCCAGATGACGATAGAACTCTCAAATTGCGTCGAGATTTAATACATCGTCCTCCAGATGATTTGTCTCCAAGGGGATATTGCTGCCTCGGGCACCAAATGTTCCGTCTCCTGTGAGTCTGGATTTTTGAATTCGACGCGAAACTGATAGTTAATTGTAACGTTCAGGGCCTCCAAATGACGATGGAGCACTCAAATTGCGTCGCGATTCAATACATCGTCCTCCAGCGGACTGGTCTCCAAGGGGATTTTGCTGCATCGGGCACCTTATGGTCCGTCTCCAGTGAGTCTAGATTTTCGAATCCGACGAAAAACTGATAGTTAATTGTAACATTCAGGGCCTCCTAATGACGATGGAACACTCATTTTGCGTCGCGATCCAATACATCGTCCTAAAAACCGACTTGTCTCCAAGGGTCAATAGCTGCCACGGGCACCTTGTGATCGTTCTGCTGTGAGTCTAGATTTTTGAACCCGATGCAAAACTGATTGTTAATTATGACGCTCAGGGCCACCTAATGACGAGTGAACACTCAAATTGAGTCGAGATTCAATACATCGACCTCTAGCCGACTTGTCTCCAAGGGGATATTGCTGCCTCGGGCTCCATGTGGTCCGTCTCCTGTGAGTCTAGATTTTCGAATCCGACGCGAAACTGATAGTTAATTGTAACGTTCAGGGCCTCCTAATGACGATGGAACACTCAAATTGCGTCGAGATTCAATACATCGTCCTCCAGCCGATTTGTCTCCAAGGGGATATTGCTGTCTCGGGCACCAAATGGTCGGTCTGCTGTGAGTCTAGATTTTCGAATCCGACGAAAAACTGATAGTTAATTGTAACATTCAGGGCCTTCTAATGACGATGGAACACTCAAATTGCGTCGCGATCCAATACATCGTTCTCCAGCCGACTTGTCTCCAAGAGTCTAATGCTGCCTCGGGCACCTTATGGTCGTTCTCCTGTGAGTAGATTTTCGAATCCGACGCATAAATGATAGTTAATTGTAACGTTCAGGGACTCCTAAAGACGATGGAACGCTCAAATTGCGTCGAGAGTCAATACATCGACCTCCAGTCGACTTGTATCCAAGGGGATATTGCAGTCTCGTGCACCATATGATCCTTCTCCTGTTAGTAGATTTTCGAATCCGACGCTAAAATAATAGTTAACTGTAACGTTCAGGGCCTCCTAATGCCGATGGAACACTCAAATTGCGTCGAGATTCAATACATCGGCCTCCAGCCGACTTGTCTCCAAGGGGATATTGCTGTCTCGGGCACAATATGATCCTTCTCCTGTGAGTCTAGATTTTCGAATCCGACGCAAAAATGATAGTGAATTGTAACGTTCAGCGCCTCCTAATGACGAAAGAAGACTCAAATTGCGTCGAGATTCAATACATCGTCCTCCAGCCGATTTGTCTCCAAGGGGATATTGCTGTCTCGGGCTCCAAATGGTCCGTCTGCTGTGAGTCTAGATTTTCGAATCCGACGAAAAGCTGATAGTTAGTTGTAACATTCAGGGCCTCCTAATGACGATGGAACCCTCAAATTGCGTCGCGATCCAATACATCGTTCTCCAGCCGACTTGTCTCCAAGGGTCTAATGCTGCCTCGGGCACCTTATGGTCGTTCTCCTGTGAGTAGATTTTCGAATCCGACGCATAAATGATAGTCAATTGTAACGTTCAGGGACTCCTAAAGACGATGGAACACTCAAATTGCGTCGAGAGTCAATACATCGACCTCCAGTCGACTTGTATCCAAGGGGATATTGCAGTCTCGTGCACCATATGATCCTTCTCCTGTTAGTAGATTTTCGAATCCGACGCTTAAATGATAGTTAACTGTAACGTCCAGGGCCTCCTAATGCCGATGGAACACTCAAATTGCGTCGAGATTCAATACATCGTCCTCCAGCCGACTTGTCTCCAAGGGTCTATTGCTGCCTCGGGCACCTTATGGTCGTTCTCCTGTGAGTCTAGATTTTAGAATCCGACGCAAAACTGTAGTTAAATGTAATGCTCAGGGCCTCTTAATGGCGATGGAACTCTCAAATTGCGTCGAGAGTCAATACAGCTTCCTCCAGCCGACTTGTCTACAAGGGGATATTGCTGCCTCGGGCTCCATGTGGTCCCTCTCCTGTGAGTCTAGATTTTCGAATCCGACGCGAAACTGATAGTTAATTGTATGGTTCAGGATCTCCTAATGACGATGGAACACTCAAATTGCGTCGAGATTCAATACATCGGCCTCCAGCGGACTTGTTTCCAAGGGGATAATGCTGTCTCGGGCACCATATGATACTTCTCCTGTGAGTCTAGATTTTCGAATCCGACGCAAAAATGATAGAGAATAGTAACGTTCAGCGCCTCCTGATGACGATAGAACTCTCAAATTGCGTCGAGATTTAATACATCGTCCTCCAGATGATTTGTCTCCAAGGGGATATTGCTGCCTCGGGCACCAAATGGTCCGTCTCCTGTGAGTCTGGATTTTTGAATCCGACGCGAAACTGATAGTTAATTGTAACGTTCAGGGCCTCCAAATGACGATGGAGCACTCAAATTGCGTCGCGATTCAATACATCGTCCTCCAGCGGACTGGTCTCCAAGGGGATATTGCTGCATCGGGCACCTTACGGTCCGTCTCTAGTGAGTCTGAATTTTCGAATCCGACGCGAAACTGATAGTTAATTGTAACGTTCAGGGCCTCCTAATGACGATGGAACACTCAAATTGCGTCGAGATTCAATACATCGGCCTCCAGCCGACTTGTCTCCAAGGGTCTAATGCTGCCTCGGGCACCTTATGGTCGTTCTCTTGTAAGTCTAGATATTCGAATCCGACGCAAAACTGATAGTTCATTATAACGTTCAGGGCGACCTAATGACGATGGAACATTCAAATTGCGTCGATATTCAATACATCGGCCTCCAGTCGATTTGTCTCCAAGGGGTATATTGCTGTCTCGAGCACCGTATGAACTTCTCCTGTGAGTAGATTTTCGAATCCGACGCTAAAATGATAGTTAATTGTAACGTTCAGGGCCTTGTAATGACGATGGAACACTCAAATTGCGTCGAGATTCAATACATCGGCCTCCAGCCGACTTGTCTCCAAGGGTCTATTGCTGCCTCGGGCACCATATGGTCGTTCCCCTGTGAGTCTAGATTTTCGAATCCGACGCAAAAATGATAGTTAATTGTAACGTTCAGGGCCTCCTAATGGCGATGGAACTCTCAAATTGCGTCGAGATTCAATACATCGTCCTCCAGCCGACTTGTCTCCAAGGGTCTATTGCTGCCTCGGGCACCTTATGGTCGTTCTCCTGTGAGTAGATTTTCTAATCCGACGCATAAATGATAATTAATTGTAACGTTCAGGGGCTCCTAAAGACGATGGAACACTCAAAATGCGTCGAGAGTCAATACATCGACCTCCAGTCGAATTGTATCCAAGGGGATATTGCAGTCTCGTGCACAATATGATCCTTCTCCTGTTAGTAGATTTTCGAATCGGACGCTAAAATGATAGTTAACTGTAACGTTTAGGGCCTCCTAATGCCGATGGAACACTCAAATTGCGTCGAGATTCAATACATCGGCCTCCAGCCGACTTGTCTCCAAGGGGATATTGCTGTCTCGGGCACAATATGATCCTTCTCCTGTGAGTCTAGATTTTCGAATCCGACGCAAAAATGATAGTGAAATGTAACGTTCAGCGCCTCCTAATGACGGTAGAAGACTCAAATTGCGTCGAGATTCAATACATGGTCCTCCAGCCGATTTGTCTCCAAGGGGATATTGCTGTCTCGGGCACCAAATGGTCCGTCTGTTGTGAGTCTAGATTTTCGAATCCAACGAAAAACTGATAGTTAATTGTAACATTCAGGGCCTCCTAATGACGATGGAACACTCAAATTGCGTCGCGATCCAATACATCGTCCTAAAAACCGACTTGTCTCCAAGGGTCAATAGCTGCCACGGGCACCTTGTGATCGTTCTGCTGTGAGTCTAGATTTTTGAAGCCGATGCAAAACTGATTGTTAATTATGACGCTCAGGGCCACCTAATGACGAGTGAACACTCAAATTGAGTCGAGATTCAATACATCGACCTCTAGCCGACTTGTCTCCAAGGGGATATTGCTGCCTCGGGCTCCATGTGGTCCGTCTCCTGTGAGTCTAGATTTTCGAATCCGACGCGAAACTGATAGTTAATTGTAACGTTCAGGGCCTCCTAATGACGATGGAACACTCAAATTGCGTCGAGATTCAATACATCGTCCTCCAGCCGATTTGTCTCCAAGGGGATATTGCTGTCTCGGGCACCAAATGGTCGGTCTGCTGTGAGTCTAGATTTTCGAATCCGACGAAAAACTGATAGTTAATTGTAACATTCAGGGCCTTCTAATGACGATGGAACACTCAAATTGCGTCGCGATCCAATACATCGTTCTCCAGCCGACTTGTCTCCAAGAGTCTAATGCTGCCTCGGGCACCTTATGGTCGTTCTCCTGTGAGTAGATTTTCGAATCCGACGCATAAATGATAGTTAATTGTAACGTTCAGGGACTCCTAAAGACGATGGAACGCTCAAATTGCGTCGAGAGTCAATACATCGACCTCCAGTCGACTTGTATCCAAGGGGATATTGCAGTCTCGTGCACCATATGATCCTTCTCCTGTTAGTAGATTTTCGAATCCGACGCTAAAATAATAGTTAACTGTAACGTTCAGGGCCTCCTAATGCCGATGGAACACTCAAATTGCGTCGAGATTCAATACATCGGCCTCCAGTGGACTTGTCTCCAAGGGGATATTGCTGTCTCGGGCACAATATGATCCTTCTCCTGTGAGTCTAGATTTTCGAATCCGACGCAAAAATGATAGTGAATTGTAACGTTCAGCGCCTCCTAATGACGAAAGAAGACTCAAATTGCGTCGAGATTCAATACATCGTCCTCCAGCCGATTTGTCTCCAAGGGGATATTGCTGTCTCGGGCTCCAAATGGTCCGTCTGCTGTGAGTCTAGATTTTCGAATCCGACGAAAAGCTGATAGTTAGTTGTAACATTCAGGGCCTCCTAATGACGATGGAACCCTCAAATTGCGTCGCGATCCAATACATCGTTCTCCAGCCGACTTGTCTCCAAGGGTCTAATGCTGCCTCGGGCACCTTATGGTCGTTCTCCTGTGAGTAGATTTTCGAATCCGACGCATAAATGATAGTCAATTGTAACGTTCAGGGACTCCTAAAGACGATGGAACACTCAAATTGCGTCGAGAGTCAATACATCGACCTCCAGTCGACTTGTATCCAAGGGGATATTGCAGTCTCGTGCACCATATGATCCTTCTCCTGTTAGTAGATTTTCGAATCCGACGCTTAAATGATAGTTAACTGTAACGTTCAGGGCCTCCTAATGCCGATGGAACACTCAAATTGCGTCGAGATTCAATACATCGTCCTCCAGCCGACTTGTCTAGAAGGGTCTATTGCTGCCTCGGGCACCTTATGGTCGTTCTCCTGTGAGTCTAGATTTTAGAATCCGACGCAAAACTGTAGTTAAATGTAATGCTCAGGGCCTCTTAATGGCGATGGAACTCTCAAATTGCGTCGAGAGTCAATACAGCTTCCTCCAGCCGACTTGTCTACAAGGGGATATTGCTGCCTCGGGCTCCATGTGGTCCCTCTCCTGTGAGTCTAGATTTTCGAATCCGACGCGAAACTGATAGTTAATTGTATGGTTCAGGATCTCCTAATGACGATGGAACACTCAAATTGCGTCGAGATTCAATACATCGGCCTCCAGCGGACTTGTTTCCAAGGGGATAATGCTGTCTCGGGCACCATATGATACTTCTCCTGTGAGTCTAGATTTTCGAATCCGACGCAAAAATGATAGAGAATAGTAACGTTCAGCGCCTCCTGATGACGATAGAACTCTCAAATTGCGTCGAGATTTAATACATCGTCCTCCAGATGATTTGTCTCCAAGGGGATATTGCTGCCTCGGGCACCAAATGGTCCGTCTCCTGTGAGTCTGGATTTTTGAATCCGACGCGAAACTGATAGTTAATTGTAACGTTCAGGGCCTCCAAATGACGATGGAGCACTCAAATTGCGTCGCGATTCAATACATCGTCCTCCAGCGGACTGGTCTCCAAGGGGATATTGCTGCATCGGGCACCTTACGGTCCGTCTCTAGTGAGTCTGAATTTTCGAATCCGACGCGAAACTGATAGTTAATTGTAACGTTCAGGGCCTCCTAATGACGATGGAACACTCAAATTGCGTCGAGATTCAATACATCGGCCTCCAGCCGACTTGTCTCCAAGGGTCTAATGCTGCCTCGGGCACCTTATGGTCGTTCTCTTGTAAGTCTAGATATTCGAATCCGACGCAAAACTGATAGTTCATTATAACGTTCAGGGCGACCTAATGACGATGGAACATTCAAATTGCGTCGATATTCAATACATCGGCCTCCAGTCGATTTGTCTCCAAGGGGTATATTGCTGTCTCGAGCACCGTATGAACTTCTCCTGTGAGTAGATTTTCGAATCCGACGCTAAAATGATAGTTAATTGTAACGTTCAGGGCCTTGTAATGACGATGGAACACTCAAATTGCGTCGAGATTCAATACATCGGCCTCCAGCCGACTTGTCTCCAAGGGTCTATTGCTGCCTCGGGCACCATATGGTCGTTCCCCTGTGAGTCTAGATTTTCGAATCCGACGCAAAAATGATAGTTAATTGTAACGTTCAGGGCCTCCTAATGGCGATGGAACTCTCAAATTGCGTCGAGATTCAATACATCGTCCTCCAGCCGACTTGTCTCCAAGGGTCTATTGCTGCCTCGGGCACCTTATGGTCGTTCTCCTGTGAGTAGATTTTCTAATCCGACGCATAAATGATAATTAATTGTAACGTTCAGGGGCTCCTAAAGACGATGGAACACTCAAAATGCGTCGAGAGTCAATACATCGACCTCCAGTCGAATTGTATCCAAGGGGATATTGCAGTCTCGTGCACAATATGATCCTTCTCCTGTTAGTAGATTTTCGAATCGGACGCTAAAATGATAGTTAACTGTAACGTTTAGGGCCTCCTAATGCCGATGGAACACTCAAATTGCGTCGAGATTCAATACATCGGCCTCCAGCCGACTTGTCTCCAAGGGGATATTGCTGTCTCGGGCACAATATGATCCTTCTCCTGTGAGTCTAGATTTTCGAATCCGACGCAAAAATGATAGTGAAATGTAACGTTCAGCGCCTCCTAATGACGGTAGAAGACTCAAATTGCGTCGAGATTCAATACATGGTCCTCCAGCCGATTTGTCTCCAAGGGGATATTGCTGTCTCGGGCACCAAATGGTCCGTCTGTTGTGAGTCTAGATTTTCGAATCCAACGAAAAACTGATAGTTAATTGTAACATTCAGGGCCTCCTAATGACGATGGAACACTCAAATTGCGTCGCGATCCAATACATCGTTCTCCAACCGACTTGTCTCCAAGGGTCTAATGCTGCCTCGGGCACCTTATGGTCGTTCTCCTGTGAGTAGATTTTCGAATCCGACGCATAAATGATAGTTAATTGTAACGTTCAGGGACTCCTAAAGACGATGGAACACTCAAATTGCGTCGACAGTCAATACATCGACCTCCAGTCGACTTGTATCCAAGGGGATATTGCAGTCTCGTGCACCATATGATCCTTCTACTGTTAGTAGATTTTCGAATCCGACGCTAAAATGATAGTTAACTGTAACGTTCAGGGCCTCCTAATGCCGATGGAACACTCAAATTGCGTCGAGATTCAATACATCGTCCTCCAGCCGATTTGTCTCCAAGGGGATATTGCTGTCTCGGGCACCAAATGGTCGGTCTGCTGTGAGTCTAGATTTTCGAATCCGACGAAAAACTGATAGTTAATTGTAACATTCAGGGCCTTCTAATGACGATGGAACACTCAAATTGCGTCGCGATCCAATACATCGTTCTCCAGCCGACTTGTCTCCAAGAGTCTAATGCTGCCTCGGGCACCTTATGGTCGTTCTCCTGTGAGTAGATTTTCGAATCCGACGCATAAATGATAGTTAATTGTAACGTTCAGGGACTCCTAAAGACGATGGAACGCTCAAATTGCGTCGAGAGTCAATACATCGACCTCCAGTCGACTTGTATCCAAGGGGATATTGCAGTCTCGTGCACCATATGATCCTTCTCCTGTTAGTAGATTTTCGAATCCGACGCTAAAATAATAGTTAACTGTAACGTTCAGGGCCTCCTAATGCCGATGGAACACTCAAATTGCGTCGAGATTCAATACATCGGCCTCCAGCCGACTTGTCTCCAAGGAGATATTGCTGTCTCGGGCACAATATGATCCTTCTCCTGTGAGTCTAGATTTTCGAATCCGACGCAAAAATGATAGTGAATTGTAACGTTCAGCGCCTCCTAATGACGAAAGAAGACTCAAATTGCGTCGAGATTCAATACATCGTCCTCCAGCCGATTTGTCTCCAAGGGGATATTTCTGTCTCGGGCTCCAAATGGTCCGTCTGCTGTGAGTCTAGATTTTCGAATCCGACGAAAAACTGATAGTTAGTTGTAACATTCAGGGCCTCCTAATGACGATGGAACCCTCAAATTGCGTCGCGATCCAATACATCGTTCTCCAGCCGACTTGTCTCCAAGGGTCTAATGCTGCCTCGGGCACCTTATGGTCGTTCTCCTGTGAGTAGATTTTCGAATCCGACGCATAAATGATAGTCAATTGTAACGTTCAGGGACTCCTAAAGACGATGGAACACTCAAATTGCGTCGAGAGTCAATACATCGACCTCCAGTCGACTTGTATCCAAGGGGATATTGCAGTCTCGTGCACCATATGATCCTTCTCCTGTTAGTAGATTTTCGAATCCGACGCTTAAATGATAGTTAACTGTAACGTTCAGGGCCTCCTAATGCCGATGGAACACTCAAATTGCGTCGAGATTCAATACATCGTCCTCCAGCCGACTTGTCTCCAAGGGTCTATTGCTGCCTCGGGCACCTTATGGTCGTTCTCCTGTGAGTCTAGATTTTAGAATCCGACGCAAAACTGTAGTTAAATGTAATGCTCAGGGCCTCTTAATGGCGATGGAACTCTCAAATTGCGTCGAGAGTCAATACAGCTTCCTCCAGCCGACTTGTCTACAAGGGGATATTGCTGCCTCGGGCTCCATGTGGTCCCTCTCCTGTGAGTCTAGATTTTCGAATCCGACGCGAAACTGATAGTTAATTGTATGGTTCAGGATCTCCTAATGACGATGGAACACTCAAATTGCGTCGAGATTCAATACATCGGCCTCCAGCGGACTTGTTTCCAAGGGGATAATGCTGTCTCGGGCACCATATGATACTTCTCCTGTGAGTCTAGATTTTCGAATCCGACGCAAAAATGATAGAGAATAGTAACGTTCAGCGCCTCCTGATGACGATAGAACTCTCAAATTGCGTCGAGATTTAATACATCGTCCTCCAGATGATTTGTCTCCAAGGGGATATTGCTGCCTCGGGCACCAAATGGTCCGTCTCCTGTGAGTCTGGATTTTTGAATCCGACGCGAAACTGATAGTTAATTGTAACGTTCAGGGCCTCCAAATGACGATGGAGCACTCAAATTGCGTCGCGATTCAATACATCGTCCTCCAGCGGACTGGTCTCCAAGGGGATATTGCTGCATCAGGCACCTTACGGTCCGTCTCCAGTGAGTCTGAATTTTCGAATCCGACGCGAAACTGATAGTTAATTGTAACGTTCAGGGCCTCCTAATGACGATGGAACACTCAAATTGCGTCGAGATTCAATACATCGGCCTCCAGCCGACTTGTCTCCAAGGGTCTAATGCTGCCTCGGGCACCTTATGGTCGTTCTCTTGTAAGTCTAGATATTCGAATCCGACGCAAAACTGATAGTTCATTATAACGTTCAGGGCGACCTAATGACGATGGAACATTCAAATTGCGTCGATATTCAATACATCGGCCTCCAGTCGATTTGTCTCCAAGGGGTATATTGCTGTCTCGAGCACCGTATGAACTTCTCCTGTGAGTAGATTTTCGAATCCGACGCTAAAATGATAGTTAATTGTAACGTTCAGGGCCTTGTAATGACGATGGAACACTCAAATTGCGTCGAGATTCAATACATCGGCCTCCAGCCGACTTGTCTCCAAGGGTCTATTGCTGCCTCGGGCACCATATGGTCGTTCCCCTGTGAGTCTAGATTTTCGAATCCGACGCAAAAATGATAGTTAATTGTAACGTTCAGGGCCTCCTAATGGCGATGGAACTCTCAAATTGCGTCGAGATTCAATACATCGTCCTCCAGCCGACTTGTCTCCAAGGGTCTATTGCTGCCTCGGGCACCTTATGGTCGTTCTCCTGTGAGTAGATTTTCTAATCCGACGCATAAATGATAATTAATTGTAACGTTCAGGGGCTCCTAAAGACGATGGAACACTCAAAATGCGTCGAGAGTCAATACATCGACCTCCAGTCGACTTGTATCCAAGGGGATATTGCAGTCTCGTGCACCATATGATCCTTCTCCTGTTAGTAGATTTTCGAATCGGACGCTAAAATGATAGTTAACTGTAACGTTTAGGGCCTCCTAATGCCGATGGAACACTCAAATTGCGTCGAGATTCAATACATCGGCCTCCAGCCGACTTGTCTCCAAGGGGATATTGCTGTCTCGGGCACAATATGATCCTTCTCCTGTGAGTCTAGATTTTCGAATCCGACGCAAAAATGATAGTGAAATGTAACGTTCAGCGCCTCCTAATGACGGTAGAAGACTCAAATTGCGTCGAGATTCAATACATGGTCCTCCAGCCGATTTGTCTCCAAGGGGATATTGCTGTCTCGGGCACCAAATGGTCCGTCTGTTGTGAGTCTAGATTTTCGAATCCAACGAAAAACTGATAGTTAATTGTAACATTCAGGGCCTCCTAATGACGATGGAACACTCAAATTGCGTCGAGATTCAATACATCGGCCTCCAGCCGACTTGTCTCCAAGGGTCTTATGCTGCCTCGGCACCTTATGGTCGTTCTCTTGTAAGTCTAGATATTCGAATCCGACGCAAAACTGATAGTTCATTATAACGTTCAGGGCGACCTAATGACGATGGAACATTCAAATTGCGTCGATATTCAATACATCGGCCTCCAGTCGATTTGTCTCCAAGGGGTATATTGCTGTCTCGAGCACTGTATGAACTTCTCCTGTGAGTAGATTTTCGAATCCGACGCTAAAATGATAGTTAATTGTAACGTTCAGGGCCTTGTAATGACGATGGAACACTCAAATTGCGTCGAGATTCAATACATCGGCCTCCAGCCGACTTGTCTCCAAGGGTCTATTGCTGCCTCGGGCACCATATGGTCGTTCCCCTGTGATTCTAGATTTTCGAATCCGACGCAAAAATGATAGTTAATTGTAACGTTCAGGGCCTCCTAATGGCGATGGAACTCTCAAATTGCGTCGAGATTCAATACATCGTCCTCCAGCCGACTTGTCTCCAAGGGTCTATTGCTGCCTCGGGCACATTATGGTCGTTCTCCTGTGAGTAGATTTTCGAATCCGACGCATAAATGAGAATTAATTGTAACGTTGAGGGACTCCTAAAGACGATGGAACACTCAAATTGCGTCGAGAGTCAATACATCGACCTCCAGTCGACTTGTATCCAAGGGGATATTGCAGTCTCGTGCACCATATGATCCTTCTCCTGTTAGTAGATTTTCGAATCCGACGCTAAAATGATAGTTAACTGTAACGTTCAGGGCCTCCTAATGCCGATGGAACACTCAAATTGCGTCGAGATTCAATACATCGGCCTCCAGCCGACTTGTCTCCAAGGGGATGTTGCTGTCTCGGGCACAATATGATCCTTCTCCTGTGAGTCTAGATTTTCGAATCCGACGCAAAAATGATAGTTAATTGTAACGTTCAGGGCCTTGTAATGACGATGGAACACTCAAATTGCGTCGCGATCCAATACATCGTCCTCCAGCCGACTTGTCTCCAAGGGTCTATTGCCGCCTCGGGCACCTTATGGTCGTTCTCCTGTGAGTCTAGATATTAGAATCCGACGCAAAACTGTAGTTAAATGTAATGCTCAGGGCCTCTTAATGACGATGGAACACTCAAATTGCGTCGAGAGTCAATACATCTTCCTCCAGCCGACTTGTCTACAAGGGGATATTGCTGCCTCGGGCTCCATGTGGTCCGTCTCCTGTGAGTCTAGATTTTCGAATCCGACGCGAAACTGATAGTTAATTGTAAGGTTCAGGGCCTCCTAATGACGACGGAACACTCAAATTGCGTCGAGATTCAATACATCGGCCTCCAGCGGACTTGTTTCCAAGGGGATAATGCTGTCTCGGGCACCATATGATCCTTCTCCTGTGAGTCTAGATTTTCGAATCCGACGCAAAAATGATAGAGAATAGTAACGTTCAGCGCCTCCTGGTGACGATAGAACTCTCAAATTGCGTCGAGATTTAATACATCGTCCTCCAGATGATTTGTCTCCAAGGGGATATTGCTGCCTCGGGCACCAAATGGTCCGTCTCCTGTGAGTCTGGATTTTTGAATTCGACGCGAAACTGATAGTTAATTGTAACGTTCAGGGCCTCCAAATGACGATGGAGCACTCAAATTGCGTCGCGATTCAATACATCGTCCTCCAGCGGACTGGTCTCCAAGGGGATATTGCTGCATCGGGCACCTTATGGTCCGTCTCCAGTGAGTCTAGATTTTCGAATCCGACGAAAAACTGATAGTTAATTGAAACATTCAGGGCCTCCTAATGACGATGGAACACTCATTTTGCGTCGCGATACAATACATCGTCCTAAAAACCGACTTGTCTCCAAGGGTCAATAGCTGCCACGGGCACCTTGTGATCGTTCTGCTGTGAGTCTAGATTTTCGAACCCGATGCAAAACTGATTTTTAATTATGACGCTCAGGGCCACCTAATGACGAGTGAACACTCAAATTGAGTCGAGATACAATACATCGACCTCTAGCCGACTTGTCTCCAAGGGGATATTGCTGCCTCGGGCTCCATGTGGTCCGTCTCCTGTCAGTCTAGATTTTCGAATCCGACGCGAAACTGATAGTAAATTGTAACGTTCAGGGCCTCCTAATGACGATGGAACACTCAAATTGCGTCGCGATCCAATACATCGTTCTCCAGCCGACTTGTCTCCAAGGGTCTAATGCTGCCTCGGGAACCTTATGGTCGTTCTCCTGTGAGTAGATTTTCGAATCCGACGCATAAATGATAGTTAATAATAACGATCAGGGACTCCTAAAGACGATGGAACACTCAAATTGCGTCGAGATTCAATACATCGGCCTCCAGCCGACTTGTCTCCAAGGGGATATTGCTGTCTCGGGCACAATATGATCCTACTCCTGTGAGTCTAGATTTTCGAATCCGACGCAAAAATGATAGTGAATTGTAACGTTCAGCGCCTCCTAATGACGAAAGAAGACTCAAATTGCGTCGAGATTCAATACATCGTCCTCCGGCCGATTTGTCTCCAAGGGGATATTGCTGTCTCGGGCTCCAAATGGTCCGTCTGCTGTGAGCCTAGCTTTTCGAATCCGACGAAAAACTGATAGTTAGTTGTAACATTCAGGGCCTCCTAATGACGATGGAACACTCAAATTGCGTCGCGATCCAATACATCGTTCTCCAGCCGACTTGTGTCCAAGGGTCTAATGCTGCCTCGGGCACCTTATGGTCGTTCTCCTGTGAGTAGATTTTCGAATCCGACGCATAAATGATAGTCAATTGTAACGTTCAGGGACTCCTAAAGACGATGGTACACTCAAATTGCGTCGAGAGTCAATACATCGACCTCCAGTCGACTTGTATCCAAGGGGATATTGCAGTCTCGTGCACCATATGATCCTTCTCCTGTTAGTAGATTTTCGAATCCGACGCTAAAATGATAGTTAACTGTAACGTTCAGGGCCTCCTAATGCCGATGGAACACTCAAATTGAGTCGAGATTCAATACATCGGCCTCCAGCCGACTTGTCTCCAAGGGTCTATTGCTGCCTCGGGCACCATATGGTCGTTCTCCTGTGAGTCTAGATTTTCGAATCCGACGCTAAAATGGTAGTTAATTGTTACGTTCAGGGCCTCCTATTGGCGATGGAACACTCAAATTGCGTCGCGATTCAATACATCGTCCTCCAGCGGACTGGTCTCCAAGGGGATATTGCTGCATCGGGCACCTTATGGTCCGTCTCCAGTGAGTCTAGATTTTCGAATCCGACGAAAAACTGATAGTTAATTGTAACATTCAGGGCCTCCTAATGACGATGGAACACTCATTTTGCGTCGCGATACAATACATCGTCCTAAAAACCGACTTGTCTCCAAGGGTCAATAGCTGCCACGGGCACCTTGTGATCGTTCTGCTGTGAGTCTAGATTTTCGAACCCGATGCAAAACTGATTTTTAATTATGACGCTCAGGGCCACCTAATGACGAGTGAACACTCAAATTGAGTCGAGATACAATACATCGACCTCTAGCCGACTTGTCTCCAAGGGGATATTGCTGCCTCGGGCTCCATGTGGTCCGTCTCCTGTCAGTCTAGATTTTCGAATCCGACGCGAAACTGATAGTAAATTGTAACGTTCAGGGCCTCCTAATGACGATGGAACAATCAAATTGCGTCGCGATCCAATACATCGTTCTCCAGCCGACTTGTGTCCAAGGGTCTAATGCTGCCTCGGGCACCTTATGGTCGTTCTCCTGTGAGTAGATTTTCGAATCCGACGCATAAATGATAGTCAATTGTAACGTTCAGGGACTCCTAAAGACGATGGTACACTCAAATTGCGTCGAGAGTCAATACATCGACCTCCAGTCGACTTGTATCCAAGGGGATATTGCAGTCTCGTGCACCATATGATCCTTCTCCTGTTAGTAGATTTTCGAATCCGACGCTAAAATGATAGTTAACTGTAACGTTCAGGGCCTCCTAATGCCGATGGAACACTCAAATTGAGTCGAGATTCAATACATCGGCCTCCAGCCGACTTGTCTCCAAGGGTCTATTGCTGCCTCGGGCACCATATGGTCGTTCTCCTGTGAGTCTAGATTTTCGAATCCGACGCTAAAATGGTAGTTAATTGTTACGTTCAGGGCCTCCTATTGGCGATGGAACACTCAAATTGCGTCGAGAGGTAATACATCGACCTCCAGTCGACTTGTATCCAAGGGGATGTTGCAGTCTCGTGCACCATATGATCCTACTCCTGTTAGTAGATTTTCGAATCCGACGCTAAAATGATAGTTAACTGTAACGTTCAGGGCCTCCTAATGCCGATGGAACACTCAAATCGCGTCGAGATTCAATACATCGTCCTCCAGCCGACTTGTCTCCAAGGGTCTATTGCTGCCTCGGGCACCTTATGGTCGTTCTCCTGTGAGTCTAGATTTTAGAATCCGACGCAAAACTGTAGTTAAATGTAATGCTCAGGACCTCTTAATGACGATGGAACACTCAAATTGCGTCGAGAGTCAATACAGCTTCCTCCAGCCGACTTGTCTACAAGGGGATATTGCTGCCTCGGGCTCCATGTGGTCCGTCTCCTGTGAGTCTAGATTTTCGAATCCGACGCGAAACTGATAGTTAATTGTAAGGTTCAGAGCCTCCTAATGACGGTGGAACACTCAAATTGCGTCGAGATTCAATACATCGGCCTCCAGCGGACTTGTTTCCAAGGGGATAATGCTGTCTCGGGCACCATATGATACTTCTCCTGTGAGTCTAGATTTTTGAATCCGACGCAAAAATGATAGAGAATAGTAACGTTCAGCGCCTCCTGATGACGATAGAACTCTCAAATTACATCGAGATTTAATACATCGTCCTCCAGATGATTTGTCTCCAAGGGGATATTGCTGCCTCGGGCACCAAATGGTCCGTCTCCTGTGAGTCTGGATTTTTGAATCCGACGCGAAACTGATAGTTAATTGTAACATTCAGGGCCTCCAAATGACGATGGAGCACTCAAATTGCGTCGCGATTCAATACATCGTCCTCCAGCGGACTGGTCTCCAAGGGGATATTGCTGCATCGGGCACCTTAAGGTCCGTCTCCAGTGAGTCTAGATTTTCGAATCCGACGAAAAACTAATAGTTAATTGTAACATTCAGGGCCTCCTAATGACGATGGAACACTCATTTTGCGTCGCGATCCAATACATCGTCCTAAAAACCGACTTGTCTCCAAGGGTCAATAGCTGCCACGGGCACCTTCTGATCGTTCTGCTGTGAGTCTAGATTTTCGAACCCGATGCAAAACTGATTGTTAATTATGACGCTCAGGGCCACCTAATGACGAGTGACCACTCAAATTGAGTCGAGATTCAATACATCGACCTCTAGCCGACATGTCTCCAAGGGGATATTGCTGCCTCGGGCTCCATGTAGTACGTCTCCTGTGAGTCTAGATTTTCGAATCCGACGCGAAACTGATAGTTAATTGTAACGTTCAGGGCCTCCTAATGACGATGGAACACTCAAATTGCGTCAAGATTCAATACATCGGCCTCCAGCCGACTTGTCTCCAAGGGTCTAATGCTGCCTCGGGCACCTTATGGTCGTTCTCTTGTAAGTCTAGATATTCGAATCCGACGCAAAACTGATAGTTCGTTATAACGTTCAGGGCGACCTAATGACGACGGAACATTCAAATTGCGTCGATATTCAATACATCGGCCTCCAGTCGATTTGTCTCCAAGGGGTATATTGCTGTCTCGAGCACCGTATGAACTTCTCCTGTGAGTAGATTTTCGAATCCGACGCATAAATGATAATTACTTGTAACGTTCAGGGACTCCTAAAGACGATGGAACACTCAAATTGCGTCGAGAGTCAATACATCGACCTCCAGTCGACTTGTATCCAAGGGTATATTGCAGTCTCGTGCACCATATGATCCTTCTCCAGTTAGTAAATTTTCGAATCGGACGCTAAAATGATAGTTAACTGTAACGTTAAGGGCCTCCTAATGCCGATGGAACACTCAAATTGCGTCGAGATTCAGTACATCGGCCTCCAGCCGACTTGTCTCCAAGGGGATATTGCTGTCTCGGGCACAATATGATCCTTCTCCTGTGAGTCTAGATTTTCGAATCCGACGCAAAAATGATAGTGAAATGTAACGTGCAGCGCCTCCTAATGACGATAGAAGACTCAAATTGCGTCGAGATTCAATACATCGTCCTCCAGCCGATTTGTCTCCAAGGGGATATTGCTGTCTCGGGCACCAAATGGTCTGTCTGCTGTGAGTCTAGATTTTCGAATCCGACGAAAAACTGATAGTTAATTGCAACATTCAGGGCCTCCTAATGACGATGGAACACTCAAATTGCGTCGCGATCCAATACATCGTTCTCCAGCCGACTTGTCTCCAAGGGTCTAATGCTGCCTCGGGCACCTTATGGTCCTTCTCCTGTGAGTAAATTTTCGAATCCGACGCAAAATGATAGTTAATTCTAACGTTCAGGGACTTCTAAAGACGATGGAACACTCAAATTGCGTCGAGAGTCAATACATCGACCTCCAGTCGACTTGTATCCAAGGGGATATTGCAGTCTCGTGCACCATATGATCCTTCTCCTGTTAGTAGTTTTTCGAATCCGACGCTAAAATGATGGTTAACTGTAACGTTCAGGGCCTCGTAATGCCGATGGAACACTCAAATTGCGTCGAGATTCAATACATCGGCCTCCAGCCGACTTGTCTCCAAGGGATATTGCTGTCTCGGGCACAATATGATCCTTCTCCTGTGAGTCTAGATTTTCGAATCCGATGCAAAAATGATAGTGAATTGTAACGTTCAGAGCCTCCTAATGACGATAGAAGACTCAAATTGCGTCGAGATTCAATACATCGTCCTCCAGCCGATTTGTCTCCAAGGGGATATTGCTGTCTCGGGCTCCAAATGGTCCGTCTGCTGTGAGTCTAGATTTTCGAATCCGACGAAAAACTGATAGTTAATTGTAACATTCAGGGCCTCCTAATGACGATGGAACACTCAAATTGCGTCGCGATCCAATACATCGTTCTCCAGCCGACTTGTCTCCAAGGGTCTAATGCTGCCTCGGGCACCTTATGGTCGTTCTCCTGTGAGTAGATTTTCGAATCCGACGCATAAATGATAGTTAATTGTAACGTTCAGGGACTCCTAAAGACGATGGAACACTCAAATTGCGTCGAGAGTCAATACATCGACCTCCAGTCGACTTGTATCCAAGGGGATATTGCAGTCTCGTGCGCCATATAATCCTTCTCCTGCTAGTAGATTTTCGAATCCGACGCTAAAATGATAGTTAACTGTAACGTTCAGGGCCTCCTAATGCCGATGGAACACTCAAATTGAGTCGAGATTCAATACATCGTCCTCCAGCCGACTTCTCTCCAAGGGTCTATTGCTGCCTCGGGCACCTTATGGTCGTTCTCCTGTGAGTCTAGATTTTAGAATCCGACGCAAAACTGTAGATAAATGTAATGCTCAGGGCCTCTTAATGACGATGGAACACTCAAATTGCGTCGAGAGTCAATACATCTTCCTCCAGCCGACTTGTCTACAAGGGGTTATTGCTGCCTCGGGCTCCATGTGGTCCGTCTCCTGTGAGTCTAGATTTTCGAATCCGACGCGAAACTGATAGTTTATTGTAAGGTTCAGGGCCTCCTAATGACGATGGAACACTCAAATTGCGTCGAGATTCAATACATCGGCCTCCAGTGGCCTTGTTTCCAAGGGGATAATGCTGTCTCGGGCACCATATGATCCTTCTCCTGTGAGTCTAGATTTTCGAAACCGGCGCAAAAATGATGGAGAATAGTAACGTTCAGCGCCTCCTGATGACGATAGAACTCTCAAATTGCGTCGAGTTTTAGTACATCGTCCTCCAGATGATTTGTCTCCAAGGGGATATTCCTGCCTCGGGCACCAAATGGTCCGTCCCCTGTGAGTCTGGATTTTTGAATCCGACGCGAAACTGATAGTTAATTGTAACATTCAGTGCCTCCTAATGACGATGGAACACTCATTTTGCCTCGCGATCCAATACATCGTCCTAAAAACCGACTTGTCTCCAAGGGTCAATAGCTGCCACGGGCACCTTGTGATCGTTCTGCTGCGAGTCTAGATTTTCGAACCCGATGCAAAACTGATTGTTAAGTATGACGCTCAGGGCCACCTAATGACGAGTGAACACTCAAATTGAGTCGAGATTCAATACATCGACCTCCAGTCGACTTGTATCCAAGGGGATATTGCAGTCTCGTGCACCATATGATCCTACTCCTGTTAGTAGATTTTCGAATCCGACGCTAAAATGATAGTTAACTGTAACGTTCAGGGCCTCCTAATGCCGATGGAACACTCAAATTGAGTCGAGATTCAATACATCGGCCTCCAGCCGACTTGTCTCCAAGGGTCTATTGCTGCCTCGGGCACCATATGGTCGTTCTCCTGTGAGTCTAGATTTTCGAATCCGACGCTAAAATGGTAGTTAATTGTTACGTTCAGGGCCTCCTATTGGCGATGGAACACTCAAATTGCGTCGAGAGTCAATACATCGACCTCCAGTCGACTTGTATCCAAGGGGATATTGCAGTCTCGTGCACCATATGATCCTACTCCTGTTAGTAGATTTTCGAATCCGACGCTAAAATGATAGTTAACTGTAACGTTCAGGGCCTCCTAATGCCGATGGAACACTCAAATTGCGTCGAGATTCAATACATCGTCCTCCAGCCGACTTGTCTCCAAGGGTCTATTGCTGCCTCGGGCACCTTATGGTCGTTCTCCTGTGAGTCTAGATTTTAGAATCCAACGCAAAACTGTAGTTAAATGTAATGCTCAGGACCTCTTAATGACGATGGAACACTCAAATTGCGTCGAGAGTCAATACAGCTTCCTCCAGCCGACTTGTCTACAAGGGGATATTGCTGCCTCGGGCTCCATGTGGTCCGTCTCCTGTGAGTCTAGATTTTCGAATCCGACGCGAAACTGATAGTTAATTGTAAGGTTCAGAGCCTCCTAATGACGGTGGAACACTCAAATTGCGTCGAGATTCAATACATCGGCCTCCAGCGGACTTGTTTCCAAGGGGATAATGCTGTCTCGGGCACCATATGATACTTCTCCTGTGAGTCTAGATTTTTGAATCCGACGCAAAAATGATAGAGAATAGTAACGTTCAGCGCCTCCTGATGACGATAGAACTCTCAAATTACATCGAGATTGAATACATCGTCCTCCAGATGATTTGTCTCCAAGGGGATATTGCTGCCTCGGGCACCAAATGGTCCGTCTCCTGTGAGTCTGGATTTTTGAATCCGACGCGAAACTGATAGTTAATTGTAACGTTCAGGGCCTCCAAATGACGATGGAGCACTCAAATTGCGTCGCGATTCAATACATCGTCCTCCAGCGGACTGGTCTCCAAGGGGATATTGCTGCATCGGGCACCTTAAGGTCCGTCTCCAGTGAGTCTAGATTTTCGAATCCGACGAAAAACTAATAGTTAATTGTAACATTCAGGGCCTCCTAATGACGATGGAACACTCTTTCTGCGTCGCGATCCAATACATCGTCCTAAAAACCGACTTGTCTCCAAGGGTCAATAGCTGCCACGGGCACCTTGTGATCGTTCTGCTGTGAGTCTAGATTTTCGAACCCGATGCAAAACTGATTGTTAATTATGACGCTCAGGGCCACCTAATGACGAGTGAACACTCAAATTGAGTCGAGATTCAATACATCGACCTCTAGCCGACTTGTCTCCAAGGGGATATTGCTGCCTCGGGCTCCATGTAGTCCGTCTCCTGTGAGTCTAGATTTTCGAATCCGACGCGAAACTGATAGTTAATTGTAACGTTCAGGGCCTCCTAATGACGATGGAACACTCAAATTGCGTCAAGATTCAATACATCGGCCTCCAGCCGACTTGTCTCCAAGGGTCTAATGCTGCCTCGGGCACCTTATGGTCGTTCTCTTGTAAGTCTAGATATTCGAATCCGACGCAAAACTGATAGTTCGTTATAACGTTCAGGGCGACCTAATGACGACGGAACATTCAAATTGCGTCGATATTCAATACATCGGCCTCCAGCCGACTTGTCTCCAAGGGTATATTGCAGTCTCGTGCACCATATGATCCTTCTCCAGTTAGTAAATTTTCGAATCGGACGCTAAAATGATAGTTAACTGTAACGTTAAGGGCCTCCTAATGCCGATGGAACACTCAAATTGCGTCGAGATTCAGTACATCGGCCTCCAGCCGACTTGTCTCCAAGGGGATATTGCTGTCTCGGGCACAATATGATCCTTCTCCTGTGAGTCTAGATTTTCGAATCCGACGCAAAAATGATAGTGAAATGTAACGTGCAGCGCCTCCTAATGACGATAGAAGACTCAAATTGCGTCGAGATTCAATACATCGTCCTCCAGCCGATTTGTCTCCAAGGGGATATTGCTGTCTCGGGCACCAAATGGTCTGTCTGCTGTGAGTCTAGATTTTCGAATCCGACGAAAAACTGATAGTTAATTGCAACATTCAGGGCCTCCTAATGACGATGGAACACTCAAATTGCGTCGCGATCCAATACATCGTTCTCCAGCCGACTTGTCTCCAAGGGTCTAATGCTGCCTTGGGCACCTTATGGTCCTTCTCCTGTGAGTATATTTTCGAATCCGACGCAAAAATGATAGTTAATTGTAACGTTCAGGGACTCCTAAAGACGATGGAACACTCAAATTGCGTCGAGAGTCAATACATCGACCTCCAGTCGACTTGTATCCAAGGGGATATAGCAGTCTCGTGCGCCATATAATCCTTCTCCTGCTAGTAGATTTTCGAATCCGACGCTAAAATGATAGTTAACTGTAACGTTCAGGGCCTCCTAATGCCGATGGAACACTCAAATTGAGTCGAGATTCAATACATCGTCCTCCAGCCGACTTGTCTCCAAGGGTCTATTGCTGCCTCGGGCACCTTATGGTCGTTCTCCTGTGAGTCTAGATTTTAGAATCCGACGCAAAACTGTAGATAAATGTAATGCTCAGGGCCTCTTAATGACGATGGAACACTCAAATTGCGTCGAGAGTCAATACATCTTCCTCCAGCCGACTTGTCTACAAGGGGATATTGCTGCCTCGGGCTCCATGTGGTCCGTCTCCTGTGAGTCTAGATTTTCGAATCCGACGCGAAACTGATAGTTTATTGTAAGGTTCAGGGCCTCCTAATGACGATGGAACACTCAAATTGCGTCGAGATTCAGTACATCGGCCTCCAGTGGCCTTGTTTCCAAGGGGATAATGCTGTCTCGGGCACCATATGATCCTTCTCCTGTGAGTCTAGATTTTCGAAACCGGCGCAAAAATGATAGAGAATAGTAACGTTCAGCGCCTCCTGATGACGATAGAACTCTCAAATTGCGTCGAGTTTTAGTACATCGTCCTCCAGATGATTTGTCTCCAAGGGGATATTCCTGCCTCGGGCACCAAATGGTCCGTCCCCTGTGAGTCTGGATTTTTGAATCCGACGCGAAACTGATAGTTAATTGTAACATTCAGTGCCTCCTAATGACGATGGAACACTCATTTTGCCTCGCGATCCAATACATCGTCCTAAAAACCGACTTGTCTCCAAGGGTCAATAGCTGCCACGGGCACCTTGTGATCGTTCTGCTGTGAGTCTAGATTTTCGAACCCGATGCAAAACTGATTGTTAAGTATGACGCTCAGGGCCACCTAATGACGAGTGAACACTCAAATTGAGTCGAGATTCAATACATCGACCTCCAGTCGACTTGTATCCAAGGGGATATTGCAGTCTCGTGCACCATATGATCCTACTCCTGTTAGTAGATTTTCGAATCCGACGCTAAAATGATAGTTAACTGTAACGTTCAGGGCCTCCTAATGCCGATGGAACACTCAAATTGAGTCGAGATTCAATACATCGGCCTCCAGCCGACTTGTCTCCAAGGGTCTATTGCTGCCTCGGGCACCATATGGTCGTTCTCCTGTGAGTCTAGATTTTCGAATCCGACGCTAAAATGGTAGTTAATTGTTACGTTCAGGGCCTCCTATTGGCGATGGAACACTCAAATTGCGTCGAGAGTCAATACATCGACCTCCAGTCGACTTGTATCCAAGGGGATATTGCAGTCTCGTGCACCATATGATCCTACTCCTGTTAGTAGATTTTCGAATCCGACGCTAAAATGATAGTTAACTGTAACGTTCAGGGCCTCCTAATGCCGATGGAACACTCAAATTGCGTCGAGATTCAATACATCGTCCTCCAGCCGACTTGTCTCCAAGGGTCTATTGCTGCCTCGGGCACCTTATGGTCGTTCTCCTGTGAGTCTAGATTTCAGAATCCGACGCAAAACTGTAGTTAAATGTAATGCTCAGGACCTCTTAATGACGATGGAACACTCAAATTGCGTCGAGAGTCAATACAGCTTCCTCCAGCCGACTTGTCTACAAGGGGATATTGCTGCCTCGGGCTCCATGTGGTCCGTCTCGTGTGAGTCTAGATTTTCGAATCCGACGCGAAACTGACAGTTAATTGTAAGGTTCAGAGCCTCCTAATGACGGTGGAACACTCAAATTGCGTCGAGATTCAATACATCGGCCTCCAGCGGACTTGTTTCCAAGGGGATAATGCTGTCTCGGGCACCATATGATACTTCTCCTGTGAGTCTAGATTTTTGAATCCGACGCAAAAATGATAGAGAATAGTAACGTTCAGCGCCTCCTGATGACGATAGAACTCTCAAATTACATCGAGATTTAATACATCGTCCTCCAGATGATTTGTCTCCAAGGGGATATTGCTGCCTCGGGCACCAAATGGTCCGTCTCCTGTGAGTCTGGATTTTTGAATCCGACGCGAAACTGATAGTTAATTGTAACGTTCAGGGCCTCCAAATGACGATGGAGCACTCAAATTGCGTCGCGATTCGATACATCGTCCTCCAGCGGACTGGTCTCCAAGGGGATATTGCTGCATCGGGCACCTTAAGGTCCGTCTCCAGTGAGTCTAGATTTTCGAATCCGACGAAAAACTAATAGTTAATTGTAACATTCAGGGCCTCCTAATGACGATGGAACACTCATTCTGCGTCGCGATCCAATACATCGTCCTAAAAACCGACTTGTCTCCAAGGGTCAATAGCTGCCACGGGCACCTTGTGATCGTTCTGCTGTGAGTCTAGATTTTCGAACCCGATGCAAAACTGATTGTTAATTATGACGCTCAGGGCCACCTAATGACGAGTGAACACTCAAATTGAGTCGAGATTCAATACATCGACCTCTAGCCGACTTGTCTCCAAGGGGATATTGCTGCCTCGGGCTCCATGTAGTCCGTCTCCTGTGAGTCTAGATTTTCGAATCCGACGCGAAACTGATAGTTAATTGTAACGTTCAGGGCCTCCTAATGACGATGGAACACTCAAATTGCGTCAAGATTCAATACATCGGCCTCCAGCCGACTTGTCTCCAAGGGTCTAATGCTGCCTCGGGCACCTTATGGTCGTTCTCTTGTAAGTCTAGATATTCGAATCCGACGCAAAACTGATAGTTCGTTATAACGTTCAGGGCGACCTAATGACGACGGAACATTCAAATTGCGTCGATATTCAATACATCGGCCTCCAGCCGACTTGTCTCCAAGGGTATATTGCAGTCTCGTGCACCATATGATCCTTCTCCAGTTAGTAAATTTTCGAATCGGACGCTAAAATGATAGTTAACTGTAACGTTAAGGGCCTCCTAATGCCGATGGAACACTCAAATTGCGTCGAGATTCAGTACATCGGCCTCCAGCCGACTTGTCTCCAAGGGGATATTGCTGTCTCGGGCACAATATGATCCTTCTCCTGTGAGTCTAGATTTTCGAATCCGACGCAAAAATGATAGTGAAATGTAACGTGCAGCGCCTCCTAATGACGATAGAAGACTCAAATTGCGTCGAGATTCAATACATCGTCCTCCAGCCGATTTGTCTCCAAGGGGATATTGCTGTCTCGGGCACCAAATGGTCTGTCTGCTGTGAGTCTAGATTTTCGAATCCGACGAAAAACTGATAGTTAATTGCAACATTCAGGGCCTCCTAATGACGATGGAACACTCAAATTGCGTCGCGATCCAATACATCGTTCTCCAGCCGACTTGTCTCCAAGGGTCTAATGCTGCCTTGGGCACCTTATGGTCCTTCTCCTGTGAGTAAATTTTCGAATCCGACGCAAAAATGATAGTTAATTGTAACGTTCAGGGACTCCTAAAGACGATGGAACACTCAAATTGCGTCGAGAGTCAATACATCGACCTCCAGTCGACTTGTATCCAAGGGGATATTGCAGTCTCGTGCGCCATATAGTCCTTCTCCTGCTAGTAGATTTTCGAATCCGACGCTAAAATGATAGTTAACTGTAACGTTCAGGGCCTCCTAATGCCGATGGAACACTCAAATTGAGTCGAGATTCAATACATCGTCCTCCAGCCGACTTGTCTCCAAGGGTCTATTGCTGCCTCGGGCACCTTATGGTCGTTCTCCTGTGAGTCTAGATTTTAGAATCCGACGCAAAACTGTAGATAAATGTAATGCTCAGGGCCTCTTAATGACGATGGAACACTCAAATTGCGTCGAGAGTCAATACATCTTCCTCCAGCCGACTTGTCTACAAGGGGATATTGCTGCCTCGGGCTCCATGTGGTCCGTCTCCTGTGAGTCTAGATTTTCGAATCCGACGCGAAACTGATAGTTTATTGTAAGGTTCAGGGCCTCCTAATGACGATGGAACACTCAAATTGCGTCGAGATTCAATACATCGGCCTCCAGTGGCCTTGTTTCCAAGGGGATAATGCTGTCTCGGGCACCATATGATCCTTCTCCTGTGAGTCTAGATTTTCGAAACCGGCGCAAAAATGATGGAGAATAGTAACGTTCAGCGCCTCCTGATGACGATAGAACTCTCAAATTGCGTCGAGTTTTAGTACATCGTCCTCCAGATGATTTGTCTCCAAGGGGATATTCCTGCCTCGGGCACCAAATGGTCCGTCCCCTGTGAGTCTGGATTTTTGAATCCGACGCGAAACTGATAGTTAATTGTAACATTCAGGGCCTCCAAATGACGATGGAGCACTCAAATTGCGTCGCGATTCAATACATCGTCCTCCAGCGGACTGGTCTCCAAGGGGATATTGCTGCATCGGGCACCTTATGGTCCGTCTCCAGTGAGTCTAGATTTTCGAGTCCGACGAAAAACTGATAGTTAATTGTAACATTCAGTGCCTCCTAATGACGATGGAACACTCATTTTGCCTCGCGATCCAATACATCGTCCTAAAAACCGACTTGTCTCCAAGGGTCAATAGCTGCCACGGGCACCTTGTGATCGTTCTGCTGTGAGTCTAGATTTTCGAACCCGATGCAAAACTGATTGTTAAGTATGACGCTCAGGGCCACCTAATGACGAGTGAACACTCAAATTGAGTCGAGATTCAATACATCGACCTCAGTCGACTTGTATCCAAGGGGATATTGCAGTCTCGTGCACCATATGATCCTACTCCTGTTAGTAGATTTTCGAATCCGACGCTAAAATGATAGTTAACTGTAACGTTCAGGGACTCCTAATGCCGATGGAACACTCAAATTGAGTCGAGATTCAATACATCGGCCTCCAGCCGACTTGTCTCCAAGGGTCTATTGCTGCCTCGGGCACCATATGGTCGTTCTCCTGTGAGTCTAGATTTTCGAATCCGACGCTAAAATGGTAGTTAATTGTTACGTTCAGGGCCTCCTATTGGCGATGGAACACTCAAATTGCGTCGAGAGTCAATACATCGACCTCCAGTCGACTTGTATCCAAGGGGATATTGCAGTCTCGTGCACCATATGATCCTACTCCTGTTAGTAGATTTTCGAATCCGACGCTAAAATGATAGTTAACTGTAACGTTCAGGGCCTCCTAATGCCGATGGAACACTCAAATTGCGTCGAGATTCAATACATCGTCCTCCAGCCGACTTGTCTCCAAGGGTCTATTGCTGCCTCGGGCACCTTATGGTCGTTCTCCTGTGAGTCTAGATTTTACAATCCGACGCAAAACTGTAGTTAAATGTAATGCTCAGGACCTCTTAATGACGATGGAACACTCAAATTGCGTCGAGAGTCAATACAGCTTCCTCCAGCCGACTTGTCTACAAGGGGATATTGCTGCCTCGGGCTCCATGTGGTCCGTCTCCTGTGAGTCTAGATTTTCGAATCCGACGCGAAACTGATAGTTAATTGTAAGGTTCAGAGCCTCCTAATGACGGTGGAACACTCAAATTGCGTCGAGATTCAATACATCGGCCTCCAGCGGACTTGTTTCCAAGGGGATAATGCTGTCTCGGGCACCATATGATACTTCTCCTGTGAGTCTAGATTTTTGAATCCGACGCAAAAATGATAGAGAATAGTAACGTTCAGCGCCTCCTGATGGCGATAGAACTCTCAAATTACATCGAGATTTAATACATCGTCCTCCAGATGATTTGTCTCCAAGGGGATATTGCTGCCTCGGGCACCAAATGGTCCGTCTCCTGTGAGTCTGGATTTTTGAATCCGACGCGAAACTGATAGTTAATTGTAACGTTCAGGGCCTCCAAATGACGATGGAGCACTCAAATTGCGTCGCGATTCAATACATCGTCCTCCAGCGGACTGGTCTCCAAGGGGATATTGCTGCATCGGGCACCTTAAGGTCCGTCTCCAGTGAGTCTAGATTTTCGAATCCGACGAAAAACTAATAGTTAATTGTAACATTCAGGGCCTCCTAATGACGATGGAACACTCATTCTGCGTCGCGATCCAATACATCGTCCTAAAAACCGACTTGTCTCCAAGGGTCAATAGCTGCCACGGGCACCTTGTGATCGTTCTGCTGTGAGTCTAGATTTTCGAACCCGATGCAAAACTGATTGTTAATTATGACGCTCAGGGCCACCTAATGACGAGTGAACACTCAAATTGAGTCGAGATTCAATACATCGACCTCTAGCCGACTTGTCTCCAAGGGGATATTGCTGCCTCGGGCTCCATGTAGTCCGTCTCCTGTGAGTCTAGATTTTCGAATCCGACGCGAAACTGATAGTTAATTGTAACGTTCAGGGCCTCCTAATGACGATGGAACACTCAAATTGCGTCAAGATTCAATACATCGGCCTCCAGCCGACTTGTCTCCAAGGGTCTAATGCTGCCTCGGGCACCTTATGGTCGTTCTCTTGTAAGTCTAGATATTCGAATCCGACGCAAAACTGATAGTTCGTTATAACGTTCAGGGCGACCTAATGACGACGGAACATTCAAATTGCGTCGATATTCAATACATCGGCCTCCAGCCGACTTGTCTCCAAGGGTATATTGCAGTCTCGTGCACCATATGATCCTTCTCCAGTTAGTAAATTTTCGAATCGGACGCTAAAATGATAGTTAACTGTAACGTTAAGGGCCTCCTAATGCCGATGGAACACTCAAATTGCGTCGAGATTCAGTACATCGGCCTCCAGCCGACTTGTCTCCAAGGGGATATTGCTGTCTCGGGCACAATATGATCCTTCTCCTGTGAGTCTAGATTTTCGAATCCGACGCAAAAATGATAGTGAAATGTAACGTGCAGCGCCTCCTAATGACGATAGAAGACTCAAATTGCGTCGAGATTCAATACATCGTCCTCCAGCCGATTTGTCTCCAAGGGGATATTGCTGTCTCGGGCACCAAATGGTCTGTCTGCTGTGAGTCTAGATTTTCGAATCCGACGAAAAACTGATAGTTAATTGCAACATTCAGGGCCTCCTAATGACGATGGAACACTCAAATTGCGTCGCGATCCAATACATCGTTCTCCAGCCGACTTGTCTCCAAGGGTCTAATGCTGCCTTGGGCACCTTATGGTCCTTCTCCTGTGAGTAAATTTTCGAATCCGACGCAAAAATGATAGTTAATTCTAACGTTCAGGGACTTCTAAAGACGATGGAACACTCAAATTGCGTCGAGAGTCAATACATCGACCTCCAGTCGACTTGTATCCAAGGGGATATTGCAGTCTCGTGCACCATATGATCCTTCTCCTGTTAGTAGTTTTTCGAATCCGACGCTAAAATGATGGTTAACTGTAACGTTCAGGGCCTCGTAATGCCGATGGAACACTCAAATTGCGTCGAGATTCAATACATCGGCCTCCAGCCGACTTGTCTCCAAGGGATATTGCTGTCTCGGGCACAATATGATCCTTCTCCTGTGAGTCTAGATTTTCGAATCCGATGCAAAAATGATAGTGAATTGTAACGTTCAGCGCCTCCTAATGACGATAGAAGACTCAAATTGCGTCGAGATTCAATACATCGTCCTCCAGCCGATTTGCCTCCAAGGGGATATTGCTGTCTCTGGCTCCAAATGGTCCGTCTGCTGTGAGTCTAGATTTTCGAATCCGACGAAAAACTGATAGTTAATTGTAACATTCAGGGCCTCCTAATGACGATGGAACACTCAAATTGCGTCGCGATCCAATACATCGTTCTCCAGCCGACTTGTCTCCAAGGGTCTAATGCTGCCTCGGGCACCTTATGGTCGTTCTCCTGTGAGTAGATTTTCGAATCCGACGCATAAATGATAGTTAATTGTAACGTTCAGGGACTCCTAAAGACGATGGAACACTCAAATTGCGTCGAGAGTCAATACATCGACCTCCAGTCGACTTGTATCCAAGGGGATATTGCAGTCTCGTGCGCCATATAATCCTTCTCCTGCTAGTAGATTTTCGAATCCGACGCTAAAATGATAGTTAACTGTAACGTTCAGGGCCTCCTAATGCCGATGGAACACTCAAATTGAGTCGAGATTCAATACATCGTCCTCCAGCCGACTTGTCTCCAAGGGTCTATTGCTGCCTCGGGCACCTTATGGTCGTTCTCCTGTGAGTCTAGATTTTAGAATCCGACGCAAAACTGTAGATAAATGTAATGCTCAGGGCCTCTTAATGACGATGGAACACTCAAATTGCGTCGAGAGTCAATACATCTTCCTCCAGCCGACTTGCCTACAAGGGGATATTGCAGCCTCGGGCTACATGTGGTCCGTCTCCTGTGAGTCTAGATTTTCGAATCCGACGCGAAACTGATAGTTTATTGTAAGGTTCAGGGCCTCCTAATGACGATGGAACACTCAAATTGCGTCGAGATTCAATACATCGGCCTCCAGTGGCCTTGTTTCCAAGGGGATAATGCTGTCTCGGGCACCATATGATCCTTCTCCTGTGAGTCTAGATTTTCGAAACCGGCGCAAAAATGATAGAGAATAGTAACGTTCAGCGTCTCCTGATGACGACAGAACTCTCAAATTGCGTCGAGTTTTAATACATCGTCCTCCAGATGATTTGTCTCCAAGGGGATATTCCTGCCTCGGGCACCAAATGGTCCGTCTCCTGTGAGTCTGGATTTTTGAATCCGACGCGAAACTGATAGTTAATTGTAACATTCAGGGCCTCCAAATGACGATGGAGCACTCAAATTGCGTCGCGATTCAATACATCGTCCTCCAGCGGACTGGTCTCCAAGGGGATATTGCTGCATCGGGCACCTTATGGTCCGTCTCCAGTGAGTCTAGATTTTCGAGTCCGACGAAAAACTGATAGTTAATTGTAACATTCAGTGCCTCCTAATGACGATGGAACACTCATTTTGCCTCGCGATCCAATACATCGTCCTAAAAACCGACTTGTCTAAAACGGTCAATAGCTGCCACGGGCACCTTGTGATCGTTCTGCTGTGAGTCTAGATTTTCGAACCCGATGCAAAACTGATTGTTAAGTATGACGCTCAGGGCCACCTAATGACGAGTGAACACTCAAATTGAGTCGAGATTCAATACATCGAACTCCAGCCGACTTGTCTCCAAGGGTCTAATGCTGCCTCGGGCACCTTATGGTCGTTCTCTTGTAAGTCTAGATTTTCGAATCCGACGCAAAACTGATAGTTCATTATAACGTTCAGGGCGACCTAATGACGATGGAACATTCAAATTGCGTCGATATTCAATACATCGGCCTCCAGTCGATTTGTCTCCAAGGGGTATATTGCTGTCTCGAGCACCGTATGAACTTCTCCTGTGGATAGATTTTCGAATCCGACGCTAAAATGATAGTTAATTGTAACGTTCAGGGCCTTGTAATGACGATGGAACACTCAAATTGCGTCGAGATTCAATACATCGGCCTCCAGCCGACTTGTCTCCAAGGGTCTATTGCTGCCTCGGGCACCATATGGTCGTTCTCCTGTGAGTCTAGATTTTCGAATCCGACGCAAAAATGATAGTTAATTGTAACGTTCAGGGCCTCCTAATGGCGATCGAACTCTCAAATTGCGTCGAGATTCAATACATCGTCCTCCAGCCGACTTGTCTCCAAGGGTCTATTGCTGCCTCGGGCACCTTATGGTCGTTCTCCTGTGAGTAGATTTTCGAATCCGACGCATAAATGATAATTAATTGTAACGTTGAGGGACTCCTAAAGACGATGGAACACTCAAATTGCGTCGAGAGTCAATACATCGACCTCCAGTCGACTTGTATCCAAGGGGATATTTCAGTCTCGTGCACCATATGATCCTTCTCCTGTTAGTAGATTTTCGAATCGGACGCTAAAATGATAGTTAACTGTAACGTTTAGGGCCACCTAATGCCGATGGAACACTCAAATTGCGTCGAGATTCAATACATCGGCCTCCAGCCGACTTGTCTCCAAGGGTCTATTGCTGCCTCGGTCACCTCATGGTCGTTCTCCTGTGAGTCTAGATTTTAGAATCCGACGCAAAACTGTAGTTAAATGTAATGCTCAGGGCCTCTTAATGACGATGGAATACTCAAATTGCGTCGTGAGTCAATACATCTTCCTCCAGCCGACTTGTCTACAAGGGGATATTGCTGCCACGGGCTCCATGTGGTCCGTCTCCTGTGAGTCTAGATTTTCGAATCCGACGCGAAACTGATAGCTAATTGTAGGGTTCAGGGCCTCCTAATGACGATGGAACACTCAAATTGCGTCGAGATTCAATACATCGTCCTCCAGCTGATTTGTCTCCAAGTGGATATTGCTGCCTCGGGCACCAAATGGTCCGTCTCCTGTGAGTCTGAATTTTTGAATCCGACGCGAAACTGATAGTTAATTGTAACGGTCAGGGCCTCCAAATAACGATGGAGCACTCAAATTGCGTCGCGATTCAATACATCGTCCTCCAGCGGACTGGTCTCCAAGGGGATATTGCTGCATCGGGCACCTTATGGTCCGTCTCCAGTGAGTCTACATTTTCGAATCCGACGAAAAAATGATAGTTAATTGTAACATTCAGGGCCTCCTAATGACGATGGAACACTCATTTTGCGTCGCGATCCAATACATCGTCCTCCAGCCGAATTGTCTCCAAGGGTCAATTGCTGCCACGGGCACCATGTGATCGTTCTGCTGTGAGTCTAGATTTTCTACCCGATGCAAAACTGATTGTTAATTATAACGTTCAGGCCACCTAATGACGATGGAACACTCAAATTGAGTCGAGATTCAATACATCGACCTCTAGCCGACTTGTCTCCAAGGGGATATTGCATCCTCGGGCTCCATGTGGTCCGTCTCCTGTGAGTCTAGATTTTCGAATCCGACGCGAAACTGATAGTTAATTGTAACGTTCAGGGCCTCCTAATGACGATGGAACACTCAAATTGCGTCGAGATTCAATACATCGGCCTCCAGCCGACTCGTCTCCAAGGGGATATTGCTGTCTCGGGCTCCAAATGGTCCGTCTGCTGTGAGTCTAGATTTTCGAATCCGACGCTAAAATGATAGTTAACTGTAACGTTCAGGGCCTCCTAATGCCGATGGAACACTCAAATTGCGTCGAGATTCAATACATCGGCCTCCAGCCGACTCGTCTCCAAGGGGATAATGCTGTCTCGGGCTCCAAATGGTCCGTCTGCTGTGAGTCTAGACTTTCGAATCCGACGCAAAACTGATAGTACATTATAACGTTCAGGGCGACCTAATGACGATGAACATTCAAATTGCGTCGATATTCAATACATCGGCCTCCAGTCGATTTGTCTCCAAGGGGTATATTGCTGTCTCGAGCACCGTATGAACTTCTCCTGTGAGTAGATTTTCGAATCCGACGCTAAAATGATAGTTAATTGTAACGTTCAGCGCCTCCTAATGACGATAGAAGACTCAAATTGCGTCGAGATTCAATACATCGTCCTCCAGCCGATTTGTCTCCAAAGGGATATTGCTGTCTCGGGCACCAAATGGTCCGTCTGCTGTGTGTCTAGATTTTCGAATCCGACGAAAAACTGATAGTTAATTGTAACATTCAGGGCCTCCTAATGACGATGGAACACTCAAATTGCGTCGCGAGCCAATACATCGTTCTCCAGCCGACTTGTCTCCAAGGGTCTAATGCTGCCTTGGGCACCTTATGGTCGTTCTCCTGTGAGTAGATTTTCGAATCCGACGCAAAAATGATAGTTAATTGTAACGTTCAGGGCCTTGTTATGACGATGGAACACTCAAATTGCGTCGCGATCCAATACATCGTCCTCCAACCGACTTGTCTCCAAGGGTCTAATGCTGCCTCGGGCACCTTATGGTCGTTCTCTTGGACGTCTAGATTTTCGAATCCGACGCAAAAATGATAGTGAATAGTAACGTTCAGCGCCTCCTGATGACGATAGAGTTCTCAAATTGCGTCGAGATTCAATACATCGTCCTCCAGCCGACTTTTCTCCAAGGGTCTATTGCTGCCTCTGTCACCTTATGGTCGTTCTCCTGTGAGTCTAGATTTTAGAATCCGACGCAAAACTGTAGTTAAATGTAATGCTCAGGGCCTCTTAATGACGATGGAACACTCAAATTGCGTCGCGATCCAATACATCGTCCTCCAACCGACTTGTCTCCAAGGGTCTAATGCTGCCTCGGGCACTTTATGGTCGTTCTCTTGTACGTCTTGATTTTCGAATCCGACGCAAAAATGATAGTGAATAGTAACGTTCAGCGCCTCCTGATGACGATAGAACTCTCAAATTGCGTCGAGATTCAATACATCGTCCTCCAGCCGATTTGTCTCCAAGGGGATATTGCTGTCTCGGGCACCAAATGGTCCGTCTGCTGTGAGTTTAGATTTTCGAATCCGACGAAAAACTGATAGTTAATTGTAACATTCAGGGCCTCCTAATGACGATGGAGCACTCAAATTGCGTCGCGATTCAATACATCGTACTCCAGCGGACTGGTCTCCAAGGGGATATTGCTGCATCGGGCACCTTATGGTCCGTCTCCAGCGAGTCTAGATTTTCGAATCCGACGAAAAAATGATAGTTAATTGTAACATTCAGGGCCTCCTAATGACGATGGAACACTCATTTTGCGTCGCGATCCAATACATCGTCCTAGAAACCGACTTGCTTCCAAGGGTCAATAGCTGCCACGGGCACCTTGTGATCGTTCTGCTGTGAGTCTAGATTTTCGAGCCCGATGCAAAACTGATTGTTAATTATAACGTTCAGGCCACCTAATGACGATGGAACACTCAAATTGAGTCGAGATTCAATACATCGACCTCTAGCCGACTTGTCTCCAAGGGGATATTGCTGCCTCGGGCTCCATGTGGTCCGTCTCCTGTGAGTCTAGATTTTCGAATCCGACGCTTAACTGATAGTTAATTGTAACGTTCAGGGCCTCCGAAGGACGATGGAACACTCAAATTGCGTCGAGATTCAATACATCGGCCTCCAGCCGACTTGTCTCCAAGGGGATATTGCTGCCTCGGGATCCATGTGGTCCGTCTCCTGTGCGTCTAGATTTTCGAATCCGACGCGAAACTGATAGATAATTCTAACGTTCAATGCCTCCTAATGACGATGGAACTCTGAAATTGCGTCGAGATCCAATACATCGGCCTCCAGCCGACTTGTCTCCAAGGGGATATCGCTGCCTCGGGCACCACATGGTCCGACTCCGGTGATTCTACGTCTTCGAATCCGACGCAAAACTCATAGTTAATTGTAACGTTCAGGGCCTCCTATTGGCGATTGAACACTCAAATTGCGTCGAGATCCAATACATCGACCTCCAGCCGACTTGTCTCCATGGGGATATTACTGCGTCCGGCCTCTTATGTTCGCTCTCATGTGAGTCTAGATTTTCGAATCCGACGCGAAACTGATTGTTAATTGTAACGTTCAGGGCTTCCTAATGACGATGGAACACTCAAATTGCCTCGAGATTCAATACATCGGCATTCAGCCGATTTTTCTCCAAGGGTCTATTGATGCCTCGGGCACCGTATGGTCTTTCCCCTGTGAGTCAACATTTTAGAATCCGACGCAAAACTGATAGTTAAATGTAATGCTCAGGGCCTCTTCATGACGATGGAACACTCAAATTGCGTCGAGAGTCAATACATCTTCCTCCAGCCGACTTGTCTACAAGGGGATATTGCTGCCTCGGGCATCATGTGGTCCGTCTCCTGTGAGTCTAGATTTTCGAATCCGACGCGAAACTGATAGTTAATTGTAACGTTCAGGGCCTCCTAATGACGATGGAACACTCAAATTGCGTCGCGATCTAATACATCGTCCTCCAGCCGACTTGTCTCCAAGGGTCTAATGCTGCCTCGGGCACCTTATGGTCGTTCTATTGTAAGTCTAGATTTTCGAATCCGACGGAAAAATGATAGTTAATTGTAACGTTCAGGGCCTCCTATTGGCGATGGAACACTCAAATTGCGTCGAGATTCAATACATCGACCTCCAGCCGACTTGTCTCCAAGGGTCTATTGCTGCCTCGGGCACCATATGGTCGTTCTCCTGTGAGTCTAGATTTTCGAATCCGACGCAAAAATGATAGTTAATTGTAACGTTCAGAGCCTTCTAATGACGATGGAACACTCAAATTGCGTCGAGATTCAATACATCGTCCTCCAGCCGACTTGTCTCCAAGGGCCTGTTGCTGCCTCGGGCACCCTATGGTCGTTCTCCTGTGATTTTAAATTATCGAATCCGACGCAAAAATGATAGTTAATTGTAACGTTCAGGGCCTCCTAATGCCGATGGAACACTCAAATTGTGTCGAGATTCAATACATCGGCTTCCAGCCGACTTGTCTCCAAGGGTCTATTGCTGCCTCGGGCACCTTATGGTCGTTCTCCTGTGAGTCTAGATTATTCGAATCCGACGCTAAAATGATAGTTAACTGTAACGTTCAGGGCCGCCTAATGCCGATGGAACACTCAAATTGCGTCGAGATTCAATACATCGGCATCCAGCCGACTTGTCTCCAAGGGTCTATTGCTGCCACGGGCACCTTATGGTCGTTCTCGTGTGAGTTTAGATTATCGAATCCGACGCAAAAATGATAGTTAATTGTAACGTTGAGGGCCTCCTAATGCCGATGGTACACTCAAATTGCGTCGAGATTCAATACATCGGACTCCAGCCGACTTGTCTCCTAGGGTCTATTGCTGCCTCGGGCACCTTATGGTCGTTCTCCTGTGAGTCTAGATTTTCGAATCCGACGCGAAACTGATAGTTAATTGTAACGTTCAGGGCCTCCTAATGACGATGGAACACTCAAATTGCGTCGCGATCTAATACATCGTCCTCCAGCCGACTTGTCTCCAAGGGTCTAATGCTGCCTCGGGCACCTTATGGTCGTTCTCTTGTAAGTCTAGATTTTCGAATCCGACGGAGAAATGATAGTTAATTGTAACGTTCAGGGCCTCCTATTGGCGATGGAACACTCAAATTGCGTCGAGATTCAATACATCGACCTCCAGCCGACTTGTCTCCAAGGGTCTATTGCTGCCTCGGGCACCATATGGTCGTTCTCCTGTGAGTCTAGATTTTCGAATCCGACGCAAAAATGATAGTTAATTGTAACGTTCAGAGCCTTCTAATGACGATGGAACACTCAAATTGCGTCGAGATTCAATACATCGTCCTCCAGCCGACTTGTCTCCAAGGGCCTGTTGCTGCCTCGGGCACCCTATGGTCGTTCTCCTGTGATTTTAAATTATCGAATCCGACGCAAAAATCATAGTTAATTGTAACGTTCAGGGCCTCCTAATGCCGATGGAACACTCAAATTGTGTCGAGATTCAATACATCGGCTTCCAGCCGACTTGTCTCCAATGGTCTATTGCTGCCACGGGCACCTTATGGTCGTTCTCCTGTGAGTTTAGATTATCGAATCCGACGCAAAAATGATAGTTAATTGTAACGTTGAGGGCCTCCTAATGCCGATGGAACACTCAAATTGCGTCGAGATTCAATACATCGGACTCCAGCCGACTTGTCTCCTAGGGTCTATTGCTGCCTCGGGCACCTTATGGTCGTTCTCCTGTGAGTCTAGATTTTCGAATCCGACGCAAAAATGATAGTTAATTGTAACGTTCAGGGCCTTGTATTGACGATGGAACACTCAAATTGCGTCGAGATTCAATACATCGGCCTCCAGCCGACTTGTCTCCAAGGGTCTGTTGCTGCCTCGAGCACCTCTTGGTCGTTCTCCTGTGAGTTTAGATTATCGAATACGACGCAAAAATGATAGTTAATTGTAAGGTTGAGGGCCTCCTAATGACGATGGAACACTCAAATTGCGTCGAGATTCAATACATCGGCCTCCAGCGGACTTGTCTCCAAAGGGATATTGCTGTCTCGGGCACCATATGAACCTTCTCCTGTGAGTCTAGATTTTCGAATCCGACGCAAAAATGATAGAGAATAGTAACGTTCAGCGCCTCCTGATGACGATAGAACTCTCAAATTGCTTCGAGGTTCAATACATCGTCCTCCAGCTGATTTGTCTCCAAGGGGATATTGCTGCCTCGGGTACCTTGTGATCGTTCTGCTGTGAATCTAGATTTTCGAAATCGACGCAAAACTGATTGTTAATTTTAACGTTCAGCACCTCCTAATGACGATGGAACACTCAAATTGCGTCGAGAGTCAATACATCGGCCTCCAGTCGACTTGTATCCAAGGGGATATTGCAGTCTCGTGCACCATATGATCCTTCTCCTGTTAGTAGATTTTCGAATCCGACGCTAAAATGATAGTTAACTGTAACGTTTAGGGCCACTTAATGCCATGGGAACACTCAAATTGCGTCGAGATTCAATACATCGACCTCCAGCCGACTTGTCTCCAAGGGGATATTGCTGTCTCGGGCACAATATGATCCTTCTCCTGTGACTCTAGATTTTCGAATCCGACGCAAAAATGATAGTGAATTGTAACGTTCAGGGACTCCTAAAGACGATGGAACACTCAAATTGCGTCGAGAGTCAATACATCGACCTCCAGTCGACTTGTCACCAAGGGTCTATTGCTGCCTCGGTCACCTTATGGTCGTTCTCCTGTGAGTCTAGAATTTAGAATCCGACGCGAAACTGATTGTTAATTGTAACGTTCAGGGCTTCCTAATGACGATGGAACACTCAAATTGCCTCGAGATTCAATACATCGGCATTCAGCCGATTTTTCTCCAAGGGTCTATTGATGCCTCGGGCACCGTATGGTCTTTCCCCTGTGAGTCAACATTTTAGAATCCGACGCAAAACTGATAGTTAAATGTAATGCTCAGGGCCTCTTCATGACGATGGAACACTCAAATTGCGTCGAGAGTCAATACATCTTCCTCCAGCCGACTTGTCTACAAGGGGATATTGCTGCCTCGGGCTCCATGTGGTCCGTCTCCTGTGAGTCTAGATTTTCGAATCCGACGCGAAACTGATAGTTAATTGTAACGTTCAGGGCCTCCTAATGACGATGGAACACTCAAATTGCGTCGCGATCTAATACATCGTCCTCCAGCCGACTTGTCTCCAAGGGTCTAATGCTGCCTCGGGCACCTTATGGTCGTTCTATTGTAAGTCTAGATTTTCCAATCCGACGGAAAAATGATAGTTAATTGTAACGTTCAGGGCCTCCTATTGGCGATGGAACACTCAAATTGCGTCGAGATTCAATACATCGACCTCCAGCCGACTTGTCTCCAAGGGTCTATTGCTGCCTCGGGCACCATATGGTCGTTCTCCTGTGAGTCTAGATTTTCGAATCCGACGCAAAAATGATAGTTAATTGTAACGTTCAGAGCCTTCTAATGACGATGGAACACTCAAATTGCGTCGAGATTCAATACATCGTCCTCCAGCCGACTTGTCTCCAAGGGCCTGTTGCTGCCTCGGGCACCCTATGGTCGTTCTCCTGTGATTTTAAATTATCGAATCCGACGCAAAAATTATAGTTAATTGTAACGTTCAGGGCCTCCTAATGCCGATGGAACACTCAAATTGTGTCGAGATTCAATACATCGGCTTCCAGCCGACTTGTCTCCAAGGGTCTATTGCTGCCTCGGGCACCTTATGGTCGTTCTCCTGTGAGTCTAGATTATTCGAATCCGACGCTAAAATGATAGTTAACTGTTACGTTCAGGGCCGCCTAATGCCGATGGAACACTCAAATTGCGTCGAGATTCAATACATCGGCATCCAGCCGACTTGTCTCCAAGGGTCTATTGCTGCCACGGGCACCTTATGGTCGTTCTCCTGTGAGTTTAGATTATCGAATCCGACGCAAAAATGATAGTTAATTGTAACGTTGAGGGCCTCCTAATGCCGATGGAACACTCAAATTGCGTCTAGATTCAATACATCGGACTCCAGCCGACTTGTCTCCTAGGGTCTATTGCTGCCTCGGGCACCTTATGGTCGTTCTCCTGTGAGTCTAGATTTTCGAATCCGACGCGAAACTGATAGTTAATTGTAACGTTCAGGGCCTCCTAATGACGATGGAACACTCAAATTGCGTCGCGATCTAATACATCGTCCTCCAGCCGACTTGTCTCCAAGGGTCTAATGCTGCCTCGGGCACCTTATGGTCGTTCTCTTGTAAGTCTAGATTTTCGAATCCGACGGAAAAATGATAGTTAATTGTAACGTTCAGGGCCTCCTATTGGCGATGGAACACTCAAATTGCGTCGAGATTCAATACATCGACCTCCAGCCGACTTGTCTCCAAGGGTCTATTGCTGCCTCGGGCACCATATGGTCGTTCTCCTGTGAGTCTAGATTTTCGAATCCGACGCAAAAATGATAGTTAATTGTAACGTTCAGAGCCTTCTAATGACGATGGAACACACAAATTGCGTCGAGATTCAATACATCGTCCTCCAGCCGACTTGTCTCCAAGGGCCTGTTGCTGCCTCGGGCACCCTATGGTCGTTCTCCTGTGATTTTAAATTATCGAATCCGACGCAAAAATGATAGTTAATTGTAACGTTCAGGGCCTCCTAATGCCGATGGAACCCTCAAATTGTGTCGAGATTCAATACATCGGCTTCCAGCCGACTTGTCTCCAATGGTCTATTGCTGCCACGGGCACCTTATGGTCGTTCTCCTGTGAGTTTAGATTATCGAATCCGACGCAAAAATGATAGTTAATTGTAACGTTGAGGGCCTCCTAATGCCGATGGAACACTCAAATTGCGTCGAGATTCAATACATCGGACTCCAGCCGACTTGTCTCCAAGGGTCTGTTGCTGCCTCGAGCACCTCTTGGTCGTTCTCCTGTGAGTTTAGATTATCGAATACGACGCAAAAATGATAGTTAATTGTAAGGTTGAGGGCCTCCTAATGACGATGGAACACTCAAATTGCGTCGAGATTCAATACATCGGCCTCCAGCGGACTTGTCTCCAAAGGGATATTGCTGTCTCGGGCACCATATGAACCTTCTCCTGTGAGTCTAGATTTTCGAATCCGACGCAAAAATGATAGAGAATAGTAACGTTCAGCGCCTCCTGATGACGATAGAACTCTCAAATTGCTTCGAGGTTCAATACATCGTCCTCCAGCTGATTCGTCTCCAAGGGGATATTGCTGCCCCGGGTACCTTGTGATCGTTCTGCTGTGAATCTAGATTTTCGAACCCGACGCAAAACTGATTGTTAATTTTAACGTTCAGCACCTCCTAATGACGATGGAACACTCAAATTGCGTCGAGAGTCAATACATCGGCCTCCAGTCGACTTGTATCCAAGGGGATATTGCAGTCTCGTGCACCATATGATCCTTCTCCTGTTAGTAGATTTTCGAATCCGACGCTAAAATGATAGTTAACTGTAACGTTTAGGGCCACCTAATGCCATGGGAACACTCAAATTGCGTCGAGATTCAATACATCGGCCTCCAGCCGACTTGTCTCCAAGGGGATATTGCTGTCTCGGGCACAATATGATCCTTCTCCTGTGAGTCTAGATTTTCGAATCCGACGCAAAAATGATAGTGAATTGTAACGTTCAGGGACTCCTAAAGACGATGGAACACTCAAATTGCGTCGAGAGTCAATACATCGACCTCCAGTCGACTTGTCACCAAGGGTCTATTGCTGCCTCGGTCACCTTATGGTCGTTCTCCTGTGAGTCTAGATTTTAGAATCCGACGCAAAACTGTAGTTAAATGTAATGCTCAGGGCCTCTTAATGACGATGGAATACTCAAATTGCGTCGTGAGTCAATACATCTTCCTCCAGCCGACTTGTCTACAAGGGGATATTGCTGCCTTGGGCTCCATGTGGTCCGTCTCCTGTGAGTCTAGATTTTCGAATCCGACGCGAAACTGATAGCTAATTGTAAGGTTCAGGGCCTCCTAATGACGATGGAACACTCAAATTGCGTCGAGATTCAATACATCGTCCTCCAGCTGATTTGTCTCCAAGGGGATATTGCTGCCTCGGGCACCAAATGGTCCGTCTCCTGTGAGTCTGGATTTTTGAATCCGACGCGAAACTGATAGTTAATTGTAACGGTCAGGGCCTCCAAATGACGATGGAACACTCAAATTGCGTCGAGATTCAATACATCGGCCTCCAGCCGGCTCGTCTCCAAGGGGATAATGCTATCTCGGGCTCCAAATGGTCCGTCTGCTGTGAGTCTAGACTTTCGAATCCGACGCAAAACTGATAGTACATTATAACGTTCAGGGCGACCTAATGACGATGAACATTCAAATTGCGTCGATATTCAATACATCGGCCTCCAGTCGATTTGTCTCCAAGGGGTATATTGCTGTCTCGAGCACCGTATGAACTTCTCCTGTGAGTAGATTTGCGAATCCGACGCTAAAATGATAGTTAATTGTAACGTTCAGCGCCTCCTAATGACGATAGAAGACTCAAATTGCGTCGAGATTCAATACATCGTCCTCCAGCCGATTTGTCTCCAAGGGGATATTGCTGTCTCGGGCACCAAATGGTCCGTCTGCTGTGAGTCTAAATTTTCGAATCCGACGAAAAACTGATAGTTAATTGTAACATTCAGGGCCTCCTAATGACGATGGAACACTCAAATTGCGTCGCGAGCCAATACATCGTTCTCCAGCCGACTTGTCTCCAAGGGTCTAATGCTGCCTTGGGCACCTTATGGTCGTTCTCCTGTGAGTAGATTTTCGAATCCGACGCAAAAATGATAGTTAATTGTAACGTTCAGGGCCTTGTAATGACGATGGAACACTCAAATTGCGTCGCGATCCAATACATCGTCCTCCAACCGACTTGTCTCCAAGGGTCTAATGCTGCCTCGGGCACCTTATGGTCGTTCTCTTGTACGTCTAGATTTTAGAATCCGACGAAAAAATGATAGTGAATAGTAAAGTTCAGCGCCTCCTGATGACGATAGAACTCTCGAATTGCGTCGAGATTCAATACATCGTCCTCCAGCCGACTTTTCTCCAAGGGTCTATTGCTGCCTCTGTCACCTTATGGTCGTTCTCCTGTGAGTCTAGATTTTAGAATCCGACGCAAAACTGTAGCTAAATGTAATGCTCAGGGCCTCTTAATGACGATGGAACACTCAAATTGCGTCGCGATCCAATACATCGTCCTGCAAACGACTTGTCTCCAAGGGTCTAATGCTGCCTCGGGCACCTTATGGTCGTTCTCTTGTACGTCTAGATTTTCGAATCCGACGCAAAATGATAGTGAATAGTAACGTTCAGCGCCCCCTGATGACGATAGAACTCTCAAATTGCGTCGAGATTCAATACATCGTCCTCCAGCTGATTTGTCTCCAAGGGGATATTGCTGCCTCGGGCACCAAATGGTCCGTCTCCTGTGAGTCTGGATTTTTGAATCCGACGCGAAACTGATAGTTAATTGTAACGTTCAGATCCTCCAAATGACGATGGAGCACTCAAATTGCGTCGCGATTCAATACATCGTCCTCCAGCGGACTTGTCTCCAAGGGGATATTGCTGCATCGGGCACCTTATGGTCCGTCTCCAGCGAGTCTAGATTTTCGAATCCGACGAAAAAATGACAGTTAATTGTAACATTCAGGGCCTCCTAATGACGATGGAACACTCATTTTGCGTCGCGATCCAATACATCGTCCTAGAAACCGACTTGCTTCCAAGGGTCAATAGCTGCCACGGGCACCTTGTGATCGTTCTGCTGTGAGTCTAGATTTTCGAACCCGATGCAAAACTGATTGTTAATTATAACGTTCAGGCCACCTAATGACGATGGAACACTCAAATTGAGTCGAGATTCAATACATCGACCTCTAGCCGACTTGTCACCAAGGGGATATTGCTGCCTCGGGATCCATGTGGTCCGTCTCCTGTGCGTCTAGATTTTCGAATCCGACGCGAAACTGATGGATAATTGTAACGTTCAATGCCTCCTAATGACGATGGAACTCTGAAATTGCGTCGAGATCCAATACATCGGCCTCCAGCCGACTTGTCTCCAAGGGGATATCGCTGCCTCGGGCGCCACATGGTCCGTCTCCGGTGATTCTACGTTTTCGAATCCGACGCAAAACTCATAGTTAATTGTAACGTTCAGGACCTCCTATTGGCGATTGAACACTCAAATTGCGTCGAGATTCAATACATCGACCTCCAGCCGACTTGTCTCCATGGGGATATTACTGCGTCCGGCCTCTTATGTTCGCTCTCATGTGAGTCTAGATTTTCGAATCCGACGCGAAACTGACTGTTAATTGTAACGTTCAGGGCTTCCTAATGACGATGGAACACTCAAATTGCCTCGAGATTCAATACATCGGCATTCAGCCGATTTTTCTCCAAGGGACTATTGATGCCTCGGGCACCGTATGGTCTTTCCCCTGTGAGTCAACATTTTAGAATCCGACGCAAAACTGATAGTTAAATGTAATGCTCAGGGCCTCTTAATGACGATGGAACACTCAAATTGCGTCGAGAGTCAATACATCTTCCTCCAGCCGACTTGTCTACAAGGGGATATTGCTGCCTCGGGCTCCATGTGGTCCGTCTCCTGTGAGTCTAGATTTTCGAATCCGACGCGAAACTGATAGTTAATTGTAAGGTTGAGGGCCTCCTAATGACGATGGAACACTCAAATTGCGTCGAGATTCAATACATCGGCCTCCAGCGGACTTGTCTCCAAGGGGATATTGCTGTCTCGGGCACAATATGATCCTTCTCCTGTGAGTCTAGATTTTCGAATCCGACGCAAAAATGATACTGAATTGTAACGTTCAGCGCCTCCTAATGACGATAGAAGACTCAAATTGCGTCGAGATTCAATACATCGTCCTCCAGCCGATTTGTCTCCAAGGGGATATTGCTGCCTCGGGCACCAAATGGTCCGTCTGCTGTGAGTCTAGATTTTCGAATCCGACGAAAAACTGATAGTTAATTGTCACTTTCAGGGCCTCCTAATGACGATGGAACACTCAAATTGCGTCGCGATCTAATACATCGTCCTCCAGCCGACTTGTCTCCAAGGGTCTAATGCTGCCTCGGGCACCTTATGGTCGTTCTCTTGTAAGTCTAGATTTTCGAATCCGACGGAAAAATGATAGTTAATTGTAACGTTCAGGGCCTCCTATTGGCGATGGAACACTCAAATTGCGTCCAGATTCAATACATCGACCTCCAGCCGACTTGTCTCCAAGGGTCTATTGCTGCCTCGGGCACCATATGGTCGTTCTCCTGTGAGTCTAGATTTTCGAATCCGACGCAAAAATGATAGTTAATTGTAATGTTCAGAGCCTTCTAATGACGATGGAACACTCAAATTGCGTCGAGATTCAATACATCGTCCTCCAGCCGACTTGTCTCCAAGGGTCTGTTGCTGCCTCGGGCACCCTATGGTCGTTCTCCTGTGATTTTAAATTATCGAATCCGACGCAAAAATGATAGTTAATTGTAACGTTCAGGGCCTCCTAATGCCGATGGAACACTCAAATTGCGTCGAGATTCAATACATCGGCTTCCAGCCGACTTGTCTCCAAGGGCCTGTTGCTGCCTCGGGCACCCTATGGTCGTTCTCCTGTGATTTTAAATTATCGAATCCGACGCAAAAATGATAGTTAATTGTAACGTTCAGGGCCTCCTAATGCCGATGGAACACTCAAATTGTGTCGAGATTCAATACATCGGCTTCCAGCCGACTTGTCTCCAATGGTCTATTGCTGCCACGGGCACCTTATGGTCGTTCTCCTGTGAGTTTAGATTATCGAATCCGACGCAAAAATGATAGTTAATTGTAACGTTGAGGGCCTCCTAATGCCGATGGAACACTCAAATTGCGTCGAGATTCAATACATCGGACTCCAGCCGACTTGTCTCCAAGGGTCTGTTGCTGCCTCGAGCACCTCTTGGTCGTTCTCCTGTGAGTTTAGATTATCGAATACGACGCAAAAATGATAGTTAATTGTAAGGTTCAGGGCCTCCTAATGACGATGGAACACTCAAATTGCGTCGAGATTCAATACATCGGCCTCCAGCGGACTTGTCTCCAAAGGGATTTTGCTGTCTCGGGCACCATATGAACCTTCTCCTGTGAGTCTAGATTTTCGAATCCGACGCAAAAATGATAGAGAATAGTAACGTTCAGCGCCTCCTGATGATAGAACTCTCAAATTGCGTCGAGGTTCAATACATCGTCCTCCAGCTTATTTGTCTCCAAGGGGATATTGCTGCCTCGGGTACCTTGTGATCGTTCTGCTGTGAATCTAGATTTTCGAACCCGACGCAAAACTGATTGTTAATTTTAAAGTTCAGCACCTCCTAATGATGATGGAACACTCAAATTGCGTCGAGAGTCAATACATCGGCCTCCAGTCCACTTGTATCCAAGGGGATATTGCAGTCTCGTGCACCATATGATCCTTCTCCTGTTAGTAGATTTTCGAATCCGACGCTAAAATGATAGTTAACTGTAACGTTCAGGGCCTCCTAATGCCGATGGAACACTCAAATTGCGTCGAGATTCAATACATCGGCCTCCAGCCGACTTGTCTCCAAGGGTCTATTGCTGCCTCGGGCACCTTATAGTCGTTCTCCTGTGAGTCTAGAATTTCGAATCCGACGCAAAAATGATAGTTAATTGTAACGTTCAGCGCCTTGTAATGACGATGGAACACTCAAATTGCGTCGAGATTCAATATATCGGCCCCCAGCTGACTTGTCTCCAAGGGTCTGTTGCTGCCTCGGGCACCTTATGGTCGTTCTCCTGTGAGTTTAGATTATCGAATCCGACGCAAAAATGATAGTTAATTGTAACGTTTAGGGCCTCCTAATGACGATGGGACACTCAAATTGCGTCGAGATTCAATACATCGTCCTCCAGCCGACTTGTCTCGAAGGGTCTAATGCTGCCTCGGGCACCTTATGGTCGTTCTCTTGTAAGTCTAGATTTTCGAATCGGACGCAAAAATGATAGTTAATTGTAACGTTCAGGGCCTCCTAATGACGATGGAACTCTCAAATTGCGTCGAGATCCAATACATTGTCCTCCAACCGACTTGTCTCCAAGGGTCAATAGCTGCCACGGGCACCTTGTGATCGTTCTGCTGTGAGTCTAGATTTTCGAACCCGACGCAAAACTGATTGTTAATTGTAACGTTCAGGGCCACCTAATGACGATGGAACACTCAAATAGAGTCGAGATTCAATACATCGACCTCCAGCCGACTTGTCTCCAAGGGGATATTGCTGCCTCGGGCACATTATGGTCGTTCTCCTGAGTCTAGATTTTCCAATTAGACGCAAAAATGATAGTTAATTGTAACGTTCAGGGCCTCCTAATGCCGATGGAACACTCAAATTGCGTCGAGATTCAATAGATCGGCCTCCAGTCGATTTGTCTCCAAGGGGTATATTGCTGTCTCGAGCACCATTTGAATTTCTCCTGTGAGTAGATTTTCGAATCCGACGCTAAAATGATAGCTAACTGTAACGTTCAGGGCCTCCTAATGCCGATGGAACACTCAAATTGCGTCGAGATTCAATACATCGGCCTCCAGCCGACTTGTCTCCTAGGGTCTATTGCTGCCTCGGGCACCTTATGGTCGTTCTCCTGTGAGTCTAGAATTTCGAATCCGACGCAAAAATGATAGTTAATTGTAACGTTCAGGGCCTTGTAATGACGATGGAACACTCAAATTGCGTCGAGATTCAATATATCGACCTCCAGCTGACTTGTCTCCAAGGGTCTGTTGCTGCCTCGGGCACCTTATGGTCGTTCTGCTGTGAGTCTAGATTTTCGAACCCGACGCAAAACTGATTGGTAATTGTAACGTTCAGGGCCACCTAATGACGATGGAACACTCAAATAGAGTCGAGATTCAATACATCGACCTCCAGCCGACTTGTCTCCAAGGGGATATTGCTGCCTCGGGCTCCATGTGGTCCGTCTCCTGTGAGTCTAGATTTTCGAATCCGACGCGAAACTGATAGTTAATTGTAACGTTCAGGGCCTCCTAATGACGATGGAACACTCAAATTGCGTCGAGATTCAATACATCGTCCTCCAGCCGATTTGTCTCCGAGGGGATATTGCTGCCTCGGGCACCAAATGGTCCGTCTGCTGTGAGTCTAGATTTTCGAATCCGACGAAAAACTGATAGTTAATTGTAACATTCAGGGCCTCCTAATGACGATGGATCACTCAAATTGTGTCGCGATCCAATACATCGTCCTCCAGCCGACTTGTCTTTAAGGGTCTAATGCCGCCTCGGGCACCTTATGGTCGTTCTCTTGTAAGTCTAGATTTTCGAATCCGACGCAAAAATGATAGTTAATTGTAACGTTCAGGGCCTCCTAATGACGATGGAACTCTCAAATTGCGTCGAGATTCAATACATCGGCCTCCAGCCGACTTGTCTCCAAGGGTCTATTGCTGCCTCGGGCACCTTGTGGTCGTTCTCTTGTAAGTCTAGATTTTCGAATCCGACGCAAAACTGATAGTTCATTATAACGTTTAGGGCCTCCTAATGACGATGGGACACTCAAATTGCGTCGAGATTCAATACATCGGCCTCCAGCGGACTTGTCTCCAAAGGGATATTGCTGTCTCGGGCACCATATGAACCTTCTCCTGTGAGTCTAGATTTTCGAATCCGACGCAAAAATGATAGAGAATAGTAACGTTCAGCGCCTCCTGATGACGATAGAACTCTCAAATTGCGTCGAGGTTCAATACATCGTCCTCCAGCTGATTTGTCTCCAAGGGGATATTGCTGCCTCGGGTACCTTGTGATCGTTCTGCTGTGAATCTAGATTTTCGAACCCGACGCAAAACTGATTGTTAATTTTAACGTTCAGCACCTCCTAATGACGATGGAACACTCAAATTGCGTCGAGAGTCAATACATCGGCCTCCATTCGACTTGTATCCAAGGGGATATTGCAGTCTCGTGCACCATATGATCCTTCTCCTGTTAGTAGATTTTCGAATCCGACGCTAAAATGATAGTTAACTGTAACGTTCAGGGCCTCCTAATGCCGATGGAACACTCAAATTGCGTCGAGATTCAATACATCGGCCTCCAGCCGACATGTCTCCAAGGGTCTATTGCTGCCTCGGGCACCTTATGGTCGTTCTCCTGTGAGTCTACAATTTCGAATCCGACGCAAAAATGATAGTTAATTGTAACGTTCAGCGCCTTGTAATGACGATGGAACACTCAAATTGCGTCGAGATTCAATATATCGGCCCCCAGCTGACTTGTCTCCAAGGGTCTGTTGCTGCATCGGGCACCTTATGGTCGTTCTCCTGTGAGTTTAGATTATCGAATCCGACGCAAAAATGATAGTTAATTGTAACGTTTAGGGCCTCCTAATGACGATGGGACACTCAAATTGCGTCGAGATTGAATACGTCGTCCTCCAGCCGACTTGTCTCCAAGGGTCTAATGCTGCCTCGGGCACCTTATGGTCGTTCTCTTGTAAGTCTAGATTTTCGAATCGGACGCAAAAATGATAGTTAATTGTAACGTTCAGGGCCTCCTAATGACGATGGAACTCTCAAATTGCGTCGAGATCCAATACATTGTCCTCCAACCGACTTGTCTCCAAGGGTCAATAGCTGCCACGGGCACCTTGTGGTCGTTCTGCTGTGAGTCTAGATTTTCGAACCCGACGCAAAACTGATTGTTAATTGTAACGTTCAGGGCCACCTAATGACGATTGAACACTCAAATAGAGTCGAGATTCAATACATCGACCTCCAGCCGACTTGTCTCCAAGGGGATATTGCTGCCTCGGGCACCTTATGATCGTTCTCCTTAGTCTAGATTTTCGAATTAGACGCAAAAATGATAGTTAATTGTAACGTTCAGGGCCTCCTAATGCCGATGGAACACTCAAATTGCGTCGAGATTCAATAGATCGGCCTCCAGTCGATTTGTCTCCAAGGGGTATATTGCTGTCTCGAGCACCATTTGAATTTCTCCTGTGAGTAGATTTTCGAATCCGACGCTAAAATGATTGTTAATTGTAACGTTCAGGGCCTCCTAATGACGATGGAACACTCAAATTGTGTCAAGAATCAATACATCGGTTTCCAGCCGACTTGTCTCCAAGGGTCTATTGCTGCCTCGGGCACCTTATGGTCGTTCTCCTGTTAGTCTAGATTTTCGAATCCGACGCATAAATGGTAGTTAATTGTAACGTTCAGGGACTCCTAATGACGATGGAACACTCAAATTGCGTCGAGAGTCAATACATCGACCTCCAGTCGACATGTATCCAAGGGGATATTGCACCATATGATCCTTCTCCTGTCAGTAGATTTTCGAATCCGACGCTAAAATGATAGCTAACTGTAACGTTCAGGGCCTCCTAATGCCGATGGAACACTCAAATTGCGTCGAGATTCAATACATCGGCCTCCAGCCGACTTGTCTCCTAGGGTCTATTGCTGCCTCGGGCACCTTATGGTCGTTCGGCTGTGAGTCTAGATTTTCGAACCCGACGCAAAACTGATTGGTAATTGTAACGTTCAGGGCCACCTAATGACGATGGAACACTCAAATAGAGTCGAGATTCAATACATCGACCTCCAGCCGACTTGTCTCCAAGGGGATATTGCTGCCTCGGGCTCCATGTGGTCCGTCTCCTGTGAGTCTAGATTTTCGAATCCGACGCGAAACTGATAGTTAATTGTAACGTTCAGGGCCTCCTAATGACGATGGAACACTCAAATTGCGTCGAGATTCAATACATCGTCCTCCAGCCGATTTGTCTCCGAGGGGATATTGCTGCCTCGGGCACCAAATGGTCCGTCTGCTGTGAGTCTAGATTTTCGAATCCGACGAAAAACTGATAGTTAATTGTAACATTCAGGGCCTCCTAATGACGATGGATCACTCAAATTGTGTCGTGATCCAATACATCGTCCTCCAGCCGACTTGTCTTTAAGGGTCTAATGCCGCCTCGGGCACCTTATGGTCGTTCTCTTGTAAGTCTAGATTTTCGAATCCGACGCAAAAATGATAGTTAATTGTAACGTTCAGGGCCTCCTAATGACGATGGAACTCTCAAATTACGTCGAGATTCAATACATCGTCCTCCAGCCGACTTGTCTCCAAGGGTCTATTGCTGCCTCGGGCACCTTATGGTCGTTCTCTTGTAAGTCTAGATTTTCGAAACCGACGCAAAACTGATAGTTCATTATAACGTTTAGGGCCTCCTAATGACGATGGAACACTCACATTGCGTCGAGATACAATACATCGGCCTCCAGCCGACTTGTCTCCATGGGGATATCGCTGCCTCGGGCACCACATGGTCCGTCTCCGGTGATTCTACGTTTTCGAATCCGACGCAAGACTCATAGTTAATTGTAACGTTCAGGGCCCCTATTGGCGATGGAACACTCAAATTGCGTCGAGATTCAATACATCGACCTCCAGCCGACTTGTCTCCAAGGGTCTATTGCTGCCTCGGGCACCTTATGGTCGTTCTCCTGTGAGTCTAGATTTTCGAATCCGACGATAAAATGATAGTTAATTGTAACGTTCAGGGCCTCCTAATGACGATGGAACACTCAAATTGCGACGAGATTCAATACATCGTCCTCCAGCCGACTTGTCTCCAAGGGTCTATTGCTGCCTCGGGCACCAAATGGTCGTTGTCCTGTGCGTCTAGATTTTCGAATCCGACGCATAAATGATAGTTAATTGTAACGTTCAGGGACTCCTAATGACGATGGAACACTCAAATTGCGTCGAGAGTCAATTCATCGACCTCCAGTCGACTTGTATCCAAGGGGATATTGCAGTCTCGTGCACCATATGATCCTTCTCCTGTTAGTAGATTTTCGAATCCGACGCTAAAATGATAGTTAACTGTAACGTTCAGGGCCTCCTAATTCCGAAGGAACACTCAAATTGCGTCCAGATTCAATACATCGTCCTCCAGCTGATTTGTCTCCAAGGGGATATTGCTGCCTCGGGCACCTTATGGTCGTTCTCCTGTGAGTCTAGATTTTCGAATCCGACGCAAAAATGATAGTTAATTGTAACGTTCAGGGCCTTCTAATGACGATGGAACACTCAAATAGCATCGAGATTCAATATATCGGCCTCCAGCCGACTTGGTACCAAGGGTCTATTGCTGCCTCGGGCACCTTATGGTCGTTATCCTGTAAGTCTAGATTTTCGAATCCGACACAAAAATGATAGCTAATTGTAACGTTCAGGGCCTTCTAATGACGATGGAACACTCAAATTGCGTCGAGATTCACTACATCAGCCTCCAGCCGACTTGTCTCCATGGGTCTGTTGCTGCCTCGGGCACCTTATGGTCGTTCTCCTGTGAGTTTAGATTATCAAATCCGACGCAAAAATGATAGTTAATTGTAACGTTTAGGGCCTCCTAATGACGATGGGACACTCAAATTGCGTCGAGATTCAATACATCGGCCTCCAGCGGACTTGTCTCCTATGGTCTGTTGCTGCCTCGGGCACCTTATGGTCGTTCTGCTGCGAATCTAGATTTTCGAATCCGACGATAAAATGATAGTTAATTGTAACGTTCAGGGCCTCCAAATGACGATGGAACTCTAAAATTGCGTCGAGATTCAATACATCGTCCTCCAGCCGACTTGTCTCCAAGGGTCTATTGCTGCCTCGGGCACCTTAAGGTCGTTCTCCTGTGAGTCTAGATTTTCGAATCCGACGCAAAAATTATAGTTAATTGTAACGTTCAGGGCCTTCTAATGACGATGGAACACTCAAATTGCGACGAGATTCAATACATCGGCCTCCAGCCGACTTGTCTCCAAGGGGATATTGCTGCCTCGGGCACCACATGGTCCGTCTCCGGTGATTCTACGTTTTCGAATCCGACGCAAAACTCATAGTTAATTGTAACGTTCAGGGCCTCCTAATGACGATGGAGCACACAAATTGATTCGAGATTCAATACATCGACCTCCAGCCGACTTGTCTCCAAGGGTCTGTTGCTGCCTCGGGCTCCTTATGGTCGTTCTCCTGTGAGTCTAGATTTTCGAATCCGACGCAAAAATGATACTTAATTGTAACGTTCAGGGCCTTGTAATGACGATGGAACACTCAAATTGCGTCGAGATTCAATACATCGGCCTCCAGCCAACTTATCTCCAAGGGTCTGTTGCTGCCTCAAACACCTTATGGTCGTTCTCCTGTGAGTTTAGATTATCGAATCCGACGCAAAAATGATAGTTAATTGTAACGTTTAGGGCCTCCTAATGACGATGGAACACTCAAATTGCGTCGAGATTCAATACATCGGCCTCCAGCGGACTTCTCTCCTATGGTCTGTTGCTGCCTCGGGCACCTTATGGTCGTTCTCCTGTGAGTTTAGGTAATCGAATCCGACGCAAAAATGATAGTTAATTGTAACGTTCAGGGCCTCCTAATGCCGATGGAACACCCAAATTGCGTCTTGATTCAATACATCGGCCTCCAGCCGACTTGTCTCCAAGGGTCTATTGCTGCCTCGGGCACCTTATGGTCGTTCTCTTGTAAGTCTAGATTTTCGAATCGGACGCAAAAATGATAGTTATATGTAACGTTCAGGACCTCCTAATGACGATGGAACTCTCAAATTGCGTCGAGATTCAATACAACGTCCTCCAGCCGACATGTCTCCAAGGGTCTATTGCTGCCTCAGGCACCTTATGGTCGTTCTCCTGTGAGTCTAGATTTTCGAATCGGACGCAAAAATGATAGTTAACTGTAACGTTCAGGGCCTCCTAATGCCGATGGAACACTCAAATTGCGTCGAGATTCAATATATCGGCCTCCAGCCGACTTGTCTCCAAGGGTCTATTGCTGCCTCGGGCACCTTATGGTCGTTCTCCTGTGAGTTTAGGTAATCGAATCCGACGCAAAAATGATAGTTAATTGTAACGTTCAGGGCCTCCTAATGCCGATGGAACACCCAAATTGCGTCTTGATTCAATACATCGGCCTCCAGCCGACTTGTCTCCAAGGGTCTATTGCTGCCTCGGGCACCATATGATCCTTCTCCTGTGAGTCTGGATTTTCGAATCCGACGCAAAAATGATAGTTAATTGTAACGTTCAGGGCCACCTAATGACGATGGAACACTAAAAATGAGTCGAGATTCAATACATCGACCTGCAGCCGACTTGTCTCCAAGGGGATATTGCTGCCTCGGGCTCCATGTGGTCCGTCTCCTGTGAGTCTAGATTTTCGTATCCGACGAAAAACTGATAGTTAATTGTAACATTCAGGGCCTCCTAATGACGATGGAACACTCAAATTGCGTCGCGATCCAATACATCGACATCCAGCCGACTTGATTCCAAGGGTCTATTGCTGCCTCGGGCACCTAATGGTCGTTCTCCTGTGAGTCTAGATTTTCGAATCCGACGCAAAAATGATATTGAATAGTAACGTTCAGGGCCTTGTAATGACGATCGAACACTCAAATTGCGTCGAGATTCAATACATCGGCCTCCAGCCGATTTGACTCCAAGGGGGATATTGCTGCGTCGGGCACCAAATGGTCCGTCTGCTGTGAGTCTAGATTTTCGAATCCGACGAAAAACTGATAGCTAATTGTAACGTTCAGGGCCTCCTAATGACGATGGAACTCACAAATTGCGTCGAGATTCAATACATCGTCTTCCAGCCGACTTGTCTCCAAGGGTCTATTGCTGCCTCGGGCACCTTATGGCCGTTCTCCCGTGAGTCTAGATTTTCAAATCCGACGCAAAAATGATAGTTAATTGTAACGTTCAGGGCCTTCAAATGAGGATGGAACACTCAAATTGCGTCGAGATTCAATACATCGGCCTCCAGCCGACTTGTCTCCAAGGGTCTGTTGCTGCCTCGGTACCTTATGGTCGTTCTCCTGTGAGTTTAGATTATCGAATCCGACGCAAAAATGATAGTTAATTGTAACGTTCAGGGCCTTGTAATGACGATCGAACACTCAAATTGCGTCGAGATTCAATACATCGGCCTCCAGCCGATTTGTCTCCAAGGGGATATTGCTGCGTCGGGCACCAAATGGTCCGTCTGCTGTGAGTCTAGATTATCGAATCCGACGAAAAACTGATAGTTAATTGTAACGTTCAGGGCCTCCTAATGACGATGGAACTCTCAAATTGCGTCGAGATTCAATACATCGTCCTCCAGCCGACTTGTCTCCAAGGGTCTATTGCTGCCTCGGGCACCTTATGGTCGTTCTCCTGGGAGTATAGATTTTCGAATCCGACGCGAAAATGATAGTTAATTGTAACGTTCAGGGCCTTCTAATGACGATGGAACACTCAAATAGCGTCGAGATTCAATACATCGGCATCCAGCCGACTTGTCTCCAAGGGTCTAATGCTGCCTCGGACACCTTATGGTCGTTCTCCTGTGAGTTTAGATTATCGAATCCGACGCAAAAATGATAGTTAATTGTAACGTTCAGGGCGAACTAATGACGATAGAACACTCAAATTGCGTCGATATTCAATACATCGGCCTCCAGTCGATTTGTCTCCAAGGGGTATATTGCTGCATCGGGCACCTTATGGTCCGTCTCCAGTGAGTTTAGATTTTCGAATCCGACGAAAAACTGATAGTTAATTGTAACATTCAGGGCCTCCTAATGACGATGGAACACTCATTTTGCGTCGCGATCCAATACATCGTCCTCCAACCGTCTTGCCTCCAAGGGTCAATAGCTGCCACGGGCACCTTGTGATCGTTCTGCTGTGAGTCTAGATTTTCGAATCCGACGCAAAAATGATAGTTAATTGTAACGTTCAGGGCCTTCTAATGACGATGGAACACTCAAATTGCGTCGATATTCAATACATCGGCCTCCAGTCGATTTGTCTCCAAGGGGTATATTGCTGTCTCGAGCACCGTATGAACTTCTCCTGTGAGTAGATTTTCGAATCCGACGCTAAAATGATAGTGAATAGTAACGTTCAGGGCCTTGTAATGACGGTCGAACACTCAAATTGCGTCGAGATTCAATACATCGGCCTCCAGCCGACTTGTCTCCATGTGTCTGTTGCTGCCTCGGGCACCTTATGGTCGTTCTCCTGTGAGTTTAGATTATTGAATCCGACGCGAAACTGATAAATAATTGTAACGTTCAGAGCCTCCTAATGACGATAGGAGACTCAAATTGCGTCGAGATACAATACATCGTCCTCCAGCCGATTTGTCTCCAAGGGGATATTGCTGCGTCGGGCACCAAATGGTCCGTCTGCAGTGAGTCTAGATTTTCGAATCCGACGAAAAACTGAAAGTTAATTGTAACGTTCAGGGCCTTCTAATGACGATGGAACTTTCAAATTGCGTCGAGATTCAATACATCGTCCTCCAGGCGACTTGTTCCCAAGGGTCTATTGCTGCCTCAGGCACCTTATGGTCGTTCTCCTGTGAGTCTAGATTTTCGAATCCGACGCAAAAATGATAGTTAATTGTAACGTTCAGGGCCTTCTAATGACGATGGAACACTCAAATTGCGTCGAGATTCAATACATCGGCCTCCAGCCGACTTGTTTCCAAGGGTCTGTTGCTGCCTCGGGCACCTTATGGTCGTTCTCCTGTGAGTTTAGATTATCGAATCCGACGCAAAAATGATAGTTAATTGTAACGTTTAGGGCCTCCTAATGACGATGCGACACTCACATTGCGTCGAGATTCAATACATCGTCCTCCAGCCGACTTGTCTCCAAGTGTCTAATGCTGCCTCGTGCACCTTATGGTCGTTCTCCTGTGAGTCTACATTTTCGAATCCGATGCAAAAATGATAGTGAATTGTAACGTTCAGGGCCTTGTAATGACGATGGAACACTCAAATTGCGTCGAGATTCAATACATCGGCCTCCAGCCGACTTGTCTCCAAGGGTCTAATGCTGCCTCGGGCACCTTATGGTCGTTCTCCTGTGAGTTTAGATTATCGAATCCGACGCAAAAATGATAGTTAATTGTAACGTTCAGGGCGCCCTAATGTCGATGGAACACTCAAATTGCGTCGATATTCAATACATCGGCCTCCAGTCGATTTGTCTGCAAGGGGTATATTGCTGTCTCGAGCACCGTATGAACTTCTCCTGTGAGTAGATTTTCGAATCCGACGCAAAAATTATAGATAATTGTAAAGTTCAGGGCCTCCTATTCTCGATGGAACACTCAAATTGCGTCGAGATTCAATACATCGTCATCCAGCCGATTTGTCTCCAATGGGATATTGCTGCCTCGTGCACCAAATGGTCCGCCTGCTGTGAGTCTAGATTTTCGAATCCGACGCTAAAATGATAGTTCACTGTAACGTTCAGGGCCTCCTAATGCCGATGGAACACTCAAATTGCGTCGAGATTCAATAGATCGGCCTCCAGCCGACTTGTCTCCAAGGGTCTATTGCTGCCTCGGGCACCTTATTGTCGTTCTCCTGTGATTTTTGATTATCGAATCCGACGCAAAAATGATAGTTAATTGTAACGTTCAGGGCCTCCTAATGACGATGGAACACTCAAATTGCGTCGAGATTCAATACATCGGCCTCCAGCGATTTTGTCTCCAAGGGGATATTGCTGTCTCGGGCACCTTATTGTCGTTCTCCTGTGAGTTTAGATTATCGAGTCCGACGCAAAAATGATAGTTAATTGTAACGTTCAGGGCCTCCTAATGCCGATGGAACACTCAAATTGCGTCGAGATTCAATACATCGGCCTCTAGCCGACTTGTCTCCAAGGGGATATTGCTGTCTCGGGCACCATATGATCCTTCTCCTGTGAGTCTAGATTTTCGAATCCGACGCAAAAATGATAGTGAATACTAACGTTCAGGGCCTCCTAATGACGATTGAATACTCAAATTGCGTCGAGATTCAATTCATCGTCCTCCAGCCGATTTGTCTCCAAGGGGATATTGCTGCCTCGGGCACCAAATGGTCCGTCTGCTGTGAGTCTAGATTTTCGATCCGACGAAAAACTGATATTTAATTGTAACATTCAGGGCCTCCTAATGACGATGGAACACTCAAATTGCGTCGTGATCCAATACATCGTCCTCCAGCCGATTTGTCTCCAAGGGTCTAATGCTGCCTCGGGTACCTTATGGTCTTTCTCTTGTAAGTCTAGATTTTCGAATCCGACGCAAAAATGATAGTTAATTGTAACTTTCAGGGCCTCTTAATGACGATGGAACTCTCAAATTGCGTCGAGATTCAATACATCGTCCTCCAGCCGACTTGTCTCCAAGGGTCTATTGCTGCTTCGGGCACCTTATGGTCGTTCTCCTGTGAGTCTAGATTTTCGAATCCGACGCAAAAATGGTAGTTAATTGTAACGTTCAGGGCCTTCTAATGACGATGGAACACTCAAATTGCGTCGAGATTCAATACATCCTACTCCAGTCGATTTGTCTCCAAGGGGTATATTGCTGTCTCGAGCACCGTATGAACTTCTCCTGTGAATAGATTTTCGAATCCGACGCGAAACTGATAGTTAATTGTAAGGTTTAGGGCCTCCTAATGACGATGGAACACTCAAGTTGCGTCGAGATTCAATACATCGGCCTCTAGCCGACTTGTATCCAAGGGGATATTGCTGCCTCGGGCACCAAATGGTCCGTCTGCTGTGAGTCTAGATTTTCGAATCCGACGCTAAAATGATAGTTAACTGTAACGTTCAGGGCCTCCTAATGCCGATGGAACACTCAAATATCGTCGAGATTCAATACATCGGCCTCCAGCGGACTTGTCTCCAAGGGGATTTTGCTGTCTCGGGCACCTTATGGTCGTTCTCCTGTGAGTTTAGATTATCGAATCCGACGCAAAAATGATAGTTAATTGTAAGGTTCAGGGCCTCCTAATGCCGATGGAACACTCAAATTGCGTCGAGATTCAATACATCGGCCTCCAGCCGACTTGTCTCGAAGGGGATATTGCTGTCTCGGGCACCATATGATCCTTCTCCTGTGAGTCTAGATTTTCGAATCCGACGCAAAAATGATAGTGAATAGTAACATTCAGGGCCTCCTAATGACGATGGAACACTCAAATTGCGTCGCGATTCAATACATCGTCCTCCAGCCGACTTGTCTCCAAGGGTCTAATGCTGCCTCGGGCACCTTATGGTCTTTCTCTTGTAAGCCTAGATTTTCGAATCCGACGAAAAACTGATAGTTAATTGTAACATTCAGGGCCTCCTAATGACGATGGAACACTCAAATTGCGTCGCGATCCAATACATCGTCCTCCAGCCGATTTGTCTCCAAGGGTCTAATGCTGCCTCGGGTACCTTATGGTCTTTCTCTTGTAAGTCTAGATTTTCGAATCCGACGCAAAAATGATAGTTAATTGTAACTTTCAGGGCCTCTTAATGAAGATGGAACTCTCAAATTGCGTCGAGATTCAATACATCGTCCTCCAGCCGACTTGTCTCCAAGGGTCTATTGCTGCCTCGGGCACCTTATGGTCGTTCTCCTGTGAGTCTAGATTTTCGAATCCAACGCAAAAATGGTAGTTAATTGTCACGTTCAGGGCCTTCTAATGACGATGGAACACTCAAATTGCGTCGAGATTCAATACATCGGCCTCCAGTCGATTTGTCTCCAAGGGGTATATTGCTGTCTCGAGCACCGTATGAACTTCTCCTGTGAATAGATTTTCGAATCCGACGCGAAACTGATAGTTAATTGTAACGTTCAGGGCCTCTTAATGACGATGGAACTCTCAAATTGCGTCGAGATTCAATACATCGTCCTCCAGCCGACTTGTCTCCAAGGGTCTATTGCTGCCTCGGGCACCTTCAGGTCGTTCTCCTGTGAGTCTAGATTTTCGAATCCGACGCAAAAATGATAGTTAATTGTAACGTTCAGGGCCTTGTAATGACGATGGAACACTCAAATTGCGTCGAGAATTCAATACAACGGCCTAAAGCCGACTTGTCTCCAAGGGGATATTGCTGTCTCGGGCACCTTATGGTCGTTCTCCTGTGAGTCTAGATTTTCGAATCCAACGCAAAAATGGTAGTTAATGGTAACGTTCAGGGCGACCTAATGACGATGGAACACTCAAATTGCGTCGAGATTCAATACATCGGCCTCCAGCCGACTTGTCTCCAAGTGTCTAATGCTGCCTCGTGCACCTTATGGTCGTTCTCCTGTGAGTCTACATTTTCGAATCCGATGCAAAAATGATAGTGAATTGTAACGTTCAGGGCCTTGTAATGACGATGGAACACTCAAATTGCGTCGAGATTCAATACATCGGCCTCCAGCCGACTTGTCTCCAAGGGTCTAATGCGGCCTCGGGCACCTTATGGTCGTTCTCCTGTGAGTTTAGATTATCGAATCCGACGCAAAAATGATAGTTAATTGTAACGTTCAGGGCGCCCTAATGGCGATGGAACACTCAAATTGCGTCGATATTCAATACATCGGCCTCCAGTCGATTTGTCTGCAAGGGGTATATTGCTGTCTCGAGCACCGTATGAACTTCTCCTGTGAGTAGATTTTCGAATCCGACGCAAAAATTATAGATAATTGTAAAGTTCAGGGCCTCCTATTCTCGATGGAACACTCAAATTGCGTCGAGATTCAATACATCGTCATCCAGCCGATTTGTCTCCAATGGGATATTGCTGCCTCGTGCACCAAATGGTCCGTCTGCTGTGAGTCTAGATTTTCGAATCCGACGCTAAAATGATAGTTCACTGTAACGTTCAGGGCCTCCTAATGCCGATGGAACACTCAAATTGCGTCGAGATTCAATACATCGGCCTCCAGCCGACTTGTCTCCAAGGGTCTATTGCTGCCTCGGGCACCTTATTGTCGTTCTCCTGTGAGTTTTGATTATCGAATCCGACGCAAAAATGATAGTTAATTGTAACGTTCAGGGCCTCCTAATGACGATGGAACACTCAAATTGCGTCGAGATTCAATACATCGGCCTCCAGCGAACTTGTCTCCAAGGGGATATTGCTGTCTCGGGCACCTTATTGTCGTTCTCCTGTGAGTTTAGATTATCGAGTCCGACGCAAAAATGATAGTTAATTGTAACGTTCAGGGCCTCCTAATGCCGATGGAACACTCAAATTGCGTCGAGATTCAATACATCGGCCTCTAGCCGACTTGTCTCCAAGGGGATATTGCTGTCTCGGGCACCATATGATCCTTCTCCTGTGAGTCTAGATTTTCGAATCCGACGCAAAAATGATAGTGAATACTAACGTTCAGGGCCTCCTAATGACGATTGAATACTCAAATTGCGTCGAGATTCAATTCAGCGTCCTCCAGCCGATTTGTCTCCAAGGGGATATTGCTGCCTCGGGCACCAAATGGTCCGTCTGCTGTGAGTCTAGATTTTCGAATCCGACGAAAAACTGATATTTAATTGTAACATTCAGGGCCTCCTAATGACGATGGAACACTCAAATTGCGTCGCGATCCAATACATCGTCCTCCAGCCGATTTGTCTCCAAGGGTCTAATGCTGCCTCGGGTACCTTATGGTCTTTCTCTTGTAAGTCTAGATTTTCGAATCCGACGCAAAAATGATAGTTAATTGTAACTTTCAGGGCCTCTTAATGACGATGGAACTCTCAAATTGCGTCGAGATTCAATACATCGTCCTCCAGCCGACTTGTCTCCAAGGGTCTATTGCTGCTTCGGGCACCTTATGGTCGTTCTCCTGTGAGTCTAGATTTTCGAATCCGACGCAAAAATGGTAGTTAATTGTAACGTTCAGGGCCTTCTAATGACGATGGAACACTCAAATTGCGTCGAGATTCAATACATCGGACTCCAGTCGATTTGTCTCCAAGGGGTATATTGCTGTCTCGAGCACCGTATGAACTTCTCCTGTGAATAGATTTTCGAATCCGACGCGAAACTGATAGTTAATTGTAAGGTTTAGGGCCTCCTAATGACGATGGAACACTCAAGTTGCGTCGAGATTCAATACATCGGCCTCTAGCCGACTTGTATCCAAGGGGATATTGCTGCCTCGGGCACCAAATGGTCCGTCTGCTGTGAGTCTAGATTTTCGAATCCGACGCTAAAATGATAGTTAACTGTAACGTTCAGGGCCTCCTAATGCCGATGGAACACTCAAATTGCGTCGAGATTCAATACATCGGCCTCCAGCGGACTTGTCTCCAAGGGGATTTTGCTGTCTCGGGCACCTTATGGTCGTTCTCCTGTGAGTTTAGATTATCCAATCCGACGCAAAAATGATAGTTAATTGTAAGGTTCAGGGCCTCCTAATGCCGATGGAACACTCAAATTGCGTCGAGATTCAATACATCGGCCTCCAGCCGACTTGTCTCGAAGGGGATATTGCTGTCTCGGGCACCATATGATCCTTCTCCTGTGATTCTAGATTTTCGAATCCGACGCAAAAATGATAGTGAATAGTAACATTCAGGGCCTCCTAATGACGATGGAACACTCAAATTGCGTCGCGATTCAATACATCGTCCTCCAGCCGACTTGTCTCCAAGGGTCTAATGCTGCCTCGGGCACCTTATGGTCTTTCTCTTGTAAGCCTAGATTTTCGAATCCGACGAAAAACTGATAGTTAATTGTAACATTCAGGGCCTCCTAATGACGATGGAACACTCAAATTGCGTCGCGATCCAATACATCGTCCTCCAGCCGATTTGTCTCCAAGGGTCTAATGCTGCCTCGGGTACCTTATGGTCTTTCTCTTGTAAGTCTAGATTTTCGAATCCGACGCAAAAATGATAGTTAATTGTAACTTTCAGGGCCTCTTAATGACGATGGAACTCTCAAATTGCGTCAAGATTCAATACATCGTCCTCCAGCCGACTTGTCTCCAAGGGTCTATTGCTGCCTCGGGCACCTTATGGTCGTTCTCCTGTGAGTCTAGATTTTCGAATCCAACGCAAAAATGGTAGTTAATTGTAACGTTCAGGGCCTTCTAATGACGATGGAACACTCAAATTGCGTCGAGATTCAATACATCGGCCTCCAGTCGATTTGTCTCCAAGGGGTATATTGCTGTCTCGAGCACCGTATGAACTTCTCCTGTGAATAGATTTTCGAATACGACGCGAAACTGATAGTTAATTGTAACGTTCAGGGCCTCTTAATGACGATGGAACTCTCAAATTGCGTCGAGATTCAATACATCGTCCTCCAGCCGACTTGTCTCCAAGGGTCTATTGCTGCCTCGGGCACCTTCTGGTCGTTCTCCTGTGAGTCTAGATTTTCGAATCCGACGCAAAAATGATAGTTAATTGTAACGTTCTGGGCCTTGTAATGACGATGGAACACTCAAATTGCGTCGAGATTCAATACAACGGCCTAAAGCCGATTTGTCTCCAAGGGGATATTGCTGTCTCGGGCACCTTATGGTCGTTCTCCTGTGAGTCTAGATTTTCGAATCCAACGCAAAAATGGTAGTTAATGGTAACGTTCAGGGCGACCTAATGACGATGGAACACTCAAATTGCGTCGAGATTCAATACATCGGCCTCCAGCCCACTTGTCTTCAAGGGTGTAATGCTGCCTCGGGCAATTTATGGTCGTTCTCCTGTGAGTTTAGATTATCGAATCCGACGCAAAAATGATAGTTAATGGTAACGTTCAGGGCGACCTAATGACGATGGAACACTCAAATTGCGTCGAGATTCAATACATCGTCCTCCAGCCGACTTGTCTCCAAGGGTCTAATGCTGCCTCGGGCACCTTATGGTCGTTCTCCTGTGAGTAGATTTTCGAATCCGACGCATAAATGATAGTTAATTGTAGCGTTCAGGGACTCCTAAAGACGATGGAACACTCAAATTGCGTCGAGAGTCAATACATCGACCTCCAGTCGACTTGTATCCAAGGGGATATTGCAGTCTCGTGCACCATATGATCCTTCTCCTGTTAGTAGATTTTCGAATCCGACGCTAAAATGATAAATAACTGTAACGTTCAGGGCCTCCTAATGCCGATGGAACACTCAAATTGAGTCTAGATTCAATACATCGGCCTCAAGCCGACTTGTCTCCAAGGGTCTATTGCTGCCTCGGGCACCATATGGTAGTTCTCCTGTGAGTCTAGATTTTCGAATCCGACGCAAAAATGATAGTTAATTGTTACGTTCAGGGCCTCCTATTGGCGATGGAACACTCAAATTGCGTCGAGAGTCAATACATCGACCTCCAGTCGACTTGTATCCAAGGGGATATTGCAGTCTCGTGCACCATATGATCCGTCTCCTGTTAGTAGATTTTCGAATCCGACGCTAAAATGATAGTTAACTGTAACGTTCAGGGCCTCCTAATGCCGATGGAACACTCAAATTGCGTCGAGATTCAATACATCGTCCTCCAGAAGACTTGTCTCCAAGGGTCTATTGCTGCCTCGGGCACCTTATGGTCGTTCTCCTGTGAGTCTAGATTTTAGAATCCGACGCAAAACTGTAGTTAAATGTAATGCTCAGGGCCTCTTAATGACGATGGAACACTCAAATTGCGTCGAGAGTCAATACAGCTTCCTCCAGCCGACTTGTCTACAAGGGGATATTGCTGCCTCGGGCTCCATGTGGTCCGTCTCCTGTGAGTCTAGATTTTCGAATCCGACGCGAAACTGATAGTTAATTGTAAGGTTCAGGGCCTCCTAATGACGATGGAACACTCAAATTGCGTCGAGATTCAATACATCGGCCTCCAGCGGACTTGTTTCCAAGGGGATAATGCTGTCTTGGGCACCATATGATACTTCTCCTGTGAGTCTAGATTTTCGAATCCGACGCAAAAATGATAGAGAATAGTAACGTTCAGCGCCTCCTGATGACGATAGAACTCTCAAATTGCGTCGAGATTTAATACATCGTCCTCCAGATGATTTGTCTCCAAGGGGATATTGCTGCCTTGGGCACCAAATGATCCGTCTCCTGTGAGTCTCGATTTTTGAATCCGACGCGAAACTGATAGTTAACTGTAGCGTTAAGGGCCTCCAAATGACGATGGAGCACTCAAATTGCGTCGCGATTCAATACATCGTCCTCCAGCGGACTGGTCTCCTAGGGGATATTGCTGCATCGGGCACCTTACGGTCCGTCTCCAGTGAGTCTAGATTTTCGAATCCGACGAAATATTTATAGTTAATTGTAACATTCAGGGCCTCCTAATGACGATGGAACACTCATTTTGCGTCGCGATCCAATACATCGTCCTAAAAACCGACTTGTCTCCAAGGGTCAATAGCTGCCACGGGCACCTTGTGATCGTTCTGCTGTGAGTCTAGATTTTCGAACCCGATGCAAAACTGATTGTTAAATATGACGCTCAGGGCCACCTAATGACGAGTGAACACTCAAATTGAGTCGAGATTCAATACATCGACCTCTAGCCTACTTGTCTCCAAGGGGATATTGCTGCCTCGGGCTCCATGTGGTCCGTCTCCTGTGAGTCTAGATTTTCGAATCCGACGCGAAACTGATAGTTAATTGTAACGTTCAGGGCCTCCTAATGACGATGGAACACACAAATTGCGTCGAGATTCAATACATCGGCCTCCAGCCGACTTGTCTCCAAGGGTGTAATGCTGTCTCGGGCACCTTATGGTCGTTCTCTTGTAAGTCTAGATATTCGAATCCGACGTAAAACTGATAGTTCATTATAACGTTCAGGGCGACCTAATGACGATGGAACATTCAAATTGCGTCGATATTCAATACATCGGCCTCCAGTCGATTTGTCTCCAAGGGGTATATTGCTGTCTCGAGCACCGTATGAACTTCTCCTGTGAGTAGATTTTCGAATCCGACGCTAAAATGATAGTTAATTGTAACGTTCAGGGCCTTGTAATGACGATGGAACACTCAAATTGCGTCGAGATTCAATACATCGGCCTCCAGCCGACTTGTCTCCAAGGGTCTATTGCTGCCTCGGGCACCATATGGTCGTTCCCCTGTGAGTCTAGATTTTCGAATCCGACGCAAAAATGATAGTTAATTGTAACGTTCAGGGACTCCTAAAGACGATGGAACACTCAAATTGCGTCGCGATCCAATACATCGTTCTCCAGCCGACTTGTCTCCAAGGGTCTAATGCTGCCTCGGGCACCTTATGGTCGTTCTCCTGTGAGTAGATTTTCGAATCCGACGCATAAATGATAGTTAATTGTAACGTTCAGGGACTCCTAAAGACGATGGAACACTCAGATTGCGTCGAGAGTCAATACATCGACCTCCAGGCGACTTGTATCCAAGGGGATATTGCAGTCTCGTGCACCATATGATCCTTCTCCTGTTAGTAGATTTTGGAATCCGACGCTAAACTGATAGTTAACTGTAACGTTCAGGGCCTCCTAATGGCGATGGAACACTCAAATTGCGTCGAGATTCAATACATCGGCCTCCAGCCGACTTGTCTCCAAGGGGATATTGCTGTCTCGGGCACAATAAGATCCTTCTCCTGTGAGTCTAGATTTTCGAATCCGACGCAAAAATGATAGTGAATTGTAACGTTCAGCGCCTCCTAATGACGATAGAAGACTCAAATTGCGTCGAGATTCAATACATCGTCCTCCAGGCGATTTGTCTCCAAGGGGATATTGCTGTCTCGGGCTCCAAATGGTCCGTCTGCTGTGAGTCTAGATTTTCGAATCCGACGAAAAACTGATAGTTAATTGTAACATTCAGGGCCTCCTAATGACGATGGAACACTCAAATTGCGTCGCGATCCAATACATCGTTCTCCAGCCGACTTGTCTCCAAGGGTCTAATGCTGCCTCGGGCACCTTATGGTCGTTCTCCTGTGAGTAGATTTTCGAATCCGACGCATAAATGATAGTTAATTGTAACGTTCAGGGACTCCTAAAGACGATGGAACACTCAAATTGCGTCGAGAGTCAATACATCGACCTCCAGTCCACTTGTATCCAAGGGGATATTGCAGTCTCGTGCACCATATGATCCTTCTCCTGTTAGTAGATTTTCGAATCCGACGCTAAAATGATAGTTAACTGTAACGTTCAGGGCCTCCTAATGCCGATGGAACACTCAAATTGCGTCGAGATTCAATACATCGGCCTCCACCCGACTTGTCTCCGAGGGTCTATTGCTGCCTCGGGCACCTTATGGTCGTTCTCCTGTGAGTCTAGATTTTCGAATCCGACGCAAAACTGTAGTTAAATGTAATGCTCAGGCTCTCTTAATGACGATGGAATACTCAAATTGCGTCGAGAGTCAATACATCTTCCTCCAGCCGACTTGTCTACAAGGGGATATTGCTGCCTCGGGCTCCATGTGTTCCGTCTCCTGTGAGTCTAGATTTTCGAATCCGACGCGAAACTGATAGTTAATTGTAAGGTTCAGGGCCTCCTAATGACGATGGAACACTCAAATTGCGTCGAGATTCAATACATCGGCCTCCAGCGGACTTGTTTCAAAGGGGATAATGCTGTCTCGGGCACCATATGATCCTTCTCCTGTGAGTCTAGATTATCGAATCCGACGCAAAAATGATAGAGAATAGTAACGTTCAGCGCCTCCTGATGACGATAGAGCTCTCAAATTGCGTCGAGATTTAATACATCGTCCTCCAGATGATTTGTCTCCAAGGGGATATTGCTGCCTCGGGCACCAAATGGTCCGTCTGCTGTGAGTCTAGATTTTCGAATCCGACGAAAAACTGATAGTTAATTGTAACATTCAGGGCCTCCTAATGACGATGGAACACTCAAATTGCGTCGCGATCCAATACATCGTTCTCCAGCCGACTTGTCTCCAAGGGTCTAATGCTGCCTCGGGCACCTTATGGTCGTTCTCCTGTGAGTAGATTTTCGAATCCGACGCATAAATGATAGTTAATTGTAACGTTCAGGGACTCCTAAAGACGATGGAACACTCAAATTGCGTCGAGAGTCAATACATCGACCTCCAGTCGACTTGTATCCAAGGGGATATTGCAGTCTCGTGCACCATATGATCCTTCTCCTGTTAGTAGATTTTCGAATCCGACGCTAAAATGATAGTTAACTGTAACGTTCAGGGCCTCCTAATGCCGATGGAACACTCAAATTGAGTCGAGATTCAATACATCGGCCTCCAGCCGACTTGTCTCCAAGGGTCTATTGCTGCCTCGGGCACCATATGGTCGTTCTCCTGTGAGTCTAGATTTTCGAATCCGACGCTAAAATGATAGTTAATTGTTACGTTCATGGATTCCTATTGGCGATGGAACACTCAAATTGCGTCGAGATTCAATACATCGTCCTCCAGCCGACTTGTCTCCAAGGGTCTATTGGTGCCTCGGGCACCTTATGGTCGCTCTCCTGTGAGTCTAGATTTTAGAATCCGACGCAAAACTGTAGTTAAATGTAATGCTCAGGGCCTCTTAATGACGATGGAACACTCAAATTGCGTCGAGAGTCAATACAGCTTCCTCCAGCCGACTTGTCTACAAGGGGATATTGGTGCCTCGGGCTCCATGTGGTCCGTCTCCTGTGAGTCTAGATTTTCGAATCCGACGCGAAACTGATAGTTAATTGTAAGGTTCAGGGCCTCCTAATGACGATGGAACACTCAAATTGCGTCGAGATTCAATACATCGGCCTCCAGCGGACTTGTTTCCAAGGGGATAATGCTGTCTCGGGCACCATATGATACTTCTCCTGTGAGTCTAGATTTTCGAATCCGACGCAAAAATGATAGAGAATAGTAGCGTTCAGCGCCTCCTGATGACGATAGAACTCTCAAATTGCGTCGAGATTTAATACATCGTCCTCCAGATGATTTGTCTCCAAGGGGATATTGCTGCCTCGGGCACCAAATGGTCCGTCTCCTGTGAGTCTGGATTTTTGAATCCGACGCGAAACTGATAGTTAATTGTAACGTTCAGGGCCTCCAAATGACGATGGAGCACTCAAATTGCGTCGCGATTCAATACATCATCCTTCAGCGGACTGGTCTCCAAGGGGATATTGCTGCATCGGGCACCTTAAGGTCCGTCTCCAGTGAGTCTAGATTTTCGAATCCGTCGAAAAACTAATAGTTAATTGTAACATTCAGGGCCTCCTAATGGCGATGGAACACTCATTTTGCGTCGCGATCCAATACATCGTCCTAAAAACCGACTTGTCTCCAAGGGTCAATAGCTGCCACGGGCACCTTGTGATCGTTCTGCTGTGAGTCTAGATTTTCGAACCCGATGCAAAACTGATTGTTAATTATGACGCTCAGGGCCACCTAATGACGAGTGAACACTCAAATTGAGTCGAGATTCCATACATCGGCCTAAAGCCGACTTGTCTCCAAGGGTCTAATGCTGCCTCGGCCACCTTATGGTCGTTCTCTTGTAGGTCTAGATATTCGAATCCGACGCAAAACTGATAGTTCGTTATAACGTTCAGGGCGACCTAATGACGATGGAACATTCAAATTGCGTCGATATTCAATACATCGGCCTCCAGTCGATTTGTCTCCAAGGGGTATATTGCTGTCTCGAGCACCGTATGAACTTCTCCTGTGAGTAGATTTTCGAATCCGACGCTAAAATGATAGTTAATTGTAACGTTCAGGGCCTTGTAATGACGATGGAACACTCAAATTGCGTCGAGATTCAATACATCGGCATCCAGCCGACTTGTCTCCAAGGGTCTATTGCTGCCTCGGGCACCATATGGTCGTTCCCCTGTGAGTCTAGATTTTCGAATCCGACGCAAAAATGATAGTTAATTGTAACGTTCAGGGCCTCCTAATGGCGATGGAACTCTCAAATTGCGTCGAGATTCAATACGTCGTCCTCCAGCCGACTTGTCTCCAAGGGTCTATTGCTGCTTCGGACACCTTATGGTCGTTCTCCTGTGAGTAGATTTTCGAATCCGACGCATAAAGGATAATTAATTGTAACGTTCAGGGACTCCTAAAGACGATGGAACACTCAAATTGCGTCGAGAGTCAATACATCTTCCTCCAGCCGACTTGTCTACAAGGGGATATTGCTGCCTCGGGCTCCATGTGGTCCGTCTCCTGTGAGTCTAGATTTTCGAATCCGTCGTGAAACTGATAGTTTATTGTAAGGTTCAGGGCCTCCTAATGACGATGGAACACTCAAATTGCGTCGAGATTCAATACATCGGCCTCCAGCGGCCTTGTTTCCAAGGGGATAATGCTGTCTCGGGCACCATATGATCCTTCTCCTGTGAGTCTAGATTTTCGAAACCGGCGCAAAAATGATAGAGAATAGTAACGTTCAGCCCCTCCTGATGACGATAGAACTCTCAAATTGCGTCGAGATTTAATACATCGGCCTCCAGATGATTTGTCTCCAAGGGGATATTGCTGCCTCGGGCACCAAATGGTCCGTCTCCTGTGAGTCTGGATTTTTGAATCCGACGCGAAACTGATAGTTAATTGTAACGTTCAGGGCCTCCAAATGACGATGGAGCACTCAAATTGCGTCGCGATTCAATACATCGACCTCCAGCGGACTGGTCTCCAAGGGGATATTGCTGCATCGGGCACATTATGGTCCGTCTCCAGTGAGTCTAGATTTTCGAATCCGACGAAAAACTGATAGTTAATTGTAACATTCAGGGCCTCCTAATGACGATGGAACACTCATTTTGCCTCGCGATCCAATACATCGTCCTAAAAACCGACTTGTCTCCAAGGGTCAATAGCTGCCACGGGCACCTTGTGATCGTTCTGCTGTGAGTCTAGATTTTCGAACCAGATGCAAAACTGATTGTTAAGTATGACGCTCAGGGCCACCTAATGACGAGTGAACACTCAAATTGAGTCGAGATTCAATACATCGACCTCTAGAAGACTTGTCTCCAAGGGGATATTGCTGCCTCGGGGTCCATGTGGTCCGTCTCCTGTGAGTCTAGATTTTCGAATCCGACGCGAAACTGATAATTAATTGTAACGTTCAGGGCCTCCTAATGACGATGGAACACTCAAATTGCGTCGAGATTCAATACATCGGCCTAAAGCCGACTTGTCTCCAAGGGGATATTCCTGCCTTGGGCTCCATGTGGTCCGTCTCCTGTGCGTCTAGATTTTCGAATCCGACGCGATACTGATAGATAATTGTAACGTTCAGGGCCTCCTAATGACGATGGAACTCTCAAATTGCGTCGAGATCCAATACATCGGCCTCCAGCCGACTTGTCTCCAAGGGGATATCGCTGCCTCGGGCACCACATGGTCCGTCTCCGGTGATTCTACGTTTTCGAATCCGACGCAAAACTCATAGTTAATTGTAACGTTCAGGGCCTCCTATTGGCGATGGAACACTCAAATTGCGTCGAGATTCAATACATCGACCTCCAGCCGACTTGTCTCCAAGGGTGAAATGCTGCCTCGGGCACCTTATGGTCATTCTCTTGTAAGTCTAGATTTTCGAATTCGACGCAAAACTGATAGTTCATTATAACGTTCAGGGCGACCTAATGACGATGGAACATTCAAATTGCGTCGATATTCAATACATCGGCCTCCAGTCGATTTGTCTCCAAGGGGTATATTGCTGTCTCGAGCACCGTATGAACTTCTCCTGTGAGTAGATTTTCGAATCCGACGCTAAAATGATAGTTAATTGTAACGTTCAGGGCCTTGTAATGACGATGGAACACTCAAATTGCGTCGAGATTCAATACATCGGCCTCCAGCCGACTTGTCTCGAAGGGTCTATTGCTGCCTCGGGCACCATATGGTCGTTCTCCTGTGAGTCTAGATTTTCGAATCCGACGCAAAAATGATAGTTAATTGTAACGTTCAGGGCCTCCTAATGGCGATCGAACTCTCAAATTGCGTCGAGATTCAATACATCGTCCTCCAGCCGACTTGTCTCCAAGGGTCTATTGCTGCCTCGGGCACCTTATGGTCGTTCTCCTGTGAGTAGATTTTCGAATCCGACGCATAAATGATAATTAATTGTAACGTTCAGGGACTCCTAAAGACGATGGAACACTCAAATTGCGTCGAGAGTCAATACATCGACCTCCAGTCGACTTGTATCCAAGGGGATATTGCAGTCTCGTGCACCATATGATCCTTCTCCTGTTAGTAGATTTTCTAATCGGACGCTAAAATGATAGTTAACTGTAACGTTTAGGGCCACCTAATGCCGATGGAACACTCAAATTGCGTCGAGATTCAATACATCGGCCTCCAGCCGACTTGTCTCCAAGGGGATATTGCTGTCTCGAGCACAATATGATCCTTCTCCTGTGAGTCTAGATTTTCGAATCCGACGCAAAAATGATAGTGAATTGTAACGTTCAGCGCCTCCTAATGACGATAGATGACTCAAATTGCGTCGAGATTCAATACATCGTCCTCCAGCCGATTTGTCTCCAAGGGGATATTGCTGTCTCGGGCACCAAATGGTCCGTCTGCTGTGAGTCTAGATTTTCGAATCCGACGAAAAACTGATAGGTAATTGTAACATTCAGGGCCTCCTAATGACGATGGAACACTCAAATTGCGTCGCGATCCAATACATCGTTCTCCAGCCGACTTGTGTCCAAGGGTCCAATGCTGCCTAGGGCACCTTATGGTCGTTCTCCTGTGAGTAGATTTTCGAATCCGACGCATAAATGATAGTTAATTGTAACGTTCAGGGACTCCTAAAGACGATGGAACACTCAAATTGCGTCGAGAGTCAATACATCGACCTCCAGTCGACTTGTATCCAAGGGGATATAGCAGTCTCGTGCACCATATGATCCTTCTCCTGTTAGTAGATTTTCGAATCCGACGCTAAAATGATAGTTAACTGTAACGTTCAGGGCCTCCTAATGCCGATGGAACACTCAAATTGCGTCGCGATCCAATACATCGTCCTCCAACCGACTTGTCTCCAAGGGTCTAATGCTGCCTCGGGCACCTTATGGTCGTTCTCTTGTTCGTCTAGATTTTCGAATCCGACGCAAAAATGATAGTGAATAGTAACGTTCAGCGCCTCCTGATGACGATAGAACTCTCAAATTGCGTCGAGATTCAATACATTGTCCTCCAGCCGACTTGTCTCCAAGGGTCTATTGCTGCCTCGGTCACCTTATGGTCGTTCTCCTGTGAGTCTAGATTTTAGAATCCGACGCAAAACTGTAGTTAAATGTAATGCTCAGGGCCTCTTAATGACGATGGAACACTCAAATTGCGTCGAGAGTCAATACAGCTTCCTCCAGCCGACTTGTCTACAAGGGGATATTGCTGCCTCGGGCTCCATGTGGTCCGTCTCCTGTGAGTCTAGATTTTCGAATCCGACGCGAAACTGATAGTTAATTGTAAGGTTCAGGGCCTCCTAATGACGATGGAACACTCAAATTGTGTCGAGATTCAATACATCGGCCTCCAGCGGACTTGTTTCCAAGGGGATAATGCTGTCTCGGGCACCATATGATACTTCTCCTGTGAGTCTAGATTTTCGAATCCGACGCAAAAATGATAGAGAATAGTAACGTTCAGCGCCTGCTGATGACGATAGAACTCTCAAATTGCGTCGAGATTTAATACATCGTCCTCCAGATGATTTGTCTCCAAGGGGATATTGCTGCCTCGGGCACCAAATGGTCCGTCTCCTGTGAGTCTGGATTTTTGAATCCGACGCGAAACTGATAGTTAATTGTAACGTTCAGGGCCTCCAAATGACGATGGAGCACTCAAATTGCGTCGCGATTCAATACATCATCCTTCAGCGGACTGGTCTCCAAGGGGATATTGCTGCATCGGGCACCTTAAGGTCCGTCTCCAGTGAGTCTAGATTTTCGAATCCGACGAAAAACTAATAGTTAATTGTAACATTCAGAGACTCCTAATGGCGATGGAACACTCATTTTGCGTCGCGATCCAATACATCGTCCTAAAAACCGACTGGTCTCCAAGGGTCAATAGCTGCCACGGGCACCTTGTGATCGTTCGGCTGTGAGTCTAGATTTTCGAACCCGATGCAAAACTGATTGTTAATTATGACGCTCAGGGCCACCTAATGACGAGTGAACACTCAAATTGAGTCGAGATTCAATACATCGACCTCTAGCCGACTTGTCTCCAAGGGGATATTGCTGCCTCGGGCTCCATGTGGTCCGTCTCCTGTGAGTCTAGACTTTCGAATCCGACGCGAAACTGATAGTTAATTGTAACGTTCAGGGCCTCCTAATGACGATGGAACACTCAAATTGCGTCGAGATTCAATACATCGGCCTCCAGCCGACTTGTCTCCAAGGGTCTAATGCTGCCTCGGGCACCTAATGGTCGTTCTCTTGTAGGTCTAGATATTCGAATCCGACGCAAAACTGATAGATCGTTATAACGTTCAGGGCGACCTAATGACGATGGAACATTCAAATTGCGTCGATATTCAATACATCGGCCTCCAGTCGATTTGTCTCCAAGGGGTATATTGCTGTCTCGAGTACCGTATGAACTTCTCCTGTGAGTAGATTTTCGAATCCGACGCTAAAATGATAGTTAATTGTAACGTTCAGGGCCTTGTAATGACGATGGAACACTCAAATTGCGTCGAGATTCAATACATCGGCCTCCAGCCGACTTGTCTCCAAGGGTCTATTGCTGCCTCGGGCACCATATGGCCGTTCCCCTGTGAGTGTAGATTTTCGAATCCGACGCAAAAATGTTAGTTAATTGTAACGTTCAGGGCTTCCTAATGGCGATGGAACTCTCAAATTGCGTCGAGATTCAATACATCGTCCTCCAGCCGACTTGTCTCCAAGGGTCTATTGCTGCCTCGGGCACCATATGGTCGTTCTCCTGTGAGTAGATTTTCGAATCCGACGCATAAATGATAATTAATTGTAACGTTCAGGGACTCCTAAAGACGATGGAACACTCAAATTGCGTCGAGAGTCAATACATCTTCCTCCAGCCGACTTGTCTACAAGGGGATATTGCTGCCTCGGGCTCCATGTGGTCCGTCTCCTGTGAGTCTAGATTTTCGAATCCGACGTGAAACTGATAGTTAATTGTAAGGTTCAGGGCCTCCTAATGACGATGGAACACTCAAATTGCGTCGAGATTCAATACATCGGCCTCCAGCGGCCTTGGTTCCAAGGGGATAATGCTGTCTCGGGCACCATATGATCCTTCTCCTGTGAGTCTAGATTTTCGAAACCGGCGCAAAAATGATAGAGAATAGTAACGTTCAGCCCCTCCTGATGACGATAGAACTCTCAAATTGCGTCGAGATTTAATACATCGACCTCCAGATGATTTGTCTCCAAGGGGATATTGCTGCCTCGGGCACCAAATGGTCCGTCTCCTGTGAGTCTGGATTTTTGAATCCGACGCGAAACTGGTAGTTAATTGTAACGTTCAGGGCCTCCAAATGACGATGGAGCACTCAAATTGCGTCGCGATTCAATACATCGTCCTCCAGCGGACTGGTCTCCAAGGGGATATTGCTGCATCGGGCACATTATGGTCCGTCTCCAGTGAGTCTAGATTTTCGAATCCGACTAAAAACTGATAGTTAATTGTAACATTCAGGGCCTCCTAATGACGATGGAACACTCATATTGCCTCGCGATCCAATACATCGTGCTAAAAACCGACTTGTCTCCAAGGGTCAATAGCTGCCACGGGCACCTTGTGATCGTTCTGCTGTGAGTCTAGATTTTCGAACCCGATGCAAAACTGATTGTTAAGTATGACGCTCAGGGCCACCTAATGACGAGTGAACACTCAAATTGAGTCGAGATTCAATACATCGACCTCTAGAAGACTTGTCTCCAAGGGGATATTGCTGCCTCGGGGTCCATGTGGTCCGTCTCCTGTGAGTCTAGATTTTCGAATCCGACGCGAAACTGATAATTAATTGTAACGTTCAGGGCCTCCTAATGACGATGGAACACTCAAATTGCGTCGAGATTCAATACATCGGCCTCCAGCCGACTTGTCTCCAAGGGGATATTCCTGCCTCGGGCTCCATGTGGTCCGTCTCCTGTGCGTCTAGATTTTCGAATCCGACGCGATACTGATAGATAATTGTAACGTTCAGGGCCTCCTAATGACGATGGAACTCTCAAATTGCGTCGAGATCCAATACATCGGCCTCCAGCCGACTTGTCTCCAAGGGGATATCGCTGCCTCGGGCACCACATGGTCCGTCTCCGGTGATTCTACGTCTTCGAATCCGACGCAAAACTCATAGTTAATTGTAACGTTCAGGGCCTCCTATTGGCGATGGAACACTCAAATTGCGTCGAGATTCAACACATCGACCTCCAGCCGACTTGTCTCCAAGGGTGAAATGCTGCCTCGGGCACCTTATGGTCGTTCTCTTGTAAGTCTAGATTTTCGAATTCGACGCAAAACTGATAGTTCATTATAACGTTCAGGGCGACCTAATGACGATGGAACATTCAAATTGCGTCGATATTCAATACATCGGCCTCCAGTCGATTTGTCTCCAAGGGGTATATTGCTGTCTCGAGCACCGTATGAACTTCTCCTGTGAGTAGATTTTCGAATCCGACGCTAAAATGATAGTTAATTGTAACGTTCAGGGCCTTGTAATGACGATGGAACACTCAAATTGCGTCGAGATTCAATACGTCGTCCTCCAGCCGACTTGTCTCCAAGGGTCTATTGCTGCCTCGGGCACCTTATGGTCGTTCTCCTGTGAGTAGATTTTCGAATCCGACGCATAAATGATAAATAATTGTAACGTTCAGGGACTCCTAAAGACGATGGAACACTCAAATTGCGTCGAGAGTCAATACATCGACCTCCAGTCGACTTGTATCCAAGGGGATATTGCAGTCTCGTGCACCATATGATCCTTCTCCTGTTAGTAGATTTTCGAATCGGACGCTAAAATGATAGTTAACTGTAACGTTTAGGGCCACCTAATGCCGATGGAACACTCAAATTGCGTCGAGATTCAATACATCGGCCTCCAGCCGACTTGTCTCCAAGGGGATATTGCTGTCTCGAGCACAATATGATCCTTCTCCTGTGAGTCTAGATTTTCGAATCCGACGCAAAAATGATAGTGAATTGTAACGTTCAGCGCCTCCTAATGACGATAGAAGACTCAAATTGCGTCGAGATTCAATACATCGTCCTCCAGCCGATTTGTCTCCAAGGGGATATTGCTGTCTCGGGCACCAAATGGTCCGTCTGCTGTGAGTCTAGATTTTCGAATCCGACGAAAAACTGATAGGTAATTGTAACATTCAGGGCCTCCTAATGACGATGGAACACTCAAATTGCGTCGCGATCCAATACATCGTTCTCCAGCCGACTTGTCTCCAAGGGTCTAATGCTGCCTCGGGCACCTTATGGTCGTTCTCCTGTGAGTAGATTTTCGAATCCGACGCATAAATGATAGTTAATTGTAACGTTCAGGGACTCCTAAAGACGATGGAACACTCAAATTGCGTCGAGAGTCAATACATCGACCTCCAGTCGACTTGTATCCAAGGGGATATAGCAGTCTCGTGCACCATATGATCCTTCTCCTGTTAGTAGATTTTCGAATCCGACGCTAAAATGATAGTTAACTGTAACGTTCAGGGCCTCCTAATGCCGACGGAACACTCAAATTGCGTCGCGATCCAATACATCGTCCTCCAACCGACTTGTCTCCAAGGGTCTAATGCTGCCTCGGGCACCTTATGGTCGTTCTCTTGTTCGTCTAGATTTTCGAATCCGACGCAAAAATGATAGTGAATAGTAACGTTCAGCGCCTCCTGATGACGATAGAACTCTCAAATTGCGTCGAGATTCAATACATTGTCCTCCAGCCGACTTGTCTCCAAGGGTCTATTGCTGCCTCGGTCACCTTATGGTCGTTCTCCTGTGAGTCTAGATTTTAGAATCCGACGCAAAACTGTAGTTAAATGTAATGCTCAGGGCCTCTTAATGACGATGGAACACTCAAATTGCGTCGAGAGTCAATACAGCTTCCTCCAGCCGACTTGTCTACAAGGGGATATTGCTGCCTCGGGCTCCATGTGGTCCGTCTCCTGTGAGTCTAGATTTTCGAATCCGACGCGAAACTGATAGTTAATTGTAAGGTTCAGGGCCTCCTAATGACGATGGAACACTCAAATTGTGTCGAGATTCAATACATCGGCCTCCAGCGGACTTGTTTCCAAGGGGATAATGCTGTCTCGGGCACCATATGATACTTCTCCTGTGAGTCTAGATTTTCGAATCCGACGCAAAAATGATAGAGAATAGTAACGTTCAGCGCCTGCTGATGACGATAGAACTCTCAAATTGCGTCGAGATTTAATACATCGTCCTCCAGATGATTTGTCTCCAAGGGGATATTGCTGCCTCGGGCACCAAATGGTCCGTCTCCTGTGAGTCTGGATTTTTGAATCCGACGCGAAACTGATAGTTAATTGTAACGTTCAGGGCCTCCAAATGACGATGGAGCACTCAAATTGCGTCGCGATTCAATACATCATCCTTCAGCGGACTGGTCTCCAAGGGGATATTGCTGCATCGGGCACCTTAAGGTCCGTCTCCAGTGAGTCTAGATTTTCGAATCCGACGAAAAACTAATAGTTAATTGTAACATTCAGAGACTCCTAATGGCGATGGAACACTCATTTTGCGTCGCGATCCAATACATCGTCCTAAAAACCGACTGGTCTCCAAGGGTCAATAGCTGCCACGGGCACCTTGTGATCGTTCTGCTGTGAGTCTAGATTTTCGAACCCGATGCAAAACTGATTGTTAATTATGACGCTCAGGGCCACCTAATGACGAGTGAACACTCAAATTGAGTCGAGATTCAATACATCGACCTCTAGCCGACTTGTCTCCAAGGGGATATTGCTGCCTCGGGCTCCATGTGGTCCGTCTCCTGTGAGTCTAGACTTTCGAATCCGACGCGAAACTGATAGTTAATTGTAACGTTCAGGGCCTCCTAATGACGATGGAACACTCAAATTGCGTCGAGATTCAATACATCGGCCTCCAGCCGACTTGTCTCCAAGGGTCTAATGCTGCCTCGGGCACCTAATGGTCGTTCTCTTGTAGGTCTAGATATTCGAATCCGACGCAAAACTGATAGATCGTTATAACGTTCAGGGCGACCTAATGACGATGGAACATTCAAATTGCGTCGATATTCAATACATCGGCCTCCAGTCGATTTGTCTCCAAGGGGTATATTGCTGTCTCGAGTACCGTATGAACTTCTCCTGTGAGTAGATTTTCGAATCCGACGCTAAAATGATAGTTAATTGTAACGTTCAGGGCCTTGTAATGACGATGGAACACTCAAATTGCGTCGAGATTCAATACATCGGCCTCCAGCCGACTTGTCTCCAAGGGTCTATTGCTGCCTCGGGCACCATATGGTCGTTCCCCTGTGAGTGTAGATTTTCGAATCCGACGCAAAAATGTTAGTTAATTGTAACGTTCAGGGCTTCCTAATGGCGATGGAACTCTCAAATTGCGTCGAGATTCAATACATCGTCCTCCAGCCGACTTGTCTCCAAGGGTCTATTGCTGCCTCGGGCACCTTATGGTCGTTCTCCTGTGAGTAGATTTTCGAATCCGACGCATAAATGATAATTAATTGTAACGTTCAGGGACTCCTAAAGACGATGGAACACTCAAATTGCGTCGAGAGTCAATACATCTTCCTCCAGCCGACTTGTCTACAAGGGGATATTGCTGCCTCGGGCTCCATGTGGTCCGTCTCCTGTGAGTCTAGATTTTCGAATCCGACGTGAAACTGATAGTTAATTGTAAGGTTCAGGGCCTCCTAATGACGATGGAACACTCAAATTGCGTCGAGATTCAATACATCGGCCTCCAGCGGCCTTGGTTCCAAGGGGATAATGCTGTCTCGGGCACCATATGATCCTTCTCCTGTGAGTCTAGATTTTCGAAACCGGCGCAAAAATGATAGAGAATAGTAACGTTCAGCCCCTCCTGATGACGATAGAACTCTCAAATTGCGTCGAGATTTAATACATCGACCTCCAGATGATTTGTCTCCAAGGGGATATTGCTGCCTCGGGCACCAAATGGTCCGTCTCCTGTGAGTCTGGATTTTTGAATCCGACGCGAAACTGATAGTTAATTGTAACGTTCAGGGCCTCCAAATGACGATGGAGCACTCAAATTGCGTCGCGATTCAATACATCGTCCTCCAGCGGACTGGTCTCCAAGGGGATATTGCTGCATCGGGCACATTATGGTCCGTCTCCAGTGAGTCTAGATTTTCGAATCCGACTAAAAACTGATAGTTAATTGTAACATTCAGGGCCTCCTAATGACGATGGAACACTCATATTGCCTCGCGATCCAATACATCGTGCTAAAAACCGACTTGTCTCCAAGGGTCAATAGCTGCCACGGGCACCTTGTGATCGTTCTGCTGTGAGTCTAGATTTTCGAACCCGATGCAAAACTGATTGTTAAGTATGACGCTCAGGGCCACCTAATGACGAGTGAACACTCAAATTGAGTCGAGATTCAATACATCGACCTCTAGAAGACTTGTCTCCAAGGGGATATTGCTGCCTCGGGGTCCATGTGGTCCGTCTCCTGTGAGTCTAGATTTTCGAATCCGACGCGAAACTGATAATTAATTGTAACGTTCAGGGCCTCCTAATGACGATGGAACACTCAAATTGCGTCGAGATTCAATACATCGGCCTCCAGCCGACTTGTCTCCAAGGGGATATTCCTGCCTCGGGCTCCATGTGGTCCGTCTCCTGTGCGTCTAGATTTTCGAATCCGACGCGATACTGATAGATAATTGTAACGTTCAGGGCCTCCTAATGACGATGGAACTCTCAAATTGCGTCGAGATCCAATACATCGGCCTCCAGCCGACTTGTCTCCAAGGGGATATCGCTGCCTCGGGCACCACATGGTCCGTCTCCGGTGATTCTACGTCTTCGAATCCGACGCAAAACTCATAGTTAATTGTAACGTTCAGGGCCTCCTATTGGCGATGGAACACTCAAATTGCGTCGAGATTCAACACATCGACCTCCAGCCGACTTGTCTCCAAGGGTGAAATGCTGCCTCGGGCACCTTATGGTCGTTCTCTTGTAAGTCTAGATTTTCGAATTCGACGCAAAACTGATAGTTCATTATAACGTTCAGGGCGACCTAATGACGATGGAACATTCAAATTGCGTCGATATTCAATACATCGGCCTCCAGTCGATTTGTCTCCAAGGGGTATATTGCTGTCTCGAGCACCGTATGAACTTCTCCTGTGAGTAGATTTTCGAATCCGACGCTAAAATGATAGTTAATTGTAACGTTCAGGGCCTTGTAATGACGATGGAACACTCAAATTGCGTCGAGATTCAATACGTCGTCCTCCAGCCGACTTGTCTCCAAGGGTCTATTGCTGCCTCGGGCACCTTATGGTCGTTCTCCTGTGAGTAGATTTTCGAATCCGACGCATAAATGATAAATAATTGTAACGTTCAGGGACTCCTAAAGACGATGGAACACTCAAATTGCGTCGAGAGTCAATACATCGACCTCCAGTCGACTTGTATCCAAGGGGATATTGCAGTCTCGTGCATCATATGATCCTTCTCCTGTTAGTAGATTTTCGAATCCGACGCTAAAATAATAGTTAACTGTAACGTTCAGGGCCTCCTAATGCCGATGGAACACTCAAATTGCGTCGAGATTCAATACATCGGCCTCCAGCCGACTTGCTCCAAGGGGATATTGCTGTCTCGGGCACAATATGATCCTTCTCCTGTGAGTCTAGATTTTCGAATCCGACGCAAAAATGATAGTGAATTGTAACGTTCAGCGCCTCCTAATGACGATAGAAGACTCAAATTGCGTCGAGATTCAATACATCGTCCTCCAGCCGATTTGTCTCCAAGGGGATTTTGCTGTCTCGGGCTCCAAATGGTCCGTCTGCTGTGAGTCTAGATTTTCGAATCCGACGAAAAACTGATAGTTAATTGTAACATTCTGGGCCTCCTAATGACGATGGAACAGTCAAATTGCGTCGCGATCCAATACATCGTTCTCCAGCCGACTTGTCTCCAAGGGTCTAATGCTGCCTCGGGCACCTTATGGTCGTTCTCCTGTGAGTAGATTTTCGAATCCGACGCATAAATGATAGTTAATTGTACCGTTCAGGGACTCCTAAAGACGATGGAACACTCAAATTGCGTCGAGAGTCAATACATCGACCTCCAGTCGACTTGTATCCAAGGGGATATTGCAGTCTCGTGCACCATATTTTCCTTCTCCTGTTAGTAGATTTTCTAATCCGACGCTAAAATGATAGTTAACTGTAACGTTCAGGGCCTCCTAATGCCGATGGAACACTCAAATTGAGTCGAGATTCAATACATCGGCCTCCAGCCGACTTGTCTCCAAGGGTCTATTGCTGCCTCGGGCACCTTGCGGTCGTTCTCCTGTGAGGCTAGATTTTCGAATCCGACGCAAAAATGATAGTTAATTGTAACGTTCAGGGCCTTGTAATGACGATGGAACACTCAAATTGCGTCGCGATCCAATACATCGTCCTCCAACCGACTTGTCTCCAAGGGTCTAATGCTGCCTCGGGCACCATATGGTCGTTCTCTTGTTCGTCTAGATTTTCGAATCCGACGCAAAAATGATAGTGAATAGTAACGTTCAGCGCCTCCTGATGACGATAGAACTCTCAAATTGCGTCGAGATTCAATACATTGTCCTCCAGCCGACTTGTCTCCAAGGGTCTATTGCTGCCTCGGTCACCTTATGGTCGTTCTCCTGTGAGTCTAGATTTTAGAATCCGACACAAAACTGTAGTTAAATGTAATGCTCAGGGCCTCTTAATGACGATGGAATACTCAAATTGCGTCGAGAGTCAATACATCTTCCTCCAGCCGACTTGTCTACAAGGGGATATTGCTGCCTCGGGCTCCATGTGGTCCGTCTCCTGTGAGTCTAGATATTCGAATCCGACGCGAAACTGATAGCTAATTGTAAGGTTCAGGGCCTCCTAATGACGATGGAATACTCAAATTGCGTCGAGATTCAATACATCGGCCTCCAGCGGACTTGTTTCCAAGGGGATACTGCTTTCTCGGGCACCATATGATCCTTCTCCTGTGAGTCTAGATTTTCGAATCCGACGCAAAAATGATAGAGAATAGTAACGTTCAGCGCCCCCTGATGACGATAGAACTCTCAAATTCCGTCGAGATTCAATACATCGTCCTCCAGCTGATTTGTCTCCAAGGGGATATTGCTGCCTCGGGCACCAAATGGTCCGTCTCCTGTGAGTCTTGATTTTAGAATCCGACGCGAAACTGATAGTTAATTGTAACGGTCAGGGCCTCCAAATGACGATGGAGCACTCAAATTGCGTCGCGATTCAATACATCGTCCTGCAGCAGACTGGTCTCCAAGGGGATATTGCTGCATCGGGCACCTTATGGTCCGTCTCCAGTGAGTCTAGATTTTCGAATCCGACGAAAAAATGATAGTTAATTGTAACATTCAGGGCCTCCTAATGACGATGGAACACTCATTTTGCGTCGCGATCCAATACATCGTCCTCCAGCCGAATTGTCTCCAAGGGTCAATTGCTGCCACGGGCACCTTGTGATCGTTCTGCTGTGAGTCTAGATTTTCTACCCGATGCAAAACTGATTGTTAATTATAACGTTCAGGCCACCTAATGACGATGGAACACTCAAATTGAGTCGAGATTCAATACATCGACCTCTAGCCGACGTGTGTCCAAGGGGATATTGCATCCTCGGGCTCCATGTGGTCCGTCTCCTGTGAGTCTAGATTTTCGAATCCGACGCGAAACTGATAGTTAATTGTAACGTTCAAGGCCTCCTAATGACGATGGAACACTCAAATTGCGCCGAGATTCAATACATCGGACTCCAGCCGACTCGTCTCCCAGGGGATATTGCTGTCTCGGGCTCCAAATGGTCCGTCTGCAGTGAGTCTAGATTTTCGAATCCGGCGCAAAACTGATAGTTCATTATAACGTTCAGGGCGACCTAATGACGATGAACATTCAAATTGCGTCGATATTCAGTACATCGGCCTCCAGTCGATTTGTCTCCAAGGGGTATATTGCTGTCTCGAGCACCGTATGAACTTCTCCTGTGAGTAGATTTTCGAATCCGACGCTAAAATGATAGTTAATTGTAACGTTCAGCGCCTCCTAATGACGATAGAAGACTCAAATTGCGTCGAGATTCAATACATCGTCCTCCAGCCGATTTGTCTCCAAGGGGATATTGCTGTCTCGGGCACCAAATGTTCCGTCTGCTGTGAGTCTAGATTTTCGAATCCGACGAAAAACTGATAGTTAATTGTAACATTCAGTTCCTCCTAATGACGATGGAACACTCAAATTGCGTCGCGATCCAATACATCGTTCTCCAGCCGACTTGTCTCCAAGGGTCTAATGCTGCCTTGGGCACCTTGTGGTCGTTCTCCTGTGAGTCTAGATTTTCGAATCCGACGCAAAAATGATAGTTAATTGTAACGTTCAGGGCCTTGTAATGACGATGGAACACTCAAATTGCGTCGCGATCCAATACATCGTCCTCCAACCGACTTGTCTCCAAGGGTCTAATGCTGCCTCGGGCACCTTATGGTCGTTGTCTTGTACGTCTAGATTTTCGAATCCGACGCAAAAATGATAGTGAATAGTAACGTTCAGCGCCCCCTGATGACGATAGAACTCTCAAATTGCGTCGAGATTCAATACATCGTCCTCCAGCTGATTTGTCTCCAAGGGGATATTGCTGCCTCGGGCACCAAATGGTCCGTCTCCTGTGAGTCTGGATTTTTGAATCCGACGCGAAACTGATAGTTAATTGTAACGTTCAGATCCTCCAAACGACGATGGAGCACTCAAATTGCGTCGCGATTCAATACATCGTCCTAAAAACCGACTTGCTTCCAAGGGTCAATAGCTGCCACGGGCACCTTGTGATCGTTCTGCTGTGAGTCTAGATTTTCGAACCCGATGCAAAACCGATTGTTAATTATAACGTTCAGGCCACCTAATGACGATGGAACACTCAAATTGAGTCGAGATTCAATACATCGGCCTCCAGCCGACTTGTCTCCAAGGGGATATTGCTGCCTCGGGCTCCATGTGGTCCGTCTCCTGTGCGTCTAGATTTTCGAATCCGACGCGAAACTGATAGATAATTCTAACGTTCAGGGCCTCCTAATGACGATGGAACTCTGAAATTTCGTCGAGATCCAATACATCGGCCTCCAGCCGACTTGTCTCCAAGGGGATGTCGCTGCCTCGGGCACCACATGGTCCGTCTCCGGTGATTCTACGTTTTCGAATCCGACGCAAAACTCATAGTTAATTGTATGGTTCAGGGCCTCCTATTGGCGACTGAACACTCAAATTGCGTCGAGATTCAATACATCGACCTCCAGCCGACTTGTCTCCATGGGGATATTACTGCGTCCGGCCTCTTATGTTCGCTCTCATGTGAGTCTAGATTTTCGAATCCGACGCGAAACTGATTGTTAATTGTAACGTTCAGGGCTTCCTAATGACGATGGAACACTCAAATTGCCTCGAGATTCAATACATCGGCATTCAGCCGATTTTTCTCCAAGGGTCTATTGATGCCTCGGGCACCGTATGGTCTTTCCCCTGTGAGTCAACATTTTAGAATCCGACGCAAAACTGATAGTTAAATGTAATGCTCAGGGCCTCTTAATGACGATGGAACACTCAAATTGCGTCGAGAGTCAATACATCTTCCTCCAGCCGACTTGTCTACAAGGGGATATTGCTGCCTCGGGCTCCATATATTCCGTCTCCTGTGAGTCTAGATTTTCGAATCCGACGCGAAACTGATAGTTAATTGTAAGGTTCAGGGCCTCCTAATGACGATGGAACACTCAAATTGCGTCGAGATTCAATACATCGGCCTCCAGCGGACTTGTCTCAAAGGGGATATTGCTGTCTCGGGCACCACATGATCCTTCTCCTGTGAGTCTAGATTTTCGTATCCGACGCAAAAATGATAGTGAATAGTAACGTTCAGCGCCTCCTGATGACGATAGAACTCTCAAATTGCGTCGAGATTCAATACATCGTCCTCCATCTGACTTGTCTCCGAGGGGATATTGCTGCCTCGGGCACCAAATGGTCCGTCTCCTGTGAGTCTGGATTTTTGAATCCGACGCGAAACTGATAGTTAATTGTAACGTTCAGGGCCTCCTAATGACGATGGAACACTCAAATTGCGTCGAGATTCAATACATCGGCCTCCAGCGGACTTGTCTCAAAGGGGATATTGCTGTCTCGGGCACCACATGATCCTTCTCCTGTGAGTCTAGATTTTCGAATCCGACGAAAAACTGATAGTTAATTGTCACTTTCCGTGCCTCCTAATGACGATGGAACACTCAAATTGCGTCGCGATCTAATACATCGTCCTCCAGCCGACTTGTCTCCAAGGGTCTAATTCTGCCTCGGGCACCGTATAATCGTTTTCTTGTAAGTCTAGATTTTCGAATCCGACGGAAAAATGATAGTTAATTGTACCGTTCAGGGCCTCCTGATAACGATGGAACTCTCAAATTGCGTCCAGATTCAATACATCGTCCTCCAGCCGACTTGTCTGCAAGGGACAATTGCTGCTTCGGCACCTTATGGTTGTTCTCCTGTGTGTCTAGATTTTCGAACCCGACGCAAAAATGATAGTTAATTGTAACGTTCAGGGCCTTCTAATGCCGATGGAACACTCAAATTGCGTCGCGATTCAATACATCGGCCTCCAGCCGACTTGTCTCCAGGGGGATATCGCTGCCTCGGGCACCACATGGTCCGTGTCCGGTGACCCTACGTTTTCGAATCCGACGCAAAACTCATAGTTAATTGTAACGTTCAGGGCCTCCTATTGGCGATGGAACACTCAGATTGCGTCGAGATTCAATACATCGGCCTCCAGCCGACTTGTCTCCAAGGGTCTATTGCTGCCTCGGGCACCTTATGGTCGTTCTCCTGTGAGTCTAGATTTTTCGAATCCGACGCAAAAATGATAGTTAACCGTAACGTTCAGGGCCTCCTAATGCCGATGGAACACTCAAATTGCGTCAGGATTCAATACATCGGCATCCAGCCGACTTGTCTCCAAGGGTCTATTGCTGCCTCGGGCACCTTATGGTCGTTCTCCTGTGAGTTTAGATTATCGAATCCGACGCAAAAATGATAGTTAATTGTAACGTTGAGGGCCTCCTAATGCCGATGGAACACTCAAATTGCGTCGAGATTCAATACATCGGACTCCAGCCGACTTGTCTCCTAGGGTCTATTGCTGCCTCGGGCACCTTATGGTCGTTCTCCTGTGAGTCTAGATTTTCGAATCCGACGCAAAAATGATAGTTAATTGTAACGTTCAGGGCCTTGTATTGACGATGGAACACTCAAATTGCGTCGAGATTCAATACATCGGCCTCCAGCGGACTTGTCTCCAAGGGGATATTGCTGTCTCGGGCACCATATGAACCTTTTCCTGTGAGTCTAGATTTTCGAATCCGACGCAAAAATGATAGAGAATAGTAACGTTCAGCGCCTCCTGATGACTATAGAACTCTCAAATTGCGTCGAGGTTCAATACATCGTCCTCCAGCTGATTTGTCTCCAAGGGGATATTGCTGCCTCGGGCACCTTGTGATCGTTCTGCTGTGAATCAAGATTTTCGAACCCGACGCAAAACTGATTGTTAATTGTAACGTTCAGGGCCACCTAATGACGATGGAACACTCAAATTGAGTCGAGATTCAATACATCGACCGCCAGCCGACTTGTCTCCAAGGGTCTATTGCTGCCTCGGGCACCCTATGGTCGTTCTCCTGAGTCTAGATTTTCGAATCCGACGCAAAAATGATAGTTAATTGTAACGTTCAGGGCCTCCTAATGCCGATGGAACACTCAAATTGCGTCGAGAGTCAATACATCGACCTCCAGTCGACTTGTATCCAAGGGGATATTGCAGTCTCGTGCACCATATGATCCTTCTCCTGTTAGTAGATTTTCGAATCCGACGCTAAAATGATAGTTAACTGTAACGTTCAGGGCCTCCTAATGCCGATGGAACACTCAAATTGCATCGAGATTCAATATATCGGCCTCCAGCTGACTTGTCTCCAAGGGTCTGTTGCTGCCTCGGGCACCTTATGGTCGTTCTCCTGTGAGTTTAGATTATCGAATCCGACGCAAAAATCATAGTTAATTGCAACGTTTAGGGCCTCCTAGTGACGATGGGACACTCAAATTGCGTCGAGATTCAATACATCGTCCTCCAGCCGACTTGTCTCCAAGGGTTTAATGCTGCCTCGGGCACCTTATGGTCGTTCTCTTGTAAGTCTAGATTTTCGAATCGGACGCAAAAATAATAGTTAATTGTAACGTTCAGGGCCTCCTAATGCCGATGGAACACTCAAATTGCGTCGAGATTCAATAGATCGGCCTCCAGTCGATTTGTCTCCAAGGGGTATATTGCTGTCTCGAGCACCGTATGAATTTCTCCTGTGAGTAGATTTTCGAATCCGACGCTAAAATGATTGCTAATTGTAACGTTCAGGGCCTCCTAATGACGATGGGACACTCAAATTGCGTCGAGATTCAATACATCGTCCACCAGCCGACTTGTCTCCAAGGGTCTAATGCTGCCTCGGGCACCTTATGGTTCATCTCTTGTAAGTCTAGATTTTCGAATCGGACGCAAAAATGATAGTTAATTGTAACGTTCAGGGCCTCCTAATGACGATGGAACTCTCAAATTGCGTAGAGATCCAATACATCGTCCGCCAACCGACTTGTCTCCAAGGGTCAATAGCTGCCACGGGCACCTTGTGATCGTTCTGCTGTGAGTCTAGATTTTCGAACCCGACGCAAAACTGATTGTTAATTGTAACGTTCAGGGCCACCTAATGACGATGGAACACTCAAATTGAGTCGAGATTCAATACATCGACCTCCAGCCGACTTGTCTCCAAGGGAATATTGCTGCCTCGGGCTCCATGTGGTCCGTCTCCTGTGAGTCTAGATTTTCGAATCCGACGAGAAACTGATAGATAATTGTAACGTTCAGGGCCTCCTAATGACGATGGAACACTCAAATTGCGTCGAGATTCAATACATCGTCCTCCAGAAGACTTGTCTCCGAGGGGATATTGCTGCCTCGGGCACCAAATGGTCCGTCTGCTGTGAGTCTAGATTTTCGAATCCGACGAAAAACTGATAGTTAATTGTAACACTCAGGGCCTCCTAATGACGATGGATCACTCAAATTGCGTCGCGATCCAATACATCGTCCTCCAGCCGACTTGTCTTTAAGGGTCTAATGCTGCCTCGGGCACCTTATGGTCGTTCTCTTGTAAGTCTAGATTTTCGAATCCGACGCAAAAATGATAATTAATTGTAACGTTCAGGGCCTCCTAATGACGATGTAACTCTCAAATTGCGTCGAGATTCAATACATCGTCCTCCAACCTACTTGTCTCCAAGGGTCTATTGCTGCCTCGGGCACCTTATGGTCATTCCCTTGTAAGTCTAGATTTTCGAATCCGACGCAAAACTGATAGTTCATTATAACGTTTAGGGCCTCCTAATGACGATGGAACACTCACATTGCGTCGACATACAATACATCGGCCTCCAGCCGACTTGTCTCCATTCGGATATCGCTGCCTCGGGCACCAGATGGTCCGTCTCCGGTGATTCTACGTTTTCGAATCCGACGCAAAACTCATAGTTAATTGTAACGTTCAGGGCCTCCTATTGGCGATGGAACACTCAAATTGCGTCGAGATTCAATACATCGACCTCCAGCCGACATGTCTCCAAGGGTCTATTGCTGCCTCGGGCACCTTATGGTCGTTCTCCTGTGAGTCTAGATTTTCGAATCCGACGCATAAATGATAGTTAATTGTAACGTTCAGGGACTCCTAATGACGATGGAACACTCAAATTGCGTCGAGAGTCAATTCATCGACCTCCAGTCGACCTGTATCCAAGGGGATATTGCAGTCTCGTGCACCATATGATTCTTCTCCTGTAAGTAGATTTTCGAATCCGACGCTAAAATGATAGTTAACTGTAACGTTCAGGGCCTCCTAATTCCGATGGAACACTCAAATTGCGTCCAGATTCAATACATCGTCCTCCAGCTGATTTGTCTCCAAGGGGATATTGCTGCCTCGGGCACCTTATGGTCGTTCTCCTGTGAGTCTAGATTTTCGAATCCGACGCAAAAATGATAGTTAATTGTAAAGTTCAGGGCCTTCTAATGACGATGGAACACTCAAATTGCGTCGAGATTCAATACATCGGCCTCCAGCCGACTTGGCTCCAAGGGTCTATTGCTGCCTCGGGCACCTTATGGTCGTTATCCTGTGAGTCTAGATTTTCGAATCCGACACAAAAATGATAGCTAATTGTAACGTTCAGGGCCTTCTAATAAACGATGGAACACTCAAATTGCATCGAGATTCAATACATCGGCCTCCAGCCGACTTGTCTCCAAGGGTCTGTTGCTGCCTCGGGCACCATATGGTCGTTCTCCTGTGAGTTTAGATTATCGAATCCGACGCAAAAATGATAGTTAATTGTAACGTTTAGGGCCTCCTAATGACGATAAAAAACACTCAAATTGCGTCGAGATTCAATACATCGGCCTCCAGGCGACTTGTCTCCAAGGGGATATTGCTGCCTCGGGCACCACATGGTCCGTCTCCGGTGATTCTACGTTTTCGAATCCGACGCAAAACTCATAGTTAATTGTAACGTTCAGGGCCTCCTAATGACGATGGAGCCCACAAATTGTTTCGAGATTCAATACATCGACCTCCAGCCGACTTGTCTCCAAGGGTCTGTTGCTGCCTCGGGCACCTTATGGTCGTTCTCCTGTGAGTCTAGATTATCGAATCCGACGCAAAAATGATAGTTAATTGTAACGTTCAGGGCCTCCTAATGCCGATGGAACACTCAAATTGCGTCGAGGTTCAATACATCGGCCTCCAGCCGACTTGTCCCCAAGGGTCTGTTGCTGCCCCGGGCACCTTATGGTCGTTCTCCTGTGAGTTTAGATTTTCGAATCCGACGCGAAACTGATATTTAATTGTAACGTTCAGGGACTCCTAAAGACGATGGAACACTCAAATTGCGTCGATATTCAATACATCGGCCTCCAGTCGATTTGTCTCCAAGGGGTATATTGCTGTCTCGAGCACCGTATGAACTTCTCCTGTGAGTAGATTTTCGAATCCGACGCTAAAATGATAGTTAACTGTAACGTTCAGGGCCTGCTAATGACGATGGAACTCTCAAATTGCGTCGATATTCAATACATCGTAATCCAGCCGACTTGTCTCCAAGGGTCTATTGCTGCCTCAGGCACCTTATGGTCGTTCTCCTGTGAGTCTAGATTTTCGAATCGGACGCAAAAATGATAGTTAACTGTAACGTTCAGGGCCTCCTAATGCCGATGGAACACTCAAATTGCGTCGAGATTCAATACATCGGCCTCCAGCCGACTTGCCTCCAAGGGTCTATTGCTGCCCCGGGCACCTTATGGTCGTTCTCCTGTGAGTTTAGGTAATCGAATACGACGCAAAAATGATAGTTAATTGTAACGTTTAGGGCCTCCTAATGACAATGGAACACTCAAATTGCGTCAAGAATCAATACATCGGTTTCCAGCCGACTTGTCTCCAAGGGTCTATTGCTGCCTCGGGCACCTTATGGTCGTTCTCTTGTAAGTCTAGATTTTCGAATCCGACGCAAAAATGATAGTTATATGTAACGTTCAGGACCTCCTAATGACGATGGAACTCTCAAATTGCGTCGAGATTCAATACATCGTCCTCCAGCCGACTTGTCTCCAAGGGTCTATTGGTGCCACGGGCACCTTATGGTCATTCTCCTGTGAGTCTAGATTTTCGAATCGGACGCAAAAATGATAGTTAACTGTAACGTTCAGGGCCTCCTAATGCCGATGGAACACTCACATTGCGTCGAGATTCAATACATCGGCCTCCAGCCGACTTGTCTCCAAGGGTCTATTGCTGCCTCGGGCACCTTATGGTCGTTCTCCTGTGAGTTTAGGTAATCGAATCCGACGCAAAAATGATAGTTAATTGTAACGTTCAGGGCCTCCTAATGCCGATGGAACACTCAAATTGCGTCTTGATTCAATACATCGGCCTCCAGCCGACTAGTCTCCAAGGGTCTATTGCTGCCTCGGGCACCATATGATCCTTCTCCTGTGAGTCTGGATTTTCGAATCCGACGCAAAAATGATAGTTAATTGTAACGTTCAGGACCTCCCAATGACGATAGATGACTCAAATTGCGTCGAGATTCAATACATCGTCCTCCAGCCGATTTGTCTCCAAGGGGATATTGCTGCCTCGGGCACCAAATGGTCCGTCTGCTGTGGGTCTACATTTTCGAATCCGACGCAAAAATGATAGTGAATTGTAAAGTTCAGGGCCTTCTAAAGACGATGGAACACTCAGATTGGGTCGAGATTCAATACATCGGCCTCCAGCCGACTTGTCTCCAAGGGTCTATTGCTGCCTCGGGCACCTTATGGTCGTTCTCCTGTGAGTCTAGATTTTCGAATCCGACGCAAAAATGATAGTTAATTGTAACGTTCAGGGCCTTCTAATGACGATGGAACACTCAAATTGCGTCGAGATTCAATACATCGTCCTCCAGCCGACTTGTCTCCAAGGGTCTATTGCTGCCTCGGGCACCTTATGGTCGTTCTCCTGTGAGTCTAGATTTTCGAATCCGACGCAAAAATGATAGTTAATTGTAACGTTCAGGGCCTTCTAATGACGATGGAACACTCAAATTGCGTCGAGATTCAATACATCGGCCTCCAGCCGACTTGTCTCCAAGGGGATATTGCTGCCTCGGGCACCACATGGTCCGTCTCCGGTGATTCTACGTTTTCGTATCCGACGCAAAACTCATAGTTAATTGTAACGTTCAGGGCCTCCTAATGTCGATGGAGCACACAAATTGATTCGAGATTCAATACATCGACCTCCAGCCGACTTGTCTCCAAGGATCTGTTGCTGCCTCGGGCACCTTATGGTCGTTCTCCTGTGAGTCTAGATTTTCGAATCCGACGCAAAAATGATAGTTAATTGTAACGTTCAGGGCCTTGTAATGACGATGGAACACTCAAATTGCGTCGAGATTCAATACATCGGCCTCCAGCCAACTTATCTCCAAGGGTCTGTTGCTGCCTCGGGCACCTTATGGTCCTTCTGCTGTGAGTTTAGATTATCGAATCCAACGCAAAAATGATAGTTAATTGTAACGTTTAGGGCCTCCAAATGACGACGGAACACTCAAATTGCGTCGAGATTCAATACATCGGCCTCCAGCCGACTTGTCTCCAAGGGTGTATTGCTGCCTCGAGCACCTTATGGTCGTTGTCCTATGAGTCTAGATTTTCGAATCCGACGCAAAAATGATAGTTAATTGTAACGTTCAGGGCCTCCTAATGCCGATGGAACACTCAAATTGCGTCGAGGTTCAATACATCGGCCTCCAGCCGACTTGTCTCCAGGGGTCTGTTGCTGCCCCGGGCACCTTATGGTCGTTCTCCTGTGAGTTTAGATTTTCGAATCCGACGCGAAACTGATATTTAATTGTAACGTTCAGGGACTCCTAAAGACGATGGAACACTCAAATTGCGTCGATATTCAATACATCGGCCTCCAGTCGATTTGTCTCCAAGGGGTATATTGCTGTCTCGAGCACCGTATGAACTTCTCCTGTGAGTAGATTTTCGAATCCGACGCTAAAATGATAGTTAACTGTAACGTTCAGGGCCTGCTAATGACGATGGAACTCTCAAATTGCGTCGAGATTCAATACATCGTCCTCCAGCCGACTTGTCTCCAAGGGTCTATTGCTTCCTCAGGCACCTTATGGTCGTTCTCCTGTGAGTCTAGATTTTCGAATCGGACGCAAAAATGATAGTTAACTGTAACGTTCAGGGCCTCCTAATGCCGATGGAACACTCAAATTGCGTCGAGATTCAATACATCGTCCTCCAGCCGATTTGTCTCCAAGGGGATATTGCTGCCTCGGGCACCAAATGGTCCGTCTGCTGTGGGTCTACATTTTCGAATCCGACGCAAAAATGATAGTGAACTGTAAAGTTCAGGGCCTCCTAATGACGATGGAACACTCAAATTGCGTCAAGAATCAATACATCGGTTTCCAGCCGACTTGTCTCCAAGGGTCTATTGCTGCCTCGGGCACCTTATGGTCGTTCTCCTGTGAGTCTAGATTTTCGAATCCGACGCAAAAATGATAGTTAATTGTAACGTTCAGGGCCTTCTAATGGCGATGGAACACTCAAATTGCGTCGAGATTCAATACATCGTCCTCCAGCCGACTTGTCTCCAAGGGTCTATTGCTGCCTCGGGCACCTTATGGTCGTTCTCCTGTGAGTCTAGATTTTCGAATCCGACGCAAAAAGATAGTTAATTGTAACGTTCAGGGCCACCTAATGACGATGGAACACTCAAAATGAGTCGAGATTCAATACATCGACCTCCAGCAGACTTGTCTCCAAGGGGATATTGCTGCCTAGGGTTCCATGTGGTCCGTCTCCTGTGAGTCTAGATTTTCGAATCCGACGAAAAACTGATAGTTAATTGTAACATTCAGGGCCTCCTAATGACGATGGAACACTCAAATTGGGTCGCGATCCAATACATCGACCTCCAGCCGACTTGTCTCCAATGGTCTATTGCTGCCTCGGGCACCTAATGGTCGTTCTCCTGTGAGTCTAGATTTTCGAATCCGACGCTAAAATGATATTGAATAGTAACGTTCAGGGCCTTGTAATGACGATCGAACACTCAAATTGCGTTGAGATTCAATACATCGTCTTCCAGCCGACTTGTCTCCAAGGGGCTATTGCTGCCTCGGGCACCTTATGGTCGTTCTCCTGTGAGTCTAGATTTTCGAAACCGACGCAAAAATGATAGTTAATTGTAACGTTCAGGGCCTTCAAATGAGGATGGAACACTCAAATTGCGTCGAGATTCAATACATCGGCCTCCAGCCGACTTGTCTCCAAGGGTCTGTTGCTGCCTCGGGCACCTTATGGTCGTTCTCCTGTGAGTTTAGATTATCGAATCCGACGCAAAAATGATAGTTAATTGTAACGTTTAGGGCCTCCTAATGACGATGGGACACTCAAATTGCGTCGAGATTCAATACATCGGCCTCCAGCCGACTTGTCTCCAAGGGTCTGTTGCTGCCTCGGGCACCTTATGGTCGTTCTCCTGTGAGTTTAGATTATCGAATCCGACGCAAAAATGATAGTTAATTGTAACGTTCGGGGCCTTGTAATGACGATCGAACACTCAAATTGCGTCGAGATTCAATACATCGGCCTCCAGCCGATTTGTCTCCAAGGGGATATTGCTGCCTCGGGCACCATATGATCCTTCTCCTGTGAGTCTGGATTTTCGAATCAGACGCAAAAATGATAGTTAATTGTAACGTTCAGGACCTCCTAATGACGATAGAAGACTCAAATTGCGTCGAGATTCAATACATCGTCCTCCAGCCGATTTGTCTCCAAGGGGATATTGCTGCCTCGGGCACCAAATGGTCCGTCTGCTGTGGGTCTACATTTTCGAATCCGACGCAAAAATGATAGTGAATTGTAAAGTTCAGGGCCTTCTAAAGACGATGGAACACTCAGATTGGGTCGAGATTCAATACATCGGCCTCCAGCCGACTTGTCTCCAAGGCTCTATTGCTGCCTCGGGCACCTTATGGTCGTTCTCCTGTGAGTTTAGATTATCGAATCCGACGCAAAAATGATAGTTAACTGTAACGTTCAGGGCCTCCTAATGACGATGGAACACTCAAATTGCGTCAAGAATCAATACATCGGTTTCCAGCCGACTTGTCTCCAAGGGTCTATTGCTGCCTCGGGCACCTTATGGTCGTTCTCCTGTGAGTCTAGATTTTCGAATCCGACGCAAAAATGATAGTTAATTGTAACGTTCAGGGCCTTCTAATGACGATGGAACACTCAAATTGCGTCGAGATTCAATACATCGTCCTCCAGCCGACTTGTCTCCAAGGGTCTATTGCTGCCTCGGGCACCTTATGGTCGTTCTCCTGTGAGTCTAGATTTTCGAATCCGACGCAAAAATGAGAGTTAATTGTAACGTTCAGGGCCACCTAATGACGATGGAACACTCAAAATGAGTCGAGATTCAATACATCGACCTCCAGCAGACTTGTCACCAAGGGGATATTGCTGCCTCGGGCTCCATGTGGTCCGTCTCCTGTGAGTCTAGATTTTCGAATCCGACGAAAAACTGATAGTTAATTGTAACATTCAGGGCCTCCTAACGACGATGGAACACTCAAATTGCGTCGCGATCCAATACATCGACCTCCAGCCGATTTGTCTCCAAGGGTCTATTGCTGCCTCGGGCACCTAATGGTCGTTCTCCTGTGAGTCTAGATTTTCGAATCCGACGCAAAAATGATATTGAATAGTAACGTTCAGGGCCTTGTAATGACGATCGAACACTCAAATTGCGTCGAGATTCAATACATCGGCCTCCAGCCGATTTGACTCCAAGGGGGATATTGCTGCGTCGGGCACCAAATGGTCCGTCTGCTGTGAGTCTAGATTTTCGAATCCGACGAAAAACTGATAGTTAATTGTAACGTTCAGGGCCTCCTAATGACGATGGAACTCTCAAATTGCGTCGAGATTCAATACATCGTCTTCCAGCCGACTTGTCTCCAAGGGGCTATTGCTGCCTCGGGCACCTTATGGTCGTTCTCCTGTGAGTCTAGATTTTCGAATCCGACGTAAAAATGATAGTTAATTGTAACGTTCAGGGCCTTCAAATGAGGATGGAACCCTCAAATTGCGTCGAGATTCAATACATCGGCCTCCAGCCGACTTGTCTCCAAGGGTCTGTTGCTGCCTCGGGCACCTTATGGTCGTTCTCCTGTGAGTTTAGATTATCGAATACGACGCAAAAATGATAGTTAATTGTAACGTTTAGGGCCTCCTAATGACGATGGGACACTCAAATTGCGTCGAGACTCAATACATCGGCCTCCAGCCGACTTGTCTCCAAGGGTCTGTTGCTGCCTCGGGCACCTTATGGTCGTTCTCCTGTGAGTTTAGATTATCGAATCCGACGCAAAAATGATAGTTGATTGTAACGTTCAGGGCCTTGTAATGACGATCGAACACTCAAATTGCGTCGAGATTCAATACATCGGTCTCCAGCCGATTTGTCTCCAAGGGGATATTGCTGCGTCGGGCACCAAATGGTCCGTCTGCTGTGAGTCTAGATTATCGAATCCGACGAAAAACTGATAGTTAATTGTAAAGTTCAGGGCCTCCTAATGACGATGGAACTCTCAAATTGCGTCGAGATTCAATACATCGTCCTCCAGCCGACTTGTTTCCAAGGGTCTATTGCTGCCTCGGGCACCTTATGGTCGTTCTCCTGTGAGTCTAGATTTTCGAATCCGACGCAAAAACGATAGTTAATTGTAACGTTCAGGGCCTTCTAATGACGATGGAACACTCAAATTGCGTCGAGATTCAATACATCGGCCTCCAGCCGACTTGTCTCCAAGGGTCTAATGCTGCCTCGGACACCTTATGGTCGTTCTCCTGTGAGTTTAGATTATCGAATCCGACGCAAAAATGATAGTTAATTGTAACGTTCAGGGCGACCTAATGACGATGGAACACTCAAATTGCGTCGATATTCAATACATCGGCCTCCAGTCGATTTGTCTCCAAGGGGTATATTGCTGCATCGGGCACCTTATGGTCCGTCTGCTGTGAGTCTAGATTTTCGAATCCGACGCTAAAATGATAGTTAACTGTAACGTTCAGGGCCTCCTAATGACGATGGAACACTCAAATTGCGTCGAGATTCAATACATCGGCCTCCAGCGGACTTGTCTCCAACGGGATTTTGCTGTCTCGGGCACCATATGGTCGTTCCCCTGTGAGTTTAGATTATCGAATCTGACGCAAAAATGATAGTTAATTGTAACGTTCAGGGCCTCCTAATGCCGATGGAACACTCAAATTGCGTCGGGATTCAATGCATCGGCCTCCAGCTGACTTGTCTCGAAGGGGATATTGCTGTCTCGAGCACCGTATGAACTTCTCCTGTGAGTAGATTTTCGAATCCGACGCTGAAATGATAGTGAATAGTAACGTTCAGGGCCTTGTAATGACGATCGAACACTCAAATTGCGTCGAGATTCAATACATCGGCCTCCAGCCGACTTGTCTCCAAGGGTCTGTTGCTGCCTCGGGCACCTTATGGTCGTTCTCCTGTGAGTTTAGATTATCGAATCCGACGCGAAACTGATAGTTAATTGTAACGTTCAGGGCCTCCTAATGACGATGAGACACTCAAATTGCGTCGAGATTCAATACATCGTCCTCCAGCCGACTTGTCTCCAAGGGTCTAATACTGCCTCGGGCACCTTATGGTCCTTCTCCTGTGAGTCTAGATTTTCGAATTCGACGCAAAAATGATAGTTAATTGTAATGTTCAGGGCCTTGTAATGACGATGGAACACTCAAATTGCGTCGAGATTCAATACATTGGCCTCCAGCCGACTTGTCTCCAAGGGGATATTGCTGTCTCGGGCACCATATGATCCTTCTCCTGTGAGTCTAGATTTTCGAATCAGACGCAAAAAATGATAGTGAATAGTAACGTTCAGAGCCTCCTAATGACGATAGAAGACTCAAATTGCGTCGAGATACAATACATCGTCCTCCAGCCGATTTGTCTCCAAGGGGATATTGCTGCGTCGGGCACCAAATGTTCCGTCTGCAGTGAGTCTAGATTTTTGAATCCGACGAAAAACTGATAGTTAATTGTAACGTTCAGGGCCTTCTAATGACGATGGAACACTCAAATTGCGTCGAGATTCAATACATCGGCCTCCAGCCGACTTGTTTCCAAGGGTCTGTTGCTGCCTCGGGCACCTTATGGTCGTTCTCCTGTGAGTTTAGATTATCGAATCCGACGCAAAAATGATAGTTAATTGTAACTTTCAGGGCCTCTTAATGACGATGGAACTCTCAAATTGCGTCGAGATTCAATACATCGTCCTCCAGCCGACTTGTCTCCAAGGGTCTACTGCTGCCTCGGGCACCTTATGGTCGTTCTCCTGTAAGTCTAGATTTTCGAATCCGACGCAAAAATGGTAGTTAATTGTAACGTTCAGGGCCTTCTAATGACGATGGAACACTCAAATTGCGTCGAGATTCAATACATCGGCCTCCAGTCGATTTGTCTCCAAGGGGTATATTGCTGTCTCGAGCACCGTATGAGCTTCTCCTGTGAATAGATTTTCGAATCCGACGCGAAACTGATAGTTAATTGTAAGGTTTAGGGCCTCCTAATGACGATGGAACACTCAAGTTGCGTCGAGATTCAATACATCGGCCTCCAGCCAACTTGTATCCAAGGGGATATTGCTACCTCGGGCACCATATGGTCCGTCTGCTGTGAGTCTAGATTTTCGAATCCGACGCTAAAATGATAGTTAACTGTAACGTTCAGGGCCTCCTAATGCCGATGGAACACTCAAATTGCGTCGAGATTCAATACATCGGCCTCCAGCCGACTTGTCTCCAATGGTCTATTGCTGCCTCCTGGACCTTATGGTCGTTCTCCTGTGAGTTTAGATTATCGAATCCGACGCAAAAATGATAGTGAATTGTAACGTTCAGGGCCTCCTAATGCCGATGGAACACTCAAATTGCGTCGAGGTTCAGTACATCGGCCTCCAGTCGATTTGCCTCCAAGGGGTATATTGCTCTCTCGAGCACCGTATGAACTTCTCCTGTGAGTAGATTTTCGAATCCGACGCTAAAATGATAGTGAATAGTAACATTCAGGGCCTTGTAATGACGATCGAACTCTCAAATTGCGTCGAGATTCAATACATCGGCCTTTAGCCGACTTGTCTCCAAGGGTCTGTTGCTGCCTCGGGCACGTTATGGTCGTTCTCCTGTGAGTTTAGATTATCGAATCCGACGCGAAACTGATAGTTAATTGTAACGTCCCGGGGCCTTCTAATGACGATGGGACCCTCAAATTGCGTCGAGATTCAATACATCGTCCTCCAGCCGACTTGTCTCCAAGGGTCTAATGCTGCCTCGGGCACCTTATGGTCGTTCTCATGTGAGTCTAGATTTTCGAATCCGACGCAAAAATTAAAGTTAATTGTAATGATCAGGGCCTTGTAAAGACGATGGAACACTCAAATTGCGTCGAGATTCAATACATCGGCCTCCTGCCGACTTGTCTCCAAGGGGATATTGCTGACTCCGGCACCATATGATCCTTCTCCTGTGAGTCTAGATTTTCGAATCCGACGCAAAAATGATAGTGAATAGTAACGTTCAAGGCCTCCTAATTAATTGTAACGTTCAGGGCCTCCTAATGACGATGGAACTCTCAAATTGCGACGAGATTCAATACGTCGTCCTCCAGCCGACTTGTCTCCAAGGGTCTATTGCTGCCTCGGGCACCTTATGGTCGTTCTCCTGTGAGTCTAGATTTTCGAATCCGACGCAAAAATGATAGTTAATTGTAACGTTCAGGGCCTTCTAATGACGATGGAACACTCAAATTGCGTCGAGATTCAATACATCGGCCTCCAGTCGACTTGTCTCCAAGGGTCTGTTGCTGCCTCGGGCACCTTATGGTCGTTCTAATGTGAGTTTAGATTATCGAATCCGACGCGAAAATGATAGTTAATTGTAACGTTTAGGGCCTCCTAATGACGATGGGACACTCAAATTGCGTCGAGATTCAATACATCGGCCTCCAGTCGATTTGTCTCCAAGGGGTATATTGCTGTCTGGAGCACCGTATAAACTTCTCCTGTGAGTAGATTTTCGAATCCGACGCGAAACTGATAGTTAATTGTAAGGTTTAGGGCCTCCTAATGACGATGGAACACTCAAGTTGCGTCCAGATTCAAAACATCGGCCTCCAGCCGACTTGTTTCCAAGGGGATTTTGCTGCATCGGGCACCTTATGGTCCGTCTCCAGTGAGTCTAGATTTTCGAATCCGACGAAAAACTGATAGTTAATTGTAACATTCAGGGCCTCCTAATGACGATGGAACACTCATTTTGCGTCGCGATCCAATACATCGTCTTTCAACCGACTTGTCTCCAAGGGTCAATAGCTGCCACGGGCACCTTGTGATCGTTCTCCTGTGAGTCTAGATTTTCGAATCCGACGCAAAAATGATAGTTAATTGTAACGTTCAGGGCCTCCCAATGCCGATGGAACACTCAAATTGCGTCGAGATTCAATACATCGGCCTCCAGCCGACTTGTCTCCAAGGGGATATTGCTGTCTCGGGCACCATATGATATTTCTCCTGTGAGTCTAGATTTTCGAATCAGACGCAAAAATGATAGTGAATAGTAACGTTCAGAGCCTCCTAATGACGATAGAAGACTCAAATTGCGTCGAGATACAATACATCGTCCTCCAGCCGATTTGTCTCCAAGGGGATATTGCTGCGTCGGGCACCAAATGTTCCGTCTGCAGTGAGTCTAGATTTTTGAATCCGACGAAAAACTGATAGTTAATTGTAACGTTCAGGGCCTTCTAATGACGATGGAACACTCAAATTGCGTCGAGATTCAATACATCGGCCTCCAGCCGACTTGTTTCCAAGGGTCTGTTGCTGCCTCGGGCACCTTATGGTCGTTCTCCTGTGAGTTTAGATTATCGAATCCGACGCAAAAATGATAGTTAATTGTAACTTTCAGGGCCTCTTAATGACGATGGAACTCTCAAATTGCGTCGAGATTCAGTACATCGTCCTCCAGCCGACTTGTCTCCAAGGGTCTACTGCTGCCTCGGGCACCTTATGGTCGTTCTCCTGTAAGTCTAGATTTTCGAATCCGACGCAAAAATGGTAGTTAATTGTAACGTTCAGGGCCTTCTAATGACGATGGAACACTCAAATTGCGTCGAGATTCAATACATCGGCCTCCAGTCGATTTGTCTCCAAGGGGTATATTGCTGTCTCGAGCACCGTATGAACTTCTCCTGTGAATAGATTTTCGAATCCGACGCGAAACTGATAGTTAATTGTAAGGTTTAGGGCCTCCTAATGACGATGGAACACTCAAATTGCGTCGAGATTCAATACATCGGCCTCCAGCCAACTTGTATCCAAGGGGATATTGCTACCTCGGGCACCATATGGTCCGTCTGCTGTGAGTCTAGATTTTCGAATCCGACGCTAAAATGATAGTTAACTGTAACGTTCAGGGCCTCCTAATGCCGATGGAACAATCAAATTGCGTCGAGATTCAATACATCGGCCTCCAGCCGACTTGTCTCCAATGGTCTATTGCTGCCTCCTGGACCTTATGGTCGTTCTCCTGTGAGTTTAGATTATCGAATCCGACGCAAAAATGATGGTGAATTGTAACGTTCAGGGCATCCTAATGACGATGGAACACTCAAATTGCGTCGCGATTCAATACATCGTCCTCCAGCCGACTTGTCTCCAAGGGTCTATTGCTGCCTCGGGCACCTTATGGTCGTTCTCCTGTGAGTCTAGATTTTCGAATCCGACGCAAAATTGATAGTTAATTGTAACGTTTAGGGCCTCCTAATGACGATGGGACACTCAAATTGCGTCGAGATTCAATACATCGTCCTCCAGCCGACTTGTCTCCAAGGGTCTAATGCAGCCTCGGGCACCTTATGGTCGTTCTCCTGTGAGTTTAGATTATCGAATCCGACGCAAAAAAGATAGTTAATTGTAACGTTCAGGGCCTCCTAATGCCGATGGAACACTCAAATTGCGTCGAGGTTCAGTACATCGGCCTCCAGTCGATTTGCCTCCAAGGGGTATATTGCTCTCTCGAGCACCGTATGAACTTCTCCTGTGAGTAGATTTTCGAATCCGACGCTAAAATGATAGTGAATAGTAACATTCAGGGCCTTGTAATGACGATCGAACTCTCAAATTGCGTCGAGATTCAATACATCGGCCTTTAGCCGACTTGTCTCCAAGGGTCTGTTGCTGCCTCGGGCACGTTATGGTCGTTCTCCTGTGAGTTTAGATTATCGAATCCGACGCGAAACTGATAGTTAATTGTAACGTCCAGGGCCCTCTAATGACGATGGGACACTCAAATTGCGTCGAGATTCAATACATCGTCCTCCAGCCGACTTGTCTCCAAGGGTCTAATGCTGCCTCGGGCACCTTATGGTCGTTCTCATGTGAGTCTAGATTTTCGAATCCGACGCAAAAATTAAAGTTAATTGTAATGATCAGGGCCTTGTAAAGACGATGGAACACTCAAATTGCGTCGAGATTCAATACATCGGTCTCCTGCCGACTTGTCTCCAAGGGGATATTGCTGACTCCGGCACCATATGATCCTTCTCCTGTGAGTCTAGATTTTCGAATCCGACGCAAAAATGATAGTGAATAGTAACGTTCAAGGCCTCCTAATTAATTGTAACGTTCAGGGCCTCCTAATGACGATGGAACTCTCAAATTGCGACGAGATTCAATACGTCGTCCTCCAGCCGACTTGTCTCCAAGGGTCTATTGCTGCCTCGGGCACCTTATGGTCGTTCTCCTGTGAGTCTAGATTTTCGAATCCGACGCAAAAATGATAGTTAATTGTAACGTTCAGGGCCTTCTAATGACGATGGAACACTCAAATTGCGTCGAGATTCAATACATCGGCCTCCAGTCGACTTGTCTCCAAGGGTCTGTTGCTGCCTCGGGCACCTTATGGTCGTTCTAATGTGAGTTTAGATTATCGAATCCGACGCGAAAATGATAGTTAATTGTAACGTTTAGGGCCTCCTAATGACGATGGGACACTCAAATTGCGTCGAGATTCAATACATCGGCCTCCAGTCGATTTGTCTCCAAGGGGTATATTGCTGTCTGGAGCACCGTATAAACTTCTCCTGTGAGTAGATTTTCGAATCCGACGCGAAACTGATAGTTAATTGTAAGGTTTAGGGCCTCCTAATGACGATGGAACACTCAAGTTGCGTCCAGATTCAAAACATCGGCCTCCAGCCGACTTGTTTCCAAGGGGATTTTGCTGCATCGGGCATCTTATGGTCCGTCTCCAGTGAGTCTAGATTTTCGAATCCGACGAAAAACTGATAGTTAATTGTAACATTCAGGGCCTCCTAATGACGATGGAACACTCATTTTGCGTCGCGATCCAATACATCGTCTTTCAACCGACTTGTCTCCAAGGGTCAATAGCTGCCACGGGCACCTTGTGATCGTTCTCCTGTGAGTCTAGATTTTCGAATCCGACGCAAAAATGATAGTTAATTGTAACGTTCAGGGCCTCCCAATGCCGATGGAACACTCAAATTGCGTCGAGATTCAATACATCGGCCTCCAGCCGACTTGTCTCCAAGGGGATATTGCTGTCTCGGGCACCATATGATATTTCTCCTGTGAGTCTAGATTTTTGAATCAGACGCAAAAATGATAGTGAATAGTAACGTTCAGAGCCTCCTAATGACGATAGAAGACTCAAATTGCGTCGAGATACAATACATCGTCCTCCAGCCGATTTGTCTCCAAGGGGATATTGCTGCGTCGGGCACCAAATGTTCCGTCTGCAGTGAGTCTAGATTTTTGAATCCGACGAAATACTGATAGTTAATTGTAACGTTCAGGGCCTTCTAATGACGATGGAACACTCAAATTGCGTCGAGATTCAATACATCGGCCTCCAGCCGACTTGTTTCCAAGGGTCTGTTGCTGCCTCGGGCACCTTATGGTCGTTCTCCTGTGAGTTTAGATTATCGAATCCGACGCAAAAATGATAGTTAATTGTAACTTTCAGGGCCTCTTAATGACGATGGAACTCTCAAATTGCGTCGAGATTCAATACATCGTCCTCCAGCCGACTTGTCTCCAAGGGTCTACTGCTGCCTCGGGCACCTTATGGTCGTTCTCCTGTAAGTCTAGATTTTCGAATCCGACGCAAAAATGGTAGTTAATTGTAACGTTCAGGGCCTTCTAATGACGATGGAACACTCAAATTGCGTCGAGATTCAATACATCGGCCTCCAGTCGATTTGTCTCCAAGGGGTATATTGCTGTCTCGAGCACCGTATGAACTTCTCCTGTGAATAGATTTTCGAATCCGACGCGAAACTGATAGTTAATTGTAAGGTTTAGGGCCTCCTAATGACGATGGAACACTCAAGTTGCGTCGAGATTCAATACATCGGCCTCCAGCCAACTTGTATCCAAGGGGATATTGCTACCTCGGGCACCATATGGTCCGTCTGCTGTGAGTCTAGATTTTCGAATCCGACGCTAAAATGATAGTTAACTGTAACGTTCAGGGCCTCCTAATGCCGATGGAACAATCAAATTGCGTCGAGATTCAATACATCGGCCTCCAGCCGACTTGTCTCCAATGGTCTATTGCTGCCTCCTGGACCTTATGGTCGTTCTCCTGTGAGTTTAGATTATCGAATCCGACGCAAAAATGATAGTGAATTGTAACGTTCAGGGCCTCCTAATGACGATGGAACACTCAAATTGCGTCGCGATTCAATACATCGTCCTCCAGCCGACTTGTCTCCAAGGGTCTATTGCTGCCTCGGGAACCTTATGGTCGTTCTCCTGTGAGTCTAGATTTTCGAATCCGACGCAAAATTGATAGTTAATTGTAACGTTTAGGGCCTCCTAATGACGATGGGACACTCAAATTGCGTCGAGATTCAATACATCGTCCTCCAGCCGACTTGTCTCCAAGGGTCTAATGCAGCCTCGGGCACCTTATGGTCGTTCTCCTGTGAGTTTAGATTATCGAATCCGACGCAAAAAAGATAGTTAATTGTAACGTTCAGGGCCTCCTAATGCCGATGGAACACTCAAATTGCGTCGAGGTTCAGTACATCGGCCTCCAGTCGATTTGCCTCCAAGGGGTATATTGCTCTCTCGAGCACCGTATGAACTTCTCCTGTGAGTAGATTTTCGAATCCGACGCTAAAATGATAGTGAATAGTAACATTCAGGGCCTTGTAATGACGATCGAACTCTCAAATTGCGTCGAGATTCAATACATCGGCCTTTAGCCGACTTGTCTCCAAGGGTCTGTTGCTGCCTCGGGCACGTTATGGTCGTTCTCCTGTGAGTTTAGATTATCGAATCCGACGCGAAACTGATAGTTAATTGTAACGTCCAGGCCCTCTAATGACGATGGGACACTCAAATTGCGTCGAGATTCAATACATCGTCCTCCAGCCGACTTGTCTCCAAGGGTCTATTGCTGCCTCGGGAACCTTATGGTCGTTCTCATGTGAGTCTAGATTTTCGAATCCGACGCAAAAATTAAAGTTAATTGTAATGATCAGGGCCTTGTAAAGACGATGGAACACTCAAATTGCGTCGAGATTCAATACATCGGTCTCCTGCCGACTTGTCTCCAAGGGGATATTGCTGACTCCGGCACCATATGATCCTTCTCCTGTGAGTCTAGATTTTCGAATCCGACGCAAAAATGATAGTGAATAGTAACGTTCAAGGCCTCCTAATTAATTGTAACGTTCAGGGCCTCCTAATGACGATGGAACTCTCAAATTGCGACGAGATTCAATACGTCGTCCTCCAGCCGACTTGTCTCCAAGGGTCTATTGCTGCCTCGGGCACCTTATGGTCGTTCTCCTGTGAGTCTAGATTTTCGAATCCGACGCAAAAATGATAGTTAATTGTAACGTTCAGGGCCTTCTAATGACGATGGAACACTCAAATTGCGTCGAGATTCAATACATCGGCCTCCAGTCGACTTGTCTCCAAGGGTCTGTTGCTGCCTCGGGCACCTTATGGTCGTTCTAATGTGAGTTTAGATTATCGAATCCGACGCGAAAATGATAGTTAATTGTAACGTTTAGGGCCTCCTAATGACGATGGGACACTCAAATTGCGTCGAGATTCAATACATCGGCCTCCAGTCGATTTGTCTCCAAGGGGTATATTGCTGTCTGGAGCACCGTATAAACTTCTCCTGTGAGTAGATTTTCGAATCCGACGCGAAACTGATAGTTAATTGTAAGGTTTAGGGCCTCCTAATGACGATGGAACACTCAAGTTGCGTCCAGATTCAAAACATCGGCCTCCAGCCGACTTGTTTCCAAGGGGATTTTGCTGCATCGGGCACCTTATGGTCTTTCTCTTGTAAGTCTCGATTTTCGACTCCGACGCAAAAATGATAGTTAATTGTAACGTTCAGGGCCTCTTAATGTCGATGGAACTCTCAAATTGCGTCGAGATTCAATACATCGTCGTTCAGCCGACTTGTCTCCAAGGGTCTATTGCTGCCTCGGGCACCTTATGGTCGTTCTCCTGTGAGTCTAGATTTTCGAATCCGACGCAAAAATGACAGTTAATTGTAACGTTCAGGGCCTCCTAATGAAGATGGAACACTCAAATTGCGTCGAGATTCAATACATCGGCCTCCAGAAGACTTGTCTCCAAGGGTCTATTGCTGCCTCGGGCACCTTATGGTCGTTCTCCTGTGAGTCTAGATTTTTCGAATCCGACGCAAAAATGATAGTTAACTGTAACGTTCAGGGGCTCCTAATGCCGATGGAACACTCAAATTGCGTCGAGATTCAATACATCGGCCTCCAGCCGACTTGTCTCCAAGGGTCTATTCCTGCCTCGGGCACCTTATGGTCGTTCTCCTGTGAGTTTAGATTATCGAATCCGATGCAAAAATGATAGTTAATTGTAACGTTGAGGGCCTCCTAATGCCGATGGAACACTCAAATTGCGTCGAGATTCAATACATCGGAATCCAGCCGACTTGTCTCCAAGGGTCTATTGCTGCCTCGGGCACCTTATGGTCGTTCTCCTGTGAGTCTAGATTTTCGAATCCGACGCAAAAATGATAGTTAATTGTAACGTTGAGGGCCTTCTATTGACGATGGAACACTCAAATTGCGTCGAGATTCAATACATCGGCCTCCAGCCGACTTGTCTCCAAGGGTCTGTTGCTGCCTCGGGCACCTTTTGGTCGTTCTCCTGTGAGTTTAGATTATCGAATCCGACGCAAAAATGATAGTTAATTGTAACGTTCAGGGCCTCCTAATGCCGATGGAACACTCAAATTGCGTCGAGATTCAATACATCGGCCTCCAGCCGACTTGTCTCCAAGGGGATATTGCTGTCTCGGGCACCACATGATCCTTCTCCTGTGAGTCTGGATTTTCGAATCCGACGCAAAAATGATAGTGAATAGTAACGTTCAGGGCCTCCTAATGACGATAGAAGACTCAAATTGCGTCGAGATTCAATACATCGTCCTCCAGCCGATATGTCTCCAAGGGGATATTGCTGCCTCGGGCACCAAATGGTCCGTCTGCTGTGAGTCTAGATTTTCGAATCCGACAAAAAACTGATAGTTAATTGTAACATTCAGGGCCTCCTAATGACGATGGAACACTCAAATTGCGTCGCGATCCAATACATCGACCTCCAGCCGACTTGTCTCCAAGGGTCTAATGCTGCCTCGGGCACCTTATGGTCGTTCTCTTGTAAGTCTACATTTTCGAATCCGACGCAAAAATGATAGTTAATTGTAACGTTCAGGGCCTCCTAATGACGATGGAACTCTCAAATTGCGTCGAGATTCAATACATCGTCCTCCAGCCGTTTTGTCTCCAAGGGTCTATTGCTGCCTCGGGCACCTTATGGTCGTTCTCCTGTGAGTCTAGATTTTCGAATCTGACGCAAAAATGATAGTTAATTGTAACGTTTAGGGCCTCCTAATGACGATGGAACACTCATTTTGCGTCGCGATCCAATACATCGTCCTATTAACCGACTTGTCTCCAAGGGTCAATAGCTGCCACGGGCACCTTGTGATCGTTCTGCTGTGAGTCTAGATTTTCGAACCCGACGCAAAACTGATTGTCAATTGTAACGTTCAGGGCCACCTAATGACGATGGAACACTCAAAATGAGTCGAGATTCAATACATCGACCTCCAGCCGACTTGTCTCCAAGGGGATATTGCTGCCTCGGGCACCTAATGGTCGTTCTCCTGTGAGTCTAGATTTTCGAATCCGACGCATAAATGATAGTTAATTGTAACGTTCAGGGCCTCCTAATGCCGATGGAACACTCAAATTGCGTCGAGTTTCAATACATCGTCCTCCAGCCGACTTGTCTCCAAGGGGCTATTGCTGCATCGGGCACCTTATGATCGTTCTCCTGTGAGTTTAGATTATCGAATCCGACGCAAAAATGATATTTAATTGTAAGGTTGAGGGCCTCCTAATGCCGATGGAACACTCAAATTGCGTCGAGATTCAATACATCGGCCTCCAGCCGACTTGCCTCCAAGGGTCTATTGCTGCCCCGGGCACCTTATGGTCGTTCTCCTGTGAGTTTAGGTAATCGAATACGACGCAAAAATGATAGTTAATTGTAACGTTCAGGGCCTCCTAATGCCGATGGAACACTCAAACTGCGTCTTGATTCAATACATCGGCCTCCAGCCGACTTGTCTCCAAGGGTCTATTGCTGCCTCGGGCACCTTATGGTCGTTCTCCTGTGAGTCTAGATTTTCGAATCCGACGCAAAAATGATAGTTAATTGTAACGTTCAGGGCCTCCTAATGACGATAGAAGACTCAAATTGCGTCGAGATTCAATACATCGTCCTCCAGCCGATATGTCTCCAAGGGGATATTGCTGCCTCGGGCACCAAATGGTCCGTCTGCTGTGAGTCTAGATTTTTGAATCCGACGAAAAACTAATAGTTAATTGTAACATTCAGGGCCTCCTAATGACGAGGGAACACTCAAATTGCGTCGCGATCCAATACATCGTCCTCCAGCCGACTTGTCTCCAAGGGTCTAATGCTGCCTCGGGCACCTTATGGTCGTTCTCTTGTAAGTCTACATTTTCGAATCCGACGCAAAAATGTTAGTTAATTGTAACGTTCAGGGCCTCCTAATGACGATGGAACTCTCAAATTGCGTCGAGATTCAATACATCGTCCTCCACCCGACTTGTCTCCAAGGGTCTATTGCTGCCTCGGGCACCTTATGGTCGTTCTCCTGTGAGTCTAGATTTTCGAATCCAACGCAAAAATGATAGTTAATTGTAACGTTCAGGGCCTTCTAATGAAGATGGAACCCTCAAATCGCGTAGAGATTCAATACATCGGCCTCCAGCCGACTTGTCTCCAAGGGTCTGTTGCTGCCTCGGGCACCTTATGATCGTTCTCCTGTGAGTTTAGATTATCGAATCCGACGCAAAAATGATAGTTAATTTTAACGTTTAGGGCCTCCTAATGACGATGGAACACTCATTATGCGACGCGATCCAATACATCGTCCTCCAACCGACTTGTCTCCAAGGGTCAATAGCTGCCACGGGCACCTTGTGATCGTTCTACTGTGAGTCTAGATTTTCGAATCCAACGCAAAAATGATAGTTAATTGTAACGTTCAGGGACTCCTAAAGACGATGGAACACTCAAATTGCGTCGAGAGTCAATACATCGACCTCCAGTCGACTTGTATCCAAGGGGATATTGCAGTCTCGTGCACCATATGATCCTTCTCCTGTTAGTAGATTTTCGAATCCGACGCTGAAATGATAGTTAACTGTATCGTTCAGGGCCTCCTAATGCCGATGGAGCACTAAAATTGCGTCGAGATTCAATACATCGTCCTCCAGCCGATATGTCTCCAAGGGGATATTGCTGCCTCGGGCACCAAATGGTCCGTCTGCTGTGAGTCTAGATTTTTGAATCCGACGAAAAACTAATAGTTAATTGTAACATTCAGGGCCTCCTAATGACGATGGAACACTCAAATTGCGTCTCGATCCAATACATCGTCCTCCAGCCGACTTGTCTCCAAGGGTCTATTGCTGCCTCGGGCACCTTATGGTCGTTCGCCAGTGTGTTTAGATTATCGAATCCGACGCAAAAATGGTAGTTAATTGTAACGTTGAGGGCCTCCCAATGACGATGGAACACTCAAAGTGAGTCGAGATTCAATACATCGACCACCAGCCGACTTGTCTCCAAGGGGATATTGCTGCCTCGGGCACCTAATGGTCGTTCTCCTGTGAGTCTAGATTTTCGAATCCGACGCAAAAATGATAGTTAATTGTAACGTTCAGGGCCTCCTAATGACGATAGAAGACTCAAATTGCGTCGAAATTCAATACATCGTCCTCCAGCCGATTTGTCTCCAAGGGGATATTGCTGCCTCGGGGACCAAATGGTCCGTCTGCTGTGAGTCTAGATTTTCGAACCCGACGCAAAACTGATTATTAATTGTAACGTTCAGGGCCACCTAATGACGTTGGAACACTCAAATTGAGTCGAGATTCAATACATCGACCTCCAGCCGACTTGTACTCCAGCCGACTTGTATCCAAGGGGATATTGCAGTCTCGTGCACCATATGATCTTTCTCCTGTTAGTCTAGATTTTCGAATACGACGCAAAAATGATAGTTAATTGTAACGTTCAGGGCCTTGTAATGACGATGGAACACTCAAATTGCGTCGAGATTCAATACATCGGCCTCCAGCCGACTTGTCTCCAAGGGTCTGATGCTGCCTCGGGCACCTTATGGTCGTTCTCCTGTGAGTTTAGATTATCGAATCCGACGCAAAAATGATAGTTAATTGTAACATTCAGGGCCTCCTAGTGACGATGGAACACTCAAATTGCGTCGCGATCCAATACATCGTCCTCCAGCCGACTTGTCTCCAAGGGTCTAATGCTGCCTCGGGCACCTTATGGTCGTTCTCTTGTAAGTCTAGATTTTCGAATCCGACGCAAGACTGATAGTTCATTACAACGTTCAGGGCGACCTAATGACGATGGAACACTCAAATTGCGTCGATATTCAATACATCGGCCTCTAGTCGATTTGTCTCCAAGGGGTATATTGCTGTCTCGAGCACCGTATGAACTTCTCCTGTGAGTAGATTTTCGAATCCGACGCTAAAATGATAGTTAATTGTAACGTTCAGGGCCTTGTAATGACGATGGAACACTCAAATTGCGTCGAGATTCAATACATCGGCCTCCAGCCGACTTGTCTCCAAGGGTCTATTGCTGCCTCGGGCACCTTATTGTCGTTCTCCTGTGAGTCTAGATTTTCGCATCCTACGCAAAACTCATAGTTAATTGTAACGTTCAGGGCCTCCTAATGACGATGGAACACTCAAATTGCGTCAAGAATCAATACATCGGTTTCCAGCCGACTTGTCTCCAAGGGTCTATTGCTGCCTCGGGCACCTTATGGTCGTTCTCCTGTGAGTCTAGATTTTCGAATCCGACGCATAGATGATAGTTAATTATAACGTTCAGGGACTCCTAAAGTCGATGGAACACGCAATTTGCGTCGAGAGTCAATACATCGAGCTCCAGTCGAATTGTATCCAAGGGGATATTGCAGTCTCGGGCACAATATGATCCTTCTCCTGTGAGTCTAGATTTTCGAATCCGACGCAAAAATGTTAGTGAATTGTAACGTTCAGCGCCTCCTAATGACGATAGAAGACTCAAACTGCGTCGCGATTCAATACATCGTCCTCCAGCGGACTTGTATCCAAGGGGATATTGCAGTCTCGTACACCATATGAGCCTTCTCCTGTTAGTAGATTTTCAAATCCGACGCTAAAATGATAGTTAACTGTCGTTCAGGGCCTCCTAATGCCGATGGAACACTCAAATTGCGTCGAGATTCAATACATCGGCCTCCAGCCGACTTGTCTCCAAGGGTCTGTTGCTGCCTCGGGCACCTTATGGTCGTTCTCCTCTGAGTCTAGATTTTCGAATCCGACGATAAAATGATAGTTAATTGTAACGTTCAGGGCCTCCTAATGACGATGGAACACTCAAATTACGACGAGATTCAATACATCGTCCTCCAGCCGATTTGTCTCCAAGGGTCTAATGCTGCCTCGGACACAATATGATCCTTCTCCTGTGAGTCTAGATTTTCGAATCCGACGCATAAATGATAGTTAATTGTAACGTTCAGGGACTCCTAAAGACGATGGAACACTCAAATTGCGTCGAGATTCAATACATCGTCCTCCAGCCGACTTGTCTCCAAGGGTCTATTGCTGCCTCGGGCACCTTATGGTCGTTCTCCTGTGAGTCTAGATTTTCGAATCCGAGGCGAAACTGATAGTTAATTGTAAGGTTCAGGGCCTCCTAATGACGATGGAACACACAAATTGCGTCGAGATTCAATACATCGGCCTCCAGCCGACTTGTCTCCAAGGGTCTGTTGCAGCCTCGGGCACCTTATGGTCGTTTTCCTGTGAGTTTAGATTATCGAATCCGACGCAAAAATGATAGTTAATTGTAATGTTTAGGGCCTCCTAATGACGATGGGACACTCAAATTGCGTCGCGATCCAATACATCGTCCTCCAGCCAACTTGTCTCCAAGGGTCTAATGCTGCCTCGGGCACAATATGATACTTCTCCTGTGAGTCTAGATTTTCGAATCCGACGCATAAATGATAGTTAATTGTAACGTTCGGGGACTCCTAAAGACGATGGAACACTCAAATTGCGTCGAGATTCAATACATCGTCCTCCAGCCGACTTGTCTCCAAGGGTCTATTGCTGCCTCGGGCACCTTATGGTCGTTCTCCTGTGAGTCTAGATTTTCGAATCCGACGCGAAACTGATATTTAATTGTAAGATTCAGGGCCTCCTAGTGCCGATGGAACACTCAAATTGCGTCGAGATTCAATACATCGTCCTCCAGCCGACTTGTCTCCAAGGGTCTATTGCTGCCTCGGGCACCTTATGGTCGTTCTCCTGTGAGTCTAGATTTTCGAATCCGACGCATAAATGATAGTTAATTGTAACGTACAGGGACTCCTAAAGACGTTGGAACACTCAAATTGCGTCGAGATTCAATACATCGGCCTCCAGCCGACTTGTCTCCAAGGGTCTATTGCTGCCTCGGGCACCTTATGGTCGTTCTCCTGTGAGTCTAGATTTTCGAATCCGACGCAAAACTCATAGTTATTTGTAACGTTCAGGGCCTCCTAATGACGATGGAACACTCAAATTGCGTCAAGAATCAATACATCGGTTTCCAGCCGACTTGTCTCCAAGGGTCTATTGCTGCCTCGGGCACCTTATGGTCGTTCTCCTGTGAGTCTAGATTTTCGAATCCGACGCATGAATGATAGTTAATTGTAACGTTCAGGGACTCCTAAAGACGATGGAACACTCAAATTGCGTGGAGAGTCAATACATCGACCTCCAGTCGACTTGTATCCAAGGGGATATTGCAGTCTCGTTCACAATATGATCTTTCTCCTGTGAGTCTAGATTTTCGAATCCGACGCAAAAATGATAGTGAATTGTTACGTTCAGCGCCTCCTAATGACGATAGAAGACTCAAGTTGCGTCGAGATTCAATACATCGTCCTCCAGCTGATTTGTCTCCAAGGGGATATTGCTGCCTCGGGCACCAAATGGTCTGTCTGCTGTGAGTCTAGATTTTCGAATCCGACGAAAAACTGATAGTTAATTTTAACGTTTAGGGCCTCCTAATGACGATGGAACACTCATTATGCGACGCGATCCAATACATCGTCCTCCAACCGACTTGTCTCCAAGGGTCAATAGCTGCCACGGGCACCTTGTGATCGTTCTACTGTGAGTCTAGATTTTCGAACCCGACGCAAAACTGATTGTCAATTGTAACGTTCAGGGCCACCTAATGACGATGGAACACTCAAATTGCGTCGAGAGTCAATACATCGACCTCCAGTCGATTTGTATCCAAGGGGATATTGCAGTCTCGTGCACCATATGATCCTTCTCCTGTTAGTAGATTTTCGAATCCGACGCTGAAATGATAGTTAACTGTAACGTTCAGGGCCTCCTAATGCCGATGGAGCACTAAAATTGCGTCGAGATTCAATACATCGCCCTCCAGCCGACTTGTCTCCAAGGGTCTATTGCTGCCTCGGGCACCTTATGGTCGTTCGCACAGTGTGTTTAGATTATCGAATCCGACGCTAAAATGGTAGTTAATTGTAACGTTGAGGGCCTCCCAATGACGATGGAACACTCAAAGTGAGTCGAGATTCAATACATCGACCACCAGCCGACTTGTCTCCAAGGGGATATTGCTGCCTCGGGCACCTAATGGTCGTTCTCCTGTGAGTCTAGATTTTCGAATCCGACGCAAAAATGATAGTTAATTGTAACGTTCAGGGCCTCCTAATGACGATAGAAGACTCAAATTGCGTCGAAATTCAATACATCGTCCTCCAGCCGATTTGTCTCCAAGGGGATATTGCTGCCTCGGGGACCAAATGGTCCGTCTGCTGTGAGTCTAGATTTTCGAACCCGACGCAAAACTGATTGTTAATTGTAACGTTCAGGGCCACCTAATGACGTTGGAACACTCAAATTGAGTCGAGATTCAATACATCGACCTCCAGCCGACTTGTACTCCAGCCGACTTGTATCCAAGGGGATATTGCAGTCTCGTGCACCATATGATCCTTCTCCTGTTAGTCTAGATTTTCGAATACGACGCAAAAATGATAGTTAATTGTAACGTTCAGGGCCTTGTAATGACGATGGAACACTCAAATTGCGTCGAGATTCAATACATCGGCCTCCAGCCGACTTGTCTCCAAGGGTCTGATGCTGCCTCGGGCACCTTATGGTCGTTCTCCTGTGAGTTTAGATTATCGAATCCGACGCAAAAATGATAGTTAATTGTATCATTCAGGGCCTCCTAGTGACGATGGAACACTCAAATTGCGTCGCGATCCAATACATCGTCCTCCAGCCGACTTGTCTCCAAGGGTCTAATGCTGCCTCGGGCACCTTATGGTCGTTCTCTTGTAAGTCTAGATTTTCGAATCCGACGCAAGACTGATAGTTCATTACAACGTTCAGGGCGACCTAATGACGATGGAACACTCAAATTGCGTCGATATTCAATACATCGGCCTCTAGTCGATTTGTCTCCAAGGGTCTATTGCTGCGTCGGGCACCTTATTGTCGTTCTCCTGTGAGTCCAGATTTTCGCATCCTACGCAAAACTCATAGTTAATTGTAACGTTCAGGGCCTCCTAATGACGATGGAACACTCAAATTGCGTCAAGAATCAATACATCGGTTTCCAGCCGACTTGTCTCCAAGGGTCTATTGCTGCCTCGGGCACCTTATTGTCGTTCTCCTGTGAGTCCAGATTTTCGCATCCTACGCAAAACTCATAGTTAATTGTAACGTTCAGGGCCTCCTAATGACGATGGAACACTCAAATTGCGTCAAGAATCAATACATCGGTTTCCAGCCGACTTGTCTCCAAGGGTCTATTGCTTCCTCGGGCACCTTATGATCGTTCTCCTGTGAGTCTAGATTTTCGAATCCGACGCATAGACGATAGTTAATTATAACGTTCAGGGACTCCTAAAGACGATGGAACACGCAAATTGCGTCGAGAGTCAATACATCGAGCTCCAGTCGAATTGTATCCAAGGGGATATTGCAGTCTCGGGCACAATATGATCCTTCTCCTGTGAGTCTAGATTTTCGAATCCGACGCATAAATGATAGTTAATTGTAACGTTCGGGGACTCCTAAAGACGATGGAACACTCAAATTGCGTCGAGATTCAATACATCGTCCTCCAGCCGACTTGTCTCCAAGGGTCTATTGCTGCCTCGGGCACCTTATGGTCGTTCTCCTGTGAGTCTAGATTTTCGAATCCGACGCGAAACTGATATTTAATTGTAAGATTCAGGGCCTCCTAGTGCCGATGGAACACTCAAATTGCGTCGAGATTCAATACATCGTCCTCCAGCCGACTTGTCTCCAAGGGTCTATTGCTGCCTCGGGCACCTTATGGTCGTTCTCCTGTGAGTCTAGATTTTCGAATCCGACGCATAAATGATAGTTAATTGTAACGTACAGGGACTCCTAAAGACGTTGGAACACTCAAATTGCGTCGAGATTCAATACATCGGCCTCCAGCCGACTTGTCTCCAAGGGTCTATTGCTGCCTCGGGCACCTTATGGTCGTTCTCCTGTGAGTCTAGATTTTCGAATCCGACGCAAAACTCATAGTTATTTGTAACGTTCAGGGCCTCCTAATGACGATGGAACACTCAAATTGCGTCAAGAATCAATACATCGGTTTCCAGCCGACTTGTCTCCAAGGCTCTATTGCTGCCTCGGGCACCTTATGGTCGTTCTCCTGTGAGTCTAGATTTTCGAATCCGACGCATGAATGATAGTTAATTGTAACGTTCAGGGACTCCTAAAGACGATGGAACACTCAAATTGCGTGGAGAGTCAATACATCGACCTCCAGTCGACTTGTATCCAAGGGGATATTGCAGTCTCGTTCACAATATGATCTTTCTCCTGTGAGTCTAGATTTTCGAATCCGACGCAAAAATGATAGTGAATTGTTACGTTCAGCGCCTCCTAATGACGATAGAAGACTCAAGTTGCGTCGAGATTCAATACATCGTCCTCCAGCTGATTTGTCTCCAAGGGGATATTGCTGCCTCGGGCACCAAATGGTCTGTCTGCTGTGAGTCTAGATTTTCGAATCCGACGAAAAACTGATAGTTAATTTTAACGTTTAGGGCCTCCTAATGACGATGGAACACTCATTATGCGACGCGATCCAATACATCGTCCTCCAACCGACTTGTCTCCAAGGGTCAATAGCTGCCACGGGCACCTTGTGATCGTTCTACTGTGAGTCTAGATTTTCGAACCCGACGCAAAACTGATTGTCAATTGTAACGTTCAGGGCCACCTAATGACGATGGAACACTCAAATTGCGTCGAGAGTCAATACATCGACCTCCAGTCGATTTGTATCCAAGGGGATATTGCAGTCTCGTGCACCATATGATCCTTCTCCTGTTAGTAGATTTTCGAATCCGACGCTGAAATGATAGTTAACTGTAACGTTCAGGGCCTCCTAATGCCGATGGAGCACTAAAATTGCGTCTAGATTCAATACATCGCCCTCCAGCCGACTTGTCTCCAAGGGTCTATTGCTGCCTCGGGCACCTTATGGTCGTTCGCACAGTGTGTTTAGATTATCGAATCCGACGCTAAAATGGTAGTTAATTGTAACGTTGAGGGCCTCCCAATGACGATGGAACACTCAAAGTGAGTCGAGATTCAATACATCGACCACCAGCCGACTTGTCTCCAAGGGGATATTGCTGCCTCGGGCACCTAATGGTCGTTCTCCTGTGAGTCTAGATTTTCGAATCCGACGCAAAAATGATAGTTAATTGTAACGTTCAGGGCCTCCTAATGACGATAGAAGACTCAAATTGCGTCGAAATTCAATACATCGTCCTCCAGCCGATTTGTCTCCAAGGGGATATTGCTGCCTCGGGGACCAAATGGTCCGTCTGCTGTGAGTCTAGATTTTCGAACCCGACGCAAAACTGATTGTTAATTGTAACGTTCAGGGCCACCTAATGACGTTGGAACACTCAAATTGAGTCGAGATTCAATACATCGACCTCCAGCCGACTTGTACTCCAGCCGACTTGTATCCAAGGGGATATTGCAGTCTCGTGCACCATATGATCCTTCTCCTGTTAGTCTAGATTTTCGAATACGACGCAAAAATGATAGTTAATTGTAACGTTCAGGGCCTTGTAATGACGATGGAACACTCAAATTGCGTCGAGATTCAATACATCGGCCTCCAGCCGACTTGTCTCCAAGGGTCTGATGCTGCCTCGGGCACCTTATGGTCGTTCTCCTGTGAGTTTAGATTATCGAATCCGACGCAAAAATGATAGTTAATTGTATCATTCAGGGCCTCCTAGTGACGATGGAACACTCAAATTGCGTCGCGATCCAATACATCGTCCTCCAGCCGACTTGTCTCCAAGGGTCTAATGCTGCCTCGGGCACCTTATGGTCGTTCTCTTGTAAGTCTAGATTTTCGAATCCGACGCAAGACTGATAGTTCATTACAACGTTCAGGGCGACCTAATGACGATGGAACACTCAAATTGCGTCGATATTCAATACATCGGCCTCTAGTCGATTTGTCTCCAAGGGTCTATTGCTGCGTCGGGCACCTTATTGTCGTTCTCCTGTGAGTCCAGATTTTCGCATCCTACGCAAAACTCATAGTTAATTGTAACGTTCAGGGCCTCCTAATGACGATGGAACACTCAAATTGCGTCAAGAATCAATACATCGGTTTCCAGCCGACTTGTCTCCAAGGGTCTATTGCTGCCTCGGGCACCTTATTGTCGTTCTCCTGTGAGTCCAGATTTTCGCATCCTACGCAAAACTCATAGTTAATTGTAACGTTCAGGGCCTCCTAATGACGATGGAACACTCAAATTGCGTCAAGAATCAATACATCGGTTTCCAGCCGACTTGTCTCCAAGGGTCTATTGCTTCCTCGGGCACCTTATGATCGTTCTCCTGTGAGTCTAGATTTTCGAATCCGACGCATAGACGATAGTTAATTATAACGTTCAGGGACTCCTAAAGACGATGGAACACGCAAATTGCGTCGAGAGTCAATACATCGAGCTCCAGTCGAATTGTATCCAAGGGGATATTGCAGTCTCGGGCACAATATGATCCTTCTCCTGTGAGTCTAGATTTTCGAATCCGACGCAAAAATGTTAGTGAATTGTAACGTTCAGCGCCTCCTAATGACGATAGAAGACTCAAACTGCGTCGCGATTCAATACATCGTCCTCCAGCGGACTTGTATCCAAGGGGATATTGCAGTCTCGTACACCATATGAGCCTTCTCCTGTTAGTAGATTTTCAAATCCGACGCTAAAATGATAGTTAACTGTCGTTCAGGGCCTCCTAATGCCGATGGAACACTCAAATTGCGTCGAGATTCAATACATCGGCCTCCAGCCGACTTGTCTCCAAGGGTCTGTTGCTGCCTCGGGCACCTTATGGTCGTTCTCCTCTGAGTCTAGATTTTCGAATCCGACGATAAAATGATAGTTAATTGTAACGTTCAGGGCCTCCTAATGACGATGGAACACTCAAATTACGACGAGATTCAATACATCGTCCTCCAGCCGATTTGTCTCCAAGGGTCTAATGCTGCCTCGGACACAATATGATCCTTCTCCTGTGAGTCTAGATTTTCGAATCCGACGCATAAATGATAGTTAATTGTAACGTTCAGGGACTCCTAAAGACGATGGAACACTCAAATTGCGTCGAGATTCAATACATCGTCCTCCAGCCGACTTGTCTCCAAGGGTCTATTGCTGCCTCGGGCACCTTATGGTCGTTCTCCTGTGAGTCTAGATTTTCGAATCCGACGCGAAACTGATAGTTAATTGTAAGGTTCAGGGCCTCCTAATGACGATGGAACACACAAATTGCGTCGAGATTCAATACATCGGCCTCCAGCCGACTTGTCTCCAAGGGTCTGTTGCTGCCTCGGGCACCTTATGGTCGTTTTCCTGTGAGTTTAGATTATCGAATCCGACGCAAAAATGATAGTTAATTGTAATGTTTAGGGCCTCCTAATGACGATGGGACACTCAAATTGCGTCGCGATCCAATACATCGTCCTCCAGCCAACTTGTCTCCAAGGGTCTAATGCTGCCTCGGGCACAATATGATACTTCTCCTGTGAGTCTAGATTTTCGAATCCGACGCATAAATGATAGTTAATTGTAACGTTCGGGGACTCCTAAAGACGATGGAACACTCAAATTGCGTCGAGATTCAATACATCGTCCTCCAGCCGACTTGTCTCCAAGGGTCTATTGCTGCCTCGGGCACCTTATGGTCGTTCTCCTGTGAGTCTAGATTTTCGAATCCGACGCGAAACTGATATTTAATTGTAAGATTCAGGGCCTCCTAGTGCCGATGGAACACTCAAATTGCGTCGAGATTCAATACATCGTCCTCCAGCCGACTTGTCTCCAAGGGTCTATTGCTGCCTCGGGCACCTAATGGTCGTTCTCCTGTGAGTCTAGATTTTCGAATCCGACGCATAAATGATAGTTAATTGTAACGTACAGGGACTCCTAAAGACGATGGAACACTCAAATTGCGTCGAGAGTCAATACATCGACCTCCAGTCGACTTGTATCCAAGGGGATATTGCAGTCTCGGGCACAATATGACCGTTCTCCTGTGAGTCTAGATTTTCGAATCCGACGCAAAAATGATAGTTAATTGTAACGTTTAGGGCCTCCTAATGACGATGGAACACACAAATTGCGTCGAGATTCAATACATCGGCCTCCAGCCGACTTGTCTCCAAGGGTCTATTGCTGCCTCGGGCACCTTATGGTCGTTCTCCTGTGAGTCTAGATTTTCGAATCCGACGCAAAACTCATAGTTATTTGTAACGTTCAGGGCCTCCAAATGACGATGGAACACTCAAATTGCGTCAAGAATCAATACATCGGTTTCCAGCCGACTTGTCTCCAAGGGTCTATTGCTGCCTCGGGCACCTTATGGTCGTTCTCCTGTGAGTCTAGATTTTCGAAACCGACGCATGAATGATAGTTAATTGTAACGTTCAGGGACTCCTAAAGACGATGGAACACTCAAATTGCGTGGAGAGTCAATACATCGACCTCCAGTCGACATGTATCCAAGGGGATATTGCAGTCTCGAACACAATATGATCTTTCTCCTGTGAGTCTAGATTTTCGAATCCGACGCAAAAATGATAGTGAATTGTTACGTTCAGCGCCTCCTAATGACGATAGAAGACTCAAGTTGCGTCGAGATTCAATACATCGTCCTCCAGCTGATTTGTCTCCAAGGGGATATTGCTGCCTCGGGCACCTTATAGTCGTTCTCCTGTGAGTTTAGATTTTCGAATCCGACGCGAAACTGATAGTTAACTGTAACGTTCAGGGCTTCATAATGCCGATGGAACACTCAAATTGCGTCGAGATTCAATACATCGGCCCCCAGCAGACTTGTCTCCAAGGGTCGGTTGCTGCCTCGGGCACCTTATGGTCGTTCTCTAGTAAGTCTAGATTTTCGAATCCGACGCAAAAATGATAGTTAATTGTAACGTTTATGGCCTCCTAATGCCGATGGAACACTCAAATTGCGTCGAGATTCAATACATCGGCCGCCAGCCGACTTGTCTCCAAGGGTCTATTGCTGCCTCGGGGACCTTATGGTCGTTCTCCTGTGAGTCTAGATTTTCGAATCCGACGCAAAACTCATAGTTAATTGTAACGTTCAGGGCCTCCTAATGACGATGGAACACTCAAATTGCGTCAAGAATCAATACATCGGTTTCCAGCCGACTTGTCTCCAAGGGTCTATTGCTGCCTCGGGCACCTTATGGTCGTTCTCCTGTGAGTCTAGATTTTCGAATCCGACGCATAAATGATAGTTACTTGTAACTTTCAGGGACTCCTAAAGACGATGGAACACTCAAATTGCGTCGAGAGTCAATACATCGACCTCCAGTCGACTTGTATCCAAGGGGATATTGCAGTCTCGGGCACAATATGATCCTTCTCCTGTGAGTCAAGATTTTCGAATCCGACGCAAAAATGATAGTGAATTGTAACGTTCAGCGCCTCCTAATGACGATAGAAGACTCAAATTGCGTCGAGATTCAATACATCGACCTCCAGCCGACTTATCTCGAAGGGTCTATTGCTGCCTCGGGCACCTTATGGTCGTTCTCCTGTGAGTCTAGATTTTCGAATCCGACGCAAAACTCATAGTTATTTGTAACGTTCAGGGCCTCCTAATGACGATGGAACACTCAAATTGCGTCAAGAATCAATACATCGGTTTCCAGCCGACTTGTCTCCAATAGTCTATTGCTGCCTCGGGCACCTTATGGTCGTTCTCCTGTGAGTCTAGATTTTCGAATCCGACGCATGAATGATAGTTAATTGTAACGTTCAGGGACTCCTAAAGACGATGGAACACTCAAATTGCGTGGAGAGTCAATACATCGACCTCCAGTCGACTTGTATCCAAGGGGATATTGCAGTCTCGGGCACAATATGATCTTTCTCCTGTGAGTCTAGATTTTCGAATCCGACGCAAAAATGATAGTGAACTGTTACGTTCAGCGCCTCCTAATGACGATAGAAGACTCAAGTTGCGTCGAGATTCAATACATCGTCCTCCAGCTGATTTGTCTCCAAGGGGATATTGCTGCCTCGGGCACCAAATGGTCTGTCTGCTGTGAGTCTAGATTTTCGAATCCGACGAAAAACTGATAGTTAATTGTAACATTCAGGGCCTCCTAATGACGATGGAACACTCAAATTGCGTCGCGATCCAATACATCGTCCTCCAGCTGACTTGCCTCCTAGGGTCTAATGCTGCCTCGGGCACCTTATGGTCGTTCTCTTGTAAGTCTAGATTTTCGAATCCGACGCAAAAATGATAGGGAATAGTAACGTTCAGCGCCTCCTGATGACGATAGAACTCTCAAATTGCGTCGAGATTCAATACATCGTCCTTCAGGCGACTTGTCTCCAAGGGTCTATTGCTGCCTCGTGCACCTTATGGTCGTTCTCCTGTGAGTCTAGATTATAGAATCCGACGTAAAACTGATAGTTAAATGTAATGCTCAGGGCCTCTTAATGACGATGGAACACTCAAATTGCGTCGAGAGTCAATACATCTTCCTCCAGCCGACTTGTCTACGAGGGGATATTGCAACCTCGGGCTCCATGTGGTCCGCCTCTTGTGAGTCTAGATTTTCGAATCCGACGCGAAACTGATAGTTAATTGTAAGGTTCGGGGCCTCCTAATGACGATGGAACACTCAAATAGCGTCGAGATTCAATACATCGTCCTCCAACCGACTTGTCTCCAAGGGTCAATAGCTGCCACGGGCACCTTGTGATCGTTCTGCTGTGAGTCTAGAGTTTCGAACCCGACGCAAAACTGATTGTTAATTGTAACGTTCAGGGCCACCTAATGACGATGGGACACTCAAATTGAGTCGAGATTCAATACATCGACCTCCAGCCGACTTGTCTCCAAGGGGATATTGCTGCCTCGGGCTCCATGTAGTCCGCCTCCTGTGAGTCTAGATTTTCGAATCCGACGCGAAACTGATAGTTAATTGTAACGTTCAGGGCCTCCAAATGACGATGGAGCACTCACATTGCGTCGCGATTCAATACATCGTCCTCCAGCGGACTGGTCTCCAAGGAGATATTGCTGCATCGGGCACCTTATGGTCGTTCTCCTGTGAGTTTAGATTTTCGAATCCGACGAAAACCTGATAGTTATTCGTAACATTCAGGGCCTCCTAATGACGATGGAACAATCAAATTGCGTCGCGATCCAATACATCGACCTCCAGCCGACTTGTCTTTAAGGGTCTATTGCTGCCTCGGGCACCTTATGGTCGTTCTCCTGTGAGTCTAGATTTGCGAATCCGACGCAAAAATGATAGTTAATTGTAACGTTCAGGGCCTCCTAATGCCGATGGAACACTCAAATTGCGTCGAGATTCAATACATCTTCCTCCAGCCGACTTGTCTACAAGGGGATATTGCTGCCTCGGGCTGCATGTGGTCCGTCTCCTGTGAGTCTAGATTTTCGTATCCGACTCGAAACTGATAGTTAATTGTAAGGTTCAGGGCCTCCTAATGACGATGGAACACTCAAATTGCGTCGAGATTCAATACATCGGCCTCCAGCCGACTTGTCTCCAAGGGTCTATTGCTGCGTCGGGCACCTTATGGTCGTTCTCCTGTGAGTTTAGATTTTCGAATCCGACGCGAAACTGATAGTTAACTGTAACGTTCAGGGCTTCCTAATGCCGATGGAACACTCAAATTGCGTCGAGATTCAATACATCTTCCTCCTGCCAACTTGTCTACAAGGGGATATTGCTGCCTCGGGCTCCATGTGGTCCGTCTCCTGTGAGTCTAGATTTTCGAATTCGACGCGAAACTGATAGTTAATTGTAAGGTTCAGGGCCTCCTAATGACGATAGAACACTCTAATTGCGTCGAGATTCAATACATCGGCCTTTAGCCGACTTGTCTCCAAGGGTCTATTGCTGCGTCGGGCACCTTATGGTCGTTCTCCTGTGAGTCTAGATTTTCTAATCCGACGCAAAAATGATAGTTAATTGTAACGTTCAGGGCCTTGTAATGACGATGGAACACTCAAATTGCGTCCAGATTCAATACATCGGCCTCCAGCCGACTTGTCTCCAAGGGTCTGTTGCTGCCTCGGGCACCTTATGGTCGTTCTCCTGTGAGTTTAGATTGTCGAATCCGACGCAAAAATGATTGTTAATTGTAACGTTCAGGGCCTCCTAATGCCGATGGAACACTCAAATTGCGTCGAGATTCAATACATCTTCCTCCAGCCGACTTGTCTACAAGGGGATATTGCTGCCTCGGGCTCCATGTGGTCCGTCTCCTGTGAGTCTAGATTTTCGAATCCGACGCGAAACTGATAGTTAATTGTAAGGTTCAGGGCCTCCTAATGAAGATGGAAGACTCAAATTGCGTCGAGATTCAATACATCGTCCTCCAGCCGACTTGTCTCCAAGGGTCTAATGCTGCCTCGGGCACCTTATGGTCGTTCTCTTGTAAGTCTAGATTTTCGAATCCGACGCTAAAATGATAGTTAACTGTAACGTTCAGAGACTCCTAACGCCGATGGAACACTCAAATTGCGTCGAGATTCAATACATCGGCCTCCAGCCGACTTGTCTCCAAGGGTCTATTGCTGCCTCGGGCACCTTATTGTCGCTCTCCTGTGAGTCTAGATTTTCGAATCCGACGATAAAATGATAGTTAATTGTAACGTTCAGGACCTTGTAAAGACGATGGAACACTCAAATTGCGTCGAGATTCAATACATCGGCCTCCAGCCGACTTGTCTCCAAGGGTCTGTTGCAGCCTCGGGCACCTTATAGTCGTTCTCCTGTGAGTTTAGATTTTCGAATCCGACGCGAAACTGATAGTTAATCTAACGTTCAGGGCTTCATAATGCCGATGGAACACTCAAATTGCGTCGAGATTCAATACATCGGCCCCCAGCCGACTTGTCTCCAAGGGTCGGTTGCTGCCTCAGGCACCTTATGGTCGTACTCCTGTGAGTCTAGATTTTCGAATCCGACGCATTAATGATAGTTACTTGTAACTTTCAGGGACTCCTAAAGACGATGGAACACTCAAATTGCGTCGAGAGTCAATACATCGACCTCCAGTCGACTTGTATCCAAGGGGATATTGCAGTCTCGGGCACAATATGATCCTTCTCCTGTGAGTCAAGATTTTCGAATCCGACGCAAAAATGATAGTGAATTGTAACGTTCAGCGCCTCCTAATGACGATAGAAGACTCAAATTGCGTCGAGATTCAATACATCGACCTCCAGCCGACTTGTCTCGAAGGGTCTATTGCTGCCTCGGGCACCTTATCGTCGTTCTCCTGTGAGTCTAGATTTTCGAATCCGACGCGAAACTGATATTTAATTGTAAGGTTCAGGGCCTCCTAATGCCGATGGAACACTCAAATTGCGTCGAGATTCAATACATCGTCCTCCAGCCGACTTGTCTCGAAGGGTCTATTGCTGACTCGGGCACCTTATGGTCGTTCTCCTGTGAGTCTAGATTTTCGAATCCGACGCATAAATGATAGTTAATTGTAACGTTCAGGGACTCCTAAAGACGATGGAACACTCAAATTGCGTCGAGAGTCAATACATCGACCTCCAGTCGACTTGTATCCAAGGGGATATTGCAGTCTCGGGCACAATATGACCCTTCTCCTGTGAGTCTAGATTTTCGAATCCGACGCAAAAATGATAGTTAATTGTAACGTTTAGGGCCTCCTAATGACGATGGAACACACAAATTGCGTCGAGATTCAATACATCGGCCTCCAGCCGACTTGTCTCCAAGGGTCTATTGCTGCCTCGGGAACCTTATGGTCGCTCTCCTGTGAGTCTAGATTTTCGAATCCGACGCAAAACTCATAGTTAATTGTAACGTTCAGGGCCTCCTAATGACGATGGAACACTCAAATTGCGACAAGAATCAATACATCGGTTTCCAGCCGACTTGTCTCCAAGGGTCTATTGCTGCCTCGGGCACCTTATGGTCGTTCTCCTGTGAGTCTAGATTTTCGAATCCGACGCATAAATGATAGTTAATTGTAACGTTCAGGGACTCCTAAAGACGATGGTACACTCAAATTGCGTCGAGATTCAATACATCGTCCTCCAACAGACTTGTCTCCAAGGGTCAATAGCTGCCACGGGCATTTTGTGATCGTTCTGCTGTGAGTCTAGATTTTCGAACCCGACGCAAAACTGATTGTTAATTGTAACGTTCAGGGCCACCTAATGACGATGGGACACTCAAATTGAGTCGAGATTCAATACATCGACCTCCAGCCGACTTGTCTCCAAGGGGATATTGCTGCCTCGGGCTCCATGTGGTCCGTCTCCTGTGAGTCTAGATTTTCGAATCCGACGCGAAACTGATAGTTAATTGTAACGTTCAGTGCCTCCAAATGACGATGGAGCACTCACATTGCGTCGCGATTCAATACATCGTCCTCCAGCGGACTGGTCTCCAAGGGGATATTGCTGCATCGGGAACGTTATGGTCGTTCTCCTGTGAGTTTAGATTTTCGAATCCGACGAAAAACTGATAGTTAATCGTAACATTCAGGGCCTCCTAATGACGATGGAACACTCATTTATCGACGCGATCCAATACATCGTCCTCCAACCGACTTGTATCCAAGGGTCAATAGCTGTAGCGAGCACCTTGTGATCGTTCTGCTGTAAGTCTAGATTTTCGAACCCGACGCAAAACTGATTGTTAATTGTAACGTTCAGGGCCACCTAATGACGATGGAACACTCAAATTGAGTCGAGATTCAACACATCGACCTCCAGCCGACTTGTCTCCAAGGGGATATTGCTGCCTCGGACTCCATGTGGTCCGTCTCCTGTGAATCTAGAATTTCGAATCCGACGCGAAACTGATAGTTAATTGTAACGTTCAGGGCCTCCTAATGACGATGGAACACTCAAATTGCGTCGCGATCCAATACATCGTCCTCCAGCTGACTTGCCTCCTAGGGTCTAATGCTGCCTCGGGCACCTTATGGTCGTTCTCTTGTAAGTCTAGATTTTCGAATCCGACGCAAAAATGATAGGGAATAGTAACGTTCAGCGCCTCCTGATGACGATAGAACTCTCAAATTGCGTCGAGATTCAATACATCGTCCTTCAGGCGACTTGTCTCCAAGGGTCTATTGCTGCCTCGTGCACCTTATGGTCGTTCTCCTGTGAGTCTAGATTATAGAATCCGACGTAAAACTGATAGTTAAATGTAATGCTCAGGGCCTCTTAATGACGATGGAACACTCAAATTGCGTCGAGAGTCAATACATCTTCCTCCAGCCGACTTGTCTACGAGGGGATATTGCAACCTCGGGCTCCATGTGGTCCGCCTCTTGTGAGTCTAGATTTTCGAATCCGACGCGAAACTGATAGTTAATTGTAAGGTTCGGGGCCTCCTAATGACGATGGAACACTCAAATAGCGTCGAGATTCAATACATCGTCCTCCAACCGACTTGTCTCCAAGGGTCAATAGCTGCCACGGGCACCTTGTGATCGTTCTGCTGTGAGTCTAGAGTTTCGAACCCGACGCAAAACTGGTTGTTAATTGTAACGTTCAGGGCCACCTAATGACGATGGGACACTCAAATTGAGTCGAGATTCAATACATCGACCTCCAGCCGACTTGTCTCCAAGGGGTTATTGCTGCCTCGGGCTCCATGTAGTCCGCCTCCTGTGAGTCTAGATTTTCGAATCCGACGCGAAACTGATAGTTAATTGTAACGTTCAGGGCCTCCAAATGACGATGGAGCACTCACATTGCGTCGCGATTCAATACATCGTCCTCCAGCGGACTGGTCTCCAAGGAGATATTGCTGCATCGGGCACCTTATGGTCGTTCTCCTGTGAGTTTAGATTTTCGAATCCGACGAAAACCTGATAGTTATTCGTAACATTCAGGGCCTCCTAATGACGATGGAACAATCAAATTGCGTCGCGATCCAATACATCGACCTCCAGCCGACTTGTCTTTAAGGGTCTATTGCTGCCTCGGGCACCTTATGGTCGTTCTCCTGTGAGTCTAGATTTGCGAATCCGACGCAAAAATGATAGTTAATTGTAACGTTCAGGGCCTCCTAATGCCGATGGAACACTCAAATTGCGTCGAGATTCAATACATCTTCCTCCAGCCGACTTGTCTACAAGGGGATATTGCTGCCTCGGGCTGCATGTGGTCCGTCTCCTGTGAGTCTAGATTTTCGTATCCGACTCGAAACTGATAGTTAATTGTAAGGTTCAGGGCCTCCTAATGACGATGGAACACTCAAATTGCGTCGAGATTCAATACATCGGCCTCCAGCCGACTTGTCTCCAAGGGTCTATTGCTGCGTCGGGCACCTTATGGTCGTTCTCCTGTGAGTTTAGATTTTCGAATCCGACGCGAAACTGATAGTTAACTGTAACGTTCAGGGCTTCCTAATGCCGATGGAACACTCAAATTGCGTCGAGATTCAATACATCTTCCTCCTGCCAACTTGTCTACAAGGGGATATTGCTGCCTCGGGCTCCATGTGGTCCGTCTCCTGTGAGTCTAGATTTTCGAATTCGACGCGAAACTGATAGTTAATTGTAAGGTTCAGGGCCTCCTAATGACGATAGAACACTCTAATTGCGTCGAGATTCAATACATCGGCCTTTAGCCGACTTGTCTCCAAGGGTCTATTGCTGCGTCGGGCACCTTATGGTCGTTCTCCTGTGAGTCTAGATTTTCTAATCCGACGCAAAAATGATAGTTAATTGTAACGTTCAGGGCCTTGTAATGACGATGGAACACTCAAATTGCGTCCAGATTCAATACATCGGCCTCCAGCCGACTTGTCTCCAAGGGTCTGTTGCTGCCTCGGGCACCTTATGGTCGTTCTCCTGTGAGTTTAGATTGTCGAATCCGACGCAAAAATGATTGTTAATTGTAACGTTCAGGGCCTCCTAATGCCGATGGAACACTCAAATTGCGTCGAGATTCAATACATCTTCCTCCAGCCGACTTGTCTACAAGGGGATATTGCTGCCTCGGGCTCCATGTGGTCCGTCTCCTGTGAGTCTAGATTTTCGAATCCGACGCGAAACTGATAGTTAATTGTAAGGTTCAGGGCCTCCTAATGAAGATGGAAGACTCAAATTGCGTCGAGATTCAATACATCGTCCTCCAGCCGACTTGTCTCCAAGGGTCTAATGCTGCCTCGGGCACCTTATGGTCGTTCTCTTGTAAGTCTAGATTTTCGAATCCGACGCTAAAATGATAGTTAACTGTAACGTTCAGAGACTCCTAACGCCGATGGAACACTCAAATTGCGTCGAGATTCAATACATCGGCCTCCAGCCGACTTGTCTCCAAGGGTCTATTGCTGCCTCGGGCACCTTATTGTCGCTCTCCTGTGAGTCTAGATTTTCGAATCCGACGATAAAATGATAGTTAATTGTAACGTTCAGGACCTTGTAAAGACGATGGAACACTCAAATTGCGTCGAGATTCAATACATCGGCCTCCAGCCGACTTGTCTCCAAGGGTCTGTTGCAGCCTCGGGCACCTTATAGTCGTTCTCCTGTGAGTTTAGATTTTCGAATCCGACGCGAAACTGATAGTTAATCTAACGTTCAGGGCTTCATAATGCCGATGGAACACTCAAATTGCGTCGAGATTCAATACATCGGCCCCCAGCCGACTTGTCTCCAAGGGTCGGTTGCTGCCTCGGGCACCTTATGGTCGTACTCCTGTGAGTCTAGATTTTCGAATCCGACGCATTAATGATAGTTACTTGTAACTTTCAGGGACTCCTAAAGACGATGGAACACTCAAATTGCGTCGAGAGTCAATACATCGACCTCCAGTCGACTTGTATCCAAGGGGATATTGCAGTCTCGGGCACAATATGATCCTTCTCCTGTGAGTCAAGATTTTCGAATCCGACGCAAAAATGATAGTGAATTGTAACGTTCAGCGCCTCCTAATGACGATAGAAGACTCAAATTGCGTCGAGATTCAATACATCGACCTCCAGCCGACTTGTCTCGAAGGGTCTATTGCTGCCTCGGGCACCTTATCGTCGTTCTCCTGTGAGTCTAGATTTTCGAATCCGACGCGAAACTGATATTTAATTGTAAGGTTCAGGGCCTCCTAATGCCGATGGAACACTCAAATTGCGTCGAGATTCAATACATCGTCCTCCAGCCGACTTGTCTCGAAGGGTCTATTGCTGACTCGGGCACCTTATGGTCGTTCTCCTGTGAGTCTAGATTTTCGAATCCGACGCATAAATGATAGTTAATTGTAACGTTCAGGGACTCCTAAAGACGATGGAACACTCAAATTGCGTCGAGAGTCAATACATCGACCTCCAGTCGACTTGTATCCAAGGGGATATTGCAGTCTCGGGCACAATATGACCCTTCTCCTGTGAGTCTAGATTTTCGAATCCGACGCAAAAATGATAGTTAATTGTAACGTTTAGGGCCTCCTAATGACGATGGAACACACAAATTGCGTCGAGATTCAATACATCGGCCTCCAGCCGACTTGTCTCCAAGGGTCTATTGCTGCCTCGGGAACCTTATGGTCGCTCTCCTGTGAGTCTAGATTTTCGAATCCGACGCAAAACTCATAGTTAATTGTAACGTTCAGGGCCTCCTAATGACGATGGAACACTCAAATTGCGACAAGAATCAATACATCGGTTTCCAGCCGACTTGTCTCCAAGGGTCTATTGCTGCCTCGGGCACCTTATGGTCGTTCTCCTGTGAGTCTAGATTTTCGAATCCGACGCATAAATGATAGTTAATTGTAACGTTCAGGGACTCCTAAAGACGATGGTACACTCAAATTGCGTCGAGATTCAATACATCGTCCTCCAACAGACTTGTCTCCAAGGGTCAATAGCTGCCACGGGCATTTTGTGATCGTTCTGCTGTGAGTCTAGATTTTCGAACCCGACGCAAAACTGATTGTTAATTGTAACGTTCAGGGCCACCTAATGACGATGGGACACTCAAATTGAGTCGAGATTCAATACATCGACCTCCAGCCGACTTGTCTCCAAGGGGATATTGCTGCCTCGGGCTCCATGTGGTCCGTCTCCTGTGAGTCTAGATTTTCGAATCCGACGCGAAACTGATAGTTAATTGTAACGTTCAGTGCCTCCAAATGACGATGGAGCACTCACATTGCGTCGCGATTCAATACATCGTCCTCCAGCGGACTGGTCTCCAAGGGGATATTGCTGCATCGGGAACGTTATGGTCGTTCTCCTGTGAGTTTAGATTTTCGAATCCGACGAAAAACTGATAGTTAATCGTAACATTCAGGGCCTCCTAATGACGATGGAACACTCATTTATCGACGCGATCCAATACATCGTCCTCCAACCGACTTGTATCCAAGGGTCAATAGCTGTAGCGAGCACCTTGTGATCGTTCTGCTGTAAGTCTAGATTTTCGAACCCGACGCAAAACTGATTGTTAATTGTAACGTTCAGGGCCACCTAATGACGATGGAACACTCAAATTGAGTCGAGATTCAACACATCGACCTCCAGCCGACTTGTCTCCAAGGGGATATTGCTGCCTCGGACTCCATGTGGTCCGTCTCCTGTGAATCTAGAATTTCGAATCCGCCGCGAAACTGATAGTTAATTGTAACGTTCAGGGCCTCCTAATGACGATGGAACACTCAAATTGGGTCGAGATTCAATACATCGGCCTCCAGCCGACTTGTCTCCAAGGGTCTATTGCTGCCTCGGGAACCGTATGGTCGCTCTCCTGTGAGTCTAGATTTTCGAATCCGACGCAAAACTCATAGTTAATTGTAACGTTCAGGGCCTCCTAATGACGATGGAACACTCAAATTGCGTCAAGATTCAATACATCGGCATCGAGCCGACTTATCTCCAAGGGTCGGTTGCTGCCTCGGGCACCTTATGGTCGTTCTCTAGTAAGTCTAGATTTTCGAATCCGACGCTAAAATGATAGTTAATTGTAACGTTTAGGGCCTCCTAATGCCGATGGAACACTCAAATTGCGTCGAGATTCAATACATCGGCCGCCAGCCGACTTGTCTCCAAGGGTCTATTGCTGCCTCGGGGACCTTATGGTCGTTCTCCTGTGAGTCTAGATTTTCGAATCCGACGCAAAACTCATAGTTAATTGTAACGTTCAGGGCCTCCTAATGACGATGGAACACTCAAATTGCGTCAAGAATCAATACATCGGTTTCCAGCCGACTTGTCTCCAAGGGTCTATTGCTGCTTCGGGCACCTTATGGTCGTTCTCCTGTGAGTCTAGATTTTCGAATCCGACGCATAAATGATAGTTACTTGTAACGTTCAGGGACTCCTAAAGACGATGGAACACTCAAATTGCGTCGAGAGTCAATACATCGACCTCCAGTCGACTTGTATCCAAGGGGATATTGCAGTCTCGGGCACAATATGATCCTTCTCCTGTGAGTCTAGATTTTCGAATCCGACGCAAAAATGATAGTGAATTGTAACGTTCAGCGCCACCTAATGACGATAGAAGACTCAAATTGCGTCGAGATTCAATACATCGTCCTCCAGCCGACTTGTCTCCAAGGGTCTATTGCTGCCTCGGGCACCTTATCGTCGTACTCCTGTGAGTCTAGATTTTCGAATCCGACGCGAAACTGATATTTAATTGTAGGGTTCAGGGCCTCCTAATGCCGATGGAACACTCAAATTGCGTCGAGATTCAATACATCGTCCTCCAGCCGACTTGTCTCCAAGGGTCTATTGCTGCCTCGGGCACCTTATGGTCGTTCTCCTGTGAGTCTAGATTTTCGAATCCGACGCATAAATGATAGTTAATTGTAACGTTCAGGGACTCCTAAAGACGATGGAACACTCAAATTGCGTCGAGAGTCAATACATCGACCTCCAGTCGACTTGTATCCAAGTTGATATTGCAGTCTCGGGCACAATATGACCCTTCTCCTGTGAGTCTAGATTTTCGAATCCGACGCAAAAATGATAGTTAATTGTAACGTTTAGGGCCTCCTAATGACGATGGAACACTCAAATTGCGTCGAGATTCAATACATCGGCCTCCAGCCGACTTGTCTCCAAGGGTCTATTGCTGCCTCGGGCACCTTATGGTCGTTCTCCTGTGAGTCTAGATTTTCGAATCCGACGCAAAACTCATAGTTAATTGTAACGTTCAGGGCCTCCTAATGACGATGGAGCACTCAAATTGCGTCAAGAATCAATACATCGGTTTCCAGCCGACTTGTCTCCAAGGGTCTATTGCTGCCTCGGGCACCTTATGGTCGTTCTCCTGTGAGTCTAGATTTTCGAATCCGACGCATAAATGATAGTTAATTGTAACGTTCAGGGACTCCTAAAGACGATGGTACACTCAAATTGCGTCGAGAGTCAATACATCGACCTCCAGTCGACTTGTATCCAAGGGGATATTGCAGTCTCGGGCACAATATGATCTTTCTCCTGTGAGTCCAGATTTTCGAATCCGACGCAAATATGATAGTGAATTGTTACGTTCAGCGCCTCCTAATGACGATAGAAGACTCAAATTGCGTCGAGATTCAATACATCGTCCTCCAGCCGATTTGTCTCCAAGGGGATATTGCTGCCTCGGGCACCAAATGGTCTGTCTGCTGTGAGTCTAGATTTTCGAATCCGACGAAATACTGATAGTTAATTGTAACATTCAGGGCCTCCTAATGACGATGGAACACTCAAATTGCGTCGCGATCCAATACATCGTCCTCCAGCTGACTTGTCTCCAAGGGTCTAATGCTGCCTCGGGCACCTTATGGTCGTTCTCCTGTGAGTCTAGATTATAGAATCCGACGCAAAACTGATAGTTAAATGTAATGCTCACGGCCTCTGAATGACGATGGAACACTCAAATTGCGTCGAGAGTCAATACATCTTCCTCCAGCCGACTTGTCTACGAGGGGATATTGCTACCTCGGGCTCCATGTGGTCCGTCTCCTGTGAGTCTAGATTTTCGAATCCGACGCGAAACTGATTGTTAATTGTAAGGTTCAGGGCCTCCTAATGACGATGGAACACTCAAATTGCGTCGAGATTCAATACATCGTCCTCCAACCGACTTGTCTCCAAGGGTCAATAGCTGCCACGGGCACCTTGTGATCGTTCTGCTGTGAGTCTAGATTTTCGAACCCGACGCAAAACTGATTGTTAATTGTAACGTTCAGGGCCACCTAATGACGATGGGACACTCAAATTGAGGCGAGATTCAATACATCGACCTCCAGCCGACTTGCCTCCATGGGGATATTGCTGCCTCGGGCTCCATGTGGTCCGTCTCCTGTGAGTCTAGATTTTCGAATCCGACGCGAAACTGATAGTTAATTGTAACGTTCAGGGCCTCCAAATGACGATGGAGCACTCACATTGCGTCGCGATTCAATACATCGTCCTCCAGCGGACTGGTCTCCAAGGGGATATTGCTGCATCGGGCACGTTATGGTCGTTCTCCTGTGAGTTTAGATTTTCGAATCCGACGAAAAACTGATAGTTAATCGTAACATTCAGGGCCTCCTAATGACGATGGAACACTCATTTATCGACGCGATCCAATACATCGTCCTCCAACCGACTTGTCTCCAAGGGTCAATAGCTGTAGCGAGCACCTTGTGATCGTTCTGCTGTAAGTCTAGATTTTCGAACCCGACGCAAAACTGATTGTTAATTGTAACGTTCAGGGCCACCTAATGACGATGGAACACTCAAATTGAGTCGAGATTCAATACATCGACCTCCAGCCGACTTGTCTCCAAGGGGATATTGCTGCCTCGGGCTCCATGTGGTCCGTCTCCTGTGAGTCTAGAATTTCGAATCCGACGCGAAACTGATAGTTAATTGTAACGTTCAGGGCCTCCTAATGACGATGGAACACTCAAATTGGGTCGAGATTCAATACATCGGCCTCCAGCCGACTAGTCTCCAAGGGTCTATTGCTGCCTCGGGCACCTTATGGTCGTTCTCCTGTGAGTTTAGATTTTCGAATCCGACGCGAAACTGATAGTTAACTGTAACGTTCAGGGCTTCATAATGCCGATGGAACACTCAAATTGCGTCGAGATTCAATACATCGGCATCGAGCCGACTTGTCTCCAAGGGTCGGTTGCTGCCTCGGGCACCTTATGGTCGTTCTCTAGTAAGTCTAGATTTTCGAATCCGACGCAAATATGATAGTGAATTGTTACGTTCAGCGCCTCCTAATGACGATAGAAGACTCAAATTGCGTCGAGATTCAATACATCGTCCTCCAGCCGATTTGTCTCCAAGGGGATATTGCTGCCTCGGGCACCAAATGGTCTGTTTGCTGTGAGTCTAGATTTTCGAATCCGACGAAATACTGATAGTTAATTGTAACATTCAGGGCCTCCTAATGACGATGGAACACTCAAATTGCGTCGCGATCCAATACATCGTCCTCCAGCTGACTTGTCTCCAAGGGTCTAATGCCGCCTCGGGCACCTTATAGTCGTTCTCTTGTAAGTCTAGATTTTCGAATCCGACGCAAAAATGATAGGGAATAGTAACGTTCAGCGCCTCCTGATGACGATAGAACTCTCAAATTGCGTCGAGATTCAATACATCTTCCTTCAGCCGACTTGTCTCCAAGGGTCTATTGCTGCCTCGGGCACCTTATGGTCGTTCTCCTGTGAGTCTAGATTATAGAATCCGACGCAAAACTGATAGTTAAATGTAATGCTCAGGGCCTCTTAATGACGATGGAACACTCAAATTGCGTCGAGAGTCAATACATCTTCCTTCAGCCGACTTGTCTACGAGGGGATATTGCTACCTCGGGCTCCATGTGGTCCGTCTCCTGTGAGTCTAGATTTTCGAATACGACGCGAAACTGATTGTTAATTGTAAGGTTCAGGGCCTCCTAATGGCGATGGAACACTCAAATTGCGTCGAGATTCAATACATCGTCCTCCAACCGACTTGTCTCCAAGGGTCAATAGCTGCCACGGGCACCTTGTGATCGTACTGCTGTGAGTCTAGATTTTCGAACCCGACGCAAAACTGATTGTTAATTGTAACGTTCAGGGCCACCTAATGACGATGGGACACTCAAATTGAGTCGAGATTCAATACATCGACCTCCAGCCGACTTGTCTCCATGGGGATATTGCTGCCTCGGGCTCCATGTGGTCCGTCTCCTGTGAGTCTAGATTTTCGAATCCGACGCGAAACTGATAGTTAATTGTAACGTTCAGGGCCTCCAAATGACGATGGAGCACTCACATTGCGTCGCGATTCAATACATCGTCCTCCAGCGGACTGGTCTCCAAGGGGATATTGCTGCATCGGGCACCTTATGGTCGTTCTCCTGTGAGTCTAGATTTTCGAATCCGACGCATAAATGATAGTTACTTGTAACGTTCAGGGACTCCTAAAGACGATGGGACTCTCATATTGCGTCGAGAGTCAATACATCGACCTCCAGTCGACTTGTATCCAAGGGGATATTGCAGTCTCGGGCACAATATGATCTTTCTCCTGTGAGTCTAGATTTTCGAATCCGACGCTAAAATGATAGTGAATTGTTACGTTCAGCGCCTCCTAATGACGATAGAAAACTCAAATTGCGTCGAGATTCAATACATCGTCCTCCAGCCGATTTGTCTCCAAGGGGATATTGCTGCCTCGGGCACCAAATGGTCTGTCTGCTGTGAGTCTAGATTTTCGAATCCGACGAAATACTGATTGTTAATTGTAACATTCAGGGCCTCCTAATGACAATGGAACACTCAAATTGCGTCGCGATCCAATACATCGTCCTCCAGCTGACTTGTCTCCAAGGGTCTAATGCCGCCTCGGGCACCTTATAGTCGTTCTCTTGTAAGTCTAGATTTTCGAATCCGACGCAAAAATGATAGGGAATAGTAACGTTCAGCGCCTCCTGATGACGATAGAACTCTCAAATTGGGTCGAGATTCAATACATCTTCCTTCAGCCGACTTGTCTCCAAGGGTCTATTGCTGCCTCGGGCACCTTATGGTCGTTCTCCTGTGAGTCTAGATTATAGAATCCGACGCAAAACTGATAGTTAAATGTAACGCTCAGGGCCTCTTAATGACGATGGAACACTCAAATTGCGTCGAGAGTCAATACATCTTCCTCCAGCCGACTTGTCTACGAGGGGATATTGCTACCTCGGGCTCCATGTGGTCCGTCTCCTGTGAGTCTAGATTTTCGAATCCGACGCGAAACTGATTGTTAATTGTAAGGTTCAGGGCCTCCTAATGACGATGGAACACTCAAATTGCGTCGAGATTCAATACATCGTCCTCCAACCGACTTGTCTCCAAGGGTCAATAGCTGCCACGGGCACCTTGTGATCGTTCTGCTGTGAGTCTAGATTTTCGAACCCGACGCAAAACTGATTGTTAATTGTAACGTTCAGGGCCACCTAATGACTATGGGACACTCAAATTGAGTCGAGATTCAATACATCGACCTCCAGCCGACTTGTCTCCATGGGGATATTGCTGCCTCGGGCTCCATGTGGTCCGTCTCCTGTGAGTCTAGATTTTCGAATCCGACGCGAAACTGATAGTTAATTGTAACGTTCAGGGCCTCCAAATGACGATGGAGCACTCACATTGCGTCGCGATTCAATACATCGTCCTCCAGCGGACTGGTCTCCAAGGGGATATTGCTGCATCGGGCACCTTATGGTCGTTCTCCTGTGAGTCTAGATTTTCGAATCCGACGCATAAATGATAGTTACTTGTAACGTTCAGGGACTCCTAAAGACGATGGGACTCTCATATTGCGTCGAGAGTCAATACATCGACCTCCAGTCGACTTGTATCCAAGGGGATATTGCAGTCTCGGGCACTATATGTTCCTTCTCCTGTGAGTCGAGATTTTCGAATCCGACGCAAAAATGATAGTGAATTGTAACGTTCAGCGCCTCCTAATGACGATAGAAGACTCAAATTGCGTCGAGATTCAATACATCGTCCTCCAGCCGATTTGTCTCCAAGGGGATATTGCTGCCTTGGGCACCAAATGGTTTGTCTGCTATGAGTCTAGATTTTCGAATCCGACGAAAAACTGATAGTTAATTGTAACATTCAGGGCCTCCTAATGACAATGGAACACTCAAATTGCGTCGCGATCCAATACATCGACCTCCAGCCGACTTGTCTCCAAGGGTCTATTGCTGCCTCGGGCACCTTAAGGTCGTTCTCCTGTGAGTCTAGATTTTCGAATCCGACGCAAAAATGATAGTTAATTGTAACGTTCAGGGCCTCCTAATGCCGATGGAACACTCAAATTGCGTCGAGATTTAATACATCTTCCTCCAGCCGACTTGTCTACAAGGGGATATTGCTGCCTCGGGCTGCATGTGGTCCGTCTCCTGTGAGTCTAGATTTTCGAATCCGACGCGAAACTGATAGTTAATTGTAAGGTTCAGGGCCTCCTAATGACGATGGAACACTCAAATTGCGTCGAGATTCAATACATCGGCCTCCAGCCGACTTGTCTCCAAGGGTCTATTGCTGCGTCGGGCACCTTATGGTCGTTCTCCTGTGAGTTTAGATTATCGAATCCGACGAAAAAATGATAGTTAATTGTAACGTTTAGGGCCTCCTAATGACGATGGGACACTCAAATTGCGTCGAGATTCAATACATCGTCCTCCAGCCGACTTGTCTCCAAGGGTCTAATGCTGCCTCCGGCACCTTACGGTCGTTCTCTTGTAAGTCTAGATTTTCGAATCCGACGCTAAAATGATAGTTAACTGTAACGTTCAGGGACTCCTAATGCCGATGGGACACTCAAATTGCGTCGAGATTCAATACATCGTCCTCCAGCCGACTTGTCTCCAAGGGTCTAATGCTGCCTCCGGCACCTTACGGTCGTTCTCTTGTAAGTCTAGATTTTCGAATCCGACGCTAAAATGATAGTTAACTGTAACGTTCAGGGACTCCTAATGCCGATGGAACACTCAAATTGCGTCGAGATTCAATACATCGGCCTCCAGCCGACTTGTCTCCAAGGGTCTGTTGCTGCCTCGGGCACCTTATGGTCGTTCTCCTGTGAGTTTAGATTTTCGAATCCGACGCGAAACTGATAGTTAACTGTAACGTTCAGGGCTTCCTAATGCCGATGGAACACTCAAATTGCGTCGGGATTCAATACATCGGCCTCCAGCCGACTTGTCTCCAAGGGTCGGTTGCTGCCTCGGGCACCTTATGGTCGTTCTCTAGTAAGTCTAGATTTTCGAATCCGACGCAATAATGATAGTTAATTGTAACGTTTAGGGCCTCCTAATGTCGATGGAACACTCAAATTGCGTCGAGATTCAATACATCGGCCTCCAGCCTACTTGTCTCCAAGGGTCTATTGCTGCCTCGGGGACCTTATGGTCGTTCTCCTGTGAGTCTAGATTTTCGAATCCGACGCAAAACTTATAGTTAATTGTAACGTTCAGGGCCTCCTAATGACGATGGAACACTCAAATTGCATCAAGAATCAATACATCGGTTTCCAGCCGACTTGTCTCCAAGGGTCTATTGCTGCCTCGGGCACCTTATGGTCGTTCTCCTGTGAGTCTAGATTTTCGAATCCGACGCATAAATGATAGTTACTTGTAACGTTCAGGGACTCCTAAAGACGATGGAACACTCAAATTGCGTCGAGAGTCAATACATCGACCTCCAGTCGACTTGTATCCAAGGGGATATTGCAGTCTCGGGCACAATATGATCCTTCTCCTGTGAGTCTAGATTTTCGAATCCGACGCAAAAATGATAGTGTATTGTAACGTTCAGCGCCTCCTAATGACGATAGAAGACTCAAATTGCGTCGAGATTCAATACATCGTCCTCCATCTGATTTGTCTCCAAGGGTCTATTGCTGCCTCGGGCACCTTATGGTCGTTCTCCTGTGGGTCTAGATTTTCGAATCCGACGCAAAAATGATAGTTAATTATAAAGTTCATGGCTTCCTAATGCCGATGGAACACTCAAATTGCGTCGAGATTCAATACATCTTCCACCAGCCGACTTGTCTACAAGGGGATATTGCTGCCTCGGGCTCCATGTGGTCCGTCTCCTGTGAGTCTAGATTTTCGAATTCGACGCGAAACTGACAGTTAATTGTAAGGTTCAGGGCCTCCTAATGACGATGGAACACTCAAATTGCGTCGAGATTCAATACATCGTCCTCCAGCCGACTTGTCTCCAAGGGTCTAATGCTGCCTCGGGCACCTTACGGTCGTTCTCTTGTAAGTCTAGATTTTCGAATCCGACGCTAAAATGATAGTTAACTGTAACGTTCAGGGACTCCTAATGCCGATGGAACACTCAAATTGCGTCGAGATTCAATACATCGGCCTCCAGTCGACTTGTCTCCAAGGGTCTATTGCTGCCTCGGGCACCTCATTGTCGTTCTCCTGTGAGTCTAGATTTTCGAATCCGACGATAAAATGATAGTTAATTGTAACGTTCAGGACCTTGTAATGACGATGGAACACTCAAATTGCGTCGAGATTCAATACATCGGCCTCCAGCCGACTTGTCTCCAAGGGTCTGTTGCAACCTCGGGCACCTAATGGTCGTTCTCCTGCGAGTTTAGATTTTCGAATCCGACGCGAAACTGATAGTTAACTGTAACGTTCAGGGCTTCATAATACCGATGGAACACTCAAATTGCGTCGAGATTCAATACATCGGCCTCCATCCGACTTGTCTCCAAGGGTCGGTTGCTGCCTCGGGCACCTTATAGTTGTTCTCTAGTAAGTCTAGATTTTCGAATCCGACGCCAAAATGATAGTTAAATGTAACGTTTAGGGCCTCCTAATGCCCATGGAACACTCAAATTGCGTCGAGATTCAATACATCGGCCGCCAGCCGACTTGTCTCCAAGGGTCTATTGCTGCCTCGGGGACCTTATGTTCGTTGTCCTGTGAGTCTAGATTTTCGAATCCGACCCAAAACTCATAGTTAATTGTAACTTTCAGGGCCTCCTAATGACGATGGAACACTCAAATTGCGTCGAGAGTCAAGACATCGACCTCCAGTCGACTTGTATCCAAGGGGATATTGCAGTCTCGGGCACAATATGATCCTTCTCCTGTGAGTCCAGATTTTCGAATCCGACGCAAAAATGATAGTGAATTGTAACGTTCAGCGCCTCCTAATGACGATAGAAGACTCAAATTGCGTCGAGATTCAATACATCGTCCTCCAGCCGAATTGTCTCCAAGGGTCTATTGCTGCCTCGGGCACCTTATGGTCGTTCTCCTGTGAGTCTAGATTTTCGAATCCGACGCAAAAATGCTAGTTAATTGTAACGTTCAGGGCCTCCTAATGCCGATGGAACACTCAAATTGCGTCGAGATTCAATACATCTTCCTCCAGCCGACTTTTCTACAAGGGGATATTGCTGCCTCGGGCTCCATGTGGTCCGTCTCCTGTGAGTCTAGATTTTCGAATCCGACGGGAAACTGATAGTTAATTGTAAGGTTCAGGGCCTCCTAATGACGATGGAACACTCAAATTGCGTCGAGATTCAATACATCGTCCTCCAGCCGACTTGTCTCCAAGGGTCTATTGTTGCGTCGGGCACCTTATGGTCGTTCTCCTGTGAGTCTAGATTTTCGATCCGACGCAAAAATGATAGTTAATTGTAACGTTCAGGGCCTTGTAATGACGATGGAACACTCAAATTGCGTCCAGATTCAATACATTGGCCTCCAGCCGACTTGTCTCCAAGGGTCTGTTGCTGCCTCGGGCACCTTATGGTCGTTCTCCTGTGAGTTTATATTATCGAATCCGACGCAAAAATGTTAGTTAATTGTAACGTTTAGGGCCTCCTAATGACGATGGGACACTCAAATTGCATCGAGATTCAATACATCGTCCTCCAGCCGACTTGTCTCCAAGGGTCTAATGCTGCCTCGGGCACCTTACGGTCGTTCTCTTGCAAGTCTAGATTTTCGAATCCGACGCTAAAATGATAGTTAACTGTAACGTTCAGGGCCTCCTAATGCCGATGGAACACTCAAATTGCGTCGAGATTCAATACATCGGCCTCCAGCCGACTTGTCTCCAAGTGTCTATTGCTGCCTCGGGCACCTTATGGTCGTTCTCCTGTGAGTCTAGATTTTCGAATCCGACGCAAAAATGATAGTTAATTGTAACGTTCAGGGCCTCCTATTGGCGATAGAACACTCAAATTGCGTCGAGATTCAATACATCGGCCTCCAGCTGACTTCTCTCCTATGGTCTGTTGCTGCCTCGGGCACCTTATGGTCGTTCTCCTGTGAGTCTAGATTTTCGAATCCGACGATAAAATGATAGTTAATTGTAACATTCAGGGCCTTGTAATGACGATGGAACACTCAAATTGCGTCGAGATTCAATACATCGGCCTCCAGCCGACTTGTCTCCAAGGGTCTATTGCTGCCTCGGGCACCTTATGGTCGTTCTCCTGTGAGTCTAGATTTTCGAATCCGACGATAAAATGATAGTTAATTGTAACGTTCAGGACCTTGTAATGACGATGGAACACTCAAATTGCGTCGAGATTCAATACATCGGCCTCCAGCCGACTTGCCTCCAAGGGTCTGTTGCAACCTCGGGCACCTTATGGTCGTTCTCCTGTGAGTTTAGATTTTCGAATCCGACGCGAAACTGATAGTTAACTGTAACGTTCAGGGCTTCATAATACCGATGGAACACTCAAATTGCGTCGAGATTCAATACATCGGCCTCCAGCCGACTTGTCTCCAAGGGTCGGTTGCTGCCTCGGGCACCTTATAGTTGATCTCTAGTAAGTCTAGATTTTCGAATCCGACGCAAAAATGATAGTTAATTGTAACGTTTAGGGCCTCCTAATGCCGATGGAACACTCAAATTGCGTCGAGATTCAATACATCGGCCGCCAGCCGACTTGTCTCCAAGGGGATATTGCAGTCTCGGGCACAATATGATCCTTCTCCTGTGAGTCCAGATTTTAGAATCCGACGCAAAAATGATAGTGAATTGTAACGTTCAGCGCCTCCTAATGACGATAGAAGACTCAAATTGCGTCGAGATTCAATACATCGTCCTCCAGCCGATTTGTCTCCAAGGGTCTATTGCTGCCTCGGGCACCTTATGGTCGTTCTCCTGTGAGTCTAGATTTTCGAATCCGACGCAAAAATGCTAGTTAATTGTAACGTTCAGGGCCTCCTAATGCCGATGGAACACTCAAATTGCGTCGAGATTCAATACATCTTCCTCCAGCCGACTTGTCTACAAGGGGATATTGCTGCCTCGGGCTCCATGTGGTCCGTCTCCTGTGAGTCTAGATTTTCGAATCCGACGCGAAACTGATAGTTAATTGTAAGGTTCAGGGCCTCCTAATGACGATGGAGCACTCAAATTGCGTCGAGATTCAATACATCGGCCTCCAGCCGACTTGTCTCCAAGGGTCTATTGTTGCGTCGGGCACCTTATGGTCGTTCTCCTGTGAGTCTAGATTTTCGAATCCGACGCAAAAATGATAGTTAATTGTAACGTTCAGGGCCTTGTAGTGACGAAGGAACACTCAAATTGCGTCCAGATTCAATACATCGGCCTCCAGCCGACTTGTCTCCAAGGGTCTGTTGCTGCCTCGGGCACCTTATGGTCGTTCTCCTGTGAGTTTATATTATCGAATCCGACGCAAAAATTATAGTTAATTGTAACGTTTAGGGCCTACTAATGACGATGGGACACTCAAATTGCATCGTGATTCAATACATCGTCCTCCAGCCGACTTGTCTCCAAGGGTCTAATGCTGCCTCGGGCACCATACGGTCGTTCTCTTGCAAGTCTAGATTTTCGAATCCGACGCTAAAATGATAGTTAACTGTAACGTTCAGGGCCTCCTAATGCCGATGGAACACTCAAATTGCGTCGAGATTCAATACATCGGCCTCCAGCCGACTTGTCTCCAAGTGTCTATTGCTGCCTCGGGCACCTTATGGTCGTTCTCCTGTGAGTCTAGATTTTCGAATACGACGCAAAAATGATAGTTAATTGTAACGTTCAGGGCCTCCTATTGGCGATGGAACACTCAAATTGCGTCGAGATTCAATACATCGGCCTCCAGCCGACTTCTCTCCTATGGTCTGTTGCTGCCTCGGGCACCTTATGGTCGTTCTCCTGTGAGTCTAGATTTTCGAATCCGACGATAAAATGATAGTTAATTGTAACATTCAGGGCCTTGTAATGACGATGGAACACTCAAATTGCGTCGAGATTCAATACATCGGCCTCCAGCCGACTTGTCTCCAAGGGTCTATTGCTGCCTCGGGCACCTTATGGTCGTTCTCCTATGAGTCTAGATTTTCGAATCCGACGCAAACATGATTGTTAATTGTAACGTTTAGGGCCTCCTAATGACGATGGGACACTCAAATTGCGTCGAGAATCAATACATCGGTTTCCAGCCGACTTGTCTGCATGGGGATATTACTGCCTCCGGCCTCTTACGTTCGCTCTCATGTGAGTCTAGGTTTTCGAATCCGACGCGAAACTGATTGTTAATTGCAACGTTCATTGCTTCCTAATGACAATGGAACACTCCAATTGCCTCGATATTCAGTTCATCGGCATTCAGCCGACTTGTCTCCAACGGTCTGTTGCTGCTTCGGGCACCTTATGGTCGTTCTCCTGTCAGTCTAGATTATAGAATCCGACGCAAAACCGATAGTTAAATGTAATGCTCAGGGCCTCTTAATGACAATGGAACACCCAAATTGCGTCGAGAGTCAATACATCTTCCTCCAGCCGACTCGTCTACGAGGGGATATTGCTACCTCGGGCTCCATGTGGTCCGTCTCCTGTGAGTCTAGATTTTCGAATCCGACGCGAAACTGATTGTTAATTGTAAGGTTCAGGGCCTCCTAATGACGATGGAACACTGAAATTGCGTCGAGATTCAATACATCGTCGTCCAACCGACTTGTCTCCAAGGGTCAATTGCTGCCACGGGCACCTTGTGATCGTTCTGCTGTGAGTCTAGATTTTCGAACCCGACGCAAAACTGATTGTTAATTGTAACGTTCAGGGCCACCTAATGACGATGGGACACTCAAATTGAGTCGAGATTCAATACATCGACCTCCAGCCGACTTGTCTCCAAGGGGATATTGCTGCCTCGGGCTCCATGTGGTCTGTCTCCTGTGAGTCTAGATTTTCGAATCCGACGCGAAACTGATAGTTAATTGTAACGTTCAGGGCCTCCAAATGACGATGGAGTACTCACATTGCGTCGCGATTCAATACATCGTCCTCCAGCGGACTGGTCTCCAAGGGGATATTGCTGCATCGGGCACCTTATGGTCGTTCTCCTGTGAGTCTAGATTTTCGAATCCGACGCATAAATGATAGTTACTTGTAACGTTCAGGGACTCCTAAAGACGATGGGACTCTCATATTGCGTCGAGAGTCAATACATCGACCTCCAGTCGACTTGTATCCAAGGGGATATTGCAGTCTCGGGCACTATACGATCCTTCTCCTGTGAGTCGAGATTTTCGAATCCGACGCAAAAATGATAGTGAATTGTAACGTTCAGCGCCTCCTAATAACGATAGAAGACTCAAATTGCGTCGAGATTCAATACATCGTCCTCCAGCCGATTTGTCTCCAAGGGGATATTGCTGCCTCGGGCACCAAATGGTCCGTCTGCTATGAGTCTAGATTTTCGAATCCGACGAAAAACTGATAGTTAATTGTAACATTCAGGGCCTCCTAATGACAATGGAACACTCAAATTGCTTCGCGATCCAATACATCGACCTCCAGCCGACTTGTCTCCAAGGGTCTATTGCTGCCTCGGGCACCTTAAGGTCGTTTTCCTGTGAGTCTAGATTTTCGAATCCGACGCAAAAATGATAGTTAATTGTAACGTTCAGGGCCTCCTAATGCCGATGGAACACTCAAATTGCGTCGAGATTTAATACATCTTCCTCCAGCCGACTTGTCTACAAGGGGATATTGCTACCTCGGGCTGCATGTGGTCCGTCTCCTGTGAGTCTAGATTTTCGAATCCGACGCGAAACTGATAGTTAATTGTAAGGTTCAGTGCCTCCTAATGACGATGGAACACTCAAATTGCGTCGAGATTCAATACATCGGCCTCCAGCCGACTTGTCTCCAAGGGTCTATTGCTGCCATGGGCACCTTATGGTCGTTCTCCTGTGAGTTTAGATTATCGAATCCGACGAAAAAATGATAGTTAATTGTAACGTTTAGGGCCTCCTAATGACGATGGGACACTCAAATTGCGTCGAGATTCAATACATCGTCCTCCAGTCGACTTGTCTCCAAGGGTCTAATGCTGCCTCCGGCACCTTACGGTCGTTCTCTTGTAAGTCTAGATTTTCGAATCCGACGCTAAAATGATAGTTAACTGTAACGTTCAGGGACTCCTAATGCCGATGGAACACTCAAATTGCGTCGAGATTCAATACATCGGCCTCCAGCCGACTTGTCTCCAAGGGTCTATTGCTGCCTCGGGCACCTTATGGTCGTTCTCCTGTGAGTCTAGATTTTCGAATCCGACGCAAAAATGATAGTTAATTGTAATGTTCAGGGCCTCCTATTGGCGATGGAACACTCAAATTGCGTCGGGATTAAATACATCGGCCTCCAGCCTACTTCTCTCCTATGGTCTGTTGCTGCCTCGGGCACCTTATGGTCGTTCTCCTGTGAGTCTAGATTTTCGAATCCGACGATAAAATGATAGTTAATTGTAACGTTCAGGGCCTTGTAATGACGATGGAACACTCAAATTGCGTCGAGATTCAATACATCGGCCTCCAGCCGACTTGTCTCCAAGGGTCTGTTGCTGCCTCGGGCACCTTATGGTCGTTCTCCTGTGAGATTAGATTTTCGATCCGACGCGAAACTGATAGTTAACTGTAACGTTCAGGGCTTCCTAATGCCGATGGAACACTCAAATTGCGTCGAGATTCAATACATCGGCCTCCAGCCGACTTGTCTCCAAGGGTCGGTTGATGCCTCGGGCACCTTATGGTCGTTCTCTAGTGAGTCTAGATTTTCGAATCCGACGCAAAAATGATAGTTAATTGTAACGTTTAGGGCCTCCTAATGTTGATGGAACACTCATATTGCGTCGAGATTCAATACATCGGCCTGCAGCCGACTTGTCTCCAAGGGTCTATTGCTGCCTCGGGGACCTTATGGTCGTTCTCCTGTGAGTCTAGATTTTCGAAACCGACGCAAAACTCATAGTTAATTGTAACGTTCAGGGCCTCCTAATGGCGATGGAACACTCAAATTGCATCAAGAATCAATACATCGGTTTCCAGCCGACTTGTCTCCAAGGGTCTATTGCTGCCTCGGGCACCTTATGATCGTTCTCCTGTGAGTCTAGATTTTCGAATCCGACGCAAAAATGATAGTTAATTATAACGTTCAGGGCCTCCTAATGCCGATGGAACAGCCAAATTGCGTCGAGATTCAATACATCTTCCACCAGCCGACTTGTCTACAAGGGGATTTTGCTGCCCCGGGCTCCATGTGGTCCGTCTCCTGTGAGTCTAGATTTTCGAATTCGACGCGAAACTGATAGTTAATTGTAAGGTTCAGGGCCTCCTAATGACGATGGAACACTCAAATTGCGTCGAGATTCAATACATCATCCTCCAGCCGACTTGTCTCCAAGGGTCTATTGCTGCGTCGGGCACCTTATGGTCGTTCTCCTGTGAGTCTAGATTTTCGAATCCGACGCGAAACTGATAGTTAATTGTAAGGTTCAGGGCCTCCTAATGACGATGGAAGACTCAAATTGCGTCGAGATTCAATACATCGTCCTCCAGCCGACTTGTCTCCAAGGGTCTAATGCTGCCTCGGGCACCTTACGGTCGTTCTCTTGTAAGTCTAGATTTTCGAATCCGACGCTAAAATGATAGTTAACTGTAACGTTCAGGGACTCCTAATGCCGATGGAACACTCAAATTGCGTCGAGATTCAATACATCGGCCTCCAGCCGACTTGTCTCCAAGGGTCTATTGCTGCCTCGGGCACCTTATGCTCGTTCTCCTGTGAGTCTAGATTTTCGAATCCGACGATAAAATGATAGTTAATTGGAACGTTCAGGACCTTGTAATGACGATGGAACACTCAAATTGCGTCGAGATTCAATACATCGGCCTCCAGCCGACTTGTCTCCAAGGGTCTATTGCTGCCTCGGGCACTTTATGGTCGTTCTCCTGTGAGTCTAGATTTTCGAATCCGACGATAAAATGATAGTTAATTGGAACGTTCAGGACCTTGTAATGACGATGGAACACTCAAATTGCGTCGAGATTCAATACATCGGCCTCCAGCCGACTTGTCTCCAAGGGTCTGTTGCAACCTCGGGCACCTTATGGTCGTTCTCCTGTGAGTTTAGATTTTCGAATCCGACGCGAAACTGATAGTTAACTGTAGCGTTCAGGGATTCATAATGCCGATGGAACACTCAAATTGCGTCGAGATTCAATACATCGGCCTCCAGCCGACTTGTCTCCAAGGGTCGGTTGCTGCCTCGGGCATCTTATAGTTGTTCTCTAGTAAGTCTAGATTTTCGAATCCGACGCAAAAATGATAGTTAATTGTAACGTTTAGGGCCTCCTAATGCCGATGGAACACTCAAATTGCGTCGAGATTCAATACATCGGCCGCCAGCCGACTTGTCTCCAAGGGTCTATTGCTGCCTCGGGGACCTTATGGTCGTTCTCCTGTGAGTCTAGATTTTCGAATCCGACGCAAAACTCATAGTTAATTGTAACGTTCAGGGCCTCCTAATGACGATGGAACACTCAAATTGCGTCGGGAGTCAATACATCGACCTCCAGTCGACTTGTATCCAAGGGGATATTGCAGTCTCGGGTACAATATGATCCTTCTCCTGTGAGTCCAGATTTTCGAATCGGACGCAAAAATGATAGTGAATTGTAACGTTCAGCGCCTCCTAATGACGATAGAAGACTCAAATTGCGTCGAGATTCAATACATCGTCCTCCAGCCGATTTGTCTCCAAGGGTCTATTGCTGCCTCGGGCACCTTATGGTCGTTCTCCTGTGAGTCTAGATTTTCGAATCCGACGCAAAAATGCTAGTTAATTGTAACGTTCAGGGCCTCCTATTGCCGATGGAACACTCAAATTGCGTCGAGATTCAATACATCTTCCTCCAGCCGACTTGTCTACAAGGGGATATTGCTGCCTCGGGCTCCATGTGGTCCGTCTCCTGTGAGTCTAGATTTTCGAATTCGACGCGAAACTGATAGTTAATTGTAAGGTTCAGGGCCTCCTAATGACGATGGAACACTCAAATTGCGTCGAGATTCAATACATCGGCCTCCAGCCGACTTGTCTCCAAGGGTCTATTGTTGCGTCGGGCACCTTATGGTCGTTCTCCTGTGAGTCTAGATTTTCGAATCCGACGCAAAAATGATAGTTAATTGTAACGTTCAGGGCCTTGTAATGACGATGGAACACTCAAATTGCGTCCAGATTCAATACATCGGCCTCCAGCCGACTTGTCTCCAAAGGTCTGTTGCTGCCTCGGGCACCTTATGGTCGTTCTCCTGTGAGTTTATATTATCGAATCCGACGCAAAAATGATAGTTAATTGTAACGTTTAGGGCCTCCTAATGACGATGGGACACTCAAATTGCATCGAGATTCAATACATCGTCCTCCAGCCGACTTGTCTCCTAGGGTCTAATGCTGCCTCGGGCACCTTACGGTCGTTCTCTTGTAAGTCTAGATTTTCGAATCCGACGCTAAAATGATAGTTAACTGTAACGTTCAGGGCCTCCTAATGCCGATGGAACACTCAAATTGCGTCGAGATTCAATACATCGGCCTCCAGCCGACTTGTCTCCAAGTGTCTATTGCTGCCTCGGGCACCTTATGGTCGTTCTCCTGTGAGTCTAGATTTTCGAATCCGACGCAAAAATGATAGTTAATTGTAACGTTCAGGGCCTCCTATTGGCGATGGAACACTCAAATTGCGTCGAGATTCAATACATCGGCCTCCAGCCGACTTCTCTCCTATGGTCTGTTGCTGCCTCGGGCACCTTATGGTCGTTCTTCTGTGAGTCTAGATTTTCGAATCCGACGATAAAATGATAGTTAATTGTAACATTCAGGGCCTTGTAATGACGATGGAACACTCAAATTGCGTCGAGATTCAATACATCGGCCTCCAGCCGACTTGTCTCCAAGGGTCTGTTGCTGCCTCGGGCGCCTTATGGTCGTTCTCCTGTGAGTGTAGATTTTCGAATCCGACGCAAAAATGATTGTTAATTGTAACGTTTAGGGCCTCCTAATGACGATGGGACACTCAAATTGCATCGAGATTGTAAGTAGGCTGTTTATGTTTTCTCAGGCTGTTTATGTTTTCTCTATGTAAGTAGGCTGTTTATGTTTTCTTATTGGCAACGTTACGTAGCGCTCAATATGAAAATCACTGGCTGTGCTGTGTGCAGTCTGTGGCTAGTTTGCATTGTTGTCTGCCATTGTAGTGTTGGGCAGCGGCAGCTGGCTGTGAACAGCGCGTAGCGTTGAGCAGTTGGAGGTGAGCCGCCAGCAGTGGTGGATGTGGGGAGAGAGATGGCGGAGATTTGTAATTTGTCATGAACTGATATATATGTTGTGACTTGTGATGATATCAAGGTAAATACATTGTTCGTTCTCTATTAATATCTTTCATTTGCTAACTATCCCTAACAGTAGTTAGTGCCTTCCATAGTTTGAATCTTTTATTTAGCTGGCAGTAGTGGCGCTTGCTGTATTGCAGTAGCTTGAGCAGCGAAGATTTTTGTGAGGTAAGTGATTTGTGAAAGGTATAGTTTAATGTTTGTCAGGGCCATTCTTTAGTAGGGAGTTTTGAAAGTCAGATTGCGTTGCGCTAAAAATATTGTGTGTCAGGTTAAGCACAGTCCCGTGTAGAATTGTTCATAGGGGACGTTTCATATGGCGACCCTGACAGGATATCTCACTGGAATCTTCTGATTTTTTTTCTTGTAGTTTGTGTAATTAGTGTAGCTATTGTTTATTGATAGCACGTAATCATAGAGAGAATTTCCTTTGTAGTTGTAGTTTTTTCATTGTTGTACAGTAAAACAGTTGTGGCATGCATGTAGATTTGCACCAAGTATTTCGCAGCTGCGCTGGCAATTAAGTAGACATTATTTCCATTGCTATGTTATTTTATTTTGCTCTTCAAATTGTGCTTTTCTGTGTTATCGTGTGAAATATTGTGACAATTATGGCGTGTGAAAAACGTAATACTAGGCTCCAAAGTAAACTGAGAAATGACAGTGAAGACGAAAGCAGTGTGTTAGCGCCACCGAGTAATGAATTAACTGATGTTCAAAGTAGTAATTTGGTAACTGTGCACAGGGAAATGGAGCGGGCGTCAAACAATGGCGTGGACAGTGAAACAATTAGTGAAGAGGGAAGCATTATCGATCGACCGGTCGGCAATAGCTCGCCTCAGGAAGCCGAAATGACACGACACGATCTCGCAAATACTGTAGATTCAGGTTTTGGATCCTCACCGTTTTCTCAAATAAGTCAAGACACATTTTCAGCTTGTCAAAATGTGAATGTTGCCGGTGCAAATGCACTGCCGAAAAGAGTAGAGGAACAGATTCCAGACACTAATGCATTGTTATTACAATTAATACAACAAATGGGACAGACACAGCAAAAGCTTCAAAAGTTAGACACAGTGGAACAAAATCTTAAAAAGTTAGACACAATGGAACAACACCAGAGACAAACACAGCAACAGTTAGACACAGTGGAACAAAATCTCAAAAAGTTAGACTCATTGGAACAAACTCTCGAACAAACACGTGAGGATTTAACTGCTGAGTTACATAACATTGAATCGAAATGTCAAAAAGTCTGTAATGACGTAAAAACTCAAATTTGTGAGCATTTTCAACCTATTTTTTCGCGTCATGAAAATGCATTACAGAATCACGAAGCAGCCATAAAAGAACTGCAAACTATTGTTCATGAAAATCACAACACCTTGCAAGCTAAAATTGACGCAGTTGCATCTACCGATTCGGTTACGCAACTTGCAAAAAGTCAAGAAAACTTAACAGACACAGTAGATACGATTTCAACACAAATGGACACTCTGAAACTTGGTTCAGAAAAACACACTGAGGAAATAAGTACACTATCGGATAAAGTAGCCGAACTTTCAGATCAGTTCACTAACTTATCTACAAAGGTAGATGATGATCTGAATGACACAACACCTGTAGCCTTCACTGACACAGAAGAGTATGAACAAATTAGGAAATTCAAACAAAATCAGAATCGAATTAATACACAACACCAAAGAGAAATCCGGGAAGTACAAGATCAGCTGACACAGGTAATACAAGAATTACGTATTTCAGAGAACACTCGTGCTCCAACACGGGAAGAGGGACTTAGAAACACGGAAAAGCTGCAAAATAATAACACAGGGCATTTCGGAAGTAATGAAAGAAATTGGGAATGTGCACCGAATTTTGAGATGGAACGGCCGACACGACCTAACAATGACCGATATGCGACTCGCCGATATGATGATTTTGACTATAAGCTGTTCATTACTACACGTAAATTCAAAACATTTAAGAATTCTGGCAACGACATTCATCCACAAGCATGGCTCCATCAATTCTCTCATTGTTTTCCTCCCAACTGGTCGTTGGAACACAGATTAGAATTTATGTGTGGCTACTTAGAGAATGAACCAGCTGTAAGAATGCGATCGGTAATTCACGATTGCCACAGTGAAGGAGAGTTTTACCATGCCTTCCTCTCAGCATATTGGTCTCAAGCTACACAAGACCGTGTAAAACATAGCATCATGATGATGAAACACTTTGAACAATCTGAATTTTCCAGTCTTGTCAAATATTTTGAAGACATGTTGCATAAGAATCAATAACTTTCAAACCCATACAGCCCCTCAGAACTCATCCGCATTTGCTTAATCAAATTACCTGAACATTTACGGTATATTATTTTAGCAGGACGTTGCAAAGACGACATTGAAGCTTTTCAGGGACTGTTACAAGAACTAGAAATTGTCACTGATAATCGCGGAACGCGAAAACAAGGACACAACAATTACAGGTCACATCCGTCACAATTCCGTGACGACAGAAACAATAACCGGACACGACTGGTCTATTCGTACAACGCAAATCGTGACCTAAACAGACACCACCCATATGACAACCATTGGCAGAGTAATAGTTACAGAGAAAGATCGCATTTCCGTAGTAATGAATATGACAGAGATAACCATAGAAACAGACAATATGGTAATCAGAACTATTATTATCAAGGGAGACAGAATAACTTCAGACGCAACAGTTCAGCGCGGAGTTACGATTCAGGGAGAAATTCTCCACCACATGACCGACAAGGAAGAAACTACGGAATCTACCGACATGACGACAGACGATATGATCATAACGACAGGCGTCAATTTCATCAGAACTGGCGGGATTCTAACAGAGCTGGGCCCTCTCGGCAAGGTGAATTTGTAGAAGCTAGGTCTCCAAATCCCAATAACGACGCGCGGCAACAAAGAGACAGACAATGACTCGCACCGCAGGCATACACGTGCGCCGGCTGGCTCCGAGAAAAATAACATTATATCTGGTACTGCTAATGAGATTTTAATGCAACATTTTGGTTTACTTGAAAATACATTCTGGGTTTAAAGTGCTTTCTGAGAGATACCAGAGGACACAGTGGTTAATTTATGTGACAGCTACACGATTTTTATCACGACGCTACTAATGAGTGACAATTTACAATGTTGCTTTTGCGGTGTATCTGTTTTATATCTGCACAGTTTTCTAAATTCTTCTGGAAAGAAAAACATGTTTTAGTAGTAACTTTTATGGTATAGCTACAAGGAGACAGCCTTTTCTGTAGCACAACAATACGTTACAGCACAGTACTTTCTTCATCACGGCAATAAGCGTAATAAGTATGATATCTATACGCAAAGCATTTCACTTTTGTTTATCATGAGGTAAGTACATTGGCTTCTGCAGAACTTAGCTTTCGGAGGAAAATAACTACGACACTTCCACAGAGATTATCTTACAACAAGATGCACATTTAGCGCTACAGTACACGTATTTGAGTGATTAATTTTGTACTTATAACACTTATTTTTAAAGATTTTTGAATTACAAACAAAGTTTTCCGTGATACATTTCATTCCATTGCTGTAATCTGTAACACCTGAGGGTATAATTACATTAATCCTCAGGGGGGTACACGCTTACTTTATGTACCATGTGTGTGGCAACCACAAGGATCCCTAGCTAATATGGTATTTGCTTATACAACTTTACACATCGGTACCATATTTCTCTAACACACAAATTACACAGCTATCTGATCATTTAACTGAGAGATAAACATTTTTTTACTACATCAGCGTCACATGTTTACGCAATACACAGTTGGATAACTTCACACTTATGAAACTGTATTTTGTCTGTACTTTGTGAAACTGCTCATATTTTTTTGGAACCATTGTGATACTATGAGAGCTTTGAATGATGTATTTGGTAAAGGGATTATGATTTTTAAAGTACGTTTGAGGCAGATGACACTTTTGACATGAGCAGAGAATTTTTTTTAATTATTGGAGGAAGCTACGACGATTTTGAGATTTGACTGAGGTGTTATGATGTTATTTTTACGACGACGATGTGTATTATGCTGCTGAGGTATGTTTACGATTAATAGGCTGAGGCTACTATATGAGTTATTTGATTATGCTTCATATTTATAATGACGAAATATTGACGAGTGTCGATGGATACGTATATGTGTAATAAGGTAAGGAGTAATGAATAGTGGGTAGGGACTCTTGACTTGTGAAAAAGGATGTTGGAAACCAAGAATCGTACTTTAAGACTTATGACATGTGTGAATCATGTGTGAATGTATCACAATGCCACTGAACATTTTTTGGACACTGTTATATTCATAGGATTTTGTTTCTACAGATTTGCAACGCTAATTCTTGACCTGTGAAGTATTTTTATGTGAGACTGTCACTTTAGCGAAAATTGCTGTCGTAAATATTTCCGTACGAAAGTTAAGTGACCACCTGCACGTAATGCGTCGCGGGCACCCAGCTGTGTCAGACGCCTGGAGAAAAAGTCATTAGCGCGTGCCTTTCAGAGCGCAGGAAAAAAAAAAAGAAAGGGAAGGCCATTATCCTGGCCATTGTCATTCCTTTAGAGAAAGCATCGCAAAAACGACACGGTCGAACTTGAAAACATATGATTACACTAGCTCTTAATTTACGATATTTACTGAAATGCCTAATAAAATGACAAGAAATAATTTTACATCTGCACACCTGATTATGACAAGCGTCTTTCTATGAGCGTTGAGAGAATTTCTACTAACTTACGAAATGTCACATGACTACTGAATTATATTTTTATGCTTTGCTTTTCATAGTTGCTTATTTCATTTGACATCTGTTTTCCAGCTGTGTTGCAGCATTGCTTTTATAAAATAAAATGCATTTGCTAATGTGAACACTTTCTGTCAACAGATCTATTAAATAATTATTTTATGATCCACATTCTTTAAAAAAGGAGCACTTGGAAAGGAAAGAACAATAAGAAGGAACTAGTAACTGCATTCATAACTTTCTTTTCAAGTAATTGGTAACTTTTTGGTAGAATAACTTCTTGTGGTGCGCCACTTTAATTACATAGACATTAAGATGTGAATATACATTTCCCTTATCTGCATTGTTGTTTAGTGTAATATTTTTTCTGCTTGCGCTATGTCATGTTTAGGTATAAGTTGCTGCTGTTTGCCAGGCATAGTGTTATTGAATTTGACTTTTGCTCATTTATGCTGCTAGCTTTGCCAATTTGCATTTTTTTGCATTGCTGTTTGTGTTGATTTGTTATGTGATGCTGCATTGCCTCGTCCCTTAGTTTAGCATCTGAGCTCAGTAGATTTAAGTTAGCTTAAGAGGGGGTAGCCTCTAAGAGAATGAGTTGCGATGAATTGGAAGAAATGCATTGAGAAAACAGGTTTAGGTAGGATTTTCTTGGAAATAAATGTTGAGGTAAGAAATGTGTGAACATATAAATACAGAAAGCATGCTTAGATAGAATATTTTTTGGTGGAAACAGAGGATGAAATAAGAGAAAAGATATATGAAGTTTTGGGTTGGACTGCAGTACCAAATGTTACACTGAAAACGAACCCTGTCCTTTCCTATTGGTGTTATCCCACTATGTGTTTGTGTACCCTTGAGTATTTGTTTTCTTCCTGTCTCTGTGTACTGTTTCATAGAATTTTTTTTCTCTTCTAATACTAAGCTATATTCACTATGAGGAGGAATACTGTTATCCTCAAATATAAGTTGCATTAATAATATGTTATTTTCTTTGTAAAGTTGTTTACAATTCTGTTCTGTTTCAATGTTCATGTGTGAAATTAATGTTTCGAAAACTATTCTCATTATTTTATGTATGTACTTACGTCACTATTTTTGTAACACTGATGTATATGTTTATTTCTATTCTTTTGTAAAGCCTGTACTACAAATGTTATCTGTATTATTATGTTTTTAATGATGTATTTTGTACCTTTGTAATTGTATTATTATGTTATAAAATTGTAATTGTCACCAGTTCATGATATTATTAACTTGTTAGTTACATTTCACTGCACACGTTTCTGTTGGTCATAGTATATGGACAATATGTGAGAAGTAGGGACTGTTAGTGTTTGCATGTGTGTTAATAACTCAGCAAGGGACTGGATAACAGCATTGCTGGTTCTAAGGACAATTTCAAAAAACTTTGTGAGTGCACAAGTGGTGGTTTATGGACTTGCTATATTATCCGCAAGACTCTTCAATGGTGATTGCGCACCTGCACAGTCACAACAGATGGCTGCTGGCCATCTCTTCAAGGACTACAGTGGGTCTACATCTTTGATGATCCATCAATACCGTAATCTCTACAAGGACTACAGTGGGTCTGTCCTGTGATGACCTACCTACCAATACTCTTCAAAATTTCGACTGACTCTGCTGTGGGTTTGCTCTGTTGTGGCCCATTACCTGTCTGCATGTCGAGAGTCAGCACTGTCTTTCCATTGGAAGGACAACACTACTTCTTCAAGACTGCATGGAAATCCACTACTTCTGTGTGCATTTTCTTTTACTGCTCAGACTTTGAGAAAAACACTGCTGTTCTCCTGTTATGTACGATTAGGACTGTCTTTATGGACTGTGAGACAATTTTAGCTTTTGACCAACATTGTATCAACAAGTGTGTGCATTTGATTTCTTTGTTATTGTAATTATGAAAAGAAAAATTTTTGTCAAATCTGTATTGGCCAGTGCCCAACACCATTTGTAAAAATTTTTTGTGGGGAGCATGGGGGCTATGTAAGTAGGCTGTTTATGTTTTCTCAGGCTGTTTATGTTTTCTCTATGTAAGTAGGCTGTTTATGTTTTCTTATTGGCAACGTTACGTAGCGCTCAATATGAAAATCACTGGCTGTGCTGTGTGCAGTCTGTGGCTAGTTTGCATTGTTGTCTGCCATTGTAGTGTTGGGCAGCGGCAGCTGGCTGTGAACAGCGCGTAGCGTTGAGCAGTTGGAGGTGAGCCGCCAGCAGTGGTGGATGTGGGGAGAGAGATGGCGGAGGTTTGTAATTTGTCATGAACTGATATATATATTATGACTTGTGATGATATCAAGGTAAATACATTGTTCGTTCTCTATTAATATCTTTCATTTGCTAACTATCCCTAACAGTAGTTAGTGCCTTCCATAGTTTGAATCTTTTATTTAGCTGGCAGTAGTGGCGCTCGCTGTATTGCAGTAGCTTGAGCAGCGAAGATTTTTGTGAGGTAAGTGATTTGTGAAAGGTATAGTTTAATGTTTGTCAGGGCCATTCTTTAGTAGGGAGTTTTGAAAGTCAGATTGCGTTGCGCTAAAAATATTGTGTGTAGGTTAAGCACAGTCCCGTGTAGAATTGTTCAAAGGGGACGTTTCAAGATTCAATACAACGTCCTCCAGCCGACTTGTCTCCAAGGGTCTAATGCTGCCGCGGGCACCTTACGGTCGTTCTCTTGTAAGTCTAGATTTTCGAATCCGACGCTAAAATGATAGTTAACTGTAACGTTCAGGGCCTCCTAATGCCGATGGAACACTCAAATTGCGTCGAGATTCAATACATCGGCCTCCAGCCGACTTGTCTTCAAGGGTCTATTGTTGCGTCGGGCACCTTATGGTCGTTCACCTGTGAGTCTAGATTTTCGAATCCGACGCAAAAATGATAGTTAATTGTAACGTTCAGGGCCTTGTAATGACGATGGAACACTCAAATTGCGTCCAGATTCAATACATCGGCCTCCAGCCGACTTGTCTCCAAGGGTCTGTTGCTGCCTCGGGCACCTTATGGTCGTTCTCCTGTGAGTTTAGATTATAGAATCCGACGCAAAAATGATAGTTAATTGTAACGTTTAGGGCCTCCTAATGACGATGGGACACTCAAATTGCATCGAGATTCAATACATCGTCCTCCAGCCGACTTGTCTCCAAGGGTCTAATGTTGCCTCGGGCACCTTACGGTCGTTCTCTTGTAAGTCTAGATTTTCGAATCCGACGCTAAAATGATAGTTAACTGTAACGTTCAGGGCCTCCTAATGCCGATGGAACACTCAAATTGCGTCGAGATTCAATACATCGGCCTCCAGCCGACTTGTCTCCAAGTGTCTATTGCTGCCTCGGGCACCTTATGGTCGTTCTCCTGTGAGTCTAGATTTTCGAATCCGACTCAAAAATGATAGTTAATTGCAACGTTCAGGGCCTCCTATTGGCGATGGAACACTCAAGTTGCGTCGAGATTCAATACATCGGCCTCCAGCCGACTTCTCTCCTATGGTCTGTTGCTGCCTCGGGCACCTTATGGTCGTTCTCCTGTGAGTCTAGATTTTCGAATCCGACGATAAAATGATAGTTAATTGTAACATTCAGGGCCTTGTAATGACGATGGAACACTCAAATTGCGTCGAGATTCAATACATCGTCCTCCAGCCGACTTGTCTCCATGGGGATATTACTGCCTCCGGCCTCTTATGTTCGCTCTCATGTGAGTCTAGGTTTTCGAATCCGACGCTTAAATGATTGTTAATTGTAACGTTCAGGGCCTCCTAATGACGATGGAACACTCAAATTGCGTCAAGAATCAATACATCGGTTTCCAGCCGACTTGTCTCCTTGGGTCTATTGCTGCCTCGGGCACCTTATGGTCGTTCTCCTGTGAGTCTAGATTTTCGAATCCGACGCATAAATGATAGTTAATTGTAACGTTCAGGGACTCCTAAAGACGATGGAACACTCAAATTGCGTCGAGAGTCAATTCATCGACCTCCAGTCGACTTGTATCCAAGGGGATATTGCAGTCTCGTGCACCATATGATCCTTCTCCTGTTAGTAGATTTTCGAATCCGACGCTAAAATGATAGTGAACTGTAACGTTCAGGGCCTCCTAATGCCGATGGAACACTCAAATTGCATCGAGATTCAATACATCGGCCTCCAGCCGACTTGTCTCCAAGGGGATATTGCTGTCTCGGGCACAATATGATCCTTCTCCAGTGAGTCTAGATTTTCGAATCCGACGCAAAAATGATAGTGAATTGTAACGTTCAGCGCCTCCTAATGACGATAGAAGACTAAAATTGCGTCGAGATTCAATACATCGTCCTCCAGCCGATTTGTCTCCAAGCGGATATTGCTGTCTCGGGCACCAAATGGTCCGTCTGCTGTGAGTCTAGATTTACGAATCCGACCAAAAACTGATAGTTAATTGTAACATTCAGGGCCTCCTAATGATGATGGAACACTCAAATTGCGTCGCGATCCAATACATCGTCCTCCAGCCGACTTGTCTCCAAGGGTCTAATGCTGCCTCGGGCACCTTATGGTCGTTCTCTTGCAAGTCTAGATTTTCGAATCCGACGCAAAAATGATAGTTAATTGTAACGTTCAGGGCCTCCTAATGACGATGAAACTCTCAAACTGCGTCGAGATTCAATACATCGTCATCCAGCCGACTTGTCTCCAAAGGTCTATTGCGCCCCCCCCCCCCCCCCCCCCCCCCCCGCACCTTATGGTCGTTCTCCTGTGAGTAGATTTTCGAATCCGACGCATAAATGATAGTTAATTGTAACGTTCAGTGTCTCCTAAAGACGATGGAACACTCAAATTGCGTCGAGAGTCAATACATCGACCTCCAGTCGACTTGTATCCAACGGGATATTGCAGTCTCGTGCACCACATGATCCTTCTCCTGTTAGTAGATTTTCGAATCCGACGCTAAAATGATAGTTAACTGTATCGTTCAGGGCCTCCTAATGCCGATGGAACACTCAAATTGCGTGGAGATTCAATATATCGGCCTCCAGCCGACTTGTCTCCAAGGGTCTATTGCTGCCTCGGGCACCATATGGTCGTTCTCCTGTGAGTCTAGATTTTCGAATCCGACGCAAAAATGATAGTTAATTGTAACGTTTAGGGCCTCCTATTGGCGATGGAACACTCAAATTGCGTCGAGAGTCAATACATCGAACTCCAGTCGACTTGTATCCAAGGGTTTATTGCAGTCTCGTGCACCATATGATCCTTCTCCTAGTAGTAGATTTTCGAATCCGACGCTAAAACGATAGTTAATTTTAACGTTCAGGGCCTTGTAATGACGATGGAACACTCAAATTGCGTCGAGATTCAATGCATCGTCCTCCAGCCGACTTGCCTCCAAGGGGATATTGCTGTCTCGGGCACAATATGATCCTTCTCCTGTGAGTCTAGATTTTCGAATCCGACGCAAAAATGATAGAGAATTGTAACGTTCAGCGCCTCCTAATGACGATAGAAGACTCAAATTGCGTCGAGATTCAATACATCGTCCTCCAGCCGATTTGTCTCCAAGGGGATATTGCTGCCTCGGGCACCAAATGGTCCGTCTGCTGTGAGTCTAGATTTTCGAATCCGACGCAAAAATGATAGTTAATTGTAACATTCAGTGCCTCCTAATGACGATGGAACACTCAAATTGCGTCGCGATCCAATACATCGTCCTCCAGCCGACTTGTCTCCAAGGGTCTAATGCTGCCTCGGGCACCTAATGGTCGTTCTCTTGTAAGTCTAGATTTTCGAATCCAACGCATAAAAGATAGTTAATTGTAACGTTCAGGGCCTCCTAATGACGATGGTACTCTCAAATTGCGTCGAGATTCAATACATCGTCCTCCAGCCGACTTGTCTCCAAGGGTCTATTGCTGCCTCGGGCACCTTATGGTCGTTCTCCTGTGAGTCTGGATTTTCGAATTCGACGCAAAAATGATAGTTAATTGTAACGTTCAGGGCCTTCTAATGACGATGGAACACTCAAATTGCGTCGAGATTCAATACATCGGCCTCCAGCCGACTTGTCTAAAAAGGGGATATCGCTGCCTCGGGCACCACATGGTCCGTCTCCGGTGATTCTACGTTTTCGAATCCGACGCAAAACTCATAGTTAATTGTAACGTTCAGGGCCTCCTATTGGCGATGGAACACTCAAATTGCGTCGAGATTCAATACATCGACCTCCAGCCGACTTGTCTCCAAGGGTCTATTGCTGCCTCGGGCACCTTATGGTCGTTCTCCTGTGAGTTTAGATTTTCGAATCCGACGCATAAATGATGGTTAATTGTAACGTTCAGGGACTCCTAATGACGATGGAACACTCAAATTGCGTCGAGAGTCAATACATCGACCTCCAGTCGACTTGTATCCAAGGGGATATTGCGGTCTCGTGCACCATATGATCCCTCTCCTGTTAGTAGATTTTCGAATCCGACGCTAAAATGATAGTTAACTGTAACGTTCAGGGCCTCCTAATGCCGATGGAACACTCTAATTGCGTCGAGATACAAAACATCGGCCTCCAGCCGACTTGTCTCCAAGGGTCTAATGCTGCCTCGGGCACCTTATGGTCGCTCTCTTGTAAGTCTAGATTTTCGAATACGACGCAAAAATGATAGTGAATAGTAACGTTCAGCGCCTCCTGATGACGATAGAACTCTCAAATTGCGTCGAGATTCAATACATCGTCATCCACCCGACTTGTCTCCACGGGTCTATTGCTGCCTCGGGCACCTTATGGTCGTTCTCCTGTGAGTCTAGATTTTAGAATCCGACGCAAAACTGATAGTTAAATGTAATGCTCAGGGCCTCTTAATGACGATGGAACACTCAAATTGCGGCGAGAGTCAATACATCTTCCACCAGCCGACTTGTCTATAAGGGGATATTGCTGCCTCGGGCTCCATGTGGTCCGTCTCCTGTGAGTCTAGATTTTCGAATCCATCGCGAAACTGATAGTTAATTGTAAGGTTCAGGGCCTCCTAATGCCGATGGAACACTCAAATTGCGTCGAGATTCAATACATCGGCCTCCAGCGGACTTGTCTCCAAGGGGATATTGCTGTCTCGGGCACCATATGATCCTTCTCCTGTGAGTCTAGATTTTTCGAATCCGACGCAAAAATGATAGTGAATAGTTACGTTCAGCGCCTCCTGATGACGATAGAACTCTCAAATTGCGTCGAGATTCAATACATCGTCCTCCGGCTGATTTGTCTCCAAGGGGATATTGCTGCCTCGGGCACCAAATGGTCCGTCTCCTGTGAGTCTGGAATTTGAATCCGACGCGAAACTGATAGTTAATTGTAACATTCAGGGCCTCCTAATGACGATGGAACACTCAAATTGCGTCGCGATTCAATACATCGTCCTCCAGCGGACTGGTCTCCAAGGGGATATTGCTGCATCGGGCACCTTATCGTCCGTCTCCAGTGAGTCTAGATTTACGAATCCGACGAAAAAATGATAGTTAATTGTAACATTCAGTGCCTCCTAATGACGATGGAACACTCATTTTGCGTCGCGATCCAATACATCGTCCTCCAACCGACTTGTCTCCAAGGGTCAATAGCTGCCACGGGCACTTTGTGATCGTTCTGCTGTGAGTTTAGATTTTCGAACCCGACGCAAAACTGATTGTTAATTGTAACGTTCAGGGCCACCTAATGACGATGGAACACTCAAATTGAGTCGAGATTCAATACATCGACCTCCAGCCGACCTGTCTCCAAGGGGATATTGCTGCCTCGGGCTCCATGTGGTCCGTCTCCGGTGATTCTACGTTTTCGAATCCGACGCAAAACCCATAGTTAATTGTAACGTTCAGGGTCTCCTATTGGCGATGGAACACTCAAATTGCGTCGAGAGTCAATACATCGACCTCCAGTCGACTTGTATCCAAGGGAATATTGCAGTCTCGTGCACCATATGATCCTTCTCCCGTTAGTAGATTTTCGAATCCGACGCAAAAATGATAGTGAATTGTAACGTTCCGCGCCTCCTAATGACGATAGAAGACTCAAATTGCGTCGAGATTCAATACATTGTCCTCCAGCCGATTTGTTTCCAAGGGGATATTGCTGTCTCGGGCGCCAAATGGTCCGTCTGCTGTGAGTCTAGATTTTCGAATCCTACGAAAAACTGATAGTTAATTGTAACATTCAGGGCCTCCTAATGACGATGGAACACTCAAATTGCGTCGAGAGTCAATACATCGACCGCCAGTCGACTTGTATCCAAGGGGACATTTCAGTCTCGTGCACCATATGATCCTTCTCCTGTTAGTAGATTTTCGAATCCGACGCTAAAATGATAGTTAACTGTAACGTTCAGGGCCTCCTAATGCCGATGGAACACTCAAATTGCGTCGAGATTCAATACATCGGCCTCCAGCCGACTTGTCTCCAAGGGTCTATTGCTGCATCGGGCACCATATGGTCGTTCTCCTGTGAGTCTAGATTTTCGAATCCGACGCAAAAATGATAGTTAATTGTAACGTTCAGGGCCTCCTATTGGCGATGGAACACTCAAATTGCGTCGAGAGTCAATACATCGACCTCCAGTCGACTTGTATCCAAGGGGAAATTGCAGTCTCGTGCACCATATGACCCTTCACCTGTTAGTAGATTTTCGAATCCGTAGCTAAAATGATAGTTAACTGTAACGTTCAGGGCCTCCTAATGCCGATGGAACACTCAAATTGCGTCGAGATTCAATACATCGGCCTCCAGCCGACTTGTCTCCAAGGGTCCATTGCTGCCTCGGGTACCTTATGGTCGTTCTCCTGTGAGTCTAGATTTTAGAATCCGACGCAAAAATGATAGTTAATTGTAACGTTCAGGGCCTTGTAATGACGATGGAACACTCAAATTGCGTCGAGATTCAATACATCGGCCTCCAGCCGACTTGTCTCCAAGACTCTGTTGCTGCCTCGGGCACCTTATGGCCGTTCTCCTGTGAGTTTAGATTATCGAATCCGACGCAAAAATGATAGTTAATTGTAACGTTTAGGGCCTCCTAATACCGATGGTACACTCAAATTGCGACGAGATTCAATACATCATCCTCCAGCCGACTTGTCTCCAAGGGTCTAATGCTGCCTCGGGCACCTTATGGTCGTTCTCTTGTAAGTCTAGATTTTCGAATCCGACGCAAAAATGATAGTTAATTGTAACGTTCAGGGCCTCCTAATGACGATGGAACTCTCAAATTGCGTCGAGATTCAATACATCGGCCTCCAGCCGATTTGTCTCCAAGGGGATATTGCTGCCTCTGGCACCAAATGGTCCGTCTGCTGTGAGTCTAGATTTTCGAATCCGACGCATAAATGATAGTTAATTGTTACGTTCAGGGACTCCTAAAGACGATGGAACACTCAAATTGCGTCGAGAGTCAATACATCGACCGCCAGTCGACTTGTATCCAAGGGGATATTTCAGTCTCGTGCACCATATGATCCTTCTCCTGTTAGTAGATTTTCGAATCCGACGCAAAAATGATAGTGAATAGTAACGTTCAGCGCCTTCTAATGACGATAGAACACTCAAATTGCGTCGAGATTCAATACATCGGCCTCCAGCCGACTTGTCTCCAAGGGGATGTCGCTGCCTCGGGCACCATATGGTCGTTCTCCTGTGAGTCCAGATTTTCGAATCCGACGCAAAATTGATAGTTAATTGTAACGTTCAGGGCCTTGTAATGACGATGGAACACTAAATTGCGTCGAGATTCAATACATCGGCCTCCAGCCGACTTGTCTCCAAGGGTCTATTGCTGCCTCGGGCACCATATGGTCGTTCTCCTGTGAGTCTAGATTTTCGAATCCGACGCAAAAATGATAGTTAATTGTAACGTTCAGGGCCTCCTAATGGCGATGGATTTCTCAAATTGCGTCGAGATTCAATACATCGTCCTCCAGCCGACTTGTCTCCAAGGGTCTATTGCTGCCTCGGGCACCTTATGGTCGTTCTCCTGTGAGTAGATTTTCGAAGCCGACGCATAAATGATAATTAATTGTAACGTTCAGGGTCTCCTAAAGACGATGGAACACTCAAATTACGTCGAGAGTCAATACATCGACCTCCAGTCGACTTGTATCCAAGGGGATATTGCAGTCTCGTGCACCATATGATCCTTCTCCTGTTAGTAGATTTTCGAATCCCGCGCTAAAATGATAGTTAAGTGTAACGTTCAGGGCCTCCTAAAGCCGATGGAACACTCAAATTGCGTCGAGATCCAATACATCGGCCTACAGCCGACTTGTCTCCAAGGCTCTATTGATGCCTCGGGCACCATATGGTCGTTCTCCTGTGAGTCTAGATTTTCAAATCCGACGCAAAAATGATAGTTAATTGTAACGTTCAGGGCCTCCTATTGGCGATGGAACACTCAAATTGCGTCGAGAGTCAATACATCGACCTCCAGTCGACTTGTATCCAAGGGGATATTGCAGTCTCGTGCACCATATGATCCTTCTCCTGTTAGTAGGTTTTCGAATCCGGCGCTAAAATGATAGTTAACTGTAACTTCAGGGCCTCCTACTGCCGATGGAACACTCAAATTGAGTCGAGATTCAATACGTCGGCCTCCACAAGACTTGTCTCCAAGGGTCTATTGCTGCCACGGGCACCTTATGGTCGTTCTCCTGTGAGTCTAGATTTTCGAATCCGACGCAAAAATGATAGTTAATTGTAACGTTCAGGGCCTTGTAATGACGATGGAACACTCAAATTGCGTCGAGATTCAATACATCGGCCTCCAGCCGACTTGTCTCCAAGGGTCTGTTGCTGCCTCGGGCACCTTATGGTCGTTCTCCTGTGAGTTTAGATTATCGAATCCGACGCGAAAATGATAGTGAATTGTAACGTTCAGCGCCTCCTAATGACGATAGAAGACTCAAATTGCGTCGAGATTCAATTCATCGTCCTCCAGCCGATTTGTCTCCAAGGGGATATTGCTGCCTCGGGCACCAAATGGTCCGTCTGCTGTGAGTCTAGATTTTCGAATCCGACGCATAAATGATAGTTAATTGTAACATTCAGGGCCTCCTAATGACGATGGAACACTCAAATTGCGTTGCGATCCAATTTATCGTCCTCCAGCCGACTTGTCTCCAAGGGTCTATTGCTGCCTCGGGCACCTTATGGTCGTTCTCCTGTGAGTTTAGATTTTCGAATCCGACGCGAAACTGATAGTTAATTGTGAGGTTCAGGGCCTCCTAATGACGATGGAACACTCAAATTGCGTCGAGATTCAATACATCGGCCTCCAGCGGACTTGTCTCCAAGGGGATATAGCTGTCTCGGGCACCATATTATCCTTCTCCTGTTAGTCTAGATTTTCGAATCGACGCAAATTTGATAGTGAATAGTAACGTTCAGCGCCTCCTGATCACGATAGAACTCTCAAATTGCGTCGAGATTCAATACATCGTCCTTCAGCTGATTTGTCTCCAAGGGTCTGTTGCTGCCTCGCTCACCTTATGGTCGTTCTCCTGTGAGTTTAGATTTTCGAATCCGACGAGAAACTGATAGTTAATTGTAAGGTTCAGGGCCTCCTAATGACGATGGAACACTCAAATTGCGTCGAGATTCAATACATCGGCCTCCAGCGGACTTGTCTCCAAGGGGATATTGCTGTCTCGAGCACCGTATGAACTTCTCCTGTGAGTAGATTTTCGAATCCGACGCTAAAATGATTGTTAATTGTAACGTTCAGGGCCTCCTAATGACGATGGAACACTCAAATTGCGTCAAGAATCAATACATCGGTTTCCAGCCGACTTGTCTCCAAGGGTCTATTGCTGCCTCGAGCACCGTATGTACTTCTCCTGTGAGTAGATTTTCGAATCCGACGCATAAATGATAGTTAATTGTAACGTTCAGGGACTCCTAAATACGATGGAACACTCAAATTGCGTCGAGAGTCAATACATCGACCTCTAGTCGTCTTGTATCCAAGGGGATATTGCAGTCTCGTGCACCATATGATCCTTCTCCTGTTAGTAGATTTTCGAAACCGACGCTAAAATGATAGTTAAATGTAACGTTCAGGGCCTCCTAATGCCGATGGAACACTCAAATTGCGTCGAGATTCAATACATCGGCCTCCAGCCGACTTGTCTCCAAGAGTCTATTGCTGCCTCGGGCACCTTATGGTCGTTCTCCTTTGAGTCTAGATTTTCGAATCCGACGCAAAAATGATCGTTAATTGTAACGTTCAGGGCCTCCTATTGGCAATGGAACACTCAAATTGCGTCGAGAGTCAATACATCGACCTCCAGTCGACTTGTATCCAAGGGGATATTGCAGTCTCGTGCACCATATGATCCTTCTCCTGTTAGTAGGTTTTCGAATCCGGCGCTAAAATGATAGTTACCTGTAACGTTCAGGGCCTCCTACTGCCGATGGAACACTCAAATTGCGTCGAGATTCAATACGTCGGCCTCCAGCCGACTTGTCTCCAAGGGTCTATTGCTGCCACGGGCACCTTATGGTCGTTCTCCTGTGAGTCTAGATTTTCGAATCCGACGCAAAAATGATAGTTAAATGTAACGTTCAGGGCCTTGTAATGACGATGGAACACTCAAATTGCGTCGAGATTCAATACATCGGCCTCCAGCCGACTTGTCTCCAAGGGTCTGTTGCTGCCTCGGGCACCTTATGGTCGTTCTCCTGTGAGTTTAGATTATCGAATCCGACGCGAAAATGATAGTGAATTCTAACGTTCAGCGCCTCCTAATGACGATAGAAGACTCAAATTGCGTCGAGATTCAATTCATCGTCCTCCAGCCGATTTGTCTCCAAGGGGATATTGCTGCCTCGGGCACCAAATGGTCCGTCTGCTGTGAGTCTAGATTTTCGAATCCGACGCATAAATGATAGTTAATTGTAACATTCAGGGCCTCCTAATGACGAGGGATCACTCACATTGCGTCGCGATTCAATTCATCGTCCTCCAGCCGACTTGTCTCGAAGGGTCTATTGCTGCCTCGGGCACCTTATGGTCGTTCTCCTGTGAGTTTAGATTTTCAAATCCGACGCGAAACTGATAGTTAATTGCAAGGTTCAGGGCCTCCTAATGACGATGGAACACTCAAATTGCGTCGAGATTCAATACATCGGCCTCCAGCGGACTTGTCTCCAAGGGGATAATGCTGTCTCGGGCACCATATTATCCTTCTCCTGTTAGTCTAGATTTTCGAATCCGACGCAAGTTTGATAGTGAATAGTAACGTTCAGCGCCTCCTGATCACAATAGAACTCTCAAATTGCGTCGAGATTCAATACATCGTCCTCCAGCTGATTTGTCGCCAAGGGTCTGTTGCTTCTTCGCTCACCTTATGGTCGTTCTCCTGTGAGTTTAGATTTTCGAATCCGACGCGAAACTGATAGTTAATTGTAAGGTTCAGGGCCTCCTAATGACGATGGAACACTCAAATTGCGTCGAGATTCAATACATCGGCCTCCAGCGGACTTGTCTCCAAGGGGATATAGCTTTCTCGAGCACCGTATGAACTTCTCCTGTGAGTAGATTTTCGAATCCGACGCTAAATTGATTGTTAATTGTAACGTTCAGGGCCTCCTAATGACGATGGAACACTCAAATTCCGTCAAGAATCAATACATCGGTTTAAAGCCGACTTGTCTCCAAGGGTCTATTGCTGCCTCGAGCACCGTATGTACTTCTCCTGTGAGTAGATTTTCGAATCCGACTCATAAATGATAGTTAATTGTAACGTTCAGGGACTCCTAAAGACGATGGAACACTCAAATTACGTCGAGAGTCAATACATCGACCTCCAGTCGACTTGTATCCAAGGGGATATTGCAGTCTCGTGCACCATATGATCCTTCTCCTGTTAGTAGATTTTCGAAACCGACGCTAAAATGATAGTTAAATGTAGCGTTCAGGGCCTCCTGATGCCGATGGAACACTCAAATTGCGTCGAGATTCAATACATCGGCCTCCAGCCGACTTGTCTCCAAGGGTCTATTGCTGCCTCGGGCACCTTATGGTCGTTCTCCTGTGAGTCTAGATTTTCGAATCCGACGCAAAAATGATCGTTAATTGTAACGTACAGGGCCTCCTATTGGCAATGGAACACTCAAATTGCGTCGAGAGTCAATACATCGACCTCCAGTCGACTTGTATCCAAGGGGATATTGCAGTCTCGTGCACCATATGATCCTTCACCTGTTAGTAGATTTTCGAATCCGACGCAAAAATGATAGTTACTTGTAACGTTCTGGGCCTTCTAATGGCGATGGAACACTCAAATTGCGTCGAGATTCGATACATCGGCCTCCAGCCGACTTGTCTCCAAGGGGATATCGCTGCCTCGGGCACCACATGGTCCGTCTCCGGTGATTCTACGTTTTCGAATCCGACGCAAAACTCATAGTTAATTGTAACGTTCAGGGCCTCCTATTGGCGATGGAACACTCAAATAGCGTCGAGATTCAATACATCGGCCTCCAGCCGACTTGTCTCCAAGGGTCTGTTGCTGCCTCGGGCACCTTATGGTCGTTCTCCTGTGAGATTAGATTATCGAATCCGACGGTAAAATGATAGTTAATTGTAACGTTCAGGCCTCCTAATGACGATGGAACTCTCAAATTGCGTCGAGATCCAATACATCGTCCTCCAACCGACTTGTCTCCAAGGGTCAATAGCTGCCACGGGCACCTAGTGATCGTTCTGCTGTGAGTCTAGATTTTCGAACCCGACGCAAAACTGATTGTTAATTGTAACGTTCAGGGCCACCTAATGACGATGGAACACTCAAATTGCGTCGAGATTCAATACATCGTCCTCCAGCCGACTTGTCTCCAAGGGTCTAATGCTGCCTCGGGCACCTTATGGTCGTTCTCTTGTAAGTCTAGATTTTCGAATCCGACGCAAAACTGATAGTTCATTATAACGTTCAGGGCGACCTAATGACGATGGAACACCCAAATTGCGTCGATATTCAATACATCGGCCTCCAGTCGATTTGTCTCCAAGGGATATATAGCTGTTTCGAGCACCGTATGAACTTCTCCTGTGAGTAGATTTTCGAATCCGACGCTAAAATGATTGTTAATTGTAACGTTAAGGGCCTCCTAATGACGATGAAACACTCAAATTGCGTCAAGAATCAATACATCGGTTTCCAGCCGACTTGTCTCCAAGGATCTATTGCTGCCTCGAGCACCGTATGAACATCTCCTGTGAGTAGATTTTCGAATCCGACGCATAAATGATAGTTAATTGTAACGTTCAGGGACTCCTAAAGACGATGGAACACTCAAATTGCGTCGAGAGTCAATACATCGACCTCCAGTCGACTTGTATCCAAGGGGATATTGCAGTCTCGTGCACCATATGATCCTTCTCCTGTTAGTAGATTTTCGAATCCGACGCAAAAATGATAGATAATTGTAACGTTCAGGGCCTTCTAATGATGATGGAACACTCAAATTGCGTCGAGATTCAATACATCGGCCTCCAGCCGATTTGTCTCCAAGGGGATATCGCTGCCTCGGGCACCACATGGTCCGCCTCCGGTGATTCTACGTTTTCGAATCCGACGCAAAACTCATAGTTAATTGTAACGTTCAGGGCCTCGTATTGGCGATGGAACACTCAAATTGGCTCGAGATTCAATACATCGGCCACCAGCCGACTTGTCTCCAAGGGTCTGTCGCTACCTCGGGCACCTTATGGTCGTTCTCCTGTGAGTTTAGATTATCGAATCCGACGCAAAAATGATACTTAATTGTAACGTTTAGGGCCTCCTAATGCCGATGGAACACTCAAATTGCGGCGAGATTCAATACATCGGCCTCCAGCCGACTTGTCTCCAAGGGTCTGTTGCTGCCTCGGGCACCTTATGGTCGTTCTCCTGTGAGTTTAGATTTTCGAACCCGACGCAAAACTGATTGTTAATTGTAACGTTCAGGGCCACCTAATGACGATGGAACACTCAAATTGAGTCGAGATTCAATACATCGACATCCAGCCGACTTGTCTCCAAGGGGATATTGCTGTCTCGGGCTCCATGTGGTCCGTCTCCTGTGAGTCTAGATTTTCGAATCCGACGCGAAACTGATAGTTAATTGTAACGTTCAGGGCCTCCTAATGACGATGGAACACTCAAATTGCGTCGAGATTCAATACATCGTCCTCCAGCCGACTTGTCTCCAAGGGTCTAATGCTGCCTCGGGCACCTTATGGTCGTTCTCTTGTAAGTCTAGATTTTCGAATCCGACGCAAAACTGATAGTTCATTATAACGTTCAGGGCGACCTAATGACGATGGAACACCAAAATTGCGTCGATATTCAATACATCGGCCTCCAGTCGATTTGTCTCCAAGGGGTATATAGCTGTCTCGAGCACCGTATGAACTTCTCCTGTGAGTAGATTTTCGAATCCGACGCTAAAATGATTGTTAATTGTAACGTTCAGGGCCCCCTAATGACGATGGAACACTCAAATTGCGTCAAGAATCGATACATCGGCCTCCAGCCGACTTGTCTCCAAGGGGATATCGCTGCCTCGGGCACCACATGGTCCGTCTCCGGTGATTCTACGTTTTCGAATCCGACGCAAAACTCATAGTTAATTGTAACGTTCAGGGCCTCCTATTGGCGATGGAACACTCAAATAGCGTCGAGATTCAATACATCGGCCTCCAGCCGACTTGTCTCCAAGGGTCTGTTGCTGCCTCGGGCACCTTATGGTCGTTCTCCTGTGAGATTAGATTATCGAATCCGACGGTAAAATGATAGTTAATTGTAACGTTCAGGCCTCCTAATGACGATGGAACTCTCAAATTGCGTCGAGATCCAATACATCGTCCTCCAACCGACTTGTCTCCAAGGGTCAATAGCTGCCACGGGCACCTAGTGATCGTTCTGCTGTGAGTCTAGATTTTCGAACCCGACGCAAAACTGATTGTTAATTGTAACGTTCAGGGCCACCTAATGACGATGGAACACTCAAATTGCGTCGAGATTCAATACATCGTCCTCCAGCCGACTTGTCTCCAAGGGTCTAATGCTGCCTCGGGCACCTTATGGTCGTTCTCTTGTAAGTCTAGATTTTCGAATCCGACGCAAAACTGATAGTTCATTATATCGTTCAGGGCGACCTAATGACGATGGAACACCCAAATTGCGTCGATATTCAATACATCGGCCTCCAGTCGATTTGTCTCCAAGGGATATATAGCTGTTTCGAGCACCGTATGAACTTCTCCTGTGAGTAGATTTTCGAATCCGACGCTAAAATGATTGTTAATTGTAACGTTAAGGGCCTCCTAATGACGATGAAACACTCAAATTGCGTCAAGAATCAATACATCGGTTTCCAGCCGACTTGTCTCCAAGGATCTATTGCTGCCTCGAGCACCGTATGAACATCTCCTGTGAGTAGATTTTCGAATCCGACGCATAAATGATAGTTAATTGTAACGTTCAGGGACTCCTAAAGACGATGGAACACTCAAATTGCGTCGAGAGTCAATACATCGACCTCCAGTCGACTTGTATCCAAGGGGATATTGCAGTCTCGTGCACCATATGATCCTTCTCCTGTTAGTAGATTTTCGAAACCGACGCTAAAATGATAGTTAAATGTAACGTTCAGGGCCTCCTAATGCCGATGGAACACTCAAATTGCGTCGAGATTCAATACATCGGCCTCCAGCCGCCTTGTCTCCAAGGGTCTATTGCTGCCTCGGGCACCTTATGGTCGTTCTCCTGTGAATCTAGATTTTCGAATCCGACGCAAAAATGATGGTTAATTGTAACGTTCAGGGCCTAATATTGGCAATGGAACACTCAAATTGCGTCGAGAGTCAATACATCGACCTCCAGTCGACTTGTATCCAAGGGGATATTGCAGTCTCGTGCACCATATGATCCTTCTCCTGTTAGTAGATTTTCGAATCCGACGCAAAAATGATAGATAATTGTAACGTTCAGGGCCTTCTAATGATGATGGAACACTCAAATTGCGTCGAGATTCAATACATCGGCCTCCAGCCGATTTGTCTCCAAGGGGATATCGCTGCCTCGGGCACCACATGGTCCGCCTCCGGTGATTCTACGTTTTCGAATCCGACGCAAAACTCATAGTTAATTGTAACGTTCAGGGCCTCGTATTGGCGATGGAACACTCAAATTGGCTCGAGATTCAATACATCGGCCAGCAGCCGACTTGTCTCCAAGGGTCTGTCGCTACCTCGGGCACCTTATGGTCGTTCTCCTGTGAGTTTAGATTATCGAATCCGACGCAAAAATGATACTTAATTGTAACGTTTAGGGCCTCCTAATGCCGATGGAACACTCAAATTGCGGCGAGATTCAATACATCGGCCTCCAGCCGACTTGTCTCCAAGGGTCTGTTGCTGCCTCGGGCACCTTATGGTCGTTCTCCTGTGAGTTTAGATTTTCGAACCCGACGCAAAACTGATTGTTAATTGTAACGATCAGGGCCACCTAATGACGATGGAACACTCAAATTGAGTCGAGATTCAATACATCGACATCCAGCCGACTTGTCTCCAAGGGGATATTGCTGTCTCGGGCTCCATGTGGTCCGTCTCCTGTGAGTCTAGATTTTCGAATCCGACGCGAAACTGATAGTTAATTGTAACGTTCAGGGCCTCCTAATGACGATGGAACACTCAAATTGCGTCGAGATTCAATACATCGTCCTCCAGCCGACTTGTCTCCAAGGGTCTAATGCTGCCTCGGGCACCTTATGGTCGTTCTCTTGTAAGTCTAGATTTTCGAATCCGACGCAAAACTGATAGTTCATTATAACGTTCAGGGCGACTTAATGACGATGGAACACCAAAATTGCGTCGATATTCAATACATCGGCCTCCAGTCGATTTGTCTCCAAGGGGTATATAGCTGTCTCGAGCACCGTATGAACTTCTCCTGTGAGTAGATTTTCGAATCCGACGCTAAAATGATTGTTAATTGTAACGTTCAGGGCCTCCTAATGACGATGGAACACTCAAATTGCGTCAAGAATCAATACATCGGTTTCCAGCCGATTTGTCTCCAAGGGTCTATTGCTGCCTCGGGCACCGTATTGTCGTTCCCCTGTGAGTCAACATTTTAGAATCCGACGCAAAACTGATAGTTAAATGTAATGCCCAGGGCCTCTTAATGACGATGGAACACTCAAATTGCGTCGAGAGTCAATACATCTTCCTCCAGCCGACTTGTCTACAAGGGGGTATTGTTGCCTCGGGCTCCATGTGGTCCGTCTCCTGTGAGTCTAGATTTTCGAATCCGACGCGAAACTGATAGTTAATTGTAAGGTTCAGGGCCTCCTAATGACGATGGAACACTCAAATTGCGTCGAGATTCAATACATCGGCCTCCAGCGGACTTGTCTCCAAGGGGATATTGCTGTCTCGGGCACCAAATGATCCTTCCCCTGTGAGTCTAGATTTTCGAATCCGACGCAAAAATGATAGTGAATAGTAACGTTCAGCGCCTCCTGATGACGATAGAACTCTCAAATTGCGTCGAGGTTCAATACATCGTCCTCCAGCTGATTTGTCTCCAAGGGGATATTGCTGCCTCGGGCACCAAATGGTCCGTCTCCTGTGAGTCTGGATTTTTGAATCCGACGCGAAACTGATAGTTAATTGTAAGGTTCAGGGCCTCCAAATGACGATGGAGCACTCAAATTGCGTCGCGATTCAATACACCGTCCTCCAGCGGACTGGTCTCCGAGGGTCAATAGCGGCCACGGGCACCTTGTGATCGTTCTGCTGTGAGTCTAGATTTTCGAACCCGACGCAAAACTGATTGTTAATTGTAACGTTCAGGGCCACCTAATGACGATGGAACACTCAAATTGAGTCGAGATTCAATACATCGACCTCCAGCCGACTTGTCTCCAAGAGTCTATTGCTGCCTCGGGCACCTTATGGACGTTCTCCTGTGAGTCTAGATTTTCGAATCCGACGCAAAAATGATAGTTAATTGTAACGTTCAGGGCCTCCTAATGCCGATGGAACACTCAAATTGCGTCGAGATTCAATACATCGGCCTCCAGCCGACTTGTCTCCAAGGGGATATTGCTGTCTCGGGCACAATATGATCCTTCTCCTGTGAGTCTAGATTTTCGAATCCGACGCAAAAATGATAGTGAATTGTAACGTTCAGCGCCTCCTAATGACGATAGAAGACTCAAATTGCGTCGAGATTCAATACATCGTCCTCCAGCCGATTTGTCTCCAAGGAGATATTGCTGCCTCCGGCACCAAATGGTCCGTCCTGCTGTGAGTCTAGATTTTCGAATCCGATGAATAACTGATAGTTAATTGTAACATTCAGGGCCTCCTAATGACGATGGAACACTCAAATTGCGTCGCGATCTAATACATCGTATTCCAGCCGACTTGTCTCCAAGGGTCTAATGCTGCCTCGGGCACCTTATGGTCGTTCTCTTGTAAGACTAGATTTTCGAATCCGACGCAAAAATGATAGTTAATTGTAACGTTCAGGGCCTCCTAATGACGATGGAACTCTCAAATTGCGTCGAGATTCAATACATCGTCCTCCAGCCGACTTGTCTCCAAGGGACTATTGCTGCCTCGGCACCTAATGGTCGTTCTCCTGTGTGTCTAGATTTTCGAATCCGACGCAAAAATGATAGTTAATTGTAACGTTCATGGCCTTCTAATGACGATGGAACACTCAAATTGCGTCGCGATTCAATACATCGGCCTCCAGCCGACTTGTCTCCAAGGGTCTGTTGCTGCCTCGGGCACCTTATGGTCGTTCTCCTGTGAGCTTCGATTATCGAATCCGACGCGAAAATGATAGTGAATTGTAACGTTCAGCGCCTCCTAATGACGATAGAAGACTCAAATTGTGTCGAGATTCAATTCATCGTCCTCCAGCCGATTTGTCTCCAAGGGGATATTGATACCTCGGGCACCAAATGGTCCGTCTGCTGTGAGTCTAGATTTTCGAATCCGACGCATAAATGATAGTTAATTGTAACATTCAGGGCCTCCTAATGACGAGGGAACACTCAAATTGCGTCGCGATCCAATTCATCGTCCTCCAGCCGACTTGTCTCGAAGGGTCTATTGCTGCCTCGGGCACATTATGGTCGTTCTCCTGTGAGTTTAGATTTTCGAATCCGACGCGAAACTGACAGTTAATTGTAAGGTTCAGGGCCTCCTAATGACGATGGAACACTCAAATTGCGTCGAGATTCAATACATCGGCCTCCAGCGGACTTGTCTCCAAGGGTATAATGCTGTCTCGGGCACCATATTATCCTTCTCCTGTTAGTCTAGATTTTCGAATCCGACGCAAATTTGATAGTGAATAGTAACGTTCAGCGCCTCCTGATCACGATAGAACTCTCAAATTGCGTCGAGATTCAATACATCGTCCTCCAGCTGATTTGTCTCCAAGGGTCTGTTGCTTCTTCGCTCACCTTATGGTCGTTCTCCTGTGAGTTTAGATTTTCGAATCCGACGCGGAACTGATAGTTAATTGTAAGGTTCAGGGCCTCCTAATGACGATGGAACACTCAAATTGCGTCGAGATTCAATACATCGGCCTCCAGCGGACTTGTCTCCAAGGGGATATTGCTGTCTCGAGCACCGTATGAACTACTCCTGTGGTAGATTTTCGAATCCGACGCTAAAATGATTGTTAATTGTAACGTTCAGGGCCTCCTAATGACGATGGAACACTCAAATTCCGTCAAGAATCAATACATCGGTTTCCAGCCGACTTGTCTCCAAGGGTCTATTGTTGCCTCGAGCACCGTATGTACTTCTCCTGTGAGTAGATTTTCGAATCCGACGCATAAATGATAGTTAATTGTAACGTTCAGGGACTCCTAAAGACGATGGAACACTCAAATTACGTCGAGAGTCAATACATCGACCTCCAGTCGACTTGTATCCAAGGGGATATTGCAGTCTCGTGCACCATATGATCCTTCTCCTGTTAGTAGATTTTCGAAACCGACGCTAAAATGATAGTTAAATGTAACGTTCAGGGCCTCCTGATGCCGATGGAACACTCAAATTGCGTCGAGATTCAATACATCGGCCTCCAGCCGACTTGTCTCCAAGGGTCTATTGCTGCCTCGGGCACCTTATGGTCGTTCTCCTGTGAGTCTAGATTTTCGAATCCGACGCAAAAATGATCGTTAATTGTAACGTACAGGGCCTCCTATTGGCAATGGAACACTCAAATTGCGTCGAGAGTCAATACATCGACCTCCAGTCGACTTGTATCCAAGGGGATATTGCAGTCTCGTGCACCATATGATCCTTCACCTGTTAGTAGATTTTCGAATCCGACGCAAAAATGATAGTTACTTGTAACGTTCTGGGCCTTCTAATGACGATGGAACACTCAAATTGCGTCGAGATTCGATACATCGGCCTCCAGCCGACTTGTCTCCAAGGGGATATCGCTGCCTCGGGCACCACATGGTCCGTCTCCGGTGATTCTACGTTTTCGAATCCGACGCAAAACTCATAGTTAATTGTAACGTTCAGGGCCTCCTATTGGCGATGGAACACTCAAATAGCGTCGAGATTCAATACATCGGCCTCCAGCCGACTTGTCTCCAAGGGTCTGTTGCTGCCTCGGGCACCTTATGGTCGTTCTCCTGTGAGAGAAGATTATCGAATCCGACGGTAAAATGATAGTTAATTGTAACGTTCAGGCCTCCTAATGACGATGGAACTCTCAAATTGCGTCGAGATCCAATACATCGTCCTCCAACCGACTTGTCTCCAAGGGTCAATAGCTGCCACGGGCACCTAGTGATCGTTCTGCTGTGAGTCTAGATTTTCGAACCCGACGCAAAACTGATTGTTAATTGTAACGTTCAGGGCCACCTAATGACGATGGAACACTCAAATTGCGTCGAGATTCAATACATCGTCCTCCAGCCGACTTGTCTCCAAGGGTCTAATGCTGCCTCGGGCACCTTATGGTCGTTCTCTTGTAAGTCTAGATTTTCGAATCCGACGCAAAACTGATAGTTCATTATAACGTTCAGGGCGACCTAATGACGATGGAACACCCAAATTGCGTCGATATTCAATACATCGGCCTCCAGTCGATTTGTCTCCAAGGGATATATAGCTGTTTCGAGCACCGTATGAACTTCTCCTGTGAGTAGATTTTCGAATCCGACGCTAAAATGATTGTTAATTGTAACGTTAAGGGCCTCCTAATGACGATGAAACACTCAAATTGCGTCAAGAATCAATACATCGGTTTCCAGCCGACTTGTCTCCAAGGATCTATTGCTGCCTCGAGCACCGTATGAACATCTCCTGTGAGTAGATTTTCGAATCCGACGCATAAATGATAGTTAATTGTAACGTTCAGGGACTCCTAAAGACGATGGAACACTCAAATTGCGTCGAGAGTCAATACATCGACCTCCAGTCGACTTGTATCCAAGGGGATATTGCAGTCTCGTGCACCATATGATCCTTCTCCTGTTAGTAGATTTTCGAAACCGACGCTAAAATGATAGTTAAATGTAACGTTCAGGGCCTCCTAATGCCGATGGAACACTCAAATTGCGTCGAGATTCAATACATCAGCCTCCAGCCGCCTTGTCTCCAAGGGTCTATTGCTGCCTCGGGCACCTTATGGTCGTTCTCCTGTGAATCTAGATTTTCGAATCCGACGCAAAAATGATGGTTAATTGTAACGTTCAGGGCCTAATATTGGCAATGGAACACTCAAATTGCGTCGAGAGTCAATACATCGACCTCCAGTCGACTTGTATCCAAGGGGATATTGCAGTCTCGTGCACCATATGATCCTTCTCCTGTTAGTAGATTTTCGAATCCGACGCAAAAATGATAGATAATTGTAACGTTCAGGGCCTTCTAATGATGATGGAACACTCAAATTGCGTCGAGATTCAATACATCGGCCTCCAGCCGATTTGTCTCCAAGGGGATATCGCTGCCTCGGGCACCACATGGTCCGCCTCCGGTGATTCTACGTTTTCGAATCCGACGCAAAACTCATAGTTAATTGTAACGTTCAGGGCCTCGTATTGGCGATGGAACACTCAAATTGGCTCGAGATTCAATACATCGGCCACCAGCCGACTTGTCTCCAAGGGTCTGTCGCTACCTCGGGCACCTTATGGTCGTTCTCCTGTGAGTTTAGATTATCGAATCCGACGCAAAAATGATACTTAATTGTAACGTTTAGGGCCTCCTAATGCCGATGGAACACTCAAATTGCGGCGAGATTCAATACATCGGCCTCCAGCCGACTTGTCTCCAAGGGTCTGTTGCTGCCTCGGGCACCTTATGGTCGTTCTCCTGTGAGTTTAGATTTTCGAACCCGACGCAAAACTGATTGTTAATTGTAACGTTCAGGGCCACCTAATGACGATGGAACACTCAAATTGAGTCGAGATTCAATACATCGACATCCAGCCGACTTGTCTCCAAGGGGATATTGCTGTCTCGGGCTCCATGTGGTCCGTCTCCTGTGAGTCTAGATTTTCGAATCCGACGCGAAACTGATAGTTAATTGTAACGTTCAGGGCCTCCTAATGACGATGGAACACTCAAATTGCGTCGAGATTCAATACATCGTCCTCCAGCCGACTTGTCTCCAAGGGTCTAATGCTGCCTCGGGCACCTTATGGTCGTTCTCTTGTAAGTCTAGATTTTCGAATCCGACGCAAAACTGATAGTTCATTATAACGTTCAGGGCGACCTAATGACGATGGAACTTCAAAATTGCGTCGATATTCAATACATCGGCCTCCAGTCGATTTGTCTCCAAGGGGTATATAGCTGTCTCGAGCACCGTATGAACTTCTCCTGTGAGTAGATTTTCGAATCCGACGCTAAAAAAATTGTTAATTGTAACGTTCAGGGCCTCCTAATGACGATGGAACACTCAAATTGCGTCAAGAATCAATACATCGGTTTCCAGCCGATTTGTCTCCAAGGGTCTATTGCTGCCTCGGGCACCGTATGGTCGTTCCCCTGTGAGTCAACATTTTAGAATCCGACGCAAAACTGATAGTTAAATGTAATGCCCAGGGCCTCTTAATGACGATGGAACACTCAAATTGCGTCGAGAGTCAATACATCTTCCTCCAGCCGACTTGTCTACAAGGGGGTATTGTTGCCTCGGGCTCCATGTGGTCCGTCTCCTGTGAGTCTAGATTTTCGAATCCGACGCGAAACTGATAGTTAATTGTAAGGTTCAGGGCCTCCTAATGACGATGGAACACTCAAATTGCGTCGAGATTCAATACATCGGCCTCCAGCGGACTTGTCTCCAAGGGGATATTGCTGTCTCGGGCACCAAATGATCCTTCCCCTGTGAGTCTAGATTTTCGAATCCGACGCAAAAATGATAGTGAATAGTAACGTTCAGCGCCTCCTGATGACGATAGAACTCTCAAATTGCGTCGAGGTTCAATACATCGTCCTCCAGCTGATTTGTCTCCAAGGGGATATTGCTGCCTCGGGCACCAAATGGTCCGTCTCCTGTGAGTCTGGATTTTTGAATCCGACGCGAAACTGATAGTTAATTGTAAGGTTCAGGGCCTCCAAATGACGATGGAGCACTCAAATTGCGTCGCGATTCAATACACCGTCCTCCAGCGGACTGGTCTCCGAGGGTCAATAGCGGCCACGGGCACCTTGTGATCGTTCTGCTGTGAGTCTAGATTTTCGAACCCGACGCAAAACTGATTGTTAATTGTAACGTTCAGGGCCTCCTAATGACGATGGAACTCTCAAATTGCGTCGAGATTCAATACATCGTCCTCCAGCCGACTTGTCTCCAAGGGACTATTGCTGCCTCGGCACCTAATGGTCGTTCTCCTGTGTGTCTAGATTTTCGAATCCGACGCAAAAATGATAGTTAATTGTAACGTTCATGGCCTTCTAATGACGATGGAACACTCAAATTGCGTCGCGATTCAATACATCGGCCTCCAGCCGACTTGTCTCCAAGGGTCTGTTGCTGCCTCGGGCACCTTATGGTCGTTCTCCTGTGAGTTTCGATTATCGAATCCGACGCGAAAATGATAGTGAATTGTAACGTTCAGCGCCTCCTAATGACGATAGAAGATTCAAATTGTGTCGAGATTCAATTCATCGTCCTCCAGCCGATTTGTCTCCAAGGGGATATTGATACCTCGGGCACCAAATGGTCCGTCTGCTGTGAGTCTAGATTTTCGAATCCGACGCATAAATGATAGTTAATTGTAACATTCAGGGCCTCCTAATGACGAGGGAACACTCAAATTGCGTCGCGATCCAATTCATCGTCCTCCAGCCGACTTGTCTCGAAGGGTCTATTGCTGCCTCGGGCACATTATGGTCGTTCTCCTGTGAGTTTAGATTTTCGAATCCGACGCGAAACTGACAGTTAATTGTAAGGTTCAGGGCCTCCTAATGACGATGGAACACTCAAATTGCGTCGAGATTCAATACATCGGCCTCCAGCGGACTTGTCTCCAAGGGTATAATGCTGTCTCGGGCACCATATTATCCTTCTCCTGTTAGTCTAGATTTTCGAATCCGACGCAAATTTGATAGTGAATAGTAACGTTCAGCGCCTCCTGATCACGATAGAACTCTCAAATTGCGTCGAGATTCAATACATAGTCCTCCAGCTGATTTGTCTCCAAGGGTCTGTTGCTTCTTCGCTCACCTTATGGTCGTTCTCCTGTGAGTTTAGATTTTCGAATCCGACGCGGAACTGATAGTTAATTGTAAGGTTCAGGGCCTCCTAATGACGATGTAACACTCAAATTGCGTCGAGATTCAATACATCGGCCTCCAGCGGACTTGTCTCCAAGGGGATATTGCTGTCTCGAGCACCGTATGAACTACTCCTGTGGTAGATTTTCGAATCCGACGCTAAAATGATTGTTAATTGTAACGTTCAGGGCCTCCTAATGACGATGGAACACTCAAATTCCGTCAAGAATCAATACATCGGTTTCCAGCCGACTTGTCTCCAAGGGTCTATTGTTGCCTCGAGCACCGTATGTACTTCTCCTGTGAGTAGATTTTCGAATCCGACGCATAAATGATAGTTAATTGTAACGTTCAGGGACTCCTAAAGACGATGGAACACTCAAATTGCGTCGAGAGTCAATACATCGACCTCCAGTCGACTTGTATCCAAGGGGATATTGCAGTCTCGTGCACCATATGATCCTTCTCCTGTTAGTAGATTTTCGAAACCGACGCTAAAATGATAGTTAAATATAACGTTCAGGGCCTCCTAATGCCGATGGAACACTCAAATTGCGTCGAGATTCAATACATCGGCCTTCAGCCGACTTGTCTCCAAGGGTCTATTGCTGCCTCAGGCACCTTATGGTCGTTCTCCTGTGAGTCTAGATTTTCGAATCCGACGCAAAAATGATCGTTAATTGTAACGTTCAGGGCCTCCTATTGGCAATGGAACACTCAAATTGCGTCGAGAGTCAATACATCGACCTCCAGTCGACTTGTATCCAAGGGGATATTGCTGTCTCGTGCACCATATGATCCTTCACCTGTTAGTAGATTTTCGAATCCGACACAAAAATGATAGTTACTTGTAACGTTCAGGGCCTTCTAATGACGATGGAACACTCAAATTGCGTCGAGATTCAATACATCGGCCTCCAGCCGACTTGTCTCCAAGGGGATATCGCTGCCTCGGGCACCACATGGTCCGTCTCCGGTGATTCTACGTTTTCGAATCCGACGCAAAACTCATAGTTAATTGTAACGTTCAGGGCCTCCTATTGGCGATGGAACACTCAAATAGCGTCTAGATTCAATACATCGGCCTCCAGCCGACTTGTCTCCAAGGGTCTGTTGCTGCCTCGGGCACCTTATGGACGTTCTCCTGTGAGTTTAGATTATCGAATCCGACGCAAAAATGATAGTTAATTGTAACGTTTAGGGCCTCCTAATGCCGGTGGAACACTCAAATTGCGTCGAGATTCAATACATCGGCCTCCAGCCGACTTGTCTCCAAGGGTCTGTTGCTGCCTCGGGCACCTTATGGTCGTTCTCCTGTGAGATTAGATTATCGAATCCGACGGTAAAATGATAGTTAATTGTAACGTTCAGGCCTCCTAATGACGATGGAACTCTCAAATTGCGTCGAGATCCAATACATCGTCCTCCAACCGACTTGTCTCCAAGGGTCAATAGCTGCCACGGGCACCTAGTGATCGTTCTGCTGTGAGTCTAGATTTTTGAACCCGACGCAAAACTGATTGTTCACTGTAACGTTCAGGGCCACCTAATGACGATGGAACACTCAAATTGCGTCGAGATTCAATACATCGTCCTCCAGCCGACTTGTCTCCAAGGGTCTAATGCTGCCTCGGGCACCTTATGGTCGTTCTCTTGTAAGTCTAGATTTTCGAATCCGACGCAAAACTGATAGTTCATTATAACGTTCAGGGCGACCTAATGACGATGGAACACCCAAATTGCGTCGATATTCAATACATCGGCCTCCAGTCGATTTGTCTCCAAGGGGTATATAGCTGTCTCGAGCACTGTATTAACTTCTCCTGTGAGTAGATTTTCGAATCCGACGCTAAAATGATTGTTAATTGTAACGTTCAGGGCCTCCTAATGACGAAGAAACACTCAAATTGCGTCAAGAATCAATACATCGGTTTCCAGCCGACTTGTCTCCAAGGGTCTATTGCTGCCTCGAGCACCGTATGAACATCTCCTGTGAGTAGATTTTCGAATCCGACGCATAAATGATAGTTAATTGTAACGTTCAGGCCTCCTAATGACGATGGAACTCTCAAATTGCGTCGAGATCCAATATATCGTCCTCCAACCGACTTGTCTCCAAGGGTCAATAGCTGCCACGGGCACCTAGTGATCGTTCTGCTGTGAGTCTAGATTTTCGAACCCGACGCAAAACTGATTGTTAATTGTAACGTTCAGGGCCACCTAATGACGATGGAACACTCAAATTGAGTCGAGATTCAATACATCGACATCCAGCCGACTTGTCTCCAAGGGGATATTGCTGTCTCGGGCTCCATGTGGTCCGTCTCCTGTGAGTCTAGATTTTCGAATCCGACGCGAAACTGATAGTTAATTGTAACGTTCAGGGCCTCCTAATGACGATGGAACACTCAAATTGAGTCGAGATTCAATACATCGTCCTCCAGCCGACTTGTCTCCAAGGGTCTAATGCTGCCTCGGGCACCTTATGGTCGTTCTCTTGTAAGTCTAGATTTTCGAATCCGACGCAAAACTGATAGTTCATTATAACGTTCAGGGCGACCTAATGACGATGGAACACCCAAATTGCGTCGATATTCAATACATCGGCTTCCAGTCGATTTGTCTCCAAGGGGTATATAGCTGTCTCGAGCACCGTATGAACTTCTCCTGTGAGTAGATTTTCGAATCCGACGCTAAAATGATTGTTAATTGTAACGTTCAGGGCCTCCTAATGACGATGGAACACTCAAATTGCGTCAAGAATCAATACATCGGTTTCCAGCCGATTTGTCTCCAAGGGTCTATTGCTGCCTCGGGCACCGTATGGTCGTTCCCCTGTGAGTCAACATTTTAGAATCCGACGCAAAGCTGATAGTTAAATGTAATGCCCAGGGCCTCTTAATGACGATGGAACACTCAAATTGCGTCGAGAGTCAATACATCTTCCTCCAGCCGACTTGTCTACAAGGGGGTATTGTTGCCTCGGGCTCCATGTGGTCCGTCTCCTGTGAGTCTAGATTTTCGAATCCGACGCGAAACTGATAGTTAATTGTAAGGTTCAGGGCCTCCTAATGACGATGGAACACTCAAATTGCGTCGAGATTCAATACATCGGCCTCCAGCGGACTTGTCTCCAAGGGGATATTGCTGTCTCGGGCACCGTATGATCCTTCCCCTGTGAGTCTAGATTTCCGAATCCGACGCAAAAATGATAGTGAATAGTAACGTTCAGCGCCTCCTGATGACGATAGAACTCTCAAATTGCGTCGAGGTTCAATACATCGTCCTCCAGCTGATTTGTCTCCAAGGGGATATTGCTGCCTCGGGCACCAAATGGTCCGTCTCCTGTGAGTCTGGATTTTTGAATCCGACGCGAAACTGATAGTTAATTGTAAGGTTCAGGGCCTCCAAATGACGATGGAGCACTCAAATTGCGTCGCGATTCAATACACCGTCCTCCAGCGGACTGGTCTCCGAGGGTCAATAGCGGCCTCGGGCACCTTGTGATCGTTCTGCTGTGAGTCTAGATTTTCGAACCCGACGCAAAACTGATTGTTAATTGTAACGTTCAGGGCCACCTAATGACGATGGAACACTCAAATTGAGTGGAGATTCAATACATCGACCTCCAGCCGACTTGTCTCCAAGGGTCTATTGCTGCCTCGGGCACCTTATTGACGTTCTCCTGTGAGTCTAGATTTTCGAATCCGACGCAAAAATGATAGTTAATTGTAACGTTCAGGGCCTCCTAATGCCGATGGAACACTCAAATTGCGTCGAGATTCAATACATCGTCCTCCAGCCGACTTGTCTCCAAGGGGATATTGCTGTCTCGGACACAATATGATCCTTCTCCTGTGAGTCTAGATTTTCGAATCCGACGCAAAAATGATAGTGAATTGTAACGTTCAGCGCCTCCTAATGACGATAGAAGACTCAAATTGCGTCGAGATTCAATACATCGTCCTCCAGCCGATTTGTCTCCAAGGAGATATTGCTGCCTCCGGCACCAAATGGTCCGTCCTGCTGTGAGTCTAGATTTTCGAATCCGACGAATAACTGATAGTTAATTGTAACATTCAGGGCCTCCTAATGACGATGGAACACTCAAATTGCGTCGCGATCTAATACATCGTATTCCAGCCGACTTGTCTCCAAGGGTCTAATGCTGCCTCGGGCACCTTATGGTCGTTCTCTTGTAAGACTAGATTTTCGAATCCGACGCAAAAATGATAGTTAATTGTAACGTTCAGGGCCTCCTAATGACGATGGAACTCTCAAATTGCGTCGAGGTTCAATACATCGTCCTCCAGCCGACTTGTCTCCAAGGGACTATTGCTGCCTCGGCACCTTATGGTCGTTCTCCTGTGTGTCTAGATTTTCGAATCCGACGCAAAAATGATAGTTAATTGTAACGTTCGGGGCCTTCTAATGACGATGGAACACTCAAATTGCGTCGCGATTCAATACATCGGCCTCCAGCCGACTTGTCTCCAAGATGATATCGCTGCCTCGGGCACCACATGGTCGGTGTCCGGTGATTCTACGTTTTCGAATTCGACGCAAAACTCATAGTTAATTGTAACGTTCAGGGCCTCCTATTGGCGATGGAACACTCAAATTGCGTCGAGATTCAATACATCGACCTCCAGCCGACTTGTCTCCAAGGGTCTATTGCTGTCTCGGGCACAATATGATCCTTCTCCTGTGAGTCTAGATTTTCGAATCTGACGCAAAAATGATAGTTAATTGTAACGTTCAGGGCCTTGTAATGACGATGGAACACTCAAATTGCGTCGAGATTCAATACATCGGCCTCCAGCCGACTTGTCTCCAAGGGTCTGTTTCTGCCTCGGGCACCTTATGGTCGTTCTCCTGTGAGTTTAGATTATCGAATCCGACGCAAAAATGATAGTTAATTGTAACGTTTAGGGCCTCCTAAAGACGATGGAACACTCAAATTGCGTCGAGATTCAATACATCGGCCTCCAGCCGACTTGTCTCCATTGGGATATTACTGCCTCCGGCCTCTTATGTTCGCTCTCATGTGAGTCTTGATTTTCGAATCCGACGCGAAACTGATTGTTAATTGTAACGTTCAGGGCTTCCTAATGACGATGGAACACTCAAATTGCCTCGAGATTCAATACATCGGCATTCAGCCGATTTGTCTCCAAGGGTCTATTGCTGCCTCGGGCACCGTATGGTCGTTCTCCTGTGCGTCAACATTTTAGAATCCGACGCAAAACTGATAGTTAAATGTAATGCTCAGGGCCTCTTAATGACGATGGAACACTCAAATTGCGTCGAGAGTCAATACATCTTCCTCCAGCCGACTTGTCGACAAGGGGATATTGCTGCCTCGGGCTCCATGTGGTCCGTCTCCTGTGAGTCTAGATTTTCGAATCCGACGCGAGACTGATAGTTAATTGTAAGGTTCAGGGCCTCCTAATGACGATGGAACACTCAAATTGCGTCGAGATTCAATACATCGGCCTCCAGCGGACTTGTCTTCTAGGGGATATTGCTGTCTCGGGCACCATATGAACCTTCTCCTGTGAGTCTAGATTTTCGAATCCGACGCAAAAATGATAGTGAATAGTAACGTTCAGCGCCTCCTGATGACGATAGAACTCTCAAATTGCGTCGAGGTTCAATACATCGTCCTCCAGCTGATTTGTCTCCAAGGGGATATTGCTGCCTCGGGCACCAAATGATCCGTCTTCTGTGAGTCTGGATTTTTGAATCCGACGCGAAACTGATAGTTAATTGTAAGGTTCAGGGCCTCCAAATGACGATGGAGCACTCAAATTGCGTCGCGATTCAATACATCGTCCTCCAGCGGACTGCTCACCAAGGGTCAATAGCTCCCACGGGCACCTTGTGATCGTTCTGCTGTGAGTCTAGATTTTCGAACCCGACGCAAAACTGATTGTTAATTGTAACGTTCAGGGCCACCTAATGACGATGGAACACTCAAATTGAGTCGAGATTCAATACATCGACCTCCAGCCGACTTGTCTCCAAGGGTCTATTGCTGCCTCGGGCACCTTATGGTCGTTCTCCTGTGAGTCTAGATTTTCGAATCCGACGCAAAAATGATAGTTAATTGTAACGTTCAGGGCCTCCTAATGCCGATGGAACACTCAAATTGCGTCGAGATTCAATACATCATCCTCCAGCCGACTTGTCTACAAGGGGATATTGCTGCCTTGGGCTCCATGTGGTCCGTCTCCTGTGAGTCTAGATTTTCGAATCCGACGAGAAACTGATAGTTAATTGTAAGGTTCATCCTCCAGCCGACTTGTCTACAACTGGATATTGCTGCCTTGGGCTCCATGTGGTCCGTCTCCTGTGAGTCTAGATTTTCGAATCCGACGAGAAACTGATAGTTAATTGTAAGGTTCAGGGCCTCCTAATGACGATGGAACACTCAAATTGCGTCGAGATTCAATATATCGGCCTCCAGCCGACTTGTCTCCAAGGGTCTGTTGCTGCCTCGGGCACCTTATGGTCGTTCTCCTGTGAGTTTAGATTATCGAATCCGACGCAAAAATGATAGTTAATTGTAACGTTTAGGGCCTCCTAATGACGATGGGACACTCAAATTTCGTCGAGATTCAATACATCGTCCTCCAGCCGACTTGTCTCCAAGGGTCTAATGCTGCCTCCGGCAACTTATGGTCGTTCTCTTGTAAGTCTAGATTTTCGTATCGGACGCAAAAATGATGGTCAATTGTAACGTTCAGGGCCTCCTAATGACGATGGAACTCTCAACTTGCGTCGAGATCCAATACATCGTCCTCCAACCGACTTGTCTCCAAGGGTCAATAGCTGCCACGGGCACCTTGTGATCGTTCTGCTGTGAGTCTAGATTTTCGAATCCGACGCAAAACTGATTGTTAATTGTAACGTTCAGGGCCACCTAATGACGATGGAACACTCAAATTGAGTCGAGATTCAATACATCGACCTCCAGCCGACTTGTCTCCAAGGGGATATTGCTGCCTCGGGCTCCATGTGGTCCGTCTCCTGTGAGTCTAGATGTTCGAATCCGACGCAAAACTGATTGTTAATTGTAACGTTCAGGGCCACCTAATGACGATGGAACACTCAAATTGAGTCGAGATTCAATACATCGACCTCCAGCCGACTTGTCTCCAAGGGCCTATTGCTGCCTCGAGCACCGTATGAACTTCTCCTGTGAGTAGATTTTCGAATCCGACGCATAAATGATAGTTAATTGTAACGTTCAGGAAATCCCAAAGACGATGGAACACTCAAATTGCGTCGAGAGTCAATACATCGACCTCCAGTCGACTTGTATCCAAGGGGATATTGCAGTCTCGTGCACCATATGATCCTTCTCCTGTTAGTAGATTTTCAAATCCGACGCAAAAATGATAGTTAATTGTAACGTTCAGGGCCTTCTAATGACGATGGGACACTCAAATTGCGTCGAGATTCAATACATCGGCCTCCGGCCGACTTGTCTCCAAGGGGATATCGCAGCCTCGGGCACCACATGGTCCGTCTCCGGTGATTCTACGTTTTCGAATCCGACACAAAGCTCATAGTTAATTGTAACGTTCAGGGCCTCCTATTGGCGATGGAACACTCAAATTGCGTCGAGATTCAATACATCGGCCTGCAGCCGACTTGTCTCCAAGGGTCTGTTGCTGCCTCGGGCACCTTATGGTCGTTCTCCTGTGAGTTTAGATTATCGAATCCGACGCAAAAATGATAGTTAATTGTAACGTTTAGGGCCTCCTAATGCCGATGGAACACTCAAATTGCGTCGAGATTCAATACATCGGCCTCCAGCCGACTTGTCTCCAAGGGTCTGTTGCTGCCTCGGGCACCTTATGGTCGTTCTCCTGTAAGTTTAGATTATCGAATCCGACGCAAAAACGATAGTTAATTGTAACGTTCAGGGCCTCCTAATGACGATGGAACTCTCAAATTGCGTCGAGATCCAATACATCGTCCTCCAACCGACTTGTCTCCAAGGGTCAATAGCTGCCACGGGCACCTTGTGATCGTTCTGCTGTGAGTCTAGATTTTCGAACCCGACGCAAAACTGATTGTTAATTGTAACGTTCAGGGCCACCTAATGACGATTGAACACTCAACTTGAGTCGAGGTTCAATTCATCGACATCCAGCCGACTTGTCTCCAAGGGGATATTGCTGCCTCGATCTCCATGTGGTCCGTCTCCTGTGAGTCTAGATTTTCGAATCCGACGCGAAACTGATAGTTAATTGTAACGTTCAGGGCCTCCTAATGACGATGGAACACTCAAATTGCGTCGAGATTCAATACATCGTCCTCCAGCCGACTTGTCTCCAAGGGTCTAATGCTGCCTCGGGCACCTTATGGTCGTTCTCTTGTAAGTCTAGATTTTCGAATCCGACGCAAAACTGATAGTTCATTATAACGTTCAAGGCGACCTAATGACGATGGAACACCCAAATTGCGTCGATATTCAATACATCGGCCTCCAGTCGATTTGTCTCCAAGGAGTATATAGCTGTCTCGAGCACCGTATGAACTTCTCCTGTGAGTAGATTTTCGAATCCGACGCTAATATGATTGTTAATTGTAACGTTCAGGGCCTCCTAATGACGATGGAACACTCAAATTGCGTCGAGATTCAATACATCTTCCTCCAGCCGACTTGTCTACTAGGGGATATTGCTGCCTCGGGCTCCATGTGGTCCGTCTCCTGTGAGTCTAGATTTTCGAATCCGACGAGAAACTGATAGTTAATTGTAAGCTTCAGGGCCTCCTAATGACGATGGAACACTCAAATTGCGTTGAGATTCAATACATCGGCCTTCTGCCGACTTTTCTCCAAGGGTCTGTTGCTGCCTCGGGCACCTTATGGTCGTTCTCCTGTGAGTTCAAGATTATCGAATCCGACGTAAAAATGATAGTTAATTGTAACGTTTATTGCCTCCTAACGACGATGGAACACTCAAATTGCGTCGAGATTCAATACATCGTCCTCCAGCCGACGTGTCTCCAAGGGGATATTGCTGTCTCGGGCACAATATGATCCTTCTCCTGTGAGTCTAGATTTTCGAATCCGACGCAAAAATGATAGTGAATTGTAACGTTCAGCGCATCCTAATGACGATAGAAGACTCAAATTGCGTCGAGATTCAATACATCGTCCTCCAGCCGATTTGTCTCCAAGGAGATATTGCTGCCTCCGGCACCAAATGGTCCGTCCTGCTGTGAGTCTAGAGTTTCGAATCCGACGAATAACTGATAGTTAATTGTAACATTCAGGGCCTCCTAATGACGATGGAACACTCAAATTGCGTCGCGATCTTATACATCGTCCTCCAGCCGACTTGTCTCCATGGGTCTAATGCTGCCTCGGGCACCTTGTGGTCGTTCTCTTGTAAGTCTAGATTTTCGAATCCGGCGCAAAAATGATAGTTAATTGTAACGTTCAGGGCCTCCTAATGACGATGGAACTCTCAAATTGCGTCGAGATTCAATACATCGGCCTCCAGCCGACTTGTGTCTTAGGGGATATCGCTGCCTCGGGCACCACATGGTCCGTGTCCGGTGATTCTACGTTTTCGAATCCGACGCAAAACTCATAGTTAATTGTAACGTTCAGGGCCTCCTATTGGCGATGGAACACTCAAATTGCGTCGAGATTCAATACATCGACCTCCAGCCGACTTGTCTCCAAGGGTCTATTGCTGTCTCGGGCACAATTTGATCCTTCTCCTGTGAGTCTAGATTTTCGAATCCGACGCAAAAATGATAGTTAATTGTAACGTTCAGGGCCTTATAATGACGATGGAACACTCAAATTGCGTCGAGATTCAATACATCGGCCTCCAGCGGACTTGTCTCCAAGGGTCTGTTGCTGCCTCGGGCACCTTATGGTCATTCTCCTGTGAGTTTAGATTATCGAATCCGACGCAAATATGGTAGTTAATTGTAACGTTTAGGGCCTCCTAATGACGATGGAACACTCAAATTGCGTCGAGATTCAATACATCGGCCTCCAGCCGACTTGTCTCCAAGGGTCTGTTGCTGCCTCGGGCACCTTATGTTCTTTCTCCTGTGAGTTTAGATTATCGAATCCGACGCAAAAATGATAGTTAATTGTAACGTTTAGGGCCTCCTAATGACGATGGGACTATCAAATTGCGTCGAGAATCAATACATCGTCCTCCAGCCGACTTGTCTCCATGGGGATATTACTGCCTCTGGGCTCATATGTTCGCTCTCATGTGAGTCTTGATTTTCGAATCCGACGCGAAACTGATTGTTAATTGTAACATTCAGGGCCTCCTAATGACGATGGAACACTCAAATTGCGTCGAGAGTCAATACATCTACCTCCAGCCGACTTGTCTACAATTGGATATTGCTGCCTCGGGCTCCATGTGGTCCGTATCCTGTGAGTCTAGATTTTCGAATCCGACGCAAAAATGATTGTGAATAGTAACGTTCAGCGCCTCCTGATGACGATAGAACTCTCAAATTGCGTCGAGGTTCAATACATCGTCCTCCAGCTCATTTGTCTCCAATGGGATATTGCTGCCTCGGGCACCAAATGGTCCGTCTTCTGTGAGTCTGGATTTTTGAATCCGACGCGAAACTGATAGTTAATTGTAAGGTTCAGGGCCTCCAAATGACGATGGAGCACTCAAATTGCGTCGCGATTCAATACATCGTCCTCCAGCGGACTGCTCACCAAGGGTCAATAGCTGCCATGGGCACCTTGTGATCGTTCTGCTGTGAGTCTAGATTTTCGAACCCGACGCAAAACTGATTGTTAATTGTAACGTTCAGGGCCACCTAATGACGATGGAACACTCAAATTGAGTCGAGATTCAATACATCGACTTCCAGCCGACTTGTTTCCAAGGGGATATTGCTGCCTCGGGCTCCATGTGGTCCGTCTCCTGTGAGTCTAGATTTTCGAATCCGACGCGAAACTGATAGTTAATTGTAACGTTCAGGGCCTCCTAATGACGATGGAACACTCAAATTGCGTCGAGATTCAATACATCGGCCTCCAGCTGACTTGTCTCCAAGGGGACATTGCTGTCTCGGGCACAATATGATCCTACTCCTGTGAGTCTAGATTTTCGAATCCGACGCAAAACTGATAGTTAATTGTAACATTCAGGGCCTCCTAATGACGATGGAACACTCAAATTGCGTCGCGATTCAATACATCGTCCTCCAGCCGACTTGTCTCCAAGGGGCTAATGCTGTCTCGGGCACCTTATGGTCGCTCTCTTGTAAGTCTAGAGTTTCGAATCCGACGCAAACCAGATAGTTCATTATAACGTTCAGGGCGACCTAATGACGATGGTACACTCAAATTGCGTCGATATTCAATACATCGGCCTCCAGTCGATTTGTCTCGATGGGGTATATTGCTGTCTCGAGCACCGTATGAACTTCTCCTGTGAGTAGATTTTCGAATCCGACGCTAAAATGATTGTTAATTGTAACGTTCAGGGCCTCCTAATGACGATGGAACACTCAAATTGCGTCAAGAATCAATACATCGGTTTCCAGCCGACTTGTCTCCAAGGGGCTATTACTGCCTCGGGCACCTTTTGGTCGTTCTCCTGTGAGACTAGATTTTCGAATCCGACGCATAAATGATAGTTAATTGTAACGTTCAGTTACTCCTAAAGACGAAGGAACACTCAAATTGCGTGGAGAGTCAATACATCGACCTCCAGTCGACGTTTATACAAAGGGGATATTGCAGTCTCGGGCACAATATGATCCTTCTCCTGTGAGTCTAGATTTTCGAATCCGACGCAAAAATGATAGTGAATTGTAACGTTCAGCGCCTCCTAATGACGGTAGAAGACTCAAATTGCATCGAGATTCAATTAATCGTCCTCCAGCCGATATGTCTCCAAGGGGATATTGCTGCCTCGGGCACCAAATGGTCCGTCTGCTGTGAGTCTAGATTTTCGAATCCGACGAAAAACTGATAGTTAATTGTAACATTCAGGGCCTCCTAATGACGATGGATCACTCAAATTGCGTCGCGATCCAATACATCGTCCTCCAGCCGACTTGTCTCCAAGGGTCTATTGCTGCCTCGGGCACCTTATGGTCGTTCTCCTGTGAGTCTAGATTTTCGAATCCGACGCATAAATGATAGTTAATTGTAACGTTCAGGGACTCCTATAGACGATGGAACACTCAAATTGCGTTGAGAGTCAATACATCGGTTTCCAGCCGACTTGTCTCCAAGGGGTATATTGCTGTCTCGAGCACCGTATGAACTTCTCCTGTGAGTAGATTTTCGAATCCAACGCTAAAATGATTATTGATTGTAACGTTCAGGGCCTCCTAATGACGATGGAACACTTAAATTGGGTCAAGAATCAATACATCGTAGTCCAGCCGACTTGTCTCCAAGGGTCTAATGCTGCCTCGGGCACCTTATGGTCGTTCTCTTGTAAGTCTAGATTTTCGAATCCGACGCAAAAATGATAGTTATATGTAACGTTCAGGGCCTCCTAATGACGATGGAACTCTCAAATTGGGTCGAGATTCAATATATCGTCCTCCAGCCGACTTGTCTCCAAGGGTCTATTGCTGCCTCAGGCACATTATGGTCGTTCTCCTGTGAGTCTAGATTTTCGAGTCCGACGCAAAAATGATAGTTAACTGTAACGCTCAGGGCCTCCTAATGCCGATGGAACACTCAAATTGCGTCGAGATCCAATACATCGTCCTCCAACCGACTTGTCTCCAAGGGTCAATAGCTGCCACGGGCACCTTGTGATCGTTCTGCTGTGAGTCTACATATTCGAACCAGACGCAAAACTGATTGTTAATTGTAACGTTCAGGGCCACCTAATGACGATCGAACACTCAAATTGCGTCGAGATTCAATACATCGGCCTCCAGCCGACTTGTCTCCAAGGGGATATTGCTGTCTCGGGCACAATATGATCCTTCTCCTGTGGGTCTAGATTTTCGAATACGACGCAAAATTGATAGTGAATTGTAACGTTCAGCGCCTTCTAATGACGATAGAAGACTCAAATTGCGTCGAGATTCAATACATCGTCCTCCAACCGATTTGTCTCCAAGGGGATATTGCTGCTTCGGGCACCAAATGGTCCGTCTGCTGTGAGTCTAGATTTTCGAATCCGACGAAAAACTGATAGTTAATTGTTACGTTCAGGAACTCCTAATGACGATGGAACTCTCAAATTGCGTCGAGATTCAACACATCGTCCTCCAGCCGACTTGTCTCCAAGGGTATATTGCTGCCTCAGGCACCTTATGGTCGTTCTCCTGTGAGTCTAGATTTTCGAATCCGACGCAGAACTGATACTTCATTATAACGTTCAGGGCGACCTAATGACGATGGTACACTCAAATTGCGTCGATATTCAATACATCGGCCTCCAGTCGATTTGTCTCCATGGGGTATATTGCTGTCTCGAGCACCGTATGAACTTCTCCTATGAGTAGATTTTCGAATCCAACGCTAAAATGATTGTTAGTTGTAACGTTCAGGGCCTCCTAATGACGATGGAACACTCAAATTGCGTCAAGAATCAATACATCGGTTTCCAGCCGACATGTCTCCAGGGGTCTATTGCTGCCTCGGGCACCTTTTGGTCGTTCTCCTGTGAGACTAGATATTCGAATCCTACGCATAAATGATAGTTAATTGTAACGTTCAGTTACTCCTAAAGACGAAGGAACACTCAAAGTGCGTGGAGAGTCAATACATCGACCTCCAGTCGACTTGTATCCAAGGGGATATTGCAGTCTCGGGCACAATATGATCCTTCTCCTGTGAGTCTAGATTTTCGAATCCGACCCAAAAATGATAGTTAATTGTAACGTTCTGGGCCATCTAATGACGATGGAACACTCAAATTGCGTCGAGATTCAATACATCGGCCTCCAGTCGACTTGGCTCCAAGGGTCTATTGCTGCCTCGGGCACCTTATGGTCGTTCTCCTGTGAGTCTATATTTTCGAATCCGACACAAAAATGATAGCTAATTGTAACGTTCAGGGCCTTCTAATGACGATGGAACACTCAAATTGCGTCGAGATTCAATACATCGGTCTCCAGCCGACTTGACTTCAAGGGTCTGTTGCTGCCTCGGGCACCATATGGTCGTTCTCCTGTGAGTTTAGATTTTCGAATCCGACGCGAAACTGATATTTAATTGTAACGTTCAGGGACTCCTAAAGACGATGGAACACTCAAATTGCGTCGATATTCAATACATCGGTCTCCAGCCGACTTGACTTCAAGGGTCTGTTGCTGCCTCGGGCACCTTATGGTCGTTCTCCTGTGAGTTTAGATTTTCGAATCCGACGCGAAACTGATATTTAATTGTAACGTTCAGGGCCATGTAATGTCGATGGAACACTCAAATTGCGTCGAGATTCAATACGTCGGCCTCCAGCCGACTTGTCTCCAAGGGTCTGTTGCTGCCTCGGGCACCTTATGGTCGTTCTCCTGTGAGTTTAGATTATCGAATCCGACGCAAAAATGATAGTTAATTGTAACGTTTAGGGCCTCCTAATGACGATGGAACACTCAAATTGCGTCAAGAATCAATACATCGGTTTCCAGCCGACTTGTCTCCAAGGGTCTATTGCTGCCTCGGGCACCTTATGGTCGTTCTCCTGTGAGTCTAGATTTTCGAATCCGACGCATAAATGATAGTTAATTGTAACGTTCAGGGACTCCTATAGACGATGGAACACTCAAATTGCGTTGAGAGTCAATACATCGGTTTCCAGCCGACTTGTCTCCAAGGGGTATATTGCTGTCTCGAGCACCGTATGAACTTCTCCTGTGAGGAAATTTTCGAATCCAACGCTAAAATGATTATTGATTGTAACGTTCAGGGCCTCCTAATGACGATGGAACACTTAAATTGCGTCAAGAATCAATACATCGTAGTCCAGCCGACTTGTCTCCAAGGGTCTAATGCTGCCTCGGGCACCTTATGGTCTTTCTCTTGTAAGTCTAAATTTTCGAATCCGACGCAAAAATGATAGTTATATGTAACGTTCAGGGCCTCCTAATGACGATGGAACTCTCAAATTGCGTCGAGATTCAATACATCGTCCTCCAGCCGACTTGTCTCCAAGGGTCTATTGCTGCCTCAGGCACCTTATGGTCGTTCTCCTGTGAGTCTAGATTTTCGAGTCCGACGCAAAAATGATAGTTAACTGTAACGTTCAGGGCCTCCTAATGCCGATGGAACACTCAAATTGCGTCGAGATTCAATACATCGGCCTCCAGCCGACTTGTCTCCAAGGGTCTATTGCTGCCTCGGGCACCTTATGGTCGTTCTCCTGTGAGTTTAGATTATCGAACCCGACGCAAAAATGATAGTTAATTGTAACGTTCAGGGCCTCCTAATGCCGATGGAACACTCAAATTGCGTCTCGATTCAATACACCGGCCTCCTGCCGACTTGTCTCCAAGGGTCTATTGCAGCTGCGGGCACCATATGATCCTTCTCCTGTGAGTCTAGATTTTCGAATCCGACGCAAAAATGATAGTTAATTGTAACGTTCAGGACCTCCTAATGACGATAGAAGACTCAAATTGCGTCGAGATTCAATACATCGTCCTCCAGCCGATTTGTCTCCAAGGGGATATTGCTGCCTCGGGCACCAAATGGTCCGTCTGCTGTGAGTCTAGATTTTCGAATCCGACGCAAAAATGATAGTGAATTGTAACGTTCATGGCCTTCTAAAGACGATGGAACACTCAAATTGGGTCGAGATTCAATACATCGGCCTCCAGCCGACTTGTCTCCAAGGGTCTATTGCTGCCTCGGGCACCTTATGGTCGTTCTCCTGTGAGTTTAGATTATCGAATCCGACGCAAAAATGATAGTTAACTGTAACGTTCAGGGCCTCCTAATGACGATGGAACACTCAAATTGCGTCAGGAATCGATACATCGGTTTCCAGCCGACTTGTCTCCAAGGGTCTATTGCTGCCTCGGGCACCTTATGGTCGTTCTCCTGTGAGTCTAGATTTTCGAATCCGACGCAAAAATGATAGTTAATTGTAACGTTTAGGGCCTCCTAATGACGATGGAACACTCAAATTGCGTCGATATTCAATACATCGGCCTCCAGTCGATTTGTCTCCAAGGGGTATATTGCTGTCTCGAGCACCGTACGAACTTCTCCTGTGAGTAGATTTTCGAATCCGACGCTAAAATGATAGTGAATTGTAACGATCAGGGCCTTGTAATGACGATCGAACACTCAAATTGCGTCGAGATTCAATACATCGGCTTCAAGCCGACTTGTCTCCAAGGGTCTGTTGCTGCCTCGGGCACCTTATGGTCGTTCTCCTGTGAGTTTAGATTATCGAATCCGACGCGAAACTGATAGTTAATTGTAACGTTCAGGGCCTCCTAATGACGATGGGACACTCAAATTGCGTCTAGATTCAATACATCGTCCTCCAGCCGACTTGTCTCCAAGGGTCTAATGCTGCCTCGGGCACCTTATGGTCGTTCTCTTGTAAGTCTAGATTTTCGAATCCGACGCAAAAATGATAGTTAATTGTAACGTTCAGGGACTCCTAAAGACGATGGAACACTCAAATTGCGTCGATATTCAATACATCGACCTCCAGTCGATTTGTCTCCAAGGGGTATATTGCTGTCTCGAGCACCGTATGAACTTCTCCTGTGAGTAGATTTTTGAATCCGACGCTAAAATGATAGTTAATTGTAACGTTCAGGGCCTTGTAATGACGATGGAACACTCAAATTGCGTCGAGATTCAATACATCGACCTCCAGCCGACTTGTCTCCAAGGGGATATTGCTGCCTCGGGCTCCATGTGGACCGTCTCCTGTGAGTCTAGATTTTCGAATCCGACGCGAAACTGATAGTTAATTGTAACGTTCAGGGCCTCCTAATGACGATGGAACACTCAAATTGCGTCGAGATTCAATACATCGGCCTCCAGCCGACTTGTCTCCAAGGGTCTGTTGTGCCTCGGGCACCTTATGGTCGTTCTCCTGTGAGTTTAGATTATCGAATCCGACGCAAAAATGATAGTTAATTGTAACGTTCAGGGCCTCCTAATGACGATGGAACACTCAAATTGCGTCGATATTCAATACATCGGCCTCCAGTCGACTTGTCTCCAAGGGGATATTGCTGTCTCGGGCACAATATGATCCTTCTCCTGTGAGTCTAGATTTTTGAATCCGACGCAAAAATGATGGTTAATTATAACGTTCTGGGCCTTCTAATGACGATGGAACACTCAAATTGCAGTCGAGATTCAATACATCGGCCTCCAGTCGACTTGGCTCCAAGGGTCTATTGCTGCCTCGGGCACCTTATGGTCGTTCTCCTGTGAGTCTAGATTTTCGAATCCGACACAAAAATGATAGCTAATTGTAAGGTTCAGGGCCTTCTAATGACGATGGAACACTCAAATTGCTTCGAGATTCAATACATCGGCCTCCAGCCGACTTGTCTCCAAGGGTCTGTTGCTGCCTCGGGCACCTTATGGTCGTTCTCCTGTGAGTTTGGATTTTCGAATCCGACGAAAAACTGATAGTTAATTGTAACATTCAGGGCCTCCTAATGACGATGGAACACTCAAATTGCGTCGCGATCCAATACATCGTCCTCCAGCCGACTTGTCTCCAAGGGTCTGATGCTGCCTCGGGCACCTTATGGTCGCTCTCTTGTAAGTCTAGATTTTCGAATCCGACGCAAAACTGATAGTTCATTATAACGTTCAGGGCGACCTAATGACGATGGTACACTCAAATTGCGTCGATATTCAATACATCGGCCTCCAGTCGATTTGTCTCCATGGGGTATATTGCTGTCTCGAGCACCGTATGAACTTCTCCTGTGAGTATATTTTCTAATCCGACGCTAAAATGATTGTTAATTGTAACGTTCAGGGCCTCCTAATGACGATGGAACACTCAAATTGCGTCAAGAATCAATACATCGGTTTCCAGCCGACTTGTCTCCAAGGGTCTACTGCTGCCTCGCGCACCTTTAGGTCGTTCTCCTGTGAGACTAGATTTTCGAATCCGACGCATAAATGATAGTTAATTGTAACGTTCAGTTAATCCTAAAGACGAAGGAACACTCAAATTGCGTGGGGAGTCAATACATCGACCTCCAGTCGACTTGCATCCAAGGGGATATTGCAGTCTCGGGCACAATATGATCCTCCTCCTGTGAGTCTAGATTTTTGAATCCGACGCAAAAATGATAGTTAATTATAACGTTCTGGGCCTTCTAATGACGATGGAACACTCAAATTGCGTCGAGATTCAATACATCGGCCTCCAGTCGACTTAGCTCCAAGGGTCTATTGCTGCCTCGGGCACCTTATGGTCGTTCTCCTGTGAGTCTAGATTTTCGAATCCGACACAAAAATGATAGCTAATTGTAAGGTTCAGGGCCTTCTAATGACGATGGAACACTCAAATTGCGTCGAGATTCAATACATCGGCCTCCAGCCCACTTGTCTCCAAGGGTCTGTTGCTGCCTCGGGCACCTTATGGTCGTTCTCCTGTGAGTTTAGATTTTCGAATCCGACGCGAAACTGATATTTAATTGTATCGTTCAGGGACTCCTAAAGACGATGGAACACTCAAATTGCGTCGATATTCAATACATCGGCCTCCAGTCGATTTGTCTCCAAGGGGTATATTGCTGTCTCGAGCACCGTATGAACTTCTCCTGAGAGTAGATTTTCGAATCCGACGCTAAAATGATAGTTAATTGTAACGTTCTGGGCCTTCTAATGACGATGGAACACTCAAATTGCGTCGAGATTCAATACATCGTCCTCCAGCCGACTTGTCTCCAAGGGTCTAATGCTGCCTCGGGCACCTTATGGTCGTTCTCTTGTAAGTCTAAATTTTCGAATCCGACGCAAAAATGACAGTTATATGTAATGTTCAGGACCTCCTAATGACGATGGAACTCTCAAATTGCGTCGAGATTCAATACATCGTCCTCCAGACGACTTGTCTCCAAGGGTCTATTGCTGCCTCAGGCACCTTATTGTCGTTCTCCTGTGAGTCTAGATTTTCGAATCCGACGCAAAAATGATAGTTATCTGTAACGTTCAGGGCCTCCTAATGCCGATGGAACACTCAAATTGCGTCGAGATTCAATACATCGGCCTCCAGCCGACTTGTCTCCAAGGGTCTATAACTGCCTCGGGCACCTTATGGTCGTTCTCCTGTGAGTTTAAATTATCGAATCCGACGAAAAAATGATAGTTAATTGTAACGTTCAGGGCCTCCTAATGCCGATGGAACACTCAAATTGCGTCTTGATTCAATACATCGGCCTCCAGCCGATTTGCCTCCAAGGGTCTATTGCTCCCGCGGGCACCATATGATCCTTCTCCTGTGAGTCTAGATTTTCGAATCCGACGCAAAAATGTTAGTTAATTGTAAGGTTCAGGGCCTCTTAATGCCGATGGAACACTCAAATTGCGTCGAGATTCAATACATCGGCCTCCAGCCGACTTGTCTCCAAGGGTCTATTGCTGCCTCGAGTACCTTATGGTCCGTCTCCGGTGATTCTACGTTTTCGAATCCGACGCAAAACTCATAGTTAATTGTAACGTTCAGGGCCTCCTATTGGTGATGGAACACTCAAATTGCGTCGCGATCCAATACATCGACGTCCAGCCGACTTGTCTCCAAGGGTCTATTGCTGCCTCGGGCACCTAAAGGTCGTTCTCCTGTGAGTCTAGATTTTCAAATCCGACGCAAAAATGATAGTGAATTGTAACGTTCAGGGCCTTCTAAAGACGATGGAACACTCAAATTGGGTCGAGATTCAATACATCGGCCTCCAGCCGACTTGTCTCCAAGGGTCTATTGCTGCCTCGGGCACCTTATGGTCGTTCTCCTGTGAGTTTAGATTATCGAATCCGACGCGAAACTGATAGTTAATTGTAACGTTCAGGGCCTCCTAATGACGATGGGACACTCCAATTGCGTCGAGATTCAATACATCGTCCTCCAGCCGACTTCTCTCCAAGGGTCTAATGCTGCCTCGGGCGCCTTATGGTCGTTCTCTTGTAAGTCTAGATTTTCGAATCGGACGCAAAAATGATAGTTAATTGTAACTTTCAGGGACTCCTAAAGACGATGGAACACTCAAATTGCGTCGATATTCAATACATCGACCTCCAGTCGATTTGTCTCCAAGGGGTATATTGCTGTCTCGAGCACCGTATGAACTTCTCCTGTGAGTAGATTTTCGAATCCGACGCTAAAATGGTAGTTAATTGTAACGTTCAGGGCCTTGTAATGACGATGGAACACTCAATTTGCGTCGAGATTCAATACATCGACCTCCAGCCGACTTGTCTCCAAGGGGATATTGCTGCCTCGGGCTCCATGTGGTCCGTCTCCTGTGAGTCTAGATTTTCGAATCCGACGCGAAACTGATAGTTAATTGTAACGTTCAGGGCCTCCTAATGACGATGGAACACTCAAATTGCGTCGAGATTCAATACGTCGGCCTCCAGCCGACTTGTCTCCAAGGGTCTGTTGCTGCCTCGGGCACCTTATGGTCGTTCTCCTGTGAGTTTAGATTATCGAATCCGACGCAAAAATGATAGTTAATTGTAACGTTTAGGGCCTCCTAATGACGATGGAACACTCAAATTGCGTCAAGAATCAATACATCGGTTTCCAGCCGACTTGTCTCCAAGGGTCTATTGCTGCCTCGGGCACCTTATGGTCGTTCTCCTGTGAGTCTAGATTTTCGAATCCGACGCATAAATGATAGTTAATTGTAACGTTCAGGGACTCCTATAGACGATGGAACACTCAAATTGCGTTGAGAGTCAATACATCGGTTTCCAGCCGACTTGTCTCCAAGGGGTATATTGCTGTCTCGAGCACCGTATGAACTTCTCCTGTGAGGAAATTTTCGAATCCAACGCTAAAATGATTATTGATTGTAACGTTCAGGGCCTCCTAATGACGATGGAACACTTAAATTGCGTCAAGAATCAATACATCGTAGTCCAGCCGACTTGTCTCCAAGGGTCTAATGCTGCCTCGGGCACCTTATGGTCTTTCTCTTGTAAGTCTAAATTTTCGAATCCGACGCAAAAATGATAGTTATATGTAACGTTCAGGGCCTCCTAATGACGATGGAACTCTCAAATTGCGTCGAGATTCAATACATCGTCCTCCAGCCGACTTGTCTCCAAGGGTCTATTGCTGCCTCAGGCACCTTATGGTCGTTCTCCTGTGAGTCTAGATTTTCGAGTCCGACGCAAAAATGATAGTTAACTGTAACGTTCAGGGCCTCCTAATGCCGATGGAACACTCAAATTGCGTCGAGATTCAATACATCGGCCTCCAGCCGACTTGTCTCCAAGGGTCTATTGCTGCCTCGGGCACCTTATGGTCGTTCTCCTGTGAGTTTAGATTATCGAACCCGACGCAAAAATGATAGTTAATTGTAACGTTCAGGGCCTCCTAATGCCGATGGAACACTCAAATTGCGTCTCGATTCAATACACCGGCCTCCTGCCGACTTGTCTCCAAGGGTCTATTGCAGCTGCGGGCACCATATGATCCTTCTCCTGTGAGTCTAGATTTTCGAATCCGACGCTAAAATGATAGTTAATTGTAACGTTCAGGACCTCCAAATGACGATAGAAGACTCAAATTGCGTCGAGATTCAATACATCGTCCTCCAGCCGATTTGTCTCCAAGGGGATATTGCTGCCTCGGGCACCAAATGGTCCGTCTGCTGTGAGTCTAGATTTTCGAATCCGACGCAAAAATGATAGTGAATTGTAACGTTCATGGCCTTCTAAAGACGATGGAACACTCAAATTGGGTCGAGATTCAATACATCGGCCTCCAGCCGACTTGTCTCCAAGGGTCTATTGCTGCCTCGGGCACCTTATGGTCGTTCTCCTGTGAGTTTAGATTATCGAATCCGACGCAAAAATGATAGTTAACTGTAACGTTCAGGGCCTCCTAATGACGATGGAACACTCAAATTGCGTCAGGAATCGATACATCGGTTTCCAGCCGACTTGTCTCCAAGGGTCTATTGCTGCCTCGGGCACCTTATGGTCGTTCTCCTGTGAGTCTAGATTTTCGAATCCGACGCAAAAATGATAGTTAATTGTAACGTTTAGGGCCTCCTAATGACGATGGAACACTCAAATTGCGTCGATATTCAATACATCGGCCTCCAGTCGATTTGTCTCCAAGGGGTATATTGCTGTCTCGAGCACCGTACGAACTTCTCCTGTGAGTAGATTTTCGAATCCGACGCTAAAATGATAGTGAATTGTAACGATCAGGGCCTTGTAATGACGATCGAACACTCAAATTGCGTCGAGATTCAATACATCGGCTTCAAGCCGACTTGTCTCCAAGGGTCTGTTGCTGCCTCGGGCACCTTATGGTCGTTCTCCTGTGAGTTTAGATTATCGAATCCGACGCGAAACTGATAGTTAATTGTAACGTTCAGGGCCTCCTAATGACGATGGGACACTCAAATTGCGTCTAGATTCAATACATCGTCCTCCAGCCGACTTGTCTCCAAGGGTCTAATGCTGCCTCGGGCACCTTATGGTCGTTCTCTTGTAAGTCTAGATTTTCGAATCCGACGCAAAAATGATAGTTAATTGTAACGTTCAGGGACTCCTAAAGACGATGGAACACTCAAATTGCGTCGATATTCAATACATCGACCTCCAGTCGATTTGTCTCCAAGGGGTATATTGCTGTCTCGAGCACCGTATGAACTTCTCCTGTGAGTAGATTTTTGAATCCGACGCTAAAATGATAGTTAATTGTAACGTTCAGGGCCTTGTAATGACGATGGAACACTCAAATTGCGTCGAGATTCAATACATCGACCTCCAGCCGACTTGTCTCCAAGGGGATATTGCTGCCTCGGGCTCCATGTGGACCGTCTCCTGTGAGTCTAGATTTTCGAATCCGACGCGAAACTGATAGTTAATTGTAACGTTCAGGGCCTCCTAATGACGATGGAACACTCAAATTGCGTCGAGATTCAATACATCGGCCTCCAGCCGACTTGTCTCCAAGGGTCTGTTGTGCCTCGGGCACCTTATGGTCGTTCTCCTGTGAGTTTAGATTATCGAATCCGACGCAAAAATGATAGTTAATTGTAACGTTCAGGGCCTCCTAATGACGATGGAACACTCAAATTGCGTCGATATTCAATACATCGGCCTCCAGTCGACTTGTCTCCAAGGGGATATTGCTGTCTCGGGCACAATATGATCCTTCTCCTGTGAGTCTAGATTTTTGAATCCGACGCAAAAATGATGGTTAATTATAACGTTCTGGGCCTTCTAATGACGATGGAACACTCAAATTGCAGTCGAGATTCAATACATCGGCCTTCAGTCGACTTGGCTCCAAGGGTCTATTGCTGCCTCGGGCACCTTATGGTCGTTCTCCTGTGAGTCTAGATTTTCGAATCCGACACAAAAATGATAGCTAATTGTAAGGTTCAGGGCCTTCTAATGACGATGGAACACTCAAATTGCGTCGAGATTCAATACATCGGCCTCCAGCCGACTTGTCTCCAAGGGTCTGTTGCTGCCTCGGGCACCTTATGGTCGTTCTCCTGTGAGTTTGGATTTTCGAATCCGACGAAAAACTGATAGTTAATTGTAACATTCAGGGCCTCCTAATGACGATGGAACACTCAAATTGCGTCGCGATCCAATACATCGTCCTCCAGCCGACTTGTCTCCAAGGGTCTGATGCTGCCTCGGGCACCTTATGGTCGCTCTCTTGTAAGTCTAGATTTTCGAATCCGACGCAAAACTGATAGTTCATTATAACGTTCAGGGCGACCTAATGACGATGGTACACTCAAATTGCGTCGATATTCAATACATCGGCCTCCAGTCGATTTGTCTCCATGGGGTATATTGCTGTCTCGAGCACCGTATGAACTTCTCCTGTGAGTATATTTTCGAATCCGACGCTAAAATGATTGTTAATTGTAACGTTCAGGGCCTCCTAATGACGATGGAACACTCAAATTGCGTCAAGAATCAATACATCGGTTTCCAGCCGACTTGTCTCCAAGGGTCTACTGCTGCCTCGCGCACCTTTAGGTCGTTCTCCTGTGAGACTAGATTTTCGAATCCGACGCATAAATGATAGTTAATTGTAACGTTCAGTTAATCCTAAAGACGAAGGAACACTCAAATTGCGTGGGGAGTCAATACATCGACCTCCAGTCGACTTGCATCCAAGGGGATATTGCAGTCTCGGGCACAATATGATCCTCCTCCTGTGAGTCTAGATTTTTGAATCCGACGCAAAAATGATAGTTAATTATAACGTTCTGGGCCTTCTAATGACGATGGAACACTCAAATTGCGTCGAGATTCAATACATCGGCCTCCAGTCGACTTAGCTCCAAGGGTCTATTGCTGCCTCGGGCACCTTATGGTCGTTCTCCTGTGAGTCTAGATTTTCGAATCCGACACAAAAATGATAGCTAATTGTAAGGTTCAGGGCCTTCTAATGACGATGGAACACTCAAATTGCGTCGAGATTCAATACATCGGCCTCCAGCCCACTTGTCTCCAAGGGTCTGTTGCTGCCTCGGGCACCTTATGGTCGTTCTCCTGTGAGTTTAGATTTTCGAATCCGACGCGAAACTGATATTTAATTGTAACGTTCAGGGACTCCTAAAGACGATGGAACACTCAAATTGCGTCGATATTCAATACATCGGCCTCCAGTCGATTTGTCTCCAAGGGGTATATTGCTGTCTCGAGCACCGTATGAACTTCTCCTGAGAGTAGATTTTCGAGTCCGACGCTAAAATGATAGTTAATTGTAACGTTCTGGGCCTTCTAATGACGATGGAACACTCAAATTGCGTCGAGATTCAATACATCGTCCTCCAGCCGACTTGTCTCCAAGGGTCTAATGCTGCCTCGGGCACCTTATGGTCGTTCTCTTGTAAGTCTAAATTTTCGAATCCGACGCAAAAATGACAGTTATATGTAATGTTCAGGACCTCCTAATGACGATGGAACTCTCAAATTGCGTCGAGATTCAATACATCGTCCTCCAGACGACTTGTCTCCAAGGGTCTATTGCTGCCTCAGGCACCTTATTGTCGTTCTCCTGTGAGTCTAGATTTTCGAATCCGACGCAAAAATGATAGTTATCTGTAACGTTCAGGGCCTCCTAATGCCGATGGAACACTCAAATTGCGTCGAGATTCAATACATCGGCCTCCAGCCGACTTGTCTCCAAGGGTCTATAACTGCCTCGGGCACCTTATGGTCGTTCTCCTGTGAGTTTAAATTATCGAATCCGACGAAAAAATGATAGTTAATTGTAACGTTCAGGGCCTCCTAATGCCGATGGAACACTCAAATTGCGTCTTGATTCAATACATCGGCCTCCAGCCGATTTGTCTCCAAGGGTCTATTGCTCCCGCGGGCACCATATGATCCTTCTCCTGTGAGTCTAGATTTTCGAATCCGACGCAAAAATGTTAGTTAATTGTAAGGTTCAGGGCCTCTTAATGCCGATGGAACACTCAAATTGCGTCGAGATTCAATACATCGGCCTCCAGCCGACTTGTCTCCAAGGGTCTATTGCTGCCTTGAGTACCTTATGGTCCGTCTCCGGTGATTCTACGTTTTCGAATCCGACGCAAAACTCATAGTTAATTGTAACGTTCAGGGCCTCCTATTGGCGATGGAACACTCAAATTGCGTCGCGATCCAATACATCGACGTCCAGCCGACTTGTCTCCAAGGGTCTATTGCTGCCTCGGGCACCTAAAGGTCGTTCTCCTGTGAGTCTAGATTTTCAAATCCGACGCAAAAATGATAGTGAATTGTAACGTTCAGGGCCTTCTAAAGACGATGGAACACTCAAATTGGGTCGAGATTCAATACATCGGCCTCCAGCCGACTTGTCTCCAAGGGTCTATTGCTGCCTCGGGCACCTTATGGTCGTTCTCCTGTGAGTTTAGATTATCGAATCCGACGCGAAACTGATAGTTAATTGTAACGTTCAGGGCCTCCTAATGACGATGGGACACTCCAATTGCGTCGAGATTCAATACATCGTCCTCCAGCCGACTTCTCTCCAAGGGTCTAATGCTGCCTCGGGCACCTTATGGTCGTTCTCTTGTAAGTCTAGATTTTCGAATCGGACGCAAAAATGATAGTTAATTGTAACTTTCAGGGACTCCTAAAGACGATGGAACACTCAAATTGCGTCGATATTCAATACATCGACCTCCAGTCGATTTGTCTCCAAGGGGTATCTTGCTGTCTCGAGCACCGTATGAACTTCTCCTGTGAGTAGATTTTCGAATCCGACGCTAAAATGGTAGTTAATTGTAACGTTCAGGGCCTTGTAATGACGATGGAACACTCAATTTGCGTCGAGATTCAATACATCGACCTCCAGCCGACTTGTCTCCAAGGGGATATTGCTGCCTCGGGCTCCATGTGGTCCGTCTCCTGTGAGTCTAGATTTTCGAATCCGACGCGAAACTGATAGTTAATTGTAACGTTCAGGGCCTCCTAATGACGATGGAACACTCAAATTGCGTCGAGATTCAATACATCGTCCTCCAGCCGACTTGTCTCCAAGGGGATATTGCTGTCTCGGGCACAATATGACCCTTCTCCTGTGGGTCTAGATTTTCGAAAACGACGCAAAATTGATAGTGAATTGTAACGTTCAGCGCCTTCTAATTACGATCGAAGACTCAAATTGCGACGAGATTCAATACATCGTCCTCCAGCCGATTTGTCTCCAAGGGGATATTGCTGCCTCGGGCACCAAATGGTCCGTCTGCTGTGAGTCTAGATTTTCGAATCCGACGAAAAACTGATAGTTAATTGTAACATTCAGGGCCTCCTAAAGACGATGGAACACTCAAATTGCGTCGCGATCCAATACATCGTCCTCCAGCCGACTTGTCTCCAAGGGTCTAATGCTGCTTCGGGCACCTTATGGTCGCTCTCTTGTAAGTCTAGATTTTCGAATCCGACGCAAAACTGATAGTTCATTATAACGTTCAGGGCGACCTAATGACGATGGTACACTCAAATTGCGTCGATATTCAATACATCGGCCTCCAGTCGATTTGTCTCCATGGGGTATATTGCGGTCTCGAGCACCGTATGAACTTCTCCTGTGAGTAGATTTTCGAATCCGACGCTAAAATGATTGTTAATTGTAACGTTCAGGGCCTCCTAATGACGATGGAACACTCAAATTGCGTCAAGAATCAATACATCGGTTTCCAGCCGACTTGTCTCCAAGGGTCTATTGCTGCCTCGGGCACCTTTGGGTCGTTCTCCTGTGAGACTAGATTTTCGAATCCGACGCATAAATGATAGTTAATTGTAACGTTCAGTTACTCGTAAAGACGAAGGAACACTCAAATTGCGTGGAGAGTCAATACATCGACCTCCAGTCGACTTGTCTCCAAGGGTCTATTGCTGCCTCGGGCACCTAATGGTCGTTCTCCTGTGAGTCTAGATTTTCGAATCCGACGCAAAAATGATAGTGAATTGTATCGTTCAGGGCCTTCTAAAGACGATGGAACACTCAAATTCGGTCGAGATTCAATACATCGGCCTCCAGCCGACTTGTCTCCAAGGGTCTATTGCTGCCTCGGGCACCTTATGGTCGTTCTCCTGTGAGTTTAGATTATCGAATCCGACGCAAAAATGATAGTTAACTGTAACGTTCAGGGCCTTGTAATGACGATCGAACACTCAAATTGCGTCGAGATTCAATACATCGGCCTCCAGCCGACTAGTCTCCAAGGGTCTGTTGCTGCCTCGGGCACCTTATGGTCGTTCTCCTGTGAGTTTAGATTATCGAATCCGACGCGAAACTGATAGTTAATTGTAACGTTCAGGGCCTCCTAATGACGATGGGACACTCAAATTGCGTCGAGATTCAATACATCGTCCTCCAGCCGACTTGTCTCCAAGGGTCTAATGCTGCCTCGGGCACCTTATGGTCGTTCTCTTGTAAGTCTAGATTTTCGAATCGGACGCAAAAATGATAGTTAATTGTAACGTTCAGGGACTCCTAAAGACGATGGAACACTCAAATTGCGTCGATATTCAATACATCGACCTCCAGTCGATTTGTCTCCAAGGGGTATATTGCTGTCTCGAGCACCGTATGAACTTCTCCTGTGAGTAGATTTTCGAATCCGACGCTAAAATGATAGTTAATTGTAACGTTCAGGGCCTTGTAATGACGATGGAACACTCAAATTGCGTCGAGATTCAATACATCGACCTCCAGCCGACTTGTCTCCAAGGGGATATTGCTGCCTCGGGCTCCATGTGGTCCGTCTCCTGTGAGTCTAGATTTTCGAATCCGACGCGAAACTGATAGTTAATTGTAACGTTCAGGGCCTCCTAATGACAATGGAACACTCAAATTGCGTCGATATTCAATACATCGGCCTAAAGTCGATATGTCTCCAAGGGGTATATTGCTGTCTCGAGCACCGTATGAACTTCTCCTGTGAGTAGATTTTCGAATCGGACGCTAAAATGATAGTTAATTGTAACGTTCAGGGACTCCTAATGACGATGGAACACTTAAATTGCGTCAAGAATCAATACATCGGTTTCCAGCCGACTTGTCTCCAAGGGTCTATTGCTGCCTCGGGCACCTTTGGGTCGTTCTCCTGTGAGACTAGATTTTCGAATCCGACGCATAAATGATAGTTAATTGTAACGTTCAGTTACTCCTAAAGACGAAGGAACACTCAAATTGCGTGGAGAGTCAATACATCGAGCTCCAGTCGACTTGTATCCAAGGGGATATTGCAGTCTCGGGCACAATATGATCCTTCGCCTGTGAGTCTAGATCTTCGAATCCGACGCAAAAATGATAGTGAATAGTAACGTTCAGCGCCTCCTAATGACGATAGAATACTCAAATTGCGTCGAGATTCAATACATCGTCCTCCAGCCGATTTGTCTCCAAGGGGATATTGCTGCCTCGGGCACCAAATGGTCCGTCTGCTGTGAGTCTAGATTTTCGAATCCGACGAAAAACTGATAGTTAATTGTAACATTCAGGGCCTCCTAATGACGATGGAACACTCAAATTGCGTCGCGATCCAATACATCGTCCTCCAGCCGACTTGTCTCCAAGGGTCTAATGCTGCCTCGGGCACCTTATGGTCGCTCTCTTGTAAGTCTAGATTTTCGAATCCGACGCAAAACTGATAGTTCATTATAACGTTCAGGGCGACCTAATGACGATGGTACACTCAAATTACGTCGATATTCAATACATCGGCCTCCAGTCGATTTGTCTCCATGTGGTATATTGCTGTCTCGAGCACCGTATGAACTTCTCCTGTGAGTAGATTTTCGAATCCGACGCTAAAATGATTGTTAATTGAAACGTTCAGGGCCTCCTAATGACGATGGAACACTCAAATTGCGTCAAGAATCAATACATCGGTTTCCAGCCGACTTGTCTCCAAGGGTCTATTGCTGCCTCGGGCACCTTTTGGTCGTTCTCCCGTGAGACTAGATTTTCGAATCCGACGCATAAATGATAGTTAATTGCAACGTTCAGTTACTCCTAAAGACGAAGGAACACTCAAATTGCGTGGAGAGTCAATACATCGACCTTCAGTCGACTTGTCTCCAAGGGTCTATTGCTGCCTCGGGCACCTAATGGTCGTTCTCCTGTGAGTCTAGATTTTCGAATCCGACGCAAAAATGATAGTGAATTGTAACGTTCAGGGCCTTCTAAAGACGATGGAACACTCAAATTCGGTCGAGATTCAATACATCGGCCTCCAGCCGACTTGTCTCCAAGGGTCTATTGCTGCCTCGGGCACCTTATGGTCGTTCTCCTGTGAGTTTAGATTATCGAATCCGACGCAAAAATGATAGTTAACTGTAACGTTCAGGGCCTTGTAATGACGATCGAACACTCAAATTGCGTCGAGATTCAATACATCGGCCTCCAGCCGACTTGTCTCCAAGGGTCTGTTGCTGCCTCCCTGGGCACCTTATGGTCGTTCTCCTGTGAGTTTAGATTATCGAATCCGACGCGAAACTGATAGTTAATTGTAACGTTCAGGGCCTCCTAATGACGATGGGACACTCAAATTGCGTCGAGATTCAATACATCGTCCTCCAGCCGACTTGTCTCCAAGGGTCTAATGCTGCCTCGGGCACCTTATGGTCGTTCTCTTGTAAGCCTAGATTTTCGAATCGGACGCAAAAATGATAGTTAATTGTAACGTTCAGGGACTCCTAAAGACGATGGAACACTCATATTTGCGTCGATATTCAATACATCGACCTCCAGTCGATTTGTCTCCAAGGGGTATATTGCTGTCTCGAGCACCGTATGAACTTCTCCTGTGAGTAGATTTTCGAATCCGACGCTAAAATGATAGTTAATTGTAACGTTCAGGGCCTTGTAATGACGATGGAACACTCAAATTGCGTCGAGATTCAATACATCGACCTCCAGCCGACTTGTCTCCAAGGGGATATTGCTGCCTCGGGCTCCATGTGGTCCGTCTCCTGTGAGTCTAGATTTTCGAATCCGACGCGAAACTGATAGTTAATTGTAACGTTCAGGGCCTCCTAATGACGATGGAACACTCAAATTGCGTCGATATTCAATACATCGGCCTAAAGTCGATTTGTCTCCAAGGGGTATATTGCTGTCTCGAGCACCGTATGAACTTCTCCTGTGAGTAGATTTTCGAATCGGACGCAAAAATGATAGTGAATAGTAACGTTCAGGGCCTTGTAATGACGATCGAACACTCAAATTGCGTCGAGATTCAATACATCGGCCTCCAGCCGACTTGTCTCCAAGGGTCTGTTGCTGCCTCGGGCACCTTATGGTCGTTCTCCTGTGAGTTGAGATTATCGAATCCGACGCGAAACTGATAGTTAATTGTAACCTTCAGGGCCTCCTAATGACGATGGGACACTCAAATTGCGTCGAGATTCAATACATCGTCCTCCAGCCGACTTGTCTCCTAGGGTCTAATGCTGCCTCGGGCACCTCATGGTCGTTCTCTTGTAAGTCTAGATTTTCGAATCGGACGCAAAAATGATAGTTAATTGTAACGTTCAGGGACTCCTAAAGACGATGGGACACTCAAATTGCGTCGATATTCAATACATCGGCCTCCAGTCGATTTGTCTCCAAGGTGTATATTGCTGTCTCGAGCACCGTATGAACTTCTCCTGTGAGTAGATATTCGAATCCGACGCTAAAATGATAGTTAATTGTAACGTTCAGGGACTCCTAATGACGATGGAACACTTAAATTGCGTCGAGAATCAATACATCGGTTTCCAGCCGACTTGTCTCTAAGGGTCTATTGCTGCCTCGGGCACCTTTGGGTCGTTCTCCTGTGAGACTAGATTTTCGAATCCGACGCATAAATGATAGTTAATTGTAACGTTCAGTTACTCCTAAAGACGAAGGAACACTCAAATTGCGTGGAGAGTCAATACATCGAGCTCCAGTCGACTTGAATCCAAGGGGATATTGCAGTCTCGGGCACAATATGATCCTTCTCCTGTGAGTCTAGATTTTCGAATCCGACGCAAAAATGATAGTGAATTGTAACGTTCAGCGCCTCCTAATGACGATAGAAGACTCAAATTGCGTCGAGATTCAATACATCGTCCTCCAGCCGATTTGTCTCCAAGGGGATATTGCTGCCTCGGGCACCAAATGGTCCGTCTGCTGTGAGTCTAGATTTTCGAATCCGACGAAAAACTGATAGTTAATTGTAACATTCAGGGCCTCCTAATGACGATGGAACACTCAAATTGCGTCGCGATCCAATACATCGTCCTCCAGCCGACTTGTCTCCAAGGGTCTAATGCTGCCTCGGGCACCTTATGGTCGCTCTCTTGTAAGTCCAGATTTTCGAATCCGACGCAAAACTGATAGTTCATTATAACGTTCAGGGCGACCTAATGACGATGGTACACTCAAATTACGTCGATATTCAATACATCGGCCTCCAGTCGATTTGTCTCCACGTGGTATATTGCTGTCTCGAGCACCGTATGAACTTCTCCTGTGAGTAGATTTTCGAATCCGACGCTAAAATGATTGTTAATTGTAACGTTCAGGGCCTCCTAATGACGATGGAACACTCAAATTGCGCCAAGAATCAATACATCGGTTTCCAGCCGACTTGTCTCCAAGGGTCTATTGCTGCCTCGGGCACCTTATGGTCGTTCTCCTGTGAGTCTAGATTTTCGAATCCGACGCAAAAATGATAGTTAATTGTAACGTTTAGGGCCTCCTAATGACGATGGAACACTCAAATTGCGTCGATATTCAATACATCGGCCTCCAGTCGATTTGTCTCCAAGGGGTATATTGCTGTCTCGAGCACCGTATGAACTTCTCCTGTGAGTAGATTTTCGAATCGGACGCAAAAATGATAGTGAATAGTAACGTTCAGGGCCTTGTAATGTCGATCGAACACTCAAATTGCGTCGAGATTCAATACATCGTCCTCCAGCCGACTTGTCTCCTAGGGTCTAATGCTGCCTCGGGCACCTTATGGTCGTTCTCTTGTAAGTCTAGATTTTCGAATCGGACGCAAAAATGATAGTTAATTGTATTGTTCAGGGACTCCTAAAGACGATGGAACACTCAAATTGCGTCGAGATTCAATACATCGACCTCCAGCCGACTTGTCTCCAAGGGGATATTGCTGCCTCGGGCTTCATGTGGTCCGTCTCCTGTGAGTCTAGATTTTCGAATCCGACGCGAAACTGATAGTTAATTGTAACGTTCAGGGCCTCCTAATGACGATGGGACACTCAAATTGCGTCGAGATTCAATACATCGTCCTCCAGCCGATTTGTCTCCAAGGGGATATTGCTGCCTCGGGCACCAAATGGTCCGTCTGCTGTGAGTCTAGATTTTCGGATCCGACGAAAAACTAATAGTTAATTGTAACATTCAGGGCCTCCTAACGACGATGGAACACTCAAAGTGCGTCGCGATCCAATACATCGTCCTCCAGCCGACTTGTCTCCAAGGGTCTAATGCTTCCTCGGGCACCTTATGGTCACTCTCTTGTAAGTCTAGATTTTCGAATCCGACGCAAAACTGATAGTTCATTATAACGTTCAGGACGACCTAATGACGATGGTACACTCAAATTGCATCGATATTCAATACATCGGCCTCCAGTCGATTTGTCTCCATGGGGTATATTGCTGTCTCGAGCACCGTATGAACTTCTCCTGTGAGTAGATTTTCGAATCCGACGCAAAAATGATAGTGAATTGTAACGTTCAGCGACTCCTAATGACGATAGAAAACTCAAATTGCGTCGAGATTTAATACATCGTCCTAAAGCCGATTTGTCTCCAAGGCGATATTGCTGCCTCGGGCACCAAATGGTCCGTCTGCTGTGAGTCTAGATTTTCGAATCCGACAAAAAACTGATAGTTAATTGTAACATTCAGGGCCTCCTAATGACGATGGAACACTCAACTTGCGTCGCGATCCAATACATCGTCCTTCAGCCGACTTGTCTCCAAGGGTCTAATGCTTCCTCGGGCACCTTATGGTCACTCTCTTGTAAGTCTAGATTTTCGAATCCGACGCAAAACTGATAGTTCATTATAACGTTCAGGACGACCTAATGACGATGGTACACTCAAATTGCATCGATATTCAATACATCGGCCTCCAGTCGATTTGTCTCCATGGGGTATATTGCTGTCTCGAGCACCGTATGAACTTCTCCTGTGAGTAGATTTTCGAATCCGACGCTAAAATGATTGTTAACTGTAACGTTCAGGGCGACCTAATGACGATGGTACACTCAAATTGCGTCGATATTCAATACATCGGCCTCCAGTCGATTTGTCTCCATGGGGTATATTGCTGTCTCGAGCACCGTATGAACTTCTCCTGTGAGTAGATTTTCGAATTCGACGCTAAAATGATTGTTAATTGTAACGTTCAGTTACTCCTAAAGACGAAGGAACACTCAAATTGCGTGGAGAGTCAATACATCGACCTCCAGTCGACTTGTATCCAAGGGGATATTGCAGTCTCGGGCACAATATGATCCTTCTCCTGTGAGTCTAGATTTTCCAATCCGACGCAAAAAAGATAGTGAATTGTAACGCTCAGCGCCTCCTAATGACGATAGAAGACTCAAATTGCGTCGAGATTCAATACATCGTCCTCCAGCCGATTTGTCTCCAAGGGGATATTGCTGCCTCGGGCACCAAATGGTCCGTCTGCTGTGAGTCTAGATTTTCGAATCCGACGAAAAACTGATAGTTAATTGTAACATTCAGGGCCTCCTAATGACGATGGATCACTCAAATTGCGTCGCGATCCAATACATCGTCCTCCAGCTGATTTGTCTCCAAGGGGATATTGCTGCCTCGTGCACCTTACGGTCGTTCTCCTGTGAGTCTAGATTTTCGAATCCGACGCAAAAATGATAGTTTATTGTAACGTTCTGGGCCTTCTAATGACGATGGAACACTCAAATTGCGTCGAGATTCAATACATCGGCCTCCAGCCGACTTGGCTCCAAGGATCTATTGCTGCCTCGGGCACCTTATGGTCGTTCCCTGTGGGTCTAGATTTTCGAATCCGACACAAAAATGATAGCTAATTGTAACGTTCAGGGCCTTCTAATGACGATGGAACACACAAATTGCGTCGAGATTCAATATATCGGCCTCCAGCCGACTTGTCTCCAAGGGTCTGTTGCTGCCTCGGGCACCTTATGGTCGTTCTCCTGTGAGTTTAGATTTTCGAATCCGACGCGAAACTGATATTTAGTTGTAACGTTAAGGGACTCCTAAAGACGATGGAACACTCAAATTGCGTCGATATTCAATACATCGGCCTCCAGTCGATTTGTCTCCAAGGGGTATATTGCTGTCTCGAGCACCGTATGAACTTCTCCTGTGAGTAGATTTTCGAATCCGACGCTAAAATGAAAGTTAATTGTAACGTTCAGGGCCTTGTAATGACGATGGAACACTCAAATTGCGTCGAGATTCAATACATCGGCCTCCAGCCGACTTGTCTCCAAGGGTCTGTTGCTGCCTCAGGCACCTTATGGTCGTTCTCCTGTGAGTTTAGATTATCGAATCCGACGCAAAAATGATAGTTAATTGTTACGTTTAGGACCTTCTAATGACGATGGAACACTCAAATTGCGTCAAGAATCAATACATCGGTTTCCAGCCGACTTGTCTCCAAGGGTCTATTGCTGCCTCGGGCACCTTATGGTCTTTCTCCTGTGAGTCTAGAGTTTCGAATCCGACGCATAAATGATAGTTAATTGTAACGTTCAAGGACTCCTACAGACGATGGAACACTCAAATTGCGTTGAGAGTCAATACATCGGTTTCCAGCCGACTTCTCTCCAAGGGGTATATTGCTGTCTCGAGCACCGTATGAACTTCTCATGTGAGTAGATTTTCGAATCCAACGCTAAAGTGAATGTTAATTGTAACGTTCAGGGCCTCCGAATGACGATGGAACACTTAAATTGCGTCAAGAATCAATACATCGTCCTCCAGCCGACTTGTCTCCAAGGGTCTAATGCTGCCTCGGGCACCTTATGGTCGTTCTCTTGTAAGTCTAGATTTTCGAATCCGACGCAAAAATGATAGTTATATGTAACGTTCAGGGCCTCCTAGTGACGATGGAACTCTCAAATTGCGTCGAGATTCTATACATCGTCCTCCAGCCGACTTGCCTTCAAGGGTCTATTGCTGCCTCGGGCACCTTATGGTCGTTCTCCTGTGAGTCTAGATTTTCGAATCCGACGCAAAAATGATAGTTAACTGTAACGTTCAGGGCCTCCTAATGCCAATGGAACACTCAAATTGCGTCGAGATTCAATACATCGGCCTCCAGCCGACTTGTCTCCAAGGGTCTATTGCTGCCTCGGGCACCTTAAGGTCGTTCTCCTGTGAGTTTAGATTATCGAATCCGACGCAAAAATGATAGTTAATTGTAACGTTCAGGGCGTCCTAATGCCGATGGAACACTCAAATTGCGTCGAGATTTAATACATCGGCCTCCAGCCGACTTGTATCCAATGGCCTATTGCTGCCGCGGACACCATATGATCCTTCTCCTGTGAGTCTAGATTTTCGAATCCGACGCAAAATAGATAGTTAATTGTAACGTTCAGGACCTCCTAATGACGATAGAGGACTCAAATTACGTCGAGATTCAATACATCGTCCTCCAGCCGATTTGTCTCCAAGGGGATATTGCTGCCTCGGGCACCAAATGGTCCGTCTGCTGTGAGTCTAGATTTTCGAATGCGACGAAAGACTGATAGTTAATTGTAACATTTAGGGCCTCCTAATGACGATAGTACACTCAAATTGCGTCGCGATCCAATACATCGACCTCCAGCCGACTTGTCTCCAAGGGTCTATTGCTGCCTCGGGCACCTAATGGTCGTTCTCCTGTGAGTCTAAAGTTTCGAATCCGACGCAAAAATGACAGTGAATTGCAACGTTCAGGGCCTTCTAAAGACGATGGAACACTCAAATTGAGTCGAGATTCAATACATCGGCCTCCAGCCGACTTGTCTCCAAGGGTCTATTGCTGCCTCGGGCACCTTATGGTCATTCTCCTGTGAGTTTAGATTTTCGAATCCGACGCAAAAATGATAGTTAACTGTGACGTTCAGGGCCTCCTAATGACGATGGAACACTCAAATTGCGTCAAGAATCAATACATCGGTTTCCGGCCGACTTGTCTCCATGTGTCTATTGCTGCCTCGGGCACCTTATGGTCGTTCTCCTGTGAGTCTAGATTTTCGAAACCGTCGCAAAAATGATAGTTAACTGTACCGTTCAGGGCCTCCTAATGCCGATGGAACACTCAAATTGCGTCGAGATTCAATACATCGGCCTCTAGCCGACTTGTCTCCAAGGGTCTAATGCTGCCTCGGGCACCTTATGGTCTTTCTCCTGTGAGTTTAGATTATCGAATCCGACGCGAAAATGATAGTTGATTGTAAAGTTCAGAGCGACCTAATGACGATGGAACACTCAAATTGCGTCGATATTCAATACATCGGCCTCCAGTCGATTTGTCTCCAAGGGGTATATTGCTGTCTCGAGCACCGTATGAACTTCTCCTGTGAATAGATTTTCGAATCCGACGCGAAACTGATAGTTAATTGTAAGGTTTAGGGCCTCCTAATGACGATGGAACACTCAAGTTGCGTCGAGATTCAATACATCGGCCTCCAGCCGACTTGTATCCAAGGGGATTTTGCTGCATCGGGCACCTTATGGTCCGTCTCCAGTGAGTCTAGATTTTCGAATCCGACGAAAAACTGATAGTTAACTGTACCGTTCAGGGCCTCCTAATGCCGATGGAACACTCAAATTGCGTCGAGATTCAATACATCGGCCTCTAGCCGACTTGTCTCCAAGGGTCTAATGCTGCCTCGGGCACCTTATGGTCTTTCTTTTGTAAGTCTAGATTTTCGAAACCGACGCCAAAATGATAGTTAATTGTAACGTTCAGGGCCTCTTAATGACGATGGAACTCTCAAATTGCGTCGAGATTCAATACATCGTCCTACAGCCGACTTGTCTCCAAGGGTCTATTGCTGCCTCGGGCACCTTATGGTCGTTCTCCTGTGAGTCGAGATTTTCGAATCCGACGCAAAAATGATAGTTAATTGTAACGTTCAGGGCCTTGTAATGACGATGGAACACTCAAATTGCGTCGAGATTCAATACATCGTCCTCCAGCCGATTAGTCTCCAAGGGTCTGTTGCTGCCTCGGGCACCTTATGGTCGTTCTCCTGTGAGATTAGATTATCGAATCCGACGCAAAAATGATAGTTAGTTGTAACGTTTAGGGCCTCCTAATGACGATGGAACACTCAAATTGCGTCGATATTCAATACATCGGCCTCCAGTCGATTTGTCTCCAAGGGGTATGTTGCTGTCTCGAGCACCGTATGAACTTCTCCTGTGAGTAGATTTTCGAATCCGACGCTAAAATGATAGTGAATTGTAACGTTCAGGGCCTTGTAATGACGATCGAACACTCAAATTGCGTCGAGATTCAATACATCGGCCTCCAGCCGACTTGTCTCCAAATGTCTGTTGCTGCCTCGGGCACCTTATGGTCGTTCTCCTGTGAGTTTAGATTATCGAATCCGACGCGAAACTGATAGTTAATTGTAACGTTCAGGGCCTTGTAATGACGATGGAACACTCAAATTGCGTCGAGATTCAATACATCGGCCTCCAGCCGACATGTCTCCAAGGGGATATTGCAGGTCTCGGGCACCTTATGATCCTTCTCCTGTGAGTCTAGATTTTCGAATCCGACGCAAAAATGATAGTGAATAGTAACGTTCAGAGCCTCCTATTGGCGATGGAACTCTCCAATTGCGTCGAGATTCAATACATCGTACTCCAGCCGACTTGTCTCCAAGGGTCTATTGCTGCCTCGGGCACCTTGTGGTCGTTCTCCCGTGAGTCTAGATTTTCGAATCCGACGCAAAAATGATAGTTAATTTTAACGTTCAGGGCCTTGTAATGACGATGGAACACTCAAATTGCGTCGAGATTCAATACATCGGCCTCCAGCCGACTTGTCTCCAAGGGTCTAATGCTGCCTCGGGCAACTTATGGTCGTTCTCCTGTGAGTTTAGATTATCGAATCCGACACAAAAATGATAGTTAATTGTAACGTTCAGGGCGACTTAATGACGATGGAACACTCAAATTGCGTCGATATTCAATACATCGGCCTCCAGTCGATTTGTCTCCAAGGGGTATATTGCTGTCTCGAGCACCGTATGAACTTCTCCTGTGAGTAAATTTTCGAATCCGACGCGAAACTGATAGTTAATTGTAACATTCAGGGCCTCCTAATGACGATGGAACACTCATTTTGCGTCGCGATCCAATACATCGTCCTCCAACCGAATTGTCTCCAAGGATCAATAGCTGCCACGGGCACCTTGTGATCGTTCTGCTGTGAGTCTAGATTTTCGAACCCGTTGCAAAACTGATTGTTAATTGTAACGTTCAGGGCCTTGTAATGACGATGGAACACTCAAATTGCGTCGAGATTCAATACATCGTCCTCCAGCCGACTTGTCTCCAAGGGTCTATTGCTGCCTCGGGCACCTTATAGTCGTTCTCCTGTGAGTCTAGATTTTCGAATCCGACGCAAAAATGATAGATAATTGTAACGTTCAGGGCCTCCTATTGGCGATGGAACACTCAAATTGCGTCGAGATTCTATACATCGTCCTCCAGCCGATTTGTCTCCAAGGGGATATTGCTGCCTCGGGCACCAAATGGTCCGTCTGCTGTGAGTCTAGATTTTCGAATCCGACGCTAAAATGATAGTTAACTGTAACGTTCAGGGCCTCCTAATGCCGATGGAACACTCAAATTGCGTCGAGATTCAATACATCGGCCTCCAGCCGACTTGTCTCCAAGGCTCTATTGCTGCCTCGGGCACCTTATGGTCGTTCTCCTGTGAGTTTAGCTTATCGAATCCGACGCAAAAATGATAGTTAATTGTAACGTTCAGGGCCTCCTAATGCCGATGGAACACTCAAATTGCGTCGAGATTCAATATATCGGCCTCCAGCCGACTTGTCTCCAAGGGTCTATTGCTGCCTCGGGGACCTTATGGTCGTTCTCCTGTGAGTTAAATTATCGAATCCGACGCAAAAATGATAGTGAATAGTAACGTTCAGGGCCTCCTAATGACGATGGAACACTCAAATTGCGTCGAGATTCAATACATCGGCCTCCAGCGGACTTGTCTCCAAGGGGATATTGCAGTCTCGGGCACCTTATGGTCGTTCTCCTGTGAGTTTAGATTCTCGAATCCGACGCAAAAATGATAGTTAATTGTAACGTTCAGGGCCTCCTAATGCCGATGGAACACTCAAATTGCGTCGAGATTCAATACATCGGCCTACAGCCGACTTGTCTCCTAGGGTCTATTGCTGCCTCGGGCACCTTACGGTCGTTCTCCTGTGAGTCTAGATTTTCGAATCCGACGCAAAAATGATAGTTTATTGTAACGTTCTGGGCCTTCTAATGACGATGGAACACTCAAATTGCGTCGAGATTCAATACATCGGCCTCCAGCCGACTTGGCTCCAAGGGTCTATTGCTGCCTCGGGCACCTTATGGTCGTTCCCTGTGGGTCTAGATTTTCGAATCCGACACAAAAATGATAGCTAATTGTAACGTTCAGGGCCTTCTAATGACGATGGAACACTCAAATTGCGTCGAGATTCAATATATCGGCCTCCAGCCGACTTGTCTCCAAGGGTCTGTTGCTGCCTCGGGCACCTTATGGTCGTTCTCCTGTGAGTTTAGATTTTCGAATCCGACGCGAAACTGATATTTAGTTGTAACGTTCAGGGACTCCTAAAGACGATGGAACACTCAAATTGCGTCGATATTCAATACATCGGCCTCCAGTCGATTTGTCTCCAAGGGGTATATTGCTGTCTCGAGCACCGTATGAACTTCTCCTGTGAGTAGATTTTCGAATCCGACGCTAAAATGAAAGTTAATTGTAACGTTCAGGGCCTTGTAAAGACGATGGAACACTCAAATTGCGTCGAGATTCAATACATCAGCCTCCAGCCGACTTGTCTCCAAGGGTCTGTTGCTGCCTCAGGCACCTTATGGTCGTTCTCCTGTGAGTTTAGATTATCGAATCCGACGCAAAAATGATAGTTAATTGTAACGTTTAGGACCTTCTAATGACGATGGAACACTCAAATTGCGTCAAGAATCAATACATCGGTTTCCAGCCGACTTGTCTCCAAGGGTCTATTGCTGCCTCGGGCACCTTATGGTCTTTCTCCTGTGAGTCTAGAGTTTCGAATCCGACGCATAAATGATAGTTAATTGTAACGTTCAAGGACTCCTACAGACGATGGAACACTCAAATTGTGTTGAGAGTCAATACATCGGTTTCCAGCCGACTTCTCTCCAAGGGGTATATTGCTGTCTCGAGCACCGTATGAACTTCTCCTGTGAGTAGATTTTCGAATCCAACGCTAAAATGAATGTTAATTGTAACGTTCAGGGCCTCCGAATGACGATGGAACTCTCAAATTGCGTCGAGATTCTATACATCGTCCTCCAGCCGACTTGTCTTCAAGGGTCTATTGCTGCCTCAGGCACCTTATGGTCGTTCTCCTGTGAGTCTAGATTTTCGAATCCGACGCAAAAATGATAGTTACCTGTAACGTTCAGGGCCTCCTAATGCCGATGGAACACTCAAATTGCGTCGAGATTCAATACATCGGCCTCCAGCCGACTTGTCTCGAAGGGTCTATTGCTGCCTCGGGCACCTTAAGGTCGTTCTCCTGTGAGTTTAGATTATCGAATCCGACGCAAAAATGATAGTTAATTGTAACGTTCAGGGCGTCCTAATGCCGATGGAACACTCAAATTGCGTCGAGATTCAATACATCGGCCTCCAGCCGACTTGTCTCCAAGGGCCTATTGCTGCCGCGGACACCATATGATCCTTCTCCTGTGAGTCTAGATTTTCGAATCCGACGCAAAATAGATAGTTAATTGTAACGTTCAGGACCTCCTAATGACGACAGAAGACTCAAATTACGTCGAGATTCAATACATCGTCCTCCAGCCGATTTGTCTCCAAGGGGATATTGCTGCCTCGGGCACCAAATGGTCCGTCTGCTGTGAGTCTAGATTTTCGAATGCGACGAAAGACTGATAGTTAATTGTAACATTTAGGGCCTCCTAATGACGATAGTACACTTAAATTGCGTCGCGATCCAATACATCGACCTCCAGCCGACCTGTCTCCAAGGGTCTATTGCTGCCTCGGGCACCTAATGGTCGTTCTCCTTTGAGTCTAAAGTTTCGAATCCGACGCAAAAATGACAGTGAATTGTAACGTTCAGGGCCTTCTAAAGACGATGGAACACTCAAATTGAGTCGAGATTCAATACATCGGCCTCCAACCGACTTGTCTCCATGGGTCTATTGCTGCCTCGGGCACCCTATGGTCATTCTCCTGTGAGTTTAGATTATCGAATCCGACGCAAAAATGATAGTTAACTGTGACGTTCAGGGCCTCCTAATGACGATGGAACACTCAAATTGCGTCAAGAATCAATACATCGGTTTCCGGCCGACTTGTCTCCAAGTGTCTATTGCTGCCTCGGGCACCTTATGGTCGTTCTCCTGTGAGTCTAGATTTTCGAATCCGTCGCAAAAATGATAGTTAATTGTAACGTTCAGGGCCTTCTAATGACGATGGAACACTCAAATTGCGTCGAGATTCAATACATCGACCTCCAGCCGACTTGTCTCCAAGGGGATATTGCAGCCTCGGGCTCCATGTGGTCCGTCTCCTGTGAGTCTAGATTTTCGAATCCGACGCAAAAATGATAGTGAATAGTAACGTTCAGGGCCTTGTAATGACGATGGAACACTCAAATTGCGTTGAGATTCAATACATCGGCCTCCAGCCGACTTGTCTCCAAGAGTCTAATGCTACCTCGGGCACCTTATGGTCGTTCTCCTGTGAGTTTAGATTATCGAATCCGACGCGAAAATGATAGTTAATTGTAAAGTTCAGAGCGACCTAATGACGATGGAACACTCAAATTGCGTCGATATTCAATACATCGGCCTCCAGTCGATTTGTCTCCAAGGGGTATATTGCTGTCTCGAGCACCGTATGAACTTCTCCTGTGAATAGATTTTCGAATCCGACGCGAAACTGATAGTTAATTGTAAGGTTTAGGGCCTCCTAATGACGATGGAACACTCAAGTTGCGTCGAGATTCAATACATCGGCCTCCAGCCGACTTGTATCCAAGGGGATTTTGCTGCATCGGGCACCTTATGGTCCGTCTCCAGTGAGTCTAGATTTTCGAATCCGACGAAAAACTGATAGTTAACTGTACCGTTCAGGGCCTCCTAATGCCGATGGAACACTCAAATTGCGTCGAGATTCAATACATCGGCCTCCAGCCGACTTGTCTCCAAGGGTCTAATGCTGCCTCGGGCACCTTATGGTCTTTCTTTTGTAAGTCTAGATTTTCGAAACAACGCCAAAATGATAGTTAATTGTAACGTTCAGGGCCTCTTAATGACGATGGAACTCTCAAATTGCGTCGAGATTCAATACATCGTCCTACAGCCGACTTGTCTCCAAGGGTCTATTGCTGCCTCGGGCACCTTATGGTCGTTCTCCTGTGAGTCTAGATTTTCGAATCCGACGCAAAAATGATAGTTAATTGTAACGTTCAGGGCCTTGTAATGACGATGGAACACTCAAATTGCGTCGAGATTCAATACATCGTCCTCCAGCCGATTAGTCTCCAAGGGTCTGTTGCTGCCTCGGGCACCTTATGGTCGTTCTCCTGTGAGATTAGATTATCGAATCCGACGCAAAAATGATAGTTAGTTGTAACGTTTAGGGCCTCCTAATGACGATGGAACACTCAAATTGCGTCGATATTCAATACATCGGCCTCCAGTCGATTTGTGTCCAAGGGGTATATTGCTGTCTCGAGCACCGTATGAACTTCTCCTGTGAGTAGATTTTCGAATCCGACGCTAAAATGATAGTGAATTGTATCGTTCAGGGCCTTGTAATGACGATCGAACACTCAAATTGCGTCGAGATTCAATACATCGGCCTCCGGCCGACTTGTCTCCAAATGTCTGTTGCTGCCTCGGGCACCTTATGGTCGTTCTCCTGTGAGTTTAGATTATCGAATCCGACGCGAAACTGATAGTTAATTGTAACGTTCAGGGCCTTGTAATGACGATGGAACACTCAAATTGCGTCGAGATTCAATACATCGGCCTCCAGCCGACAAGTCTCCAAGGGGATATTGCTGTCTCGGGCACCTTATGATCCTTCTCCTGTGAGTCTAGATTTTCGAATCCGACGCAAAAATGATAGTGAATAGTAACGTTCAGCGCCTCCTATTGGCGATGGAACTCTCCAATTGCGTCGAGATTCAATACATCGTACTCCAGCCGACTTGTCTCCAAGGGTCTATTGCTGCCTCGGGCACCTTATGGTCGTTCTCCCGTGAGTCTAGATTTTCGAATCCGACGCAAAAATGATAGTTAATTGTAACGATCAGGGCCTTGTAATGACGATGGAACACTCAAATTGCGTCGAGATTCAATACATCGGCCTCCAGCCGACTTGTCTCCAAGGGTCTGTTGCTGCCTCGGGCACCTTATGGTCGTTCTCCTGTGAGTTTAGATTATCGAATCCGACGCAAAAATGATAGTTAATTGTAACGTTTAGGGCCTCCTAATGACGATGGGACACTCAAATTGCGTCGAGATTCAATACATCGTCCTCTAGCCGACTTGTCTCCAAGGGTCTAATGCTGCCTCGGGCACCTTATGGTCGATCACCTGTGAGTCTAGATTTTCGAATCCGACGCAAAAATGATAGTGAATAGTAACGTTCAGGGCCTTGCAATGACGATGGAACACTCAAATTGCGTCGAGATTTAGTACATCGGAATCCAGCCGACTTGTCTCCAAGGGTCTAATGCTGCCTCGGGCACCTTATGGTCGTTCTCCTGTGAGTTTAGATTATCGAATCCGACACAAAAATGATAGTTAATTGTAACGTTCAGGGCGACTTAATGACGATGGAACACTCAAATTGCGTCGATATTCAATACATCGGCCTCCAGTCGATTTGTCTCCAAGGGGTATATTGCTGTCTCGAGCACCGTATGAACTTCTCCTGTGAGTAAATTTTCGAATCCGACGCGAAACTGATAGTTAATTGTAACATTCAGGGCCTCCTAATGACGATGGAAAACTCATTTTGCGTCGCGATCCAATACATCGTCCTCCAACCGAATTGTCTCCAAGGATCAATAGCTGCCACGGGCACCTTGTGATCGTTCTGCTGTGAGTCTAGATTTTCAACCCGTTGCAAAACTGATTGTTAATTGTAACGTTCAGGGCCTTGTAATGACGATGGAACACTCAAATTGCGTCGAGATTCAATACATCGTCCTCCAGCCGACTTGTCTCCAAGGGGATATTGCTGCCTCGGGCACCAAATGGTCCGTCTGCTGTGAGTCTAGATTTTCGAATCCGACGCTAAAATGATAGTTAACTGTAACGTTCAGGGCCTCCTAATGCCGATGGAACACTCAAATTGCGTCGAGATTCAATACATCGGCCTCCAGCCGACTTGTCTCCAAGGCTCTATTGCTGCCTCGGGCACCTTATGGTCGTTCTCCTGTGAGTTTAGCTTATCGAATCCGACGCAAAAATGATAGTTAATTGTAACGTTCAGGGCCTCCTAATGCCGATGGAACACTCAAATTGCGTCGAGATTCAATATATCGGTCTCCAGCCGACTTGTCTCCAAGGGTCTATTGCTGCCTCGGGGACCTTATGGTCGTTCTCCTGTGAGTTTAAATTATCGAATCCGACGCAAAAATGATAGTGAATAGTAACGTTCAGGGCCTCCTAATGACGATGGAACACTCAAATTGCGTCGAGATTCAATACATCGGCCTCCAGCGGACTTGTCTCCAAGGGGATATTGCTGTCTCGGGCACCTTATGGTCGTTCTCCTGTGAGTTTAGATTATCGAATCCGACGCAAAAATGATAGTTAATTGTAACGTTCAGGGCCTCCTAATGCCGATGGAACACTCAAATTGCGTCGAGATTCAATACATCGGCCTCCAGCCGACTTGTCTCCAAGGGGATATTGCTGTCTCGGGCACCATATGATCCTTCTGATGTGAGTCTAGATTTTCGAATCCGACGCAAAAATGATAGTGAATAGTAACGTTCAGCGCCTCCTATTGGCCATGGAACACTCAAATTGCGTCGAGATTCAATACATCGTCCTCCAGCCGATTTGCCTCCAAGGGTCTAATGCTGCCTCGGGCACCTTATGGTGTTTCTCTTGTGAGTCTAGATTTTCGAATCCGACGCAAAAATGATAGCTAATTGTAACGTTCAGGGCCTCTTAATGACGATGGAACTCTCAAATTGCGTCGAGATTCAATACATCGTCATCCAGCCGACTTGTCTCCAAGGGTCGGTTGCTGCCTCGGGCACCTTATGGTCGTTCTCCTGTGAGTCTAGATTTTCGAATCCGACGCAAAAATGATAGTTAATTGTAACGTTCAGGGCCTTCTGATGACGATGGAACTCTCAAATTGCGTCGAGATTCAATATATCGTCCTCCAGCCGACTTGCCTCCAAGGGTCTATTGCTGCCTCGGGCACCTTATGGTCGTTCTCCTGTGAGTTTAGATTATCGAATCCGACGCAAAAATGATAGTAAATTGTAACGTTCAGGGCCTCCTAATGCCGATGGAACACTCAAATTGCGTCGAGATTCAATACATCGGCCTCCAGTCGATTTGTCTCCAAGGGGTATATTGCTGTCTCGAGCAACGTATGAACTTCTCCTGTGAGTAGATTTTCGAATCCGGCGCTAAAATGATAGTGAATAGTAACGTTCAGGGCCTCCTAATTAATTGTAACGTTCAGGGCCTCCTAATGACGATGGAACACTCAAATTGCGTCGAGATTCAATACATCGTCATCCAGCCGACTTGTCTCCAACGGTCGATAGCTGCCACGGGCACCTTGTGATCGTTCTGCTGTGAGTCTAGATTTTCGAACCCGACGCAAAACTGATTGTTAATTGTAACGTTCAGGGCCTTGTAATGACGATGGAACACTCAAATTTCGTCGAGATTCAATACATCTTCCTCCAGCCGACTTGTCTCCAAGGGTCTATTGCTGCCTCGGGCACCTTATGGTCCTTCTCCTGTGAGTCTAGATTTTCGAATCCGGCGCAAAATAGATAGTTACTTGTAACGTTCAGGGCCTCCTATTGGCAAGGGACCACTCAAATTGCGTCGAGATTCAATACATCGTCCTCCAGCCGATTTGTCTCCAAGGGGATATTGCTGCCTCGGGCACCAAATGGTCCGTCTGCTGTGAGTCTAGATTTTCGAATCCGACGAAAAACTGATAGTTAATTGTAACATTCAGGGCCTCCTAATGACGATGGAACACTCAAATTGCGTCGATATTCAATACATCGGCCTCCAGTCGATTTGTCTCCAAGGGGTATATTGCTGTCTCGAGCACCGTATGAACTTCTCCTGTGAGTAGATTTTCGAATCCGACGCTAAAATGATAGTGAAATGCAACGTTCAGGGCCTTGTAATGACGATCGAACACTCAAATTGCGTCGAGATTCAATACATCGGCCTCTAGCCGACTTGTCTCCAAGGGTCTATTGCTGCTTCGGGCACCTTATGGTCGTTCTCCAGTGAGTCTAGATTATCGAATCCGACGCGAAACTGATAGTTAATTGTAACGTTCAGGGCCTCCTAATGACGATGGGACACTCAAATTGCGTCGAGATTCAATACATCTGCCTCCAGCCAACTTGTCTCCAAGGGGATATTGCTGTCTCGGGCACCATATGATCCTACTCCTGTGAGTCTAGATTTTCGAATCCGACGCAAAAATTATAGTGAATAGTAACGTTCAGGCCCTCCTAATGACGATAGAAGACTCAAATTGCGTCGAGATACAATACATCGTCCTCCAGCCGATTTGTCTCCAAGGGGATATTGCTGCGTCGGGCACCAAATGGTCCGTCTGCTGTGAGTCTAGATTTTCGAATCCGACGAAAAACTGATAGTTAATTGTAACGTTCTGGGCCACCTAATAACGATGGAACTCTCAAATTGCGTCGAGATTCAATACATCGTCCTCCAGCCGACTTGTCTCCAAGGGTCTAATGCTGCCTCGGGCACCTTATGGTCGTTCTCCTGTGAGTCTAGATTTTCGAATCCGACGCAAAAATGATAGTGAATAGTAACGTTCAGGGCTTTGTAATGACGATGGAACACTCAAATTGCGTCGAGATTCAATACATCGGCCTCCAGTCGATTTGTCTCCAAGGGGTATATTGCTGTCTCGAGCACCGTATGAACTTCTCCTGTGAGTAGATTTTCGAATCCGACGCGAAACTGATAGTTAATTGTAAGGTTTAAGGCCTCGTAATGACGATGGGACATTCAAGTTGCGTCGAGATTCAATACATCGTCCTCCAGCCGACTTGTATCCAAGGAGATTTTGCTGCATCGGGCACCTTATGGTCCGTCCCCAGTGAGTCTAGATTTTCGAATCCGACGAAAAACTAATAGTTAATTGTAACATTCAGGGCCTCCTAATGACGATGGAACACTCATTTTGCGTCGCGATCCAATACATCGTCCTCCAACCGAATTGTCTCCAAGGGTCAATAGCTGCCACGGGCACCTTGTGATCGTTCTGCTGTGAGTCTAGATTATCGAATCCGACGAAAAACTGATTGTTAATTGTAACGTGCAGGGCCTTTTAATGACGATGGAAGACTCAAATTGCGTCGAGATACAATACATCGTCCTCCAGCCGATTTGTCTCCAAGGGGATATTGCTGACTCGGGCACCATATGATCCTTCTCCTGTGAGTCTAGATTTTCGAATCCGACACAAAAATGATAGTGAATAGTAACGTTCAGGGCCTCCTAATTAATTGTAACGTTCAGGGCCTCCTAATGACGATGGAACTCTCAAATTGCGTCGAGATTCAATACATCGTCCTCCAGCCGACTTGTCTCCAAGGGTCTATTGCTGCCTCGGGCACCTTATGGTCGTTCTCCTGTGAGTCTAGATTTTCGAATCCGACGCAAAAATGATAGTTAATTGTAACGTTCAGGGCCTTCTAATGACGATGGAACACTCAAATTGCGTCGAGATTCAATACATCGGCCTCCAGCCGACTTGTCTCCAAGGGTCTGTTGCTGCCTCGGGCACCTTATGGTCGTTCTCCTGTGAGTCTAGATTATCGAATCCAACGCAAAAATGATAGTTAATCGTAACGTTTAGGGCCTCCTAATGACGATGGGACACTCAAATTGCGTCGAGATTCAATTAATCGTCCTCCAGCCGACTTGTCTCCAAGGGTCTGTTGCTGCCTCGGGCACCTTTTGGTCGTTCTCATGTGAGTTTAGATTATCGAATCCGACGCAAAAATGATAGTGAATAGTAACGTTCAGGGCCTCCTAATGACGACAGAAGACTCAAATTGCGTCGAGATTCAATGCATCGTCCTCCAGCCGATTTGTCTCCAAGGGGATATTGCTGCCTCGGGCACCAAATGATCCGTCTGCTGTGAGACTAGATTTTCGAATCCGACGAAAAACTGATAGTTAATTGTAACATTCAGGGCCTCCTAATGACGATGGAACACTCAAATTGCGTCGCGATCCAATACATTGTCCTCCAGCCGACTTGTCTCCAAGGGTCTAATGCTGCCTCGGGCACCTTATGGTCGTTCTCTTGTAAGTCTAGATTTTCGAATCCGACGCAAAAATGATAGTTAATTGTAACGTTCAGGGCCTCCTAATGACGATGGAACTCTCAAATTGCGTCGAGATTCAATACATCTTCCTCCAACCGACTTGTCTCCAAGTGTGTATTGCTGCCTCGGGCACCTTATGGTCGTTCTCCTGTGAGTCTAGATTTTCGAATCCGACGCAAAAATGATAGTTAATTGTAACGTTCAGGGCCTTCTAATGAAGATGGATTACTCAAATTGCGTCGAGATTCAATACATCGGCCTCCAGCCGACTTGTCTCCAAGAGTCTGTTGCTGCCTCGGGCACCTTATGGTCGTTCTCCTGTGAGTTTAGATTATCGAATCCGACGCAAAAATAATAGTTAATTGTAACGTTTAGGACCTCCTAATGACGATGGAACACTCATTTTGCGTCGCGATCCAATACATCGTCCTCCAACCGACTTGTCTCCAAGGGTAATTGCTGCCACGGGCACCTTGTGATCGTTCTGCTGTGAGTCTAGATTTCGAACCCGACGCAAAACTGATTGTCAATTGTAACGTTCAGGGCCACCTAATGACGATGGAACACTCAAATTGAGTCGAAATTCAATACATCGACCTCCAGCCGACTTGCCTCCAAGGGGATATTGCTGCCTCGGGCATCTAATGGTCGTTCTCCTGTGAGTCTAGATTTTCGAATCCGACGCATAAATGATAGTTAATTGTAACGTTCAGGGACTCCTAAAGACGATGGAACATTCAATTTGCGTCGAGAGTCAATACATCGACCTCCAGTCGAGTTGTATCCTAGGGGATATTGCAGTCTCGTGCACCATATGATCCTTCTCCTGTTAGTAGATTTTCGAATCCGACGCTAAAATGATAGTTAACTGTAACGTTCAGGGCCTCCTAATGCCGATGGAACACTCAAATTGCGTCGAGATTCAATATATCGGCCTCCAGCCGACTTGTCTCCAAGGGTCTATTGCTGCCTCGGGCACCTTATGGTCGTTCTACTGTGAGTCTACATTTTCGAATCCGACGCAAAAATGATAGTTAATTGTAACGTTTAGGGCCTCCTAATCACGATGGAACACTCAAATTGCGTCGAGATTCAATACATCGGCCTCCAGCCGACTTGTCTCCAAGGGGATATTGCTGCCTCGGGCTACATTTGGTCCGTCTCCTGTGAGTATAGATTTTCGAATCCGACGCGAAACTGATAGTTAATTGTAACGTTCAGGGCCTCCTAATGACGATGGGACACTCAAATTGCGTCGAGATTCAATACATCGGCCTCCAGCCGACTTGTCTCCAAGGGGATATTGCTGCCTCGGGCACCAAAAGGTCCGTCTCCTGTGAGTCTGGATTTTTGAATCCGACGCGAAACTGATAGTTAGTTGTAACGTTCAGGGCCTCCAAATGACGATGGAGCACTCAAATTGCGTCGCGATTCAATACATCGTCCTCCAGCGGACTGGTCTCCAAGGGGATATTGCTGCATCGGGCACCTTATGGTCGTTCTCCTGTGAGTTTAGATTTTCGAATCCGACGAAAAACTGATAGTTAATTGTAACATTCAGGGCATCCTAATGACAATGGAACACTCATTTTGCGTCGCGATCCAATACATCGTCCTCCAACCGACTTGTTTCCAAGGGTCAATAGCTGCCACGGGCACCTTGTGATCGTTCTGCTGTAAGTCTAGATTTTCGAACCCGACGCAAAACTGATTGTTAATTGTAACGTTCAGGGCCACCTAATGACGATGGAACACTCAAATTGAGTCGAGATTCAATACATCGACCTCCAGCCGACTTGTCTCCAAGGGGATATTGCTGCCTCGGGCTCCATATGGTCCGTCTCCTGTAAGTCTAGATTTTCGAATCCGACGCGAAACTGATAGTTAATTGTAACGTTCAGGGCCTCCTAATGACGACGGAACGCTCAAATTGCGTCCAGAATCAATACATCGTCCTCCAGCCGATTTGTCTCCAAGGGTCTATTGCTGCCTCGGGCACCTTATGGTCGTTCTCCTGTGAGTTTAGATTATCGAATCCGAGGCAAAAATGATAGTTAATTGTAACGTTTAGGGCCTCCTAATGACGATGGAACACTCAATTTGCGTAGAGATTCAATACATCGGCCTCCAGCCGACATGTCTCCAAGGGTCTATTGCTGCCTCTTGCACCTTATGGTCGTTCTCCTGTGAGTCTAGATTTTCGCATCCGACGCAAAACTCATAGTTAATTGTAACGTTCGGGCCTCGTAATGACGATGGAACACTCAAATTGCGTCAAGAATCAATACATCGGTTTCCAGCCGACTTGTCTCCAAGGGTCTATTGCTGCTTCGGGCACCTTATGGTCGTTCTCCTGTGAGTCTAGATTTTCGCATCCGACGCAAAACTCATAGTTAATTGTAACGTTCAGGGCCTCCTAATGACGATGGAACATTTAAATTGCGTCAAGAATCAATACATCGGTTTCCAGCCGACTTGTCTCCAAGGGTCTATTGCTGCCTCGGGCACCTTATGGTCGTTCTCCTGTGAGTCTAGATTTTCGAATCCGACGCAAAAATGATAGTGAATTGTAACGTTTAGGGCCTCCTAATGACGATGGAACACTCAAATTGCGTCGAGATTCTATACATCGGCCTCCAGCCGACTTGTCTCCAAGGGGATATTGCTGCCTCGGGCACCTTATGGTCGTTCTCCTGTGAGTCTAGATTTTCGAATCTGACGCAAAACACATAGTTAACTGTAGCGTTCAGGGCCTCCTAATGACGATGGAACACTAAAATTGCGTCAAGAATCAATACATCGGTTTCCAGCCGACTTGTCTCCAAGGGTCTATTGCCGCCTCGGGCACCTTATGGTCGTTCTCCTGTGAGTCTAGATTTTCGAACCCGACGCGTAAATGATAGTTACTTGTAACGTTCAGGGACTCCTAAAGGCGATGGAACACTCAAATTGCGTCGAGATGCAATACATCGGCCTCCAGCCGACTTGTCTCCAAGGGGATATTGCTGCCTCGGGCACCTTATGGTCGTTCTCCTGTGAGTCTAGATTTTCGAATCCGACGCAAAACACATAGTTAACTGTAACGTTCAGGGCCTCCTAATGACGATGGAACACTCAAATTGCGTCAAGAATCAATACATCGGTTCCAGCCGACTTGTCTCCAAGGGTCTATTGCCGCCTCGGGCACCCTATGGTCGTTCTCCTGTGAGTTTAGATTATCGAATCCGACGCAAAAATGATAGTTAATTGTAACGTTTAGGGCCTCCTAATGACGATGGAACACTCAAATTGCGTCGAGATTCAATACATCGGCCTCCAGCCGACTTGTCTCCAAGGGTCTATTGCTGCCTTGGGCACGTTATGGTCGTTCTCCTGTGAGTCTAGATTTTCGCATCCGACGCAAAACTCATAGTTAATTGTAACGTTCAGGGCCTCCTAATGACGATGGAACACTCAAATTGCGTGAAGAATCAATACATCGGTTTCCAGCCGACTTGTCTCCATGGGTCTATTGCTGCCTCGGGCACCTTATGGTCGTTCTCTTGTAAGTCTAGATTTTCGAATCCGACGCAAAAATGATAGTGAATAGTAACGTTCAGCGCCTCTTGATGACGATAGAACTCTCAAATTGCGTCGAGATTCAATACATCGACCTCCAGCCGACTTGTCTCCAAGGGGATATTGCTGCCTCGGGCTCCATGTGGTCCGTCTCCTGTGAGTCTAGATTTTCGAATCCGACGAAAAACTGACAGTTAATTGTAACATTCAGGGCCTCCTGATGACGATGGAACACTCAAATTGCGTCGCGATCCAATACATCGTCCTCCAGCTGACTTGTCTCCAAGGGTCTAATGCTGCCTCGGGCACCTTATGGTCGTTCTCTTGTAAGTCTAGATTTTCGAATCCGACGCAAAAATGATAGTGAATAGTAACGTTCAGCGCCTCTTGATGACGATAGAACGCTCAAATTGCGTCGAGATTCAATACATCGACCTCCAGCTGACTTGTCTCCAAGGGGATTTTGCTGCCTCGGGCTCCATGTGGTCCGTCTCCTGTGAGTCTAGATTTTCGAATCCGACGCGAAACTGATAGTTAATTGTAACGTTCAGGGCCTCCTAATGACGATGGAACACTCAAATTGCGTCAAGAATCAATACATCGGTTTCCAGCCGTTTTGTCTCCAAGGGTCTATTGCTGCCTCGGGCACCTTATGGTCGTTCTCCTGTGAGTCTAGATTTTCGAATCCGACGCATAAATGATAGTTACTTGTAACCTTCAGGGACTCCTAAACACGATGGAACACTCAAATTGCGTCGAGAGTCAATACATCGACCTCCAGTCGACTTGTATCCAAGGGGATATTGCAGTCTCGGGCACAATATGATCCTTCTCCTGTGAGTCTAGATTTTCGAAACCGACGCAAAAATGATAGTGAATTGTAACGTTCAGCGCCTCCTAATGACGATAGAAGACTCAAATTGCGTCGATATTCAATACATCGTCCTCCAGCCGATTTGTCTCCAAGGGGATATTGCTACCTCGGGCACCAAATGGTCCGTCTGCTGTGAGTCTAGTTTTTCGAATCCGACGAAAAACTGATAGTTAATTGTAACGTTCAGGGCCGCCTAATGCCGATGGAACACTCAAATTGCGTCGAGATTCAATACATCTTCCTCCAGCCGACTTGTCTACAAGGGGATATTACTGCCTCGGGCTCCATGTGGTCCATCTCCTGTGAGTCTAGATTTTCGAATCCGACGCGAAACTGATAGTTAATTGTAAGGTTCAGGGCCTCCTAATGACGATGGAACACTCAAATTGCTTCGAGATTCAATACATCGGCCTCCAGCCGACTTGTCTCCAAGGGGATATCGCTGCCTCGGGCACCACATGGTCCGGCTCCGGTGATTCTACGTTTTCGAATCCGACGCAAAACTCATAGTTAATTGTAACGTTCAGGGCCTCCTATTGGCGATGGAACACTCAAATTACGTCGAGATTCAATTCATCGACCTCCAGCCGACTTGTCTCCAAGGGGATATTGCTGCATCGGGCACCTTATGGTCGTTCTCCTGTGAGTTTAGATTTTCGAATCCGACGAAAAACTGATAGTTAATTGTAACACTCATGGCCTCCTAATGACGATGGAACACTCATTTTGCGTCGCGATCCAATACATCGTCCTCCAACCGACTTGTCTCCAAGGGTCAATAGCTGCCACGGGCACCTTGTGATCGTTCTGCTGTGAGTCTAGATTATCGAACCCGACGCAAAAATGATTGTTAATTGTAACGTTCAGGGCCTCCTAATGATGATGGAACACTCAAATTGCGTCGAGATTCAATACATCGTCCTTCCGCCGACTTGTCTCCAAGGGACTATTTCTGCCTCGGGCACCTTATTGTCGTTCTCCTGTGAGTTTAGATTATCGAATCCGACGCAAATATGATAGTTAATTGTAACGTTCAGGGCCTCCTAATGACGATGGAACATTCAAATTGCGTCGAGATTCAATACATCGGCCTCCAGCCGACTTGTCTCCAAGGTTCGGTTGCAGCCTCGGGCACCTTATTGTCGTTCTCTTGTAAGTCTAGATTTTCCAATCCGACGCAAAAATGATAGTTAATTGTAACGTTCAGGGCCTCCTAATGCTGATGGAACACTCAAATTGCGTCGAGATTCAATACATCGGCCTCCAGCCGACTTGTCTCCAAGGATCTATTGCTGCCTCGGGCAACTTGTGGTCGTTCTCCTGTGAGTCTAGATTTTCGAATACGACGCAAAAATGATAGTTAATTGTAACGTTCAGGACCTCCTATTGGCGATGGAAGACTCAAATTGCGTCGAGATTCAATACATCGGCCTCCAGCCGACTCCTCTTCTATGGTCTGTTGCTGCCTCGGGCACCTTATGGTCGTTCTAATGTGAGTCTAGATTTTCGAATCCGATGATAAAATGATTGTTAATTGTAACGTTCAGGGCCTTGTAATGACGATGGAACACTCAAATTGCGTCGAGATTCAATACATCGGCATCCAGCCGACTTGTCTCCAAGTGTCTGTTGCGGCCTCGGGCACCTTATGGTCGTTCTCCTGTGAGTTTAGATTTTCGAATCCGACGCGAAACTGATAATTAACTGTAACGTTCATGGACTCCTAATGCCGATGGAACACTCAAATTGCGTCGAGATTCAATACATCGGCCTCCAGCCGACTAGTCTCCAAGGGTCGGTTGCTGCCTCGGGCACCTAATTGTCGTTCTCTTGTAAGTCTAGATTTTCCAATCCGACGCAAAAATGATAGTTAATTGTAACGTTCAGGGCCTCCTAATGCCGATGGAACACTCACATTGCGTCGAGATTCAATACATCGGCCTCCAGCCGACTTGTCTCCAAGGGTCTATTGCTGCCTCGCGCACCTTATGGTCGTTCTCCTGTGAGTCTAGATTTTAGAATCCGACGCAATAATGATAGTTAATTGTAACGGTCAGGGCCTTGTAATGACGATGGAACACTCAAATTGCTTCGAGATTCAATACATCGGCCTCCAGCCGACTTGTCTCTAAGGGTCTGTTGCTGCCTCGGGCACCTTATGGTCGTTCTCCTGTGAGTCTAGATTTTCGAATCCGACGCAAAAATGATAGTTAATTGTAACGTTCAGGGCCTTGTAATGACGATGGAACACTCAAATTGCATCGAGATTCAATACATCGTCCTCCAGCCGACTTGTGTCCAAGTGGATATCGCTGCCTCGGGCACCACATGGTTCGTCTCCGGTGATTCTACGTTTTCGAATCGGACGCAAAACTCATAGTTAATTGTAACGTTCAGGGCCTCCTATTTGCGATGGAATACTCAAATTGCGTCGAGATTCAATATATCGACCTCCGGCCGACTTGTCTCCAAGGGGATATTGCTGCATCGGGCACCTTATGGTCGTTCTCCTGTGAGTTTAGATTTTCGAATCCGACGAAAAACTGATAGTTAATTGTAACATTCAGGGCCTCCTAATGACGATGGAACACTCATTTTGCGTCGCGATCCAATACATCGTCCTCCAACCGACTTGTCTCCAAGGGTCAATAGCTGCCACGGGCACCTTGTGATCGTTCTGCTGTGAGTCTAGATTTTCGAACCCGACGCAAAAATGATTGTTAATTGTAACGTTCAGGGCCTCCTATTGGCGATGGAACACTCAAATTGCGTCGAGATTCAATACATCTTCCTCCAGCCGACTTGTCTACAAGGGGATATTGCTGCCTCGGGCGATATGTGGTCCGTCTCCTGTGAGTCTAGATTTTCGAATCCGACGCGAAACTGATAGTTGATTGTAAGGTTCAGGACCTCCTAATGACGATGGAACACTCAAATTGCGTCGAAATTCAATACATCGGCCTCCAGCCGACTTGTCTCCAAGGGTCTATTGCTGCGTCGGGCACCTTATGTTCGTTCTCCTGTGAGTCTAGATTTTCGAATTCGACGCAAAAATGATAGTTAATTGTAGCTTTCAGGGCCTTGTAATGACGATGGAACACTCAAATTGCGTCGAGATTCAATACATCGGCCTTCAGCCGACTTGTCTCCAAGGGTCTGTTGCTGCCTCGGGCACCCTATGGTCGTTCTGCTGTGAGTTCAGATTATCGAATCCGACGCAAAAATGATAGTTAATTGTAACGTTTAGGGCCTCCTAATGACGATGGGACACTCAAATTGCGTCGAAATTCAATACATCGTCCTCCAGCCGACTTGTCTCCAAGGGTCTAATGCTGCCTCGGGCACCTTACGGTCGTTCTCTTGTAAGTCTAGATTTTCGAATCCGACGCTAAAATGATAGTTAACTGTAACGTTCAGGGCCTCCTAATGCCGATGGAACACTCAAATTGCGTCGAGATTCAATACATCGGCCTCCAGCCGACTTGTCTCCAAGGGTCTATTGCTGCGTCGGGCACGTTATGGTCGTTCTCCTGTGAGTCTAGATTTTCGAATCCGATGATAAAATGATAGTTAATTGTAACGTTCAGGGCCTTGTAATGACGATGGAACACTCAAATTGCGTCGAGATTCAATACATCGGCCTCCAGCCGACTTGTCTCCAAGTGTCTGTGCTGCCTCGGGCACCTTATGGTCGTTCTCCTGTGAGTTTAGATTTTCGAATCCGACGCGAAACTGATAGTTAACTGTAACGTTCAGGGCCTCCTAATGCCGATGGAACACTCAAATTGCGTCGAGATTCAATACATCGCCCTCCAGCCGACTTGTCTCCAAGGGTCGGTTGCTGCCTCGGGCACCTTATTGTCGTTCTCTTGTAAGTCTAGATTTTCCAATCCGACGCAAAAATGATAGTTAATTGTAACGTTCAGGGCCTCCTAATGCCGATGGAACACTCAAATTGCGTCGAGATTCAATACATCGGCCTCCAGCCGACTTGTCTCCAAGGGTCTATTGCTGCCTCGGGCACCTTATGGTCGTTCTCCTGTGAGTCTAGATTTTAGAATCCGACGCAATAATGATAGTTAATTGTAACGTTCAGGGCCTTGTAGTGACGATGGAACACTCAAATTGCTTCGAGATTCAATACATCGGCCTCCAGCCGACTTGTCTCCAAGGGTCTGTTGCTGCCTCGGGCAGCTTATGGTAGTTCTCCTGTGAGTTTAGATGATCGAATCCGACGCAAAAATGATAGTTAATTGTAACGTTTAGGGCCTCCTAATGACGATGGGACACTCAAATTGCGTCGAGATTCAGTACATCGTCCTCCAGCCGACTTGTCTCCAAGGGTCTAATGCTGCCTCGGGCACCTTATGGTCGTTCTCTTGTAAGTCTAGATTTTCGAATCCGACGCAAAAATGATAGTTGATTGCATCGTTCAGGGCCTGCTAATGACGATGGAACTCTCAAATTGCGTCGAGATTCAATACATCGTCCTCCAGCTGACTTGTCTCCAAGGGTCTATTGCTGCCTCGAGTACCTTATGGTCCGTCTCCGGTGATTCTACGTTTTCGAATCCGACGCAAAACTCATAGTTAATTGTAACGTTCAGGGCCTCCTATTGGCGATGGAACACTCAAATTGCGTCGAGATTCAATACATCGACCTCCAGCCGACTTGTCTCCAAGGGCCTATTGCTGCCTCGGGCACCTTATGGTCGTTCTCCTGTGAGTCTAGATTTTCGAATCCGACGCAAAAATGATAGTTAATTGTAACGTTCAGGGCCTTGTAATGACGATGGAAAACTCAAATTGCGTCGAGATTCAATACATCGGCCTCCAGCCGACTTGTCTCCAAGGGTCTGTTGCAGCCTCGGGTACTTTATGGTCGTTCTCCTGTGAGTTTAGATTATCGAATCCGACGAAAAACTGATAGATAATTGTAACATTCAGGGCCTCCTAATGACGACGGAACATTCATTTTGCGTCGCGATCCAATACATCGTCCTCCAACCGACTTGTCTCCAAGGGTCAATAGCTGCCACGGGCACATTGTGATCGTTCTGCTGTGAGTCTAGATTTTTGAACCCGACGCAAAACTGATTGTTAATTGTAACTTTCAGGGCCACCTAATGACGATGGAACACTCAAATTGAGTCGAGATTCAATACATCGACCTCTAGCCGACTTGTCCCCAAGGGGATATTGCTGCCTAGGGCTCCATGTGGTCCGTCTCCTGTGAGTCTAGATTTTCGAATCCGACGCGAAACTGATAGTTAATAGTAAGGTTCAGGGCCTCCTAATGACGATGGAACACTGAAATTGCGTCGAGATTCAGTACATGGGCCTCCAGCGGACTTGTCTCCAAGGGGATATTGCTGTCTCGGGCACCATATGATCCTTCTCCTGTGAGTCTAGATTATCGAATCCGACGCATAAATGATAGTTAATTGTAACGTTTAGGGCCTCCTAATGACGATGGAACACTCAAATAGCGTCGAGATTCAATACATCGGCCTCCAGCCGACTTGTCTCCAAGGGTCTATTGCTGCGTCGGGCACCTTATGGTCGTTCTCCTGTAAGTCTAGATTTTCGAATTCGACGCAAAAATGATAGTTAATTGTAACGTTCAGGGCCTTGTAATGACGATGGGACACTCAAATTGCGTCGAGAATCAATACATCGTCCTCCAGCCGACTTGTCTCCAAGGGTCTAATGCTGCCTCGGGCACCTTATGGTCGTTCTCTTGTAAGTCTAGATTTTCGAATCCGACGCAAAAATGATAGTTAATTGTAACGTTCAGGGCCTCCTAATGACGATGGAACTCTCAAATTGCGTCGAGATTCAATACATCGTCCTCCAGCCGACTTGTCTACAAGGGTCTATTGCTGCCTCGGGCACCTTATGGTGGTTCTCCTGTGAGTCTAGATTTTCGAATCCGACGCAAAAATGATAGTTAATTGTAACGTCAGGGCCTTCTAATGACGATGGAACACTCAAATTGCGTCGAGATTCAATACATCGGCCTCCAGCCGACTTGTCTCCAAGGGGATATCGCTGCCTCGGGCACCACATGGTCCGTCTCCGGTGATTCTACGTTTTCGAATCCGACGCAAAACTCATAGTTAATTGTAACGTTCAGGGCCTCCTATTGGTGATGGAACCCTCAAATTGCGTCGAGATTCAATACATCGACCTCCAGCCGACTTGTCTCCAAGGGGATATTGCTGCATCGGGCACCTTATGGTCGTTCTCCTGTGAGTTTAGATTTTCGAATCCGACGAAAAACTGATAGTTAATTGCAACATTCAGGGCCTCCTAATGACGACGGAACATTCATTTTGCGTCGCGATCCAATACATCGTCCTCCAGCCGACTTGTCTCCAAGGGTCAATACCTGGCACGGGCACCTTGTGATCGTTCTGCTGTGAGTCTAGATTTTTGAACCCAACGCAAAACTGATTGTTAATTGTAACGTTCAGGGCCACCTAATGACGATGGAACACTCAAATTGAGTCGAGATTCAATACATCGACCTCCAGCCGACTTGTCCACAAGGGGATATTGCTGCCTCGGGCTCCATGTGGTCCGTCTCCTGTGAGTCTAGATTATCGAATCCGACGCGAAACTGATAGTTAATCGTAAGGTTCAGGGCCTCCTAATGACGATGGAACACTCAAATTGCGTCGAGATTCAGTACATGGGCCTCCAGCGGACTTGTTTCCAAGGGGATGTTGCTGTCTCGGGCACCATATGATCCTTCTCCTGTGAGTCTAGATTATCGAATCCGACGCATAAACGATAGTTGATTGTAACGTTTAGGGCCTCCTAATGACGATGGAACACTCAAATTGCGTCGAGATTCAATACATCGGCCTCCAGCCGACTTCTCCAAGGGTCTATTGCTGCGTCGGGCACCTTATGGTCGTTCTCCTGTGAGTCTAGATTTTCCAATCCGACGCACAAATGATAGTTAATTGTAACGTTCAGGGCCTCCTAATGCCGATGGAACACTCAAATTGCGTCGAGATTCAATACATCGACCTCCAGCCGACTTGTCTCCAAGGGGATATTGCTGCATCGGGCACCATATGGTCGTTCTCCTGTGAGTTTAGATTTTAAAATCCGACGAAAAACTGGTAGTTAATTGTAACATTCAGGGCCTCCTAATGACGATGGAACACTCATTTTGCGTCGCGATCCAATACATCGTCCTCCAACCGACTTGTCTCCAAGGGTCAATAGCTGCCACGGGCACCTTGTGATCGTTCTGCTGTGAGTCTAGATTTTCGAACCCGACGCAAAAATGATTGTTAATTGTAACGTTCAGGGCCACCTAATGACGATGAAACACTCAAATTGAGTCGAGATTCAATACGTCGACCTCCAGCCGACTTCTCTCCAAGGGTCTATTGCTGCCTCGGGCACCTTATGGTCGTTCTCTTGTAAGTCTAGATTTTCGAATCCGACGCAAAAATGATAGTTAATTGTAACGTTCAGGGCCTCCTAATGCCGATGGAACACTCAAATTGCGTCGAGATTCAATACATCGGCCTCCAGCCGACTTGTCTCCAAGGGGATATTGCTGCATCGGGCACCTTATGGTCGTTCTCTTGTGAGTTTAGATTTTCGAATCCGACGAAAATCTGATAGATAATTGTAACATTCAGGGCCTCCTAATGACGACGGAACATTCATTTTGCGTCGCGATCCAATACATCGTCCTTCAACCGACTTGTCTCCAAGGGTCAATAGCTGCCACGGGCACCTTGTGATCGTTCTGCTGTGAGTCTAGATTTTTGAACCCGACGCAAAACTGATTGTTAATTGTAACGTTGAGGGCCACCTAATGACGATGGAACACTCAAATTGAGTCGAGATTCAATACATCGACCTCTAGCCGACTTGTCCACAAGGGGATATTGCTGCCTCGGGCTCCATGTGGTCCGTCTCCTGTGAGTCTAGATTTTCGAATCCGACGCGAAACTGATAGTTAATAGTAAGGTTCAGGGCCTCCTAATGACGATGGAACACTGAAATTGCGTTGAGATTCAGTACATGGGCCTCCAGCGGACTTGTCTCCAAGGGGATATTGCTGTCTCGGGCACCATATGATCCTTCTCCTGTGAGTCTAGATTATCGAATCCGACGCATAAATGATAGTTAATTGTAACGTTTAGGGCCTCCTAATGACGATGGAACACTCAAATAGCGTCGAGATTCAATACATCGGCCTCCAGCCGACTTGTCTCCAAGGGTCTATTGCTGCGTCGGGCACCTTATGGTCCTTCTCCTGTGAGTCTAGATTTTCGAATTCGACGCAAAAATGATAGTTAATTGTAACGTTCAGGGCCTTGTAATGACGATGGGACACTCAAATTGCGTCGAGATTCAATACATCGTCCTCCAGCCGACTTGTCTCCAAGGGTCTAATGCTGCCTCGGGCACCTTATGGTCGTTCTCTTGTAAGTCTAGATTTTCGAATCCGACGCAAAAATGATAGTTAATTGTAACGTTCAGGGCCTCCTAATGACGATGGAACTCTCAAATTGCGTCGAGATTCAATACATCGTCCTCCAGCCGACTTGTCTACAAGGGTCTATTGCTGCCTCGGGCACCTTATGGTGGTTCTCCTGTGAGTCTAGATTTTCGAATCCGACGCAAAAATGATAGTTAATTGTAACGTCAGGGCCTTCTAATGACGATGGAACACTCAAATTGCGTCGAGATTCAATACATCGGCCTCCAGCCGACTTGTCTCCAAGGGGATATCGCTGCCTCGGGCACCACTTGGTCCGTCTCCGGTGATTCTACGTTTTCGAATCCGACGCAAAACTCATAGTTAATTGTAACGTTCAGGGCCTCCTATTGGTGATGGAACCCTCAAATTGCGTCGAGATTCAATACATCGACCTCCAGCCGACTTGTCTCCAAGGGGATATTGCTGCATCGGGCACCTTATGGTCGTTCTCCTGTGAGTTTAGATTTTCGAATCCGACGAAAAACTGATAGTTAATTGCAACATTCAGGGCCTCCTTATGACGACGGAACATTCATTTTGCGTCGCGATCCAATACATCGTCCTCCAGCCGACTTGTCTCCAAGGGTCAATACCTGCCACGGGCACCTTGTGATCGTTCTGCTGTGAGTCTAGATTTTTGAACCCAACGCAAAACTGATTGTTAATTGTAACGTTCAGGGCCACCTAATGACGATGGAACACTCAAATTGAGTCGGGATTCAATACATCGACCTCCAGCCGACTTGTCCACAAGGGGATATTGCTGCCTCGGGCTCCATGTGGTCCGTCTCCTGTGAGTCTAGATTTTCGAATCCGACGCGAAACTGATAGTTAATCGTAAGGTTCAGGGCCTCCTAATGACGATGGAACACTCAAATTGCGTCGAGATTCAGTACATGGGCCTCCAGCGGACTTGTTTCCAAGGGGATATTGCTGTCTCGGGCACCATATGATCCTTCTCCTGTGAGTCTAGATTATCGAATCCGACGCATAAATGATAGTTAATTGTAACGTTTAGGGCCTCCTAATGACGATGGAACACTCAAATTGCGTTGAGATTCAATACATCGGCCTCCAGCCGACTTCTCCAAGGGTCTATTGCTGCGTTGGGCACCTTATGGTCGTTCTCCTGTGAGTCTAGATTTTCGAATTCGACGCAAAAATGATAGTTAATTGTAACGTTCAGGGCCTTGTAATGACGATGGAACACTCAAATTGCGTCGAGATTCAATACATCGGCCTCCAGCCGACTTGTCTCCAAGGGTCTGATGCTGCGTCGGGCAACTTATGGTCGTTCTCCTGTGAGTTCAGATTATCGAATCCGACGCAAAAATGATAGTTAATTGTAACGTTTAGGGCCTCCTAATGACGATGGGACACTCAAATTGCTTCGAGATTCAATACATCGTCCTCCAGCCGACTTGTCTCCAAGGGTCTAATGCTGCCTCGGGCACCTTACGGTCGTTCTCTTATAAGTCTAGATTTTCCAATCCGACGCACAAATGATAGTTAATTGTAACGTTCAGGGCCTCCTAATGCCGATGGAACACTCAAATTGCGTCGAGATTCAATACATCGACCTCCAGCCGACTTGTCTCCAAGGGGATATTGCTGCATCGGGTACCTTATGGTCGTTCTCCTGTGAGTTTAGATTTTAAAATCCGCCGAAAAACTGGTAGTTAATTGTAACATTCAGGGCCTCCTAATGACGATGGAACACTCATTTTGCGTCGCGATCCAATACATCGTCCTACAACTGACTTGTCTCCAAGGGTCAATAGCTGCCACGGGCACCTTGTGATCGTTCTGCTGTGAGTCTAGATTTTCGAACCCGACGCAAAAATGATTGTTAATTGTAACGTTCAGGGCCACCTAATGACGATGAAACACTCAAATTGAGTCGAGATTCAATACGTCGACCTCCAGCCGACTTCTCTCCGAGGGGATATTGCTGCTTCGGGCTCCATGTGGTCCGTCTCCTGTGAGTCTAGATTTTCGAATCCGACGCGAAACTGATAGTTAATTGTAACGTTCAGGGCCTCCTAATGACGATAGAAGTCTCAAATTGCGTACTGATTCAATACATCGTCCTCCAGCCGATTTGTCTCCAAGGGGATATTGCTGCCTCGGGCACCAAATGGTCCGTCTGCTGTGAGTCTAGATTTTCGAATCCGACGAAATACTGATAGTTAATTGTAACATTCAGGGCCTCCTAATGACGATGGAACACTCAAATTGCGTCGCGATCCAATACATCGTCCTGCAGCCGACTTGTCTCCGAGGGTCTATTGCTGCCTCGGGCACCTTATGGTCGTTCCCCTGTGAGTTTAGATTATCGAATCCGACGCATAAATGATAGTTAATTGTAACGTTTAGGGCCTCCTAATGACGATGGAACACTCAAATTGCGTCGAGATTCAATACATCGGCCTCCAGCCGACTTGTCTCCAAGGGTCTATTGCTGCCTCGGGCACCTTATTCTCGTTCTCCTGTGAGTCTAGATTTTCGAATCTGACGCAAAACTCATAGTTAATTGTAACGTTCAGGGCCTCCTAATGACGATGGAACACTCAAATTGCGTCAAGAATCAATACATCGGTTTCCAGCCGACTTGTCTCCAAGGGTCTATTGCTGCCTCGGGCACCTTATGGTCGTTCTCCTGTGAGTCTAGATTTTCGAATCCGACGCATAAATGATAGTTACTTGTAACGTTCAGAGACTCCTAAACACGATGGAACACTCAAATTGCGTCGAGAGTCAATACATCGACCTCCAGTCGACTTGTATCCAAGGGGATATTGCAGTCTCGGGCACAATATGATCCTTCTCCTGTGAGTCTAGATTTTCGTATCCGACGCAAAAATGATAGTGAATTGTAACGTTCAGCGCCTCCTAATGACCATAGAAGACTCAAATTGCGTCGAGATTCAATACATCGTCCTCCAGCCGATTTGTCTCCAAGGGGATATTGCTGCCTCGGGCACCAAATGGTCCGTCTGCTGTGAGTCTAGATTTTCGAATCCAACGAAAAACCGATAGTTAATTGTAACATTCAGAGCCTCCTAATGACGATGGAACACTCAAATTGCGTCGCAAAACAATACATCGTCCTCCAACCGACTTGTCTACAAGGGGATACTGCTGCCTCGGGCCCCATGTGGTCCGTCTCCTGTGAGTCTAGATTTTCGAATCCGACGCGAAACTGATTGTTAATTGTAACGTTCAGGGCCTTGTAATGACGATGGAACACTCAAATTGCGTCGAGATTCAATACATCGGCCTTCAGCCGACTTGTCTCCAAGGGTCTGTTGCTGCCTCGGGCACCTTATGGTCGTTCTCCTGTGAGTTCAGATCATCGAATCCGACGCAAAAATGATAGTTAATTGTAACGTTTAGGGCCTCCTAATGACGATGGGACACTCAAATTGCGTCGAGATTCAATACATCGTCCTCCAGCCGACTTGTCTCCAGGGGTCTAATGCTGCCTCGGGCACCTTATGGTCGTTCTCTTGTAAGTCTAGATTTTCGAATCCGACGCTAAAATGATAGTTAACTGTAACTCTCAGGGCCTACTAATGCCGATGGAACACTCAAATTTCGTCGAGATTCAATACATCGGCCTCCAGCCGACTTGTCTCCAGGGGTCTATTGCTGCGTCGGGCACCTTATGGTCGTTCTCCTGTGAGTCTAGATTTTCGAATGCGATGATAAAATGATAGTTAATTGTAACGTTCAGGGCCTTGTAATGACGATGGAACACTCAAATTGCGTCGAGATTCAATACATCGGCCTCCAGCCGACTTGTCTCCAAGTGTCTGTTGCTGCCTCGGGCACCTTATGGTCGTTCTCCTGTGAGTTTAGATTTTCGAATCCGACGCGAAACTGAAAGTTAACTGTAACGTTCAGGGCCTCCTAATGCCGATGGAACACTCAAATTGCGTCGAGATTCAATACATCGGCCTCCAGCCGACTTGTCTCCAAGGGTCGGTTGCTGCCTCGGGCACCTTATTGTCGTTCTCTTGTAAGTCTAGATTTTCCAATCCGACGCAAAAATGATAGTTAATTGTAACGTTCAGGGCCTCCTAATGCCGATGGAACACTCAAATTGCGTCGAGATTCAATACATCGGCCTCCAGCCGACTTGTCTCCAAGGGTCTATTGCTGCCTCGGGCACCTTATGGTCGTTCTCCTGTGAGTCTCGATTTTAGAATCCGACGCAATAATGATAGTTAATTGTAACGTTCAGGGCCTTGTAGTTACGATGGAACACTCAAATTGCTTCGAGATTCAATACATCGGCCTCCAGCCGACTTGTGTCCAAGGGGATATCGCTGCCTCGGGCACCACATGGTTCGTCTCCGGTGATTCTACGTTTTCGAATCCGACGCAAAACTCATAGTTAATTGTAACGTTCAGGGCCTCCTATTGGCGATGGAACACTCAAATTGCGTCGAGATTCAATACATCGACCTCCAGCCGACGTGTCTCCAAGGGGATATTGCTGCATCGGGCACCTTATGGTCGTTCTCCTGTGAGTTTAGATTTTCGAATCCGACGAAAAACTGATAGTTAATTGTAACATTCAGATCCTCCTTATGACGATGGAACACTCATTTTGCGTCGCGATCCAATACATCGTCCTCCAACCGACTTGTCTCCAAGGGTCAATAGCTGCCACGGGCACCTTGTGATCGTTCTGGTGTGAGTCAAGATTTTTGAACCCGACGCAAAAATGATTGTTGATTGTAACGTTCAGGGCCACCTAATGACGATGAAACACTCAAATTGAGTCGAGATTCATTACGTCGACCTCCAGCCGACTTGTCTCCAAGGGGATATTGCTGCTTCGGGCTCCATGTGGTACGTCTCCTGTGAGTCTAGATTTTCGAATCCGACGCGAAAATGATAGTGAATAGTAACGTTCAGCGCCTCCTGATGACGATAGAACACTCAAATTGCGTCGAGATTCAATACATCGTCCTCCAGCCGACTTGTCTCCAAGGGTCTATTGCCGCCTCGGGCACCTTATGGTCGTTCTCCTGTGAGTCTAGATTATCGAATCCGACGCATAAATGATAGTTAATTGTAACGTTTAGGGCCTCCTAATGACGATGGAACACTCAAATTACGTCGAGATTCAATACATCGGCCTCCAGCCGACTTGTCTCCAAGGGTCTATTGCTGCCTCGGGCACCTTATGGTCGTTCTCCTGTGAGTCTAGATTTTCGAATCCGACGCAAAACTCATAGTTAATTGTAACGTTCAGGGCCTCCTAATGACGATGGAACACACAAATTGCGTCAAGAATCAATACATCGGTTTCCAGCCGACTTCTCTCCAAGGGTCTATTGCTGCCTCGGGCACCTTATGGTCGTTCTCCTGTGAGTCTAGATTTTCAAATCCGACGCATAAATGATAGTTACTTGTAACGTTCAGAGACTCCTAAACACGATGGAACACTCAAATTGCGTCGAGAGTCAATACATCGACCTCCAGTCGACTTGTATCCAAGGGGATATTGCAGTCTCGGGCACAATATGATCCTTCTCCTGTGAGTCTAGATTTTCGAAACCGACGCTAAAATGATAGTGAATTGTAACGTTCAGCGCCTCCTAATGACCATAGAAGACTCAAATTGCGTCGAGATTCAATACATCGTCCTCCTGCCGATTTGTCTCCAAGGGGATATTGCTGCCTCGGGCACCAAATGGTCCGTCTGCTGTGAGTCTAGATTTTCGAATCCGACGAAATACTGATAGTTAATTGTAACATTCAGGGCCTCCTAATGACGATGGAACACTCAAATTGCGTCGCAAAACAATACATCGTCCTCCAGCCGACTTGTCTACAAGGGGATATTGCTGCCTCGGGCCCCATGTGGTCCGTCTCCTGTGAGTCTAGATTTTCGAATCCGACGCGAAACTGATAGTTAATTGTAACGTTCAGGGCCTCCTATTGGCGATGGAACACTCAAATTGCGTCGAGATTCAATACATCGGCCTCCAGCCGACTCCTCTCCTATGGTCTGTTGCTGCCTCGGGCACCTTATGGTCGTTCTCCTGTGAGTCTAGATTTTCGAATCCGATGATAAAATGATAGTTAATTGTAACGTTCAGGGCCTTGTAATGACGATGGAACACACAAATTGCGTCGAGATTCAATACATCGGCCTCCAGCAGACTTGTCTACAAGTGCCTGTTGCTGCCTCGGGCACCTTATGGTCGTTCTCCTGTGAGTCTAGATTTTCGAATCCGACGCAAAAATGATAGTTAATTGTAACGTTCAGGGCCTTGTAATGACGATGGAACACTCAAATTGCGTCGAGATTCAATACATCGGCCTCCAGCCGACTTGTCTCCAAGGGTCTGTTGCTGCCTCGGGTACCTTATGGTCGTTCTCCTGTGAGTTTAGATTATCGAATCCGACGCAAAAATGATAGTTAATTGTAACGTTTAGGGCCTCCTAATGACGATGGAACACTCAAATTGCGTCGAGATTCAATACATCGGCCTCCAGCCGACTTGTCTCCAAGGGTCTATTGCTGCCTCGGGCACCTTAAGGTCGTTCTCCTGTGAGTCTAGATTTTCGAATCCGACGCAAAACTCATAGTTAATTGTAACGTTCAGGGCCTCCTAATGAAGATGGAACACTCAAATTGCGTCAAGGATCAATACATCGGTTTCCAGCCGACTTATCTCCAAGGGTCTATTGCTGCCTCAGGCACCTTATAATCGTTCTCTTGTAAGTCTAGATTTTCGAATCCGACGCAAAAATGATAGTGAATTGTAACGTTCAGTGCCTCCTGATGACGATAGAACTCTCAAATTGCGTCGAGATTCAATACATCGACTTGTCTCAAAGGTTCTATTGCTGCCTCGGGCACCTTATGGTCGTTCTCCTGTGAGTCTAGATTTTAGAATCCGACGCAAAACTGATAGTTAAATGTAATGCTCAGGGCCTCTTAATGACGATGGAACACTCAAATTGCGTCGAGAGTCAATACATCTTCCTCCAGCCGACTTGTCTCCAAGGGGATATTGCTGTTTCGGGCACCATATGATCCTTCTCCAGTGAGTCTAGATTTTCGAATCCGACGCAAAAATGAAAGTGAATAGTAACGTTCAGCGCCTCCTGACGACGATAGAACTCTCTAATTGCGTCGTGATTCAATACATCGTCCTCCAGCCGACTTGTCTCCAAGGGTCTATTGCTGCCTCGGGCACCTTATGGTCGTTCTCCTGTGAGTCTAGGTTTAAGAATCCGACGCAAAAATGATAGTTAATTGTAACGTTCGGGGCCTCCTATTGGCGATGGAACACTCAAATTGCGTCGAGATTCAATACATCGGCCTCCAGCCGACTTGTCTCCTATGGTCTGTTGCTGCCTCGGGCACCTTATGTTCGTTCTCCTGTGAGTCTAGATTTTCGAATCCGACGATAAAGTGATAGTAAATTGTAACGTTCAGGGCCTTGTAATGACGATGGAACACTCAAATTGCTTCGAGATTCAATACATCTGCCTCCAGCCGACTTGTCTCCAAGGGTCTGTTGCTGCCTCGGGCACCTTATGGTCGTTCTCCTGTGAGTTTAGATTTTCGAATTCGACGCGAAACTGATAGTTAACTGTAACGTTCTGGGCCTCCTAATGCCGATGGAACACTCAAATTGCGTCGAGATTCAATACATCGGCCTCCAGCCGACTTGTCTCCAAGGGTCTATTGCTGCCTCGGGCACCTTATGGTCGTTCTCCTGTGAGTTTAGATTATCGAATCCGACGCAAAAATGATAGTTAATTCTAACGTTTAGGGCCTTCTAATGACGATGGGACACTCAAATTGCGTCGAGATTCAATACATCGTCCTCCAGCCGACTTGTCTCCAAGGGTCTAATGCTGCCTCGGGCACCTTATGGTCGTTCTCTTGTAAGTCTAGATTTTCGAATCCGACGCAAAAATGATAGTTAATTGTAACGTTCAGGGCCTCCTAATGACGATGGAACTGTCAAATTGCGTCGAGATTCAATTCATCGTCCTCCAGCCGACTTGACTCCAAGGGTCTATTGCTGCCTCGGGCACCTTATGGTCGTTCTCCTGTGAGTCTAGATTTTCGAATCCGACGCAAAAATGATAGTTAATTGTAACGTTCAGGGCCTTCTAATGACGATGGAACACTCAAATTGCGTCGAGATTCAATACATCGGCCTCCAGCCGACTTGTCTCCAAGGGGATATCGCTGCCTCGGGCACCACATGGTTCGTCTCCGGTGATTCTACGATTTCGAATCCGACGCAAACTCATAGCTAATTGTAACGTTCAGGGCCTCCTATTGGCGATGGAACCCTCAAATTGCGTCGAGATTCAATACATCGACCTCCAGCCGACTTGTCTCCAAGGGGATATTGCTGCATCGGGCACCTTATGGTCGTTCTCCTGTGAGTTTAGATTTTCGAATCCGACGAAAAACTGATAGTTAATTGTAACATTCAGGGCCTCCTAATGACGATGGAACACTCATTTTTCGTCGCGATCCAATACATCGTCCTCCAATCGACTTGTCTCCAAGGGTCAATAGCTGCCACGGGCACCTTGTGATCGTTCGGCTGTGAGTCTAGATTTTCGAACCCGACTCAAAACTGATCGTTAATTGTAACGTTCAGGGCCACCTAATGACGATGGAACACTCAAATTGAGTCGAGATTCAATACACCGACCTCCAGCCGACTTGTCTCCAAGGGGATATTGCTGGCTCGGGCACCAAATGGTCCGTCTGCTGTGAGTCTAGACTTTCGAATCCGACGAAAAACTGATAGTTAATTGTAACATTCAGGGCCTCCTAATGACGATGAAACACTCAAATTACGTCGCGATCCAATACATCGTCCTCCAGCCGACTTGTCTCCAAGGGTCTATTGCTGCCTCGGGCACCTTATGGTCGTTCTCCTGTGAGTCTAGATTTTCGAATTCGACGCAAAAATGATAGTTAATTGTAACGTTCAGGGCCTTGTAATGACGATGGGACACTCAAATTGCGTCGAGATTCAATACATCGTCCTCCAGTCGACTTGTCTCCAAGGGTCTAATGCTGCCTCGGGCACCTTATGGTCGTTCTCTTGTAAGTCTAGATTTTCGAATCCGACGCAAAAATGATAGTTAATTGTAACGTTCAGGGCCTCCTAATGACGATGGAACACTCAAATTGCGTCGAGATTCAATCCATCGTCCTCCAGCCGACTTGTCTCCAAGGGTCTATTGCTGCCTCGGGCACCTTATGGTGGTTCTCCTGTGAGTCTAGATTTTCGAATCCGACGCAAAAATGATAGTTAATTGTAACGTCAGGGCCTTCTAATGACGATGGAACACTCAAATTGCGTCAAGATTCAATACATCGGCCTCCAGCCGACTTGTCTCCGAGGGGATATCGCTGCCTTGGGCACCACATGGTCCGTCTCCGGTGATTCTACGTTTTCGAATCCGACGCAAAACTCATAGTTAATTGTAACGTTCAGGGCCTTGTAATGACGATGGAACACTCAAATTGCGTCGAGATTCAATACATCGGCCTCCAGCCGACTTGTCTCCAAGTGTCTGTTGCTGCCTCGGGCACCTTATGGTCGTTCTCCTGTGAGTTTAGATTTTCGAATCCGACGCGAAACTGAAAGTTAACTGTAACGTTCAGGGCCTCCTAATGCCGATGGAACACTCAAATTGCGTCGAGATTCAATACATCGACCTCCAGCCGACTTGTCTCCAAGGTTCGGTTGCTGCCTCAGGCACCTTATTGTCGTTCTCTTGTAAGTCTAGATTTTCCAATCCGACGCAAAAATGATAGTTAATTGTAACGTTCAGGGCCTCCTAATGCCGATGGAACACTCAAATTGCGTCGAGATTCAATACATCGGCCTCCAGCCGACTTGTCTCCAAGGGTCTATTGCTGCCTCGGGCACCTAATGGTCGTTCTCCTGTGAGTCTCGATTTTAGAATCCGACGCAATAATGATAGTTGATTGTAACGTTCAGGGCCTTGTAGTTACGATGGAACACTCAAATTGCTTCGAGATTCAATACATCGGCCTCCAGCCGACTTGTGTCCAAGGGGATATCGCTGCCTCGGGCACCACATGGTTCGTCTCCGGTGATTCTACGTTTTCGAATCCGACGCAAAACTCATAGTTAATTGTAACGTTCAGGGCCTCCTATTGGCGATGGAACACTCAAATTGCGTCGAGATTCAATACATCGACCTCCAGCCGACGTGTCTCCAAGGGGATATTGCTGCATCGGGCACCTTATGGTCGTTCTCCTGTGAGTTTAGATTTTCGAATCCGACGAAAAACTGATAGTTAATTGTAACATTCAGATCCTCCTAATGACGATGGAACACTTATTTTGCGTCGCGATCCAATACATCGTCCTCCAACCGACTTGTCTAAAAGGGTCAATAGCTGCCACGGGCACCTTGTGATCGTTCTGCTGTGAGTCTAGATTTTTGAACCCGACGCAAAAATGATTGTTAATTGTAACGTTCAGGGCCACCTAATGACGATGAAACACTCAAATTGAGTCGAGATTCATTACGTCGACCTCCAGCCGATCTTCGGCCTGACATGGCTGCTTGTCCTGTTCCAGAGGTTGCCCCTCAGTCTGCAAGATCCGGGCAGTCGCAGAGGGTGGGCTTACTGGTAGTTGGGAGCTCCAACGTCAGGCGCGTAATGGGGCCCCTTAGGGAAATGGCAGCAAGAGAGGGGAAGAAAACCAATGTGCACTCCGTGTGCATACCGGGGGGAGTCATTCCAGATGTGGAAAGGGTCCTTCCGGATGCCATGAAGGGTACAGGGTGCACCCATCTGCAGGTGGTCGCTCATGTCGGCACCAATGATGTGTGTCGCTATGGATCGGAGGAAATCCTCTCTGGCTTCCGGCGGCTCTCTGATTTGGTGAAGACTGCCAGTCTCGCTAGCGGGATGAAAGCAGAGCTCACCATCTGCAGCATAGTCGACAGGACTGACTGCGGACCTTTGGTACAGAGCCGAGTGGAGGGTCTGAATCAGAGGCTGAGACGGTTCTGCGACCGTGTGGGCTGCAGATTCCTCGACTAGCGCCATAGGGTGGTGGGGTTTCGGGTTCCGCTGGATAGGTCAGGAGTCCACTACACGCAACAAGCGGCTACACGGGTAGCAGGGGTTGTGTGGCGTGGTCTGGGCGGTTTTTTAGGTTAGATGGCCTTGGGCAAGTACAGAAAGGGCAACAGCCTCAACGGGTGCGGGGCAATGTCAGGACATGCGGGGACCAAGCAGCAATCGGTATCGTAATTGTCAACTGTCGAAGCTGCGTTGGCAAAGTACCGGAACTTCAAGCGCTGATAGAAAGCACCGAAGCTGAAATCGTTATAGGTACAGAAAGCTGGCTTAAGCCAGAGATAAATTCTGCCGAAATTTTTACAAAGGTACAGACGGTGTTTAGAAAGGATAGATTGCATGCAACCGGTGGTGGAGTGTTCGTCGCTGTTAGTAGTAGTTTATCCTGTAGTGAAGTAGAAGTGGATAGTTCCTGTGAATTATTATGGGTGGAGGTTACACTAAACAACCGAACTAGGTTAATAATTGGCTCCTTTTACCGACCTCCCGACTCAGCAGCATTAGTGGCAGAACAACTGAGAGAAAATTTGGAATACATTTCACATAAATTTTCTCAGCATGTTATAGTCTTAGGTGGAGATTTCAATTTACCAGATATAGACTGGGACACTCAGATGTTTAGGACGGGTGGTAGGGACAGAGCATCGAGTGACATTATACTGAGTGCACTATCCGAAAATTACCTCGAGCAATTAAACAGAGAACCGACTCGTGGAGATAACATATTGGACCTACTGATAACAAACAGACCCGAACTTTTCGAATCTGTATGTACAGAACAGGGAATCAGTGATCATAAGGCCGTTGCAGCATCCCTGAATATGGAAGTTAATAGGAATATAAAAAAAGGGAGGAAGGTTTATCTGTTTAGCAAGAGTAATAGAAGGCAGATTTCAGACTACCTAACAGATCAAAACGAAAATTTCTGTTCCGACACTGACAATGTTGAGTGTTTATGGAAAAAGTTCAAGGCAATCGTAAAATGCGTTTTAGACAGGTACGTGCCGAGTAAAACTGTGAGGGACGGGAAAAACCCACCGTGGTACAACAACAAAGTTAGGAAACTACTGCGAAAGCAAAGAGAGCTCCACTCCAAGTTTAAACGCAGCCAAAACCTCTCAGACAAACAGAAGCTAAACGATGTCAAAGTTAGCGTAAGGAGGGCTATGCGTGAAGCGTTCATTGAATTCGAAAGTAAAATTCTATGTACCGACTTGACAGAAAATCCTAGGAAGTTCTGGTCTTACGTTAAATCAGTAAGTGGCTCGAAACAGCATATCCAGACACTACGGGATGATGATGGCATTGAAACAGAGGATGACACGCGTAAAGCTGAAATACTAAACACCTTTTTCCAAAGCTGTTTCACAGAGGAAGACCGCACTGCAGTTCCTTCTCTAAATCCTCGCACAAACGAAAAAATGGCTGACATCGAAATAAGTGTCCAAGGAATAGAAAAGCAACTGGAATCACTCAATAGAGGAAAGTCCACTGGACCTGACGGGATACCAATTCGATTCTACACAGAGTACGCGAAAGAACTTGCCCCCCTTCTAACAGCCGTGTACCGCAAGTCTCTAGAGGAACGGAGGGTTCCAAATGATTGGAAAAGAGCACAGATAGTCCCAGTCTTCAAGAAGGGTCATCGAGCAGATGCGCAAAACTATAGACCTATATCTCTTACGTCGATCTCTTGTAGAATTTTAGAACATGTTTTTTGCTCGCGTATCATGTCATTTCTGGAAACCCAGAATCTACTATGTAGGAATCAACATGGATTCCGGAAACAGCGATCGTGTGAGACCCAACTCGCCTTATTTGTTCATGAGACCCAGAAAATATTAGATACAGGCTCCCAGGTAGATGCTATTTTTCTTGACTTCCGGAAGGCGTTCGATACAGTTCCGCACTGTCGCCTGATAAGCAAAGTAAGAGCCTACGCAATATCAGACCAGCTGTGTGGCTGGATTGAGGAGTTTTTGGCAAACAGAACACAGCATGTTGTTATCAATGGAGAGACGTCTACAGACGTTAAAGTAACCTCTGGCGTGCCACAGGGGAGTGTTATGGGACCATTGCTTTTCACAATATATATAAATGACTTAGTAGATAGTGTCGGAAGTTCCATGCGGCTTTTCGCGGATGATGCTGTAGTATACAGAGAAGTTGCTGCATTAGAAAATTGTAGCGAAATACAGGAAGATCTGCAGCGGATAGGCACTTGGTGCAGGGAGTGGCAACTGACCCTTAACATAGACAAATGTAATGTATTGCGAATACATAGAAAGAAGGATCCTTTATTGTATGATTATATGATAGCGGAACAAACACTGGTAGCAGTTACTTCTGTAAAATATTTGGGAGTATGCGTACGGAACGATTTGAAGTGGAATGATCATATAAAACTAATTGTTGGTAAGGCGGGTACCAGGTTGAGATTCATTGGGAGAGTGCTTAGAAAATGTAGTCCATCAACAAAGGAGGTGGCTTACAAAACACTCGTTCGACCTATACTTGAGTATTGCTCATCAGTGTGGGATCCGTACCAGGTCGGGTTGACGGAGGAGATAGAGAAGATCCAAAGAAGAGCGGCGCGTTTCGTCACTGGGTTATTTTGTAACCGTGATAGCGTTACGGAGATGTTTAATAAACTCAAGTGGCAGACTCTGCAAGAGAGGCGCTCTGCATCGCGGTGTAGCTTGCTCGCCAGGTTTCGAGAGGATGCGTTTCTGGATGAGGTATCGAATATATTGCTTCCCCCTACTTATACTTCCCGAGGAGATCACGAATGTAAAATTAGAGAGATTAGAGCGCGCACGGAGGCTTTCAGACAGTCGTTCTTCCCGCGAACCATACGCGACTGGAACAGGAAAGGGAGGTAATGACAGTGGCACGTAAGGTGCCCTCCGCCATACACCGTTGGGTGGCTTACGGAGTATCAATGTAGATGTAGATGTAGATGTAGATGTCTCCAAGGGGATATTGCTGCTTCGGGCTCCATGTGGTACGTCTCCTGTGAGTCTAGATTTTCGAATCCGACGCGAAAATGATAGTGAATAGTAACGTTCAGCGCCTCCTGATGACGATAGAACACTCAAATTGCGTCGAGATTCAATACATCGTCCTCCAGCCGACTTGTCTCCAAGGGTCTATTGCCGCCTCGGGCACCTTATGGTCGTTCTCCTGTGAGTCTAGATTTTAGAATCCGACGCAAAAATGATAGTTAATTGTAACGTTCGGCGCCTCCTATTGGCGATGGAACACTCAAATTGCAACGAGATTCAATACATCGTCCTCCAGCCGACTTGTCTCCAAGGGTCTATTGCTGCCTCCGGCACCTTATCGTCGTTCTCCTGTGAGTCTTGATTTTCGAATCCGACGATAAAATGATAGTTAATTGTAACGTTCAGGGCCTTGTAATGACGATGGAACACCAAATTGTTTCGAGATTCAATACATCGGCCTCCAGCCGACTTGTCTCCAAGGGTCTGTTGCTGCTTCGGGCACCTTATGGTCGTTCTCCTGTGAGTTTAGATTATCGAATCCGACGCGAAACTGATAGTTAACTGTAACGTTCTGGGCCTCCTAATGCCGATGGAACACTCAAATTGCGTCGAGATTCAATACATCGGCCTCCAGCCGACTTGTCTCCAAGGGTCTATTGCTGCCTCGGGCACCTTATGGTCGTTCTCTTGTAAGCCTAGATTTTCGAATCCGACGCAAAAATGATAGTTAATTGTAACGTTCAGGGCCTCCTAATGCCGATGGAACACTCAAATTGCGTCGAGATTCAATACATCGGCCTCCAGCCGACTTGTCTCCAAGGGGATATTGCTGCATCGGGCACCTTATGGTCGTTCTCCTGTGAGTTTAGATTTTCGAATCCGACGAAAAACTGATAGTTAATTGTAACATTCAGGGCCTCCTAATGACGACGGAACATTCATTTTGCGTCGCGATCCAATACATCGTCCTCCAACCGACTTGTCTCCAAGGGTCAATAGCTGCCACGGGCACCTTGTGATCGTTCTGCTGTGAGTCTAGATTTTGAACCCGACGCAAAACTGATTGTTAATTGTAACGTTCAGGGCCACCTAATGACGATGGAACACTCAAATTGAGTCGAGATTCAATACATCGACCTCCAGCCGACTTGTCCACAAGGGGATATTCCTGCCTCGGGCACCATGTGGTCCGTCTCCTGTGAGTCTAGATTTTCGAATCCGACGCGAAACTGATAGTTAATAGTAAGGTTCAGGGCCTCCTAATGACGATGGAACACTCAAATTGCGTCGAGATTCAGTACATGGGCCTCCAGCGGACTTGTCTCCAAGGGGATATTGCTGTCTCGGGCACCATATGATCCTTCTCCTGTGAGTCTAGATTACCGAATCCGACGCATAAAAGATAGTTAATTGTAACGTTTAGGGCCTCCTAATGACGATGGAACACTCAAATTGCGTCGAGATTCAATACATCGGCCTCCAGCCAACTATCTCCAAGGGTCTATTGCTGCGTCGGGCACCTTATGGTCGTTCTCCTGTGAGTCTAGATTTTCGAATTCGACGCAAAAATGATAGTTAATTGTAACGTTCAGGGCCTTGTAATGACGATGGGACACTCAAATTGCGTCGAGATTCAATACATCGTCCTCCAGCCGACTTGTCTCCAAGGGTCTAATGCTGCCTCGGGCACCTTATGGTCGTTCTCTTGTAAGTCTAGATTTTCGAATCCGACGCAAAAATGATAGTTAATTGTAACGTTCAGGGCCTCCTAATGACGATGGAACACTCAAATTGCGTCGAGATTCAATACATCGTCCTCCAGCCGACTTGTCTCCAAGGGTCTATTGCTGCCTCGGGCACCTTATGGTGGTTCTCCTGTGAGTCTAGATTTTCGAATCCGACGCAAAAATGATAGTTAATTGTAACGTCAGGGCCTTCTAATGACGATGGAACACTCAAATTGCATCAAGATTCAATACATCGGCCTCCAGCCGACTTGTCTCCGAGTGGATATCGCTGCCTCGGGCACCACATGGTCCGTCTCCGGTGATTCTACGTTTTCGAATCCGACGCAAAACTCATAGTTAATTGTAACGTTCAGGGCCTCCTATTGGTGATGGAACCCTCAAATTGCGTCGAGATTCAATACATCGACCTCCAGCCGACTTGTCTCCAAGGGGATATTGCTGCATCGGGCACCTTATAGTCGTTCTCCTGTGAGTTTAGATTTTCGAATCCGACGAAAAACTGATAGTTAATTGTAACATTCTTGGCCTCCTAATGACGACGGAACATTCATTTTTCGTCGCGATCCAATACATCGTCCTGCAGCCGACTTGTCTCCAAGGGTCTATTGCTGCCTCGGGAACCTTGTGATCGTTCTGCCGTGAGTCTAGATTTTTGAACCCGACGCAAAACTGATTGTTAATTGTAACGTTCAGGGCCACCTAATGACGATGGAACACTCAAATTGAGTCGAGATTCAATACATCGACCTCCAGCCGACTTGTCCACAAGGGGATATTGCTGCCTCGGGCTCCAAGTGGTCCGTCTCCTGTGAGTCTAGATTTTCGAATCCGACGCGAAACTGATAGTTAATTGTAAGGTTCGGGGCCTCCTAATGACGGTGGAACACTCAAATTGCGTCGAGATTCAGTACATGGGCCTCCAGCGGACTTGTTTCCAATGGTCTGTTGCTGCCTCGGACACCTTATGGTCGGTCTCCTGTGAGTTTAGATTATCGAATCCGACGCAAAAATGATAGTTAATTGTAACTTTTTGGCCTCCTAATGACGATGGGACACTCAAATTGCGTCGAGATTCAATACATCGTCCTCCAGCCGACTTGTCTCCAAGGGTCTAACGCTGCCTCGGGCACCTTATGGTCGTTCTCTTGTAAGTCTAGATTTTCGAATCCGACGCAAAAATGATAGTTAATTGTAACGTTCAGGGCCTCCTAATGACGATGGAACACTCAAATTGCGTCGAGATTCAATACATCGGCCTCCAGCCGACTTGTCTCCAAGGGGATATTGCTGCATCGGGCACCTTATGGTCGTTCTCCTGTGAGTTTAGATTTTCGAATCCGACGAAAAACTGATAGTTAATTGTAACATTCAGGGCCTCCTAATGACGACGGAACATTCATTTTGCGTCGCGATCCAATACATCGTCCTCCAACCGACTTGTCTCCAAGGGTCAATAGCTGCCACGGGCACCTTGTGATCGTTCTGCTGTGAGTCTAGATTTTGAACCCGACGCAAAACTGATTGTTAATTGTAACGTTCAGGGCCACCTAATGACGATGGAACACTCAAATTGAGTCGAGATTCAATACATCGACCTCCAGCCGACTTGTCCACAAGGGGATATTCCTGCCTCGGGCTCCATGTGGTCCGTCTCCTGTGAGTATAGATTTTCGAATCCGACGCGAAACTGATAGTTAATAGTAAGGTTCAGGGCCTCCTAATGACGATGGAACACTCAAATTGCGTCGAGATTCAGTACATGGGCCTCCAGCGGACTTGTCTCCAAGGGGATATTGCTGTCTCGGGCACCATATGATCCTTCTCCTGTGAGTCTAGATTATCGAATCCGACGCATAAAAGATAGTTAATTGTAACGTTTAGGGCCTCCTAATGACGATGGAACACTCAAATTGCGTCGAGATTCAATACATCGGCCTCCAGCCAACTATCTCCAAGGGTCTATTGCTGCGTCGGGCACCTTATGGTCGTTCTCCTGTGAGTCTAGATTTTCGAATTCGACGCAAAAATGATAGTTAATTGTAACGTTCAGGGCCTTGTAATGACGATGGGACACTCAAATTGCGTCGAGATTCAATACATCGTCCTCCAGCCGACTTGTCTCCAAGGGTCTAATGCTGCCTCGGGCACCTTATGGTCGTTCTCTTGTAAGTCTAGATTTTCGAATCCGACGCAAAAATGATAGTTAATTGTAACGTTCAGGGCCTCCTAATGACGATGGAACACTCAAATTGCGTCGAGATTCAATACATCGTCCTCCAGCCGACTTGTCTCCAAGGGTCTATTGCTGCCTCGGGCACCTTATGGTGGTTCTCCTGTGAGTCTAGATTTTCGAATCCGACGCAAAAATGATAGTTAATTGTAACGTCAGGGCCTTCTAATGACGATGGAACACTCAAATTGCATCAAGATTCAATACATCGGCCTCCAGCCGACTTGTCTCCGAGGGGATATCGCTGCCTCGGGCACCACATGGTCCGTCTCCGGTGATTCTACGTTTTCGAATCCGACGCAAAACTCATAGTTAATTGTAACGTTCAGGGCCTCCTATTGGTGATGGAACCCTCAAATTGCGTCGAGATTCAATACATCGACCTCCAGCCGACTTGTCTCCAAGGGGATATTGCTGCATCGGGCACCTTATAGTCGTTCTCCTGTGAGTTTAGATTTTCGAATCCGACGAAAAACTGATAGTTAATTGTAACATTCTTGGCCTCCTAATGACGACGGAACATTCATTTTTCGTCGCGATCCAATACATCGTCCTGCAGCCGACTTGTCTCCAAGGGTCTATTGCTGCCTCGGGAACCTTGTGATCGTTCTGCTGTGAGTCTAGATTTTTGAACCCGACGCAAAACTGATTGTTAATTGTAACGTTCAGGGCCACCTAATGACGATGGAACACTCAAATTGAGTCGAGATTCAATACATCGACCTCCAGCCGACTTGTCCACAAGGGGATATTGCTGCCTCGGGCTCCAAGTGGTCCGTCTCCTGTGAGTCTAGATTTTCGAATCCGACGCGAAACTGATAGTTAATTGTAAGGTTCAGGGCCTCCTAATGACGGTGGAACACTCAAATTGCGTCGAGATTCAGTACATGGGCCTCCAGCGGACTTGTTTCCAATGGTCTGTTGCTGCATCGGACACCTTATGGTCGGTCTCCTGTGAGTTTAGATTATCGAATCCGACGCAAAAATGATAGTTAATTGTAACTTTTTGGCCTCCTAATGACGATGGGACACTCAAATTGCGTCGAGATTCAATACATCGTCCTCCAGCCGACTTGTCTCCAAGGGTCTAACGCTGCCTCGGGCACCTTATGGTCGTTCTCTTGTAAGTCTAGATTTTCGAATCCGACGCAAAAATGATAGTTAATTGTAACGTTCAGGGCCTCCTAATGACGATGGAACTCTCAAATTGCGTCGAGATTCAATACATCGTCCTCCAGCCGACTTGTCTCCAAGGGTCTATTGCTGCCTCGGGCACCTTATGGTCGTTCTCCTGTGAGTCTAGATTTTCGAATCCGACGCAAAAATGATAGTTAATTGTAACATTCAGTGCCTCCTAATGACGATGGAACACTTATTTTGCGTCGCGATCCAATACGTCGTCCTCCAACCGACTTGTCTCCAAGGGTCAATAGCTGCCAAGGGCACCTTGCGATCGTTCTGCTGTGAGTCTAGATTTTCGAACCCGACGCAAAACTGATTGTTAATTGTAACGTTCAGGGCCACCTAATGACGATGGAACACTCAAATTGAGTCGGGATTCAATACATCGACCTCCAGCCGACTTGTCTCTAAGGGGATATTGCTGCCTCGGGCTCCATGAGGTCCGTCTCCTGTGAGTCTAGATTTTCGAATCCGACGCGAAACTGATAGTTAATTGTAACGTTCAGGGCCTTGTAATGACGATGGAACACTCAAATTGCGTCGAGATTCAATACATCGGCCTCCAGCCGACTTGTCTCCTAGGGTATATTGCTGCCTCGGGCACCTTATGGTCGTTCTCCTGTGAGTTTAGATTATCGAATCCAACGCAAAAATGATAGTTAATTGTAACGTTTAGGGCCTCCTAATGACGATGGGACACTCAAATTGCGTCGAGATTCAATACATCGCGCTCCAGCCGACTTGTCTCCAAGGGGATATTGCTGTCTCGAGCACAATATGATCCTTCTCCTGTGAGTCTAGATTTTCGAATCCGACGCAAAAAAGATAGTGAATTGTAACGTTCAGCGCCTCCTAATGACGATAGAAGACTCAAATTGCGTCTAGATTCAATACATCGGCCTCCAGCCGACTTGTCTCCAAGGGTCTATTGCTGCCTCGGGCACCTTATGGGCGTTCTCCAGTGGGTCTAGATTTTCGAATCCGACGCAAAAATGATAGTTAATTGTAACGTTCAGGGCCTCCTAATGACGATGGAACACTCAAATTGCGTCGAGATTCAATACATCGGCCTCCAGCCGATTTGTCTCCAAGGGTCTATTGCTACCTCGGGCACCTTATGGTCGTTCACCTGTGAGTCTAGATTTTCGAATCCGACGCATAAATGATAGTTAATTGTAACGTTCAGGGACTCCTAAAGACGTTGGAACACTCAAATTGCGTCAAGAGTCAATACATCGACCTCCAGTTGACTTGTATCCAAGGGGATATTGCAGTCTCAGGCACAATATGATCCTTCTCCTGTGAGTCTAGATTTTCGAATCCGACGCAAAAATGATAGTGAATTTTAACGTTGAGCGCCTCCTAATGACGATAGAAGACTCAAATTGCGTCGGGATTCAATACATCGTCCTCCAGCCGATTTGTCTCCAAGGGGATATTGCTGCCTCGGGCACCAAATGGTCCGTCTGCTGTGAGTCTGGATTTTCGAATCCGACGAAAAACTGATAGTTAATTGTAACATTCAGGGCCTCCTAATGACGATGGAACACTCAAATTGCGTCGAGATTCAATACATCGTCCTCCAGCCGATTTGTCTCCAAGGGGATATTGCTGCCTCAAGCACCAAATGGTCCGTCTGCTGTGAGTCTAGATTTTCGAATCCGACGAAAAACTGATAGTTAATTGTAACATTCAGGGCCTCCTAATGACGATGGAACACTCAAATTGCGTCGCGATCCAATACATCGTCCTCCAGCCGACTTGTCTCCGAGGGTCTAATGCTGCCTCGGGCACCTTATGGTCGTTCTCCTGTGAGTCTAGATTTTCGAATCCGACGCATAAATGATAGTTAATTGTAACGTTCAGGGACTCCTGAACACGATGGAACACTCAAATTGCGTCGAGAGTCAATACATCGACCTCCAGTCGACTTGTATCCAAGGGGATATTGCAGTCTCGGGCACAATATGATCCTGCCCCTGTGAGTCTAGATTTTCGAATCCGACGCAAAAATGATAGTTAATTGTAACGTTCAGGGCCTCCTAATGCCGATGGAACACTCAAATTGCGTCGAGATTCAATACATCTTCCTCCAGCCGACTTGTCTACAAGGGGATATTGCTGCCTCGGGCTCCATGTGGTCCGTCTCCTGTGAGTCTAGATTTTCGAATCAGACGCGAAACTGATAGTTAATTGTAAGGTTCAGGGCCTCCTAATGACGATGGAACACTCAAATTGCGTCGAGATTCAATACTTCGTCCTCCAGCCGACTTGTCTCCAAGGGTCTAATGCTGCCTCGGGCACCTTATGGTCGTTCTCCTGTGTGTCTAGATTTTCGAATCCGACGCAAAAATGATAGTTAATTGTAACGTTCAGGGCCTTCTAATGACGATGGAACACTCAAATTGCGTCGAGATGCAATACATCGTCCTCCAGCTGATTTGCCTCCAAGGGTCTATTGCTGCCTCGGGCACCTTAAGGTCGTTCTCCTGTGAGTCTAGATTTTTCGAATCCGACGCAAAAATGATAGTTAATTGTAACGTTCAGGGCCTTGTAATGACGATGGAACACTCAAATTGCGGCGAGATTCAATACATCGGACTCCAGCGGACTTGTCTCCAAGGGGATATTGCTGTCTCGGGCACCATATGATCCTTCTCCTGCGACTCTAGATTTTCGAATCCGACGCAAAAATGATAGTGAATAGTAACGTTCAGCGCCTCCTGATGACGATAGAACTCTCAAATTGCGTCGAGATTCAATACATCGTCCTCCAGCTGATTTGTCTCCAAGGGGATATTGCTGCCTCAGGCACCAAATGGTCCGTCTCCTGTGAGTCTGGATTTTTGAATCCGACGCGAAACTGATAGTTAATTGTAACGTTCAGGGCCTCCTAATGCCGATGGAACACTCAATTTGCGTCGAGAGTCAATACATCGACCTCCAGTCGACTTGTATCCAAGGGGATATTGCAGTCTCGTGCACCATATGATCCTTCTCCTGTTAGTAGATTTTCGAATCCGACGCTAAAATGATAGATAACTGTAACGTTCAGGGCCTCCTAATGACGATGGAACACTCAAATTGCGTCAAGAATCAATACATCGGTTTCAAGCCGACTTGTCTCCAAGGGGATATTGCTGCCTCGGGCACCAAATGGTCCGTCTGCTGTGAGTCTAGATTATCGAATCCGACGAAAAACTGATAGTTAATTGGAACATTTAGGGCCTCCTAATGACGATGGAACTCTCAAATTGCGTCGCGATCCAATACATCGTCCACCAGCCGACTTGTCTCCAAGGGTGTAATGCTGCCTCGGGCACCATATGGTCGTTCTCCTGTGAGTCTAGATTTTCGAATCCGACGCATAAATGATAGTTAATTGTAACGTCCAGGGACTCCTAAAGACGATGGAACACTCAAATTGCGTCGAGAGTCAATACATCGACCTCCAGTCGACTTGTATCCAAGGGGTAATTGCAGTCTCGGGCACAATATGATCCTTCTAGTGTGAGTCTTGATTTTCGAATCCGACGCAAAAATGATAGTTAATTGTAACGTTCAGGGCCTCCTAATGCCGAGGAACACTCAAATTGCGTCGAGATTCAATACATCGTCCTCCAGCCGACTTGTCTCCAAGGGCCTATTGCTGCCTCGGGCACCTTATGGTCGTTCTCCTGTGAGTCTATATTTTCGAATCCGACGAAAAATGATAGTAAATTGTTACGTTCAGGGCCTCCTAATGACGATGGAACACTCAAATTGCGTCAAGAATCAATACATCGGTTTCCAGCCGACTTGTCTCCAAGGGTCTATCGCTGCCTCGGGCACCTTATGGTCGTACACCTGTGAGTCTAGATTTTCGAATCCGACGCATAAATGATAGTTAATTGTTACGTTCAGGGCCTCCTAATGACGATGGAACACTCAAATTGCGTCAAGAATCAATACATCGGTTTCCAGCCGACTTGTCTCCAAGGGTCTATTGCTGCCTCGGGCACCTTATGGTCGTACACCTGTGAGTCTAGATTTTCGAATCCGACGCATAAATGATAGTTAATTGTAACGTGCAGGGACTCCTAAAGACGTTGGAACACTCAAATTGCGTCAAGAGTCAATACATCGACCTCCAGTCGACTTGTATCCAAGGGGATATTGCAGTGTCGGGCACAATATGATCCTTCTCCTGTGAGTCTAGATTTTCGAATCCGACGCAAAAATGATAGTGAATTGTAACGTTCAGCACCTCCTAATGACGATAGAAGACTCAAATTGCGTCGAGATTCAATACATCGTCCTCCAGCCGATTTATCTCCAAGGGGATATTGCTGCCTCGGGCACCAAATGGTCTGTCTGCTGTGAGTCTAGATTTTCGAATCCGACGAAAAACTGATAGTTAATTGTAACATTCAGGGCCTCCTAATGACGATGGAACACTCAAATTGCGTCGCGATCCAATACATCGTCCTCCAGCCGACTTGTCTCCGAGGGTCTAATGCTGCCTCGGGCACCTTATGGTCGTTCTCCTGTGAGTCTAGATTTTCGAATCCGACGCATAAATGATAGTTAATTGTAACGTTCAGGGACTCCTGAACACGATGGAACACTCAAATTGCGTCAAAAGTCAATACATCGACCTCCAGTCGACTTGTTTCCAAGGGGATATTGCAGTCTCGGGCACCTTATGGTCGTTCTCCTGTGAGTCTAGATTTTTCGAATCCGACGCAATAAATGATAGTTAATTGTAACGTTCAGGGCCTTGTAATGACGATGGAACACTCAAATTGCGGCGAGATTCAATACATCGGCCTCCAGCCGACTTGTCTCCAAGGGTCTGTTGCTGCCTCGGGCAAAAAAATGGTTCAAATGGCTCTGAGCACTATGGGACTCAACTGCTGAGGTCATTAGTCCACTAGAACTTAGAACTAGTTAAACCTAACTAACCTAAGGACATCACACACGTCCATGCCCGAGGCAGGATTCGAACCTGCGACCGTAGCGGTCTCGCGGTTCCAGACTGCAGCGCCAGACCCGCTTGGCCACTTCGGCCGGCCCTCGGGTACCTTATGGTCGTTCTCCTGTGAGTTTAGATTTTCGAATCCGACGCGAAACTGATAGTTAATTGTAAGGTTCAGGGCCGCCTAATGACGATGGAACACTCAAATTTTGTCGAGATTCAATACATCGGCCTCCAGCGGACTTGTCTCCAAGGGGATATTGCTTTCTCGGGCACCATATGATCCTTCTCCTGTGACTCTAGATTTTCGAATCCGACGCAAAAATGATAGTGAATGGTAACGTTCAGCGCCTCCTGATGACGATAGAACTCTCAAATTGCGTCGAGATTCAATACATCGTCCTCCAGCTGATTTGTCTCCAAGGGGATATTGCTGCCTCGGGCACCAAATGGTCCGTCTCCTGTGAGTCTGGATTTTTGAATCCGACGCGAAACTGATAGTTAATTGTAACGTTCAGGGCCTCCTAATGCCGATGGAACACTCAATTTGCGTCGAGAGTCAATACATCGACCTCCAGTCGACTTGTATCCAAGGGGATAATGCAGTCTCGTGCACCATATGATCCTTCGCCTGTTAGTAGATTTTCGAATCCGACGCTAAAATGATAGTTAACTGTAACGTTCAGGGCCTCCTAATGACGATGGAACACTCAAATTGCGTCAAGAATCAATACATCGGTTTCCAGCCGACTTGTCTCCAAGGGGATATTGCTGCCTCGGGCACCAAATGGTCCGTCTGCTGTGAGTCTAGATTATCGAATCCGACGAAAAACTGATAGTTAATTGTAACATTCAGGGCCTCCTAATGACGATGGAACACTCAAATTGCGTCGCGATCCAATACATCGTCCACCAGCCGACTTGTCTCCAAGGGTCTAATGCTGCCTCGGGCACCATATGGTCGTTCTCCTGTGAGTCTAGATTTCCGAATCCGACGCATAAATGATAGTTAATTGTAACGTCCAGGGACTCCTAAAGACGATGGAACACTCAAATTGCGTCGAGAGTCAATACATCGTCCTCCAGTCGACTTGTATCCAAGGGGTAATTGCAGTCTCGGGCACAATATGATCCTTCTAGTGTGAGTCTTGATTTTCGAATCCGACGCAAAAATGATAGTTAATTGTAACGTTCAGGGCCTCCTAATGCGGAGGAACACTCAAATTGCGTCGAGATTCAATACATCGTCCTCCAGCCGACTCGTCTCCAAGGGTCTATTGCTGCCTCGGGCACCTTATGGTCGTTCTCCTGTGAGTCTAGATTTTCGAATCCGACGCAAAAATGATAGTTAATTGTAACGTTCAGGGCCTTGTAATGTCGATGGAACACTCAAATTGCGTCGAGATTCAATACATCGTCCTCCAGCCGACTTGTCCCCAAGGGTCTAATGCTGCCTCGGGCACCTTATGGTCGTTCTCCTGTGAGTCTAGATTTTCGAATCCGACGCATAAATGATAGTTAATTGTAACGTTCAGGGACTCCTAAAGACAATGGAACACTCAATTTGCGTCGAGAGTCAATACATCGACCTCCAGTCGACTTGTATCCAAGGGGATTTGCAGCCTCGTGCACCATATAATCCTTCTCCTGTTAGTAGATTTTCGAATCCGACCGCTAAAATGATAGTTAACTGTAACGTTCAGGGCCTCCTAATGCCGGTGGAACACTCAAATTGCGTCGAGATTCAATACATCGGCCTCCAGCCGACTTGTCTCCAAGGGTCTGATGATGCCTCGGGCACCTTATGGTCGTTCTCCTGTGAGTTTAGATTATCGAATCCGACGCAAAAATGATAGTTAATTGTAACGTTCAGGGCCTTCTAATGACGATGGAACACTCAAATTGCGTCGAGATTCAATACATCGGCCTCCAGCCGACTTGTCTCCAAGGGGATATCGCTGCCTCGGGCTCCACATGGTCCGTCTCCGGTGATTCTACGTTTTCGAATCCGACGCAAAACTCATAGATAATTGTAACGTTCAGGGCCTCCTAATGACGATGGAGCACACAAATTGAGTCGAGATTCAATACATCGGCCTCTAGCCGACTTGTCTCCAAGGGTCTATTGCTGCCTCGGGCACCAAATGGTCGTTCTCCTGTGAGTCTAGATTTTCGAATCCGACGCATAAATGATAGCTAATTGTAACGTTCAGGGACTCCTAATTACGATGGAACACTCAAATTGCGTCGAGAGTCAGTACATCGACCTCCAGTCGACTTGTATCCAAGGGGATATTGCAGTCTCGTGCACCATATGTTCCTTCTCCTGTTAGTAGATTTTTGAATCCGACGCAAAAATGATAGTTAACTGTAACGTTCAGGGCCTCCTAATGCCGATGGAACACTCAAATTGCGTCGAGATACAATACATCGGCCTCCAGCCGACTTGTCTCCAAGGGTCTATTGCTGCCTCGGGCACCTTATGGTCGTTCTGCTGTGAGTCTAGATTTTCGAATCCGACGCAAAAATGATAGTCAATTGTAACGTTAAGGGCCTTGTAATGACGATGGATCACTCAAATTGCGTTGAGATTCAATACATCGGCCTCCAGCGGACTTGTCTCCAAGGGGATATTGCTGTCTCGGGCACCATATGATCCTTCTCCTGTGAGTCTAGATTTTCGAATCCGACGCAAAAATGATAGTGAATAGTAACGTTCAGCGCCTCCTGATGACGATAGAACTCTCACATTGCGTCGAGATTAAATAAATCGTCCTCCAGCTGATTTGTCTCCAAAGGGATATTGCTGCCTCCGGCACCTTATGGTCGTTCTCCTGTGAGTCTAGATTTTCGAATCCGACGCATAAATGATAGTTAATTGTAACGTTCAGGGACTCCTAAAGACGATGGAACACTCAATTTGCGTCGAGAGTCAATACATCGACCTCCAGTCGACTTGTCCCCAAGGGTCTAATGCTGCCTCGGGCACCTTATGGTCGTTCTCCTGTGAGTCTAGATTTTCGAATCCGACGCATAAATGATAGTTAATTGTAACGTTCAGGGACTCCTAAAGACGATGGAACACTCAATTTGCGTCGAGAGTCAATACATCGTCCTCCAGCCGACTTGTCTCCAAGGGTCTATTGCTGCCTCGGGCACCTTATGGTCGTTCTCCTGTGAGTCTAGATTTTCGAATCCGACGCAAAAATGATAGTTAATTGTAACGTTCAGGGCCTTGTAATGTCGATGGAACACTCAAATTGAGTCGAGATTCAATACATCGGCCTCCAGCCGACTTGTCTCCAAGGGTCTGTTGCTGCCTCGGGCACCTTATGGTCGTTCTCCTGTGAGTTTAGATTATCGAATCCGACGCAAAAATGATAGTTAATTGTAACGTTTAGGGCCTCCTAATGACGATGGGACACTCAAATTGCGTCGAGATTCAATACATCGTCCTCCAGCCGACTTGTCCCCAAGGGTCTAATGCTGCCTCGGGCACCTTATGGTCGTTCTCCTGTGAGTCTAGATTTTCGAATCCGACGCATAAATGATAGTTAATTGTAACGTTCAGGGACTCCTAAAGACGATGGAACACTCAATTTGCGTCGAGAGTCAATACATCGACCTCCAGTCGACTTGTATCCAAGGGGATTTGCAGCCTCGTGCACCATATAATCTTTCTCCTGTTAGTAGATTTTCGAATCCGACCGCTAAAATGATAGTTAACTGTAACGTTCAGGGCCTCCTAATGCCGATGGAACACTCAAATTGCGTCGAGATTCAATACATCGGCCTCCAGCCGACTTGTCTCCAAGAGTCTGATGATGCCTCGGGCACCTTATGGTCGTTCTCCTGTGAGTTTAGATTATCGAATCCGACGCAAAAATGATAGTTAATTGTAACGTTCAGGGCCTTCTAATGACGATGGAACACTCAAATTGCGTCGAGATTCAATACATCGGCCTCCAGCCGACTTGTCTCCAAGGGGATATCGCTGCCTCGGGCTCCACATGGTCCGTCTCCGGTGATTCTACGTTTTCGAATCCGACGCAAAACTCATAGATAATTGTAACGTTCAGGGCCTCCTAATGACGATGGAGCACACAAATTGAGTCGAGATTCAATACATCGGCCTCCAGCCGACTTGTCTCCAAGGGTCTGTTGCTGCCTCGGGCACCTTATGGTCGTTCTCCTGTGAGTCTAGATTTTCGAATCCGACGCATAAATGATAGTTAATTGTAACGTTCAGGGACTCCTAAAGACGATGGAACACTCAATTTGCGTCGAGAGTCAATACATCGACCTCCAGTCGACTTGTATCCAAGGGGATTTGCAGCCTCGTGCACCATATAATCTTTCTCCTGTTAGTAGATTTTCGAATCCGACCGCTAAAATGATAGTTAACTGTAACGTTCAGGGCCTCCTAATGCCGATGGAACACTCAAATTGCGTCGAGATTCAAGACATCGGCCTCCAGCCGACTTGTCTCCAAGGGTCAATTGCTGCCTCGGGCACCTTATGTTCGTTCTCCTGTGAGTCTAGATTTTCAAATCCGACGCATAAATGATAGTTAATTATAACGTTCAGGGACTCCTAAAGACGATGGAACACTCAAATTGCGTCGAGAGTCAATACATCGACCTCCAGTCGACTTGTATCCAAGAGGATATTGCAGTCTCGGGCACAACATGATCCTTCTCCTGTGAGTCTAGATTTTCGGATCCGACGCATAAATGATAGTTAATTGTAACATTCAGGGCCTCCTAATGACGATGGAACACTCAAATTGCGTCGCGATCCAATACATCGTCCTCCAGCCGACTTGTCTCCAATGGTCTATTGCTTCCTCGGGCACCTTATGTTCGTTCTCCTGTGAGTCTAGATTTTCGAATCCGACGCATAAATGATAGTTAATTATAACGATCAGGGACTCCTAAAGACGATGGAACACTCAAATTGCGTCGAGAGTCAATACATCGACCTCCAGTCGACTTGTATCCAAGGGGATATTGCAGTCTCGGGCACAATATGATCCTTCTCCTGTGAGTCTAGATTTTCGGATCCGACGCATAAATGATAGTTAATTGTAACATTCAGGGCCTTGTAATGACGATGGAACACTAAAATTGCGTTGAGATTTAATACATCGGCCTCCAGCGGACTTGTCTCCAAGGGGATATTGCAGTCTCGAGCACCGTATGAACTTCTCCTGTGAGTAGATTTTCGAATCCGACGCTAAAATGATAGTTAACTGTAACGATCAGGGCCTCCTAATGCCGATGGAACACTAAAATTGCGTCGATATTCAATACATCGGCCTCCAGCTTACTTGTCTCCAAGGGTCTATTGCTGCCTCGGGCACCTTATGGCCGTTCTCCTGTGAGTTTAGATTTTCGAATCCGACGCAAAAATGATAGTTAATTGTAACGTTCAGGGCCTCCTATTGGCGATGGAACACTCAAATTGCGTCGAGATTCAAAACATCGGCCTCCATCCGACTTGTCTCCTATGGTCTGCTGCTGCCTCGGGCTCCTTATGGTCGTTCTCCTGTGAGTCTAGATTTTCGAATCCGACGCTAAAATGATTGTTAATTGTAACGTTCAGGGCCTCCTAATGACGATGGAGCACTCAAATTGCGTCAAGAATCAATACATCGGTTTCCAGCCGACTTGTCTCCAATGGTCTATTGCTGCCTCGGGCACCTTATGGTCGTTCACCTGTGAGTTTAGATTTTCGAATCCGATGCGAAACTGATAGTTAATTGTAAGGTACAGGGCCTCCTAATGACGATGGAACACTCAAATTGCGTCGAGATTCAATACATCGGCCTCCAGCGGACTTGTCTCCAAGGGGTTATTGCAGTCTCGAGCACCGTATGAACTTCTTCTGTGAGTAGATTTTCGAATCCGACGCTAAAATGATTGTTAATTGTAACGTTCAGGGCCTCCTAATGACGATGGAACACTCAAATTGCGTCAAGAATCAATACATCGGTTTCCAGCCGACCTGTCTCCAAGGGTCTATTGCTGCCTCGGGCACCTTACGGTCGTTCTCCTGTGAGTCCAGATTTTCGAATCCGACGCATAAATGATAGTTAATTGTAACGTTCAGGGACTCCTAAAGACGATGGAACACTCAAATTGCGCCGAGAGTCAATACATCGACCTCCAGTCGTCTTGTATCCAAGGGGATATCGCAGTCTCGTGCACCATATGATCCTTCTCCTGTTAGTAGATTTTCGAATCCGACGCTAAAAGGATAGTTAACTGTAACGTTCAGGGCCTCCTAATGCCGATGGAACACTCAAATTGCGTCGAGATTCAATACATCGGCCTCCAGCCGTCTTGTCTCCACGGGTCTATTGCTGCCTCGGGCACCTTATGGTCGTTCTCCTGTGAGTCTAGATTTTCGAATCCGACGCAAAAATGATAGTTAATTGTAACGTTCAGGGCCTCCTAATGGCGATGGAACACTCAAATTGCGTCGAGATTCAACACATCGGCCTCCAGCCGACTTGTCTCCTATGGTCTGTTGCTGCCTCGGGCAATTTATGGTCGTTCTCCTGTGAGTCTAGATTATCGAATCCGACGATAAAATGATAGTTAATTGTAACGTTCAGGGCCTCCTAATGACGATGGAACACTCAAATTGCGACGAGATTCAATACATCGTCCTCCAGCCGACTTGTCTCGAAGGGTCTGTTGCTGCCTCGGGCACCTTATGGTCGTTCTCCTGCGAGTTTAGATTATCGAATCCGACGTGAAACTGATAGTTAATTGTAAGGTTCAGGGCCTCCTAATGACGATGGAACACTCAAATTGCGTCGACATTTAATACATCGGACTCTAGCGGACTTGTCTCCAAGGGGATATTGCTGTCTCGGGCACCATATGATCCTTCTCCTGTGAGTTTAGATTTTCGAATCCGACGCAAAAATGATAGTGAATAGTAACGTTCAGCGCCTCCTGACGACGATAGAACTCTCAAATTGCGTCGAGATTCAATACATCGTCCTCCAGGTGATTTGTCTCCAAGGGGATATTGCTGCCTCGGGCACCTTATGGTCGTTCTCCTGTGAGTCTAGATTTTCGAATCCGACGCAAAAATCATAGTTAATTGTAACGTTCAGGGCCTTGTAATGTCGATGGAACACTCAAATTGAGTCGAGATTCAATACATCGGCCTCCAGCCGACTTGTCTCCAAGCGTCTGTTGCTGCCTCGGGCACCTTATGGTCGTTCTCCTGTGAGTTTAGATTATCGAATCCGACGCAAAAATGATAGTTAATTGTAACGTTTAGGGCCTCCTAATGACGATGGGACACTCAAATTGCGTCGAGATTCAATACATCGTCCTCCAGCCGACTTGTCTCCAAGGGTCTAATGCTGCCCCGGGCACCTTATGGTCGTTCTCCTGTGAGTCTAGATTTTCGAATCCGACGCATAAATGATAGTTAATTGTAACGTTCAGGGACTCCTAAAGACGATGGAACACTCAATTTGCGTCGAGAGTCAATACATCGACCTCCAGTCGACTTGTATCCAAGGGGATTTGCAGCCTCGTGCACCATATAATCCCTCTCCTGTTAGTAGATTTTCGAACCCGACCGCTAAAATGATAGTTAACTGTAACGTTCAGGGCCTCCTAATGCCGATGGAACACTCAAATTGCGTCGAGATTCAATACATCGGCCTCCAGCCGACTTGTGTCCAAGGGTCTGATGCTGCCTCGGGCACCTTATGGTCGTTCTCCTGTGAGTTTAGATTATCGAATCCGACGCAAAAATGATAGTTAATTGTAACGTTCAGGGCCTTCTAATGACGATGGAACACTCAAATTGCGTCGAGATTCAATACATCGGCCTCCTGCCGACTTGTCTCCAAGGGGATATCGCTGCCTCGGGCTCCACATGGTGCGCCTCCGGTGATTCTACGTTTTCGAATCCGACGCAAAACTCATAGATAATTGTAACGTTCAGGGCCTCCTAATGACGATGGAGCACACAAATTGAGTCGAGATTCAATACATCGGCCTCCAGCCGACTTGTCTCCAAGGGTCTATTGCTGCCTCGGGCACCAAATGGTCGTTCTCCTGTGAGTCTAGATTTTCGAATCCGACGCATAAATGATAGCTAATTGTAACGTGCAGGGACTCCTAATGACGATGGAACACTCAAATTGCGTCGAGAGTCAGTACATCGACCTCCAGTCGACTTGTATCCAAGGGGATATTGCAGTCTCGTGCACCATATGTTCCTTCTCCTGTTAGTAGATTTTCGAATCCGACGCAAAAATGATAGTTAACTGTAACGTTCAGGGCCTCCTAATGCCGATGGAACACTCAAATTGCGTCGAGATTCAATACATCGGCCTCCAGCCGACTTGTCTCCCAGGGTCTATTGCTGCCTCGGGCACCTTATGGTCGTTCTGCTGTGAGTCTAGATTTTCGAATCCGACGCAAAAATGATAGTCAATTGTTACGTTAAGGGCCTTGTAATGACGATGGATCACTCAAATTGCGTTGAGATTCAATACATCGGCCTCCAGCGGACTTGTCTCCAAGGGGATATTGCTGTCTCGGGCACCATATGATCCTTCTCCTGTGAGTCTAGATTTTCGAATCCGACCCAAAAATGATAGTGAATAGTAACGTTCAGCGCCTCCTGATGACGATAGAACTCTCACATTGCGTCGAGATTAAATAAATCGTCCTCCAGCTGATTTGTCTCCATGGGGATATTGCTGCCTCCGGCACCTTATGGTCGTTCTCCTGTGAGTCTAGATTTTCGAATCCGACGCATAAATGATAGTTAATTGTAACGTTCAGGGACTCCTAAAGACGATGGAACACTCAATTTGCGTCGAGAGTCAATACATCGACCTCCAGTCGACTTGTATCCAAGGGGATATTGCAGTCTCGTGCACCATATGATGCTTCTCCTGTTAGTAGATTTTCGAATCCGACGCTAAAATGATAGTTAACTGTAACGTTCAGGGCCTCCTAATGACGATGGAACACTCAAATTGCGTCAAGAATCAATACATCGGTTTCCTCCCGACTTGTCTCCAAGGGTCTATTGCTGCCTCGGGCACCTTATGTTCGTTCTCCTGTGAGTCTAGATTTTCGAATCCGACGCATAAATGATAGTTAATTATAACGTTCAGGGACTCCTAAAGACGATGGAACACTCAAATTGCGTCGAGAGTCAATACATCGACCTCCAGTCGACTTGTATCCAAGGGGATATTGCAGTCTCGGGCACAATATGATCCTTCTCCTGTGAGTTTAGATTTTCGGATCCGACGCATAAATGATAGTTAATTGTAACATTCAGGGCCTCCTAATGACGATGGAACACTCAAATTGCGTCGCGATCCAACACATCGTCCTCCAGCCGACTTGTCTCCAATGGTCTATTGCTGCCTCGGGCACCTTATGTTCGTTCTCCTGTGAGTCTAGATTTTCGAATCCGACGCACAAATGATAGTTAATTATAACGTTCAGGGACTCCTAAAGACGATGGAACACTCAAATTGCGTCGAGAGTCAATACATCGACCTCCAGTCGACTTGTATCCAAGGGGATATTGCAGTCTCGGGCACAATATGATCCTTCTCCTGTGAGTCTAGATTTTCGGATCCGACGCATAAATGATAGTTAATTGTAACATTCAGGGCCTTGTAATGACGATGGAACACTAAAATTGCGTTGAGATTTAATACATCGGCCTCCAGCCGACTTGTCTCCAAGGGTCTGTTGCTGCCTCGGGCACCTTATGGTCGTTCTCCTGTGAGTTTGGCAGCCCTGCAGCCAAGCGACTAGCGCGAGGTTTGGTGTTCTCGTAAAGATAAGTTATTTTAGATTATAAAACACATAGATTAGTACTGATTACGTGGTAAATAAGTGTATAAGTGTGCCGTTTAAGTGTACCATTAAAGGTTTCATTTCTCATTACGTAATATAGCAGAAAACGCGAAAAGACCGTACAGTCGTATTTTCTGTTTACGTTCTGCTGCAGCAAATCTATAGAATTTCGTTTAGTTGTTCCTTGCTCTCTCCAGCAATTTAACTTAGCGTACCTCTTCATTATTTAACTAGCATTTCCGGAAAGTAGCGTAAAGTTTAACTTGTTGTTTCAGAAACTTTGCACTTTTGTTTTTGTTTACACACAGTTGCGTATAGGCCAAATTTGTGTAACCATATTTTCGTGTTTATCTGTAATTTAACTGACTTATTCTTAATAAATTATTACGTTTATCATGAGTGAAAAGTGCTTGACTTGCCGTAGAATTGTTAGGTCGGGGCTTTGGTGTGATGGGTGCTGTAGTTTTTTCCATGTGGGTGACTGTAGTGGCGTGGGAATAGGGGAAGTAAATGAGACTCATCAGTGGTTTTGTAGGATTTGTAGTAGAGATAGGAAGATACTGGAACAGGAGGGGAAAATTGCTGCCCTTCAGGCTGAGTTAGACAAGGCCAGGGGAGATCTTGACAGGTTAAGGAGGGAGAAGGGTAAAGAGAGGTGGGAAGTGGCAACAGGCAACAGGAGGAACAGGCCTAGAACTTTGTCTGACAGCTTTATGGTGAATGTGGAAAATAGATTTGACCTGTTGCTTCAGTTAGAAGCTGGTGAGCCTCAAGCAGTTACAGGTGTAGACAGGGCACAACAAACTTTCAGCAGCAAATTGAAAAGTAAGAATGTAGGGAAATCAGTAAAGAGAAAGAAAGTGTTGTTGTTAGGTAGTTCCCATGGAAGAGGTGTTGGCCAACTCTTGCAGGATGAACTAGGATCAGAATACCAGGTCACCAATTTTTTTAAACCTAGTGCTGGTCTGGAGCAGGTGACAGAGGATTTAGGATCACTTTGCAAAGATTTCACTAAGGAAGACACCGTGGTTATAGTGGGTGGGGCAGGTAACAGTATTGACAGAGATCCTGGGTACAGCATAGAGTGTGACCTGGCGAAGATTGCATCAGCATCGAGGCATACCAGTGTTGAGTTTGTATCTGTTCTTGGGCGCCATGACCGACCTCATTTGAACTCTTCTGTCAAGAGAGTTAATTTGGAGCTGGAACGGCTGCTCATGTCGGGTGCGGGGTCACACATTGGTGTGGTTCATGTTGATTCTGTCAGTAGGTGGGATTATACTAGGCATGGCCTTCACCTCAACAGGAAGGGGAAGGGTAAATTGGCTGGGGAAATAGCAGGAAAGTTAAAGGGGGGAGGCACTGTCATGAGTGGTAAAATACCAGTGGTTATAGGATTCAGAAAAGACCCTTTTTTAGGGTAGGGAGGACAGAAAGAAAACAAATTTTAAGAGAGGTTAGAACTGAGACAAACCTTCAGTTTGAGAAAGAAATCAAAAAACATAATTCCAGCTTATTACATCAACATAAACAGCCATTGGTTAAGAATTTTCAACTGTCAGCAGATATTTTAACTCCATCCAATTTTAAGTCAGTCAATGTGAAATGTCAGCTATCTTTATTGCATCAAAATATTCGAGGACTGAGAAATAAAATTAATGAATTAACTATCTGCATAGATGAATTAGAGTCTTCAAACCCAGCTGACATAATCTGCCTCTCTGAACATCATGTGACCACTGGTATAGAACTTTTAAGTGTTACAGGGTTTAGGTTAGCATCTCACTATTGTAGATCAGAAATGGAGAAAGGAGGAGTTGCCACATTCATCAGGAACTGTCATAAATTTAAGAACATAGACATTCATAAATTTTGCCTAGAACAGCATATGGAAGCATGTGCAACAGAATTAGAATTTCACAAAAAATCTTTCATAATATTAAGTGTATATCGAGCACCTGCAGGTAACTTTAATCTGTTTGTAAACCACCTTGAAGCTGTACTGGCCCATTTAACAACCAAAAACAAAGAAATAGTGGTTGCTGGTGATTTCAATGTAGATTTCCTTAAAGACTCTCCCAATAAGAACCTATTTGAGTTAGTAACACTATCATTCAACTTAATTCCCACAGTAAAGTTCCCCACTAGGATAACCACTTGCTCACAAACAGCCATTGATAATATCTTTATAGAAAAGTCAAATGAACAAAATTATATTACAAAACCAATAGTCAATGGCCTCTCAGACCATGACATGCAGTTCCTTCTGTTAAATGTTAATACTGAACAAGATATAAAATCTGTTAAATCTGAGCTCAAGAGGGTAATCAGTAAGCCAAAAATTGATTATTTTAGGACACTCCTCAGAGACATTCACTGGACTGATGTTTACAGTGCTCATGGCATGAATGAAAAATATAACATTTTTGCTAATAAAGTGCTTACCTTATTTGAACACTGCTTTCCCCCAAAACTTACCAAGGTTAGAGCAAAGTCTACAAAGAAGCCATGGATTACTCGAGGAATAGGGGTATCTTGTAAAACAAAAAGAAAACTGTATCTGTCAATCCGAAACATTTCCAATGTTGATGCTATAGCACATTATAAGAAATACTGCAAAATATTAAAGACTGTAATACGGATGTCAAAGCAAATATATTACAAGGAAAAGATAGTCATATCAGATAACAAAATAAAGACAATATGGGATATAGTGAAGGAGGAGACTGGTAGAACCAGACATGAAGAGGAACAAATAGCATTAAGAGTAAATGATGCATTGGTGACAGATGTGTATAGTGTTGCAGAACTTTTTAACAAACATTTTATAACTGTTACTGAAAAGATGGGGTTGTCAGGTTCGGTAGATGCTGCTATGGATTACCTTAGACCAGACATTTCAAGTAACTTCCATAATATGAATTTGACCCTCACTACCCCAACAGAAATAATGTCCATCATAAAATCTTTAAAATCAAAAACATCTAGTGGGTATGATGAAATATCAACAAAGTTAATTAAAGAATGTGATTCTGAGCTAAGTAACATATTAAGCTATCTGTGTAACCAGTCGTTTATCAGTGGAATATTTCCCGAATGGCTGAAATATGCTGAAGTTAAGCCACTGTTTAAGAAGGGAGATAAAGAAATAGCATCAAATTTCCGTCCAATTTCACTGTTGCCAGCATTCTCAAAAATTTTCGAAAAAGTAATGTACAGTCGTCTTTATAACCATCTTATCTCAAATAACATACTGTCTAAGTCACAGTTTGGATTTCTAAAAGGTTCTGATATTGAGAAGGCTATCTACACTTACAGTGAAAATGTACTTAATTCATTAGACAAAAAATTGCAGGCAACTGGTATATTTTGTGATCTGTCAAAGGCATTTGACTGTGTAAATCACAATATCCTTTTAAGTAAACTAGAATATTATAGTGTAACAGGAAATGCTGCAAAATGGTTCAAATCTTATATCTCTGGCAGGAAACAAAGGGTGTTATTAGGAAAGAGACATGTATCAAGCTATCAGGCATCATCCAACTGGGAACTAATTACATGTGGGGTCCCACAAGGTTCCATTTTGGGGCCCTTACTTTTTCTTGTGTATATCAATGACCTTTCATCAGTAACATTACCAGATGCCAAGTTTGTTTTGTTTGCTGATGATACAAACATTGCAATAAATAGCAAATCAAGTGTAGTCTTAGAAAGATCAGCCAATAAAATATTTGTAGACATTAATCACTGGTTCCTAGCCAATTCTTTGTCACTAAACTTTGAAAAAACACACTACATGCAGTTCAGAACTTGTAAGGGGTGTCCCAAGAGTATATGTCTAACATATGATGACAAGAAGATAGAAGAAGTGGACGGTGTTAAATTCTTGGGATTACAGCTTGATAATAAATTCAACTGGGAGGAGCACACCACAGAACTGCTGAAGCGTCTTAACAAATCTCTGTTTGCAATGCGAATTTTGTCAGACATAGGGGATATAAAAATGAAAAAGCTGGCATACTATGCTTACTTTCATTCCATAATGTCATATGGGATTATTTTCTGGTGTAATTCATCAAGCCAAGCTAAAGTTTTCCGGGCACAAAAACGTGCAGTAAGAATTATATGTGGTGTGAACTCAAGAACATCCTGCAGAAGCCTGTTTAGGGAACTAGGGATACTAACTACAGCTTCCCAATATATTTATTCCTTAATGAAATTTGTCATTAAAAATATATCACTTTTTCAAACCAATAGCTCAATTCATGGAATCAATACTAGAAATAAGAATAATCTTCACAAGGATTTAAAGTCACTTAGTCTTGTACAAAAAGGTGTGCATTATTCAGGAACACTCATTTTCAATAACTTGCCAGCAGCCATAAAAAGCTTAACAACCAATGAAATTCAGTTTAAGAGAAGCCTAAAGGATTTATTGGTGGCCAACTCCTTCTACTCCATTGATGAATTTCTGAGGAAAACCTACTGATTTGTATATAAGTACAACATATCTTCTGCACAATTTCAGTGCAGTAATGTGTTCACTGAAAATTTGTGTGTGTGTGTGTGTGTGTGTGTGTGTGTGTGTGTGTGTGTGTGTGTGTGTGTGTGTGTAAGTATAATCTAACTTCTGCACCATTTCAGTGCAGTAATGTGTTCATTGTAAATAAGTATTACAGTAGTTGTATTACATGTTTCTTACCTTATAAATAAATAAAAAACTTTTTTATTTTAAATTCAGTGCAATAGTATTTGTAAAATGACTCTTAGTGTTCATTAAAAAATGACGATCATTCCACTTGGGACCTGTGGAATGGTACATTAGCTTATTTGTTTTAGTTTAAATATTTGTCATGTATTGTTGCTTTTCTGACATGTTCCACATCCTGGAGGACCTCCTCACTACGGATCAATTGGAATGAAAGTAAATCTAATCTAATCTAATCTCGAATCTGACGCGAAACTGATAGTTAATTGTAAGGTTCAGGGACTCCTAATGACGATGGAACACTCAAATTGCGTCGAGATTCAATACATCGGCCTCCAGCGGACTTGTCTCCAAGGGGATATTGCTGTCTCGAGCACCGTATGAACTTCTCCTGTGAGTAGATTTTCGAATCCGACGCTAAAATGATTGTTAATTGTAACGTTCAGGGCCTCCTAATGACGATGGAACACTCAAATTGCGTCAAGAATCAATACATCGGTTTCCAGCCGACTTGTCTCCAATGGTCTATTGCTGCCTCGGGCACCTTATGGCCGTTCTCCTGTGAGTTTAGATTTTCGAATCCGACGCAAAAATGATAGTTAATTGTAACGTTCAGGGCCTCCTATTGGCGATGGAACACTCAAATTGCGTCGAGATTCAATACATCGGCCTCCAGCCGACTTGTTTCCTATGGTCTGTTGCTGCCTCGGGCACCTTATGGTCGTTCTCCTGTGAGTCTAGATTTTCGAATCCGACGATACAATGATAGTTAATTGTAACGTTCAGGGCCTTGTAATGACGATGGAACACTCAAATTGCGTCGAGATTCAATACTTCTGCCTCCAGCCGACTTGTCTCCAAGGGTCTGTTGCTGCCTCGGGCACCTTATGGTCGTTCACCTGTGAGTTTAGATTTTCGAATCCGACGCGAAACTGATAGTTAATTGTAAGGTACAGGGCCTCCTAATGACGATGGAACACTCAAATTGTGTCGAGATTCAATACATCGGCCTACAGCGGACTTGTCTCCACGGGTCTATTGCTGCCTCGGGCACCTTATGGTCGTTCTCCTGTGAGTCTAGATTTTCGAATCCGACGCAAAAATGATAGTTAATTGTAACGTTCAGGGCCTCCTATTGGCGATGGAACACTCAAATTGCATCGAGATTCAATACATCGGCCTCCAGCCGACTTGTCTCTTATGGTCTGTTGCTGCCTCGGGCACCTTATGGTCGTTCTCCTGCGAGTTTAGATTATCGAATCCGACGCGAAACTGATAGTTAATTGTAAGGTTCAGGGCCTCCTAATGACGATGGAACACTCAAATTGCGTCGACATTTAATACATCGGCCTCTAGCGGACTTGTCTCCAAGGGGATATTGCTGTCTCGGGCACCATATGATCCTTCTCCTGTGAGTCTAGATTTTCGAATCCGACGCAAAAATGATAGTGAATAGTAACGTTCAGCGCCTCCTGATGACGATAGAACTCTCAAATTGCGTCGAGATTCAATACATCGTCCTCCAGGTGATTTGTCTCCAAGGGGATATTGCTGCCTCGGGCACCTTATGGTCGTTCTCCTGTGAGTCTAGATTTTCGAATCCGACGCAAAAATGATATATAATTGTAACGTTCAGGGCCTTCTAATGACGATGGAACACTCAAATTGCGTCGAGATTCAATACATCGGCCTCCAGCCGACTTGTCTCCAAGGGTCTGTTGCTGCCTCGGGCACCTTATGGTCGTTCTCCTGTGAGTTTAGGTTTTCGAATCCGACACGAAACTGATAGTTAATTGTAAGGTTCAGGGCCTCCTAATGACGATGGAACACTCAAATTGCGTCGACATTTAATACATCGGCCTCTAGCGGACTTGTCTCCAAGGGGATATTGCTGTCTCGGGCACCATATGATCCTTCTCCTGTGAGTCTAGATTTTCGAATCCGACGCAAAAATGATAGTGAATAGTAACGTTCAGCGCCTCCTGATGACGATAGAACTCTCAAATTGCATCGAGATTCAATACATCGTCCTCCAGGTGATTTGTCTCCAAGGGGATATTGCTGCCTCGGGCACCATATGATCCTTCTCCTGTGAGTCTAGATTTTCGAATCCGACGCAAAAATGATAGTGAATAGTAACTTTCAGCGCCTCCTGATGACGATAGAACTCTCAAATTGCATCGAGATTAAATAAATCGGCCTCCAGCTGATTTGTCTCCAAGGGGATATTGCTGCCTCGGGCACCTGATGGTCGTTCTCCTGTGAGTCTAGATTTTCGAATCCGACGCATAAATGATAGTTAATTGTAACGTTCAGGGACTCCTAAAGACGATGGAACACTCAATTTGCGTCGAGAGTCAATACATCGACCTCCAGTCGACTTGTATCCAAGGGGATATTGCAGTCTCGTGCACCATATGATCCTTCTCCTGTTAGTAGATTTTCGAATCCGACGCTAAAATGATAGTTAACTGTAACGTTCAGGGCCTCCTAATGACGATGGAACACTCAAATTGCGTCACGAATCAATACATCGGTTTCCACCCGACTTGTCTCCAAGGGTCTATTGCTGCCTCGGGCACCTTATGTTCGTTCTCCTGTGAGTCTAGATTTTCGAATCAGACGCATAAATGATAGTTAATTGAACGTTCAGGGACTCCTAAAGACGATTGAACACTCAAATTGCGTCGAGAGTCAATACATCGACCTCCAGTCGACTTGTATCCAAGGGGATATTGCAGTCTCGGGCACAATATGATCCTGCCCCTGTGAGTCTAGATTTTCGAATCCGACGATAAAATGATAGTTAATTGTAACGTTCAGGGACTCCTAATGACGATGGAACACTCAAATTGCGTCGCGATCCAATACATCGTCCTCCAGCCGACTTGTCCCCAATGGTCTATTGCTGCCTCGGGCACCTTATGGTCGTTCTCCTGTGAGTCTAGATTTTCGAATCCGACGATAATATGATAGTTAATTGTAACGTTCAATGCCACCTAATGACGATGGAACACTCAAATTGCGTCGAGATTCAATACATCGTCCTCCAGCCGACTTGTCTCCAAGGGTCTATTGCTGCCTCGGGCACCTTATGGTCGTTCTCCTGTGAGTCTAGATTTTCGAATCCGACGCAAAAATGATAGTTAATTGTAACGTTCAGGGACTCCTAATGACGATGGAACACTCAAATTGCGTAGAGAGTCAATACATCGACCTCCAGTCGACTTGTATCCAAGGGGATATTGCAGTCTCGTGCACCATATGATCCTTCTCCTATTAGTAGATTTTCGAACCCGACCGCTAAAATGATAGTTAACTGTAACGTTCAGGGCCTCCTAATGCCGATGGAACACTCAAATTGCGTCGAGATTCAATACATCGGCCTCCAGCCGACTTGTCTCCAAGGGTCTGATGCTGCCTCGGGCACCTTATGGTCGTTCTCCTGTGAGTTTAGATTATCGAATCCGACGCAAAAATGATAGTTAATTGTAACGTTCAGGGCCTTCTAATGACGATGGAACACTCAAATTGCGTCGAGATTCAATACATCGGCCTCCTGCCGACTTGTCTCCAAGGGGATATCGCTGCCTCGGGCTCCACATGGTCCGCCTCCGGTGATTCTACGTTTTCGAATCCGACGCAAAACTCATTGATAATTGTAACGTTCAGGGCCTCCTAATGACGATGGAGCACACAAATTGAGTCGAGATTCAATACATCGGCCTCCAGCCGACTTGTCTCCAAGGGTCTATTGCTGCCTCGGGCACCAAATGGTCGTTCTCCTGTGAGTCTAGATTTTCGAATCCGACGCATAAATGATAGCTAATTGTAACGTTCAGGGACTCCTAATGACGATGGAACACTCAAATTGCGTCGAGAGTCAGTACATCGACCTCCAGTCGACTTGTATCCAAGGGGATATTGCAGTCTCGTGCACCATATGTTCCTTCTCCTGTTAGTAGATTTTCGAATCCGACGCAAAAATGATAGTTAACTGTAACGTTCAGGGCCTCCTAATGCCGATGGAACACTCAAATTGCGTCGAGATTCAATACATCGGCCTCCAGCCGACTTGTCTCCAAGGGTCTATTGCTGCCTCGGGCACCTTATGTTCGTTCTGCTGTGAGTCTAGATTTTCGAATCCGACGCAAAAATGATAGTCAATTGTTACGTTAAGGGCCTTGTAATGACGATGGATAACTCAAATTGCGTTGCGATTCAATACATCGGCCTCCAGCGGACTTGTCTCCAAGGGGATATTGCTGTCTCGGGCACCATATGATCCTTCTCCTGTGAGTCTAGATTTTCGAATCCGACCCAAAAATGATAGTGAATAGTAACGTTCAGCGCCTCCTGATGACGATAGAACTCTCACATTGCGTCGAGATTAAATAAATCGTCCTCCAGCTGATTTGTCTCCAAGGGGATATTGCTGCCTCCGGCACCTTATGGTCGTTCTCCTGTGAGTCTGGATTTTCGAATCCGACGCATAAATGATAGTTAATTGTAACGTTCAGGGACTCCTAAAGACGATGGAACACTCAATTTGCGTCGAGAGTCAATACATCGACCTCCAGTCGACTTGTATCCAAGGGGATATTGCAGTCTCGTGCACCATATGATGCTTCTCCTGTTAGTAGATTTTCGAATCCGACGCTAAAATGATAGTTAACTGTAACGTTCAGGGCCTCCTAATGACGATGGAACACTCAAATTGCGTCAAGAATCAATACATCGGTTTCCACCCGACTTGTCTCCAAGGGTCTATTGCTGCCTCGGGCACCTTATGTTCGTTCCCTGTGAGTCTAGATTTTCGAATCCGACGCATAAATGATAGTTAATTATAACGTTCAGGGACTCCTAAAGACGGTGGAACGCTCAAATTGCGTCGAGAGTCAATACATCGACCTCCAGTCGACTTGTATCCAAGGGGAAATTGCAGTCTCGTGCACCATATGATCCTTCTCCTGTTAGTAGATTTTCGAATCCGACGCTAAAATGATAGTTAACTGTAACGATCAGGGCCTCCTAATGCCGATGGAACACTCAAATTGCGTCGAGATTCAATACATCGGCCTCCAGCTTACTTGTCTCCAAGGGTCTATTGCTGCCTCGGGCACCTTATGGCCGTTCTCCTGTGAGTTTAGATTTTCGAATCCGACGCAAAAATGATAGTTAATTGTAACGTTCAGGGCCTCCTATTGGCGATGGAACACTCAAATTTTGTCGAGATTCAATACATCGGCCTCCAGCCGACTTGTTTCCTATGGTCTGTTGCTGCCTCGGGCACCTTATGGTCGTTCTCCTGTGAGTCTAGATTTTCGAATCCGACGATAAAATGATAGTTAATTGTAACGTTCAGGGCCTTGTAATGACGATGGAACACTCAAATTGCGTCGAGATTCAATACATCTGCCTCCAGCCGACTTGTCTTAAAGGGTCTGTTGCTGCCTCGGGCACCTTATGGTCGTTCACCTGTGAGTTTAGATTTTCGAATCCGACGCGAAACTGATAGTTAATTGTAAGGTACAGGGCCTCCTAATGACGATGGAACACTCAAATTGCGTCGAGATTCAATACATCGGCCTACAGCGGACTTGTCTCCACGGGTCTATTGCTGCCTCGGGCACCTTATGGTCGTTCTCCTGTGAGTCTAGATTTTCGAATCCGACGCAAAAATGATAGTTAATTGTAACGTTCAGGCCTCCTATTGGCGATGGAACACTCAAATTGCGTCGAGACTCAATACATCGTCCTCCAAGTGATTTGTCTCCAAGGGGATATTGCTGCCTCGGGCACCTTATGGTCGTTCTCCTGTGAGTCTAGATTTTCGAATCCGACGCAAAAATGATATATAATTGTAACGTTCAGGGCCTTCTAATGACGATGGAACACTCAAATTGCGTCGAGATTCAATACATCGGCCTCCAGCCGACTTGTCTCCAAGGGTCTGTTGCTGCCTCGGGCACCTTATGGTCGTTCTCCTGTGAGTTTAGGTTTTCGAATCCGACGCGAAACTGATAGTTAATTGTAAGGTTCAGGGCCTCCTAATGACGATGGAACACTCAAATTGCGTCGAGATTCAATACATCGGCCTCCAGCGGACTTATCTCCAAGGGGATTTTGCTGTCTCGAGCACCATATGATCCTTCTCCTGTGAGTCTAGATTTTCGAATCCGACGCAGAAATGATAGTGAATAGTAACTTTCAGCGCCTCCTGATGACGATAGAACTCTCAAATTGCGTCGAGATTAAATAAATCGTCCTCCAGCTGATTTGTCTCCAAGGGGATATTGCTGCCTCGGGCACCTGATGGTCGTTCTCCTGTGAGTCTAGATTTTCGAATCCGACGCATAAATGATAGTTAATTGTAACGTTCAGGGACTCCTAAAGACGATGGAACACTCAATTTGCGTCGAGAGTCAATACATCGACCTCCAGTCGACTTGTATCCAAGGGGATATTGCAGTCTCGTGCACTATATGATCCTTCTCCTGTTAGTAGATTTTCGAATCCGACGCTAAAATGATAGTTAACTGTAACGTTCAGGGCCTCCTAATGACGATGGAACACTCAAATTGCGTCGAGAGTCAATACATCGACCTCCAGTCGACTTGTATCCAAGTGGATATTGCAGTCTCGTGCACCATATGATCCTTCTCCTGTTAGTAGATTTTCGAATCCGACGCTAAAATGATAGTTAACTGTAACGTTCAGGGCCTCCTAATGCCGATGGAACACTCAAATTGCATCGCGATCCAATACATCGTCCTCCAGCCGACTTGTCTCCAAGGGTCTGTTGCTGCCTCGGGCACCTTATGGTCGTTCTCCTGTGTGTTTAGATTCTCGAATCTGACGCGAAACTGATAGTTAATTGTAAGGTTCAGGGCCTCCTAATGACGATGGAACACTCAAATTGCGTCGAGATTCAATACATCGGCCTCCAGCGGAATTGTCTCCAAGGGGGTATTGCTGTCTCGATCACCGTATGAACTTCTCCTGTGAGTAGATTTTCGAATCCGACGCTAAAATGATTGTCAATTGTAACGTTCAGGGCCTCCTATTGACGAAGGAACACTCAAATTGCGTCAAGAATCAATACATCGGTTTCCAGCCGACTTGTCTCCAAGGGTCTATTGCTGCCTCGGGCACCTTATGGTCGTTCTCCTGTGAGTCTAGATTTTCGAATCCGACGCATAAATGAATGTTAATTGTAACGTTCAGGGACTCCTAAAGACGATGGAACACTCAAATTGCGTCGAGAGTCAGTACATCGACCTCCAGTCGACTTGTATCCAAGGGGATATTGCAGTCTCGTGCACCATATGATCCTTCTCCTGTTAGTAGATTTTCGAATCCGACGCTAAAATGATAGTTAACTGTAAGGTTCAGGGCCTCCTAATGCCGATGGAACACTCAAATTGCGTCGAGATTCAATACATCGGCCTCCAGCTTACTTGTCTCCAAGGGTCTATTGCTGCCTCGGGCACCTTATGGTCGTTCTCCTGTGAGTTTAGATTTTCGAATCCGACGCAAAAATGATAGTTAATTGTAACGTTCAGGGCCTCCTATTGGCGATGGAACACTCAAATTGCGTCGAGATTCAATACATCGGCCTCCAGCCGACTTGTCTCCTATAGTCTGTTGCTGCCTCGGGCACCTTATGGTCGTTCTCCTGTGAGTCTAGATTTTCGAATCCGACGATAAAATGATAGTTAATTGTAACGTTCAGGGCCTTGTAATGACGATGGAACACTCAAATTGCGTCGAGATTCAATACATCGGCTTCCAGCCGACTTGTCTCCAAGGGTCTGTTGCTGCCTCGGGCACCTTATGGTCGTTCTCCTGTGAGTCTAGATTTTCGAATCCGACGCAAAGATGATAGTTAATTGTAACGTTCAGGGCCTCCTATTGGCGATGGAACACTCAAATTGCGTCGAGATTCAATACATCGGCCTCCAGCCGACTTGTCTCCCATGGTCTGTTGCTGCCTCGGGCACCTTATGGTCGTTCTCCTGTGAGTCTAGATTATCGAATCCGACGATAAAATGATAGTTAATTGTAACGTTCAAGGCCTCCTAATGAAGATGGAACACTCAAATTGCGACGAGATTCAATACATCGTCCTCCAGCCGACTTGTCTCCAAGGGTCTGTTGCTGCCTCGGGCACCTTATGGTCGTTCTCCTGTGAGTTTAGATTTTCGAATCCGACGCAAAAATGATAGTTAATTGTAACGTTCAGGGCCTTCTAATGACGATGGAACACTCAAATTGCGTCAAGATTCAATACATCGGCCTCTAGCGGACTTGTCTCCAAGGGGATATTGCTGTCTCGGGCCCCATATGATCCTTCTCCTGTGAGTCTAGATTTTCGAATCCGACGCAAAAATGATAGTTGATAGTAACGTTCAGCGCCTCCTGATGACGATAGAACTCTCAAATTGCGTCGAGATTCAATATATCGTCCTCCAGGTGATTTGTCTCCAAGGGGATATTGCTGCCTCGGGCACCTTATGGTCGTTCTCCTGTGAGTCTAGATTTTCGAATCCGACGCAAAAATGATAGTTAATTGTAACGTTCAGGGCCTTCTAATGACGATGGAACACTCAAATTGCGTCGAGATTCAATACATCGGCCTCCAGCCGACTTGTCTCCAAGCGTCTATTGCTGCCTCGGGCACCAAATGGTCGTTCTCCTGTGAGTCTAGATTTTCGAATCCGACGCATAAATGATAGATAATTGTAACGTTCAGGGACTCCTAATGCCGATGGAACACTCAAATTGCGTCGCGATCCAATACATCGTCCTCCAGCCGACTTGTCTCCAATGGTCTATTGCTGCCTCGGGCACCTTATGGTCATTCTCCTGTGAGTCTAGATTTTCGAATCCGACGCAAAAATGATAGTTAATTGTAACGTTCAAGGCCTTGTAATGACGATGGAACACTAAAATTGCGTTGAGATTTAGTACATCGGCCTCCAGCCGACTTGTCTCCAAGAGTCTGTTGCTGCCTCGGGCACCTTATGGTCGTTCTCCTGTGAGTTTAGATTCTCGAATCTGACGCGAAACTGATAGTTAATTGTAAGGTTCAGGGCCTCCTAATGACGATGGAACACTCAAATTGCGTCGAGATTCAATACATCGGCCTCCAGCGGAATTGTCTCCAAGGGGATATTGCTGTCTCGATCACCGTATGAACTTCTCCTGTGAGTAGATTTTCGAATCCGACGCAAAAATGATTGTTAATTGTAACGTTCAGGGCCTCCTATTGACGAAGGAACACTCAAATTGCGTCAAGAATCAATACATCGGTTTCCAGCCGACTTGTCTCCAAGGGTCTATTGCTGCCTCGGGCACCTTATGGTCGTTCTCCTGTGAGTCTAGATTTTCGAATCCGACGCATAAATGAATGTTAATTGTAACGTTCAGGGACTCCTAAAGACGATGGAACACTCAAATTGCGTCGAGAGTCAGTACATCGACCTCCAGTCGACTTGTATCCAAGGGGATATTGCAGTCTCGTGCACCATATGATCCTTCTCCTGTTAGTAGATTTTCGAATCCGACGCTAAAATGATAGTTAACTGTAAGGTTCAGGGCCTCCTAATGCCGATGGAACACTCAAATTGCGTCGAGATTCAATACATCGGCCTCCAGCATACTTGTCTCCAAGGGTCTATTGCTGCCTCGGGCACCTTATGGTCGTTCTCCTGTGAGTTTAGATTTTCGAATCCGACGCAAAAATGATAGTTAATTGTGACGTTCAGGGCCTCCTATTGGCGATGGAACACTCAAATTGCGTCGAGATTCAATACATCGGCCTCCAGCCGATTTGTCTCCTATAGTCTGTTGCTGCCTCGGGCACCTTATGGTCGTTCTCCTGTTAGTCTAGATTTTCGAATCCGACGATAAAATGATAGTTAATTGTAACGTTCAGGGCCTTGTAATGACGATGGAACACTCAAATTGCGTCGAGATTCAATACATCGGCCTCCAGCCGACTTGTCTCCAAGGGTCTGTTGCTGCCTCGGGCACCTTATGGTCGTTCACCTGTGAGTTTAGATTTTCGAATCCGACGCGAAACTGATAGTTAATTGTAAGGTACAGGGCCTCCTAATGACGATGGAACACTCAAATTGCGTCGAGATTCAATACATCGTTCTCCAGCGGACTTGACTCCAAGGGGATATTGCTGTCTCGAGCACCGTATGAACTTCTCCTGTGAGTAGATTTTCGAATCCGACGCTAAAATGATTGTTAATTGTAACGTTCAGGGCCTCCTAATGACGATGGAACACTCAAATTGCGACGAGATTCAATACATCGTCCTCCAGCCGACTTGTCTCCAAGGGTCTGTTGCTGCCTCGGGCACCTTATGGTCGTTCTCCTGTGAGTTTAGATTTTCGAATCCGACGCAAAAATGATAGTTAATTGTAACGTTCAGGGCCTTCTAATGACGATGGAACACTCAAATTGCGTCGAGATTCAATACATCGGCCTCTAGCGGACTTGTCTCCAAGGGGATATTGCTGTCTCGGGCACCATATGATCCTTCTCCTGTGAGTCTAGATTTTCGAATCCGACGCAAAAATGATAGTTGATAGTAACGTTCAGCGCCTCCTGATGACGATAGAACTCTCAAATTGCGTCGAGATTCAATACATCGTCCTCCAGGTGATTTGTCTCCAAGGGGATATTGCTGCCTCGGGCACCTTATGGTCGTTCTCCTGTGAGTCTAGATTTTCGAATCCGACGCAAAAATGATAGTTAATTGTAACGTTCAGGGCCTTCTAATGACGATGGAACACTCAAATTGCGTCGAGATTCAATACATCGGCCTCCAGCCGACTTGTCTCTAAGCGTCTATTGCTGCCTCGGGCACCAAATGGTCGTTCTCCTGTGAGTCTAGATTTTCGAATCCGACGCATAAATGATAGATAATTGTAACGTTCAGGGACTCCTAATGACGATGGAAGACTCAAATTGCGTCAAGAGTCAATACATCGACCTCCAGACGACTTGTATCCAAGGCGATATTGCAGTCTCGTGAACCATATGATGCTTCTCTGTTAGTAGATTTTCGAACCCGACGCTAAAATGATAGTTAACGGTAACGTTAAGGGCCTCCTAATGCCGATGGAACACTCAAATTGCGTCGAGATTCAATACATCGGCCTCCAGCCGACTTGTCTCCTATAGTCTGTTGCTGCCTCGGGCACCTTATGGTCGTTCTCCTGTGAGTCTAGATTTTCGAATCCGACGATAAAATGATAGTTAATTGTAACGTTCAGGGCCTTGTAATGACGATGGAACACTCAAATTGCGTCGAGATTCAATACATCGGCCTCCAGCCGACTTGTCTCCAAGGGTCTGTTGCTGCCTCGGGCACCTTATGGTCGATCACCTGTGAGTTTAGATTTTCGAATCCGACGCGAAACTGATAGTTAATTGTAAGGTACAGGGCCTCCTAATGACGATGGAACACTCAAATTGCGTCGAGATTCAATCCATCGGCCTCCAGCGGACTTGACTCCAAGGGGATATTGCTTTCTCGAGCACCGTATGAACTTCTCCTGTGAGTAGATTTTCGAATCCGACGCTAAAATGATTGTTAATTGTAACGTTCAGGGCCTCCTAATGACGATGGAACACTCAAATTGCGTCAAGAATTAATACATCGGTTTCCAGCCAACTTGTCTCCAAGGGTCTATTGCTGCCTCGGGCACCTTATGGTCGTTCTCCTGTGAGTCTAGATTTTCGAACCCGACGCATAAATGATAGTTAATTGTAACGTTCAGGGACTCCTAAAGACGATGGAACACTCAAATTGCGTCGAGAGTCAATACATCGACCTCCAGTCGACTTGTATCCAAGGGGATATTGCAGTCTCGTGCACCATATGATCCTTCTCCTGTTAGTAGATTTTCGAATCCGACGATAAAATGATAGTTAACTGTAACGTTCAGGGCCTCCTAATGCCGATGGAACACTCAAATTGCGTCGAGATTCAATACATCGGCCTCCAGCCGTCTTGTCTCCACGGGTCTATTGCTGCCTCGGGCACCTTATGGTCGTTCTCCTGTGAGTCTAGATTTTCGAATCCGACGCAAAAATGATAGTTAATTGTAACGTTCAGGGCCTCCTATTGGCGATGGAACACTCAAATTGCGTCGAGATTCAATACATCGGCCTCCAGCCGACTTGTCTCCTATGGTCTGTTGCTGCCTCGGGCACCTTATGGTCGTTCTCCTGCGAGTCTAGATTATCGAATCCGACGATAAAATGATAGTTAATTGTAACGTTCAGGGCCTCCTAATGACAATGGAACACTCAAATTGCGACGAGATTCAATACATCGTCCTCCAGCCGACTTGTCTCCAAGGGTCTGTAGCTGCCTCGGGCACCTTATGGTCGTTCTCCTGTGAGTTTAGATTTTCGAATTCGACGCAAAAATGATAGTTAATTGTAACGTTCAGGGCCTTCTAATGACGATGGAACACTCAAATTGCGTCAAGATTCAATACATCGGCCTCTAGCGGACTTGTCTCCAAGGGGATATTGCTGTCTCGGGCACCATATGATCCTTCTCCTGTGAGTCTAGATTTTCGAATCCGACGCAAAATTGATAGTTGATAGTAACGTTCAGCGCCTCCTGATGACGATAGAACTCTCAAATTGCGTCGAGATTCAATACATCGTCCTCCAGGTGATTTGTCTCCAAGGGGATATTGCTGCCTCGGGCACCTTATGGTCGTTCTCCTGTGAGTCTAGTTTTTCGAATCCGACGCAAAAATGATAGTTAATTGTAACGTTCAGGGCCTTCTAATGACGATGGAACACTCAAATTGCGCCGAGATTCAATACATCGGCCTCCAGCCGACTTGTCTCCAAGCGTCTATTGCTGCCTCGGGCACCAAATGGTCGTTCTCCTGTGAGTCTAGATTTTCGAATCCGACGCATAAATGATAGATAATTGTAACGTTCAGGGACTCCTAATGCCGATGGAACACTCAAATTGCGTCGAGATTCAATACATCGGCCTCCAGCTTACTTGTCTCCAAGGGTCTATTGCTGCCTCGGGCACCTTATGGTCGTTCTCCTGTGAGTTTAGATTTTCGAATCCGACGCAAAAATGATAGTTAATTGTAACGTTCAGGGCCTCCTATTGGCGATGGAACCATCAAATTGCGTCGAGATTCAATACATCGGCCTCCAGCCGACTTGTCTCCTATAGTCTGTTGCTGCCTCGGGCACCTTATGGTCGTTCTCCTGTGAGTCTAGATTTTCGAATCCGACGATAAAATGATAGTTAATTGTAACGTTCAGGGCCTTGTAATGACGATGGAACACTCAAATTGCGTCGAGATTCAATACATCGGCCTCCAGCCGACTTGTCTCCAAGGGTCTGTTGCTGCCTCGGGCACCTTATGGTCGTTCACCTGTGAGTTTAGATTTTCGAATCCGACGCGAAACTGATAGTTAATTGTAAGGTACAGGGCCTCCTAATGACGATGGAACACTCACATTGCGTCGAGATTCAATACATCGGCCTCCAGCGGACTTGACTCCAAGGGGATATTGTTGTCTCGAGCACCGTATGAACTTCTCCTGTGAGTAGATTTTCGAATCCGACGCTAAAATGATTGTTAATTGTAACGTTCAGGGCCTCCTAATGACGATGGAACACTCAAATTGCGTCAAGAATTAATACATCGGTTTCCAGCCAACTTGTCTCCAAGGGTCTATTGCTGCCTCGGGCACCTTATGGTCGTTCTCCTGTGAGTCTAGATTTTCGAACCCGACGCATAAATGATAGTTAATTGTAACGTTCAGGGACTCCTAAAGACGATGGAACACTCAAATTGCGTCGAGAGTCAATACATCGACCTCCAGTCGACTTGTATCCAAGGGGATATTGCAGTCTCGTGCACCATATGATCCTTCTCCTGTTAGTAGATTTTCGAATCCGACGATAAAATGATAGTTAACTGTAACGTTCAGGGCCTCCTAATGCCGATGGAACACTCAAATTGCGTCGAGATTCAATACATCGGCCTCCAGCCGTCTTGTCTCCACGGGTCTATTGCTGCCTCGGGCACCTTATGGTCGTTCTCCTGTGAGTCTAGATTTTCGAATCCGACGCAAAAATGATAGTTAGTTGTAACGTTCAGGGCCTCCTATTGGCGATGGAACACTCAAATTGCGTCGAGATTCAATACATCGGCCTCCAGCCGACTTGTCTCCTATAGTCTGTTGCTGCCTCGGGCACCTTATGGTCGTTCTCCTGTGAGTCTAGATTATCGAATCCGACGATAAAATGATAGTTAATTGTAACGTTCAGGGCCTCCTAATGACGATGGAACACTCAAATTGCGACGAGATTCAATACATCGTCCTCCTGCCGACTTGTCTCCAAGGGTCTGTTGCTGCCTCGGGCACCTTATGGTCGTTCTCCTGTGAGTTTAGATTTTCGAATCCGACGCAAAAATGATAGTTAATTGTAACGTTCAGGGCCTTCTAATGACGATGGAACACTCAAATTGCGTCGAGATTCAATACATCGGCCTCTAGCGGACTTGTCTCCAAGGGGATATTGCTGTCTCGGGCACCATATGATCCTTCTCCTGTGAGTCTAGATTTTCGAATCCGACGCAAAAATGATAGTTGATAGTAACGTTCAGCGCCTCCTGATGACGATAGAACTCTCAAATTGCGTCGAGATTCAATACATCGTCCTCCAGGTGATTTGTCTCCAAGGGGATATTGCTGCCTCGGGCACCTTATGGTCGTTCTCCTGTGAGTCTAGATTTTTGAATCCGACGCAAAAATGATAGTTAATTGTAACGTTCAGGGCCTTCTAATGACGATGGAACACTCAAATTGCGTCGAGATTCAATACATCGGCCTCCAGCCGACTTGTCTCCAAGCGTCTATTGCTGCCTCGGGCACCAAATGGTCGTTCTCCTGTGAGTCTAGATTTTCGAATCCGACGCATAAATGATAGATAATTGTAACGTTCAGGGACTCCTAATGACGATGGAAGACTCAAATTGCGTCAAGAGTCAATACATCGACCTCCAGTCGACTTGTATCCAAGGCGATATTGCAGTCTCGTGAACCATATGATGCTTCTCCTGTTAGTAGATTTTCGAACCCGACGCTAAAATGATAGTTAACTGTAACGTTAAGGGCCTCCTAATGCCGATGGAACACTCAAATTGCGTCGAGATTCAATACATCGGATTCCAGGAGGCTTGTCTCCAAGGGTCTATTGCTGCCTCGGGCACCTTATGGTCGTTCTCCTGTGAGTCTAGATTTTCGAATCCGACGCAAAAATGATAGTGAATACTAACGTTCAGCGCCTCCTATTGACGATAGTACTCTCAAATTGCGTCGAGATTCAATACATCGTCCTCCAGCTGGTTTGTCTCCAAGGGGATATTGCTGCCTCGGGGACCTTATGGTCGTTCTCCTGTGAGTCTAGATTTTCGAATCCGACGCAAAAATGATAGTTAATTGTTACGTTCAGGGACTTCTAATGACGATGGAACACTCAAATTGCGTCGAGATTCAATACATCGGCCTCCAGCGGACTTGTCTCCAAGGGGATATTGCTGTCTCGGGCACCATATGGTCGTTCTCCTGTGAGTCAAGACTTTCGAATCCGACGCAAAAATGATAGTGAATAGTAACGTTCAGCGCCTCCTGATGACGATAGAACTCTCAAATTGCGTCGAGATTCAATACATCGTCCTCCAGCTGATTTGTCTCCAAGGGGATATTGCTGCCTCGGGCACCTTATTGTCGTTCTCCTGTGAGTCTAGATTTTCGAATCCGACGCAAAAATGATAGTTAATTGTAACGTTCAGGGCCTTGTAATGACGATGGAACACTCAAATTGCGTCGAGATTCAATACATCGGCCTCCCGCCGACTTGTCTCCAAGGGGATATCGCTGCCTCGGGCACCACATGGTCCGTCTCCGGTGATTCTACGTTTTCGAGTCCGACGCAAAACTCATAGTTAATTGTAACGCTCAGGGCCTCCAATTGACGATGGAGCACACAAATTGAGTCGAGATTCAATATATCGACCTCCAGCCGACTTGTCTCCAAGGGTCTATTGCTGCCTCGGGCACCATATGGTCGTTCTCCTGTGAGTCTAGATTTTCGAATCCGACGCGTAAATGATAGTTAATTGTAACGTTCAGGGACTCCTAATGACGATGGAACACTCAAATTGCGTCGAGAGTCAATACATCGACCTCCAGTCGACTTGTATCCAAGGCGATATTGCAGTCTCGTGCACCATATGATGCTTCTCCTGTTAGTAGATTTTCGAATCCGACGCTAAAATGATAGTTAATTGTAACGTTCAGGGCCTCCTAATGACGATGGAACACTCAAATTGCGTCAAGATTCAATACATCGGCCTCCAGCGGACTTGTCTCCAAGGGGATATTGCTGTCTCGGGCACCATATGATCCTTCTCCTGTGAGTCTAGATTTTTGAATCCGACGTAAAAATGATAGTGAATAGTAACGTTCAGCGCCTCCTGATGACGATAGAACTCTCAAATTGCGTCTAAATTCAATACATCGTCCTCCAGCTGATTTGTCTCCAAGGGGATATTGCTGCCTCGGGCACCTTATTATCGTTCTCCTGTGAGTTTAGATTTTCGAGTTCGACGCGAAACTGATAGTTAATTGTAAGGTTCAGGGCCTCCTAATGACGATGGAACACTCAAATTGCGTCCAGATTCAATACATCGGCCTCCAGCGGACATGTCCCCAAGGGGAAATTGCTGCCTCGGGCACCTTATGGTCGTTCTCCTGTGAGTCTGGAATTTCGAATCCGACGATAAAATGATAGTTAATTGCAACGTTCAGGGCCTCCTAATGACGATGGAACACTCAAATTGCGACGAGATTCAGTACATCGTCCTCCAGCCGACTTGTCTCCAAGGGTCTATTGCTGCCTCGGGCACCAAATGGTCGTTCTCCTGTGAGTCTAGATTTTCGAATCCGACGCATAAATGATAGTTATTTGTAACGTTCAGGGACTCCTAATGACGATGGAACACTCAAATTGCGTCGAGAGTCAATACATAGACCTCCAGTCGACTTGTATCCAAGGGGATATTGCAGTCTCGTGCAATATATGATCCTTCTCCTGTTAGTAGATTTTCGAATCCGACGCTAAAATGATAGTTAACTGTAACGTTCAGGGCCTCCTAATGCCGATGGAACACTCGAATTGCGTCGAGATTCAATACATCGCCCTCCAGCCGACTTGTCTCCAAGGGTCTATTGCTGCCTCGGGCACCTTATGGTCGTTCTCCTGTGAGTTTAGATTTTCGAATCCGACGCAAAAATGATAGTTAATTGTAACGTTCAGGGCCTTGTAATGACGATGGAACACTCAAATTGCGTCGAGATTCAATACATCGGCCTCCAGCCGACTTGTCTCCAAGGGTCTGTTGCTGCCTCGGGCACCTTATTGTCGTTCTCCTGTGAGTTTAGATTTTCGAATCCGACGCGAAACTGATAGTTAATTGTAAGGTTCAGGGCCTCCTAATGACGATGGAACACTCAAATTGCGTCGAGATTCAATACATCGGCCTCCAGCGGACTTGTCTCCAAGGGGATATTGTTGTCTCGAGCACCGTATGAACTTCTCCTGTGAGTAGATTTTTGAATCCGACGCTAAAATGATTGTTAATTGCAACGTTTACGACCTCCTAATGACGATGGAACACTCAAATTGCGTCATGAATCAATACATCGGTTTCCAGCCGACTTGTCTCCAAGGGTCTATTGCTGCCTCGGGCACCTTAGGGTCGTTCTCCTGTGAGTCTAGATTTTCGAATCTTACGCATAAATGATAGTTAATTGTAACGTTCAGGGACTCCTAAAGACGATGGAACACTCAAATTGCGTCGAGAGTCAATACATCGGCCTCCAGCCGACTTGTCTCCAAGGGTCTGTTGCTGCCTCGGGCACCCTATGGTCGTTCTCCTGTGAGTTTAGATTATCGAATCCGACGCAAAAATGATAGTTAATTGTAACGTTTAGGTTCTCCTAATGACGATGGAACACTCAAATTGCGTCGAGATTCAATACATCGGCCTCCAGCCGACTTGTCTCCAAGGGGATATCGCTGCCTCGGGCACCTTATGGTCGTTCTCCTGCGAGTTTAGACTATCGAATCCGACGCAAAAATGATAGTTAATTGTAACGTTTACGGCCTCCTAATGACGATGGAACATTCAAATTGCGTCGAGATTCAATACATCGGCTTCCAGGAGACTTGTCTCCAAGGGTCTGTTGCTGCCTCGGGCACCTTAAGGTCGTACTCCTGTGAGTCTAGATTTTTGAATCCGACGCAAAAATGATAGTTAATTGTAACGTTCAGGGCCTTGTAATGACGATGGAACACTCATATTGCGTCGAGATTCAATACATCGGCCTCCAGCCGACTTGTCTCCAAGGGTCTTTTGCTGCCTCGGGCACCTTATGGTCGTTCTCCTGTGAGTTTAGATTTTCGAATCCCACGCGAAACTGATAGTTATTTGCAAGGTTCAGGGCCTCCTAATGACGATGGAACACTCAAATTGGGACGAGATTCATAACATCGGCCTCCAGCGGACTTGTCTCCAAGGGGATATTGCTGTCTCGAGCACCGTATGAACTTCTCCTGTTAGTAGATTTTCGAATCCGACGCTAAAATGATTGTTAATTGTAACGTTCAGGGCCTCCTAATGACGATGGAACACTCAAATTGCGTCAAGAATCAATACATCGGTTTCCAGCCGACTTGTCTCCAAGGGTCTATTGCTGCCTCGGGCACCTTATGTTCGTTCTCCTATGAGTCTAGATTTTCGAATCCGACGCATAAATGATAGTTAATTGTAACGTTCAGGGACTCATAAAGACGATGGAACACTCAAATTGCGTCGAGAGTCAATACATCGACCTCCAGTCGACTTGTATCCAAGGGTATATTGTAGTCTCGTGCACCATATGATCCTTCTCCTGTTAGTAGATTTTCGAATCCGACGCTAAAATGATAGTTAACTGTAACGTTCAGGCCCTCCTAATGCCGATGGAACACGCAAATTGCGTCGAGATTCAATACATCGGCCTCCAGCCGACTTGTCTCCAAGGGGATATCGCTGCCTCGGGCACCACATGGTCCGTCTCCGGTGTTTCTACATTTACGAATCCGACGCAAAACTCATAGTTAATTGTAACGTTCAGGGCCTCCTAATGACGATGGAGCACACAAATTGAGTCGAGATTCAATACATCGACCTCCACAGGACTTGTATCCAAGGGTCTATTGCTGCCTCAGGCACTTTATGGTCGTTCTCCTGTGAGTCTAGATTTTGAATCCGACGCAAAAATGACAGTTAATTGTAACGTTCAGGGCCTTCTAATGACGATGGAACACGCAAATTGCGTCGAGATTCAATACATCGGCCTCCAGCCGACTTGTCTCCAAGGGGATATCGCTGCCTCGGGCACCACACGGTCCGTCTCCGGTGTTTCTACATTTTCGAATCCGACGCAAAACTCATAGTTAAATGTAACGTTCAGGGCCTCCTAATGACTATGGAGCACTCAAATTGCGTCGAGATTCAATTCATCGACCTCCAGCCGACTTGTCTCCAAGGGTCTATTGCTGCCTCGGGCACCTTATGGTCGTTCTCCTGTGAGTCTGGATTTTCGAATCCGACGCAAAAATGATAGTTAATTGTAACGTTCAGTTCCTTGTAATGACGATGGAACACTCAAATTCAATACATCGACCTCCAGCCGACTTGTCTCCAAGGGTCTGTTGCTGCCTCGGGCACCTTATGGTCGTTCTCCTGTGAGTCTAGATTTTCGAATCCGACGATAAAATGATAGTTAATTGTAACGTTCAGGGCCTCCTAATGACGATGGAACACGCAAATTGCGTCGAGATTCAATACATCGGCCTCCAGCCGACTTGTCTCCAAGGGGATATCGCTGCCTCGGGCACCACATGGTCCGTCTCCGGTGTTTCTACACTCTCGAATCCGACGCAAAACTCATACTTAATTGTAACGTTCAGGGCCTCCTAATGACGATGGAGCACACAAATTGAGTCGAGATTCAATACATCGACCTCCAGCCGACTTGTCTCAAATTGTCTATTGCTGCCTCAGGCACCTTATGGTGGTTCTCCTGTGAGTCTAGATTTTCGAATCCGACGCAAAAATGACTGTTAATTGTAACGTTCAGGGCCTTGTAATGACGATGGAACACTCAAATTGCGTCGAGAGTCAATACATCGACCTCCAGTCGACTTGTATCCAAGGGGATATTGCAGTCTCGTGCACCATATGATCCTTCTCCTGTTAGTAGATTTTCGAATCCGACGCTAAAATGATAGTTAACTGTAATGTTCAGGTCCTCCTAATGCCGATGGAACACTGAAATTGCGTCGAGATTCAATACATCGGCCTCCAGCCGACTTGTCTCCATGGGTCTGTTGCTGCCTCGGGCACCTTATGGTAGTTCTCCTGTGAGTTTAGATTTTTGAATCCGACGCGAAACTGATAGGTAATTGTAAGGTTCAGGGCCTCCTAATGACGATGGAACACTCAAATTGCGTCGAGATTCAATACATCGGCCTCCAGCGGACTTGTCTCCAAGGGGATATTGCTGTCTCGAGCACCGTATGAACTTCTCCCGTGAGTAGATTTTCGAATCCGACGCTAAAATGATTGTTAATTGTAACGTTCAGGGCCTCCTAATGACGATGGAACACTCAAATTGCGTCAAGAATCAATACATCGGTTTCCAGCCGACTCGTCTCCAAGGGTCTATTGCTGCCTCGGGCACATTATGGTCGTTCTCCTGTGAGTCTAGATTTTCGAATCCGACGCATAAATGATAGTTAATTGTAACGTTCAGAGACTCCTAAAGATATGGAACACTCAAATTGCGTCGAGAGTCAATACATCGACCTCCAGTCGACTTGTATCCAAGGGGATATTGCAGTGTCGTGCAACATATGATCCTTCTCCTGTTAGTTGATTTTCGAATCCGACGCTAAAATGATAGTTAACTGTAACGTTCAGGGCCTCCTAATGCCGATGGAACACTCAAATTGCGTCGAGATTCAATACATCGGCCTCCAGCCGACTTGTCTCCAAGGGTCTGTTGCTGCCTCGGGCACCTTATGGTCGTTCTCCTGTGAGTCTAGATTTTCGAATCCGATGATAAAATGATAGTTAATTGTAACGTTCAGGGCCTCCTAATGACGATGGAACACTCAAATTGCGTCGAGATTCAATACATCGGCCTCCAGCCGACTTGTCTCCAAGGGGATATCGCTGCCTCGGGCACCTTATGGTCGTTCTCCTGTGAGTTTAGATTATCGAATCCGACGCAAAAATGATAGTTAATTGTAACGTTTAGGGCCTCCTAATGACGATGGAACACTCAAATTGCGTCGAGATTCAATACATCGGCCTCCAGCCGACTTGTCTCCAAGGGTCTGTTGCTGCCTCGGGCACCTTATGGTCGTTCTCCTGTGAGTTTAGATTTTCGAATCCGACGCGAAACTGATGGTTAATTGTAAGGTTCAGGGCCTCCTAATGACGATGGAACACTCAAATTGCGTCGAGATTCAATACATCGGCCTCCAGCGGACTTGTCTCCAAGGGGATATTGCCGTCTCGAGCACCGTATGAACTTCTCCTGTTAGTAGATTTTCGAATCCGACGCTAAAATGATTGTTAATTGTAACGTTCAGGGCCTCCTAATGACGATGGAACACTCAAATTGCGTCAAGAATCAATACATAGGTTTCTAGCCGACTAGTCTCCAAGGGTCTATTGCTGCCTCGGGCACCTTATGTTCGTTCTCCTGTGAGTCTAGATTTTCGAATCCGACGCAAAAATGATAGTTAATTGTAACGTTCAGGGCCTTGTAATGACGATGGAACACTCAAATTGCATCGAGATTCAATACATCGGCCTCCAGCCGACTTGTCTCCAAGGGTCTGTTGCTGCCTCGGGCACCTTATGGTCGTTCTCCTGTGAGTTTAGATTTTCGAATCCGACGCGAAACTGATAGTTAATTGTAAGGTTCAGGGCCTCCTAATGACGATGGAACACTCAAATTGCGTAGAGATTCAATACATCGGCCTCCAGCCGACTTGTCTCCAAGGGTCTACTGCTGCCTCGGGCACCTTATGGTCGTGCTCCTGTGAGACTAGATTTTCGAATCCGACGCAAAAATGATAGTTAATTGTAACGTTCAGGGCCTCCTATTGGCGATGGAACACTCAAATTGCGTCGAGATTCAATACATCGGCCTCCATCCGACTTGTCTCCTATGGTCTGCTGCTGCCTCGGGCTCCTTTTGGTCGTTCTCCTGTGAGTCTAGATTTTCGAATCCGACGATAAAATGATAGTTAATTGTAACGTTCAGGGCCTTGTAATGACGATGGAACACTCAAATTCAATACATCGACCTCCAGCCGACTTGTCTCCAAGGGTCTGTTGCTGTATCGGGCACCTTATGGTCGTTCTCCTGTGAGTCTAGATTTTCGAATCCGACGATAAAATGATAGTTAATTTTAACGTTCAGGGCCTCCTAATGACGATGGAACACGCAAATTGCGTCGAGATTCAATACATCGGCCTCCAGCCGACTTGTCTCCAAGGGGATATCGCTGCCTCGGGCACCACATGGTCCGTCTCCGGTGTTTCTACATTTTCGAATCCGACGCAAAACTCATAGTTAATTGTAACGTTCAAGGCCTCCTAATGACGATGGAGCACTCAAATTGCGTCGAGATTCAATACATCGGCCTCCAGCCGACTTGTCTCCATGGGTCTGTTGCTGCCTCGGGCACCTTATGGTCGTTCTCCTATGAGTTTAGATTTTCGAATCCGACGCGAAACTGATAGTTGATTGTAAGGTTCAGGGCCTCCTAATGTCGATGGAACACTAAATTTGCGTCAAGATTCAATACATCGGCCTCCAGCGGACTTGTCTCCAAGGGGATATTGCTGTCACGAGCACCGTATGAACTTCTCCTGTGAATAGATTTTCGAATCCGACGCTAAATTGATTGTTAATTGTAACGTTCAGGGCCTCCTAATGACGATGGAACACTCAAATTGCGTCAAGAATCAATACATCGGTTTCCAGGCGACTTGTCTCCAAGGGTCTATTGCTGCCTCGGACACATTATAGTGTTCTCCTGTGAGTCTAGATTTTCGAATCCGACGCATAAATGATAGTTAATTGTAACGTTCAGGGCCTCTCAATGCCGATGGAACACTCAAATTGCGTCGAGATTCAATACATCGGCCTCCAGCCGACTTGTCTCCAAGGGTCTGTTGCTGCCTCGGGCACCTTATGGTCGTTCTCCTGTGAGTTTAGATTATCGAATCCGACGCAAAAATGATAGTTAATTGTAACGTTCAGGGCCTCCTATTGGCGATGGGACACTCAAATTGCGTCGAGATTCAATACATCGGCCTCCAGCCGACTTGTCTCCTATGGTCTGCTGCTGCCTCGGGCACCTTATGGTCGTTTTCCTGTGAGTCTAGATTTTCGAATCCGACGATAAAATGATAGTTAATTGTAACGTTCAGGGCCTCCTAATGACGATGGACCACTCAAATTGCGACGATATTCAATACATCGTCCTCCAGCCGACTTGTCTCCAAGGGTCTATTGCTGCCTCGGGCACCTTATGGTCGTTCTCCACTGAGTCTAGATTTTCGTATCCGACGCAAAACAGATAGTTAATTGTAACGTTCAGCGGCTCCTAATGACGATGGAACACTCAAATTGTGTCGAGATTCAATACATCGTATTCCAGCCGACTTGTCTCCCAGGGGATTCTGCCGCCTCGGGCTCCATGTGGTGCGTCTCCTGTGAGTCTAGATTTTCGAATCCGACGCGAAACTGATAGTTAATTGTACCGTTAAGGGCCTCCTAATGACGACGGAGCACTCAAATTTCGTCGCGATTCAATACATCGTCCTCCAGCGGACTGGTCTCCAAGGGGATATTGCTGCTTCGGGCTCCTTATGATCCGTCTCCAGTGAGTCTAGATTTTCGAATCCGACGAAATACTGATAGTTAATTGTAACGTTCAGGGCCTCCTAATGACGATGGAACACTCAAATTGCGTCCTCCAGCAAACTTGTCTCCAAGGGTCTATTGCTCCCTCGGGCTCCATGTGGTCCGTCCTTGTGAGTCTAGATTTTCGAATCCGACGCGAAACTGATAGTTAATTGTCACGTTCAGGGCCTATTAATGACGATGGAACACTCAAATTGCCTCCTCCAGCAAACTTGTCTCCAAGGGTCTATTGCTGCCTCGGGCTCCACGTGGTCCGTCCCCTGTGGGTCTAGATTTTCGAATCCGACGCGAAACTGATAGTTAATTGTCACGTTCATGGACTCCTAATGACGATGGAACGCTCAAATTGCGTCGAGATTCAATACATCAGCCTCCAGCCGACTTGTTTCCAAGGGTCTCTTGCTGCCTCGGGCACCTTATGGTCGTTCTCCTGTGAGTCTAGATTTTCGAATCCGACGATAAAATGATAGTTAATTGTAACGTTCAGGGCCCCCTAATGACGATGTAACACTCAAATTGCGACGAGATTCAATACATCGTCCTACCGCCGACTTGTCTCCAAGGGTCTATTGCTGCCTCGGGCACCTTATGGTCGTTCTCCTGTGAGTCTAGATTTTCGAATCCGACGCATAAATGATAGTTAATTGTAACGTTCAGAGACTCCTAATGACGATGGAACACTCAAATTCCGTCGAGAGTCAATACATCGACCTCCAGTCGACTTGTATCCAAGGGGATATTGCAGTCTCGTGCACCATATGATCCTTCTCCTCTTAGTAGATTTTCGAATCCGACGCTAAAATGATAGTTAACTGTAACGTTCAGGGCCTCCTAATGCCGATGGAACACTCAAATTGCGTCGAGATTCAATACATCGGCCTCCAGCCGACTTGTCTCCAAGGGTCTATTGCTGCCTCGGGCACCTAATGGTCGTTGTCCTGTGAGTCTAGATTTTCGAATCCGACGCAAAAATGATAGTTAATTGTAACGTTCAGGGCCTTGTAATGACGATGGAACACTCAAATTGCGTCGAGATTCAATACATCGGCTTCCAGCGGACTTGTCTCCAAGGGGATATTGCTGTCTCGGGCACCATATGATCCTTCTCCTGTGAGTCTAGATTATCGAATCCGACGCAAAAATGATAGTGAATAGTAACGTTCAGCGTCTCCTGATGACGATAGTACTCTCAAATTGCGTCGAGATTCAATACATCGTCCTCCAGCTGATTTGTCTCCAAGGGGATATTGCTGCCTCGGGCACCTTATGGTCGTTCTCCTGTGAGTCTAGGTTTTCGAATCCGACGCAAAAATGATAGTTAATTGTAACATTCAGGGCCTCCTAATGCCGATGGAACACTCAAATTGCGTCGAGATTCAATAATAGTCCTCCAGCTGATTTGTCTCCTAGGGGATATTGCTGCCTCGGGCACCAAATGGTCCGTCTCCTGTGAGTCTGGATTTTCGAATCCGACGCGAAACTGATAGTTAATTGTAACGTTCAGGGCCTCCAAATGACGATGGAGCACTCAAATTGCGTCGCTATTCAATACATCGTCCTCCAGCGGACTGGTCTCCAAGGGTCTAATGCTGCCTCGGGCGCCTTATGGTCGTTCTCTTGTAAGTCTAGATTTTCGAATCCGATGCAAAAATGATAGTTAATTGTAACGTTCAGGGCCTCCTAATGACGATGGTACTCTCAAATTGCGTCGAGATTCAATACATCGGCCTCCAGCCGACTTGTCTCCAAGGGGATATCGCTGCCTCGGGCACCACATGGTCCGTCTCCGGCGATTCTACGTTTTCGAATCCGACGCAAAACTCATAGTTAATTGTAACGTTCAGGGCCTCCTAATGACGATGGAGCACACAAATTGAGTCGAGATTCAATACATCGACCTCCAGCCGACTTGTCTCCAAGGGTCTATTGCTGCCTCAGGCACCTTATGGTCGTTCTCCTGTGAGTCTAGATTTTCGAATCCGACGCAAAAATGACTGTTAATTGTAACGTTCAGGGCCTTCTAATGACGATGGAACACTCAAATTGCGTCGAGAGTCAATACATCGACCTCCAGTCGACTTGTATCCAAGGGGATATTGCAGTCTCGTGCACCATATGATCCTTCTCCTGTTAGTAGATTTTCGAATCCGACGCTAAAATGATAGTAAACTGTAACGTTCAGGGCCTCCTAATGCCGATGGAACACTCAAATTGCGTCGAGATTCAATACATCGGCCTCCAGCCGACTTGTCTCCATGGGTCTGTTGCTGCCTCGGGCACCTTATGGTCGTTCTCCTGTGAGTTTAGATTTTCGAATCCGACGCGAAACTGATAGTTGATTGTAAGGTTCAGGGCCTCCTAATGTCGATGGAACACTCAAATTGCGTCGAGATTCAATACATCGGCCTCCAGCGGACTTGTCTCCAAGGGGATATTGCTGTCACGAGCACCGTATGAACTTCTCCTGTGAGTAGATTTTCGAATCCGACGCTAAATTGATTGTTAATTGTAACGTTCAGGGCCTCCTAATGACGATGGAACACTCAAATTGCGTCGAGAATCAATACATCGGTTTCCAGCCGACTTGTCTCCAAGGGTCTATTGCTGCCTCGGACACATTATGGTGTTCTCCTGTGAGTCTAGATTTTCGAATCCGACGCATAATTGATAGTTAATTGTAACGTTCAGGGACTCCCCTAAAGACAATGGAACACTCAAATTACGTCGAGAGTCAATACATCGACCTCCAGTCGACTTGTATCCAAGGGGATATTGCAGTGTCGTGCACCGTATGATCCTTCTCCTGTTAGTAGATTTTCGAATCCGACGCTAAAATAATAGTTAACTGTAACGTTCAGGGCCTCCTAATGCCGATGGAACACTCAAATTGCGTCGAGATTCAATACATCGGCCTCCAGCCGACTTGTCTCCAAGGGTCTGTTGCTGCCTCGGGCACCTTATGGTCGTTCTCCTGTGAGTTTAGATTATCGAATCCGACGCAAAAATGATAGTTAATTGTAACGTTCAGGGCCTCCTATTGGCGATGGGACACTCAAATTGCGTCGAGATTCAATACATCGGCCTCCAGCCGACTTGTCTCCTATGGTCTGCTGCTGCCTCGGGCACCTTATGGTCGTTTTCCTGTGAGTCTAGATTTTCGAATCCGACGATAAAATGATAGTTAATTGTAACGTTCAGGGCCTCCTAATGACGATGGACCACTCAAATTGCGACGATATTCAATACATCGTCCTCCAGCCGACTTGTCTCCAAGGGTCTATTGCTGCCTCGGGCACCTTATGGTCGTTCTCCACTGAGTCTAGATTTTCGTATCCGACGCAAAACAGATAGTTAATTGTAACGTTCAGCGGCTCCTAATGACGATGGAACACTCAAATTGTGTCGAGATTCAATACATCGTATTCCAGCCGACTTGTCTCCCAGGGGATTCTGCCGCCTCGGGCTCCATGTGGTGCGTCTCCTGTGAGTCTAGATTTTCGAATCCGACGCGAAACTGATAGTTAATTGTACCGTTAAGGGCCTCCTAATGACGACGGAGCACTCAAATTTCGTCGCGATTCAAAACATCGTCCTCCAGCGGACTGGTCTCCAAGGGGATATTGCTGCTTCGGGCACCTTATGATCCGTCTCCAGTGAGTCTAGATTTTCGAATCCGACGAAATACTGATAGTTAATTGTAACGTTCAGGGCCTCCTAATGACGATGGAACACTCAAATTGCGTCCTCCAGCAAACTTGTCTCCAAGGGTCTATTGCTCCCTCGGGCTCCATGTGGTCCGTCCTTGTGAGTCTAGATTTTCGAATCCGACGCGAAACTGATAGTTAATTGTCACGTTCAGGGCCTATTAATGACGATGGAACACTCAAATTGCCTCCTCCAGCAAACTTGTCTCCAAGGGTCTATTGCTGCCTCGGGCTCCATGTGGTCCGTCCCCTGTGAGTCTAGATTTTCGAATCCGACGCGAAACTGATAGTTAATTGTCACGTTCATGGACTCCTAATGACGATGGAATGCTCAAATTGCGTCGAGATTCAATACATCAGCCTCCAGCCGACTTGTTTCCAAGGGTCTCTTGCTGCCTCGGGCACCTTATGGTCGTTCTCCTGTGAGTCTAGATTTTCGAATCCGACGATAAAATGATAGTTAATTGCAACGTTCAGGGCCCCCTAATGACGATGTAACACTCAAATTGCGACGAGATTCAATACATCGTCCTACCGCCGACTTGTCTCCAAGGGTCTATTGCTGCCTCGGGCACCTTATGGTCGTTCTCCTGTGAGTCTAGATTTTCGAATCCGACGCATAAATGATAGTTAATTGTAACGTTCAGGGACTCCTAATGACGATGGAACACTCAAATTCCGTCGAGAGTCAATACATCGACCTCCAGTCGACTTGTATCCAAGGGGATATTGCAGTCTCGTGCACCATATGATCCTTCTCCTGTTAGTAGATTTTCGAATCCGACGCTAAAATGATAGTTAACTGTAACGTTCAGGGCCTCCTAATGCCGATGGAACACTCAAATTGCGTCGAGATTCAATACATCGGCCTCCAGCCGACTTGTCTCCAAGGGTCTATTGCTGCCTCGGGCACCTAATGGTCGTTGTCCTGTGAGTCTAGATTTTCGAATCCGACGCAAAAATGATAGTTAATTGTAACGTTCAGGGCCTTGTAATGACGATGGAACACTCAAATTGCGTCGAGATTCAATACATCGGCTTCCAGCGGACTTGTCTCCGAGGGGATATTGCTGTCTCGGGCACCATATGATCCTTCTCCTGTGAGTCTAGATTATCGAATCCGACGCAAAAATGATAGTGAATAGTAACGTTCAGCGTCTCCTGATGACGATAGTACTCTCAAATTGCGTCGAGATTCAATACATCGTCCTCCAGCTGATTTGTCTCCAAGGGGATATTGCTGCCTCGGGCACCTTATGGTCGTTCTCCTGTGAGTCTCGGTTTTCGAATCCGACGCAAAAATGATAGTTAATTGTAACATTCAGGGCCTCCTAATGCCGATGGAACACTCAAATTGCGTCGAGATTCAATAATAGTCCTCCAGCTGATTTGTCTCCTAGGGGATATTGCTGCCTCGGGCACCAAATGGTCCGTCTCCTGTGAGTCTGGATTTTCGAATCCGACTCGAAACTGATAGTTAATTGTAACGTTCAGGGCCTCCAAATGACGATGGAGCACTCAAATTGCGTCGCTATTCAATACATCGTCCTCCAGCGGACTGGTCTCCAAGGGTCTAATGCTGCCTCGGGCGCCTTATGGTCGTTCTCTTTTAAGTCTAGATTTTCGAATCCGATGCAAAAATGATAGTTAATTGTAACGTTCAGGGCCTCCTAATGACGATGGTACTCTCAAATTGCGTCGAGATTCAATACATCGGCCTCCAGCCGACTTGTCTCCAAGGGGATATCGCTGCCTCGGGCACCACATGGTCCGTCTCCGGCGATTCTACGTTTTCGAATCCGACGCAAAACTCATAGTTAATTGTAACGTTCAGGGCCTCCTAATGACGATGGAGCACACAAATTGAGTCGAGATTCAATACATCGACCTCCAGCCGACTTGTCTCCAAGGGTCTATTGCTGCCTCAGGCACCTTATGGTCGTTCTCCTGTGAGTCTAGATTTTCGAATCCGACGCAAAAATGACTGTTAATTGTAACGTTCAGGGCCTTCTAATGACGATGGAACACTCAAATTGCGTCGAGAGTCAATACATCGACCTCCAGTCGACTTGTATCCAAGGGGATATTGCAGTCTCGTGCACCATATGATCCTTCTCTTGTTAGTAGATTTTCGAATCCGACGCTAAAATGATAGTAAACTGTAACGTTCAGGGCCTCCTAATGCCGATGGAACACTCAAATTGCGTCGAGATTCAATACATCGGCCTCCAGCCGACTTGTCTCCATGGGTCTGTTGCTGCCTCGGGCACCTTATGGTCGTTCTCCTGTGAGTTTAGATTTTCGAATCCGACGCGAAACTGATAGTTGATTGTAAGGTTCAGGGCCTCCTAATGTCGATGGAACACTCAAATTGCGTCGAGATTCAATACATCGGCCTCCAGCGGACTTGTCTCCAAGGGGATATTGCTGTCACGAGCACCGTATGAACTTCTCCTGTGAGTAGATTTTCGAATCCGACGCTAAATTGATTGTTAATTGTAACGTTCAGGGCCTCCTAATGACGATGGAACACTCAAATTGCGTCAAGAATCAATACATCGGTTTCCAGCCGACTTGTCGCCAAGGGTCTATTGCTGCCTCGGACACATTATGGTGTTCTCCTGTGAGTCTAGATTTTCGAATCCGACGCATAATTGATAGTTAATTGTAACGTTCAGGGACTCCCCTAAAGACGATGGAACACTCAAATTACGTCGAGAGTCAATACATCGACCTCCAGTCGACTTGTATCCAAGGGGATATTGCAGTGTCGTGCACCGTATGATCCTTCTCCTGTTAGTAGATTTTTGAATCCGACGCTAAAATGATAGTTAACTGTAACGTTCAGGGCCTCCTAATGCCGATGGAACACTCAAATTGCGTCGAGATTCAATACATCGGCCTCCAGCCGACTTGTCTCCAAGGGTCTGTTGCTGCCTCGGGCACCTTATGGTCGTTCTCCTGTGAGTTTAGATTATCGAATCCGACGCAAAAATGATAGTTAATTGTAACGTTCAGGGCCTCCTATTGGCGATGGGACACTCAAATTGCGTCGAGATTCAATACATCGGCCTGCAGCCGACTTGTCTCCTATGGTCTGCTGCTGCCTCGGGCACCTTATGGTCGTTTTCCTGTGAGTCTAGATTTTCGAATCCGACGATAAAATGATAGTTAATTATAACGTTCAGGGCCTCCTAATGACGATGGACCACTCAAATTGCGACGATATTCAATACATCGTCCTCCAGCCGACTTGTCGCCAAGGGTCTATTGCTGCCTCGGGCACCTTATGGTCGTTCTCCACTGAGTCTAGATTTTCGTATCCGACGCAAAACAGATAGTTAATTGTAACTTTCAGCGGCTCCTAATGACGATGGAACACTCAAATTGTGTCGAGATTCAATACATCGTATTCCAGCCGACTTGTCTCCCAGGGGATTCTGCCGCCTCGGGCTCCATGTGGTGCGTCTCCTGTGAGTCTAGATTTTCGAATCCGACGCGAAACTGATAGTTAATTGAACCGTTAAGGGCCTCCTAATGACGATGGAGCACTCAAATTTCGTCGCGATTCAATACATCGTCCTCCAGCGGACTGGTCTCCAAGGGGATATTGCTGCTTCGGGCACCTTATGATCCGTCTCCAGTGAGTCTAGATTTTCGAATCCGACGAAATACTGATAGTTAATTGTAACTTTCAGGGCCTCCTAATGACGATGGAACACTCAAATTGCGTCCTCCAGCAAACTTGTCTCCAAGGGTCTATTGCTCCTTCGGGCTCCATGTGGTCCGTCCTTGTGAGTCTAGATTTTCGAATCCGACGCGAAACTGATAGTTAATTGTCACGTTCAGGGCCTATTAATGACGATGGAACACTCAAATTGCCTCCTCAAGCAAACTTGTCTCCAAGGGTCTATTGCTGCCTCGGGCTCCATGTGGTCCGTCCCCTGTGAGTCTAGATTTTCGAATCCGACGCGAAACTGATAGTTAATTGTCACGTTCATGGACTCCTAATGACGATGGAACGCTCAAATTGCGTCGAGATTCAATACATCAGCCTCCAGCCGACTTGTTTCCAAGGGTCTCTTGCTGCCTCGGGCACCTTATGGTCGTTCTCCTGTGAGTCTAGATTTTCGAATCCGACGATAAAATGATAGTTAATTGTAACGTTCAGGGCCCCCTAATGACGATGTAACACTCAAATTGCGACGAGATTCAATACATCGTCCTACAGCCGACTTGTCTCCAAGGGTCTATTGCTGCCTCGGGCACCTTATGGTCGTTCTCCTGTGAGTCTAGATTTTCGAATCCGACGCATAAATGATAGTTAATTGTAACGTTCAGGGACTCCTAATGACGATGGAACACTCAAATTCCGTCGAGAGGCAATACATCGACCTCCAGTCGACTTGTATCCAAGGGGATATTGCAGTCTCGTGCACCATATGATCCTTCTCCTGTTAGTAGATTTTCGAATCCGACGCTAAAATGATAGTTAACTGTAACGTTCAGGGCCTCCTAATGCCGATGGAACACTCAAATTGCGTCGAGATTCAATACATCGGCCTCCAGCCGACTTGTCTCCAAGGGTCTATTGCTGCCTCGGGCACCTAATGGTCGTTCTCCTGTGAGTCTAGATTTTCGAATCCGACGCAAAAATGATAGTTAATTGTAACGTTCAGGGCCTTGTAATGACGATGGAACACTCAAATTGCGTCGAGATTCAATACATCGGCTTCCAGCGGACTTGTCTCCAAGGGGATATTGCTGTCTCGGGCACCAAATGATCCTTCTCCTGTGAGTCTAGATTATCGAATCCGACGCAAAAATGATAGTGAATAGTAACGTTCAGCGCCTCCTGATGACGATAGTACTCTCAAATTGCGTCGAGATTCAATACATCGTCCTCCAGCCGATTTGTCTCCAAGGGGATATTGCTGCCTCGGGCACCTTATGGTCGTTCTCCTGTGAGTCTAGGTTTTCGAATCCGACGCAAAAATGATAGTTAAATGTAACATTCAGGGCCTCCTAATGCCGATGGAACACTCAAATTGCGTCGAGATTCAATAATAGTCCTCCAGCTGATTTGTCTCCTAGGGGATATTGCTGCCTCGGGCACCAAATGGTCCGTCTCCTGTGAGTCTGGATTTTCGAATCCGACGCGAAACTGATAGTTAATTGTAACGTTCAGGGCCTCCAAATGACGATGGAGCACTCAAATTGCGTCGCTATTCAATACATCGTCCTCCAGCGGACTGGTCTCCAAGGGTCTAATGCTGCCTCGGGCTCCTTATGGTCGTTCTCTTGTAAGTCTAGATTTTCGAATCCGATGCAAAAATGATAGTTAATTGTACGTTCAGGGCCTCCTAAAGACGATGGAACTCTCAAATTGCGTCGAGATTCAATACATCGGCCTCCAGCCGACTTGTCTCCAAGGGGATATCGCTGCCTCGGGCACCACATGGTCCGTCTCCGGCGATTCTACGTTTTCGAATCCGACGCAAAACTCATAGTTAATTGTAACGTTCAGGGCCTCCTATTGGCGATGGAACACTCAAATTGCGTCGAGATTCAATACATCGACCTCCAGCCGACTTGTGTCCAAGGGTCTATTGCTGCCTCGGGCACCTTATGGTCGTTCTCCTGTGAGTCTAGATTTTCGAATCCGACGCAAAAATGATATTTAATTGTAACGTTCAGGGCCTTGTAATGACGATGGAACACTCAAATTGCGTCGAGATTCAATACATCGGCCTCCAGCCGTCATGTCTGCCTCGGGCACCTTATGGTCGTTCTCCTGTGAGTTTAGATTATCGAATCCGACGCGAAAATGATAGTTAATTGTAACGTTTAAGGCCTCCTAATGACGATGGAACACTCTAATTGCGTCGAGATTCAATACATCGGCCTCCGGCCGACTTGTCTCCAAGGGTCTATAGCTGCCTCGGGCACCTTATGGTCGTTCTCCTGTGAGTCTAGATTTTCGAATCCGACGCACAACTCATAGTTAATTGTAACGTTCAAGGCCTCCTAATGACGATGGCACACTCAAATTGCGTCGAGAGTCAATACATCTTCCTCCAGCCGACTTGTCTACAAGGGGGTATTGCTGCCTCGGGCTCCATGTGGTCCGTCTCCTGTGAGTTTAGATTTTCGAATCCGACGCGAAACTGATAGTTAATTGTAAGGTTCAGGGCCTCCTAATGACGATGGAACACTCTAATTGCTTCGAGATTCAATACATCGTCCTCCGGCTGATTTGTCTCCAAGGGGATATTGCTGCCTCGGGCACCAAATGGTCCGTCTCCTGTGAGTCTGGATTTTTGAATCCGACGCGAAACTGATAGTTAATTGTAACGATCAGGGCTTCCTAATGACGATGGAACACTCAAATTGCGTCGAGATTCAATACATCGGCCTCCAGCCGACTTGTCTCCAAGGGGATATTGCTGTCTCGGGCACAATATGATCCTTCTCTAGTGAGTCTAGATTTTCGAATCCGATGCAAAAACGATAGTGAATTGTAACGTTCAGCGCCTCTTAATGACGAAGGAACACTCAAATTGCGTCGAGATTCACTACATCGTCCTCCAGTCGACTTGTCTCCAAGGGGATATCGCTGCCTCGGGCACCACATGGTCCGTCTCCGGTGATTCTACGTTTTTGAATCCGACGCAAAACTCTTAGTTAATTGTAACATTCAGGGCCTCCTAATGACGATGGAGCACACAAATTGCGTCGCGATTCAATACATCGTCTTCCAGCGGACTTGTCTCCAAGGGGATATTCCTGTCTCGGGCACCATATGATCCTTCTCCTGTGAGTTTAGATTATCGAATCCGACGCAAAAATGATAGTTAATTGTAATGTTAAGGGCCTCCAAATGACGATGGGACACTCAAATTGCGTCGAGATTCAATACATCGTCCTCCAGCCGACTTGTCTCCATGGGGATATTACTGCCTCCGGCCTCTTATGTACACTCTCATGTGAGTCTAGATTTTCGAATCCGACGCGAAACTGATTGTTAATTGTAACGATCAGGGATTCCTAATGACGATGGAACACTCAAATTGCGTCGAGATTCAATACATCGGCATTCAGCCGATTTGTCTCCAAGGGTCTATTGCTGCCTCGGGCACAGTATGGTCGTTCCCCTGTGAGTCAACAATTTAGAATCCGACGCAAAACTGATAGTTAAATGTAATGCTCAGGGCCTCTTAATGACGATGGAACACTCAAATTTCGTCGAGAGTCAATACATCTTCTTCCAGCCGACTTGTCTACAAGGGGATATTGCTGCCACGGGCTCCATGTGGTCCGTCTCCTGTGAGTCTGGATTTTTGAACCCGACGCGAAACTGATAGTTAATTTGTAAGGTTCAGGGCCTCCAAATGACGATGGAGCACTCAAATTGCGTCGAGATTCAATACATCGTCCTCCAGCGGACTTGTCTCCAAGGGTCAATAGCTGACACGGGCACCTTGTGATCGTTCTGCTGTGAGTCTAGATTTTCGAATCCGACGCAAAACTGATTGTTATTTGTAACGTTCAGGGAAACCTAATGACGATGGAACACTCAAATTGAGTCGAGATTCAATTCATCGACCTCCAGCCGACTTGTCTCCAAGGGTCTACCGCTGCCTCGTGCACCTTATGGTCGTTCTCCTGTTAGTTAATTTTCGAATCCGACGCTAAAATGATAGTTAACTGTAACGTTCAGGGCCTCCTAATGCCGATGGAACACTCAAATTGCGTCGAGATTCAATACATCGGCCTCCAGCCGACTTGTCTCCAAGGGTCTATTGCTGCCACGGGCGCCTTATGGTCGTTCTCCTGTGAGTTTAGATTATCGAATCCGACGCAAAAATGATAGTTAATTGTAACGTTCAGGGCCTCCTAATGCCGATGGAACACTCAAATTGCGTCGAGATTCAATACATCGGCCTCCAGCCGATTTGTCTCCAAGGGTCTATTGCTGCCTCGGGCACCTTATGGTCGTTCTCCTGTGAGTCTAGATTTTCGAATCCGACGCAAAAATGATAGTTAATTGTAACGTTCAGGGCCTTGTAATGACGATGGAACACTCAAATTGCGTCGAGATTCAATACATCGGCCTCAAGCCGACTTGTCTCCAAGGGTTTGTTGCTGCCTCGGGCACTGTATGGTCGTCCTCCTGTGAGTTTAGATTGTCGAATCCGACGCAAAAATGATAGTTAATTGTAACGTTCAGGGCCTTCTAAGGACGATGGAACACTCAAATTGCGTCGAGATTCAATACATCGTCCTCCAGCCGACTTGTCTCCAAGGGTCTAATGCTGCCACGGGCACCTTGTGATCGTTCTGCTGTGAGTCTAGATTTTCGAACCCGACGCAAAACTGATAGATAATTGTAACATTCAGGGCCTCCTAATGACGATGGAACACTGATTTTGCGTCGCGATCCAATACATCGTCCTCCAACTGACTTGTCTCCAAGGGTCAATAGCTGCCACGGGCACCTTCTGATCGTTCTGCTGTGAGTCTAGATTTTCGAATCCGACGCTAAAATGATAGTTAACTGTAACGTTCAGGGCCTCCTAATGCCGATGGAACACTCAAATTGCCTCGAGATTCAATACATCGGCATTCAGCCGATTTGTCTCCAAGGGTCCATTGCTGCCTCGTTCACCGTATGGTCGTTCCCCTGTGAGTCAACATTTTAGAATCCGACGCAAAACTGATAGTTAAATGTAATGCTCGGGGCCTCTTAATGACGATGGAACACTCAAATTGCGTCGAGAGTCAATACATCTTCCTCCAGCCGACTTGTCTACAAGGGGATATTGCTGCCTCGGGCTCCATGTGGTCCGTCTCCTGTAAGTCTAGATTTTCGAATCCGACGCGAAACTGATAGTTAATTGTAAGGTTCAGGGCCTCCTAATGACAATGGAACACTCAAATTGCGTCGAGATTCAATACATCGGCCTCCAACCGACTTGTCTCCAAGTGTCTATTGCTGCCTCGGGCACGTTATGGTCGTTCCCTGTGAGTTTAGATTATCGAATCCGACGCTAAAATGATAGTTAATTGTAACGTTCAGGGCCTCCTAATGCCGATGGAACACTCAAATTGCGTCGAGATTCAATACTTCGGCCTCCAGCCGACTTGTCTCCAAGGGTCTATTGCTGCCTCGGGCACCTTATGATCGTTCTCCTGTGAGTCTAGATTTTCGAATCCGACGCAAAAATGATAGTTAATTGTAACGTTCAGGGCCTTGTAATGACGATGGAACACTCAAATCGCGTCGAGATTCAATACATCGGCCTCCAGCCGACTTGCCCCCAAGGGTCTGTTGCTGCCTCGGGCACCTTATGGTCGTTCTCCTGTGAGTCTAGATTTTCGAATCCGACGCAAAAATGATAGTTAATTGTGACATACAGGGCCTTGTAATGACGATGGAACACTCAAATTGCGTCGAGATTCAATACATCGGCCTCCAGCCGACTTGTCTCCAAGGGTCCATTGCTGCCATGTGCACCATATGATCCTGCTCCTGTTAGTAGATTTTTGAATGCGACGCTAAAATGATAGTTAACTGTAACGTTCAGGGCCTCCTAATGCCGATAGAACACTCAAATTGCGTCGAGATTCAATACATCGGCATTCAGCCGATTTGTCTCCAAGGGTCTATTGCTGCCTCGGGCACCGTATAGTCGTTCCCCTGTGAGTCAACATTTTAGAATCCGACGCAAAACTGATAGTTAAATGTAATGCTCAGGGCCTCTTAATGACGATGGAACACTCAAATTGCGTCGAGATTCAATACATCGGCCTCCAGCCGACTTGTCTCCAAGGGTCTATTGCTGCCTCGGGCACCTTATGGTCGTTCTCCTGTGAGTCTAGATTTTCGAATCCGACGCAAAAATGATAGTTAATTGTGACGTACAGGGCCTTGTAATGACGATGGAACACTCAAATTGCGTCGAGATTCAATACATCGGCCTCCAGCCGACTTGTCTCCAAGGGTCCATTGCTGCCTTGTGCACCATATGATCCTTCTCCTGTTAGTAGATTTTTGAATGCGACGCTAAAATGATAGTTAACTGTAACGTTCAGGGCCTCCTAATGCCGATGGAACACTCAAATTGCGTCGAGATTCAATACATCGCCCTCCAGCCGACTTGTCTCCAAGGGTCTATTGCTGCCTCGGGCACCTTATGGTCGTTCTCCTGTGAGTCTAGATTTTCGAATCCGACGCAAAAATGATAGTTAATTGTAACGTTCAGGGACTTGTAATAACGATGGAACACTCAAATTGCGTCGAGATTTAATACATCGGTCTCCAGCCGACTTGTTTCCAAGGGGAGATTGCTGCCTCGGGCACCTTATGGTCGTTCTCCTATGATTCTAGATTTTCGAATCCGACGCAAAAATGATAGTTAATGGTAACGTTCAGGGCCTCCTATTGGCGATGGAACACTCAAATTGCGTCGAGATTCAATACATCGGCCTCCAGCCGACTTGTCTCCTATGGTCTGTTGCTGCCTCGGGCACCTTATGGTCATTCTCCTGTGAGTCTAGATTTTCGAATCCGACGCAAAAATGATAGTTAATTGTAATGTTCAGGGCCTTCTAATGACGATGGAACAATCAAATTGCGTCGAGATTCAATACATCGGCCTCCAGCCGACTTGTCTCCAAGGGTCTGTTGCTGCCTCGGGCACCTTATGGTCGTTCTCCTGTGAGTTTAGATTATCGAATCCGACGCAAAAATGATAGTTAATTGTAACGATTAGGGCCTCCTAATGACGATGGAACACTCAAATTGCGTCGAGATTCAATACATCGGCCTCCAGCCGACTTGTCTCCAAGGGTCTGTTCCTGCCTCGGGCACCTTATGGTCGTTCTCCTGTGAGTTTAGATTATCGAATCCGACGCAAAAATGATAGTTAATTGTAACGTTTAGGGCCTCCTAATGACGATGGGACACCCAAATTGCGTCGAGATTCAATACATCGTCCTCCATCCGACTTGTCTCCATGGGGATATTACTGCCTCCGGCCTCTTATGTTCGCTCTCATGTGAGTCTAGATTTTCGAATCCGACGCGAAACTGATTGTTAATTGTAACGTTCAGGGCCTCCTAATGACGATGGAACTTACAAATTGCGTCGAGATTCAATACATCGTCCTCCAGCCGACTTGTCTCCAAGGGTCTATTGCTGCCTCGGGCACCTTATGGTCGTTCTCCTGTGAGTCTAGATTTTCGAATCCGACGCATAAATGATAGTTAATTGCAACGTTCAGGGACTCCTAAAGACGATGGAACACTCAAATTGCGTCGAGAGTCAATACATCGACCTCCAGTCGACTTGAATCCAAGGGGATACTGCAGTCTCGTGCACCATATGATCCTTCTCCTGTTAGTAGATTTTCGAATCCGACGCTAAAATGATAGTTAACTGTAACGTTCAGGGCCTCCTAATGCCGATGGAACACTCAAATTGCGTCGAGATTCAATACATCGGCCTCCAGCCGACTTGTCTCCAAGGGTCTATTGCTGCCTCGGGCACCTTATGGTCGTTCTCTTGTAAGTCTAGATTTTCGAATCCGACGCAAAAATGGTAGTTAATTGTAACGTTCAGGGCCTTGTAATGACGATGGAACACTGAAATTGCGTCCAGATTCAATACATCGGCCTCCAGCCGACTTGTCTCCAAGGGTCTGTTGCTGCCTCGGGCACCTTATGGTCGTTCTCCTGTGAGTTTAGATTATCGAATCCGACGCAAAAATGATAGTTAATTGTAACGTTTAGGGCCTCCTAATGACGATGGGACACTCAAATTGCGTCGAGATTCAATACATCGTCCTCCAGCCGAAATGTCTCCATGGGGATATTACTGCCTCCGGCCGCTTATGTTCGCTCTCACGTGAGTCTAGATTTTCGAATCCGACGCGAAACTGATTGTTAATTGTAACGTTCAGGGCTTCCTAATGACGATGGAACACTCAAATTGCCTCGAGATTCAATACATCGGCATTCAGCCGATTTGTCTCCAAGGGTCTATTGCTGCCTCGGGCACCATATGGTCGTTCCCCTGTGAGTCAACATTTTAGAATCCGACGCAAAACTGATAGTTAAATGTAATGCTCAGTGCCTCTTAATGACGATGGAACACTCAAATTGCGTCGAGAGTCAATACATCTTCCTCCAGCCGACTTGTCTACAAGGGGATATTGCTGCCTCGGGCTCCATGTGGTCCGTCTCCTGTGAGTCTAGATTTTCGAATCCGACGCGAAACTGCTAGTTAATTGTAAGGTTCAGGGCCTCCTAATGACGATGGAGCACTCAAATTGCGTCGAGATTCAATACATCGGCCTCCAGCGGACTTGTCTCCAAGGGTCTATTGCTGCCTCGGGCACCATATGATCCTTCTCCTGTTAGTAGATTTTCGAATCCGACGCTAAAATGATAGTTAACTGTAACGTTCAGGGAATCCTAATGCCGATGGAACACTCAAATTGTGTCGAGATTCAATACATCGGCCTCCAACCGACTTGTCTCCAAGGGTCTATTGCTGCCTCGGGCACCTTATGGTCGTTCTCCTGTGAGTTTAAATTATCGAATCCGACGCAAAAATAATAGTTAATTGTAACGTTCAGGGCCTCCTAATGCCGATGGAACACTCAAATTGCGTCGAGATTCAATACATTGGCCTCCAGCCGACTTGTCTCCAAGGGTCTATTGCTGCCTCAGGCACCTTATGGTCGTTCTCCTGTGAGTCTAGGTTTTCGAATCCGACGCAAAAATGATAGTTAATTGAAACGTTCAGGGCCTTGCAATGACGATGGAACACTCAAATTGCGTCGAGATTCAATACATCGGCCTCCAGCCGACTTGTCTCCAAGGGTCTGTTGCTGCCTCGGGCACCTTATGGTCGTTCTCCTGTGAGTCTAGATTTTCGAATCCGACGCAAAAATGATAGCTAATTGTAACTTTCAGGGCCTTGTAATGACGATGGAACACTCAAATTGCGTCGAGATTCAATACATCGGCCTCCAGCCGACTTGTCTCCAAGGGTCTATTGCTGCCTCGGGCACCTTATGGTCGTTCTCCTGTGAGTCTAGATTTTCGAATCCGACGCAAAACTGATAGTTAATTGTAACGTTCAGGGCCTTGTAATGACGATGGAACACTCAAATTGCGTCGAGATTCAATACATCGGCCTCCAGCCGACTTGTCTCCAAGGGTCTATTGCTGCCTCGTGCACCATGTGATCCTTCTCCTGTTAGTAGATTTTTGAATCCGACGCTAAAATGATAGTTAACTGTAACGTTCAGGGCCTCCTATTGGCGATGGAACACTCAAATTGCGTCGAGATTCAATACATCGGCCTCCAGCCGACTTGTTTCCAAGGGTCTGTGGCTGCCTCGGGCACCTTATGGTCGTTCTCCTGTGAGTTTAGATTATCGAATCCGACGCAAAAATGATAGTTAATTGTAACGTTTAGGGCCTCCTAATGACGATGGAACACTCAAATTGCGTCGGGATTCAATACATCGGCCTCCAGCCGACTTGTCTCCAAGGGGATATCGCTGCCTCGGGCACCACATGGTCCGTCTCCGGTGATTCTACGTTTTCGAATCCGACGCAAAACTCATAGTTAATTGTAACGTTCAGGGCCTCCTAATGACGATGGAGCACACAAATTGAGTCGAGATTCAATACATCGACCTCCAGCCGACTTGCCTCCAAGGGTCTATTGCTGCCTCGGGCACCTTATGGTCGTTCTCCTGTTTGTCTAGATTTTCGAATCCGACGCGAAACTGATTGTTAATTGTAACGTTCAGGGCATCCTAATGACGATGGAACACTCAAATTGCCTCGAGATTCAATACATCGGCATTCAGCCGATTTGTCTCCAAGGGTCTATTGCTGCCTCGGGCACCGTATGGTCGTTCCCCTGTGAGACAACATTTTAGAATCCGACGCAAAACTGATAGTTAAATGTAATGCTCAGGGCCTCTTAATGACGATGGACCACTCAAATTGCGTCGAGAGTCAATACATCTTCCTCGAGCCGACTTGTCTACAAGGGGATATTGCTGCCTCGGGCCCCATGTGGTCCGTCTCCTGTGAGTCTAGATTTTCGAAACCGACGCGAAACTGATAGTTAATTGTAAGGTTCAGGGCCTCCTAATGACGATAGAACACTCAAATTGCGTCGAGATTCAATACATCGGTCTCCAGCGGACTTGTCTCCAAGGGGATATTGCTGTCTCAGGCACCATATGATCCTTCTCCTGTTAGTAGATTTTCGAATCCGACGGTAAAATGATAGTTAACTGTAACGTTCAGGGTCTCCTAATGCCGATGGAACACTCAAATTGCGTCGAGATTCAATACATCGGCCTCCAGCCGACTTGTCTCCAAGGGTCTGTTCCTGCCTCGTGCACCTTATGGTCGTTCTCCTGTGAGTTTAGATTATCGAATCCGACGCAAAAATGATAGTTAATTGTAACGTTTAGGGCCTCCTAAAGACGATGGAACACTCAAATTGCGTCGAGATTCAATACATCGGCCTCCAGCCGACTTGTCTCCAAGGGTCTGTTCCTGCCTCGGGAACCTTATGGTCGTTCTCCTGTGAGTTTAGATTATCGAATCCGACGCAAAAATGATAGTTAATTGTAACGTTTAGGGCCTCCAAATGACGATGGGACACCCAAATTGCGTCGAGATTCAAAACATCGTCCTCCATCCGACTTGTCTCCATGGGGATATTACTGCCTCCGGCCTCTTATGTTCGCTCTCATGTGAGACTAGATTTTCGAATCCGACGCGAAACTGATTGTTAATTGTAACGTTCAGGGCCTCCTAATGACGATGGAACTCTCAAATTGCGTCGAGATTAATACATCGTCCTCCAGCCGACTTGTCTCCAAGGTCTATTGCTGCCTCGGGCACCTTATGGCCGTTCTCCTGTGAGTCTAGATTTTCGAATCCGACGCATAAATGATAGTTAATTGCAACGTTCAGGGACTCCTAAAGACGATGGAACACTCAAATTGCGTCGAGAGTCAATACATCGACCTCCAGTCGACTTGTATCCAAGGGGATATTGCAGTCTCGTGCACCATATGATCCTTCTCCTGTTAGTAGATTTTCGAATCCGACGCTAAAATGATAGTTAACTGTAACGTTCAGGGCCTCCTAATGCCGATGGAACACTCAAATTGCGTCGAGATTCAACACATCGGCCCTCAGCCGACTTGTCTCCAAGGGTCAATTGCTGCCTCGGGCACCTTATGGTCGTTCTCTTGTAAGTCTAGATTTTAGAATCCGACGCAAAACTGATAGTTAAATGTAATGCTCAGGGCCTCTTAATGACGATGGAACACTCAAATTGCGTCGAGAGTCAATACATCTTCCTCCAGCCGACTTGTCTACAAGGGGATATTGCTGCCTCGGGCTCCATGTGGTCCGTCTCCTGTGAGTCTAGATTTTCGAATCCGACGCGAAACTGATAGTTAATTGTAAGGTTCAGGGCCTCCTAATGACGATGGAACACTCAAATTGCGTCGAGATTCAATACATCGGCCTCCAGCGGACTTGTCTCCAAGGGTCTATTGCTGCCTCGGGCACCATATGATCATTCTCCTGTTAGTAGATTTTCGAATCCGATGCTAAAATGATAGTTCACTGTAACGTTCAGGGCCTCCTAATGCCGATGGAACACTCAAATTGCGTCGAGATTCAATACATCGGCCTCCAACCGACTTGTCTCCAAGGGTCTATTGCTGCCTCGGGCACCTTATGGTCGTTCTCCTGTGAGTTTAAATTATCGAATCCGACGCAAAAATGATAGTTAATTGTAACGTTCCGGGCCTTGTAATGACGATGGAACACTCAAATTGCGTCGAGATTCAATACATCGGCCTCCAGCCGACTTGTCTCCAAGGGTCTGTTGCTGCCTCGGGCACCTTATGGTCGTTCTCCTGTGAGTCTAGATTTTCGAATCCGACGCAAAAATGATAGTTAATTGTATCTTTCAGGGCCTTGTAATGACGATGGAACACTCAAATTGCGTCGAGATTCAATACATCGGCCTCCAGCCGACTTGTCTCCAAGGGTCTGTTGCAGCCTCGGGCACCTTATGGTCGTTCTCCTGTGAGTCTAGATTTTCGAATCCGACGCAAAACTGATAGTTAATTGTAACGTTCAGGGCCTTGTAATGACGATGGAACACTCAAATTGCGTCGAGATTCAATACATCGGCATCCAGCCGACTTGTCTCCAAGGGTCTATTGCTGCCTCGCGCACCATGTGATCCTTCTCCTGTTAGTAGATTTTTGAATCCGACGCTAAAATGATAGTTAACTGTAACGTTCAGGGCCTCCTATTGGCGATGGAACACTCAAATTGCGTCGAGATTCAATACATCGGCCCTCAGCCGACTTGTCTCCTATGGTCTGTTGCTGCGTCGGGCACATTATGGTCGTTCTCCTGTGAGTCTAGATTTTCGAATCCGACGCAAAAATGATAGTTAATTGTAACGTTCAGGGCCTTGTAATGACGATGGAACACTCAAATTGCGTCGAGATTCAATACATCGGCCTCCAGCCGACTTGTCACCAAGGGTCTGTTGCTGCCTCGGGCACCTTATGGTCGTTCTCCTGTGAGTTTAGATTATCGAATCCGACGCAAAAATGATAGTCAATTGTAACGTTTAGGGCCTCCTAATGACGATGGAACACTCAAATTGCGTCGAGATTCAATACATCGGCCTCCAGCCGACTTGTCTCCAAGAGTCTGTTGCTGCCTCGGGCACCTTATGGTCGTTCTCCTGTGAGTTTAGATTATCGAATCCGACGCAAAAATGATAGTTAATTGTAACGTTTAGGGCCTCCTAATGACGATGGAACACTCAAATTGCGTCGAGATTCTATACATCGGCCTCCAGCCGACTTGTCTCCAAGGGTCTGTTGCTGCCTCGGTCACCTTATGGTCGTTCTCCTGGGAGTTTAGATTATCGAATCCGACGCAAAAATGATAGTTAATTGTAACGTTTAGGGCCTCCTAATGACGATGGGACACTCAAATTGCGTCGAGATTCAATACATCGTCCTCCAGCCGACTTATCTCCATGGGGATATTACTGCCTCCGGCCTCTTATGTTCGCTCTCACGTGAGTCTAGATTTTCGAATCCGACGCGAAACTGATTGTTAATTGTAACGTGCAGGGCTTCCTAATGACGATGGAACACTCAAATTGCCTCGAGATTCAATACATCGGCATTCAGCCGATTTGTCTCCAAGGGTCTATTGCTGCCTCGGGCACCGTATGGTCGTTCCCCTGTGAGTCAACATTTTAGAATCCGACGCAAAACTGATAGTTAAATGTTATGCTCAGGGCCTCTTAATGACGATGGAACACTCAAATTGCGTCGAGAGTCAATACATCTTCCTCCAGCCGACTTGTCTACAAGGGGATATTGCTGCCTCGGGCTCCATGTGGTCCGTCTCCTGTGAGTCTAGATTTTCGAATCCGACGCGAAACTGATAGTTAATTGTAAGGTTCAGGGCCTCCTAATGACGATGGAACACTCAAATTGCGTCGAGATTCAATACATCGGCCTCCAGCGGACTTGTCTCCAAGGGTCTATTGCTGCCTCGGGCACCATATGATCATTCTCCTGTTAGTAGATTTTCGAATCCGATGCTAAAATGATAGTTAACTGTAACGTTCAGGGCCTCCTAATGCCGATGGAACACTCAAATTGCGTCGAGATTCAATACATCGGCCTCCAACCGACTTGTCTCCAAGGGTCTATTGCTGCCTCAGGCACCTTATGGTCGTTCTCCTGTGAGTTTAAATTATCGAATCCGACGCAAAAATGATAGTTAATTGTAACGTTCAGGGCCTCCTAATGCCGATGGAACACCCAAATTGCGTCGAGATTCAATACATTGGCCTCCAGCCGACTTGTCTCCAAGGGTCTATTGCTGCCTCGGGCACCTTATGGTCGTTCTCCTGTGAGTCTAGGTTTTCAAATCCGACGCAAAAATGATAGTTAATTGTAACGTTCAGGGCCTCCTAATGCCGATGGAACACCCAAATTGCGTCGAGATTCAATACATCGGCATCCAGCCGACTTGACTCCAAGGGTCTATTGCTGCCTCGTGCACCATGTGATCCTTCTCCTGTTAGTAGATTTTTGAATCCGACGCTAAAATGATAGTTAACTGTAACGTTCAGGGCCTCGTAATGACGATGGAACACTCAAATTGCGTCGAGATTCAATACATCGGCCTCCAGCCGACTTATCTCCAAGGGGATATCGCTGCCTCGGGCACCACATGGTCCGTCTCCGGTGATTCTACGTTTTCGAATCCGACGCAAAACTCATAGTTAATTGTAACGTTCAGGGCCTCCTAATGACGATGGAGCACACAAATTGAGTCGAGATTCAATACATCGACCTCCAGCCGACTTGTCTCCAAGGGTCTATTGCTGCCTCGGGCACCTTATGGTCGTTCTCCTGTGAGTCTAGATTCTCGAATCCGACGCAAAAATGATAGTTAATTGTAACGTTCAGGGCCTCGTAATGACGATGGAACACTCAAATTGCGTCGAGATTCAATACATCGGCCTCCAGCCGACTTGTCTCCAAGGGTCTGTTGCTGCCTCGGGCACCTTACGGTCGTTCTCCTGTGAGCTTAGATTATCGAATCCGACGCAAAAATGATAGTTAATTGTAACGTTTAGGGCCTCCTAATGACGATGGGACCCATAAATTACGTCGAGATTCAATACATCGTCCTCCAGCCGACTTGTCTCCATGGGGATATTACTGCCTCCGGCCTCTTATGCTCGCTCTCATGTGAGTCTAGATTTTCGAATCCGACGCGAAACTGATTGTTAATTGTAACGTTCAGGGCTTCCTAATGACGATGGAACACTCAAATTGCCTCGAGATTCAATACATCGGCACTCAGTCGATTTGTCTCCAAGGGTCTATTGCTGCCTCGGGCACCGTATGGTCGTTCCCCTGTGAGACAACATTTTAGAATCCGACGCAAAACTGATAGTTAAATGTAACGTTTAGGGCCTCCTAATGACGATGGGACCCTTAAATTGCGTCGAGATTCAATACATCGTCCTCCAGCCGACTTGTCTCCATGGGGATATTACTGCCTCCGGCCTCTTATGCTCGCTCTCATGTGAGTCTAGATTTTCGAATCCGACGCGAAACTGATTGTTAATTGTAACGTTCAGGGCTTCCTAATGACGATGGAACACTCAAATTGCCTCGAGATTCAATACATCGGCATTCAGCCGATTTGTCTCCAAGGGTCTGTTGCTGCCTCGGGCACCTTATGGTCGTTCTCCTGTGAGTCTAGATTTTCGAATCCGACGCAAAAATGATAGTTAATTGTAACTTTCAGGGCCTTGTAATGACGATGGAACACTCAAATTGCGTCGAGATTCAATACATCGGCCTCCAGCCGACTTGTCTCCAAGGGTCTATTTCTGCCTCGGGCACCTTATGGTCGTTCTCCTGTGAGTCCAGATTTTCGAATCCGACGCAAAACTGATAGTTAATTGTAACGTTCAGGGCCTTGTAATGACGATGGAACACTCAAATTGCGTCGAGATTCAATACATCGGCCTCCAGCCGACTTGTCTCCAAGGGTCTATTGCTGCCTCGTACACCATGTGATCCTTCTCCTGTTAGTAGATTTTTGAATCCGACGCTAAAATGATAGTTAACTGTAACGTTCAGGGCCTCCTATTGGTGATGGAACACTCAAATTGCGTCGAGATTCAATACATCGGCCTCCAGCCGACTTGTCTCCTATGGTCTGTTGCTGCCTCGGGCACATTATGGTCGTTCTCCTGTGAGTCTAGATTTTCGAATCCGACGCAAAAATGATAGTTAATTGTAACGTTCAGGGCCTTGTAATGACGATGGAACACTCAAATTGCGTCGAGATTCAATACATCGGCCTCCAGCCGACTTGTCTCCAAGGGTCTGTTGCTGCCTCGGGCACCTTATGGTCGTTCTCCTGTGAGTTTAGATTATCGAATCCGACGCAAAAATGATAGTTAATTTTAACGTTTAGGGCCTCCTAATGACGATGGAACACTCAAATTGCGTCGAGATTCAAAACATCGGCCTCCAGCCGACTTGTCTCCAAGGGTCTGTTGCTGCCTCGGGCACCTTATGGTCGTTCTCCTGTGAGTTTAGATAATCGAATCCGACGCAAAAATGATAGTTAATTGTAACGTTTAGGGCCTCCTAATGACGATGGAACACTCAAATTGCGTCGAGATTCTATACATCGGCCTCCAGCCGACTTGTCTCCAAGGGTCTGTTGCTGCCTCGGGCACCTTATGGTCGTTCTCCTGTGAGTTTAGATTATCGAATCCGACGCAAAAATGATAGTTAATTGTAACGTTTAGGGCCTCCTAATGACGATGGAACACTCAAATTGCGTCGAGATTCTATACATCGTCCTCCAGCCGACTTACCTCCATGGGGATATTACTGCCTCCGGCCTCTTATGTTCGCTCTCATGTGAGTCTAGATTTTCGAATACGACGCGATACTGATTGTTAATTGTAACGTTCAGGGCCTCCTAATGACGATGGAACTCTCAAATTGTGTCGAGATTCTATACATCGTCCTCCAGCCGACTTGTCTCCAAGGGTCTATTGCTGCCTCGGGCACCTTATGGTCGTTGTCCTGTGAGTCTAGACTTTCGAATCCGACGCATAAATGATAGTTAATTGTAACGTTCAGGGACTCCTAAAGACGATGGAACACTCAAATTGCGTCGAGAGTCAATGCATCGACCTCCAGTCGACTTGTATCCAAGGGGATATTGCAGTTTCGTGCACCATATGATCCTTCTCCTGTTAGTAGATTTTTGAATCCGACGCTAAAATGATAGCTAACTGTAACGTTCAGGGCCTCCTAATGCCGATGGAACACTCAAATTGCGTCGAGATTCAATACATCGGCCTCCAGCCGACTTGTCTCCAAGGGGATAACGCTGCCTCGGGCACCACATGGTCCGTCTCCGGTGATTCTACGTTTTCGAATCCGACGCAAAACTCATAGTTAATTGTAACGTTCAGGGCCTCCTAATGACGATGGAGCACACAAATTGAGTCGAGATTCAATACATCGACCTCCAGCCGACTTGTCTCCAAGGGTCTATTGCTGCCTCGGGCACCTTATGGTCGTTCTCCTGTGAGTCTAGATTCTCGAATCCGACGCAAAAATGATAGTTAATTGTAACGTTCAGGGCCTCGTAATGACGATGGAACACTCAAATTGCGTCGAGATTCAATACATCGGCCTCCAGCCGACTTGTCTCCAAGGGTCTGTTGCTGCCTCGGGCACCTTATGGTCGTTCTCCTGTGAGTTTAGATTATCGAATCCGACGCAAAAATGATAGTTAATTGTAACGTTTAGGGCCTCCTAATGACGATGGGACCCTTAAATTACGTCGAGATTCAATACATCGTCCCACAGCCGACTTGCTCCATGGGGATATTACTGCCTCCGGCCTCTTATGCTCGCTCTCATGTGAGTCTAGATTTTCGAATCCGACGCGAAACTGATTGTTAATTGTAACGTTCAGGGCTTCCTAATGACGATGGAACACTCAAATTGCCTCGAGATTCAATACATCGGCACTCAGCCGATTTGTCTCCAAGGGTCTATTGCTGCCTCGGGCACCGTATGGTCGTTCCCCTGTGAGACAACATTTTAGAATCCGACGCAAAACCGATAGTTAAATGTAACGTTTAGGGCCTCCTAATGACGATGGGACCCTTAAATTGCGTCTAGATTCAATACATCGTCCTCCAGCCGACTTGTCTCCATGGGGATATTACTGCCTCCGGCCTCTTATGCTCGCTCTCATGTGAGTCTAGATTTTCGAATCCGACGCGAAACTGATTGTTAATTGTAACGTTCAGGGCTTCCTAATGACGATGGAACACTCAAATTGCCTCGAGATTCAATACATCGGCATTCAGCCGATTTGTCTCCAAGGGTCTGTTGCTGCCTCGGGCACCTTATGGTCGTTCTCCTGTGAGTCTAGATTTCCGAATCCGACGCAAAAATGATAGTTAATTGTAACTTTCAGGGCCTTGTAATGACGATGAAACACTCAAATTGCGTCGAGATTCAATACATCGGCCTCCAGCCGACTTGTCTCCAAGGGTCTATTTCTACCTCGGGCACCTTATGGTCGTTCTCCTGTGAGTCTAGATTTTCGAATCCGTCGCAAAACTGATAGTTAATTGTAACGTTCAGGGCCTTGTAATGACGATGGAACACTCAAATTGCGTCGAGATTCAATACATCGGCCTCCAGCCGACTTGTCTCCAAGGGTCTATTGCTGCCTCGTGCACCATGTGATCCTTCTCCTGTTAGTAGATTTTTGAATCCGACGCTAAAATGATAGTTAACTGTAACGTTCAGGGCCTCCTATTGGCGATGGAACACTCAAATTGCGTCGAGATTCAATACATCGGCCTCCAGCCGACTTGTCTCCTATGGTCTGTTGCTGCCTCGGGCACATTATGGTCGTTCTCCTGTGAGTCTAGATTTTCGAAACCGACGCAAAAATTATAGTTAAATGTAACGTTCAGGGCCTTGTAATGACGATGGAACACTCAAATTGCGTCGAGATTCAATACATCGGCCTCCAGCCGACTTGTCTCCAAGGGTCTGTTGCTGCCTCGGGCACCTTATGGTCGTTCTCCTGTGAGTTTAGATTATCGAATCCGACGCAAAAATGATAGTTAATTGTAACGTTTACGGCCTCCTATTGACGATGGAACACTCAAATTGCGTCGAGATTCAATACATCGGCCTCCAGCCGACTTGTCTCCAAGGGTCTGTTGCTGCCTCGGGCACCTTATGGTCGTTCTCCTGTGAGTTTAGATTATCGAATCCGACGCAAAAATGATAGTTAATTGTAACGTTTAGGGCCTCCTAATGACGATGGAATACTCAAATTGCGTCGAGATTCTATACATCGGCCTCCAGCCGACTTGTCTCCAAGGGTCTGTTGCTGCCTCGGGCACCTTATGGTCGTTCTCCTGTGAGTTTAGATTATTGAATCCGACGCAACAATGATAGTTAATTGTAACGTTTAGGGCCTCCTAATGACGATGGGACACTCAAATTGCGTCGAGATTCAATACATCGTCCTCCAGCCGACTTATCTCCATGGGGATATTACTGCCTCCGGCCTCTTATGTTCGCTCTCATGTGAGTCTAGATTTTCGAATACGACGCGAAACTGATTGTTAATTGTAACGTTCAGGGCCTCCTAATGACGATGGAACTCTCAAATTGTGTCGAGATTCTATACATCGTCCTCCAGCCGACTTGTCTCCAAGGGTCTATTGCTGCCTCAGGCACCTTATGGTCGTTGTCCTGTGAGTCTAGATTTTCGAATCCGACGCATAAATGATACTTAATTGTAACGTTCAGGGACTCCTAAAGACGATGGAACACTCAAATTGCGTCGAGAGTCAATACATCGACCTCCAGTCGACTTGTATCCAAGGGGATATTGTAGTCTCGTGCACCATATGATCCTTCTCCTGTTAGTAGATTTTTGAATCCGACGCTAAAATGATAGTTAACTGTAACGTTCAGGGCCTCCTAATGCCGATGGAACACTCAAATTGCGTCGAGATTCAATACATCGGCCTCCAGCCGACTTGTCCCCAAGGGTCTATTGCTGCCTCGGGCACCTTATGGTCGTTCTCTTGTAAGTCTAGATTTTCGAATGCGACGCAAAAATGATATTTAATTGTAACGTTCCGGGCCTCCTAATGCCGATGGAACACTCAAATTGCGTCGAGATTCAATACATCGGCTTCCAGCCGACTTGTCTCCAAGGGTCTGTTGCTGCCTCGGGCACCTTATGGTCGTTCTCCTGTGAGTTTAGATTATCGAATCCGTCGCAAAAATGATAGTTAATTGTGACGATTAGGGCCTCCTAATGACGATGGGACCCTTAAATTGCGTGGAGAATCAATACATCGTCCTCCAGCCGACTTGTCTCCATGGGGATATTACTGCCTCCGGCCTCTTATGCTCGCTCTCATGTGAGTCTAGATTTTCGAATCCGACGCGAAACTGATTGTTAATTGTAACGTTCAGGGCTTCCTAAAGACGATGGAACACTCAAATTGCTTCGAGATCCAATACATCGGCATTCAGCCGATTTGTCTCCAAGGATCTATTGCTGCCTCAGGCACCGTATGGTCGTTCCCCTGTGAGACAACATTTTAGAATCCGACGCAAAACTGATAGTTAAATGTATTGCTCAGGGCCTCTTAATGACGATGGAACACTCAAATTGCGTCGAGAGTTAATACATCTTCCTCCAGCCGACTTGTCTACAAGGGGATATTGCTGCCTCGGGCCCCATGTGGTCCGTCTCCTGTGAGTCTAGATTTTCGAATCCGACGCGAAACTGATAGTTAATTGTAAGGTTCAGGGCCTCCTAATGACGATGGAACACTGAAATTGCGTCGAGATTCAATACATCGGCCTCCAGCGGACTTGTCTCCAAGGAGATATTGCTGTCTCGGGCACCATATGATCCTTCTCCTGTTAGTAGATTTTCGAATCCGACGCTAAAATGATAGTTAACTGTAACGTTCAGGGCCTCCTAATGCCGATGGAACACTCAAATTGCGTCGAGATTCAATACATCGGCCTCCAGCCGACTTCTCTCCAAGGGTCTATTGCTGCCTCGGGCACCTTATGGTCGTTCTCCTGTGAGTCTAGATTCTCGAATCCGACGCAAAAATGATAGTTAATTGTAACGTTCAATGCCTCGTAATGACGATGGAACACTCAAATTGCGTCGAGATTCAATACATCGGCCTCCAGCCGACTTGTCTCCAAGGGTCTGTTGCTGCCTCGGGCACCTTATGGTCGTTCTCCTGTGAGTTTAGATTATCGAATCCGACGCAAAAATGATAGTTAATTGTAACGTTTAGGGCCTCCTAATGACGATGGGACCCTTAAATTACGTCGAGATTCAATACATCGGCCTCCAGCCGACTTGTCTCCTATGGTCTGTTGCTGCCTCGGGCACATTATGGTCGTTCTCCTGTGAGTGTAGATTTTCGAATCCGACGCAAAAATGATAGTTAATTGTAACGTTCAGGGCCTTGTAATGACGATGGAACACTCAAATTGCGTCGAGATTCAATACATCGGCCTCCAGCCGACTTGTCTCCAAGGGTATGTTGCTGCCTCGGGCACCTTATGGTCGTTCTCCTGTGAGTTTAGATTATCGAATCCGACGCAAAAATGATAGTTAATTGTAACGTTTAGGGCCTCCTATTGACGATGGAACACTCAAATTGCGTCGAGATTCAATACATCGGCCACCAGCCGACTTGTCTCCAAGGGTCTGTTGCTGCCTCGGGCACCTTATGGTCGTTCTCCTGTGAGTTTAGATTATCGAATCCGACGCAAAAATGATAGTTAATTGTAACGTTTAGGGCCTCCTAATGACGATGGAACACTCAAATTGCGTCGAGATTCTATACATCGGCCTCCAGCCGACTTGGCCCCTAGGGTCTGTTGCTGCCTCGGGCACCTTATGGTCGTTCTCCTGTGAGTTTAGATTATCGAATCCGACGCAACAATGATAGTTAATTGTAACGTTTAGGGCCTCCTAATGACGATGGGACACTCAAACTGCGTCGAGATTCAATACATCGTCCTCCAGCCGACTTATCTCCATGGGGATATTACTGCCTCCGGCCTCTTATGTTCGCTCTCATGTGAGTCTAGATTTTCGAATGCGACGCGAAACTGATTGTTAATTGTAACGTTCAGGGCCTCCTAATGACGATGGAACTCTCAAATTGTGTCGACATTCTATACATCGTCCTCCAGCCGACTTGTCTCCAAGGGTCTATTGCTGCCTCGGGCACCTTATTGTCGTTGTCCTGTGAGTCTAGATTTTCGAATCCGACGCATAAATGATACTTAATTGTAACGTTCAGGGACTCCTAAAGACGATGGAACACTCAAATTGCGTCGAGAGTCAATACATCGACCTCCAGTCGACTTGTATCCAAGGGGATATTGCAGTCTCGTGCACCATATGATCCTTCTCCTGTTAGTAGATTTTTGAATCCGACGCTAAAATTATAGTTAATTGTAACGTTCAGGGCCTCCTAATGCCGATGGAACACTCAAATTGCGTCGAGATTCAATACATCGGCCTCCAGCCGACTTGTCTCCAAGGGTCTATTGCTGCCTCGGGCACCTTATGGTCGTTCTCTTGTAAGTCTAGATTTTCGAATGCGACGCAAAAATGATTTTTAATTGTAACGTTCAGGGCCTCCTAATGCCGATGGAACACTCAAGTTGCGTCGAGATTCAATACATCGGCCTCCAGCCGACTTCTCTCCAAGGGGATAACGCTGCCTCGGGCACCACATGGTCCGTCTCCGGTGATTCTACGTTTTCGAATCCGACGCAAAACTCATAGTTAATTGTAACGTTCAGGGCCTCCTAATGACGATGGAGCACACAAATTGAGTCGAGATTCAATACATCGACCTCCAGCCGACTTGTCTCCAAGGGTCTATTGCTGCCTCGGGCACCTTATGGTCGTTCTCCTGTGAGTCTAGATTCTCGAATCCGACGCAAAAGTGATAGTTAATTGTAACGTTCAATGCCTCGTAATGACGATGGAACACTCAAATTGCGTCGAGATTCAATACATCGGCCTCCAGCCGACTTGTCTCCAAGGGTCTGTTGCTGCCTCGGGCACCTTATGGTCGTTCTCCTGTGAGTTTAGATTATCGAATCCGACGCAAAAATGATAGTTAAGTGTAACGTTTAGGGCCTCCTAATGACGATGGGACCCTTAAATTACGCCGAGATTCAATACATCGTCCTCCAGCCGACTTGTCTCCATGGGGATATTACTGCCTCCGGTCTCTTATGCTCGCTCTCATGTGAGTCTAGATTTTCGAATCCGACGCGAAACTGATTGTTAATTGTAACGTTCAGGGCTTCCTAATGACGATGGAACACTCAAATTGCCTCGAGATTCAATACATCGGCATTCAGCCGACTTGTCTCCAAGGGTCTATTTCTGCCTCGGGCACCTTATGGTCGTTCTCCTGTGAGTCTAGATTTTCGAATCCGACGCAAAACTGATAGTTAATTGTAACTTTCAGGGCCTTGTAATGACGATGGAACACTCAAATTGCGTCGAGATTCAATACATCGGCCTGCAGCCGACTTGTCTCCAAGGGTCTATTTCTGCCTCGGGCACCTTATGGTCGTTCTCCTGTGAGTCTAGATTTTCGAATCCGACGCAAAACTGATAGTTAATTGTAACGTTCAGGGCCTTGTAATGACGATGGAACACTCAAATTGCGTCGAGATTCAATACATCGGCCTCCAGCCGACGTGTCTCCAAGGGTCTATTGCTGCCTCGTGCACCATGTGATCCTTCTCCTGTTAGTAGATTTTTGAATCCGACGCTAAAATGATAGTTAACTGTAACGTTCAGGGCCTCCTATTGGCGATGGAACACTCAAATTGCGTCGAGATTCAATACATCGGCCTCCAGCCGACTTGTCTCCTATGGTCTGTTGCTGCCTCGGGCACATTATGGTCGTTCTCCTGTGAGTCTAGATTTTCGAATCCGACGCAAAAATGATAGTTAATTGTAACGTTCAGGGCCTTGTAATGACGATGGAACACTCAAATTGCGTCGAGATTCAATACATCGGCCTCCAGCCGACTTGTCTCCAAGGGTCTGTTGCTGCCTCGGGCACCTTATGGTCGTTCTCCTGTGAGTTTAGATTATCGAATCCGACGCAAAAATGATAGTTAATTTTAACGTTTAGGGCCTCCTAATGACGATGGAACACTCAAATTGCGTCGAGATTCAATACATCGGCCTCCAGCCGACTTGTCTCCAAGGGTCTGTTGCTGCCTCGGGCACCTTATGGTCGTTCTCCTGTGAGTTTAGATTATCGAATCCGACGCAAAAATGATAGTTAATTGTAACGTTTAGGGCCTCCTAATGACGATGGAACACTCAAATTGCGTCGAGATTCTATACATCGGCCTCCAGCCGACTTGTCTCCAAGGGTCTGTTGCTGCCTCGGGCACCTTATGGTCGTTCTCTTGTGAGTTTAGATTATCGAATCCGACGCAAAAATGATAGTTAATTGTAACGTTTAGGGCCTCCTAATGACGATGGGACACTCAAATTGCGTCGAGATTCAATACATCGTCCTCCAGCCGACTTATCTCCATGGGGATATTACTGCCTCCGGCCTCTTATGTTCGCTCTCATGTGAGTCTAGATTTTCGAATACGACGCGAAACTGATTGTTAATTGTAACGTTCAGGGCCTCCTAATGACGATGGAACTCTCAAATTGTGTCGCGATTCTATACATCGTCCTCCAGCCGACTTGTCTCCAAGGGTCTATTGCTGCCTCGGGCACCTTATGGTCGTTGTCTTGTGAGTCTAGATTTTCGAATCCGACGCATAAATGATAGTTAATTGTAACGTTCAGTGACTCCTAATGACGATGGAACACTCAAATTGCGTCGAGAGTCAATACATCGACCTCCAGTCGACTTGTATCCAAGGGGATATTGCAGTCTCGTGCACCATATGATCCTTCTCCTGTTAGTAGATTTTTGAATCCGACGCTAAAATGATAGTTAACTGTAACGTTCAGGGCCTCCTAATGCCGATGGAACACTCAAATTGCGTCGAGATTCAATACATCGGACTCCAGCCGACTTGTCTCCAAGGGGATAACGCTGCCTCGGGCACCACATGGTCCGTCTCCGGTGATTCTACGTTTTCGAATCCGACGCAAAACTCATAGTTAATTGTAACGTTCAGGGCCTCCTAATGACGATGGAGCACACAAATTGAGTCGAGATTCAATACATCGACCTCCAGCCGACTTGTCTCCAAGGGTCTATTGCTGCCTCGGGCACCTTATGGTCGTTCTCCTGTGAGTCTAGATTCTCGAATCCGACGCAAAAATGATAGTTAATTGTAACGTTCAGGGCCTCGTAATGACGATGGAACACTCAAATTGCGTCGAGATTCAATACATCGGCCTCCAGCCGACTTGTCTCCAAGGGTCTGTTGCTGCCTCGGGCACCTTATGGTCGTTCTCCTGTGAGTTTAGATTATCGAATCCGACGCAAAAATGATAGTTAATTGTAACGTTTAGGGCCTCCTAATGACGATGGGACCCTTAAATTACGTCGAGATTCAATACATCGTCCTCCAGCCGACTTGCTCCATGGGGATATTACTGCCTCCGGCCTCTTATGCTCGCTCTCATGTGAGTCTAGATTTTCGAATCCGACGCGAAACTGATTGTTAATTGTAACGTTCAGGGCTTCCTAATGACGATGGGACACTCAAATTGCGTCGAGATTCAATACATCGTCCTCCAGCCGACTTATCTCCATGGGGATATTACTGCCTCCGGCCTCTTATGTTCGCTCTCATGTGCGTCTAGATTTTCGAATACGACGCGAAACTGATTGTTAATTGTAACGTTCAGGGCCTCCTAATGACGATGGAACTCTCAAATTGTGTCGCGATTCTATACATCGTCCTCCAGCCGACTTGTCTCCAAGGGTCTATTGCTGCCTCGGGCACCTTATGGTCGTTGTCTTGTGAGTCTAGATTTTCGAATCCGACGCATAAATGATAGTTAATTGTAACGTTCAGTGACTCCTAATGACGATGGAACACTCAAATTGCGTCGAGAGTCAATACATCGACCTCCAGTCGACTTGTATCCAAGGGGATATTGCAGTCTCGTGCACCATATGATCCTTCTCCTGTTAGTAGATTTTTGAATCCGACGCTAAAATGATAGTTAACTGTAACGTTCAGGGCCTCCTAATGCCGATGGAACACTCAAATTGCGTCGAGATTCAATACATCGGACTCCAGCCGACTTGTCTCCAAGGGGATAACGCTGCCTCGGGCACCACATGGTCCGTCTCCGGTGATTCTACGTTTTCGAATCCGACGCAAAACTCATAGTTAATTGTAACGTTCAGGGCCTCCTAATGACGATGGAGCACACAAATTGAGTCGAGATTCAATACATCGACCTCCAGCCGACTTGTCTCCAAGGGTCTATTGCTGCCTCGGGCACCTTATGGTCGTTCTCCTGTGAGTCTAGATTCTCGAATCCGACGCAAAAATGATAGTTAATTGTAACGTTCAGGGCCTCGTAATGACGATGGAACACTCAAATTGCGTCGAGATTCAATACATCGGCCTCCAGCCGACTTGTCTCCAAGGGTCTGTTGCTGCCTCGGGCACCTTATGGTCGTTCTCCTGTGAGTTTAGATTATCGAATCCGACGCAAAAATGATAGTTAATTGTAACGTTTAGGGCCTCCTAATGACGATGGGACCCTTAAATTACGTCGAGATTCAATACATCGTCCTCCAGCCGACTTGCTCCATGGGGATATTACTGCCTCCGGCCTCTTATGCTCGCTCTCATGTGAGTCTAGATTTTCGAATCCGACGCGAAACTGATTGTTAATTGTAACGTTCAGGGCTTCCTAATGACGATGGAACACTCAAATTGCCTCGAGATTCAATACATCGGCACTCAGCCGATTTGTCTCCAAGGGTCTATTGCTGCATCGGGCACCGTATGGTCGTTCCCCTGTGAGACAACATTTTAGAATCCGACGCAAAACCGATAGTTAAATGTAACGTTTAGGGCCTCCTAATGCCGATGGGACCCCATAAATTGCGTCTAGATTCAATACATCGTCCTCCAGCCGACTTGCCTCCATGGGGATATTACTGCCTCCGGCCTCTTATGCTCGCTCTCATGTGAGTCTAGATTTTCGAATCCGACGCGAAACTGATTGTTAATTGTAACGTTCAGGGCTTCCTAATGACGATGGAACACTCAAATTGCCTCGAGATTCAATACATCGGCATTCAGCCGATTTGTCTCCAAGGGTCTGTTGCTGCCTCGGACACCTTATGGTCGTTCTCCTGTGAGTCTAGATTTCCGAATCCGACGCAAAAATGATAGTTAATTGTAACTTTCAGGGCCTTGTAATGACGATGGAACACTCAAATTGCGTCGAGATTCAATACATCGGCCTCCAGCCGAATTGTCTCCAAGGGTCTATTTCTGCCTCGGGCACCTTATGGTCGTTCTCCTGTGAGTCTAGATTTTCGAATCCGACGCAAAACTGATAGTTAATTGTAACGTTCAGGGCCTTGTAATGACGATGGAACACTCAAATTGCGTCGAGATTCAATACATCGGCCTCCAGCCGACTTGTCTCCAAGGGTCTATTGCTGCCTCGTGCACCATGTGATCCTTCTCCTGTTAGTAGATTTTTGAATCCGACGCTAAAATGATAGTTAACTGTAACGTTCAGGGCCTCCTATTGGCGATGGAACACTCAAATTGCGTCGAGATTCAATACATCGGCCTCCAGCCGACTTGTCTCCTATGGTCTGTTGCTGCCTCGGGCACATTATGGTCGTTCTCCTGTGAGTCTAGATTTTCGAATCCGACGCAAAAATGATAGTTAATTGTAACGTTCAGGGCCTTGTAATGACGATGGAACACTCAAATTGCGTCGAGATTCAATACATCGGCCTCCAGCCGACTTGTCTCCAAGGGTCTGTTGCTGCCTCGGGCACCTTATGGTCGTTCTCCTGTGAGTTTAGATTATCGAATCCGACGCAAAAATGATAGTTAATTGTAACGTTTAGGGCCTCCTAATGACGATGGAACACTCAAATTGCGTCGAGATTCTATACATCGGCCTCCAGCCGACTTGTCTCCAAGGGTCTGTTGCTGCCTCGGGCACCTTATGGTCGTTCTCCTGTGAGTTTAGATTATCGAATCCGACGCAACAATGATAGTTAATTGTAACGTTTAGGGCCTCCTAATGACGATGGGACACTCAAATTGCGTCGAGATTCAATACATCGTCCTCCAGCCGACTTATCTCCATGGGGATATTACTGCCTCCTGCCTCTTATGTTCGCTCTCATGTGAGTCTAGATTTTCGAATACGACGCGAAACTGATTGTTAATTGTAACGTTCAGGGCCTCCTAATGACGATGGAACTCTCAAATTGTGTCGAGATTCTATACATCGTCCTCCAGCCGACTTGTCTCCAAGGGTCTATTGCTGCCTCGGGCACCTTATGGTCGTTGTCCTGTGATTCTAGATTTTCGAATCCGACGCATAAATGATACTTAATTGTAACGTTCAGGGACTCCTAAAGACGATGGAACACTCAAATTGCGTCGAGAGTCAATACATCGACCTCCAGTCGGCTTGTATCCAAGGGGATATTGCAGTCTCGTGCACCATATGATCCTTCTCCTGTTAGTAGATTTTTGAATCCGACGCTAAAATGATAGTTAACTGTAACGTTCAGGGCCTCCTAATGCCGATGGAACACTCAAATTGCGTCGAGATTCAATACATCGGCCTCCGGCCGACTTGTCCCCAAGGGTCTATTGCTGCCTCGGGCACCTTATGGTCGTTCTCTTGTAAGTCTAGATTTTCGAATGCGACGCAAAAATGATATTTAATTGTAACGTTCAGGGCCTCCTAATGCCGATGGAACACTCAAATTGCGTCGAGATTCAATACATCGGCCTCCAGCCGACTTGTCTCCAAGGGGATAACGCTGCCTCGGGCACCACATGGTCCGTCTCCGGTGATTCTACGTTTTCGAATCCGACGCAAAACTCAAAGTTAATTGTAACGTTCAGGGCCTCTTAATGACGATGGAGCACACAAATTGAGTCGAGATTCAATACATCGACCTCCAGCCGACTTGTCTCCAAGGGTCTATTGCTGCCTCGGGCACCTTATGGTCGTTCTCCTGTGAGTCTAGATTCTCGAATCCGACGCAAAAATGATAGTTAATTGTAACGTTCAGGGCCTCGTAATGACGATGGAACACTCAAATTGCGTCGAGATTCAATACATCGGCCTCCAGCCGACTTGTCTCCAAAGGTCTGTTGCTGCCTCGGGCACCTTATGGTCGTTCTCCTGTGAGTTTAGGTTATCGAATCCGTCGCAAAAATGATAGTTAATTGTAACGTTTAGGGCCTCCTAATGACGATGGGACCCTTAAATTGCGTGGAGAATCAATACATCGTCCTCCAGCCGACTTGTCTCCATGGGGATATTACTGCCTCCGGCCTCTTATGCTCGCTCTCATGTGAGTCTAGATTTTCGAATCCGACGCGAAACTGATTGTTAATTGTAACGTTCAGGGCTTCCTAAAGACGATGGAACACTCAAATTGCTTCGAGATCCAATACATCGGCATTCAGCCGATTTGTCTCCAAGGATCTATTGCTGCCTCGGGCACCGTATGGTCGTTCCCCTGTGAGACAACATTTTAGAATCCGACGCAAAACTGATAGTTAAATGTATTGCTCAGGGCCTCTTAATGACGATGGAACACTCAAATTGCGTCGAGAGTCAATACATCTTCCTCCAGCCGACTTGTCTACAAGGGGATATTGCTGCCTCGGGCCCCATGTGGTCCGTGTCCTGTGAGTCTAGATTTTCGAATCCGACGCGAAACTGATAGTTAATTGTAAGGTTCAGGGCCTCCTAATGACGATGGAACACTCAAATTGCGTCGAGATTCAATACATCGGCCTCCAGCGGACTTGTCTCCAAGGGGATATTGCTGTCTCGGGCACCATATGATCCTTCTCCTGTTAGTAGATTTTCGAATCCGACGCTAAAATGATAGTTAACTGTAACGTTCAGGGCCTCCTATAGCCGATGGAACACTCAAATTGCGTCGAGATTCAATACATCGGCCTCCAGCCGACTTGTCTCCAAGGGTCTATTGCTGCCTCGTGCACCATGTGATCCTTCTCCTGTTAGTAGATTATTGAATCCGACGCTAAAATGATAGTTAACTGTAACGTTCAGGGCCTCCTATTGGCGATGGAACACTCAAATTGCGTCGAGATTCAATACATCGGCCTCCAGCCGACTTGTCTCCTATGGTCTGTTGCTGCCTCGGGCACATTATGGTCGTTCTCCTGTGAGTGTAGATTTTCGAATCCGACGCAAAAATGATAGTTAATTGTAACGTTCAGGGCCTTGTAATGACGATGGAACACTCAAATTGCGTCGAGATTCAATACATCGGCCTCCAGCCGACTTGTCTCCAAGGGTCTGTTGCTGCCTCGGGCACCTTATGGTCGTTCTCCTGTGAGTTTAGATTATCGAATCCGACGCAAAAATGATAGTTAATTGTAACGTTTAGGGCCTCCTATTGACGATGGAACACTCAAATTGCGTCGAGATTCAATACATCGGCCTCCAGCCGACTTGTCTCCAAGGGTCTGTTGCTGCCTCGGGCACCTTATGGTCGTTCTCCTGTGAGTTTAGATTATCGAATCCGACGCAAAAATGATAGTTAATTGTAACGTTTAGGGCCTCCTAATGACGATGGAACACTCAAATTGCGTCGAGATTCTATACATCGGCCTCCAGCCGACTTGTCTCCAAGGGTCTGTTGCTGCCTCGGGCACCTTATGGTCGTTCTCCTGTGAGTTTAGATTATCGAATCCGACGCAACAATGATAGTTAATTGTAACGTTTAGGGCCTCCTAATGACGATGGGACACTCAAATTGCGTCGAGATTCAATACATCGTCCTCCACCCGACTTATCTCCATGGGGATATTACTGCCTCAGGCCTCTTATGTTCGCTCTCATGTGAGTCTAGATTTTCGAATACGACGCGAAACTGATTGTTAATTGTAACGTTCAGGGCCTCCTAATGACGATGTAACTCTCAAATTGTGTCGAGATTCTATACATCGTCCTCCAGCCGACTTGTCTCCAAGGGTCTATTGCTGCCTCGGGCACCTTATGGTCGTTGTCCTGTGAGTCTAGATTTTCGAATCCGACGCATAAATGATACTTAATTGTAACGTTCAGGGACTCCTAAAGACGATGGAACACTCAAATTGCGACGAGAGTCAATACATCGACCTCCAGTCGACTTGTATCCAAGGGGATATTGCAGTCTCGTGCACCATATGATCCTTCTCCTGTTAGTAGATTTTTGAATCCGACGCTAAAATGATAGTTAACTGTAACGTTCAGGGCCTCCTAATGCCGATGGAACACTCAAATTGCGTCGAGATTCAATACATCGGCCTCCAGCCGACTTGTCTCCAAGGGTCTATTGCTGCCTCGGGCACCTTATGGTCGTTCTCTTGTAAGTCTAGATTTTCGAATGCGACGCAAAAATGATATTTAATTGTAACGTTCAGGGCCTCCTAATGCCGATGGAACACTCAAATTGCGTCGAGATTCAATACATCGGCCTCCAGCCGACTTGTCTCCAAGGGGATAACGCTGCCTCGGGCACCACATGGTCCGTCTCCGGTGATTCTACGTTTTCGAATCCGACGCAAAACTCATAGTTAATTGTAACGTTCAGGGCCTCCTAATGACGATGGAGCACACAAATTGAGTCGAGATTCAATACATCGACCTCCAGCCGACTTGTCTCCAAGGGTCTATTGCTGCCTCGGGCACCTTATGGTCGTTCTCCTGTGAGTCTAGATTCTCGAATCCGACGCAAAAATGATAGTTAATTGTAACGTTCAGGGCCTCGTAATGACGATGGAACACTCAAATTGCGTCGAGATTCAATACATCGGCCTCCAGCCGACTTGTCTCCAAGGGGATAACGCTGCCTCGGGCACCACATGGTCCGTCTCCGGTGATTCTACGTTTTCGAATCCGACGCAAAACTCATAGTTAATTGTAACGTTCAGGGCCTCCTAATGACGATGGAGCACACAAATTGAGTCGAGATTCAATACATCGACCTCCAGCCGACTTGTCTCCAAGGGTCTATTGCTGCCTCGGGCACCTTATGGTCGTTCTCCTGTGAGTCTAGATTCTCGAATCCGACGCAAAAATGATAGTTAATTGTAACGTTCAGGGCCTCCTATTGACGATGGAACACTCAAATTGCGTCGAGATTCAATACATCGGCCTCCAGCCGACTTGTCTCCAAGGGTCTATTGCTGCCTCGTGCACCATGTGATCCTTCTCCTGTTAGTAGATTATTGAATCCGACGCTAAAATGATAGTTAACTGTAACGTTCAGGGCCTCCTATTGGCGATGGAACACTCAAATTGCGTCGAGATTCAATACATCGGCCTCCAGCCGACTTGTCTCCTATGGTCTGTTGCTGCCTCGGGCACATTATGGTCGTTCTCCTGTGAGTGTAGATTTTCGAATCCGACGCAAAAATGATAGTTAATTGTAACGTTCAGGGCCTTGTAATGACGATGGAACACTCAAATTGCCTCGAGATCCAATACATCGGCATTCAGCCGATTTGTCTCCAAGGATCTATTGCTGCCTCGGGCACCGTATGGTCGTTCCCCTGTGAGACATCATTTTAGAATCCGACGCAAAACTGATAGTTAAATGTAAAACTCAGGGCCTCTTAATGACGATGGAACACTCAAATTGCGTCGAGAGGCAATACATCTTCCTCCAGCCGACTTGTCTACAAGGGGATATTGCTGCCTCGGGCCCCATGTGGTCCGTCTCCTGTGAGTCTAGATTTTCGAATCCGACGCGAAACTGATAGTTAATTGTAAGGTTCAGGGCCTCATAATGACGATAGAACACTCAAATTGCGTCGAGATTCAATACATCGGCCTCCAGCGGACTTGTCTCCAAGGGGATATTGCTGTCTCGGGCACCATATGATCCTTCTCCTGTTAGTAGATTTTCGAATCCGACGCTAAAATGATAGTTAACTGTAACGTTCAGGGCCTCCTAATGCCGATGGAACACTCAAATTGCGTCGAGATTCAATACATCGGCCTCCAGCCGACTTTTCTCCAAGGGTCTATTGCTGCCTCGGGCACCTTATGGTCGTTCTCTTGTAAGTCTAGTTTTTCGAATCCGACGCAAAAATGATTGTTAATTGTAACGTTCAGGGCCTCCTAATGCCGATGGAACACTCAAATTGCGTCGAGATTCGATACATCGGCCTCCAGCCGACTTGTCTCCAAGGGGATATCGCTGCCTCGGGCACCACATGGTCCGCCTCCGGTGATTCTGCGTTTTCGAATCCGACGCAAAACTCATTGTTAATTGTAACGTTCAGGGCCTCCTAATGACGATGGAGCACACAAATTGAGTCGAGATTCAATACATCGACCTCCAGCCGACTTGTCCTGAAGGTTCTATTGCTGCCTCGGGCACCTGATGGTCGTTCTCCTGTGAGTCTAGATTCTCGAATCCGACGCAAAAATGATAGTTAATTGTAACGTTCAGGGCCTTGTAATGACGATGGAACACTCAAATTGCCTCGAGATTCAATACATCGGCCTCCAGCCGACTTGTCTCCAAGGGTCTGTTGCTGCCTCGGGCACCTTATGGTCGTTCTCCTGTGAGTTTAGATTATCGAATCCGACGCAAAAATGAAAGTTAATTGTAACCTTTAGGGCCTCCTAATGACGATGGAACACTCAAATTGCGTCGAGATTCTATACATCGGCCTCCAGCCGACTTGTCTCCAAGGGTCTGTTGCTGCCTCGGGCACCTTATGGTCGTTCACCTGTGAGTTTAGATTATCGAATCCGACGCAAAAATGATAGTTAATTGTAACGTTTAGGGCCTCCTAATGACGATGGGACACTCAAATTGCGTCGAGATTCAATACATCGTGATCCAGCCGACTTATCTCCATGGGGATATTACTGCCTCCGGCCTCTTATGTTCGCTCTCATGTAAGTCTAGATTTTCGAATACGACGCGAAACTGATTGTTAATTGTAACGTTCAGGGCCTCCTAATGACGATGGAACTCTCAAATTGTGTCGAGATTCAATACATCGTCCTCCAGCCGAGTTGTCTCCAAGGGTCTATTGGTGCCTCGGGCACCTTATGGTCGTTGTCCTGTGAGTCTAGATTTTCGAATCCGACGCATAAATGATAGTTAATTGTAACGTTCAGGGACTCCTAAAGACGATGGAACACTCAAATTGCGTCGTGAGTCAATACATCGACCTCCAGTCGACTTGTATCCAAGGGGATATTGCAGTCTCGTGCACCATATGATCCTTCTCCTGTTAGTAGATTTTCGTATCCGACGCTAAAATGATAGTTAACTGTAACGTTCAGGGCCTCCTAATGCCGTGGAACACTCAAATTGCGTCGAGATTCAATACATCGGCCTCCAGCCGACTTGTCTCCAAGGGTCTATTGCTGCCTCGGGCACCTTATGGTCGTTCTCCTGTGAGTCTAGGTTTTCGAATCCGACGCAAAAATGATAGTTAATTGTAACGTTCAGGGCCTTGTAATGACGATGGAACACTCAAATTGCGTCGAGATTCAATACATCGGCCTCCAGCCGACTTGTCTCCAAGGGTCTGTTGCTGCCTCGGGCACCTTATGGTCGTTCTCCTGTGAGTCTAGATTTTCGAATCCGACGCAAAAATGATAGTTAATTGTAACTTTCAGGGCCTTGTAATGACGATGGATCACTCAAATTGCGTCGAGATTCAATACATCGGCCTCCAGCCGACTTGTCTCCAAGGGTCTATTGCTGCCTCGGGCACCTTATGGTGGTTCTCCTGTGAGTCTAGATTTTCGAATCCGACGCAAAACTGATAGTTAATTGTAACGTTCAGGGCCTTGTAATGACGATGGAACACTCAAATTGCGTCGAGATTCAATACATCGGCCTCCAGCCGACTTGTCTCCAAGGGTCTGTTGCTGCTTCGGGCACCTTATGGTCGTTCTCCTGTGAGTCTAGATTTTCGAATCCGACGCAAAAATGATAGTTAATTGTAACTTTCAGGGCCTTGTAATGACGATGGAACACTCAAATTGCGTCGAAATTCAATACATCGGCCTCCAGCCGACTTGTCTCCAAGGGTCTATTGCTGCCTCGGGCACCTTATGGTGGTTCTCCTGTGAGTCTAGATATTCGAATCCGACGCAGAACTGATAGTTAATTGTAACGTTCAGGGCCTTGTAATGACGATGGAACACTCAAATTGCGTCGAGATTCAATACATCGGCCTCCAGCCGACTTGTCTCCAAGGGTCTGTTGCTGCCTCGGGCACCTTATGGTCGATCTCCTGTGAGTTTAGATTATCGAATCCGACGCAAAAATGATAGTTAATTGTAAAGTTTAGGGCCTCCTAATGACGATGGAACACTCAAATTGCGTCGAGATTCAATACATCGGCCTCCAGCCGACTTGTCTCCAAGGGTCTGTTGCTGCCTCGGGCACCTTATGGTCGTTCTCCTGTGAGTTTAAATTATCGAATCCGACGCAAAAATGATAGTTAATTGTAACGTTTAGGGTCTCCTAATGACGATGGAACACTCAAATTGCGTCGAGATTCTATACATCGGCCTCCAGCTGACTTGTCTCCAAGGGTCTGTTGCTGCCTCGTGCACCTTATGGTCGTTCTCCTGTGAGTTTAGATTATCGAATCCGACGCAAAAATGATAGTTAATTATAACGTTTAGGGCCTCCTAATGACGATGGGACACTCAAATTGCGTCGAGATTCAATACATCGTCCTCCAGCCGACTTATCTCCATGGGGATATTACTGCCTCCGGCCTCTTATGTTCGCTCTCATGTGAGTCTAGATTTTCGAATACGACGCGAAACTGATAGTTAACTGTAACGTTCAGGGCCTCCTAATGCCGATGGAACACTCAAATTGCGTCGAGATTCAATACATCGGCCTCCAGCCGACTTGTCTCCAAGGGTCTATTGCTGCCTCGGGCACCTTATGGTCGTTCTCTTGTAAGTCTAGATTTTCGAATCCGACGCAAAAAATGATATTTAATTGTAACGTTCAGGGCCTCCTAATGCCGATGGAACACTCAAATTGCGTCGAGATTCAATACATCGGCCTCCAGCCGACTTGTCTCCAATTGATATCGCTGCCTCGGGCGCCACATGGTCCGTCTCCGGTGATTCTACGTTTTCGAATCCGACGCAAAACTCATAGTTAATTGTAACGTTCAGGGCCTCCTAATGACGATGGAGCACACAAATTGAGTCGAGATTCAATACATCGACCTTCAGCCGACTTGTCTCCAAGGGTCTATTGCTGCCTCGGGCACCTGTTGGTCGTTCTCCTGTGAGTCTAGATTCTCGAATCCGACGCAAAAATGATAGTTAATTGTAACGTTCAGGGCCTTGTAATGACGATGGAACACTCAAATTGCGTCGAGAGTCAATACATCGACCTCCAGTCGACTTGTATCCAAGGGGATATTGCAGTCTCGTGCACCATATGATCCTTCTCCTGTTAGTAGATTTTCGAATCCGACGCTAAAATGATAGTTAACTGTAACGTTCAGGGCCTCCTAATGGCGATGGAGCACTCGAATTGCCTCGAGATTCAATACATCGGCATTCAGCCGATTTGTCTCCAAGGGTCTATTGCTGCCTCGGGCACCGTATGGTCGTTCCCCTGTGAGTCAACATTTTAGAATCCGACGCAAAACTGATAGGTATTTGTAACGTTCAGGGCCTCCAAATGACGATGGAGCACTCAAATTGCGTCGAGATTCAATACATCGGCCTCCAGCCGACTTGCCTCCAAGGGGATATTGCTGCCACGGTATCCATGTGGTCCGTCTCCTGTGAGTCTAGATTTTTGAATCCGACGCGAAACTGATAGTTAATTGTAAGGTTCAGCGCCTCCTAATGACGATGGAACACTCAAATTGCGTCGCGATCCAATACATCGTCCTCCAGCCGACTTGTCTCCAAGGGTCTAATGCTGCCTCGGGCACCTAATGGTCGTTCTCTTGTAAGTCCAGATTTTCGAATCCGACGCAAAACTGGTAGTTCATTATAACGTTCAGGGCGACCTAATGGCGATAGAAGACTCAAATTGCGTCGAGATTCAATACATCGTCCTCCAGCCGATTTGTATCCAAGGGGATATTGCTGCCTCGGGCACCAAATGGTCCGTCTGCTGTGAGTCTAGATTTTCGAATCCGACGAAAAACTGATAGTTAATTGTAACATTCAGGGCCTCCTAATGACGATGGAACACTCAAATTGCGTCGCGATCCAATACATCGTCCTCCAGCCGACTTGTCTCCAAGGGTCTAATGCTGCCTCGGGCACCTTATGGTCGTTCTCTTGTAAGTCTAGATTTTCGAATCCGATGCAAAACTGATAGTTCATTATAACGTTCTGGGCGACCTAAAGACTTTGGAACACTCAAATTGTGTCGAGATTCAATACATCGTCCTCCAGCCGACTTGTCTCCAAGGGTCTATTGCTGCCTCGGGCACCTTATGGTCGTTGTCATGTGAGTCTAGATTTTCCAATCCGACGCATAAATGATAGTTAATTGTAACGTTCAGGGACTCCTAAAGACGATGGAACACTCAAATTGCGTCGAGAGTCAATACATCGACCTCCAGTCGACTTGTATCCCAGGGGATATTGCAGTCTTGTGCACCATATGATCCTTCTCCTGTTAGTAGATTTTCGAATCCGACGCTAAAATGATAGTTAACTGTAACGTTCAGGGCCTCCTAATGCCGATGGAACACTCAAATTGCGTCCAGATTCAATACATCAGCCTCCAGCCGACTTGTCTCCAAGGGTCTATTGCTGCCTCGGGCCACTTATGGTCGTTCTCTTGTAAGTCTAGATTTTCGAATCCGACGCAAAAATGATAGTTAATTGTAACGTTCAGGGCCTCCTAATGCCGATGGAACACTCGAATTGCGTCCAGATTCAATACATCGGCCACCAGCCGACTTGTCTCCAAGGGGATATCGCTGCCTCGGGCACCACATGGTCCGTCTCCGGTGATTCTACGTTTTCGAATCCGACGCAAAACTCATAGTTAATTGTAACGTTCAGGGCCTCCTAATGTCGATGGAGCACACAAATTGAGTCGAGATTCAATACATCGACCTCCAGCCGACTTGTCTCCAAGGGTCTATTGCTGCCTCGGGCATCTTGTGGTCGTTCTCCTGTGAGTCTAGATTTTCGAATCCGACGCAAAAATGATAGTTAATTGTAACGTTCAGGGCCTTGTAATGACGATGGAGCATTCAAATTGCGTCGAGATTCAATACATCGGCCTCCAGCCGACTTGTCTCCAAGGGTCTGTTGCTGCCTCGGGCACCTTATGGTCGTTCTCCTGTGAGTTTAGATTATCGAATCCGACGCAAAAATGATAGTTAATTGTACCGTTTAGGGCCTCCTAATGACGATGGGACCCTTAAATTGCGTCGAGATTCAATACATCGTCCTCCAGCCGACTTGTCTCCATGGGGATTTTACTGCCTCCGGCCTCTTATGTTCGCTCTCATGTGAGTCTAGATTTTCGAATCCGACGCGAAACTGATTGTTAATTGTAACGTTCAGGGCTTCCTAATGACGATGGAACACTCAAATTGCCTCGAGATTCAATACATCGGCATTCAGCCGATTTGTCTCCAAGGGTCTATTGCTGCCTCGGGCACCGTATGGTCGTTCCCCTGTTAGTCAACATTTTAGAATCCGACGCAAAACTGATAGTTAAATGTAATGCTCAGGGCCTCTTAATGACGATGGAACACTCTAATTGCGTAGAGAGTCAATACATCCTCCTTCAGCCGACTTGGCTCCAAGGGTCTATTGCTGCCTCGGGCGCCTTATGGTCGTTCTCCTGTGGGTCTAGATTATCGAATCCGATGCAAAAATGATAGTTAATTGTAACGTTTAGGGCCTCCTATTGGCGATGGAACACTCAAATTGCGTCGAGAGTCAATACATCGACATCCAGTCGACTTGTATCCAAGGGGATATTGTAGTCTCGTGCACCATATGATCCTTCTCCTGTTAGTAGATTTTCGATTCCGACGCTAAAATGATAGTTAACTGTAACGTTCAGGGCCTCCTAATGGCGATGGAACACTCAAATTGCGTCGAGATTCAATACATCGGCCTCCAGCCGACTCGTCTCCAAGGGTCTATTGCTGCCTCGGGCACCTTATGGTCGTTCTCCTGTGAGTCTAGATTATCGAATCCGATGCAAAAATGATAGTTAATTGTAACGTTTAGGGCCTCCTAATGACGATGGAACACTCAAATTGCGTCGAGATTCAATACATCGGCCTCCAGCCGACTTGTCTCCAAGGGTCTGTTGCTGCCTCGGGCACCTTATGGTCGTTCACCTGCGAGTTTAGATTATTGAATCCGACGCAAAAATGATAGTTAATTGTAACGTTTACGGCCTCCTAATGACGATGGGACACTCAAATTGCGTCGAGATTCAATACATCGTCCTCCAGCCGACTTGTCTCCATGCGGATATTACTGCCTCCGGCCTCTTATGTTCGCTCTCATGTGAGTCTAGATTTTCGAATCCGACGCGAAACTGATTGTTAATTGTAACGTTCAGGGCTTCCTAATGACGATGGAACACTCAAATTGCGTCGAGATTCAATACATCGGCATTCAGCCGATTTGTCTCCAAGGGTCTATTGCTGCCTCGGGCACCTTATGGTCGTTCTCCTGTGAGTTTAGATTATCGAATCCGACGCAAAAATGATAGTTAATTGTAACGTTTAGGGCCTCCTAATGACGTTGGAACACTCAAATTGCGTCGAGATTCAATACATCGGCCTCCAGCCGACTTGTCTCCAAGAGTCTGTTGCTGCCTCGGGCACCTTATGGTCGTTCTCCTGTGAGTTTAGATTAACGAATCCGACGCAAAAATGATAGTTGATTGTAAAGTTTAGGGCCTCCTAATGGCGATGGGACACACAAATTGCGTCGAGATTCAATACATCGTCCTCCAGCCGACTTGTCTCCATGGGGATATTACTGCCTCCGGCCTCTTATGTTCGCTCTCATGTGAGTCTAGATTTTCGAATCCGACGCGAAACTGATTGTTAATTGTAACGTTCAGGGCCTCCTAATGACGATGGAACTCTCAAATTGCGTCGAGATTAAATATATCGTCCTCCAGCCGACTTGTCTCCAAGGGTCTATTGCTGCCTCGGGCACCTTATGGTCGTTCCCCTGTGAGTCTAGATTTTCGAATCCGACGCAAAAATGATAGTTAATTGTAACTTTCAGGGCCTTCTAATGACGATGGAACACTCAAATTGCGTCGAGATTCAATACATCGGCCTCCAGCCGACTTGTCTCTAAGGGGATATCGCTGCCTCGGGCACCACATGGTCCGTCTCCGGTGATTCTACGTTTTTGAATCCGACGCAAAACTCATAGTTAATTGTAACGTTCAGTGCCTCCTATTGGCGATGGAACACTCAAATTGCGTCGAGATTCAATACATCGGCCTCCAGCCGACTTGTCTCCAAGGGGATATTGCTGTCTCGGGCACAATATGATCCTTCTCCTGAGAGTCTAGATTTTCGAATCCGACGTAAAAATGATAGTGAATTGTAACTTTCAGCGCCTCCTAATGACGATAGAAGACTCAAATTGCGTCGAGATTCAATACATCGCCCTCCAGCCGATTTGTCTCCAAGGGGATATTGCTGCCTCGGGCACCAAATGGTCCGTCTGCTGTGAGTCTAGATTTTCGAATCCGACGAAAAACTGATAGTTAATTGTAACATTCAGGGCCTCCTAATGACGATGGAACACTCAAATTGCGTCGCGATCCAATACATCGTCCTCCAGCCGACTTGTCTCGAAGGGTCTAATGCAGCCTCGGGCACCTTATGGTCGTTGTCTTGAAAGTCTAGATTTTCGTATCCGACGCAAAACTGATAGTTCATTATAACGTCAGGGCGACCTAATGACGATGGAACACTCAAATTGCGTCGATATTCAGTACATCGGCCTCCAGTCGATTTGTCTCCAAGGGGTATATTGCTGTCTCGAGCACCGTATGAACTTCTCCTGTGAGTAGATTTTCGAATCCGACGCTAAAATGATTGTTAATTGTAACGTTCATGGCCTCCTAATGACGATTAAACACTCAAATTGCGTCAAGAATCAATACATCGGTTTCCAGCCGACTTGTCTCCAAGGGTCTATTGCTGCCTCGGGCACCTTATGGTCGTTCTCCTGTGAGTTTAGATTAACGAATCCGACGCAAAAATGATAGTTAATTGTAACGTTTAGGGCCTCCTAATGACGATGGAACAATCAAATTGCGTCGAGATTCAATACATCGGCCTCCAGCCGACTTGTCTCCAAGGGTCTGTTGCTGCCTCAGGCACCTTCTGGTCGTTCTCCTGTGAGTTTAGATTATCGAATCCGAGGCCAAAATGATAGTTAATTGTAAGGTTTAGGGCCTCCTAATGACGATGGGACACTCAAATTGCGTCGAGATTCAATACATCGTCCTCCAGCCGACTTGTCTCCATGGGGATATTACTGCCTCCGGCCTCTTATGTTCGCTCTCATGTGAGTCTAGATTTTCGAATCCGACGCGAAACTGATTGTTAATTGTAACGTTCAGGGCCTCCTAATGACGATGGAATTCTCAAATTGCGTCGAGATTCAATACATCGTCCTCCAGCCGACATGTCTCCATGGGGATATTACTGCCTCCGGCCTCTTATGTTCGCTCTCATGTGAGTCTAGATTTTCGAATCCGACGCGAAACTGATTCTTAATTGTAACGTTCAGGGCCTCCTAATGACGATGGAACTCTCAAATTGCGTCGAGATTCAATACATCGTCCTCCAGCCGACTTGTCTCCAAGGGTCTATTGCTGCCTCGGGCACCTTATGGTCGTTCCCCTGTGAGTCTAGATTTTCGAATCCGACGCAAAAATGTTAGTTAATTGTAACGTTCAGGGCCTTCTAATGACGATGGAACTCTCAAATTGCGTCGAGATTCAATACATCGGCCTCCAGCCGACATGTCTCCAAGGGGATATCGCTGCCTCGGGCACCACATGGTCCGTCTCCGGTGATTCTACGTTTTCGAATCCGACGCAAAACTCATAGTTAATTGTAACGTTCAGGGCCTCCTATTGGCGATGGAACACTCAAATTGCGTCGAGATTCAATACATCGGCCTCCAGCCGACTTGTCCTCAAGGGGATATTGCTGTCTCGGGCACAATATGATCCTTCTCCTGTGAGACTAGATTTTCGAATCCGACGTAAAAATGATAGTGAATTGTAACTTTCAGCGCCTCCTAATGACGATAGAAGACTCAAATTGCGTCGAGATTCAATACATCTTCCTCCAGCCGATTTGTCTCCAAGGGGATATTGCTGCCTCGGGCACCAAATGGTCCGTCTGCTGTGAGTCTAGATTTTCGAATCCGACGAAAAACTGATAGTTAATTGTAACATTCAGGGCCTCCTAATGACGATGGAACACTCAAATTGCGTCGCGATCCAATACATCGTCCTCCAGCCGACTTGTCTCGAAGGGTCTAATGCTGCCTCGGGCACCTTATGGTCGTTGTCTTGTAAGTCTAGATTTTCGAATCCGACGCAAAACTGATAGTACATTATAACGCCAGGGCGACCTAATGACGATGGAACACTCAAATTGCGACGATATTCAGTACATCGGCCTCCAGTCGATTTGTCTCCAAGGGGTATATTGCTGTCTCGAGCACCGTATGAACTTCTCCTGTGAGTAGATTTTCGAATCCGACGCTAAAATGATTGTTAATTGTAACGTTCATGGCCTCCTAATGACGATGAAACACTCAAATTGCGTCAAGAATCAATACATCGGTTTCCAGCCGACTTGTCTCCAAGGGTCTATTGCTGCCTCGGGCACCTTATGGTCGTTCTCCTGTGAGTTTAGATTATCGAATCCGACGCAAAAATGATAGTTAATTGTAACGTTTAGGGCCTCCTAATGACGATGGAACACTCAAATTGCGTCGAGATTCAATACATCGGCCTCCAGCCGACTTGTCTCCAAGGGTCTGTTGCTGCCTCAGGCACCTTCTGGTCGTTCTCCTGTGAGTTTGGATTATCGAATCCGACGCAAAAATGATAGTAAATTGTAACGTTTAGGGCCTCCTAATGACGATGGGACACTCAAATTGCGTCGAGATTCAATACATCGTCCTCCAGCCGACTTGTCTCCATGGGGATATTACTGCCTCCGGCCTCTTATGTTCGCTCTCATGTGAGTCTAGATTTTCGAATCCGACGCGAAACTGATTGTTAATTGTAACGTTCAGGGCCTCCTAATGACGATGGAATTCTCAAATTGCGTCGAGATTCAATACATCGTCCTCCAGCCGACATGTCTCCATGGGGATATTACTGCCTCCGGCCTCTTATGATCGCTCTCATGTGAGTCTAGATTTTCGAATCCGACGCGAAACTGATTGTTAATTGTAACGTTCAGGGCCTCCTAATGACGATGGAACTCTCAAATTGCGTCGAGATTCAATACATCGTCCTCCAGCCGACTTGTCTCCAAGGGTCTATTGCTGCCTCGGGCACCTTATGGTCGTTCCCCTGTGAGTCTAGATTTTCGAATGCGACGCAAAAATGTTAGTTAATTGTAACGTTCAGGGCCTTCTAATGACGATGGAACTCTCAAATTGCGTCGAGATTCAATACATCGGCCTCCAGCCGACATGTCTCCAAGGGGATATCGCTGCCTCGGGCACCACATGGTCCGTCTCCGGTGATTCTACGTTTTCGAATCCGACGCAAAACTCATAGTTAATTGTAACGTTCAGGGCCTCCTATTGGCGATGGAACACTCAAATTGCGTCGAGATTCAATACATCGGCCTCCAGCCGACTTGTCCTCAAGGGGATATTGCTGTCTCGGGCACAATATGATCCTTCTCCTGTGAGACTAGATTTTCGAATCCGACGTAAAAATGATAGTGAATTGTAACTTTCAGCGCCTCCTAATGACGATAGAAGACTCAAATTGCGTCGAGATTCAATACATCTTCCTCCAGCCGATTTGTCTCCAAGGGGATATTGCTGCCTCGGGCACCAAATGGTCCGTCTGCTGTGAGTCTAGATTTTCGAATCCGACGAAAAACTGATAGTTAATTGTAACATTCAGGGCCTCCTAATGACGATGGAACACTCAAATTGCGTCGCGATCCAATACATCGTCCTCCAGCCGACTTGTCTCGAAGGGTCTAATGCTGCCTCGGGCACCTTATGGTCGTTGTCTTGTAAGTCTAGATTTTCGAATCCGACGCAAAACTGATAGTACATTATAACGCCAGGGCGACCTAATGACGATGGAACACTCAAATTGCGACGATATTCAGTACATCGGCCTCCAGTCGATTTGTCTCCAAGGGGTATATTGCTGTCTCGAGCACCGTATGAACTTCTCCTGTGAGTAGATTTTCGAATCCGACGCTAAAATGATTGTTAATTGTAACGTTCATGGCCTCCTAATGACGATGAAACACTCAAATTGCGTCAAGAATCAATACATCGGTTTCCAGCCGACTTGTCTCCAAGGGTCTATTGCTGCCTCGGGCACCTTATGGTCGTTCTCCTGTGAGTTTAGATTATCGAATCCGACGCAAAAATGATAGTTAATTGTAACGTTTAGGGCCTCCTAATGACGATGGAACACTCAAATTGCGTCGAGATTCAATACATCGGCCTCCAGCCGACTTGTCTCCAAGGGTCTGTTGCTGCCTCAGGCACCTTCTGGTCGTTCTCCTGTGAGTTTGGATTATCGAATCCGACGCAAAAATGATAGTAAATTGTAACGTTTAGGGCCTCCTAATGACGATGGGACACTCAAATTGCGTCGAGATTCAATACATCGTCCTCCAGCCGACTTGTCTCCATGGGGATATTACTGCCTCCGGCCTCTTATGTTCGCTCTCATGTGAGTCTAGATTTTCGAATCCGACGCGAAACTGATTGTTAATTGTAACGTTCAGGGCCTCCTAATGACAATGGAACTCTCAAATTGCGTCGAGATTCAATACATCGTCCTCCAGCCGACTTGTCTCCAAGGGTCTATTGCTGCCTCGGGCACCTTATGGTCGTTCTCCTGTGAGTCTAGATTTTCGAATCCGACGCAAAAATGATAGTTAATTGTAACGTTCAGGGCCTTCTAATGACGATGGAACACTCAAATTGCGTCGAGATTCAATACATCGGCCTCCAGCCGATTTGTCTCCAAGGGGATATCGCTGCCTCGGGCACCACATGGTCCGTCTCCGGTGATTCTACGTTTTCGAATCCGACGCAAAACTCATAGTTAATTGTAACGTACAGGGCCTCCTATTGGCGATGGAACACTCAATTTGCGTCGAGATTCAATACATCGTCCTCCACCCGATTTGTATCCAAGGGGATATTGCTGCCTCGAGCACCAAATGGTCAGTCTGCTGTGAGTCTAGATTTTCGAATCCGACGAAAAACTGATACTTAATTGTAACATTCAGGGCCTCCTAATGACGATGGAACACTCAAATTGCGTCGCGAACCAATACATCGTTCTCCAGCCGACTTGTCTCCAAGGGTCTTATGCTGCCTCGGGCACCTTATGGTCGTTCTCCTGTGAGTCTAGATTATCGAATCCGATGCAAAAATGATAGTTAATTGTAACGTTTAGGGCCTCCTAATGACGATGGAACACTCAAATTGCGTCGAGATTCAATACATCGGCCTCCAGCCGACTTGTCTCCAAGCGTCTGTTGCTGCCTCGGGCACCTTATGGTCGTTCACCTGCGAGTTTAGATTATTGAATCCGACGCAAAAATGATAGTTAATTGTAACGTTTACGGCCTCCTAATGACGATGGGACACTCAAATTGCGTCGAGATTCAATACATCGTCCTCCAGCCGACTTGTCTCCATGGGGATATTACTGCCTCCGACCTCTTATGTTCGCTCTCATGTGAGTCTAGATTTTCGAATCCGACGCGAAACTGATTGTTAATTGTAACGTTCAGGGCTTCCTAATGACGATGGAACACTCAAATTGCGTCGAGATTCAATACATCGGCATTCAGCCGATTTGTCTCCAAGGGTCTATTGCTACCTCGGGCACCGTATGGTCGTTCCCCTGTGAGTCAACATTTTAGAATCCGACGCAAAACTGATATTTAAATGTAATGCTCAGGGCCTCTCAATGACGATGGAACACTCAAATTGCGTCGAGAGTAAATACATCTTCCTCCAGCCGACTTGTCTACAAGGGGATATTGCTGCCTCGGGCTCCATGTGGTCCGTCTCCTGTAACTCTAGATTTTCGAATCCGACGCAAAACTGGTAGTTCATTATAACGTTCAGGGCCTCCTAATGACGATGGAACACTCAAATTGCGTCGAGATTCAATACATCGGCCTCCAGCCGACTTGTCTCCAAGGGGATATTGCTGTCTCGGGCACAATATGATCCTTCTCCTGTGAGTCTAGATTTTCGAATCCGACGCAAAAATGATAGTGAATTGTAACGTTCAGCGCCTCCTAATGACGATAGAAGACTCAAATTGCGTCGAGATTCAATACATCGTCCTCCAGCCGATTTGTCTCCAAGGGGATATTGCTGCCTCAGGCACCAAATGTTCCGTCTGCTGTGAGTCTAGATTTTCGAATCCGACGAAAAACTGATAGTTAATTGTATTATTCAGGGCCTCCTAATGACGGTGGAAACTCAAATTGCCCCGCGATCCAATACATCGTCCTCCAGCCGACTTGTCTCCAAGGGTCTAATGCTGCGTCGGGCACCTTATGGTCGTTCTCTTGTAAGTCTAGATTTTCGAATCCGACGCAAAACTGATAGTTCGTTATAACGTTCAGGGCGACCTAATGACGATGGAACACTCAAATTGCGTCGATATTCAATACATCGGCCTCCAGTCGATTTGTCTCCAAGGGGTATATTGCTGTCTCGAGCACCGTATGAACTTCTCCTGTGAGTAAATTTTCGAATCCGACGCTAAAATCATAGTTAATTGTAACGTTCAGGGCCTTGTAATGGCGATGGAACACTCAAATTGCGTCGAGATTCAATACATCGGCCTCCAGCCGACTTGTCTCTAAGGGGATATCGCTGCCTCGGGCACCACATGGTCCGTCTCCGGTGATTCTACGTTTTTGAATCCGACGCAAAACTCATAGTTAATTGTAACGTTCAGTGCCTCCTATTGGCGATGGAACACTCAAATTGCGTCGAGATTCAATACATCGGCCTCCAGCCGACTTGTCTCCAAGGGGATATTGCTGTCTCGGGCACAATATGATCCTTCTCCTGAGAGTCTAGATTTTCGAATCCGACGTAAAAATGATAGTGAATTGTAACTTTCAGCGCCTCCTAATGACGATAGAAGACTCAAATTGCGTCGAGATTCAATACATCGCCCTCCAGCCGATTTGTCTCCAAGGGGATATTGCTGCCTCGGGCACCAAATGGTCCGTCTGCTGTGAGTCTAGATTTTCGAATCCGACGAAAAACTGATAGTTAATTGTAACATTCAGGGCCTCCTAATGACGATGGAACACTCAAATTGCGTCGCGATCCAATACATCGTCCTCCAGCCGACTTGTCTCGAAGGGTCTAATGCAGCCTCGGGCACCTTATGGTCGTTGTCTTGAAAGTCTAGATTTTCGTATCCGACGCAAAACTGATAGTTCATTATAACGTCAGGGCGACCTAATGACGATGGAACACTCAAATTGCGTCGATATTCAGTACATCGGCCCCCAGTCGATTTGTCTCCATGGGGTATATTGCTGTCTCGAGCACCGTATGAACTTCTCCTGTGAGTAGATTTTCGAATCCGACGCTAAAATGATTGTTAATTGTAACGTTCATGGCCTCCTAATGACGATGAAACACTCAAATTGCGTCAAGAATCAATACATCGGTTTCCAGCCGACTTGTCTCCAAGGGTCTATTGCTGCCTCGGGCACCTTATGGTCGTTCTCCTGTGAGTTTAGATTATCGAATCCGACGCAAAAATGATAGTTAATTGTAACGTTTAGGGCCTCCTAATGACGATGGAACAATCAAATTGCGTCGAGATTCAATACATCGGCCTCCAGCCGACTTGTCTCCAAGGGTCTGTTGCTGCCTCAGGCACCTTCTGGTCGTTCTCCTGTGAGTTTAGATTATCGAATCCGAGGCAAAAATGATAGTTAATTGTAAGGTTTAGGGCCTCCTAATGACGATGGGACACTCAAATTGCGTCGAGATTCAATACATCGTCCTCCAGCCGACTTGTCTCCATGGTGATATTACTGCCTCCGGCCTCTTATGTTCGCTCTCATGTGAGTCTAGATTTTCGAATCCGACGCGAAACTGATTGTTAATTGTAACGTTCAGGGCCTCCTAATGACGATGGAATTCTCAAATTGCGTCGAGATTCAATACATCGTCCTCCAGCCGACATGTCTCCATGGGGATATTACTGCCTCCGGCCTCTTATGTTCGCTCTCATGTGAGTCTAGATTTTCGAATCCGACGCGAAACTGATTGTTAATTGTAACGTTCAGGGCCTCCTAATGACGATGGAACTCTCAAATTGCGTCGAGATTCAATACATCGTCCTCCAGCCGACTTGTCTCCAAGGGTCTATTGCTGCCTCGGGCACCTTATGGTCGTTCCCCTGTGAGTCTAGACTTTCGAATCCGACGCAAAAATGTTAGTTAATTGTAACGTTCAGGGCCTTCTAATGACGATGGAACTCTCAAATTGCGTCGAGATTCAATACATCGGCCTCCAGCCGACATGTCTCCAAGGGGATATCGCTGCCTCGGGCACCACATGGTCCGTCTCCGGTGATTCTACGTTTTCGAATCCGACGCAAAACTCATAGTTAATTGTAACGTTCAGGGCCTCCTATTGGCGATGGAACACTCAAATTGCGTCGAGATTCAATACATCGGCCTCCAGCCGACTTGTCTCCAAGGGGATATTGCTGTCTCGGGCACAATATGATTCTTCTCCTGTGAGACTAGATTTTCGAATCCGACGTAAAATTGATAGTGAATTGTAACTTTCAGCGCCTCCTAATGACGATAGAAGACTCAAATTGCGTCGAGATTCAATACATCTTCCTCCAGCCGATTTGTCTCCAAGGGGATATTGCTGCCTCGGGCACCAAATGGTCCGTCTGCTGTGAGTCTAGATTTTCGAATCCGACGAAAAACTGATAGTTAATTGTAACATTCAGGGCCTCCTAATGACGATGGAACACTCAAATTGCGTCGCGATCCAATACATCGTCCTCCAGCCGACTTGTCTCGAAGGGTCTAATGCTGCCTCGGGCACCTTATGGTCGTTGTCTTGTAAGTCTAGATTTTCGAATCCGACGCAAAACTGATAGTACATTATAACGCCAGGGCGACCTAATGACGATGGAACACTCAAATTGCGACGATATTCAGTACATCGGCCTCCAGTCGATTTGTCTCCAAGGGGTATATTGCTGTCTCGAGCACCGTATGAACGTCTCCTGTGAGTAGATTTTCGAATCCGACGCTAAAATGATTGTTAATTGTAACGTTCATGGCCTCCTAATGACGATGAAACACTCAAATTGCGTCAAGAATCAATACATCGGTTTCCAGCCGACTTGTCTCCAAGGGTCTATTGCTGCCTCGGGCACCTTATGGTCGTTCTCCTGTGAGTTTAGATTATCGAATCCGACGCAAAAATGATAGTTAATTGTAACGTTTAGGGCCTCCTAATGACGATGGAACACTCAAATTGCGTCGAGATTCAATACATCGGCCTCCAGCCGACTTGTCTCCAAGGGTCTGTTGCTGCCTCAGGCACCTTCTGGTCGTTCTCCTGTGAGTTTGGATTATCGAATCCGACGCAAAAATGATAGTTAATTGTAACGTTTAGGGCCTCCTAATGACGATGGGACACTCAAATTGCGTCGAGATTCAATACATCGTCCTCCAGCCGACTTGTCTCCATGGGGATATTACTGCCTCCGGCCTCTTATGTTCGCTCTCATGTGAGTCTAGATTTTCGAATCCGACGCGAAACTGATTGTTAATTGTAACGTTCAGGGCCTCCTAATGACAATGGAACTCTCAAATTGCGTCGAGATTCAATACATCGTCCTCCAGCCGACTTGTCTCCAAGGGTCTATTGCTGCCTCGGGCACCTTATGGTCGTTCTCCTGTGAGTCTAGATTTTCGAATCCGACGCAAAAATGATAGTTAATTGTAACGTTCAGGGCCTTCTAATGACGATGGAACACTCAAATTGCGTCGAGATTCAATACATCGGCCTCCAGCCGATTTGTCTCCAAGGGGATATCGCTGCCTCGCGCACCACATGGTCCGTCTCCGGTGATTCTACGTTTTCGAATCCGACGCAAAACTCATAGTTAATTGTAACGTACAGGGCCTCCTATTGGCGATGGAACACTCAATTTGCGTCGAGATTCAATACATCGTCCTCCACCCGATTTGTATCCAAGGGGATATTGCTGCCTCGAGCACCAAATGGTCAGTCTGCTGTGAGTCTAGATTTTCGAATCCGACGAAAAACTGATACTTAATTGTAACATTCAGGGCCTCCTAATGACGATGGAACACTCAAATTGCGTCGCGAACCAATACATCGTTCTCCAGCCGACTTGTCTCCAAGGGTCTTATGCTGCCTCGGGCACCTTATGGTCGTTCTCTTGTAAGTCTAGATTTTCGAATCCGATGCAAAACTGATAGTTCATTATAACGTTCAGGGAGGCCTAATGACGATGGAACACTCAAATTGCGTCGATATTCAATACATCGGCCTCCAGTCGATTTGTCTCCAAGGAGTATATTGCTGTCTCGAGCACCGTATGAACTTCTCCTGTGAGTAGATTTTCGAATCCGACGCGAAACTGATAGTTAATTGTAAGGTTTAGGGAATCCTAATGACGATGGAACACTCGAATTGCCTCGAGATTCAATACATCGGCATTCAGCCGGTTTGTCTCCAAGGGTCTATTGCTGCCTCGGGCACCGTATGGTCGTTCCCCTGTGAGTCAACATTTTAGAATCCGACGCAAAACTGATAGTTAAATGTAATGCTCAGGGCCTCTTAAAGACGATGGAACACTCAAATTGCGTCGAGAGTCAATACATCTTCCTCCAGCCGACTTGTCTACAAGGGGATATCGCTGCCTCGGGCTCCATGTGGTCCGTCTCCTGTGAGACTAGATTTTCGAATCCGACGCGAAACTGATAGTAAATTGTAAGGTTCAGGGCCTCCTAATGACGATGGAACACTCAAATTGCGTCGAGATTCAATCCATCGGCCTCCAGCCGACTTGTCGCCAAGGGTCTATTGCTGCCTCGGGCACCTTATGGTCGTTCTCCTGTGAGTCTAGATTTTCGAATCCGACGCAAAAATGATAGTTAATTAAAACGTTCAGGGCCTCCTATTGGCGATGGAACACTCAAATTGCGTCGAGAGTCAATACATCGACCTCCAGCCGACTTGTATCCAAGGGGATATTGCAGTCTCGTGCACCATATGATCCTTCTTCTGTTAGTAGATTTTCGAATCCGACGCTAAAATGATAGTTAACTGTAACGTTCAGGGCCTCCTAATGGCGATGGAACACTCAAATTGCGTCGAGATTCAATACATCGGCCTCCAGCCGACTTGTCTCCAAGGGTCTATTGCTGCCTCGGGCACCTTATGGTCGTTCTCCTGTGAGTCTAGATTATCGAATCCGATGCAAAAATGATAGTTAATTGTAACGTTTAGGGCCTCCTAATGACGATGGAACACTCAAATTGCGTCGAGATTCAATACATCGTCCTCCAGCCGACTTGTCTCCATTGGGATATTACTGCCTCCGGCCTCTTATGTTCGCTCTCATGTGAGTCTAGATTTTCGAATCCGACGCGAAACTGATTGTTAATTGTAACGTTCAGGGCTTCCTAATGACGATGGAACACTCAAATTGTCTCGAGATTCAATACATCGGCATTCAGCCGATTTGTCTCCAAGGGTCTATTGCTGCCTGGGGCACCGTATGGTCGTTCCCCTGTGAGTCAACATTTTAGAATCCGACGCAAAACTGATATTTAAATGTAATGCTCAGGGCCTCTTAATGACGATGGAACACTCAAATTGCGTCGAGAGTCAATACATCTTCCTCCAGCCGACTTGTCTACAAGGGGATATTGCTGCCTCGGGCTCCATGTGGTCCATCTCCTGTGAGTCTAGATTTTCGAATCCGACGGGAAACTGATAGTTAATTGTAACGTTCAGGGCCTCCAAATGACGATGGAGCACTCAAATTGCGTCGAGATTCAATACATCGGCCTCCAGCCGACTTGTCTCCAAGGGGATATTGCTGCCTCGGTCTCCATGTGGTCCGTCTCCTGTGAGTCTAGATTTTCGAATCCGACGCGAAACTGATAGTTAATTGTAAGGTTCAGCGCCTCCTAATGACGATGGAACACTCAAATTGCGTCGCGATCCAATACATCGTCCTCCAGCCGACTTGTCTCCAAGGGTCTAATGCTGCCTCGGGCACCTATTGGTCGTTCTCTTGTAAGTCTAGATTTTCGAATCCGATGCAAAACTGGTAGTTCGTTATAACGTTCAAGGCGACCTAATGACGATAGAAGACTCAATTTGCGTCGAGATTCAATACATCGTCCTCCAGCCGATTTTTCTCCAAGGGGATATTGCTGCATCGGGCACCTTATGGTCCGTCCCCAGTGAGTCTAGATTTTCGAATCTGACGAAAAACTGATTGTTAATTGTAATGTTCAGGGCCACCTAATGACGATGGAACACTCAAATTGAGTCGAGATTCAATACATCGACCTGCAGCCGATTTGTCTCCAAAGCGATATTGCTGCCTCGGGCTCCATGTGGTCCGTCTCCTGTGAGTCTAGATTTTTGATTCCGACGCGAAACTGATAGTTAATTGTAACGTTCAGGGCCTCCTAATGACGATGGAACACTCAAATTGCGTCGAGATTCAATACATCGGCCTCCAGCCGTCTTGTCTCCAAGGGGATATTGCTGTCTCGGGCACAATATGATCCTTCTCCTGTGAGTCTAGATTTTCGAATCCGACGCAAAAATGATAGTGAATTGTAACGTTCAGCGCCTCCTAATGACGATAGAAGACTCAAATTGTATCGAGATTCAATACATCGTCCTCCAGCCGATTTGTCTCCAAGGGGATATTGCTGCCTCGGGCACCAAATGGTCCGTCTGCTGTGAGTCTAGATTTTCGAATCCGACGAAAAACTGATAGTTAATTGTAACATTCAGGGCCTCCTAATGACGATGGAACACTCAAATTGCGCCGCGATCCAATACATCGTCCTCCAGCCGACTTGTCTCCAAGGGTCTAATGCTGCCTCGGGCACCTTATGGTCGTTCTCTTGTAAGTCTAGATTTTTGAATCCGACGCGAAACTGATAGTTCGTTATAACGTTCAGGGCGACCTAAAGACGAAGGAACACTCAAATTGCGTCGATATTCAATACATCGGCCTCCAGTCGATTTGTCTCCAAGGGGTATATTGCTGTCTCGAGCACCGTATGAACTTCTCCTGTGAGTAAATTTTCGAATCCGACGCTAAAATGATAGTTAATTGTAACGTTCAGGGCCTTGGAACGACGATGGAACACTCAAATTGCGTCGAGATTCAATACATCGGCCTCCAGCCGACTTGTCTCCAAGGGTCTGTTGCTGGCTCGGGCACCTTATGGTCGTTCTCCTGTGAGTTTAGATTATCGAATCCGACGCAAAAATGATAGTTAATTGTAACGTTTAGGGCCTCCTAATGACTTTGGAACACTCAAATTGCGTCGAGATTCAATACATCGGCCTCCAGCCGACTTGTCTCCAAGGGTCTGTTGCTGCCTCGGGCACCTTATGGTAGTTCTCCTGTGAGTTTAGATTATCGAATCCGACGGAAAAATGATAGTTAATTGTAACGTTTAGGGCCTCCTAATGACGATGGGACACACAAATTGCGTCGAGATTCAATACATCGTCCTCCAGCCGATTTGTCTCCAAGGGGATATCGCTGCCTCGGGCACCACATGGTCCGTCTCCGGTGATTCTACGTTTTCGAATCCGACGCAAAACTCATAGTTAATTGTAACGTACAGGGCCTCCTATTGGCGATGGAACACTCAATTTGCGTCGAGATTCAATACATCATCCTCCACCCGATTTGTATCCAAGGGGATATTGCTGCCTCGAGCACCAAATGGTCAGTCTGCTGTGAGTCTAGATTTTCGAATCCGACGAAAAACTGATACTTAATTGTAACATTCAGGGCCTCCTAATGACGATGGAACACTCAAATTGCGTCGCGAACCAATACATCGTTCTCCAGCCGACTTGTCTCCAAGGGTCTTATGCTGCCTCGGGCACCTTATGGTCGTTCTCTTGTAAGTCTAGATTTTCGAATCCGATGCAAAACTGATAGTTCATTATAACGTTCAGGGCGGCCTAATGACGATGGAACACTCAAATTGCGTCGATATTCAATACATCGGCCTCCAGTCGATTTGTCTCCAAGGAGTATATTGCTGTCTCGTGCACCGTATGAACTTCTCCTGTGAGTAGATTTTCGAATCCGACGCGAAACTGATAGTTAATTGTAAGGTTTAGGGCCTCCTAATGACGATGGAACACTCGAATTGCCTCGAGATTCAATACATCGGCATTCAGCCGGTTTGTCTCCAAGGGTCTATTGCTGCCTCGGGCACCGTATGGTCGTTCCCCTGTGAGTCAACATTTTAGAATCCGACGCAAAACTGATAGTTAAATGTAATGCACAGGGCCTCTTAAAGACGATGGAACACTCAAATTGCGTCGAGAGTCAATACATCTTCCTCCAGCCGACTTGTCTACAAGGGGATATCGCTGCCTCGGGCTCCATGTGGTCCGTCTCCTGTGAGACTAGATTTCCGAATCCGACGCGAAACTGATAGTAAATTGTAAGGTTCAGGGCCTCCTAATGACGATGGAACACTCAAATTGCGTCGAGATTCAATCCATCGGCCTCCAGCCGACTTGTCGCCAAGGGTCTATTGCTGCCTCGGGCACCTTATGGTCGTTCTCCTGTGAGTCTAGATTTTCGAATCCGACGCAAAAATGATAGTTAATTAAAACGTTCAGGGCCTCCTATTGGCGATGGAACACTCAAATTGCGTCGAGAGTCAATACATCGACCTCCAGCCGACTTGTATCCAAGGGGATATTGCAGTCTCGTGCACCATATGATCCTTCTTCTGTTAGTAGATTTTCGAATCCGACGCTAAAATGATAGTTAACTGTAACGTTCAGGGCCTCCTAATGGCGATGGAACACTCAAATTGCGTCGAGATTCAATACATCGGCCTCCAGCCGACTTGTCTCCAAGGGTCTATTGCTGCCTCGGGCACCTTATGGTCGTTCTCCTGTGAGTCTAGATTATCGAATCCGATGCAAAAATGATAGTTAATTGTAACGTTTAGGGCCTCCTAATGACGATGGAACACTCAAATTGCGTCGAGATTCAATACATCGTCTATAAAGGCACATTTGCATGCCGAGCGTGAGTTTCCTCGGAAACGCGAGATATTAATTAAATAAATAATCAGTGACAAATAAATAAAGCCTATGGCACACAACTGCAGCGCTGTGTCGCTGATAAAACAAAAGTACATTTTCGTTAGTCGTATGTTTGATTAAGAAACCAGAGCTCTCGTTGAAGTGGTGCGAGAAGCACGTATTTTAGTTTATTGTCTGGCACACCGCCATATTTCATGATATAGAAAATTACTGCGAGTTGCAACCATACTAGGCACTCGATTCTGAAAAGAATTTATATTTATAAAAGTAAGTAGGATTATGAACTGTAGGCTTATTCATTGAATATATCTGATTTAACTAACTGTGTAATTTTTTGTTTAGTAGACAATCACCTCTGTACGACGTTTTGGCATGGCTGGCAAATTATTGTAATATTGAGATTTAGATTATGAGTCCGCACCTACCGCAGCAGTCTTTGGAAACGATTTAATTACGAAGTCCGATTATTTCAGTTTTATTTCACGGTCAACTACGAGTAACATTGCCTTTACGAAAAAGCCATTGTCAAGCGTCTGATACCGAATAATCAAAACCTGACGACTCATAGGAGAGCCAATCAGACAGATAAAAATAATTAATATTTTATTTTATTTTATTTTATTTTATTTATTTTATATTGGCGACTGCGTGTCGGACTTGTTATTTTGTCATTTGTTACATTGTTCTCTTTGTTTCATGTGAAAAATCAACCTTCTGGTCCTGGACTTGACTATATGAGAAATAAAAAAAAAATCAGAAGATATTTGCCAATTATAAAATTTTGCGGGAAGACGCAAAGAAGCTTCCAGCAAAATAAGGTAAGACGCAGCATCTTTGCATTAGCAGGCTTGACCAGACGTATAATTCAGTGTATTAGCTTTTCAGTAAAATTCTGTAGTGTTTCTTTTCCGCATAACAGTTTCAGTGATAAATTCCATTCTCAGTATTTTTCCTTAAACAATAACGTATGCAACAATACCAATACACGAGTGTACAATATGGCCGACTTCTGTACGATATCATGTAACATGGCCAGCAGCCATTACCAATAATCTCAAATTCAGTTTATATTTTTAAATTAACAGACAGCCATTGTTGCTACGACCGATTCATGCTCAACTGCATTTTATTTTAAAACCAGTGTCAAACATTAATTTCTTGAAATATATAGCACATGTGGCATGGTAATAACTAGAAGACAATACGCAAAAATGGAACAGCAAAGACGTACTATTCAGACGCAATCCGACTCGGACGAGAGACAAATGTTAGAAAATGACTTTACGACAGCAACCGGTAGTGACGATACATCAAATATTGACGCAAGTGTCAACGGAAATTTTGACAATAGGCCGTCCACCACAAAAATTTCAAAGTCTCAGTCAGAGCCCATGTTAATACATGACGTCACGTCTAATGACGCGGCGGGGGCAGAGACCTTGCAAACAGTAAACATTGCCAACATGTTACAAATGCTAATGAAACAAAACGCAGAAAATATGGCAACCTTAAGGATGCAGAACGCGGAAAACATGGCAACCTTAAAGACACAAAATGAACAGTTAAAGACACAAAATGACGAAATTAAATCTGATCTCATAGCAATCAAGGCATGTAATGACACTTTGTGTAAACGTGTGGAACTTAATAGACGCCACACTGACCGAACAGATGACTGAACTCAGTACGAAATTTTCCAAGCTTAATACGAGACAAGAAAAGACTACAAATGACGTAGCACTTTTACAGAAACAATTAAAAAACCTTAATGTCACGTGTGAAGCTCTTACTGAACAAATTCAAACATATCCTTCAGTACACGACAACCTTGAAAAACGAATTACTGACGTGCAGAATAAATTTGACGATGTTGAACAACACCTGACTGACATCTTACAATCTGATGCCACAGCTCATTTTCAAAATATTAATAAAGAATTTCATGATTGGGTAGAGAACAAAGACAAACATTTTGATAGATGCATACGTGAAAATTTACCAACAATTGTGCACGACTCCGTAGCGGAATACATCACTAATAACAAACAGCTGATTAGTGACGCAGTACAATCCGTCACTGCACCCATGAGACAATTCACCGATCAACCACAGTCTGAATGTAACGAAAATATCAGTCAAAATGTACAGTTCAGAAACCAATATACATTCGAGTATGACGCACACATACCGCACACCACAAACACACAAGAACAAAACACACCACGACTACAACACATACCACGACGTGCAACCACAAACACAAGCTATTATCATGGTAAACCACAGCAACATTATCGTAATTACTCGCCAGCTGAGCATTGCAGTAATTACAGTGGAACAAATCCATATCATAATGCAAAGGAAGAAGAAAGCTTAATAAAACACAGGCAATTTCAGGCTTTTATCCCAGAGAAACGAACCATTCATCCGGTGATTTTTCTTAAATCTTTTAGTAACGCATTTCCACGCACTTGGAGTGACCGGAAAAAGATTTCATATATTGTCGGTTACATCCAAGGCGATGCAGCTGTCTGGGCATACAGTCAAGCTGACGTATGTACCACGTACAGTGAGTTTGAGCGTGCCTTTCTGAACAAATTCTGGTCGCAATCCGTCCAGGAGCGACTCAGGAGACAAATTTTAGAACCTGAAACTTTTAACAGTAAAAATGGTAACTTACGCAGATATTTTGAAAAATACTTGAACATGGGACATTTTTTAGACGAACCAGTCGCAACACGTGATATACTCCGAGCGTTGAAGGCCAAATTGCCTTTCAACATTAAGGAAAAACTTCTACATATCCCGGATGACGATTCAGATTATTTTTTAACAGCTTTAGATTCGGTTGACATGTTACTTGAAGATCAGCGCTTCGCGCGGCAAAACAGCAGCACCAATGTTTACACTAGTGGTATGCAAAACATGCAGGCTTGCCAACACAATTCTGGCGCGCCCACAGTTGGATACGCGGTACAACAAAAACAGCAAACTCACATGCCGTCTCAGTACGGAAATCAAAATCAACACGCGTATTCCAATACGAACAATAGTTACAACAGTAATAACATTTCATGCGGCAATCCATACAAAAGGCACCGCGGTAATAACTGCAACGGTAACAACGGATACAAAGGTAATAACAAAAACACAAACAGAAATAGAAATAATAATAACTACGAGCCAAGACAGCATCAAGGTTGGACTCGTAACGATCAGTACTTTCATTCAAACTCTGCTTTACCACAGCAGCCACCAGGTCAAAATTGGAGCATACCTTACGACCGACAGGTAAGTTATAATGCGCAACAGCAACAACAACCGCAAAAGTTTGGAGATCATAATAGGCGATATCCGAATGTGAATATAATAGAAATGACACCTGATGCACAACCTCAATCTGTGTCAGTACCTAGTACAAATGCTAATCCAACAAACTAGAAACAGTCACTACTTTGCCCCAGGTCGTGGCTGAAGAATCCTTGGGGGGCGGCTTCAATGTTAATCAGTTATTTGACACCACACTTGAACAACAGAATAATGATATGCCGAGTAATTCTAAACAAAAACTACCTGTTTTATTTATAAGATACAACCACAATAACAATATATCAGATGAACTTTTACAAGACAGTACACAATGTCGTTTAAACACAAATGAAATTGTTTTAGCATCCACTACTGGTGTAGTAGGTGGGATTCCAACTACTATTATCCTAGATACAGGTGCAGCTGTGAGCGTTTTATCTTTTAATTTTTATAAAAAGATGTGTGAATTGGAACCTGTGCCTGAGTTTCCTGCCCAAAACTGTAAAATAACTACTGCACTAGGTAATAAGTCATGTAGGGTTACGAAGCAAGTTTTTGTAAACGTTAAAATAGGTAATGGAACCGTACAATGGCCATTCCTGGTTGTACAAAACCTTGTGACAAATTGCATATTAGGAATAGATATTATGAGCGAGAAGGACTGCATTATAGACTTCTCCAAAGGTAAATGTATTTTAAATGATAAAGGCAGTGTAATTATTATTGATTTGGACAGGAGAACTCTAAAGCATGACAAACACTGTACAGGGTACAAGGTACAGTTAGTACTTGACAAAGACATTCAAGACATGCAAACACACTCATCTGACAGAGAGCTAATGGACTTGAAAACATTGCTTGATCATAAGATAAGTGAAGCTACAGCTCTCAGTGTACATGAACGTATAAAACTACAGGAAGTGTTATCCAAATATTTACAAGTTTTTACCAAACGATTAGGTGTTATCAACACGTATGTGTACAAGATTGAAGTTAAGCCTCACAAGATCTTCTACCATAAGACATATAACGTACCGTTATCTCAACGACCTGCTGTGTGGCAAGAATTAAAACAAATGTTAGACTGGAAGGTCATTGAACCATCCACCTCACCTTATTGTAGTCCTCTACTTGTTGTCAAAAAATCAAATGGAGGCATTAGGTTAGTGTTAGACGCACGAGCTATTAATGAAATAATTTTACCGGTTCACACAAAACCTGAAAATTTAGAAGAGCAATTACAGAAATTTCTAGATGCAAAATATTTTTCCACAATAGATCTCGCTAATTCGTTTTGGCAGGTGGGTATCACTCCTGATTCTCGGAAATATACTGCATTTATGTTCGGGGGGCGAACCTATCAGTTTTGTGTTCTACCATTCGGACTGAATGTCAGCTCTGGGGTATTCATTACAGCCCTGGATACCGTGCTTGGCGACGATTTAGTTGAGACAGTCACACACTATGTAGATGATATACTGATAGCTACACAATCCTGGAATGAACACGTTGACACACTTCAAAGAATTTTAGAAAAATTTGCACAAGCTGGAGTCACAGCCAACCTAAGAAAATCAAAATTTGGTTGCAGTGAGATAAAGTATTTAGGACATATCATTAATTCACAGGGCATACGTCCGGATCCCAGTAAATTAGATGCTATCAGAAACTTTCCTAGCCCTCGAACTAAAAAGCAGTTAAAATCATTCCTTGGGCTATGTTCATTTTTCAGACGTTTTTTGCCACAACCACTTTTGAACAGTAAACATCTGCTAAATCTACTCAGAAGGAATCAAGTTTGGATCTGGTCGGAACAGTGCCAGAATGACTTTAATACAATTAAACATGCTTTAGTGAATGCTAACATTTTGAGCCATCCAGATTTCAATTTAGATTTTTGTATGACTTGTGACGCTTCACGTACTGGCTTGGGCTGTTGCTTATTTCAAGTTGTAAAGAATAAAGAGGAGGAACAGATAAGAATTATTGGGTTTGCGAGTCGCACTCTAACTGAATGTGAGCGTACATACTCCACTACTGAGTTAGAAACACTTTCCATAGTATGGGCATTCAAGAAATTCAATTATTATTTATTTGGAAAACATACGGTAATTTACACCGATCACCAGGCCCTGACATTCTTGTTAACTTGTAAACTTGTACATCCTAGACTATCACGATGGGCAGTTACACTTCAGAACTACTCTTTTGAAATTAAGTACATAAGAGGTAAGGACAACACCATTGCAGACACTTTGTCTAGACTTCCACAAGGTATGAATGATACCAACAGTGACTTAGAAAATATAAATGACTACAGGATTCTCTTAATGCAAGACAAGCAGTATCACCAATATTATATTGATATGTGCAGAAACATGGCTGAATTACAAAAATCTGATCCTCACTGGTATAAGATAATAACATTACTGGTAGAAAAACACAACCATCCTTTGACTCAGTATTACAAGTTACACAATGATGTGTTATTTTACCGCCGACATCCAAATGCTACTAACTGGTGTGTATGCATTCCCAAAGAGTCTGAACGTAATCTAATTTGGCACACACACTTAGTTTGGGGTCATTATGGGACGAAAAAGTGTTTGGCAAAGCTCAGTACATACTGTTATTTTAGCAATATGAGAAGAAAAATTTACAGGGAACTAAAAACATGTGTCATATGTCAAAAATCAAAACCTCAGAATTTATCCACAAAAACAGATTTACATTCTATTTTACCTGGTAGACCCCTGGAAATTCTGTGTACTGACATTAGTGGACCGCATCCAGCAAGCTCTGGAGGCGTCAAATATATCTTAGCTTTTTACGATATATTTTCTAAACACGTAAAACTTTATGCTTTAAAATCCGCCACTGCAAATGCTATAATACGAAGATTCTCAAGTGATTACCTGACGCACGTGGGAAAACCTAAAGCAATTCTGTCAGATAATGCAGCATACTACTCTGGGTACAAATGGAGAAATTTCTTGAAGGACAATAACATTAAAAGTATATTTATTTCGAGGTTTAGTCCACAATGTAACGCGACTGAGAGACTTTTCCGAGAATTAAATCGATTCATGAGGACCTATATTTCATCAAAACATACTAATTGGGTGTCCTACCTAAGTCTTTTCGAAGACGTACACAATAACTTAAATATTTACGATACAAATTACACACCTAACGAGATCATGTTCAATTGCAAACAGAACGATCAGTGGATAGAACCATTACCTAAGTTGTCAGACAAGGAAATCACACCTGAACAGAAAATAAAAGAAGTATTGACTACGCTGACACATCACGCACAGATACGAAACAAACATCACAGAAACATAATAAAAAGAAAACAAAAATTCGAGGTAGGAATGCTTGTACTACTTCGTACTCATCATAAATCTGTTGCACTCAAACGACGCAACGCTAAGTGGCGTCTGCTATATGAAGGACCTTATATAATTGTTAACATACCGCACCCTGGTGCGTATCTGTTACAACATCGTAGAACTAACAAAATTATTGGGCTATACGCACACCGAGATCTTAGAGCATTTCATGCTGAATAATGTAAAAGTCATACCCATCAAAATATTGCTAAGCAACTCGAAAAACTCTGTTGCTACAACACAGATAATAAGTAGTATAGAAATTTTCATTTCAGCGTTCCAGAGTCGCAGTTGAAGACAGAAGAACTTTTCTTTCAACGCCGCGGTTCCACCGAGAAGACTGAATATTAAAGTAAAATTTATGATTACGTAGCAGTGAATGATATATAAATTTTTCACGGAACATTTGTGACTGTAGGTACCACTGACTTGCTATGACACCTGACGAACCGACAGACGTCATCTGTGAAGCGATCTTTTACTTCGAGAAATAGATTAGACGCACATCTCTCAGCAAGAAAAGCATCTACCAGTAGTCAAGGCCACACAGACACACTACACACACGCACAAAACGCGAGGAATCGAACATTTTCTCTCTCTTACTATTTTGAATATTTATTGAGTAGTGAAAACGCCTGGTCTTGCCTACTGATGTAATGAATGTTGTGTCTAACCTATCTTAATTTCAGATGACATCACAAAAAACATCGATAATATCCCAGCAAAACCGCTAAAGAGGATGTAAATATCTGCAATTCATGTAATCAAATATGACACAATGTAATAACCTATAGCTATGTAATGATGATGTAAACATGTTTATGTGCAACTGTATTATGTTTATGCTAAGAAAATATGTGACGTGTGTATGTATTATTACTTATGTTTTTTTTAAACTGATGTATAATGTAACTGTTACTGTGTGAAAATTTGAACGATAACGAGTGCCAAAATGTGAAAAACTTTTTTAAAAAAAAAAAAAAAAAAAAATTGCGTAGTGAACCACTATTCACGGACATTAACGTACATTACTACGTCTGCAACTACGCAGAAACCTATGTGAAAGAAACTGTTAATGACATTCATGATGCATCGTACCTTTGTTAACGCGATGAACGATTTCTTCGATGAGTAACCACGAACATTTAGGTGAGCTATATTTAAAAAAAAAAAACTGAATACGTGAAGTGCATAATTCGTGCATCGTCTAGCGACATTACTACAGTACCCAACTTCAAGATGTTAACTGGATTAAATGGACACAAAGTGCCTGTCCAGAAAACAACACGACGGGTGGAAGAATTTTGGTTGGAACTTCAGGGAATGAAATGTTCTCGAAATGTGACGGACACGCTTACCTGGACTGTCCAAGGATCGACGCCAGCTATGTGCCGTCCGAGGTTCTGCAACCAAGCTTCCACGGAATATCGAAAACGAACTGCATATGGACTAATTACTCGACGGGTCACGTCTGATCTGTAATAAACAATGCTTTTTGTCACAACGAACTGCATCACAACGACTATAATGGAAATAGGAAATGGACATGCTTATGTATCAATCACGTTGTTATACAACGATGTTACTGTGATCAAAAAAACTTTACCACGACGATACTAACCTGTAAAAAATTATTGTGCAGCAGATGAATATGAACTGTGATAACGACACCATGTGTATAGGTCAACGCACCTGAAAAATACGGACATTTTTCTTTGAAGCATTTCATTGCAATGCTATGTAACTAAGAACATTCAACAATCTAAAGTTGTATTGTATTATAACAAATATTGTAATTTTAAAACTAAGTTACCTGTCATAGAATGTAGTCTTCATATGTAATCTTGGTGGAATATTTTCTTTGTGCAACGACTAAGAAATGCGCGCGCACACGAACAATATGAACTGCAATACTGTGCCGCGTGATCTAAATTTACGAAATAACGGCAGTGCCGTAGTTACACAGACGCTTCTGCGCATGCGCGCACTCTGTTTTGCCAACATAAGAACTTTTTCGGCGCACGCGCGTCATTCAAATTTTGTGTATAATATACAGTATAATGTAAGTCATGTAAATAGTTGTAGATAACTTAGATTTTCTTGTGCCTTTAGGTGAATTGCTCGCCTGCAGGTGTGTCCTTTCGCCTCGCAATTCAGGGGGCAATATAAAGGCACATTTGCATGCCGAGCGTGAGTTTCCTCGGAAACGCGAGATATTAATTAAATAAATAATCAGTGACAAATAAATAAAGCCTATGGCACACAACTGCAGCGCTGTGTCGCTGATAAAACAAAAGTACATTTTCGTTAGTCGTATGTTTGATTAAGAAACCAGAGCTCTCGTTGAAGTGGTGCGAGAAGCACGTATTTTAGTTTATTGTCTGGCACACCGCCATATTTCATGATATAGAAAATTACTGCGAGTTGCAACCATACTAGGCACTCGATTCTGAAAAGAATTTATATTTATAAAAGTAAGTAGGATTATGAACTGTAGGCTTATTCATTGAATATATCTGATTTAACTAACTGTGTAATTTTTTGTTTAGTAGACAATCACCTCTGTACGACGTTTTGGCATGGCTGGCAAATTATTGTAATATTGAGATTTAGATTATGAGTCCGCACCTACCGCAGCAGTCTTTGGAAACGATTTAATTACGAAGTCCGATTATTTCAGTTTTATTTCACGGTCAACTACGAGTAACATTGCCTTTACGAAAAAGCCATTGTCAAGCGTCTGATACCGAATAATCAAAACCTGACGACTCATAGGAGAGCCAATCAGACAGATAAAAATAATTAATATTTTATTTTATTTTATTTTATTTTATTTATTTTATACGTCCTCCAGCCGACTTGTCTCCATTGGGATATTACTGCCTCCGGCCTGTTATGTTCGCTCTCATGTGAGTCTAGATTTTCGAATCCAACGCGAAACTGATTGTTAATTGTAACGTTCAGGGCTTCCTAATGACGATGGAACACTCAAATTGCCTCGAGATTCAATACATCGGCATTCAGCCGATTTGTCTCCAAGGGTCTATTGCTGCCTGGGGCACCGTATGGTCGTTCCCCTGTGAGTCAACATTTTAGAATCCGACGCAAAACTGATATTTAAATGTAATGCTCAGGGCCTCTTAATGACGATGGAACACTCAAATTGCGTCGAGAGTCAATACATCTTCCTCCAGCTGACTTGTCTACAAGGGGATATTGCTGCCTCGGGCTCCATGTGGTCCATCTCCTGTGAGTCTAGATTTTCGAATCCGACGGGAAACTGATAGTTAATTGTAACGTTCAGGGCCTCCAAATGACGATGGAGCACTCAAATTGCGTCGAGATTCAATACATCGGCCTCCAGCCGACTTGTCTCCAAGGGGATATTGCTGCCTCGGTCTCCATGTGGTCCGTCTCCTGTGAGTCTAGATTTTCGAATCCGACGCGAAACTGATAGTTAATTGTAAGGTTCAGCGCCTCCTAATGACGATGGAACACTCAAATTGCGTCGCGATCCAATACATCGTCCTCCAGCCGACTTGTCTCCAAGGGTCTAATGCTGCCTCGGGCACCTATTGGTCGTTCTCTTGTAAGTCTAGATTTTCGAATCCGATGCAAAACTGGTAGTTCGTTATAACGTTCAAGGCGACCTAATGACGATAGAAGACTCAATTTGCGTCGAGATTCAATACATCGTCCTCCAGCCGATTTTTCTCCAAGGGGATATTGCTGCATCGGGCACCTTATGGTCCGTCCCCAGTGAGTCTAGATTTTCGAATCTGACGAAAAACTGATTGTTAATTGTAATGTTCAGGGCCACCTAATGACGATGGAACACTCAAATTGAGTCGAGATTCAATACATCGACCTGCAGCCGATTTGTCTCCAAAGCGATATTGCTGCCTCGGGCTCCATGTGGTCCGTCTCCTGTGAGTCTAGATTTTTGATTCCGACGCGAAACTGATAGTTAATTGTAACGTTCAGGGCCTCCTAATGACGATGGAACACTCAAATTGCGTCGAGATTCAATACATCGGCCTCCAGCCGACTTGTCTCCAAGGGGATATTGCTGTCTCGGGCACAATATGATCCTTCTCCTGTGAGTCTAGATTTTCGAATCCGACGCAAAAATGATAGTGAATTGTAACGTTCAGCGCCTCCTAATGACGATAGAAGACTCAAATTGTATCGAGATTCAATACATCGTCCTCCAGCCGATTTGTCTCCAAGGGGATATTGCTGCCTCGGGCACCAAATGGTCCGTCTGCTGTGAGTCTAGATTTTCGAATCCGACGAAAAACTGATAGTTAATTGTAACATTCAGGGCCTCCTAATGACGATGGAACACTCAAATTGCGCCGCGATCCAATACATCGTCCTCCAGCCGACTTGTCTCCAAGGGTCTAATGCTGCCTCGGGCACCTTATGGTCGTTCTCTTGTAAGTCTAGATTTTTGAATCCGACGCGAAACTGATAGTTCGTTATAACGTTCAGGGCGACCTAAAGACGAAGGAACACTCAAATTGCGTCGATATTCAATACATCGGCCTCCAGTCGATTTGTCTCCAAGGGGTATATTGCTGTCTCGAGCACCGTATGAACTTCTCCTGTGAGTAAATTTTCGAATCCGACGCTAAAATGATAGTTAATTGTAACGTTCAGGGCCTTGTAACGACGATGGAACACTCAAATTGCGTCGAGATTCAATACATCGGCCTCCAGCCGACTTGTCTCCAAGGGTCTGTTGCTGGCTCGGGCACCTTATGGTCGTTCTCCTGTGAGTTTAGATTATCGAATCCGACGCAAAAATGATAGTTAATTGTAACGTTTAGGGCCTCCTAATGACGTTGGAACACTCAAATTGCGTCGAGATTCAATACATCGGCCTCCAGCCGACTTGTCTCCAAGGGTCTGTTGCTGCTTCGGGCACCTTATGGTAGTTCTCCTGTGAGTTTAGATTATCGAATCCGACGGAAAAATGATAGTTAATTGTAACGTTTAGGGCCTCCTAATGACGATGGGACACACAAATTGCGTCGAGATTCAATACATCGTCCTCCAGCCGACTTGTCTCCATGGGGATATTACTGCCTCCGGCCTCTTATGTTCGCTCTCATGTGAGTCTAGATTTTCGAATCCGACGCAAAACTGATTGTTAATTGTAACGTTCAGGGCCTCCTAAAGACGATGGAACTCTCAAATTGCGTCGAGATTCAATACATCGTCCTCCAGCCGACTTGTCTCAGAGGGTCTATTGCTGCCTCGGGCACCTTATGGTCGTTCCCCTGATAGTCTAGATTTTCGAATCCGACGCAAAAATGATAATTAATTGTAACGTTCAGGTCCTTCTAATGACGATGGAACACTCAAATTGCGTCGAGATTCAATACATCGGCCTCCAGCCGACTTGTCTCCAAGGGGATATTGCTGTCTCGGGCACAATACGATCCTTCTCCTGTGAGTCTAGATTTTCGAATCCGACGTAACAATGATAGTGAATTGTAACTTTCAGCGCCTCCTAATGACGATAGAAGACTCAAAGTGCGTCGAGATTCAATACATCGTCCTCCAACCGATTTGTCTCCAAGGGGATATTGCTGCCTCGGGCACCAAATGGTCCGTCTGCTGTGAGTCTAGATTTTCGAATCCGACGAAAAACTGATAGTTAATTGTAACATTCAGGGCCTCCTAATGACGATGGAACACTCAAATTGCGTCGCGATCCAATACATCGTCCGCCAGCCGACTTGTCTCGAAGGGTCTAATGCTGCCTCGGGCACCTTATGGTCGTTGTCTTGTAAGTCTAGATTTTCGAATCCGACGCAAAACTGATAGTTCATTATAACGTTCAGGGCGACCTAATGACGATGGAACACTCAAATTGCGTCGATATTCAGTACATCGGCCTCCAGTCGATTTGTCTCCAAGGGGTATATTGCTGTCTCGAGCACCGTATGAACTTCTCCTGTGAGTAGATTTTCGAATCCGACGCTAAAATGATTGTTAATTGTAACGTTCAGGGCCTCCTAATGACGATGAAACACTCAAATTGCGTCAAGAATCAATACATCGGTTTCCAGCCGACTTGTCTCCAAGGGTCTATTGCTGCCTCGGGCACCTTATGGTCGTTCTCTTGTAAGTCTAGATTTTCGAATCCGACGCAAAACTGATAGTTCATTATAACGTTGAGGGCGACCTAATGACGGTGGAACACTCAAATTGCGTCGATATTCAGTACATCGCCCTCCGTTCGATTTGTCTCCAAGGGGTATATTGCTGTCTCGAGCACCGTATGAACTTCTCCTGTGAGTAGATTTTCGAATCCGACGCTAAAATGATTGTTGATTGTAACGTGCAGGACCTCCTAATGACGATGGAGCACTCAAATCGCGTCGCGATTCAATACATCGTCCTCCAGCGGACTAGTCTCCAAACGGATATTGCTGCTTCGGGTACCTTATGGTCCGTCTCCAGTGAGTCTAGATTTTCGAATCCGACGAAAAACTGATTTTTAATTGTAATGTTCAGGGCCTCCTAATGACGATGGAACACTCAAATTGCGTCGAGATTCAATACATCGGCCTCCAGCCGACTTGTCTCCAAGGGGATATTACTGCCTCGGGCACCATATGGTCCGTCTCCAGTGAGTCTAGATTTTTGAATCCGTCGCAAAAATGATAGTTAATCGTAACGTTCAGCGCCTCCTAATGACGATGGAACACTCAAAATGCGTCGCGATTCAATACATCGTCCTCCAACGGACTGGTCTCCAAGGGGAAATAGCTTCGGGCACCTTATGGTCCGTCTCCAGTGAGTCTAGATTTTCGATTCCGACGAAAAACTGATGGTTAATTGTATTATTCAGGGCCACCTAATGACGATGGAACACTCAAATTGCGACGAGATTCTATACATCGGCCTCCAGCCGACCTGTCTCCAAGGGGATATTGCTGTCTCGGGCACAATATGATCCTTCTCCTGTGAGTCTAGATTTTCGAATCCGACGCGAAACTGATAGTTAATTCTAACGTTCAGGGCCTCCTAATGACGATGGAGCACTCAAATTGCGTCGCGATTCAATACATCGTCCTTCAGCGGACAGGTCTCCAAGGGGATATTGCTGCTTCGGGTACCTTATGGTCAGTCTCCAGTGAGTCTACATTTTCGAATACGACGAAAAACTGATAGTTAACTGTAACATTCAGGGACTCCTAGTAACGATGGAACTCTCAAATTGCGTCGCGATCCAATACATCGTCCGCCAGCCGACTTGTCTCCAAGGGTCTATTGCTGCCTTGGGCACCTTATGATCGTTTTCCTGTGAGTCTAGATTTTCGAATCCGACGCAAAACTGATAGTTAATTGTAACGTTCAGGGCCTCCTAATGACGATGGAACACCAAATTGCGTCGAAATTCAATACATCGGCATTCAGCCGATTTGTCTCCAAGGGTCTATTGCTGCCTCGGGCACCTTATGGTCGTTCTCCTGAGAGTCTAGACTTTAGAATCCGACGCAAAACTGATTTTTAATAGTAATGTTCAGGGCCTCCTAATGACGATGGAACACTCAAATTGCGTCGAGACTCTATGCATCGGCCTCCAGCCGACTTGTCTCCAAGGGGATATTGCTGTCTCGGGCACAATATGATCCTCCTCCTGTGAGTCTAGATTTTCGAATCCGACGCAAAAATGATAGTTAAGTTCAGGGCCTCCTAATGACGATGCAACACTCAAATTGCGTCGAGATTCAATACATCGTCCTTCAACCGACTTGTCTCCAAGAGTCTATTGCTGCCTCGGGCACCTTGTGGTCGATCTCCTGTGAGTCTAGATTTTCGAATCCGACGCAAAACAGATAGTTAATTGTAACGTTCAGGGCCTATTAATGACGATGGAACACACAAATTGCATCGAGATTCAATACATCGGCCTCGAGCCGACTTGTCTCCAAGGGTCTATTGCTGCCTCGGGCACCTTATGGTCGTTCTCCTGAGAGTCTAGACTTTAGAATCCGACGCAAAACGTTTTCGAATCCGACGCAAAACTGATAGTTCATTATAACGTTGAGGGCGACCTAATGACGGTGGAACACTCAAATTGCGTCGATATTCAGTACATCGCCCTCCGTTCGATTTGTCTCCAAGGGGTATATTGCTGTCTCGAGCACCGTATGAACTTCTCCTGTGAGTAGATTTTCGAATCCGACGCTAAAATGATTGTTGATTGTAACGTGCAGGACCTCCTAATGACGATGGAGCACTCAAATCGCGTCGCGATTCAATACATCGTCCTCCAGCGGACTAGTCTCCAAACGGATATTGCTGCTTCGGGTACCTTATGGTCCGTCTCCAGTGAGTCTAGATTTTCGAATCCGACGAAAAACTGATTTTTAATTGTAATGTTCAGGGCCTCCTAATGACGATGGAACACTCAAATTGCGTCGAGATTCAATACATCGGCCTCCAGCCGACTTGTCTCCAAGGGGATATTACTGCCTCGGGCACCATATGGTCCGTCTCCAGTGAGTCTAGATTTTTGAATCCGTCGCAAAAATGATAGTTAATCGTAACGTTCAGCGCCTCCTAATGACGATGGAACACTCAAAATGCGTCGCGATTCAATACATCGTCCTCCAACGGACTCGTCTCCAAGGGGAAATAGCTTCGGGCACCTTATGGTCCGTCTCCAGTGAGTCTAGATTTTCGATTCCGACGAAAAACTGATGGTTAATTGTATTATTCAGGGCCACCTAATGACGATGGAACACTCAAATTGCGACGAGATTCTATACATCGGCCTCCAGCCGACCTGTCTCCAAGGGGATATTGCTGTCTCGGGCACAATATGATCCTTCTCCTGTGAGTCTAGATTTTCGAATCCGACGCGAAACTGATAGTTAATTCTAACGTTCAGGGCCTCCTAATGACGATGGAGCACTCAAATTGCGTCGCGATTCAATACATCGTCCTTCAGCGGACAGGTCTCCAAGGGGATATTGCTGCTTCGGGTACCTTATGGTCAGTCTCCAGTGAGTCTACATTTTCGAATACGACGAAAAACTGATAGTTAACTGTAACATTCAGGGACTCCTAGTAACGATGGAACTCTCAAATTGCGTCGCGATCCAATACATCGTCCGCCAGCCGACTTGTCTCCAAGGGTCTATTGCTGCCTTGGGCACCTTATGATCGTTTTCCTGTGAGTCTAGATTTTCGAATCCGACGCAAAACTGATAGTTAATTGTAACGTTCAGGGCCTCCTAATGACGATGGAACACCAAATTGCGTCGAAATTCAATACATCGGCATTCAGCCGATTTGTCTCCAAGGGTCTATTGCTGCCTCGGGCACCTTATGGTCGTTCTCCTGAGAGTCTAGACTTTAGAATCCGACGCAAAACTGATTTTTAATAGTAATGTTCAGGGCCTCCTAATGACGATGGAACACTCAAATTGCGTCGAGACTCTATGCATCGGCCTCCAGCCGACTTGTCTCCAAGGGGATATTGCTGTCTCGGGCACAATATGATCCTCCTCCTGTGAGTCTAGATTTTCGAATCCGACGCAAAAATGATAGTTAAGTTCAGGGCCTCCTAATGACGATGCAACACTCAAATTGCGTCGAGATTCAATACATCGTCCTTCAACCGACTTGTCTCCAAGAGTCTATTGCTGCCTCGGGCACCTTGTGGTCGATCTCCTGTGAGTCTAGATTTTCGAATCCGACGCAAAACAGATAGTTAATTGTAACGTTCAGGGCCTATTAATGACGATGGAACACACAAATTGCATCGAGATTCAATACATCGGCCTCGAGCCGACTTGTCTCCAAGGGTCTATTGCTGCCTCGGGCACCTTATGGTCGTTCTCCTGAGAGTCTAGACTTTAGAATCCGACGCAAAACTGATTTTTAATAGTAATGTTCAGGGCCTCCTATTGACGATGGAACACTCAAATTGCGTCGAGATTCAATACATCGCCCTCCAGCCGACTTGTATCCAAGGGGATTTTGCTGTCTCGGGCTTCATATGATCCTTCTCCTGTGAGTAGATTTTCGAATCCGACGCTAAAATGATAGTTAATTGTAACGTTCAGCGCCTCCTAATGACGATGGAACACTCAAATTGCGTCGACATTCATTATATCGGCCTCCAGCCGACTTGTCTCCAAGGGTCTGTTGCTGCCTCGGGCACCTTACGGTCGTTCTCCTGTGAGTCTAGATTTTCAGATCCGACGCGAAACTGATAGTTAATTCTAACGTTCAGGGCCTCCTAATGACGATGGAGCGCTCAAATTGCGTCGCGATTCAATACATCGTCCTCCAGCAGACTGGTCTCCAAGGGGATATTGCTGCTTCGGGTACCTTATGGTCCGTCTCCAGTGAGTCTAGATCTTCGAATCCGACGAAAAACTGATAGTTAATTGTAACATTCAGGGACTCCTAGTTACGATGGAACTCTCAAATTGCGTCGCGATCCAATACATCATCCTCCAGCCGAATTGTCTCCAAGGGTCTATTGCTGCCTGGGGCACCTTATGATCGTTTTCCTGTGAGTCTAGATTTTCAAATCCGACGCAAAAATGATAGTTAATTGTAACGTTCAGGGCCTCCTAATGACGATGGTACACTCAAATTGCGTCGAGATTCAATACATCGGCATTCAGCCGATTTGAGTCCAAGGGCCTATTGCTGCCTCGGGCACCTTATGGTCGTTGCCCTGTGAGTCTAGATTTTAGAATCCGACGCAAAACTGATTTTAATTGTAATGTTCAGGGCCTCCTAATGACGATGGAACACTTAAATCGCGTGGAGATTCTATACATCGGCCTCCAGCCGACTTGTCTCCAAGGGGATATTGCTGTCTCGGGCTTCAAATGATCCTTCTCCTGTGAGTCTAGATTTTCGAATCCGACGCAAAAATGATAGTTAATTGTCACGTTCAGCGCCTCCTAATGATGATGGAACACTCAAATTGTGTCGAGACTCAATACATCGTCCTCCAGCCGACTTGTCTCCAACGGTCTATTGCTGCCTCGGGCACCTTATGGTCGATCTCCTATGAGTCTAGATTTTCGAATCCGACGCAAAACTGATAGTTAATTGTAACGTTCAGGGCCTCCTAATGACGATGGAACACTCAAATTGCGACGAGATTCAATACATCGGCATTCAGCCGATTTGTCTCCAAGGGTCTATTGCTGCCTCGGGCACCTTATGGTCGTTCCCCTATGAGTCTAGATTTTAGAAAGCGACTCAAAACTGATTTTTAATTGTAATGTTCAGGGCCTCCTAATGACGATGGAACACTCAAATTGCGTCGAGATTCTATACATCGGCCTCCAGCCGACCTGTCTCCTAGGGGATATTGCTGTCTCGGGCACAATATGATCCTTCTCCTGTGAGTCTAGATTTTCGAATGCGACGCAAAACTGATAGTTAGGTTCAGGGCCTCCTAATGACGATGGTACACTCAAATTGCGTCGAGATTCAATACATCGTCCTTCAGCCGACTTGTCTTCAAGGGTCTATTGCTGCCTCGGGCACCTTATGGTCGTCCTCCTGTGAGTCTAGATTTTCTAATCCGACGCAAAACTGTTTGTTAATTGTAACGTTCAGGACCTCCTAATGACGATGGAACACTCAAATTGCGTCTGGATTCAATACATCGTCCTCCAGCCGACTTGTATCCAATGGGATATTGCTGTCTCGGGCTTCATATGATCCTTCTCCTGTGAGTATATTTTCGAATCCGACGCTAAAATGATAGTTAATTGTAACGTTCAGCGCCTCCTAAAGACGATGGAACACTCAAATTGCGTCGAGAATCAATACGTCGGCCTCCAGCCGACTTGTCTCCAAAGGGGATATTGCTGCCTGGGGCACCATATGTTCCGTCTCCTGTGAGTCTAGATTTTCGAATCCGGCGCAAAAATGATAGTTAATTGTAACGTTCAGCGCCTCCTAATGACGATAGAACACTCAAATTGCGTCGAGAGTCAATACATCGAACTCCAGCCGACTTGTCTACAAGGGGATATTGCTGCTTCGGACTCTATGTGGTCCGTCTCCTGTGAGTCTAGATTTTCGAATCCGACGCGAAACTGATAGTTAACTCTAACGTTCAGGGCCTCCCAATGACGATGGAGCACTCAAATTGCGTCGCGATTCAATACATCGTCCTCGAGCGGTCTGGTCTCCAAAAGGATATTGCTGCTTCGGGTACCTTATGGTCCGTCTCCAGTGAGTCTAGATTTTCGAATCCGACGAAAAACTGATTTTTAATTGTAATGTTCAGGGCCTCCTAATGACGATGGAACACTCAAATTGCGTCGAGATTCAATACATCGGCCTCCAGCCGACTTGTCTCCAAGGGGATATTACTGCCTCGGGCACCATATGGTCCGTCTCCAGTGAGTCTAGATTTTTGAATCCGTCGCAAAAATGATAGTTAATCGTAACGTTCAGCGCCTCCTAATGACGATGGAACACTCAAAATGCGTCGCGATTCAATACATCGTCCTCCAACGGACTGGTCTCCAAGGGGAAATAGCTTCGGGCACCTTATGGTCCGTCTCCAGTGAGTCTAGATTTTCGATTCCGACGAAAAACTGATGGTTAATTGTATCATTCAGGGCCACCTAATGACGATGGAACACTCAAATTGCGACGAGATTCTATACATCGGCCTCCAGCCGACCTGTCTAAAAGGGATATTGCTGTCTCGGGCACAATATGATCCTTCTCCTGTGAGTCTAGATTTTCGAATCCGACGCGAAACTGATAGTTAATTCTAACGTTCAGGGCCTCCTAATGACGATGGAGCACTCAAATTGCGTCGCGATTCAATACATCGTCCTCGAGCGGTCTGGTCTCCAAAAGGATATTGCTGCTTCGGGTACCTTATGGTCAGTCTCCAGTGAGTCTACATTTTCGAATACGACGAAAAACTGATAGTTAACTGTAACATTCAGGGACTCCTAGTTACGATGGAACTCTCAAATTGCGTCGCGATCCAATACATCGTCCGCCAGCCGACTTGTCTCCAAGGGTCTATTGCTGCCTGGGGCACCTTATGATCGTTTCCTGTGAGTCTAGATTTTCGAATCCGACGCAAAACTGATAGTTAATTGTAACGTTCAGGGCCTCCTAATGACGATGGAACACCAAATTGCGTCGAAATTCAGTACATCGGCATTCAGCCGATTTGTCTCCAAGGGTCTATTGCTGCCTCGGGCACCTTATGGTCGTTCTCCTGAGAGTCTAGACTTTAGAATCCGACGCAAAACTGATTTTTAATAGTAATGTTCAGGGCCTCCTAATGACGATGGAACACTCAAATTGCGTCGAGACTCTATGCATCGGCCTCCAGCCGACTTGTCTCCAAGGGGATATTGCTGTCTCGGGCACAATATGATCCTTCTCCTGTGAGTCTAGATTTTCGAATCCGACGCAAAAATGATAGTTAAGTTCAGGGCCTCCTAATGACGATGCAACACTCAAATTGCGTCGACATTCATTATATCGGCCTCCAGCCGACTTGTCTCCAAGGGTCTGTTGCTGCCTCGGGCACCTTACGGTCGTTCTCCTGTGAGTCTAGATTTTCAGATCCGACGCGAAACTGATAGTTAATTCTAACGTTCAGGGTCTCCTAATGACGATGGAGCGCTCAAATTGCGTCGCGATTCAATACATCGTCCTCCAGCGGACTGGTCTCCAAGGGGATATTGCTGCTTCGGGTACCTTATGGTCCGTCTCCAGTGAGTCTAGATCTTCGAATCCGACGAAAAACTGATAGTTAATTGTAACATTCAGGGACTCCTAGTTACGATGGAACTCTCAAATTGCGTCGCGATCCAATGCATCATCCTCCAGCCGAATTGTCTCCAAGGGTCTATTGCTGCCTGGGGCACCTTATGATCGTTTTCCTGTGAGTCTAGATTTTCAAATCCGACGCAAAAATGATAGTTAATTGTAACGTTCAGGGCCTCCTAATGACGATGGTACACTCAAATTGCGTCGAGATTCAATACATCGGCATTCAGCCGATTTGACTCCAAGGGCCTATTGCTGCCTCGGGCACCTTATGGTCGTTCCCCTGTGAGTCTAGATTTTAGAATCCGACACAAAACTGATTTTAATTGTAAAGTTCAGGGCCTCCTAATGACGATGGAACACTTAAATCGCGTGGAGATTCTATACATCGGCCTCCAGCCGACTTGTCTCCAAGGGGATATTGCTGTCTCGGGCTTCAAATGATCCTTCTCCTGTGAGTCTAGATTTTCGAAGCCGACGCAAAAATGATAGTTAATTGTCACGTTCAGCGCCTCCTAATGGCGATGGTACACTCAAATTGCGTCGCGATTTAATACATCGTCCTCCAGCGGATTGGTCCTCAAGGAGATATAGCTTCGGGCACCTTATGGTCCGTATCCAGTGAGTCTAGATTTTCGATTCCGACGAAAAACTGATGGTTAATTGTATCATTCAGGACCACCTAATAACGATGGAACACTCAAATTGCGTCGAGATTCTATACATCGGCCACCAGCCGACTTGTCTCCAAGGGGATATTGCTGTCTCGGACACAATATGATCCTTCTCCTGTGAGTCTAGATTTTCGAATCCGACGCAAAACTGATATTTAATTGTAATAATCAGGGCCTCCTAATGACGATGGAACACTCAAATTGCGTCGAGATTCAATACATCGGCATTCAGCAGATTTGTCTCCAAGGGTCTATTGCTGCCTCGGGCACCTTATGGTCGTTCCCCTGTGAGTCTAGATTTTAGAATCCGACGCAAAACTGATTTTTAATTGTAATAATCAGGGCCTCCTAATGACGATGGAACACTCAAATTGCGTCGAGATTCAATACATCGGCATTCAGCAGATTTGTCTCCAAGGGTATATTGCTGCCTCGGGCACCTTTTGGTCGTTCCCCTGTGAGTCTAGATTTCAGAATCCGACGCAAAACTCATTTTTAATTGTAATGTTCAGGGCCTCCTAATGACGATGGAACACTCAAATTGCGTCGAGATTAAATACATCGGCCTCCAGCCGACTTGTCTCCAAGGGTCTGTTGCTGCCTCGGGAACATTACGGTCGTTCTCCTGTGAGTCTAGATTTTCGAATCCGACGCGAAACCGATAGTTACTTCTAACGTTCAGGTCCTCCTAATGAGGATGGAGCGCTCAAATTGCGTTGCGATTCAATACATCATCTTCCAGCGGACTGGTCTCCGAGGGGATATTGCTGCCTCGGGCACCATATGGTCCTTCTCCTGTGAGTCTAGATTTTCGAATCCGAAGCAAAAATGATAGTTAATTGTTACGTTTAGGGCCGCCTAATGACGATGGTACACTCAAATTGCGTCGAGATTCAGTACATCGGCCTCCAGCCGAGTTGTCTCCAAGGGGATACTGCTGCCTCGGGCACCATGTGTTCCGACTCCTGTGAGTCTAGATTTTCGAATCCGACGCACAAATGATAGTTAATTGTAACGTTCAGCGCCTCCTAATGACGATGGAACACTCAAATTACGTCGAGAGTCATTACATCGAACTCCAGCCGACTTGTCTACAAGGGGATATTGCTGCCTCTGGCTCTATGTGGTCCGTCTCCTGTGAGTCTAGATTTTCGAATCCGACGCGAAACTGATAGTTAATTCTAACGTTCAGGGCCTCCTAATGACGTTGAAGCACTCAAATTGCGTCGCGATTCAATACATCGTCCTCCAGCGGACTGGTCTCCAAGGGGATATTGCTGCTTCGGGTACCTTATGGTCCGACTCCAGTGACTCTAGATTTTCGAATCCGACGAAAAACTGATACTTAATCGTAACATTCAGGGACTCCTAGTTACGATGGAACTCTGAAATTGCGTCGCGATCCAATACATCGTCCTCCAGCCAACCTGTCTCCAAGGGTCTATTGCTGCCTGGGGCACCTTATGATCGTTTTCCTGTGAGTCTAGATTTTCGAATCCGACGCAAAACTGAATGTTAATTGTAACGTTCAGGGCCTCCAAATGACGATGGAACACTCAAATTGCGTCGAGATTCTATACATCGGCATTCAGCCGATTTGTCTCCAAGGGTCTATTACTGCCTCGGGCACCTTATGCTCGTTCCCCTGTGAGTCTAGATTTTAGAATCCGACGCAAAACTGATTTTTTATTGTAATGTTCTGGGCCTCCTAATGACGATGGAACACTCAAATTGCGTCGGGATTCAATACATCGGCCTCCAGCCGACTTGTCTCCAAGGGGATATTGCTGCCTCGGGCACCATATGGTCCGTCTAAAGTGAGTCTAGATTTTCGAATCCGACGCAAAACTGATAGTTAAGTTCAGGGCCTCCTAATGACGATGGAACACTCAAATTGCGTGGAGATTCAATACATCGTCCTTCAGCCGACTTATCTCCAAGGGTCTATTGCTGGCTCGGGCACCTTATGGTCGTTCTCCTGTGAGTCTAGATTTTCTAATCCGACGCAAAACTGATTGTTAATTGTAACGTTCAGGACCTCCTAACGACGATGGAACACTCAAATTGCGTCGAGAGGCAATACATCGAACTCCAGCCGACTTGTCTACAAGGGGATATTGCTGCCTCGGGCTCTATGTGGTCCGTCTCCTGTGAATCTAGATTTTCGAATCCGACGCGAAACTGATAGTCAATTCTAACGTTCAGTTCCTCCTAATGACGATGGTGCACTCAAATTGCGTCGCGATACAATACATCGTCCTTTAGCGGACAGGTCTCCAAGGGGATATTGCTGCTTCGGGTACCTTATGGTCCGTCTCCAGTGAGTCTAGATTATCGAATCCGACGCAAAACTGATAGTTAATTGTAACGTTCAGGGCCTTCTAATGACGATGCAATTCTCAAATTGCGTCGAGATTCTATTCATCGGCCTCCAGCCGACTTGTCTCCAAGGGGGTATTGCTGTCTCGGGCACAATGTGATCCTTCTCCTGTGAGTCTAGATTTTCGAATCCGAAGCAAAGATGACAGTTAAGTTCAGGGCCTCCTAATGACGATGGAACACTCAAATTGCGTCGAGATTCTATACATCGGCATTCAGCCGATTTGTCTCCAAGGGTCTTTTACTGCCTCGGGCACCTTATGGTCGTTCCCCTGTGAGTCTAGATTTTAGAATCCGACGCAAAACTGATTTTTTATTGTAATGTTCTGGGCCTCCTAATGGCGATGGAACACTCAAATTGCGTCGAGATTCAATACATCGGCCTCCAGCCGACTTGTCTCCAAGGGGATATTGCTGCCTCGGGCACCATATGGTCCGTCTCCAGTCAGTCTAGATTTTCGAATCCGACGCAAAAAAGATACTTAATTGTAACGTTCAGCGCCTCCTAATGACGATGGAACACTCAAATTGCGTCGCGATTCAATACATCGTCCTCCAGCGGACTGGTCTCTAAGGGGATATAGCTTCGGTCACCTTATGGTCCGTCTCCAGTGAGTCTAGATTTTCGATTCCGACGAAAAACTGATGGTTAATTGTATCATTCAGGGCCACCTAATGACGATGGAACACTCAAATTGCGTCGAGATTCTACACATCGGCCTCCAGCCGACTTGTCTCCAAGGGGATATTGCTGTCTCGGGCACAATATGATCCTTCTCCTTTGAGTCTAGATTTTCGAATCCGACGCAAAACTATTAGTTAAGTTCAGGGCCTCCTAATGACGATAGAACACTCAAATTGCGTCGAGATTCAATACATCGTCCTTCAGCCTACTTGTCTCCAAGTGTCTATTGCTGCCTCGGGCACCTTATGATCGTTCTCCTGTGAGTCTAGATTATCTAATCCGACGCAAAACTGATTTTTAATTGTAAAGTTCAGGACCTCCTATTGACGATGGAACACTCAAATTGCGTCGGGATTAAATACATCGTCCTCCAGCCGACTTGTATCCAAGGGGATATTGCTGTCTCGGGCTTCATATGATCCTTCTCCTGTGAGTACATTTTCGAATCCGACGCTAAAATGATAGTTAATTGTAACGTTCAGCGCCTCCTAAAGACGATGGAACACTCAAATTGCGTCGAGACTCAATACATCGTCCTCCAGCCGACTTGTCTCCAACGGTCTATTGCTGCCTCGGGCACCTTATGGTCGATCTCCTGTGAGTCTAGATTTTCGAATTCGACGCAAAACTGATAGTTAATTGTAACGTTCAGGGCCTCCTAATGACGATGGAACACTCAAATTGCGTCGAGATTCAATACATCGGCATTCAGCCGATTTGTCTCCAAGGGTCTATTGCTGCCTCGGGCACCTTATGGTCGTTCCCCTATGAGTCTAGATTTTAGAATGCGACTCAATACTGATTTTTAATTGTAATGTTCAGGGCCTCCTAATGACGATGTAACACTCAAATTGCGTCGAGATTCTATACATCGGCCTCCAGCCGACTTGTCTCCAAGGGGATATTGCTGTCTCGGGCACAATATGATCCTTCTCCTGTGAGTCTAGATTATCGAATCCGACGCAAAACTGATAGTTAAGTTCAGGGCCTCCTAATGACGATGGAACACTCAAATTGCGTCGAGATTCAATACATCGTCCTTCAGCCGACTTGTCTCCAAGGGTCTATTGCTGCCTCGGGAACCTTATGGTCGTTCTCCTGTGAGTCTAGATTTTCTAATCCGACGCAAAACTGTTTGTTAATTGTAACGTTCAGGACCTCCTAATGACGATGGAACACTCAAATTGCGTCGGGATTCAATACATCGTCCTCCAGCCGACTTGTATCCAATGGGATATTGCTGTCTCGGGCTTCATATGATCCTTCTCCTGTGAGTATATTTTCGAATCCGACGCTAAAATGATAGTTAATTATAACGTTCAGCGCCTCCTAAAGACGATGGAACACTCAAATTGCGTCGAGAATCAATACATCGGCCTCCAGCTGACTTGTCTCCAAGGGGATATTGCTGCCTGGGGCACCATATGTTCCGTCTTCTGTGAGTCTAGATTTTCGAATCCGACGCAAAAATGATAGTTAATTGTAACGTTTAGCGCCTCCTAATGACGGTAGAACACTCAAATTGCGTCGAGAGTCGATACATCGAACTCCAGCCGACTTGTCTACAAGGGGATATTGCTGCCTCGGGCTCTATGTGGTCCGTCTCCTGTGAGCCTAGATTTTCGAATCCGACGCGAAACTGATAGTTTACTCTAACGTTCAGCGCCTCCTAATGACGATGGAGCACTCAAATAGCGTCGCGATTCAATACATCGTCCTCCAGCGGACTTAGCTCCAAGGGGATATAGCTTCGGGCACCCTATGGTCCGTCTCCAGTGAGTCTAGATTTTCGATTCCGACGAAAAACTGATGGTTAATTGTATCATTCAGGGCCACCTAATGACGATGGAACACTCAAATTGCGACGAGATTCTATACATCGGCCTCCAGCCGTCTTGTCTCCAAGGGGATAGTGCTGTCTCGGGCACAATATGATCCTTCTCCTGTGAGTCTAGATTTTCGCATCCGACGCAAAACTGATAGTTAAGTTCAGGGCCTCCTAATGTCGATGGAACTCTCTAATTGCGTCAAGATTCAATACATCGTCCTTCAGCCGACTTGTCTCCAAGGGTCTATTGCCGCCTCGGGCACCTTATGGTCGTTCTCCTGTGGGTCTACATTTTCTAATCCGACGCAAAACTGATAGTTCATTGTAACTTTCAGCGCCTCCTAATGACGATGGAACACTCAAATTGCGTCGATTTTCAATACATTGGCCTCCAGCCGACTTGTCTCCAAGGGGATATTGCTGCCTCGGGCACCATATGGTCCGTCTCCTGAGAGTCTAGATTTTCGATTCCGACGAAAAGCTGATGGTTAATTGAATCATTCAGGGCAACCTAATGACGATGGAACACTAAAATTGTGTCGAGATTCAATACATCGTCCTCCAGCCGACTTGAATCCAAGGGGATATTGCTGTCTCGGGCTTCATATGATCCTTCTCCTGTGAGTAGATTCTCGAATCCGACGCTAAAATGATAGTTAATTGTAACGTTCAGCGCCTCCTAATGACGATAGAACACTCAAATTGCGTCGAGAGTCAATACATCGAACTCCAGCCGACTTGTCTACAAGGGGATATTGCTGCCTCGGGCTCTATGTGGTCCGTCTCCTGTGAGTCTAGATTTTCGAATCCGACTCGAAACTGATAGTTAACTCTAACGTTCAGGGCCTCCTAATGACGATGGAGCACTCAAATTGCGTCGCGATTCAATACATCGTCCTCCAGCGGACTGGTCTCCAAGGGGATATTGCTGCTTCGGGTACCTTATGGTCCGTGTCCAGTGAGTCTAGATTTTCGAATCTGACGAAAAACTGATAGTTAATTGTAACATTCAGGGACTCCTAGTTTCGATGGAACTCTCAAATTGCGTCGCGATCTAATACATCGTCCTCCAGCCGAGCTGTCACCAAGGGTCTATTGCTGCCTGGGGCACCTTATGATCGTTTTCCTGTGAGTCTAGATTTTCGAATCCGACGCAAAACTGATAGTTAATTGTAACGTTCAGGGCCTCCTAATTACGATGGAACACTCAAATTGCGTCGAGATTCTATACATTGGCATTCAGCCGATTTGTCTCCAAGGGTCTATTGCTGCCTCGGGCACCTTATGGTCGTTCCCCTGTGAGTCTAGATTTTAGAATCCGACGCAAAAATGATAGTTAGTCGTAACGTTCAGCGGCTCCTAATGACGATGGAACACTCAAAATGCGTCGCGATTCAATACATCGTCCTCCAACGGACTGGACTCCAAGGGGATATAGCTTCGGGCACCTTATGGTCCGTTTCCAGTGAGTCTAGATTTTTGATTCCGACGAAAAACTGATGGTTAATTGTATCATTCAGGGCCACCTAATGACGATGGAACACTCAAATTGCGACGAGATTCTATTCATCGGCCTCCATCCGACTTGTCTCCAAGGGGATATTGCTGCCTCGGGCACAATATGATCCTTCACCTGTGAGTCTAGATTTTCGAATCCGACGCAAAGCTAATAGTTAAGTATTGGCCTCCTAATGGCGATGGAACACTCAAATTGCGTCGAGATTCAATACATCGTCCTTCAGCCGACTTGTATCCAAGGGGATATTGCTGTCTCGGGGTTCATATGATCCTTCTCCTGTGAGTAGATTCTCGAATCCGACTCTAAAATGATAGTTAATTGTAACGTTCAGCGCCTCCAAATGAGGATGGAACACTCAAATTGCGTCGAGACTCAACACATCGTCCTCCAGGCGACTTGTCTCCAACGGTCTATTGCTGCCTCGGGCACCTTATGGTCGATCTCCTGTGAGTCTAGATTTTCGAATCCGACGCAGAACTGATAGTTAATTGTAACGTTCATGGCCTCCTAATGACGATGGAACACTCAAATTGCGTCGAGATTCTATACATCGGCCTCCAGCCGACTTGTCTCCAAGGGGATATTGCTGTCTCGGGCACAATGTGATCCTTCTCCTGTGAGTCTAGATTTTCGAATGCGACGCAAAACTGATAGTTAAGTTCAGGGCCTCCTAGTGACGATGGAACACTCAAATTGCGTCGAGATTCAATACATCGTCCTTCAGCCGACTTGTCTCCAAGTGTCTATTGCTGCCTCGGGCACCTTATGGTCGTTCTACTGTGAGTCTAGATTTTCTAATCCGACGCAAAACTGTTTGTTAATTGTAACGTTCAGCGCCTCCTAATGACGATGGAACACTCAAATTGCGTCGATATTCAATACATTGGCCTCCAGCCGACTTGTCTCCAAGGGCCTATTGCTGCCTCGGGCACCTTATGGTCGTTCTCCGGTGAGTCTAAGTTATCTAATCCGACGCAAAACTGATTGTTAATTGTAACGTTCAGCATCTCCTAATGACGATGGCACACCCAAATTGCGTCGAGATTGAATACATCGCCCTCCAGCCGACTTGTATCCAAGGGGATATTGCTGTCTCGGGCTTCATATGATCCATCTCCTGTGAGTAGATTTTCGAATCCGACGCAAAAATGATAGTTAATTGTAACGTTCAGGGCCTCCTAATGACGATGGAACACTCAAATTGCGTCGACATTCAATATATCGGCCTCCAGTCGACTTGTCTCCAAGGGTCTGTTGCTGCCTCGGGCACCTTACGGTCGTTCTCCTGTGAGTCTAGATTTTCGAATCCGACGCGAAACTGATAGTTAATTCTAACGTTCATGGCCTCCAAATGACTATGGAGCGCTCAAATTGCGTCGCGATTCAATACATCTTCTATAGCGGACTGGTCTCCAAGGGGATATTGCTGCTTCGGGTACCTTATGGTCCGTCTCCAGTGAGTCTAGATCTTCGAATCCGACGAAAAACTGATAGTTAATTGTAACATTCAGGGAATCCTAGTTGCGATGGAACTCACAAATTGCGTCGCGATCCAATACATCGTCCTCCAGCCGAATTGTCTCCAAGGGTCTATTGCTGCCTGGGGCACCTTATGATCGTTTTCCTGTGAGTCTAGATTTTCGAATCCGACGCAAAACTGATAGTTAATTGTTACGTTCAGGGCCTCCTAATGACGATGGAACACTCAAATTGCGTCGAGATTCAAAACATCGGCATTCAAGCTGATTTGTCTCCGAGGGTCTATTGCTGCCTCGGGGACCTTATGGTCGTTCCCCTATGAGTCTTGATTTTAGAATCCGACTCAAAAATGATTTTTAACATGTAATGTTCAGGCCCTCCTAATGACGATGGAACACTCAAATTGCGACGAGATTCTATACATCGTCCTCCAGCCGACTTGTATCCAAGGGGATATTGCTGTCTCGGGCTTCAAATGATCCTTCTCCTGTGAGTATATTTTCGAATCCGACGCTAAAATGATAATTAATTGTAACGTTCAGCGCCTCCTAAAGACGATGGACACTCAAATTGCGTCGAGATTCAATACCTCGGCCTCCAGCCGACTTGTCTCCAAGGGGATATTGCTGCCTCGGGCACCATATGGTCATTCTCCTGTGAGTGTAGATTTTCGAATCCGACGCAAAAATTATAGTTAATTGTTACGTTCAGCGCCTCCTAACGACGATGGAACACTCAAATTGCGTCGCGATTTAAAACATCGTCCTCCAGCGGACTGGTCTCCAAGGGGATATAGCTTCGGGCACCTTATGGTCCGTATCCAGTGAGTCTAGGTTTTCGATTCCGACGAAAAACTGATGGTTAATTGTATCATTCAGGACCACCTAATGACGATGGAACACTCAAATTGCGTCGAGATTCTATACATCGGCCTCCAGCCGACTCGTCTCCAAGGGGATATTGCTGTCTCGGGCACAATATGATCCTTCTCCTGTGAGTCTAGATTTCCGAATCCGACGCAAAACTGATAGTTAAGTTCAGGGCCTCCTAATGACGATGGAACACTCAAATTGCGCCGAGATTCAATACATCGGCATTCAGCAGATTTGTCTCCAAGGGTCTATTGCTGCCTCGGGCACCTTATGGTCGTTCCCCTGTGAGTCTAGATTTTAGAATCAGACGCAAAACTGATTTTTAATTGTAATGTTCAGGGGCTCCTAATGACGATGGAACACTCAAATTGCGTCGAGATTAAATACATCGGCATCTAGCCGACTTGTCTCCAAGGGTCTGTTGCTGCCTCGGGAACCTTACTGTCGTTCTCCTGTGAGTCTAGATTTTCGAATCCGACGCGAAACTGATAGTTAATTCTAACGTTCAGGGCCTCCTAATGAGGATGGAGCGCTCAAATTGCGTCGCGATTCAATACATCGTCATCCAGCGGACTTGTCTCGAAGGGGATATTGCTGCTTCGGGTTACCTTAGGGTCCGTCTCCAGTGAGTCTAGATTTTCGAATCCGACGAAAAACTGATAGTTAATTGTAACATTCAGGGACTCCTAGTTTCGATGGATTTCTCAAATTGCGTCGCGATCTAATACATCGTCCTCCAGCCGAGCTGTCTCCAAGGGTCAATTGCTGCCTCGGGCACCTTATGGTTGTTCCCCTGTGAGTCTAGATTTTAGAATCCGACGCAAAACTGATTTTTATTGTAACGTTCAGGGCCTCCTAATGACGATGGAACACTCAAATTGCGTCGAGATTCAATACATCGGCCTCCAGCCGACTTGTCTCCAAGGGGATATTACTGCCTCGGGCACCATATGGTCCGTCTCCAGTGAGTCTAGATTTTTGAATCCGACGCAAAAATGATAGTTAATCGTAACGTTCAGCGCCTCCTAATGACGATGGAACACTCAAAATGCGTCGCGATTCAATACATCGTCCTCCAACGGACTGGTCTCCAAGGGGATATAGCTTCGGGCACCTTATCGTCCGTCTCCAGTGAGTCTAGATTTTTGATTCCGACGAAAAACTGATGGTTAATTGTATCATTCAGGGCCACCTAATGACGATGGAACACTCAAATTGCGACGAGATTCTATACATCGGCCTCCAGCCGACTTCTCTCCAAGGGGATATTGCTGTCTCGGGCACAATATGATCCTTCACCTGTGAGTCTAGATTTTCGAATCCGACGCAAAACTGATAGTTAAGATCAGGGCCTCCTAATGTCGATGGAACACTCTAATTGCGTCGAGATTCAATACATCGTCCTTCAGCCGACTTGTCTCCAAGTGTCTATTGCCGCCTCGGGCACCTTATGGTCGTTCTCCTGTGGGTCTAGATTTTCTAATCCGACGCAAAACTGATAGTTCATTGTAACGTTCAGCGCCTCCTAATGACCATGGAACACTCAAATTGCGTCGATATTCAATACATTGGCCTGCAGCCGACTTGTCTCCAAGGGTCTATTGCTGCCTCGGGCACCTTACGGTCGTTCTCCGGTGAGTCTAATTTATCTAATCCGACGCAAAACTGATTGTTAATTGTAACGTTCAGCATCTCCTAATACCGATGGAACACCCAAATTGCGTCGAGATTGAATACATCGCCCTCCAGCCGACTTGTATCCAAGGGGATATTGCTGTCTCGGGCTTCATATGATCCTTCTCCTGTGAGTAGATTTTCGAATCCGACGCAAAAATGATAGTTAATTGTAACGTTCAGGGCCTCCTAATGACGATGGAACACTCAAATTGCGTCGACATTAATATATATCGGCCTCCAGCCGACTTGTCTCCTAGGGTCTGTTGCTGCCTCGGGCACCTTACGGTCGTTCTCCTGTGAGTCTAGATTTTCGAATCCGACGCGAAACTGATAGTTAATTCTAACGTTCATGGCCTCCAAATGACGATGGAGCGCTCAAATTGCGTCGCGATTCAATACATCGTCTATAGCGGACTGGTCTCCAAGGGGATATTGCTGCTTCGGGTACCTTATAGTCCGTCTCCAGTGAGTCTAGATCTTCGAATCCGACGAAAAACTGATAGTTAATTGTAACATTCAGGGACTCCTAGTTGCGATGGAACTCTCAAATTGCGTCACGATCCAATACATCGTCCTCCAGCCGAATTGTCTCCAAGGGTCTATTGCTGCCTGGGGCACCTTATGATCGTTTTCCTGTGAGTCTAGATTTTCGAATCCGACGCAAAACAGATAGTTAATTGTTACGTTCAGGGCCTCCTAATGACGATGGAACACTCAAATTGCGTCGAGATTCAATACATCGGCATTCAGCTGATTTGTCTCCAAGGGTCTATTGCTGCCTCGGGGACCTTATGGTCGTTCCCCTATGAGTCTAGATTTTAGAATCCGACTCAAAAATGATTTTTAACATGTAATGTTCAGGCCCTCCTAATGACGATGGAACACTCAAATTGCGTCGAGATTCTATACATCGGCCTCCAGCCGACTTGTCTCCAAGGGGATATTGCTGTCTCGGGCACAATATGATCCTTCTCCTGTGAGTCTAGATTTTCGAATCCGACGCAAAACTGTAGTTAAATTCAGGGCCTCCTAATGACGATGGAACACTCAAATTGCGTCGAGATTCAATACATCGGCATTCAGCCGATTTGTCTGCCTCGGGCACCTTATGGTCGTTCCCCTGTGAGTCTAGATTTTAGAATCCGACGCAAAACTGATTTTAATTGTAATGTTCAGGGCCTCCTAATGACGATGGAACACTTATTTGCGTGGAGATTCTATACATCGGCCTCCAGCCGACTTGTCTCCAAGGGGATATTGCTGTCTCGGGCTTCAAATGATCCTTCTCCTGTGAGTATATTTTCGAATCCGACGCTAAAATGATAATTAATTGTAACGTTCAGCGCCTCCTAAAGACGATGGAACACTCAAATTGCGTCGAGGTTCAATTCCTCGCCTCCAGCCGACTTGTCTCCAAGGGGATATTGCTGCCTCGGGCTCTATGTTGGCCGTCTCCTGTGAGTCTAGATTTTCGAATCCGACGCGAAACTGATAGTTAACTCTAACGTTCAGGGCTTCCTAATGACGATGAAGCACTCAAATTGCGTCGCGATTCAATACATCGTCCTCCAGCGGACTGGTCTCCAAGGGGATATTGCTGCTTCGGGTACCTTATGGTCCGTCTCCAGTGAGTCTAGATTTTCGAATCCGACGAAAAACTGATAGTTAATTGTAACATTCAGGAACTCCTAGTTTCGATGGATTTCTCAAATTGCGTCGCGATCTAATACATCGTCCTCCAGCCGAGCTACCTCCAAGGGTCTATTGCTGCCTCGGGCACCTTATGGTCGTTCCCCTGTGAGTCTAGATTTTAGAATCCGACGCAAAACTGATTTTTAATTGTAATGTTCAGGGCCTCCTAATGACGATGGAACACTCAAATTGCGTCGAGATTCAATACATCGGCCTCCAGCCGACTTGTCTCCAAGGGGATATTACTGCCTCGGGCACCATATGGTCTGTCTCCAGTGAGTCTAGATTTTTGAATCCGACGCAAAAATGATAGTTAATCGTAACGTTCAGCGCCTCCTAATGACGATGGAACACTCAAAATGCGTCGCGATTCAATACATCGTCCTCCAACGGACTGGTCTCCAAGGGGATATAGCTTCGGGCACCTTATGGTCCGTCTCCAGTGAGTCTAGAATTTTGATTCCGACGAAAAACTGATGGTTAATTGTATCATTCAGGGCCACCTAATGACGATGGAACACTCAAATTGCGACGAGATTCTATACATCGGCCTCCAGCTGACTTGTCTCCAAGGGGATATTGCTGTCTCAGGCACAATATGATCCTTCTCCTGTGAGTCTAGATTTTCGAATCCGACGCAAAACTGATAGTTAAGTTCAGGGCCTCCTAATGGCGATGTAACACTCAAATTGCGTCGAGATTCAATACATCGTCCTTCAGCCGACTTGTCTCCAACGGTCTATTGCTGCCTCGGGCACCTTATCGTCGTTCTCCTGTGAGTCTAGATTTTCTAATCCGACGCAATACTGATTGTTAATTGTAATTTTCAGGACCTCCTAACGACGATGGAGCACTCAAATTACGTCGGGATTCAATACATCGTCCTCCAGCCGACTTGTATTGAAGGGGATATTGCTGTCTCGGGATTCATATGATCCTTCTTCTGTGAGTACATTTTCGAATCCGACGCTAAAATGATAGTTAATTGTAACGTTCAGCGCCTCCTAAAGACGATGGAACACTCAAATTGCGTCGAGATTCAATACATCGAACTCCAGCCGACCTGTCTACAAGGGGATATTGCTGCCTCGGGCTCTATGTGGTCCGTCTCCTGTGAGTCTAGATTAACGAATCCGACGCTACAATGATAGTTATTTGTAACGTTCAGCGCCTCCTAATGACGATGGAACACTCAAATTGCGTCGAGAGTCAATACATCGAACTGCAGCCAACCTGTCTACAAGGGGATATTGCTGCCTCGGGCTCTATGTGGTCCGTCTCCTGTGAGTCTAGATTTTCGAATCCGACGCGAAACTGATAGTTAATTCTAACGTTCAGGGCCTCCTAATGACGATGTTGCACTCAAATTGCGTCGCGATACAATACATCGTCCTCTAGCGGACAGGTCTCCAAGGGGATATTGCTGCTTCGGGTACCTTATGGTCTGTCTCCAGTGAGTCTAGATTATCGAATCCGACGCAAAACTGATAGTTAATTGTAACGTTCAGGGCCTCCTAATGACGATGGAAGACACAAATTGCGTCGAGATTCAATACATCGGCATTCAGCCGATTTGTCTCCAAGCGTCTATTGCTGCCTCCTGCACCTTATGGTCGTCCCCTGTGAGTCTAGATTTTAGAATCCGACGCAAAACTGATTTTTAATTGTAATGTTCAGGGCCTCCTAATGACGATGGAACACTCAAATTGCGTCGAAATTCTATACATCGGCCTCCAGCCGACTTGTCTCCAAGGGGGTATTGCTGTCTCGGGCACAATATGATCCTTCTCCTGTGAGTCTAGATTTTCGAATCCGACGCAAAAATGATAGTTACGTTCAGGGCCTCCTAATGACGATGGCACACTCAAATTGCGTCGAGATTCAATACATCGTCCTTCAGCCGACTTGTCTCCAAGGGTCTATTGCTGCCTCGGGCACCTTATGGTCGTTCTCCTGTGAGTCTAGATTTTCTAATCCGACGCATAACTGATTGTTAATTGTAAAGTTCAGGACATCCTAATGACGATGGAACACTCAAATTGCGTCGGGATTAAATACATCATACTCCAGCCGACTTGTATCCAAGGGGATATTGCTGTCTCGGGCTTCATATGATCCCTCTCCTGTGAGTATATTTTCGAATCCGACGCTAAAATGATAGTTAATTGTAACGTTCAGCGCCTCCTAAAGACGATGGAACACTCAAATTGCGTCGAGATTCAATACATCGGCCTGCAGCCGACTTGTCTCCAAGGGGATATTGCTGCCTCGGGCACCATGTGTTCCGACTCCTGTGAGTCTAGATTTTCGAATCCGACGCACTAATGATAGTTAATTGTAACGTTCAGCGCCTCCTAATGACGATGAAACACTTAAATTGCGTCGAGAGTCAATACATCGAACTCCAGCCGACTTGTCTACAAGGGGATATTGCTGCCTCGGGCTCTATGTGGTCCGTCTCCTGAGAGTCTAGATTTTCGAATCCGACGCGAAACTGATAGTTAATTCTAACGTTCAGGGCCTCCTAATGACGATGGAGCACTCAAATTGCGTCGCGATTCAATACATCGTCCTCCAGCGGAATGGTCTCCAAGGGCACATTGCTGCTTCGGGTACCTTATGGTCCGTCTCCAGTGAGTCTAGATTTTCGAATCCGACGAAAAACTGATAGTTAATTGTAACATTCAGGGACTCCTAGTTACGATGGAACTCTCAAATTGCGTCGCGATCCAATACATCGTCCTCCAGCCGACCTGTCTCCAAGGGTCTATTGCTGCCTGGGGCACCTTATGATCGTTTTCCTGTGAGTCTAGATTTTCGAATCCGACGCAAAACTGAAAGTTAATTGTAACGTTCAGGGCCTCCTAATGACGATGGAACACTCAAATTGCAACGAGATTCTATACATCGGCATTCAGCCGATTTGTCTCCAAGGGTCTATTGCTGCCTCGGGCACCTTATAGTCGTTCCCCTGTGAGTTTAGATTTTAGAATCCGACGCAAAACTGATTTTTTATTGTAATGTTCAGGTCCCCCAAATGACGATGGACCACTCAAATTGCGTCGAGATTCAATACATCGGCCTCCAGCCGACTTGTCTCCAAGGGGATATTGCTACCTCGGGCACCATATAGTCCGTCTCCAGTGAGTCTAGATTTTCGAAACCGACGCAAAAATGATAGTTAATTGTAACATTCAACGCCTCCTAATGACGATGGAACACTCAAATTGCGTCGAGACTCAATACATCGTCCTCCAGCCGACTTGTCTCCAACGGTCTATTGCTGACTCGGGCACCTTATGGTCGTTCTCCTGTGAGTCTAGATTTTCGAATCCGACGCAAAACTGATAGTTAATTGTAACATTCAGGAACTCCTAGTTACGATGGAACTCTCAAATTGCGTCGCGATCCAATACATCGTCCTCCAGCCGACTTGTATCCAAGGGTATATTGCTGCCTGGGGCACCTTATGATAGTTTTCCTGTGAGTCTAGAGTTTCGAATCCGACGCAAAACTGATAGTTAATTGTAACGTTCAGGGCCTCCTAACGACGATGGAACACTCAAATTGCGTCGAGATTCAATACATCGGCATTCAGCCGATTTGTCTCCAAGGGAATATTGCTGCCTCGGGCACCATGTGTTCCGACTCCTGTGAGTCTAGATTTTCGAATCCGACGCACAAATGATAGTTAATTGTAACGTTCAGCGCCTCCTAATGACGATGGAACACTCAAATTGCGTCGTGAGTCAATACATCGAACTCCAGCCGACTTGTCTACAAGGGGATATTGCTGCCTCGGGCTCGATGTGGTCCGTCTCCTGTGAGTCTATATTTTCGATTCCGACGCGAAACTGATAGTTAATTCTAACGTTCAGGGCCTCCTAATGAGGATGGAGCGCTCAAATTGCGTCGCGATTCAATACACCGTCAACCAGCGGACTGATCTAGAAGGGAATATTGCTGCTTCGGGTGCCTTAGGGTCCGTCTCCAGTGACTCTAGGTTTTCGAATCCGACGAAAAACTGATAGTTAATTGTAACATTCAGGGACTCCTAGTTACGATGGAACTCTCAAATTGCGTCGCGATCCAATACATCGTCCTCCAGCCGACCTGTATCCAAGGGTATATTGCTGCCTGGGGCACCTTATGATCGTTTTCCTGTGAGTCTAGAGTTTCGAATCCGACGCAAAACTGATAGTTAATTGTAACGTTCAGGGCCTCCTAATGACGATGGAACACTCAAATTGCGTCGAGATTCAATACATCGGCATTCAGCCGATTTGTCTCCAAGGGTCTATTGCTGCCTCGGGTACCTTATGCTCGTTCCCCTGTGAGTCTAGATTTTAGAATGCGACGCAAAACTGATTTTTAATTGTAATGTTCAGGGCCTCCTAATGACGATGGAACACTCAAATTGCGTCGGGATTCAATATATCGTCCTCCAGCCGACTTGTATTTAAGGGGATATTGCTGTCTCGGGCTTCATATGATCCTTCTCCTGTGAGTACATTTTCGAATCCGACGCTAAAATGATAGTTATTTGTAACGTTCAGCGCCTCCTAATGACGATGGAACACTCAAATTGCGTCGAGAGTCAATACATCGAACTCCAGCCGACTTGTCTACAAGGGGATATTGCTGCCTCGGGCTCTATGTGGTCCGTCTCCTATGAGTCTAGATTTTCGAATCCGACGCGAAACTGATAGTTAATTGTAACGTTTAGGGCCTCCTAATGACGATGGAACTCACAAATTGCGTTGAGATTCAATACATCGACCTTCAGCCGATTTGTCTATAAGGGTCTATTGCTGCCTCGGACACCTTATGGTCGTTCCCCTATGAGTCTAGATTTTAGAATCCGACTGAAAACTGATTTTTAATTGTAATGTTAAGGGCCTCCTAATGACGATGGAACACTCAAATTGCGTCGAGATTATATACATCGGCCTCCAGCCGACTTGTCTCCAAGGGGATATTGCTGTCTCGGGCACAATATGATACTTCTCCTGGGAGTCTAGATTTTCGAATCCGACGCAAAACTGTTTGTTAATTGTAACGATAAGGACCTCCTAATGACGATGGAACACTCAAATTGCGTCGGGATTCAATACATCGTTTTCCAGCCGACTTGTATCCAATGGGATATTGCTGTCTTGGGCTTCATATGATCCTCCTCCTGCGAGTATATTTTCGAATCCGACGCGAAAATGATAGTTAATTGTAACGTTCAGCGCCTCCTAAAGACGATGGAACACTCAAATTGCGTGGAGAGTCAATACATCGAACTCCAGCCGACTAGTCTATAAGGGGATATTGCTGCCTCGGGCTCTATGTGGTCCGTCTCCAGTGAGTCTTGATTTTCGAATCCGACGCAAAACTGATAGTTAATTGTAACGTACAGGGCCTCCTAATTACGATGGAACACTCAAATTGCGTCGACATTCTATACATTGGCATTCAGCCGATTTGCCTCCAAGGGTCTATTGCTGCCTCGGGCACCTGATGGTCGTCCCCCTGTGAGTCTAGATTTTAGAATCCGACGCAAAACTGATTTTTAATTGTTATGTTCGGGGCCTCCTAATGACGATGGAACACTCAAATTGCGTCGAGATTCAATACATCGGCTTCCAGCCGACTTGTCTCCAAGGGGATATTACTGCCTCGGGCACCATATGGTCCGTCTCCAGTGACTCAGGATATTTGAATCCGACGCAAAAATGATAGTTAATTATAACGTTCAGCCCCTCCTAAAGACGATGGAACACTCAAATTGCGTCGCGATTCAATACATCGTCCTCGAACGGACTGGTCTCCAAGGGGATATAGCTTCGGGCACCTTATGGTCCGTCTCCAGTGAGTCTAGATTTTCGATTCCAACGAAAAACTGATGGTTAATTGTATCATTCAGGGCCACCTGATGACGATGGAACACTCAAATTGCGACGAGATTCTATACATCGGCCTCCAGCCGACTTGTCTCCAAGGGGATATTGCTGTCTCGGGCACAATATGATCCTTTTCCTGTGAGTCTAGATTTTCGAATCCGACGCAAAACTGATAGTTCAGTTCAGGACCTCCTAATGACGATGGAACACTCAAATTGCGTCGAGATTCAATACATCGTCCTTCAGCCGACTTGTCTCCAAGGGTCTATTGCTGCCTCGGGCACCTTATGGTCGTTCTCCTGTGGGTCTAGATTTTCTAATCCGACGCAAACCTGATAGTTCATTGTAACGTTCAGCGCCTCCTAATGACAATGGAACACTCTAATTGCGTCGATATTTAATACATTGGCCTCCAGCCGACTTGTCTGCAAGGCGATATTGCTGCGTCGGGCACCATATGGTCCGTCTCCTGAGAGTCTAGATTTTCGAATCCGACGCAAAAACGATAGTTAATTGTAACGTTCAGCGCCTCCTAATGGCGATGGAACACTCAAATTGCGTCGCGATTCAATACATCGTTCTCCAGCGGACTGGTCTCCAAGGGGATATAGCTTCGGGCACCTTATGGTCCGTCTCCAGTGAGTCTAGATTTTCGATTCCGACAAAAAACTGATATTTAATTGTATTATTCAGGGCCTCCTAATGACGATGGAACACTCAAATTGCGTCGAGATTCAATACATCGTCCTTCAGCCGACTTGTCTCCAAAGGTCTATTGCTGCCTCGGGCACATTATGGTCGTTCTCCTGTGAGTCTAGATTTCTAATCCGACGCAAAACTGATAGTTAATTGTAACGTTCAGGGCCTCCTAATGACGATAGAGTACTCAAATTGCGTCGCGATTCAATACATCGTCCTCCAGCGGACTGGTCTCCAAGGGCATATTGCTGCCTTCCGGTACCTTATGGTCCGTCTCCAGTGAGTCTAGATTTTCGAATCCGACGAAAAACTGATAGTTAATTGTAACATTCAGGGACTCGTAGATACGATGGAAGTCTCAAATTGCGTCGCGATCCAATATATCGTCCTTCAGCCGACCTGTCTCCAAGGGTCTATTGCTGCCTGGGGTACCTTATGATCGTTTTCCTGTGAGTCTAGATTTTCGAATCCGACGCAAAACTGATAGTTAAATGTAACGTTCAGGGCCTCCTAATGACGATGGAACACTCAAATTGCGTCGAGACTCAATACATCGGCATTCAGCAATTTGTCTCCAAGGGCTATTGCTGCCTCGGGCACCTTATGGTCGTTCCCCTGTGAGTCTACATTTTAGAATCCGACGCAAAACTGATTTTTAATTGTAATGTTCAGGGCCTCCTAATGACGATGGAACACTCAAATTGCGTCGAGATTCTATACATCGGCCTCCAGCCGACTTGTCTCCATGGGGATATTGCTGTCTCGGGCACAATATGTTCCTTCTCCTGTGAGTCTAGATTTTCGAATCCGATGCAAAACTGATAGTTAAGTTCAGGGCCTCCTAATGACGATGGAACACTCAAATTGCGTCGAGATACAATACATCGTCCTTCAGCCGACTTGTCTCCAAGGGTCTATTGCTGCCTCGGGCAACTTATGGTCGTTCTCCTGTGAGTCTAGATTTTCTAATCCGACGCAAACCTGACAGTTAATTGTAACGTTCAGGACCTTCTAATGACGATGGAGCACTCAAATTGCTTCGCGATTCAATACATCGTCCTCCAGCCGACTTGTATCCAAGGGGATATTGCTGTCTCGGGCTTCATATGATCTTTCTCCTGTGAGTATATTCTCGAATCCGACGCTAAAATGATTGTTAATTGTAACGTTCAGCGCCTCCTAAAGACGATGGAACACTCAAATTGCGTCGGGATTCGATACATCGGCCTCCAGCCGACTTGTCTCCAAGGGCATATTGCTGGCTCAGCTCTATGTGGTCCGTCTCCTGTGAGTCTAGATTATCGGATCCGACGCGAAACTGATAGTTAATTGTATCGTTCAGGGCCTCCTAATGACGTTGGAACACTCAAATTTCGTCGAGATTCAATACATCGTCATTCAACCGACTTGCCTCCAAGGGTCTTTTGCTGCCTCGGGCACCTTGTAGTCGATCTCCTGTGAGTCCAGATTTTCGAATCCGACGCAAAACAGATAGTTAATTGTAACGTTCAGGGCCTCCTAATGACGATGGGACACACAAATTGCGTCGAGATTCAAAACATCGGCCTCGAGCCGAATTGTCTCCAAGGGTCAATTGCTGCCTCGGGCATCTTATGGTCGTTCTCCGGTGAGTCTAGGTTATCTAATCCGACGCAAAACTGATTGTTAATTGTAACGTTCAGGATCTCCTAATGACGATGGTACACTCAAATTACGTCGAGATTCAGTACATCGTCCTCCAGCCGACTTCTATTCAAGGGGATATTGCTGGCTCGGGCTTCATATGATCCTTCTCCTGTGAGTAGATTTTCGAATCCGACGCTAAAATGATAGTTAATTGTAACGTTCAGCGCCTCCTAATGACGATGGAACACTCAAATTGCGGCGCGATTCAATACATCGTCCTCCAGCGGACTGGTCTCCAAAGGGATATTGCTGCTTCGGGTACCTCATGGTCCGTCTCCAGTGAGGCTAGATCTTCGAATCCGACGTAAAACTGATAGTTAATTGTAACATTCAGAGACTCCTAGTTCAGATGGAACTTTCAAATTGCGTCGCGATCCAATACATCGTCCTCCAGCCGACCTGCCTCCAAGGGTCTATTGCTGCCTGGGGCACCTTATGATCGTTTTCCTGTGTGTCTAGATTTTCGAATCCGACGCAAAACTGATAGTTAATTGTAACGCTCAGGGCCTCCTAATGATGATGGAACACTCAAATTGCGTCGAGATTCTATACATCGGCATTCAGCCGATTTGTCTCCAAGGGTCTATTGCTGCCTCAGGCACCTTATGGTCGTTCCCCTGTGAGTCTAGATTTTAGAATCCGACGCAAAACTGATTTTTAATTGTAATGTTCAGGGCCTCCTAATGACAATGGAACACTCAAATAGCGTCGAGATTCAATACATCGGCCTCCAGCCGACTTGTCTCCAAGGGTCTGTTGCTGCCTCGGGCACCTTACGGTCGTTCTCCTGTGAGTCTAGATTTTCGAATCCGACGCGAAACTGATAGTTTATTCTAACGTTCAGGGCCTCCTAATGACGATGGAGCACTCAAATTGCGTCGCGATTCTATACATCGTCCTCCAGCGGACTGGTCTCCAAGGGGTATTGCTGCTTCGGGTACCTTATAGTCCGTCTCCAGTGAGTCTAGATTTTCGAATCCGACGAAAAACTGATAGTTAATTGTAACTTTCAGGGACTCCTAGATATGATGGAACTCTCAAATTGCGTCGCGATCCAATACATCGTCCTCCAGCCGACCTGTCTCCAAGGGTCTATAGCTGCCTGGGGCACCTTATGATCGTTTTCCTGTGAGTCTAGATTTTCGAATCCGACGCAAAACTGATAGTTAGTTGTAACGTTCAGGGCCTCCTAATAACAATGGAACACTAAAATTGCGTCGAGAGTCAATACATCGAACTGCAGCCGACTTGTCTGAAGGGGATATTGCTGCCTCTGGCTCTATGTGGTCCGTCTCCTGTGAGTCTTGATTTTCGACTCCGACGCGAAACTGAGAGTTAATTCTAACGTTCAGGGCCACCTAATGACGATGGAGCACTCAAATTGCGTCGCGTATCAATACATCGTCCTCCAGCGGACTGGTCTGCAAGGGGATATTGCTGCTTCGGGTACCTTATGGTCCGTCTCCGGTGAGTATAGATTTTTGAATCCGACGAAAAACTGATAGTTAATTGTAACATTTAGGGACTCTTAGATACGATGGAACTCTCAAATTGCGTCGCGATCCAATACATCGTCTTCCAGCCTACTTGTCTCCATGCGTCTATTGCTGCCTCGGGCACCTTATGGTCGTTCTCTTGTGAGTCTAGATTTTCGAATCCGACGCAAAAATGATAGTTAATTGTAACGTTCAGGGCCTCCTAATGACGATGGAGCACTCATATTGGGTCGCGATTCAATACATCGTCCTCCAGCGGACTGGTCTCCAAGGGGATATTGCTCCTTATGGTCCGTCTCCGGTGAGTCTAGATTTTCGAATCCGACAAAAAACTGATAGTTAATTGTAACATTCAGGGACTCCTAGTTATGATGGAACTCTCAAATTGCGTCGCGATCCAATACATCGTCCTCCAGCCGACCTGTCTCCAAGGGTCAATTGCTGCCTGGGGCACCTTATGATCGTTTTCCTGTGAGTCTACAATTTTGAATCCGACGCAAAACTGATTGTTAATTGTAACGTTCAGGGCCTCCTAATGACGATGGAACACTCAAATTGCGTCGAGATTCAATACATCGGCCTCTAGCCGACTTGTCTGCAAGGGTCTGTTGCTGCCTCGGGCACCTTACGGTCGTTCTACTGTGAGTCTAGATTTTCGAATCCGACGCGAAACTGATAGTTAATTCTAACGTTCAGGGCTTCCTAATGACGATGGAACACTCAAATTGCGTCGAGACTCATTACATCGTCCTCCAGCCGACTTGTCTCCAAGGGTACCTTATGGTCGTTCTCCTGTGAGTCTAGATTTTCGAAGCCGACGCAAAAATTAAAGTTAATTGTAACGATCAGGGCCTCCTAATGACGATGGAACACTCAAATTGCGTCGAGATTCAATACATCGGCCTCCTGCCGACTTGTCCCCAGGGATATTGCTGCCTCGGGCACCATATTGTCCGTCTCCTGTGAGTCTAAATTTTCGAATCCGACGCAAAAATGATAGTTAATTGTAACGTTCAGGGCCTCCTAATGACGTTGGAACACTCAAATTGCGTCGAGATTCAATACATCGGCCTCCAGCCGACTTGTCTCCAAGGGTACCTTATGGTCGTTCTCCAGTGAGTCTAGATTTTCGAAGCCGACGCAAAAATTAAAGTTAATTGTAACGATCAGGGCCTCCTAATGACGATGGAACACTCAAATTGCGTCGAGATTCAATACATCGGCCTCCTGCCGACTTGTCCCCAGGGATATTGCTGCCTCGGGCACCATATTGTCCGTCTCCTGTGAGTCTAAATTTTCGAATCCGACGCGTAACTGATAGTTAATTCTAACGTTCAGGGCTTCCTAATGACGATGGAACACTCAAATTGCGTCGAGATTCAATACATCGGCCTCCAGCCGACTTGTCTCCAAGGGTACCTTATGGTCGTTCTCCAGTGAGTCTAGATTTTCGAATCCGACGCAAAAATGATAGTTAATTGTAACGATCAGGGCCTCCTAATGACGATGGAACACTCAAATTGCGTCGAGATTCAATACATCGGCCTCCTGCCCACTTGTCCCCAGGGATATTGCTGCCTCGGGCACCATATTGTCCGTCTCCTGTGAGTCTAAATTTTCGAATCCGACGCAAAAATGATAGTTAATTGTAACGTTCAGGGCCTCCTAATGACGTTGGAACACTCAAATTGCGTCGAGATTCAATACATCGGCCTCCAGCCGACTTGTCTCCAAGGGTCAATTGCTGCCTGGGGCACCTTATGATCGTTTTCCTTTGAGTCTAGAATTTCGAATCCGACGCAAAACTGATTGTTAATTGTAACGTTCAGGGCCTCCTAATGACGATGGAACACTCAAATTGCGTCGAGATTCAATACATCGGCATTCAGCCGATTTGTCTCCAAGGGTCTATTGCTGCCTCTGGCACCTTATGGTCGCTCCCCTGTGAGTCTACATTTTAGAATCCGACGTAAAACTGATATTTAGTTGTAATGTTCAGGGCCTCCTAATGACGATGGGACACTCAAATTGCGTCGAGAGTCAATACATCGAACTCCAGCCGACTTGTCTAAATGGGATATTGCTGCCTCGGGCTCTATGTGGTCCGTCTCCTGTGAGTCTAGATTTTCAACTCCGACGCGAAACTGATAGTTAATTCTAACGTTCAGGGCCTCCTAATGACGATGGAACACTCAAATTGCGTCGAGACTCAATACGTCGTCCTCCAGCCGACTTGTCTCCAAGGGTACCTTATGGTCGTTCTCCTGTGAGTCTAGATTTTCGAATCCGACGCAATAATGTTAGTTAATTGTAACGATCAGGGCCTCCTAATGACGATGGAACACTCAAATTGCGTCGAGATTCAAAACATCGGCCTCCAGCCAACTTGTCTCCAAGGGGATATTGCTGCCTCGGGCACCATATGGTCCGTCTCCCGTGAGTCTAAATTTTCGAATCCGACGCAAAAGTGATAGTTAATTGTAGCGTTCACGGCCTCCTAATGACGATGGAACACTCAAATTGCGTCGAGATTCAATACATCGGCCTCCAGCCGACTTGTCTCCAAGGGTCTGTTGCTGCCTCGGACACCTTACGGTCGTTCTCCTCTGAGTCTAGATTTTCGAATCTGACGCGAAACTGATAGTTAATTCTAACGTTCAGGGCCTCCTAATGACGATGGAGCATTAAAATTGCGACGCGATTCTATACAACGTCCTCCAGCGGACTGGTCTCCAAGGGGTATTGCTGCTTCGGGTACCTTATAGTCCGTCTCCAGTGAGTCGAGATTTTCGAATCCGACGAAAAACTGATAGTTAATTGTAACATTCAGGGACTCCTAGTTATGATGGATCTCTCAAATTGCGTCTCGATCCAATACATCGTCATCCAGCCGACCTGTCTTCAAGGGGCTATTGCTGCCTGGGGCACCTTATGATCGTTTTCCCGTGAGTCTAGATTTTCGAATCCGACGAAAAACAGATAGTTAATTGTAACATTCAGGGACTCCTAGTTACGATGGAACTCTCAAATTGCGTCGCGATCCAATACATCATCCTCCAGCCTACTTGTCTCCAAGGGTCTATTGCTGCCTCGGGCACCTTATGGTCGTTCTCCTGTGAGTCTAGATTTTCGAATCCGACGCAAAAATGATAGTTAATTGTAACGTTCAGGGCCTCCTAATGACGATGGAACACTCAAATTGCGTCGAGATTCAATACATCGGTCTCCAGCCGACTTGTCTCCAAGGGTCTGTTGCTGCCTCGGGCACCTTACGGTCGTTCTCCTGTGAGTCTAGATTTCCGAATCCGACGCGAAACTGATAGTTAATTCTGACGTTGAGGGCCTCCTAATGACGATGGAGCACTCATATTGGGTCGCGATTCAATACATCGTCCTCCAGCGGACTGGTCTCCAAGGGGATATTGCTGTTTATGGTCCGTCTCCAGTGAGTCTAGATTTTCGAATCCGACGAAAAACTGATAGTTAATTGTAACATTCAGGGACTCCTAGTTACGATGGAACTCTCAAATTGCGTCGCGATCCAATACATCGACCTCCAGCCGACCTGTCTCCAAGGGTCTATTGTTGCCTGGGGCACCTTATGATCGTTTTCCTGTGAGTCTAGATTTTCGAATCCGACGCTAAACTGATAGTTAATTGTAACTTTCATGGCCTCCTAATGACGATGGAACATTCAAATTGAGTCGCGATTCAATACATCGTCCTCCAGCGGACTGGTCTCCAAGGGGTATTGCTGCTTCGGGTACCTAATAGTCCGTCTCCAGTGAGTCTAGATTTTCGAATCCGACGAAAAACTGATAGTTAATTGTAACATTCAGGGACTCCTAGTTATGATGGAACTCTCAAATTGCGTCGCGATCCAATACATCGTCCACCAGCCGACCTGTCTCCAAGGGTCAATTGCTGCCTGGGGCACCTTATGATCGTTCTCCTGTGAGTCTAGAATTTCGAATCCGACGCAAAACTGATTGTTAATTGTAACGTTCACGGCCTCCTAATGACGATGGAACACTCAAATTGCGTCGAGATTCAATACATCGGCATTCAGCCGATTTGTCTCCAAGGGTCTATTGCTGCCTCTGGCGCCTTATGGTCGCTCCCCTGTGAGTCTACATTTTAGAATCCGACGTAAACCTGATTTTTAATTGTATAGTTCAGGGCCTCCTAATGACGATGGAACACTCAAATTGCGTCGAGATTCAATACATCGGCCTCCAGCCGACTTGTCTCCAAGGGGCTATTGCTGCCTCGGGCACCATATGGTCCGTCTCCTGTGAGTCTAGATTTTCGAATCCGACGCAAAAATGATAGTTAATTGTAACGTTCAGCGCCTCCTAATGACGATGGAAAACTCAAATTGCGTCGCGATTTAATACATCGTCCTCCAGCGGACTGGTCTCCTAGGGGATATAGCTCCGGGCACCTTATGGTCCGTCTCCAGTGAGTCTAGATTTTCGATTCCGACGAAAAACTGATGGTTAATTGTATCATTCAGGGCCACCTAATGACGATGGAACACTCAAATTGCGTCGAGATTCTATACATCGTCCTTCAGCCGACTTGTCTCCATGGGTCTATTGCTGCCTCGGGCACCTTATGGTCGTTCTCCTGTGATTCTAGATTTTCGAATCCGACGCAAGAATGGTAGTTAATTGTAACGTTCAGCGCCCCTAATGACGATGGAAGACTCAAATTGCGTCGAGATTCAATATATTGGCCTCCAGCCGACATGTCTCCAAGGGGATATTGCTGCCTCGGGCACCATATGGTCCGTCTCCTGTGAGTCTAGATTTTCGAATCCGACGCAAAAATGATAGTTAATTGTAACGTTCAACGCCTCCTAATGACGATGGAACACTGAAATTGCGTCGGGATTCAATACATCGTCCTCCAGCCGACTTGTATCCAATGGGATATTGCTGTCTTGGGCTTCATATGATCCTCCTCCTGCGAGTATATTTTCGAATCCGACGCGAAAATGATAGTTAATTGTAACGTTCAGCGCCTCCTAAGACGATGGAACACTCAAATTGCGTGGAGAGTCAATACATCGAACTCCAGCCGACTAGTCTACAAGGGGATATTGCTGCCTCGGGCTCTATGTGGTCCGTCTCCAGTGAGTCTCGATTTTCGAATCCGACGCAAAACTGATAGTTAATTGTAACGTACAGGGCCTCCTAATTACGATGGAACACTCAAATTGCGTCGAGATTCTATACATTGGCATTCAGCCGATTTGCCTCCAAGGGTCTATTGCTGCCTCGGGCACCTTATGGTCGTCCCCCTGTGAGTCTAGATTTTAGAATCCGACGCAAAACTGATTTTTAATTGTTATGTTCAGGGCCTCCTAATGACGATGGAACACTCAAATTGCGTCGAGATTCAATACATCGGCTTCCAGCCGACTTGTCTCCAAGGGGATATTACTGCCTCGGGCACCATATGGTCCGTCTCCAGTGAGTCTAGATATTTGAATCCGACGCAAAAATGATAGTTAATTATAACGTTCAGCGCCTCCTAAAGACGGTGGAACACTCAAATGGCGTCGCGATTCAATACATCGTCCTCCAACGGACTGGTCTCCAAGGGGATATAGCTTCGGGCACCTTATTGTCCGTCTCCAGTGAGTCTAGATTTTCGATTCCAACGAAAAACTGATGGTTAATTGTATCATTCAGGGCCACCTGATGACGGTGGAACAGTCAAATTGCGACGAGATTCTATACATCGGCCTCCAGCCGACTTGTCTCCAAGGGGATATTGCTGTCTCGGGCACAATATGATCCTTTTCCTGTGAGTCTAGATTTTCGAATCCGACGCAAAACTGATAGTTAAGTTCAGGACCTACTAATGACGATGGAACACTCAAATTGCGTCGAGATTCAATACATCGTCCTTCAGCCGACTTGTCACCAAGGGTCTATTGCTCCCTCGGGCACCTTATGGTCGTTCTCCTGTGGGTCTAGATTTTCTAATCCGACGCAAACCTGATAGTTCATTGTAACGTTCAGCGCATCCTAATGACAATGGAACACTCTAATTGCGTCGATATTCAATACATTGGCCTCCAGCCGACTTGTCTGCAAGGGGATATTGCTGCGTCGGGCACCATATGGTCCGTCTCCTGAGAGTCTAGATTTTCGAATCTGACGCAAGAATGATAGTTAATTGTAACGTTCAGCGCCTCCTAATGGCGATGGAACACTCAAATTGCGTCGCGATTCAATACATCGTTCTCCAGCGGACTGGTCTCCAAGGGGATATAGCTTCGGGCACCTTATGGTCCGTCTCCAGTGAGTCTAGATTTTCGAATCCGACGAAAAACTGATAGTTAATTGTAACATTCAGGGACTCCTAGTTACGATGGAACTCAAAAATTGCGTCGCGATCCAATATATCGTCCTCCAGCCGACCTGTTTCCAAGGGTCTATTGCTGCCTGGGGCACCTTATGATCGTTTTCCTGTGAGTCTAGATTTTCGAATCCGACGCTAAACTGATAGTTAATTGTAACTTTCAGGGCCTCCTAATGACGATGGAACATTCAAATTGAGTCGCGATTCAATACATCGTCCTCCAGCGGACTGGTCTCCAAGGGGTATTGCTGCTTCGGGTACCTAATAGTCCGTCTCCAGTGAGTCTAGATTTTCGAATCCGACGAAAAACTGATAGTTAATTGTAAAATTCAGGGACTCCTAGTTATGATGGAACTCTCAAATTGCGTCGCGATCCAATACATCGTCCACCAGCCGACCTGTCTCCAAGGGTCAATTGCTGCCTGGGGCACCTTATGATAGTTCTCCTGTGAGTCTAGAATTTCGAATCCGACGCAAAACTGATTGTTAATTGTAACGTTCGCGGCCTCCTAATGACGATGGAACACTCAAATTGCGTCGAGATTCAATACATCGGCATTCAGCCGATTTGTCTCCAAGGGTCTATTGCTGCCTCTGGCGCCTTATGGTCGCTCCCCTGTGAGTCTACATTTTAGAATCCGACGTAAAACTGATTTTTAATTGTAATGTTCAGGGCCTCCTAATGACGATGGAACACTCAAATTGCGTCGAGATTCAATATATTGGCCTCCAGCCGACATGTCTCCAAGGGGATATTGCTGCCTCGGGCACCATATGGTCCGTCTCCTGTGAGTCTAGATTTTCGAATCCGACGCAAAAATGATAGTTAATTGTAACGTTCAACGCCTCCTCATGACGATGGAACACTCAAATTGCGTCGAGATTCTATACATTGGCATTCAGCCGATTTGCCTCCAAGGGTCTATTGCTGCCTCGGGCACCTTATGGTCGTCCCCCTGTGAGTCTAGATTTTAGAATCCGACGCAAAACTGATTTTTAATTGTTATGTTCAGGGCCTCCTAATGACGATGGAACACTCAAATTGCGTCGAGATTCAATACATCGGCTTTCAGCCGACTTGTCTCCAAGGGGATATTACTGCCTCGGGCACCATATGGCCCGTCTCCTGAGAGTCTAGATTTTCGAATCCGACGCAAAACTGATAGTTAAGTTCAGGACCGCCTAATGACGATGGAACACTCAAATTGCGTCGAGATTCAATACATCGTCCTTCAGCCGACTTGTCTCCAAGGGGATATTGCTGTCTCGGGCACAATATGATCCTTTTCCTGTGAGTCTAGGTTTTCGAATCCGACGCAAAACTGATAGTTAAGTTCAGGACCGCCTAATGACGATGGAACACTCAAATTGCGTCGAGATTCAATACATCGTCCTTCAGCCGACTTGTCTCCAAGGGTCTATTGCTGCCTCGGGCACCTTATGGTCGTTCTCCTGTGGGTCTAGATTTTCTAATCCGACGCAAACCTGATAGTTCATTGTAACGTTCAGCGCCTCGTAATGACAATGGAACACTCTAATTGCGTCGATATTCAATACATTGGCCTCCAGCCGACTTGTCTGCAAGGAGATATTGCTGCGTCGGGCACCATATGGTCCGTCTCCTGAGAGTCTAGATTTTCGAATCCGACGCAAAAATGATAGTTAATTGTAACGTTCAGCGCCTCCTAATGACGATGGAACACTCAAACTGCGTCGAGATTCGATACATCGTCCTTCAGCCGACTTGTCATCAAGGGTCTATGGCTGCCTCGGGCACTTTATGGTCGTTCTCCTGTGAGTCTAGATTTTCTAATCCGACGCAAAACTGATAGTTAATTGTAACGTTCAGCGCCTCCTAATGACGATGGAACACTCAAATTGCGTCGATATTCAATACATCGTCCGCCAGCGGACTTGTCTCCAAGGGGATATTGCTGCCGCAGCTCTATGTGGTCCGTCTCCTGTGAGTCTAGATTATCGGATCCGACGCGAACTGATAGTTAATTGTATCGTTCAGGGCCTCCTAATGACGTTGGAACACTCAAATTTCGTCGAGATTCAATACATCGTCATTCAACCGACTTGCCTCCAAGGGTCAATTGCTGCCTCGGGCATCTTATGGTCGTTCTCCGGTGAGTCTAGATTATCTAATCCGACGCAAAACTGATTGTTAATTGTAACGTTCAGGATCTCCTAATGACGATGGTACACTCAAATTACGTCGAGATTCAGTACATCGTCCTCCAGCCGACTTGTATTCAAGGGGATATTGCTGTCTCGGGCTTCATATGATCCTTCTCCTGTGAGTAGATTTTCGAATCCGACGCTAAAATGATAGTTAATTGTAACGTTCAGCGCCTCCTAATGACGATGGAACCCTCAAATTGCGTCGAGATTCAATACATCGGCCTCCAGCCGACTTGTCTCCAAGGGTCTGTTGCTGCCTCGGGCACCTTACGGTCGTTCTCCTGTGAGTCTAGATTTTCGAATCCGACGCGAAACTGATAGTTGATTCTAACGTTCAGGGCCTCCTAATGACGATGGAGCACTCAAATTGCGTCGCGATTCTATACATCGTCCTCCAGCGGACTGGTCTCCAAGGGGTATTGCTGCTTCGGGTACCTTATAGTCCGTCTCCAGTGAGTCTAGATTTTCGAATCCGACGAAAAACTGATAGTTAATTGTAACTTTCAGGGACTCCTAGTTATGATGGAACTCTCAAATTGCGTCGCGATCCAATACATCGTCCTCCAGCCGACCTGTCTCCAAGGGTCTATTGCTGCCTGGGGCACCTTATGATCGTTTTCCTGTGGGTCTAGATTTTTGAATCCGACGCAAAACTGATAGTTAGTTGTAACGTTCAGGGCCTCCTAATGACAATGGAACACTCAAATTGCGTCGAGAGTCAATACATCGAACTCCAGCCGACTTGTCTGAAGGGGATATTGCTGCCTCTGGCTCTATGTGGTCCGTCTCCTGTGAGTCTTGATTTTCGACTCCGACGCGAAACTGATAGTTAATTCTAACGTTCAGGGCCTCCTAATGACGATGGAGCACTCAAATTGCGTCGCGTATCAATACATCGTCCTCCAGCGGACTGGTCTGCAAGGGGATATTGCTGCTTCGGGTAACTTATGGTCCGTCTCCGGTGAGTCTAGATTTTTGAATCCGACGAAAAACTGATAGTTAATTGTAACATTCAGGGACTCCTAGTTATGATGGAACTCTCAAATTGCGTCGCGATCCAATACATTGTCCTCCAGCCGACCTGTCTCCAAGGGTCAATTCCTGCCTGGGGCACCTTATGATCGTTTTCCTGTGAGTCTACAATTTTGAATCCGACGCAAAACTGATTGTTAATTGTAACGTTCAGGGCCTCCTAATGACGATGGAACACTCAAATTTCGTCGAGATTCAATACATCGGCCTCTAGCCGACTTGTCTCCAAGGGTCTGTTGCTGCCTCGGGCACCTTACGGTCGTTCTCCTGTGAGTCTAGATTTTCGAATCCGACGCGAAACTGATAGTTAATTCTAACGTTCAGGGCTTCCTAATGACGATGGAACACTCAAATTGCGTCGAGACTCATTACATCGTCCTCCAGCCGACTTGTCTCCAAGGGTACCTTATGGTCGTTCTCCTGTGAGTCTAGATTTTCGAAGCCGACGCAAAAATTAAAGTTAATTGTAACGATCAGGGCCTCCTAATGACGATGTAACACTCAAATTGCGTCTAGATTCAATACATCGGCCTCCAGCCGACTTGTCTCCAAGGGTACCTTATGGTCGTTCTCCAGTGAGTCTAGATTTTCGAATCCGACGCAAAAATGATAGTTAATTGTAACGATCAGGGCCTCCTAATGACGATGGAACACTCAAATTGCGTCGAGATTCAATACATCGGCCTCCTGCCGACTTGTCCCCAAGGGATATTGCTGCCTCGGGCACCATATTGTCCGTCTCCTGTGAGTCTAAATTTTCGAATCCGACGCAAAAATGATAGTTAATTGTAACGTTCAGGGCCTCCTAATGACGATGGAACACTCAAATTGCGTCGAGATTCAATACATCGGCCTCCAGCCGACTTGTCTCCAAGGGTCTGTAGCTGCCTCGGGCACCTTACGGTCGTTCTCCTGTGAGCCTAGATTATCGAATCCGACGCGAAACTGATAGTTAATTCTAACTTTCAGGGCCTCCTAATGACGATGGAACACTCAATTTGCGTCGAGATTCAATACATCGGCATTCAGCCGATTTGTCTCCAAGGGTCTATTGCTGCCTCGGGCAAATTATGGTCGCTCCCCTGTGAGTCTACATTTTAGAATCCGACGTAAAACTAATTTTTAGTTGTAATGTTCAGGGCCTCCTAATGACGATGGGACACTCAAATTGCGTCGAGAGTCAATACATCGAACTCCAGCCGACTTGTCTAAATGGGATATTGCTGCCTCGGGCTCTATGTGGTCCGTCTCCTGTGAGTCTAGATTTTCGACTCCGACGCGAAACTGATAGTTAATTCTAACGTTCATGGCCTCCTAATGACGATGGAACACTCAAATTGCGTCGAGACTCAGTACGTTGTCCTCCAGCCGACTTGTCTCCAAGGGTACCTTATGGTCGTTCTCCTGTGAGTCTAGATTTTCGAATCCGACGCAATAATGATAGTTAATTGTAACGATCAGGGCCTCCTAATGACGATGGAACACTCAAATTGCGTCGAGATTCAAAACATCGGCCTCCAGCCAACTTGTCTCCAAGGGGATATTGCTGCCTCGGGCACCATATGGTCCTTCTCCCGTGAGTCTAAATTTTCGAATCCGACGCAAAATTGATAGTTAATTGTAGCGTTCAGGGCCTCCTAATGACGATGGAACACTCAAATTGCGTCGAGATTCAATACATCGGCCTCCAGCCGACTTGTCTCCAAGGGTCTGTTGCTGCCTTGGATACCTTACGGTCGTTCTCCTCTGAGTCTAGATTTTCGAATCTGACGCGAAACTGATAGTTAATTCTAACGTTCAGGGCCTCCTAATGACGATGGAGCATTAAAATTGCGTCGCGATTCTATACAACGTCCTCCAGCGGACTGGTCTCCAAGGGGTATTGCTGCTTCGGGTACCTTATAGTCCGTCTCCAGTGAGTCGAGATTTTCGAATCCGACGAAAAACTGATAGTTAATTGTAACATTCAGGGACTCCTAGTTACGATGGAACTCTCAAATTGCGTCGCGATCCAATACATCGACCTCCAGCCGACCTGTCTCCAAGGGTCTATTGTTGCCTGGGGCACCTTATGATCGTTTTCCTGTGAGTCTAGATTTTCGAATCTGACGCTAAACTGATAGTTCATTGTAACTTTCAGGGCCTCCTAATGACGATGGAACATTCAAATTGAGTCGCGATTCAATACATCGTCCTCCAGCGGACTGGTCTCCAAGGGGTATTGCTGCTTTGGGTACCTAATAGTCCGTCTCCAGATAGTCTAGATTTTCGAATCCGACGAAAAACTGATAGTTAATTGTAACATTCAGGGACTCCTAGTTATGATGGAACTCTCAAATTGCGTCGCGATCCAATACATTGTCCTCCAGCCGACCTGTCTCCAAGGGTCAATTCCTGCCTGGGGCACCTTATGATCGTTTTCCTGTGAGTCTACAATTTTGAATCCGACGCAAAACTGATTATTAATTGTAACGTTCAGGGCCTCCTAATGACGATGGAACACTCAAATTGCGTCGAGATTCAATACATCGGCCTCTAGCCGACTTGTCTCCAAGGGTCTGTTGCTGCCTCGGGCACCTTACGGTCGTTCTCCTGTGAGTCTAGATTTTCGAATCCGACGCGAAACTGATAGTTAATTCTAACGTTCAGGGCTTCCTAATGACGATGGAACACTCAAATTGCGTCGAGACTCATTACATCGTCCTCCAGCCGACTTGTCTCCAAGGGTACCTTATGGTCGTTCTCCTGTGAGTCTAGATATTCGAAGCCGACGCAAAAATTAAAGTTAATTGTAACGATCAGGGCCTCCTAATGACGATGTAACACTCAAATTGCGTCTAGATTCAATACATCGGCCTCCAGCCGACTTGTCTCCAAGGGTACCTTATGGTCGTTCTCCAGTGAGTCTAGATTTTCGAATCCGACGCAAAAATGATAGTTAATTGTAACGATCAGGGCCTCCTAATGACGATGGAACACTCAAATTGCGTCGAGATTCAATACATCGGCCTCCTGCCGACTTGTCCCCAAGGGATATTGCTGCCTCGGGCACCATATTGTCCGTCTCCTGTGAGTCTGAATTTTCGAATCCGACGCAAAAATGATAGTTAATTGTAACGTTCAGGGCCTCCTAATGACGATGGAACACTCAAATTGCGTCGAGATTCAATACATCGGCCTCCAGCCGACTTGTCTCCAAGGGTCTGTAGCTGCCTCGGGCACCTTACGGTCGTTCTCCTGTGAGCCTAGATTATCGAATCCGACGCGAATCTGATAGTTAATTCTAACGTTCAGGGCCTCCAAATGACGATGGAGCACTCAAATTGCGTCGGGATTCAATACATCGTCCTCCAGCGGATTGGTCTCCAAGGGGTATTGCTGCTTCGGGTACCTTATAGTCCGTCTCCAGTGAGTCTAGATTTTCGAATCCGACGAAAAACTGATAGTTAATTGTAACATTCAGGGACTCCCAGTTATGATGGAACTCTCAAATTGCGTTGCGATCCAATACTTCGTCCTCCAGCCGACCTGTCTCCAAGGGTCAATTGCTGAATGGGGCACCTTATGATCGTTTTCCTGTGAGTCTAGAATTTTGAATCCGACGCAAAACTGATTGTTAATTGCAACGTTCAGGGCCTCCTAATGACGATGGAACACTCAAATTGCGTCGAGATTCAATACATCGGCATTCAGCCGATTTGTCTCCAATGGTCTATTGCTGCCTCGGGCACCTTATGGTCGCTCCCCTGTGAGTCTACATTTTAGAATCCGACGTAAAACTGATTTTTAGTTGTAATGTTCAGGGTCTCCTAATGACGATGGGACACTCAAATTGCGTCGAGAGTCAATACATCGAACTCCAGCCGACTTGTCTAAATGGGATATTGCTGCCTCGGGCTCTATGTGGTCCGTCTCCTGTGAGTCTAGATTTTCGACTCCGACGCGAAACTGATAGTTAATTCTAACGTTCATGGCCTCCTAATGACGATGGAACACTCAAATTGCGTCGAGACTCAATACGTCGTCCTCCAGCCGACTTGTCTCCAAGGGTACCTTATGGTCGTTCTCCTGTGAGTCTAGATTTTCGAATCCGACGCAATAATGATAGTTAATTGTAACGATCAGGGCCTCCTAATGACGATGGAACACTCAAATTGCGTCGAGATTCAAAACATCGGCCTCCAGCCAACTTGTCTCCAAGGGGATATTGCTGCCTCGGGCACCATATGGTCCTTCTCCCGTGAGTCTAAATTTTCGAATCCGACGCAAAAGTGATAGTTAATTGTAGCGTTCAGGGCCTCCTAATGACGATGGAACACTCAAATTGCGTCGAGATTCAATACATCGGCCTCCAGCCGACTTGTCTCCAAGGGTCTGTTGCTGCCTTGGACACCTTACGGTCGTTCTCCTCTGAGTCTAGATTTTCGAATCTGACGCGAAACTGATAGTTAATTCTAACGTTCAGGGCCTCCTAATGACGATGGAGCATTAAAATTGCGTCGCGATTCTATACAACGTCCTCCAGCGGACTGGTCTCCAAGGGGTATTGCTGCTTCGGGTACCTTATAGTCCGTCTCCAGTGAGTCGAGATTTTCGAATCCGACGAAAAACTGATAGTTAATTGTAACATTCAGGGACTCCTAGTTATGATGGATCTCTCAAATTGCGTCTCGATCCAATACATCGTCCTCCAGCCGACCTGTCTTCAAGGGGCTATTGCTGCCTAGGGCACCTTATGATCGTTTTCCCGTGAGTCTAGATTTTCGAATCCGACGAAAAACAGATAGTTAATTGTAACATTCAGGGACTCCTAGTTACGATGGAACTCTCAAATTGCGTCGCGATCCAATACATCATCCTCCAGCCTACATGTCTCCAAGGGTCTATTGCTGCCTCGGGCACCTTATGGTCGTTCTCCTGTGAGTCTAGATTTTCGAATCCGACGCAAAAATGATAGTTAATTGTAACGTTCAGGGCCTCCTAATGACGATGGAACACTCAAATTGCGTCGAGATACAATACATCGGTCTCCAGCCGACTTGTCTCCCAGGGTCTGTTGCTGCCTCGGGCACCTTACGGTCGTTCTCCTGAGAGTCTAGATTTCCGAATCCGACGCGAAAGTGATAGTTAATTCTGACGTTGAGGGCCTCCTAATGACGATGGAGCACTCATATTGGGCCGCGATTCAATACATCGTCCTCCAGCGGACTGGTCTCCAAGGGGATATTGGTGTTTATGGTCCGTCTCCGGTGAGTCTAGATTTTCGAATCCGACGAAAAACTGATAATTAATTCTAACATTCAGGGACTCCTAGTTACGATGGAACTCTCAAATTGCGTCGCGATCCAATACATCGTCCTCCAGCCGACCTGTCTCCAAGGGTCAATTGCTGCCTGGGGCACCTTATGATCGTTCTCCTGTGAGTCTAGAATATCGAATCCGACGCAAAACTGATTGTTAATTGTAACGTTCACGGCCTCCTAATGACGATGGAACACTCAAATTGCGTCGAGATTCAGTACATCGGCCTCCAGCCGACTTGTCTCCAAGGATCTGTAGCTGCCTCGGGCACCTTACGCTCGTTCTCCTGTGAGTCTAGATTTTCGAATCCGCCGCGAAACTGATAGTTTATTCTAACGTTCAGGGCCTCCTAATGACGATGGAGCACTCAAATTGCGTGGCGATTCTATACATCGTCCTAGAGCGGACTGGTCTCCAAGGGGTATTGCTGCTTCGGGTACCTTATAGTCCGTCTCCAGTGAGTCTAGATTTTCGAATCCGACGAAAAACTGATAGTTAATTGTAACATTCAGGGACTCTTAGTTATGATGGAAATCTCAAATTGCGTCGCGATCCAATACATCGTCCACCAGCCGACCTGTCTCCAAGGGTCTATTGCTGCCTGGGGCACCTTATGATCGTTTTCCTGTGAGTCTAAATTTTCGAATCCGACGCAAACCTGATAGTTAATTGTAACGTTCAGGGCCTTCTAATGACAATGGAACACTCAAATTGCGTCGAGATTCAATACATCGGCATTCAGCCGATTTGTCTCCAAGGGTCTATTGCTGCCGCGGGCACCTTATGGTCGTTCCCCTGTGAGTCTAGATTTTAGAATCCGACGCAAAAATGATTTTTAATTGCAATGTTCAGGGCGTCCTAATGACGATGGAACACTCAAATTGCGTCGAGAGTCAATACATCGAAATCCAGCCGACTTGTCTAAAGGGGATATTGCTGCCTCGGGCTCAATGTGGTCCGTCTCCTGTGAGTCTAGATTTTCGAATCCGACGCGAAACTGATAGTTAATTCTAACGTTCAGGGCCTCCTAATGACGATGGAGCACTCAAATTGCGTCGCGTATCAATACATCGTCCTCCAGCGGACTGGTCTGCAAGGGGATATTGCTGCCTCGGGCACCATATGGTCCGTCTCCTGTGAGTCTAGATTTTCGAATCCGGGCCAAAAATGATAGTTAATTGTTACGTTCAGCGCCTCCTAATGACGATGGAACACTCAAATTGCGTCGCGATTCAATACATCGTCCTCCAGCGGACTGGTCCCCTAGGGGATATAGCTTCGGGCACCTTATGGTCCGTCTCCAGTGAGTCTAGATTTTCAATTCCGACGAAAAACTGATGTTTAATTGTATCATTCAGGACCACCTAATGACGATGGAACACTCAAATTGCGTCGAGATTCTATACATCGTCCTTCAGCCAACTTGTCTCCATGGGTCTATTGCTGCCTCGGGCACCTTATGGTCGTTCTCCTGTGAGTCTAGATTTTCGAATCCGACGCAAGAATGATAGTTGATTGTAACGTTCAGCGCCCCTAATGACGATGGAACACTCAAATCGCGTCGAGATTCAATATATTGGCCTCCAGCCGACATGTCTCCAAGGGGATATTGCTGCCTCGGGCACCATATGGTCCGTTTCCTGTGAGTCTAGATTTTCGAATCCGACGCAAAAATGATAGTTAATTGTAACGTTCAGTGCCTCCTAATGACGATGGAACACTGAAATTGCGTCGAGATTCAATACATCGTCCTTCAGCCGACTTGTCTCCAAAGGGTCTATTGCTGCCTCGGGCACGTAATGGTCGTTCTCCTGTGAGTCTAGATTTTCTAATCCGACGCAAAACTGATTATTAATTGTAATGTTCAGCGCCTCCTAAAGACGATGGAACACTCAAGTTGCGTCGAGTTTCAATACATCGTCCTCCAGCCGACTTGTATCCAAGGGTATATTGCTGCCTGGGGCACCTTATGATCGTTTTCCTGTGAGTCTAGAGTTTCGAATCCGACGCAAAACTGATAGTTAATTGTAACGTTCAGGGCCTCCTAATGACGATGGAACACTCAAATTGCGTTGAGATTCAATACATCGGCATTCAGCCGATATGTCTCCAAGGGTCTATTGCTGCCTCGGGTACCCTATGGTCGTTCCCCTGTGAGTCTAGATTTTAGAATGCGACGAAAAACTGATTTTTAATTGTAATGTTCAGGGCCTCCTAATGACGATGGAACACTCAAATTGCGTCGTGATTCAATACATCGTCCTCCAGCCGACTTCTATGGAAGGGGATATTGCTGTCTCGGGCTTCATATGATCCTTCTCCTGTGAGTACATATTCGAATCCGACGCTAAAATGATAGTTATTTGTAACGTTCAGCGCCTCCTAATGACGATGGAACACTCAAATTGCGTCGAGAGTCAATACATCGGCCTCCAGCCGACTTGTCTCCAAGGGGATATTGCTGCCTCGGGCACCATATAGTCCGTCTCCAGTGAGTCTACATTTTCGAAACCGACGCAAAAATGATAGTTAATTGTAACGTTCAGCGCCTCCTAATGACGATGGAACACTCAAATTGCGTCGCGATTCAATACATCGTCCACCAGCGGACTGATCTCCAAGGGGATATAGCTTCGGTCACCTTATGGTCCGTCTCCAGTGAGTCTAGGTTTTCGATTCCGACGAAAAACTGATGGTTAATTGTATCATTCATGGCCACCTAATGACGATGGAACACTCAAATTGCGTCGAGAGTCAATACATCGAACTCCAGCCGACTTGTCTACAAGGGAATATTGCCGCCTCGGGCTCTATGTGGTCCGTCTCCTATGAGTCTAGATTTTCGAATCCGACGCGAAACTGATAGTTAATTGTAACGTTTAGGGCCTCCTAATGACGATGGAACACTCAAATTGCGTTGAGATTCAATACATCGGCCTTCAGCCGATTTGTCTCCAAGGGTCTATTGCTGCCTCGGACACCTTATGGTCGTTCCCCTATGAGTCTAGATTTTAGAATCCGACTCAAAACTGATTTTTAATTGTAATGTTCAGGGCCTCCTAATGACGATGGAACACTGAAATTGCGTCGAGATTATATACATCGGCCTCCAGCCGACTTGTCTCCAAAGGGAAATTGCTGTCTCGGGCACAATATGATCCTTCTCCTGTGAGTCTAGATTTTCGAATCCGACGCAAAACTGTTTGTTAATTGTAGCGATAAGGCCCTCCTAATGACGATGGAACACTCAAATTGCGTCGGGATTCAATACATCGTCCTCCAGCCGACTTGTATCCAATGGGATATTGCTGTCTTGGGCTTCATATGATCCTCCTCCTGTGAGTATATTTTAGAATCCGACGCTAAAATGATAGTTAATTGTAACGTTCAGCGCCTCCTAAAGACGATGGAACACTCAAATTGCGTGGAGAGTCAATACATCGAACTCCAGCCGACTAGTCTACAAGGGGATATTGCTGCCTCGGGCTCTATGTGGTCCGTCTCCAGTGAGTCTAGATTTTCGAATCCGACGCAAAACTGATAGTTAATTGTAACGTACAGGGCCTCCTAATTACGATGGAACACTCAAATTGCGTCGAGATTCTATACAATGGCATTCAGCCGATTTGCCTTCAAGGGTGTATTGCTGCCTTGGGCACCTTATGGTCGTCCCCCTGTGAGTCTAGATTTTAGAATCCGACGCAAAACTGATTTTTAATTGTTATGTTCAGGGCCTCCTAATGACGATTGAACACTCTAATTGCGTCGATATTCAATACATTGGCCTCCAGCCGACTTGTCTGCAAGGGGATATTGCTGCGTCGGGCACCATATGGTCCGTCTCCTGAGAGTCTAGATTTTCGAATCCGACGCAAAAATGATAGTTAATTGTAACGTTCAGCGCCTCCTAATGGCGATGGAACACTCAAATTGCGTCGCGATTCAATACATCGTTCTCCAGCGGACTGGTCTCCAAGGGGATATAGCTTCGGGCACCTTATGGTCCGTCTCCAGTGAGTCTAGATTTTCGATTCCTACAAAAAAGCTGATAGTTAATTGTATCATTAAGGGCAACCTAATGACGATGGAACACTCAATTTGCGTCGAGATTATATACATCGGCCTTCAGCCGACTTGTCTCCAAGGGGATATTGCTGTCTCGGGCACAATATGATCCTTCTCCTGTGAGTCTAGATTTTCGAATCCGACGCAAAACTGATAGTTAAGTTCAGGGCCTCCTAATGACGATGGAACTCTCAAATTGCGTCGAGATTCAGTACATCGTCCTCCAGCCGACTTGTATTCAAGGGGAAATTGCTGTCTCGGGCTTCATATGATCCTTCTCCTGTGAGTAGATTTTCGAATCCGACGCTAAAATGATAGTTAATTGTAACGTTCAGCGCCTCCTAATGACGATGGAACACTCAAATTGCGGCGCGATTCAATACATCGTCCTCCAGCGGACTGGTCTCCAAAGGGATATTGCTGCTTCGGGTACCTTATGGTCCGTCTCCAGCGAGGCTAGATCTTCGAATCCGACGTAAAACTGATAGTTAATTGTAACATTCAGGGACTCATAGTTAAGATGGAACTCTCAAATTGCGTCGCGATCCAATACATCGTCCTCCAGCCGACCTGTCTCCAAGGGTCTATTGCTGCCTGGGGCACCTTATGATCGTTTTCCTGTGTGTCTAGATTTTCGAATCCGACGCAAAACTGATAGCTAATTGTAACGCTCAGGGCCTCCTAATGACGATGGAACACTCAAATTGCGTCGAGATTCTATACATCGGCATTCAGCCTATTTGTCTCCAAGGGTCTATTGCTGCCTCAGGCACCTTATGGTCGTTATCCTGTGAGTCTAGATTTTAGAATCCGACGCAAAACTGATTTTTAATTGTAATGTTCAGGGCCTCCTAATGACCATGGAACACTCAAATAGCGTCGCGATTCGATACAACGCCCTCCAGTGGACTGGTCTCCAAGGAAATACAGCTTCGGGAACCTTATGGTCCGTCTCCAGTGAGTCTAGATTTTCGATTCCGACGAAAAACTGATGGCTAATTGTATAATTCCGGGCCACCTAATGACGATGGAACACTCAAATTGCGTCGGGAGTCAATACATCGAACTCCAGCCGACTTGTCTACAAGGGAATATTGCTGCCCCGGGCTCTATGTGGTCCGTCTCCTGTGAGTCTAGATTTTCGAATCCGACGCAAAACTGATAGTTAATTGTAACGTTCAGGGCCTCCTAATGACGATGGAACACTCAAATTGCGTCGAGACTCAATATATCGTCCTCCAGCCGACTTGTCTCCAAGGGTACCTTATGGTCGTTCTCCTGTGAGTCTAGATTTTCGAATCCGACGCAAAAATGGTAGTTAATTGTAACGATCAGTGCCTCCTAATGACGATGGAACACTCAAATTGCGTCGAGATTCAATACATCGGCCTCCAGCCGACTTGTCTCCAAAGGGGATATTGCTGCCTCGGGCACCATATGGTCCGTCTCCTGTGAGTCAAAATTTTCGAATCCGACGCAAAAATGATAGTTAATTGTAACGTTCAGGGCCTCCTAATGATGATGGAACACTCAAATTGCGTCGAGATTCAATACATCGGCCTCCAGCCGACTTGTCTCCAAGGGTCTGTTGCTGCCTCGGGCACCTTACGGTCGTTCTCCTGTGAGTCTAGATTTTCGAATCCGACGCGAAACTGATAGTTTATTCTAACGTTCAGGGCCTCCTAATGACGATGGAACACTCAAATTGCGTCGAGATTCAATACATCGTCCTCCAGCCGACCTGTCTCCAAGGGTCAATTGCTGCCTGGGGCAACTTATGATCGTTTTCCTGTGAGTCTACAATTTTGAATCCGACGCAAAACTGATTGTTAATTGTAACGTTCAGGGCCTCCTAATGACGATGGAACACTCAAATTGCGTCGAGATTCAATACATCGGCAATCAGCCGATTTGTCTCCAAGGGTCTATTGCTGCCTCGGGCACCTTATGGTCGCTCCCCTGTGAGTCTACATTTTAGAATCCGACGTAAAACTGATCTTTAATTGTAATGTTTAGGGCCTCCTAATGACGATGGAACACTCAAGTTGCGTCGAGATTCAATACATCGGCCTCCAGCCGACTTGTCTCCAAGGGGATATTGCTGCCTCGGGCACCATATGGTCCGTCTCCTGTGAGTCTAGATTTTCGAATCCGACGCAAAAATGATAGTTAATTGTAACGTTCAGCGCCTCCTAATGACGATGGAACACTCAAATTGCGTCGCGATTCAATACATCGTCCTCCAGCGGACTGGTCTCCAAGGGGATATAGCTCCGGGCACCTCATGGTCCGTCTCCAGTGAGTCTAGATTTTCGATCCCGACGAAAAACTGATGGTTAATTGTATCATTCAGGGCCACCTAATGACGATGGAACACTCAAATTGCGTCGAGATTCTACACATCGTCATTCAGCCGACTTGTCCCCATGGGTCTATTGCTGCCTCGGGCACCTAATGGTCGCTCCCCTGTGAGTCTACATTTTAGAATCCGACGTAAAACTGATTTTTAATTGTAATGTTCAGGGTCTCCTAATGACGATGGAACACTCAAATTGCGTCGAGAGTCAATACATCGAACTCCAGCCGACTTGTCTGAAGGGGATATTGCTGCCTCGGGCTCTATGTGGTCCGTCTCCTGTGAGTCTAGATTTTCGACTCCGACGCGAAACTGATACTTAATTCTAACGTTCAGGGCTTCCTAATGACGATGGAACACTCAAATTGCGTCGAGACTCATTACATCGTCCTCCAGCCGACTTGTCTCCAAGGGTACCTTATGGTCGTTTTCCTGTGAGTCTAGATTTTCGAAGCCGACGCAAAAATGATAGTTAATTGTAACGATCAGGACTTCCAAATGACGATGTAACACTCAAATTGCGTCGAGTTTCAATACATCGGCCTCCAGCCGACTTGTCTCCAAGGGTACCTTATGGTCGTTCTCCTGTGAGTCTAGATTTTCGAATCCGACGCAAAAATGATAGTTAATTGTAACGATCAGGGCCTCCTAATGACGATGGAACACTCAAATTGCGTCGAGATTCAATACATCGGCCTCCAGCCGACTTGTCTCCAAGGGTCTGTAGCTGCCTCGGGCACCTTACGGTCGTTCTCCTGTGAGTCTAGATTATCGAATCCGACGCGAAACTGATAGTTAATTCTAACGTTCAGGGCCTCCAAATGACGAAGGAGCACTCAAATTGCGTCGGGATTCAATACATCGTCCTCCAGCGGACTGGTCTCCAAGGGGTATTGCTGCTTCGGGTACCTTATAGTCCGTCTCCAGTGAGTCTAGATTTTCGAATCCGACGAAAAACTGATAGTTAATTGTAACATTCAGGGACTCCCAGTTATGATGGGACTCTCAAATTGCGTTGCGATCCAATACTTCGTCCTCCAGCCGACCTGTCTCCAAGGGTCAATTGCTGCCTGGGGCACCTTATGATCATTTTCCTGTGAGGCTAGAATTTCGAATCCGACGCAAAACTGATTGTTAATTGTAACGTTCAGGGCCTCCTAATGACGATAGAACACTCAAATTGCTCCGAGATTCAATACATCGGCATTCAGCCGATTTGTCTCCAAGGGTATATTGCTGCCTCGGGCACCTTATGGTCGCTCCCCTGTGAGTCTACATTTTAGAATCCGACGTAAAACTGATTTTTAGTTGTAATGTTCAGGGCCTCCTAATGACTATGGGACACTCAAATTGCGTCGAGAGTCAATACATCGAACTCCAGCCGACTTGTCTAAAGGGGATATTGCTGCCTCGGGCTCTATGTGGTCCGTCTCCTGTGAGTCTAGATTTTCGACTCCGACGCGAAACTGATAGTTAATTCTAACGTCAGGGCCTCCTAATGACGATGGAACACTCAAATTGCGTCGAGACTCAATACGTCGTCCTCCAGCCGACTTGTCTCCAAGGGTACCTTATGATCGTTCTCCTGTGAGTCTAGATTTTCGAATCCGACGCAATAATGATAGTTAAATGTAACGATCAGGGCCTCCTAATGACGATGGAACACCCAAATTGCGTCGAGATTCAAAACATCGGCCTCCAGCCAACTTGTCTCCAAGGGGATATTGCTGCCTCGGGCACCATATGGTCCGTCTCCTGTGAGTCTAAATTTTCGAATCCGACGCAAAAATGATAGTTAATTGTAGCGTTCAGGGCCTCCTAATGACGATGGAACATTGAAATTGCGTCGAGATTCAATACATCGGCCTCCAGCCGACTTGTCTCCAAGGGTCTGTTGCTGCCTCGGACACCTTACGGTCGTTCTCCTGTGAGTCTAGATTTTCGAATCTGACGCGAAACTGATAGTTAATTCTAACGTTCAGGGCCTCCTAATGACGATGGAGCATTAATATTGCGTCGCGATTCTATACAACGTCCTCCAGCGGACTGGTCTCCAAGGGGTATTGCTGCTTCGGGTACCTTATAGTCCGTCTCCAGTGAGTCTAGATTTTCGAATCCGACGAAAAACTGATAGTTAATTGTAACATTCAGGGACTCCTAGTTATGATGGATCTCTCAAATTGCGTCGCGATCCAATACATCGTCCTCCAGCCGACCTGTCTTCAAGGGTCTATTGCTGCCTGGGGCACCTTATGATCGTTTTCCTGTGAGTCTAGATTTTCGAATCCAACGAAAAACAGATAGTTAATTGTAACATTCAGGGACTCCTAGTTACGATGGAACTCTCAAATTGCGTCGCGATCCAATACATCATCCTCCAGCCTACTTGTCTCCAAGGGTCTATTGCTGCCTCGGGCACCTTATGGTCGTTCTCCTGTGAGTCTAGATTTTCGAATCCGACGCAAAAATGATAGTTAATTGTAACGTTCAGGGCCTCCTAATGACGATGGAAGACTCAAATTGCGTCGAGATTCAATACATCGGTATCCAGCCGACTTGTCTCCAAGGGTCTGTTGCTGCCTCGGGCACCTTACGGTCGTTCTCCTGTGAGTCTAGATTTCCGAATCCGACGCGAAACTGATAGTTAATTCTGGCGTTGAGGGCCTCCTAATGACGATGGATCACTCATATTGGGTCGCGATTCAATACATCGTCCTCCAGCGGACTGGTCTCCAAGGGGATATTGCTGTTTATGGTCCGTCTCCGGTGAGTCTAGATTTTCGAATCCGACGAAAAACAGATAGTTAATTGTAACATTCAGGGACTCCTAGTTACGATGGAACTCTCAAATTGCGTCGCGATCCAATACATCGTCCTCCAGCCGACCTGTCTCCAAGGGTCTATTGTTGCCTGGGGCACCTTATGATCGTTTTCCTGTGAGTCTAGATTTTCGAATCCGACGCTAAACAGATAGTTAATTGTAACGTTCAGGGCCTCCTAATGACGATGTAACACTCAAATTGAGTCGCGATTCAATACATCGTCCTCCAGCGGACTGGTCTCCAAGGGGTCTTGCTGCTTCGGGTACCTAATAGTCCGTCTCAAGTGAGTCTAGATTTTCTAATCCGACGAAAAACTGATAGTTAATTGTAACATTCAGGGACTCCTAGTTATGATGGAACTCTCAAATTGCGTCGCGATCCAATACATCGTCCTCCAGCCGACCTGTCGCCAAGGGTCAATTGCTGCCTGGGGCACCTTATGATCGTTCTCCTGTGAGTCTAGAATTTCGAATCCGACGCAAAACTGATTGTTAATTGTAACGTTCACGGCCACCTAATGACGATGGAACACTCAAATTGGGTCGAGATTCAATACATCGGCATTCAGCCGATTTGTCTCCAAGGGTCTATTGCTGCCTCGTCCGCCTTATGGTCGCTCCCCTGTGAGTCTACATTTTAGAATCCGACGTAAAACTAATTTTTAATTGTAATGTTCAGGGCCTCCTAATGACGATGGAACACTCAAATTGCGTCGAGATTCAATACATCGGCCTCCAGCAGACTTGTCTCCAAGGGGATATTGCTGCCTTGGGCACCATATGGTCCGTCTCCTGTGAGTCTAGATTTTCGAATCCGACGCAAAAATGATAGATAATTGTTACGTTCAGCGCCTCCTAATGACGATGGACCACTCAAATTGCGTCGCGATTCAATACATCGTCCTCCAGCGGACTGGTCCCCTAGGGGATATAGCTTCGGGCACCATATGGACCGTCTCCAGTGAGTCTAGATTTTCCATTCCGACGAAAAACTGATGGTTAATTGTATCATTCAGGGCCACCTAATGACGATGGAACACTCAAATTGCGTCGAGATTCTATACATCGTCCTTCAGCCGACTTGTCTCCATGGGTCTATTGCTGCCTCGGGCACCTTATGGTCGTTCTCCTGTGAGTCTAGATTTTCGAATCCGACGCAAGAATGATAGTTGATTGTAACGTTCAGCGCCCCTAATGACGATGGAACACTCAAATTGCGTCGAGATTCAATATATTGGCCTCCAGCCGACATGTCTCCAAGGGGATATTGCTGCCTCGGGCACTATATGGTCCGTTTCCTGTGAGTCTAGATTTTCGAATCCGACGCAAAAATGATAGTTAATTGTAACGTTCAGCGCCTCCTAATGACGATGGAACACTCAAATTGCGTCGCGATTCAATACATCGTCCTCCAGCGGACTGGTCTCCAAGGGGATATAGCTCCGGGCACCTCATGGTCCGTCTCCAGTGAGTCTAGATTTTCGATCCCGACGAAAATCTGATGGTTAATTGTATCATTCAAGGCCACCTAATGACGATGGATCACTCAAATTGCGTCGAGATTCTATACATCGTCATTCAGCCGACTTGTCCCCATGGGTCTATTGCTGCCTCGGGCACCTAATGGTCGCTCCCCTGTGAGTCTACATTTTAGAATCCGACGTAAAACTGATTTTTAATTGTAATGTTCAGGGCCTCCTAATGACGATGGAACACTCAAATTGCGTCGAGAGTCAATACATCGAACTCCAGCCGACTTGTCTGAAGGGGATATTGCTGCCTCGGGCTCTATGTGGTCCGTCTCCTGTGAGTCTCGATTTTCGACTCCGACGCGAAACTGATAGTTAATTCTAACGTTCAGGGCTTCCTAATGACGATGGAACACTCAAATTGCGTCGAGACTCATTACATCGTCCTCCAGCCGACTTGTCTCCAAGGGTACCTTATGGTCGTTTTCCTGTGAGTCTAGATTTTCGAAGCCGACGCAAAAATGATAGTTAATTGTAACGATCAGGACTTCCTAATGACGATGTAACACTCAAATTGCGTCGAGATTCAATACATCGGCCTCCAGCCGACTTGTCTCCAAGGGTACCTTATGGTCGTTCTCCTGTGAGTCTAGATTTTCGAATCCGACGCAAAAATGATAGTTAATTGTAACGATCAGGGCCTCCTAATGACGATGGAACACCCAAATTGCGTCGAGATTCAATACATCGGCCTCCAGCCGACTTGTCCCCAAGGGGATATTGCTGCCTCGGGCACCATATTGTCCGTCTCCTGTGAGTCTAAATTTTCGAATCCGACGCAAAAATGATAGTTAATTGTAACGTTCAGGGCCTCCTAATGACGATGGAACACTCAAATTGCGTCGAGATTCAATACATCGGCCTCCAGCCGACTTGTCTCCAAGGGTCTGTAGCTGCCTCGGGCACCTTACGGTCGTTCTCCTGTGAGTCTAGATTATCGAATCCGACGCGAAACTGATAGTTAATTCTAACGTTCAGGTCCTCCAAATGACGATGGAGCACTCAAATTGCGTCGGGATTCAATACATCGTCCTCCAGCGGACTGGTCTCCAAGGGGTATTGCTGTCTCGGGTACCTTATAGTCCGTCTCCAGTGAGTCTAGATTTTCGAATCCGACGAAAAACTGATAGTTAATTGTAACATTCAGGGACTCCCAGTTATGATGGGACTCTCAAATTGCGTTGCGATCCAATACTTCGTCCTCCAGCCGACCTGTCTCCAAGGGTCAATTGCTGCCTGGGGCACCTTATGATCGTTTTCCTGTGAGTCTAGAATTTCGAATCCGACGCAAAACTGATTGTTAATTGTAACGTTCAGGGCCTCCTAATGACGATAGAACACTCAAATTGCTTCGAGATTCAATACATCGGCATTCAGCCGATTTGTCTCCAAGGGTCTATTGCTGCCTCGGGCACCTTATGGTCGCTCCCCTGTGAGTCTACATTTTAGAATCCGACGTAAAACTGATTTTTAGTTGTAATGTTCAGGGCCTCCTAATGACGATGGGACACTCAAATTGCGTCGAGAGTCAATACATCGAACTCCAGCCGACTTGTCTAAAGGGGATATTGCTGCCTCGGGCTCTATGTGGTCCGTCTCCTGTGAGTCTAGATTTTCGACTCCGACGCGAAACTGATAGTTAATTCTTACGTCAGGGCCTCCTAATGACGATGGAACACTCAAATTGCGTCGAGACTCAATACGTCGTCCTCCAGCCGACTTGTCTCCAAGGGTACCTTATGATCGTTCTCCTGTGAGTCTAGATTTTCGAATCCGACGCAATAATGATAGTTAAATGTAACAATCAGGGCCTCCTAATGACGATGGTACACTCAAATTGCGTCGAGATTCAAAACATCGGCCTCCAGCCAACTTGTCTCCAAGCGGATATTGCTGCCTCGGGCACCATATGGTCCGTCTCCTGTGAGTCTAAATTTTCGAATCCGACGCAAAAATGATAGTTAATTGTAGCGTTCAGGGCCTCCTAATGACGATGGAACATTCAAATTGCGTCGAGATTCAATACATCGGCCTCCAGCCGACTTGTCTCCAAGGGTCTGTTGCTGCCTCGGACACCTTACGGTCGTTCTCCTGTGAGTCTAGATTTTCGAATCTGACGCGAAACTGATAGTTAATTCTAACGTTCAGGGCCTCCTAATGACGATGGAGCATTAATATTGCGTCGCGATTCTATACAACGTCCTCCAGCGGACTGGTCTCCAAGGGGTATTGCTGCTTCGGGTACCTTATAGTCCGTCTCCAGTGAGTCTAGATTTTCGAATCCGACGAAAAACTGATAGTTAATTGTAACATTCAGGGACTCCTAGTTATGATGGATCTCTCAAATTGCGTCGCGATCCAATACATCGTCCTCCAGCCGACCTGTCTTCAAGGGTCTATTGCTGCCTGGGGCACCTTATGATCGTTTTCCTGTGAGTCTAGATTTTCGAATCCAACGAAAAACAGATAGTTAATTGTAACATTCAGGGACTCCTAGTTACGATGGAACTCTCAAATTGCGTCGCGATCCAATACATCATCCTCCAGCCTACTTGTCTCTAAGGGTCTATTGCTGCCTCGGGCACCTTATGGTCGTTCTCCTGTGAGTCTAGATTTTCGAATCCGACGCAAAAATGATAGTTAATTGTAACGTCCAGGGCCTCCTAATGACGATGGAAGACTCAAATTGCGTCGAGATTCAATACATCGGTATCCAGCCGACTTGTCTCCAAGGGTCTGTTGCTGCCTCGGGCACCTTACGGTCGTTCTCCTGTGAGTCTAGATTTCCGAATCCGACGCGAAACTGATAGTTAATTCTGACGTTGAGGGCCTCCTAATGACGATGGAGCACTCATATTGGGTCGCGATTCAATACATCGTCCTCCAGCGGACTGGTCTCCAAGGGGATATTGCTGTTTATGGTCCGTCTCCGGTGAGTCTAGATTTTCGAATCCGACGAAAAACAGATAGTTAATTGTAACATTCAGGGACTCCTAGTTACGATGGAACTCTCAAATTGCGTCGCGATCCAATACATCGTCCTCCAGCCGACCTGTCTCCAAGGGTCTATTATTGCCTGGGGCACCTTATGATCGTTTTCCTGTGAGTCTAGATTTTCGAATCCGACGCTAAACAGATAGTTAATTGTAACGTTCAGGGCCTCCTAATGACGATGTAACACTCAAATTGAGTCGCGATTCAATACATCGTCCTCCAGCGGACTGGTCTCCAAGGGGTCTTGCTGCTTCGGGTACCTAATAGTCCGTCTCCAGTGAGTCTAGATTTTCGAATCCGACGAAAAACTGATAGTTAATTGTAACATTCAGGGACTCCTAGTTGTGATGGAACTCTCAAATTGCGTCGCGATCCAATACATCGTCCTCCAGCCGACCTGTCGCCAAGGGTCAATTGCTGCCTGGGGCACCTTATGATCGTTCTCCTGTGAGTCTAGAATTTCGAATCCGACGCAAAACTGATTGTTAATTGTAACGTTCACGGCCACCTAATGACGATGGAACACTCAAATTGGGTCGAGATTCAATACATCGGCATTCAGCCGATTTGTCTCCAAGGGTCTATTGCTGCCTCGTCCGCCTTATGGTCGCTCCCCTGTGAGTCTACATTTTAGAATCCGACGTAAAACTGATTTTTAATTGTAATGTTCAGGGCCTCCTAATGACGATGGAACACTCAAATTGCGTCGAGATTCAATACATCGGCCTCCAGCCGACTTGTCTCCAAGGGGATATTGCTGCCTTGGGCACCATATGGTCCGTCTCCTGTGAGTCTAGATTTTCGAATCCGACGCAAAAATGATAGATAATTGTTACGTTCAGCGCCTCCTAATGACGATGGAACACTCAAATTGCGTCGCGATTCAATACATCGTCCTCCAGCATACTGGTCCCCTAGGGGATATAGCTTCGGGCACCATATGGACCGTCTCCAGTGAGTCTAGATTTTCCATTCCGACGAAAAACTGATGGTTAATTGTATCATTCAGGGCCACCTAATGACGATGGAACACTCAAATTGCGTCGAGATTCTATACATCGTCCTTCAGCCGACTTGTCTCCATGGGTCTATTGCTGCCTCGGGCACCTTATGGTCGTTCTCCTGTGAGTCTAGATTTTCGAATCCGACGCAAGAATGATAGTTGATTGTAACGTTCAGCGCCCCTAATGACGATGGAACACTCAAATTGCGTCGAGATTCAATATATTGGCCTCCAGCCGACATGTCTCCAAGGGGATATTGCTGCCTCGGGCACTATATGGTCCGTTTCCTGTGAGTCTAGATTTTCGAATCCGACGCAAAAATGATAGTTAATTGTAACGTTCAGCGCCTCCTAATGACGATGGAACACTGAAATTGCGTCGAGATTCAATACATCGTCCTTCTGCCGACTTGTCTCCAAAGGGTCTATTGCTGCCTCGGGCACCTTATGGTCGTTCTCCTGTGAGTCTAGATTTTCTAATCCGACGCAAAACTGATTGTTAATTGTAACGTTCAGCGCCTCCTAAAGACGATGGAACACTCAAGTTGCGTCGAGTTTCAATACATCGGCCTCCAGCCGACTTGTCTCCAAAGGGTCTATTGCTGCCTCGGGCACCTTATGGTCGTTCTCCTGTGAGTCTAGATTTTCTAATCCGACGCAAAACTGATTGTTAATTGTAACGTTCAGCGCCTCCTAAAGACGATGGAACACTCAAGTTGCGTCGAGTTTCAATACATCGGCCTCCAGCCGACTTGTCTCCAAGGGGATATTGCTGCCTCGGGCACCGTGTGTTCCGTCTCCTGTGAATCTGGATTTTCGAATCCGACGCAAAAATGATAGTTAATTGTAACGTTCAGCGCCTCCTAATGACGATGGAACACTCGAAATTGGGTCGAGAGTCAATACATCGAACTCCAAACGACTTGTCTACAAGGGGACATTGCTGCCTCGGGCTCTATGTGGTCCGTCTACTGTGAGTCTAGATTTTCGAATGCGACGCGAAACTGATAGTTAATTGTAACGTTCAGGGCCTCCTAATGGCGATGGAAACTCAAATTGCGTCGAGACTCAATACAACGTCCTCCAGCCGACTTGTCTCCAAGCGTCTATTGCTGCCTCGGGCACCTTATGGTCGTTCTCCTGTGAGTCTAGAATTTCGAATCCGACGCAAAAATGATAGTAATTGTAACGTTCAAGGCCTCCTAATGACGATGGAACACTCAAATTGCGTCGAGGTTCAATACATCGGCCTCCAGCCGACTTGTCTCCAAGGGTCTGTAGCTGCCTCGGGCACCTTACGGTCGTTCTCCTGTGAGTCTAGATTTTCGAATCCGACGCGAAACTGATAGTTTATTCTAACGTTCAAGGCCTCCTAATGACGATGGAGCACTCAAATTGCGTCGCGATTCTATACATCGTCCACCAGCGGACTGGTCCCCAAGGGGTATTGGTGCTTCGGGTTCCTTATAGTCCGTCTCCAGTGAGTCTAGATTTTCGAATCCGACGAAAAACTCATAGTTAATTGTAACATTCAGGGACTCCTAGTTATGATGGAACTCTCAAATTGCGTCGCGATCCAATACATCGTCCTCCAGCTGACCTGTCTCCAAGGGTCTATTGCTGCCTGGGGCACCTTATGATCGTTTTCCTGTGAGTCTAGATTTTCGAATCCGACGCAAAACTGATTTTTAATTGCAATGTTCAGGGCCTCCTAATGACGATGGAACACACAAATTGCGTCGAGACTCAATACATCGAACTCCAGCCGACTTGTCTAAAGGGGATATTGCTGCCTCGGGCTCTATGTGGTCCGTCTCCTGTGAGTCTAGATTTTCGAATCCGACGCGAAACTGATAGTTAATTCTAACGTTCAGGGCCTCCTAATGACGATGGAGCACTCAAATTGCGTCGAGATTCAATACATCGGCATTCAGCCGTTTTGTCTCCAAGGGTCTATTGCTGCCTGGGGCACCTTATGATGGTTTTCCTGTGAGTCTAGATTTTCGAATCCGACGCGAAACTGGTAGTTAATTGTAACATTCAGGGCCTCCTAATGACGATGGAACACTCAAATTGCGTCGCGATTCAATACATCGTCCTCCAGGGCACTGGTCTCCAAGGGGATATAGCTTCGGGCACCTTATAGTCCGTCTCCAGTGAGTCTAGATTTTCGATTACGACGAAAAACTGATGGTTAATTGTGTCATTCAGGGCCACCTAATGACGATGGAACACTCAAATTGCGTCGAGATTCAATACATAGTCCTCCACCCGACTCGTATCCAAGGGGATATTGCTGTCTCGGGTGTCATGTGATCCTTCTCCTGTGAGGATATTTTCGAATCCGACGCTAAAATGATACTCTATTGCTGCCTCGGGCACGTTATGGTCGTTCTCCTGAGAGTCTAGATACTCGAATCCGACGCAAGAATGATAGTTAATTGTAACGTTCAGCGCCCCTAATGACGATGGAACACTGAAATTGCGTCGAGATTCAATATTTTGGCCTCCAACAAACATGTCTCCAAGGGTCTATTGCTGCCTCGGGCACCATATGGTCCGTCACCTGTGAGTCTAGGTTTACGAATCCGACGCAAAATTGATAGTTAATTGTAACGTTCAGCGCCTCCTAATGACGATGGAACACTGAAATTGCGTCGAGTTTCAACACATAGTCCTTCAGCCGACTTGTCTCCTAGGGTCTATTGCTGCCTCGGGCACATTATGGTCGTTCTCCTGTGAGTCTAGATTTACTAATCCGACGCAAAACTGATTGTTAATTGTAACGTTCAGCGCCTCCAAGAGACGATGGAACACTCAAATTGCGTCGAGATTCAATACATCGGCCTCCAGCCGACTTGTCTCCAAGGGGGTATTGCTGCCTCGGGCACCATATGTTCCGTCTCCTGTGAGTCTAGATTTTCGAATCCGACGCAAAATGATAGTTAATTGTAACGTTCAGCGCCTCCTAATGACGATGGAACACTCAAATTGCGTCGAGAGTCAATGCATCGAACTCCAGCCGACTTGTCTAAAGGGGATATTGCTGCCTCGGGCTCTATGTGGTCCGTCTCCTGTGAGTCTAGATTTTCGAATCCGACGCGAAATCGGTAGTTAATTCTAACGTTCAGGGCCTCCTAATGACGATGGAGCACTCAAATTGCGTCGCGATTCAATACATCGTCCTCCAGCGGACTGGTCTCCAAGGGGATATTGCTGCTTCGGGTACCTTATGGTCCGTCTCCGGTGAGTCTAGATTTTTGAATCCGACGAAAAACTGATGGTTAATTGTAACATTCATAGACTCCTAGTTACGATGGAACTCTCAAATTGCGTCGCGATCCAATACATCGTCCTCCAGCCTACTTGTCTCCAAGGGTCTATTGCTGCCTCGGGCACCTTATGGTCGTTCTCCTGTGAGACTAGATTTTCGAATCCGACGCAAAAATGATAGTTAATTGTAACGTTCAGGGCCTCCTAATGACGATGGAACACTCAAATTGCGTCGGGATTCAATACATCGTCCTCCAGCTGACTTGTATCCAAGGGGATATTGCTGTCTCGGGCTTCATATGATCCTTCTCCTGTGAGTATATTTTCGAATCCGTCGCTAAAATGATAGTTAATTGTAACGGTCAGCGCCTCCTAAAGACGATGGAACACTCAAATTGCGTCGAGATTCAATACATCGGCCTCCTGCCGACTTGTCTCCAAGGGGATATTGCTGCCTCGGGCACCTTATGTTCCGTCTCCTGTGAGTCTAGATTTTCAAATCCGACGCAAAAATGATAGTTAATTGTAACGTTCAGCGCCTCCTATTGACGATGGAACACACAAATTGCGTCGGGATTCAATACATCGTCCTCCAGCTAACTTGTATCCAGGGGATATTGCTGTCTCGCGCTTCATATGATCCTTCTCCTGTGAGTATATTTTCGAATCCGACGCTAAAATGATAGTTAATTATAACGTTCAGCGCCTCCTAAAGACGATGGAACACTCAAATTGCATCGAGATTCAATTCATCGTCCTTTAGCCGACTTGTCTCCAAGGGTCTATTGCTGCCTCGGGCACCTTATGGTCGTTCTCCTGTGAGTCGAGATTTTCTAATCAGACGTAAAACTGATTGTTAATTGTATCGTTCAGGGCCTCCTAATGACGATGGAACACTCAAATTGCTTCGAGATTCAATACATTGTCCTTTAGCCGACTTGTCTCCAAGGGTCTATTGCTGCCTCGGGCACCTTATGGTCGTTCTCCTGTGAGTCGAGATTTTCTAATCAGACGCAAAACTGATTGTTAATTGTAACGTTCAGGATCTCCTAATGACGATGGAACACTCAAATTGCGTCGAGATTCAATACATTGGCCTCCAGCCGACTTGTCTCCAAGGGGATATTGCTGCCTCGGGCACCATATGGTCCATCTCCTGTGAGTCTACATTTTCGAATCCGACGCAAAAATGATAGTTAATTGTAACGTTCAGCGCCTCCTAATGACGATGCAATACTCAAATTGCGTCGAGATTCAATACATCGTCCTTCAGCCGACTTGTCTCCAAGTGTCTATAGCTGCCTCGGGCTCCTTATGATCCTTCTCCTGTGAGAATATTTTCGAATCCGACGCAAAACTGATAGTTAATTGTAACGTTCAGCGCCACCTATTGACGATGGAACACACAAATTGCGTCGGGATTCAATACATCGTCCTCCAGCTAACTTGTATCCAAGGGGATATTGCTGTCTCGGGCTTCATATGATCCTTCTCCTGTGAGTATATTTTCGAATCCGACGCTAAAATGATAGTTAATTTTAACGTTCAGCGTCTCCTAAAGACGATGGAACACTCAAATTGCGTCGAGATTCAATACATCGTCCTTCAGCCGACTTGTCTCCAAGGGTCTATTGCTGCCTCGGGCACCTTATGGTCGTTCTCCTGTGAGTCGAGATTTTCTAATCAGACACAAAACTGATTTTTAATTGTATCGTTCAGGTCCTCCTAATGACGATGGAACACTCAAATTGCGTCGAGATTCAATACATCGCCCTCGAGCCGACTTGTCTCCAAGTGTCTATTGCTGCCTCGGGCACCTTATGGTCGTTCTCCTGTGAGTCTAGATTTTCGAATCCGACGAAAAACTGATAGTTAATTGTAACGTTCAGGGCCTCCTAATGACGATTTAACAGTCAAATTGCATCGAGATTCAATACATCGTCCTTCAGCCGACTTGCCTCCAAGGGTCCATTGCTGCCTCGGGCACCTTATGGTCGTTCTCCTGTGAGTCTAGATTATCTAATCCGACGCAAAATAGATTGTTAATTGTAACGTTCAGGACCTGCTAATGACGATGGAACACTAAATTGCGTCGAGATTCAATACATCGTCCTCCAGCCGACTTGTATCCAAGGGGATATTGCTGTCTCGGGCTTCATATGGTCCTTCTCCTGTGAGTAGATTTTTGAATCCGACGCTAAAATGATAGTTAATTGTAACGTTCAGGGTCTCCTAATGACGATGGAACCCTCAAATTGCGTAGAGATTCGATACATCGGCATTCAGCCGATTTGTCTCCAAGTGTCTATTGCTGCCTCGGGCACCTTATGGTCGTTCCCCTGTGAGTCTAGATTTTAGAATCCGACGCAAAACTGATTTTTAATTGTAATGTTCAGGGCCTCCTAATGACGATGGAACACTCAAATTGCGTCGAGAAACAATACATCGGCCTCCAGCCGACATGTCTCCAAGGGGATATTGCTGCCTCGGGCACCATATGGTCCGTCTCCTGTGAGTCTAGATTTTCGAATCCGACGCAAAAATGATAGTTAATTGTAACGTTCAGGGCCTCCTAATGACGATGGAACACTCAAATTGCGTCGAGATTCAATACATCGGCCTCCAGCCGGCTTGTCTCCAAGGGTCTGTAGCTGCCTCGGGCACCTTACGCTCGTTCTCCTGTGAGTCTAGTTTTCGAATCCGCCGCGTAACTGATAGTTTATTCTAACGTTCAGGGCCTCCTAATGACGATGGAGCACTCAAATTGCGTCGCGATTCTATACATCGTCCTCCAGCGGACTGGTCTCCAAGGGGTATTGCTGCTTCGGGTACCTCATAGTCCATCTCCAGTGACTCTAGATTTTCGAATCCGACGAAAAACTGATAGTTAATTGTAACATTCAGGGACTCCTAGTTATGATGGAAATCTCAAATTGCGTCGCGATCCAATACATCGTCCTCCAGCCGACCTGTCTCCAAGGGTCTATTGCTGCCTGGGGCACCTTATGATGGTTTTCCTGTGTGTCTAAATTTTCGAATCCGACGCAAAACTGATAGTTAATTGTAACGTTCAGGGCCTTCTAATGACAATAGAACACTCAAATTGCGTCGACATTCAATACATCGGCATTCAGCCGATTTGTCTCCAAGGGTCTCTTGCTGCCGCGGGCACCTTATGGTCGTTCCATTGTGAGTCTAGATTTTAGAATCCGACGCAAAAATGATTTTTGATTGCAATGTTCAGGGCGTCCTAACGACGATGGAACACTCAAATTGCGTCGAGATTCAATACATCGGCCTCCAGCCGACTTGTCTCCAAGGGGATATTTCTGCCTCGGGCACCATATGGTCCGTCTCCTGTGAGTCTAGATTTTCGAATCCGACGCAAAAATGATAGTTAATTGTTACGTTCAGCGCCTCCTAATGACGATGGAACACTCAAATTGCGTCGCGATTCAATACATCGTCCTCCAGCGGACTGGTCCCCTAGGGGATATAGCTTCGGGCACCTTATGGACCGTCTCCAGTGAGTCTAGATTTTCCATTCCGACGAAAAACTGATGGTTAATTGTATCATTCAGGGCCACTTAATGACGATGGAACACTCAAATTGCGTCGAGATTCTATACATCGTCCTTCAGCCGACTTGTCTCCATGGGTCTATTGCTGCCTCGGGCACCTTATGGTCGTTCTCCTGTGAGTCTAGATTTTCGAATCCGACGCAAGAATGATAGTTGGTTGTAACGTTCAGCGCCCCAAATGACGATGGAACACTCAAATTGCGTCGAGATTCAATATAATGGCCTCCAGCCGACATGTCTCCAAGGGGATATTGCTGCCTCGGGCACCATATGGTCCGTTTCCTGTGAGTCTAGATTTTCGAATCCGACGCAAAAATGATAGTTAATTGTAACGTTCAGCGCCTCCTAATGACGATGGAACACTGAAATTGCGTCGAGATTCAATACATCGTCCTTCAGCCGACTTGTCTCCAAAGGGTCTATTGCTGCCTCGGGCACCTTATGGTCGTTCTCCTGTGAGTCTAGATTTTCTAATCCGACGCAAAACTGATTGTTAATTGTAACGTTCAGCGCCTCCTAAAGACGATGGAACACTCAAGTTGCGTTGAGTTTCAATACATCGGCCTCCAGCCGACTTGTCTCCAAGGGGATATTGCTGCCTCGGGCACCGTGTGTTCCGTCTCCTGTGAATCTGGATTTTCGAATCCGACGCAAAAATGATAGTTAATTGTAACGTTCAGGGCCTCCTAATGACGATGGAAACTCAAATTGCGTCGAGACTCAATACATCGTCCTCCAGCCGACTTGTCTCCAAGGGTCTATTGCTGCCTCGGGCACCTTATGGTCGTGCTCCTGTGAGTCTAGAATTTCGAATCCGACGCAAAAATGATAGTAATTGTAACGTTCAAGGCCTCCTAATGACGATGGAACACTCAAATTGCGTCGAGATTCAATACATCGGCCTCCAGCCGACTTGTCTCCAAGGGTCTGTAGCTGCCTCAGGCACCTTACGGTCGTTCTCCTGTGAGTCTAGATTTTCGAATCCGACGCGAAACTGATAGTTTATTCTAACGTTCAAGGCCTCCTAATGACGATGGAGCACTCAAATTGCGTCGCGATTCAATACATCGTCCTCCAGCGGACTGGTCAACAAGGGGTATTGGTGCTTCGGGTTCCTTATAGTCCGTCTCCAGTGAGTCTAGATTTTCGAATCCGACGAAAAACTCATAGTTAATTGTAACATTCAGGGACTCCTAGATATGATGGAACTCTCAAATTGCATCGCGATCCAATACATCGTCCTCCAGCTGACCTGTCTCCAAGGGTCTATTGCTGCCTGGGGCACCTTATGATCGTTTTCCTGTGAGTCTAGATTTTCGAATCCGACGCAAAACTGATTTTTAATTGCAATGTTCAGGGCCTCCTAATGACGATGGAACACACAAATGGCGTCGAGACTCAATACATCGAACTCCAGCCGACTTGTCTAAAGGGGAAACTGCTGCCTCGGGCTCTATGTGGTCCGTCTCCTGTGAGTCTAGATTTTCGAATCCGACGCGAAACTGATAGTTAATTCTAACGTTCAGATCCTCCTAATGACGATGGAACACTCAAATTGCGTCGAGATTCAATACATCGGCATTCAGCCGTTTTGTCTCCAAGGGTCTATTGCTGCCTGGGGCACCTTATGATGGTTTTCCTGTGAGTCTAGATTTTGGAATCCGACGCAAAACTGGTAGTTAATTGTAACGTTCAGGGCCTCCTAATGACGATGGAACACTCAAATTGCGTCGCGATTCAATACATCGTCCTCCAGCGGACTGGTCTCCAAGGGGATATAGCTTCGGGCACCTTATAGTCCGTCTCCAGTGAGTCTAGATTTTCGATTACGTCGAAAAACTGATTGTTAATTGTATCATTCAGGGCCACCTAATGACGATGGAACACTCAAATTGCGTCGAGATTCAATACATCGTCCTCCAGCCGACTTGTATCACAAGGGGATATTGCTGCCTCGGGCACTATGTGGACCGTCTCCTGTGAGTCTACATTTTCGAATCCCACGCGAAACTGATAGTTAATTGTAACGTTCAGGACCTCCTAATGACGATGGAACACTCAAATTGCGTCGAGACTCAATATATCGTCCTCCAGCCGACTTGTCTCCAAGAGTACCTTATGGTCGTTCTCCTGTGAGTCTAGATTTTCGAATCCGACGGAAAAATGATAGTTAATTGTAACGATCAGGGCCTCCTAATGACGATGGAACTCTCAAATTGCGTCGAGATTCAATACATCGGCATCCAGCCGACTTGTCTCCAAGGATCTGGTGCTGCCTCGGGCACCTTACGGTCGTTCTCCTGTGAGTCTAGATTTTCGAATCCGACGCGAAACTGATAGTTAATTCTAACGTTCAGGGCCTCCAAATGACGATGGAGCACTCAAATTGCGTCGCGATTCAATACATCGTCCTCCAGCGGACTGGTCTCCAAGGGGTATTGCTGCTTCGGGTACCTTATAGTCCGTCTCCAGTGAGTCTAGATTTTCGACCCCGACGAAAATCTGATAGTTAATTGTAACGTTCAGGGACTCCTAGTTATGATGGAACTCTCAAATTGCGTCGCGATCCAATACATCGTCCTCCAGCCGACCTGTCTCCAAGGGTCAATTGCTGCCTGGGGCACCTTATGATCTTTTCCTGTGAGTCTAGAATTTCGAATCCGACGCAAAACTGATTGTTAATTGTAACGTTCAGGGCCTCCTAATGACGATGGAACACTCAAATTGCGTCGCGATTCAATACATCGTCCTCCAGCGGACTGGTCCCCAAGGGGATATAGCTTCATGCACCTTATGGTCCGTCTTCAGTGAGTCTAGATTTTCGATTCCGACGAAAAACTGGTGGTTAATTGTATCATTCAGGGCCACCTAATGACGATGGAACACTCAAATTGGGTCGAGATTCTATACATCGTCCTTCAGCCGACTTGTCTCCATGGGTCTATTGCTGCCTCGGGCACGTTATGGTCGTTCTCCTGTGAGTCTAGATTTTCGAATCCGACGCAAGAATGATAGTTAATTGTAACGTTCAGCGCCCCTAATGACGATGGAACACTGAAATTGCGTCGAGATTCATTATATTGGCCTCCAACAAACATGTCTCCAAGGGTCTATTGCTGCCTCGGGCACCATATGGTCCGTCACCTGTGAGTCTAGGTTTACGAATCCGACACAAAATTGATAGTTAATTGTAACGTTCAGCGCCTCCTAATGACGATGGAACACTGAAATTGCGTCGAGATTCAACACATCGTCCTTCAGCCGACTAGTCTCCTATTGTCTATTGCTGCCTCGGGCACATTATGGTCGTTCTCCTGTGAGTCTAGATTTACTAATCCGACGCAAAACTGATTGTTAATTGTAACGTTCAGCGCCTCCTAGAGACGATGGAACACTCAAATTGCGTCGAGATTCAATACATCGGCCTCCAGCCGACTTGTCTCCAAGGGGGTATTGCTGCCTCGGGCACCATATGTTCCGTCTCCTGTGAGTCTAGATTTTCGAATCCGACGCAAAATGATAGTTAATTGTAACGTTCAGCGCCTCCTAATGACGATGGACCACTCAAATTGCGTCGCGATTCAATACATCGTCCTCCAGCGGACTGGTCTCCAAGGGGATATTGCTGCTTCGGGTACCTTATGGTCCGTCTCCGGTGAGTCTAGATTTTTGAATCCGACGAAAAACTGATGGTTAATTGTAACATTCATAGACTCCTAGTTACGATGGAACTCTCAAATTGCGTCGCGATCCAATACATCGTCCTCCAGCCTACTTGTCTCCAAGGGTCTATTGCTGCCTCGGGCACCTTATGGTCGTTCTCCTGTGAGTCTAGATTTTCGAATCCGACGCAAAAATGATAGTTAATTGTAACGTTCAGGGCCTCCTAATGACGATGGAACACTCAAATTGCGTCGAGATTCAATACATCGTCCTTCAGGCCACTTGTCTCCAAGGGTCTATAGCTGCCTCGGGCACCTTATGGTCGTTCTCCTACGAGTCTAGATTTTCTAATCCGACGCAAAACTGATTGCTAATTGTAACGTTCAGGGCCTCCTAATGACGATGGAACACTCAAATTGCGTCGCGTTTCAATACATCGTCCTCCAGTGGACTGTTCTCCATGGGGATATAGCCTCGGGCACCTTATGGTCCGTATTCAGTGAGTCTAGATTTTCGAATCCGACGAACAAACTGATAGTTAATTGTAACGTTCAAGGCTTCCTAATGACGATGGAACACTCAAATTGCGTCGAGAGTCAATACCTCGAACTCCAGCCGACTTGCCTACAAGGGGATATTGCTGCCTCGGGCTCTATGTTGTCCGTCTCCTGTGAGTCTAGTGTTTCGAATCCAACGCGAAACTGATAGTTAATTGTAACGTTCAGGGCGTCCTAATGACGATGGAACACTCAAATTGCGTCGGGATTCAATACATCGTCCTGCAGCCAACTTGTCTCCAAGGGTCTATAGCTGCCTCGGGCTCCTTATGATCCTTCTCCTGTGAGAATATTTTCGAATCCGACGCAAGACTGATAGTTAATAGTAACGTTCAGCGCCACCTATTGACGATGGAACACACAAATTGCGTCGGGATTCAATACATCGTCCTCCAGCTAACTTGTATCCAAGGGGATATTGCTGTCTCGTGCTTCATATGATCCTTCTCCTGTGAGTATATTTTCGAATCCGACGCTAAAATGATAGTTAATTTTTACGTTCAGCGTCTCCTAAAGACGATGGAACACTCAAATTGCGTCGAGATTCAATACATCGTCCTTTAGCCGACTTGTCTCCAAGGGTCTATTGCTGCCTCGGGCACCTTATGGTCGTTCTCCTGTGAGTCGAGATTTTCTAATCAGACGCAAAACTGATTGTTAATTGTATCGTTCAGGGCCTCCTAATGACGATGGAACACTCAAATTGTGTCGAGATTCAATACATCGTCCTTCTGCCGACTTGTCTCCAAGAGTCTATTGCTGCCTCGGGCACCTTGTGGTCGATCTCCTGTGAATCTAGATTTTCGAATCCGACGCAAAACAGGTAGTTAATTGTAACGTTCAGGGCCTCCTAATGACGATGGAACACTCCAATTGCGTCGAGATACAATACATCGCCCTCGAGCCGACTTGTCTCCAAGTGTCTATTGCTGCCTCGGGCACCTTATGGTTGTTCTCCTGTGAGTCTAGATTTTCGAATCCGACGAAAAACTGATAGTTAATTGTAACGTTCAGGGCCTCCTAATGACGATTTAACAGTCAAATTGCATCGAGATTCAATACATCGTCCTTCAGCCGACTTGCCTCCAAGGGTCCATTGCTGCCTCGGGCACCTTATGGTCGTTCTCCTGTGAGTCTAGATTATCTAATCCGACGCAAAATAGATTGTTAATTGTAACGTTCAGGACCTGCTAATGACGATGGAACACTCAAATTGCGTCGAGATTCAATACATTGTCCTCCAGCCGACTTGTATCCACGGGGATATTGCTGTCTCGGGCTTCATATGGTCCTTCTCCTGTGAGTAGATTTTCGAATCCGACGCTAAAATGATAGTTAATTGTAACGTTCAGGGTCTCCTAATGACGATGGAACACTCAAATTGCGTAGAGATTCGATACATCGGCATTCAGCCGATTTGTCTCCAAGTGTCTATTGCTGCCTCGGGCACCTTATGGCCGTTCCCCTGTGAGTCAAGATTTTAGAATCCGACGCAAAACTGATTTTTAATTGTAATGTTCAGGGCCTGCTAATGACGATGGAACACTCAAATTGCGTCGAGAATCAATACATCGGCCTCCAGCCGACATGTCTCCAAGGGGATATTGCTGCCTCGGGCACCATATGGTCCGTCTCCTGTGAGTCTAGATTTTCGAATCCAACGCAGAAATGATAGTTAATTGTAACGTTCAGCGCCTCCTAATGACGATGGAACACTCAAATTGCGTCGAGATTCAATACATCGTCCTTCAGCCTACATGTCTTAAAGGGTCAATAGCTGCCTCGGGCACCTTATGGTCGTTCTCGCGTGAGTCTAGATTTTCTAATCAGACGCAAAACTGATTATTAATTGTAAAGTTCAGGGCCTTCTAATGACGATGGAACACTCAAATTGCGTTTAGATTCAATACATCGTCCTTCAGCCGACTTGTCTCCAAGGGTCTATTTCTGCCTCCGGCACCTTATGGTCGTTCTCCTGTGAGTCTAGATTTTCTAATCCGACGCAAAACTGATTGTTAATTGTAACGTTCAGGACCTCCTAATGGCGATGGAACACTCAAATTGCGTCGAGATTCAATACATAGGCCTCCAGCCGACTTGTCTCCAAGGGGATATTGCTGCCTCGGGCACCATATGGTCCGTCTCCTGTGAGTCTAGATTTTCGAATCCGACGCAAAAATGATAGTTAATTGTAACGTTCAGCGCCTCCTAATGACGATGGAACACTCAAATTGCGTCGAGATTCAATACATCGTCCTTCAGCCAACTTGTCTCGAAGGGTCTATAGCTGCCTCGGGCTCCTTATGTTCGTTCTCCTGTGAGTTTAGATTTTCTAATCCGACGCAAAACTGATTGGTAATTGTAACGTTCAGGACCTCCTAAACACGATTGAACACTCAAATTACGTCGAGATTCAAGACATCGGCCCCCAGCTGACTTGTCTCCAAGAGGATATTGCCGCCACGGGAATCATATGATCCGTCTCCTGTGAGTCTAGATTTTAGAATCCGACGCAAAAATAATAGTTAATTGTAACGCTCAGCGCCTCCTAATGACAATGGAACACTCAAATTGCGTCGAGAGTCAATACATCGGCCTCGAGCCGACTTGTCTCCAAGGGTCTATTGCTGCCTCGGGCACCTTATGGTCGTTCTCCTGTGAGTCTAGATTTTCGAATCCGACGAAACACTGATAGTTAATTGTAACGTTCAGTGCCTCCTAATGACGATGGAACACTCAAATTCCGTCGCGTTTCAAAACAGCGTCCTTCAGCGGTCTGTTTTCCAAGGGGATATAGCCTCGGGCACCTTATGGTCCGTATCCAGTGAGTCTAGATTTTCGAATCCGACGAAAAACTGATAGTTAATTGTAACGTTCAGGGCCTCCTAATGACGATGGAACACTCAAATTGCGTCGAGATTCAATACATCGTCCTTCAGCCGACTTGTCTCCAAGGGTCTATTGCTGCCTCGGACACCTTATGGTCGTTCTCCTGTGAGTCTAGATTTTCTAATCCGACGCAAAACTGATTGTTAATTGTAACGTTCAGGACCTCCTAATAACGATCGAACACTCAAATTGCGTCAGGATTCAATACATCGTCCTCCAGCAGACTTGTATCCAAGGGGATATTGCTGTCTCGGGCTTCATATGATCCTTCTCCTGTGAGTATATTTTCGAATCCGACGCTAAAATGATAGTTAATTAGAAGGTTCAGCGACTCCTAAACACGATGGAACACTCAAATTACGTCGAAATTCAATACATCGGCCACCAGCGGACTTGTCTCCAAGGGGATATTGCCGCCTCGGGAACCATATGATCCGTCTCCTGTGAGTCTAGATTTTCGAATCCGACGCAAAAATGATAGTTAATTGTAATGCTCAGCGCCTCCTAATGACGATGGAACACTCAAATTGCGTCGAGAGTCAATACATCGAACTCCAGCCGACTTGTCTACAAGGGGATTTGCTGCCTCGGGCTCTTTGTAGTCCGTCTGCTGTGAGTCTAGATTTTCGAATCCGTCGCGAAACTGATAGTTAATTGTAACGTTCAGGGCCTCCTAATGATGTTGGAACACTGAAATTGTGTCGAGATTCAATACACCGTCCTTCAGCCATCTTGTCTCCAAGAGTCTATTGCTGCCTCGGGCACCTTGTGGTCGATCTCCTGTGAGTCTAGATTTTCGAATAGGATGCAAAACAGATAGTTAATTGTAACGTTCAGGGCCTCCTAATGACGATGGAACACTCAAATTGCGTCGAGATTCAATACATCGGCCTCGAGCCGACATGTCTCCAAGGGTCTATTCCTGCCTCGAGCACCTTATGGTCGTTCTCCTGTGAGTCTAGATTTTCGAATCCGACGAAAAACTGATAGTTAATTGTAACATTCAGGGTCTCCTAATGACGATGGAACACTCAAATTGCGTCGAGATTCAATACATCGTCCTCCAGCCGACTTGTATCCAAGGGGATATTGCTGTCTCTGGCTTCATATGATCCTTCTCCTGTGAGTATATTTTCGAATCCGACGCTAAAATGATAGTTAATTGTAACGTTCAGCGCCTCCTAATGACGATGGAACACTCAAATTGCGGCGAGAACTCCAGCCGACTTGTCTACAAGGGGATATTGCTGCCTCGAGCTTATGTGGTCCGTCTCCTGTGAGTCTAGATTTTCGAATCCGACGCGAAACAGATAGTTAATTGTAACGTTCGGGGCCTCCTAATGACGTTGGAACACTCAAATTGTGTCGAAATTCAATACATCGTCCTTCAGCCGACTAGTCTCCAAGAGTCTATTGCTGCCTCGGGCACCTTGTGGTCGATCTCCTGTGAGTCTAGATTGTCGAATCCGACGCAAAACATAGTTAATTGTAACGTTCAGGGCCTCCTAATGACGATGGAACACTCAAATTGCGTCGCGTTTCAATACATCGTCCTCCAGCGGACTGTTCTCCAAGGGGATATAGTCTCGGGCACCTTATGGTCCGTCTCCTGTGAGTCTAGATTTTCGATTCCGACGCGAAACTGATATTTAATTGTAACGTTCAGGGCCTCCTAATGACGTTGGAACACTTAAATTGTGACGAGATTCAATACATCGTCCTTCAGCCGACTTGTCTCCAAGAGTCTATTGCTGCCTCGGGCACCTTGTGGTCGATCCCCTGTGAGTCTAGATTTTCGAATCCGACGCAAAACAGATAGTTAATTGTAACGTTCAGGGCCTCCTAATGACGATGGAACACTCAAATTGCGTCGAGATTCAATACATCGTCCTCCAGCCGAATTGTATCCAAGGGGATAATGCTGTCTCGGGCTGCATATGATCCTTCTCCTGTGAGTTGATTTTCGAATCCGACGCTAAAATGATAGTTAATTGTAACGTTCAGCGCCTCCTAATGACGATGGGACACTCAAATTGCGTCGAGACTCAATACATCGTCCTCCAGCTGACTTTTCTCCAAGGGACTATTGCTGCCTCGGGCACCTTATGGTCGTTCTCCTGTGGGTCTAGATTATCTAATCCGACGCAAAACAGATTGTTAATTGTAACGTTCAGGACCTCCTAATGACGATGGAACACTCAAATTGCGTCGAGATTCAATACATCGTCCTCCAGCCGACTTGTATCCAAGGGGATATTGCTGTCTCTGGCTTCATATGATCCTTCTCCTGTGAGTATATTTTCGAATCCGACGCGAAAATGATAGTTAATAGTAACGTTCAGCGCCTCCTAATGACGATGGAACACTCAAATTGCGTCGAGAACTCCAGCCGACTTGTCTACAAGGGGATATTGCTGCCTCGAGCTTATGTGGTCCGTCTCCTGTGAGTCTAGATTTTCGAATCCGACTCGAAACAGATAGTTAATTGTAACGTTCGGGGCCTCCTAATGACGTTGGAACACTCAAATTGTGTCGAAATTCAATACATCGTCCTTCAGCCGACTAGTCTCCAAGAGTCTATTGCTGCCTCGGGCACCTTGTGGTCGATCTCCTGTGAGTCTAGATTTTCGAATCCGACGCAAAACATAGTTAATTGTAACGTTCAGGGCCTCCTAATGACGATGGAACACTCAAATTGCGTCGCGTTTCAATACATCGTCCTCCAGCGGACTGTTCTCCAAGGGGATATAGTCTCGGGCACCTTATGGTCCGTCTCCTGTGAGTCTAGATTTTCGAATCCGACGCAAAACATAGTTAATTGTAACGTTCAGGGCCTCCTAATGACGATGGAACACTCAAATTGCGTCGAGATTCAATACTTCGGCCTCGAGCCGACTTTTCTCCAAGGGTCTATTGCTGCCTCGGGCACCTAATGGTCGTTCTCCTGTGAGTCTAGATTTTCGAATCCGACGCAAAAATGATAGTTAATTGTAACGTTCAGGGCCTCCTAATGACGATGGAACACTCAAATTGCGTCGAGATTCAATACATCGGCATTCAGCCGATTTGTCTCCAAGTGTCTATTGCTGCCTCGGGCACCTTATGGTCGTTCCCCTGTGGGTCTAGATTTTAGAATCCGGCGCAAAACTTGTTTTTAATTGTAATGTTCAGGGCGTCCTAATGACGATGGGACACTCAAATTGCGTCGAGATTCAATACATCGGCCTCCAGCCGACTTGTCTCCAAGGGGATATTGCTGTTTCCGACACCATATGGTCCGTCTCCTGTGAGTCTTGATTTTCGAATCCGACGCAAAAATGATAGTTAATTGTAACGTTCAGCGCCTCCTAATGGCGATGGAACACTCAAATAGCGTCGCGATTCAATACATCGTCCTCCAGCGGACTGGTCTCCAAGGGGATATAGCTTCGGGCACCATATGGTCCGTCTCCAGTGTGTCTAGACTTTCCATTCCGACTAGAAACTGATGGTTAATTGTATCATTCAGGGCCACCTAATGACAATGGAACACTCAAATTGCGTCGAAATTCTATACGTCGGCCTCCAGCCGACTTGTCTCCAAGGGGATATTGCTGTCTCGGGCACAATATGATCCTTCTCCTGTGAGTCTATATTTTCGAATGCGACGCAAAACTGATAGTTAATTGTAACGTTCAGGGCCACCTAATGACGATGGAACACTCAAATCGCGTCGAGATTCAATACATCGGCCTCCAGCCGACTTGTCTCCAAGGGGATATTGCTGTCTCGGGCACCATATGATCCTTCTCCTGTGAGTAGATTTCCGAATCCGACGCGAAAATGATAGTTAATTGTAACGTTCAGAGCCTCCTAATGACGATGGAACACTCAAATTGCGTCGAGATTCAATACATCGTCCTCCAGCCGACTTGTCTCCATGGGGTTATTGCTGCCTCGGGCTCTTTATGGTAACTCTCCTGTGAGTCTAGATTTTCGAATCCGACGCGAAACTGATTGTTAATTGTAACGTTCAGGGCTTCCTAATGACGATGGAACACTCAAATTGCGTCGAGATTCAATACATCGTCCTTCAGCCGACTTGTCTAAAAGGGTATTTTGCTGCCTCGGGCACCATATGGTCCTTCTCCTGTGAGTCTAGATTTTCGAATCCGACGCGAAACTGATAGTTAACTGTAACGTTCAGGGCCTCCTAATGACGATGGAGCACTCAAATTGCGTCGCGATTCAATACATCGTCCTCTAGCGGACTGGTCTCCAAGGGGATATTGCTGCTTCGGGCACCTTATGATTCGTCTCCAGTGAGTTTAGATTTTCGAATCCGACGAAAAACTGATCGTTAATTGTAACAATCAGGGCCTCGTAATGACGATGGAACACTAAAATTGCGTCGAGGTTCAATACATCGTCCTTCAGCCGACTTGCCTCCAAGGGCCTATTGCTGCCTCGGGTACCTTATGGTCGTTCTCCTGTGAGTCTAGATTATCTAATCCGACGCAAAATAGATTGTTATTTGTAACGTTCAGGACCTCTTAATGACGATGGAACACTCAAATTGCGTCGAGACTCAATACATCGTGCTCCAGCCGGCTTGTCGCCAAGGGTCTATTGCTGCCTCGGGCACCTTATGGTCGTTCTCCTGTGAGTCTAGATTTTCGAATCCGACGCAAAAATGATAGTTAATTGTAACGTTCATGGCCTCCTAATGACGATGGAACACTCAAATTGCGTCGAGATTCAATACATCGGCCTCCAGCGGACTTGTCTCTAAGGGTCTGTTGCTGCCTCGGGCACCTTACGGTCGTTCACCTGTGAGTCTAGATTTTCGAATCCGACGCAAAAATTATAGTGAATTGTAACGGTTAACGCCTCTTAATGACGATAGAACACTCAAAATGCGTCGAGATTCAATATATCGTCCTCCAGCCGACTTGCCTCCAAGGGGATATTGCTGCCTCGGGCACCAAATGGCCCGTCTCCTGTGAGTCTAGATTTTCGACGGAAAACTGATAGTTAAGTGTAACGTTCAAGGCCTCCTAATGACGATGGAACACTCAAATTGCGTCGAGATTCAATACATCATCCTCCAGCCGACTTGTCTCCAAGGGGATATCGCTGCCTCGGGCACCTTAAGGTCGGTCTCCTGTGAGTCTAGATTTTCTAATACGACGAAAAACTGATTGTTAATTGTCACGTTCAGGGCCTCCTAATGACGATGGAACACTCAAATTGCGTCGAGATTCAATACATCATCCTCCAGCCGACTTGTCTCCAAGGGGATATTGCTGCTTCGGACACCATATGGTCCGTCTCCTGTGAGTCTTGATTTTCGAATCCGACGCAAAAATGATAGTTAATTGTAACGTTCAGCGCCTCCTAATGACGATGGAACACTCAACTTGCGTCGCGATTCAATACATCGTCCTCCAGCGGACTGGTCTCCAAGGGGATATAGCTTCGGGCACCTTATGGTCCGTCTCCAGTGAGTCTAGATTTTCGATCCGACTGGAAACTGATGGTTAATTGTATCATTCAGGGCCACATAATGACGATGGAACACTCAAATTGCGTCGAGATTCAATACATCGACCTTCTGCCGACTTGCCTCCAAGGGTCTATTGCTGCCTCGATCACCTTATGTCCGTTCTCCTGTGTGTCCAGATTTTCTAATCCGACGCAAAACTGATTGTTAATTGTAACGTTCAGGACCTCCTAATGACGATGGAACACTCAAATTGCGACGAGATTCAATACATCGTTCTTCAGCCGACTTGTCCCCAAGGGTCCATTGCTGCCTCGGGCACCTTATGGTCGTTCTCCTGTGAGTCTAGATTTTCTAATCCGACGCAAAACTGATTGTTAATTGTCACGTTCAGGGCCTCCTAATGACGATGGAACACTCAAATTGCGTCGAGATTCAATACATCGTCCTCCAGCCGACTTGTCTCCATGGGGATATTGCTGCCTCGGGCTCTTTATGGTAGCTCTCCTGTGAGTCTAGATTTTCGAATCCGACACGAAACTGATTGTTAATTGTAACTTTCAGGGCTTCCTAATGACGATGGAACACTAAAATTGCGTCGAGATTCAATGCATCGTCCTTCAGCCGACTTGTCTCCAAGGGTATGTTGCTGCCTCGGGCACCTTATGGTCGTTCTCCTGTGAGTCTAGATTTTCTAATCCGACGCAAAACTGATTGTTAATTGTCACGTTCAGGGCCTCCTAATGACGATGGAACACTCAAATTGCGTCGACATTCAATACATCATCCTCCAGCCGACTTGTATCCAAGGGGATATTGGTGTCTCGGGCACCATATGATCCTTCTCCTGTGAGTAGATTTTCGAATCCGACGCTAAAATGTTAATTAATTGTAACGTTCAGTGTCTTCTAATGACGATGGAGCACTCAAATTGCGTCGAGATTCAATACATCGTCCTCCAGCCGACTTGTCTCGAAGGGGATATTGCTGCTTCGGGCACCATATGGTCCTTCTCCTGTGAGTCTAGATCTTCGAATCCGACGCGAAACTGATAGTTAATTGTAACGATCAGGGCCTCCTAATGACGATGGAGCACTCAAATTGCGTCGCGATTCAATACATCGTACTCTAGCGGACTGGTCTCCACGGTGATATTGCTGCTTCGGGCACCTTATGATTCGTCTCCAGTGAGTTTAGATTTTCGAATCCGACGAAAAACTGATCGTTAATTGTAACATTCAGGGCCTCCTAATGACGATGGAAAACTAAAATTGCGTCGAGATTCAATACATCGTCCTTCAGCCGACTTGTATCCAAGGGGATATTGTTGTCTCGGGCTTCATATGATCCTTCTCCTGTGAGTAGATTTTCGAATCCGACACTAAAATGATAATTAATTGTAACGTTCATCGCCTCCTAATGACGATGGAACACTCAAATTGCGTCGAGATTCAATACATCGTCCTCCAGCCGACTTGTCTCGAAGGGGATATTGCTGTCTCGGGCATCATATGATCCTTCTCCTGTGAGTATAATTTCGAATCCGACGCTAAAATCATAGTTAATTGTTACGTTCAGCGCCTCCTAAACACGGTGGAACACTCAAATTGCGTCGAGATTCAATACATCGGCCTCCAGCCGACTTGTCTCCAAGGGGATATTGCTGCCGCGGGCTCCATATGATCCGTCTCCTGTGAGTCTAGATTTTCGAATCCGACGCAAAAATGGTAGTTAATTGTAACGGTCAGCGCCTCCTAATGACGATGGAACACTCAAATTGCGTCGAGATTCAATACTTCGGCCTCGAGCCGACTTTTCTCCAAGGGTCTCTTGCTGCCTCGGGCACCTTATGGTCGTTCTCCTGTGAGTCTAGATTTTCGAATCCGACGCAAAAATGATAGTTAATTGTAACGTTCAGGGCCTCCTAATGACGATGGAACACTCAAATTGCGTCGAGATTCAATACATCGGCATTCAGCCGATTTGTCTCCAAGTGTCTATTGCTGCCTCGGCACCTTATGGTCGTCCCCTGTGGGTCTAGATTATAGAATCCGACGCAAAACTGATTTTTAATTGTAATGTTCAGGGCCTCCTAATGACGATGGAACACTCAAATTGCGTCGAGATTCAATACAACGGCCTCCAGCTGACTTGTCTCCAAGGGGATATTGCTGCTTCGGGCACCATATGGTCCGTCTCCTGTGAGTATAGATTTTCGAATCCGACGCAAAAATGATAGTTAATTGTAACGTTCAGCGCCTCCTAATGACGATGGAAAACTCAAATTGCGTCGCGATTCAATACATCGTCCTACAGCGGACTGGTCTCCAATGGGATATAGCTTCGGGCACCTTATGGTCCGTCTCCAGTGAGTCTACAATTTCGATTCCGACGAGAAACTGATGGTTAATTGTATCATTCAGGGCCACCTAATGACGATGGAACACTGATATTGCGTCGAAATTCTATACATCGGCCTCCAGCCCACTTGTCTCCAAGGGGATATTGCTGTCTCGGGCACGATATGATCCTTCTCCTGTGTGTCTAGATTTTCGAATTCCACGCAAAACTGATAGTTAATTGTAACGTTCAGGGCCACCTAATGACGATGGAACACTCAAATTGCGTCGAGATTCAATACATCGGCCTCCAGCCGACTTGTCTCCAAGGGTCTATTGCTGCCTGGGGCACCTTATGATCGTTCTCCTGTGGGTCTAGGTTTTCGAATCCGACGCGAAACTGATTGTTGATTGTAACGTTCAGGGCCTCCTAATGACGATGGAACACTCAAATTGCGTCGAGATTCAATACATCGTCCTTCAGCCGACTTGTCTCCAAGGATATTTTGCTGCCTCGGGCACCTTATGGTCGTTCTCCTGTGAGTCTAGATTTTCTAATCCGACGCAAAACTGATTGTTAATAGTCACGTTCAGGACCTCCTAATGACGATGGAACACTCAAATTGCGTCGAGATTCAATACATCATCCTCCAGTCGACTTGTATCCAAGGGGGTATTGCTGTCTCGGGCACAATATGATCCTTCTCCTGTGAGTAGATTTTCGAATCCGACGCTAAAATGTTAATTAATTGTAACGTTCAGCGCCTTCTAATGACGATGGAACACTCAAATTGCGTCGAGATTCAATACATCGTCCTCCAGCCGACTTGTCTCGAAGGGGATATTGCTGCCTCGGGCACCATATGATCCATCTCCTGTGAGTAGATTTTCGAATCCGCCGCGAAACTGATAGTGAATTGTAACGTTCAAGGCCTCCTAATGACGATGGAACACTCAAACTGCGTCGAGAGTCAATACATCGACCTTCTGCCGACTTGCCTCCAAGGGTCCATTGCTGCCTCGATCACCTAATGGCCTTTCTCCTGTGTGTCTAGATTTTCTAATCCGACGTAAAACTGATTGTTAATTGTAACGTACAGGGCCTCCTAATAACGATGGAACACTCAAATTGCGACGAGATTCAATACATCGTTCTACGGACGACTTGTCCCCAAGGGACTATTGCTGCCTGGGGCACCTTATGATCGTTATCCTGTGGGTCTAGATTTTCGAATCCGACGCGAAACTGATTGTTAATTGTAACGTTCAGGGCCTCCTAATGACGATGGAACACTCAAATTGCGTCGAGATTCAATACATCGTCCTTCAGCCGACTTGTCTCCAAGGATATTTTGCTGCCTCGGGCACCTTATGGTCGTTCTCCTGTGAGTCTAGATTTTCTAATCCGACGCAAAACTGATTGTTAATTGTCACGTTCAGGCCCTCCTAATGACGATGGAACACTCAAATTGCGTCGAGATTCAATACATCATCCTCCAGTCGACTTGTATCCAAGGGGATATTGCTGTCTCGGGCACAATATGATCCTTCTCCTGTGAGTAGATTTTCGAATCCGACGCTAAAATGTTAATTAATTGTAACGTTCAGCGCCTTCTAATGACGATGGAACACTCAAATTGCGTCCAGATTCAATACGTCGTCCTCCAGCCGACTTGTATCCAAGGGGATATTGCTGTCTCGAGTACCTTATGATCCATCTCCTGTGAGTAGATTTTCGAATCCGACGGTAAAATGATGGTTAATTGTAACGTTCAGGGCCTCCTAATGACGATGGAACACTCAAATTGCGTCGAGATCCAATATATCGTCCTCTAGCGGACTGGTCTCCAAGGGGATATTGCTGCTTCGGGCACCTTATGATTCGTCTCCAGTGAGTCTAGATTTTCGAATCCGAAGAAAAACTGATCGTTAATTGTAACAATCAGGGCCACCTAATGACGATGAAACACTTAAATTGCGTCGAGATTCAATACATCGTCCTTTAGCCGTTTTGCCTCCAAGGGCCTATTGCTGCCTCGGGCACCTTATGGTCGTTCTCCTGTGAGTCTAGATTATCTAATCCGACGCAAAATAGATTGTTAATTGTAACGTTCAGGACCTCCTAATCACGATGGAACACCCAAATTGCGTCGAGATTCAATACATCGTCCTCCAGCCGACTTGTATCCATGGGGATATTGCTGTCGCGGGCTTCATATGATCCTTCTCCTGTGAGTAGATTTTCGAATCCGACACGAAACTGATAGTGAATTGTAACGTTCAGCGCCTCTTAATGACCTTAGAACACTCAAAATGCGTCGAGATTCAATACATCGTCCTCCTGCCGAATAGTCTCCAAGGGGTTATTGCTGCCTCGGGCACCAAATGGCCCGTCTCCTGTGAGTCTAGATTTTCGACGCAAAACTGATAGTTAATTGTAGCGTTCACGGCCTCCTAATGACGAAGGAACACTCAAATTGCGTCGAGATTCACTACATCGTCCTCCAGCCGACTTGTCTCCAAGGGGATATCGCTGCCTCGGGCACCTTATGGTCGGTCTCCTGTGAGTCTAGATTTTCTAATCCGACGCAAAACTGATTGTTAATTGTCACGTTCAGGGCCTCCTAATGACGATGGAACACTCAAATTGCGTCGAGATTCAATACATCATCCTCCAGCCGACTTGTATCCAAGGGGATATTGCTGTGTCGGACACGATATGATCCTTCTGCTGTGAGTAGATTTTCGAATCCGACGCTAAAATGATAATTAATTGTAACGTTCAGCGCCTCCTAATGGCGATGGAACACTCAAATTGCGTCGAGATTCAATACATCGTCCTCCAGCCGACTTGTCTCGAAGGGGATATTGCTGCCTCGGGCACCATATGGTCCTTCTCCTGTGAGTCTAGATTTTCGAATCCGACGTGAAGCTGATGGTTAATTGTAACGTTCAGGGCCTCCTAATGACGATGGAGCACTCAAATTGCGTCGCGATTCAATACATCTTCCTCTAGCGGACTGGTCTCCAAGTGGATATTGCTGCTTCGGGCACCTTATGATTCGTCTCTAGTGAGTCTAGATTTTCGAATCCGACGAAAAACTGATCGTTAGTTGTAACAATCTGGGCCTCCTAGTTACGATGGAACACTCAAATTGTGTCGCGATCCAATACATCGTCCTCCAGCCGACTTGTTTCCAAGGGGATATTGCTGTCTCGGGCACAATTAGATCCTTCTCCTGCGAGTCTAGATTTTCGATTCCGACGCAAAAATGATAGTGAATTGTAACGTTCAGCGCCGCTTAATGACGATAGAACACTCAAAATGCGTCGAGATTCAATACATCGTCCTCCAACCGACTTGTCTCCAAGGGGATATTGCTGCCTCGGGCACCAAATGGTATGTCTCCTGTGAGTCTAGATTTTCTAATCCGACGCAAAACTGATAATTAATTGTAACGTTCAAGGCCTCCTAATGACGATGGAACACTCAAATTGCGTCGAGATTCAATACATCGACCTTCTGCCGACTTGCCTCCAAGGGTCTACTGCTGCCTCGATCACCTTATGTCCGTTCTCCTGTGTGTCCAGATTTTCTAATCCGACGCAAAACTGATTGTTAATTGTAACGTTCAGGACCTCCTAATGACGATGGACCACTCAAATTGCGACGAGATTCAATACATCGTTCTTCTGCCGACTTGTCCCCAAGGGTCTGTTGCTGCCTCGGGCACCTTATGGTCGTTCTCCTGTGAGTCTTGATTTTCTAATCCGACGCAAAACTGATTGTTAATTGTCACGTTCAGGGCCTCCTAATGACGATGGAACACTCAAATTGCGTCGAGATTCAATACATCGTCCTCCAGCCGACTTGTCTCCAAGGGTATTTTGCTGCCTCGGGCACCTTATGGTCGTTCTCCTGTGAGTCTAGATTTTCTAATCCGACGCAAAACTGATTGTTAATTGTCACGTTCAGGGCCTCCTAATGACGATGGAACACTCAAATTACGTCGAGATTCAATACGTCATCCTCCAGCCGACTTGTATCCAAGCGGAAATTGCTGTCTCCGGCACCATATGATCCTTCTCCTGTGAGTAGATTTTCGAATCCGACGCTAAAATGATAATTAATTGTAACGTTCAGTGCCTTCTAATAACGATGGAGCACTCAAATTGCGTCGAGATTCAATACATCGTCCTCCAGCCGACTTGTCTCGAAGGGGATATTGCTGCTTCGGGCACCATATGGTCCTTCTCCTGTGAGTCTAGATCTTCGAATCCGCGCGAAACTGATAGTTAATTGTAACGTTCAGGGCCTCCTAATGACGATGGAGCACTCAAATTGCGTCGCGATTCAATACATCGTACTCTAGCGGACTGGTCTCCACGGGGATATTGCTGCTTCGGGCACCTTATGATTCGTCTCCAGTGAGTTTAGATTTTCGAATCCGACGAAAAACTGATCGTTAATTGTAACATTCAGGGCCTCCTAATGACGATGGAAAACTCAAATTGCGTCGAGATTCAATACATCGTCCTCCAGCCGACTTGTATCCAAGGGGATATTGCTGTCTCGGGCTTCATATGATCCTTCTCCTGTGAGTAGATTTTCGAATCCGACGCTAAAATGATAATTAATTGTAACGTTCAGCGCCTCCTAATGACGATGGAACACTCAAATTGCGTCGAGATTCAATACATCGTCCTTCAGCCGACTTGTCTCCAAGAGTCTATTGCTGCCTCGGGCACCTTGTGGTCGATCTCCTGTGAGTCTAGATTTTCGAATCCGACGCAAAACAGACAGTTATTTGTAACGTTCAGGGCCTCCTAATGACGATGGAACACTCAAATTGCGTCGAGATTCAATTCATCGGCCTCGAGACGACTTGTCTCCAAGGGTCTATTGCTGCTTCGGGCACCATATGGTCCGTCTCCTGTGAGTATAGGTTTTCGAATCCGACGCAAAAATGATAGTTAATTGTATCGTTCAGCGCCTCCTAATGACGATGGAACACTCAAATTGCGTCGCGATTCAATACATCGTCCTACAGCGAACTGGTCTCCAAAGGGATATAGCTTAGGGCACCTTATGGTCCGTCTCCAGTGAGTCGAGAATCTCGATTCCGACGAGAAACTGATGGTTAATTGTATCATTCAGGGCCACCTAATGACGATGGAACACTGATATTGCGTCGAAATTCTATACATCGGCCTCCAGCCGACTTGTCTCCAAGTGGATATTGCTGTCTCGGGCACGATATGATCCTTCTCCTGTGTGTCTAGATTTTCGAACTCCACGCAAAACTGATAGTTAGTTGTAACGTTCAGGGCCACCTAATGACGATGGAACACTCAAATTGCGTCGAGATTCAATACATCGGCCTCCAGCCGACTTGTCTCCAAGGGTCTATTGCTGCCTGGGGCACCTTATGATCGTTCTCCTGTGGGTCTAGATTTTCGAATCCGACGCGAAACTGATTGTTAATTGTAACGTTCAGGGCCTCCTAATGACGATGGAACACTCAAATTGCGTCAAGATTCAATACATCGTCCTTCAGCCGACTTGTCTCCAAGGATATTTTGCTGCCTCGGGCACCTTATGGTCGTTCTCCTGTGAGTCTAGATTTTCTAATCCGACGCAAAACTGATTGTTAATTGTCACGTTCAGGACCTCCTAATGACGATGGAACACTCAAATTGCGTCGAGATTCAATACATCATCCTCCAGTCGACTTGTATCCAAGGGGATATTGCTGTCTCGGGCACAATATGATCCTTCTCCTGTGAGTAGATTTTCGAATCCGACGCTAAAATGTTAATTAATTGTAACGGTCAGCGCCTTCTAATGACGATGGAACACTCAAATTGCGTCGAGATTCAATACTTCGGCCTCGAGCCGACTTTTCTCCAAGGGTCTATTGCTGCCTCGATCACCTTATGGACGTTCTCCTGTGAGTCTAGATTTTCGAATCCGACGCAAAAATGATAGTTACTTGTAACGTTCAGGGCCTCCTAATGACGATGGAACACTCAAATTGCGTCGAGATTCAATACATCGGCATTCAGCCGATTTGTCTCCAAGTGTCTATTGCTGCCTCGGCACCTTATGGTCGTTCCCCTGTGGGTCTAGATTTTAGAATCCGACGCAAAACTGATTTTTAATTGTAATGTTCAGGGCCTCCTAATGACGATGGAACACTCAAATTGCGTCGAGATTCAATACAACGGCCTCCAGCTGACTTGTCTCCAAGGGGATATTGCTGCTTCGGGCACCATATGGTCCGTCTCCTGTGAGTATAGATTTTCGAATCCGACGCAAAAATGATAGTTAATTGTAACGTTCAGCGCCTCCTAATGACGATGGAACACTCAAATTGCGTCGCGATTCAATACATCGTCCTACAGCGGACTGGTCTCCAATGGGATATAGCTTCGGGCACCTTATGGTCCGTCTCCAGTGAGTCTAGAATTTCGATTCCGACGAGAAACTGATGGTTAATTGTATCATTCAGGGCCACCTAATGACGATGGAACACTGATATTGCGTCGAAATTCTATACATCGGCCTCCAGCCGACTTGTCTCCAAGGGGATATTGCTGTCTCGGGCACTATATGATCCTTCTCCTGTGTGTCTAGATTTTCGAATTCCACGCAAAACTGATAGTTAATTGTAACGTTCAGGGCCACCTAATGACGATGGAACACTCAAATTGCGTCGAGACTCAATACATCGGCCTCCAGCCGACTTGTCTCCAAGGATATTTTGCTGCCTCGGGCACCTTATGGTCGTTCTCCTGTGAGTCTAGTTTTTCTAATCCGACGCAAAACTGATTGTTAATTGTCACGTTCAGGAACTCCTAATGACGATGGAACACTCAAATTGCGTCGAGATTCAATACATCATCCTCCAGTCGACTTGTATCCAAGGGGATATTGCTGTCTCGGGCACAATATGATCCTTCTCCTGTGAGTAGATTTTCGAATCCGTCGCTAAAATGTTAATTAATTGTAACGTTCAGCTCCTTCTAATGACGATGGAACACTCAAATTGCGACGAGATTCAATACATCGTCCTCCAGCCGACTTGTCTCGAAGGGGATATTGCTGCCTCGGGCACCATATGATCCTTCTCCTGCGAGTAGATTTTCGAATCCGCCGCGAAACTGATAGTGAATTGTAACGTTCAGCGCCTCTTAATGACGATAGATCATTCAAAATGCGTCGAGATTCAATACATCGTCCTCCAGCCGAATACTCTCCAATGGGTTATTGCTGCCTCGATCACCTTATGGCTGTTCTCCTGTGTGTCTAGATTTTCTAATCCGACGCAAAACTGATTGTTAATTGTAACGTTCAGGGCCTCCTAATGACGATGGAACACTCAAATTGCGTCGAGATTCAATACGTCGTCCTCCTGCCGAATAGTCTCCAAGGGGTTATTGCTGCCTCGTGCACCTTATGATTCGTCTCCAGTGAGTCTAGATTTTCGAATCCGAAGAAAAACTGATCGTTAATTGTAACAATCAGGGCCTCCTAATGACGATGGAACACTTAAATTGCGTCGAGATTCAATACATCGTCCTTCAGCCGACTTGCCTCCAAGGGCCTATTGCTGCCTCGGGCACCTTATGGTCGTTCTCCTGTGAGTCTAGATTATCTAATCCGACGCAAAATAGATTGTTAATTGTAACGTTCAGGACCTCCTAATGACGATGGAACACCCAAATTGCGTCGAGATTCAATACATCGTCCTCCAGCCGACTTGTATCCAAGGGGATATTGCTGTCTCGGGCTTCATATGATCCTTCTCCTGTGGGTAGACTTTCGAATCCGACGCGAAACTGATAGTGAATTGTAACGTTCAGCGCCTCTTAATGACCTTAGAACACTCAAAATGCGTCGTGATTCAATACATCGTCCTCCTGCCGAATAGTCTCCAAGGGGTTATTGCTGCCTCGGGCACCAAATGGCCCGTCTCCTGTGAGTCTAGATTTTCGACGCAAAACTGATAGTTAATTGTAACGTTCACGGCCTCCTAATGACGATGGAACACTAAAATTGCGTCGAGATTCAATACATCGACCGTCGGCCGATTTGCCTCCAAGGGTCTATTGCTGCCTCGGGCACCTTATGGTCGTTGTCATGTGAGTCTAGATTTTCGAATCCGACGCAAAACAGATAGTTAATAGTAACGTTCAGGGCCTCCTAATGACGAAGGAACACTTAAATTGCGTCGAGATTCACTACATCGTCCTCCAGCCGACTTGTCTCCAAGGGGATATCGCTGCCTCGGGCACCTTATGGTCGGTCTCCTGTGAGTCTAGATTTTCTAATCCGACGCAAAACTGATGGTTAATTGTCACGTTCAGGGCCTCCTAATGACGATGGAACACTCAAATTGCGTCGAGATTCAATACATCATCCTCCAGCCGACTTGTATCCAAGGGGATATTGCTGTGTCGGACACGATATGATCCATCTGCTGTGAGTATATTTTCGAATCCGAAGCTAAAATGATAATTAATTGTAACGTTCAGCGCCTCCTAATGACGATGCAACACTCAAATTGCGTCGAGACTCAATACATCGTCCTCCAGCCGACTTGTCTCCAAGGGTCTATTGCTCCCTCGGGCACCTTATGTTCGTTCTGTTGTGAGTCTAGAGTTTCGAATCCGACGCAAAAATGATAGTTAATTGTAACGTTCAGGGCCTCCTAATGACGATGGAACACTCAAATTGCGTCGAGATTCAGTACATCGGCCTTCAGCCGACTTGACTCCAAGGGTCTGTTTCTGCCTCGGGCACCTCACGGTCGTTCTCCTGTGACTCTAGATTTTCGAATCAGACGCAAAAATGATTGTGACTTGAAACGTTCGGCGCCTCTTAATGACGATATATCATTCAAAATGCGTCGGGATTCAATACATCGTCCTCCAGCCGAATAGTCTCCAAGGGGTTATTGCTGCCTCGGGCACCAAATGGCCCGTCTCCTGTGAGTCTAGATTTTCGACGCAAAACTGATAGTTAATTGTAACGTTCACGGCCTCCTAATGACGATGGAACACTCAAATTGCTTCGAGATTCAATACATCGACCTTCTGCCGACTTGCCTCCAAGGGTCTATTGCTGCCTCGATCACCTTATGGCCGTTCTCCTGTGTGTCTAGATTTTCTAATCCGACGCAAAATTGATTGTTAATTGTAACGTTCAGGGCCTCCTAATGACGATGGAATACTCAAATTGCGACGAGATTCAATACATCGTTCTACAGCCGACTTGTCCCCAAGGGACTATTGCTGCCTCGGGCACCTTATTATCGTTCTCCTGTGAGTCTAGATTTTCGAATCCGACGCAAAACTGATAGTTAATTGTAGCGTTCAGGGCCTCCTAATGACGATGGAACACTCAAATTGCGTCGAGATTCAATACGTCGTCCTCCAGCCGACTTGTATCCAAGGGGATATTGCTGTCTCGAGTACCATATGATCCTTCTCCTGTGAGTAGATTTACGAATCCGACGGTAAAATGATAGTTAATTGTAACGTTCAGGGCCTCCTAATGACGATGCAACACTTAAATTGCGTCGAGATTAAATACATCGTCCTTCAGCCGACTTGCCTCCAAGGGCCTATTGCTGACTCGGGCACCTTATGGTCGTTCTCCTGTGAGTCTAGATTATCTAATCCGACGCAAAATAGATTGTTAATTGTAACGTTCAGGACCTCCTAATGACGATGGAACACCCAAATTGCGTCGAGAGTCAATACATAGTCCTCTAGCGGACTGGTCTCCAAGGGGATATTGCTGCTTCGGGCACCTTATGATTCGTCTCCAGTGAGTCTAGATTTTCCAATCCGAAGTAAAACTGATCGTTAATTGTAACAATCAGGGCCTCCTAATGACGATGGAACACTTAAATTGCGTCGAGATTCAATACATCGTCCTTCAGCCGACTTGCCTCCAAAGGAATATTGCTGCCTCGGGCACCTTATGGTCGTTCTCCTGTGAGTCTAGATTATCTAATCCGACGCAAAATAGATTGTTAATTGTAACGTTCAGGACCTCCTAATGACGATCGAACACCCAAATCGCGTCGAGAGTCAATACATCGTCCTCCAGCCGACTTGTATCCAAGGGGATATTGCTGTCTCGGCCTTCATATGATCCTTCTCCTGTGAGTAGATTTTCGAATCCGACGCGAAACTGATAGTGAATTGTAACGTTCAGCGCCTCTTTATGACCTTAGAACACTCAAAATGCGTCGAGATTCAATACATCGTCCTCCTGCCGAATAGTCTCCAAGGGGTTATTGCTGCCTCGGGCACCAAATGGCCCGTCTCCTGTGAGTCTAGATTTTCGACGCAAAACTGATAGTTAATTGTAACGTTCACGGCCTCCAAATGACGATGGAACACTAAAATTGCGTTGAGATTCAATACATCGACCGTCAGCCGATTTGCCTCCAAGGGTCTATTGCTGCCTCGGGCACCTTATGGTCGTTCTCATGTGAGTCTAGATTTTCGAATCCGACGCAAAACAGATAGTTAATTGTAACGTTCAGGGCCTCCTAATGACGAAGGAACACTCAAATTGCGTCGAGATTCACTACATCGTCCTCCAGCCGACTTGTCTCCAAGGGGATATCGCTGCCTCGGGCACCTTATGGTCGGTCTCCTGTGAGTCTAGATTTTCTAATCCGACGCAAAACTGATTGTTAATTGTCACGTTCAGGGCCTCCTAATGACGATGGAACACTCAAATTGCGTCGAGATTCAATACATCATCCTCCAGCCGACTTGTATCCAAGGGGATATTGCTGTGTCGGACACGATATGATCCTTCTGCTGTGAGTAGATTTTCGAATCCGACGCTAAAATGATAATTAATTGTAACGTTCAGCGCCTAATAATGACGATGGAACACTCAAATTGCGTCGAGATTCAATACATCGTCCACCAGCCGACTTGTCTCGAAGGGGATATTGCTGCCTCGGGCACCATATGGTCCTTCTCCTGTGAGTCCAGATTTTCGAATCCGACGTGAAGCTCATGGTTAATTGTAACGTTCAGGGCCTCCTAATGACGATGGAGCACTCAAATTGCGTCGCGATTCAATACATCGTCCTCTAGCGGACTGGTCTCCAAGGGGATATTGCTGCTTCGGGCACCTTATGATTCGTCTCTAGTGAGTCTAGATTTTCGTATCCGACGAGAAACTGATCGTTAGTTGTACCAATCTGGGCCTCCTAGTTACGATGGAACACTCAAATTGTGTCGCGATCCAATACATCGTCCTCCAGCCGACTTGTCTCCAAGGATCTATTGCTGCCTCGGGCAACTTATGGTTGTTCCCCTGTGAGTCTAGATTTTAAAATCCGACGAAAAACTGATAGCTAATTGTAACGTTCAGGGCCTCCTAATGACGATGGAACACTCAAATTGCGTAGAGATTCAATACATCGGCCTCGAGCCGACTTTTCTCCAAGGGGGTATTGCTGCCACGGGCACCTTACGGTCGTTCACCTGTGAGTCTAGATTTTCGAATCCGACGGAAAAATGATAGTGAATTGTAACGTTCAGCGCCTATTAATGACGATAGAACACTCAAAATGCGTCGAGAATCAATACATCGTCCTCCAGCCGACTTGTCTCCAAGGGGATATTGCTGCCGCGGGCTCCATATGATCCGTCTCCTGTGAGTCTAGATTTTCGAATCCGACGCAAAAATGGTAGTTAATTGTAACGTTCACCGCCTCCTAATGACGATGGAACACTCAAATTGCGTCGCGATTCAATACATCGTCCTCCAGCGGACTGGTCTCCAATTGGATGTAGCTTCGGGCACCTTATGGTCCGTCTCCAGTGAGAATAGAATTTCGATTCCGACGAGAAACTGATGGTTAATTGTATCATTCAGGGCCACCTAATTACGATGGAACACTGATATGGCGTCGAAATTCTATACATCGGCCTCCAGCCGACTTGTCTCCAAGGGGATATTGCTGTCTCGGGCACGATATGATACTTCTCCTGTGAGTCTAGATTTTCGAATTCGACGGAAAACTGATAGTTAATTGTAACGTTCAGGGCCACCTAATGACGATGGAACACTCAAATTGCGTCGAGATTCAATACATCGGCCTCCAGCCGACTTGTCTCCAAAGGTCTATTGCTGCCTGGGGCACCTTATGATCGTTCTCCTGTGAGTCTAGATTTTCGAGTCCGACGCGAAACTGATTGTTAATTGTAAAGTTCAGGGCTTCCTAATGACGATGGAACACTCAAATTGCGTCGAGATTCAATACATCGTCCTTCAGCCGACTTGTCTCCAAGGATATTTTGCTGCCTCGGGCACCTCACGGTCGTTCTCCTGTGAGTCTAGGTTTTCTAATTCGACGCAAAACTGATTGTTAATTGTCACGTTCAGGGCCTCCTAATGACGATGGAACACTCAAATTGCGTCGAGATTCAATACATCATCCTCCAGTCGACTTGTATCCAAGGGGAAATTGCTGTCTCGGGCACCATATGATCCTTCTCCTGTGAGTAGATTTTCGAATCCGACGCTAAAATGTTAATTAATTGTAACGTTCAGCGCCTTCTAATGACGATGGAACACTCAAATTGCGTCGAGATTCAATACATCGTCCTCCAGCCGACTTGTCTCGAAGGGGATATTGCTGCCTCGGGCACCATATGGTCCTTCTCCTGTGAGTCTAGATTTTCGAATCCGACGAAAAACTGATCGTTAATTGTAACAATCAGGGCCTCCTAATGACGATGGAATACTCAAATTGAGTCGAGATTCAATGCATCGTCCTTCAGCCGACTTGCCTCCAAGGGCCTATTGCTGCCTCGGGCACCTTATGTCGTTCTCCTGTGAGTCTACATTATCTAATCCGACGCAAAATAGATTGTTAATTGTAACGTTCAGGACCTCCTAATGCCGATGGAACACCCAAATTGCGTCGAGATTCAATACATCGTCCTCCAGCCGACTTGTATCCAAGGGGATATTGTTGTCTCGGGCACCATATGTTCCTTCTCCTGTGAGTAGATTTTCGAATCCGACGCTAAAATGATAGTTAATTGTAACGTTCAGCGCCTCCTAATGACGATGATACGCTCAAATTGCGTCGAGATTCAATACAACGTCCTCCAGCCGACTTGTCTCCATGGGGACATTGCTGCCTCGGGCTCCTTATGGTCGCTCTTCTTTGAGTCTAGATCTTCGAATCCGACGCGAAACTGATTGTTAATTGTAACGTTCAGGGCTTCCTAATGACGATGGAACACTCAAATTGCGTCGAGATTCAATACATCGCCCTCCAGCCGACTTGCCTCCAAGGGTCTATTGCTGCCTCGGGCACCTTATGCTCGTTCTCCTGTGAGTCTAGATTATCTAATCCGACGCAAAACAGATTGTTAATTGTAACGTTCAGGACCTCCTATTGACGATGGAACACTCAAATTGCGTCGAGATTCAATACATCGTCCTCCATCCTACTTCTATCCAGGGGGATATTGCTCTCTCGGGCTTCATATGATCCTTCTCCTGTGAGTAGAATTTCGAATCCGACGCTAAAATGATAGTTAATTGTAACGTTCAGCGCCTCCTAATGACGATGATACGCTCAAATTGCGTCGAGATTCAATACAACGTCCTCCAGCCGACTTGTCTCCATGGGGACATTGCTGCCTCGGGCTCCTTATGGTCGCTCTTCTTTGAGTCTAGATCTTCGAATCCGACGCGAAACTGATTGTTAATTGTAACGTTCAGGGCTTCCTAATGACGATGGAACACTCTAATTGCGTCGAGATTCAATACATCGTCCTCCAGCCGACTTGTCTCCAAGGGGATATTGCTGCCTCGGGAACCAAATGGTCCGTCTCCTGTGAGTCTAGATTTTCGACGCAAAACTGATAGTTAATTGTAACGTTCAAGGCCTCCTAATGACGATGGAACACTCAAATTGCGTCGAGATTCAATACTTCGGCCTCGAGCCGACTTTTCTCCAAGGGGGTATTGCTGCCACGGGCACCTTACGGTCGTTCACCTGTGAGTCTAGATTTTCGAATCCGACGGAAAAATGATAGTGAATTGTAACGTTCAGCGCCTATTAATGACGATAGAACACTCAAAATGCGTCGAGAATCAATACATCGTCCTCCAGCCGACTTGTCTCCAAGGGGATATTGCTGCCGCGGGCTCCATATGATCCGTCTCCTGTGAGTCTAGATTTTCGAATCCGACGCAAAAATGATAGTTAATTGTAACGTTCAGCGCCTCCTAATGACGATGGAACACTCAAATTGCGTCGCGATTCAATACATCGTCCTCCAGCGGACTGGTCTCCAATTGGATATAGCTTCGGGCACCTTATGGTCCGTCTCCAGTGAGAATAGAATTTCGATTCCGACGAGAAACTGATGGTTAATTGTATCATTCAGGGCCACCTAATGACGATGGAACACTGATATGGCGTCGAAATTCTATACATCGGCCTCCAGCCGACTTGTCTCCAAGGGGATATTGCTGTCTCGGGCACGATATGATCCTTCTCCTGTGAGTCTAGATTTTCGTATTCGACGGAAAACTGATAGTTAATTGTAACGTTCAGGGCCACCTAATGACGATGGAACACTCAAATTGCGTCGAGATTCAATACATCGGCCTCCAGCCGACTTGTCTCCAAAGGTCTATTGCTGCCTGGGGCACCTTATGATCGTCCTCCTGTGAGTCTAGATTTTCGAGTCCAACGCGAAACTGATTGTTAATTGTAAAGTTCAGGGCTTCCTAATGACGATGGAACACTCAAATTGCGTCGAGATTCAATACATCGTCCTTCAGCCGACTTGTCTCCAAGGATATTTTGCTGCCTCGGGCACCTCACGGTCGTTCTCCTGTGAGTCTAGGTTTTCTAATTCGACGCAAAACCGATTGTTAATTGTCACGTTCAGGGCCTCCTAATGACGATGGAACACTCAAATTGCGTCGAGATTCAATACATCATCCTCCAGTCGACTTGTATCCAAGGGGAAATTGCTGTCTCGGGCACCATATGATCCTTCTCCTGTGAGTAGATTTTCGAATCCGACGCTAAAATGTTAATTAATTGTAACGTTCAGCGCCTTCTAATGACGATGGAACACTCAAATTGCGTCGAGATTCAATACATCGTCCTCCAGCCGACTTGTCTCGAAGGGGATATTGCTGCCTCGGGCACCATATGGTCCTTCTCCTGTGAGTCTAGATTTTCGAATCCGACGGGAAACTGATAGTTAATTGTAACGTTCACGGCCTCCTAATGACGATGGAGCACTCAAATTGCGTCGCGATTCAATACATCGTCCTCTAACGGACTGGTCTCCAAGGGGATATTGCTGCTTCGGGCACCTTATGATTCGTCTCCAGTGAGTCTAGATTTTCGAATCCGACGAAAAACTGATCGTTAATTGTAACAATCAGGGCCTCCTAATGACGATGGAATACTCAAATTGAGTCGAGATTCAATGCATCGTCCTTCAGCCGACTTGCCTCCAAGGGCCTATTGCTGCCTCGGGCACCTTATGTCGTTCTCCTGTGAGTCTACATTATCTAATCCGACGCAAAATAGATTGTTAATTGTAACGTTCAGGACCACCTAATGCCGATGGAACACCCAAATTGCGTCGAGATTCAATACATCGTCCTCCAGCCGACTTGGATCCAAGGGGATAGTGTTGTCTCGGGCACCATATGTTCCTTCTCCTGTGAGTAGATTTTCGAATCCGACGCTAAAATGATAGTTAATTGTAACGTTCAGCGCCTCCTAATGACGATGGTACGCTCAAATTGCGTCGAGATTCAATACAACGTCCTCCAGCCGACTTGTCTCCATGGGGACATTGCTGCCTCGGGCTCCTTATGGTCGCTCTTCTTTGAGTCTAGATCTTCGAATCCGACGCGAAACTGATTGTTAATTGTAACGTTCAGGGCTTCCTAATGACGATGGAACACTCAAATTGCGTCGAGATTCAATACATCGTCCTCCAGCCGACTTGCCTCCAAGGGTCTATTGCTGCCTCGGGCACCTTATGCTCGTTCTCCTGTGAGTCTAGATTATCTAATCCGACGCAAAACAGATTGTTAATTGTAACGTTCAGGACCTCCTATTGACGATGGAACACTCAAATTGCGTCGAGATTCAATACATCGTCCTCCATCCTACTTGTATCCAGGGGGATATTGCTCTCTCGGGCTTCATATGATCCTTCTCCTGTGAGTAGATTTTCGAATCCGACGCGAATCTGATAGTGAATTGTAACGTTCAGCGCCTCTTTATGACCTTAGAACACTCAAAATGCGTCGAGATTCAATACATCGTCCTCCTGCCGAATAGTCTCCAAGGGGTTATTGCTGCCTCGGGCACCAAATGGCCCGTCTCCTGTGAGTCTAGATTTTCGACGCAAAACTGATAGTTAATTGTAACGTTCACGGCCTCCTAATGACGATGGAACACTAAAATTGCGTCGAGATTCAATACATCGACCGTCAGCCGATTTGCCTCCAAGGGTCTATTGCTGCCTCGGGCACCTTATGGTCGTTCTCATGTGAGTCTAGATTTTCGAATCCGACGCAAAACAGATAGTTAATTGTAACGTTCAGGGAATCCTAATGACGAAGGAACAATCAAATTGCGTCGAGATTCACTACATCGTCCTCCAGCCGACTTGTCGCCAAGGGGATATCGCTGCCTCGGGCACCTTATGGTCGGTCTCCTGTGAGTCTAGATTTTCTAATCCGACGCAAAACTGATTGTTAATTGTCACGTTCAGGGCCTCCTAATGACGATGGAACACTCAAATTGCGTCGAGATTCAATACATCATCCTCCAGCCGACTTGTATCCAAGGGGATATTGCTGTGTCGGACACGATATGATCCTTCTGCTGTGAGTAGATTTTCGAATCCGACGCTAAAATGATAATTAATTGAAACGTTCAGCGCCTAATAATGACGATGGAACACTCAAATTGCGTCGAGATTCAATACATCGTCCACCAGCCGACTTGTCTCGAAGGGGATATTGCTGCCTCGGGCACCATATGGTCCTTCTCCTGTGAGTCTAGATTTTCGAATCCGACGTGAAGCTCATGGTTAATTGTAACGTTCAGGGCCTCCTAATGACGATGGAGCACTCAAATTGCGTCGCGATTCAATACATCGTCCTCTAGCGGACTGATATTGCTGCCTCGGGCACCATATGGTCCTTCTCCTGTGAGTCTAGATTTTCGAATCCGACGTGAAGCTCATGGTTAATTGTAACGTTCAGGGCCTCCTAATGACGATGGAGCACTCAAATTGCGTCGCGATTCAATACATCGTCCTCTAGCGGACTGGTCTCCAAGGGGATATTGCTGCTTCGGGCACCTTATGATTCGTCTCTGGTGAGTCTAGATTTTCGTATCCGACGAGAAACTGATCGTTAGTTGTACCAATCTTGGCCTCCTAGTTACGATGGAACACTCAAATTGTGTCGCGATCCAATACATCGTCCTCCAGCCGACTTGTCTCCAAGGATCTATTGCTGCCTCGGGCAACTTATGGTTGTTCCCCTGTGAGTCTAGATTTTAAAATCCGACGAAAAACTGATAGCTAATTGTAACGTTCAAGGCCTCCTAATGACGATGGAACACTCAAATTGCGTCGAGATTCAATACATCGTCCTCCAGCCGACTTGTCTCCAAGGGGATATTGCTGCCTCGGGAACCAAATGGTCCGTCTCCTGTGAGTCTAGATTTTCGACGCAAAACTGATAGTTAATTGTAACGTTCAAGGCCTCCTAATGACGATGGAACACTCAAATTGCGTCGAGATTCAATACTTCGGCCTCGAGCCGACTTTTCTCCAAGGGGATATTGCTGCCGCGGGCTCCATATGATCCGTCTCCTGTGAGTCTAGATTTTCGAATCCGACGCAAAAATGATAGTTAATTGTAACGTTCAGCGCCTCCTAATGACGATGGAACACTCAAATTGCGTCGCGATTCAATACATCGTCCTCCAGCGGACTGGTCTCCAATTGGATATAGCTTCGGGCACCTTATGGTCCGTCTCCAGTGAGAATAGAATTTCGATTCCGACGAGAGACTGATGGTTAATTGTATCATTCAGGGCCACCTAATGACGATGGAACACTGATATGGCGTCGAAATTCTATACATCGTCCTCCAGCCGACTTGTCTCCAAGGGGATATTGCTGCCTCGGGAACCAAATGGTCCGTCTCCTGTGAGTCTAGATTTTCGACGCAAAACTGATAGTTAATTGTAACGTTCAAGGCTTCCTAATGACGATGGAACACTCAAATTGCGTCGAGATTCAATACATCGTCCTTCAGCCGACTTGTCTCCAAAGATATTATGCTGCCTCGGGCACCTCACGGTCGTTCTCCTGTGAGTCTAGGTTTTCTAATTCGACGCAAAACCGATTGTTAATTGTCACGTTCAGGGCCTCCTAATGACGATGGAACACTCAAATTGCGTCGAGATTCAATACATCATCCTCCAGTCGACTTGTATCCAAGGGGATATTGCTGTCTCGGGCACCATATGATCCTTCTCCTGTGAGTAGATTTTCGAATCCGACGCTAAAATGTTAATTAATTGTAACGTTCAGCGCGTTCTAATGACGATGGAACACTCAAATTGCGTCGAGATTCAATACATCGTCCTCCAGCCGACTTGTCTCGAAGGGGATATTGCTGCCTCGGGCACCATATGGTCCTTCTCCTGTGAGTCTAGATTTTCGAATACGACGCGAAACTGATAGTTAATTGTAACGTTCACGGCCTCCTAATGACGATGGAGCACTCAAATTGCGTCGCGATTCAATACATCGTCCTCTAACGGACTGGTCTCCAAGGGGATATTGCTGCTTCGGGCACCTTATGATTCGTCTCCAGTGAGTCTAGATTTTCGAATCCGACGAAATACTGATCGTTAATTGTAACAATCAGGGCCTCCTAATGACGATGGAATACTCAAATTGAGTCGAGATTCAATGCATCGTCCTTCAGCCGACTTGCCTCCAAGGGCCTATTGCTGCCTCGGGCACCTTATGTCGTTCTCCTGTGAGTCTAGATTATCTAATCCGACGCAAAATAGATTGTTAATTGTAACGTTCAGGACCTCCTAATGCCGATGGAACACCCAAATTGCGTCGAGATTCAATACATCGTCCTCCAGCCGACTTGTATCCAAGGGGATATTGCTGTCTCGGGCTTCATATGATCCTTCTCCTGTGAGAAGATTTTCGAATCCGACGCTAAAATGATAATTATTAGTAACGTTCAGCGCCTCCTAATGACGTTGGAACACTCAAATAGCGTCGAGATTTAATACATCGTCCTCCAGCCGACTCTTCTCGAAGGGGATATTGCTGCTCGGGCACCATATGGTCCATCTCCTGTGAGACTAGATTTTCGAATCCGACGCGAAACTGATAGTTAATTGTATCGTTCACGGCCTCCTAATGACGATAGAACACTCAAATTGCGCCGAGATTCTATACTTCGTCCTCCAGCCGACTTGTATCCAAGGGGATATTGTTGTCTCGGGCACCATATGTTCCTTCTCCTGTGAGTAGATTTTCGAATCCGACGCTAAAATGATAGTTAATTGTAACGTTCAGCGCCTCCTAATGACGATGGTACGCTCAAATTGCGTCGAGATTCAATACAACGTCCTCCAGCCGACTTGTCTCCATGGGGACATTGCTGCCTCGGGCTCCTTATGGTCGCTCTTCTTTGAGTCTAGATCTTCGAATCCGACGCGAAACTGATTGTTAATTGTAACGTTCAGGGCTTCCTAATGACGATGGAACACTCAAATTGCGTCGAGATTCAATACATCGTCCTCCAGCCGACTTGCCTCCAAGGGTCTATTGCTGCCTCGGGCACCTTATGTTCGTTCTCCTGTGAGTCTAGATTATCTAATCCGACGCAAAACAGATTGTTAATTGTAACGTTCAGGACCTCCTATTGACGATGGAACACTCAAATTGCGTCGAGATTCAATACATCGTCCTCAATCCTACTTGTATCCAGGGGGATATTGCTCTCTTGGGCTTCATATGATCCTTCTCCTGTGAGTAGAATTTCGAATCCGACGCTAAAATGATAGTTAATTGTAACGTTCAGGGCCTCCTAATGACGATGGAACACTCAAAATGCGTCGAGATCCAATACATCGTCCTCTAGCGGACTGGTCTCCAAGGGGATATTGCTGCTTCGGGCACCTTATGATTCGTCTCCAGTGAGTCTAGATTTTCCAATCCGAAGTAAAACTGATCGTTAATTGTAACAATCAGGGCCTCCTAATGACGATGGAACACTTAAATTGCGTCGAGATTAAATACATCGTCCTTCAGCCGACTTGCCTCCAAGGGCCTATTGCTGCCTCGGGCACCTTATGGTCGTTCTCCTGTGAGTCTAGATTATCTAATCCGACGCAAAATAGATTGTTAATTGTAACGTTCAGGACCTCCTAATGACGATGGAACACCCAAATTGCGTCGAGAGTCAATACATCGTCCTCCAGCCGACTTGTATCCAAGGGGATATTGCTGTCTCGGGCTTCATATGATCCTTCTCCTGTGAGTAGATTTTCGAATCCGACGCGAAACTGATAGTGAATTGTAACGTTCAGCGCCTCTTTATGACCTTAGAACACTCAAAATGCGTCGAGATTCAATACATCGTCCTCCTGCCGAATAGTCTCCAAGGGGTTATTGCTGCCTCGGGCACCAAATGGCCCGTCTCCTGTGAGTCTAGATTTTCGACGCAAAACTGATAATTAATTGTAACGTTCAAGGCCTCCTAATGACGATGGAACACTCAAATTGCGTCGAGATTCAATACTTCGGCCTCGAGCCGACTTTTCTCCAAGGGTCTATTGCTGCCACGGGCCACTTACGGTCGTTCACCTGTGAGTCTAGATTTTCGAATCCGACGGAAAAATGATAGTGAATTGTAACGTTCAGCGCCTATTAATGACGATAGAACACTCAAAATGCGTCGAGATTCAATACATCGTCCTCAGCCGACTTGTCTCCAAGGGGATATTGCTGCCGCGGGCTCCATATGATCCGTCTCCTGTGAGTCTAGGTTTTCGAATCCGACGCAAAAATGATAGTTAATTGTAACGTTCAGCGCCTCCTAATGACGATGGAACACTCAAATTGCGTCGAGATTCAATACATCGGCCTCCAGCCGACTTGTCTCCAAGGGTCTATTGCTGCCTGGGGCACCTTATGATCGTTCTCCTGTGAGTCTAGATTTTCGAATCCGACGCGAAACTGAATGTTAATTGTAAAGTTCAGGGCTTCCTAATGACGATGGAACACTCAAATTGCGTCGAGATTCAATACATCGTCCTTCAGCCGACTTGTCTCCAAGGATATTTTGCTGCCTCGGGCACCTCACGGTCGTTCTCCTGTGAGTCTAGATTTTCTAATTCGACGCAAAACTGATTGTTAATTGTCACGTTCAGGGCCTCCTAATGACGATGGAACACTCAAATTGCGTCGAGATTCAATACATCATCCTCCAGTCGACTTGTATCCAAGGGGATATTGCTGTCTCGGGCACCATATGATCCTTCTCCTGTGAGTAGATTTTCGAATCCGACGCTAAAATGTTAATTAATTGTAACGTTCAGCGCCTTCTAATGACGATGGAACACTCAAATTGCGTCGAGATTCTATACTTCGTCCTCCAGCCGACTTGTCTCGAAGGGGATATTGCTGCCTCGGGCACCATATGGTCCTTCTCCTGTGAGTCTAGATTTTCGAATCCGACGCGAAACTGATAGTTAATTGTAACGTTCAGGGCCTCCTAATGACGATGGAGCACTCAAATTGCGTCGCGATTCAATACATCGTCCTCTAACGGACTGGTCTCCAAGGGGATATTGCTGCTTCGGGCACCTTATGATTCGTCTCCAGTGAGTTTAGATTTTCGAATCCGACGAAAAACTGTTCGTTAATTGTAACAATCTGGGCCTCCTAATGACGATGGAATACTCAAATTGCGTCGAGATTCAATGCATCGTCCTTCAGCCGACTTGCCTCCAAGGGCCTTCTGCTGCCTCGGGCACCTTATGGTCGTTCTCCAGTGAGTCTAGATTTTCTAATCCGACGCAAAACTGATTGTTAATTGTCACGTTCAGTGCCTCGTAATGACGATGGAACACTCAAATTGCGTCGAGACTCAATACATCGTTCTTCAGCCGACTTGTCTCCAAGGGTCTATTGCTGCCTCGGGCACCTTATGGTCGTTCTCCAGTGAGTCTAGATTTTCGAATCCGACGCAAAAATGATAGTTAATTGTAGCGTTCACGGCCTCCTAATGACGATAGAACACTCAAATTGCGCCGAGATTCTATACTTCGTCCTCCAGCCGACTTGTCTCCATGGGGACATTGCTGCCTCGGGCTCCTTATGGTCGCTCTTCTTTGAGTCTAGATTTTCGAATCCGGCGCGAAACTGATTGTTAATTGTAACGTTCAGGGCTTCCTAATGACGATGGAACACTCAAATTGCGTCGAGACTCAATACATCGTTCTTCAGCCGACTTGTCTCCAAGGGTCTATTGCTGCCTCGGGCACCTTATGGTCGTTCTCCAGTGAGTCTAGATTTTCTAATCCGACGCAAAACTGATTGTTAATTGTCACATTCAGGGCCTCGTAATGACGATGGAACACTCAAATTGCGTCGAGATTTGATACATCATCCTCCATCCGATTTGTATCCAAGGGGATATTGCTGTCTCGGGCACCATATGATCCTTCTCCTGTGAGTAGATTTTCGAATCTGACGCTAGAATGATAATTAATTGTAACGTTCAGCGCCTCCTAATGACGTTGGAACACTCAAATAGCGTCGAGACTTAATACATCGTCCTCCAGGCGACTCTTCTCGAAGGGGATATTGCTGCTCGGGCACCATATGGTCCTTCTCCTGTAAGTCTAGATTTTCGAATCCGACGCAAAAATCATAGTTAATTGTAACGTTCAGGGCCTCCTAATGACGATGGAACACTCAAATTGCGTCGAGATTCAATCCATCGGCCTCCAGCGGCCTTGTCTCAAAGGGTCTGTTGCTGCCTCGGGCACCTTACGGTCGTTCTCCTGTGAGTCTAGATTTTCGAATCCGACGAAAACCTGATAGTTAATTGTATCATTCAGGGACTCCTAGTTACGATGGAACGCTCAAATTGCGTCGCGATCCATAACATCGTCCTCCAGCCGACCTGTCTCCAAGGGTCTATTGCTGCCTGTGGCACCTTATGATCGTTTTCCTGTGAGTCTAGATTTTCGAAACCGACTCAAAACTGATAGGTAATTGTAACATTCAGGGCTTCCTAATGACCATGGAACACTCAAATTGCGTCGAGATTCAATACATCGGCATTCAGCCCATTTGTCTCCAAGTGTCTATTGCTGCCTCGGGCACCTCATGGTCGTTCCCCTGCGAGTCTAGATTTTCGAATCCGACGGAAAACAGATAGTTAATTGTAACGTTCAGGGCCTGCTAATGACGAAGGAACACTCAAATTGCGTCGAGATTCACTACATCGTCCTCCAGCCGACTTGTCACCAAGGGTATATCGCTGCCTCAGGCACCACTTGGTCCGTCTCCGGTGATTCTACGTTTTCGAATCCGACGCTAAATTGATAGTTAATTGTAACGTTCAGGGCCTCCTAGTGACGATGGAGCACTCAAATTGCGTCGCGATTCAATACATCGTCCTCCAGCGGACTGGTCTCCAAGGGGATATTGCTGTCTCGGGCACCTTATGGTCCGTCTCCAGTGAGTCTAGATTTTCGAGTCCGACGAAAAACTGATAGTTAATTGTACCATTCAGGGTCTCCTAATGACGATGGAACACTCAAAATGCGTCGAGATTCAATACATCGTCCTCCAGCCGACTTGTTTCCAAAGGGATATTTCTGCCTCGGGCACCAAGTGGTCCGTCTCCTGTGAGTCTAGATTTTTGAATCCGACGCCAAACTGAAAGTTAATAGTAGCGTTCCCGGCCTCCTAATGACGATGGAACACTCAAATTGCGACGTGATTCAATACATTGTCCTTCAGCAGACTTGTCCCCAAGGGTCTATTGCTGCCTCGGGCACCTTATGGTCGTTCTCCTGTGAGTCTAGATTTTCGAATCCGACGCAAAACTGATAGTTAATTGTAGCGTTCAGGGCCTCCTAATGGCGATGGAACACTCAAATTGCGTCGCGATTCAATACATCGTCCTCCAGCGGACTGGTCTCCAAGGGGATATTGCTGCCTCGGGCACCTTATGGTCCGTCTCTAGTGAGTCTAGATTTTTGAATCCGACGGGAAACTGATAGTTAATTGTAGCGTTCAGGGCCTCCTAATGACGATGGAACACTCAAATTGCGACGAGATTCAATACATCGTTCTTCAGCCGACTTGTCCCCAAGGGTCTATTGCTGCCTCGGGCACCTAATGGTCGTTCTCCTGTGAGTCTAGATTTTCGAATCCGACGCAAAACTGATAGTTAATTGTAGCGTTCACGGCCTCCTAATGACGATAGAACACTCAAATTGCGTCGAGATTCAATACTTCGTCCTCCAGCCGACTTGTATCAAAGGGGATATTGTTGTCTCGGGCACCATATGTTCCTTCTCCTGTGAGTAGATTTTCGAATCCGACGCTAAAATGATAGTTAATTGTAACGTTCAGCGCCTCCTAATGACGATGGTACGCTCAAATTGCGTCGAGATTCAATACAACGTCCTCCAGCCGACTTGTCTCCATGGGGACATTGCTGCCTCGGGCTCCTTATGGTCGCTCTTCTTTGAGTCTAGATTTTCGAATCCGACGCGAAACTGATTGTTAATTGTAACGTTCAGGGCTTCCTAATGACGATGGAACACTCAAATTGCGTCGAGACTCAATACATCGTTCTCCAGCCGACTTGTCTCCAAGGGTCTATTGCTGCCTCGGGCACCTTATGGTCGTTCTCCAGTGAGTCTAGATTTTCTAATCCGACGCAAAACTGATTGTTAATTGTCACGTTCAGGGCCTCGTAATGACGATGGAACACTCAAATTGCGTCGAGATTCGATACATCATCCTCCATCCGATTTGTATCCAAGGGGATATTGCTGTCTCGGGCACCATATGATCCTTCTCCTGTGAGTAGATTTTCGAATCTGACGCTAAAATGATAATTAATTGTAACGTTCAGCGCCTCCTAATGACGTTGAAACACTCAAATAGCGTCGAGATTTAATACATCGTCCTCCAGCCGACTCTTCTCGAAGGGGATATTGCTGTTCGGGCACCATATCGTCCTTCTCCTGCGAGTCTAGATTTTCGAATCCGACGCAAAAATCATAGTTAATTGTAACGTTCAGGGCCTCCTAATGACGATGGAACACTCAAATTGCGTCGAGATTCTATACATCGGCCTCCAGCGGACTTGACTGCAAGGGTCTGTTGCTGCCTCGGGCACCATACGGTCGTTCTCCTCTGAGTCTAGATTTTCGAATCCAACGCGAAACTGATAGTTAATTCTAACGTTCAGGGCATCCTAATGACGATGGAGCACTGAAATTGCGTCGCGATTCAATACATCGTCCTCCAGCGGACTGGTCTCCAAGGGGATATTGCTGCTTCGGGTACCTTATGGTCCGTCTCCAGTGAGTCTAGATTTTCAAATCCGACGAAAACCTGATAGTTAATTGTATCATTCAGGGACTCCTAGTTACGATGGAACGCTCAAATTGCGTCGCGATCCAATACATCGTCTTCCAGCCGACCTGTCTCCAAGGGTCTATTGCTGCCTGTGGCACGTTATGATCGTTTTCCTGTGAGCCTAGATTTTCGAAACCGACTCAAAACTGATAGGTAATTGTAACATTCAGGGCCTCCTAATGACGATGGAACACTCAAATTGCGTCGAGATTCAATACATCGGCATTCAGCCGATTTGTCTCCAAGTGTCTATTGCTGCCTCGGGCACCTCATGGTCGTTCCCCTGTGAGTCTAGATTTAAGAATCCGACGCAAAACTGATTTTTAATTGTAATGTTCATGGATTGCTAATGACGATGGAACACTCAAATTGCGTCGAGAATCAATACATCGGCCTCCAGCCGACGTCTCCAAGGGGATATCGCTGCCTCGGGCACCATATGGTCCGTCTCCTGTGAGTCTAGATTTTCGAGTCCGACGAAAAACTGATAGTTAATTGTACCATTCAGGGTCTCCTAATGACGATGGAACACTCAAAATGCGTCGAGATTCAATACATCGTCCTCCAGCCGACTTGTTTCCAAAGGGATATTTCTGCCTCGGGCACCAAGTGGTCCGTCTCCTGTGAGTCTAGATTTTTGAATCCGACGCCAAACTGATAGTTAATAGTAGCGTTCACGGCCTCCTAATGACGATGGAACACTCAAATTGCGACGTGATTCAATACATCGTCCTTCAGCAGACTTGTCCCCAAGGGTCTATTGCTGCCTCGGGCACCTTATGGTCGTTCTCCTGTGAGTCTAGATTTTCGAATCCGACGCAAAACTGATAGTTAATTGTAGCGTTCAGGGCCTCCTAATGACGATGGAACACTCAAATTGCGTCGCGATTCAATACATCGTCCTCCAGCGGACTGGCCTCCAAGGGGATATTGCTGCCTCGGGCACCTTATGGTCCGTCTCTAGTGAGTCTAGATTTTTGAATCCGACGGGAAACTGATAGTTAATTGTAGCGTTCAGGGCCTCCTAATGACGATGGAACACTCAAATTGCGACGAGATTCAATACATCGTTCTTCAGCCGACTTGTCCCCAAGGGTCTATTGCTGCCTCGGGCACCTTATGGTCGTTCTCCTGTGAGTCTAGATTTTCGAATCCGACGCAAAACTGATAGTTAATTGTAGCGTTCACGGCCTCCTAATGACGATAGAGCACTCAAATTGCGTCGAGATTCAATACTTCGTCCTCCAGCCGACTTGTATCAAAGGGGATATTGTTGTCTTGGGCACCATATGATCCTTCTCCTGTGAGCAGATTTTCGAATCCGAAGCTAAAATGATAGTTAATTGTAACGTTCAGCGCCTCCTAATGACGATGGAACACTCAAATTGCGTCGAGATTCAATACAACGTCCTCCAGCCGACTTGTCTCCATGGGGATATTGCTGCCTCGGGCTCCGTATGGTTGCACTCCTGTGAGTCTAGATTTTCGAATCTGACGCGAAACTGATTGTTAATTGTAACGTTCAGGGCTTCCTAATGACGATGGAACACTCAAATTGCGTCGAGATTCGATACATCGTCCTTCGGCCGACTTGTCTCCAAGGGTCTATTGCTGCCTCGGGCACCTTATGGTCGTTCTCCAGTGAGTCTAGATTTTCTAATCCGACGCAAAACTGATTGTTAATTGTCACGTTCAGGGCCTCGTAATGACGATGGAACACTCAAATTGCGTCGAGCTTCAATACATCATCCTCCAGCCGACTTGTATCCAAGGGGATATTGCTGTCTCGGGCACCATATGATCCTTCTCCTGTGAGTGGATTTTCAAACCCGACGCTAAAGTGGTAATTAATTGAAACGTTCAGCGCCTCCTAATGACGTTGGAACACTCAAATTGCGTCGAGTTTCAATACATCGTCCTCCAGCCGACTTGTCTCGAAGGGGATATTGCTGCTCGGGCACCATATGGTCCTTCTCCTGTGAGTCAAGATTTTCGAATCCGACGCGAAACTAATTGTTAATTGTAACGTTCTGAGTTTCCTAATGACGATGGAAAACTCAAATTGCGTCGAGATTCAATACATCGTCCTCCAGCCGACTTGTCTCGAAGGGGATATTGCTGCCTAGGGCACCAAATGGTACTTCTCCTGTGAGTCTAGATTTTCGAATCCGACGCGAAACTGATTGATAATTGAAACGTTCAGGGTTTCCTAATGACGATGGAACAATCAAATTGCGTCGAGATTCAATACATCGTCCTTCAGCCGACTTGTCCCCAAGGGTCTATTGCTGCCTCGGGCACCGTATGTTCGTTCTCCTGTGAGTCTAGATTTTCTAATCCGACGCAAAACTGATAGTTAATTGTAGCGTTCAGGGTCTCCTAATGACGAAGGAACACTCAAATTGCGTCGAGATTCAACACATCGGCGTCCAGCCGACTTGTCTCCAAGGGTCTATTGCTGCCTCGGGCACCTTATGGTCGATCTCCTGTGAGTCTAGATTTTCGAATCCGACGAAAACTGATAGTTAATTTTAACGTTCAGGGCCTCCTAGTGACGAAGGAACACTCAAATTGCGTAAAGATTCACTACATCGCCCTCCAGCCGACTTGTCTCCAAGGGGATATCGCTGCCTCGGGCACCACTTGGTCCGTCTCCAGTGATTCTACGTTTTCGAATCGGACGCAAAACTCATAGTTAATTGTAGCGTTCAAGGTCTCCGAATGACGAAGGAACACTCAAATTGCGTCGAGATTCACTACATCGTACTCCAGCCGACTTGTCTCCAAGGGGATATCGCTGCCTCGGGCACCACATGGTCCGTCTCCGGTGAAACTACGTTTTCAAATCCGACGCAAAACTGATAGTTAATTGTAACGTTCAGGGCCTCCTATTGACGATGGAGCACTCAAATTGCGTCGCGAATCAATACATCGTCTTCCAGCGGACTGGTCTCCAAGGGGATATTGCTGTCTCGGGCACGTTATGGGGTCCGTCTACAGTGAGTCAAGATTTGTGAATCCGACGCGAAACTGATAGCTAATTGTAGCGTTCAGGGCCTCCTAATGACGATGGAACACTCAAATTGAGACGAGATTCAATACATCGTTCATCAGCCGACTTGTCCCCAAGGGTCTATTGCTGCCTCGGGCACCTTATGGTTGTTCTCCTGTGAGTCTAGATTTTCGAAACCGACGCAAAACTGATAGTTAATTGTAGCGTTCACGGCCTCCTAATGACGATAGAACACTCAAATTGCGCCGAGATTCAATACTTCGTCCTCCAGCCGACTTGTATCCAAGGGGATATTGTTGTCTCGGGCACCAAATGTTCCTTCTCCTGTGAGTAGATTTTCGAATCCGACGCTAAAATGATAATTAATTGTAACGTTCAGCGCCTCCTAATGACGTTGGAACACTCAAATAGCGTCGAGATTCAATACATCGTCCACCAGCCGACGCTTCTCGAAGGGGATATTGCTGCTCGGGCACCATATGGTCCTTCTCCTGTGAGTCTAGATTTTCGAATCCGAGGCGAAACTGATAGTTAATTGCAACGTTCAGGACCTCCTAATGACGATGGAGCACTCAAATTGCGTCGCGATTCAATACATCGTCCTCTAGCGGACTGGTCTCCAAGGGGATATTGCTGCTTCGGGCACCTTATGATTCGACTCCAGTGAGTCTAGATTTTCGAATCCTACGAAAAACTGATCGTTAATTGTAACAATCAGTGCCTCCTAGTTACGATGGAACACTCAAATTGTGTCGCGATCCAATACATCGTCCTCCAGCCGACTTGTCTCCAAGGGGATGTTGCTGCCTCGGGCACCTTATGGTCGATCTCCTGTGAGTCTAGATTTTCGAATCCGACGCAAAACTGATAGTTAATTGTAACGTTCAGGGCCTCCTAATGACGATGGACCACTCAAATTGCGTCGCGATTCAATACATTGTCCTCCAGCGGACTGGTCCTCAAGGGGATATTGCTGCCTCGGGCACCTTATGGTCCGTCTCCAGTGAGTCTGGATATTCGAATCCGACGTTAAATTGATAGTTAATTGTACCATTCAGGGCCTCCTAATGACGATGGAACACTCAAATTTTGTCGTGATCCAATATATCGTCCTCCAGCCGACTTGTCTACAAGGGGATATTGCTGCCTCGGGCACCTTGTGGTCGTTTTCCTGTGAGTCTAGATTTTCGAATCCGACGCATAACTGATAGTTAATTATAAAGTTCAGGAGCTCCTAATGACGATGGAACACTCAAATAGCGTGGAGATTCAATACATCGTCCTCCAGCCGACTTGTCTCCAAGGGCAAATCGCTGCCTCGGGCACCACATGCTCCGTCTCCGGTGATTCCACATTTTCGAATCCGACGCAAAACTCATAGTTAATTGTAACGTTCAGGGCCTCCGAAACGATGGAACACTCAAATTGAGTCGAGATTCAATACTTCGGCTTCCAGCCGATTTGTTTCCAAAGGGATATTGCTGCCTCGGGCACCATATGGTCCGTCTCCTGCGAGTCTAGATTTTCGATTCCGATGCGAAACTGATAGTTAATTGTAACGTTCAGGGCCTCCTAATGACGATGGAACACTCATATTACGTCGAGATTCAATACACCGTCCTTCAGCCGACTTGTCTCCAACTTTCTATTGCTGCGTCGGGCACCTTATGGTCGTTCTCCTGTGAGTCTAGATTTTCGAATCCGACGCAAAAGTAATAGTTAATTGCAACGTTCAGCGCCTACCAATGACGATGGAACACTCAAATTGCATCGAGTGTCAATACATCGTCCTCCAGCCGACTTGTCTACAAGGGAATATTGCTGCCTTGGGCTCCATGTGGTCCGTCTCCTGTGAGTCTAGATTTTCGAATCCGAAGCAAAAATCATGGTTAATTGTAATGTTAAGGGCCTCCTAATGACGATGGGGCACCCAAATGGCGTCGCGATTCAATACATCGTCCTCCAGCGGACTGGTCTCCAAGGGGATATTGCTGCCTCGGGCACCTTATGGTCCGTCTCTAGTGAGTGTTTATTTTCGAATCCGACGAAAAACTGATAGTTAATTGAAACATTCTGGGCCTCCTAATGACGATGGGGCACTCAAATTGCGTCGAGGTTCAATACATCGTCCTCCAGCCTTATTGTCTCCAAATGTCTATTGCTACCTCGGGCACCTTGTGGTCGTTCTCCTGTGAGTCTAGATTTTCGAATCCGACGCAAAACTGATAGTTAATTGTAACGTTCAGGGACTCCTAATGACGATGGAACACTCAAATTGCGTCGAGATTCAATAAAGTGTCCTTCAGCCGACTTGACTCCAAGAGTCTATTGTGCCTCGGACACCTTATGGTCGTTCTCCTGTGAGTCTAAATTATCGAATCCGACGCATAACTGATAGTTAATCGTGACGTTCAGGGCCTCCTAATGACGATGGAACACTCATATTGCGTCGAGATTCAAAACATCGGCCACCAGCCGACTTGTCTCCAGGGGTCTATTGCTGCCTCGGGCACCTAATGGGCGTCCTCCGGTGAGTCTAGATTTTCGAATCCGATGCATAAGTGATAGTTAATTGCAACGTTCAGCGCAGCCTAATGACGATGGAATACTCAAATTGCGTAGAGATTCAATACATCGGCCTCCAGCCGACTTGTCTCAAAATTTCTATTGCTGCCTCGTGCACCTTGTGGTCGTTCTCCTGTGAGTCTAGATTTTTCGAATCCGACGCATAACTAATAGTTAATTCTAAAGTTCAGGACCTCCTAATGACAATAGAACACTCAAACTGCTTTGAGATTAAATACATCTTCCTCCAGCCGACTTCTCTCCATGGGGATATTCATGGCTCGGGCACCTTATGGTCGTTCTCCTGTGAGTCTAGATTTTCGAATCCGACGCGAAACTGATTGTTAATTGTAACGTTCAGGGCTTCCCAATGACGATGGAACACAGAAATTGCGTCTAGATTCAATACCTCGTCATTCAGCCGATTTGTCTCCAAGGCTGCCTCAGGCACCTTATGGTCGTTCCCCTGTGAGTCTAGATTTTCGAATCCGACGCGAGACCGATTGTTAATTGTAACGTTCAGGGCTTCCTAATGACGATGGAAGACTCAAATTGCGTCGAGATTCAATACATCGTCATTCAGCCGACTTGTCTCCAAGGGTCTATTGCTGCCTCGTGCAGTTATGGTCGTTCTCCTGTGAGTCTAGATTTTCGAATCCGAGGCAAAACTGATAATTAATTGTAACTTCAAGGGCTCCTAATGACGTTGGAACACTCAAATTGCGTCGAGATTCAATACTTCTACTTCCAGCCGACTTGTCTCCAAGGGGACATTGCTGCCTCGAGCACCACATGGTCCGTATCCGGTGATTCTACATTTTCGAATCCGACGCAAAACTCATAATTAATTGTAACGTTCACGGCCTCCTAATGACGATGGAACACTCAAATTGCGTCGAGATTCAATACATCGGCCACCAGCCGACTTGTCTCCAAGGGTCTATTGCTGCCTCGGGCACCTTATGGGCGTCCTCCGGTGAGTTTAGATGTTTGAATCCGACGCATAACTGATAGGTAATTGCAACGTTCAGCGCCTCCAAATGACGATGGAACACCCAAAATTGCGTCGAGATTCAATACAGTGTCCTTCAGCCGACTTGACTCCAAGAGTCTATTGCTGCCTCGGACACCTTATGGTCGTTCTCCTGTGAGTCTAGATTTTCGAATCCGACGCATAACTGATAGTTAATCGTGACGTTCAGGGCCTCCTAATGACGATGGAACACTCATATTGCGTCGAGATTCAATACATCGGCCTCCAGCCGACTTGTCTCCAAGGGTCTATTGCTGAATCGGGCACCTTATGGGCGTCCTCCGGTGAGTCTAGATGTTTGAATCCGACGCATAACTGATAGTTAATTGCAACGATAAGCGCCTCCTAATGACGATGGAACACTCAAATTGAGTAGAGATTCAGTACATCGGCCTCCAGCCGACTTGTCTCAAAATTTCTATTGCTGCCTCGGGCACCTTGTGGTCGTTCTACTGTGAGTCTAGATTTTTCGAATCCGACGCATAACTAATAGTTAATTGTAAAGTTCAGGACCTCCAAATGACAATGGAACACTCAAATTGCGTTGAGATTCAATACATCTTCCTCCAGCCGACTTCTCTCCATGGGGATATTCATGGCTCGGGCACCTTATGGTCGTTCTCCTGTGAGTCTAGATTTTCGAATCCGACGCGAAACTGATTGTTAATTGTAACGTTCATGGCTTCCTAATGACGATTGAACACTCAACTTACGTCGAGATTCAATACTTCGGCTTCCAGCCGACTTGTTTCCAGGGGGAAATTGCTGCTTCGGGCACCATATGGTCCGTCTCCTGTGAGACTAGATTTTCGATTCCGATGCGAAACTGATAGTTAATTGTAACGTTCAGGGCCTCCTAATGACGATGGAACACTCAAACTGCGTTGAGATTCAATACATCGTCTTTCAGCCGACTTGTCTCCAACTTTCTATTGCTGCGTCGGGCACATTATGGTCGATCTCCTGTGAGTCTAGATTTTCGAATCCGACGCAAAAATAATTGTTAATTGTAACGTTTAGCGCCTCCTAATGACGATGGAACACTCAAATTGCGTCGAGATTCAATACAGTGTCCTTCAGCCGACTTGACTCAAGAGTCTATTACTGCCTCGGACACCTTATGGTCGTAATCCTGTGAGTCTAGATTTTCGAATCCGACGCATAAGTGATAGTTAATTGTGACGTTCAGGGCCTCCTAATGACGATGGAACACTCAAATTGCGTCGAGATTCAATACCTCGACATCCAGCCGACTTGTCTCCAAGGGGTATTACTGCCTCGTGCACCATATGGTCCATCTCATGTGAGTCTAGATTTTCGAATCCGACGCAAAAATGATAGTTAATTCTAACGATCAGGGCCTCCTAATGATGATGGAACACTCAAATTGCGTCGAGAGTCAATAATACATCCTCCTCCGCACACTTGTCTACAAGGGGATATTGCTGCCTCGGGCTCCATGTGGTCCGTTTCCTGTGAGTCTAGATTTTGGAATCCGACGCGAAACTGATAGTTAATTGTAACGTTCTGGGCCTCCTAATGACGATGGAACACACAAATTGCGCCGAGATTCAATACATCGGTCTGCAGCCGACTTGTCTCCAATTGTATATTGCTGCCTCGGGCATCTTATGGTCGTTCTCCTGTGAGTCTAGAATTTCGAAGCCGACGCATGACTGATAGTTAATTACAACGTTCAGCGCTCCCTAATGACGATGGAACACTCAGATTGCGTCGAAATTCAATACTTCGACCTCCAGCCGACTTGTCTCCAAGGGGACATTGCTGCCTCGGGCACCACATGGTCCGTCTCCTGTGAGTCTAGATTTTCGGTTCCGATGCGAAACTGATAGTTAATTGTAACGTTCAGGGCCTCCTAATGACGATGGAACACTCAAATTGTGTCGAGATTCAATACAGCGTCCTTCAGCCGACTTGACTCCAATAGTCTATTGCTGGCTCGGACACCTTATTGTCCTTCTCCTGTGAGTCTAGATTTTCGAATCCGACGCAAAACTGATAGTTAATTGTAACGCTCAGGGCCTCCTAGTGACGATGGAACACTCAAATTGCGTCGAGATTCAATACATCGGCCTCCAGCCGACTTTTCTCCATGGTAATTTTGCTGCCTCGGGCACCTTATGGTCGTTCTCCTGTGAGTCTAGATTTTCGAATCCGACGCGAAACTTATAGTTAACTGTAACGTTGATTGCCTCCTAATGACGATGGAGCACTCAAATTGCGTCGCGATTCAATACATCGTCCTCCAGCGGACTGTTCTCCAAGGGGATATTGCTGCTTCGGGCACCTTATGGTCCGTCTCCAGTGAGTCTAGATTTTCGAATCCGACGAAAAACTGATAGTTAAATGTAACATTTAAGGCCTCCTAATGACGATGGAACATTCAAATTTTGTCGCGATCCAATATATCGTCCTCCAGCTGACTTGTCTCCAAAGGGTACTGCTGCCCGGGCACCATATGGTCCGTCTCCTGTGAGACTAGATTTTTGAATCCGACGCAAAAATGATAGTTAATTGTAACGTTCAGTGCCTCCTAATGACGATGGAGCACTCAAATTGCGTCGAGATTCAATACATCGTCCTCCAGCCGACTTGTCTCCAAATGTCTATTGCTACCTCGGGCACCTTGTGGTCGTTCTCCTGTGAGTCTAGATTTTCGAATCCGACGCATAACTGATAGTTAATTGTAAAGTTCAGGGCCTCCTAATGTCGATGGAACACTGAAATTGCATCGAGATTCAATACATCGTCCTCCAGCAGACTTGTCTCCAAGTGTCTATTGCTTCCTCGGGCACCTTATGGTCGTTCTCCTGTGAGTCTAGATTTTCGAATCCGACGCAAAAATGATAGTTAATTGTAAAGTTCAGCGCCTCGTAATGTCGATGGAACACTCAAATTGCGTCGAGAGTCAATACATCGTCCTCCAGCCGACTTGTCTCCAAGGGGTACTGCTGCCCGGGCACCATATGGTCCGTCTCCAGTGAAACTAGATTTTCGAATCCGACGCAAAAATGATAGTTAATTGTATATTTCAGCGCCTCCTAATGACGATGGAACACTCAAATTGCGTCGAGATTCAATACATCGGCCTCCACCCGTATTGTCTCCAAATGTCTATTGTTACCTCGTGCACCTTGTGGTTGGTATCTTGTGAGTCTTGATTTTCGAATCCGCCGCAAAACTGATAGTTAATTGTAACGTTCAGGGCCTCCTAATGACGATGGAACACTCAAACTGCGTCGAGATTCAATACAGTGTCCTTCAGCCGACATGATTCGAAGTGTCTATTGCTGCCTCGGACACCTTATGGTCGTTCTCCTGTGAGTCTAGATTTTCGAATCCGACGCATAACTGATAGTTAATTGTGACGTTCAGGGCCTCCTAATGACGATGGAACACTCAAATTGCGTCGAGACTCAATACATCGGCCACCAGCCGACTTGTCTCCTAGGGTCTATTGCTGCCTTGGGCACCTTATTTGCGTTCTCATGTAAGTCTAGATTTTCGAATCCGACGCATAACTGATAGTTAATTGCAACGTTCAGCGACTCCAATGACGATGGAACACTCAAATTGCGTAGAGATTCAATACATCGTCCTCCAGCCGACTTCTCTCCATGGGGATATTCATGCCTCGGGCACCTTATGGACGATGGAACACTCAAATTGCGTCGAGATTCAATACCTCGTCATTCAGCCGATTTGTCTCCAAGGGTCTATTGCTGCCTTGGGCACCTTATGGTCGTTCCCCTGTGAGTCTAGATTTTAGAATTCAACGCAAAACTGATAGTTAATTGTAATGTTCAGGGCCTCCTAATGACGATGGAACACTCAAATTGCGTCGAGATTCAATACATCGGATTCCAGTCGACTAATCTCCAAGGGTACATTGCTGCCTCGGGCACCTAATGGTCGTTCTCCTGCGAGTCTAGATTATCGAATCCGACGCGAAACTTATAGCTAATTGTAACGTTCAGGGCCTCCTAATGACGAAGGAACACTCAAATTGCGTCGAGATTCACTACATCGTCCTCCAGCCGACTTGTCTCCAAGGGGATATCGCTGCCACGGGCACCACTTGGTCCGTCTCCGGTGATTCTACGTTTTCGAATCCGACGCAAAACTGATAGTTAATTGTAAAGGTCAGGGCCTCCTAATGACGATGGAGCACTCAAATTGCGACGCGATTCAATACATCGTCCTCCAGCGGACTGTTCTCCAAGGGAATATTGCTGTCTCGGGCACCTTATGGTCCGTCTTCAGTGAGTCTACATTTTCGAATCCGACGAAAAACTGATAGTAATTGTAACATTCAGGGCCTCCTGATGACGATGAACACTCAAATTTTGTCGTGATCCAATATATAGTCCTCCAGCCGACTTGTCTCCAAGGGTCTATTGCTGCCTCGGGCACCTTATGATCGTTCTCCTGTGAGTCTAGATTTTCGAACCCGACGCAAAAATGATAGTGAATTGTAACGTTCAGTGCCTCCTAATGACAATAGAACACTCAAAATGCGTCGAGGTTCAATACATCTTCCTCCAGCCGGCTTGTCTCCAACGGGTACTGCTGACCGAGCACCATATGGTCCGTCTCCTGTGAGACTACATTTTCGAATCCGACGCAAAAATGATAGTTAATTGTAACGCTCAGCGCCTCATAATGACGATGGAACACTCAAATTGCGTCGAAAGTCAATACACCGTCCTCCAGCCAACTTGTCTACAAGGGGATATTGCTGCCTCGGACACCTTATGTACGTTCTCCTGTGAGTGTAGATTTTCGAATCCGACGCATAACTGATAGTTAATTGTGACGTTCAGGGCCTCCTAATGACGATGGAACACTCAAATTGCGTCGAGATTCAATACATCGGCCACCAGCCGACTTGTCCCCAAGGGTCTTTTGCTGCCTCGGGCACCTTATGGGTGTTCCCCAGTGAGTCTAGATTTTTCGAATCCGACGCGAAACCGATTAATAATTGTAACGTTCAGAGCCTCCTAATGACGATGGAACACTCAAATTGCGTCGAGATTCAATACCTCGACATTCAGCCGATTTGTCTCCAAGGGTCTATTGCTGCCTCGGGCACCTTATGGTCGTTCCCCTGTAAGTCTAAATTTTAGAATCCAACGCAAAACTGATAGTTAATTGTAATGTTCAGGGCCTCCTAATGACGATGGAACACTCAAAGTGCATCGAGGTTCAATACATCGTTCTCCAGCCGACTTGTCTCCAAGGGGTATTACTACCTCGCGCACCATATGGTCCATCTCATGTTAGTCTAGATTTTAGAATCCGACGCAAAACAGATAGTTATTTGTATCGTTCAGGGCTTCCTAATGACGATGGAACACTCAAATTGCGTCGAGATTCAATACATCGTCCTCCAGCCGACTTGTATCCGGGGGGTTATTGATGTCTCGGGCACCATATGCTCCGTCTCCAGTGAGTCTAGATTTTCGAATCCGTCGAAAAACTGATAGTTAAATGTAACATTCAGGGCCTCCTAATGACGATGGAACACTCAAATTTTGTCGTGATAAAATATATAGTCCTACAGCCGACTTGTCTCCAAGGGTCTATTGCTGCCTCGGGCACCTTATGATCGTTCTCCTGTGAGTTTCGAACCCGACGCAAAAATGATAGTGAATTGTAACGTTCAGCGCCTCCTAATGACGATAGAACACTCAAATTGCGTCGAGAATCAATACATCAGCCTCCAGCCGACTTGTATCCAAGGGGATATTGTTGTATCGTACACCAAATGATCCTTCTCCTGTGAGTAGATTTTCGAATCCGACGCTAAAATGATAATCAATTCCAACGTTCAGGACCTCCTAATGACGATGGAACACTCAAATTGTGTCGAGAGTCAATCCATCGACCTCCAGCCGACTTGTCTGCAAGGGATGTTGCTGCCTAGGGCTCCATGTGGTCCGTCTCCTGTGAGTCTAGATTTTCGAATCCGACGCGAAACTAATAGTTAATTGTAACGTTCAGGGCCTCGTAATGACGACGGAACACTCACATTGCGTCGAGATTATCTACAACGTCCACCAGCCGATTTGTCTCCAAGGGGATATCGCTGCCTCGGGTACCACATGTTCCGTCTCCAGTGATTCTAAGTTTTCGAATCAGACGCAAAACTGAAAGTTTATTGTAACGTTCAGGGCCTCCTAATGACGATGGAACACTCAAATTGCGTCACGAATCAATACAACGTCCTTCAGCCGACTTGTCTCCAAGGGGTTATTGCTGCCTCGGGCACCTTATGGTCCGTCTCCTGTGAGTATAGATTTTCGAATCCGTTCAGCGCCTCCTAATGACGATGGAACACTGAAATTGCGTCGAGAGACAATACATCGACCTCCAGCCGACTTGTCTATAAGAGGATATTGCTGCCTCGGGCTAAATGTGGTCCGTCTCCTGTGAGTCTAGATTTTCAAAAACGACGCGAAACTGATAGTTAATTGTAACGTTCAGGGTCTCCTATTGACGATGGAACACTCAAATTGCGTCGAGATTAACTACAACGTCCTCCAGCCGACTTGTCTCTAAGGGGATATCGCTGCCTCGAGCTCCTTATGGTCGCTCTCCTGTGAGTCTAGATTTTCGAATCCGACGCCTAAATGATAGTTAATTGTTACGTTCAGCGCTCTTAATGTCGATGAAACACTCAAATTGCGTCGAGAGTCAATACATCGACCTCCAGCCGACTTCTCTACAAGGGTATATTGCTGCCTCGGGCTTCATGTGGTCCGTCTCCTCTGAGTCTAGATTTTCGAATCCGACGCAAAACAGATAGTTAATTGTAACGTTCAGGACCTCCTAATGACGTTGGAACACTCAAATTGCGTCGAGATTCAATACATCGGCCTCGAGCCGACTTGTCTCCAAGTGTCCATTGCTGCCTCGGGCACCGTATGGTCGTTCTCCTGAGAGTCTAGATTTTCGAATCGGACGCAAAACAGATAGTTAATTGTAAAGTTCAAGGCCTCCTAATGACGAAGGAATGCTCAAATTGCGTCGAGATTCACTACAACGTCCTCCAGCCAACTTGTCTCGGGCCTCGGAAACCAAATGGTCTGTCTTCGGTGATTCCACGTTTTCGAATCCGACGCAAAACTGATGGTTAATTGTAACGTTCAGGACCTCCTAATGACGATGGAACACTCAAATTGCGTCGAGATTTTCTACAACGTCCACCAGCCGATTTGTCTCCAAGGGGATATCGCTGCCTCGGGCACCACATGGTCCGTCTCCTGTGATTCTACGTTTTCGAATCCGACGCAAAACTGATAGTTAATTGTAACGTTCAGGGCCTTCTAATGACGATGGAGCACTGAAATTGCGTCGCGATTCAATACATCGTCCTCCAGCGGACTGGTCTCCAAGGGGATATTGCTGCCTCGGGCACCTTATGGTCCGTCTCCAGTGAGTCAAGATTTTCGAATCCAACGAAAATCTGATAGATAATTGTAACATTCAGGGCCTCCTAATGACGATATAACACTCAAATTGCCTCGCGATCCAATACATCGTCCTCCAGCCGACTTGTCTCCAAGGGTCTATTGCTGCCTCGGGCACCTTATGATCGTTCTCCTGTGAGTCTAGATTTTCGAACCCGACGCAAAACTGATTTTTAATTGTAACGTTCAGGGCCACCTAATGACGATGGAACACTCAAATTGCGTCGAGATTCATTACATCGGCCTCCAACCGACTTGTCTCCAAGGGGATATTTCTGTCTCAGGCACTATATGTACCTTCTCCTGTGAGTCTAGATTTTCGAATCCGACGCGAAACTGATAGTTAATTGTAATGTTCAGAGCCTCCTAATGACGATGCAACACTCAAATTGCGTTGAGATTCAATACATCGACCTTCAGCCGACTTGTCTCCAAGGGTCTATTCCTGCCTCGGGTTCTTTATGGTCGCTCTCCTGTGAGCCTAGATTTTCGAATCCGACGCGAAACTGATTGTTAATTGTAACGTGTAGGGCTTCCACATGACGATGGAACACTCTAATTGCGTCGAGAGTCAATCCATCGACCTCCAGCCGACTTGTCTACATGGGGATGTTGCTGCCTCGGGCCCCATGTGGTCCGTCTCCTGTGAGTCTAGATTTTCGAATCCGACGCGAAACTAATAGTTAATTCTAACGTTCAGGGCCTCTAATGACGATGGAACACTCAAATTGCGTCGACATTATCTACAACGTCCACCAGCCGATTTGTTTCCAAGGGGATATCGCTGCCTCGGGTACCATATGGTCCGTCTCCGGTGATTCTCGGTTTTCGAATCAGACGCAAAACTGAAAGTTAATTGTAACGTTCACGGCCTCCTAATGACGATGGAACACTCAAATTGCGTCGCGATTCATTACATCTTCCTTCAGCCGACTTGTCTCCAAGGGGATATTGCTGCCTCGGGCACCTTACGGTCCGTCTCCTGTGAGTCTAGATTTTCGAATCCGACGCAAAAATGATAGTTAATTGTAACGTTCAGCGCCTCCTGATGACGATGGAACACTCAAATTGCGTCGAGAGACAATACATCGACCTCCAGCCGACTTGTCTACAAGAGGATATTGCTGCCTGGGGCTAAATGTGGTCCGTCTCCTGTGAGTCTAGATTTTAAATACGACGCGAAACTGATAGTTTATTGTAACGTTCAGGGCCTCCTATTGACGATGGAACACTCAAATTGCGTCGAGATTAACTACAACGTCCTCCAGCCGACTTGTCTCTAAGGGGATATCGCTGCATCGGGCATCACATGGTCCGTCTCCGGTGATTCTACGTTCTCGTATCCGAGGCCAAACAGATAGTTAATTGTAACGTTCAGGACCTCCTAATAACGAAGGAGCACTCAAATTGCGTCGCGATTCAATACATCGTCCTCCAGCGGACTGGTCTCCAAGGGGATATTGCTGCCTCGTTCACCTTATGGTCCGTCTCCAGTGAGTCTAGGTTTTCGAATCCGACGAAAAACTGATAGTTAATTGTAACATTCAATGCCTCCTAATGACGATGGAACACTCAAATTGCGTTGCGATCCAATACATCGTCCTCCAGCCGACTTGTCTCCATGGGGATATTGCTGCCTCGAGCTCCTTATGGTCGCTCTCCTGTGAGTCTAGATTTTCGAATCCGACGCAAAAATGATAGTTAATTGTAACGTTCAGCGCCTCTTAATGACGATGATACACTCAAATTGCGTCGAGAGTCAATACATCGACCTCCAGCAGACTTCTCTACAAGGGGATATTGCTGTATCGGGCTCCATGTGGTACGTCTCCTGTGAGTCTAGATTTTCGAATCCGACGCAAAAATGATAGTTAATTGTAACGTTCAGCGCCTCCTAATGACAATGAAACACTCAAATTGCGTCGAGAGTCAATACATCGACCTCCAACCGATTTCTCTACAAGGGTATATTGCTGCCTCGGGCTTCATGTGGTCCGTCTCCTGTGAGTCTAGATTTTCGAATCCGACGCAAAACAGATAGTTAATTGTAACGTTCAGGACCTCCTAATGACGTTGGAACACTCAAATTGCGTCGAGATTCAATACATCGGCCTCGAGCCGACTTGTCTCCAAGAGTCCATTGCTGGCTCGGGCACCTTATGGTCGTTCTATTGTGAGTCTAGATTTTCGAATCGGACGCAAAACAGATTGTTAATTGTAACGTTCAGGGCCTCCTAATGACGATGGAGCACTCAAATTGCATCGCGATTCAATACATCGTCCTCCAGCGGACTGGTCTCCAAGGGGATATTGCTGCCTCGGGCACCTTATGATCGTTCTCCTGTGAGTCTAGATTTTCGAACCCGACGCAAAACTGATTTTTAATTGTAACGTTCAGGGCCACCTAATGACGATGGAACACTCAAATTGCGTCGAGATACATTACTTCCGCCTCCAGCCGACTTGTCTCCAAGGGGATGTTGCTGTCTCGGGCACTATATGAACCTTCTACTGTGAGTCTAGAGTTTCGAATCCGACGCGAAACTGATAGTTAATTGTAACGTTCAGAGCCTCCTAATGACGATGGAACACCCATATTGCGTTGAGATTCAATACATCGTACTTCAGCCGACTTGTCTCCAAGGGTCTATTGCTGCCTCGGGTTCTTTATGGTCGCTCTCCTGTGAGCCTAGATTTTCGAATCCGACGCGAAACTGATTGTTAATTGTTACGTTCATGGCCTCCTAATGACGATGGAACACTCAAATTGCGTCGAGAGTCAATCCATCGACCTCCAGCCGACTTGTCTACAAGGGGATGTTGCTTCCTCGGGCTCCATGTGGTCCGTCTCCTGTGAGTCTAGATTTTCGAATCCGACGCGAAACTAATAGTTAATTGTAACGTTCAGGGCCTCCTAATAACGATGGAACACTCAAATTGCGTCGAGATTATCTACAACGTCCACCAGCCGATTTGTCTCCAAGGGGATATCGCTGCCTCGGGCACCACATGGTCCGTCTCCGGTGATTCTAGGTTTTCGAATCAGACGCAAAACTGAAAGTTAATTGTAACGTTCAGGGCCTCCTAATGGCGATGGAACACTCAAATTGCGTCGCGATTCAATACATCGTCCTTCAACCGACTTGTCTCCAAGGGGATATTGCTGCCTCGGGTACCTTATGGTCCGTCTCCTGTGAGTCTAGATTTTCGAATCCGACGCAAAAATGATAGTTAATTATAACGTTCAGCGCCTCGTAATGACGATGGAACACTCAAATTGCGTCGAGAGACAATACATCGACCTCCAGCCGACTTGTCTACAAGGGTATATAGCTGCCTCGGTCTCCATGTGGTCCGTCTCCTGTGAGTCTAGATCTTCGAATCCGACGGAAAAATGATAGTTAATTGTAACGTTCAGCGCCTCCTAATGACAATGAAACACTCAAATTGTGTCGAGAGTCGATACATCGACCTCCAGCCGACTTCTCTACAAGGGTATATTGCTGCCTCGGGCTTCATGTGGTCCGTCTCCTGTGAGTCTAGATTTTCGAATCCGACGCAAAACAGATAGTTAATTGTAACGATCAGGACCTCCTAATGACGTTGGAACACTCAAATTGCGTCGAGATTCAGTACATCGGCCTCGAGCCGACTTGTCTCCAAGAGTCCATTGCTGCCTCGGGCACCTTATGGTCGTTCTCCTGTGAGTCTAGATTTTCGAATCGGACGCAAAACAGATTCTTAATTGTAACGTTCAGGGCCTCCTAATGACGAAGGAATACTCAAATTGCGTCGAGATTCACTACAACGTCCTCCAGCCAACTTATCTCGGGCCTCGGGCACCAAATGATCTGTCTCCGGTGATTCCACGTTTTCGAATCCGACGCAAAACTGATGGTTAATTGTTACGTTCATGGCCTCCTAATGACGATGGAACACTCAAATTGCGTCGAGATTCAATACATCATCCTCGAACCGACTTGTCTCCAAGAGTCCATTGCTGCCTCTGGCACCTTATGGTCGTTCTCCTGTGAGTCTAGATTTTCGAATCCGACGCAAAACAGACAGTTAATTGTAACGTTCAGGGCCTGCTAATGACGAAGGAATACTCAAATTGCGTCGAGATTCACTACAACGTCCTCCAGCCAACATGTCTCGGGCCTCGGTCTGTCTCCGGTGATTCCACGTTTTCGAATCCGCGCAAAACTGATGGTTAATTGTAACGTTCAGGACTTCCTAATGACGATGGAACACTCAGATTGCGTCGAGATTCAATACATTGTCCTCCAGCCGACTTGTATCCAGGGAGATATTGATGTCTCGGGCACCATATGATCCATCTCCTGTGAGTAGATTTTCGAATCCGACGCTAAAATGATAGTTAATTGTAACGTTCAGCGCCTCCTAATGACGATGGAACACTCAAATTGCGTCGAGATTTAATACATCGGCCTCCAGCCGACTGGTCTCCAAGGGGATAATTCTGCCGCGGGCACCTTATGATCCGTCTACAGTGAGTCGAGATTTTCGAATCCGACGAAAAACAAAGTAAATTGCAACATTCAGGGCCTCCAAATGACGATGGAACACTCAAATTGCGTCGCGATCCAATACATCGTCCTCCACCCGACTTGTCTCCATGGGGATATTGCTGCCTCGGCCTCCTTATGGTCGCTCTCCTGTGGTTCTAGATTTTCGAATCCGATGCGAAATTGATTGTTAATTGTAACGTCTAGGGCTTCCAAATGACGATGGAACACACAAATTGCGTCGAGATCCAATACATCGGCATTCAGCCGATTGTCTCCAAGGGTCTATTGCTGCCTCGGGAACCTTATGGTCGTTCCCCCGTGAGTCAAGATTTTAGAATCCGACGCAAAACTGATAGTTAATTGTAATGTTCAGGGTCTCCTAATGACGATGGAACACTCAAATTGCGTCGAGATTATTTACAACGTCCACCAGCCGATTTGTCTCCAAGGGGATATCGCTGCCTCGGGCACCACATGGTCCGTCTCCGGTGATTCTACGTTTTCGAATCCGACGCAAAACTGATAGTTAATTTCAACGTTCAGGGCCTCCTAATGACGATGGAGCACTAAAATTGCGTCGCGATTCAATACGTCGTCCTCCAGCGGACTGGCCTCCAAGGTGATATTGCTGCCTCGGGCACCTTATGATCCGCCTCCAGTGAGTCAAGATTTTCGAATCCAACGAAAAACTTGTAGTTAATTGTAACATTCAGGGCCTCCTAATGACGATGGGACACTCAAATTGCGTCGCGATCCAATAGATCGTCCTCCAGCCGACTTGTCTCCAAGGGTCTATTGCTGCCTCGGGCACCTTATGATCGTTCTCCTGTGAGTCTAGATTTTCGAACCCGACGCAAAACTGATTTTTAATTGTAACGTTCAGAGCCACCTAATGACGAAGGAACACTCAAATTGCGTCGAGATTCATTACTTCGGCCTCCAGCCGACTTGTCTCCGAGGGATTATTGCTGTCTCGGGCACCATATGAACCTTCTCCTGTGAGTCTAGAATTTCGAATCCGACGCGAAACTGATAGTTAATTGTAACGTTCAGAGCCTCCTAATGTCGATGGAACACTCAAATTGCGTCGAGATTCAATACATCGTCCTTCAGCCGACTTGTCTCCAAGGGTCTATTGCTGCCTCAGGTTCTTTATGGTCGCTCTCCTGTGAGCCTAGAGTTTCGAATCCGACGCGAAACTGATTGTTAATTGTTACGTTGAGGGCTTCCTAATGACGATGGAACACTCAAATTGCGCCGAGATTCAATTCATCGTCCTTCAGCCGACTTGTCTCTAAGAGTCTATTGCTGCCTCGGGCACCTTATGGTCGCTCCCCTGCGAGTCTAGATTTTAGAATCCGACGCAAAACTGATAGTTAATTGTAATGTTCAGGGCCTCCTAATGCCGATGGAACACTCAAATTGCGTCGAGATTCAGTACATCGGCCTCCAGCCGACTTGTCTCCAAGGGTATATTGCTGCCTCGGGCACCTTATGGTAGTTCTCCTGTGAGTCTAGATTTTCGAATCCGACGCGAAACTGATAGTAAATTGTAAGGTTCAGGGCCTCCTAATAACGATGGAACACTCAAATTGCGTCGAGATTCAATACATCGGCCTCCAGCGGACTTGTCTCCAAGGCGATATTGCTGTCTCGGGCACCATATGATCCTTCTCCTGTTAGTAGTTTTTCGAATCCGACGCTAAAATGATAGTTAACAGTAACGTTCAGGGCCTCCTAATGCCGATGGAACACTCAAATTGCGTCGAGATTCAATACATCGGCCTCCAGCCGATTTGTCTCCAAGGGTCTATTGCTGCCTCGGGCACCTTATGGTCGTTCCCCTGTGAGTCTAGATTTTCGAATCCGACGCAAAAATGATAGTTAATTAAAACGTTCAGGGCCTCCTATTGGCGATGGAACACTCAAATTGCGTCGAGAGTCAATACATCGACCTCCAGTCGACTTGTATCCAAGGGGATATTGCAGTCTCGTGCACCATATGATCCTTCTCCTGTTAGTAGATTTTCGAATCCGACGCTAAAATGATAGTTAACTGTAACGTTCAGGGCCTCCTAATGGCGATGGAACACTCAATTTGCGTCGAGATTCAATACATCGTCCTCCAGCCGACTTGTCTCCATGGGGATATTACTGCCTCCGGCCCCTTATGTTCGCTCTCATGTGAGTCTAGATTTTCGAATCCGACGCGAAACTGATTGTTAATTGTAACGTTCAGGGCTTCCTAATGACGATGGAACACTCAAATTGCCTCGAGATTCAATACATCGGCATTCAGCCGATTTGTCTCCAAGGGTCTATTGCTGCCTCGGGCACCCTATGGTCGTTCCCCTGTGAGTCAACATTTTAGAATCCGACGCAAAACTGATATTTAAATGTAATGCACAGGGCCTCTTAATGACCATGGAACACTAAAATTGCGTCGAGAGTCAACATCTTCCTCCAGCCGACTTGTCTACAAGGGGATATTGCTGCCTCGGGCTCCATGTGGTCCGTCTCCTGTGAGTCTAGATTTTCGAATCCGACGCGAAACTGATAGTTAATTGTAACGTTAAGGGCCTCCAAATGACGATGGAGCACTCAAATTGCGTGGAGATTCAATACATCGGCCTCCAGCCGACTTGTCTCCAAGGGGATATTGCTGCCTCGGGCTCCATGTGGTCCGTCTCCTGTGAGTCTAGATTTTCGAATCCGACGCGAAACTGATAGTTAATCGTAAGGTTCAGCGCCTCCTAATGGCGATGGAACACTCAAATTGCGTCGCGATCCAATACATCGTCCTCCAGCCGACTTGTCTCCAAGGGTCTAATGCTGCCTCGGGCACCTATTGGTCGTTCTCTTGTAAGTCTAGATTTTCGAATCCGACGCAAAACTGGTAGTTCATTATAACGTTCAGGGCGACCTAATGACGATAGAAGACTCAAATTGCGCCGAGATTCAATACATGGTCCGCCAGCCGATTTGTCTCCAATCGGATATTGCTGCCTCGGGCACCAAATGGTCCGGCTGCTGTGAGTCTAGATTTTCGAATCCGACGAAAACCTGATAGTTCATTAAAACGTTCAAGGCGACCTAATGACGATAGAAGACTCAAATTGCGTCGAGATTCAATACATCGTTCTCCAGCAGATTTGTCTCCAAGGGGATATTGCTGCATCGGGCAGCTTATGGTCCGTCTCCAGTGAATCTAGATTTTCGAATCCGACGAAAAACTGATTGTTAATTGTAATGTTCAGGGCCACCTAATGACGATGGAACACTCAAATTGAGTCGAGATTCAATACATCGACCTCCAGCCGACTTGTCTCCAAAGCGATATTGCTGCCTCGGGCTCCATGTGGTCCGTCTCCTGTGAGTCTAGATTTTCGAATCCGACGCGAAACTGATAGTTAATTGTAACGTTCAGGGCCTCTTAATGACGATGGAACACTCAAATTGCGTCGAGATGCAATACATCGGCCTCCAGCCGACTTGTCTCCAAGGGGATATTGCTGTCACGGACACAATATGATCCTTCTCCTGTGAGTATAGATTTTCGAATCCGACGCAAAAATGATAGTGAATTGTAACGTTCAGCGCCTCCTAATGACGATAGAAGAGTCAAATAGCGTCGAGATTCAATACATCGTCCTCCAGCCGATTTGCCTCCAAGGGGATATTGCTGCCTCGGGCACCAAATGGTCCGTCTACTGTGAGTCTAGATTTTCGAATCCGACGAAAAACTGATAGTTAATTGTAACATTCAGGGCCTCCTAATGACGATGGAACACTCAAATTGCGCCGCGATCCAATACATCGTCCTCCAGCCGACTTGTCTCCAAGGGTCTAATGCTGCCTCGGGCACCTTATGGTCGTTCTCTTGTAAGTCTACATTTTCGAATCCGACGCATAACTGATAGTTCGTTATAACGTTCAGGGCGACCTAATGACGATGGAACACTCAAATTGCGTCGATATTAAACACATCGGCCTCCAGTCGATTTGTCTCCAAGGGGTATATTGCTGTCTCGAGCACCGTATGAACTTCTCCTGTGAGTAGATTTTCGAATCCGACGCGAAACTGATAGTTAATTGTAAGGTTTAGGGCCTCCTAATGACGATGGAACACTCAAATTGCTTCGAGATTCAATACATCGGCCTCCAGCCGACTTGTCTCCAAGCGTCTCTTGCTGCCTCGGGCACCTTATGGTCCTTCTCCTGTGAGATTAGACTATCAAATCTGACGCAAAAATTATAGTTAATTGTAAAGTTTAGGGCCTCCTAATGACGATGGGACACTCAAATTGCGTCGAGATTCAATACATCGTCCTCCAGCCGACTTGTCTCCATGGGGATATTACTGCCTCCGGCCTCTTATGTTCGCTCTCATGTGAGTCTAGATTTTCGAATCCGACGCGAAACTGATTGTTAATTGTAACGTTCAGGGCTTCCTAATGACAATGGAACACTCAAATTGCCACGAGATTCAATACATCGGCATTCAGCCGATTTGTCTCCAAGGGTCTATTGCTGCCTCGGGCACCTTATGGTCGTTCTCCTGTGAGTCTAGATTTTCGAATCCGATGCAAAAATGATAGTTAATTAAAACGTTCAGGGCCTCCTATTGGCGATGGAACACTCAAATTGCGGCGAGAGTCAATACATCGACCTCCAGTCGACTTGTATCCAAGGGGATATTGCAGTCTCGTGCACCATATTATCCTTCTCCTGTTAGTAGATTTTCGAATCCGACGCTAAAATGATAGTTAACTGTAACGTTCAGGGCCTCCTAATGGCGATGGAACACTCAAATTGCGTCGAGATTCAATACATCGGCCTCCAGCCGACTTGTCTCCAAGGGTCTATTGCTGCCTCGGGCACCTTATGGTCGTTCTCCTGTGGGTCTAGATTTTCAAATCCGACGCAAAAATGATAGTTAATTGTAACGTTCAGCGCCTCCTAATGACGATGGAACACTCAAATTGCGTCGAGAGACAATACATCAACCTCCAGCCGACTTGTCTACAAGGGGATATTGCTGCCTCGAACTAAATGTGGTCCGTCTCTTGTGAGTCTAGATTTTCGAATCCGACTCGAAACTGATAGTTAATTGTAACGTTCAGGGCCTCCTAATGACGATGTAACACTCAAATTGCGTCGAGATTAACTACATCGTCCTCCAGCCGACTTGTCTCTAAGGGGATATCGCTGCCTCGGGCACCACATGGTCCGTCTCCGGTGATTCTACGTTTTCGTATCCGAGGCAAGACTGATAGTTAATTCTAACGTTCAGGGCATCCTATTGACGATGGAGCACTCAAATTGCGTCGCGATTCAATACATCATCCTCCAGCGGACTGGTCTCAAAGGGGATATTGCTGCCACGGGCGACTTATGGTCCGTCTCCAGTGAGTCTAGATTTTCGAATCCGACGAAAAACTGATAGTTAATTGTAACGTTCAGGGCCACCTAATGACGATGGAACACTCAAATTGCGTCGAGATTCAATACATCGGCATCCAGCCGACTAGTCTCCAAGGGGAAATTGCTGTCTTGGGCACCATATGAACCTTCTCCTGTGAGTCTAGATTTTCGAATCCGACGCTTAACTGATTGTTAATTGTAACGTTCAGGGCCTCCTAATGACGATGGAACACTCACATTGCGTCGAGATTGAATACATCGTCCTCCAGCCGACTTATATCCAAGGGGTATTGCTGTCTCGGGCACAATATGATCCTTCTCCTGTGACTAGATTTTCGAATCCGACGATAAAATGATAGTTAATTGTAACGTTCAGTGCCTCCTAATGACGATGGAACACTCAAATTGCGTCGAGATTCATTACATCGGCCTCAAGCCGACTTGTCTCCAAGGGTCTATTGCTGCGTCGGGCACCTTATGATCGTTCTCCTGTGAGTCTAGATTTTCGAACCCGACGCAAAACTGATAGTTAATTGTAACTCTCAGGGCCTCCTAATGTCGATGGAATACTCAAATTGCGTCGAGATTCAATACATCGTCCTCCAGCCGACATCTCTCCATGGGGATATTGCTGCCTCGGGCACCATATGGTCGTCCTCCTGTGAGTCTAGATTATCGAAACCGATGCAAAACTGATAGTTAATTGTAACGTTCAGGACCTCCTAATGAAGATGGAACACTCAAATTGCGTCGAGATTCAATACATCGTCCTCCAGCCGACTTGTCTCCAAGGGGATATCGCTGCCTCGGGCACCACATGGTCCATCTCTGTTGATTCTACATTTTCGAATCCGACTCAAAACTCTGTGTTAATTGTAACGTTCAGGGCCTCTTAATGACGATGGGACACTCAAATGGCGTCGCGATTCAATACATCGTCCTCCAGCGGACTGGTCTCCAAGGGGATATTGCTGCCTCGGGCACCCTATGCTCCGTCTCTAGTGAGTCTACATTTTCGAATCCGACGAAAAACTGATCGTTAATTGTAACGTTCAACGCCTCCTAATGAAGATGGAACACTGAAATTGCGTCGAGATTCATTACATCGGCCTCAAGCCGACTTGTCTCCAAGGGTCTATTGCTGCGTCGGGCACCTTATGATCGTTCTCCTTTGAGTCTAGATTTTCGAACCCGACGCAAAACTGATAGTTAATTGTAACTCTCAGGGCCTCCTAATGTCGATGGAACACTCAAATTGCGTCGAGATTCAATACATTGTCCTTTAGCCGACTTGTCTCCAAGGGTCCATTGCTGCCTCGGGCACCTTATGGTCGTTCACCTGTGAGTCTAGGTTTTCGAATCCGACGCAAAACAGATAGTTAATTGTAACGATCAGGGCTTCTTAATGACGAGGGAACACTCAAATTGCGTTGAGAGTCACTACATCGTCCTCCAGCCGACTTGTCTCTAAGGGGATGTCGCTGCCTCGGGGACCACATGGTCCGTCTCCGGTGATTCTACGTTTTCGAATCCGACGCAAAACTGAAATTTAATTGTAACGTTCAGGGCCTCCTAATGACGATGGAACACTCAAATTGCGTCGAGATTCAATACATCGTCCTCCAGCCGACTTGTCTCCAAGGGGATATCGCTGCCTCGGGCACCACATGGTCCATCTCTGGTGATTCTACATTTTCGAATCCGACGCAAAACTCTGTGTTAATTGTAACGTTCAGGGCCTCTTAATGACGATGGGACACTCAAATGGCGTCGCGATTCAATACATCGTCCTCCAGCGGACTGGTCTCCAAGGGGATATTGCGGCCTCGGGCACCCTATGCTCCGTCTCTAGTGAGTCTACATTTTCGAATCCGACGAAAAACTGATCGTTAATTGTAACGTTCAACGCCTCCTAATGAAGATGGAACACTGAAATTGCGTCGAGAGTCAATACATCGTCCTCCAGCCGACTTGTCTACAAGGGAATATTGCTGCCTCGGGACCCCTGTGGTCCGTTTCCTGTGAATCTAGATTTTCGAATCCGACGCGAAACTGATAGTTAATTGTAACGCTCAGGGCCTCCTAATGACGACGGAACACTCAAATCGCGTCGAGATTCAATACATCGGCCACCAGCCGACTTGTCTCAAAGGGTATATTCCTGCCTCGGGCACCTTATGGTCGTTCACCTGTGAGTCTAGATTTTCGAATCCGACGCATAACTGATAGTTAATTGCAACGGTCAGCGCCTCATAATGACGATGGAACACTCAAATTGCGTCGAGATTCAGTAAATTGCCCTCCAGCCGACTTGTCTCCAAGGGGATATTGCTGCTTCGGGCACCATATGAACCTTCTCCTGTGAGTCTAGATTTTCGAATCCGACGCGAAACTGATAGTTCATTGTAACGTTCAGAGCCTCCTAATGACGATGGAACACTCAAATTGCGTCGAGATTCAATACATCGTCCTTCAGCCGACTTGCCTCCAAGGGGATATTGCTGCCTCGGGCACCTTATGGTACGTCTCCTGTGAGTCTAGATTTTCGAATCCGACGCATAACTGATAGTTAATTGCAAAGTTCGGGACCTCCTATTGACGATGGAACACTTAATTTGCGTCGTAATTCAATACATCGTCCTCCAGCCGACTTGTCTCCAAGGGGATATCGCTGCCTCGGGCACCACATGGTCCATCTCTGGTGATTCTACATTGTCGAATCCGACGCAAAACTCATAGTTAATTGTAACGTTCATTGCCTCCTAATGACGATGGGGCACTCAAATGGCGTCGCGATTCAATACATCGTCCTCCAGCCGACTTGTCTCCAAGGGGATATTGCTGTCACGGACACAATATGATCCTTCTCCTGTGAGTATAGATTTTCGAATCCGACGCAAAAATGATAGTGAATTGTAACGTTCAGCGCCTCCTAATGACGATAGAAGAGTCAAATAGCTTCGAGATTCAATACATCGTCCTCCAGCCGATTTGCCTCCAAGGGGATATTGGTGCCTCGGGCACCAAATGGTCCGTCTACTGTGAGTCTAGATTTTCGAATCCGACGAAAAACTGATAGTTAATTGTAACATTCAGGGCCTCCTAATGACGATGGAACACTCAAATTGCGCCGCGATCCAATACATCGTCCTCCAGCCGACTTGTCTCCAAGGGTCTAATGCTGCCTCGGGCACCTTATGGTCGTTCTCTTGTAAGTCTAGATTTTCGAATCCGACGCATAACTGATAGTTCGTTATAACGTTCAGGGCGACCTAATGACGATGGAACACTCAAATTGCGTCGATATTAAACACATCGGCCTCCAGTCGATTTGTCTCCAAGGGGTATATTGCTGTCTCGAGCACCGTATGAACTTCTCCTGTGAGTAGATTTTCGAATCCGACGCGAAACTGATAGTTAATTGTAAGGTTTAGGGCCTCCTAATGACGATGGGACACTCAAATTGCGTCGAGATTCAATACATCGTCCTCCAGCCGACTTGTCTCCATGGGGATATTACTGCCTCCGGCCTCTTATGTTCGCTCTCATGTGAGTCTAGATTTTCCAATCCGACGCGAAACTGATTGTTAATTGTAACGTTCAGGGCTTCCTAATGACAATGGAACACTCAAATTGCCTCGAGATTCAATACATCGGCATTCAGCCGATTTGTCTCCAAGGGTCTATTGCTGCCTCGGGCACCGTATGGTCGTTCCCCTGTGAGTCAACATTTTAGAATCCGACGCAAAACTGATAGTTAAATGTAATGCTCTGGGCCTCTTAATGACGATGGAACACTCAAATTGCGTCGAGAGTCAATACATCTTCCTCCAGCCTACTTGTCTACAAGGCGATATTGCTGCCTCGGGCTCCATGTGGTCCGTCTCCTGTGAGTCTAGATTTTCGGATCCGACGCGAAACTGATAGTAAATTGTAAGGTTCAGGGCCTCCTAATGACGATGGAACACACAAATTGCGTCGAGATTCAATACATCGGCATCCAGCCGACTTTTCTCCAAGGGTCTATTGCTGCCTCGGGCACCTTATGGTCGTTCTCCTGTGAGTCTAGATTTTCGAATCCGACGCAAAAATGATAGTTAATTAAAACGTTCAGGGCCTCCTATTGGCGATGGAACACTCAAATTGCGGCGAGAGTCAATACATCGACCTCCAGTCGACTTGTATCCAAGGGGATATTGCAGTCTCGTGCACCATATGATCCTTCTCCTGTTAGTAGATTTTCGAATCCGACGCTAAAATGATAGTTAACTGTAACGTTCAGGGCCTCCTAATGCCGATGGAACACTCAAATTGCGTCGAGATTCAATACATCGGCCTCCAGCCGACTTGTCTCCAAGGGTCTATTGCTGCCTCGGGCACCTTATGGTCGTTCTCCTGTGAGTCTAGATTTTCAAATCCGACGCAAAAATGATAGTTAATTGTAACGTTCAGCGCCTCCTAATGACGATGGAACACTCAAATTGCGTCGAGAGACAATACATCAACCTCCAGCCGACTTGTCTACAAGGGGATATTGCTGCCTCGAACTAAATGTGGTCCGTCTCTTGTGAGTCTAGATTTTCGAATCCGACTCGAAACTGATAGTTAATTGTAACGTTCAGGGCCTCCTAATGACGATGTAACACTCAAATTGCGTCGAGATTAACTACATCGTCCTCCAGCCGACTTGTCTCTAAGGGGATATCGCTGCCTCGGGCACCACATGGTCCGTCTCCGGTGATTCTACGTTTTCGTATCCGAGGCAAAACTGATAGTTAATTCTAACGTTCAGGGCATCCTATTGACGATGGAGCACTCAAATTGCGTCGCGATTCAATACATCATCCTCCAGCGGACTGGTCTCAAAGGGGATATTGCTGCCACGGGCGACTTATGGTAGGTCTCCAGTGAGTCTAGATTTTCGAATCCGACGAAAAACTGATAGTTAATTGTAACGTTCAGGGCCACCTAATGACGATGGAACACTCAAACTGCGTCGAGATTCAATACATCGGCATCCAGCCGACTAGTCTCCAAGGGGAAATTGCTGTCTTGGGCACCATATGAACCTTCTCCTGTGAGTGTAGATTTTCGAATCCGACGCTTAACTGATTGTTAATTGTAACGTTCAGGGCCTCCTAATGACGATGGAACACTCACATTGCGTCGAGATTGAATACATCGTCCTCCAGCCGACTTATATCCAAGGGGTATTGCTGTCTCGGGCACAATATGATCCTTCTCCTGTGACTAGATTTTCGAATCCGACGATAAAATGATAGTTAATTGTAACGTTCAGTGCCTCCTAATGACGATGGAACACTCAAATTGCGTCGAGATTCATTACATCGGCCTCAAGCCGACTTGTCTCCAAGGGTCTATTGCTGCGTCGGGCACCTTATAATCGTTCTCCTGTGAGTCTAGTTTTTCGAACCCGACGCAAAACTGATAGTTAATTGTAACTCTCAGGGCCTCCTAATGTCGATGGAATACTCAAATTGCGTCGAGATTCAATACATCGTCCTCCAGCCGACATCTCTCCATGGGGATATTGCTGCCTCGGGCACCATATGGTCGTCCTCCTGTGAGTCTAGATTATCGAAACCGATGCAAAACTGATAGTTAATTGTAACGTTCAGGACCTCCTAATGAAGATGGAACACTCAAATTGCGTCGAGATTCAATACATCGTCCTCCAGCCGACTTGTCTCCAAGGGGATATCGCTGCCTCGAGCACCACATGGTCCATCTCTGTTGATTCTACATTTTCGAATCCGACTCAAAACTCTGTGTTAATTGTAACGTTCAGGGCCTCTTAATGACGATGGGACACTCAAATGGCGTCGCGATTCAATACATCGTCCTCCAGCGGACTGGTCTCCAAGGGGTTATTGCTGCCTCGGGCACCCTATGCTCCGTCTCTAGTGAGTCTACATTTTCGAATCCGACGAAAAACTGATCGTTAATTGTAACGTTCAACGCCTCCTAATGAAGATGGAACACTGAAATTGCGTCGAGATTCATTACATCGGCCTCAAGCCGACTTGTCTCCAAGGGTCCATTGCTGCGTCGGGCACCTTATGATCGTTCTCCTTTGAGTCTAGATTTTCGAACCCGACGCAAAACTGATAGTTAATTGTAACTCTCAGGGCCTCCTAATGTCGATGGAACACTCAAATTGCGTCGAGATTCAATACATTGTCCTTTAGCCGACTTGTCTCTAAGAGTCTATTGTTGCCTCGGGCACCTTATGGTCGTTCCCCTGTGAGTCTAGATTTTAGAACCCGACGAAAAACTGATAGTTAATTGTAATGTTCAGGGCCTCCTAAAGACGATGGAACACTCAAATTGCGTCGAGATTCAATACATCGGCCTCCAGCCGACTTGTCTCCAAGGGTCCATTGCTGCCTCGGGCACCTTATGGTCGTTCACCTGTGAGTCTAGGTTTTCGAATCCGACGCAAAACAGATAGTTAATTGTAACGATCAGGGCTTCTTAATGACGAGGGAACACTCAAATTGCGTTGAGAGTCACTACATCGTCCTCCAGCCGACTTGTCTCTAAGGGGATGTCGCTGCCTCGGGGACCACATGGTCCGTCTCCGGTGATTCTACGTTTTCGAATCCGACGCAAAACTGAAATTTAATTGTAACGTTCAGGGCCTCCTAATGACGATGGAACACTCAAATTGCGTCGAGATTCAATACATCGTCCTCCAGCCGACTTGTCTCCAAGGGGATATCGCTGCCTCGGGCACCACATGGTCCATCTCTGGTGATTCTACATTTTCGAATCCGACGCAAAACTCTGTGTTAATTGTAACGTTCAGGGCCTCTTAATGACGATGGGACACTCAAATGGCGTCGCGATTCAATACATCGTCCTCCAGCGGACTGGTCTCCAAGGGGATATTGCGGCCTCGGGCACCCTATGCTCCGTCTCTAGTGAGTCTACATTTTCGAATCCGACGAAAAACTGATCGTTAATTGTAACGTTCAACGCCTCCTAATGAAGATGGAACACTGAAATTGCGTCGAGAGTCAATACATCGTCCTCCAGCCGACTTGTCTACAAGGGAATATTGCTGCCTCGGGATCCCTGTGGTCCGTTTCCTGTGAATCTAGATTTTCGAATCCGACGCGAAACTGATAGTTAATTGTAACGCTCAGGGCCTCCTAATGACGACGGAACACTCAAATCGCGTCGAGATTCAATACATCGGCCACCAGCCGACTTGTCTCAAAGGGTATATTCCTGCCTCGGGCACCTTATGGTCGTTCACCTGTGAGTCTAGATTTTCGAATCCGACGCATAACTGATAGTTAATTGCAACGGTCAGCGCCTCATAATGACGATGGAACACTCAAATTGCGTCGAGATTCAGTAAATTGCCCTCCAGCCGACTTGTCTCCAAGGGGATATTGCTGCTTCGGGCACCATATGAACCTTCTCCTGTGAGTCTAGATTTTCGAATCCGACGCGAAACTGATAGTTCATTGTAACGTTCAGAGCCTCCTAATGACGATGGAACACTCAAATTGCGTCGAGATTCAATACATCGTCCTTCAGCCGACTTGTCTCCAAGGGGATATTGCTGCCTCGGGCACCTTATGGTACGTCTCCTGTGAGTCTAGATTTTCGAATCCGACGCATAACTGATAGTTAATTGCAAAGTTCGGGACCTCCTATTGACGATGGAACACTTAATTTGCGTCGTAATTCAATACATCGTCCTCCAGCCGACTTGTCTCCAAGGGGATATCGCTGCCTCGGGCACCACATGGTCCATCTCTGGTGATTCTACATTGTCGAATCCGACGCAAAACTCATAGTTAATTGTAACGTTCATTGCCTCCTAATGACGATGGGGCACTCAAATGGCGTCGCGATTCAATACATCGTCCTCCAGCCGACTTGTCTCCAAGGGGATATTGCTGTCACGGACACAATATGATCCTTCTCCTGTGAGTATAGATTTTCGAATCCGACGCAAAAATGATAGTGAATTGTAACGTTCAGCGCCTCCTAATGACGATAGAAGAGTCAAATAGCTTCGAGATTCAATACATCGTCCTCCAGCCGATTTGCCTCCAAGGGGATATTGCTGCCTCGGGCACCAAATGGTCCGTCTACTGTGAGTCTAGATTTTCGAATCCGACGAAAAACTGATAGTTAATTGTAACATTCAGGGCCTCCTAATGACGATGGAACACTCAAATTGCGCCGCGATCCAATACATCGTCCTCCAGCCGACTTGTCTCCAAGGGTCTAATGCTGCCTCGGGCACCTTATGGTCGTTCTCTTGTAAGTCTAGATTTTCGAATCCGACGCATAACTGATAGTTCGTTATAACGTTCAGGGCGACCTAATGACGATGGAACACTCAAATTGCGTCGATATTAAACACATCGGCCTCCAGTCGATTTGTCTCCAAGGGATATATTGCTGTCTCGAGCACCGTATGAACTTCTCCTGTGAGTAGATTTTCGAATCCGACGCGAAACTGATAGTTAATTGTAAGGTTTAGGGCCTCCTAATGACGATGGGACACTCAAATTGCGTCGAGATTCAATACATCGTCCTCCAGCCGACTTGTCTCCATGGGGATATTACTGCCTCCGGCCTCTTATGTTCGCTCTCATGTGAGTCTAGATTTTCCAATCCGACGCGAAACTGATTGTTAATTGTAACGTTCAGGGCTTCCTAATGACAATGGAACACTCAAATTGCCTCGAGATTCAATACATAGGCATTCAGCCGATTTGTCTCCAAGGGTCTATTGCTGCCTCGGGCACCGTATGGTCGTTCCCCTGTGAGTCAACATTTTAGAATCCGACGCAAAACTGATAGTTAAATGTAATGCTCTGGGCCTCTTGATGACGATGGAACACTCAAATTGCGTCGAGAGTCAATACATCTTCCTCCAGCCTACTTGTCTACAAGGCGATATTGCTGCCTCGGGCTCCATGTGGTCCGTCTCCTGTGAGTCTAGATTTTCGGATCCGACGCGAAACTGATAGTAAATTGTAAGGTTCAGGGCCTCCTAATGACGATGGAACACACAAATTGCGTCGAGATTCAATACATCGGCCTCCAGCGGACTTGTCTCCAAGGGGATTTTGCTGTCTCGGGCACCATATGATCATTCTCCTGTTAGTAGATTTTCGAATCCGACGCTAAAATGATAGTTAACTGTAACGTTCAGGGCCTCCTAATGCCGATGGAACACTCAAATTGCGTCGAGATTCAATACATCGGCATCCAGCCGACTTGTCTCCAAGGGTCTATTGCTGCCTCGGGCACCTTATGGTCGTTCTCCTGTGAGTCTAGATTTTCGAATCCGACGCAAAAATGATAGTTAATTAAAACGTTCAGGGCCTCCTATTGGCGATGGAACACTCAAATTGCGGCGAGAGTCAATACATCGACCTCCAGTCGACTTGTATCCAAGGGGATATTGCAGTCTCGTGCACCATATGATCCTTCTCCTGTTAGTAGATTTTCGAATCCGACGCTAAAATGATAGTTAACTGTAACGTTCAGGGCCTCCTAATGCCGATGGAACACTCAAATTGCGTCGAGATTCAATACATCGGCCTCCAGCCGACTTGTCTCCAAGGGTCTATTGCTGCCTCGGGCACCTTATGGTCGTTCTCCTGTGAGTCTAGATTTTCAAATCCGACGCAAAAATGATAGTTAATTGTAACGTTCAGCGCCTCCTAATGACGATGGAACACTCAAATTGCGTCGAGAGACAATACATCAACCTCCAGCCGACTTGTCTACAAGGGGATATTGCTGCCTCGAACTAAATGTGGTCCGTCTCTTGTGAGTCTAGATTTTCGAATCCGACTCGAAACTGATAGTTAATTGTAACGTTCAGGGCCTCCTAATGACGATGTAACACTCAAATTGCGTCGAGATTAACTACATCGTCCTCCAGCCGACTTGTCTCTAAGGGGATATCGCTGCCTCGGGCACCACATGGTCCGTCTCCGGTGATTCTACGTTTTCGTATCCGAGGCAAAACTGATAGTTAATTCTAACGTTCAGGGCATCCTATTGACGATGGAGCACTCAAATTGCGTCGCGATTCAATACATCATCCTCCAGCGGACTGGTCTCAAAGGGGATATTGCTGCCACGGGCGACTTATGGTCCGTCTCCAGTGAGTCTAGATTTTCGAATCCGACGAAAAACTGATAGTTAATTGTAACGTTCAGGGCCACCTAATGACGATGGAACACTCAAATTGCGTCGAGATTCAATACATCGGCATCCAGCCGACTAGTCTCCAAGGGGAAATTGCTGTCTTGGGCACCATATGAACCTTCTCCTGTGAGTGTAGATTTTCGAATCCGACGCTTAACTGATTGTTAATTGTAACGTTCAGGGCCTCCTAATGACGATGGAACACTCACATTGCGTCGAGATTGAATACATCGTCCTCCAGCCGACTTATATCCAAGGGGTATTGCTGTCTCGGGCACAATATGATCCTTCTCCTGTGACTAGATTTTCGAATCCGACGATAAAATGATAGTTAATTGTAACGTTCAGTGCCTCCTAATGACGATGGAACACTCAAATTGCGTCGAGATTCATTACATCGGCCTCAAGCCGACTTGTCTCCAAGGGTCTATTGCTGCGTCGGGCACCTTATGATCGTTCTCCTGTGAGTCTAGTTTTTCGAACCCGACGCAAAACTGATAGTTAATTGTAACTCTCAGGGCCTCCTAATGTCGATGGAATACTCAAATTGCGTCGAGATTCAATACATCGTCCTCCAGCCGACATCTCTCCATGGGGATATTGCTGCCTCGGGCACCATATGGTCGTCCTCCTGTGAGTCTAGATTATCGAAACCGATGCAAAACTGATAGTTAATTGTAACGTTCAGGACCTCCTAATGAAGATGGAACACTCAAATTGCGTCGAGATTCAATACATCGTCCTCCAGCCGACTTGTCTCCAAGGGGATATCGCTGCCTCGGGCACCACATGGTCCATCTCTGTTGATTCTACATTTTCGAATCCGACTCAAAACTCTGTGTTAATTGTAACGTTCAGGGCCTCTTAATGACGATGGGACACTCAAATGGCGTCGCGATTCAATACATCGTCCTCCAGCGGACTGGTCTCCAAGGGGTTATTGCTGCCTCGGGCACCCTATGCTCCGTCTCTAGTGAGTCTACATTTTCGAATCCGACGAAAAACTGATCGTTAATTGTAACGTTCAACGCCTCCTAATGAAGATGGAACACTGAAATTGCGTCGAGATTCATTACATCGGCCTCAAGCCGACTTGTCTCCAAGGGTCCATTGCTGCGTCGGGCACCTTATGATCGTTCTCCTTTGAGTCTAGATTTTCGAACCCGACGCAAAACTGATAGTTAATTGTAACTCTCAGGGCCTCCTAATGTCGATGGAACACTCAAATTGCGTCGAGATTCAATACATTGTCCTTTAGCCGACTTGTCTCTAAGAGTCTATTGTTGCCTCGGGCACCTTATGGTCGTTCCCCTGTGAGTCTAGATTTTAGAACCCGACGAAAAACTGATAGTTAATTGTAATGTTCAGGGCCTCCTAAAGACGATGGAACACTCAAATTGCGTCGAGATTCAATACATCGGCCTCCAGCCGACTTGTCTCCAAGGGTCCATTGCTGCCTCGGGCACCTTATGGTCGTTCACCTGTGAGTCTAGGTTTTCGAATCCGACGCAAAACAGATAGTTAATTGCAACGATCAGGGCTTCTTAATGACGAGGGAACACTCAAATTGCGTTGAGAGTCACTACATCGTCCTCCAGCCGACTTGTCTCTAAGGGGATGTCGCTGCCTCGGGGACCACATGGTCCGTCTCCGGTGATTCTACGTTTTCGAATCCGACGCAAAACTGAAATTTAATTCTAACGTTCAGGGCCTCCTAATGACGATGGAACACTCAAATTGCGTCGAGATTCAATACATCGTCCTCCAGCCGACTTGTCTCCAAGGGGATATCGCTGCCTCGGGCACCACATGGTCCATCTCTGGTGATTCTACATTTTCGAATCCGACGCAAAACTCTGTGTTAATTGTAACGTTCAGGGCCTCTTAATGACGATGGGACACTCAAATGGCGTCGCGATTCAATACATCGTCCTCCAGCGGACTGGTCTCCAAGGGGATATTGCGGCCTCGGGCACCCTATGCTCCGTCTCTAGTGAGTCTACATTTTCGAATCCGACGAAAAACTGATCGTTAATTGTAACGTTCAACGCCTCCTAATGAAGATGGAACACTGAAATTGCGTCGAGAGTCAATACATCGTCCTCCAGCCGACTTGTCTACAAGGGAATATTGCTGCCTCGGGATCCCTGTGGTCCGTTTCCTGTGAATCTAGATTTTCGAATCCGACGCGAAACTGATAGTTAATTGTAACGCTCAGGGCCTCCTAATGACGACGGAACACTCAAATCGCGTCGAGATTCAATACATCGGCCACCAGCCGACTTGTCTCAAAGGGTATATTCCTGTCTCGGGCACCTTATGGTCGTTCACCTGTGAGTCTAGATTTTCGAATCCGACGCATAACTGATAGTTAATTGCAACGGTCAGCGCCTCATAATGACGATGGAACACTCAAATTGCGTCGAGATTCAGTAAATTGCCTTCCAGCCGACTTGTCTCCAAGGGGATATTGCTGCTTCGGGCACCATATGAACCTTCTCCTGTGAGTCTAGATTTTCGAATCCGACGCGAAACTGATAGTTCATTGTAACGTTCAGAGCCTCCTAATGACGATGGAACACTCAAATTGCGTCGAGATTCAATACATTGTCCTTTAGCCGACTTGTCTCTAAGAGTCTATTGTTGCCTCGGGCACCTTATGGTCGCTCCCCTGTGAGTCTAGATTTTAGAATCCGACGAAAAACTGATAGTTAATTGTAATGTTCAGGGCCTCCTAAAGACGATGGAACACTCAAATTGCGTCGAGATTCAATACATCGGCCTCCAGCCGACTTGTCTCCAAGGGTCCATTGCTGCCTCGGGCACCTTATGGTCGTTCACCTGCGAGTCTAGGTTTTCGAATCCGACGCAAAACAGATAGTTAATTGTAACGATCAGGGCTTCTTAACGACGAGGGAACACTCAAATTGCGTTGAGAGTCACTACATCGTCCTCCAGCCGACTTGTCTCTAAGGGGATGTCGCTGCCTCGGGGACCACATGGTCCGTCTCCGGTGATTCTACGTTTTCGAATCCGACGCAAAACTGAAATTTAATTGTAACGTTCAGGGCCTCCTAATGACGATGGAACACTCAAATTGCGTCGAGATTCAATACATCGTCCTTCAGCCGACTTGTCTCCAAGGGGATATTGCTGCCTCGGGCACCTTATGGTACGTCTCCTGTGAGTCTAGATTTTCGAATCCGACGCATAACTGATAGTTAATTGTAAAGTTCGGGACCTCCTATTGACGATGGAACACTTAATTTGCGTCGTAATTCAATACATCGTCCTCCAGCCGACTTGTCTCCAAGGGGATATCGCTGCCTCGGGCACCACATGGTCCATCTCTGGTGATTCTACATTTTCGAATCCGACGCAAAACTCTGTGTTAATTGTAACGTTCAGGGCCTCTTAATGACGATGGGACACTCAAATGGCGTCGCGATTCAATACATCGTCCTCCAGCGGACTGGTCTCCAAGGGGATATTGCGGCCTCGGGCACCCTATGCTCCGTCTCTAGTGAGTCTACATTTTCGAATCCGACGAAAAACTGATCGTTAATTGTAACGTTCAACGCCTCCTAATGAAGATGGAACACTGAAATTGCGTCGAGAGTCAATACATCGTCCTCCAGCCGACTTGTCTACAAGGGAATATTGCTGCCTCGGGATCCCTGTGGTCCGTTTCCTGTGAATCTAGATTTTCGAATCCGACGCGAAACTGATAGTTAATTGTAACGCTCAGGGCCTCCTAATGACGACGGAACACTCAAATCGCGTCGAGATTCAATACATCGGCCACCAGCCGACTTGTCTCAAAGGGTATATTCCTGCCTCGGCCACCTTATGGTCGTTCACCTGTGAGTCTAGATTTTCGAATCCGACGCATAACTGATAGTTAATTGCAACGGTCAGCGCCTCATAATGACGATGGAACACTCAAATTGCGTCGAGATTCAGTAAATTGCCCTCCAGCCGACTTGTCTCCAAGGGGATATTGCTGCTTCGGGCACCATATGAACCTTCTCCTGTGAGTCTAGATTTTCGAATCCGACGCGAAACTGATAGTTCATTGTAACGTTCAGAGCCTCCTAATGACGATGGAACACTCAAATTGCGTCGAGATTCAATACATTGTCCTTTAGCCGACTTGTCTCTAAGAGTCTATTGTTGCCTCGGGCACCTTATGGTCGTTCCCCTGTGAGTCTAGATTTTAGAATCCGACGAAAAACTGATAGTTAATTGTAATGTTCAGGGCCTCCTAAAGACGATGGAACACTCAAATTGCGTCGAGATTCAATACATCGGCCTCCAGCCGACTTGTCTCCAAGGGTCCATTGCTGCCTCGGGCACCTTATGGTCGTTCACCTGTGAGTCTAGGTTTTCGAATCCGACGCAAAACAGATAGTTAATTGTAACGATCAGGGCTTCTTAACGACGAGGGAACACTCAAATTGCGTTGAGAGTCACTACATCGTCCTCCAGCCGACTTGTCTCTAAGGGGATGTCGCTGCCTCGGGGACCACATGGTCCGTCTCCGGTGATTCTACGTTTTCGAATCCGACGCAAAACTGAAATTTAATTGTAACGTTCAGGGCCTCCTAATGACGATGGAACACTCAAATTGCGTCGAGATTCAATACATCGTCCTTCAGCCGACTTGTCTCCAAGGGGATATTGCTGCCTCGGGCACCTTATGGTACGTCTCCTGTGAGTCTAGATTTTCGAATCCGACGCATAACTGATAGTTAATTGTAAAGTTCGGGACCTCCTATTGACGATGGAACACTTAATTTGCGTCGTAATTCAATACATCGTCCTCCAGCCGACTTGTCTCCAAGGGGATATCGCTGCCTCGGGCACCACATGGTCCATCTCTGGTGATTCTACATTGTCGAATCCGACGCAAAACTCATAGTTAATTGTAACGTTCATTGCCTCCTAATGACGATGGGGCACTCAAATGGCGTCGCGATTCAATACATCGTCCTCCAGCCGACTTGTCTCCAAGGGGATATTGCTGTCACGGACACAATATGATCCTTCTCCTGTGAGTATAGATTTTCGAATCCGACGCAAAAATGATAGTGAATTGTAACGTTCAGCGCCTCCTAATGACGATAGAAGAGTCAAATAGCTTCGAGATTCAATACATCGTCCTCCAGCCGATTTGCCTCCAAGGGGATATTGCTGCCTCGGGCACCAAATGGTCCGTCTACTGTGAGTCTAGATTTTCGAATCCGACGAAAAACTGATAGTTAATTGTAACATTCAGGGCCTCCTAATGGCGATGGAACACTCAAATTGCGCCGCGATCCAATACATCGTCCTCCAGCCGACTTGTCTCCAAGGGTCTAATGCTGCCTTGGGCACCTTATGGTCGTTCTCTTGTAAGTCTAGATTTTCGAATCCGACGCATAACTGATAGTTCGTTATAACGTTCAGGGCGACCTAATGACGATGGAACACTCAAATTGCGTCGATATTAAACACATCGGCCTCCAGTCGATTTGTCTCCAAGGGGTATATTGCTGTCTCGAGCACCGTATGAACTTCTCCTGTGAGTAGATTTTCGAATCCGACGCGAAACTGATAGTTAATTGTAAGGTTTAGGGCCTCCTAATGACGATGGAACACTCAAATTGCGTCGAGATTCAATACATCGGCCTCCAGCCGACTTGTCTCCAAGCGTCTCTTGCTGCCTCGGGCACCTTATGGTCCTTCTCCTGTGAGATTAGACTATCAAATCTGACGCAAAAATGATAGTTAATTCTAAAGTTTAGGGCCTCCTAATGACGATGGGACACTCAAATTGCGTCGAGATTCAATACATCGTCCTCCAGCCGACTTGTCTCCATGGGGATATTACTGCCTCCGGCCTCTTATGTTCGCTCTCATGTGAGTCTAGATTTTCGAATCCGACGCGAAACTGATTGTTAATTGTAACGTTCAGGGCTTCCTAATGACAATGGAACACTCAAATTGCCTCGAGATTCAATACATCGGCATTCAGCCGATTTGTCTCCAAGGGTCTATTGCTGCCTCGGGCACCGTATGGTCGTTCCCCTGTGAGTCAACATTTTAGAATCCGACGCAAAACTGATAGTTAAATGTAATGCTCAGGGCCTCTTAATGACGATGGAACACTCAAATTGCGTCGAGAGACAATACATCTTATTCCAGCCTACTTGTCTACAAGGCGATATTGCTGCCTCGGGCTCCATGTGGTCCGTCTCCTGTGAGTCTAGATTTTCGGATCCGACGCGAAACTGATAGTAAATTGTAAGGTTCAGGGCCTCCTAATGACGATGGAACACACAAATTGCGTCGAGATTCAATACATCGGCCTCCAGCGGACTTGTCTCCAAGGGGATTTTGCTGTCTCGGGCACCATATGATCATTCTCGTGTTAGTAGATTTTCGAATCCGACGCTAAAATGATAGTTAACTGTAACGTTCAGGGCCTCCTAATGCCGATGGAACACTCAAATTGCGTCGAGATTCAATACATCGGCATCCAGCCGACTTGTCTCCAAGGGTCTATTGCTGCCTCGGGCACCTTATGGTCGTTCTCCTGTGAGTCTAGATTTTCGAATCCGACGCAAAAATGATAGTTAATTAAAACGTTCAGGGCCTCCTATTGGCGATGGAACACTCAAATTGCGGCGAGAGTCAATACATCGACCTCCAGTCGACTTGTATCCAAGGGGATATTGCAGTCTCGTGCACCATATGATCCTTCTCCTGTTAGTAGATTTTCGAATCCGACGCTAAAATGATAGTTAACTGTAACGTTCAGGGCCTCCTAATGGCGATGGAACACTCAAATTGCGTCGAGATTCAATACATCGGCCTCCAGCCGACTTGTCTCCAAGGGTCTATTGCTGCCTCGGGCACCTTATGGTCGTTCTCCTGTGAGTCTAGATTTTCAAATCCGACGCAAAAATGATAGTTAATTGCAACGTTCAGCGCCTCCTAATGACGATGGAACACTCAAATTGCGTCGAGATTCAATACATTGTCCTTTAGCCGACTTGTCTCTAAGAGTCTATTGTTGCCTCGGGCACCTTATGGTCGTTCCCCTGTGAGTCTAGATTTTAGAATCCGACGAAAAACTGATAGTTAATTGTAATGTTCAGGGCCTCCTAAAGACGATGGAACACTCAAATTGCGTCGAGATTCAATACATCGGCCTCCAGCCGACTTGTCTCCAAGGGTCCATTGCTGCCTCGGGCACCTTATGGTCGTTCACCTGTGAGTCTAGGTTTTCGAATCCGACGCAAAACAGATAGTTAATTGTAACGATCAGGGCTTCTTAATGACGAGGGAACACTCAAATTGCGTTGAGAGTCACTACATCGTCCTCCAGCCGACTTGTCTCTAACGGGATGTCGCTGCCTCGGGGACCACATGGTCCGTCTCCGGTGATTCTACGTTTTCGAATCCGACGCAAAACTGAAATTTAATTCTAACGTTCAGGGCCTCCTAATGACGATGGAACACTCAAATTGCGTCGAGATTCAATACATCGTCCTCCAGCCGACTTGTCTCCAAGGGGATATCGCTGCCTCGGGCACCACATGGTCCATCTCTGGTGATTCTACATTTTCGAATCCGACGCAAAACTCTGTGTTAATTGTAACGTTCAGGGCCTCTTAATGACGATGGGACACTCAAATGGCGTCGCGATTCAATACATCGTCCTCCAGCGGACTGGTCTCCAAGGGGATATTGCGGCCTCGGGCACCCTATGCTCCGTCTCTAGTGAGTCTACATTTTCGAATCCGACGAAAAACTGATCGTTAATTGTAACGTTCAACGCCTCCTAATGAAGATGGAACACTGAAATTGCGTCGAGAGTCAATACATCGTCCTCCAGCCGACTTGTCTACAAGGGAATATTGCTGCCTCGGGATCCCTGTGGTCCGTTTCCTGTGAATCTAGATTTTCGAATCCGTCGCGAAACTGATAGTTAATTGTAACGCTCAGGGCCTCCTAATGACGACGGAACACTCAAATCGCGTCGAGATTCAATACATTGTCCTTTAGCCGACTTGTCTCTAAGAGTCTATTGTTGCCTCGTGCACCTTATGGTCGTTCCCCTGTGAGTCTAGATTTTAGAATCCGACGAAAAACTGATAGTTAATTGTAATGTTCAGGGCCTCCTAAAGACGATGGAACACTCAAATTGCGTCGAGATTCAATACATCGGCCTCCAGCCGACTTGTCTCCAAGGGTCCATTGCTGCCTCGGGCACCTTATGGTCGTTCACCTGTGAGTCTAGGTTTTCGAATCCGACGCAAAACAGATAGTTAATTGTAACGATCAGGGCTTCTTAACGACGAGGGAACACTCAAATTGCGTTGAGAGTCACTACATCGTCCTCCAGCCGACTTGTCTCTAAGGGGATGTCGCTGCCTCGGGGACCACATGGTCCGTCTCCGGTGATTCTACGTTTTCGAATCCGACGCAAAACTGAAATTTAATTGTAACGTTCAGGGCCTCCTAATGACGATGGAACACTCAAATTGCGTCGAGATTCAATACATCGTCCTTCAGCCGACTTGTCTCCAAGGGGATATTGCTGCCTCGGGCACCTTATGGTACGTCTCCTGTGAGTCTAGATTTTCGAATCCGACGCATAACTGATAGTTAATTGTAAAGTTCGGGACCTCCTATTGACGATGGAACACTTAATTTGCGTCGTAATTCAATACATCGTCCTCCAGCCGACTTGTCTCCAAGGGGATATCGCTGCCTCGGGCACCACATGGTCCATCTCTGGTGATTCTACATTTTCGAATCCGACGCAAAACTCTGTGTTAATTGTAACGTTCAGGGCCTCTTAATGACGATGGGACACTCAAATGGCGTCGCGATTCAATACATCGTCCTCCAGCGGACTGGTCTCCAAGGGGATATTGCGGCCTCGGGCACCCTATGCTCCGTCTCTAGTGAGTCTACATTTTCGAATCCGACGAAAAACTGATCGTTAATTGTAACGTTCAACGCCTCCTAATGAAGATGGAACACTGAAATTGCGTCGAGAGTCAATACATCGTCCTCCAGCCGACTTGTCTACAAGGGAATATTGCTGCCTCGGGATCCCTGTGGTCCGTTTCCTGTGAATCTAGATTTTCGAATCCGACGCGAAACTGATAGTTAATTGTAACGCTCAGGGCCTCCTAATGACGACGGAACACTCAAATCGCGTCGAGATTCAATACATCGGCCACCAGCCGACTTGTCTCAAAGGGTATATTCCTGCCTCGGGCACCTTATGGTCGTTCACCTGTGAGTCTAGATTTTCGAATCCGACGCATAACTGATAGTTAATTGCAACGGTCAGCGCCTCATAATGACGATGGAACACTCAAATTGCGTCGAGATTCAGTAAATTGCCCTCCAGCCGACTTGTCTCCAAGGGGATATTGCTGCTTCGGGCACCATATGAACCTTCTCCTGTGAGTCTAGATTTTCGAATCCGACGCGAAACTGATAGTTCATTGTAACGTTCAGAGCCTCCTAATGACGATGGAACACTCAAATTGCGTCGAGATTCAATACATTGTCCTTTAGCCGACTTGTCTCTAAGAGTCTATTGTTGCCTCGGGCACCTTATGGTCGTTCCCCTGTGAGTCTAGATTTTAGAATCCGACGAAAAACTGATAGTTAATTGTAATGTTCAGGGCCTCCTAAAGACGATGGAACACTCAAATTGCGTCGAGATTCAATACATCGGCCTCCAGCCGACTTGTCTCCAAGGGTCCATTGCTGCCTCGGGCACCTTATGGTCGTTCACCTGTGAGTCTAGGTTTTCGAATCCGACGCAAAACAGATAGTTAATTGTAACGATCAGGGCTTCTTAATGACGAGGGAACACTCAAATTGCGTTGAGAGTCACTACATCGTCCTCCAGCCGACTTGTCTCTAATGGGATGTCGCTGCCTCGGGGACCACATGGTCCGTCTCCGGTGATTCTACGTTTTCGAATCCGACGCAAAACTGAAATTTAATTGTAACGTTCAGGGCCTCCTAATGACGATGGAACACTCAAATTGCGTCGAGATTCAATACATCGTCCTTCAGCCGACTTGTCTCCAAGGGGATATTGCTGCCTCGGGCACCTTATGGTACGTCTCCTGTGAGTCTAGATTTTCGAATCCGACGCATAACTGATAGTTAATTGTAAAGTTCGGGACCTCCTATTGACGATGGAACACTTAATTTGCGTCGTAATTCAATACATCGTCCTCCAGCCGACTTGTCTCCAAGGGGATATCGCTGCCTCGGGCACCACATGGTCCATCTCTGGTGATTCTACATTGTCGAATCCGACGCAAAACTCATAGTTAATTGTAACGTTCATTGCCTCCTAATGACGATGGGGCACTCAAATGGCGTCGCGATTCAATACATCGTCCTCCAGCCGACTTGTCTCCAAGGGGATATTGCTGTCACGGACACAATATGATCCTTCTCCTGTGAGTATAGATTTTCGAATCCGACGCAAAAATGATAGTGAATTGTAACTTTCAGCGCCTCCTAATGACGATAGAAGGGTCAAATAGCTTCGAGATTCAATACATCGTCCTCCAGCCGATTTGCCTCCAAGGGGATATTGCTGCTTCGGGCACCAAATGGTCCGTCTACTGTGAGTCTAGATTTTCGAATCCGACGAAAAACTGATAGTTAATTGTAACATTCAGGGCCTCCTAATGGCGATGGAACACTCAAATTGCGCCGCGATCCAATACATCGTCCTCCAGCCGACTTGTCTCCAAGGGTCTAATGCTGCCTTGGGCACCTTATGGTCGTTCTCTTGTAAGTCTAGATTTTCGAATCCGACGCATAACTGATAGTTCGTTATAACGTTCAGGGCGACCTAATGACGATGGAACACTCAAATTGCGTCGATATTAAACACATCGGCCTCCAGTCGATTTGTCTCCAAGGGGTATATTGCTGTCTCGAGCACCGTATGAACTTCTCCTGTGAGTAGATTTTCGAATCCGACGCGAAACTGATAGTTAATTGTAAGGTTTAGGGCCTCCTAATGACGATGGAACACTCAAATTGCGTCGAGATTCAATACATCGGCCTCCAGCCGACTTGTCTCCAAGCGTCTCTTGCTGCCTCGGGCACCTTATGGTCCTTCTCCTGTGAGATTAGACTATCAAATCTGACGCAAGAATGATAGTTAATTGTAAAGTTTAGGGCCTCCTAATGACGATGGGACACTCAAATTGCGTCGAGATTCAATACATCGTCCTCCAGCCGACTTGTCTCCATGGGGATATTACTGCCTCCGGCCTCTTATGTTCGCTCTCATGTGAGTCTAGATTTTCGAATCCGACGCGAAACTGATTGTTAATTGTAACGTTCAGGGCTTCCTAATGACAATGGAACACTCAAATTGCCTCGAGATTCAATACATCGGCATTCAGCCGATTTGTCTCCAAGGGTCTATTGCTGCCTCGGGCACCGTATGGTCGTTCCCCTGTGAGTCAACATTTTAGAATCCGACGCAAAACTGATAGTTAAATGTAATGCTCAGGGCCTCTTAATGACGATGGAACACTCAAACTGCGTCGAGAGACAATACATCTTCCTCCAGCCTACTTGTCTACAAGGCGAAATTGCTGCCTCGGGCTCCATGTGGTCCGTCTCCTGTGAGTCTAGATTTTCGGATCCGACGCGAAACTGATAGTAAATTGTAAGGTTCAGGGCCTCCTAATGACGATGGAACACACAAATTGCGTCGAGATTCAATACATCGGCCTCCAGCGGACTTGTCTCCAAGGGGATTTTGCTGTCTCGGGCACCATATGATCATTCTCCTGTTAGTAGATTTTCGAATCCGACGCTAAAATGATAGTTAACTGTAACGTTCAGGGCCTCCTAATGCCGATGGAACACTCAAATTGCGTCGAGATTCAATACATCGGCATCCAGCCGACTTGTCTCCAAGGGTCTATTGCTGCCTCGGGCACCTTATGGTCGTTCTCCTGTGAGTCTAGATTTTCAAATCCGACGCAAAAATGATAGTTAATTGCAACGTTCAGCGCCTCCTAATGACGATGGAACACTCAAATTGCGTCGAGAGACAATACATCAACCTCCAGCCGACTTGTCTACAAGGGGATATTGCTGCGTCGAACTAAATGTGGTCCGTCTCTTGTGAGTCTAGATTTTCGAATCCGACTCGAAACTGATAGTTAATTGTAACGTTCAGGGCCTCCTAATGACGATGTAACACTCAAATTGCGTCGAGATTAACTACATCGTCCTCCAGCCGACTTGTCTCTAAGGGGATATCGCTGCCTCGGGCACCACATGGTCCGTCTCCGGTGATTCTACGTTTTCGTATCCGAGGCAAAACTGATAGTTAATTCTAACGTTCAGGGCATCCTATTGACGATGGAGCACTCAAATTGCGTCGCGATTCAATACATCATCCTCCAGCGGACTGGTCTCAAAGGGGATATTGCTGCCACGGGCGACTTGTGGTCTGTCTCCAGTGAGTCTAGATTTTCGAATTCGACGAAAAACTGATAGTTAATTGTAACGTTCAGGGCCACCTAATGACGATGGAACACTCAAATTGCGCCGAGATTCAATACATCGGCATCCAGCCGACTAGTCTCCAAGGGGAAATTGCTGTCTTGGGCACCATATGAACCTTCTCCTGTGAGTGTAGATTTTCGAATCCGACGCTTAACTGATTGTTAATTGTAACGTTCAGGGCCTCCTAATGACGATGGAACACTCACATTGCGTCGAGATTGAATACATCGTCCTCCAGCCGACTTATATCCAAGGGGTATTGCTGTCTCGGGCACAATATGATCCTTCTCCTGTGACTAGATTTTCGAATCCGACGATAAAATGATAGTTAATTGTAACGTTCAGTGCCTCCTAATGACGATGGAACACTCAAATTGCGTCGAGATTCATTACATCGGCCTCAAGCCGACTTGTCTCCAAGGGTCTATTGCTGCGTCGGGCACCTTATGATCGTTCTCCTGTGAGTCTAGATTTTCGAACCCGACGCAAAACTGATAGTTAATTGTAACTCTCAGGGCCTCCTAATGTCGATGGAATACTCAAATTGCGTCGAGATTCAATACATCGTCCTCCAGCCGACATCTCTCCATAGGGATATTGCTGCCTCGGGCACCATATGGTCGTCCTCCTGTGAGTCTAGATTATCGAAACCGATGCAAAACTGATAGTTAATTGTAACGTTCAGGACCTCCTAATGAAGATGGAACACTCAAATTGCGTCGAGATTCAATACATCGTCCTCCAGCCGACTTGTCTCCAAGGGGATATCGCTGCCTCGGGCACCACATGGTCCATCTCTGTTGATTCTACATTTTCGAATCCGACTCAAAACTCTGTGTTAATTGTAACGTTCAGGGCCTCTTAATGACGATGGGACACTCAAATGGCGTCGCGATTCAATACATCGTCCTCCAGCGGACTGGTCTCCAAGGGGATATTGCTGCCTCGGGCACCCTATGCTCCGTCTCTAGTGAGTCTACATTTTCGAATCCGACGAAAAACTGATCGTTAATTGTAACGTTCAACGCCTCCTAATGAAGATGGAACACTGAAATTGCGTCGAGATTCATTACATCGGCCTCAAGCCGACTTGTCTCCAAGGGTCTATTGCTGCGTCGGGCACCTTATGATCGTTCTCCTTTGAGTCTAGATTTTCGAACCCGACGCAAAACTGATAGTTAATTGTAACTCTCAGGGCCTCCTAATGTCGATGGAACACTCAAATTGCGTCGAGATTCAATACATTGTCCTTTAGCCGACTTGTCTCTAAGAGTCTATTGTTGCCTCGGGCACCTTATGGTCGTTCCCCTGTGAGTCTAGATTTTAGAATCCGACGAAAAACTGATAGTTAATTGTAATGTTCAGGGCCTCCTAAAGACGATGGAACACTCAAATTGCGTCGAGATTCAATACATCGGCCTCCAGCCGACTTGTCTCCAAGGGTCCATTGCTGCCTCGGGCACCTTATGGTCGTTCACCTGTGAGTCTAGGTTTTCGAATCCGACGCAAAACAGATAGTTAATTGTAACGATCAGGGCTTCTTAATGACGAGGGAACACTCAAATTGCGTTGAGAGTCACTACATCGTCCTCCAGCCGACTTGTCTCTAAGGGGATGTCGCTGCCTCGGGGACCACATGGTCCGTCTCCGGTGATTCTACGTTTTCGAATCCGACGCAAAACTGAAATTTAATTGTAACGTTCAGGGCCTCCTAATGACGATGGAACACTCAAATTGCGTCGAGATTCAATACATCGTCCTCCAGCCGACTTGTCTCCAAGGGGATATCGCTGCCTCGGGCACCACATGGTCCATCTCTGGTGATTCTACATTTTCGAATCCGACGCAAAACTCTGTGTTAATTGTAACGTTCAGGGCCTCTTAATGACGATGGGACACTCAAATGGCGTCGCGATTCAATACATCGTCCTCCAGCGGACTGGTCTCCAAGGGGATATTGCGGCCTCGGGCACCCTATGCTCCGTCTCTAGTGAGTCTACATTTTCGAATCCGACGAAAAACTGATCGTTAATTGTAACGTTCAACGCCTCCTAATGAAGATGGAACACTGAAATTGCGTCGAGAGTCAATACATCGTCCTCCAGCCGACTTGTCTACAAGGGAATATTGCTGCCTCGGGATCCCTGTGGTCCGTTTCCTGTGAATCTAGATTTTCGAATCCGACGCGAAACTGATAGTTAATTGTAACGCTCAGGGCCTCCTAATGACGACGGAACACTCAAATCGCGTCGAGATTCAATACATCGGCCACCAGCCGACTTGTCTCAAAGGGTATATTCCTGCCTCGGGCACCTTATGGTCGTTCACCTGTGAGTCTAGATTTTCGAATCCGACGCATAACTGATAGTTAATTGCAACGGTCAGCGCCTCATAATGACGAAGGAACACTCAAATTGCGTCGAGATTCAGTAAATTGCCCTCCAGCCGACTTGTCTCCAAGGGGATATTGCTGCTTCGGGCACCATATGAACCTTCTCCCGTGAATCTAGATTTTCGAATCCGACGCGAAACTGATAGTTAATTGTGACGTTCAGAGCCTCCTAATGACGATGGAACACTCACATTGCGTCGAGATTCAATACATTGTCCTTCAGCCGACTTGTCTCCTAGGGTCTATTGCTGCCTCGGGTTCTTTATGGTCGCTCTCCTTTGAGCCTAGATTTTGGAATCCGACGCGAAACTGATTGTTAATTGTTACGTTCAGGGCTTCCTAATGACGATGGAACACTCAAATTACGTCGAGATTCAATACATCGTCCTTCAGCCGACTTGTCTCTAAGACTCTATTGCTGCCTCGGGCACCTTATGGTCGTTCTCCTGTGAGTCTAGATTTTCGAATCCGACGCAAAACAGATAGTTAATTGTAACGTCCAGCGCCTCCTAATGACGATGGAACACTCAAATTGCGTCGAGAGTCAATACATCGTCCTGCTGCCGACTTGTCTACAAGGGGATATTGCTGCCTCGGGCTCCATGTGGTCCGTTTACTGTGAGTCTAGATTTTCGAATCCGACGCGAAACTGATAGTTAATTGTAACGTTTAGGGCCTCCTAATGACGACGGAACACTCAAATTGCGTCGAGATTCAATACATCGGCCTCCAGCCGACTTGTCTCAGAGGGTCTATTGCTGCCTCGGGCACCTTATGGTCGTGCTCCTGTGAGTCTAGATTTTCGAATCCGACGCATAACTGATAGATAATTGCAACGGTCAGCGCATCATAATGACGATGGAACACTCAAATTGCGTCGAGATTCAATACATTGTCCTCCAGCCGACTTGTCTACATGGGGGTATTGTTGCCTCGGGCTACATGTGGTCAGTCTCTTGTGAGTCTAGATTTTCGAATCCGACGCGAAAATGATAGTTAATTGTAACGTTCAGAACTTCCTAATGACGATGAAACACTCACAGGAGTCTAGATTTTCGAATCCGACGCAAAACAGATAGTTAATTGTAACGTTCAACGCCTCCTAATGACGATGGAACACTCAAATTGCGTCTAGTTTCAATACAACGCCTTCAGCCGACTTGTCTCCAAGGATCAATTGCTGCCTCGGGTTCTTTATGGTCGCTCTCCTGTGAGTTTAGATTTTCGAATCCGAGGCGAAGCTGATTGTTAATTGTTACGTTCAGGGCTTCCTAATGACGATGGAACACTCAAATTGAGTAAAGATTCAATACATTGTCCTTCAGCCGACTTGTCTCTAAGAGTATATTGCTGCCTCGGGCACCTTATGGTCGTTCCCCTGTGAGTCGAGATTTTAGAATCCGACGCAAAACTGATAGTTAATTGTAATGTTCAGGGCCTCCTAATGACGATGGAACACTCAAATTGCGTCGAGATTCAATACATCGGCCTCCAGCCGACTTGTCTGCAAGGGTCTATTGCTGCCTCGGGCACATTATGGTCGTTCTCCTGTGAGTATAGATTTTCGTATCCGACGCATAACTGATAGTTAATTGTAACGTTCAACGCCTCCTAATGACGAGGGAACACTCAAATTGCGTTGAGAGTCACTACATCGTCCTCCAGCCGACTTGTCTCCAAAGGGATATCGCTACCTCGGGCACCACATGGTCCGTCTCCGGTGATTCTACGTTTTCGAATCCGACGCAAAACTGAAAGTTAATTGTAACTTTCAGGGCCTCCTAATGTCGATGGAATACTCAAATTGCGTCTAGATTCAATACATCGTCCTCCAGCCAACTTCTCTCCATGGGGATATTGCTGCTTCGGGTACCTTATGGTCGTTCTCCTGTGAGTCTAGATTTTCGAATCCGACGCAAAAATGATAGTTAATTGTAACGTTCAGCGCCTCCTAATGGCGATGGAACACTCAAATTGCGTCGAGATTCAATACCTCGTCATTCAGCCGATTTGTCTCCAAGGGTCTATTGCTGCCTCGGGCACCTTATGGTCTTTCCCCTGTGAGTCAGGATTTTTGTATCCGACGCGTTAGTGATTGTTAATTGTAACGTTCTGGGGCTTCCTAATGACGATGGAACACTCAAATTGCGTCGAGATTCAACACATCGTGATTCAGCCGACTTGTCTCCAAGGGTCTATTGCTGCCTCGGGCAGCTTATGGTCGTTCTCCTGTGAGTGTAGATTTTCGAATCCGACGCAAAACTGATATTTATTTGTAACGTTCAGGGCCTCCTAATGACGACGGAACACTCAAATTGCGTCGTGATTCAATACTTCTGCTTCCAGCCGACTTGTCTCCAAGGGTCTATTGCTGCCTCGGGCAGCTTATGGTCGTTCTCCTGTGAGTGTAGATTTTCGAATCCGACCCAAAAATAATAGTTAATTGTAACGTTAAGCGCCTCCTAATGACGATGGATCACTCAAATAGCGTCGAGAGTCAATACATCGTCCTCCAGCCGACTTGTCTACAGGGGAATATTGCTTCCTCGGGCTCCATGTGGTCCGTCTCCTGTGAGTCTAGATTTTCTAATCCGACGCAAAACTGATTGTTAATTGTAACGTTCAGGGTCTCCTAATGACGAAGGAACACTCAAATTGTGTCGAGATTGAATACATCGTCCTCCAGTTGACTTGTATCCAAGGGGATATTGCTGTCTCGGGCACCATATGATCCTTCTCCTGTGACTAGATTTTCGAATCCGACGCTAAAATGATAGTTAATTGTAACGTTCAGCGCCTCCTGATGACGATGGAACACTCAAATTGCGTCGAGATTCAATACATCGGCCTCCAGCAGACTTGTCTCCAAGGGCCTATTGCTGCGTCGGGCACCTTATGATCGTTCTCCTGTGAGTCTAGATTTTCGAACCCGACACAAAACTGATAGTTCTTTGTAACTTTCAGGGCCTCCTAATGTCGATGGAATACTGAAATTGCGTCGAGATTCAATGCATCGTCCTCCAGCCGACTTCTCTCCATGGGGATATTGCTGCCTCGGGCACCTTATGGTTGTTCTCCTGTGAGTCTAGATTTTCGAACCCGACGCAAAACTGATAGTTATTTGTAACTTTCAGGGCCTCCTAATGTCGATGGAATACTGACATTGCGTCGAGATTCAATGCATCGTCCTCCAGCCGACTTCTCTCCATGGGGATATTGCTGCCTCGGGCACCTTATGGTTGTTCTCCTGTGAGTCTAGATTTTCGAATCCGACGTGAAACTGATTGTTATTTGTAACGTTCAGGGCCTCCTAATGACGATGGATCACTCAAATGGCGTCGTGATTCAATACTACTGCTTCCAGCCGACTTGTCTCCAAGGGGACATTGCTGCCTCTTGCACCATATGGTCCGTCTCCGCTGAGTATAGATTTTCGATTCCGATGCGAAACTGATAGTTAATTGTAACGTTGAGAGCCTCCTAATGACGATGGAACACTCAAATTGCGTCGAGATTCAATACATCGGAATCCAGCCGACTTGTCTTCAAATGTCTATTGCTGCCTCGGGCACCTTGTGGTCGTTCTCCTGTGAGTCTAGATTTTCGAATCCGACGCTTAACTGATAGTTAATTGTAAATTGCAGGTGCTCCTAATGACGATGGAACACTCAAATTTCGTGGAGAATCAATACATCGTCATCCAGCCGACTTGTCTCCAAGGGGATACCGCTGCCTCGGGCACCACATGGTCCGTCTCCAGTGATTCTACATTTTCGAATCCGACGCAAAACTCATAGTCAATTGTAACGTTCAGGGCCTCCTAATGACGATGGAACACTCAAATTGCGTCGAGATTCAATACATCGGCCTCCAGCCGACTTGTCTCCAAGGGGATATTTCTGCCTCGGGCACCTTATGGTCCGTCTCTAGTGAGTCTACATTTTCGAATCCGACGCAAAACAGATAGTTAATTGTAACGTTCAGGGCCTCCTAATGACGAAGGAACACTCAAATTGCGTTGAGAGTCACTACATCGTCCTCCAGCCGACTTGTCTCCAAGGGGATATCGCTGCCTCGGGCACCACATGGTCCGTCTCCGGTGATTCTACGCTTTCGTATCCGACGCCAAACTGAAAGTTAATTGTTACGTTCAGGGCCTCCTAATGACGATGGAACACTCAAATTGCGTCGAGATTCAATACATCGTCCTTCAGCCGACTTGTCTCCAAGGGGATAAAACTGCCTCGGGCACCTTATGGTCCGTCTCCTGTGAGTCTAGATTTTCGAATCCGACGCAAAAATGATACTTAATTGTAACGTTCAGCACCTCCTAATGACGATGGAACACTCAAATTGCGTCGAGAGACAATAAGTCGACCTCCTGCCGATTTGTCTACAAGGGGATATTGCTGCCTCGGGCTAAATGTGGTCCGTCTCCTGTGAGTCTAGATTTTCCAATCCGACGCGAAAATGGTAGTTAATTGTAACGTTCGGGGCCACCTAATGACGATGGAACACCCAAATTGCGTCGAGATTCAATACATCGGTCTCCAGCCGACTTGTCGGCAAGGGGATATTGCTGTCTCGGGCACCATATGAACCTTCTCCTGTGAGTCTAGATTTTCGAATCCGACGCGAAAGTGATAGTTATTTGTAACGTTCAGGGCCTCCTAATGACGATGGAACACTCAAACTGCGTTAAGATTCAATACATCGTCCTTTAGCCCACTTGTCTCCAACTTTCTATTGCTGCCTCGGGCACCTTATGGTCGTTCTCCTGTGAGTCTAGATTTTCGAATCCGATGCAAAAATAATAGTTAATTGTAACGTTCAGCGCCTCCTAATGGCGATGGAACACTCAAATTGCGTCGAGAGTCAATACATCGTCCTCCAGCCGACTTGTCTACAAGGGAATATTGCTTCCTCGGGCTCCATGTGGTCCGTCTCCTGTGAGTCTAGATTTTCGAATCCGCCGCGAAACTGATAGTTAATGTAACGTTCAGGGCCTACTAATGACGATGGAACACTCAAATTGCGTTGAGATTCAATACATCGGCCTCCAGCCGACTTGTTTCCAAGGGTCTATTGCTGCCTCGGGCACATTATGGTCGTTCTCCTGTGAGTCTAGATTTTCGTATCCGACGCATAACTGATAGTTAATTGCAACGTTCAGCGCCTCCTAATGGCGATGGAACACTCTAATTGCGACGAGATTCAATACATGGGCCTCCAGCCGACTTGTATTCAAATGTCTATTGCTGCCTCGGGCACCTTTTGGTCGTTCTCCTGTGAGTCTAGATTTTCGAATCCGACGCATAACTGATAGTTAATTGTAAAGTTCAGGACTTCCTAATGACGATGAAACACTCACAGGAGTCTAGATTTTCGAATCCGACGCAAAACAGATAGTTAATTGTAACGTTCAACGCCTCCTAATGACGATGGAACACTCAAATTGCGTCTAGTTTCAATACAACGCCCTTCAGCCGACTTGTCTCCAAGGATCAATTGCTGCCTCGGGTTCTTTATGGTCGCTCTCCTGTGAGTTTAGATTTTCGAATCCGACGCGAAACTGGTTGTTAATTGTTACGTTCAGGGCTTCCTAATGACGATGGAACACTCAAATTGCGTAAAGATTCAATACATTGTCCTTCAGCCGACTTGTCTCTAAGAGTATATTGCTGCCTCGGGCACCTTATGGTCGTTCCCCTGTGAGTCGAGATTTTAGAATCCGACGCAAAACTGATAGTTAGTTGTAATGTTCAGGGCCTCCTAATGACGATGGAACACTCAAATTGCGTCGAGATTCAATACATCGGCCTCCAGCCGACTTGTCTGCAAGGGTCTATTGCTGCCTCGGGCACATTATGGTCGTTCTCCTGTGAGTCTAGATTTTCGTATCCGACGCATAACTGATAGTTAATTGTAACGTTCAACGCCTCCTAATGACGAGGGAACACTCAAATTGCGTTGAGAGTCACTACATCGTCCTCCAGCCGACTTGTCTCCAAAGGGATATCGCTACCTCGGGCACCACATGGTCCGTCTCCGGTGATTCTACGTTTTCGAATCCGACGCAAAACTGAAAGTTAATTGTAACTTTCAGGGCAGCCTAATGTCGATGGAATACTCAAATTGCGTCTAGATTCAATACATCGTCCTCCAGCCAACTTCTCTCCATGGGGATATTGCTGCTTCGGGCACCTTATGGTCGTTCTCCTGTGAGTCTAGATTTTCGAATCCGACGCAAAAATGATAGTTAATTGTAACGTTCAGCGCCTCCTAATGGCGATGGAACACTCAAATTGCGTCGAGATTCAATACCTCGTCATTCAGCCGATTTGTCTCCAAGGGTCTATTGCTGCCTCGGGCACCTTGTGGTCTTTCCCCTGTGAGTCAGGATTTTTGTATCCGACGCGTTAGTGATTGTTAATTGTAACGTTCAGGGCTTCCTAATGACGATGGAACACTCAAATTGCGTCGAGATTCAACACATCGTGATTCAGCCGACTTGTCTCCAAGGGTCTATTGCTGCCTCGGGCAGCTTATGGTCGTTCTCCTGTGAGCGTAGATTTTCGAATCCGACGCAAAACTGATAGTTATTTGTAACGTTCAGGGCCTCCTAATGACGACGGAACACTCAAATTGCGTCGTGATTCAATACTTCTGCTTCCAGCCGACTTGTCTCCAAGGGTCTATTGCTGCCTCGGGCAGCTTATGGTCGTTCTCCTGTGAGTGTAGATTTTCGAATCCGACCCAAAAATAATAGTTAATTGTAACGTTAAGCGCCTCCTAATGACGATGGATCACTCAAATAGCGTCGAGAGTCAATACATCGTCCTCCAGCCGACTTGTCTACAGGGGAATATTGCTTCCTCGGGCTCAATGTGGTCCGTCTCCTGTGAGTCTAGATTTTCTAATCCGACGCAAAACTGATTGTTAATTGTAACGTTCAGGGTCTCCTAATGACGGAGGAACACTCAAATTGTGTCGAGATTGAATACATCGTCCTCCAGTTGACTTGTATCCAAGGGGATATTGCAGTCTCGTGCACCATATGATCCTTCTCCTGTTAGTAGATTTTCGAATCCGACGCTAAAATGATAGTTAACTGTAACGTTCAGGGCCTCCTAATGCCGATGGAACACTCAAATTGCGTCGAGATTCAATACATCGGCCTCCAGCCGACTTGTCTCCAAGGGTCTATTGCTGCCTCGGGCACCTTATGGTCGTTCTCCTGTGAGTCTAGATTTTCAAATCCGACGCAAAAATGATAGTTAATTGTAACGTTCAGCGCCTCCTAATGACGATGGAACACTCAAATTGCGTCGAGAGACAATACATCAACCTCCAGCCGACTTGTCTACAAGGGGATATTGCTGCCTCGAACTAAATGTGGTCCGTCTCTTGTGAGTCTAGATTTTCGAATCCGACTCGAAACTGATAGTTAATTGTAACGTTCAGGGCCTCCTAATGACGATGTAACACTCAAATTGCGTCGAGATTAACTACATCGTCCTCCAGCCGACTTGTCTCTAAGGGGATATCGCTGCCTCGGGCACCACATGGTCCGTCTCCGGTGATTCTACGTTTTCGTATCCGAGGCAAAACTGATAGTTAATTCTAACGTTCAGGGCATCCTATTGACGATGGAGCACTCAAATTGCGTCGCGATTCAATACATCATCCTCCAGCGGACTGGTCTCAAAGGGGATATTGCTGCCACGGGCGACTTATGGTCCGTCTCCAGTGAGTCTAGATTTTCGAATCCGACGAAAAACTGATAGTTAATTGTAACGTTCAGGGCCACCTAATGACGATGGAACACTCAAATTGCGTCGAGATTCAATACATCGGCATCCAGCCGACTAGTCTCCAAGGGGAAATTGCTGTCTTGGGCACCATATGAACCTTCTCCTGTGAGTGTAGATTTTCGAATCCGACGCTTAACTGATTGTTAATTGTAACGTTCAGGGCCTCCTAATGACGATGGAACACTCACATTGCGTCGAGATTGAATACATCGTCCTCCAGCCGACTTATATCCAAGGGGTATTGCTGTCTCGGGCACAATATGATCCTTCTCCTGTGACTAGATTTTCGAATCCGACGATAAAATGATAGTTAATTGTAACGTTCAGTGCCTCCTAATGACGATGGAACACTCAAATTGCGTCGAGATTCATTACATCGGCCTCAAGCCGACTTGTCTCCAAGGGTCTATTGCTGCGTCGGGCACCTTATGATCGTTCTCCTGTGAGTCTAGTTTTTCGAACCCGGCGCAAAACTGATAGTTAATTGTAACTCTCAGGGCCTCCTAATGTCGATGGAATACTCAAATTGCGTCGAGATTCAATACATCGTCCTCCAGCCGACATCTCTCCATGGGGATATTGCTGCCTCGGGCACCATATGGTCGTCCTCCTGTGAGTCTAGATTATCGAAACCGATGCAAAACTGATAGTTAATTGTAACGTTCAGGACCTCCTAATGAAGATGGAACACTCAAATTGCGTCGAGATTCAATACATCGTCCTCCAGCCGACTTGTCTCCAAGGGGATATCGCTGCCTCGAGCACCACATGGTCCATCTCTGTTGATTCTACATTTTCGAATCCGACTCAAAACTCTGTGTTAATTGTAACGTTCAGGGCCTCTTAATGACGATGGGACACTCAAATGGCGTCGCGATTCAATACATCGTCCTCCAGCGGACTGGTCTCCAAGGGGTTATTGCTGCCTCGGGCACCCTATGCTCCGTCTCTAGTGAGTCTACATTTTCGAATCCGACGAAAAACTGATCGTTAATTGTAACGTTCAACGCCTCCTAATGAAGATGGAACACTGAAATTGCGTCGAGAGTCAATACATCGTCCTCCAGCCGACTTGTCTACAAGGGAATATTGCTGCCTCGGGATCCCTGTGGTCCGTTTCCTGTGAATCTAGATTTTCGAATCCGACGCGAAACTGATAGTTAATTGTAACGCTCAGGGCCTCCTAATGACGACGGAACACTCAAATCGCGTCGAGATTCAATACATCGGCCACCAGCCGACTTGTCTCAAAGGGTATATTCCTGCCTCGGGCACCTTATGGTCGTTCACCTGTGAGTCTAGATTTTCGAATCCGACGCATAACTGATAGTTAATTGCAACGGTCAGCGCCTCATAATGACGATGGAACACTCAAATTGCGTCGAGATTCAGTAAATTGCCCTCCAGCCGACTTGTCTCCAAGGGGATATTGCTGCTTCGGGCACCATATGAACCTTCTCCTGTGAGTCTAGATTTTCGAATCCGACGCGAAACTGATAGTTCATTGTAACGTTCAGAGCCTCCTAATGACGATGGAACACTCAAATTGCGTCGAGATTCAATACATCGTCCTTCAGCCGACTTGTCTCCAAGGGGATATTGCTGCCTCGGGCACCTTATGGTACGTCTCCTGTGAGTCTAGATTTTCGAATCCGACGCATAACTGATAGTTAATTGCAAAGTTCGGGACCTCCTATTGACGATGGAACACTTAATTTGCGTCGTAATTCAATACATCGTCCTCCAGCCGACTTGTCTCCAAGGGGATATCGCTGCCTCGGGCACCACATGGTCCATCTCTGGTGATTCTACATTGTCGAATCCGACGCAAAACTCATAGTTAATTGTAACGTTCATTGCCTCCTAATGACGATGGGGCACTCAAATGGCGTCGCGATTCAATACATCGTCCTCCAGCCGACTTGTCTCCAAGGGGATATTGCTGTCACGGACACAATATGATCCTTCTCCTGTGAGTATAGATTTTCGAATCCGACGCAAAAATGATAGTGAATTGTAACGTTCAGCGCCTCCTAATGACGATAGAAGAGTCAAATAGCTTCGAGATTCAATACATCGTCCTCCAGCCGATTTGCCTCCAAGGGGATATTGCTGCCACGGGCACCAAATGGTCCGTCTACTGTGAGTCTAGATTTTCGAATCCGACGAAAAACTGATAGTTAATTGTAACATTCAGGGCCTCCTAATGACGATGGAACACTCAAATTGCGCCGCGATCCAATACATCGTCCTCCAGCCGACTTGTCTCCAAGGGTCTAATGCTGCCTCGGGCACCTTATGGTCGTTCTCTTGTAAGTCTAGATTTTCGAATCCGACGCATAACTGATAGTTCGTTATAACGTTCAGGGCGACCTAATGACGATGGAACACTCAAATTGCGTCGATATTAAACACATCCTCCTCCAGTCGATTTGTCTCCAAGGGGTATATTGCTGTCTCGAGCACCGTATGAACTTCTCCTGTGAGTAGATTTTCGAATCCGACGCGAAACTGATAGTTAATTGTAAGGTTTAGGGCCTCCTAATGACGATGGGACACTCAAATTGCGTCGAGATTCAATACATCGTCCTCCAGCCGACTTGTCTCCATGGGGATATTACTGCCTCCGGCCTCTTATGTTCGCTCTCATGTGAGTCTAGATTTTCCAATCCGACGCGAAACTGATTGTTAATTGTAACGTTCAGGGCTTCCTAATGACAATGGAACACTCAAATTGCCTCGAGATTCAATACATAGGCATTCAGCCGATTTGTCTCCAAGGGTCTATTGCTGCCTCGGGCACCGTATGGTCGTTCCCCTGTGAGTCAACATTTTAGAATCCGACGCAAAACTGATAGTTAAATGTAATGCTCTGGGCCTCTTGATGACGATGGAACACTCAAATTGCGTCGAGAGTCAATACATCTTCCTCCAGCCTACTTGTCTACAAGGCGATATTGCTGCCTCGGGCTCCATGTGGTCCGTCTCCCTTGAGTCTAGATTTTCGGATCCGACGCGAAACTGATAGTAAATTGTAAGGTTCAGGGCCTCCTAATGACGATGGAACACACAAATTGCGTCGAGATTCAATACATCGGCCTCCAGCGGACTTGTCTCCAAGGGGATTTTGCTGTCTCGGGCACCATATGATCATTCTCCTGTTAGTAGATTTTCGAATCCGACGCTAAAATGATAGTTAACTGTAACGTTCAGGGCCTCCTAATGCCGATGGAACACTCAAATTGCGTCGAGATTCAATACATCGGCATCCAGCCGACTTGTCTCCAAGGGTCTATTGCTGCCTCGGGCACCTTATGGTCGTTCTCCTGTGAGTCTAGATTTTCGAATCCGACGCAAAAATGATAGTTAATTAAAACGTTCAGGGCCTCCTATTGGCGATGGAACACTCAAATTGTGGCGAGAGTCAATACATCGACCTCCAGTCGACTTGTATCCAAGGGGATATTGCAGTCTCGTGCACCATATGATCCTTCTCCTGTTAGTAGATTTTCGAATCCGACGCTAAAATGATAGTTAACTGTAACGTTCAGGGCCTCCTAATGCCGATGGAACACTCAAATTGCGTCGAGATTCAATACATCGGCCTCCAGCCGACTTGTCTCCAAGGGTCTATTGCTGCCTCGGGCACCTTATGGTCGTTCTCCTGTGAGTCTAGATTTTCAAATCCGACGCAAAAATGATAGTTAATTGTAACGTTCAGCGCCTCCTAATGACGATGGAACACTCAAATTGCGTCGAGAGACAATACATCAACCTCCAGCCGACTTGTCTACAAGGGGATATTGCTGCCTCGAACTAAATGTGGTCCGTCTCTTGTGAGTCTAGATTTTCGAATCCGACTCGAAACTGATAGTTAATTGTAACGTTCAGGGCCTCCTAATGACGATGTAACACTCAAATTGCGTCGAGATTAACTACATCGTCCTCCAGCCGACTTGTCTCTAAGGGGATATCGCTGCCTCGGGCACCACATGGTCCGTCTCCGGTGATTCTACGTTTTCGTATCCGAGGCAAAACTGATAGTTAATTCTAACGTTCAGGGCATCCTATTGACGATGGAGCACTCAAATTGCGTCGCGATTCAATACATCATCCTCCAGCGGACTGGTCTCAAAGGGGATATTGCTGCCACGGGCGACTTATGGTCCGTCTCCAGTGAGTCTAGATTTTCGAATCCGACGAAAAACTGATAGTTAATTGTAACGTTCAGGGCCACCTAATGACGATGGAACACTCAAATTGCGTCGAGATTCAATACATCGGCATCCAGCCGACTAGTCTCCAAGGGGAAATTGCTGTCTTGGGCACCATATGAACCTTCTCCTGTGAGTGTAGATTTTCGAATCCGACGCTTAACTGATTGTTAATTGTAACGTTCAGGGCCTCCTAATGACGATGGAACACTCACATTGCGTCGAGATTGAATACATCGTCCTCCAGCCGACTTATATCCAAGGGGTATTGCTGTCTCGGGCACAATATGATCCTTCTCCTGTGACTAGATTTTCGAATCCGACGATAAAATGATAGTTAATTGTAACGTTCAGTGCCTCCTAATGACGATGGAACACTCAAATTGCGTCGAGATTCATTACATCGGCCTCAAGCCGACTTGTCTCCAAGGGTCTATTGCTGCGTCGGGCACCTTATGATCGTTCTCCTGTGAGTCTAGTTTTTCGAACCCGACGCAAAACTGATAGTTAATTGTAACTCTCAGGGCCTCCTAATGTCGATGGAATACTCAAATTGCGTCGAGATTCAATACATCGTCCTCCAGCCGACATCTCTCCATGGGGATATTGCTGCCTCGGGCACCATATGGTCGTCCTCCTGTGAGTCTAGATTATCGAAACCGATGCAAAACTGATAGTTAATTGTAACGTTCAGGACCTCCTAATGAAGATGGAACACTCAAATTGCGTCGAGATTCAATACATCGTCCTCCAGCCGACTTGTCTCCAAGGGGATATCGCTGCCTCGGGCACCACATGGTCCATCTCTGTTGATTCTACATTTTCGAATCCGACTCAAAACTCTGTGTTAATTGTAACGTTCAGGGCCTCTTAATGACGATGGGACACTCAAATGGCGTCGCGATTCAATACATCGTCCTCCAGCGGACTGGTCTCCAAGGGGTTATTGCTGCCTCGGGCACCCTATGCTCCGTCTCTAGTGAGTCTACATTTTCGAATCCGACGAAAAACTGATCGTTAATTGTAACGTTCAACGCCTCCTAATGAAGATGGAACACTGAAATTGCGTCGAGATTCATTACATCGGCCTCAAGCCGACTTGTCTCCAAGGGTCCATTGCTGCGTCGGGCACCTTATGATCGTTCTCCTTTGAGTCTAGATTTTCGAACCCGACGCAAAACTGATAGTTAATTGTAACTCTCAGGGCCTCCTAATGTCGATGGAACACTCAAATTGCGTCGAGATTCAATACATTGTCCTTTAGCCGACTTGTCTCTAAGAGTCTATTGTTGCCTCGGGCACCTTATGGTCGTTCCCCTGTGAGTCTAGATTTTAGAACCCGACGAAAAACTGATAGTTAATTGTAATGTTCAGGGCCTCCTAAAGACGATGGAACACTCAAATTGCGTCGAGATTCAATACATCGGCCTCCAGCCGACTTGTCTCCAAGGGTCCATTGCTGCCTCGGGCACCTTATGGTCGTTCACCTGTGAGTCTAGGTTTTCGAATCCGACGCAAAACAGATAGTTAATTGTAACGATCAGGGCTTCTTAATGACGAGGGAACACTCAAATTGCGTTGAGAGTCACTACATCGTCCTCCAGCCGACTTGTCTCTAAGGGGATGTCGCTGCCTCGGGGACCACATGGTCCGTCTCCGGTGATTCTACGTTTTCGAATCCGACGCAAAACTGAAATTTAATTCTAACGTTCAGGGCCTCCTAATGACGATGGAACACTCAAATTGCGTCGAGATTCAATACATCGTCCTCCAGCCGACTTGTCTCCAAGGGGATATCGCTGCCTCGGGCACCACATGGTCCATCTCTGGTGATTCTACATTTTCGAATCCGACGCAAAACTCTGTGTTAATTGTAACGTTCAGGGCCTCTTAATGACGATGGGACACTCAAATGGCGTCGCGATTCAATACATCGTCCTCCAGCGGACTGGTCTCCAAGGGGATATTGCGGCCTCGGGCACCCTATGCTCCGTCTCTAGTGAGTCTACATTTTCGAATCCGACGAAAAACTGATCGTTAATTGTAACGTTCAACGCCTCCTAATGAAGATGGAACACTGAAATTGCGTCGAGAGTCAATACATCGTCCTCCAGCCGACTTGTCTACAAGGGAATATTGCTGCCTCGGGATCCCTGTGGTCCGTTTCCTGTGAATCTAGATTTTCGAATCCGACGCGAAACTGATAGTTAATTGTAACGCTCAGGGCCTCCTAATGACGACGGAACACTCAAATCGCGTCGAGATTCAATACATCGGCCACCAGCCGACTTGTCTCAAAGGGTATATTCCTGTCTCGGGCACCTTATGGTCGTTCACCTGTGAGTCTAGATTTTCGAATCCGACGCATAACTGATAGTTAATTGCAACGGTCAGCGCCTCATAATGACGATGGAACACTCAAATTGCGTCGAGATTCAGTAAATTGCCCTCCAGCCGACTTGTCTCCAAGGGGATATTGCTGCTTCGGGCACCATATGAACCTTCTCCTGTGAGTCTAGATTTTCGAATCCGACGCGAAACTGATAGTTCATTGTAACGTTCAGAGCCTCCTAATGACGATGGAACACTCAAATTGCGTCGAGATTCAATACATTGTCCTTTAGCCGACTTGTCTCTAAGAGTCTATTGTTGCCTCGGGCACCTTATGGTCGCTCCCCTGTGAGTCTAGATTTTAGAATCCGACGAAAAACTGATAGTTAATTGTAATGTTCAGGGCCTCCTAAAGACGATGGAACACTCAAATTGCGTCGAGATTCAATACATCGGCCTCCAGCCGACTTGTCTCCAAGGGTCCATTGCTGCCTCGGGCACCTTATGGTCGTTCACCTGTGAGTCTAGGTTTTCGAATCCGACGCAAAACAGATAGTTAATTGTAACGATCAGGGCTTCTTAACGACGAGGGAACACTCAAATTGCGTTGAGAGTCACTACATCGTCCTCCAGCCGACTTGTCTCTAAGGGGATGTCGCTGCCTCGGGGACCACATGGTCCGTCTCCGGTGATTCTACGTTTTCGAATCCGACGCAAAACTGAAATTTAATTGTAACGTTCAGGGCCTCCTAATGACGATGGAACACTCAAATTGCGTCGAGATTCAATACATCGTCCTTCAGCCGACTTGTCTCCAAGGGGATATTGCTGCCTCGGGCACCTTATGGTACGTCTCCTGTGAGTCTAGATTTTCGAATCCGACGCATAACTGATAGTTAATTGTAAAGTTCGGGATCTCCTATTGACGATGGAACACTTAATTTGCGTCGTAATTCAATACATCGTCCTCCAGCCGACTTGTCTCCAAGGGGATATCGCTGCCTCGGGCACCACATGGTCCATCTCTGGTGATTCTACATTTTCGAATCCGACGCAAAACTCTGTGTTAATTGTAACGTTCAGGGCCTCTTAATGACGATGGGACACTCAAATGGCGTCGCGATTCAATACATCGTCCTCCAGCGGACTGGTCTCCAAGGGGATATTGCGGCCTCGGGCACCCTATGCTCCGTCTCTAGTGAGTCTACATTTTCGAATCCGACGAAAAACTGATCGTTAATTGTAACGTTCAACGCCTCCTAATGAAGATGGAACACTGAAATTGCGTCGAGAGTCAATACATCGTCCTCCAGCCGACTTGTCTACAAGGGAATATTGCTGCCTCGGGATCCCTGTGGTCCGTTTCCTGTGAATCTAGATTTTCGAATCCGACGCGAAACTGATAGTTAATTGTAACGCTCAGGGCCTCCTAATGACGACGGAACACTCAAATCGCGTCGAGATTCAATACATCGGCCACCAGCCGACTTGTCTCAAAGGGTATATTCCTGCCTCGGGCACCTTATGGTCGTTCACCTGTGAGTCTAGATTTTCGAATCCGACGCATAACTGATAGTTAATTGCAACGGTCAGCGCCTCATAATGACGATGGAACGCTCAAATTGCGTCGAGATTCAGTAAATTGCCCTCCAGCCGACTTGTCTCCAAGGGGATATTGCTGCTTCGGGCACCATATGAACCTTCTCCTGTGAGTCTAGATTTTCGAATCCGACGCGAAACTGATAGTTCATTGTAACGTTCAGAGCCTCCTAATGACGATGGAACACTCAAATTGCGTCGAGATTCAATACATTGTCCTTTAGCCGACTTGTCTCTAAGAGTCTATTGTTGCCTCGGGCACCTTATGGTCGTTCCCCTGTGAGTCTAGATTTTAGAATCCGACGAAAAACTGATAGTTAATTGTAATGTTCAGGGCCTCCTAAAGACGATGGAACACTCAAATTGCGTCGAGATTCAATACATCGGCCTCCAGCCGACTTGTCTCCAAGGGTCCATTGCTGCCTCGGGCACCTTATGGTCGTTCACCTGTGAGTCTAGGTTTTCGAATCCGACGCAAAACAGATAGTTAATTGTAACGATCAGGGCTTCTTAACGACGAGGGAACACTCAAATTGCGTTGAGAGTCACTACATCGTCCTCCAGCCGACTTGTCTCTAAGGGGATGTCGCTGCCTCGGGGACCACATGGTCCGTCTCCGGTGATTCTACGTTTTCGAATCCGACGCAAAACTGAAATTTAATTGTAACGTTCAGGGCCTCCTAATGACGATGGAACACTCAAATTGCGTCGAGATTCAATACATCGTCCTTCAGCCGACTTGTCTCCAAGGGGATATTGCTGCCTCGGGCACCTTATGGTACGTCTCCTGTGAGTCTAGATTTTCGAATCCGACGCATAACTGATAGTTAATTGTAAAGTTCGGGACCTCCTATTGACGATGGAACACTTAATTTGCGTCGTAATTCAATACATCGTCCTCCAGCCGACTTGTCTCCAAGGGGATATCGCTGCCTCGGGCACCACATGGTCCATCTCTGGTGATTCTACATTGTCGAATCCGACGCAAAACTCATAGTTAATTGTAACGTTCATTGCCTCCTAATGACGATGGGGCACTCAAATGGCGTCGCGATTCAATACATCGTCCTCCAGCCGACTTGTCTCCAAGGGGATATTGCTGTCACGGACACAATATGATCCTTCTCCTGTGAGTATAGATTTTCGAATCCGACGCAAAAATGATAGTGAATTGTAACGTTCAGCGCCTCCTAATGACGATAGAAGAGTCAAATAGCTTCGAGATTCAATACATCGTCCTCCAGCCGATTTGCCTCCAAGGGGATATTGCTGCCTCGGGCACCAAATGGTCCGTCTACTGTGAGTCTAGATTTTCGAATCCGACGAAAAACTGATAGTTAATTGTAACATTCAGGGCCTCCTAATGGCGATGGAACACTCAAATTGCGCCGCGATCCAATACATCGTCCTCCAGCCGACTTGTCTCCAAGGGTCTAATGCTGCCTTGGGCACCTTATGGTCGTTCTCTTGTAAGTCTAGATTTTCGAATCCGACGCATAACTGATAGTTCGTTATAACGTTCAGGGCGACCTAATGACGATGGAACACTCAAATTGCGTCGATATTAAACACATCGGCCTCCAGTCGATTTGTCTCCAAGGGGTATATTGCTGTCTCGAGCACCGTATGAACTTCTCCTGTGAGTAGATTTTCGAATCCGACGCGAAACTGATAGTTAATTGTAAGGTTTAGGGCCTCCTAATGACGATGGAACACTCAAATTGCGTCGAGATTCAATACATCGGCCTCCAGCCGACTTGTCTCCAAGCGTCTCTTGCTGCCTCGGGCACCTTATGGTCCTTCTCCTGTGAGATTAGACTATCAAATCTGACGCAAAAATGATAGTTAATTCTAAAGTTTAGGGCCTCCTAATGACGATGGGACACTCAAATTGCGTCGAGATTCAATACATCGTCCTCCAGCCGACTTGTCTCCATGGGGATATTACTGCCTCCGGCCTCTTATGTTCGCTCTCATGTGAGTCTAGATTTTCGAATCCGACGCGAAACTGATTGTTAATTGTAACGTTCAGGGCTTCCTAATGACAATGGAACACTCAAATTGCCTCGAGATTCAATACATCGGCATTCAGCCGATTTGTCTCCAAGGGTCTATTGCTGCCTCGGGCACCGTATGGTCGTTCCCCTGTGAGTCAACATTTTAGAATCCGACGCAAAACTGATAGTTAAATGTAATGCTCAGGGCCTCTTAATGACGATGGAACACTCAAATTGCGTCGAGAGACAATACATCTTCCTCCAGCCTACTTGTCTACAAGGCGATATTGCTGCCTCGGGCTCCATGTGGTCCGTCTCCTGTGAGTCTAGATTTTCGGATCCGACGCGAAACTGATAGTAAATTGTAAGGTTCAGGGCCTCCTAATGACGATGGAACACACAAATTGCGTCGAGATTCAATACATCGGCCTCCAGCGGACTTGTCTCCAAGGGGATTTTGCTGTCTCGGGCACCATATGATCATTCTCGTGTTAGTAGATTTTCGAATCCGACGCTAAAATGATAGTTAACTGTAACGTTCAGGGCCTCCTAATGCCGATGGAACACTCAAATTGCGTCGAGATTCAATACATCGGCATCCAGCCGACTTGTCTCCAAGGGTCTATTGCTGCCTCGGGCACCTTATGGTCGTTCTCCTGTGAGTCTAGATTTTCGAATCCGACGCAAAAATGATAGTTAATTAAAACGTTCAGGGCCTCCTATTGGCGATGGAACACTCAAATTGCGGCGAGAGTCAATACATCGACCTCCAGTCGACTTGTATCCAAGGGGATATTGCAGTCTCGTGCACCATATGATCCTTCTCCTGTTAGTAGATTTTCGAATCCGACGCTAAAATGATAGTTAACTGTAACGTTCAGGGCCTCCTAATGGCGATGGAACACTCAAATTGCGTCGAGATTCAATACATCGGCCTCCAGCCGACTTGTCTCCAAGGGTCTATTGCTGCCTCGGGCACCTTATGGTCGTTCTCCTGTGAGTCTAGATTTTCAAATCCGACGCAAAAATGATAGTTAATTGCAACGTTCAGCGCCTCCTAATGACGATGGAACACTCAAATTGCGTCGAGATTCAATACATTGTCCTTTAGCCGACTTGTCTCTAAGAGTCTATTGTTGCCTCGGGCACCTTATGGTCGTTCCCCTGTGAGTCTAGATTTTAGAATCCGACGAAAAACTGATAGTTAATTGTAATGTTCAGGGCCTCCTAAAGACGATGGAACACTCAAATTGCGTCGAGATTCAATACATCGGCCTCCAGCCGACTTGTCTCCAAGGGTCCATTGCTGCCTCGGGCACCTTATGGTCGTTCACCTGTGAGTCTAGGTTTTCGAATCCGACGCAAAACAGATAGTTAATTGTAACGATCAGGGCTTCTTAATGACGAGGGAACACTCAAATTGCGTTGAGAGTCACTACATCGTCCTCCAGCCGACTTGTCTCTAACGGGATGTCGCTGCCTCGGGGACCACATGGTCCGTCTCCGGTGATTCTACGTTTTCGAATCCGACGCAAAACTGAAATTTAATTCTAACGTTCAGGGCCTCCTAATGACGATGGAACACTCAAATTGCGTCGAGATTCAATACATCGTCCTCGAGCCGACTTGTCTCCAAGGGGATATCGCTGCCTCGGGCACCACATGGTCCATCTCTGGTGATTCTACATTTTCGAATCCGACGCAAAACTCTGTGTTAATTGTAACGTTCAGGGCCTCTTAATGACGATGGGACACTCAAATGGCGTCGCGATTCAATACATCGTCCTCCAGCGGACTGGTCTCCAAGGGGATATTGCGGCCTCGGGCACCCTATGCTCCGTCTCTAGTGAGTCTACATTTTCGAATCCGACGAAAAACTGATCGTTAATTGTAACGTTCAACGCCTCCTAATGAAGATGGAACACTGAAATTGCGTCGAGAGTCAATACATCGTCCTCCAGCCGACTTGTCTACAAGGGAATATTGCTGCCTCGGGATCCCTGTGGTCCGTTTCCTGTGAATCTAGATTTTCGAATCCGACGCGAAACTGATAGTTAATTGTAACGCTCAGGGCCTCCTAATGACGACGGAACACTCAAATCGCGTCGAGATTCAATACATTGTCCTTTAGCCGACTTGTCTCTAAGAGTCTATTGTTGCCTCGTGCACCTTATGGTCGTTCCCCTGTGAGTCTAGATTTTAGAATCCGACGAAAAACTGATAGTTAATTGTAATGTTCAGGGCCTCCTAAAGACGATGGAACACTCAAATTGCGTCGAGATTCAATACATCGGCCTCCAGCCGACTTGTCTCCAAGGGTCCATTGCTGCCTCGGGCACCTTATGGTCGTTCACCTGTGAGTCTAGGTTTTCGAATCCGACGCAAAACAGATAGTTAATTGTAACGATCAGGGCTTCTTAACGACGAGGGAACACTCAAATTGCGTTGAGAGTCACTACATCGTCCTCCAGCCGACTTGTCTCTAAGGGGATGTCGCTGCCTCGGGGACCACATGGTCCGTCTCCGGTGATTCTACGTTTTCGAATCCGACGCAAAACTGAAATTTAATTGTAACGTTCAGGGCCTCCTAATGACGATGGAACACTCAAATTGCGTCGAGATTCAATACATCGTCCTTCAGCCGACTTGTCTCCAAGGGGATATTGCTGCCTCGGGCACCTTATGGTACGTCTCCTGTGAGTCTAGATTTTCGAATCCGACGCATAACTGATAGTTAATTGTAAAGTTCGGGACCTCCTATTGACGATGGAACACTTAATTTGCGTCGTAATTCAATACATCGTCCTCCAGCCGACTTGTCTCCAAGGGGATATCGCTGCCTCGGGCACCACATGGTCCATCTCTGGTGATTCTACATTTTCGAATCCGACGCAAAACTCTGTGTTAATTGTAACGTTCAGGGCCTCTTAATGACGATGGGACACTCAAATGGCGTCGCGATTCAATACATCGCCCTCCAGCGGACTGGTCTCCAAGGGGATATTGCGGCCTCGGGCACCCTATGCTCCGTCTCTAGTGAGTCTACATTTTCGAAACCGACGAAAAACTGATCGTTAATTGTAACGTTCAACGCCTCCTAATGAAGATGGAACACTGAAATTGCGTCGAGAGTCAATACATCGTCCTCCAGCCGACTTGTCTACAAGGGAATATTGCTGCCTCGGGATCCCTGTGGTCCGTTTCCTGTGAATCTAGATTTTCGAATCCGACGCGAAACTGATAGTTAATTGTAACGCTCAGGGCCTCCTAGTGACGACGGAACACTCAAATCGCGTCGAGATTCAATACATCGGCCACCAGCCGACTTGTCTCAAAGGGTATATTCCTGCCTCGGGCACCTTATGGTCGTTCACCTGTGAGTCTAGATTTTCGAATCCGACGCATAACTGATAGTTAATTGCAACGGTCAGCGCCTCATAATGACGATGGAACACTCAAATTGCGTCGAGATTCAGTAAATTGCCCTCCAGCCGACTTGTCTCCAAGGGGATATTGCTGCTTCGGGCACCATATGAACCTTCTCCTGTGAGTCTAGATTTTCGAATCCGACGCGAAACTGATAGTTCATTGTAACGTTCAGAGCCTCCTAATGACGATGGAACACTCAAATTGCGTCGAGATTCAATACATTGTCCTTTAGCCGACTTGTCTCTAAGAGTCTATTGTTGCCTCGGGCACCTTATGGTCGTTCCCCTGTGAGTCTAGATTTTAGAATCCGACGAAAAACTGATAGTTAATTGTAATGTTCAGGGCCTCCTAAAGACGATGGAACACTCAAATTGCGTCGAGATTCAATACATCGGCCTCCAGCCGACTTGTCTCCAAGGGTCCATTGCTGCCTCGGGCACCTTATGGTCGTTCACCTGTGAGTCTAGGTTTTCGAATCCGACGCAAAACAGATAGTTAATAGTAACGATCAGGGCTTCTTAATGACGAGGGAACACTCAAATTGCGTTGAGAGTCACTACATCGTCCTCCAGCCGACTTGTCTCTAAGGGGATGTCGCTGCCTCGGGGACCACATGGTCCGTCTCCGGTGATTCTACGTTTTCGAATCCGACGCAAAACTGAAATTTAATTGTAACGTTCAGGGCCTCCTAATGACGATGGAACACTCAAATTGCGTCGAGATTCAATACATCGTCCTTCAGCCGACTTGTCTCCAAGGGGATATTGCTGCCTCGGGCACCTTATGGTACGTCTCCTGTGAGTCTAGATTTTCGAATCCGACGCATAACTGATAGTTAATTGTAAAGTTCGGGACCTCCTATTGACGATGGAACACTTAATTTGCGTCGTAATTCAATACATCGGCCTCCAGCCGACTTGTCTCCAAGCGTCTCTTGCTGCCTCGGGCACCTTATGGTCCTTCTCCTGTGAGATTAGACTATCAAATCTGACGCAAGAATGATAGTTAATTGTAAAGTTTAGGGCCTCCTAATGACGATGGGACACTCAAATTGCGTCGAGATTCAATACATCGTCCTCCAGCCGACTTGTCTCCATGGGGATATTACTGCCTCCGGCCTCTTATGTTCGCTCTCATGTGAGTCTAGATTTTCGAATCCGACGCGAAACTGATTGTTAATTGTAACGTTCAGGGCTTCCTAATGACAATGGAACACTCAAATTGCCTCGAGATTCAATACATCGGCATTCAGCCGATTTGTCTCCAAGGGTCTATTGCTGCCTCGGGCACCGTATGGTCGTTCCCCTGTGAGTCAACATTTTAGAATCCGACGCAAAACTGATAGTTAAATGTAATGCTCAGGGCCTCTTAATGACGATGGAACACTCAAACTGCGTCGAGAGACAATACATCTTCCTCCAGCCTACTTGTCTACAAGGCGATATTGCTGCCTCGGGCTCCATGTGGTCCGTCTCCTGTGAGTCTAGATTTTCGGATCCGACGCGAAACTGATAGTAAATTGTAAGGTTCAGGGCCTCCTAATGACGATGGAACACACAAATTGCGTCGAGATTCAACACATCGGCCTCCAGCGGACTTGTCTCCAAGGGGATTTTGCTGTCTCGGGCACCATATGATCATTCTCCTGTTAGTAGATTTTCGAATCCGACGCTAAAATGATAGTTAACTGTAACGTTCAGGGCCTCCTAATGCCGATGGAACACTCAAATTGCGTCGAGATTCATTACATCGGCCTCAAGCCGACTTGTCTCCAAGGGTCTATTGCTGCGTCGGGCACCTTATGATCGTTCTCCTGTGAGATTAGATTTTCGAACCCGACGCAAAACTGATAGTTAATTGTAACTCTCAGGGCCTCCTAATGTCGATGGAATACTCAAATTGCGTCGAGATTCAATACATCGTCCTCCAGCCGACATCTCTCCATAGGGATATTGCTGCCTCGGACACCATATGGTCGTCCTCCTGTGAGTCTAGATTATCGAAACCGATGCAAAACTGATAGTTAATTGTAACGTTCAGGACCTCCTAATGAAGATGGAACACTCAAATTGCGTCGAGATTCAATACATCGTCCTCCAGCCGACTTGTCTCCAAGGGGATATCGCTGCCTCGGGCACCACATGGTCCATCTCTGTTGATTCTACATTTTCGAATCCGACTCAAAACTCTGTGTTAATTGTAACGTTCAGGGCCTCTTAATGACGATGGGACACTCAAATGGCGTCGCGATTCAATACATCGTCCTCCAGCGGACTGGTCTCCAAGGGGATATTGCTGCCTCGGGCACCCTATGCTCCGTCTCTAGTGAGTCTACATTTTCGAATCCGACGAAAAACTGATCGTTAATTGTAACGTTCAACGCCTCCTAATGAAGATGGAACACTGAAATTGCGTCGAGATTCATTACATCGGCCTCAAGCCGACTTGTCTCCAAGGGTCTATTGCTGCGTCGGGCACCTTATGATCGTTCTCCTTTGAGTCTAGATTTTCGAACCCGACGCAAAACTGATAGTTAATTGTAACTCTCAGGGCCTCCTAATGTCGATGGAACACTCAAATTGCGTCGAGATTCAATACATTGTCCTTTAGCCGACTTGTCTCTAAGAGTCTATTGTTGCCTCGGGCACCTTATGGTCGTTCCCCTGTGAGTCTAGATTTTAGAATCCGACGAAAAACTGATAGTTAATTGTAATGTTCAGGGCCTCCTAAAGACGATGGAACACTCAAATTGCGTCGAGATTCAATACATCGGCCTCCAGCCGACTTGTCTCCAAGGGTCCATTGCTGCCTCGGGCACCTTATGGTCGTTCACCTGTGAGTCTAGGTTTTCGAATCCGACGCAAAACAGATAGTTAATTGTAACGATCAGGGCTTCTTAATGACGAGGGAACACTCAAATTGCGTTGAGAGTCACTACATCGTCCTCCAGCCGACTTGTCTCTAAGGGGATGTCGCTGCCTCGGGGACCACATGGTCCGTCTCCGGTGATTCTACGTTTTCGAATCCGACGCAAAACTGAAATTTAATTGTAACGTTCAGGGCCTCCTAATGACGATGGAACACTCAAATTGCGTCGAGATTCAATACATCGTCCTCCAGCCGACTTGTCTCCAAGGGGATATCGCTGCCTCGGGCACCACATGGTCCATCTCTGGTGATTCTACATTTTCGAATCCGACGCAAAACTCTGTGTTAATTGTAACGTTCAGGGCCTCTTAATGACGATGGGACACTCAAATGGCGTCGCGATTCAATACATCGTCCTCCAGCGGACTGGTCTCCAAGGGGATATTGCGGCCTCGGGCACCCTATGCTCCGTCTCTAGTGAGTCTACATTTTCGAATCCGACGAAAAACTGATCGTTAATTGTAACGTTCAACGCCTCCTAATGAAGATGGAACACTGAAATTGCGTCGAGATTCATTACATCGGCCTCAAGCCGACTTGTCTCCAAGGGTCTATTGCTGCGTCGGGCACCTTATGATCGTTCTCCTTTGAGTCTAGATTTTCGAACCCGACGCAAAACTGATAGTTAATTGTAACTCTCAGGGCCTCCTAATGTCGATGGAACACTCAAATTGCGTCGAGATTCAATACATTGTCCTTTAGCCGACTTGTCTCTAAGAGTCTATTGTTGCCTCGGGCACCTTATGGTCGTTCCCCTGTGAGTCTAGATTTTAGAATCCGACGAAAAACTGATAGTTAATTGTAATGTTCAGGGCCTCCTAAAGACGATGGAACACTCAAATTGCGTCGAGATTCAATACATCGGCCTCCAGCCGACTTGTCTCCAAGGGTCCATTGCTGCCTCGGGCACCTTATGGTCGTTCACCTGTGAGTCTAGGTTTTCGAATCCGACGCAAAACAGATAGTTAATTGTAACGATCAGGGCTTCTTAATGACGAGGGAACACTCAAATTGCGTTGAGAGTCACTACATCGTCCTCCAGCCGACTTGTCTCTAAGGGGATGTCGCTGCCTCGGGGACCACATGGTCCGTCTCCGGTGATTCTACGTTTTCGAATCCGACGCAAAACTGAAATTTAATTGTAACGTTCAGGGCCTCCTAATGACGATGGAACACTCAAATTGCGTCGAGATTCAATACATCGTCCTCCAGCCGACTTGTCTCCAAGGGGATATCGCTGCCTCGGGCACCACATGGTCCATCTCTGGTGATTCTACATTTTCGAATCCGACGCAAAACTCTGTGTTAATTGTAACGTTCAGGGCCTCTTAATGACGATGGGACACTCAAATGGCGTCGCGATTCAATACATCGTCCTCCAGCGGACTGGTCTCCAAGGGGATATTGCGGCCTCGGGCACCCTATGCTCCGTCTCTAGTGAGTCTACATTTTCGAATCCGACGAAAAACTGATCGTTAATTGTAACGTTCAACGCCTCCTAATGAAGATGGAACACTGAAATTGCGTCGAGAGTCAATACATCGTCCTCCAGCCGACTTGTCTACAAGGGAATATTGCTGCCTCGGGATCCCTGTGGTCCGTTTCCTGTGAATCTAGATTTTCGAATCCGACGCGAAACTGATAGTTAATTGTAACGCTCAGGGCCTCCTAATGACGACGGAACACTCAAATCGCGTCGAGATTCAATACATCGGCCACCAGCCGACTTGTCTCAAAGGGTATATTCCTGCCTCGGGCACCTTATGGTCGTTCACCTGTGAGTCTAGATTTTCGAATCCGACGCATAACTGATAGTTAATTGCAACGGTCAGCGCCTCATAATGACGAAGGAACACTCAAATTGCGTCGAGATTCAGTAAATTGCCCTCCAGCCGACTTGTCTCCAAGGGGATATTGCTGCTTCGGGCACCATATGAACCTTCTCCCGTGAGTCTAGATTTTCGAATCCGACGCGAAACTGATAGTTAATTGTGACGTTCAGAGCCTCCTAATGACGATGGAACACTCACATTGCGTCGAGATTCAATACATTGTCCTTCAGCCGACTTGTCTCCTAGGGTCTATTGCTGCCTCGGGTTCTTTATGGTCGCTCTCCGGTGAGCCTAGATTTTGGAATCCGACGCGAAACTGATTGTTAATTGTTACGTTCAGGGCTTCCTAATGACGATGGAACACTCAAATTACGTCGAGATTCAATACATCGTCCTTCAGCCGACTTGTCTCTAAGACTCTATTGCTGCCTCGGGCACCTTATGGTCGTTCTCCTGTGAGTCTAGATTTTCGAATCCGACGCAAAACAGATAGTTAATTGTAACGTCCAGCGCCTCCTAATGACGATGGAACACTCAAATTGCGTCGAGATTCAATACATTGTCCTCCAGCCGACTTGTCTACATGGGGGTATTGTTGCCTCGGGCTACATGTGGTCCGTCTCTTGTGAGTCTAGATTTTCGAATCCGACGCGAAAATGATAGTTAATTGTAACGTTCAGAACTTCCTAATGACGATGAAACACTCACAGGAGTCTAGATTTTCGAATCCGACGCAAAACAGATAGTTAATTGTAACGTTCAACGCCTCCTAATGACGATGGAACACTCAAATTGCGTCTAGTTTCAATACAACGCCTTCAGCCGACTTGTCTCCAAGGATCAATTGCTGCCTCGGGTTCTTTATGGTCGCTCTCCTGTGAGTTTAGATTTTCGAATCCGAGGCGAAGCTGATTGTTAATTGTTACGTTCAGGGCTTCCTAATGACGATGGAACACTCAAATTGCGTAAAGATTCAATACATTGTCCTTCAGCCGACTTGTCTCTAAGAGTATATTGCTGCCTCGGGCACCTTATGGTCGTTCCCCTGTGAGTCGAGATTTTAGAATCCGACGCAAAACTGATAGTTAATTGTAATGTTCAGGGCCTCCTAATGACGATGGAACACTCAAATTGCGTCGAGATTCAATACATCGGCCTCCAGCCGACTTGTCTGCAAGGGTCTATTGCTGCCTCGGGCACATTATGGTCGTTCTCCTGTGAGTCTAGATTTTCGTATCCGACGCATAACTGATAGTTAATTGTAACGTTCAACGCCTCCTAATGACGAGGGAACACTCAAATTGCGTTGAGAGTCACTACATCGTCCTCCAGCCGACTTGTCTCCAAAGGGATATCGCTACCTCGGGCACCACATGGTCCGTCTCCGGTGATTCTACGTTTTCGAATCCGACGCAAAACTGAAAGTTAATTGTAACTTTCAGGGCCTCCTAATGTCGATGGAATACTCAAATTGCGTCTAGATTCAATACATCGTCCTCCAGCCAACTTCTCTCCATGGGGATATTGCTGCTTCGGGTACCTTATGGTCGTTCTCCTGTGAGTCTAGATTTTCGAATCCGACGCAAAAATGATAGTTAATTGTAACGTTCAGCGCCTCCTAATGGCGATGGAACACTCAAATTGCGTCGAGATTCAATACCTCGTCATTCAGCCGATTTGTCTCCAAGGGTCTATTGCTGCCTCGGGCACCTTATGGTCTTTCCCCTGTGAGTCAGGATTTTTGTATCCGACGCGTTAGTGATTGTTAATTGTAACGTTCTGGGGCTTCCTAATGACGATGGAACACTCAAATTGCGTCGAGATTCAACACATCGTGATTCAGCCGACTTGTCTCCAAGGGTCTATTGCTGCCTCGGGCAGCTTATGGTCGTTCTCCTGTGAGTGTAGATTTTCGAATCCGACGCAAAACTGATATTTATTTGTAACGTTCAGGGCCTCCTAATGACGACGGAACACTCAAATTGCGTCGTGATTCAATACTTCTGCTTCCAGCCGACTTGTCTCCAAGGGTCTATTGCTGCCTCGGGCAGCTTATGGTCGTTCTCCTGTGAGTGTAGATTTTCGAATCCGACCCAAAAATAATAGTTAATTGTAACGTTAAGCGCCTCCTAATGACGATGGATCACTCAAATAGCGTCGAGAGTCAATACATCGTCCTCCAGCCGACTTGTCTACAGGGGAATATTGCTTCCTCGGGCTCCATGTGGTCCGTCTCCTGTGAGTCTAGATTTTCTAATCCGACGCAAAACTGATTGTTAATTGTAACGTTCAGGGTCTCCTAATGACGAAGGAACACTCAAATTGTGTCGAGATTGAATACATCGTCCTCCAGTTGACTTGTATCCAAGGGGATATTGCTGTCTCGGGCACCATATGATCCTTCTCCTGTGACTAGATTTTCGAATCCGACGCTAAAATGATAGTTAATTGTAACGTTCAGCGCCTCCTGATGACGATGGAACACTCAAATTGCGTCGAGATTCAATACATCGGCCTCCAGCAGACTTGTCTCCAAGGGCCTATTGCTGCGTCGGGCACCTTATGATCGTTCTCCTGTGAGTCTAGATTTTCGAACCCGACACAAAACTGATAGTTCTTTGTAACTTTCAGGGCCTCCTAATGTCGATGGAATACTGAAATTGCGTCGAGATTCAATGCATCGTCCTCCAGCCGACTTCTCTCCATGGGGATATTGCTGCCTCGGGCACCTTATGGTTGTTCTCCTGTGAGTCTAGATTTTCGAACCCGACGCAAAACTGATAGTTATTTGTAACTTTCAGGGCCTCCTAATGTCGATGGAATACTGACATTGCGTCGAGATTCAATGCATCGTCCTCCAGCCGACTTCTCTCCATGGGGATATTGCTGCCTCGGGCACCTTATGGTTGTTCTCCTGTGAGTCTAGATTTTCGAATCCGACGTGAAACTGATTGTTATTTGTAACGTTCAGGGCCTCCTAATGACGATGGAACACTCAAATGGCGTCGTGATTCAATACTACTGCTTCCAGCCGACTTGTCTCCAAGGGGACATTGCTGCCTCTTGCACCATATGGTCCGTCTCCGCTGAGTATAGATTTTCGATTCCGATGCGAAACTGATAGTTAATTGTAACGTTGAGAGCCTCCTAATGACGATGGAACACTCAAATTGCGTCGAGATTCAATACATCGGAATCCAGCCGACTTGTCTTCAAATGTCTATTGCTGCCTCGGGCACCTTGTGGTCGTTCTCCTGTGAGTCTAGATTTTCGAATCCGACGCTTAACTGATAGTTAATTGTAAATTGCAGGTGCTCCTAATGACGATGGAACACTCAAATTTCGTGGAGAATCAATACATCGTCCTCCAGCCGACTTGTCTCCAAGGGGATACCGCTGCCTCGGGCACCACATGGTCCGTCTCCAGTGATTCTACATTTTCGAATCCGACGCAAAACTCATAGTCAATTGTAACGTTCAGGGCCTCCTAATGACGATGGAACACTCAAATTGCGTCGAGATTCAATACATCGGCCTCCAGCCGACTTGTCTCCAAGGGGATATTTCTGCCTCGGGCACCTTATTGTCCGTCTCTAGTGAGTCTACATTTTCGAATCCGACGCAAAACAGATAGTTAATTGTAACGTTCAGGGCCTCCTAATGACGAAGGAACACTCAAATTGCGTTGAGAGTCACTACATCGTCCTCCAGCCGACTTGTCTCCAAGGGGATATCGCTGCCTCGGGCACCACATGGTCCGTCTCCGGTGATTCTACGCTTTCGTATCCGACGCCAAACTGAAAGTTAATTGTTACGTTCAGGGCCTCCTAATGACGATGGAACACTCAAATTGCGTCGAGATTCAATACATCGTCCTTCAGCCGACTTGTCTCCAAGGGGATAAAACTGCCTCGGGCACCTTATGGTCCGTCTCCTGTGAGTCTAGATTTTCGAATCCGACGCAAAAATGATACTTAATTGTAACGTTCAGCACCTCCTAATGACGATGGAACACTCAAATTGCGTCGAGAGACAATACGTCGACCTCCTGCCGATTTGTCTACAAGGGGATATTGCTGCCTCGGGCTAAATGTGGTCCGTCTCCTGTGAGTCTAGATTTTCCAATCCGACGCGAAAATGGTAGTTAATTGTAACGTTCGGGGCCACCTAATGACGATGGAACACCCAAATTGCGTCGAGATTCAATACATCGGTCTCCAGCCGACTTGTCGCCAAGGGGATATTGCTGTCTCGGGCACCATATGAACCTTCTCCTGTGAGTCTAGATTTTCGAATCCGACGCGAAAGTGATAGTTATTTGTAACGTTCAGGGCCTCCTAATGACGATGGAACACTCAAACTGCGTTAAGATTCAATACATCGTCCTTTAGCCCACTTGTCTCCAACTTTCTATTGCTGCCTCGGGCACCTTATGGTCGTTCTCCTGTGAGTCTAGATTTTCGAATCCGATGCAAAAATAATAGTTAATTGTAACGTTCAGCGCCTCCTAATGGCGATGGAACACTCAAATTGCGTCGAGAGTCAATACATCGTCCTCCAGCCGACTTGTCTACAAGGGAATATTGCTTCCTCGGGCTCCATGTGGTCCGTCTCCTGTGAGTCTAGATTTTCGAATCCGCCGCGAAACTGATAGTTAATGTAACGTTCAGGGCCTACTAATGACGATGGAACACTCAAATTGCGTTGAGATTCAATACATCGGCCTCCAGCCGACTTGTTTCCAAGGGTCTATTGCTGCCTCGGGCACATTATGGTCGTTCTCCTGTGAGTCTAGATTTTCGTATCCGACGCATAACTGATAGTTAATTGCAACGTTCAGCGCCTCCTAATGGCGATGGAACACTCTAATTGCGACGAGATTCAATACATGGGCCTCCAGCCGACTTGTATTCAAATGTCTATTGCTGCCTCGGGCACCTTTTGGTCGTTCTCCTGTGAGTCTAGATTTTCGAATCCGACGCATAACTGATAGTTAATTGTAAAGTTCAGGACTTCCTAATGACGATGAAACACTCACAGGAGTCTAGATTTTCGAATCCGACGCAAAACAGATAGTTAATTGTAACGTTCAACGCCTCCTAATGACGATGGAACACTCAAATTGCGTCTAGTTTCAATACAACGCCCTTCAGCCGACTTGTCTCCAAGGATCAATTGCTGCCTCGGGTTCTTTATGGTCGCTCTCCTGTGAGTTTAGATTTTCGAATCCGACGCGAAACTGGTTGTTAATTGTTACGTTCAGGGCTTCCTAATGACGATGGAACACTCAAATTGCGTCGAGATTCAACACATCGTGATTCAGCCGACTTGTCTCCAAGGGTCTATTGCTGCCTCGGGCAGCTTATGGTCGTTCTCCTGTGAGTGTAGATTTTCGAATCCGACGCAAAACTGATATTTATTTGTAACGTTCAGGGCCTCCTAATGACGACGGAACACTCAAATTGCGTCGTGATTCAATACTTCTGCTTCCAGCCGACTTGTCTCCAAGGGTCTATTGCTGCCTCGGGCAGCTTATGGTCGTTCTCCTGTGAGTGTAGATTTTCGAATCCGACCCAAAAATAATAGTTAATTGTAACGTTAAGCGCCTCCTAATGACGATGGATCACTCAAATAGCGTCGAGAGTCAATACATCGTCCTCCAGCCGACTTGTCTACAGGGGAATATTGCTTCCTCGGGCTCCATGTGGTCCGTCTCCTGTGAGTCTAGATTTTCTAATCCGACGCAAAACTGATTGTTAATTGTAACGTTCAGGGTCTCCTAATGACGAAGGAACACTCAAATTGTGTCGAGATTGAATACATCGTCCTCCAGTTGACTTGTATCCAAGGGGATATTGCTGTCTCGGGCACCATATGATCCTTCTCCTGTGACTAGATTTTCGAATCCGACGCTAAAATGATAGTTAATTGTAACGTTCAGCGCCTCCTGATGACGATGGAACACTCAAATTGCGTCGAGATTCAATACATCGGCCTCCAGCAGACTTGTCTCCAAGGGCCTATTGCTGCGTCGGGCACCTTATGATCGTTCTCCTGTGAGTCTAGATTTTCGAACCCGACACAAAACTGATAGTTCTTTGTAACTTTCAGGGCCTCCTAATGTCGATGGAATACTGAAATTGCGTCGAGATTCAATGCATCGTCCTCCAGCCGACTTCTCTCCATGGGGATATTGCTGCCTCGGGCACCTTATGGTTGTTCTCCTGTGAGTCTAGATTTTCGAACCCGACGCAAAACTGATAGTTATTTGTAACTTTCAGGGCCTCCTAATGTCGATGGAATACTGACATTGCGTCGAGATTCAATGCATCGTCCTCCAGCCGACTTCTCTCCATGGGGATATTGCTGCCTCGGGCACCTTATGGTTGTTCTCCTGTGAGTCTAGATTTTCGAATCCGACGTGAAACTGATTGTTATTTGTAACGTTCAGGGCCTCCTAATGACGATGGAACACTCAAATGGCGTCGTGATTCAATACTACTGCTTCCAGCCGACTTGTCTCCAAGGGGACATTGCTGCCTCTTGCACCATATGGTCCGTCTCCGCTGAGTATAGATTTTCGATTCCGATGCGAAACTGATAGTTAATTGTAACGTTGAGAGCCTCCTAATGACGATGGAACACTCAAATTGCGTCGAGATTCAATACATCGGAATCCAGCCGACTTGTCTTCAAATGTCTATTGCTGCCTCGGGCACCTTGTGGTCGTTCTCCTGTGAGTCTAGATTTTCGAATCCGACGCTTAACTGATAGTTAATTGTAAATTGCAGGTGCTCCTAATGACGATGGAACACTCAAATTTCGTGGAGAATCAATACATCGTCCTCCAGCCGACTTGTCTCCAAGGGGATACCGCTGCCTCGGGCACCACATGGTCCGTCTCCAGTGATTCTACATTTTCGAATCCGACGCAAAACTCATAGTCAATTGTAACGTTCAGGGCCTCCTAATGACGATGGAACACTCAAATTGCGTCGAGATTCAATACATCGGCCTCCAGCCGACTTGTCTCCAAGGGGATATTTCTGCCTCGGGCACCTTATGGTCCGTCTCTAGTGAGTCTACATTTTCGAATCCGACGCAAAACAGATAGTTAATTGTAACGTTCAGGGCCTCCTAATGACGAAGGAACACTCAAATTGCGTTGAGAGTCACTACATCGTCCTCCAGCCGACTTGTCTCCAAGGGGATATCGCTGCCTCGGGCACCACATGGTCCGTCTCCGGTGATTCTACGCTTTCGTATCCGACGCCAAACTGAAAGTTAATTGTTACGTTCAGGGCCTCCTAATGACGATGGAACACTCAAATTGCGTCGAGATTCAATACATCGTCCTTCAGCCGACTTGTCTCCAAGGGGATAAAACTGCCTCGGGCACCTTATGGTCCGTCTCCTGTGAGTCTAGATTTTCGAATCCGACGCAAAAATGATACTTAATTGTAACGTTCAGCACCTCCTAATGACGATGGAACACTCAAATTGCGTCGAGAGACAATACGTCGACCTCCTGCCGATTTGTCTACAAGGGGATATTGCTGCCTCGGGCTAAATGTGGTCCGTCTCCTGTGAGTCTAGATTTTCCAATCCGACGCGAAAATGGTAGTTAATTGTAACGTTCGGGGCCACCTAATGACGATGGAACACCCAAATTGCGTCGAGATTCAATACATCGGTCTCCAGCCGACTTGTCGCCAAGGGGATATTGCTGTCTCGGGCACCATATGAACCTTCTCCTGTGAGTCTAGATTTTCGAATCCGACGCGAAAGTGATAGTTATTTGTAACGTTCAGGGCCTCCTAATGACGATGGAACACTCAAACTGCGTTAAGATTCAATACATCGTCCTTTAGCCCACTTGTCTCCAACTTTCTATTGCTGCCTCGGGCACCTTATGGTCGTTCTCCTGTGAGTCTAGATTTTCGAATCCGATGCAAAAATAATAGTTAATTGTAACGTTCAGCGCCTCCTAATGGCGATGGAACACTCAAATTGCGTCGAGAGTCAATACATCGTCCTCCAGCCGACTTGTCTACAAGGGAATATTGCTTCCTCGGGCTCCATGTGGTCCGTCTCCTGTGAGTCTAGATTTTCGAATCCGCCGCGAAACTGATAGTTAATGTAACGTTCAGGGCCTACTAATGACGATGGAACACTCAAATTGCGTTGAGATTCAATACATCGGCCTCCAGCCGACTTGTTTCCAAGGGTCTATTGCTGCCTCGGGCACATTATGGTCGTTCTCCTGTGAGTCTAGATTTTCGTATCCGACGCATAACTGATAGTTAATTGCAACGTTCAGCGCCTCCTAATGGCGATGGAACACTCTAATTGCGACGAGATTCAATACATGGGCCTCCAGCCGACTTGTATTCAAATGTCTATTGCTGCCTCGGGCACCTTATGGTTGTTCTCCTGTGAGTCTAGATTTTCGAACCCGACGCAAAACTGATAGTTATTTGTAACTTTCAGGGCCTCCTAATGTCGATGGAATACTGACATTGCGTCGAGATTCAATGCATCGTCCTCCAGCCGACTTCTCTCCATGGGGATATTGCTGCCTCGGGCACCTTATGGTTGTTCTCCTGTGAGTCTAGATTTTCGAATCCGACGTGAAACTGATTGTTATTTGTAACGTTCAGGGCCTCCTAATGACGATGGAACACTCAAATGGCGTCGTGATTCAATACTACTGCTTCCAGCCGACTTGTCTCCAAGGGGACATTGCTGCCTCTTGCACCATATGGTCCGTCTCCGCTGAGTATAGATTTTCGATTCCGATGCGAAACTGATAGTTAATTGTAACGTTGAGAGCCTCCTAATGACGATGGAACACTCAAATTGCGTCGAGATTCAATACATCGGAATCCAGCCGACTTGTCTTCAAATGTCTATTGCTGCCTCGGGCACCTTGTGGTCGTTCTCCTGTGAGTCTAGATTTTCGAATCCGACGCTTAACTGATAGTTAATTGTAAATTGCAGGTGCTCCTAATGACGATGGAACACTCAAATTTCGTGGAGAATCAATACATCGTCCTCCAGCCGACTTGTCTCCAAGGGGATACCGCTGCCTCGGGCACCACATGGTCCGTCTCCAGTGATTCTACATTTTCGAATCCGACGCAAAACTCATAGTCAATTGTAACGTTCAGGGCCTCCTAATGACGATGGAACACTCAAATTGCGTCGAGATTCAATACATCGGCCTCCAGCCGACTTGTCTCCAAGGGGATATTTCTGCCTCGGGCACCTTATGGTCCGTCTCTAGTGAGTCTACATTTTCGAATCCGACGCAAAACAGATAGTTAATTGTAACGTTCAGGGCCTCCTAATGACGAAGGAACACTCAAATTGCGTTGAGAGTCACTACATCGTCCTCCAGCCGACTTGTCTCCAAGGGGATATCGCTGCCTCGGGCACCACATGGTCCGTCTCCGGTGATTCTACGCTTTCGTATCCGACGCCAAACTGAAAGTTAATTGTTACGTTCAGGGCCTCCTAATGACGATGGAACACTCAAATTGCGTCGAGATTCAATACATCGTCCTTCAGCCGACTTGTCTCCAAGGGGATAAAACTGCCTCGGGCACCTTATGGTCCGTCTCCTGTGAGTCTAGATTTTCGAATCCGACGCAAAAATGATACTTAATTGTAACGTTCAGCACCTCCTAATGACGATGGAACACTCAAATTGCGTCGAGAGACAATACGTCGACCTCCTGCCGATTTGTCTACAAGGGGATATTGCTGCCTCGGGCTAAATGTGGTCCGTCTCCTGTGAGTCTAGATTTTCCAATCCGACGCGAAAATGGTAGTTAATTGTAACGTTCGGGGCCACCTAATGACGATGGAACACCCAAATTGCGTCGAGATTCAATACATCGGTCTCCAGCCGACTTGTCGCCAAGGGGATATTGCTGTCTCGGGCACCATATGAACCTTCTCCTGTGAGTCTAGATTTTCGAATCCGACGCGAAAGTGATAGTTATTTGTAACGTTCAGGGCCTCCTAATGACGATGGAACACTCAAACTGCGTTAAGATTCAATACATCGTCCTTTAGCCCACTTGTCTCCAACTTTCTATTGCTGCCTCGGGCACCTTATGGTCGTTCTCCTGTGAGTCTAGATTTTCGAATCCGATGCAAAAATAATAGTTAATTGTAACGTTCAGCGCCTCCTAATGGCGATGGAACACTCAAATTGCGTCGAGAGTCAATACATCGTCCTCCAGCCGACTTGTCTACAAGGGAATATTGCTTCCTCGGGCTCCATGTGGTCCGTCTCCTGTGAGTCTAGATTTTCGAATCCGCCGCGAAACTGATAGTTAATGTAACGTTCAGGGCCTACTAATGACGATGGAACACTCAAATTGCGTTGAGATTCAATACATCGGCCTCCAGCCGACTTGTTTCCAAGGGTCTATTGCTGCCTCGGGCACATTATGGTCGTTCTCCTGTGAGTCTAGATTTTCGTATCCGACGCATAACTGATAGTTAATTGCAACGTTCAGCGCCTCCTAATGGCGATGGAACACTCTAATTGCGACGAGATTCAATACATGGGCCTCCAGCCGACTTGTATTCAAATGTCTATTGCTGCCTCGGGCACCTTTTGGTCGTTCTCCTGTGAGTCTAGATTTTCGAATCCGACGCATAACTGATAGTTAATTGTAAAGTTCAGGACTTCCTAATGACGATGAAACACTCACAGGAGTCTAGATTTTCGAATCCGACGCAAAACAGATAGTTAATTGTAACGTTCAACGCCTCCTAATGACGATGGAACACTCAAATTGCGTCTAGTTTCAATACAACGCCCTTCAGCCGACTTGTCTCCAAGGATCAATTGCTGCCTCGGGTTCTTTATGGTCGCTCTCCTGTGAGTTTAGATTTTCGAATCCGACGCGAAACTGGTTGTTAATTGTTACGTTCAGGGCTTCCTAATGACGATGGAACACTCAAATTGCGTCGAGATTCAACACATCGTGATTCAGCCGACTTGTCTCCAAGGGTCTATTGCTGCCTCGGGCAGCTTATGGTCGTTCTCCTGTGAGTGTAGATTTTCGAATCCGACGCAAAACTGATATTTATTTGTAACGTTCAGGGCCTCCTAATGACGACGGAACACTCAAATTGCGTCGTGATTCAATACTTCTGCTTCCAGCCGACTTGTCTCCAAGGGTCTATTGCTGCCTCGGGCAGCTTATGGTCGTTCTCCTGTGAGTGTAGATTTTCGAATCCGACCCAAAAATAATAGTTAATTGTAACGTTAAGCGCCTCCTAATGACGATGGATCACTCAAATAGCGTCGAGAGTCAATACATCGTCCTCCAGCCGACTTGTCTACAGGGGAATATTGCTTCCTCGGGCTCCATGTGGTCCGTCTCCTGTGAGTCTAGATTTTCTAATCCGACGCAAAACTGATTGTTAATTGTAACGTTCAGGGTCTCCTAATGACGAAGGAACACTCAAATTGTGTCGAGATTGAATACATCGTCCTCCAGTTGACTTGTATCCAAGGGGATATTGCTGTCTCGGGCACCATATGATCCTTCTCCTGTGACTAGATTTTCGAATCCGACGCTAAAATGATAGTTAATTGTAACGTTCAGCGCCTCCTGATGACGATGGAACACTCAAATTGCGTCGAGATTCAATACATCGGCCTCCAGCAGACTTGTCTCCAAGGGCCTATTGCTGCGTCGGGCACCTTATGATCGTTCTCCTGTGAGTCTAGATTTTCGAACCCGACACAAAACTGATAGTTCTTTGTAACTTTCAGGGCCTCCTAATGTCGATGGAATACTGAAATTGCGTCGAGATTCAATGCATCGTCCTCCAGCCGACTTCTCTCCATGGGGATATTGCTGCCTCGGGCACCTTATGGTTGTTCTCCTGTGAGTCTAGATTTTCGAACCCGACGCAAAACTGATAGTTATTTGTAACTTTCAGGGCCTCCTAATGTCGATGGAATACTGACATTGCGTCGAGATTCAATGCATCGTCCTCCAGCCGACTTCTCTCCATGGGGATATTGCTGCCTCGGGCACCTTATGGTTGTTCTCCTGTGAGTCTAGATTTTCGAATCCGACGTGAAACTGATTGTTATTTGTAACGTTCAGGGCCTCCTAATGACGATGGAACACTCAAATGGCGTCGTGATTCAATACTACTGCTTCCAGCCGACTTGTCTCCAAGGGGACATTGCTGCCTCTTGCACCATATGGTCCGTCTCCGCTGAGTATAGATTTTCGATTCCGATGCGAAACTGATAGTTAATTGTAACGTTGAGAGCCTCCTAATGACGATGGAACACTCAAATTGCGTCGAGATTCAATACATCGGAATCCAGCCGACTTGTCTTCAAATGTCTATTGCTGCCTCGGGCACCTTGTGGTCGTTCTCCTGTGAGTCTAGATTTTCGAATCCGACGCTTAACTGATAGTTAATTGTAAATTGCAGGTGCTCCTAATGACGATGGAACACTCAAATTTCGTGGAGAATCAATACATCGTCCTCCAGCCGACTTGTCTCCAAGGGGATACCGCTGCCTCGGGCACCACATGGTCCGTCTCCAGTGATTCTACATTTTCGAATCCGACGCAAAACTCATAGTCAATTGTAACGTTCAGGGCCTCCTAATGACGATGGAACACTCAAATTGCGTCGAGATTCAATACATCGGCCTCCAGCCGACTTGTCTCCAAGGGGATATTTCTGCCTCGGGCACCTTATGGTCCGTCTCTAGTGAGTCTACATTTTCGAATCCGACGCAAAACAGATAGTTAATTGTAACGTTCAGGGCCTCCTAATGACGAAGGAACACTCAAATTGCGTTGAGAGTCACTACATCGTCCTCCAGCCGACTTGTCTCCAAGGGGATATCGCTGCCTCGGGCACCACATGGTCCGTCTCCGGTGATTCTACGCTTTCGTATCCGACGCCAAACTGAAAGTTAATTGTTACGTTCAGGGCCTCCTAATGACGATGGAACACTCAAATTGCGTCGAGATTCAATACATCGTCCTTCAGCCGACTTGTCTCCAAGGGGATAAAACTGCCTCGGGCACCTTATGGTCCGTCTCCTGTGAGTCTAGATTTTCGAATCCGACGCAAAAATGATACTTAATTGTAACGTTCAGCACCTCCTAATGACGATGGAACACTCAAATTGCGTCGAGAGACAATACGTCGACCTCCTGCCGATTTGTCTACAAGGGGATATTGCTGCCTCGGGCTAAATGTGGTCCGTCTCCTGTGAGTCTAGATTTTCCAATCCGACGCGAAAATGGTAGTTAATTGTAACGTTCGGGGCCACCTAATGACGATGGAACACCCAAATTGCGTCGAGATTCAATACATCGGTCTCCAGCCGACTTGTCGCCAAGGGGATATTGCTGTCTCGGGCACCATATGAACCTTCTCCTGTGAGTCTAGATTTTCGAATCCGACGCGAAAGTGATAGTTATTTGTAACGTTCAGGGCCTCCTAATGACGATGGAACACTCAAACTGCGTTAAGATTCAATACATCGTCCTTTAGCCCACTTGTCTCCAACTTTCTATTGCTGCCTCGGGCACCTTATGGTCGTTCTCCTGTGAGTCTAGATTTTCGAATCCGATGCAAAAATAATAGTTAATTGTAACGTTCAGCGCCTCCTAATGGCGATGGAACACTCAAATTGCGTCGAGAGTCAATACATCGTCCTCCAGCCGACTTGTCTACAAGGGAATATTGCTTCCTCGGGCTCCATGTGGTCCGTCTCCTGTGAGTCTAGATTTTCGAATCCGCCGCGAAACTGATAGTTAATGTAACGTTCAGGGCCTACTAATGACGATGGAACACTCAAATTGCGTTGAGATTCAATACATCGGCCTCCAGCCGACTTGTTTCCAAGGGTCTATTGCTGCCTCGGGCACATTATGGTCGTTCTCCTGTGAGTCTAGATTTTCGTATCCGACGCATAACTGATAGTTAATTGCAACGTTCAGCGCCTCCTAATGGCGATGGAACACTCTAATTGCGACGAGATTCAATACATGGGCCTCCAGCCGACTTGTATTCAAATGTCTATTGCTGCCTCGGGCACCTTTTGGTCGTTCTCCTGTGAGTCTAGATTTTCGAATCCGACGCATAACTGATAGTTAATTGTAAAGTTCAGGACTTCCTAATGACGATGAAACACTCACAGGAGTCTAGATTTTCGAATCCGACGCAAAACAGATAGTTAATTGTAACGTTCAACGCCTCCTAATGACGATGGAACACTCAAATTGCGTCTAGTTTCAATACAACGCCCTTCAGCCGACTTGTCTCCAAGGATCAATTGCTGCCTCGGGTTCTTTATGGTCGCTCTCCTGTGAGTTTAGATTTTCGAATCCGACGCGAAACTGGTTGTTAATTGTTACGTTCAGGGCTTCCTAATGACGATGGAACACTCAAATTGCGTAAAGATTCAATACATTGTCCTTCAGCCGACTTGTCTCTAAGAGTATGTTGGTGCCTCGGGCACCTTATGGTCGTTCCCCTGTGAGTCGAGATTTTAGAATCCGACGCAAAACTGATAGTTAGTTGTAATGTTCAGGGCCTCCTAATGACGATGGAACACTCAAATTGCGTCGAGATTCAATACATCGGCCTCCAGCCGACTTGTCTGCAAGGGTCTATTGCTGCCTCGGGCACATTATGGTCGTTCTCCTGTGAGTCTAGATTTTCGTATCCGACGCATAACTGATAGTTAATTGTAACGTTCAACGCCTCCTAATGACGAGGGAACACTCAAATTGCGTTGAGAGTCACTACATCGTCCTCCAGCCGACTTGTCTCCAAAGGGATATCGCTACCTCGGGCACCACATGGTCCGTCTCCGGTGATTCTACGTTTTCGAATCCGACGCAAAACTGAAAGTTAATTGTAACTTTCAGGGCCTCCTAATGTCGATGGAATACTCAAATTGCGTCTAGATTCAATACATCGTCCTCCAGCCAACTTCTCTCCATGGGGATATTGCTGCTTCGGGCACCTTATGGTCGTTCTCCTGTGAGTCTAGATTTTCGAATCCGACGCAAAAATGATAGTTAATTGTAACGTTCAGCGCCTCCTAATGGCGATGGAACACTCAAATTGCGTCGAGATTCAATACCTCGTCATTCAGCCGATTTGTCTCCAAGGGTCTATTGCTGCCTCGGGCACCTTGTGGTCTTTCCCCTGTGAGTCAGGATTTTTGTATCCGACGCGTTAGTGATTGTTAATTGTAACGTTCAGGGCTTCCTAATGACGATGGAACACTCAAATTGCGTCGAGATTCAACACATCGTGATTCAGCCGACTTGTCTCCAAGGGTCTATTGCTGCCTCGGGCAGCTTATGGTCGTTCTCCTGTGAGTGTAGATTTTCGAATCCGACGCAAAACTGATAGTTATTTGTAACGTTCAGGGCCTCCTAATGACGACGGAACACTCAAATTGCGTCGTGATTCAATACTTCTGCTTCCAGCCGACTTGTCTCCAAGGGTCTATTGCTGCCTCGGGCAGCTTATGGTCGTTCTCCTGTGAGTGTAGATTTTCGAATCCGACCCAAAAATAATAGTTAATTGTAACGTTAAGCGCCTCCTAATAACGATGGATCACTCAAATAGCGTCGAGAGTCAATACATCGTCCTCCAGCCGACTTGTCTACAGGGGAATATTGCTTCCTCGGGCTCCATGTGGTCCGTCTCCTGTGAGTCTAGATTTTCTAATCCGACGCAAAACTGATTGTTAATTGTAACGTTCAGGGTCTCCTAATGACGGAGGAACACTCAAATTGTGTCGAGATTGAATACATCGTCCTCCAGTTGACTTGTATCCAAGGGGATATTGCTGTCTCGGGCACCATATGATCCTTCTTCTGTGACTAGATTTTCGAATCCGACGCTAAAATGATAGTTAATTGTAACGTTCAGCGCCTCCTGATGACGATGGAACACTCAAATTGCGTCGAGATTCAATACATCGGCCTCCAGCAGACTTGTCTCCAAGGGTCTATTGCTGCGTCGGGCACCTTATGATCGTTCTCCTGTGAGTCTAGATTTTCGAACCCGACGCAGAACTGATAGTTATTTGTAACTTTCAGGGCCTCCTAATGTCGATGGAATACTGAAATTGCGTCGAGATTCAATGCATCGTCCTCCAGCCGACTTCTCTCCATGGGGATATTGCTGCCTCGGGCACCTTATGGTTGTTCTCCTGTGAGTCTAGATTTTCGAATCCGACGTGAAACTGATTGTTAATTGTAACGTTCAGGGCTTCCTAAAAACGATGGAACACTGAAATTGCGTCGAGATTCATACCTCGTCATTCAGCCGCTTTGTCTCCAAGGGTCTATTTCTGCCTCGGGCACCTTATGGTCCGTCTCTAGTGAGTCTACATTTTCGAAACCGACGAAAAACTGATAGGTAATTGTAACGTTCAACGCCTCCTAATGACGATGGAACACTCAAATTGGGTCGAGAGTTAATACATCGTCCTCCAGCCGACTTGTCTCCAAGGGGATATTGCTGTCTCGGGCACCATATGAACCTTCTCCTGTGAGTCTAGATTTTCGAATCCGACGCGAAACTGATAGTTATTTATAACGTTCAGAGCCTCCTAATGACGATGGAACACTCAAATTGCGTCCAGATTCAATACAACGTCCTTCAGCCGACTTGTCTCCAAGGGTCTATTGCTGCCTCGGGTTCTTTATGGTCGCTCTCCTGTGAGTCTAGATTTTTGAACCCGACGCAAAACTGATAGTTAATTGTAACTTTCAGGGCCTCCTAATGACGATGGAATACTCAAATTGCTTCGAGATTCAATTCATCGTCCTCCAGCCGACTTCTCTCCATGGGGATATTGCTGCCTCGGGCACCTTATGGTCGTTCCCCTGTGAGTCTAGATTTTAGAATCCGACGCCAATCTGATAGTTAATTTTAATGTTCAGGGCCTCCTAATGACGATGGAACACTCAAATTGCGTCGAGATTCAAAACATCGGCCTCCAGCCGACTTGTCTCCAATTGTCTATTGCCGCCTCGGGCACCTTGTGGTCGTTCTCCTGTGAGTATAGATTTTCGAATCCAACGCATAACAGATAGTTATTTGCAACGTTCAGCGCCCCCTAATGACGATGGAACACTCAAATTGCGTCGAGATTCAATACATCGGCCTCCAGCCGACTTGTCTCCAAATGTCTATTGCTGCCTCGGGTACCTTGTGGTCGTTCTCCTGTGAGTCTAAATTTTCGAATCCGACGCATAACTAATAGTTAATTGTAACGCTCAGCGCCTCGTAATGACGATGGAATAGTCAAATTGCGTCGAGATTCAATAGATCGGCCTCCAGCCGACTTGTCTCCAAATGTCTATTGCTGCCTCGGGTACCTTGTGGTCGTTCTCCAGTGAGTCTAGATTTTCGATTCCGATGCGAAACTGATAGTTAATTGTAACGTTCAGGGCCTCCTAATGACGATGGTACTCTCAAATGGCGTCGAGTTTTAATACATCGTCCTCCAGCCGACTTGTCTCCAAGGGTCCATTGCTACCTCGGGCATCTTATGGTCGTTCTCCTGTGAGACTAGATTATCGATCCCGACGCATAACTGATAGTTAATTGCAACGTTCAGGGCCTCCTAATGACGATGGAACACTCAAAATGCGTCGAGATTCAATACATCGTCCTCCAGCCGACTTGTCTCCAAGGGTCTATTGCTACCTCGGGCATCTTATTATCGTTCTCCTGTGAGACTAAATTATCGAATCCGACGCATAACTGATAGATAATTGTAACGCTCAGGGCTTCCTAATGACGATGGAACACTCAAATTGCGTAGAGGTTCAATACATCGTCCTCCAGCCGACTTGTCTCCAAGGGGTATTGCTGCTTCGGGCACCATATGATCCGTCTCCTGTGAGTCTAGATTTTCGAATCCGACGCAAAAATGATAGTTAATTGTAATGTTCAGGGCCTCCTAATGTTGATGGAACACTCAAATTGCGTCGAGAGTCAATAATACATCGTCCTCTAGCCGACTGGCTAAAAGGGGGTATTGCTGCCTCGGGCTCCATGTGGTTCGTTTCCTGTGAGTCTAGATTTTCGAATCCGACGCGAAACTGATAGTTAATTGTAACGTTCAGGGCCTTCTAATGACGATGGAACACTCAAATTGCGTCGAGACTCAATACATCGGCCTCCAGCTGATTTGTCTCAGAGGGTCTATTGCTGCCTCGGGCACCTTATGGTCGTTCTCATGTGAGTCTAGATTTTCGAGTCCGACCCATAACTGATAGTTAATTGCAACGTTCAGCGCCTGCTAATGACGATGGAACACTAAGATTGCGTCCTCCAGCCGACTTGTCTCCAAGGGTCTATTGCTACCTCGGACACCTTATGGTCGTTCTCCTGTGAGACTAGATTATCGAATCCGACGCATAACTGATAGTTAATTGTAATGCTCAGCGCCTCCTAATGATGATGGAACACTCAAATTGCGTCGAGGTACAATACATCGTCCTTCAGACGACTTGACTCCAAGAGTCTATAGCTGCCTCGGACACATTATGGTCGTTCTCCGGTGATTCTACATTTTCTAATCCGACGCAAAACTGATAGTTAATTGTAACGTTCAGGGCCTCGTAATGACGATGGGGCACTCAAATTGCGTCGCGATTCAATACATCGTCCTCCAGCGGACTGGTCTCCAAGGGGATATTGATGCCTCGGACACCTTATGGACCGTCTCCAGTGAGTCTAGATTTTCGAATCCGACGCATAACTGATAGTTAATTGCAACGTTCAGCGCCTCCTAATGACGATGGAACACTCAAATTGCGTCGAGATTGAATACATCGTTCTCCAGCCGACTTCTCTATATGGTGATATTACTGCCTCGGGCACCTTATGGTTGTTCTCCTGTGAGTCTAGATTTTCGAATCCGACGCGAAACTTATAGTTAACTGTAACGTTCACGGCCTCCTAATGACGATGGAACACTCAAATTGCGTCGAGATTCAATACATCGGCCTCCAGCCGACTTGTCTCAAAGGGTCTATCGCTGCCTCGGGCACCATATGGTCCGTCACCTGTGAGTCTAGAGTTTCGAATCCGACGCAAAAATGATAGTTAATTGTAACGTTCAGGGCCTCCTAATGGTGATGGAACACTTAAATTGCGTCGAGAGTCAATAATATATGGTCCTCCAGCCGACTTGCTGAAAGGGGATATTGCTGCCTCGGGCTCCATGTGGTCCGTTTCCTGTGAGTCTAGATTTTCGAATCCGACGCGAAACTGATAGTTAATTGTAACGTTCAGGGATCTAATGACGATGGAACACTCAAATTGCGTCGAGATTCAATTCATCGGCCTCCAGCCGACTTGTCTCAAAAGGTCTTTTGCTGCCTCGGGCACCTTATGGTCGTTCCCATGTGAGTCTAGATTTTCGAATCCGACCCATAACTGATAGTTAATTCCAACGTTCAGCGCCTCCTAATGACGATGGAACACTCAGATTGCGTCGAGATTCAATACATCATCCACCAGCCGACTTGCCTCCAAGGGGATATTGCTGCCTCGGGCACCATATGACCCGTCTCCTGTGAGTCTAGACTTTCGAATCCGACGCGAAACTGATAGTTAATAGTAACGTTCAGGGCCTTCTAATGACGATGGAACACTCAAATTGCGTCGAGATTCAATACATCGTCCTTCAGCCGACTTGACTCCAAGAGTCTATTGCTGCATCGGACACCTTATGTTCATTCTCCTGTGAGTCTAGATTTTCGAATCCGACGCAAAACTGATAGTTAATAGTAACGTTCAGGGCCTCCTAATGACGATGGAACACTCAAATTGCGTCGAGATTCAATACAGCGTCCTTCAGCCTACTTGACTCCAAGCGTCTATTGCTGCCTCGGACTCCTTATGGTCGTTCCCATGTGAGTCTAGATTTTCGAATCCGACCCATATCTGATAGTTAATTCCAACGTTCAGCGCCTCCTAATGACGATGGAACACTCAGATTGCGTCGAGATTCAATACATCGTCCTCCAGCTGACTTGTCTACAAGGTGAGCATTGCTGCCTCGGGCTCCAAGTGTTCCGTCTCCAGTGAGTCTAGATTTTCGAATCCGACGCATAACTGATAGTTAATTGCAACGTTCAGCGCCTCCTAATGACGATGGAACACTCAAATTGCGTCGAGATTCAATACATCGTTCTCCAGCCAACTTCTCTATATGGTGATATTACTGCCTCGGGCACCTTATGGTTGTTCTCCTGTGAGTCTAGATTTTCGAATCCGACGCGAAACTTATAGTTAACTGTAACGTTCACGGCCTCCTAATGACGATGGAACACTCAAATTGCGTCGAGATTCAATACATCGGCCTCCAGCCGACTTGTCTCAAAGGGTCTATCGCTGCCTCGGGCACATTATGATCGTTCTCCTGTGAGTCTAGATTTTCGAACCCGACGCAAAACTGATAGTTAATTGTAACGTTCAGGGCATCCTAATGACGATGGAATACTCAAATTGCGTCGAGATTCAATTCATCGTCCTCCAGCCGACTTCTCTCCATGGGGATATTGATGCCGCGGGCACCTTATGGTCGTTCTCTTGTGAGTCTAGATTTTCGAATCCGACGCAAAAATGATAGTTAATTGTAACGTTCAGGGTTCTAATGACGATGGAACACTCAAATTGCGTCGAGATTCAATTCATCGGCCTCCAGCCGACTTGTCTCAGAAGGTCTTTTGCTGCCTCGGGCACCTTATGGTCGTTCCCATGTGAGTCTAGAATTTCGAATCCGACCCATAACTGATAGTTAATTCCAACGTTCAGCGCCTCCTAATGACGATGGAACACTCAGATTGCGTCGAGATTCAATACATCGTCCACCAGCCGACTTGTCTCCAAGGGGATATTGCTGCCTCGGGCACCATATGACCCGTCTCTTGTGAGACTAGATTTTCGAATCCGACGCGAAACTGATAGTTAATAGTAACGTTCAGGGCCTTCTAATGGCGATGGAACTCTCAAATTGCGTCGAGATTCAATACATCGTCCTTCAGCCGACTTGACTCCAAGAGTCTATTGCTGCATCGGACACCTTATGTTCATTCTCCTGTGAGTCTAGATTTTCGAATCCGACGCAAAACTGATAGTTAATTGTAACGTTCAGGGCCTCCTAATGACGATGGAACACTCAAATTGCGTCGAGATTCAAAACAGCGTCCTTCAGCCTACTTGACTCCAAGAGTCTATTGCTGCCTCGGACTCCTTATGGTCGTTCCCATGTGAGTCTAGATTTTCGAATCCGACCCATATTTGATAGTTAATTCCAACGTTCAGCGCCTCCTAATGACGATGGAACACTCAGATTGCGTCGAGATTCAATACATCGTCCTCCAGCTGACTTGTCTACAAGGGGAGCATTGCTGCCTCGGGCTGCATGTGTTCCGTCTCCTGTGAGTCTAGATTTTCGAATCCGACGCGAAACTGACTGTTAACTGTAACGTTCAGGGCCTCCTAATGACGATGGAACACTCAAATTGCGTCGAGATTGAATACATCGGCCTCCAGCCGACTTGGGTCCAAATGTCTATTGCTGCCTCGGGCACCTTGTGGTCTTTCTCCTGTGAGACTAGATTATGGAATCCGACGCATAACTGATAGTTAATTGTAATGCTCAGCGCCTCCTAATGACGATGGAACACTCAAATTGCGTCGAGATTCATTACATCGGCCTCCAGCCGACTTGTGTTCAAATGTCTATTGCTGCCTCGGGCGCCTTGTGGTCGTTCTCCTGTGGATCTAGATTTTCCATTCCGACGCATAAGTGAGAGTTAATTGTAAAGTTCAGTACGTCCTAATGACGATGGAACACTCAAATTGCGTCGAGATTCAATACATCGTCCTCCAGCCGACTTGCCTCCAAGGGGATATCGCTGCCTCGGGTATCTTATGGTCGATCTCCTGTGAGTCTAGATTTTAGAATCCGACGCAAATCTGATAGTTAATTGTAGTGTCCAGAGCTTCCTAATGACGATGGAATACTCAAATTGCGTCGAGATTCAATTCATCGTCCTCCAGCCGACTTCTCTCCATGGGGATATTGCTGCATCGGGCACCTTATGGTCGTTCTCTTGTGTGTCTAGATTTTCGAATCCGACGAGAAACTGATTGTTAATTGTAACGTTCAGGGCTTCCTAATGACGATGGAACACTCAAATTCCGTCGAGATTCAATACCTCGTCATTCAGCCGATTTGTCTCCAAGGGTCTATTGCTGCCTCGGACACCATATGGGCGTTCCCCTGTGACTGTAGATTTTAGAATCCGACGCAAATCTGATAGTTAATTGTAATGTTCAGGGCCTCCTACTGACGATGGAACACTCAAATTGCGTCGAGATTCAATACATCGTCCTCCAGCCGACTTGTCTCCAACTGAACATTGCTGCCTCGGGGACCATAAGGGCGTTCCCCTGTGAGTCTAGATTTTAGAATCCGACGCAAATCTGATAGTTTATTGCAATGTTCAGGGCCTCCTAATGACGATGAATCACTCAAATTGCGTCGAGATTCAATACATCGTTCACCAGCCGACTTGTCTCCAAGGGAATATTGCTGCCTCGGGCACCATATGATTCGCCTCCTATGAGTCTAGATTTTCGAATCCGACGCGAAACTGATAGTTAATTGTAACGTTCAGGGCCTCCTAATGACGATGGAACACTCAAATTGCGTCGAGATTCAATACATCGGCCTCCAGCCGACTTGTGTTCAAATGTCTATTGCTGCCTCGGGCACCTTGTGGTCTTTCTCCTGTGAGACTAGATTATGGAATCCGACGCATAACTGATAGTTAATTGTAATGCTCAGCGCCTCCTAATGACGATGGAACACTCAAATTGCGTCGAGATTCATTACATCGGCCTCCAGCCGACTTGTGTTCAAATGTCTATTGCTGCCTCGGGCGCCTTGTGGTCGTTCTCCTGTGGATCTAGATTTTCCATTCCGACGCATAAGTGAGAGTTAATTGTAAAGTTCAGTACGTCCTAATGACGATGGAACACTCAAATTGCGTCGAGATTCAATACATCGTCCTCCAGCCGACTTGCCTCCAAGGGGATATCGCTGCCTCGGGTATCTTATGGTCGATCTCCTGTGAGTCTAGATTTTAGAATCCGACGCAAATCTGATAGTTAATTGTAGTGTCCAGAGCTTCCTAATGACGATGGAATACTCAAATTGCGTCGAGATTCAATTCATCGTCCTCCAGCCGACTTCTCTCCATGGGGATATTGCTGCCTCGGGCACCTTATGGTCGTTCCCCTGTGAGTCTAGATTTTAACGTTCAGCGCCCCCAAAAGACGATGGAACACTCAAATTGCGTCGAGATTCAATACATCGACCTCCAGCCGACTTGTCTCCAAATGTCTATTGCTGCCTCGGGCACCTTGTGATCGTTCTCCTGTGTGTCTAAATTTTCGAATCTGACGCATAAGTGATAGTTAATTGTAAAGTTCGGGGCCTCCTAATGACGATGGAACACTCAAATTGCGTCGAGATTCAATACATCGTCCTCCAGCCGACTTGTCGCCAAGGCTCTATTGCTGCCTCGGGCACCTTATGGTCGTTCTCCTGTGAGTCTAGATTTTCGAATCCGACGCAAAACTGATAGTTAATTGTAACGCTCAGCGCCTCGTAATGACGACGGAGTAGTCAAATTGTGTCGAGATTCAATAGATCGGCCTCGAGCTGACTTGTCTCCAAGGGGACATTGCTGCCTCGGGCACCATACGGACCGTCACCTGTGAGTCTAGATTTTCGATTCCGATGCGAAACTGATAGTTAATTGTAACGTTCAGGGCCTCCTAATGACGATGGAACACTCAAATTGCGTCGAGATTCAATACATCGCCCTTCAGCCGACTTGTCCCCAAGGTTCTATTGCTGCCTCGGGCACCTTATGGTCGTTCTCCTGTGAGTCTCGATTTTCGAATGCGACGCAAAACTGATAGTTAATTGCAACGTTCAGGGCCTCCTAATGATGATAGAACAGTCAAATTGCGTCGAGGTTTAATTCATCGGCCTCCAGCCGAATTGTCTCCAAAGGGATATTGCTGCCTCGGGCTCTATGTGGTCGTTCTCCTGTGAGTCTAGATTTTCGAAACCGACGCGAAACTGATAGTTAATTGTAATGTTCAGGGCCTCCTTATGACGATGGAACACTCAAATTGCGTCAAGATTCAATACATCGGCCTCCAGCCGACTTCTCTCCATGGGGATATCGCTGCTTCGGGCACCTTATGGTCGTTCCCCTGTGAGTCTAGATTTTAGAATCCGACGCAAATCTGATAGTTAATTGTAATGTTCAGGGCCTCCTAATGACGATGGAACACTCAAATTGCGTCGAGATTCAAAACATCGGCCTCCAGCCGACTTGTCTCCAATTGTCTATTGCTGCCTCGGGCACCTTATGGTCGTTCTCCTGTGAGTATAGATTTTCGAATCCAACGCATACCTGATAGTTAATTGCAACGTTCAGCGCCCCCTAATGACGATGGAACACTCAAATTGCGTCGAGATTCACTACATCGACCTCCAGCCGACTTGTCTCCAAATGTCTATTGCTGCATCGGGCACCTTGTGGTCGTTCTCCTGTGGGTCTAAATTTTCGAATCCGACACATAAGTGATAGTTAATTGTAAAGCTCAGGGCCTCCTAATGACGATGGAACACTCAAATTGCGTCGAGATTCAATACATCGTCCTCCAGCCGACTTGTCTCCAAGCCTCAATTGCTGCCTCGGGCACCTTATGGTCGCTCTCCTGTGAGTCTAGATTTTCGAATCCGACGCATAACTGATAGTTAATTGTAACGCTCAGCGCCTCATAATGACCATGGAATAGTTAAATTGCGTCGAGATTCAATAGATCGGCCTCGAGCCGACTTGTCTCCAAGGGGACATTGCTGCCTCGGGCACCATACGGTCCGTCTCCTGAGAGTCTAGATTTTCGATTCCGATGCGAAACTGATAGTTAATTGTAACGTTCAGGGCCTCCTAATGGCGATGGAACACTCAAATTGCGTCGAGATTCAATACATCGGCCTCCAGCCGACTTGTGTTCAAATGTCAATTGCTGCCTCGGGCACCTTGTGGTCGTTCTCCTGTGAGACTAGATTATCGAATCCGACGCATAACTGATAGTTAATTGTAATGCTCAGCGCCTCCTAATGACGACGGAACACACAAATTGCGTCGAGATTCAATACATCGTTCACCAGCCGACTTGTCTCCAAGGGAATAGTGCTGCCTCGGGCACCATATGATTCGCCTCCTATGAGTCTAGATTTTCGAATCCGACGCGAAACTGATAGTTAATTGTAACGTTCAGGGCCTCCTAATGACGATGGAACACTCAAATTGCGTCGAGATTCAATACATCGGCCTCCAGCCGACTTGTGTTCAAATGTCTATTGCTGCCTCGGGCACCTTGTGGTCGTTCTCCTGTGAGACTAGATTATCGAATCCGACGCATAACTGATAGTTAATTGTAATGCTCAGCGCCTCCTAATGACGATGGAACACTCAAATTGCGTCGAGATTCAATACATCCGCCTCCAGCCGACTTGTGTTCAAATGTCTATTGCTGCCTGGGGCGCCTTGTGGTCGTTCTCCTGTGGATCTAGATTTTCCATTCCGACGCATAAGTGATAGTTAATTGTAAAGTTCAGTACGTCCTAATGACGATGGAACACTCAAATTGCGTCGTGATTCAATACATCGTCCTCCAGCCGACTTGCCTCCAAGGGGACATCGCTGCCTCGGGCACCTTATGGTCGATCTCCTGTGAGTCTAGATTTTCGAATCCGACGCAAAACTGATAGTTAATTGTAACGCTCAGCGCCTCCTAATGACGATGAACACTCAAATTGCGTCGAGATTCAATACATCGTCCTCCAGCCGACTTGTCTACAAGGGGAATATTGCTGCCTCGGGCTCCATGTGGTCCGTCTCCTGTGAGTCTTGATTTTCGAATCCGACGCGAAACTGATAGTTAACTGTAACGTTCAGGGCCTCCTAATGACGATGGAACACTCAAATTGCGTCGAGATTCAATACATCGTCCTCCAGCCGACTTGCCTCCAAGGGGGAATCGCTGCCTCGGGTATCTTATGGTCGATCTCCTGTGAGTCTAGATTTTAGAATCCGACGCAAATCTGATAGTTAATTGTAGTGTCCAGAGCTTCCTAATGACGATGGAATACTCAAATTGCGTCGAGATTCAATTCATCGTCCTCCAGCCGACTTCTCTCCATGGGGATATTGCTGCCTCGGGCACCTTATGGTCGTTCCCCTGTGAGTCTAGATTTTAACGTTCAGCGCCCCCAAAAGACGATGGAACACTCAAATTGCGTCGAGATTCAATACATCGACCTCCAGCCGACTTGTCTCCAAATGTCTATTGCTGCCTCGGGCACCTTGTGATCGATCTCCTGTGTGTCTAAATTTTCGAATCTGACGCATAAGTGATAGTTAATTGTAAAGTTCGGGGCCTCCTTATGACGATGGAACACTCAAATTGCGTCGAGATTCAATACATCGTCCTCCAGCCGACTTGTCGCCAAGGCTCTATTGCTGCCTCGGGCACCTTATGGTCGTTCTCCTGTGAGTCTAGATTTTCGAATCCGACGCAAAACTGATAGTTAATTGTAACGCTCAGCGCCTCGTAATGACGACGGAGTAGTCAAATTGTGTCGAGATTCAATAGATCGGCCTCGAGCTGACTTGTCTCCAAGGGGACATTGCTGCCTCGGGCACCATACGGACCGTCACCTGTGAGTCTAGATTTTCGATTCCGATGCGAAACTGATAGTTAATTATAACGTTGAAGGCCTACTAATGACGATGGAACACACAAATTGCGTCGAGACTCAATACATCGTCCTCCAGCCGACTTGTATCCAAGGTTCTATTGCTGCCTCGGGCACCTTATTGTCGTTCTCCTGTGAGACTAGATTTTCGAATCCGACGCAAAAATGATAGTTAATTGTAACGTTCAGGGCCTCCTAATGACGATGCAACACATAAATTGCGTCGAGATTCAATACATCGGCCTCCAGCAGAATTGTCTCCAAGGGTCTGTTGCTGCTTCGGGCACCATATGGTCCGTCTCCTGTTAGTCTAGATTTTTGAATCCGACGAGAAACTGATAGTTAATTGTAACGCTCAGGGCCTCCTAATGACGATGAAACACTCAAATTGCGTCGAGATTCAATACATCGTCCTCCAGCCGACTTGTATCCAAGGGGATATTACTGTCTCGGGAACCATATGATCCTTCTCCTGTGAGTAGACTTTCGAATCCGACGCTAAAATGATAGTTAATTGTAACGTTCAGCGCCACCTAATGACGATGGAACACTCAAATTGCGTCGAGAATCAACACATCGGCCTTCAGCTGACTTGACTCCAAGGGGATGTTGCTGCATCGGGCACCATATGGTCCTTCTCCTGTGAGTCTAGATTTTCGAATCCGATGCGAAACTGATAGTTAATTGTAACGTTCAGGGCCTCCTAATGACGATGGAACACTCAAATTGCGTCGAGATTCAATACATCGCCCTCCAGCCGACTTGTATCCTAGGCGATTTTGCTGTCTCGGGCACCATATGATCCTTCTCCTGGGAGTAGTATTTCGAATCCGACGCTTGAATGATAGTTAATTGTAGTCATCAGGGCCTCCTAATGACGATGGAACAGTCAAATTGTGTCGAGATTCAATACATCGGCCTCCGGCCGACTTCTCTCCAAGGGAATGTTGTTTCACGGGCACCTTATGGTCGTTCTCCTGTGAGTCTAGATTTGCGAATCCGACGCATAACTGATAGTTAATTGTATCGTACAGCGGCTCTTAATGACGATGGAACACTCAAATTGCGTCGAGATTCAATACATCGTCACGCCAGCTGACTTGTCTCCAAGGGGATGTTGCTGCCTCGTTTACCATATGGTCCTTCTTCTGTGAGTCTAGATTTTCGAATCCGACGCGAAACTGATAGTTAATTGTAACGTTCAGGGCCTCCTAATGACGATGAAGCACTCAAATGGCGTCGCGATTTAATACATCGTCCTCCAACGGACTGGTCTCCAAGGGGATATTGCTGCGTCGGGCACCTTATCGTCCGTGTGCAGTGAGTCTAGATTTTCGAATCCAACGAAATCTGATAGTTAATTGTGACATTCAGGGCCTCCTAGCTACCATGGAACACTCAAAATGCCTCGCGATCCAAAACATCGTCCTCCAGCCGACTAGACTCCAAGGGTCTGTTGCTGCCTGGGGCACCTTATGATCGTTTTCCTGTGAGTCTAGATTTTCGATTCCGACGCAAAACTGATAGTTAATTGTAACGTTCAGGGCCTCCTAATGACGATGGAACACTCAAATTGCGTCAAGATTCAATACATTGGCCTCCAGCCGACTTGTCTCCAAGGGAACATTGCTGCCTCGGACACGTTATGGTCGTTCTCCGGTGATTCTACATTTTCTAATCCGTCGCAAAACTGATAGTTAATTGTAACGTTCAGGGCCTCCTAATGACGATGGAACACTCAAATTGCGTCGCGATTCAATACATCGTCCACCATCCGACTTGTCCCCAAGGGGATATTGCTGCCTCGGGCACCATATTATCCGTCTCCTGTAAGTCTAGATTTTCGAATCCGACGCGAAATTGATGGTTAATTGTAACGTTCAGGGCCTTATAATGACGATGGAACACTCAAATTGCGTCGAGATTCAATACATCGGTCTCCAGCCGACTTCTGTTCAAATGTCTATTGCTGCCTCCTGCACCTTGTGGTCGTTCTCCTGTGAGACTAGATTATCGAATCCGACGCATAAGTGATAGTTAATTGTAATGCACAGCGCCTCCTAATGACAACGGAACACAGAAATTGCGACGAGATTCAATACATCGTCCACCAGCCGACTTGTCTCCAAGGGAATATTGCTGCCTCGGGCACCATATGATCCGTCTCCTGTGAGTCTAGATTTTCGAATCCGACGCGAAACTGATAGTTAATTGTAACGTTCAGGGCCTTCTAATGAGGATGGAACACTCAAATTGCGTCGAGATTCAATACATCGTCCTTCAGCCGACTTGACTCCAAGAGTCTATTGCTGCATCGGACACCTTATGGTCCTTCTCCTGTGAGTCTAGATTTTCGAATCCGACGCAAAACTGATAGTTAATTGTAACGTTCAGGGCCTCCTATTGACGATGGAACACTCAAATTACGTCTAGATTATATACATCGTCCTTCAGACGACTTGACTCCAAGAGTCTATTGCTGCCTCGGACACATTATGGTCGTTCTCTGGTGATTCTACATTTTCTAATCCGACGCAACACTGATAGTTAATTGTAACGTTCAGCGCCTCCTAATGACGATGGAACACTCAAATTGCGTCGAGATTCAATACATCGGCCTCCAGCCGACTTGTCTTCAAATGTCTATTGCTGCCTCGGGCACCTTGTGGTCGTTCTCCTGCGAGTCTAGATTTTTGAATCCGACGCATAACTGATAGTTAATTGTAAAGTTCAGGACCTCCTAATGACGATGGAACACTCAAATTCCGTCGAGATTCAATACCTCGTCATTCAGCCGATTTGTCTCCAAGGGTCTATTGCTGCCTCGGGAACCATATGGTCGTTCCCCTGTGAGTCTAGATTATTAGAATCCGACGCAAATCTGATAGTTAATTGTAATGTTCAGGGCCTCCTAATGACGATGACACACTCAAATTGCATCGAGATTCAATACATCGGCCTCCAGCCGACTTGTCTCGAATTGTCTATCTGGCTCGGGCACATTATGGTCGTTCTCCTGTGAATATAGATTTTCGAATCCAACTCATAACTGATAGTTAATTGCAACGTTCAGCCCCCCTAATGATGATGGAACGCTCAAATTGCGTCGTGATTCAATACATCGGCCTCCAGCCGACTTGTCTCCAAATGTCTATTGCTGCCTCGGACACCTTGTGGTCGCTCTCCTGTGAGTCTAAATTTTCGAATAAAACGCATAAGTGATAGTTAATTTTAAAGTTTAGGGCCTCCTAATGACGATGCAACACTTAAATTGCGTCGAGATTCAGTACATCGGCCTCCAGCCGACTTGTCTCCAAGGGTCTGTTGCTGCTTCGGGCACCATATGGTCCGTCTCCTGTTAGTCTAGATTTTTGAATCCGAGGAGAAACTGATAGTTAATTGTAACGCTCAGGGCCTCCTAATGACGATGGAACACTCAAAATGCGTCGAGATTCAATACATCGTCCTTCAGCTGACTTGTCTCCAAGGGTCTATTGCTGCCTCGGGCGCCTTATGGTCGTTCTCCTGTGGGTCTAGATTTTCGAATCCGAAGCAAAACTGATAGTTAATTTTAACGTTCAGGGCCTCCTAATGACGATGGAACACTCAAATTGCGTCGAGATTCAACACATCGTCCTTCAGCCGACTTGTCTCCAAGGGTCAATTGCTGCCTCGGGCACCATATTATCCGTCTCCTGTAAGTCTAGATTTTCGAATCCGACGCGAAATTGATGGTTAATTGTAACGTTCAGGGCCTTATAATGACGATGGAACACTAGAATTGCGTCGAGATTCAATACATCGGTCTCCAGCCGACTTCTGTTCAAATGTCTATTGCTGCCTCCTGCACCTTGTGGTCGTTCTCCTGTGAGACTAGATTATCGAATCCGACGCATAAGTGATAGTTGATTGTAATGCACAGCGCCTCCTAATGACGACGGAACACAGAAATTGCGACGAGATTCAATACATCGTCCACCAGCCGACTTGTCTCCAAGGGAATATTGCTGCCTCGGGCACCATATGATCCGTCTCCTGTGAGTCTAGATTTTCGAATCCGACGCGAAACTGATAGTTAATTGTAACGTTCAGGGCCTTCTAATGAGGATGGAACACTCAAATTGCGTCGAGATTCAATACATCGTCCTTCAGAAGACTTGACTCCAAGAGTCTATTGCTGCATCGGACACCTTATGGTCCTTCTCCTGTGAGCCTAGATTTTCGAATCCGACGCAAAACTGATAGTTAATTGTAACGTTCAGGGCCTCCTATTGACGATGGAACACTCAAATTACGTCTAGATTATATACATCGTCCTTCAGACGACTTGACTCCAAGAGTCTATTGCTGCCTCGGACACATTATGGTCGTTCTCTGGTGATTCTACATTTTCTAATCCGACGCAACACTGATAGTTAATTGTAACGTTCAGGGCCTCGTAATGATGTTGGGGGACTCAAATTGCGTCGCGATTCAATATATCGTCCTCCAGCGGACTGGTCTCCAAGGGGATATTGCTGCCTCGGACACCTTATGGACCGTCTCCAGTGAGTCTAGATTTTCAAATCCGACGCATAACTGATAGTTAATTGTAACGTTCAGCGCCTCCTAATGACGATGGAACACTCAAATTGCGTCGAGATTCAGTACATCGGCCTCCAGCCGACTTGTCTTCAAATGTCTATTGCTGCCTCGGGCACCTTGTGGTCGTTCTCCTGCGAGTCTAGATTTTTGAATCCGACGCATAACTGATAGTTAATTGTAATGTTCAGGGCCTCCTAATGACGATGACACACTCAAATTGCATCGAGAATCAATACATCGGCCTCCAGCCGACTTGTCTCGAATTGTCTATCTGGCTCGGGCACATTATGGTCGTTCTCCTGTGAATATAGATTTTCGAATCCAACTCATAACTGATAGTTAATTGCAACGTTCAGCCCCCCTAACGATGATGGAACACTCAAATTGCGTCGTGATTCAATACATCGGCCTCCAGCCGACTTGTCTCCAAATGTCTATTGCTGCCTCGGACACCTTGTGGTCGCTCTCCTGTGAGTCTAAATTTTCGAATCCAACGCATAAGTGATAGTTAATTCTAAAGTTTAGGGCCTCCTAATGACGATGCAACACTTAAATTGCGTCGAGATTCAGTACATCGGCCTCCAGCCGACTTGTCTCCAAGGGTCTGTTGCTGCTTCGGGCACCATATGGTCCGTCTCCTGTTAGTCTAGATTTTTGAATCCGAGGAGAAACTGATAGTTAATTGTAACGCTCAGGGCCTCCTAATGACGATGGAACACTCAAATTGCGTCGAGATTCAATACATCGTCCTTCAGCTGACTTGTCTCCAAGGGTCTATTGCTGCCTCGGGCACCTTATGGTCGTTCTCCTGTGGGTCTAGATTTTCGAATCCGAAGCAAAACTGATAGTTAATTTTAACGTTCAGGGCCTCCTAATGACGATGGAACACTCAAATTGCGTCTAGATTCAACACATCGTCCTTCAGCCGACTTGTCTCCAAGAGTCAATTGCTGCCTCGGGCACCCTATGGTCGTTATCCTGTGAGTCTAGAATTTCTAATCCGACGCAAAACTGATTGTTAATTGTAACGTTCAAGGCCTCCTAATGATGGTGGTACACTCAAATTGCGTCGAGATTCAATACATCGTCCTCCAGCCGACTTGTATCCAAGGGGATATTACTGTCTCGGGAACCATATGATCCTTCTCCTGTGAGTAGACTTTCGAATCCGACGCTAAAATGATAGTTAATTGTAACGTTCAGCGTCACCTAATGACGATGGAACACTCAAATTGCGTCGAGAATCAATACATCGTCCTTCAGCTGACTTGTTTCCAAGGGGATGTTGCTGCCGCGGGCACCATATGGTCCTTCTCCTGTGAGTCTAGATTTTCGAATCCGACGCGAATCTGATAGTTAATTGTAACGTTCTGGGCCTCCTAATGACGATGGAACACTCAAATTGCGTCGAGATTCAATACATCGCCCTCCAGCCGACTTGTATCCAAGGCGATTTTGCTGTCTCGGGCACCATATGATCCTTCACTTGGCAGTAGTATTTCGAATCCGACGCTTGAAAGATAGTTAATTGTAGCGTTCAGGGCCTCCTAATGACGATGGAACACTCAAATTGTGTCGAGATTCAATACATCGGCCTCCAGCCGACTTCTCTCCAAGGGAATGTTGTTTCACGGGCACCTTATGGTCGTTCTCCTGTGAGTCTAGATTTGCGAATCCGACGCATAACTGATAGTTAATTGTGACGTACAGCGGCTCTTAACGACGATGGAACACTGAAATTGCTTCGAGATTCAATACATCGGCCACCAGCTGACTTGACTCCAAGGGGATGTTGCTGCCTCGGTTACCATATGGTCCTTCTTCTGTGAGTCTAGATTTTCGAATCCGACGCGAAACCGATAGTTAATTGCAACGTTCAGGGCCTCCTAATGACGATGAAGCACTCAAATTGCGTCGCGATTCAATACATCGTCCTCCAACGGACTGGTCTCCAAGGGGATATTGCTGCGTCGGGCACCTTATCGTCCGTCTGCAGTGAGTCTAGATTTTCGAATCCAACGAAAAACTGATAGTTAATTGTAACATTCAGGGCCTCCTAGTTACAATGGAACACTCAAATTGCCTCGCGATCCAATACATCGTCCTCCAGCCGACTAGACTCCAAGGGTCTATTGCTGCCTGGGGCACCTTATGATCGTTTTCCTGTGAGTCTAGATTTTCGAATCCGACGCATAACTGATAGTTAATTGCAACGTTCAGGGCCTCCTAATGACGATGGAACACACAAATTGCGTCGAGATTCAATACGTCGTCCTCCAGCCGACTTGTCTTCATGGGGTTATTTGCTGCCTCGGGCTCCTAACGGTCGCTCTCATGTGAGTCTAGATTTTCGAATCCGACTCATAACTGATAGTTAATTGTAAAGTTCAAGACCTCCTAATGACGGTGGAATACTCAAATTGCGTCGAGATTCAATACATCGGCCTCGTGCCGACTTGTCTCCAAGGGGACATTGCTGCCTCGGGCACCATACGGTCCGTCTCCGGTGAGTCTAGATTTTCGATTCCGATGCTAAAGTGATAGTTAATTGTTACGTTCAGGGCCTCCTAATGACGATGGAAACTCAAATTTCGTCGAGATTCAATACATCATCCTTCAGCCGACTTGTCTCCAAGGTTCTATTGCTGCCTCGGGCACGTTATGGTCGTTCTCCTGTGTGTCTCGATTTTTGAATCCGACGCAAAACTGATAGCTAATTGCAACGTTCAGGGCCTCGTAATGACGATAGAACACTCAAATTGCGTCGAGGTTGAATACATCGGCCTCCACCCGAATTGTCTCCAAGGGGATATTGCTGCCTCGGGCTCTATGTGGTCGTTCTCCTGTGAGTCTAGATTTTCGATTCCGACGCAAAACTGATAGTTAATTGTAACGCTCAGGGCCTCCTAATGACGATGGAACACTCAAATTGCGTGGAGATTCAATACATCGACCTTCAGACGACTTGACTCATAGAGTCTATTGCTGCCTCGGACGCATTATGGTCGTCCTCTGGTGATTCTACATTTTCTATTCCGACGCAAAACTGATAATTAATTGTAACGCTCAGGGCCTCGTAATGACGATGGGGCACTCAAATTGCGTCGCGATTCAATACACCGTCCTCCAGCGGACTGGTCTCCAAGGGGATATTGCTGCCTCGTACACCTTATGAACCGTTTCCTTTGAGACTAGATTTTCGAATCCGACGCGAAACTGATTTTTAATGGTATTGTTCCGGGCTTCCTAATGACGATGGAACACTCAAATTGCGTCGAGATTCAATACATCGGCCTCCAGCCGACTTGACTCCAAGGGGACATTGCTGCCTCGGGCACCATATGGTCCGTCTCCTGTGAGTCTAGATTTTCGAATCCGACGCAAAAATGATAGTTAATTGTAAAGTTTAGCGCCTCCTAATGACGATGGAACACTCAAATTGCGTCGAGGTTCAATGCATCGTCCTCCAGCCGATTTGTCTCCAAAGGGTATTGTTGCCTCGGGTACCATATTTTCGGTCTCCTGTGAGTCTAGATTATAGAATCCGACGCAAAAATGAGAGTTATTTGTAACGTTCAGCCCCTCCTAATGACGATGGAACACTAAAATTGCGTCGAGAGTCAATACATCGTCCTCCAGCCGACTTGTCTACAATGGGATATTGCTGCCTCGGGCTCCATGTGTTCCGTCTCCTGTGGGTCTAGATTTTCGAATCGGACGCGAAGCTGGTAGTTAATTGTAACGTTCAGGGCCTCCTAATGACGATGGAACACTCAAATTGCATCGAGATTCAATACATCGGCCTCCAGCCGACTTGTCTCCAAGGGTCTATTGCAGCCTCGAGCAATTTATGGTCGTTCTCCTGTGAGTCTAGATTTTCGAATCCGACGCATAACTGATAGTTAATTGTACCGTTCAGGGCCTCCTAAGGACGATGGAACACTCAAATTGCGTCGAGATTCAATACATCGCCCTCGAGCCGCCTTGTCTCCAAGGGGTATCGCTGCCTCGGGCACCATATGGTCCGTCTCAAAAATGATAGTTAATTGCAACGTTCAGCGCCTCCTAATGACGATGGAACACTCAAATTGCGTCGAGATTCAATACATCGGCCTCCAGCCGACTTGTCTCCAAGAGTATATTGCTGCCTCGTTCACCTTATGGTTGTTTTCCTCTGAGTCTAGATTTTCGAATCCGACGCATAACTGATAGTTAATTGCAACGTTCAGCGCCCTCTAATGACGATGGAACAATCAAATTGGGTCGAGATTCAATACATCGTCCTTCAGCTGACTTGTATCCAAGAGTCTATTGCTGCCTCGGACACCTTATGGTCGGTCTCCTGTGAGTCTAGATTTCGAATCCGAAGCAAAAACGATAGTTAATTGTAACGTTCAGCGCCTCCTAATGACGATGGAACACTCAAATTGCGTTGAGGTTGAATACATCGTCCTCCAGCCGAATTATCTCCAAGGGGTATTGCCGCCTCCTGTGAGTCTAGATTTTCGAATCCGACGCAAAAATGATAGTTAATTGTAACCTTCAGCGGCCCCTAATGACGCTGGAATACTCAAATTGCGTCGAGAGTCAATACATCGTCCTCCAGACGACTTGTCTACAAGGGGATATTGCTGCCTCGGGCTCCATGTGGTCCTTCTCCTGTGAGACTAGAATTTCGAATCCGACGCGAAACTGATAGTTAATTGCAACGTTCAGTGCCTCCTAATGACGATGGAACACTCAAATTGCGTCGAGATTCAATACATCGGCCTCCAGCAGACTTGTCTCCAAGGGTCTATCGCTGCCTCTTGCACCTTATGGTCGTTCTCCTGTGAGTCTTGATTTTCGAATCCGACGCATAACTGATTGTTAATTGCAACGGTCAGGGCCTCCTAATGACGATGGAACACTCCAATTGCGTCGAGGTTCAATACATCGTCCTCCAGCCGACTTGGCTCTAAGCGGTATTGCTGCCTCGGGTACCGTATGGTCGGTCTCCTGTGAGTCTAGATTTTAGAATCCGACGCAAAAATGATATTTAATTGTATCGTTCAAAGCCTCCTAATGACGATGGAACACTCAAATTGCATCGTGATTCAATACATCGGCCTCCAACCGACTTGCCTCCAAGGGGTATTGCTGCCTCGGGCACCATATGGTCCGCCTCCTGTGAGTCTAGATTTTCGAATCCGCAGCAAAAATGATAGTTAATTGTAAATTTCAGCGCCTCCAAATGACGATGGAACACTCAAATTGCGTCGAGATTCAATACATCGTCCTCCAGCCGACTTGTATCCAAGGGTCTATTGCTGCCTCGGTCACCTTATGATCGATCTCCAGTGAGTCTAGATTTTCGAACCCGACGCAAAACTGATAGTTAATTGTACCGTTCAGGGCCTCCTAATGACGATGTAATACTAAAATTGCGACGAGATTCAATACATCGTCATCCAGCCGACTTCTCTCCATGGGGATAATGCTGCCTCGGGCACTTTATGGTCGTTCTCCTGTGAGCCTAGATATTCGAATCCGACGCGAAACTGATTGTTAATTGTAAAGTTCATTGCTTCCTGCTGACGATGGAATACTTAAATTGCGTCGAGATTCAATACATCGGCCACCAGCCGACTTGTCTCCAAGGGTATATTGCTGCCTCGGGCACTTTATGGTCGTTCTCTTGTGAGACTAGATTTTCGAATCCGACGCATAACTGATAGTTAATTGCAACGTTCAGCGCCCCCTAATGACGATGGAACAATCAAATTGCGTCGAGATTCAATACATCGTCCTTCAGCCGGCTTGCCTCCAAGGGGATATCGCTGCCTCGTTCACCACATGGTCCGTCTCCGGTGATTCTACATTTTCGTATCCGACGCAAAAGTGATAGTTAATTGTAACGTTCAGGGCCTCCTAATGACGATGGAATACTCAAATTGCGTCGAGATTCAATACATCGTCATCCAGCCGACTTCTCTCCATGGGGATAGTGCTGCCTCAGGCATTTTATGGTCGTTCTCCTGTGATTCTGGATATTCGAATCCGACGCAAAACCGATAGTTAATTGCAACTCTCAGGGCCTCCTAATGACGATGGAACACTCAAATTGCGTCGAGAATCAATACATCGTACTCCAGCCGAATTGTCTACAAGGGATATTGCAGCCTCGGGCTCCATGTGGTCCGCTTCCTGTGAGTCTGGATTTTCGAATCCGACGCGAAACTGATAGTTAATTGTAACTTTCAGGGCCTCAAAATGACGATGGAACACTCAAATTGCGTCGAGATTCAATACATCGTCCTTCAGGCGACTTGTCTCCAAGGTTCTATTGCCGCCTCGGGCACCTTAGGGTCGTTCTCTTGTGAGTCTCGATTTTCGAATCCGACGCAAAACTGATAGTTAATTGTAACGTTCAGAAATTCCAAATGACGATGGGGCACTCAAATTGCGTCGCGATTCAATACATCGTCCTCCAGCGGATTGGTCTCCAAGGGGATATTGTTGCTTCGGACACCTTATGGGCAGTCTCCAGTGAGTCTAGATTTTCGAATCCGACGAAAAACTGATAGTTAATTGTAACATTCAGGGCCTGCTAATGACGATGGAACACTCAAATTGCGTCGCGATCCAATACATCGTCCTCCAGCCGACTTGTCTCCAAGGGTCTATTGCTGCCTCGGGCACCTTATGATCGATCTCCAGTGAGTATAGATTTTCGAACCCGACGCAAACCTGATAGTTAATTGTCCCGTTCAGGGCCTCCTAATGACGATGGAATACTCAAATTGCGTCGAGATTCAATACATCGTCATCCAGCCGGCTTCTCTCCATGGGGATAATGCTGTCTCGGGCACTTTATGGTCGTTCTCCTGTGAGTCTAGATATTCGGTTCCGACGCGAAACTGATTGTTAATTGTAAAGTTCAGGGCTTCCTAATGACGATGGAACACTCAAATTGCGTCGAGATTCAATACATCGTCCTCCAGCCGACTTGTCTCCAAGGGCTATTGCTGCCTCGGGCACCATATGGTCCGTCTCAAAAATGATAGTTATTTGCAAAGTTCAGCGTCTCCTAATGACGATAGAACACTCAAATTGCGTTGAGATTCAATACATCGGCCTCCAGCCGACTTGTCTCCAAGGGTATATTGCACACTCGTTCACTTTATGGTCGTTCTCCTGTGAGTCTAGATTTTCGAATCCGACGTATAACTGATAGTTATTTGGAACGTTCAGCGCCCCCTAATGACGACGGAACAATCAAATTGGGTCGAGATCGAATACATCGTCCTTCAGCCGAATTGTCTCCAAGAGTCTATTGCTGCCTCGAACACCTTATGGTCGTTCTCCTGTGAGTCTAGATTTTCGAATCCGATGCAAAACTGATAGTTAATTGTAACGTTCGGGGCCTCCTAATGACGATGGATCACTCAAATTGCGTCGAGATTCTATACATCGTCCTTCAGCCGACTTGTCTCCTAGGTTCTATTGCCGCCGCGGGCACCTTATGGTCGTTTTCTTGTGAGTCACGATTTTCGAATCAGACGCAAACTGATAGTTAATTGCAACGTTCAGGGCCTCTTAATGACGATGGAACACTCAAATTGCGTCGAGGTTGAATGCATCGTTCTCCAGCCGAATTGTCTCCGAGGGGTATTGCTGCCTCGGGCACCATATGGTCCGCCTCCTGTGAGTCTAGTTATTCGAATCCGACGCAAAAATGATAGTTAATTGTAACGTTCAGGGCCTCCTAATGACAATGGGGCACTCAAATTGCGTCGAGGTTCAATACATCGTCATCCAGCCGACTTCTCTTCATGGGGATAATGCTGCCTCGGGCACTTTATGGTCGTTCTCCTGCGAGTCTAGATATTCGAATCCGACGCGAAACTGATTGTTAATTGTAAATTTCAGCGCCTCCTAATGACGATGGAACACTCAAATTGCGTCGAGATTCAATACATCGTCCTCCAGCCGACTTGTCTCCAAGGGTCTATTGCTGCCTCGGGCACCTTATGATCGGTCTCCAGTGAGTCTAGATTTTCGAGCCCGACGCAAAACTGATAATTAATTATACCGTTCAGGGCCTCCTAATGACGATGGAATACTCAAATTGCGTCGAGATTCAATACATCGTCATCCTGCCGACTTCTCTCCAAGGGGATAATGCTGCCTCGGGCACTTTTTGGTCGATCTCCTGTGAGTCTAGATATTCGAATCCGACGCGAAACTGATTGTTAATTGTAATGTTCAGGGCCGCCTAATGACGATGGAACACTCAATTTGCGTCGAGTTTCAATACATCGGCCTCCAGCCGACTTGTCTCCAAGGTGTATTGCTGCCTCGGGCACCATATGGTCCGTCTCAAAAATGATAGTTATTTGCAACGTTCAGCGCCTCCTAATGACGATGGAACACTCAAATTACGTCGAGATTCAATACATCGGCCTCCAGCCGACTTGTCTCCAAGGGTATATTGCTGCCTCGGGCACTTTATGGTCGTTCTCCTGTGAGTCTAGATTTTCGAATCCGACGCATAACTGATAGTTAATTGCAACGTTCAGCGCCCCCTAATGACGATGGAACAATCAAATTGGGTTGGGATTCAATACATCGTCCTTCAGCCGACTTGTCTCCAAGAGTCTATTGCTGCCTCGGACGCCTCATGGTCGTTCTCCTGTGAGTCTAGATTTTCGAGTCCGAAGCAAAACTGATAGTTAATTGTAACGTCGGGGCCTCCTAATGACGATGGAACACTCAAATTGCGCCGAGATTCAATACATCGTCCTTCAGCCGACTCTTCTCCAAGGTTCTATTGCCGCCTCGGGCACCTTATGGTCGTTCTCTTGTGAGTCTCGAGTTTCGAATCCGACGCGAAACTGATTGTTAATTGTAAAGTTCAGGGCTTCCTAATGACGATGGAACACTGAAATTGCGTCGAGATTCAATACATCGGCCTCCAGCCGGCTTGTCTCCAAGGGGATATCGCTGCCTCGTTCACCACATGGTCCGTCTCCGGTGATTCTACATTTTCGTATCCGACGCAAAACTGATAGTTAATTGTAACGTTCAGGGCCTCCTAATGACGATGGGGCACTCAAATTGCGTCGAGAATCAATACATCGGCCTCCAGCGGACTGGTCTCCCAGGGGATATTGTTGCCTCGGACACCTTATGGGCAATCTCCAGTGAGTCTAGATTTTCGAATCCGACGAAAAACTGATAGTTAATTGTAACATTCAGGGCCTCCGAATGACGATGGAACACTCAAATAGCGTCGCGATAAAATACATCGTCCTCCAGCCGACTTGTCTCCAAGGGTCTGTTACTGCCTCGGGCACCTTATGATCGATCTCCAGTGGGTCTAGATTTTCGAACCCGACGCAAAACTGATAGTTAATTGTACCGTTCAGGGCCTCCTAATGACGATGGAATACTCAAATTGCGTCGAGATTCAATACATCGTCATCCAGCCGACTTCTCTTCATGGGGATATTGCTGCCTCGGGCAATTTGTGTTCGTTCTCCTGTGAGTCTAGATTTTCGAATCTGACGCATAACTGATAGTTAATTGCAACGTTCAGCGCCCTCTAATGACGATGGAACAATCAAAATGGGTCGAGATTCAATACATCGTACTTCAGCCGACTTGTCTCCAAGAGTCTATTGCTGCCTCGGAAACCTTATGGTTCATCTCCTGTCAGTCTAGATTTTCGAATCCGAAGCAAAACTGATAGTTAATTGTAAGGTTCAGCACCTCCTAATGACGATGGAACACTCAAATTGCGTCGAGATTCAATACATCGTCCTCCAGCCGGCTGGTCTCCAAGGAGATATCGCTGCCTCGTTCACCACATGGTCCGTCTCCGGTGATTCTACATTTTCGTATCCGACGCAAAACTGATAGTTAATTGTAACGTTCAGGGTCTCCTATGACGATGGGGCACTCAAATTGCGTCGCGATTTAATTCATCGTCCTCCAGCGGACTGGTCTCTAAGGGGATATTGTTGCCTCGGACACCTTATGGTCAGTCTCCAGTGAGTCTAGAGTTTCGCATCCGACGAAAAACTGATAGTTAATTGTAATGTTCAGGAGCCCCTAATGACGATGGAACACCCAAATTGCGTCGCGATCCAATACATCGTCCTCCAGCCAACTTGTCTCCAAGGGTCTATTGCTGCCTCGGGCACCTTATGATCGATCTCCAGCGAGTCTAGATTTTCGAACCCGACGCAAAACTGATAATTAATTCTACCATTCAGGGCCTCCTAAAGACGACGGAATACTCAAATTGCGTCGAGATTCTATACATCGTCATCCTGCCGACTTCTCTCCAAGGGGATAATGCTGCCTCGGGCACTTTATGGTCGTTCTCCTGAGAGTCTAGATATTCGAATCCAACGCGAAACTGATTGTTAATTGTAACGTTCTGGGCTTCCTAATGACGATGGAACACTCAAGTTGCGTCGAGATTCAATACATCGTCATTCAGCCGATTTGTCTCCAAGGGTCTATTGCTTCCTCGGGCACCTTATGGTCGTTCCACTGTGAGTCTAGATTTTAGAATCCGACGCAAAACTGATAGCTAATTGTAATGTTCAGTGCCTCCTAATGACGATGGAACACTCAAATTGCGTCGAGTTTCAATACATCGGCCTCCAGCCGACTTGTCTCCAAGGGGTACTGCTGCCTCGGGCACCATATGGTCCGTCTCAAAAATGATAGTTATTTGCAACGTTCAGCGCCTCCTAATGACGATGGAACACCCACATTGCGTCGAGATTCAATACATCGGCCTCCAGCCGACTTGTCTCCAAGGGTATATTGCTGCCTCGGGCACTTTATGGTCGTTCTCCTGTGAGTCTAGATTTTCGAATCCGACGCATAACTGATAGTTAATTTCAACGTTCAGCGCCTCCTGAAGACGATGGAACAATCAAATTGGGTCGAGATTCAATACATCATCCTTCTGCCGACTTGTCTCCAAGAGTCTATTGCTGCCTCGGACACCTTATGGTCGTTCTCCTGTGAGTCTAGATTTTCGAGTCCGAAGCAAAACTGATAGTTAATTGTAACGTCGGTGCCTCCTAATGACGATGGAACACTCAAATTGCGTCGAGATTCAATACATCGTCCTTCAGCCGACTCTTCTCCAAAGTTCTATTGCCTTCTCGGGCACCTTATGGTCTTTCTCTTGTGAGTCTCGAATTCCAATCCGACGCGAAACTGATCGTTAATTGTATAGTTCAGGGCATCCTAATGACGATGGAGCACTCAAATTGCGTCGAGATTCAAAACATCGGCCTCCAGCCGACTTGTCTCCAAGGGTATATTGTTGACTCGGACACCTTATGGTCAGTCTCCAGTGAGTCTAGATTTTCGAATCCGACGAAAAACTCATAGTTAGTTGAAACATTCAGGGCCTCCTAATGACGATGGAACACTCAAATTGCGTCGCGATCCAATACATCGTCCACCAGCCGACTTGTCTCCAAGGGTCTATTGCTGCCTCGGGCACCTTATGATCGATCTCCAGTGAGTCTAGATTTTCGAACCCGACGCAAAACTGATAGTTAATTGTACCGACCAGGGCCTCCTAATGACGATGGAATTCTCAAATTGCGTCGAGATTCAATACATCGGCATCCAGCCCACTTGTCTCCAAGGGGTATTGCTGCCTCGGGCACCATATGGTCCGTCTAAAAAATGATAGTTATTTGCAACGTTCAGCGCCTCCTAATGACGATGGAACATTCAAATTCCGTTGAGATTCAATACATCGTCCTTCAGCCGAATTGTCTCTAAGAGTCTATTGCTGCCTCGAACACCTTATGGTCGTTCTCCTGTGAGTCTAGATTTTCGATCCGAAGCAAAACTGATAGTTAATTGTAACGTTCGGGGAATCCTAATGACGATGGAACACTCAAATTGCGTCGAGATTCAATACATCGTCCTTCAGCCGACATGTCTCCAAGGTTCCATTGCTGCCTCGGGCACCTTATGGTCGTTCTCCTGTGAGTCTCGATTTTCGAATCCGACGCAAAACTGATAGTTAATTGCAACGTTCAGGGCCTCTTAATGGCGATGGAACACTCAAATGGCGTCGAGGTTGAATACATCGTTCTCCAGCCGAATTGTCTCCGAGGGGTATTGCTGGCTCGGGCACCATATGGTCCGCCTCCTGGGAGTTTAGAATTTCGAATCCGACGCAAAAATGATAGTTAATTGTAAGTTTCAGCGTCTCATAATGACGATGGAACACTCAAATTGCGTCGAGATTCAATACATCGGCCTCGAGCCGACTTGTCTCCAAGGTTCTATGGCGGCCTCGGGCACATTATGGTCGTTCTCCTGTGAGTCTCGATTTTCGAATCCGACGCAAAACTGATAGTTAATTGCAACGTTCAGGGCCTCTTAATGACGATGGAACACTCAAATTGCGTCGAGGTTGAATACATCGTTCTCCAACCGAATTGTCTCCGAGGGGTATTGCTGCCTCGGGCACCATATGGTCCGCCTCCTGTGAGTCTAGAATTTCGAATCCGACGCAAAAATGATAGATAATTGTAAATTTCAGAGTCTCATAATGACGATGGAACACTCAAATTGCGTCGAGATACAATACATCGTCCTTCAGCCGACTTGTCTCCAAAGTTCTATTGCCGCCGCGGGCACCTTATGGTCGTTCTCTTGTGAGTCTCGATTTTCGAATCCGACGCAAAACTGATAGTTAATTGCAACGTTCAGGGCCTCCTAATGACGATGGAACACTTAAATTGCGTCGAGAGTCAATACATCGTCCTCCAGCCGACTTGTCTCCAAGGGGTATTGCTGCTTCGTGCACCTTATGGTCGTTCTCCTGTGAGTCTAGATTTTCGAAGCCGACGCATAACTGATAGTTAATTGTAAAGTTCAGGGCTTCCTAATGACGATGGAACACTCAAATTTCGTTGAGAATCAATACATCGTCCCCCAGCCGGCTTGTCTCCAAGGGGATGTCGCTGCCTCGTTCACCACATGGTCCGTCTCCGGTGATTCTACATTTTCGTATCCGACGCAAAACTGATAGTTAATTGTAACGTTCAGGGCCTCCTAATGACGATGGGGCATTCAAATTGCGTCGAGATTCAATACATCGGCCTCCAGCGGACTGGTCTCCAAGGGGATATTGTTGCCTCGGACACCTTATGGGCAGTCCTCAGTGAGTCTAGATTTTCGAATCCGACGGGAACCTGATTGTTAATTGTAAAGTTCAGGGGCTCTTAATGACGATGGAACACTCATATTGCGCCGAGATTCAATACATCGGCCTCCAGCCGACTTGTATCCAAGGGTATATTGCTGCCTCGGGCACTTTATGGTCGTTCTCTTGTGAGTCTAGGTTTTCGAATCTGACGCATAACTGATAGTTAATTGCAACGTTCAGTGCCCCCTAATGACGAAGGAACAATCAAAATGGGTCGAGATTCAATACATCGTCCTTCAGCCGACTTGTCTCCACGAGTCTATTGCTGCCACGGAAACCCTATGGTTCATCTCCTGTCAGTCTAGATTTTCGAATCCGAAGCAAAACTGATTGTTAATTCTAAGGTTCAGCCCCTCCTAATGACGATGGAACACCCAAATTGCGTCGAGATTCAATACATCGTCCTCCAACCGGCTTGTCTCCAAGGGGGTTACGCTGCCACGTTCACCACATGGTCCGTCTCCGGTGATTCTACATTTTCGTATCCGACGCAAAACTGATAGTTAATTGTAACGTTCAGGGTCTCCTATGACGTTGGGGCACTCAAATTGCGTCGCGATTCAATTCATCGTCCTCCAGCGGACTTGTCTGCAAGGGGATATTGTTGCCTCGGACACCTTATGGTCAGTCTCCAGTGAGTCTAGATTTTCGAATCCGACGAAAAACTGATAGTTAATTGTAACGTTCAGGGCCCCCTAATGACGATGGAACACTCAAATTGCGTCGCGATCCAATACATCGTCCTCCAGCCGACTTGTCTCCAAGGGTCTATTGCTGACTCGGGCACCTTATGATCGATCTCCAGTGAGTCTAGATTTTCGAACCCGACGCAAAACTGATAATTAATTGTACCGTTCAGGGCCTCCTAATGACGATGGAATACTCAACATGCGTCGAGATTCAATATATCGTCATCCTGCCGACTTCTCTCCAAGTTGATAATGCTGCCTCGGGCACGTTATGGTCGTTCCACGGTGAGTCTTGATTTTAGAATCCGACGCAAAACTGATAGTTAATTGCAACGTTCAGCGCCCCCTAATGACGATGGAACAATCAAATTGGGTCGAGATTCAATACATCGTCCTTCAGCCGAATTGTCTCCAAGAGTCTATTGCTGCCTCGGGCACCGTATGGTAGTTCTCCTGTGAGTCTCGATTTTCGAATCCGACGCAAAACTGAAAGTTAATTGCAACGTTCAGGGCCTCTTACTGACGATGGAACACTCAAATTGCGTCGAGGTTGAATACATCGTTCTCCAGCCGAATTGTCTCCGAGGGGTATTGCGGTCTCGGGCACCATATGGTCCGCCTCCTGTGAGTTTAGATTTTCGAATCCGACGCATAACTGATAGTTCATTGTACCGTTCAGGGCCTCCTAATGACGATGGAATACTCAAATTGCGTCGAGATTCAATACATCGTCATCCAGCCGACTTCTCTTCATGGCGATAATGCTGCCTCGGGCACTTTATGGTCGTTCTCCAGCGAGTCTAGATATTCTAATCCGACGCAATCCTGATTGTTAATTGTAAAGTTCAGGGCCTCTTAATGACGATGGAACAATCAAATTGCGCCGAGATTCAATACATCGGCCTCCAGCCGACTTGTCTCCAAGGGTATATTGCTGCCTCGGGCACTTTATGGTCGTCCTTCTGTGAGTCTAGATTTTCGAATCTGACGCATAACTGATAGTTAATTGCAACGTTCAGCGCCCCTAATGACGAAGGAACAATCAAAATGGGTCGAGATTGAATACATCGTCCTTCAGCCGACTTGTCTCCAAGAGTCTATTGCTGCCTCGGAAACCTTATGGTTCATCTCCTGTCAGTCTAGATTTTTGAATCCGAAGCAAAACTGATTGTTAATTGTAAGGTTCAGCCCCTCCTAATGACGATGGAACACTCAAATTGCGTCGAGATTGAATACATCGTCCTCCAACCGGCTTGTCTCCAAGGGGGTATCGCTGCCTCGTTCACCACATGGTCCGTCTCCGGTGATTCTACATTTTCGTATCCGACGCAAAATTGATAGTTAATTGTAACTTTCAGTGCCTCCTAATGACGATGGGGCATTCAAATTGCGTCGAGATTCAATACATCGGCCTCCAGCGGACTGGTCTCCAAGGGGATATTGTTGCCTCGGACACCTTATGGGCAGTCTCCAGTGAGTCTAGACTTTCGAATCCGACGAAAAACTGATAGTTAATTGTAACATTCAGGGCCTCCTAATGACGATGGAACACTCAAATTGCGTCGCGATCCAATACATCGTCCTCCAGCCGACTTGTTTCCTAGGGTCTATTGCTGCCTCGGGCACCTTATGATCGATCCCCAGTGAGTCTAGATTTTCGAACCCGACGCAAAACTGATAGTTAATTGTACCGTTCAGGGCCTCCTAATGACGATGGAATACTCGAATTGCGTCGAGATTCAATACATCGTCATCGAGCCGACTTCTCTTCATGGGGATAATGCTGTATCGGGCACTTTATGGCCGTTCTCCAGCGAGTCTAGATATTCGAATCCGACGCGAACCTGATTGTTAATTGTAAAGTTCAGGGCCTCTAATAGACGATGGAACACTCAAATTGCGTCGAGATTCAATACATCGGCCTCCAGCCGACTTGTCTCCAATGGTATATTGCTGCCTCGGGCACTTTATGGTCGTTCTCCTGTGAGTCTAGATTTTCGAATCTGACGCATAACTGATAGTTAAATGCAACGTTCAGCGCGCCCTAATGACGAAGGAACAATCAAAATGGGTCGATATTCAATACATCGTCCTTCTGCCGGCTTGTCTCCAAGAGTCTATTGCTGCCTCGGACACCTTATGGTTCATCTCCTGTCAGTCTAGATTTTCGAATGCGATGCAAAACTGATAGTTAATTGTAAGGTTTCAGCCCCTCCTAATGACGATGGAATACTCGAATTGCGTCGAGATTCAATACATCGTCATCCAGCCGACTTCTCTTCATGGGGATAATGCTGCCTCGGGCACTTTATGGTCGTTCTCCTGTGAGTCTAGATATTCGAATCCGACGCGAAACTGATTGTTAATTGTAACGTTCTGGGCTTCCTAATGACGATGGAACACTCAAGTAGCGTCGAGAGTCAATACATCGTCATTCAGCCGATTTGTCTCCAAGGGTCTATTGCTGCCTCGGGCACCTAATGGTCGTTCCACTGTGAGTCTAGATTTTAGAATCCGACGCAAAACTGATAGTTAATTGTAATGTTCAGGGCCTCCTAATGACGATGGAACACTCAAATTGCGTCGAGTTTCAATACATCGGCCTCCAGCCAACTTGTCTCCAAGGGGTATTGCTGCCTCATGCACCATATTGTCCGTCTCAAAAATGATAGTTATTTGCAACATTCAGCGCCTCCTAATGACGATGGAACACTCACATTGCGTCGAAATTCAATACATCGGCCCCCAGCGGAATTGTGTCCAAGGATATATTGCTGCCTCGGGCACTTTATGGTCGTTCTCCCGTGAGTCTAGATTTTCGGATCCGACGCATAACTGACAGTTAATTGGAACGTTCAGCGCCCCCTAATGATGATGAAACAATCAAATTGGGTCGAGATTCAATACATCGTCCTTCAGCCGAATTGTCTCCAAGAGTCTATTGCTGCCTCGAACACCTTAAGGTCGTTCTCCTGTGAGTCTAGATTTTCGAATCCGAAGCAAAACTGATAGTTAATTGTAACGTTCGGGGATTCCTAATGACGATGGAACACTCAAATTGCGCCGAGGTTCAATACATCGTCCTTCAGCCAACATGTCTCCAAGGTTCTATTGCTGCCTCGGGCACCTTATGGTCGTTCTCCTGTGAGTCTCGATTTTCGAATCCGACGCAAAACTGATAGTTAATTGCAACGTTCAGGGCCTCTTAATGACGATGGAACACTCAAATTGCGTCGAGGTTGAATACATCGTTCTCCAGCCGAATTGTCTCCGAGGGGTATTGCTGCCTCGGGCACCATATGGTGCGCCTTCTGTGAGTCTAGATTTTCGAATCCGACGCAAAAATGATAGTTAATTGTAAATTTCAGCTCCTCATAATGACGATGGAACACTCAAATTGCGTCGAGATTCAATACATCGGCCTCGAGCCGACTTGTCTCCAAGGTTCTATTGCGGCCTCGGGCACATTATGGTCGTTCTCCTTTGAGTCTCGATTTTCGAATCCGACGCAAAACTGATAGTTAATTGCAACGTTCAGGGCCTCCTAATGACGATGGAACACTCAAATTGCGTCGAGAGTCAATACATCGTCTTCCAGCCGACTTGTCTCCAAGGGGTACTGCTGCCTCGAGGACCTTATGGTCGTTCTCCTGTGAGTCTAGATTTTCGAATCCGACACATAACTGATAGTTAATTGTAAAGTTCTGGGCTTCCTAATGACGATGGAACACTCAAATTGCGTCGAGATTCAATACATCGTCCTCCAGCCGGCTTGTCTCCAAGGGGATATCGCTGCCTCGTTCACCACTTGGTCCGTCTCCGGTGATTCTACATTTTCGTATCCGACGCAAAACTGATAGTTAATTGTAACGTTCAGGGCCTCCTAATGACGATAGGGTACTCAAATTGCGTCGAGATTCAATACATCGGCCTCCAGCGGACTGGTCTCCAAGGGGATATTGTTGCCTCGGACACCTTATGGGCAGTGTCCAGTGAGTCTAGATTTTCGAATCCGTCGAAAAACTGATAGTTAATTGTAACATTCAGGGCCTCCTAATGACGATGGAACACTCAAATTGCGTCGAGATTCAATACATCGTCATCCAGCCGACTTCTCTTCATGGGGATAATGCTGATTCGGGCACTTTATGGTCGTTCTCCTGCGAGTCTAGAAATTCGAATCCGACGCGAAACTGATTGTTAATTGTAAAGTTTAGGGCCTCTTAATGACGATGGAACACTCAAATTGCGTCGAGATTCAATACATCGGCCTCCAGCCGACTTGTTTCCAAGGGTCTATTGCTGCCTCTGGCACGTTATGGTCGTTCTCCTGTGAGTCTAGAATTTCGAATCCGACGCAAAACAGATAGTTAATTGTAACGTTCAAGGCCTCCTAATGACGATAGAGCATTCAACTTGCGTCGAGATTCAATACATCGTCTTTCAGCCGACTTGTCTCCATGTTTCTATTGCTGCCTCGGGCACCTTATGGTCGTTCTCTTGTGAGTCTCGATTTTCGAATCCGACGCAAAACTGATAGTTAATTGCAACGTTCAAGGCCTCTTAATGACGATGGAACACTAAAATTGCGTCGAGGTTGAATACATCGTTCTCCAGCCGAATTGTCTCCGAGTGGTATTGCACCCTCGGGCTCCATGTGGTCCGTCTCCTGTGAGTCTAGATTTTCGAATCCGACGCAAAACTGATAGTTTATTGTAACTTTCAGGGCCTCCTAATGACGATGGAACACTCAAATTGCGTCGCGATTCAATACATCGTCCTCCAGCGTTCTGGTCTCCAAGGGGATGTTGTTGCCTCGCACACCTTATGGGCAGTCTCCAGTGAGTCTAGATTTTCGAATCCGACGAAAAACTGATAGTTAATTGTAACATTCAGGGCCTCCTAATGACGATGGAACACTCAAATTGCGTCGCGATCCAATACATCGTCCTCCAGCCGACTTGTCTCCAAGGGTCTATTGCTGCCTCGGGCACCTTATGATCGATCTCCAGTGAGTCTAGATTTTCGAACCCGACGCAAAACTGATAGTTAATTGTACCGTTGAGGGCCTTCTAATGAGGCGATGGAATACTCAAATTGCGTCGAGATTCAATACATCGTCATCCTGCCGACTTCCCTCCAAGTTGATAATGCTGCCTCGGGCACTTTATGGTCGTTCTCCCGTGAGTCTAGGTTTTCGATTCCGACGCATAACTGATAGTTAATTGGAACGTTCAGCGCCCCCTAATGACGATGGAACAATCAAATTGGGTCGAGATTCAATACATCGTCCTTCAGCCGAATTGTCTCCAAGAGTTATTGCTGCCTCGGACACCTTATGGTCGTTCTACTGTGAGTCTAGATTTTCGAGTCCGAAGCAAAACTGATAGTTAATTGTAACGTCGGGGCCTCCTAATGACGATGGAACACTCAAATTGCGTCGAGATTCAATACATCGTCCTTCAGCCGACATGTCTCCAAGGTTCTACTGCTGCCACGGGCACCTTATGGTCGTTCTCCTGTGAGTCTCGATTTTCGAATCCGACGTAAAACTGATAGTTAATTGCAACGTTCAGGGCCTCTTAATGACGATGGAACACTCAAATTGCGTCGAGGTTGAATACATCGTTCTCCAGCCGAATTGTCTCCGAGGGGTATTTCTGCCTCGGGCACCATATGGTCCGCCTCCTGTGAGTCTAGATTTTCGGATCCGACGCATTACTGATAGTTAATTGTAAAGTTCAGGGCTTCCTAATGACGATGGAACACTCAAATTGCGTCGAGAATCAATACATCGTCCCCCAGCCGGCTTGTCTCCAAGGGGATATCGCTGCCTCGTTCACCACATGGTCCGTCTCCGGTGATTCTACATTTTCGTATCCGACGCAAAATTGATAGTTAATTGTAACTTTCAGGGCCTCCTAATGACGATGGGGCATTCAAATTGCGTCGAGATTCAATACATCGGCCTCCAGCGGACTGGTCTCCAAGGGGATATTGTTGCCTCGGACACCTTATGGGCAGTCTCCAGTGAGTCTAGATTTTCGAATCCGACGAAAAACTGATAGTTAATTCTAACATTCAGGGCCTCCTAATGACGATGGAACACTCAAATTGCGTCGCGATCCAATACATCGTCCTCCAGCCGACTTGTTTCCTAGGGTCTATTGCTGCCTCGGGCACCTTATGATCGATCCCCAGTGAGTCTAGATTTTCGAACCCGACGCAAAACTGATAGTTAATTGTACCGTTCAGGGCCTCCTAATGACGATGGAATACTCGAATTGCGTCGAGATTCAATACATCGTCATCCAGCCGACTTCTCTTCATGGGGATAATGCTGCCTCGGGAACTTTATGGCCGTTCTCCAGCGAGTCTAGATATTCGAATCCGACGCGAACCTGATTGTTAATTGTAAAGTTCAGGGCCTCTTAATGACGATGGAACACTCAAATTGCGTCGAGATTCAATACATCGGCCTCCAGCCGACTTGTTTCCAATGGTATATTGCTGCCTCGGGCACTTTATGGTCGTTCTCCTGTGAGTCTAGATTTTCGAATCTGACGCATAACTGATAGTTAATTGCAACGTTCAGCGCGCCCTAATGACGAAGGAACAATCAAAATGGGTCGATATTCAATACATCGTCCTTCAGCCGGCTTGTCTCCAAGCGTCTATTGCTGCCTCGGACACCTTATGGTTCATCTCCTGTCAGTCTAGATTTTCGAATGCGATGCAAAACTGATAGTTAATTGTAAGGTTCAGCCCCTCCTAATGACGATGGAACACCCAAATTGCGTCGAGATTCAATACAACGTCCTCCAACCGGCTGGTCTCCAAGGGGGTATCGCTGCCTCGTTCACCACATGGTCCGTCTCCTGTGATTCTACATTTTCGTATCCGACGCAAAACTGATTGTTAATTGTAACTTTCAGGGCCTCCTAATGACGATGGGGCATTCAAATTGCGTCGAGATTCAATACATCGGCCTCCAGCGGACTGGTCTCCTAGGGGATATTGTTGCCTCGGACACCTAATGGTCAGTCTGCAGTGAGTCTAGATTTTCGAATCCGACGAAAAACTGATAGTTAATTGTAACGTTTAGGGCCCCCTAATGATGATGGAACACTCAAATTGCATCGCGTTCCAATACATCGTCCTCTAGCCGACTTGTCTCCAAGGATCTATTGCTGCCTCGGGCACCTTATGATCGATCTCCAGTGAGTCTAGATTTCCGAACCCGACGCAAAACTGATAATTAATTGTACCGTTCAGGGCCTCCTAATGACGATGGAATACTCAAATTGCGTCGAGATTTAATACATCGTCATCCTGCCGACTTCTCTCCAAGTGGATGATGCTGCCTCGGGCACTTTATGGTCGTTCTCCTGTGAGTCTAGATATTCGAATCCGACGCGAAACTGATTGTTAATTGTAACGTTCTGGGCTTCCTAATGACGATTTAACACTCAAGTAGCGTCGAGAGTCAATACATCGTCATTCAGCCGATTTGTCTCCAAGGGTCTATTGCTGCCTCGGGCACCTTATGGTCGTTCCACTGTGAGTCTAGATTTTAGAATCCGACGCAAAACTGATAGTTAATTGTAATGTTCAGGGCCTCCTAATGACGATGGAACACTCAAATTGCGTCGAGTTTCAATACATCGGCCTCCAGCCAACTTGTCTCCAAGGGGTATTGCTGCCTCGGGCACAATATTGTCCGTCTCATAAATGATAGTTATTTGCAACGTTCAGCGCCTCCTAATGACGATGGAACACTCACATTGCGTCGAAATTCAATACATCGGCCTCCAGCGGAATTGTCTCCAAGGATATATTGCTGCCTCGGGCACTTTATGGTCGTTCTCCCGTGAGTCTAGATTTTCGGATCCGACGCATAACTGATAGTTAATTGGAACGTTCAGCGCCCCCTAATGATGATGGAACAATCAAATTGGGTCGAGATTCAATACATCGTCCTTCAGCCGAATTGTCTCCAAGAGTGTATTGCTGCCTCGAACACCTTAAGGTCGTTCTCCTGTGAGTCTAGATTTTCGAAGCCGAAGCAAAACTGATAGTTAATTGTAACGTTCGGGGAATCCTAATGACGATGGAACACACAAATTGCGCCGAGGTTCAATACATCGTCCTTCAGCCAACATGTCTCCAAGGTTCTATTGCTGCCTCGGGCACATTATGGTCGTTCTCCTGTGAGTCTCGATTTTCGAATCCGACGCAAAACTGATAGTTAATTGCAACGTTCAGGGCCTCTTAATGACGATGGAACACTCAAATTGCGTCGAGGTTGAATACATCGTTCTCCAGCCGAATTGTCTCCGAGGGGTATTGCTGCCTCGGGCACCATATGGTCCGCCTTCTGTGAGTCTAGATTTTCGAATCCGACGCAAAAATGATAGTTAATTGTAAATTTCAGCTCCTCATAATGACGATGGAACACTCAAATTGCGTCGAGATTCAATACATCGGCCTCGAGCCGACTTGTCTCCAAGGTTCTATTGCGGCCTCGGGCACATTATGGTCGTTCTCCTGTGAGTCTCGATTTTCGAATCCGACGTAAAACTGATAGTTAATTGCAACGTTCAGGGCCTCCTAATGACGATGGAACACTCAAATTGCGTCGAGAGTCAATACATCGTCTTCCAGCCGACTTGTCTCCAAGGGGTACTGCTGCCTCGAGGACCTTATGGTCGTTCTCCTGTGAGTCTAGATTTTCGAATCCCACACATAACTGATAGTTAATTGTAAAGTTCTGGGCTTCCTAATGACGATGGAACACTCCAATTGCGTCGAGATTCAATACATCGTCCTCCAGCCGGCTTGTCTCCAAGGGGATATCGCTGCCTCGTTCACCACTTGGTCCGTCTCCGGTGATTCTACATTTTCGTATCCGACGCAAAACTGATAGTTAATTGTAACGTTCAGGGCCTCCTAATGACGATGGGGCACTCAAATTGCGTCGAGTTTCAATACATCGGCCTCCAGCCAACTTGTCTCCAAGGGGTATTGCTGCCTCGGGCACAATATTGTCCGTCTCAAAAATGATAGTTATTTGCAACGTTCAGCGCCTCCTAATGACGATGGAACACTCAAATTGCGTCGAGGTTGAATACATCGTTCTCCAGCCGAATTGTCTCCGAGGGGTATTGCGGTCTCGGGCACCATATGGTCCGCCTCCTGTGAGTTTAGATTTTCGAATCCGACGCATAACTGATAGTTCATTGTACCGTTCAGGGCCTCCTAATGACGATGGAATACTCAAATTGCGTCGAGATTCAATACATCGTCATCCAGCCGACTTCTCTTCATGGCGATAATGCTGCCTCGGGCACTTTATGGTCGTTCTCCAGCGAGTCTAGATATTCTAATCCGACGCAATCCTGATTGTTAATTGTAAAGTTCAGGGCCTCTTAATGACGATGGAACAATCAAATTGCGCCGAGATTCAATACATCGGCCTCCAGCCGACTTGTCTCCAAGGGTATATTGCTGCCTCGGGCACTTTATGGTCGTCCTCCTGTGAGTCTAGATTTTCGAATCTGACGCATAACTGATAGTTAATTGCAACGTTCAGCGCCCCTAATGACGAAGGAACAATCAAAATGGGTCGAGATTGAATACATCGTCCTTCAGCCGACTTGTCTCCAAGAGTCTATTGCTGCCTCGGAAACCTTATGGTTCATCTCCTGTCAGTCTAGATTTTTGAATCCGAAGCAAAACTGATTGTTAATTGTAAGGTTCAGCCCCTCCTAATGACGATGGAACACTCAAATTGCGTCGAGATTGAATACATCGTCCTCCAACCGGCTTGTCTCCAAGGGGGTATCGCTGCCTCGTTCACCACATGGTCCGTCTCCGGTGATTCTACATTTTCGTATCCGACGCAAAATTGATAGTTAATTGTAACTTTCAGTGCCTCCTAATGACGATGGGGCATTCAAATTGCGTCGAGATTCAATACATCGGCCTCCAGCGGACTGGTCTCCAAGGGGATATTGTTGCCTCGGACACCTTATGGGCAGTCTCCAGTGAGTCTAGATTTTCGAATCCGACGAAAAACTGATAGTTAATTGTAACATTCAGGGCCTCCTAATGACGATGGAACACTCAAATTGCGTCGCGATCCAATACATCGTCCTCCAGCCGACTTGTTTCCTAGGGTCTATTGCTGCCTCGGGCACCTTATGATCGATCCCCAGTGAGTCTAGATTTTCGAACCCGACGCAAAACTGATAGTTAATTGTACCGTTCAGGGCCTCCTAATGACGATGGAATACTCGAATTGCGTCGAGATTCAATACATCGTCATCGAGCCGACTTCTCTTCATGGGGATAATGCTGCCTCGGGCACTTTATGGCCGTTCTCCAGCGAGTCTAGATATTCGAATCCGACGCGAACCTGATTGTTAATTGTAAAGTTCAGGGCCTCTAATAGACGATGGAACACTCAAATTGCGTCGAGATTCAATACATCGGCCTCCAGCCGACTTGTCTCCAATGGTATATTGCTGCCTCGGGCACTTTATGGTCGTTCTCCTGTGAGTCTAGATTTTCGAATCTGACGCATAACTGATAGTTAAATGCAACGTTCAGCGCGCCCTAATGACGAAGGAACAATCAAAATGGGTCGATATTCAATACATCGTCCTTCTGCCGGCTTGTCTCCAAGAGTCTATTGCTGCCTCGGACACCTTATGGTTCATCTCCTGTCAGTCTAGATTTTCGAATGCGATGCAAAACTGATAGTTAATTGTAAGGTTTCAGCCCCTCCTAATGACGATGGAATACTCGAATTGCGTCGAGATTCAATACATCGTCATCCAGCCGACTTCTCTTCATGGGGATAATGCTGCCTCGGGCACTTTATGGTCGTTCTCCTGTGAGTCTAGATATTCGAATCCGACGCGAAACTGATTGTTAATTGTAACGTTCTGGGCTTCCTAATGACGATGGAACACTCAAGTAGCGTCGAGAGTCAATACATCGTCATTCAGCCGATTTGTCTCCAAGGGTCTATTGCTGCCTCGGGCACCTTATGGTCGTTCCACTGTGAGTCTAGATTTTAGAATCCGACGCAAAACTGATAGTTAATTGTAATGTTCAGGGCCTCCTAATGACGATGGAACACTCAAATTGCGTCGAGTTTCAATACATCGGCCTCCAGCCAACTTGTCTCCAAGGGGTATTGCTGCCTCATGCACCATATTGTCCGTCTCAAAAATGATAGTTATTTGCAACATTCAGCGCCTCCTAATGACGATGGAACACTCACATTGCGTCGAAATTCAATACATCGGCCCCCAGCGGAATTGTGTCCAAGGATATATTGCTGCCTCGGGCACTTTATGGTCGTTCTCCCGTGAGTCTAGATTTTCGGATCCGACGCATAACTGATAGTTAATTGGAACGTTCAGCGCCCCCTAATGATGATGGAACAATCAAATTGGGTCGAGATTCAATACATCGTCCTTCAGCCGAATTGTCTTCAAGAGTCTATTGCTGCCTCGAACACCTTAAGGTCGTTCTCCTGTGAGTCTAGATTTTCGAATCCGAAGCAAAACTGATAGTTAATTGTAACGTTCGGGGATTCCTAATGACGATGGAACACTCAAATTGCGCCGAGGTTCAATACATCGTCCTTCAGCCAACATGTCTCCAAGGTTCTATTGCTGCCTCGGGCACCTTATGGTCGTTCTCCTGTGAGTCTCGATTTTCGAATCCGACGCAAAACTGATAGTTAATTGCAACGTTCAGGGCCTCTTAATGACGATGGAACACTCAAATTGCGTCGAGGTTGAATACATCGTTCTCCAGCCGAATTGTCTCCGAGGGGTATTGCTGCCTCGGGCACCATATGGTCCGCCTTCTGTGAGTCTAGATTTTCGAATCCGACGCAAAAATGATAGTTAATTGTAAATTTCAGTTCCTCATAATGACGATGGAACACTCAAATTGCGTCGAGATTCAATACATCGGCCTCGAGCCGACTTGTCTCCAAGGTTCTATTGCGGCCTCGGGCACATTATGGTCGTTCTCCTGTGAGTCTCGATTTTCGAATCCGACGCAAAACTGATAGTTAATTGCAACGTTCAGGGCCTCCTAATGACGATGGAACACTCAAATTGCGTCGAGAGTCAATACATCGTCTTCCAGCCGACTTGTCTCCAAGGGGTACTGCTGCCTCGAGGACCTTATGGTCGTTCTCCTGTGAGTCTAGATTTTCGAATCCGACACATAACTGATAGTTAATTGTAAAGTTCTGGGCTTCCTAATGACGATGGAACACTCAAATTGCGTCGAGATTCAATACATCGTCCTCCAGCCGACTTGTTTCCTAGGGTCTATTGCTGCCTCGGGCACCTTATGATCGATCCCCAGTGAGTCTAGATTTTCGAACCCGACGCAAAACTGATAGTTAATTGTACCGTTCAGGGCCTCCTAATGACGATGGAATACTCGAATTGCGTCGAGATTCAATACATCGTCATCCAGCCGACTTCTCTTCATGGGGATAATGCTGCCTCGGGCACTTTATGGCCGTTCTCCAGCGAGTCTAGATATTCGAATCCGACGCGAACCTGATTGTTAATTGTAAAGTTTAGGGCCTCTTAATGACGATGGAACACTCAAATTGCGTCGAGATTCAATACATCGGCCTCCAGCCGACTTGTTTCCAATGGTATATTGCTGCCTCGGGCACTTTATGGTCGTTCTCCTGTGAGTCTAGATTTTCGAATCTGACGCATAACTGATAGTTAATTGCAACGTTCAGCGCGCCCTAATGACGAAGGAACAATCAAAATGGGTCGATATTCAATACATCGTCCTTCAGCCGGCTTGTCTCCAAGCGTCTATTGCTGCCTCGGACACCTTATGGTTCATCTCCTGTCAGTCTAGATTTTCGAATGCGATGCAAAACTGATAGTTAATTGTAAGGTTCAGCCCCTCCTAATGACGATGGAACACCCAAATTGCGTCGAGATTCAATACAACGTCCTCCAACCGGCTGGTCTCCAAGGGGGTATCGCTGCCTCGTTCACCACATGGTCCGTCTCCTGTGATTCTACATTTTCGTATCCGACGCAAAACTGATTGTTAATTGTAACTTTCAGGGCCTCCTAATGACGATGGGGCATTCAAATTGCGTCGAGATTCAATACATCGGCCTCCAGCGAGCTGGTCTCCTAGGGGATATTGTTGCCTCGGACACCTAATGGTCAGTCTCCAGTGAGTCTAGATTTTCGAATCCGACGAAAAACTGATAGTTAATTGTAACGTTTAGGGCCCCCTAATGATGATGGAACACTCAAATTGCATCGCGTTCCAATACATCGTCCTGTAGCCGACTTGTCTCCAAGGATCTATTGCTGCCTCGGGCACCTTATGATCGATCTCCAGTGAGTCTAGATTTCCGAACCCGACGCAAAACTGATAATTAATTGTACCGTTCAGGGCCTCCTAATGACGATGGAATACTCAAATTGCGTCGAGATTTAATACATCGTCATCCTGCCGACTTCTCTCCAAGTGGATGATGCTGCCTCGGGCACTTTATGGTCGTTCTCCTGTGAGTCTAGATATTCGAATCCGACGCGAAACTGATTGTTAATTGTAACGTTCTGGGCTTCCTAATGACGATTTAACACTCAAGTAGCGTCGAGAGTCAATACATCGTCATTCAGCCGATTTGTCTCCAAGGGTCTATTGCTGCCTCGGGCACCTTATGGTCGTTCCACTGTGAGTCTAGATTTTAGAATCCGACGCAAAACTGATAGTTAATTGTAATGTTCAGGGCCTCCTAATGACGATGGAACACTCAAATTGCGTCGAGTTTCAATACATCGGCCTCCAGCCAACTTGTCTCCAAGGGGTATTGCTGCCTCGGGCACAATATTGTCCGTCTCAAAAATGATAGTTATTTGCAACGTTCAGCGCCTCCTAATGACGATGGAACACTCACATTGCGTCGAAATTCAATACATCGGCCTCCAGCGGAATTGTCTCCAAGGATATATTGCTGCCTCGGGCACTTTATGGTCGTTCTCCCGTGAGTCTAGATTTTCGGATCCGACGCATAACTGATAGTTAATTGGAACGTTCAGCGCCCCCTAATGATGATGGAACAATCAAATTGGGTCGAGATTCAATACATCGTCCTTCAGCCGAATTGTCTCCAAGAGTGTATTGCTGCCTCGAACACCTTAAGGTCGTTCTCCTGTGAGTCTAGATTTTCGAATCCGAAGCAAAACTGATAGTTAATTGTAACGTTCGGGGAATCCTAATGACGATGGAACACTCAAATTGCGCCGAGGTTCAATACATCGTCCTTCAGCCAACATGTCTCCAAGGTTCTATTGCTGCCTCGGGCACATTATGGTCGTTCTCCTGTGAGTCTCGATTTTCGAATCCGACGCAAAACTGATAGTTAATTGCAACGTTCAGGGCCTCTTAATGACGATGGAACACTCAAATTGCGTCGAGGTTGAATACATCGTTCTCCAGCCGAATTGTCTTCGAGGGGTATTGCTGCCTCGGGCACCATATGGTCCGCCTTCTGTGAGTCTAGATTTTCGAATCCGACGCAAAAATGATAGTTAATTGTAAATTTCAGCTCCTCATAATGACGATGGAACACTCAAATTGCGTCGAGATTCAATACATCGGCCTCGAGCCGACTTGTCTCCAAGGTTCTATTGCGGCCTCGGGCACATTATGGTCGTTCTCCTGTGAGTCTCGATTTTCGAATCCGACGTAAAACTGATAGTTAATTGCAACGTTCAGGGCCTCCTAATGACGATGGAACACTCAAATTGCGTCGAGAGTCAATACATCGTCTTCCAGCCGACTTGTCTCCAAGGGGTACTGCTGCCTCGAGGACCTTATGGTCGTTCTCCTGTGAGTCTAGATTTTCGAATCCGACACATAACTGATAGTTAATTGTAAAGTTCTGGGCTTCCTAATGACGATGGAACACTCCAATTGCGTCGAGATTCAATACATCGTCCTCCAGCCGGCTTGTCTCCAAGGGGATATCGCTGCCTCGTTCACCACTTGGTCCGTCTCCGGTGATTCTACATTTTCGTATCCGACGCAAAACTGATAGTTAATTGTAACGTTCAGGGCCTCCTAATGACGATGGGGCACTCAAATTGCGTCGAGATTCAATACATCGGCCTCCAGCGGACTAGTCTCCAAGGGGATATTGTTGCCTCGGACACCTTATGGGCAGTGTCCAGTGGCTCTAGATTTTCGAATCCGTCGAAAAACTGATAGTTAATTGTAACATTCAGGGCCTCCTAATGACGATGGAACACTCAAATTGCGTCGCGATCCAATACATCGTCCTCCAGCCGACTTGTCTCCAAGGGTCTATTGCTGCCTCGGGCACCTTATGATCGATCTCCAGTGAGTCTAGATTTTCGAACCCGACGCAAAACTGATAGTTAATTGTACCGTTGAGGGCCTTCTAACGAGGCGATGGAATACTCAAATTGCGTCGAGATTCAATACATCGTCATCCAGCCGACTTCTCTTCATGGGGATAATGCTGATTCGGGCACTTTATGGTCGTTCTCCTGCGAGTCTAGATATTCGAATCCGACGCGAAACTGATTGTTAATTGTAAAGTTCAGGGCCTCTTAATGACGATGGAACACTCAAATTGCGTCGAGATTCAATACATCGGCCTCCAGCCGACTTGTCTCCAAGGGTATATTGCTGCCTCGGGCACTTTATGGTCGTACTCCTGTGAGTCTAGAATTTCGAATCTGACGCATCACTGATAGATAATTGCAACGTTTAGCGCCCCCTAATGACGATGGAACAATAAAAATGGGTCGAGATTCAATACCACGTCCTTCAGACGACTTGTCTCCAAGAGTCTATTGCTGCCTCGGAAACCTTATGGTTCATCTCCTGTCAGTCTAGATTTTCGAATGCGATGCAAAACTGATAGTTAATTGTAACGTTCAGCCCCTCCTAATGACGATGGAACACTCAAATTGCGTCGAGATTGAATACATCGTCCTCCAGCCGGCTTGTGTCCAAGGGGATATCGCTGCCTCTTTCACCACATGGTCCGTCTCCGGTGATTCTACATTTTCGAATCCGACGCGAAACTGATAGCTAATTGTAACGTTCAGGGCCTCCTAATGACGGTGGAACACTCAAATTGGGTCGAGATTCAATACATCGGCCTCCAGGCGACTTATCTCCAAGGGTCTATTGCTGCCTCTGGCACCTTATGGTCGTTCTCCTGTGAGTCTAGAATTTCGAATCCGACGCAAAACAGATAGTTAATTGTAACGTTCAAGGCCTCCTAATGACGATAGAGCATTCAAATTGCGTCGAGATTCAATACATCGTCTTTCAGCCGACTTGTCTCCATGTTTCTATTGCTGCCTCGGGCACCTTATGGTCGTTCTCTTGTGAGTCTCGATTTTCGAATCCGACGCAAAACTGATAGTTAATTGCAACGTTCAAGGCCTCTTAATGACGATGGAACACTCAAATTGCGTCGAGGTTGAATACATCGTTCTCCAGCCGAATTGTCTCCGAGTGGTATTGCACCCTTGGGCTCCATGTGGTCCGTCTCCTGTGAGTCTAGATTTTCGAATCCGACGCGAAACTGATAGTTTATTGTAACTTTCAGGGCCTCCTAATGACGATGGAACACTCAAATTGCGTCGCGATTCAATACATCGTCCTCCAGCGTTCTGGTCTCCAAGGGGATGTTGTTGCCTCGCACACCTTATGGGCAGTCTCCAGTGAGTCTAGATTTTCGAATCCGACGAAAAACTGATAGTTAATTGTAACATTCAGGGCCTCCTAATGACGATGGAACACTCAAATTGCGTCGCGATCCAATACATCGTCCTCCAGCCGACTTGTCTCCAAGGGTCTATTGCTGCCTCGGGCACCTTATGATCGATCTCCAGTGAGTCTAGATTTTCGAACCCGACGCAAAACTGATAGTTAATTGTACCCTTCAGGGCCTCCTAATGACGATGGAATACTAAAATTGCGTCGAGATTCAATACATCGTCATTCAGCCGACTTCTCGCCAGGGGGATTATGCTGCCTCGGGCACTTTATGGTCGTTCTCCTGTGAGTCTAGATATTCGAATCCGACGCGAAACTGATTGTTAATTGTAAAGTTCAGGGCCTCCTAATGACGATGGAACACTCAAATTGCGTCGAGATTCAATACATCGGCTTCCAGCTGACTTGTCTCCAAGGGTATATTGTTGACTCGGACACCTTATGATCGATCTCCAGTGAGTCTAGATTTTCGAACCCGACGCAAAACTGATAGTTAATTGTACCGACCAGGACCTCCTAATGACGATGGAACACTCAAATTGCGTCGAGAGTCAATACATCGTCCTCCAGCCGACTTGTCTCCAAGGGGTATTTCTGCCTCGGGCACCATATTTTCCCTCTCCTGTGAGTCTAGATTTTCGAATGCGACGCAAAAATGATAGTTAATTGTAACGTTCAGCGCCTCCTAACGACGATGGAACACTCAAATTGCGTCGAGTGTCAATACATCGTTCTCCAGCCGAATTGTCTACAAGGGGATATTGCTGCCTCGGGCTCCATGTGGTCCGTCTCCTGTGAGTCTAGATTTTCGAATCCGACGCGAAACTGATAGTTAATTGTAACGTTCAGGGCCTCCTAATGACGATGGAACACTCATATTGCGTCGCGATCCAATACATCGTCCTCCAGCCGACTTCTCTCCGTGGGGATATTGCTGCCTCGGGCACCTTATGCTCGTTCTCCTATTAGTCTAGATTTTCGAATCCGACGCGAAACTGATTGTTAATTGTAACGTTCAGGGCCTCCTAATGACGATGGAACACACAAATTGCGTCGACATTCAATACATCGGCCTCCAACAGACTTGTCTCCAAAGGTCTATTGCTGCTGTAATATCTCATCATATTCGATGAATTATTCATATACAATTCTACCCTTGAATGACGTTTACAGATTTTCTATCCTCATACTCGCAGAATCCATGCAAAAAGTAGCTCATACAATAGCTATGCCATGAGCGCATAAGTATTCTTTGTAGTACTCTCTCTGTTAGTTGTTAGAAAAAAAAAAAAAAAAGAACGGGAGCTTCCGAGATTGTCTTCGTGCCGATTAGCCAAAGCTTGGTTTAGAAGAACTGTAATCTGATTATTGAGATTTATTACAGAAGATAACTGATATGAACTGTACGATTAAATGGAAATATATATAGATGGCTCCTTCAAGTAAATGGTGCGTATTTTAAATTTGAGAATTAATGATATTTATCGATATATTGCGTAGTTGTTAATCAGAAGGGACTTCCGAAAGACTGGATACGAACCTGCACTTAATAATCCAAGAGCTCCATTGCTTCTTCGGAAGGTTAAACTTCATCAAAGCCAAATATCCGCTTGATCTGAGGTTTCCCGACTGATTATACAACGCTCCCAAAATTACGAGGCATTTTATTTGTACAGATTAGCAGACTGCCGAAAAGCACGAGCCTACAGAGAAGAAGAATCATCGCCTGATTTCATTCTAACAAGTAAAATTTCAGAATCATTTTAAGTGACTGAGCTATGACTGTATTTCCTATCATGAATGATTGATTGCTCGAACTAATTGAGAGCTACAGAAATACGTAAAAAAGGAGGAGGAAAAAAAATTACACTGCCTCGGGCACGTTGTGGTCGTTCTCCTATGAGTCTAGATTTTCGAATCCGACGCATAACTGATAGTTAATTGCAATGTTCAGGGCCTCCTAATCACGATGGAACACTCAAATTGCGTCGAGAGTCAATACATCGTCCTCCAGCCGACTTGTCTACAAGGGGATATGGCTGATTCGGGCTCCATGTGGACCGTCTCCTGTGAGTCTAGATTTTCGAATCCGACGCGAAACTGATAGCTAATTGTAACGTTCAGGGCCTCCTAATGAGGATGGAATACTCAAATTGGGTCGAGATTCAATATATCGTCCTCCAGCCGACTTCACTCCATGGGGATAATGCTGCCTCGGGTACCTTATGGTCGTTCACCTGTGAGTCTAGATTTTCGAATCCGACGCGTAAATGATAGTTAATTGTAACGTTCGGGGCTTCCTAATGACGATGGAACACTCACATTGCGTCGAGATTCAATACATCGTCATTCAGCCGATTTGTCTCCAAGGGTCTATTGCTGCCTCGGGCACCTTTTGGTCGTTCCCCTGTGAGTCTCGATTTTCGAATCCGACGCAAAACTGATAGTTAATTGCAACGTTGAGGGCCTCTTAATGACGATGGAACACTCAAATTGCGTCGAGGTTGAAACATAGTTCTCCAGCCGAATTGTCTCCGAGGGTATTGCTGCCTCGGGCACCATATTGTCCGCCCCCTGTTAGTCTAGATTTTCGAATCCGACGCGAAACTGATAGCTAATTGTAACGTTCAGGGCCTCATAATGACGGTGGAACACACAAATTGCGTCGAGATTCAATACATCGGCCTTAAGGCGACTTATCTCCAAGGGTCTATTGCTTCCTCAGGCACCTTATGGTCGTTCTCCTGTGATTCTAGAATTTCGAATCCGACGCAAAACTGATAGTTAATTGTAACGCTCAGCGGCTCCTAATGACGATGGAACACTCAAATTGCGTCGAGATTCAATACATCGTCCTCCAGCCGACTTGTCTCAAGGGGATATTGCTGCCTCGGGCACCATATGGTCCCTCTCCTGTGAGTCTTGGTTTTCGAATCCGACGCGAAACTGATAGTTAATTGTAACGTTCAGGGGCTCCTAATGACGATGGAACACTCAAATTGCGTCGAGATACAATACAGCGGCCACGAGCTGACTTGTGCCCAAGGGGACATTGCTGCCTCGGGCACCAAATGGTACAGCTCCTGTGAGTCTAGATTTTCGATTCCGATGCGAAACTGATAGTTAATTGTAAAGTTCGGGGCCTCCTAATAACGATGGAACACTCAAATTGCGTCGAGATTCAATATATCGTCCTACAGCCGACTTGTCTCCAAGAGTCTATTGCTGCCTCGGACACCTTATGGTCGTTCTCCTGTGAGTCTAGATTGTCGAATCCGATGCAAAACTGATAGTTAATTGTAACGTTCAGGGCCTCCTAATGACGATGGAACACTCAAATTGCGTCGAGATACAATACAGCGGCCACGAGCTGACTTGTGCCCAAGGGGACATTGCTGCCTCGGGCACCAAATGGTCCGTCTCCTGTGAGCCTAGATTTTCGATTCCAATGCGAAACTGATAGTTAATTGTAACGTTCAGGGCCTCCTAATAACGATGGAACACTCAAATTGCGTCGAGATTCAATATATCGTCCTGCAGCCGACTTGTCTCCAAGTTTCTATTGCTGCCTCGAGCACCTTATGATCTTTCTCCTGTGAGTCTAGATTTTCGAACCCGACGCAAAACTGATAGTTAATTGTAACGTTCAGCGCCTCCTAATGACGATGGAATACTCAAATTGCGTCGAGGTTCAATACTTCGTCCTCCAGTCGACTTCTCTCCATGGGCATAATGCTGCCTCGGGCACCATATGGTCCGACTCCTGTGAGTAGATTTTCGACTCCGACGCAAAAATGATAGTTAATTGTAACGTTCAGCGCCTCCTAATGACGATGGAACACTCAGATTGCGTCGAGAGTCAATACATCGTCCTACAGCCGACTTGTCTACAAGGGGATATTGCTGCCTCTGGCTCCATGTGGTCCGTGTCCTGTCGATTCCGACGCGAAACTGATAGTTAATTGTAACGTTCAGGGCCTCATAATAACGATGGAACACTCAAATTGCGTCGATATTCAATATATCGTCCTGCAGCCGACTTGTCTCCAAGTTTCTATTGTTGCCTCGGGCACCTTTGGTCGTTCTACTGTGGGTCTAGATTTTCGAATCCGCCCGGAAATGATAGTTAATTGCCACGTTCAGCGCCTCCTAATGACGATGGAACACTCAAATTGGGTCGAGATTCAATATATCGGCGACGAGCCGACTTGTCTCCAAGGGGTATTGCTCCCTCGGGCACCAAATGGTCCGTCTCCTGTGAGTCTAGATTTTCGATTCCGACGGAAAACTGATAGTTAATTGTAACATTCAGGGCCTCCTAATGACGATGGAACACTCAAATTGCGTCGCGATCCAATACATCGTGCTCCAGCCGACTTGTCTCCAAGGGTCTATTGCTGCCTCGGGCACGTTATGATCGTTCTCCTGTGAGTCTCGATTTTCTAATCCGACGCAAAACTGATAGTTAATTGCAACATTCAGGGCCTCCTAATGACGATGGAATACTCAAATTGCGTCGAGGTTCAATACATCGTTCTCCAGCCGACTTGTCTCCAATGGGTATTGTTGCCTCTGGCACCATATGGTCCTACTGTGAGTCTAGATTTTCGATTCCGACCCGAAACTGATAGTTAATTGTAACGTTGAGGGCCTCCTAATGACGGTGGAACACTCAAATTGCGTCGAGGTTCAATACATCGTCCTCCAGCCGACTTGTCTCCAAGGTTCATTGCTGCCTCGGGCACCTTATGGTCGTTCTCCTGTGAGTCTCGATTTTCGAATCCGACGCAAAACTGATAGTTAATTGCAACGTTCAGGGCCTCCGTATGACGATGGAACACTCAAATTGCGTCGAGAATCAATACATCGTACTCCAGCCGAATTGTCTACAAGTGATATTGCAGCCGCGGACTCCATGTGGTCCGTCTCCTGTGAGTCTAGATTTTCGACTCCGACGCGAAACTGATAGTTGATTGTAACTTTCAGGGCCTCCTAATGACGATGGAACACTCAAATTGCGTCGAGATTCAATTCATTGTCCTTCAGCCGACTTGTCTCCAAGGTTCTATTGCCGCTTCGGGCACCTTATGGTCGTTCTATTGTGAGGCTCGATTTTCGAATCCGACGCAAAACTGATAGTTGATTGTAACTTTCAGGGCCTCCTAATGACGATGGGGCACTCAAATTGCGTCGCGATTCAATACATCGTCCTCCAGCGGACTGGTCTCCAAGGGGATGTTGTTGCCTCGCACACCTTATGGGCAGTCTCCAGTGAGTCTAGATTTTCGAATCCGACGAAAAACTGATAGTTATTTGTAACATTCACGGCCTCCTAATGACGATGGAACACTCAAATTGCGTCGCGATCCAATACATCGTCCTCCAGCCGACTTGTCTCCAAGGGTCTATTGCTGCCTCAGGCACCTTATGACCGATCTCCAGTGAGCCTAGCTTTTCGAACCCGACGCAAAACTGATAGTTAATTGTACCGTTCAGGGCCTCCTAATGACGATTGAATACTAAAATTGCGTCGAGATTCAATACATCGTCATCCAGCCGACTTCTCTCCATGGGGATAATGCTGCCTCGGGCACTTTATGGTCGTTCTCCTGTGAGTCTAGATATTCGAATCCGACGCGAAACTGATTGTTAATTGTAACCTTCAGGGCTTCGTAATGACGATGGAACACTCATATTGCGTCGAGATTCAATACACCGTCATTCAGCCGATTTGTCTCCAAGGGTCTAATGCTGCCTCGGGCACCTTATGGTCGTTCCACTGTGAGTCTAGATTTTAGAATCCGACGCAAAACTGAGAGTTAATTGTAATGTTCAGGGCCTCCTAATGACGATGGAACACTCAAGTTGCGTCGAGATTCAATACATCGGCCTCCAGCCGACTTGTCTCCAAGGGGTATTGCTGCCTCGGGCACCATATGGTCCGTCTCAAAAATGATAGTTATTTGCAACATTAAGCGCCTCCTAATGACGATGGAACATTCAAACTGCGTTGAGATTCAATACATCGGCCTCCAGCCGACTTGTCTCCTAGGGTAAATTGCTGCCTCGTTCTCCTTATGGTCGTTCTACTGTGAGTCAAGATTTTCGAATCCGACGCATACCTGATAGTTAATTGGAACGTTCAGCGCCCCCTAATGACGATGGAACAATCAAATTGGGTCGAGATTCAATACATCGTCCTTCAGCCGACTTGTCTCCAAGATTCTATTGCTGCCTCGAACACCTTATGGTCGTTCTCCTGTGAGTCTAGATTTTCGAATCCGAAGCAGAACTGATAGTTAATTGTAACGTTCGGGGAATCCTAATGACGATGGAACACTCAAATTGCGTCGAGATTCAATACATCGTCCTTCAGCCGACAAGTCTTTAAGGTTCTATTGCTGCCTCGGGCACCTTATGGTCGTTCTCCTGCGAGTCTCGAATTTCGAATCCGACGTTAAACTGATAGTTAATTGCAACGTTCAAGGCCTCTTAATGACGATGGAACACTCAAATTGCGTCGAGATTCAATTCATTGTCCTTCAGCCGACTTGTCTCCAAGGTTCTATTGCCGCCTCTTGCACCTTATGGTCGTTCTATTGTGAGGCTCGATTTTCGAATCCGACGCAAAACTGATAGTTAATTGTAACGTTCAGGGCCTCCTAATGACGATGGGGCACTCAAATTGCGTCGCGATTCAATACATCGTCCTCCAGCGGACTGGTCTCCAAGGGGATGTTGTTGCCTCGCACACCTTATGGGCAGTCTCCAGTGAGTCTAGATTTTCGAATCCGACGAAAAACTGATATTTAATTGTAACATTCACGGCCTCCTAATGACGATGGAACACTCAAATTGCGTCGCGATCCAATACATCGTCCTCCGGCCGACTTGTCTCCAAGGGTCTATTGCTGCCCCGGGCACCTTATGATCGATCTCCAGCGAGCCTAGATTTTCGAACCCGACGCAAAACTGATAGTTAATTGTACCGTTCAGGGCCTCCTAATGACGATTGAATACTAAAATTGCGTCGAGATTCAATACATCGTCATCCAGCCGACTTCTCTCCATGGGGATAATGCTGCCTCGGGCACTTTATGGTCGTTCTCCTGTGAGTCTAGATATTCGAATCCGACGCGAAACTGATTGTTAATTGTAACGTTCAGGGCTTCGTAATGACGATGGAACACTCAAATTGCGTCGAGATTCAATACATCGTCATTCAGCCGACTTGTCTCCAAGGTTCTATTGCTGCCTCGGGCACTTTATGGTCGTTCTCCTGTGAGTCTAGATTTTCGAATCCGACGCAAAACTGATAGTTAATTGCAACGTTCAGGTCCTCTTAATGACGATGGAACACTCAAATTGCGTCGAGGTTGAAACATCGTTCTCCAGCCGAATTGTCTCCAAGGGGTATTGCTGCCTCGGGCACCATATTGTCCGCCTCCTGTGAGTCTAGATATTCGACTCCGACGCAAAAATGATAGTTAATTGTAAGTTTCAGCGCCTCTAAATGACGATGGAACACTCAAATATCGTCGAGAATCAATACATCGTCCTCCAGTCGACTTGTCTACAAGGGGATATTGCTGCCTCAGGCTCCATGTGGTCCGTGTACTGTGAGTCTAGATTTTCGAATCCGACGTTAAACTGATAGTTAATTGTATCGTTCAGGGCCTCCTAATGACGATGGAACACTCTAATTGCGTCGAGATTCAATACATCGTCCTTCAGCCGACTTGTCTCCAAGAGTCTATTGCTCCCTCGGACACCTTATGGTCGTTCTCCTGTGAGTCTAGATTTTCGAGTCCGAAGCAAAACTGATAGTTAATTTTAACGTCGGAGCTTTCTAATCTCGATGGAACACTCAAATTGCGTCGAGATTCAATACATCGTCCTTCAGCCGACTTGTCTCCAAGGTTCATTGCTGCCTCGGGCACCTTATGGTCGTTCTCCTGTGAGTCTCGATTTTCGAATCCGACGCAAAACTGATAGTTAATTGCAACGTTCAGGGCCTCCGTATGACGATGAAACACTCAAATTGCGTCGAGAATCAATACATCGTACTCCAGCCGAATAGTCTACAAGTGATATTGCAGCCGCGGGCTCCATGTGGTCCGTCTCCTGTGAGTCTAGATTTTCGACTCCGACGCGAAACTGATAGTTGATTGTAACTTTCAGGGCCTCCTAATGACGATGGAACACTCAAATTGCGTCGAGATTCAATTCATTGTCCTTCAGCCGACTTGTCTCCAAGGTTCTATTGCCGCCTCGGGCACCTTATGGTCGTTCTATTGTGAGGCTCGATTTTCGAATCCGACTCAAAACTGATAGTTAATTGTAACGTTCAGGGCCTCCTAATGACGATGGGGCACTCAAATTGCGTCGCAATTCAATACATCGTCCTCCAGCGGACTGGTCTCCAAGGGGTTGTTATTGCCTCGCACACATTATGGGCAGTCTCCAGTGAGTCTAGATTTTCGAATCCGACGAAAAACTGATAGTTAATTGTAACATTCACGGCCTCCAAATGACGATGGAACACTCAAATTGCGTCGCGATCCAGTACATCGTCCTCCAGCCGACTTGTCTCCAAGGGTCTATTGCTGCCTCGGGCACCTTATGATCGATCTCCAGTGAGCCTAGATTTTCGAACCCGACGCAAAACTGATAGTTAATTGTACCGTTCCGGGCCTCCTAATGACGATTGAATACTAAAATTGCGTCGAGATTCAATACATCGTCTTCCAGCCGACTTCTCTCCATGGGGATAATGCTGCCTCGGGCACTTTATGGTCGTTCTCCTGTGAGTCTAGATATTCGAATCCGACGCGAAACTGATTGTTAATTGTAACGTTCAGGGCTTCGTAATGACGATGGAACACTCAAATTGCGTCGAGATTCAATACATCGTCATTCAGCCGATTTGTCTCCAAGGGTCTAATACTGCCTCGGGCACCTTATGGTCGTTCCACTGTGAGTCTAGATTTTAGAATCCGACGCACAACTGAGAGTTAATTGTAATGTTCAGGGCCTCCTAATGACGATGGAACACTCAAATTGCGTCGAGATTCAATACATCGGCCTCCAGCCGACTTGTCTCCAAGGGGTATTCCTGCCTCGGGCACCATATGGTCCGTCTCAAAAATGATAGTTATTTGCAACGTTAAGCGCCTCCTAATGTCGATGGAACATTCAAACTGCGTTGAGATTCAATACATCGGCCTCCAGCCGACTTGTCTCCTAGGGTAAATTGCTGCCTCGTTCTCCTTATGGTCGTTCTACTGTGAGTCAAGATTTTCGAATCCGACGCATAACTGATAGTTAATTGGAACGTTCAGCGCCCCCTAATGACGATGGAACAATCAAATTGGGTCGAGATTCAATACATCGTCCTTCAGCCGACTTGTCTCCAAGATTCTATTGCTGCCTCGAACACCTTATGGTCGTTCTCCTGTGAGTCTAGATTTTCGAATCCGAAGCAGAACTGACAGTTAATTGTAACGTTCGGGGAATCCTAATGACGATGGAACACTCAAATTGCGTCGAGATTCAATACATCGTCCTTTAGCCGACATGTCTTTAAGGTTCTATTGCTGCCTCGGGCACCATATGGTCGTTCTCCTGCGAGTCTCGAATTTCGAATCCGACGTTAAACTGATAGTTAATTGCAACGTTCAAGGCCTCTTAATGACGATGGAACACTCAAATTCCGTCGAGGTTGAATACATCGGCCTCGAGCCGACTTGTCTCCAAGGTTCTATTGCTGCCTCGGGCACATTATGGTCGTTCTCCAGTGAGTCTCGATTTTCGAATCCGACGCAAAACTGATAGTTATTTCCAACGTTCAGGGCCTCCGTATGACGATGGAACACTCAAATTGCGTCGAGAATCAATACATCGTACTCCAGCCGAATTGTCTACAAGTGATATTGCAGCCGCGGGCTCCATGTGGTCCGTCTCCTGTGAGTCTAGTTTACGACTCCGACGCAAAACTGATAGTTGATTGTATCTTTCAGGGCCACCTAATGACGATGGAACACTCAAATTGCGTCGAGATTCAATTCATTGTCCTTCAGCCGACTTGTCTCCAAGGTTCTATTGCCGCCTCGGGCACCTTATGGTCGTTCTATTGTGAGGCTCGATTTTCGAATCCGACGCAAAACTGATAGTTGATTGTAACGTTCAGGGCCTCCTAATGACGATAGGGCACTCAAATTGCGTCGCGATTCAATACTTCGTCCTCCAGCGGACTGGTCTCCAAGGGGATGTTGATGCCTCGCACATCTTATGAGCAGTCTCCAGTGAGTCTAGATTTTCGAATCCGACGAAAAACTGATAGTTAATTGTAACATTCACGGCCTCCTAATGACGATGGAACACTCAAATTGCGTCGCGATCCAATACATCGTCCTCCAGCCGACTTGTCTCCAAGGGTCTATTGCTGCCTCGGGCACCTTATGATCGATCTCCAGTGAGCCTAGATTTTCGAACCCGACGCAAAACTGATAGTTAATTGTACCGTTCAGGGCCTCCTAATGACGATGGAACACTCAAATTGCGTCGAGATTCAATACAGCGGCCACGAGCCGACTTGTGTCCAAGAGGACATTGCTGCCTCGGGCACCAAATATTACAGCTCCTGTGAGTCTAGATTTTCGATTCCGATGCGAAACTGATAGTTAATTGTAAAGTTCGGGGCCTCCTAATAACGATGGAACACTCAAATTACGTCGAGATTCAATATATCGTCCTACAGCCGACTTGTCTCCAAGAGTCTATTGCTGCCTCGGACACCTTATGGTCGTTCTCCTGTGGGTCTAGATTGTCGAATCCGATGCAAAACTGATAGTTAATTGTAACGTTCAGGGCCTCCTAATGACGATGGAACACTCAAATTACATCGAGATACAATACAGCGGCCACGAGCTGACTTGTGCCCAAGGGGACATTGCTGCCTCGGGCACCAAATGGTCCGTCTCCTGTGAGCCTAGATTTTCGATTCCAATGCGAAACTGATAGTTAATTGTAACGTTCAGGGCCTCCTAATAACGATGGAACACTCAAATTGCGTCGAGATTCAATATATCGTCCTGCAGCTGACTTGTCTCCAAGTTTCTATTGCTGCCTCGGGCACCTTATGATCTTTCTCCTGTGAGTCTAGATTTTCGAACCCGACGCAAAACTGATAGTTAATTGTAACGTTCAGCGCCTCCTAATGACGATGGAATACTCAAATTGCGTCGAGATTCAATACTTCGTCCTCCAGTCGACTTCTCTCCATGGGCATAATGCTGCCTCGGGCACCACATGGTCCGACTCCTGTGAGTAGATTTTCGAATCCGACGCAAAAAAGATAGTTAATTGTAACGTTCAGCGGCTCCTAATGACGATGGAACACTCAGATTGCGTCGAGAGTCAATAAATCGTCCTACAGCCGACTTGTCTACAAGGGGATATTGCTGCCTCTGGCTCCATGTGGTTTGTGTCCTGTCGATTCCGACGCGAAACTGATAGTTAATTGTAACGTTCAGGGCCTCATAATAACGATGGAACACTCAAATTGCGTCGAGATTCAATATATCGTCAAGAAGCCGACTTGTCTCCTAATTTCTATTGTTGCCTCGGGCACCTTTGGTCGTTCTACTGTGGGTCTAGATTTTCGAATCCGGCAGGAACTGATAGTTAATTGCCACGTTCAGCGCCTCCTAATGACGATGGAACACTCAAATTGGGTCGAGATTCAATATATCGGCCTTCAGCCGACTTTTCTCCAAATGTCTATTGCTGCCTCGGGCACCTTAAGGTCGTTCTCCTGTGAGTCTAGATTTTAGAATCCGACGGAAAAATGATAGTTAATTGTAACGTTCAGCGCCTCCTAATGACGATGGAACACTCAAATTGCGTCGAGAGTCAATACATCGTCCTGCAGCCGACTTGTCTACAAGGGGATATTGCTGCCTCTGGCTCCATGTGGTCCGTGTCCTGTGAGTCTAGATTTTCGATTCCGACGAAATACTGATGGTTAATTGCAACATTCAGGGCCTCCTAATGACGATGGAACACTCAAATTGCGTCGCGATCCAATACATCGTTCTCCAGCCGACTTGTCTCCAAAGGGTATTGTTGCCTCGGGCACCATATGGTCCTACTGTGAGTCTAGATTTTCGATTCCGACCCGAAACTGATAGTTAATTGTAACGTTGAGGGCCTCCTAATGACGATGGAACACTCAAATTGCGTCGAGGTTCAATACATCGTCCTCCAGCCGACTTGTCTCCAAGGGGTATTGCTGCGTCGTGCACCATATGGTCCGTCTCCTGTGAGTCTAGATTTTCGAATTCGACGCCAAATTGATAGTTAATTGTAATGTTCAGGGCCTCCTAATGACGATGGAACACTCAAATTGCGTCGAGGTTCAATACATCGTCCTCCACCCGACTAGTCTCCAAGGGTATTGCTGCCTCGGGCACCAAATGGTCCGTCTCCTGTGAGTCTAAATTTTCGAATCCGACGAAAAAATGATAGTTAATTGTAACGTTCAGCGCCTCCTAATGACGATGGAACACTCAAATTGCGTCGAGAGTCAATACATCGTCCTCCAGTCGACTTGTCTACAAGGGGATATTGCTGCCTCTGGCTCCATGTGGTCCGTGTACCGTGAGACTAGATTTTCGGATCCGACGTTAAACTGATAGTTAATTGTATCGTGCAGGGCCTCCTAATGACGATGGAACACTCTAATCGCGACGAGATTCAATACATAGTCCTTCAGCCGACTTGTCTCCAAGAGTCTATTGCTCCCTCGGACACCTTATGGTCGTTCTTCTGTGAGTCTAGATTTTCGAGTCCGAAGCAAAACTGATAGTTAATTTTAACGTCGGAGCTTTCTAATCTCGATGGAACACTCAAATTGCGTCGAGATTCAATACATCGTCCTTCAGCCGACTTGTCTCCAAGGTTCATTGCTGCCTCGGGCACCTTATGGTCGTTCTCCTGTGAGTCTCAATTTTCGAATCCGACGCAAAACTGATAGTTAATTGCAACGTTCAGAGCCTCCGTATGACGATGGAACACTCAAATTGCGTCGAGAATCAATACATCGTACTCCAGCCGAATTGTCTACAAGTGATATTGCAGCCGCGGACTCCATGTGGTCCGTCTCCTGTGAGTCTAGATTTTCGACTCCGACGCGAAACTGATAGTTGATTGTAACTTTCAGGGCCTCCTAATGACGATGGAACACTCCAATTGCGTGGAGATTCAATTCATTGTCCTTCAGCCGACTTTTCTCCAAGGTTCTATTGCCGCCTCGGGCACCTTGTGGTCGTTCTATCGTGAGGCTCGATTTTCGAATCCGACGCAAAACTGATAGTTGATTGTAGCTTTCAGGGCCTCCTAATGACGATGTTGCACTCAAATTGCGTCGCGATTCAATACATCGTCCTCCAGCGGACTGGTCTCCAAGGGGATGTTGTTGCCTCGCACACCTTATGGGCAGTCTCCAGTGAGTCTAGATGTTCGAATCCGACGAAAAACTGATAGTTAATTGTAACATTCACGGCCTCCTAATGACGATGGAACACTCAAACTGCGTCGCGATCCAATACATCGTCCTCCAGCCGACTTGTCTCCAAGGGTCTATTGCTGCCTCGGGCACCTTATGGCCGATCTCCAGTGAGCCTAGATTTTCGAACCCGACGCAAAACTGATAGTTAATTGTACCGTTCAGGGCCTCCTAATGACGATTGAATACTAAAATTGCGTCGAGATTCAATACATCGTCATCCAGCCGACTTCTCTCCATGGGGATAATGCTGCCTCGGGCACTTTATGGTCGTTCTCCTGTGAGTCTAGATATTCGAATCCGACGCGAAACTGATTGTTAATTGTAACGTTCAGGGCTTCGTAATGACGATGGAACACTCAAATTGCGTCGAGATTCAATACATCGTCATTCAGCCGATTTGTCTCCAAGGGTCTAATGCTGCCTCGGGCACCTTATGGTCGTTCCACTGTGAGTCTAGATTTTAGAATCCGACGCAAAACTGAGAGTTAATTGTAATGTTCAGGGCCTCCTAATGACGATGGAACACCCAAATTGCGTCGAGATTCAATACATCGGCCTCCAGCCGACTTGTCTCCAAGGGGTATTGCTGCCTCGGGCACCATATGGTCCGTCTCAAAAATGATAGTTATTTGCAACGTTCAGCGCCTCCTAATGACGATGGAACATTCAAACTGCGTTGAGATTCAATACATCGGCCTCCAGCCGACTTGTTTCCTAGGGTAAATTGCTGCCTCGTTCTCCTTATGGTCGTTCTACTTTGAGTGAAGATTTTCGAATCCGACGCATAACTGATAGTTAATTGGAACGTTCAGCGCCCCCTAATGACGATGGAACAATCAAATTGGGTCGAGATTCAATACATCGTCCTTCAGCCGACTTGTCTCCAAGATTCTATTGCTGCCTCGAACACCTTATGGTCGTTCTCCTGTGAGTCTAGATTTTCGAATCCGAAGCAGAACTGATAGTTAATTGTAACGTTCGGGGAATCCTAATGACGATGGAACACTCAAATTGCGTCGAGATTCAATACATCGTCCTTCAGCCGACATGTCTTTAAGGTTCTATTGCTGCCTCGGGCACCTTATGGTCGTTCTCCTGCGAGTCTCGAATTTTGAATCCGACGTTAAACTGATAGTTAATTGCAACGTTCAAGGCCTCTTAATGACGATGGAACGCTCAAATTCCGTCGAGGTTGAATACATCGGCCTCTAGCCGACTTGTCTCCAAGGTTCTATTGCTGCCTCGTGCACATTATGGTCGTTCTCCAGTGAGTCTCGATTTTCGAATCCGACGCAAAACTGATAGTTAATTGCAACGTTCACGGCCTCCTAATGACGATGGAACACTCAAATTGCGTCGAGAATCAATACATCGTACTCCAGCCGAATTGTCTACAAGTGATATTGCAGCCGCGGGCTCCATGTGGTCCGTCTCCTGTGAGTCTAGATTTTCGACTCCGACGCGAAACTGATAGTTGATTGTAACTTTCAGGGCCTCCTAATGACGATGGAACACTCAAATTGCGTCGAGATTCAATTCATTGTCCTTCAGCCGGCTTGTCTCCAAGGTTCTATTGCCGCCTCGGGCACCTTATGGTCGTTCTATTGTGAGGCTCGATTTTCGAATCCGATGCAAAACTGATAGTTAATTGTAACGTTCAGGGCCTCCTAATGACGAGGGGGCACTCAAATTGCGTCGCGATTCATTACATCGTCCTCCAGCGGACTGGTCTCCAAGGGGATGTTGTTGCCTCGCACATCTTATGGGCAGTCTCCAGTGAGTCTAGATTTTCGAATCCGACGAAAAACTGATAGTTAATTGTAACATTCACGGCCTCCTAATGACGATGGAACACTCAAATTGCGTCGCGATCCAATACATCGTCCTCCAGCCGACTTGTCTCCAAGGGTCTATTGCTGCCTCGGGCACCTTATGATTGATCTCCAGTGAGCCTAGATTTTCGAACCCGACGCAAAACTGATAGTTAATTGTACCGTTCAGGGCCTCCTAATGACGATTGAATACTAAAATTGCGTCGAGATTCAATACATCGTCATCCAGCCGACTTCTCTCCATGGGGATAATGCTGCCTCGGGCACTTTATGGTCGTTCTCCTGTGAGTCTAGATATTCGAATCCGACGCGAAACTGATTGTTAATTGTAACGTTCAGGGCTTCGTAATGACGATGGAACACTCAAATTGCGTCGAGATTCAATACATCGTCATTCAGCCGACTTGTCTCCAAGGTTCTATTGCTGCCTCGGGCACCTTATGGTCGTTCTCCTGTGAGTCTAGATTTTCGAATCCGACGCAAAACTGATAGTTAATTGCAACGTTCAGGTCCTCTTAAAGACGATGGAACACTCAAATTGCGTCGAGGTTGAAACATCGTTCTCCAGCCGAATTGTCTCCGAGGGGTATTGCTGCCTCGGGCACCATATTGTCCGCCTCCTGTGAGTCTAGATATTCGACTCCGACGCAAAAATGATAGTTAATTGTAAGTTTCAGCGCCTCTAAATGACGATGGAACACTCAAATATCGTCGAGAATCAATACATCGTCCTCGAGTCGACTTGTCTACAAGGGGATATTGCTGCCTCTGGCTCCTTGTGGTCCGTGTACTGTGAGTCTAGATTTTCGAATCCGACGTTAAACAGATAGTTAATTGTATCATTCAGGGCCTCCTAATGACGATGGAACACTCTAATTGCGTCGAGATTCAATACATCGTCCTTCAGCCGACTTGTCTCCAAGAGTCTATTGCTCCCTCGGACACCTTATGGTCGTTCTCCTGTGAGTCTGGATTTTCGAGTCCGAAGCAAAACTGATAGTTAATTTTAACGTCGGAGCTTTCTAATCTCGATGGAACACTCAAATTGCGTCGAGATTCAATACATCGTCCTTCAGCCGACTTGTCTCCAAGGTTCATTGCTGCCTCGGGCACCTTATGGTCGTTCTCCTGTGAGTCTCGATTTTCGAATCCGACGCAAAACTGATAGTTAATTGCAACGTTCAGGACCTCCGTATGACGATGGAACACTCAAATTGCGTCGAGAATCAATACATCGTACTCCAGCCGAATTGTCTACAAGTGATATTGCAGCCGCGGGCTCCATGTGGTCCGTCTCCTGTGAGTCTAGGTTTTCGACTCCGACGCGAAACTGATAGTTGATTGTAACTTTCAGGGTCTCCTAATGACGATGGAACACTCAAATTGCGTCGAGATTCAATTCATTGTCCTTCAGCTGACTTGTCTCCAAGGTTCTATTGCCGCCTCGGGCACCTTATGGTCGTTCTACTTTGAGGCTCGATTTTCGAATCCGACGCAAAACTGATAGTTAATTGTAACGTTCAGGGCCTCCTAATGACGATGGGGCACTCAAATTGCGTCGCGATTCAATACATCGTCCTCCAGCGGACTGGTCTCCCAGGGGATGTTACTGCCTCGCACACCTTATGGGCAGTCTCCAGTGAGTCTAGATTTTCGAATCCGACGCAAAACTGATAGTTAATTGTACCGTTCAGGGCCTCCTAATGACGATTGAGTACTAAAATTGCGTCGAGATTCAATACGTCGTCATCCAGCCGACTTCTCTCCATGGGGATAATGCTGCCTCGGGCACTTTACGGTTGTTCTCCTGTGAGTCTAGATATTCGAATCCGACGCGAAACTGATTGTTAATTGTAACGTTTAGGGCTTCGTAATGACGATGGAACACTCAAATTGCGTCGAGATTCAATACATCGTCATTCAGCCGATTTGTCTCCAAGGGTCTAACGCTGCCTCGGGCACCTTATGGTCGTTCCACTGTGAGTCTAGATTTTAGAATCCGACGCAAAACTGAGAGTTAATTGTAATGTTCAGGGCCTCCTAATGACGATGGAACACTCAAATTGCGTCGAGATTCAATACATCGGCGTCCAGCCGACTTGTCTCCAAGGGGTATTGCTGCCTCGGGCACCATATGGTCCGTCTCAAAAATGGTAGTTATTTGCAGCGTTAAGCGCCTCCTAATGACGATGGAACATTCAAACTGCGTTGAGATTCAATACATCGGCCTCCAGCCGACTTGTCTCCTAGGGTAAATTGCTGCCTCGTTCTCCTTATGGTCGTTCTACTGTGAGTCAAGATTTTCGAATCCGACGCATAACTGATAGTTAATTGGAACGTTCAGCGCCCCCTAATGACGATGGAACAATCAAATTGGGTCGAGATTCAATACATCGTCCTTCAGCCGACTTGTCTCCAAGATTCTATTGCTGCCTCGAACACCTTATGGTCGTTCTCCTGTGAGTCTAGATTTTCGAATCCGAAGCAGAACTGATAGTTAATTGTAACGTTCGGGGAATCCTAATGACGATGGAACACTCAAATTGCGTCGAGATTCAATACATCGTCCTTCAGCCGACATGTCTTTAAGGTTCTATTGCTGCCTCGGGCACCTTATGGTCGTTCTCCTGCGAGTCTCGAATTTCGAATCCGACGTTAAACTGATAGTTAATTGCAACGTTCAAGGCCTCTTAATGACGATGGAACACTCAAATTCCGTCGAGGTTGAATACATCGGCCTCGAGCCGACTTGTCTCCAAGGTTCTATTGCTGCCTCGTGCACATTATGGTCGTTCTCCAGTGAGTCTCGATTTTCGAATCCGACGCAAAACTGATAGTTAATTGCAACGTTCAGGGCCTCCGTATGACGATGGAACACTCAAATTGCGTCGAGAATCAATACATCGTACTCCAGCCGAATTGTCTACAAGTGATATTGCAGCCGCGGGCTCCATGTGGTCCGTCTCCTGTGAGTCTAGTTTTCGACTCCGACGCGAAACTGATAGTTGATTGTAACTTTCAGGGCCTCCTAATGACGATGGAACACTCAAATTGCGTCGAGATTCAATTCATTGTCCTTCAGCCGACTTGTCTCCAAGGTTCTATTGCCGCCTCGGGCACCTTATGGTCGTTCTATTGTGAGGCTCGATTTTCGAATCCGACGCAAAACTGATAGTTAATTGTAACGTTCAGGGCCTCCTAATGACGATGGGGCACTCAAATTGCGTCGCGATTCAATACATCGTCCTCCAGCGGACTGGTCTCCAAGGGGATGTTGTTGCCTCGCACACCTTATGGGCAGTCTCCAGTGGGTCTAGATTTTCGAATCCGACGAAAAACTGATAGTTAATTGTAACATTCACGGCCTCCTAATGACGATGGAACACTCAAATTGCGTCGCGATCCAATACATCGTCCTCCAGCCGACTTGTCTCCAAGGGTCTATTGCTACCTCGGGCACCTTATGATCGATCTCCAGTGAGCCTAGATTTTCAAACCCGACGCAAAACTGATAGTTAATTGTACCGTTCAGGGCCTCCTAATGACGATTGAATACTAAAATTGCGTCGAGATTCAATACATCGTCATCCAGCCGACTTCTCTCCATGGGGATAATGCTGCCTCGGGCACTTTATGGTCGTTCTCCTTTGAGTCTAGATATTCGAATCCGACTCGAAACTGATTGTTAATTGCAACGTTCAGGGCTTCGTAATGACGATGGAACACTCAAATTGCGTCGAGATTCAATACATCGTCATTCAGCCGATTTGTCTCCAAGGGTCTAATGCTGCCTCGTGCACCTTATGGTCGTTCCACTGTGAGTCTACATGTTAGAATCCGACGCAAAACTGAGAGTTAATTGTAATGTTCAGGGCCTCCTAATGACGATGGAACACTCAAATTGCGTCGAGATTCAATACATCGGCCTCCAGCCGACTTGTCTCCAAGGGGTATTGCTGCCTCGGGCACCATATGGTCCGTCTCAAAAATGATAGTTATTTGCAGCGTTAAGCGCCTCCTAATGACGATGGAACATTCAAACTGCGTTGAGATTCAATACATCGGCCTCCAGCCGACTTGTCTCCTAGGGTAAATTGCTGCCTCGTTCTCCTTATGGTCGTTCTACTGTGAGTGAAGATTTTCGAATCCGACGCATAACTGATAGTTAATTGTAACGTTCGGGGAATCCTAATGACGATGGAACACTCAAATTGCGTCGAGATTCAATACATCGTCCTTCAGCCGACATGTCTTTAAGGTTTTATTGCTGCCTCGGGCACCTTATGGTCGTTTTCCTGCGAATCTCGAATTTCGAATCCGACGAAAAACTGATAGTTAATTGCAACGTTCAGGGCCTCCTAATGACGAAGGAACACTCAAATTGCGTCGAGAATCAATACATCGTACTCCAGCCGAATTGTCTACAAGGGGATATTGCTGCCTTGGGCTCCATGTGGTCCGTCTCCTGTGAGTCTAGATTTTCGAATCCGACGCGAAACTGATAGTTAATTGAAACTTTCAGGGCCTCCTAATGACGATGGAACACTCAAATTGCGTCGAGATTCAATACATAGTCCCTCAGCCGACTTGCCTCCAAGTTCTATTGCCGCCGCGGGCACCTTATGGTCGTTCTCTTGTGAGTCTCGATTTTCGAATCCGACGCAATACTGATAGTTAATTGCAACGTTAAGGGCCTCCCACTGACGATGGAACACTCAAATTGCGTCGAGAGTCAATACATCGTCCTCCAGCCGACTTGTCTGCAAGGGGATATGGCTGCCTCGGGCTCCATGTGGACCGTCTCCTGTGAGTCTAGATTTTCGAATCTGACGCGAAACTGATAGCTAATTGTAACGTTCAGGGCCTCCTAATGACGATGGAACACTCATATTGCGTCGCGATCCAATACATCGTCCTCCAGCCGACTTCTTTCCATGGGGATAATGCTGCCTCGGGCACTTTATGGTCGTTCTCCTGTGAGTCTAGATATTCGAATCCGACGAGAAACTGATTGTTAATTGTAACGTTCAGGGCTTCGTAATGACGATGGAACACTCAAATTGCGTCGAGATTCAATACATCGTCATTCAGCCGATTTGTCTCCAAGGGTGTAATGCTGCCTCGGGCACCTTATGGTCGTTCCACTGTGAGTGTAGATTTTAGAATCCGACGCAAAACTGATAGTCAATTGTAATGTTCAGGGCCTCCTAATGACGATGGAACACTCAAATTGCGTCGAGATTCAATACATCGGCCTCCAGCCGACTTGTCTCGAAGGGGTAATGCTGACTCGGGCACCATATGGTCCGTCTCAAAAATGATAGTTACTTGCAACGTTCAGCGCCTCCTAATGACGATGGAACATTCAAACTGCGTTGAGATTCAATACAACGGCCTCCAGCCGACTTGTCTCCTAGGGTAAATTGCTGCATCGTTCTCCTTATGGTCGTTCTCCTGTGAGTCTAGATTTTCGAATCCGACGCATAACTGATAGTTAATTGGAACGTTCAGCGCCCCCTAATGACGATGGAACAGTCAAATTGGGTCGAGATTCAATACATCGTCCTTCAGCCGACTTGTCTCCAAGAGTCTATTGCTGCCTCGAACACCTTATGGTCGTTCTCCTGTGAGTCTAGATTTTCGAATCCGAACCAAAACTGATAGTTAATTGTAAGGTTCGGGGAATCCTAATGACAATGGAACACTCAAATTGCGTCGAGATTCAATACATCGTCCTTCAGCCGACATGTCTTTAAGGTTCTATTGCTGCCTCGGGCACCTTATGGTCGTTCTCCTGTGAGTCTCGAATTTCGAATCCGACGCAAAACTGATAGTTAATTGAAACGTTCAGGGCCTCCTAATGACGATGGAACACTCAAATTGCGTCGAGAATCAATACATCGTACTCCAGCCGAATTGTCTACAAGGGGATATTGCTGCCTCGGGCTCCATGTGGTCCGTCTCCTGTGAGTCTAGATTTTCGAATCCGACGTGAAACTGATAGTTAATTGTAACGTTCAGAGCCTTCTAATGACGATGGAACACTCATATTGCGTCGCGATCCAATACATCGTCCTCCAGCCGACTTCTCTCCGTGGGGATATTGCTGCCTCGGGCACCTTATGGTCGTTCTCCTATGAGTCTAGATTTTCGAATCCGACACGAAACTGATTGTTAATTGTAACGTTCAGGGCTTCCTAATGACGATGGAACACTCAAATTGCGTCGAGATTCAATACATCGGCCTGCAGCAGACTTGTCTCCAAAGGTCTATTGCTGCCGCGGGCACGTTGTGGTCGTTCTCCTATGAGTCTAGATTTTCAAATCCGACATATAACTGATAGTTAATTGCATCTTCAGGGCCTCCTAATGACGATGGAACACTCAAATTGCGTCGAGAGTCAATACATCGTCCTCCAGCCGACTTGTCTGCAAGGGGATATGGCTGCCTCGGGCTCCAAGTGGACCGTCTCCTGTGAGTCTAGATTATCGAATCCGACGCGAAACTGATAGCTAATTGTAACGTTCAGGGCCTCCTAAAGACGTGGAACACTCAAATTGCGTCGAGATTCAATACATCGGCCTCCAGGCGACATATCTGCTAGGGTCTATTGCTGCCTCTGGCACCTTATGGTCGTTCTCCTGTGAGTCTAGAATTTCGAATCCGACGCAAAACTGATAGTTAATTGTAACGTTCAGGGCTTCCTAATGACGATGGAACACTCAAATTGCGTCGAGATTCAATACATCGTCATTCAGCCGAATTGTCTCTAAGGGTGTATTGCTGCGTCGGGCACCTTTGGTCGTTCCCCTGTGAATCTAGATTTTAGAATCCGCCGCAAAACTGATAGTTAATTGTAATGTTCAGGGCCCCCTACAGACGATGGAACACTCAAATTGCGTCGAGATTCAATACATCGGCCTCCAGCCGTCTTGTGTCCTAGGAGTATTGCTGCCTCGGGCACCATATGTTCCGTCTCCTGTGAGTCTAGATTTTCAAATCCGACGCATAAATGATAGTTAATTGCAACCTTCAGCGCCTCCTAATGACGCTGGAACACTGAAATTGCGTCGAGATTGAATACATCGGCCTCCAGCCGACTTGGGTCCAAATGTCTATTGCTGCCTCGGGCACCTTGTGGTCGTTCTCCTGTGAGTCTAGATTATCGAACCCGACGCAAAACTAATAGTTAATTGTAACGTTCACGGCCTCCTAATGCCGATGGAATACTCAAATTGGGTCAAGATTCAATATATCGTCCTCCAGCCGACTTCTCTCCATGGGGATAATGCTGCCTCGGTTACCTTATGGTCGTTCACCTGTGAGTCTAAATTTTCGAATCCGACGCGAAAATGGTAGTTAATTGTAACGTTCAGGGCCTCCTAATAACGATGTAACACTCAAATTGCGTCGAGGTTAAATACATCGTCCTCCAACTGACTTGTCTCCAAGGGTCTATTGCTGCCCCGGGCACCTCATGATCGATCTCCAGTGAGTCTAGATTTTCGAACCCGACGCAAAACTGATAGTTAATTGTAACATTCAGGGCCTCCTAATGACGATGGAACACTCAAATTGCGTCGCGATCCAATACATCGTCCTCCAGCCGAGTTGTCTCCAAGGGTCTATTGCTTCCTCGGGCACCTTATGATCTATCTCCTGTGAGTCTAGATTTTCGAACCCGACGCAAAACTGATAGTTAATTGTAACGTTCAGGGCCTCCTAATGACGATGGAATACTCAAATTGCATCGAGATTCAATATATCGTCCTCCAGCCGACTTCTCTCCATGGGGATAATGCTGCCTCGGGAACCTTATGGTCGTTCTCCTGTGAGTCTAGATTTTCGAATCCGACGCGAAACTGATTGTTAGTTGTAACGTTCGGGGCTTCTTATGACGATGGAACACTCAAATAGCATCGAGATTCAATACATCGTCATTCAGCCGATTTGTCTCCAAGGGTATATTGCTGCCTCGGGCACCTTATTGTCATTCCCCTGTGAGTCTAGATTTTAAAATCCGACGCAAAACTGATAGTTAATTGTAATGTTCAGAGCCTCCTAATGACGATGGAACACTCAAATTGCGTCGAGATTCAATACATCGTCCTCCAGCCGACTTGTCTCCAAGAGTCTATTGCTGCCTCGGACACCTTATGGTCGTTCTCCTGTGAGTCTAGATTCTCAAATCCGACGCAAAACTGATAGTTAATTGTAACGTTCAGGGCCTCCTAATGACGATGGAACACTCAAATTGCGTCGAGATACAATACAGCGGCCACGAGCTGACTTGGGCCCAAGGGGACATTGCTGCCTCGGGCACCAAATGGTCCGTCTCCTGTGGGTCTAGATTTTCGATTTGGATGCGAAACTGATAGTTAATTGTAACGTTCAGGGCCTCCTAATAACGATGGAACACTCAAATTGCGTCGAGATTCAATATATCGTCCTGCAGCCGACTTGTCTCCAAGTTTCAACTGCTGCCTCGGGCACCTTATGATCTTTCTCCTGTGAGCCTAGATTTTCGAACCCGACGCAAAACTGATAGTTAATTGTAACGTTCAGCGCCTCCTAATGACGATGGAATACTCAAATTGCGTCGAGATTCAATACTTCGTCCTCCAGTCGACTTCACTCCACGGGCATAATGCTGCCTCGGGCACCTTACGGTCGTTCTCCTGTGATCTAGATTTTCGAATCCGACGCGAAACTGATTGTTATTTGTAACGTTCAGGGCTTCCTAATGACGATGGAACACTCAAATTGCGTCGAGAGTCAATACATCGTTCTCCAGCCGACTTGTCTCCAAGGGGTATTGCTGCCTCTGGCGACTCCTGTGAGTAGATTTTCGAATCCGACGCAAAAATGATAGTTAATTGTAACGTTCACCGCCTCCTAATGACGATGGAACACTCAAGTTGCGTCGAGAGTCAATACATCGTCCTACAGCCGACTTGTCTACAAGGGGATATTGCTGCCTCTGGCTCCATGTGGTCCGTGTCCTGTGAGTCTAGATTTTCGATTCCGACGCGAAACTGATAGTTAATTGTAACGTTCAGGGCCTCCTAATGACCATGGAACACTCAAATTGCGTCGAGATTCAATACATCGGCCTCCAGCCGACTTGTCGCCAAGGGTCTATTGCTGCCTCGAGCATCTTATGGTCGTTCTCCTGTGAGTCTAGATTATTGAATCCGACGCATAATTGAAAGTTATTTGCAACGTTCAGCGCCTCCTAATGACGATGGAACACTCAAATTGCGTCGAAATTCAATACATCGGCCTCCAGCCGACTTGTCCCCAAGGGCATAACGCTGCCTCGGGCACCACATGTTCCGTCTCCGTTGATTATACATTTTCGAATCCGACGCAAAACTGATAGTTAATTGCAACATTCAGGGCCTCCTAATGACGATGGAATACTCAAATTGCGTCGAGGTTCAATACAACGTTATCCTGCCGACTTGTCTCCAATGGGTACTGCTGCCTCGGGCACCATATGGTCCTTCTGTGAGTCTATATTTTCGATTCCGACAAGAAACTGATAGTTAATTGTAACGTTCACGGCCTCCTAATGACGATGGAGCACTCAAATTGCGTCGAGGTTTAATACATCGTCCTCCAGCCGACTTGTCTCCAAGGGGTATTGCTGCCTCGGGCACCATATTGTCCGTCTCCTGTGTGTCTAGATTTTCGAATTCGACGCTAAATTGATAGTTAATTGTAACGGTCAGGGCCTCCTAATGACGATGGAACACTCACATTGCGTCGAGAGTCAATACATCGTCCGCCAGCCGACTTGTCTCCAAGGGGTATTGCTGCCTCAGGCACCAAATGTTCCGTCTCCTGTGAGTCTAGATTTTCGATTCCGACGCAAAAATGATAGTTAATTGTAACGTTCAGCGCCTCCTAATGACGATGGAATACTCAAATTGCGTCGAGATTCAATACATCGTCCTCCAGCCGACTTGTCTCCAAGGGTCTATTGCTGCCTCGGACACCTTATGGTCGTTCTCCTGTGAGTCTAGATTCTCAAATCCGACGCATAACTGATAGTTAATTGTAACGTTCAGGGCCTCCAAATGACGATGGAACACTCAAATTGCGTCGAGATTCAATACATCGTCCTCCAGCCGACTTGTCTCCAAGGGTCTATTGCTGCCTCGGGCACCTTATGGCCGTTCCCTGTGAGTCTAGATTTTCGAATGCGACGCATAACTGATAGTTAATTGTAACGCTCAGCGCCTCCTAATGACGATGGAACACTCACATTGCGTCGAGATTCAATACATCGTCCTTCAGCCGACTTGTCTCCAAGGGTTTATTGCTGCCTCGGGCACCTTATGGTCGTTCTCCTGTGAGTCTAGATTTTCGAATCCGACGCAAAACTGATAGTTAATTGCAACTTTCAGGTCCTCTTAATGACGATGGAACACTCAAATTGCGTCGAGGTTGAAACATCGTTCTCCAGCCGAATTGTCTCCGAGGGGTATTGCTGCCTCGGGCACCATATTGTCCGCCTCCTGTGAGTCTAGATATTCGACTCCGACGCAAAAATGATAGTTAATTGTAAGTTTCAGCGCCTCTAAATGACGATGGAACACTCAAATATCGTCGAGAATCAATACATCGGCCTCGAGCCGACTTGTCTCCAAGGTTCTATTGCGGCCTCGGGCACATTATGGTCGTTCTCCTGTGATTCTCGATTTTCGAATTCGACGCAAAACTGATAGTTAATTGCAACGTTCAGGGCCTCCAAATGACGATGGAACACTCAAATTGCGTCGAGAATCAATACATAGTCCTCCAGCCGACTTGTCTACAAGGGGATATGGCTGCCTCGGGCTCAATGTTGTCCGTCTCCTGTGAGTCTAGATTTACGAATCCGACGCGAAACTGATAGCTAATTGTAACGTTCAGGGCCTCATAATGACGGTGGAACACTCAAATTGCGTCGAGATCCAATACATCGGCCTCAAGGCGACTTATCTCCAAGGGTCTATTGCTTCCTCAGGCACCTTATGGTCGTTCTCCTGTGAGTCTAGAATTTCGAATCCGATGCAAAACTGATAGTTAATTGTAACGTTCAGGGCCTCCTAATGACGATAGAGCATTCAAATTGAGTCGAGATTCAATACATCGCCTTTCAGCCGACTTGTATCCAAGTATCTATTGCTGCCTCGGGCACCTTATGGTCGTTCTCATGTGAGTCTCGATTTTCGAATCCGACCCAAAACTGATAGTTAATTGCGACGCGCAGGGCCTCCTAATGACGATGTAACACTCAAATTGCGTCGAGGTTAAATACATCGTCCTCCAACTGATTTGTCTCCAAGGGTCTATTGCTGCCTCGGGCACCTCATGATCGATCTCCAGTGAGTCTAGATTTTCGAACCCGACGCAAAACTGATAGTTAATTGTAACGTTCAGGGCCTCCTAATGACGATGGAATACTTAAATTGGGTCGAGATTCAATATATCGTCCTCCAGCCGACTTCTCTCCATGGGGATAATGCTGCCTCGGGTACCTTATGGTCGTTCACCTGTGAAACTAGATTTTCGAATCCGACTCGAAAATAGTAGTTAATTGTAATGTTCAGGGATTCCTAAAGACGATGGAATACTCTAATTGCGTCGAGATTCAATACATCGGCCTCCAGCCGACTTGGGTCGAAATGTCTATTGCTGCCTCGGGCACCTTGTGGTCGTTCTCCTGTGAGTCTAGTTTTAAGAATCCGACACATAACTGATAGTTAATTGTAACGTTCAGGGCCTCCTAATGACCATGGAACACTCAAATTGCGTCGAGATTCAATACATCGGCCTCCAGCCGACTTGTCTCCAAGGGTCTATTGCTGCCTCGAGCATCTTATGGTCGTTCTCCTGTGAGTCTAGATTATTGAATCCGACGCATAATTGAAAGTTATTTGCAACGTTCAGCACCTCCTAATGACGATGGAACACTCAAATTGCGTCGAAATTCAATACATCGGCCTCCAGCCGACTTGTCCCCAAGGGCATAACGCTGCCTCGGGCACCACATGTTCCGTCTCCGTTGATTATACATTTTCGAATCCGACGCTAAATTGATAGTTAATTGTAACGTTCAGGGCCTCCTAATGACGAAGGGGCACTCAAATTGCGTCGCGATTCAATACTTCGTCCTCCAGCGGACTGGTCTTCAAGGGGATATTGCTGCCTCGGGCACCTTATGGTCCGTCACCATTGAGTCTACATATTCGATTCCGACAAAAAACTGATAGTTAATTGCAACATTCAGGGCCTCCTAATGACGATGGATCACTCAAATTGCGTTGCGATCCAATACATCGTCCTCCAGCCGACTTGTCTCCAAGGGTCTATTGCTGCCTCGGGCACCTTATGATCGTTCTCCTGTGAGTCTCGATTTTCTAATCCGACGCAAAACTGATAGTTAATTGCAACATTCAGGGCCTCCTAATGACTATGGAATACTCAAATTGCGTCGAGGTTCAATACATCGTTATCCTGCCGACTTGTCTCCAATGGGTACTGCTGCCTCGGGCACCATATGGTCCTTCTGTGAGTCTATATTTTCGATTCCGACAAGAAACTGATAGTTAATTGTAACGTTCACGGCCTCCTAATGACGATGGAGCACTCAAATTGCGTCGAGGTTTAATACATCGTCCTCCAGCCGACTTGTCTCCAAGGGGTATTGCTGCCTCGGGCACCATATTGTCCGTCTCCTGTGTGTCTAGATTTTCGAATTCGACGCTAAATTGATAGTTAATTGTAACGGTCAGGGCCTCCTAATGACGATGGAACACTCACATTGCGTCGAGAGTCAATACATCGTCCGCCAGCCGACTTGTCTCCAAGGGGTATTGCTGCCTCGGGCACCAAATGGTCCGTCTCCTGTGAGTCTAGATTTTCGATTCCGACGCAAAAATGATAGTTAATTGTAACGTTCAGCGCCTCCTAATGACGATGGAATACTCAAATTGCGTCGAGATTCAATACATCGTCCTCCAGCCGACTTGTCTCCAAGGGTCTATTGCTGCCTCGGGCACCTTATGGCCGTTCCCTGTGAGTCTAGATTTTCGAATGCGACGCATAACTGATAGTTAATTGTAACGTTCGGGGAATCCTAATGACGATGGAACACTCACATTGCGTCGAGATTCAATACATCGTCCTTCAGCCGACTTGTCTCCAAGGTTCTATTGCTGCCTCGGGCACCTTATGGTCGTTCTCCTGTGAGTCTCGATTTTCGAATCCGACGCAAAACTGATAGTTAATTGCAACGTTCAGGGCCTCTTAATGGCGATGGAACACTCAAATGGCGTCGAGGTTGAATACATCGTTCTCCAGCCGAATTGTCTCCGAGGGGTATTGCTGGCTCGGGCACCATATGGTCCGCCTCCTGTGAGTTTAGAATTTCGAATCCGACGCAAAAATGATAGTTAATTGTAAGTTTCAGCGTCTCATAATGACGATGGAACACTCAAATTGCGTCGAGATTCAATACATCGGCCTCGAGCCGACTTGTCTCCAAGGTTCTATTGCGGCCTCGGGCACATTATGGTCGTTCTCCTGTGATTCTCGATTTTCGAATTCGACGCAAAACTGATAGTTAATTGCAACGTTCAGGGCCTCCAAATGACGATGGAACACTCAAATTGCGTCGAGAATCAATACATAGTCCTACAGCCGACTTGTCTACAAGGGGATATGGCTGCCTCGGGCTCAATGTTCTCCGTCTCCTGTGAGTATAGATTTACGAATCCGACGCGAAACTGATAGCTAATTGTAACGTTCAGGGCCTCATAATGACGGTGGAACACTCAAATTGCGTCGAGATTCAATACATCGGCCTCAAGGCGACTTATCTTCAAGGGTCTATTGCTTCCTCAGGCACCTTATGGTCGTTCTCCTGTGAGTCTAGAATTTCGAATCCGATGCAAAACTGATAGTTAATTGTAACGTTCAGGGCCTCCTAATGACGATAGAGCATTCAAATTGAGTCGAGATTCAATACATCGCCTTTCAGCCGACTTGTATCCAAGTATCTATTGCTGCCTCGGGCACCTTATGGTCATTCTCATGTGAGTCTCGATTTTCGAATCCGACGCAAAACTGATAGTTAATTGTAACGTTCAGGGCCTCCTAATGACGATGGAATACTTAAATTGGGTCGAGATTCAATATATCGTCCTCCAGCCGTTTTCTCTCCATGGGGAAAATGCTGCCTCGGGTACCTTATGGTCGTTCACCTGTGAAACTAGATTTTCGAATCCGACTCGAAAATGGTAGTTAATTGTAATGTTCAGGGATTCCTAAAGACGATGGAACACTCTAATTGCGTCGAGATTCAATACATCGGCCTCCAGCCGACTTGGGTCGAAATGTCTATTGCTGCCTCGGGCACCTTGTGGTCGTTCTCCTGTGAGTCTAGTTTTAAGAATCCGACACATAACTGATAGCTAATTGCAACGCTCAGCGCCTCCAAATGACGATGGAACACTCAAATTGCGTCGAGATTCAATACATCGTCCTTCAGCTGATTTGCTCCAAGAGTCAATTGCTGCCTCGGAAACCTTATGGTCGTTCTCCTGTGAGTCTAGATTTTCGAATCCGAAGCAAAACTGATAGTTACTTGTAACGTTCGGGGCCTCCCAATGACGATTGAACATTCAAATTGCGTCAAGATTCAATACATCGTCCTTCAGCCGACCTGTCTCCAAGGTTCTACTGCTGCCTCGGCACCTTATGGTCGTTCTACTGTGAGTCTCGATATTTGAATCCGACGCAAACTGATAGTTAATTGCAACGTTCAGGGCCTCTTAATCACGATGGAACACTCAAATTGCGTCGAGATTCAATACATCGGCCACGAGCCGACTTGTCTCCAAGGGGACATAGCTCCCTCGGGCACCAAATGTTCCGTCTCCTGTGAGTCTAGATTTTCGATTCCGACGAAAAACTGATAGTTAATTTAACTTTCAGGGCCTCCTAATGACGATGGAACACTCAAATTGCGTCGCGATCCAATACATCGTCCTCCAGCCGAGTTCTCTCCAAGGGTCTATTGCTGCCTCGGGCACTTTATGTTCTATCTCCTGTGAGTCTAGATTTTCGAACCCGACGCAAAACTGATAGTTAATTGTAACGTTCAGGGCCTCCTAATGACGATGGAATACTCAAATTGCATCGAGATTCAATACGTCGTCCTCCAGCCGACTTCTCTCCATGGGGATAATGCTGCCTCGGGAACCTTATGGTCGTTCTCCTGTGAGTCTAGATTTTCGAATCCGACGCGAAACTGATTGTTAGTTGTAACGTTCGGGGCTTCTTATGACGATGGAACACTCAAATAGCATCGAGATTCAATACATCGTCATTCAGCCGATTTGTCTCCAAGGGTATATTGCTGCCTCGGGCACCTTATCTTCATTCCCCTGTGAGTCTAGATTTTAAAATCCGACGCAAAACTGATAGTTAATTGTAATGTTCAGAGCCTCCAAATGACGATGGAACACTCAATTTGCGTCGAGATTCAATACATCGGCCTCCAGCCGACTTGTCTCCATGGGGAATTGCTGCCTCGTTCACCATATGGTCCGCCTCCTGTGAGTCTAGATTTTCGAATCCGACGAAAAAATGATAGTTAATTGTAACGTTCAGCGCCTGCTAATGTCGATGGAACACTCAAATTGCGTCGAGAGTCAATACATCGTCCTCCTGCTGACTTGTCTCCAATGGGTATTGCTGCCTCGGGCACCATATGGTCCGTCTCCTGTGAGTCTAGATTTTCGATTCCGATGCGATACGGATAGTTAATTGTAACGTTCAGGGCATCCCAATGACGATGGAACACTCAAATTGCGTCGAGGTTCAATACTTCGTCCACCTGCCGACTTGTCTCCAATGGGTATTGCTGCCTTGGGCCCCATATGGTCCTTCTCCTGTGAGTCTAGATTTTCGAATCCGACGCATAACTGATAGTTAATTGTAACGTTGAGGGCCTCCAAATGACGATGGAACACTCAAATTGCGTCGAGATTCAATACATCGTTCTCCAGCCAACTTGTCTCAAGGGGATATTGCTGCCTCGGGCACCTTATGGTCGTTCTCCTGTGAGTGTAGTTTCTCGAATCCGACCCAAAACTGATAGTTAATTGTAACGTTCAGGGCCTCCTAATGACGATGGAACACTCAAATTACGTCGAGATTCAATACAGCGGCCACGAGCCGACTTGTGTCCAAGGGGACATTGCTGCCTCGGGCACCAAATGGTACAGCTCCTGTGAGTCTAGATTTTCGATTCCGATGCGAAACTGATAGTTAATTGTAAAGTTCGGGGCCTCCTAATAACGATGGAACGGTCAAATTGCGTCGAGATTCGATATATCGTCCTACAGCCGACTTCTCTCCAAGAGTCTATTGCTGCCTCGGACACCATATGGCCGTTCTCCTGTGAGTCTAGATTCTCGAACCCGACGCAAAACTGATAGTTAATTGTAACGTTCAGGGCCTCCTAATGACGATGGAACACTCAAATTGCGTCGAGATACAATACAGCGGCGACGAGCTGACTTGTGCCCAAGGGGACATTACTGCCTCGGGCACCAAATGGTCCGTCTCCTGTGAGTCTAGATGTTCGATTCCGATGCGAAACTGATAGTTGATTGCAAAGTTCAAGGGCTCCTAATAACGATGGAACACTCAAATTGCGTCGAGATTCAATATATCGTCCTGCAGCCGACTTGTCTCCAAGTTTCAATTGCTGCCTCGGGCACCTTATGATCTTTCTCCTGTGAGTAGATTTTCGAATCCGACGCAAAAATGATAGTTAACTGTAACGTTCACCGCCTCCTAATGACGATGGAACACTCACATTGCGTCGAGAGTCTATACTTAGTCCTCCACCCGACTTGTCTCCAAGGGGTATTGCTGCCTCGGGCACCAAATGGTCCGTCTCCTGTGAGTCTAGATTTTCGAATCCGACGCAAAAATGATAGTTAATTGTACCGTTCAGCTCCTCCTAATGACGATGGAATACTCAAATTGCGTCGAGAGTCAATACATCGTCCTCCAGTCGACTTGTCTACAAGGGGATATTGCTGCCTCTGGCTCCATGTGGTCCGTGTACTGTGAGTCTAGATTTTCGAATCCGACGCGAAACTGATAGTTAATTGTAACGTTCAGGGCCTCCTAATGACGATGGAACACTCAAATTGCGTCGAGATTCAATACATCGGCCTCCAGCCGACTTGTCTCCAAATGTCTATTGCTGCCTCGGGTACCTTGTGGTCGTTCTCCTGTGAGTCTAGATTTTCGAATCCGACGCATAACTGATAGTTAATTGTAAAGTTCAGGGCCTCCTAATGACAATGAAACACTCAAATTGCGTCGAGATTCAATACATCGTCCACCAGCCGACTTATCTCCAAGGGCATATCGCTGCCTCGGGCACCACATGTTCCGTCTCCGTTGATTCTACATTTTCGAATCCGACGCAAAACTGATAGTTAATTGCAACGTTCAGGGCCTCCTAATGACGATGGGGCACTCAAATTGCGTCGCGATTCAATACATCGTCCTCCAGAGGACTGCTCTCCAAGGGGATATTGCTGCCTCCGGCACCTTACGGTCCGTCTCCAGTGAGTCTAGATTTTCGATTCCGACGAAAAACTGATATTTAATTGTAACATTCAGGGCCTCCTAATGACGATGGAACACTCAAATTGCGTCGAGGTTCAATACATCGTCCTCCTGCCGACTTGTCTCCAATGGGTATTGCTGCCTCGGGCACCATATTCTCCTGTGAGTCTAGATTTCCGATTCCGACGCGAAACTGATGGTTAATTGTAACGTTCAGGGCCTCCTAAAGACGATGGAACACTCAACATGCTTCGTGATTGAATTCATCGGGCTCCAACCGTCTTGTCTCGAAATGTTTATTGCTGCGTCAGGCACCTTGTGGTCGTTCTCCCGTGAGACTAGATTTGCGAATCCGGCGCATAACTGATAGTTAATTGTAACGTTCAGGGCCTCCAAATGACGATGGAACGCTCAAATAGCGTCAAGGTTCTATACAACGTCCTTCAACCGACTTGTCTCCAAGAGTCTATTGCTGCCTCGGACACCTTATGGTCGTTCTCCTGTGAGTCTAGATTCTCGAATCCGACGCAAAGCTGATAGTTAATTGTAATGCACTGGGCCTTCTAATGACGATGGAACACTCAAATTGCGTCGAGATTTAATACAGCGGCCACGAGCCGACTTGTGCCCATTGGGACATTGCTGCCTCGGGACCAAATGATCCGTCTCCTGTGAGTCTAGATTTTCGATTCCGATGCGAAACTGATAGTTAATTGTAACGTTCAGGGCCTCCTAATAACGATGGAACACTCAAATTGCGTCGCGGTTCAATACTTCGTCCTCCAGCGGACTGGTTTTCAAGGGGATATTGCTGCCTCAGGCACCTTATGGTCCGTCACCATTGAGTCTAGATTTTCGATTCCGGCGAAAAACTGACAGTTAATTGCAACATTCAGGGCCTCCTAATGACGATGGAACACTCTAATTGCGTCGAGGTTCAATACATCGTCCTCCAGCCGACTTGTCTCCAAGGGGTATTGCTGCCTCGGGCACCATATGGTCCGTGTCCTTTGAGTCTAGATTTTCGAATTCGACGCTAAATTGATAGTTAATTGTAACAGTCAGGGCCTCCTAATGACGACGGAACACTCAAATTGCGTCGAGGTTCAATTCATCGTCCTCCAGCCGACTTGTCTCCAATGGGATATTGCTGCCTCGGGTACCTTGTGGTCGTTCTCCTGTGAGTCTAGATTTTCGTATCCGACGCATAACTGATAGTTAATTGTAAAGTTCAGGGCCTCCTAATGACGATGAAACACTCAAATTGCAACGAGATTCAATACATCGTCCTCCAGTCGACTTGTCTACAAGGGGATATTGCTGCCTCTGGCTCCATGTGGTCCTTGTACTGTGAGTCTAGATTTTCGAATCCGACGCATAACTGATAGTTATTTGCAACTTTCAACGCCTCCTAATGACGATGGAACACTCAAATTGCGTCGAGATTCAATACATCGGCCTCCAGCCGACTTGTCTCCAAATGTCTATTGCTGCCTCGGGTACCTTGTGGTCGTTCTCCTGTGAGTCTAGATTTTCGTATCCGACGCATAACTGATAGTTAATTGTAAAGTTCAGGGCCTCCTAATGACGATGAAACACTCAAATTGCAACGAGATTCAATACATCGTCCTCCAGCCGACTTGTCTCCAAGGGCATATCGCTGCCTCGGGCACCACATGGTCCGTCTCCATTGATTCCACATTTTCGAATCCGACGCAAAACTGATAGTTAATTGTAACGTTCAGGGCCTCCTAATGACGATGGGGCACTCAAATTGCGTCGCGATTCAATACATCGTCCTCCAGAGGACTGATCTCCAACGGGATATTGCTGCCTCGGGCACCTTACGGTCCGTTTCCAGTGAGTCTAGAATTTCGATTCCGACGAAGAACTGATATTTAGTTGTAACATTCAGGGCCTCCTAATGACGATGGAACACTCAAATTGCGTCGAGGTTCAATACATCGTCCTCCTGCCGACTTGTCTCCAATGGGTATTGCTGCCTTGGGCACCATATGGTCCTTCTCCTGTGAGTCTAGATTTTCGAATCCGACGCATAACTGATAGTTAATTGTAACGTAGAGGGCCTCCAAATGACGATGGAACACTCAAATTGCGTCGAGATTCAATACATCGTTCTCCAGCCAACTTGTCTCAAGGGGATATTGCTGCCTCGGGCACCTTATGGTCGTTCTCCTGTGAGTGTAGTTTCTCGAATCCGACCCAAAACTGATAGTTAATTGTAACGTTCAGGGCCTCCTAATGACGATGGAACACTCAAATTACGTCGAGATTCAATACAGCGGCCACGAGCCGACTTGTGTCCAAGGGGACATTGCTGCCTCGGGCACCAAATGGTACAGCTCCTGTGAGTCTAGATTTTGGATTCCGATGCGAAACTGATAGTTAATTGTAAAGTTCGGGGCCTCCTAATAACGATGGAACGGTCAAATTGCGTCGAGATTCGATATATCGTCCTACAGCCGACTTCCCTCCAAGAGTCTATTGCTGCCTCGGACACCATATGGTCGTTCTCCTGTGAGTCTAGATTCTCGAACCCGACGCAAAACTGATAGTTAATTGTAACGTTCAGGGCCTCCTAATGACGACGGAACACTCAAATTGCGTCGAGATACAATACAGCGGCGACGAGCTGACTTGTGCCCATGGGGACATTGCTGCCTCGGGCACCAAATGGTCCGTCTCCTGTGAGTCTAGATTTTCGATTCCGATGCGAAACTGATAGTTGATTGTAAAGTTCAGGGCCTCCTAATAACGATGGAACACTCAAATTGCGTCGAGATTCAATATATCGTCCTGCAGCCGACTTGTCTCCAAGTTTCAATTGCTGCCTCGGGCACCTTATGATCTTTCTCCTGTGAGTAGATTTTCGAATCCGACGCAAAAATGATAGTTAATTGTAACGTTCACCGCCTCCTAATGACGATGGAACACTCAAATTGCGTCGAGAGTCAATACATCGTCCTACAGCCGACTTGTCTACAAGGGGATATTGCTGCTTCTGGCTCCATGTGGTCCGTGTCCTGTGAGTCTAGATTTTCGATTCCGACGCGAAACTGATAGTTAATTGTAACGTTCAGGGCCTCCTAATGACGAAGGGGCACTCAAATTGCGTCGCGATTCAATATTTCGTCCTTCAGCGAACTGGTCTTCAAGGGGATATTGCTGCCTCGTGCACCGTATGGTCTGTCACCATTGAGTCTACATTTTCGATTCCGACGAAAAACTGATAGGTAATTGCAACATTCAGAGCCTGCTAATGACGATGGATCACTCAAATTGCGTCGCGATCCAATACATCGTCCTCCAGCCGACTTGTCTAGTAGGGTCTATTGCTGCCTCGGGCACCTTATGATCGTTCTCCTGTGAGTCTCGATTTTCTAATCCGACCCGAAACTGATAGTTAATTGTTACGTTCAGGGCCTCCTAATAACGATGGAGCACTCAAATTGCGTCGAGGTTTAATACATCGTCCTCCAGCCGACTTGTCTCCAAGGGGTATTGCTGCCTCGGGCACCATATTGTCCGTCTCCTGTGAGTCTAGATTTTCGAATTCGACGCTAAATTGATAGTTAATTGTAACGGTCAGGGCCTCCTAATGACGATGGAACACTCACATTGCGTCGAGAGTCAATACATCGTCCACCAGCCGACTTGTCTCCAAGGGGTATTGCTGCCTCGGGCACCAAATGGTCCGTCTCCTGTGAGTCTAGATTTTCGAATCCGACGCAAAAATGATAGTTAATTGTAACGTTCAGCTCCTCCTAATGACGATGGAATACTCAAATTGCGTCGAGAGTCAATACATCGTCCTCCAGTCGACTTGTCTACAAGGGGATATTGCTGCCTCTGGCTCCATGTGGTCCGTGTACTGTGAGTCTAGATTTTCGAATCCGACGCGAAACTGATAGTTAATTGTAACGTTCAGGGCCTCCTAATGACGATGGGGCACTCAAATTGCGTCGCGATTCAATACATCGTCCTCCAGAGGACTGCTCTCCAAGGGGATATTGCTGCCTCCGGCACCTTACGGTCCGCCTCCAGTGAGTCTAGATTTTCGATTCCGACGAAAAACTGATATTTAATTGTAACATTCAGGGCCTCCTAATGACGATGGAACACTCAAATTGCGTCGAGGTTCAATACATCGTCCTCCTGCCGACTTGTCTCCAATGGGTATTGCTGCCTCGGGCACCATATTCTCCTGTGAGTCTAGATTTTCGATTCCGACGCGAAACTGATAGTTAATTGTAACGTTCAGGGCCTCCTAATGACGATGGAGCACTCAAATTGCTTCGTGATTGAATACATCGGGTTCCAACCGACTTGTCTCCAAATATTTATTGCTGCGTCAGGCACCTTGTGGTCGTTCGCCTGTGAGACTAGATTTGCGAATCCGACGCATAACTGATAGTTAATTGTAACGTTCAGGGCCTCCAAATGACGATGGAACACTCAAATTGCGTCGAGATTCAATACATCGTCCTCCAGCCGACTTGTCCCCAAGGGTCTATTGCTGCCTCGGGCACCTTATGGCCGTTCCCCTGTGAGTCTAGATTTTCGAATCCGACGCATAACTGATAGTTAATTGTAACGCTCAGCGCCTCCTAATGACGATGAAACACTCACATTGCGTCGAGATTCAATACATCGTCCTCCAGCCGACTTGTCTCAAGGGGATATTGCTCCCTCGGGCACCATATGGTCCGTCTCCTGTGAGTCTAGATTTTCGAATCCGACGCGAAACTGATAGTTAATTGTATCATTCAGGGCCTCCTAATGACTTTGGAACACTCAAATAGCGTCAAGATTCTATATAACGTCCTTCAACCGACTTGTCTCCAGGAGTCTATTGCTGCCTCGGACACCTTATGGTCGTTCTCCTGTGAGTCTAGATTCTCGAATCCGACGCAAAACTGATAGTTAATTGTAATGCTCAGGGCCTCCTAATGACGATGGAACACTCAAATTGCGTCGAGATTCAATACAGCGGCAACGAGCCGACTTGTGCCCATGGGGACATTGCTGCCTCGGGCATTAAATGGTCCGTCTCCTGTGTATCTAGATTTTCGATTCCGATGCGAAACTGATAGTTAATTGTAACGTTCAGGGCCTCCTAATAACGATGTAACACTCAAATTGCGTCGAGATTCAATAAATCGTCCAGCAGCTGACTTGTCTCCAAGTTTCTACTGCTGCCTCGGGCACCTTATGATCTTTCTCCTGTGAGTCTAGATTTTCGAACCCGACGCAAAACTGATAGTTAATTGTCACGTTCCGGGCCTCCTAATGACGAGGGAATACTCACATTGCGTCGAGAGTCAATACATCTTCCTCCAGCCGACTTGTCTACAAGGAGATATTGCTGCCTCTGGCTCCATGTGGTCCGTGTCCTGTGAGTCTAGATTTTCGAATCCGAGGCAAAACTGATAGTTAATTGTAACGTTCAGGGCCTCCTAATGACGACGGAACACTCAAATTGCGTCGAGATTCAATACGTCGGCCTCCAGGCGACTTATCTCCAAGGGTCTATTGCTGCCTCGGGCACCTTATGGTCGTTCTCCAGTGGGTCTCGAATTTCGAATGCGACCCATAACTGATAGTTAATTGCAACGTTCAGCGCCTCCTATTGACGATGGAACACTCAAATTGGGTCGAGATTCAATACATCGGCCTCCAGCCGACTAGTCTCCAAATGTCTATTGCTGCCTCGGGCACCTTATGGTCGTTCTCCTGAGAGTCTAGTTTTTAGAATCCGACGCAAAACTGATAGTTAATTGTAACGTTCAGGGCCTCCTAATAACGATGGAACACTCAAATTGCGACGAGATTCAATACATCGTCTTTCAGCCGACTTGTCTCCAAGGTTCTATTGCTTCCTCGGGCACCTTATGGTCATTCTCTTGTGAGTCTCGATTTTCGAATCCGACGCAAAACTGATAGTTAATTGCAACGTTCAGGTCCTCCTAATGTCGATGGAACGCACAAATTACGTCGAGGTTCAATACATCGGCCACGAGCTGACTTGTCTCCAGGGGGTATTACTGCCTCGGGCACCATATGGTCCGTCTCCTGTGAGTCTAGATTTTTGAATCCGACATAAAAATGATAGTTAATTGTAACGTTCAGCGCCTCCTAATGACGATGGAACACTCAAATTGCGTCGAAATTCAATACATCGTCCTCCGGTCGACTTGTCTACAAGGGGATATTGCTGCCTCTGGCTCCATGTCGTCCGTGTACTGTGAGTCTAGATTTTCGAATCCGACGCGAAACTGGTAGTTAATTGAAACGCTCAGGGCCTCCTAATGACGATGGAACACTCAAATTGCGTTGAGATTCAATACATCGGCCTCCAGCCGACTTGTCTCCAAGGGTCTATTGCTGCCTCGAGCACCTTATGGTCGTTCTCCTGTGAGTCTAGATTTTTGAATCCGACGCATAACTGACGGTTATTTGAAACGTTCAGCGCCTCCTAATGACGATGGAACACTCAAATTGCGTCGAGATTCAATACATCGGCCTCCAGCCGACTTGTCTCCAAATGTCTATTGCTGCCTCGGGTACCTTGTGGTCGTTCTCCTGTGAGTCTAGATTTTCGAATCCGACGCATAACTGATAGTTAATTGTAAAGCTCAGGGCCTCCTAATGACGATGAAACACTCAAATTGCGGCTAGATTCAATACATCGTCCTCCAGCCGACTTGTCTCCAAGGGCATATCGCTGCCTCGGGCACCACATGGTCCGTCTCCGTTGATTCTACATTTTCGAATCCGACGCAAAACTGATAGTTAATTGTAACGTTCAGGGCCTCCTAATGACGATGGGGCACTCAAATTGCGTCGCGATTCAATACATCGTCCTCCAGAGGACTGATCTCCAAGGCGATATTGCTGACTCGGGCACCTTACGGTCCGTCTCCAGTGAGTCTAGATTTTCGATTCCGACGGAAAACTGATATTTAATTTTAACATTCAGGGCCTCCTAATGACGATGGAACACTCATATTACGTCGCGATCCAATACATCGTCCTCCAGCCGACTTGTCTCCAAGGGTCTGTTGCTGCCTCGGGCACCTTATGATCGTTCTCCTTTGTGTCTCGATCTTCTAACCCGACGCGATACTGATAGTTAATTGTAACGTTCAGGACCTCCTAATGACGATGGAACACTCAAATTGCGTCTAGGTTCAATACATCGGCCACGAGCCGACTTGTCTGCAAGGGGTATTGCTGCCTCGTGCACCATATGGTCCGCCTCCCGTGAGTCTAGATTTTCAAATTCGACGCTAAAATGATAGTTAATTGTAACGTTCAGGGAATCCTAATGACGACGGAACACTCAAATTGCGTCGAGGTTCAATACATCGTCCCCCAGCCGACTTGTCTCCAAGGGGTATTGCTGCCTCGGGCACCATATGGCCCGTCTCCTGTGAGTGTAGATTTTCGAATCCGACGCCAAAATGATAGTTAATTGTAATGTTCAGCGCCTCCTAATGACGATAGAACCCTCAAATTGCGTCGAGAGTCAATACATCGTCCTCCAGCCGACTTGTCTACAAGGGGATATTGCTGCCTCTGGCTCCATGTGGTCCGTGTCCTGTGAGTCTAGATTTTCGAATCCGACGCGAAACTGATAGTTAATTGTAACGTTCAGGGCCTCCTAATGACGATGGAACACTCCAATTGCGTCGAGATTCAATACATCGGCCTCAAGCCGACTTGTCTCCAAGGGTCTATTGCTGCCTCGAGCACCTTATGGTAGTTCTCCTGTGAGTCTAGATTTTTGAATCCGACGCATAACTGAAAGTTATTTGCAACGTTCAGCGCCTCGTAATGGCGATGGATCACTCAAATTGATTCGAAAGGCAATACATCGACATTCAAACCTACTTGTCTCCAAAGGTCTATTGCTGCCTCGGGCACCTTATGGTCGTTCTCCTGTGAGTCTAGATTTTAGAATCCGACGCAAAAGTAATGGTTAATTGTAACGTTCAGAGCCTCCTAAAGACGATGGAACACTCAAATTGCGTCGAGATTCAATTCATCGTCCTCCAGTCGACTTGTCTACAAGGGGATATTGCTGGTCTGGCTCCATATGGTCCGTGTCCTGTGAGTCTAGATTTTCGAATCCGACGCGAAACTGATAGTTAATTGTAACGTCAGGGCCTCCTAATGACGATGGGGCTCTCATATTGCGTCGCGAATCAATACATCGTCCACCAGCGGACTGGTCTCCAAGGGGATATTGCTGCCTCGGGCACCTTATGGTCAGTCTCCAGTAAGTCTAGATTTTCGATTGCGACGAAAAACTGATAGTAATTGTGACATTCAGGTTCTCCTAATGACGATGGAACACTCAAATTGCGTCGAGAGTCAATACATCGTCCTCCAGCCGACTTGTCTACAAGGTGATATTGCTGCCTCGGCCTCCATGTGGTCCGTCTCCAGTGAGTCTAGATTTTCGAATCCGACGCGAAACTGATAGTTAATTGTAACGTTCAGGGCCTCCTAATAACGATGGAACGCTCAAATTGCGTCGAGGTTCAATACATCGGCCACGAGCTGACTTGTCTCCAAGGGGTATTACTGCCTCGGGCGACATATGGTCCGTCTCCTGTGAGTCTAGATTTTTGAATCCGACATAAAAATGATAGTTAATTGTAACGTTCAGCGCATCCTAATGACGATGGAACACTCAAATTGCGTCGAAATTCAATACATCGGCCTCCAGCCGACTTGTCTACAAGGGGATATTGCTGCCTCGGGCACGATATGGTCCGTCTCCTGTGAGTCTAGATTTTTGAATCCGACATAAAAATGATAGTTAATTGTAACGTTCAGGGAATCCTAATGACGATGGAACACTCAAATTGCGTCGCGATTCAATACTTCGTCCTCCTGCCGACTTGTCTCCAATGGGTATTGCTGCCTCGGGCACCATATGGTCCTTCTGTGAGTCTAGATTTTCGATTCCGACCCGAAACTGATAGTTAATTGTAACGTTCAGGGCCTCCTAATGACGATGGAACACTCAAAAATGCGTCGAGGTTCAATACATCGTCCTCCAGCCGACTTGTCTCCAAGGGGTATTGCTGCCTCGGGCACGATATGGTCCGTCTCCTGTGAGTCTAGATTTTCGAATTCGACGTTAAATTGATAGTTAATTGTAACGTTCAGGGCCTCCTAATGACGATGGAACACTCAAATTGCGTCGAGGTTCAATACATCGTCCTCCAGCCGACTTGTCTCCGAGGGGTATTGCTGCCTCGGGCACCAAATGGTCCGTCTCATGTGAGTCTAGATTTTCGCGTCCGACGCAAAAATGATAGTTAATTGTAACGTTCAGCACCTCTTAATGACGATGGAACACTCAAATTGCGTCGAGAGTCAATACATCGTCCTCCAGTCGACTTGTCTACAAGGGGATATTGCTGCCTCTGGCTCCATGTCGTCCGTGTACTGTGAGTCTAGATTTTCGAATCCGACGCGAAACTGGTAGTTAATTGTAACGCTCAGGGCCTCCTAATGACGATGGAACACCCAAATTGCGTCGAGATTCAATACATCGGCCTCCAGCCGACTTGTCTCCAAAGGTCTATTGCTGCCTCGAGCACCTTATGGTCGTTCTCCTGTGAGTCTAGATTTTTGAATCCGACGCATAACTGACGGTTATTTGAAACGTTCAGCGCCTCCTAATGACGATGGAACACTCAAATTGCGTCGAGATTCAATACATCGGCCTCCAGCCGACTTGTCTCCAAATGTCTATTGCTGCCTCGGGTACCTTGTGGTCGTTCTCCTGTGAGTCTAGATTTTCGAATCCGACGCATAACTGATAGTTAATTGTAACGTTCAGGGCCTCCTAATGACGATGGGGCACTCAAATTGCGTCGCGATTCAATACATCGTCCTCCAGAGGACTGATCTCCAAGGCGATATTGCTGCCTCGGGCACCTTACGGTCCGTCTCCAGTGAGTCTAGATTTTCGATTCCGACGGAAAACTGATATTTAATTTTAACATTCAGGGCCTCCTAATGACGATGGAACACTCATATTACGTCGCGATCCAATACATCGTCCTCCAGCCGACTTGTCTCCAAGGGTCTGTTGCTGCCTCGGGCACCTTATGATCGTTCTCCTTTGTGTCTCGATCTTCTAACCCGACGCAAAACTGATAGTTAATTGCAACGTTCATGGCCTCCAAATGACGATGGAACACTCAAATTGCGTCGAGATTCGATACATCGTCCTCCTGCCGACTTGTTTCCAAGGGTCTATTGCTGCCTCGGGCACCTTATGGCCGTACCCCTGTGAGTCTAGATTTTCGAATCCGACGCATAACTGATAGTTAATTGTAACGCTCAGTGCATCCTAAAGACGATGGAACACCCACATTGCGTCGAGATTCAATACATCGTCCTCCAGCCGACTTGTCTCAAGGGGATATTGCTGCCTCGGGCACCATATGGTCCGTCTCCTGTGAGTCTAGATTTTCGATTATGATGCGAAACTGATAGTTATTTGTAACGTTCAGGGCTTCCTAATGACGATGGAACACTCAAATTACGTGGAGAGTCAATACATCGTCCTCCAGCCGACTTGTCGCCAAGGGGTATTGCTGCCTCTTGCACCATTTGGTTCGACTCCTGTGAGTCTAGATTTTCGAATCCGACGAAAAAATGATAGTAACGTTCAGCGCCTCCTAATGACGATGGAACACTCAAATTGCGTCGAGTTCAATACATCGGCCTCCAGCCGACTTGTCCCCGAGGGCATAACGCTGCCTCGGGCACCACATGGTCCGTGTCCGTTGATTCCACATTTTCGAATCCGACGCAAAACTGATAGTTAATTGTAATGTTCAGGGCCTCCAAATGACGATGGGGCACTCAGATTGCGTCGCGATTCAATACATCGTCCTCCAGCGGACTTGTCTCCAAGGGTCTATAGCTGCCTCGAGCACCTTATGGTCGTTCTCCTTTGAGTCTAGATTTTTGAATCCGACGCATAACTGATAGTTATTTGCAACTTTCAGCGCCGCCTAATGACGATGGAACACTCAAATTGCGTCGAGATTCAATACATCGACCTCCAGCCGACTTGTCTCCAAATGTTTATTGCTGCCTCGGGGACCTTGTGGTCGTTCTCCTGTGAGTCTAGATTTTCGAATTCGACGCGTAACTGGTAGTTAATTGTAAAGGTTAAGGCCTCCTAATGACGATGAAACATTCAAATTGCGTCGAGGTTCAATACATCGTCCTCCAGCCAACTTGTCTCCAAGGGGTATTGCTGCCTCGGGCACCATATGGTCCGTCTCCTGTGAGTCTAGATTTTCAAATCCGACGCTAAAATGATAGTTAATTGTAACGTTCAGCGCCTCCTAATGACGACGGAACACTCAAATTGCGTCGAGAGTCAATACATCGTCCTCCAGCCGACTTGTCTACTAGGGGATATTGCTGCCTCGGGCTCCACGTGCTCCGTCCAATGTGTGTCCACATTTTTGAATCCGACGCGAATCTGATAGGTAATTGTAACGTTCAGGGCCTCCTAATGACGATGGAACACTCCAATTGCTTCGAGATTCAATACATCGGCCTCCAGGCGACTTGTCTCCAAGGTTCTATTGCTTCCTCGGGCACCTTATGGTCGTTCTCTTGTGAGTCTCGATTTTCGAATCAGACGCAAAACTGATAGTTAATAGCAACGTTCAGGTCCTCTAAATGACGATGGAACACTCAAATTGCGTCGAGGTTCAATGCATCGGCCACGAGCCGACTTGTCTCCAAGGGGTATTACTGCCTCGGGCACCATATGTTCCGTCTCCTGTGAGTCTAGATTTTTGAATCCGACGCAAAAATGATAGTTAATTGTAACGTTCAGGGCCTCCTAATGACGGTGGGACACTCAAATTGCGTCGAGGTTCAATACATTGTCCTCCAGCCGACTTGTCTCCAAGGGGTATTGCTGCCTCGGGCACCATATGGTCCGTCTCCTGTGAGTCTAGATTTTCGAATCCGACGCAAAAGTGATAGTTAATTGTAACGTTCAGGGCCTCCTAATGACGATGGAACACTCAAATTGCGTCGAGAGTCAATACATCGTCCTCCAGCCGACTTGTCACTAAGGGGCCATTGCTGCATCGGGCACTTTATGGTCCGTCTCCAGTGAGTCTAGATATTCGATTCCGACTAAAAACTGACAGTTAATTCTAACATTCAGGTTCTCCTAATGACGATGGAACACTCATATTGCATCGCGATCCAATGCATCGTCCTCCAGCCGACTTGTCTCCAAGGGTCTATTGCTGCCACGGGCACGTTGTGATCGTTCTGCTGTGAGTCTAGATTTTCGAACCCGACGCAAAGCTAATAGTTAATTGTAACGTTCAGGACCTCCTAATGACGATGGAACACTCAAATTGCGTCGAGATTCAATACAACAGCCTCGAGCCGACTTGTCTCCAAGGGGACATTGCTGCCTCGGGCACCATATGGTCCGCCTCCTGTGAGTCTAGATTTTCGATTCCGATGCGAAACTGATAGGTATTTGTAACTTTTAGGGCCTCCTAATGACGATGGAACACTCAAATTGCGTCGAGGATAAATACATCGTCCTTCAGCCGACTTGTCTCCAAGGTTCTATTGCTGCCTCGGGCACCTTATGGTCGTTCTCTTGTGAGTCTCGATTTTCGAATCCGACCTGTCTCCTGTGAGTCTAGATTTTCGAATGCGACGCAAAAATGATAGTTAATTGTAACGTTCAGGGCCACCTAAAGACGATGGAACACTCAAATTGCGTCGAGATTCAATACATCGGCCCCAGCACACTTGTCTCCAAGGGTCTATTGCTGCCTCGGGCAACTTCTGATCTTTCTCCTGTGAGTCCAGATGTTCGAATCCGACGCAAAACTGATAGTTAATTGCAACGTTCAGGGCCTCCAAATGACGATGGAACACTCAAATTGCGTCGAGATTCAATACATCGTCCTCCAGCCGACTTGTCTCCAAGGGGTATTGCTGCCTCGGGCACCATATGGCCCGTCTCCTGTGAGTGTAGATTTTCGAATCCGACGCCAAAATGATAGTTAATTGTAATGTTCAGCGCCTCCTAATGACGATAGAACCCTCAAATTGCGTCGAGATTCAATACATCGTCCTCCAGCCGACTTGTCTCCAAGGGGTATTGCTGCCTCGGGCACCATATGGCCCGTCTCCTGTGAGTGTAGATTTTCGAATCCGACGCCAAAATGATAGTTAATTGTAATGTTCAGCGCCTCCTAATGACGATAGAACCCTCAAATTGCGTCGAGAGTCAATACATCGTCCTCCAGCCGACTTGTCTACAAGGTGATATTGCTGCCTCGGCCTCCATGTGGTCCGTCTCCAGTGAGTCTAGATTTTCGAATCCGACGCGAAACTGATAGTTAATTGTAACGTTCAGGGCCTCCTAAAGACGATGGAACACTCAAATTGCGTCGAGATTCAATACATCGGCCCCAGCACACTTTTCTCCAAGGGTCTATTGCTGCCTCGGGCACCTTCTGATCTTTCTCCTGTGAGTCCAGATGTTCGAATCCGACGGAAAACTGATAGTTAATTGCAACGTTCAGGGCCTCCTAATGACGATGGAACACTCAAATTGCGACGAGGTTCAATACATCGTCCTCCAGCCAACTTGTCTCCAAGGGGTATTGCTGCCTCGGGCTCCATGTGGTCCGTCTCCTGTGTGTCTAGATTTTTGAATCCGACGCGAAACTGATAGTTAATTGTAACGTTCAAGCCCTCCTATTGACGATGGAACACTCAAATTGCGTGGAGATTCAATACATCGGCCTCCAGCCGACTTGTCTCCAAGGGGACATTGCTGCCTCGGGCACCATATGGTCCGTCTCCTGTGAGTCTAGATTCTCGATTCCGATGCGAAACTGATAGTTAATAGTAACGTTCCGGGCCTCCTAATAACGATGGAACACTCAAATTGCGACGAGATTCAATACATCGTCCTTCAGCCGACTTGCCTCCAACGGTCTATTGCTGGCTCGGGCGCCTTAGGGTCGTTCTCCTGTGAGTCTAGATTTTAGAATCCGACGCAAAACTGAGTGTTAATTGTAACGTTCAAGCCCTCCTAATGACGGTGGAACACTCAAATTGCGTGGAGATTCAATACATCGTCCTCCAGCCGACTTGTCTCCAAGGGGACATTGCTGCCTCGGGCTCCATATGGTCCGTCTCCTGTGAGTCTAGATTTTCGATTCCGATGGAAAACTGATAGTTAATTGTAACGTTCAGGGCCTCCTAATAACGATGGAACACTCAAATTGCGTCGAGGTTCAATACATCGTCCTCCAGCCGACTTGTCTCCAAGGGGTATTGCTGCCTCGGGCACCATATGGTCCGTCTCCTGTGAGTCTAGATATTCGAATCCGACGCAAAAATGTTAGTTAATTGTAACGTTCAGGGACTCCTGATGATGATGGAACCCTCAGATTGCGTCGAGAGTCAATACATCGTCCTCCAGCCGACTTGTCTACAAGGGGATATTGCAGCCTGTGGCATCATGTGGTCCGTGTCCTGTGAGTCTAGATTTTCGAATCCGACGCGAAACTGATAGTTAATTGTAACGTTCAGGACCTCCTAATGACGATGGAACACTCAAATTGCGTCTAGGTTCAATACATCGGCCACGAGCCGACTTGTCTCCAAGGGGTATTGCTGCCTCGGGCACCATATGGCCCGTCACCTGTGAGTCTACATTTTCGAATCCGACGCAAAAATGATAGTTAATTGTAATGTTCAGCGCCTCCTAATGACGATAGAACCCTCAAATTGCGTCGAGAGTCAATACATCGTCCTCCAGCCGACTTGTCTACAAGGGGATATTGCTGCCTCTGGCTCCATGTGGTCCGTGTCCAGTGAGTCTAGATTTTCGAATCCGATGCGAAACTGATAGTTAATTGGAACGTTCAGGGTCTCCGAATGGCGATGGAACACTAAAATTGCGTCGAGATTCAATACATCGGCCTCCAGCCGACTTGTCTCCAAGGGTCTAATGCTGCCTCGAGCACCTTATGGTCCTTCTCCTCTGAGTCTAGACTTTCGAATCCGACGCGAAACTGATAGTTATTTGCAACGTTCAGCGCCTCCTAATGACGATGGAACACTCAAATTGCGTCGAAATTCAATTCATTGGCCTCCAGCCGACTTGTCTCCAATTGTCTATTGCAGCCTCGGGGACCTTGTGGTCGTTCACCTGTGAGGCTAGATTTTCGAATCCGACGCGTAACTGATAGTTAATTGTAAAGTTCAGGGCCTCCTAATAACGATGAAACACTCAAATTGCGTCGAGATTCAATATATCGTCCTTCAGCCGACTTGTCTACTAGGGGATATTGCTGCCTCTGGCTCCATATGGTCCGTGTCCTGTGAGTCTAGATTTTCGAATCCGACGCGAAACTGATACTTAATTGTAACGTTCAGGGGATCCTAATGACGATGGAACACTCAAATTGCGTCGAGGTTCAATACATCGTCCCCAGCCGACTTGTCTCCAAGGGGCATTGCTGCCTCGGGCACCATATGGCCCGTCACCTGTGAGTCTACATTTTCGAATCCGACGTAAAAATGATAGTTAATTGTAATGTTCAGCGCCTCCTAATGACGATAGAACCCTCAAATTGCGTCGAGAGTCAATACATCGTCCTCCAGCCGACTTGTCTACTAGGGGATATTGCTGCCTCTGGCTCCATGTGGTCCGTGTCCTGTGAGTCTAGATTTTCGAATCCGACGCGAAACTGATAGTTAATTGTAACGTCAGGGCCTCCTAATGACAATGGGGCTCTCATATTGCGTCGCGAATCAATACATCGTCCACCAGCGGACTGGTCTCCAAGGGGATATTGCTGCCTCGGGCACCTTATCGTCAGTCTCCAGTAAGTCTAGATTTTCGATTGCGACGAAAAACTGATAGTTAATTGTAACATTCAGGATCTCCTAATTACGATGGAACACTCAAATAGGGTCGAGATTCAATACATCGGCCTCCAGCCGGCTTGTCACTAAGGGGCTATTGCTGCATCGGGCACCTTATGGTCCGTCTCCAGTGAGTCTAGATTTTCGATTCCGACGAAAAACTGCCAGTTAATTGTAACATTCATTTTCTCCTAATGACGATGGAACACTCAAATTGCGTCGAGATTCAATACATCGTTCTTCAGCCGACTTGCCTCCAAGGGTCTATTGCTGCCTCCGGCACCTTATGGTCGTTCTCCTTTGAGTCACGATTTTGGAATCCGACGCTAAACAGATAGTTAATTGCAACGTTCAGGGCCTCCTAATGACGATGGAACACTCAAATTGCGTCGAGGTTCAATACATCGTCCTCCAGCCGACTTGTCTCCAAGGGATATTGCTGCAAGGGCACCATATGGTCCGTCTCCTGTGAGTCTAGATTTTCGAATCCGACGCAAAAATGTTAGTTAATTGTAACGTTCAGGGCCTCCTACTGACGATGGAACCCTCAGATTGCGTCGAGAGTCAATACATCGTCCTCCAGCCGACTTGTCTACAAGGGGATATTGCTGCCTGTGGCTCCATGTGGTCCGTGTCCTGTGAGTCTAGATTTTCGAATCCGACGCGAAACTGATAGTTAATTGTAACGTTCAGGACCTCCTAATGACGATGGAACACTCAAATTGCGTCTAGGTTCAATACATCGTCCTCCAGCCGACTTGTCTCCAAGGGATATTGCTGCAAGGGCACCATATGGTCCGTCTCCTGTGAGTCTAGATTTTCTAATCCGACGCAAAAATGTTAGTTAATTGTAACGTTCAGGGCCTCCTACTGACGATGGAACCCTCAGATTGCGTCGAGAGTCAATACATCGTCCTCCAGCCGACTTGTCTACAAGGGGATATTGCTGCCTCTGGCTCCATATGGTCCGTGTCCTGTGAGTCTAGATTTTCGAATCCGACGCGAAACTGATACTTAATTGTAACGTTCAGGGGATCCTAATGACGATGGAACACTCAAATTGCGTCGAGGTTCAATACATCGTCCCCAGCCGACTTGTCTCCAAGGGGCATTGCTGCCTCGGGCACCATATGGCCCGTCACCTGTGAGTCTACATTTTCGAATCCGACGTAAAAATGATAGTTAATTGTAATGTTCAGCGCCTCCTAATGACGATAGAACCCTCAAATTGCGTCGAGAGTCAATACATCGTCCTCCAGCCGACTTGTCTACTAGGGGATATTGCTGCCTCTGGCTCCATGTGGTCCGTGTCCTGTGAGTCTAGATTTTCGAATCCGACGCGAAACTGATAGTTAATTGTAACGTCAGGGCCTCCTAATGACAATGGGGCTCTCATATTGCGTCGCGAATCAATACATCGTCCACCAGCGGACTGGTCTCCAAGGGGATATTGCTGCCTCGGGCACCTTATCGTCAGTCTCCAGTAAGTCTAGATTTTCGATTGCGACGAAAAACTGATAGTTAATTGTAACATTCAGGATCTCCTAATTACGATGGAACACTCAAATAGGGTCGAGATTCAATACATCGGCCTCCAGCCGGCTTGTCACTAAGGGGCTATTGCTGCATCGGGCACCTTATGGTCCGTCTCCAGTGAGTCTAGATTTTCGATTCCGACGAAAAACTGCCAGTTAATTGTAACATTCATTTTCTCCTAATGACGATGGAACACTCAAATTGCGTCGAGATTCAATACATCGTTCTTCAGCCGACTTGCCTCCAAGGGTCTATTGCTGCCTCGGGCACCTTATGGTCGTTCTCCTTTGAGTCACGATTTTGGAATCCGACGCTAAACAGATAGTTAATTGCAACGTTCAGGGCCTCCTAATGACGATGGAACACTCAAATTGCGTCGAGGTTCAATACATCGTCCTCCAGCCGACTTGTCTCCAAGGGATATTGCTGCAAGGGCACCATATGGTCCGTCTCCTGTGAGTCTAGATTTTCGAATCCGACGCAAAAATGTTAGTTAATTGTAACGTTCAGGGCCTCCTACTGACGATGGAACCCTCAGATTGCGTCGAGAGTCAATACATCGTCCTCCAGCCGACTTGTCTACAAGGGGATATTGCTGCCTGTGGCTCCATGTGGTCCGTGTCCTGTGAGTCTAGATTTTCGAATCCGACGCGAAACTGATAGTTAATTGTAACGTTCAGGACCTCCTAATGACGATGGAACACTCAAATTGCGTCTAGGTTCAATACAATGTCCTCCAGCCGACTTGTCTCCAAGGGATATTGCTGCAAGGGCACCATATGGTCCGTCTCCTGTGAGTCTAGATTTTCTAATACGACGCAAAAATGATTGTTAATTGTAACGTTCAGCGCCTCCTAATGACGATGGAACACTCAAATTGCGTCGAGAGTCAATACATCGTCCACCAGCCGAGTTGTCTAAAAGGGGATATTGCTGCCTCGGGCTCCATGTGGTCCGTCTCCTGTGAGTCTAGATTTTCGAATCCGGCGCGAAACTGATTAGTAATTGTAATGTTCAGGGCCTCCTAACGATGATGGAACACTCAAATTGCGTCAAGGATAAATACATCGTCCTTCAGCCGACTTGTCTCCAAGGTTCTATTGCTGCCTCGGGCACCTTATGGTCGTTCTCTTGTGAGTCTCGATTTTCGAATCCGACCTGTCTCCTGTGAGTCTAGATTTTCGAATGCGACGCAAAAATGATAGTTAATTGTAACGTTCAGGGCCTCCTAAAGACGATGGAACACTCAAATTGCGTCGAGATTCAATACATCGGCCCCAGCACACTTGTCTCCAAGGGTCTATTGCTGCCTCGGGCAACTTCTGATCTTTCTCCTGTGAGTCCAGATGTTCGAATCCGACGCAAAACTGATAGTTAATTGCAACGTTCAGGGCCTCCAAATGACGATGGAACACTCAAATTGCGTCGAGATTCAATACATCGTCCTCCAGCCGACTTGTCTCCAAGGGGTATTGCTGCCTCGGGCACCATATGGCCCGTCTCCTGTGAGTGTAGATTTTCGAATCCGACGCCAAAATGATAGTTAAATGTAATGTTCAGCGCCTCCTAATGACGATAGAACCCTCAAATTGCGTCGAGAGTCAATACATCGTCCTCCAGCCGACTTGTCTACAAGGGGATATTGCTGCCTCTGGCTCCATGTGGTCCGTGTCCTGTGAGTCTAGATTTTCGAATCCGACGCGAAACTGATAGTTAATTGGAACGTTCAGGGCCTCCGAATGGCGATGGAACACTCAAATTGCGTCGAGATATAATACATCGTCCTCCAGCCGACTTCTCCCCATGGGGATATTGCTGCCTCGGGCACCTTATGGTCGTTCTCTTGTGAGTCTCGATTTTCGAATCCGACCTGTCTCCTGTGAGTCTAGATTTTCGAATGCGACGCCAAAATTATAGTTAATTGTAACGTTCAGGGCCTCCTAAAGACGATGGAACACTCAAATTGCGTCGAGATTCAATACATCGGCCCCAGCACACTTGTCTCCAAGGGTCTATTGCTGCCTCGGGCACCTTCTGATCTTTATCCTGTGAGTCTAGATTTTCGAATCCGACACGAAACTGATACTTAATTTAAACGTTCAGGGCCTCCTAATGACGATGGAACACTCAAATTGCGTCGAGATTCAATACATCGGCCTCCAGCCGACTTGTCTCCAAGGGTCTATTGCTGCCTCGAGCACCTTATGGTAGTTCTCCTGTGAGTCTAGATTTTTGAATCCGACGCATAACTGAAAGTTATTTGCAACGTTCAGCGCCTCGTAATGGCGATGGATCACTCAAATTGCTTCGAAAGGCAATACATCGTCATTCAAACCTACTTGTCTCCAAAGGTCTATTGCTGCCTCGGGCACCTTATGGTCGTTCTCCTGTGAGTCTAGATTTTAGAATCCGACGCAAAAGTAATGGTTAATTGTAACGTTCAGAGCCTCCTAAAGACGATGGAACACTCAAATTGCGTCGAGATTCAATACATCGTCCTCCAGTCGACTTGTCTACAAGGGGATATTGCTGGTCTGGCTCCATATGGTCCGTGTCCTGTGAGTCTAGATTTTCGAATCCGACGCGAAACTGATAGTTAATAGTAACGTCAGGGCCTCCTAATGACGATGGGGCTCTCATATTGCGTCGCGAATCAATACATCGTCCACCAGCGGACTGGTCTCCAAGGGGATATTGCTGCCTCGGGCACCTTATGGTCAGTCTCCAGTAAGTCTAGATTTTCGATTGCGACGAAAAACTGATAGTAATTGTGACATTCAGGTTCTCCTAATGACGATGGAACACTCAAATTGCGTCGAGAGTCAATACATCGTCCTCCAGCCGACTTGTCTACAAGGTGATATTGCTGCCTCGGCCTCCATGTGGTCCGTCTCCAGTGAGTCTAGATTTTCGAATCCGACGCGAAACTGATAGTTAATTGTAACGTTCAGGGCCTCCTAAAGACGATGGAACACTCAAATTGCGTCGAGATTCAATACATCGGCCCCAGCACACTTTTCTCCAAGGGTCTATTGCTGCCTCGGGCACCTTCTGATCTTTCTCCTGTGAGTCCAGATGTTCGAATCCGACGGAAAACTGATAGTTAATTGCAACGTTCAGGGCCTCCTAATGACGATGGAACACTCAAATTGCGACGAGGTTCAATACATCGTCCTCCAGCCAACTTGTCTCCAAGGGGTATTGCTGCCTCGGGCTCCATGTGGTCCGTCTCCTGTGTGTCTAGATTTTTGAATCCGACGCGAAACTGATAGTTAATTGTAACGTTCAAGCCCTCCTATTGACGATGGAACACTCAAATTGCGTGGAGATTCAATACATCGGCCTCCAGCCGACTTGTCTCCAAGGGGACATTGCTGCCTCGGGCACCATATGGTCCGTCTCCTGTGAGTCTAGATTCTCGATTCCGATGCGAAACTGATAGTTAATAGTAACGTTCCGGGCCTCCTAATAACGATGGAACACTCAAATTGCGACGAGATTCAATACATCGTCCTTCAGCCGACTTGTCTCCAACGGTCTATTGCTGGCTCGGGCGCCTTAGGGTCGTTCCCCTGTGAGTCTAGATTTTAGAATCCGACGCAAAACTGAGTGTTAATTGTAACGTTCAAGCCCTCCTAATGACGGTGGAACACTCAAATTGCGTGGAGATTCAATACATCGTCCTCCAGCCGACTTGTCTCCAAGGGGACATTGCTGCCTCGGGCTCCATATGCTCCGTCTCCTGTGAGTCTAGATTTTCGATTCCGATGGGAAACTGATAGTTAATTGTAACGTTCAGGGCCTCCTAATAACGATGGAACACTCAAATTGCGTCGAGGTTCAATACATCGTCCTCCAGCCGACTTGTCTCCAAGGGGTATTGCTGCCTCGGGCACCATATGGTCCGTCTCCTGTGAGTCTAGATTTTCGAATCCGACGCAAAAATGTTAGTTAATTGTAACGTTCAGGGACTCCTAATGATGATGGAACCCTCAGATTGCGTCGAGAGTCAATACATCGTCCTCCAGCCGACTTGTCTACAAGGGGATATTGCAGCCTGTGGCATCATGTGGTCCGTGTCCTGTGAGTCTAGATTTTCGAATCCGACGCGAAACTGATAGTTAATTGTAACGTTCAGGACCTCCTAATGACGATGTAACACTCAAATTGCGTCTAGGTTCAATACATCGGCCACGAGCCGACTTGTCTCCAAGGCGTATTGCTGCCTCGGGCACCATATGGGCCGCCTCGTGTGAGTCTAGATTTTCGAATTCGACGCTAAAATGATAGTTAATTGTAACGTTCAGGGAATCCTAATGACGATGGAACACTCAAATTGCGTCGAGGTTCAATACATCGTCCCCCAGCCGACTTGTCTCCAAGGGGCATTGCTGCCTCGGGCACCATATGGCCCGTCACCTGTGAGTCTACATTTTCGAATCCGACGCAAAAATGATTGTTAATTGTAATGTTCAGCGCCTCCTAATGACGATAGAACCCTCAAATTGCGTCGAGAGTCAATACATCGTCCTCCAGCCGACTTGTCTACAAGGGGATATTGCTGCCTCTGGCTCCATGTGGTCCGTGTCCAGTGAGTCTAGATTTTCGAATCCGATGCGAAACTGATAGTTAATTGGAACGTTCAGGGCCTCCGAATGGCGATGGAACACTCAAATTGCGTCTAGATTCAATACATCGGCATACAGTCGACTTGTCTCCAAGGGTCTATTGCTGCATCGGGCACCTTGTGGTCGTTTTCCTGTGAGTCTAGATTTTCGAATCCGACTCATAACTGATAGTAAATTGCAATGTTCAGCGCCTCCTAGTGACGATGGAACACTCAAACTGCGTCGAGAGTCAATACATCGACCTCCAGCCGACTTGTCTCCAAGGGGATGTCGCTGCCTCGGGCACCTTATGGTCGTTCTCCTGTGAGTCTAGGTTTTCGATTCCGACTCGAAACTGATAGTTAATTGTAACGCTCAGAGCCTCCAAATGACGATGGAACACTCAAATTGCATCGAGATTCAACACATCGTCATTCAGCCGATTTATCTCCAAGGGTCTATTGTTGCCTCGGGCTCCATACGGTCGATCCCCTGTGAGTCTAGATTTTACAATCCGACGCAAAACTGATAGTTAGTTGTAATGTTCAGGGCCTCCTAATGACGATGGAACACTCAAATTGCGTCGATATTCAATACATCGGCCTCTAGCCGTCTTGCCTCCAATGGGACATTGCTGCCTCGGGCACCATATGGTCCGTCTCCTGTGAGATAAATTTTCGATTCCGACGGGAAACTGATAGTTAATTGTAATGTTCAGGTTCTCCTAATGACGATGGAACACTCATATTGCGACGCGATCCAATACATCGTCCTCCAGCCGACTTGTCTCCAAGGGTCTATTGCTGCCTCGGGCACCTTATGATCGTTCTGCTGTGAGTCTAGATTTTCGAACCCGACGAAAAACTGGTAGTTAATTGTAACGTTCAGGACCCCCTAATGACGATGGAACACTCAAATTGCGTCTAGGTTCAAAACATCGTCCTCCTGCCGACTTGTCTCCAAGGGTCTATTGCTGCCTCGGGCACCTTATGATCGTTCTCCTGTGATTATAGATTTACGAATCCGACGCAAAACTGATAATTGTAACGTTCAGGGCCTCCTAATGACTATGGAACACACAAATTGCGTCGAGATTCAATACATCGACCTCGAGCCGACTTGTCTCCAAGGGGACATTGCTGCCTCGGGCACCACATGTTCCGTCTCCGGTGATTCTACATTTTCGAACCCGACGCATAACTGATAGTTAATTGTTACGTTCAGGGCCTCCTAATGACGATTGAACATTCAAATTGCGTCGAGATTTAATACATGGTCTTCCAGCCGACTTCTCTCCATGGGGATATTGCTGCCTCGGGCACCTTATGGTCGTTCTCCTGTGAGTCTAGATTTTCGAATCCGACACGAATCTGATTGTTAATTGTAACGTTCAGGGCTCCTAATGTCGATGGAATACACAAATTGCGTCGAGATTCAATACATCGGCCTCGAGCCGACTTGTCTCCAAGGGGACATAGCTGCCTTGGGCACCATGTGGTCCGTCTCCTGTGAGTCTAGATTTTCGATTCCGATGCGAAACTAATAGTTAATCCTAATGACGATGGAACACTCAAATTGCGTCGAGATTCAATACATCGTCCCTCAGCCGACTTGTCTCCAAGGTTCTATTGCTGCCTCGGCCACCATATGGTCCGTCTCCTGTGAGTCTAGATTTTCAAATCCGACGCAAAAATGATTGTTAATTGTAACGTTCAGCGCCTCCTAATGACGATGGAACACTCAAATTGCGTCGAGAGTCAATACATCGTCCACCAGCCGAGTTGTCTAAAAGGGGATATTGCTGCCTCGGGCTCCATGTGGTCCGTCTCCTGTGAGTCTAGATTTTCGAATCCGGCGCGAAACTGATTAGAAATTGTAATGTTCAGGGCCTCCTAACGATGATGGAACACTCAAATTGCGTCAAGATTCAATACATCGGTGTGCAGCCGACTTGTCTCCAAGGGTCTATTGCTGCCTCGGGCACCTTATGGTCGTTCTCCTGTGAGTCTAGATTTTCGTTTCTGACTCGAAACTGATAGTTAATTGTAACGCTCAGGGCCTCCTAATGACGATGGAACACTCAAATTGCATCGAGATTCAATACATCGTCATCGAGCCGGTTTGTCACCAAGGGTCTATTGTTGCCTCGGGCTCCTTACGGTCGTTCCCCTGTGAGTCTAGATTTTACAATCCGACGCAAAACTTATACTTAATTGTAATGTTCAGGGCCTTCTAATGATGATGGAACACTCAAATTGCGTCGAGATTCAATACATCGTCCTCCAGCCGACTTGACTACAAGGGGATATTGCTGCCTCTGGCTCCATGTGGTCCGTGTCCTGTGAGTCTAGATTTTCGAATCCGACGCGAAAGTGATAGTTAATTGTAACGTCAGGGCCTCCTAATGACGATGGGGCTCTCATATTGCGTCGCGAATCAATACATCGTCCACCAGCGGACTGTTCTCCAAGGGGATATTGCTGCCTCGGGCACCTTATGGTCAGTCTCCAGTAAGTCTAGATTTTCGAATCCGACGCATAACTGATACTTAACTGTAAAGTTCAAGGCCTCCTAATGACGATGGAACACTCAAATTGCGTCGAGATTCAATACATCGTCCTTCAGCCGACTTGGCTCCAAGGGTCTATTGCTGCCTCGGGCACCTTATGATCGTTCTGCTCTGAGTCTAGATATTCGAACCCGACGCAAAGCTGATAGTTCATTGTAACTTTCAGGGCCTCCTAATGACGATGGAATACTCAAATTGCGTCAAGATTCAATACATCGTCCTCCAGCCGACATCTCTCAATGGGGATATTGCTGCCTCGGGCACCTTATGGTCGTTCTCCTGTGAGTCTAGATTTTCGAATCCGACGCATAACTGATACTTAACTGTAAAGTTCAAGGCCTCCTAATGACGATGGAACACTCAAATTGCGTCGAGATTCAATACATCGTCCTTCAGCCGACTTGCCTCCAAGGGTCTATTGCTGCCTCGGGCACCTTATGGTCGTTCTCCTTTGAGTCACGATTTTGGAATCCGACGCAAAACAGATAGTTAGTTGCAACGTTCAGGGCCTCCTAATGACGATGGAACACTCAAATTGCGTCGAGGTTCAATACATCGTCCTCCAGCCGACTTGTTTCCAAAGGGCATTGCTGCAAGGGCACCATATGGTCCGTCTCCTGTGAGTCTGGATTTTCGAATACGACGCAAAAATGATTGTTAATTGTAACGTTCAGCGACTCCTAATGACGATGGAACACTCAAATTGCGTCGAGAGTCAATAAATCGTCCTCCAGCCGAATTGTCTACAATGGGATATTGCTGCCTCGGTTCCATGTGGTCCGTCTCCTGTGAGTCTAGATTTTCGAAACCGGCGCGAAACTGATAGTTAATTGTAACGTTTAGGGCCTCCTAATGACGATGGAACACTCAAATTGCGTCTAGATTCAATACATCGGCATACAGTCGACTTGTCTCCAAGGGTCTATTGCTGCATCGGGCACCTTGTGGTCGTTTTCCTGTGAGTCTAGATTTTCGAATCCGACGCATAACTGATAGTAAATTGCAATGTTCTTCGCCTCCTAGTGACGATGGAACACTCAAACTGCGTCGAGAGTCCATACATCGACCTCCAGCCGACTTGTCTCCAAGGGGATGTCGCTGCCTCGGGCACCTTATGGTCGTTCTCCTGTGAGTCTAGGTTTTCGATTCCGACTCGAAACTGATAGTTAATTGTAACGCTCAGAGCCTCCAAATGACGATGGAACACTCAAATTGCATCGAGATTCAACACATCGTCATTCAGCCGATTTGTCACCAAGGGTCTATTGTTGCCTCGGGCTCCATACGGTCGATCCCCTGTGAGTCTAGATTTTACAATCCGACGCAAAACTGATAGTTAGTTGTAATGTTCAGGGCCTCCTAATGGCGATGGAACACTCAAATTGCGTCGATATTCAATACATCGGCCTCTAGCCGTCTTGCCTCCAATGGGACATTGCTGCCTCGGGCACCATATGGTCCGTCTCCTGTGAGATAAATTTTCGATTCCGACGGGAAACTGATAGTTAATTGTAATGTTCAGGTTCTCCTAATGACGATGGAACACACATATTGCGACGCGATCCAATACATCGTCCTCCAGCCGACTTCTCTCCAAGGGTCTATTGCTGCCTCGGGCACCTTATGATCGTTCTGCTGTGAGTCTAGATTTTCGAACCCGACGAAAAACTGGTAGTTAATTGTAACGTTCAGGACCCCCTAATGACGATGGAACACTCAAATTGCGTCTAGGTTCAAAACATCGTCCTCCAGCCGACTTGTCTCCAAGGGTCTATTGCTGCCTCGGGCACCTTATGATCGTTCTCCTGTGATTCTAGATTTACGAATCCGATGCAAAACTGATAATTGTAACGTTCAGGGCCTCCTAATGACGATGGAACACACAAATTGCGTCGAGGTTCAATACATCGACCTCGAGCCGACTAGTCTCCAAGGGGACATTCCTGCCTTGGGCACCATGTGGTCCGTCTCCTGTGAGTCTAGATTTTCGATTCCGATGCGAAACTAATAGTTAATCCTAATGACGATGGAACACTCAAATTGCGTCGAGATTCAATACATCGTCCTTCAGCCGACTTGTCTCCAAGGTTCTATTGCTGCCTAGGGCACCTTATGGCCGTTCTCCGTTGAGTCTCGATTTTCGAATCCGACGCAAAACTGATAGTTAATTGCAACGTTCAGCGCCTCCTAATGACGATGGAACACTCAATTTGCGTTGAGAGTCAATACATCGTCCACCAGCCGAATTGTCTAAAAGGGGATATTGCTGCCTCGGGCTCCATGTGGTCCGTCTCCTGTGAGTCTAGATTTTCGAATAGGGCGCGAAACTGATTAGTACTTGTAACGTTCAGGGCCACCTAACGACGATGGGACACTCAAATTGCGTCAAGATTCAATACATCGGTGTCCAGCCGACTTGTCTCCAAGGGTCTATTGCTGCCTCGGGCACCTTATGGTCGTTCTCCTGTGAGTCTAGATTTTTGATTCCGACTCGAAACTGATAGTTAATTGTAACGCTCAGGGCCTCCTAATGACGATGGAACACTCAAATTGCATCGAGAGTCAATACATCGTCATTGAGCCGGTTTGTCTCCAAGGGTCTATTGTTGCCACGGGCTCCTTATGGTCGTTCCCCTGTGAGTCTAGATTTTACAATCCGACGCAAAACTGATAGTCAATTGTAATGCTCAGGGCCTCCTAATGACGATGGAACACTCAAATTGCGTCGAGATTCAATACGACGCTAAACTGATAGTTAATTGTAACGTTCAGGTCCTCCTAATAACGATGGAACACTCCAATTGCGTCGAGATTCAATACATTGGCCTCCAGCCGACTTGTTTCCAACGTTCTATTCCTGCCTCGGGCACCTTATGGTCGTTCTCCTGTGAGTCTAGTTTTTCGAATCCGACGCATAACTGATAGTTAATTGCAACGTTCAGCGATTCCTAATGACGATGGAACACTCAAATTGCGTCGAGATTCAATACATCGGCCTCCAGCCGACTTGACTCCAAATGTCTATTACTTCCTCGAGCACCTTGTGGTCGTTCTCCTGTGAGTCTAGATTTTCGACTCCGACGCATAACTGATAGTTAATTGTAACGTTCAGGGCCTCCTAATGACGATAGGGCACTCAAATTGCGTCGCGTTCAATACATCGTCCTCCAGCGGACTGGTCTCCAAGGGGATACAGCTGCCTCGGGCAACTTATGGTCCGTCTCCAGTGAGTCTAGATTTTCGATACCGATGCGAAACTGATAGTCAATCCTAATGACGATGGAACACTCAAATTTCGTCGAGATTCAATACATCGTCCTTCAGCCGACTTGTGTCCAAGGTTCTATTGCTGCCTCGGGCACCTTATGGCCGTTCTCCGTTGAGTCTCGATTTTCGAATCCGACGCAAAACTGATAGTTAATTGCAACGTTCTGGGCCTCCTAATGAAGATGGAACACTTAAATTGCGTCGAGATTCAATACATCGGCCTCCAGACGTCTTGTCTCCAAGGGGACATTGCTGCCTCGGGCACCATATGGTCCGTCTCCTGTGAGATAGATTTTCGATTCCGACGCGAAACTGATAGTTACTTGTAATGATCAGGGCCTCCTAATGACGATGGAACACTCAAATTGCGTCGAGATTCAATACATCGGTCTCCAGCCGATATGTCTCCAAATGTCTATTGCTGCCTCGGGCACCTTGTGGTCGTTCTGCTGTGAGTCTAGATTTTCGAATCCGACGAATAACTGATAGTTAATTGTAAAGCTCAGAGCCTCCTAATGACGATGGAACACTCAAATTGCGTCGAGATTCAATACATCGTCCTCCAGCCGACTTGTCTCCAAGGGGGTATTGCTGCCTTGGGCACAACATGGTCCATCTCCGTTGATTCTACATTTTCGAATCCGACGCAAAACTGATAGTTAATTGCAACGTTCAGCGCCTCCTAATGACGATGGAACACTCAAATTGCGTCGAGATTCAATTCATTGGCCTTCAGCCGACTTGTCTCCTACGTTCTATTCCTGCCTCGGGCACCTTATGGTCGTTCTCCTGTGAGTCCAGATTTTCGAATCCGACGCATAACTGATAGTTAATTGCAACGTTCAGCGCCTCCTAATGACGATGGAACACTCAAATTGCGTCGAGATTCAATACATCGGCCTCCAGCCGACTTGTCTCCAAATGTCTATTTCTGCCTCCGGCACCTTGTGGTCGTCCTCCTGTGAGTCTAGATTTTCGAATACGACGCATACTGATAGTTAACTGTAACGTTCAGGTCCTCCTAATGACGAAGGAACACTCAAATTGCGTCGAGATTCAATACATCGTCCTCAAGCCGACTTGTCTTTAAGTGTCTATTCCTGCCTCGGGCCCCTTATCGTCGTTCTCCTGTGAGTACAGATATTCGAATCCGACGCAAAACGGACTGCTAATTGAAACGTTCAGAGCCTCCTAATGATGATGGAACTCTCAAATTGAGTCGAGATTCAATACATCGTCCTCCTGCCGACTTGTCTCCAAGGGGATATTGCTGCCTCGGGCACCATATAGTCCTTCTCCTGTGAGTCTAGAATTTCGAATCCGTCGAAAAACTGTTAGTTAATTGTAACGTTCAGGACTTCCTAATAACGATGGAACACTCAAATTGCGTCGAGATTCAATACATCTTCCTTCAGATGACTTGTCTCCAAGCGTATATTGCTCCCTCGGGCACCTTGTGGTCGTTCTCCTGTGAGTCTAGATTTTCGAATCCGACGCGTAACTGATAGTTAATTGCAACGTTCAGCGCCTCCTAATGACGATGGAACACTCAAATTGTGTCTAGACTCAATACATCGGCCTCCAGCCGACCTGTCTCCAAATGTCTATTGCTGCCTCGGGCACCATATGGTCGTTCTCCTGTGACTCTAGATTTTAGAAACCGACGCAAAACTGATAGTTAATTGTAAAGTTCAGGGCATCTTAATGACGAAGGAACATGCAAATTGCGTCGAGATTCAATACATCGTCCTCCAGCCGACTAGTCTCCAAGCGGATATCGCTGCCTTGTGCACCACATGATCCATCTCCTGTGAGTCTAGATTTTCGAATCCGACGCGAAACTGATTGTTAATTGTAACGTTCAGGGCTTCCTAATGACGATGCAACACTCAAATTGCGTCGAGATCCAATACATCGTCATTCAGCCAACTTCCTTCATGGGGATTTTGCTGCCTCGGGCACCTTATGGTCGTTCTCCTGTGACTCTAGATTTTAGAAACCGACGCTAAACTGATAGTTAATTGTAACGTTCAGGGCATCTTAATGACGATGGAACACTCAAATTGCGTCGAGATTCCATACATCGTCCTCCAGCCGACTTGTCTCCAAGTTGACATTGCTTCCTCGCGCACCACTTCGTCCGTCTCCTGTGAGTCTAGATTTTCGTTTCCGATGCGAAACCGATAGTTAATTGCAACGTTCAAGGCCTCCTAATGACGATGGAACACTCAAATTGCGTAGAGGTTCAATACATCGTCCTCCAGCCGACTTGCCTCCAAGGGGTATTGTTGCCTCGGGTACCTTATGGTCCGACTCCTGTGAGTCTAGGTTTTCGAATCCGACGCAAAAATGATAGTTAATTGTAACGTTCAGCGTCTCCTAATGACGATGGAACACTCAAATTGCGTCGAGAGTTTTAACATCGTCCTCCAAGTGACTTGACAACACGGGGATATATCTGTCTCGGGCTCCATGTGGTCCGTCTCCTGTGAGTCTAGATTTTCGAATCCGACGCAAAACTGATAGTTAATTTAACGTTCAGGGCCTCCTAATGACGATGGAACACTCTAATTGCGTCGAGATTCAATACATCCTCCTCCAGCCGACTTGTTTCCAAGGGGACATTGCTGTCTCGTGCACTATATGGTTCTTCTCCTGTGAGTCTAGATTTTCGATTCCGATGCGAAACTGATAGTTAAGTGTAATGTTCAGGGCCTCCTAATGGCGGTGGAACACTCAAATTGCGTCGAGATTCAATACATCGGCCTCCAGCCGTCTTGTCTCCAAGGGGACGTTGCTGCCTCGGGCACCATATGGTCCGTCTCCTGTGAGCTAGATTTTTGATTCCGACGCGAAACTGATTGTTAATTGCAACATTCAAGGCTTCCGAATGACGATGGAACACTCAAAAAGCGTCGAGGTTCAATATATCGTCCTCCAGCCGACTTGTCTATAAGGGGACATTGCTGCCTCGGGCACCATATGGTTCTTCTCCTGTGAGTCTGGATTTTCGATTCCGATGCGAAACTGATAGTTAAGTGTAATGTTCAGGGCCTCCTAATGACGATGGAACACTCAAATTGCGTCGAGATTCAATACGTCGTCCTCCAGCCGACTTGTCTACAAGGGGATATTGCTGCTTCGGGTTCAATTTCGTCCGTCTCCTGTGAGTCTCGATTTTCGAATCCCACTCGAAACTTATAATTAATTGTAACGTTCAGCGCACCTAATGACGATAAAACACTCAAATTGCATCGAGATTCAATACATCGGTCTCCATCCGACTTGTCTCCAAATGTCTATTGCTGCCTCGGGCACCTTGTGGTCGTTCTGCTGTGAGTCCAGATTTTCGAATCCGACGCATAACTGATAGCTAATTGTAAAGTTCAGGGCCTCCAAATGACGTTGGAACACTCAAATTGCGTGAGATTCATTACATCGTCCTCCAGCCGACTTGTCTCCAAGGGTCTATTGCTGCCTCGGGCACCTTATGGTCGTCCTCCCATGAGTCTAAATTTTCGAATCCGACGAATAACTGACAGTTAATTGTAAAGCTCAGCGCCTCCTAATGACGATGGAACACTCAAATTGCGTCGAGATTCAATACATCGTCCTCCAGCTGACTTGTCTACAAGGGGATATCGCTGCCTTGGGCACCACAAGGTCCAGCTCCCGTGAGTCTAGATTTTCGAATCCGACGCAAAACTGGTAGTTAATTGTAACGTTGAGGGCCTCCTAATGACGATGGAACAAACAAATTGCTTCGAGATTCAATACATCGTCCTTCTGCCGTTTTGTCTCCAAGGTTCTATTGCCTCCTCGGGCACCTTATGGTCGTTCTCCTGTGAGTCTAGATTTTCGAATTCGGCGCATAACTGATAGTTAATTGCAAAGTTCAGCGCGTCCTAATGACGATGAAACACTCAAATTGCGTCGAGATTCAATACATCGGCCTCCAGCCGACTTGTCTCCAAATGTCAATTGCTGCATCGGGCACCTTGTAGTCGTTCTCCTGTGAGTCTAGATTTTCGAATACGACGCATAACTGATTGTTAATTGTAACGTTCAGGGCCTCCTAATGACGATGGAACACTCACATTGCGTCGAGATTGAATACATCGTCCTCCAGCCGACTTATATCCAAGGGGTATTGCTGTCTCGGGCACAATATGATCCTTCTCCTGTGACTAGATTTTCGAATCCGACGATAAAATGATAGTTAATTGTAAAGTTCAGGGCCTCCTAATGACGATGGAACACTGAAATTGCGTCGAGATTCAATACATCGTCCTCCAGCCGACTTGTCTCCATGGGCCTATTGCTGCCTCGGGCACCTTATGGTCGTTCTCCTGTGAGTCTAGAATTTCGCATCCTACACATAACTGATAGTTTATTGTAACACTCAGCGCCTCCTAATGACGATGGAACACTCAAATTGGGTCGAGATCCATACATCGTCCTCCAGCCGACTTGTCTCCAAGGGGATATTGCTGCCTTGGGCACAACATGGTCCATCTCCGGTGATTCTACATTTTCGAATCCGACGCAAAACTGATACTTAATTGTAACGTTCAGGGCCTCCTAATGACGATGGAACACTCCAATTGCGTCGAGATTCAATACATTGGCCTCCAGCCGACTTGTCTCCAACGGTCTACTCCTGCCTCGGGCACCTTATGGTCGTTCTCCTGTGAGTCTAGATTTTCGAAACCGACGCATAACTGATAGTTAATTGCAACGTTCAGCGCCTCCTAATGACGATGGAACACTCAAATTGTGTCGAGACTCAATACATCGGCCTCCAGCCGACCTGTCTCCAAATGTCTATTGCTGCCTCGGGCACCTTGTGGTCGTTCTCCTGTGAGTCTAGATTTTCGAATACGACGCATAACTGATAGTTAACTGTAACGCTCAGCGCCTCCTAATGACGATGGAACACTCAAATTGCGTCGAGATTCATTACATCGTCCTCAAGCCGACTTGTCTCCAAGGGTGTATTCCTGCCTCGGGCACCTTATCGTCGTCCTCCTGTGAGTCCAGATATTCGAATCCGACGCAAAACGGACTGCTAATTGAAACGTTCAGAGCCTCCTAATGATGATGGAACACTCAAATTGAGTCGAGATTCAATACATCTTCCTTCAGCCGACTTGTCTCTAAGCGTATATTGCTCCCTCGGGCACCTTATGGTCGTTCTCCTGTGAGTCTAGATTTTAGAATCCGACGCAAAACTGATAGTTAATTGTAACATTCAGGGCCTCCTAATGAAGATGGAACACTCAAATTGCGTCGAGATTCAATACATCGTCCTCCAGCCGACTTGTCTCCAAGTGGACATTGCTGCCTCTGGCACCATACGGTCCTTTTCCTGTGAGTCTAGATTTACGATTCCGATGCGAAACTGATAGTTAATTGTAACGTTCAGGGCCCCCTAATGACGATGGAACACTGAAATTGCGTCGAGATTCAATACATCGTCCTCCAGCCGACTTGTCTCCAAAAGTCTATTGCCTCCTCGGGCACCTTGTCGTCGTTCTCCTGTGAGTCTACATTTTAGAATCCGACGCATAACTGATAGTTAATTGTAACGTTCAGGGCCTCCTAATGACGATAGGGCACTCAAATTGCGTCGCGTTCAATACATCGTCCTCCAGCGGACTGGTCTCCAAGGGGATATTGCTGCCTCGGGCACCTTATGGTCCGTCTCCAGTGAGTCTAGATTTTAGAATCCGACGCATAACTGATAGATAATTGCAACGTTCAGTGCCTCCTAATGACGATGGAACACTCAAATTGCGTCGAGATTCAATACATCGGCCTCAAGCCGACTTGTCTCCAAATGTCTATTGCTGCCTCGGTCACCTAGTGGTCGTTCTCCTGTGAGTCTACATTTTCGAATACGACGCATAACTGATAGTTAATTGTAAAGTTCAGGGCCCCCTAATGACGATGCAACACTCAAATTTCGTCGAGATTCAATACATCGTCCTCCAGCCGACTTTTCTCCAAGGGTCTATTGCTGCCTCGGGCACCTTATGGTCGTTCTCCTGTGAATCTAGATTTTCGAATCCGACGGATAACTGATAGTTAACTGTAACGCTCAGCGCCTCCTAAAGACGATGGAACACTCAAATTGCGTCGAGATTCAATACATCGTCCTCAAGCCGACTTGTCTCTAAGGGGACACTGCTGCCTCGGGCACCATATGGTTCTTTTCCTGTGAGTGTAGATTTCCGATTCCGATGCGAAACTGATAGTTAATTGTAACGTTCAGGGCCTATTAATGACGATGGAACACTCAAATTGCGTCGAGATTCAATACATCGGCCTCCAGCCGACTTGTCTCCAAATGTCTATTGCTGGCTCGGGCACCTTATGGTCGTTCTCCTGTGACTCTAGATTTTAGAAACCCACGCAAAAACGATAGTTAATTGTAAAGTTCAGGGCATCTTAATGACGATGGAACACTCAAATTGCGTCAAGATTCAATACATCGTCCTCCAGCCGACTTGTCTCCAAGGGGACATTGCTTCCTCGCGCACCATTTTGTCCGTCTCCTGTGAGTCTAGACTTTCGTTTCCGATGCGAAACTGATAGTTAATTGCAACGTTCATGGCCTCCTAATGACGATGGAACACTCATATTGCGTCGAGGTTCAATACATCGTCCTCCAGCCGACTTGTCTCCAAGGGGTATTGCTGCCTCGGATACCATATGGTCCGACTCCTGTGAGTCTAGATTTTCGAATCCGACGCAAAAATAATAGTTAATTGTAACGTTCAGCGCCCCCTAATGACGATGGAACACTCAAATTGCGTCGAGAGTCTTAACATCGTCCTCCAACCGACTTGACAACAAGGGGATATATCTGTCTCGGGCTCCATGTGGTCCGTCTCCTGTGAGTCTAAATTTTCGAATCCGACGCGAAACTGAAAGTTAATTGTAACGTTCAGGGCCTCCTAATGACGATGGAACACTCAAATTGCGTCGAGATTCAATACATCTTCCTCCAGCCGACTTGTCTCCAAGGGGACATTGCTGCCTCGGGCACCATATGGTTCTTCTCCTGTGAGTCTAGATTTTCGATTCCGATGAGAAACTGATAGTTAATTATAACTTTCAGGGCCTCCTAATGACGATGGAACACTCAAATTGCGTTGAGATTCATTACATCGTCCTTCAGCCGACTTGTCTCCAAGGGGATATTGCTGCCTTAGGCACCACATGGTCCATCTCCGGTGATTCTACAATTTCGAATCCGACGCAAAACTGATAGTTAATTGTAACGTTCAGGGCCTCCTAATGACGATAGGGCACTCAAATTGCGTCGCGATTCAATACATCGTCCTCCAGCCGACTTGCCTCCAAGGTGTATTGCTGCCTACGGCACCATATGATCCGACTCCGGTGAGTCTAGATTTTCGAATCCGACGAACAACTGATAGTTAATTGTAACATTCAGTGCCTCCTAATGACGATGGAACACTCAAATTGTGTAACGATCCAATACATCGTCCTCCAGCCGACTTGTCTCCAAGGGTCAATTGCTGCCTCGGGCACCTTATGATCGTTTTCCTGTGAGTCTAGACTTTCGAACCCGACGCAAAACTGATAGTTAATTGTAACGTTCAGGGCCTCCTAATGACGATGGAACACTCAAATTGCGTCGAGGTTCAATATATCGGCCTCGAGCCGACTTGTCTCCAAGGGGACATTGCTGCCTCATGCAACATATGGTCTGTCTCCTGTGAGTCTAGATTTTCGAATCCGATGCGAAACTGATAGTTATTTGTAACGTTCAGGGCCTCTAAATGACGATGGAACACTCAAATTGCTTCGAGATTCAATACATCGTCCTTCTGCCGACTTGTCTCCAAGGTTCTATTGCTGCCTCGGGCACCCTATGGTCGTCCTTCTGTGAGTCTAGATTTTCGATTCCGACGCATAACTGATAGTAAATTGCAACGTTCAGCGGCTCCAATTGAACATGTAACACTCAAATTGCGTCGAGATTCAATTAATCTTCCTCCAGCCCACATGTCTCCAAATGTCTAATGCTGCCTCGGGCAGCTTGTGGTCGTTCTCCTGTGAGTCTAGATTTTCGAATACGACGCATAACTGATAGTCAATTGTAAAATTCAGGGCCTCCTAAAGACGATGGAACACTGAAATTGCGTCGCGAATCAATACATCGTCCTCCAGCAGACTTGTCTCCAAGGGTCTATTGCTGCCTCGGGCACCTTATGGTCGTTCTCCTGTGAGTCTTGATTTTCGTATCCGACGCATAACTCATTGTTAACTGTAATGCTCAGCGCCTCCTAATGGCGATGGAACTTTCAAATTGCGTCGAGATTCAATACATCGTCCTCCAGTCGACTTGTCTCCAAGGGGATATTGCTGCCTTGGGCACCACATGGTCCATCTCCGGTGATACTACATTTTCTGATCCGACGCAAAACTGATAGTTAATTGTAACGTTCAGGGCCTCCTAATGACGATGGAACACTCAGATTGCTTCGAGATTCAATACATTGGCCTCCAGCCAATTTGTCTCCAAGGGTCTAGTCCTGCCTCGGGCACCTAATGGTCGTTCTCCTGTGAGACTAGATTTTCGAATCCGACGCATAACTGATAGTTAATTGCAACGTTCAGCGCCTCCTAATGACGATGGAACACTCAAATTACGTCGAGATGTAATACATCGGCCTCCAGATGACTTGTCTCCAAATGTCTATTGCTGCCTCGGGCACCGTGTGGTCGTTCTCCTGTGAGTCTAGATTTTCGAATACAACGCATAACTGATAGTTAATTGTAAAGTTCAGCGCCTCCTAATGACGATGGAACACACAAATTGCGTCGAGATTCAATACCTAGTCCTCCAGCCGACTTGTCTCCAAGGGGAGACCACATGGTTGGGCAGCACAGGGTCCATATCAGGATATTCTACATTTTGAATCCGACGCAAAACAGACAGTTAATTGTAATGTTCAGGGCCTCCTAATGACGATAGGGCACTCAAATTGCGTCGCGATTCAGTACATCGCCCTCCAGCGGTCTGGTCTCCAAGGGGTTATTGCTGCCTCTGGCACCTTATGGTCCGTCTCCAGTGAGTCTCGATTTTCGAATCCGACGCATAACTGATAGTTAATTGCAACGTTCAGCGCCTCCTAATGACGTTGGAACACTCAAATTACGTCGAGATGCAATACATCGGCCTCCAGATGACTTGTCTCCAAATGTCTATTGCTGCCTCGGGCACCGTGTGGTAGTTCTCCTGTGAGTCAAGATTTTCGAATACAACGCATAACTGATAGTTAATTGTAAAGTTCAGCGCCTCCTAATGACGATGGAACACTCAAATTGCGTCGAGATTCAATACATCCCCCTCCAGCCGACTTGTCTCCAAATGTCAATTGCTGCATCGGGCACCTTGTAGTCGTTCTCCTGTGAGTCTAGATTTTCGAATACGACGCATAACTGATAGTTAATTGTAAAGTTCAGGGCCTCCTAATGACGATGGAACACTGAAATTGCGTCGAGATTCAATACATCGTCCTCCAGCCGACTTGTCTCCAAGGGCCTATTGCTGCCTCGGGCACCTTATGGTCGTTCTCCTGTGAGTCTAGAATTTCGTATCCTACACATAACTGATAGTTTATTGTAACACTCAGCGCCTCCTAATGACGATGGAACACTCAAATTGGGTCGAGATCCATACATCGTCCTCCAGCCGACTTGTCTCCAAGGGGATATTGCTGCCTTGGGCACAACATGGTCCATCTCCGGTGATTCTACATTTTCGAATCCGACGCAAAACTGATACTTAATTGTAACGTTCAGGGCCTCCTAATGACGATGGAACACTCCAATTGCGTCGAGATTCAATACATTGGCCTCCAGCCGACTTGTCTCCAACGGTCTACTCCTGCCTCGGGCACCTTATGGTCGTTCTCCTGTGAGTCTAGATTTTCGAAACCGACGCATAACTGATAGTTAATTGCAACGTTCAGCGCCTCCTAATGACGATGGAACACTCAAATTGTGTCGAGACTCAATACATCGGCCTCCAGCCGACCTGTCTCCAAATGTCTATTGCTGCCTCGGGCACCTTGTGGTCGTTCTCCTGTGAGTCTAGATTTTCGAATACGACGCATAACTGATAGTTAACTGTAACGCTCAGCGCCTCCTAATGACGATGGAACACTCAAATTGCGTCGAGATTCATTACATCGTCCTCAAGCCGACTTGGCTCCAAGGGTGTATTCCTGCCTCGGGCACCTTATCGTCGTCCTCCTGTGAGTCCAGATATTCGAATCCGACGCAAAACGGACTGCTAATTGAAACGTTCAGAGCCTCCTAATGATGATGGAACACTCAAATTGAGTCGAGATTCAATGCATCGTCCTCCAGCCGACTTGTCTCCAAGGGGATATTCCTGCCTCGAGCACCATATAGTCCTTCTCCTGTGAGTCTAGAATTTCGAATCCGACGCAAAACTGTTAGTTAATTGTAACGTTCAGGACTTCCTAATGACGATGGAACACTCAAATTGCGTCGAGATTCAATACATCTTCCTTCAGCCGACTTGTCTCTAAGCGTATATTGCTCCCTCGGGCACCTTATGGTCGTTCTCCTGTGAGTCTAGATTTTAGAATCCGACGCAAAACTGATAGTTAATTGTAACATTCAGGGCCTCCTAATGAAGATGGAACACTCAAATTGCGTCGAGATTCAATACATCGTCCTCCAGCCGACTTGTCTCCAAGTGCACATTGCTGCCTCTGGCACCATACGTTCCTTTTCCTGTGAGTCTAGATTTCCGATTCCGATGCGAAACTGATAGTTAATTGTAACGTTCAGGGCCTCCTAATGACGGTGGAACACTGAAATTGCGTCGAGATTCAATACATCGTCCTCCAGCCGACTTGTCTCCAAAAGTCTATTGCCTCCTCGGGCACCTTGTCGTCGTTCTCCTGTGAGTCTACATTTTAGAATCCGACGCATAACTGATAGTTAATTGTAACGTTCAGGGCCTCCTAATGACGATAGGGCACTCAAATTGCGTCGCGTTCAATACATCGTCCTCCAGCGGACTGGTCTCCAAGGGGATATTGCTGCCTCGGGCACCTTATGGTCCGTCTCCAGTGAGTCTAGATTTTAGAATCCGACGCATAACTGATAGATAATTGCAACGTTCAGTGCCTCCTAATGACGATGGAACACTCAAATTGCGTCGAGATTCAATACATCGGCCTCAAGCCGACTTGTCTCCAAATGTCTATTGCTGCCTCGGTCACCTAGTGGTCGTTCTCCTGTGAGTCTACATTTTCGAATACGACGCATAACTGATAGTTAATTGTAAAGTTCAGGGCCCCCTAATGACGATGCAACACTCAAATTTCGTCGAGATTCAATACATCGTCCTCCAGCCGACTTTTCTCCAAGGGTCTATTGCTGCCTCGGGCACCTTATGGTCGTTCTCCTGTGAATCTAGATTTTCGAATCCGACGGATAACTGATAGTTAACTGTAACGCTCAGCGCCTCCTAAAGACGATGGAACACTCAAATTGCGTCGAGATTCAATACATCGTCCTCAAGCCGACTTGTCTCTAAGGGGACACTGCTGCCTCGGGCACCATATGGTTCTTTTCCTGTGAGTGTAGATTTCCGATTCCGATGCGAAACTGATAGTTAATTGTAACGTTCAGGGCCTATTAATGACGATGGAACACTCAAATTGCGTCGAGATTCAATACATCGGCCTCCAGCCGACTTGTCTCCAAATGTCTATTGCTGGCTCGGGCACCTTATGGTCGTTCTCCTGTGACTCTAGATTTTAGAAACCCACGCAAAAACGATAGTTAATTGTAAAGTTCAGGGCATCTTAATGACGATGGAACACTCAAATTGCGTCAAGATTCAATACATCGTCCTCCAGCCGACTTGTCTCCAAGGGGACATAGCTTCCTCGCGCACCATTTTGTCCGTCTCCTGTGAGTCTAGACTTTCGTTTCCGATGCGAAACTGATAGTTAATTGCAACGTTCATGGCCTCCTAATGACGATGGAACACTCATATTGCGTCGAGGTTCAATACATCGTCCTCCAGCCGACTTGTCTCCAAGGGGTATTGCTGCCTCGGATACCATATGGTCCGACTCCTGTGAGTCTAGATTTTCGAATCCGACGGAAAAATAATAGTTAATTGTAACGTTCAGCGCCCCCTAATGACGATGGAACACTCAAATTGCGTCGAGAGTCTTAACATCGTCCTCCAACCGACTTGACAACAAGGGGATATATCTGTCTCGGGCTCCATGTGGTCCGTCTCCTGTGAGTCTAAATTTTCGAATCCGACGCGAAACTGAAAGTTAATTGTAACGTTCAGGGCCTCCTAATGACGATGGAACACTCAAATTGCGTCGAGATTCAATACATCTTCCTCCAGCCGACTTGTCTCCAAGGGGACATTGCTGCCTCGGGCACCATATGGTTCTTCTCCTGTGAGTCTAGATTTTCGATTCCGATGCGAAACTGATAGTTAATTATAACTTTCAGGGCCTCCTAATGACGATGGAACACTCAAATTGCGTTGAGATTCATTACATCGTCCTTCAGCCGACTTGTCTCCAAGGGGATATTGCTGCCTTGGGCACCACATGGTCCATCTCCGGTGATTCTACAATTTCGAATCCGACGCAAAACTGATAGTTAATTGTAACGTTCAGGGCCTCCCAATGACGATGGAACACTCAAATTGCGTCGAGATTCAATACATCCTCCTCCAGCCGACTTGTCTCCAAGGGTCTTTTGCTGCCTCGGGAAGCTAATGGTCGTTCTCCTGTGAGTCTAGATTTTCAAATCCGACGCATAACTGATAGTTAATTGCAAAGTTCAGGGCTTCCTAATGACGATGGAACACTCAAATTGCGTTGAGATTCAATACATCGTCCTCCAGCCGACTTGTCTCCAAGGGGATATCGCTGCCTCGGGCACCACATGGTCCGTCTCCGGTGATTCTACATTTTCGAATCCGACGCAAAATTGATAGTTAATTGTAACGTTCAGGGCCTCCTAATGACGATGGTGCACTCAAATTACGTCGCGATTTAATACATCGTCCTCCAGCGGGCTGATCTCCAAGGGGATATTGCTGCCTCGGGCACCTTATGGTCCGTCTCCTGCGACTCTAGATTTTCGAATCCGACGAACAACTGATAGTTAATTGTAACATTCAGTGCCTCCTAATGACGATGGAACACTCAAATTGTGTAACGATCCAATACATCGTCCTCCAGCCGACTTGTCTCCAAGGGTCAATTGCTGCCTCGGGCACCTTATGATCGTTTTCCTGTGAGTCTAGACTTTCGAACCCGACGCAAAACTGATAGTTAATTGTAACGTTCAGGGCCTCCTAATGACGATGGAACACTCAAATTGCGTCGAGGTTCAATATATCGGCCTCGAGCCGACTTGTCTCCAAGGGGACATTGCTGCCTCATGCAACATATGGTCTGTCTCCTGTGAGTCTAGATTTTCGAATCCGATGCGAAACTGATAGTTATTTGTAACGTTCAGGGCCTCTGAATGACGATGGAACACTCAAATTGCTTCGAGATTCAATACATCGTCCTTCTGCCGACTTGTCTCCAAGGTTCTATTGCTGCCTCGGGCACCCTATGGTCGTCCTTCTGTGAGTCTAGATTTTCGATTCCGACGCATAACTGATAGTAAATTGCAACGTTCAGCGGCTCCAATTGAACATGTAACACTCAAATTGCGTCGAGATTCAATTAATCTTCCTCCAGCCCACATGTCTCCAAATGTCTATTGCTGCCTCGGGCAGCTTGTGGTCGTTCTCCTGTGAGTCTAGATTTTCGAATACGACGCATAACTGATAGTCAATTGTAAAATTCAGGGCCTCCTAAAGACGATGGAACACTGAAATTGCGTCGCGAATCAATACATCGTCCTCCAGCAGACTTGTCTCCAAGGGTCTATTGCTGCCTCGGGCACCTTATGGTCGTTCTCCTGTGAGTCTTGATTTTCGTATCCGACGCATAACTCATTGTTAACTGTAATGCTCAGCGCCTCCTAATGGCGATGGAACTTTCAAATTGCGTCGAGATTCAATACATCGTCCTCCAGTCGACTTGTCTCCAAGGGGATATTGTTGCCTTGGGCACCACATGGTCCATCTCCGGTGATACTACATTTTCTGATCCGACGCAAAACTGATAGTTAATTGTAACGTTCAGGGCCTCCTAATGACGATGGAACACTCAGATTGCTTCGAGATTCAATACATTGGCCTCCAGCCAATTTGTCTCCAAGGGTCTAGTCCTGCCTCGGGCACCTAATGGTCGTTCTCCTGTGAGACTAGATTTTCGAATCCGACGCATAACTGATAGTTAATTGCAACGTTCAGCGCCTCCTAATGACGATGGAACACTCAAATTACGTCGAGATGCAATACATCGGCCTCCAGATGACTTGTCTCCAAATGTCTATTGCTGCCTCGGGCACCGTGTGGTCGTTCTCCTGTGAGTCTAGATTTTCGAATACAACGCATAACTGATAGTTAATTGTAAAGTTCAGCGCCTCCTAATGACGATGGAACACACAAATTGCGTCGAGATTCAATACCTAGTCCTCCAGCCGACTTGTCTCTAAGGGGAGACCACATGGTTGGGCAGCACAGGGTCCATATCAGGATATTCTACATTTTGAATCCGACGCAAAACAGACAGTTAATTGTAATGTTCAGGGCCTCCTAATGACGATAGGGCACTCAAATTGCGTCGCGATTCAGTACATCGCCCTCCAGCGGACTGGTCTCCAAGGGGTTATTGCTGCCTCTGGCACCTTATGGTCCGTCTCCAGTGAGTCTCGATTTTCGAATCCGACGCATAACTGATAGTTAAGTGCAACGTTCAGCGCCTCCTAATGACGATGGAACACTCAAATTACGTCGAGATGCAATACATCGGCCTCCAGATGACTTGTCTCCAAATGTCTATTGCTGCCTCGGGCACCGTGTGGTCGTTCTCCTGTGAGTCAAGATTTTCGAATACAACGCATAACTGATAGTTAATTGCAAAGTTCAGCGCCTCCTAATGACGATGGAACACTCAAATTGCGACGAGATTCAATACATCGTCCTCCAGCGGACTGGTCTCCAAGGGGTTATTGCTGCCTCTGGCACCTTATGGTCCGTCTCCAGTGAGTCTCCATTTTCGAATCCGACGGAAAACTGATAGTTAATTGTAACGTTCAGGGCCTCCTAATGACGATGGAACCTCAAATTGCGTCGAGATTCAGTACATCGTCCTCCAGCCGACTTGTCTCCAAGGGGACATTGCTGCCTCGGGCACCATATGGTTCTTCTCCTGCGAGTCTAGATTTTCGATTCCGATGCGAAACTGTTAGTTAATTGTAACGTTCAGGGCCTCCTAATGGCGATGGAACACTCAAATTGCGTTGAGATTCAATACATCGGCCTCCAGCTGACTTGTCTCCAAGGGTCTATTGCTGCCTCGGGCACCTTATGTTCGTTCTCCCTTGAGTCTAGTTTTTCGAATCCGACGCATAACTGTTAGTTAATTGCTACGTTCAGCGCCTCCTAATGACGATGGAACACTCAAATTGCGGCGAGATTCAATACATCGGCCTCCAGCCGACTTTTCTCCCAGGGTCTATTGCTGCCTCGGGCACCTTATGGCCGTTCTCCTGTGAGTCTCGATTTTCCAATCCGACGCAATACTGATAGTTAATTGCAATTTTCAGGGCCTCCTAATGACGATGGAACACTCAAATTGCGTCGAGGTTCAATACATCTTCCTCCAGCCGACTTGTCTCCAAGGGGTATTGCTGCCTCGGGGTCCTTGTGATCCGTCTCCTGTGAGTCTAGATTTTCGAATCCGACGCGTAACTGAAGATAATTGTAACGTTCAGGGCCACCTAATGACGATGGAACATTCAAATTGCGTCAAATTCCAATACATCGTCATTCAGCCGACTTGTCTCCAAGGATCTATTGCTGCCTCGTGCACCTTAAGGCCGTTCTCCAGTGAGTCTAGATTTTAGAATCCGACGCAAGACTGACAGTTAATTGTAACGTTCAGGGCCTCCTAATGACGATGGAACACTGAAATTGCGTCGAGATTCAATACATCGACCTCCAGCCGACTTGTCTCCAAGGGGACATTGCTGCCTCGGGCACCATATGGTTCTTCTCCTGCGAGTCTAGTTTTTCGAATCCGACGCATAACTGTTAGTTAATTGCTACGTTCAGCGCCTCCTAATGACGATGGAACACTCAAATTGCGGCGAGATTCAATACATCGGCCTCCAGCCGACTTTTCTCCAAGGGTCTATTGCTGCCTCGGGGACCTTTTGGTCGTTCTCCTGTGAGTCTAGATTTTCGAATCCGACGCAAACTGATAGATAATTGTAACGTTCAGGTCCTCCTAATGACGATGGAACATTCAAATTGCGTCGCGATACAATACATCGTACTCGAACCGACTTGTCTCCAAGGGGATATCGCTGCCTTGGGCACCACATGGTCGATATCCGGTGATTCTACATTTTCGAATCCGACGCAAAACTGATAGTTAATTGTAACGTTCAGGGCCTCCTAATGACGATAGGGCACTCAAATTACGTCGCGATTAAATACATCGTCCTCCAGCGGACTGGTCTCCAAGGGGACATTGCTTCCTCGGGCACCTTATGGTCCGTCTCCAGTGAGTCCAGATAGTCGAATCCGACGCAAAACGGACTGCTAATTGCAGCGTTCAGAGCCTCCTAATGATGATGGAACACTCAAATTGCGTCGAGATTCAATACATCGTCATTCAGCCGGCTTGTCTCCAATTGTCTATTGCTGCCTCGTGCACCTTATGGTCGTTCTCTTGTGAGTCTAGATTTTAGAATCCGACAGAAAACTGATAGTTAATAGTAACAGTCAGGGCCTCCTAATGACGATGGAACACTCAAATTGCGTCGAGATTCAATACATCGTCCTCCAGCTGACTTGTCTCAAGGGGACATTGCTGCCTCGGGCTTCATGTGGTCCGTCCCCTGTGAGTCTAGATTAACAAATCAGACGCATAACTTGTAGTTAATTGTAACGTTCAGGGCCTCCTAATGACGATGGGACACTGAAATTGCGCCGAGATTAAATACATCGTCCTCCAGCCGACTTGTCTCCAAGGGTCTATTGCAGCCTCGGGCACCTTAAGGTTGTTCTCCTGTGAGTCTAGATTTTAGAATCCGACGCAAAACTGATAGTTAATTGTAACGTTCTGGGCCTTCTAATGACGATGGAACACTGAAATTGCGTCGAGATTCAATACATCGTCCTCCAGCCGACTTGTCTCCAAGGGGACTTTGCTGCCTTGGGTACCATATGGTTCTTCTCCTGCGAGTCTAGATATTCGATTCCGATGCGAAACTGATAGTTAATAGTAACGTTCAGGGCCTCCTAATGACGATGGAACACTCAAATGGCGTCGAGATTCAATACTTCGTCCTCCAGCCGACTTGTCTCCAAGGGGATATCGCTGCCTCGGGCACCACATGATCCGTCTCCGGTGATTCTACATTTTCGAATCCGACGCAAAACTGATAGTTAATTGCAGCGTTCAGAGCCTCCTAATGATGATGGAACACTCAAATTGCGTCGAGATTCAATACATCGTCCTCCAGCGGGCTGATCTCCAAGGGGATATTGCTGCCTCTGGCACCTTATGGTCCGTCTCCTGTGACTCTAGATTTTCGAATCCGACGAAAAACTGATAGTTAATTGTAACATTCAGTGCCTCCTAATGACGATGGAACACTCAAATTGCGTCGCGATCCAATACATCGTCCTCCAGGCGACTTGTCTCCAAGGGTCTATTGCTGCCTCGGGCACCTTATGATCGTTTTCCTGTGAGTCTAGACTTTCGAACCTGACGCAAAACTGATAGTTAATTGTAACGTTCAGGGCCTCCTAATGACGATGGACACTCAAATTGCGTCGAGATTCAATACATCGTCCTTCTGCCGACTTGTCTTCAAGGTTCTATTGCTGCCTCGGGGACCTACTGGTCGTTCTCCAGTGAGTCTAGATTTTCGAATCCGACGCAAACTGATAGATAATTGTAAAGTTCAGGGCCTCCTGATGACGATGGAACACTCAAATTGCGTCGAGATACAATTCATCGTCCTCGAACCGACTTGCCTCCAAGGGGATATCGCAGCCTTGGGCACCACATGGTCCATATCCGGTGATTCTACATTTTCGAATCCTACGCAAAACTGATAGTTAATTGTAACGTTCAGGTCCTCCTAATGACGATAGGGCACTCAAATTGCGTCGCGATTCAATACACCGTCCTCCAGCGGACTGGCCTCCAAGGGGACATTGCTTCCTCGGGCACCTTATGGACGTTCTCCTGTGAGTCTAGATTTTCGAATCAGACGCATAACGGATAGTTAATTGTAAAGTTCAGGGCTTCCTAATGACGATGGAACACTCAAATTTCGTCGAGATTCATTACATCGTCCTCCAGCCGACTTTTATCCAAGGGTTTTTGCTGCCTCGGGCACCTTATGGTCGTTCTCCTGTGAATCCAGATTTTCGAATCCGACGCATAACTGATAGTTAACCGTAACGCTCAGCGCCTCCTAAAGACGATGGAACTCTGAAATTGCGTCGCGATTCAATACATCGTCCTCCAGCAGACTTGTCTCCAAGGGTCTATTGCTACCTCGGGCACCTTATGTTCGATTTCCTGTGAGTCTAGACTTTCGAACCCGACGCAAAATTGATAGTTATTTGTAACGTTCAGGGCCTCCTAATGACGATGGAACACTCAAATTGCTTCGAGATTCAATACATCGTCCTTCTGGCGACTTGTCTCCAGGGTTCTATTGCTGCCTCGGGCACCCTATGGTCGTCCTTCTGTGAGTCTAGATTTTCGAATCCGACGCATAACTGATAGTTAATTGCAACGTTCAGCGCCTCCTATTGACCATGTAACACTCAAATTGCGTCGAGATTCAATACATCGGCCTCCAGCCGACTTGTCTCCAAATGTCTATTGCTGCCTCGGGCAGCTTGTGGTCGTTCTCCTGTGAGTCTAGATTTTCGAATACGACGCATAACTGATAGTTAATTGTAACGTTCAGTGCCTCCTAATAACGATAGGGCACTCAAATTGCGTCGCGATTCGATACATCGGCCTCCAGCCGACTTGTCTCCAAATGTCTATTGCTGCCTCGGGCACCTTATGGTCCTTCTCCTGTGAGTCTTGATTTTCGTATCCGACGCATGACTCATAGTTAACTGTAACGCTCAGCGCCTCCTAATGGCGATGGAACACTCAAATTGCGTCGAGATTCAATACATCGTCCTCCAGCCGACTTGTCTCCAAGGGGAGACCACATGGTTGGGCAGCACATGGTCCATATCAGGTGTTTCTACATTTTCGAATCCGACGCAAAACTGATAATTGTAACGTTCAGGGCCTCCTAATGACGATAGGGCACTCAAATTGCGTCGCGATTCAATACATCGTCCTCCAGCGGACTGGTCTCCAAGGGGATATTGCTGCCTCGGGCACCTTATGTCCGTCTCCAGTGAGTCGAGATTTTCGAATCCGACGCATAACTGATAGTTAATTGCAACCGTCAGCGCCTCCTAATGACGATGGAACACTCAAATTACGTCGAGATTCAATACATCGGCCTCCAGATGACTTGTCTCCAAATGTCTATTGCTGCCTCGGGCACCGTGTGGTCGTTCTCCTGTGAGTCTAGATTTTCGAATACAACGCATAACTGATAGTTAATTGTAAAGTTCAGCGCCTCCTAATGGCGATGGAACACTCTAATTGCGTTGAGATTCAATACATCGGCCTCCAGCAGACTTGTCTCCAAGGGTCTATTGCTGCCTCGGGCACCTTATGGTCGTTCTCCTGTGAGTCTAGTTTTTCGAATCCGACGCATAACTGTTAGTTAATTGCAATTTTCAGGGCCTCCTAATGACGATGGAACACTCAAATTGCGTCGAGGTTCAATACATCTTCCTCCAGCCGACTTGTCTCCAAGGGGTATTGCTGCCTCGGGGTCCATGTGATCCGTCTCCTGTGAATCTAGATTATCGAATCCGACGCGAAACTGAAGATAATTGTAATGTTCAGGGCCACCTAATGACGATGGAACACTCAAATAGCGTCGAGATTCAAAACATCGTCCTCCAGCCGACTTGTCTCCAAGGGTCTATTGCTGCCTCGGGCACGTTATGGTCGTTCTCCTGTGAGTCTAGATTTTCGAATCCGACGCAAAACTGATAGTTAATTGTAACGTTCAGCGCCTCCTAATGACGATAGAACACTCAAATTGCGTCGAGATTCAATACATCGTCCTTCAGCCGACTTGTCCACAAGGGGATATCATTCCCCCGGGCACCTTATGTTCCGCCTCCTGTGAGTCTCGATTTTCGAATCCGACACAAAAATGATAGTTAATTGCAACGTCAGGGCCTCCTAATGACGATGAAACACTCAAATTGCGTCGAGATTCAATACATCGTCCTCCCGGCGACTTGTCTCCAAGGGTCTATTGCTGCCTCGGGCACCTTATGGTCGTTCTCCTGTGAGTGTAGATTATCGAATACGACGCAAAAAACATAGTTAATTGTAACGTTTAGGGCCCCTAATGACGATAGAACACTCAAATTGGGTCGCGATTCAATACATCGGCCTCCAGCCGACTTGTCCCCAACGGTCTATTTCTACCTCGCTCACCTTATGGTCGTTCTCCTGTGAGTCCAGATATTCGAATCCGACACAAGACGGACTGCCAATTGTAACTTTCAGAGCCTCCTAATGACGATGGTAAACTGAAATTGCATCGACATTCAATACATCGTCCTCCAGCCGACTTGTCTGCAAGGGGATTTTGCTGCCTCGGGCACCTTATCGTCGTTCCTCTGTGAGTCTAGATTTTCGAATCCGACGCAAAACTGAAATTTAATTGTAACGTTAAAGGCCTCCTAATGACGATGGGACACTCAAATTGCGTGGAGATTCAATACATCGTCCTCCAGCCGACTTGTCTCCAAGGGGATATAGCTGCCTTTGGCACCCAATGGTCTTGCTCCTGTGAGTATAGATTTTCGTTTCCGACGCAAAACTAAAAGTTAATTGTAACGTTCAGGTCCTCCTAATGGCTATAGTACACTCAAATTGCGTCGAGATTCAATACGTCGTCCTCCAGCCGAGTTGTCTCCAAGGGTCTATTGTTGCCTCGGGCACCTTATGGTCGTTCTCCTGTGAGTCAAGATTTTCGGAACCAACGCATAACTGATAGTCAATTGTAACGTTCAGCGTCTCCTAATGACGATAGATCACTCAAATTGCGTCGAGATTCAATACACCGTCCTCCAGCCGACTTCTCTACAAGGGGATATTGCTGCCTCGGGCACCTTATGGTCCGCCTCCTTTGAGTCTAGATTTTCAAATCCGACGCAAAACTGATAGTTAATTGTAACGTTCAGGGCCACCTAATGGCGATGGAACACTGAAATAGCGTCGAGATTCAATACATCGTCCTCCAGAGAACATGTCTCCAAGGGGATATTGCTGCCTCGGGCACCATTTAGTCCTTCTCCTGTGAGTCAAGAATTTCGAATCCGACGCAAACTGATAGTTAATTGTAACGTTCAGGACCTCCTAATGACGATGGAACACTCAAATTGCGTCGCGATTCATTTTATCTTCTTCCAGCCGACTTGTCTCCAAGGGTCTATTGCTGCCTCGGGCACCTTATCGTCGTTCTCCTGTGAGTCTAAATTTTCGGATACGACGCATAACTCATAGTTAATTGTACGTTCATGGCCTCATAATGACGATGGAACACTAAAATTGCGTCGCGATTCAATACATCGTACTCCAGCCGACTTGTCTCCAAGGGTCTATTGCTGCCTCGGGCACCTTATGGTCGTTCTCCTGTGAGTCTAGATTTTCGAATCCGACACATAACTGATAGTTAATTGTAACGCTCAGGGCCTCCTAATGACGATGGAACACTCAAATTGCGTCGAGGTTCAGTACATCGTCCTCCAGCCGACTTGTCTCCGAGGGGATATTGCTGCATCGGGCACCATATGGTCCGTCTCCTGTGAGTCTAGATTTTCGAATCCGACGCAAAACTTGTAGTTAATTGTAACCTTCAGGGCCTCTTAATGACGATGGAACACTCAAATTGCATCGAGATAAAATACATCGTCCTCCCGCAGACTTGTCTCCAACGGGATATCGCTGCCTCGGGCACCATGTGGTCCGTCTCATGTGAGTCTAGATTTTCGAATCCGACGCAGAAATGATAGTTAATTGTAACGTTTAGGGCCTCCTAATGACGAAGGAGCACTCAAATTGCGTCGAGACTCAATACATCGTCCTCCAGCCGTTTTATCTCCAAGAGTCTATTGTTGCCTCGGGCACTTTATGGTCGTTCTCCTGTGAGTCAAGGTTTTCAGATCCTACACATAACTGATAGTCAGTTGTAACGTTCAGGGCCTCTTAAAGACGATGGAACACTCAAATTGCGTCGAGATTCAATACATCGTCCTCCAGCCGACTTGTCTCCAAGGGGATATTGCTGCCTCGGGCACCATATGGTCCGCCTCCCTTGAGTCTAGATTTTCGAATCCGACGAAAAACTGATAGTTAATTGTAACGTTCATGGCCTCCTAATGACGATGGAACACTCAAATTGCGTCGCGATTCATTTTATCGTCCTCCCGCCGACTTGTCTCCAAGCGTCTATTGCTGCCTCGGGCACCTTATGGTCGTTCTCCTGTGAGTCTAGATTTTCGGATCGGACGCATAACTCATAGTTAATAGTAACGTTCATGGCCTCCTAATGACAATGGAACACTCAAATTGCGTCGCGATTCAATACATGGTCCTCCAGCCGACTTGTCTCCGAGGGTCTATTGCTGCCTCGGGCACCTTATGGTCGTTCTCCTGTGAGTCTAGATTTTCGGATCCGACGCAAAACTGATAGTTAATTGTAACGTTCAGCGCCTCCTAATGACAATAGAACACTCAAATTGCGTCGAGATTCAATACAACGTCCTCCAGCCGACTTGTCTCCAGCAGGATATTGCTGCCTCGGGCACCATGTGGTCCGTCTCCTGTGAGTCTAGATTTTCGAATCCGACGCAAAAACTATTGTTAATTGTAACGTTCAGCGCCTCCTAATGACGATAGAACACTCAAATTGCGTCGAGATTCATACCATCGTCCTCCAGCCGACTTGTCTCCAAGGGTCAATTGCTGCCTTTGGCACCTAATGGTCTTGATCGTGTGAGTCTAGATTTTCGAATCCGACGCAAAACCTGATATGTAATTGTAACGTTAAGGGCCTCGTAATGACGATGGAACACTCAAATTGCATCAAGATTCAATACATCGTAATTCAGCCGACTTGTCTCCAACGGTCTGTTGCTGCCTCGGGCACTTTATGGTCGTTCTCCTGTGAGTCAAGATTTTCAGATCCGACACATAACTGATAGTCAATTGTAACGTTCAGGGCCTCTTAATGACGATGGAACACTCAAATTGCGTCGAGATTCAATACTTCGTCCTCCAGCCGACTTGTATCCAAGGCGATATTGCTGGCTCGGGCACCATATGATCCTACTCCTGGGAGTAGTATTTCGAATCCGACGCTAAAATGATAGTTAATTGTAACGTTCAGGGCCTCCTAATGACGATGGATCACTCAAATTGCATCGAGAGTCAATACATCGTCCTCCAGCCGATTTTTCTCCAAGGGTCTATTGCTGCCTCGGGCACCTTACGGTCGTCCCCCGGTGAGTCTAGAATTTACAATCCACGCAAAACTGATAGTTAATTGTAATGTTCTGGGCCTCCTAATGACGATGGAACACTCAAATTGGGTCGAGATTTAGTACATCGTCCTTCAGCCGACTTGTCTCCAAGAGTCTATTGCTGCCTCGCGCACCTTATGGTCGTTCTCCTGTGAGTCTAGATTTCCGAATCCGACGCAAAACAGATTGTTAATTGTAACGTTCAGGGCCTCCTAATGACAATGGAACACTCAAATTGCGTCGAGATTCAATACATCGGCCCGAGCCTCGGACACCTTATGGTCGTTCTCCTGTGAGTCTAGATTTTCTAATCCGACGCAAAACAGATAGTGAATTGTAACGTTCAGGGCCTCCTAATGACGATGGAACACTCAAATTGCGTCGAGATTCAATACATGGGCCTCGAGCCGACTTGTCTCCAAGGGTCTATTGCTGCCTCGGGCACCTTATGGTCGTTCTCCTGTGAGTCTAGATTTTCGAATCCGACGCAAAACTGATATTTAATTGTAACGTTCAGTGCCTCCTAATGACGAAGGAACACTCAAATTGCGTTGACATTCATTACATCAGCCTCGAGCCGACTTGTCTCCAAGTGTCTATTGCTGCCTCGGGCACCTTATGGTCGTTCTCCTGTGAGTCTAGATTTTCGAATCCGACGCAAAACAGATTGTTAATTGTAACGTTCTGGGTCTCCTAATGACGAAGGAACACTCAAATTGCGCCGAGATTCACTACAACGTCCTCCAGCCTACTTGTCTCCAAGGGGATATCGCTGCCTCGGGCACCACATGGTCCGTCTCCGGTGATTCTACGTTTTCGAATCCGACGCAAAACTGAAAGTTAATTGTAACGTTCAGGGCCTCCTAATGACGATGGAACACACAAATTGCGTCGAGATTCAATACATCGTCCTTCAGCCGACGTGTCTCCAAGGGTCTATTGCTGCCTCGGGCACCTTATGGTCCTTCTCCTGTGAGTCTAGATTTTCGAATCCGACGCAAAAATGATATTTAATTGTAACGTTCAGGGCCTCCTAATGACGATGGAGCACTCAAATTGCGTCGCGGTTCAATACATCGTCCTCCAGCGCACTGGTCTCAAAGGATATATAGCCTCGGGCACCTTATGGTCCGTCTCCAGTGAGTCTAGATTTTCGAATCCGACGCGAAACTGATAGTTAATTGTAACGCTCAGGGCCTCCTAATGACGATGGAACACTCAAATTGCGTCGAGATTCCATACATGAGCCTCCAGCCGACTTGTCTCCAAGGGTCTGCTGCTGCCTCGAGCACCTTACGGTCCTTCTCCTGTGAGTCTAGATTTTCGAATCCGACGCAAAAATGATATTTAATTGTAACGTTCAGGGCCTCCTAATGACGATGGAGCACTCAAATTGCGTCGCGGTTCAATACATCGTCCTCCAGCGCACTGGTCTCAAAGGATATATAGCCTCGGGCACCTTATGGTCCGTCTCCAGTGAGTCTAGATTTTCGAATCCGACGCGAAACTGAAAGTTAATTGTAACGTTCAGGGCCTCCTAATGACGATGGAACACACAAATTGCGTCGAGATTCAATACATCGTCCTTCAGCCGACTTGTCTCCAAGGGTCTATTGCTGCCTCGGGCACATTATGGACGTTCTCCTGTGAGTCTAGATTTTCTAATCCGACGCAAAACTGATTGTTAATTGTAACGTTCAGGGCCTCCTAATGACGATTTTTAACACTGAAATAGCGCGAGATTCAATACATTGTCCTTCAGCCGACTTGTCTCCAAGGGTCTATTGCAGCCTCGGGCACCTTATGTTCGTGCTCCTGTGAGTCTAGATTTTCTAATCCGACGCAAAAGCGATTGTTAGTTGTAGCGTTCAGGGCCCCCTAATGACGATGGAACACAGAAATTGCGTCGAGATTTATTACACCATTCTTCAGCTGACTTGTCTCCATGGGTCTATTGCTGCCTCGGGCACCTTATGGTCGTTCTCCTGTGAGTCTAGATTTTCGAATCCGACGCAAAACTGATAGTTAATTGTAAGGTTCAGGGCCTCCTAATGACGATGGAACACTCTAATTGCGTCGAGTTTCAATACATCGTCCTCTAGCCGACTTGTATCCAAGGGGATATTGCTGTCTCGGGCACCATATGATCCTTCTCCTGTGAATAGATTTTCGAATCCGTCGCTAAAATGATAGTTAATTGTAACGTTCAGAGCCTCCTAATGACGATGGAACACTCAAATTGCGTCGAGAGTCAATACATCGTCCTCCAGCCGACTTGTCTCCAAGGGTCTATTGCTGCCTCGGGCACCTTATGGTCGTTCTCCTGTGAGTCTAGATTTTCGAATCCGACGCAAAAATGATAGTTAATTGTAACGTTCAGGGCCTCCTAATGACGATGGAACACTCAAATTGCGTCGAGATAGAATACATCGTCCTTCAGCCGACTTGTCTCCAAGGGTCTATTGCTGCCTCGGGCACCTTATGTACGTTCTCCTGTGTGTCTAGATTTTATAATCCGACGCAAAACTGATTGTTATCTGTAACGTTCAGGGCTTCCTAATGACGCTGGAACACTCAAATTGCGTCGAGATTCAATTTATCGTCCTTCAGCCGACATGTCTCCAAGAGTCTATTGCTGCCTCGGACACCTTATGGTCGTTCTCCTATGAGTCTAGATTTTCTAATCCGACGCAAAAATGATAGTTATTTGTAACGCTCAGGGCCTCCTAATGACGATGGAACACGCAAATTGCGTCGAGATTCAATACACCATTCTTCAGCTGACTTGTCTCCTAGGGTCTATTGCTGCCTCGGGCACCTTATGGTCGTTCTCCTGTGAGTCTAGATTTTCGAATCCGACGCAAAACTGATAGTTAATTGTAACGTTCAGGGCCTCCTAATGACGATGGAACACTCTAATTGCGTCAAGATTCAATACATCGTCCTTCAGCCGACTTGTCGCCAAGGGTCTATTGCTGCCTCGGGCACCTTTCAGTCCTTATCCTGTGAGTCTAGGTGTTCAAATCTGACGAAAAACCGATATTTAATTGTAACGTTCAGGGCCTCCTAATGACGATGGAACACTCAAATTGCGTCGAGATTCAATACATCGTCCTTCAGCAGACTTGTCTCCAAGGGTCTATTGCTGCCTCGGGCACCTTGTGTACGTTCACCTGTGAGTCTAGATTTTCTAATTCGACGCAGAACTGATTGTTGATTGTAACGTTCAAGGCCTCCTAATGACGATTTTTAACACTGAAATAGCGCGAGATTCAATACATTGTCCTTCAGCCGACTTGTCTCCAAGGGTCTATTGCAGCCTCGGGCACCTTATGTTCGTGCTCCTGTGAGTCTAGATTTTCTAATCCGACGCAAAAGCGATTGTTAGTTGTAGCGTTCAGGGCCCCCTAATGACGATGGAACACAGAAATTGCGTCGAGATTCAATACATCGTCCTCAAGCCGACTTGTATCCAAGGCGATATTGCTGTCTCGGGCATAATATGATCTTTCTCCTGGGAGTAGTATCTCGAATCGGACGCTAAAATGTTAGTTAATTGTAACGTTCAGGACCTCCTAATGACGATGGAACACTCAAATTGCGTCGAGATTCAATACATCGTTCTTCAGCCGACTTGTCACCAAGAGTCCATTGCTGCCTCGGGCACCTTATGGTCGTTCTCCTGTTAGTCTAGATTTTCGAATCATTAGAAAAACTGATAGTTAATTGTAATGGTCAGGGCCACCTAATGACGATGGAACACTGAAAATGCGTCGAGAGTCAATACATCGACCTCCAGCCGACTTGTCTACAAGGGGATATTGCTGCCTCGGGCTCCATGTGCTCCGTCTCCTGTGAGTCTAGATTTTCGAATCCGACGCGAAACTGATAGTTAATTGCAACGCTCAGGGCCTCCTAATGATGATGGAACACGCAAATTGCGTTGAGATTCAATACATCAATCTTCAGCTGACTTGTCTCCAAGGGTCTATTGCTGCCTCGGGCACTTTATGGTCGTTCTCCTGTGAGTCTAGATTTTCGAATCCGACGCAAAACTGATAGTTAATTTTAACGTTCAGCGCCTCCAAATGGCGATGGAACACTCAAATTGCGTCGAGATTCAATACATCGTCCTTCAGCCGACTTGTCTCCAAGGGTCAATTGCTGCCTCGGGCACCTTATGTTCGTTCTCCTGTGAGTAGATTTTCTAATCCGACGCAAAACTGATTGTTAATTGTAACGTTCAAGGTCCCCTAATGACAATGGAACACTCTAATTGCGTCGAGATTCAATACATCGTCCTCCACCCGACTTGTATCCAAGGGGATATTGCTGTCTAGGGCACCATATGATCCTTCTCCTGTGAATAGATTTTCGATTCCGTCGCTAAAATGATAGTTAATTGTAACGTTCAGAGCCTCTTAATGACGATGGAACACTCAAATTGCGTCGAGAGTCAATACATCGTCCTCCAGCCGACTTGTCTCCAAGGGTCTATTGCTGCCTCGGGCACCTTATGGTCGTTCTCCTGTGAGTCTAGATTTTCGAATCCGACGCAAAAATGATAGATAATTGTAACGTTCAGGGCCTCCTAATGACGATGGAACACTCAAATTGCGTCGAGATACAATACATCGTCCTGCAGCCGACTTGTGTCCAAGGGTCTATTGCTGCCTCGGGCACATTATGTACGTTCTCCTGTGTGTCTAGATTTTCTAATCCGACGCAAAACTGATTGTTAATTGTAACGTTCAGTTCTTCCTAATGACGATGGAACACTCAAATTACGTCGAGATTCAATACATCGTCCTTCAGCGACATGTCTCCAAGAGTCTATTGCTGCCTCGGACACCTTATGGTCGTTCTCCTATGAGTCTAGATTTTCTAATCCGACGCAAAAATGATAGTTAAATGTAACGCTCAGGGCCTCCTAATGACGATGGAACACGCAAATTGCGTCGAGATTCAATACACCATTTTTCAGCTGACTTGTCTCCAAGGGTCTATTGCTGCCTCGGGCACCTTATGGTCGTTCTCCTGTTAGTCTAGATTTTCGAATCAGACAAAAAACTGATAGTTAATTGTAATGGTCAGGGCCACCTAATGACGATGGAACACTGAAAATGCGTCGAGAGTCAATACATCGACCTCCAGCCGACTTGTCTACAAGGGGATATTGCTGCCTCGGGCTCCATGTGGTCCGTCTCCTGTGAGTCTAGATTTTCGAATCCGACGCGAAACTGATAGTTAATTGCAACGCTCAGGGCCTCCTAATGACGATGGAACACGCAAATTGCGTTGAGATTCAATACATCAATCTTCAGCTGACTTGTCTCCAAGGGTCTATTGCTGCCTCGGGCACTTTATGGTCGTTCTCCTGTGAGTCTAGATTTTCGAATCCGACGCAAAACTGATAGTTAATTTTAACGTTCAGCGCCTCCAAATGGCGATGGAACACTCAAATTGCGTCGAGATTCAATACATCGTCCTTCAGCCGACTTGTGTCCAAGGGTCAATTGCTGCCTCGGGCACCTTATGTTCGTTCTCCTGTGAGTCTAGATTTTCTAATCCGACGCAAAACTGATTGTTAATTGTAACGTTCAAGGCCCCCTAATGACAATGGAACACTCTAATTGCGTCGAGATTCAATACATCGTCCTCCACCCGACTTGTATCCAAGGGGATATTGCTGTCTAGGGCACCATATGAACCTTCTCCTGTGAATAGATTTTCGAATCCGTCGCTAAAATGATAGTTAATTGTAACGTTCAGAGCCTCCTAATGACGATGGAACACTCAAATTGCGTCGAGAGTCAATACATCGTCCTCCAGCCGACTTGTCTCCAAGGGTCTATTGCTGCCTCGGGCACCTTATGGTCGTTCTCCTGTGAGTCTAGATTTTCGAATCCGACGCAAAAATGATAGATAATTGTAACGTTCAGGGCCTCCTAATGACGATGGAACACTCAAATTGCGTCGAGATACAATACATCGTCCTGCAGCCGACTTGTCTCCAAGGGCCTATTGCTGCCTCGGGCACCTTATGTACGTTCTCCTGTGTGTCTAGATTTTCTAATCCGACGCAAAACTGATTGTTAATTGTAACGTTCAGTTCTTCCTAATGACTATGGAACACTCAAATTACGTCGAGATTCAATACATCGTCCTTCAGCGACATGTCTCCAAGAGTCTATTGCTGCCTCGGACACCTTATGGTCGTTCTCCTATGAGTCTAGATTTTCTAATCCGACGCAAAAATGATAGTTAAATGTAACGCTCAGGGCCTCCTAATGTTGATGGAACACGCAAATTGCGTCGCGATTCAATACACCATTCTTCAGCTGACTTGTCTCCAAGGGTCTATTGCTGCCTCGGGCACCTTATGGTCGTTCTCCTGTGAGTCTAGATTTTCGAATCCGACGCGAAACTGATAGTTAATTGTAACGTTCAGGGCCTCCTAATGACGATGGAACACTCTAATTGCGTCGAGATTCAATACATCGTCCTTCAGCCGACTTGTCTCCAAGGGTCTATTGCTGCCTCGAGCACATTTCGGTCCTTATCCTGTGAGTCTAGATGTTCTAATCTGACGAAAAACCGATATTTAATTGTAACGTTCAGGGCCTCCTAATGACGATGGAACACTCAAATTGCGTCGAGATTCAATACATCGTCCTTCAGCCGACTTGTCTCCAAGGGTCTATTGCTGCCTCGGGCACCTTATGTACGTTCTCCTGTGAGTCTAGATTTTCTAATCCGACGCAAAACTGATTGTTGATTGTAACGTTCAAGGCCTCCTAATGACGATTTTTAACACTGAAATAGCGCGAGATTCAATACATTGTCCTTCAGCCGACTTGTCTCCAAGGGTCTATTGCTGCCTCGGGCACCTTATGTTCGTGCTCCTGTGAGTCTAGATTTTCTAATCCGACGCAAAAGCGATTGTTAGTTGTAGCGTTCAGGGCCCCCTAATGACGATGGAACACAGAAATTGCGTCGAGATTCAATACATCGTCCTCAAGCCGACTTGTATCCAAGGCGATATTGCTGTCTCGGGCATAATATGATCTTTCTCCTGGGAGTAGTATCTCGAATCGGACGCTAAAATGTTAGTTAATTGTAACGTTCAGGACCTCCTAATGACGATGGAACACTCAAATTGCGTCGAGATTCAATACATCGTTCTTCAGCCGACTTGTCACCAAGAGTCCATTGCTGCCTCGGGCACCTTATGGTCGTTCTCCTGTTAGTCTAGATTTTCGAATCAGACGAAAAACTGATAGTTAATTGTAATGGTCAGGGCCACCTAATGACGATGGAACACTGAAAATGCGTCGAGAGTCAATACATCGACCTCCAGCCGACTTGTCTACAAGGGGATATTGCTGTCTCGGGCTCCATGTGCTCCGTCTCCTGTGAGTCTAGATTTTCGAATCCGACGCGAAACTGATAGTTAATTGCAACGCTCAGGGCCTCCTAATGACGATGGAACACGCAAATTGCGTTGAGATTCAATACATCATTCTTCAGCTGACTTGTCTCCAAGGGTCTATTGCTGCCTCGGGCACTTTATGGTCGTTCTCCTGTGAGTCTAGATTTTCGAATCCGACGCAAAACTGATAGTTAATTTTAACGTTCAGCGCCTCCAAATGACGATGGAACACTCAAATTGCGTCGAGATTCAATACATCGTCCTTCAGCCGACTAGTCTCCAAGGGTCAATTGCTGCCTCGGGCACCTTATGTTCGTTCTCCTGTGAGTCTAGATTTTCTAATCCGACGCAAAACTGATTGTTAATTGTAACGTTCAAGGCCCCCTAATGACAATGGAACACTCTAATTGCGTCGAGATTCAATACATCGTCCTCCACCCGACTTGCATCCAAGGGGATATTGCAGTCTAGGGCACCATATGATCCTTCTCCTGTGAATAGATTTTCGAATCCGTCGCTAAAATGATAGTTAATTGTAACGTTCAGAGCCTCCTAATGACGATGGAACACTCAAATTGCGTCGAGAGTCAATACATCGTCCTCCAGCCGACTTGTCTCCAAGGGTCTATTGCTGCCTCGGGCACCTTATGGTCGTTATCCTGTGAGTCTAGATTTTCGAATCCGACGCAAAAATGATAGATAATTGTAACGTTCAGGGCCTCCTAATGACGATGGAACACTCAAATTGCGTCGAGATACAATACATCGTCCTGCAGCCGACTTGTCTCCAAGGGCCTATTGCTGCCTCGGGCACCTTATGTACGTTCTCCTGTGTGTCTAGATTTTCTAATCCGACGCAAAACTGATTGTTAATTGTAACGTTCATTTCTTCCTAATGACGATGGAACACTCAAATTACGTCGAGATTCAATACATCGTCCTTCAGCGACATGTCTCCAAGAGTCTATTGCTGCCTCGGACACCTTATGGTCGTTCTCCTATGAGTCTAGATTTTCTAATCCGACGCAAAAATGATAGTTAAATGTAACGCTCAGGGTATCCTAATGTTGATGGAACACGCAAATTGCGTCGAGATTCAATACACCATTCTTCAGCTGACTTGTCTCCAAGGGTCTATTGCTGCCTCGGGCACCTTATGGTCGTTCTCCTGTGAGTCTAGATTTTCGAATCCGACGCAAAACTGATAGTTAATTGTAACGTTCAGGGCCTCCTAATGACGATGGAACACTCTAATTGCGTCGAGATTCAATACATCGTTCTTCAGCCGACTTGTCTCCAAGGGTCTATTGCTGCCTCGGGCACCTTTCGGTCCTTATCCTGTGAGTCTAGATGTTCTAATCTGACGAAAAACCGATATTTAATTGTAACGTTCAGGGCCACCTAATGACGATGGAACACTGAAAATGCGTCGAGAGTCAATACATCGACCTCCAGCCGACTTGTCTGCAAGGGGATATTGCTGCCTCGGGCTCCATGTGGTCCGTCGCCTGTGAGTCTAGATTTTCGAATCCGACGCGAAACTGATAGTTAATTGCAACGCTCAGGGCCTCCTAATGACGATGGAACACGCAAATTGCGTTGAGATTCAATACATCGATCTTCAGCTGACTTGTCTCCAAGGGTCTATTGCTGCCTCGGGCACTTTATGGTCATTCTCCTGTGAGTCTAGATTTTCGAATCCGACGCAAAACTGATAGTTAATTTTAACGTTCAGCGCCTCCAAATGACGATGGAACACTCAAATTGCGTCGAGATTCAATACATCGTCCTTCAGCCGACTTGTCTCCAAGGGTCTATTGCTGCCTCGCGCACCTTATGTTCGTTCTCCTGTGAGTCTAGATTTTCTAATCCGACGCAAAACTGATTGTTAATTGTAACGTTCAAGGCCCCCTAATGACAATGGAACATTCTAATTGCGTCGAGATTCAATACATCGTCTCCAGCCGACTTGAATCCAAGGGGATATTGTTGTCTCGGGCACCATATGATCCTTCTCCTGTGAGTAGATTTTCGAATCCGACGCTAAAATGATAGTTAATTGTAACGTTCAGCGCCTCCTAATGACGATGGAACACTCAAATTGCGTCGAGAGTCAGTACATCGTCTTCCAGCGGACTTGTCTCCAAGGGTCTGTTGCTGCCTCGGGCACCTTATGGTCGTTCTCCTGTGAGTCCAGATTTTCGAATCCGACGCAGAAATGATAGTTAATTGAAACGTTTAGGGCCTCCTAATGACGATGGAACACTCAAATTGCGTCGAGATTCCATACATCGTCCTCCAGCCTATTTTTCTCCAAGGGTCTATAGCTGCCTCGGGCACCTTATGGTCGTTCCCCTGTGAGTCTAGATTTTACAATTCGACGCAAAACTGATAGTTAATTGTAATGTTCAGGGCCTCCTAATGACGATGGAACACTCAAATTGCGTCGAGATTCAATACATCGGCCTCCAGCCGACTTGTCTGCAAGGGCACCATATGGTCCTCCTCTTGTGAGATTAGATTTTCGAATCCGACGCAAAAATGATAGTTAATTGCAAAGTTCAGCGCCTCCTAATGTTAATGGAACACTCAAATTGCTTCGAGGTTCAATACATCGTCCTCCAGACGACTTGTATTCAAGGCGATATTGCTGTCTCGGGCACCATATGATCCTTCTCCTGGGAGTAGTATTTCAAATCCGACGCTAAAATGATAGTTAATTGTAACGTTCAGCGCCTCCTAATGACGATGGAACACTCAAATTGCGTCGAGAGTCAATTCATCGACCTCCAGACGACTTGTCTACAAGGGGATATTGCTGCCTCGGGCTCCATGTGGTTCGTCCCCTGTGAGTCTAGATTTTTGAATCCGACGCGAAACTGATAGTTAATTGTAATGTTCAGGGCCTCCTAATTACGATGGAACACTCAAATTGCGTCGAGATTTAATACATCGTCCTTCAGCCGACTTGTCTCCAAGAGTCTATTGCTGCCTAGGGCACCTTATGGTCGTTCTCCTTTGAGTCTAGATTTTCGAATCCGACGCCAAACAGATTGTAAATTGCAACGTTCAGGGCCTCCTAATGACGATGGAACACTAAAATCGCGCCGAGATTCAACAAATTGTCCTTCAGCAGACTTGTCTCCAAGGGACTATTGCTGCCTCGGGCACCTTATTATCGTTCTCCTGTGAGTCTCGATTTTCGAATCCGACGCAAAACTGACAGTTAATTTCAACGTTCAGGGCCTCCTAATGACGATGGAACACTCAAATTGCGTCGAGATTTACAACATCATCCTTCAGCCGACTTGTCTCCAAGAGTCTATCGCTGCCTCGGGCACCTTATGGTCGTTCTCCTGTGAGTCTAGATTTTCGAATCCGACGCAAAACAGATTGTTAATTGTAACGTTCAGGGCCTCCTAATGACGATGGAACACTCAAATTGCATTGAGATTCAATACATCGGCCTCGAGCCGACTTGTCTCCAAGGGTCTATTGCTGCCTCGGGGACCTTATGGTCGTTCTCCTGTGAGTCTAGATTTTCGAATCCGACGCAAAACAGATAGTTAATTGTAACCTTCAGGGCCTCCTAATGACGATGGAACACTCAAATTGCGTCGAGATTCAGTACATCGTCCTTCAGCTGACTTGACTCCATGAGTCTATTGCTGCCTCGGGCACCTTGTGGTCGTTGTCCTGTGAGTGTACATTTTCGAATCCGACGCAAAACAGATAGTTAATTCTAACGTTCAGGGCCTACTAATGACGAAGGAACACTCAAATTGGGTCGCGATCCAATACATCGTCCTCCAGCCGACTTGTCTCCAAGGGTCAATTGCTGCCTCGGGCACCTTATGATCTATCTCCTGTGAGTCTAGATTTTCGAAGCCGACGCAAAACTGATAGTTAATTGTAACGCTCAGGGCCACCAAATGACGATGGAACATTCAAATTGCGTCGAGATTCAATACAGCGTCCTCCAGCCGACTTGTCTCCAAGGGGATGTTGCTGCCTCTGGCACCATATGGACCTTCCCCTGTGAGTTTAGATTTTTTAATCCGCCGCGAATCTGATAGTTAATTGTAACCTTCAGGGCCTCCTAATGACGATGGAGCACTCAAATTGCGTCGCGATTCAATACATCGTCCTCCAGCCGACTTGTCTCCAAGTGTCTATTACTGCCTGGGGCACCTTATTATCGTTTTCCTGTGGGTCTAGATTTTCGAATCCGACGCAAAACTGATACTTAATTGTAAAGTTCAGGGCCTCCTAATTACGATGGAGCACTCAAATTGCGTCGAGATTCACTACATCGTTCTCCAGCCGACTTGTCTCCAAGGAGATATCACTGCCTCGGGCACCACATGGTCCGTCTCCTGTGATTCTACGTTTTCGAATCCGACGCAAAAATGATAGTTAATTGTAACGTTCAGGGCCTCCTAATAACGATGGAACACTCAAAATGCGTCGAGATTCAGTACATCGTACTTCAGCTGACTTGTCTCCATGAGTCTATTGCTGCCTCGGGCACGTTATGGTCGTTGTCCTGTGAGTGTAGATTTTCGAATTCGACGCAAAACAGATAGTTAATTGTAACGTTCAGGGCCCACTAATGACGAAGGAACCCTCAAATTGCGTCGCGATCCAATACATCGTCCTCCAGCCGACTTGTCTCCAAGGGTCTATTTCTGCCTCGGGCACCTTATGATCTATCTCCTGTGAGTCTAGATTTTCGAACCCGACGCAAAACTGATAGTTAATTGTAACGCTCAGGGCCACCAAATGACGATGGAACACTCGAATTGCGTCGAGAGTCAATACATCGTACTCCAGCCGACTTGTCACCAAGGGTCCATTGCTGTGTCGGGCACCACATGGCCCTTCTCCTGTGAGTCTAGATTTTCGAATCGGACGCGAAACTGATAGTTAATTGTAATGTTCAGGGCCTCCTAATGACGATGGAGCACTCAAATTTCGTCGCGATTAAATACATCGTCCTCCAGCGGACTGGTCTCAAAGGGGATATTGCTGCTTCGGGCACCTTATGGTCCGTCTCCAGTGAGTCTAGATTTTCGAAACCGACGCGAAACTAATAGTTAATTCTAACGTTCAGGGCCACCTAATGACGATGGAACACTCAAATTGCGTCGAGATTCACTACATCGTCCTCCAGCCGACTTGTCTCCAAGGAGATATCGCTGCCTCGGGCACCACATGGTCCGTCTCCGGTGATTCTACGTTTTCGAATCCGACGCAAAACTGATAGTTAACTGTAACGTGCAGGGCCTCCTAATGACGATGGAACAGTCAAATTGCGTCGAGATTCAACACATCGGCCTCCAGCCGACTTGTCTCCATGGAGATATTGCTGCCTCGGGCTCCTTATGGTCGCTGTCCTGTGAGTCCAGATTTTCGAAACCGACGCGAAACTGATTGTTAATTGTAACGATCAGGACTTCCTAATGACGATGGAACTCCCAAAAGTGCGTCGAGATTCAGTTTATCGGCATTCAGCCGATTTGTCTCCAAGGGTCTATTGCTGCCTCAGGCACTTTATGGTCGTTCTCCTGTGTGTCTAGATTTTCGAATCCGACGCAAAAATGATAATTAATTGTAACGTTCAGCGCCTCCTAATGACGATGGAACACTCAAATTGCGTCGAAAGTCAATACATCGATATCCGGCCGACTTGTCTACAAGGGGATATTGCTGCCTCGGGCTCCTTGTGGTCCGTCTCCTGTGAGTCTAGATTTTCGAATCCGACGCGAAACTTATAGTTAATTGTAACGTTCGGGGCCTCCTAATGACGATGGAACACTCAAATTGCGTCGAGATTCGATGCATCGTCCTTCAGCCGACTTGCCACCAAGAGTCCATTGCTGCCTCGGCCACCTTATGGTCGTTCTCCTGTGAGTCTAGATTTTAGAACCCGACGCAAAACTGATAGTTAATTGTAACATTCAGGGCCACGTAATGACGATGGAGGACTCAAATTGCGTCGAGATTCAATACATCGTCCTCCAGCCGACTTGTCTCCAAGGGGATATTGCTGCCCCAGGCACCACATGGTCCTTCTCCTGTGAGTCTAGATTTTCGAATCCGACGCGAAACTGATAGTTAATTGTAGTGTTCAGGGCATCCTAATGACGATGGAGCACTCAAATTGCGTCGCGATTAAATACATCGTCCTCCAGCCGACTTGCCTCCAAGGGTCTATTGCTGCCTGGGGCTCCTTATGATCGTCTCCTGTAAGTCTAGATTTTCGAATCCAACGCAAAAGTGATTATTAATGTTAACGTTCAGGGCTTCCTAATGACGATGGAACACTTAAATTGCGTCGAGATTCAATATCTCGGCATTCAGCCGATTTGTCTCCAAGGGTCTATCGCTGCCTCGGGCACCTTATGGTCGTTCTCCTGTGAGTCTCGATTTTAGAATCCGACGCAAAACTGATAGTTAATTGTAATAATCAGGGCCTCCTAATGACGATGGAACAACTTGCGTCGAGATTCAACACATCGGCCTCCAGCCGACTTGTCTCCATGGGGATATTGCTGCCTCGGTATCCTTATGGTCGCTGTCTGTGAGTCTAGATTTTCGAAACCGTCGCGAAACTGATTGTTAATTGTAAAGATCAGGGCTTCCTAATGACGATGGAACTCTCAAATTGCGTCGAGATTCAATATATCGTCCTTCAGCCGATTTGTCTCCAAGAGTCCATTGCTGCCTCGGGCACCTTATGGTCGTTCTCCTGTGAGTCTACATTTTCGAATCCGACGCAAAACAGATAGTTAATTGTAACGTTCAAGGCCTCCTAATGACGAAGGAACACTCAAATTGCGTCGAGATTCACTACAACGTCCTCCAGCCGACTTGTCTCCAAGGGGATATCGCAGCCACGGGCACCACATGGTCCGTCTCCGGTGATTCTACGTTTTCGAATCCGACGCAAAACTGATAGTTAATTGTTACGTTCAAGGCCTCCTAATGACGATGGAACACTCAAATTGCATCGAGATTCAATACATCGTCCTTCAGTCGACTTGTCTCCAAGGGTCTATTGCTGCCTCGAGCACCGTATGATCGTTCTCCTGTGAGTCTAGATTTTCGAACCCGACGCAAAACTGATAGTTAATTGTAACATTCAGGGCCACCTAATGACGATGGAACACTCAAATTGCGTCGAGATTCAATACATCGGCCTCCAGCCGACTTGTCTCCAAGGGAATATTGCTGTCTCGGGCACCATATGATTCTTCACTTGTGAGTCTAGATTTTCGAATTCGTCGCAAAAATGATACTTAATTGTAACATTCAGGGCCTCCTAATGACGATGGAACACTCAAATTGCGTCGCGATCCAATACGTCGTCTTCCAGCCGACTTGTCTCCAAGGTTCTATTGCAAGGTTCAATGCTGCCTCGGGCATAATATGATCCTTCTCCTGTGAGTCTAGATTATCGAATCCGACGCAAAAAGATAGTGAATTGTAACGTTTAGCGCCTCCTAATGACGATAGAACACTCAAATTGCGTCGAGATTCAATACATCGTCCATCAGCCGACATATCTATAAGGGGATATTGCTGCCCTGGGCACCTTATGGTCGTTCCCCTGTGAGTTTAGATTTTATAATCTAATGGTCCGTCTCCTGTGAGTCTAGATTTTTTAATCCGACGCGAAACTGATAGTTAATTGTAACGTTCAGGGCCTCCTAATGGCGATGGAACACTCAAATTGCGTCGAGAGTCAATACATCGACATCCAGCCGACTTGTCTACAAGGGGATATTGCTGCCTCGGGCTCCAAGTGGTCCGTCTCCTGTGAGTCTATATTTTCGAATCCGACGCGAAACTGATAGTTAATTGTAACGTACAGGGCCTCCTAATGACGATGGAACACTCACATCGCGTCGAGATTCAATACATCGTCCTTCAGCCGACTTGTCTCCAAGAGCCCATTGCTGCCTCGGGCACCTTACGTTCGATCTCCTGTTAGTCTTGATTTTCGAATCCGACGCAACACAGATAGTTAATTGTAACGTTCAGGGCCTCCAAATGACGATGGAACACTCAAATTGCGTCGAGATTCAATACATCGGCCTCGAGCCGACTTGTCTCCAAGGGTCTATTGCTGCCTCGGGCACCTTATGGTCGTTCTCCTGTGAGTCTAGATTTTCGAACCCGACGCAAAACAGATAGTTAATTGTAACGTTCACGGCCTCCTAATGACGAGGAACGCTCAAATTGCGTCGAGAATCACTACAACGTCCTCCAGCCGACTTGTCTCCAAGGGGATATCGCACCACATGGTCCGTCTCCGGTGATTCTACGTTTCCGATTCTGACGCAAAACTGATAGTTAATTGTAACGTTCAGGGCCTCCTAATGACGATGGAGCACTCAAATTGCGTCGAGATTCAATACATCGTCCTTCAGCCGACTTGTCTCCAAGAGTCCATTGCTGCCTTGGGCACCTTATGGTCGTTCTCCTGTGAGTCTATATTTTCGAATCCGACCCAAAAGTGATAGTGAATTGTAACATTCAGCGCCTCCTAATGACAACAAAACACTCAAATAGCGTCGAGATTCACTACAACGTCCTCCAGCCGACATGTCTCCAAGGGGATATTGCTGTCTGGGGCACATATTATCCTCCTTCTGTGAGTCTAGACTTTCGAATCCGACGCATAACTGATAGTTAATTGTAACGTTCAGCGCCGCCTAATGACGATTGAACACTCAAATTGCGTCGAGATTCAATACATCGTCCTCCAGGCGACTTGTCTCCAACGGTCTATTGCTGCTTCGGGCACCTTATGGTCGTTCTTCTGTTAGTCTAGATTTTCGAATCCGACGCAAAACAGATAGTTAATTGTAACGTTCAGGGCCTCCAAATGACGATGGAACACTCAAATTGCGTCGAGATTCAATACATCGGCCTCGAGCCGACTTGTCTCCAAGGGTCTATTGCTGCCACGGGCACCTTATGGTCGTTCTCCTGTGAGTCTAGATTTTCGAACCCGACGCAAAACTGATAGTTAATTGTAACGTTCAGGGCCTCCTTATGACGATGGAACACTCAAATTGCGTCGCGATCCAATACGTCGTCTTCCAGCCGACTTGTCTCCAAGGTTCTATTGCAAGGTTCAATGCTGCCTCGGGCATAATATGATCCTTCTCCTGTGAGTCTAGATTATCGAATCCGACGCAAAAAGATAGTGAATTGTAACGTTTAGCGCCTCCTAATGACGATAGAACACTCAAATTGCGTCGAGATTCAATACATCGTCCATCAGCCGACATATCTATAAGGGGATATTGCTGCCCTGGGCACCTTATGGTCGTTCCCCTGTGAGTTTAGATTTTATAATCTAATGGTCCGTCTCCTGTGAGTCTAGATTTTTTAATCCGACGCGAAACTGATAGTTAATTGTAACGTTCAGGGCCTCCTAATGGCGATGGAACACTCAAATTGCGTCGAGAGTCAATACATCGACATCCAGCCGACTTGTCTACAAGGGGATATTGCTGCCTCGGGCTCCAAGTGGTCCGTCTCCTGTGAGTCTATATTTTCGAATCCGACGCGAAACTGATAGTTAATTGTAACGTACAGGGCCTCCTAATGACGATGGAACACTCACATCGCGTCGAGATTCAATACATCGTCCTTCAGCCGACTTGTCTCCAAGAGCCCATTGCTGCCTCGGGCACCTTACGTTCGATCTCCTGTTAGTCTTGATTTTCGAATCCGACGCAACACAGATAGTTAATTGCAACGTTCAGGGCCTCCTAATGACGATGGAACACAAAAATTGCGTCGAGACTCAATACATCGGCCTCGAGCCGACTTGTCTCCAAGGGTCTATGGCTGCCTCGGGCACCTTATGGTCGTTCTGCTGTGAGTCTAGATTTTCGAATCCGACGCAAAACAGACAGTTAATTGTAATGTTCACGGCCTCCTAATGACGAAGGAACACTCAAATTGCGACGAGATTCACTACAACGTCCTCCAGCCGACTTGTCTCCAAGGGGATATCGCTGCCTCGAGCACCACATGGTCCGTCTCCGGTGATTCTACGTTTTCGAATCCGACGCAAAACTGATAGTTAATCGTAACGTTCATGGCCTCCTAATGACGATGGAACACTCAAATTGCGTCGGGATTCAATACATCGGCCTCCAGCCGACATGCCTCCAAGGGGATATTGCTGGCGCGGGCACAATATGATCCTTCTCCTGTGAGTCAAGATTTACGAATCCGACGCAAAACTGATAGTTAATTGTAACGTTCAGGGCCTCCTAACGACGATGGAATACTCAAATTGCGTCGAGATTCAATACATCGTCCTTCAGCCGACTTGTCTGCAATAGTCCATTACTGCCTCGGGCACCTTATGGTCGTTCTTCTGTTAGTCTAGATTTTCGAATCCGACGCGAAACTGATAGTTAATTGTAACGTTCAGGGCCTCCTAATGACGATGGAACACTCAAATTGCGTCGAGATTCAATACATCGTCCTACCTTATGGTCGTTCTCCTGTTAGTTTAGATTTTCGAATCCGACGAAAAACTGATAGTTAATTGTAACATTCAGGGCCTCCTAATGACGATGGAACACTCAAATTGCGTCGCGATCCAATACATCGTCTCCCAGCCGACTTGTCTCCAAGGGTCTATTGCTGCCACGGGCACCTTAATATCGTTCTCCTGTGAGTCTAGATTTTCGAACCCGACGCAAAACTGATAATTAATTGCAACGTTCAGGGCCACCTAATGACGATGGAACACTCAAATTGCGTCGAGATTCAATACATCGGCCTCCAGCCGACATATCTCCAAGGGGATATTGCTGTCTCGGGCACCATATGATCCTTCTCCTGTGAGTCCAGATTTTCGAATCCGACGCTAAAATGATAGTGAATTGTAACGTTCAGCGCCCCCAAATGACGATAGAACACTCAAATTGCGTCGAGAGTCAAATCTTCGACCTACAGCCGACTTGTCTACAAGGGGATATTGCTGCCTCGGCCTACATGTGGTCCGTCTAATGTGAGTCTAGATTTTCGAATCCGACGCAAAAATGATAGTTAATTGTAACGTTCAGGGCCTCCTAATGACAATGGGACACTCAAATTGCGTCGATATTCAATACATCGTCATTCAGCCGACTTGTCTCCAAGAGGCCATTGCTGCCTCGGGCACTTTATGGTCGTTCCTCTGTTAGTCTAGATTTTGGAATCCGACGCAAAACAGATAGTTAATTGTAACGTTCAGGGCCTCCAAATGACGATGGAACACTCAAATTGCGTCGAGATTCAATACATCGGCCTCGAGCCGACTTGTCTCCAAGGGTCTATTGCTGCCTCGGGCACCTTATGGTCGTTCTCCTGTGAGTCTAGATTTTCGAACCCGACGCAAAACAGATAGTTAATTGTAACGTTCACGGCCTCCTAATGACGAGGAACGCTCAAATTGCGTCGAGAATCACTACAACGTCCTCCAGCCGACTTGTCTCCAAGGGGATATCGCACCACATGGTCCGTCTCCGGTGATTCTACGTTTCCGATTCTGACGCAAAACTGATAGTTAATTGTAACGTTCAGGGCCTCCTAATGACGATGGAGCACTCAAATTGCGTCGAGATTCAATACATCGTCCTTCAGCCGACTTGTCTCCAAGAGTCCATTGCTGCCTTGGGCACCTTATGGTCGTTCTCCTGTGAGTCAATATTTTCGAATCCGACCCAAAAATGATAGTGAATTGTAACATTCAGCGCCTCCTAATGACAACAAAACACTCAAATAGCGTCGAGATTCACTACAACGTCCTCCAGCCGACATGTCTCCAAGGGGATATTGCTGTCTGGGGCACATATTATCCTCCTTCTGTGAGTCTAGACTTTCGAATCCGACGCATAACTGATAGTTAATTGTAACGTTCAGCGCCGCCTAATGACGATTGAACACTCAAATTGCGTCGAGATTCAATACATCGTCCTCCAGGCGACTTGTCTCCAACGGTCTATTGCTGCTTCGGGCACCTTATGGTCGTTCTTCTGTTAGTCTAGATTTTCGAATCCGACGCAAAACAGATAGTTAATTGTAACGTTCAGGGCCTCCAAATGACGATGGAACACTCAAATTGCGTCGAGATTCAATACATCGGCCTCGAGCCGACTTGTCTCCAAGGGTCTATTGCTGCCACGGGCACCTTATGGTCGTTCTCCTGTGAGTCTAGATTTTCGAACCCGACGCAAAACTGATAGTTAATTGTAACGTTCAGGGCCTCCTTATGACGATGGAACACTCAAATTGCATCGAGATTCATTACATCGGCCTCCAGCCGACTTGTATCCATGGGGATATTGCTGCCTCGGGCTCCTTATGGTCGCTCTCCTGTGAGTCTAGATTTTCGAAACCGACCTGAAACTGACTGTTAATTGTAACGTTCAGGGCTTCCTAATGACGATGGAGCACTCAAATCGCGTCGAGATTCAGCACATCGGCCTCGAGCCGACTTGTCTCCATGGGGATATTGCTGCCTCGGGCTCCTTATGGTCGCTGTCCTGTGAGTCTAGATTTTCGAAACCGACGCAAAACTGATTGTTAATTGTAACGATCAGCACTTCCTAATGACGATGGATGTCCCAAAAGTGCGTCGAGATTCAATATATCTTCATTCAACCGATTTGTCTCCAAGGGTCTATTGCTGCCTCGGGCACTTTATGGTCGTTCTCCTGTGTGTGTAGATTTTCGAATCCGACGCAAAAATGATAGTTAATTGTAACGTTCAGCGCCTCCTAATGACGATGGAACACTCAAATTGCGTCGAAAGTCAATACATCGACATGCAGCTGACTTGTCTACAAGGGGATATTGCTGCCACGGGCTAATTGTGGTCCGTCTCCTGTGAGTCTAGATTTTCGAATCCGACGCGAGACTTATAGTTAATTGTAACGTTCAGGGCCCCCTAATGACGATGGAACACTCAAATTGCGTCGAGATTCGATACATCGTCCTTCAGTCGACTTGTCACCAAGAGACCATTGCTGCCGCGAGCACCTTATGGTCGTTCTCCTGTTAGTCCAGATTTCCGAATCCGACGCAAAACTGATAGTTAATCGTAACGTTCAGGGCCTCCTAATGACGATGGAACACTCAAATTGCGTCGCGATCCAATACATCGTCCTCCAGCCGACTTGTCTCCAAGGGTCTATTGCTGTGTCGGGCACCTTATGATCGTTCTCCTGTGAGTGTAGATTTTCGAACACGAGGCAAAACTGATAGTTAATTGTAACATTCAGGGCCACGTAATGACGATGGAACACTAAAATTGCGTCGAGATTCAATACATCGTCCTCCAGCCGACTTGTCTCAAAAGGGATATTGCTGCCTCGGGCACCACATGGTCCTTCTCCTGTGAGTCCAGATTTTCGAATCCGACGCAAAAACGATAGCGAATTGTAACGTTCAGCGCCCCCTAATGACGATAGAACACTCAAATTGCCTCGAGAGTCAATACATCGACCTACAGCCGACTTGTCTACAAGGGGATATTGCTGCCTCGGGCTCCATGTGGTCCGTCTCCTGTAAGTCTAGATTTTCGAATCCGACGCAAAAATGATAGTTAATTGTAACGTTCAGGGCCTCCTAATGGCAATGGAACACTCAAATTGCGTCGAGATTCTATACATCGTCATTCAGCCGACTTGTCTCCAAGAGTCCATTGCTGCCTCGGGCACCTTATGGTCGTTCTTCTGTTAGTCTAGATTTTCGAATCCGACGCAAAACAGATAGTTAATTGTAACGTTCAGGGCCTCCAAATGACGATGGAACACTCAACTTGTGTCGAGATTCAATACATCGGCCTCGAGCCGACTTGTCTCCAAGGGTCTATTGCTGCCTCGGGCACCTTATGGTCGTTCTCCTGTGAGTCTAGATTTTCGAACCCAACGCAAAACAGATACTTAATTGTAACGTTCACGGCCTCCTAATGACGTAGGAACACTCAAATTGCGTCGAGATTCAATACATCGTCCTCCAGGCGACTTGTCTCCAACGGTCTATTGCTGCTTCGGGCACCTTATGGTACGTCTCCAGTGAGTCTAGATTATCGAATCCGACGAAAAACTGATAGTTAATTGTAACGTTCAGGGCCTCCTAATGACGATGGAACACTCAAATTGCATCGAGATTCATTACATCGGCCTCCAGCCGACTTGTATCTATGGGGATATTGCTGCCTCGGGCTCCTTATGGTCGCTCTCCTGTGAATCTAGATTTTCGAAACCGACCTGAAACTGATTGCTAATTCTAACGTTCAGGGCTTCCTAATGACGATGGAACACTCAAATTGCGCCGAGTTTCAATGTATCAGCTTTCAGCCGATTTGTCTCCAAGGGTCTATTGCTGCCTCGGGCTCCTTATGGTCGCTGTCCTGTGAGTCTAGATTTTCGAAACTGACGCAAAACTGATTGTTAATTGTAACGATCAGGACTTCCTAATGACGATGGAACACCCAAAAGTGCGTCGAGATTCAACATATCGGCATTCAGCCGATTTGTCTCCAAGGGTCTATTGCTGCCTCGCGCACTTTATGGTCGTTCTCCTGTGTGTGTAGATTTTCGAATCCGGCGCAAAAATGATAGTTAATTGTAACGTTCAGCGCCTCCTAATGACGATGGAACACTCAAATTGCGTCGAAAGTCAATACATCGACATGCAGCCGACTTGTCTACAAGGGGATATTGCTGCCTCGGGCTCCTTGTGGTCCAACTCCTGTGAGTCTAGATTTTCGAATCCGACGCGAGACTTATAGTTAATTGTAACGTTCAGGGCCTCCTAATGACGATGGAACACTCAAATTGAGTCGAGATTCGATACATCGTCCTTCAGTCGACTTGTCACCAAGAGACCATTGCTGCCTCGGGCACCTTATGGTCGTTCTCCTGTTGGTCCAGATTTTCGAATCCGACGCAAGACTGATAGTTAATTGTAACGTTCCGGGCCTCCTAATGACGATGGAACACTCAAATTGCGTCGCGATCCAATACATCGTCCTCCAGCCGACTTGTCTCCAAGGGCCTATTGCTGTGTCGGGCACCTTATGATCGTTCTCCTGTGAGTCTAGATTCTCGAACCCGACGCCAAACCGATTGTTAATTGTAACTTTCAGGGCTTCCTAATGACGATGGAACACTCAAATTGCGTCGAGATTCAATATATCGTCCTTCAGCCGATTTGTCTCCAAGAGTCCATTGCTACCTCGGGCACCTTATGGTCGTTCTCCTGTGAGTCTAGATTTTCCAATCCGACGCAAAACAGATAGTTAATTGTAACGTTCAGGGCCTCCTAATGACGATGGAACACTCAAATTGCGTCGAGATTCAATACATCGGACTCGAGCCGACTTGTCTCCAAGGGGATATCGCTGCCTCATGCACCACATGGTCCGTCTCCGGTGATTCTACGTTTTTGAATCCGACGCAAAACTGATAGATAATTGTTACGTTCAAGGCCTCCTAATGATGATGGAACACTCAAACTGCATCAAGATTCAATACATCGTCGTGCAGCCGACTTGTCTCCAAGGGTCTATTGCTGCCTCGGGCACCTTATGATCGTTCTCCTGTGAGTCTAGATTTTCAAACCCGACGCAAAACTGATAGTTAATTGTAACATTCAGGGCTAACTAATGACGATGGAACACTCAAATTGCGTCGAGATTCAATACATCTGCCTCCAGCCGACCTGTGTCCAAGTGAATATTGCTGTCTCGGGCACCATATGATCCTTCTCCTGTGAGTCTAGATTTTCGAATCCGACGCCAAATGATAGTGAATTGTATTGTTCAGCGCCTCCTAATGACGATAGAACACTCAAATAGCGTCGAGATTCAATACTTCGTCCATCAGCCGACTTGTCTCCAAGGGGATATTGCTGCCTCGGGCACCTTATGGTCGTTCCCCTGTGAGTTTAGATTTTATAATCTAATGGTCCGTCTCCTGTGAGTCTAGATTTTTGAATCCGACGCGAAACTGCTAGTTAATTGTAACTTTCAGGGCCTCCTAATAACGATGGAGCACTCAAATAGCGTCGAGATTCAATACATCGTCCTTCAGCCGACTTGTCTCCCAGGGTCTATTGCTGCTTGGGGCACCTTATGGTCGTTCTCCTGTGAGTCTAGATTTTCGAATCCGACGCAAAAATGATAGTTAATTGTAACGTTCAGGGCCTCCTAATGACGATGGAACACTCAAATTGCGTCGAGAGTCAATACATCGACATCCGGCCGACTTGTCTACAAGGGGATATTGCTGCCTCGGGCTCCAAGTGGTCCGTCTCCTGTGAGTCTAGATTTTCGAATCCGACGCGAAACTGATAGTTAATTAAAACGTTCAGAGCCTTCTAATGGCGTTGGAACACTCAAATTGTGTCGAGATTCAATACATCGTCCTTCAGCCGACTTGTCTCCAAGAGTCTATTGCTGCTTCGGGCACCTTATGGTCGTTCTCCTGTGAGTCTAGATTCTCGAATCCGACGCGAAACTGATAGGTAATTGTAATGTTCAGGGCATCCTAATGACGATGGAGCACTGAAATTGCGTCGCGATTCAATACATCGTCCTCCAGCCGACTTGTCTCCAAGGGTCTATTGCTGCCTGGGGCTCCGTATGATCGTCTCCTGTGAGTCTAGATTTTCGAATCCAACGCAAAACTGATTGTTAATTGTAACGTTCAGGGCTTCCTAATGACGATGGAACACTTAAATTGCGTCGAGATTCAATACATCGTCATTCAGCCGACTTGTCTCCAAGAGTCCATTGCTGCCTCGGGCTCCTTATGGTCGCTCTCCTGTGAATCTAGATTTTCGAAACCGACCTGAAACTGATTGCTAATTCTAACGTTCAGGGCTTCCTAATGACGATGGAACACTCAAATTGCGCCGAGATTCAATGTATCAGCTTTCAGCCGATTTGTCTCCAAGGGTCTATTGCTGCCTCGGGCTCCTTATGGTCGCTGTCCTGTGAGTCTAGATTTTCGAAACCGACGCAAAACTGATTGTTAATTGTAACGATCAGGACTTCCTAATGACGATGGAACACCCAAAAGTGCGTCGAGATTCAACATATCGGCATTCAGTCGATTTGTCTCCAAGGGTATATTGCTGCCTCGCGCACTTTATGGTCGTTCTCCCGTGTGTGTAGATTTTCGAATCCGGCGCAAAAATGATAGTTAATTGTAACGTTCAGCGCCTCCTAATGACGATGGAACACTCAAATTGCGTCGAAAGTCAATACGTTGACATGCAGCCGACTTGTCTACAAGGGGATATTGCTGCCTCGGGCTCCTTGTGGTCCGTCTCCTGTGAGTCTAGATTTTCGAATCCGACGCGAGACTTATAGTTAATTGTAACGTTCAGGGCCTCCTAATGACAATGGAACACTCAAATTGTGTCGAGATTCGATACATCGTCCTTCAGTCGACTTGTCACCAAGAGACCATTGCTGCCTCGGGCACCTTATGGTCGTTCTCCTGTTAGTCCAGATTTTCGAATCCGACGCAAGACTCATAGTTAATTGTAACGTTCAGGGCCTCCTAATGACGATGGAACACTCAAATTGCGTCGCGATCCAATACATCGTCCTCCAGCCGACTTGTCTCCAAGGGTCTACTGCTGTGTCGGGCACCTTATGATCGTTCTCCTGTGAGTCTAGATTCTCGAACCCGACGCAAAACCGATTGTTAATTGTAACTTTCAGGGCTTCCTAATGACGATGGAACACTCAAATTGCGTCGAGATTCAATATATCGTCCTTCAGCCGATTTGTCTCCAAGAGTCCATTGCTACCTCGGGCACCTTATGGTCGTTCTCCTGTGAGTCTAGATTTTCGAATCCGACGCAAAACAGATAGTTAATTGTAACGTTCAGGGCCTCCTAATGACGATGGAACACTCAAATTGCGTCGAGATTCAATACATCGGACTCGAGCCGACTTGTCTCCAAGGGGATATCGCTGCCTCATGCACCACATGGTCCGTCTCCGGTGATTCTACGTTTTTGAATCCGACGCAAAACTGATAGTTAATTGTTACGCTCAAGGCCTCCTAATGACGATGGAACACTCAAACTGCATCAAGATTTATTACATCGTCGTGCAGCCGACTTGTCTCCAAGGGTCTATTGCTGCCTCGGGCACCTTATGATCGTTCTCCTGTGAGTCTAGATTTTCAAACCCGACGCAAAACTGATAGTTAATTGTAACATTCAGGGCCAACTAATGACGATGGAACACTCAAATTGCGTCGAGATTCAATACATCGGCCTCCAGCCGACCTGTGTCCAAGTGAATATTGCTGTCTCGGGCACCATATGATCCTTCTCCTGTAAGTCTAGATTTTCGAATCCGACGCAAAATGATAGTGAATTGTAACGTTCAGCGCCTCCTAATGACGACAGAACACGCAAATTGCGTCGAGATTCAATACATCGTCCATCAGCCGACTTGTCTCCAAGGGGATATTGCTGCCTCGGGCACCTTATGGTCGTTCCCCTTTGAGTTTAGATTTTATAATCTAATGGTCCGTCTCCTGTGAGTCTAGATTTTTGAATCCGACGCTAAACTGATAGTTAATTGTAACGTTCAGGGCCTCCTAATAACGATGGAGCACTCTAATAGCGTCGAGATTCAATACATCGTCCTTCAGCCGACTTGTCTCCCAGGGTCTATTGCTGCTTGGGGCACCTTATGGTCGTTCTCCTGTGAGTCTAGATTTTCGAATCCGACGCAAAAATGATAGTTAATTGTAACGTTCAGGGCCTCCTAATGACGATGGAACACTCAAATTGCGTCGAGTGTCAATACATCGACATCCATCCGATTTGTCTACAAGGGGATATTGCTGCCTCGGGCTCCAAGTGGTCCGTCTCCTGTGAGTCTAGATTTTCGAATCCGACGCGAAACTGATAGTTAATTGTAACGTTCAGGGCCTCCTAATGGCGTTGGAACACTCAAATTGTGTCGAGATTCAATACATCGTCCTTCAGCCGACTTGTCTCCAAGAGTCTATTGCTGCTTCGGGCACCTTATGGTCGTTCTCCTGTGAGTCTAGATTTTCGAATCCGACGCAAAACTGTTAGTTAATTGTAATGTTCAGGGCCTCCTAATGACAATGGAACACTCAATTTGCGTCGAGATTCAACACATCGGCCTCCAGCCGACTTGTCTCCAAGGGGATATTGCTGCCTCGGGCTCCTTATGGTCGCTGTCCTGTGAGTCTAGATTTTCGAAACCGTCGCGAAACTGATTGTTAATTGTAAAGGTCAGGGCTTCCTAATGACGATGGAACACTCAAATTGCGTCTAGATTCAATATATCGTCCTTCAGCCGATTTGTCTCCACGAGTCCATTGCTGCCTCGGGCACCTTATGGTCGTTCTCCTGTGAGTCTAGATTTTCGAATCCGACGCAAAAAAGATAGTTAATTGTAACGTTCAGGGCCTCCTAACGACGATGGAACACTCAAATTGCGTCGAGATTCAATACATCGGACTCGAGCCGACTTGTCTCCAAGGGGATATCGCTGCCTCGGGCACCACATGGTCCGTCTCCGGTGATTCTACGTTTTCGAATCCGACGTAAAACTGATAGTTAATTGTCACGTTCAAGGCCTCCTAATGACGATGGAACACTCAAACTGCATCGAGATTCAATACATCGTCCTTCAGCCGACTTGTCTCCAAGGGTCTATTGCTGCCTCGGGCACCTTATGATCGCTCTCCTGTGAGTCTAGATTTTCGAACCCGACGCAAATCTGATAGTTAATTGTAACATTCAGGGCCAACTAATGACGATGGAACACTCAAATTGCGTCGAGATTCAATACATCGTTCTCCAGCCGACCTGTCTCCAAGTGAATATTGCTGTCTCGGGCTCCATATGATCCTTCTAATGTGAGTCTAGATTTTCGAATCCGTCGCAAAAATGATACTTAATAGTAACACTCAGGGCCTCCTAATGACGATGGAACACTCAAATTGCGTCGCGATCCAATACGTCGTCTTCCAGCCGACTTGTCTCCAAGGTTCTATTGCAAGGTTCAATGCTGCCTCCGGCACAATATGATCCTTCTCCTGTGTGTCTAGATTTTCGAATCCGACGCAAAATGATAGTGAATTGTAACGTTCAGCGCCCCCTAATGGCGATAGAACACTCAAATTGCGTCGAGATTCAATACATCGTCCATCAGCCGACTTGTCTGAAAGGGGATATTGCTGCCTCGGGCACCTTATGGTCGTTCCCCTGTGAGTTTAGATTTTATAATCTAATGGTCCGTCTCCTGTGAGTCTAGATTTTTAAATCCGACGCGAAACTGATAGTTAATTGTAACGTTCAGGGCCTCCTAATAACGATGGAGCACTCAAATAGCATCGAGATTGAATACATCGTCCTTCAGTCGACTTGTCTCCCAGGGTCTATTGCTGCTTGGGGCACCTTATGGTCGTTCTCCTGTGAGTCTAGATTTTCGAATCCGACGCAAAAATGATAGTTAATTGTAACGTTCAGGGCCTCCTAATGACGATGGAACACCCAAATTGCGTCGAGAGTCAATACATCGACATCCAGCCGACTTGTCTACAAGGGGATATTGCTGCCTCGGGCTCCAAGTGGTCCGTCTCCTGTGAGTCTAGATTTTCGAATCCGACGCGAAACTGATAGTTAATTGTAACGTTCAGGGCCTCCTAATGACGTTGGAACACTCAAATTGTGTCGTGATTCAATACATCGTCCTTCAGCCGACTTGTCTCCAAGAGTCTATTGCTGCTTCGGGCACCTTATGGTCGTTCTCCTGTGAGTCTAGATTTTCGAATCCGACGAGAAACTGATAGTTAATTGTAATGTTCAGGGCATCCTAATGACGATGGAGCACTCAAATTGCGTCGCGATTCAATACATCGTCCTCCAGCCGACTTGTCTCCAAGGGTCTATTGCTGCCTGGGGCTCCGTATGATCGTCTCCTGAGAGTCTAGATTTTCGAATCCAACGCAAAACTGATTGTTAATTGTAACGTTCAGGGCTTCCTAATGACGATGGAACACTTAAATTGCGTCGAGATTCAATATATCGCCATTCAGCCGATTTGTCTCCAAGGGTCTATTGCTGCCTCGGGCACCTTATGGTCGTTCCCCTGTGAGATTGGTTTTTTGAATCCGACGCAAAACTGTTAGTTAATTGTAATGTTCAGGGCCTCCTAATGACAATGGAACACTCAATTTGCGTCGAGATTCAACACATCGGCCTCCAGCCGACTTGTCTCCAAGGGGATATTGCTGCCTCGGGCTCCTTATGGTCGCTGTCCTGTGAGCCTAGATTTTCGAAACCGTCGCGAAACTGATTGTTAATTGTAAAGGTCAGGGCTTCCTAATGACGATGGAACACTCAAATTGCGTCTAGATTCAATATATCGTCCTTCAGCCGATTTGTCTCCAAGAGTCCATTGCTGCCTCGGGCACCTTATGGTCGTTCTCCTGTGAGTCTAGATTTTCGAATCCGACGCAAAAAAGATAGTTAATTGTAACGTTCAGGGCCTCCTAATGACGATGGAACACTCAAATTGCGTCGAGAATCAATACATCGGACTCGAGCCGACTTGTCTCCAAGGGGATATCGCTGCCTCGGGCACCACATGGTCCGTCTCCGTTGATTCTACGTTTTCGAATCCGACGCAAAACTGATAGTTAATTGTCACGTTCAAGGCCTCCTAATGACGATGGAACACTCAAACTGCATCGAGATTCAATACATCGTCCTTCAGCCGACTTGTCTCCAAGGTTCTATTGCAAGGTTCAATGCTACCTCGGGCACAATATGATCCTTCTCCTGTGAGTCCAGATTTTCAAATCCGACGCAAAACTGATAGTTAATTGTAACGTTCAGGGCCTCCTAATGACGATGGAGCACTCAAATTGCGTCGCGATTCAAAACATCGTCCTCCAGCGGACTGGTGTAAAAGGGGATATAGCCTCGGGCACCTTATGGTCCGTCTCCAGTGAGTCTAGATTTTCGAATCCGACGCGAAACAAATAGTTAATTGTAACGTTCAGGGCCTCCTAATGACGATGGAACACTCAAATTGCGTCAAGATTCAATACATCGGCCTCCAACCAACTTGTCTCCAAGGGGATATCGCTGCCTCGGGCACCACATGTTCCGTCTCCGGTGATTCTACGTTTTCGAATCCGACGCAAAACTGATAGTTAATTGTAACGTTCAGAGCCTCCTAATGACGATGAAACACTCAAATTGCGTCGAGAATCAATACATCGTCCTTCAGCCGACTTGTCTCCAAGGGTCCATTGCTGCCTCGGACACCTTATGGTCGTTCTCCTGTGAGTCTAGATTTTCGAATCCGACGCAAAACAGATAGTTAATTGTAACGTTCAGGGCCTCCTAATGACGATGGAGCACTAAAATTGCGTCGCCATTCAATACATCGTCCACCATCGGACTGGTCTCCAAGGGGATATTGCTGCTTCGGGCACCTTATCTTCCGACCCCAGTGAGTCTCGATTTTCGAATCCGACGAAAAACTGATAGTTAATTGTAACATTCAGGACCTCCTAGTTACGATGGAACACTCAAATTGCGTCGAGATTCACTACATCGTCCTCCATCCGTCTTGTCTCCAAGGGAATACGATGCCTCGGGCACCAAGTGGTCCGTCTCCGGTGATTCTACGTTTTCAAATCCGACGCAAAACTGATAGTTAATTGTAACGTACAGGGCCTCCTAATGACGATGGAGCACTCAAATACTCAAATTGCGTCGCGATCCAAAACATCGTCCTCAAGCCGACTTGTCTCCAAGGGTCTATTGCTGCCTCGGGCACCAAATGGTCCGTCTAGTGTGAGTCTAGATTATTGAATCCGACGCGAAACTGATAGTTAATTGTAACGTTCATGGCCTCCTAATGTCGATGGAACACTCAAATTGCGTCGAGAGTCAATAGATCGACATCCAGCCGACTTGTCTACAAGGGGATATTGCTGCCTCGGGCTCCATGTGCTCCGTCTCCTGTGAGTCTAGATTTTCGAATCCGACGCGAAACTGATAGTCAATTGTAACGTTCAGGGCCTCCTAATGACGATGGAACACTCAAATTGCGTCGAGATTCAATACATCGTCCTTCAGCCGACTTGTCTCCAAGGGTCCATTGCTGCCTCGGGCACCTAATGGTCGTTCAACTGTGTGTCTAGATTTTCGAATCCGACGCAATACAGATAGTTAATTGCAACGTTCAGGGCCTCCTAATGACGATGGAACACTCAAATTGCGTCGATATTCATTACATCGGCCTCCAGCCAACTTGTCTCCAAGGGGATATTGCTGTCTCGGGCACCATATGATCCTTCTCCTGTGAGTCTAGATTTTCGAATCCGACGCAAAAATGATGGTGAATTGTAACGTTCAGCGCCTCCTAATGACGACAGAACACTCAAATTGCGTCGAGATTCACTACAACGTCCTCCAACCGACTTGTCTCCAAGGGGATATTGTTGTCTCGGGCACATATGATCCTCCTCCTGTTAGTCTACATTTTCGAATCCGACGCATAACTGATTGTTAATTGTAACGTTAAGCGCCTCCTAATGACGATTGAACACTCAAATTGCGTCGAGATTCAATACATCGTCCTCCAGGCGACTTGTCTCCAAGGGTCTATTGCTGCTACGGGCACCTTATGGTCCGTCTCCAGTGAGTCTAGATTATCGAATCCGGCGAAAAACTGATAGTTAATTGTAGCATTCAGGGCCTCCTGTTTACGATGGAACACTCAAATTGCGTCACGATCCAATACATGGTCCTCCAGCCGAGTTGTCTCCAAGGGTCTATTGCTGCCTGGGTCTCCTGATGATCGTTCTCCTGTGAGTCTAGATTTTCGAATCCAACGCAAAACTGATAGTTAATTGTAACGTTCAGGGCCTCCTAATGACGATGGAAAAGTCAAATTGCATCGAGATTCATTACATCGGCCTCCAGCCGACTTGTCTCCATGGGGATATTGCTGCCTCGGTCTCCTTATGGTCGCTGTCCTGTGAGTCTAGATTTTCGAAACCGACGCGAAACTGATTGTTAATTGTAACGTTCAGGGCTTCCTAATGACGATGGAACACTCAAATTGCGTCGAGATTCATTACATCGACCTCCAGCCGACTTGCCTCCAAGGAGATATCGCTGCCTTGGGCACCACATGGTCCGTCTCCAGTGAGTCTAGATTTTCGAACCCGACGTAAAACTGATTGTTAATTGTAACGTTCATGGCCTCCTAATGACGATGGAACACTCAAATTGCGTCGAGATTCAATACATCGTCCTTCAGCCGACTTGTCTCCAAGAGTCCATTGCTGCCTCGGGCACCTTATGGTCATCCTTCTCTTAGTCTAGATTTTCGAATCCGACGCAAATCAGATAGTTAATTGTAACGTCCAGGGCCTCCTAATGACGATGGACCACTCAAATTGCGTCGAGATTCAATACATCGGCCGCGAGCCGAATTGTCTCCAAGGGTCTATTGCTGCCTCGGGCACCTTATGGTCGTTCTCCTGTGAGTTTAGATTTTCGAATCCGATGCAAAACAGATAGTTAATTGTAATGTTCACGGCCTCCTAATGACGAAGGAACACTCAAATTGCGTCGAGATTCACTACAACGTCCTCCAGCCGACTTGTCTCCAAGGGGATATCGCTGCCTCGGGCACCACATTGTCTGTCTCCGGTGATTCTACGTTTTCGAATCCGACGCAAAACCTATAGTTAATTGTAACGCTCAGGGCCTCCTAATGACGATGGAACACTCAAATTGAGTCGAGTCAATACATCGACATCCAGCCGACTTGTCTACAAGGGGATATTGCTGCCTCGGGCACCCTATGATCGTTCTCCTGTGAGTCTAGATTTTCGAACCCGACGTAAAACTGATAGTTAATTGTAACGGTCAGGGCCACCTAATGACTATGGAACACTCAAATTGCTTCTGGATTCAATACATTGGACTCCAGCCGACTTGACACCAAGGGGATATTGCTGTCTCGGGCAAAATATGATCCTTCTCCTGTGAGTCTAGATTTTCGAATTCGACGAAAAATGATAGTGAATTGTAACGCTCTGTGCCGCCTAATGGCGATAGAACACTCAAATTGCGTCGAGATTCAATACATCGTCCATTAGCCGACTTGTCTCCATGGGGATATTGCTGCCTAGGGCACCAAATGGTCCGTCTCCTGTGAGTCTAGATTTTTGAATGCGACGCGAAACTGATAGTTAATTGTAACGTTCAGGGCCTCCTAATGACGATGGAACACTCAAATTGCGTCGAGATTCAATACATCGGCCTCCAGCCGACTTGACTCCAAGGGGATATTGCTGTCTCGGGCACAATGTGATACTTCTAATGTGAGGCTATGTTTTCGTATCCGACGCTAAACTGATAGTTAATTGTAACGTTCGGGGCCTCCTAATGACGATGAAAGACTCAAATTGCGTCGAGATTCAATACATCGTCCTTCAGCCGACTTGTCTCCAAGAGTCCATTGCTGCCTCGGGCACCTTATGGTCGTTCTTCTGTTAGTCTAGAGTTTCGAATCCGACGCGAAACTGATTGTTAATTGTAACGTTCAGGGAATCCTAATGACGATGGAACACTCAAATTGCGTCGAGATTCAATACATGGTCCTTCAGCCGACTTGTCTCCAAGAGTCCATTGCTGCCTCGGGAACTTTATGGTCGTTCTCCTGTGAGTCTAGATTTTCGAATCCGACGAAAAACTGATAGTTAATTGTAACGTTCAGGACCTACTAATGACGATGCAACACTCAAATTGCGTCGAGATTCAATACATCGGCCTCAAGCCGACTTGTCTCCAAGGGTCTATTGCTGCCTCGGGCACCTTAAGGTCGTTCTCCTGTGAGTCTTCTTCGAGATTCACTACAACGTCCTCCATCCGACTTGTCTCCAAGGGGATATCGTGCCTCGGGCGCCACATGGTCCGTCTCCGGTGATTCTACGTTTTCGAATCCGACGCAAAACTGATAGTTAATTGTAACGTTCAGGGCCTCCTAATGACGATGGAACACTGAAATTGCGTCGAGATTCAATACATCGTCCTTCAGCCGACTTGTCTCCAAGGGTCAATTGCTGCCTCGGGCACCTTATGGTCGTTCTACTGTGAGTCTAGATTTTCGAATCCGACGCATAACAGATAGTTAATTGCAACGTTCAGGGCCTCCTAATGACGATGGAACACTCAAATTGCGTCGAGATTCAATACATCGGCCTCCAGCCAACTTGTCTCCAAAGGGATATTGCTGTCTCGGGCACAATATGATCCTTCTCCTGTAAATCTAGATTTTCGAATCCGACGTGAAACTGATAGTTAATTGTAACGTTCAGGGCCTCCTAATGACGATGGAACACTCAAATTGCGTCGAGATTCAATACATCGTCCTCCAGCCGACTTGTCTCCAAGGGTCTATTGCTGCTTGGGTCTCCTGATCATCGTTCTCCTGTGAGCCTAGATTTTCGAATCCAACGCAAAACTGATACTTAATTGTAACGTTCAGGTCCTCCTAATGACGATGGAAAACTCAAATTGCATCGAGATTCATTACATCGGCCTGCAGCCGACTTGTCTCCAAGGGGATATTGCTGCCTCGGGCTCCTTATGGTCGCTGTCCTGTGAGTCTAGATTTTCGAAACCGACGGTAAACTGATTGTTAAATGTAAGGTTCAGGACATCCTAATGACGATGGAAAACACAAATTGCGTCGAGATTCAATATATCGTCCTCCAGCCGACTTGTATCCAAGGGTCTATTGCTGCCACGGGCACCTTAAGATCGTTCTCCTGTGAGTCTAGATATTCGAATCCGACGCAAAAATTATAGTTAATTGTAACTTTCATGGCCTCCTGATGCCGATGGAACACTCAAATTGCGTCGAGAGTCAATACATCGACATCCAGCCGACTTGTCTACAACGCGATATTGCTGCCTCGGGCTCCATGTGGTCTGTCCCTTGTCAGACTAGATTTTCGAATCCGACGCGAAACTGATAGTTAATTGTAACGTTCCGGGCCTCCTAATGACGATGGAACACTCAAATTGCGTCGAGATCAATACATCGTCCTTCACCCGACTTGTCTACAAGAGGATATTGCTGCCTCGGGCTCCATGTGGTCCGTCTCCTGTGAGTCTAGATTTTCGAATCCGACGCGAAACAACTAGTTAATTGTAACGTTCAGGGCCTCCTAATGACGATGGAACCCTCAAATTGCGTCAAGATTCAAAACATCGGCCTCCAACCAACTTGTCTCCAAGGGGATATCGCTGCCTCGGGCACCACATGTTCCGTCTCCGGTGATTCTACGTTTTCGAATCCGACGCAAAACTGATAGTTAATTGTAACGTTCAGAGCCTCCTAATGACGATGAAACACTCAAATTGCGTCGAGAATCAATACATCGTCCTTCAGCCGACTTGTCTCCAAGGGTCCATTGCTGCCTCGGACACCTTATGGTCTTTCTCCTGTGAGACTAGATTTTCGAATCCGACGCAAAACAGATAGTTAATTGTAACGTTCAGGGCCTCCTAATGACGATGGAGCACTAAAATTGCGTCGCCATTCAATACATCGTCCACCATCGGACTGGTCTCCAAGGGGATAGTGCTGCTTCGGGCATCTTATCTTCCGACCCCAGTGAGTCTAGATTTTCGAATCCGACGAAAAACTGATAGTTAATTGTAACATTCAGGGCCTCCTAGTTACGATGGAACACTCAAATTGCGTCGAGATTCACTACATCGTCCTCCATCCGTCTTGTCTCCAAGGGAATACGATGCCTCGGGCACCACGTGGTCCGTCTCCGGTGATTCTACGTTTTCAAATCCGACGCAAAACTGATAGTTAATTGTAACGTACAGGGCCTCCTAATGACGATGTAACACTCAAATTGCGTCGCGATTCAATACATCGGCCTCCAGCCGACTTGACTCCAAGGGGATTTTGCTGCCTCGGGCACAATATGATCCTTCTCCTGTGAGTCTAGATTCTCGAATCCGACGCAAAAATGATAGTGAATCGTAACGTTCAGCGCCTCCTAATGACGATAGAACACTCAAATTGCGTCGAGATTCAATACATCGTCCATCAGCCGACTTGTCTCCATGGGGATATTGCTGCCTCGGGCACCAAATGGTCCGTCTAGTGTGAGTCTAGATTTTTGAATCCGACGCGAAACTGATAGTTAATTGTAACGTTCATGGCCTCCTAATGTCGATGGAACACTCAAATTGCGTCGAGAGTCAATAGATCGACATCCAGCCGACTTGTCTACAAGGGGATATTGCTGCCTCGGGCTCCATGTGCTCCGTCTCCTGTGAGTCTAGATTTTCGAATCCGACGCGAAACTGATAGTCAATTGTAACGTTCAGGGCCTCCTAATGACGATGGAACACTCAAATTGCGTCAAGATTCAATACATCGTCCTTCAGCCGACTTGTCTCCAAGGGTCCATTGCTGCCTCGGGCACCTAATGGTCGTTCAACTGTGTGTCTAGATTTTCGAATCCGACGCAATACAGATAGTTAATTGCAACGTTCAGGGCCTCCTAATGACGATGGAACACTCAAATTGCGTCGATATTCATTACATCGGCCTCCAGCCAACTTGTCTCCAAGGGGATATTGCTGTCTCGGGCACCATATGATCCTTCTCCTGTGAGTCTAGATTTTCGAATCCGACGCAAAAATGATGGTGAATTGTAACGTTCAGCGCCTCCTAATGACGACAGAACACTCAAATTGCGTCGAGATTCACTACAACGTCCTCCAACCGACTTGTCTCCAAGGGGATATTGCTGTCTCGGGCACATATGATCCTTCTCCTGTTAATCTAGATTTTCGAATCCGACGCAAAACTGATAGTTAATTGTAACGTTCAGCGCCTCCTAATGACGATTGAACACTCAAATTGCGTCGAGATTCAATACATCGTCCTCCAGGCGACTTGTCTCCAAGGGTCTATTGCTGCTTCGGGCACCTTATGGTCCGTCTCCAGTGAGTCTAGATTATCGAATCCGCCGAAAAACTGATAGTTAATTGTAGCATTCAGGGCCTCCTATTTACGATGGAACACTCAAATTGCGTCACGATCCAATACATGGTCCTCCAGCTGACTTGTCTCCAAGGGTCTATTGCTGCCTGGGTCTCCTGATGATCGTACTCCTGTGGGTCTAGATTTTCGAATCCAACGCAAAACTGATAGTTAATTGTAACGTTCAGGGCCTCCTAATGACGATGGAAAAGTCAAATTGCATCGAGATTCATTACATCGGCCTCCAGCCGACTTGTCTCCATGGGGATATTGCTGCCTCGGGCTCCTTATGGTCGCTGTCCTGTGAGTCTAGATTTTCGAAACCGACGCGAAACTGATTGTTAATTGTAACGTTCAGAGCTTCCTAATGACGATGGAACACTCAAATTGCGTCGAGATTCATTACATCGACCTCCAGCCGACTTGTCTCCAAGGAGATATCGCTGCCTCGGGCACCACATGGTCCGTCTCCAGTGATTCTACGTTTTCGAATCCGACGCAAAACTGATAGTTAATTGTAACGTTCAGGGCCTCCTAATGTCGATGGAGCACTCCAATCGCGTCGCGATTCAATACATCGTCCTCCAGCGGACTGGTCTCCAAGGGAATATAGCCTCGGGCACCTTATGGTCCGTCTCCAGTGAGTCTAGATTTTCGAACCCGACGTAAAACTGATAGTTAATTGTAACGTTCATGGCCTCCTAATGACGATGGAACACTCAAATTGCGTCGAGGTTCAATTCATCGTCCTTCAGCCGACTTGTCTCCAAGAGTCCATTGCTGCCTCGGGCACCTTATGGTCATCCTTCTCTTAGTCTAGATTTTCGAATCCGACGCAAATCAGATAGTTAATTGTAACGTCCAGGGCCTCCTAATGACGATGGACCACTCAAATTGCGTCGAGATTCAATACATCGGCCGCGAGCCGAATTGTCTCCAAGGGTCTATTGCTGCCTCGGGCACCTTATGGTCGTTCTCCTGTGAGTTTAGATTTTCGAATCCGATGCAAAACAGATAGTTAATTGTAATGTTCACGGCCTCCTAATGACGAAGGAACACTCAAATTGCGTCGAGATTCACTACAACGTCCTCCAGCCGACTTGTCTCCAAGGGGATATCGCTGCCTCGGGCACCACATTGTCCGTCTCCGGTGATTCTACGTTTTCGAATCCGACGCAAAACTTATAGTTAATTGTAACGTTCAGGGCCTCCTAATGACGATGGAACACTCAAATTGAGTCGAGTCAATACATCGACATCCAGCCGACTTGTCTACAAGGGGATATTGCTGCCTCGGGCACCCTATGATCGTTCTCCTGTGAGTCTAGATTTTCGAACCCGACGTAAAACTGATAGTTAATTGTAACGGTCAGGGCCACCTAATGACGATGGAACACTCAAATTGCTTCTGGATTCAATACATTGGACTCCAGCCGACTTGACACCAAGGGGATATTGCTGTCTCGGGCAAAATATGATCCTTCTCCTGTGAGTCTAGATTTTCGAATCCGACGAAAAATGATAGTGAATTGTAACGCTCTGTGCCGCCTAATGGCGATAGAACACTCAAATTGCGTCGAGATTCAATACATCGTCCATTAGCCGACTTGTCTCCATGGGGATATTGCTGCCTAGGGCACCAAATGGTCCGTCTCCTGTGAGTCTAGATTTTTGAATGCGACGCGAAACTGATAGTTAATTGTAACGTTCAGGGTCTCCTAATGACGATGGAACACTCAAATTGAGTCGAGTCAATACATCGACATCCAGCCGACTTGTCTACAAGGGGATATTGCTGCCTCGGGCACCTTATGATCGTTCTCCTGTGAGTCTAGATTTTCGAACCCGACGTAAAACTGATAGTTAATAGTAACGGTCAGTGCCACCTAATGACGATGGAACACTGAAATTGCTTCTGGATTCAATACATTGGCCTCCAGCCGACTTGACACCAAGGGGATATTGCTGTCTCGGGCAAAATATGATCCTTCTCCTGTGATTCTAGATTTTCGAATCCGACGAAAAACGATAGTGAATTGTAACGTTCAGCGCCGCCTAATGACGATAGAACTCTCAAATTGCGTCGAAATTCAATACATCGTCCATCAGCCGACTTGTCTCCATGGGGATATTGCTGCCTAGGGCACCAAATGGTCCGTCTCTTGTGAGTCTAGATTTTTGAATGCGACGCGAAACTGATAGTTAATTGTAACGTTCAGGGCCTCCTAATGACGATGGAACACTCACATTGCGTCGAGATTCAATACATCGGCCTCCAGCCGACTTGACTCCAAGGGGATATTGCTGTCTCGGGCACAATGTGATACTTCTAATGAGAGGCTAGATTTTCGAATCCGACGCTAAACTGATAGTTAATTGTAACGTTCGGGGCCTCCTAATGACGATGAAAGACTCAAATTGCGTCGAGATTCAATACATCGTCCTTGAGCCGACTTGTCTCCAAGAGTCCATTGCTGCCTCGGGCACCTTATGGTCGTTCTTCTGTTAGTCTAGAGTTTCGAATCCGACGCGAAACTGATTGTTAATTGTAACGTTCAGGGCCTGCTAATGACGATGGTACACTCAAATTGCGTCGAGATTCAATACATGGTCCTTCAGCCGACTTGTCTCCAAGAGTCCATTGCTGCCTCGGGAACCTTATGGTCGTTCTCCTGTTAGTCTAGATTTTCGAATCCGACGAAAAACTGATAGTTAATTGTAACGTTCAGGACCTACTAATGACGATGCAACACTCAAATTGCGTCGAGATTCAATACATCGGCCTCAAGCCGACTTGTCTCCAAGGGTCTATTGCTGCCTCGGGCACCTTAAGGTCGTTCTCCTGTGAGTCTTCGTCGAGATTCACTACAACGTCCTCCAGCCGACTTGTCTCCAAGGGGATATCGTGCCTCGGGCGCCACATGGTCCGTCTCCGGTGATTCTACGTTTTCGAATCCGACGCAAAACTGATAGTTAATTGTAACGTTCAGGGCCTCCTAATGACGATGGAACACTGAAATTGCGTCGAGATTCAATACATCGTCCTTCAGCCGACTTGTCTCCAAGCGTCCATTGCTGCCTCGGGCACCTTATGGTCGTTCTACTGTGAGTCTAGATTTTCGAATCCGACGCATAACAGATAGTTAATTGCAACGTTCAGGGCCTCCTAATGACGATGGAACACTCAAAAATGCGTCGAGATTCAATACATCGGCCTCCAGCCGACTTGACTCCAAGGGGATATTGCTGTCTCGGGCAAAATATGATCCTTCTCCTGTGAGGCTAGATTTTCGAATCCGACGCGAAATGATAGTGAATTGTAACGTTCAGCGCCTCCTAATGACGATAGAACACTCAAATTGCGTCGAGATTCAATACATCGTCCATCAGCCGACTTGTCTCCATGGGGATATTGCTGCCTCGGGCACCAAATGGTTTGTCTCCTGTGAGTCTAGATTTTCGAATCCGGCGCGAAACTGATAGTTAATTGTAACGTTCAGGGCCTCCTAATGTCGATGGAACACTCAAATTGCGTCGAGATTCAATACATCGGCCTCCATCCGACTTGACTCCAAGGGGATATTGCTGTCTCGGCCACAATATGATCCTTCCCCTCTGAGGGTAGATTTTCGAATCCGACGTGAAACTGATAGTTAATTGTAACGTTCAGGGCCTCCTAATGGCGATGGAAGACTCAAATTGCGTCGACATTCAATACATCGTCCTTCAGCCGACTTGTCTCCAAGAGTCCATTGCTGCCTCGGGCACCTTATGGTCGTTCTTCTGTTAGTCTAGATTTTCGAATCCGACGCGAAACTGATAGTTAATTGTAACGTTCAGGGACTCCTAACGACTATGGAACACTCAAATTGCGTCGCGATTCAATACATCGTCCTACCTTATGGTCGTTCTCCTGTGAGTCTAGATTTTCGAATCCGGCGCGAAACTGATAGTTAATTGTAACGTTCAGGGCCTCCTAATGACGATGGAAGACTCAAATTGCGTCGAGATTCAATACATCGTCCTTCAGCCGACTTGTCTCCATGAGTCCATTGCTGCCTCGGGCACCTTATGGTCGTTCTTCTGTTAGTCTAGAGTTTCAAATCCGACGCGAAACTGATAGTTAATTGTAACTTTCACGGCCTCCTAATGCCGAAGTAACACTCAAATTGCGTCGAGATTCACTACAACGACCTCCAGCCGACTTGTCTCCAAGGGGATATCGTGCCTCGGGCGCCACATGGTCCGTCTCCGGTGATTCTACGTTTTCGAATCCGACGCAAAACTGATAGTTAATTGTAACGTTCAGGGCCTCCTAATGACGATGGAACACTGAAATTGCGTCGAGATTCAATACATCGTCCTTCAGCCGACTTGTCTCCAAGGGTCCATTGCTGCCTCGGGCACCTTATGGTCGTTCTTCTGTTAGTCTAGATTTTCGAATCCGACGCAAAGCAGATAGTTAATTGTAACGTTCAGGGCCTCCTAATGACGATGGAACACTCAAAATGCGTCGAGATCCAATACATCGGCCTCGTGCCGACTTGTCTCCAAGGGTCTATTGCTGCCTCGGGCACCTTATAGTCGTTGTCCTGTGAGTCTAGATTTTCGAATCCGACGCAAAACAGATAGTTAATTGTAACGTTAACGGCCTCCTAATGAAGAAGGAACACTCAAATTGCGTCGAGATTCACTACAACGTCCTCCAGCCGACTTGTATCCAAGGGGATATCGCTGCCTCGAGCACCACATGGTCCGTCTCCGGTGATTCTACGTTTTCGAATCCGACGCAAAACTGATAGTTAATTGTATCGTTCAGGGCCTCCTAATGACGATGGAACATTCAAATTGCGTCGAGATTCAATACATCGTCCTTCAGCCGACTTGTACCAAGAGTCCATTGCTGCCTCGGGCACCTTATGGTCGTTCTCCTATTAGTCTACATTTTCGAATCCGACGAAAAATTGATGGTTAATTGTAACATTCAGGGCCTCCTAATGACGATGGGACACTCAAATTGCGTCGCGATCCAATACATCGTCCTCCAGCCGACTTGTCTCCAAGGGTCTATTGCTGCCTCGGTCACCTTATGATCGTTCTCGTGTGAGTCTAGATTTTCGAACCCGTCGTAAAACTGATAGTTAATTGTAACGGCCGGGGCCACCTAATGACGATGGAACACTCAAATTGCGTCGAGATTCAATACGTCGGCCTCCAGCCGACTTGACTCAAAGGGGAAATTGCTGTCTTGGGCACAATATGATGCTTCTCCTGTGAGTCTAGATTTTCGAATCCAACGCAAAATGATAGTGAATTGTAACGTTCAGCTCCTCCTAATGACGATAGAACACTCAAAATGCGTCGAGATTCAATACATCGTCCATCAGCCGACTTGTCTCCAAGGAGATATTGCTGCCTCGGGCACCAAATGGTCCGTCTCCCGTGAGTCTAGATTTTTGAATCCGACGCTTAACTGATAGTTAATTGTAACGTTCGGGGCCTCCTAATGACGATGAAAGACTCAAATTGCGTCGAGATTCAATACATCGTCCTTGAGCCGACTTGTCTCCAAGAGTCCATTGCTGCCTCGGGCACCTTATGGTCGTTCTTCTGTTAGTCTAGAGTTTCGAATCCGACGCGAAACTGATTGTTAATTGTAACGTTCAGGGCCTGCTAATGACGATGGAACACTCAAATTGCGTCGAGATTCAATACATGGTCCTTCAGCCGACTTGTCTCCAAGAGTCCATTGCTGCCTCGGGAACCTTATGGTCGTTCTCCTGTTAGTCTAGATTTTCGAATCCGACGAAAAACTGATAGTTAATTGTAACGTTCAGGACCTACTAATGACGATGCAACACTCAAATTGCGTCGAGATTCAATACATCGGCCTCAAGCCGACTTGTCTCCAAGGGTCTATTGCTGCCTCGGGCACCTTAAGGTCGTTCTCCTGTGAGTCTTCGTCGAGATTCACTACAACGTCCTCCAGCCGACTTGTCTCCAAGGGGATATCGTGCCTCGGGCGCCACATGGTCCGTCTCCGGTGATTCTACGTTTTCGAATCCGACGCAAAACTGATAGTTAATTGTAACGTTCAGGGCCTCCTAATGACGATGGAACACTGAAATTGCGTCGAGATTCAATACATCGTCCTTCAGCCGACTTGTCTCCAAGGGTCCATTGCTGCCTCGGGCACCTTATGGTCGTTCTACTGTGAGTCTAGATTTTCGAATCCGACGCATAACAGATAGTTAATTGCAACGTTCAGGGCCTCCTAATGACGATGGAACACTCAAAAATGCGTCGAGATTCAATACATCGGCCTCCAGCCAACTTGTCTCCAAGGGGATATTGCTGTCTCGGGCACAATATGATCCTTCTCCTGTAAATCTAGATTTTCGAATCCGACGTGAAACTGATAGTTAATTGTAACGTTCAGGGCCTCCTAATGACGATGGAACACTCAAATTGCGTCGAGATTCAATACATCGTCCTCCAGCCGACTTGTCTCCAAGGGTCTATTGCTGCCTGGGCCTCCTGATCATCGTTCTCCTGTGAGCCTAGATTTTCGAATCCAACGCAAAACTGATACTTAATTGTAACGTTCAGGTCCTCCTAATGACGATGGAAAACTCAAATTGCATCGAGATTCATTACATCGGCCTGCAGCCGACTTGTCTCCAAGGGGATATTGCTGCCTCGGGCACCTTATGGTCGTTCTCCTGTGAGTTTAGATTTTCGAATCCGACGCAAAACAGATAGTTAATTGTAATGTTCACGGCCTCCAAATGACGAAGGAACACTCAAATTGCGTCTAGATTCAATACATTGGCCACCAGCCGACTTGACTCCAAGGGGATATTGCTGTCTCGGGCAAAATATGATCCTTCTCCTGTGAGGCTAGATTTTCGAATCCGACGCGAAATGATAGTGAATTGTAACGTTCAGCGCCTCCTAATGACGATAGAACACTCAAATTGCGTCGAGATTCAATACATCGTCCATCAGCCGACTTGTCTCCATGGGGATATTGCTGCCTCGGGCACCAAATGGTTTGTCTCCTGTGAGTCTAGATTTTCGAATCCGGCGCGAAACTGATAGTTAATTGTAACGTTCAGGGCCTCCTAATGTCGATGGAACACTCAAATTGCGTCGAGATTCAATACATCGGCCTCCATCCGACTTGACTCCAAGGGGATATTGCTGTCTCGGCCACAATATGATCCTTCCCCTCTGAGGGTAGATTTTCGAATCCGACGTGAAACTGATAGTTAATTGTAACGTTCAGGGCCTCCTAATGACGATGGAAGACTCAAATTGCGTCGACATTCAATACATCGTCCTTCAGCCGACTCGTCTCCAAGAGTCCATTGCTGCCTCGGGCACCTTATGGTCGTTCTTCTGTTAGTCTAGATTTTCGAATCCGACGTGAAACTGATAGTTAATTGTAACGTTCAGGGACTCCTAACGACTATGGAACACTCAAATTGCGTCGCGATTCAATACATCGTCCTACCTTATGGTCGTTCTCCTGTGAGTCTAGATTTTCGAATCCGGCGCGAAACTGATAGTTAATTGTAACGTTCAGGGCCTCCTAATGACGATGGAAGACTCAAATTGCGTCGAGATTCAATACATCGTCCTTCAGCCGACTTGTCTCCATGAGTCCATTGCTGCCTCGGGCACCTTATGGTCGTTCTTCTGTTAGTCTAGAGTTTCAAATCCGACGCGAAACTGATAGTTAATTGTAACTTTCACGGCCTCCTAATGCCGAAGTAACACTCAAATTGCGTCGAGATTCACTACAACGACCTCCAGCCGACTTGTCTCCAAGGGGATATCGTGCCTCGGGCGCCACATGGTCCGTCTCCGGTGATTCTACGTTTTCGAATCCGACGCAAAACTGATAGTTAATTGTAACGTTCAGGGCCTCCTAATGACGATGGAACACTGAAATTGCGTCGAGATTCAATACATCGTCCTTCAGCCGACTTGTCTCCAAGGGTCCATTGCTGCCTCGGGCACCTTATGGTCGTTCTTCTGTTAGTCTAGATTTTCGAATCCGACGCAAAGCAGATAGTTAATTGTAACGTTCAGGGCCTCCTAATGACGATGGAACACTCAAAATGCGTCGAGATCCAATACATCGGCCTCGTGCCGACTTGTCTCCAAGGGTCTATTGCTGCCTCGGGCACCTTATAGTCGTTGTCCTGTGAGTCTAGATTTTCGAATCCGACGCAAAACAGATAGTTAATTGTAACGTTAACGGCCTCCTAATGAAGAAGGAACACTCAAATTGCGTCGAGATTCACTACAACGTCCTCCAGCCGACTTGTATCCAAGGGGATATCGCTGCCTCGAGCACCACATGGTCCGTCTCCGGTGATTCTACGTTTTCGAATCCGACGCAAAACTGATAGTTAATTGTATCGTTCAGGGCCTCCTAATGACGATGGAACATTCAAATTGCGTCGAGATTCAATACATCGTCCTTCAGCCGACTTGTACCAAGAGTCCATTGCTGCCTCGGGCACCTTATGGTCGTTCTCCTATTAGTCTACATTTTCGAATCCGACGAAAAATTGATGGTTAATTGTAACATTCAGGGCCTCCTAATGACGATGGGACACTCAAATTGCGTCGCGATCCAATACATCGTCCTCCAGCCGACTTGTCTCCAAGGGTCTATTGCTGCCTCGGTCACCTTATGATCGTTCTCGTGTGAGTCTAGATTTTCGAACCCGTCGTAAAACTGATAGTTAATTGTAACGGCCGGGGCCACCTAATGACGATGGAACACTCAAATTGCGTCGAGATTCAATACGTCGGCCTCCAGCCGACTTGACTCAAAGGGGAAATTGCTGTCTTGGGCACAATATGATGCTTCTCCTGTGAGTCTAGATTTTCGAATCCAACGCAAAATGATAGTGAATTGTAACGTTCAGCTCCTCCTAATGACGATAGAACACTCAAAATGCGTCGAGATTCAATACATCGTCCATCAGCCGACTTGTCTCCAAGGAGATATTGCTGCCTCGGGCACCAAATGGTCCGTCTCCCGTGAGTCTAGATTTTTGAATCCGACGCTTAACTGATAGTTAATTGTAACGTTCAGCGCCTCCTAATGACGGTTGAACACTCAAATTGCGTCGAGATTCAATATATCGGCATTCAGCCGATTCGTCTCCAAGGGTCTATTGCTGCTTCGGGCACCTTATGGTCGTTCTCCTGTGAATCTAGATTTTCGAATCCGACGCAAAAATGATAGTTAATTGTAACATTCTCGGCCCCCTAATGACGATGGAACACTCAAATTGCGTCGAGATTCACTACAACGTCCTCCAGCCGACTTGTCTCCAAGGGGATATTGCTGTCGCGGGCACATATGGTCCTTCTCCTGTGAGTCAAGATTTTCGAATCCGACGCTTAACTGATAGTTAATTGTAACGTTCAGCGCCTCCTAATGATGGTTGAACACTCAAATTGCGTCGAGATTCAATATATCGGCATTCAGCCGATTCGTCTCCAAGGGTCTATTGCTGCTTCGGGCACCTTATGGTCCGTCTCCGGAGAGTCTAGATTATCGAATGCGACGAAAAACTGATAGTTAATTGTAACATTCAGGGCCTCCTAATTGCGATGGAACACTCAAATTGCGTCGCGATACAATACATCCTCCTCCAGCCGACTTGTCTCCAAGGGTCTATTGCTGCCTGTGGCTCCTTATGATCTCCTGTGAGTCTAGATTTTCGAATCCGACGCAAAACTGATAGTTAATTGTAACGTTCAGGGCCTCCTAATGCCGATGGAACACTCATATTGCGTCGAGATTCAATGCATCGTCCATCAGCCGACTTGTCTTCAAGGGTATATTGCTGCCTCGGGCACCAAATGGTCCGTCTCCAGAGAGTCTAGATTTTTGAATCCGACGCGAATTAGATAGTTAATTGTAACGTTCAGGGCCTCCTAATGACGATAGAACACACAAATTGCGTCGAGAGTCAATACATCGTCCTCCAGCGGACTGGTCTCCAAGGGGATATTGCCTCGGGCACCTTATGGTCCGTCTCCAGTGATTAGATTTTTGAATCCGACGCAAAACTGATAGTTAATTGTAATGTTCAGGGCCTCCTTATGACGATGGAACACTCATATTGCGTCGAGATTCAATGCATCGTCCATCAGCCGACTTGTCTTCAAGGGTATATTGCTGCCTCGGGCACCAAATGGTCCGTCTCCAGAGAGTCTAGATTTTTGAATCCGACGCGAAACTGATAGTTAATTGTAACGTTCAGGGCCTCCTAATGACGATAGAACACTCAAATTGCGTCGAGAGTCAATACATCGTCATTCAGCCGACTTGTCTCCAAGAGACCATTGCTGCCTCGGGCACCTTATGGTCATTCTTCTGTTAGTCTAGATTTTCGAATCCGAAGCATAACTGATAGTTAATTGTAAAGTTCAGGGCCACCTAATGACGATGGAACAGTCAAATAGCGTCGAGATTCAATACATCGGCCTCCAGTCGACTTATCTCCAAGGGGATATTGCTGTCTCGGGCACCATGTGATCCTTCTCCTGTGAGTCTAGATTTTCGCATCCGACGCAAAAATGTTAGGGAATTGTAACGTTCAGCGCCTCCTAATGACGATAGAACACTCAAATTGCGTCGCGATCCAATACATCGTCCTCCAGCCGATTTGTCTCCAAGGGTCTATTGCTGCCACGGGCGCCTTAAGATCGTTCTTCTGTGAGTCTAGATTTTCGAACCCGACGCAAAACTGATAGTTAATTGTAACGTTCAGGGCCACCTAATGACGATGGAACACTCAAATTGCGTCGAGATTCAATACATCAGGGTCTATTGCTGCCTCGGGCACCTTATGGTCCTTCTCCTGTGAGACTAGATTTTCGAATCCGACGCAAAAATGATAGTTAATTGTAAGGTTTACGGCCTCCTAATGACGAAGGATCACTCAAATCGCGTCGAGATTCACTACACCGTCGTCCAGCCGACTTGTCTCCATGGGGATATCGCTGCCTCGGGCATCACATGGTCCGTCTCCGGTGATTCTACGTTTTCGAATCCGACGCAAAACTGATAGTTATTTGTAACGTTCAGGGCCTCCTAATGACGATGGAACACTCAAATTGCGTCGAGATTCAATACATCGTCCTTCAGCCGACTTGTACCGAGAGTCCATTGCTGCCTCGGGCACCTTATGGTCGTTCTTCTGTTAGTCTAGATTTTCGAATCCGACGCAAAACAGATAGTAAATTGTAACGTTCAGTTCCTCCTAATGACGACAGAACATTAAAATTGCGACGAGATTCACTACAACGTCCTCCAGCCGACATGTCTCCAAGGGGATATTGCTGTCTCGGGCACATATGGTCCTTCTCCTGTGAGTCTAGATTCTCGAATCCGACGCATAACTGATAGTTAATTGTAACGTTCAGCGCCTCCTAACGACGATTGAACACTCAAATTGCATTGAGATTCAACATACCGGCCTACAGCCGATTTGTCTCCAAGGGTCTATTGCTGCCTCGGGCACCTTATGGTCGTTCCCCTGTGAGTCTAGATTTTAGAATCCGACGCAAAACTGATTGTTAATTGTAATGTTCGGGGCCCCTTAAGGACCATGGAGCACTCAAGTTGCGTCGCGATTCAATACATCGTCCTCCAGCGGACTGGTCACCAAGGGGATATAGCCTCGTTCACCTTATGGTCCGTCTCCAGTGAGTCTAGATTTTCGAATCCGACGAATAACTTATAGTTAATTGTAACATTCAGCGCCTCCTAATGACGATGGAACACTCAAATTGCGTAGAGAGTCAATACATCGACCTCCAGCCGACTTGTCTCATACAGTCCATTGCTGCCTCGGGGACCTTATGGTCGTTCTCCTGTGAGTCTAGATTTTCGAATCCGACGCAAAAATGATAGTTAATTGTAACGTTCAGCGCCTCCTAATAACGATGGAACACTCAAATTGCGTCGAGTGTCAATACATCGACATCCAGCGGACTTATCTCCAAGGGGATATTGCTGTGTCGGGTACCTTATTTTCGTTCTTCTTTTAGTCTAGATTTTCGAATCCGACGCAAAAAAGATAGTTAATTGTAACGTTCAGGGCCTCCTAATGACGATGGAACACTCAAATTGCGTCGAGATGCAATACATCGGCCTCGAGCCGACTTGTCTCCAAGGATCTATTGCTGCCTCGGGCACCTTATGGTCGTTCTCCTGTGAGTCTAGTTTTTCGAATCGGCCGCAAAACAGATAGTTAATTGTAACGTTCACGGCCTCCTAATGACGAAGGATCACTCAAATTGCGTCGTGATTCACTACACCGTCCTCCAGCCGACTTGTCTCCATGGGGATATCGCTGCCTCGGGCACCTTATGGTCTGTCTCCGCTGATTCTACGTTTTCGAATCCGACGCAAAACTGATAGTTATTTGTAACGTTCAGGGCCTCCTAATGACGATGGAACACTCAAATTGCGTCGAGATTCAATACATCGTCCTTCAGCCGACTTGTACCAAGTGTCCATTGCTGCCTCGGGCACCTTATGGTCATTCTCCTGTTAGTCTAGATTTTCGAACCCGACGCAAAACTGATAGTTAATAGTAACGCTCTGGGCCACCTAATGACGATGGAACACTCAAATTGTGTCGAGATTCAATACATCGACATCCAGCCGACTTGTCTCCAAGGGTCTATTGCTGCCTCGGGCACCAAATGGTCCGTCTCCTGTGAGTCTAGATTTTTGAATACGACGCGAAACTGATAGTTTATTGTAACGTTCAGGGCCTCCTAATGACAATGGAACACTATAATTGCGTCGAGATTCAACATATCGGCCTCCAGCCGACTTGTCTCCATGGGGATATTGCTGCCTCGGGCTCCTTATGGTCGCTGTCCTGTGAGTCTAAGTTTTCGAAACCGATGCGAAACTGATTGTTAATTGTAACGTTCAGGGCCTCCTAATGACGGTGGAACACTCAAATTGCGCGATAATCAATATATCGGCATTCAGCCGATTTGTCTTCAAGGGTCTATTGCACTCTCGGGCACCTTATGGTCGTTCCCCTGTGAGTCTAGATTTTAGAATCCGACGCAAAACTGATTGTTAATTGTAATGTTCAGGGCCTCCTAATGACGATGAAGCACTCAAGTTGCGTCGCGATTCAATACATCGTCCTCCAGCGGACTGGTCTCCAAGGGGATATAGCCTCGGGCACCTTATGGTCGGTCTCCAGTGAGTCTAGATTTTCGAATCTGACGAAAAACTTATAGTTAAATGTAACATTCAGGGCGTCCTAATGACGATGAAACACTCAAATTGCGTCGCGATCCAACACATCGTCCTCCAGCCGACTTGTCTCCAAGGGTCTATTGCTGCCTCGGGCACCTTATGATCGTTCTCCTGTGAGTCTAGATTTTCAAACGCGACGCAAAACTGATAGTTAATTGTAACGCTCAGGGCCATCTAATGACGAAGGAACACTCAAATTGCGACGAGATTCAATACATCGGCCATCAGCCGACTGCCTCGGGAACCAAATGGTCCGTATCCCGTGAGTCTAGATTTTTGAATCCGACGCGAAACTGATAGTTAATTGTAACGTTCAGGGCCTCCTAATGACGAGGGAACACTAAAATAGCGTCGAGATTCAATACATCGTCTCTCAGCCGACTTGTCTCCAAGGGTCTATTGCTGCCTCGGTCACCTTATGGTCGTTCTCCTGTGAGTCTAGATTTTCGAATCCTACGCAAAAATGATAGTTAATTGTGACGTTCAGCGCCTCCTGATGACGATGGAACACTCAAATTGCGTAGAGAGTCAATACATCGACCTCCAGCCGACTTGTCTCATACAGTCCATTGCGGCCTCTGGGTCCTTATGGTCGTTCTCCTGTGAGTCTAGATTTTTGAATCCCACGCAAAAATGATAGTTAATTGTAACGTTCAGCGCCTCCTAATAACGATGGAACACTCAAATTGCGTCGAGGGTCAATACATCGACCTCCAGCCGACTTATCTCCAAGGGGATATTGCTGTCTCGGGCACCTTATGGTCGTTCTTTTGTTATTCTAGATTTTCGAATCCGACGCAAAAAAGATAGTTAATTGTAACGTTCAGGGCCTCCTAATGACGATGGAACACGAAAAATTGCGTCGAGATGCAATACATCGGCCTCGAGCCGACTTGTCTCCAAGGGTCTATGGCTGCCTCGGGCACCTTATGGTCGTTCTCCTGTGAGTCTAGTTTTTCGAATCGGCCGCAAAACAGATAGTTAATTGTAACGTTCACGGCCCCCTAATGACGAAGGATCACTCAAATTGCGTCGAGATTCACTACACCGTCCTCCAGCCGACTTGTCTCCATGGGGATATCAGCGCCTCGGGCACGTTATGGTCCGTCTCCGGTGATTCTACGTTTTCGAATCCGACGCAAAACTGATAGTTATTTGTAACGTTCAGGGCCTCCTAACGACGATGGAACACTCAAATTGCGTCGAGATTCAATACATCGTATTTCAGCCGACTCGTACCTAGAGTCCATTGCTTCCTCGGGCACCTTATGGTCGTTCTCCTGTTAGTCTAGATTTTCGAATCCGACGAAAAACTGATAGTTAATTGTAACATTCAGGGCCTCCTAGTTACGATGGAACACTCAAATTCGTCGCGATCCAATACATCGTCCTCCAGCCGACTTGTCTCATAGAGTCCATTGCTGCCTCGGGCACCTTATGGTCGTTCTCCTGTGAGTCTAGATTTTAAAATCCGACGCAAAACTGATAGTTAATTGTAATGTTCATGCCTCTAAATGACGATGGAACACTCAGATTGCGTCGAGACTCAATATATCCTTATTCAGCCGATTTGTCTCCAAGGGTCTATTGCTGCCTCGACACCTTATGGTCGTTCTCCTGTGAGTCTAGATTTTCGAATCCGACGCAAAAATGATAGTTATTTGTGACGTTCAGCGCCTCCTAATGACGTTGGAACACTCAAATTGCATAGAGAGTCAATACATCGACCTCCAGCCGACTTGTCTCATAGAGTCCATTGCTGCCTCGGGCACCTTATGGTCGTTCTCCTGTGAGTCTAGATTTTCGAATCCGACGCAAAAATGATAGTTAATTGTAACGTTCAGCGCCTACTAATGACGATGGAACACTCAAATTGCGTCGAGAGTCAATATATCGTCCTCCAGCCGACCTTATGGTCGTTCTCCTGTGAGTCTAGATTTTCGAATCCGACGCAAAAATTATAGTTAATTGTAACCTTCAGGGCCTCCTAATGACGATGGAACACTCAAATTGCGTCGAGATTCAATACATCGTCCTCCAGCCGACTTGTATTCAAGGGTCTATTGCTGCTTCGGGCACCTTATGGTCCGTCTACGGTGAGTTTAGATTATCGAATCCGACGAAAAGTTGATAGTTAATTGTAACATTCAGGGCCTCCTAGATACGATGGAACACTCAAATTGCGTCGCGATCCAATACATCGTCCTCCAGCCGACTTGTCTCCAAGGGTCTATTGCTGTCTGTGGATCCTTATGATCGTTCTCCTGTGAGTCTAGATTTGCGAATCGGCCGCAAAACGGATAGTTAATTGTAACGTTCACGGCCTCCTAATGACGAAGGAACACTCAAATTGCGTCGAGATTCACTACACCGTCCTCCAGCCGACTTGTCTCCATGGGGATATCACTGCCTCGGGCACCACATGGTCCGTCTCCGGTGATTCTACGTTTTCGAATCCGACGCAAATCTGATAGTTATTTGTAACGTTCAGGGCCTCCTAATGACGATGGAACACTCAAATTGCGTCGAGATTCAATGCATCGTCCTTCAGCCAACTTGTACCAAGAGTCCATTGCTGCCTCGTTCTCCTGTTAGTCTAGATTTTCGAATCCCACGAAAAACTGATAGTTAATTGTAACATTCAGGGCCTCCTAATGACGATGGAACACTCAAATTGCGTCGCGATCCAATACATCGTCCTCCAGCCGACTTGTCTCCAAGGGTCTATTGCTGCCTCGGGCACCTTATGATCGTTCTCATGTGAGTCTAGATTTTCTAATCCGACGCAAAACTTATTGTTAATTGTAACGATCAGAGCCTCCTAATGACGATGGAACACTCAAATTGCGTCGCGATCCAATACATCGTCCTCCAGCCGACTTGTATCCAAGGGGATATTGCTGTCTCGGGCACCATATGATCCCTGTCCTGTGAGCAGATTTTCGATTCCGACGCTAAAATGATAGTTATATGTAACGTTCAGCGCCTCCTAATGACGATGGAACACTCAAATTGCGTCGAGAGTCAATATATCGTCCTCCAGCCGACCTTATGGTCGTTCTCCTGTGAGTCTAGATTTTCGAATCCGACGCTAAAATTATAGTTAATTGTAACGTTCAGGGCCTCCTAATGACGATGGAACACTCAAATTGCGTCGAGATTCAATACATCGGCCTCCAGCCGACTTATCTCCAAGGGGATATTGCTGTCTCGGCACCATATGATCCTTCTCCTGTGAGTCTAGATTTTCGAATCCGATGCAAAAATGATAGTGAATTGTAAAGTTCAGCGCCTCCTAATGACGATGGAACACTAAAATAGCGTCGAGATTCAATACATCGTCCTTCAGCCGACTTGTCTCCAAGGGTCTATTGCTGCCTCGGGCAGCTTGTGGTCGTTCGCTTGTGAGTCTGGATTTTCGAATCCGACGCAAAAATGATAGTGAATTGTAAAGTTCAGCGCCTCCTAATGACGATAGAACACTCAAATTGCGTCGAGAGTCAATACATCGTCCTCCAGCCGACTTGTATTCAAGGGTCTATTGCTGCTTCGGGCACCTTATGGTCCGTCTCCGGTGAGTTTAGATTATCGAATCCGACGTAAAGTTGATAGTTAATTGTAACATTCAGGGCCTCCTAGTTACGATGGAACACTCAAATTGCGTCGCGATCCAATACATCGTCCTCCAGCCGACTTGTCTCCAAGGGTCTATTGCTGTCTGTGGATCCTTATGATCGTTCTCCTGTGAGTCTAGATTTTCGAATCCGACGCAAAACTGATAGTTAATTGTAACGTTCAGGGCCTCCTAATGAAGATGGAACACTCAAATTGCATCGAGATTCAACATACCGGATTCCAGCCGACTTGTCTCCAAGGGTCTATTGCTGCCTGGGGCTCCTTATTATCGTTCTCCTGTGAGTCTAGATATTCGAATCTGACGCAAAACTGATAGTTAATTGTAACGTTCAGGGCCCCCTAATGACGATGGAACACTAAAATAGCGTCGAGATTCAATACATCGTCCTTCAGCCGACTTGTCTCCAAGGGTCTATTGCTGCCTCGGTCACCTTATAGTCGTTCGCTTGTGAGTCTGGATTTTCGAATCCGACGAAAAAGATAGTTAATTGTGACGTTCAGCGCCTCCTAATGACGATGGAACACTCAAATTGCGTCAAAATTCAATTCATCGGCCTCCAGCCGACTTGTCTACAAGGGGATATTGCTGCCTCGGGCTCCATGTGGTCCGCCTCCTGTGAGTCTATATTTTCGAATCCGACGCGAAACTAATAGTTAATTGTTACGTTCATGGCCTCCTAATGACGATGGAACACTCAAATTGCGTCGAGAGTCAATTCATCAACATCCAGCCGACTTGTCTACAAGGGGATATTGCTGCCTCGGGCTCCATGTGGTCCGTCTCCTGTGAGTCTAGATTTTCGAATCCGACGCGAAACTGATAGTTAATTGTATCGTTCAGGGCCTCCTAATGACGATGGAACACTCAAATTGCGTCGAGATTCAATACATCGTCCTTCAGCCGACTTGTCTCCAAGGGTCCATTGCTGCCTCGGGCAACTTGTGGTCGTTCTTCTGTTAGTCCAGATTTTCGAATCCGACGCAAAACAGATAGTTAATTGTAACGTTCAGGGCCTCCTAATGACGATGGAACACTCAAATTGCGTCGAGATTCAATACATCGTCCTTCAGCCGACTTGTCTCCAAGGGTCCATTGCTGCCTCGGGCAGCTTGTGGTCGTTCTTCTGTTAGTCCAGATTTTCGAATCCGTCGCAAAACAGATAGTTAATTGTAACGTTCAGGGCCTCCTAATGACGATGGAACATTCAAATTGCGCCGAGATTCAATACATCGTCCTTCAGCCGACTTGTCTCCAAGGGTCTATTGCTGCCTCGGGCACCTTATGGTCGTTCTCATGTGAGTCTAGATTTTCTAATCCGACGCATAACTGATAGTTAATTGTAACGTTCAGCGCCTCCTAATGACGATTGAACACTCAAATTGCGTCGAGATTCAATACATCGTCCTCCAGCCGACTTGTCTCCAAGGGTCTATTGCTGCTTCGGGCACCTTATGGTCCGTCTCCGGTGAGTCTAGATTATCGATTCCGACGATAAACTCATAGTTAATTGTAACATTCAGGGTCTCCTAGTTACGATGGAACACTCAAATTGCGTCGCGATCCAATACATCGTCCTCCATCCGACTTGTCTCCAAGGGTCTATTGCTGCCTGTGGCTCATTATGATCGTTCTCCTGTGAGTCTAGATTTTCGAATCCGACCCTAAACTGATAGATAATTGTAACGTTCAGGGCCTCCTAATGACGATGGAACACTCAATTTGGATCGAGATTCAACATCCCGGCCTCCAGCCGACTTGTCTCCATGGGGATATTGCTGCCTCGGGCTCCTTATGGTCGCTGTCCTCTGAGTCTAGATTTTCGAAACCGACGCGAAACTGATTGTTAATTGTAACGTTGTGGGCTTCCTATTGACGATGGAACACTCAAATTGCGCGAGATTCAATATATCGGCAATCAGCCGATTTGTCTCCAACGGTCTATTGCTGCCTCGGGCACCTTATGGTCGTTCCCCTGTGAGTCTAGATTTTAGAATCCGTCGCAAAACTGATAATTGTAATGTTCAGGGCCTCCTAATGACGATGGAACACTCAAATTGCGTCGAGATTCAATATATCGGTGTTCAGCCGATTTGTCTCCAAGGGTCTATTGGTGCCTCGGGCACCTTATGGTCGTTCCCCTGTGGGTCTAGATTTTAGAATCCGACGCAAAACTGATAGTTAATTGTAACGTTCAGGGCCTCCTAATGACGATGGAACACTAAAATATCGTCGAGATTCAATACATCGTCCTTCAGCCGACTTGTCTCCAAGGGTCTATTGCTGACTCGGTCACATTACAGTCGTTCACTTGTGAGTCTGGATTTTCGAATTCGACGAAAAATGATAGTTAATTGTGACGTTCAGCGCCTCCTAATGACGATGGAACACTCAAATTGCGTCGAGATACAATACATCGGCCTCCAGCCGACTTGTCTCCAAGGGTCTGTTGCTGCCTCGGGCACCTTACGGTCGTTCTCCTGTGAGTCTAGATTTTCGAATCCGTCGCGAAACTGATAGTTAATTGTAACGTTCAGGGCCTCCTAATGACGATGGAACACTCAAATTGCGTCGAGATTCAATACATCGGCCTCGAGCCGACTTGTCTCCAAGGGTCTTATGCTGCCTCGGGCACCTTACGGTCGTTATCCTGTGAGTCTAGATTTTCGAATCCGACGCAAAACTGATAGTTAATTGCAACGCTCAGGGCCTCCTAATGACGATGGAACACTCAAATTGCGCCGAGATTCAATACATCGTCCGTCTCCTGTGAGTCTAGATTTATGAGTCCGTCGCGAAACTGATAGTTTATTGTAACGATCAGGGCCTCCTAATGACGATCGAACCCTCAAATTGCGTCGAGATTCAATACATCGTCCTTCAGCCGACTTGTCTCCAAGGGTCTATTGCTGCCTCCGGCACCTTATAGTCGTTCTCCTGTGAGTCTAGGTTTTCGAATCCGACGCAAAACTGATAGTAAATTGCAACGTTCAGGGCCTCCTAATGACGATGGAACACTCAAATTGCGCCGAGATTCAATACATCGTCCTTCAGCCGACTTGTCTGCAAGGGTCTATTGCTGCCTCGGGCACCTTATGGTCGTTCTCATGTGAGTCTAGATTTTCTAATCCGACGCAAAACTGATTGTTAATTGTAACGATCTGGGCCTCCTAATGACGATTGAACACTCAAATTGCGTCTAGATTGAATAAATCGTCTCAAACCGACTTGTATCCAAGGGGATATTACTGTCTTGGGCACCATATGATCCTTTTCCTGTGAGTAGATTTTCGAATCCGACGCTAAAATGATAGTTAATTGTAACGTTCAGCACCTCCTAATGACGATGGAACACTCAAATTGCGTCGAGAGTCAATATATCGTCCTTCAGCCGACTTGTCTCCAGGGGTCTATTGCTGCCTCGGGCACCTTATGGTCGTTCTCCTGTGAGTCTAGATTTTTGAATCCGACGCAAAAATTACAGTCATTTGTAACGTTCAGGGCCTCCTAATGACGATGGAACACTCAAATTGCATCGAGATTCAATACATCGGCCTCCAACCTACTTCTCTCCAAGTGGTTATTGCTGTCCCGTGCACCATATGATCCTTGTGTTGTGAGTCTAGACTTTCGAATCCGACGCAAAAATGATAGTGAATTCTAACGTTCAGCGCATCCTAATGGCGACAGAACACTCAAATTGCGTCGAGATTCACTACAACGTCCTCCAGCCGACTTGTCTCCAAGGGGATATTGCTGTCTCGGGCACATCCGATCCTTCTCCTGTGAGTCTAGATTTTCGAATCCGACGCATAACTGATAGTTAATTGTAAAGTTCAGGGCATCCTATTGACGATGGGACACTCAAATTGCATCGGCATTCAACATACCGGTCTCCAGCCGACTTGTCTCCATTGGGATATAGCTGCCTCGGGCTCCTTATGGTCGCTGTCCTGTGAGTCTAGATTTTAGAAACCGACGCGAAACTGATTGTTAACTGTAACGTTCAGGGCTTCCTAATGACGATGGAACACTCAAATTGCGCGAGATTCAATATATCGGCATTCAGACGATTTGTCTCCAACGGTCTATTGCTCCCTCGGGCACCTTATTGTCGTTCCAATGTGTGTCAAAATTTTTGTATCCGACGAAAAACTGATAGTTAATTGTAATGTTCAGGGCCACCTAATGACGATGGAACACTCAAATTGCGTCGAGATTCAATACATCGTCCATCAGCCGACTGCCTCGGGCACCAAATGGTCCGTCTCCCGTGAGTCTAGATTTTTGAATCCGACGCGAAACTGATAGTTAATTGTAACGTTCAGGGCCTCCTAATGACGATGGAACACTAAAATAGCGTCGAGATTCAATTCATTGTCCTTCAGCCGACTTGTCTCCAAGGGTCTATTGCTGCCTCGGTCACCTTTAGGTCGTTCTCCTGTGAGTCTAGATTTTTGAATTCGACGCAAGAGTGATAATTAATTGTGACGTTCAGCGACTCCTAATGACGATGGAACACTCAAATTGCGTAGAGAGTCAATAAATACATCGACCTCCAGCCGACTTGTCTCATAGAGTCCATTGCTGCCTCGGGCACCTTCAGGTCGTTCTCCTGTTAGTCTAGAATTTCGAACCCGACGCAAAACTGATAGTTAATTGTAACGCTCAGGGCCACCTAATGACGATGGAACACTCAAATTGTATCGAGATTCAATACATCGGCCTCCAGCCGATTTGTCTCCAAGGGTCTATTGCTGCCTCGGGCACCCAATGGTCCGTCTCCTGTGAGTCTAGAATTTTGAATCCGACGCGAAACTGATAGTTTATTGTAACGATCAGGGCCTCCTAATGACGATGGAACACTCAAATTGCGTCGAGATTTAATACATCGTCCTTCAGCCGACTTGTCTCCAAGAGTTAATTGCTGCCTCTGGCACCTTATAGTCGGTCTCCTGTGAGTCTAGATTTTCGAATCCGACGCAAAACTGATAGTTAATTGTAACGTCAGGGCCTCCTAATGACGATGGAACACTCAAATTACGCCGAGAATCAATGCATCGTCCTTCAGCCGACTCGTCTCCTAGGGTCTATTGCTGCCTCGGGCACCTTGTGGTAGTTCTCATGTGAGTCTAGATTTTCTAAGCTGACGCAAAACTGATTGTTAATTGTAACGTTCAGGGCCTCCTAATGACGATTGAACACTCAAATTGCGTCGAGATTGAATTCATCGTCCTCCAGTAGACTTGTATCCAAGGGGATATTGCTGTCTCGGGCACCATATGATCCTTTTGCTGTGAGTAGATTTTCGAATCCGACGCTAAATGATAGTTAATTGTAACGTTCAGCGCCTCCTAATGACGATGGAACACTCAAATTGCGTCGAGGGTCAGTATGTCGTCCTCCAGCCGACTTGTCTCCAAGGGTCTATTGCTGCCTCGGGCACCTTATGGTCGTTCTCCTGTGAGTCTAGATTTTCGAATCCGACGCAAAAATTATAGTTAATTGTAACGTTCAGGGCCTCCTAGTTACGATGGAACACTCATATTGCGTCGCGATCCAATACATCGTCCTCCGGCCGACTTGTCTCCAAGTGTCTATTGCTGCCAGTGGCTGCTTATGATCGTTCTCCTGTGAGTCTAGATTTTCGAATCCGACGCAAAACTGATAGTTAATTATATCGTTCAGGGCCTCCTAATGACGATGGAACACTCAAATTGCACCGAGATTCAACATACCGGCCTCCAGCCGACTTGTCTCCATGGGGATATTGCTGACTCCGGCTCCTTATGGTCGCTGTCCTGTGAGTCTAGATTTTCGAAACCGACTCGAAACTGATTGTTAATTGTAACGTTCAGCGCTACCTAATGACGATGGAACACTCAAATTGCGCGAGATTCAATATATCGGCATTCAGCCGATTTGTCTCCAAGGGTCTATTGCTGCCTCGGGCACCTTATGTTCGTTCCCCTGTGAGTCTAGATTTTAGAATCCGACGCAAAACTGATAGTTAATTGTAATGTTCAGGGCCTCCTAATGACGATGGAGCACTCAAGTTGCGTCGCGATTCAGTACATCGTCCTCCAGCGGACTGGTCTCCAAGGGAATATAGCCTCGGGCACCTTATGGTCCGTCTCCAGTGAGTCTAGATTTTCGAATCCGACGAAAAACTGATAGTTAATTGTAAAATTCAGGGCCTCCTAATGACGATGGAACACTCAAATTGCGTCGCGATCCAATACATCGTCCTCCAGCCGTCTTGTCTCCAAGGGTCTATTGCTGCCTCGGGCACCTTATGATCGTTCTCCTGTGAGTCTAGATTTTCGAACGCGACGCAAAACTGATAGTTAATTGCAACGTTCAAGGCCACCTAATGACGATGGAACACTCAAATTGCGTCGTGATCCAATACATCGTCCTTCAGCCGACTTGTCTCCAAGGGTCTATTGCTGCCTCGGTCACCTAATGGTTGTTCTCCTGTGAGTCTAGATTTTCGGATCCGACGCAAAAATGATAGTTAATTGTGACGTTCAGTGCCTCCTAATGACGATGGAACACTCAAATTGCGTCGAGAGTCAATTCATCAACATCCAGCCGACTTGTCTACAAGGGGATATTGCTGCCTCGGGCTCCATGTGGTCCGTCTCCTGTGAGTCTAGATTTTCGAATCCGACGCGAAACTGATAGTTAATTGTATCGTTCAGGGCCTCCTAATGACGATGGAACACTCAAATTGCGTCGAGATTCAATACATCGTCCTTCAGCCGACTTGTCTCCAAGGGTCCATTGCTGCCTCGGGCAGCTTGTGGTCGTTCTTCTGTTAGTCCAGATTTTCGAATCCGACGCAAAACAGATAGTTAATTGTAAAGTTCAGGGCCTCCTAATGACGATGGAACACTCAAATTGCGTCGAGATTCAATACATCGGCCTCGAGCCGACTTGTCTCCAAGGGTCTATTGCTGCCTCGGGCACCTTACGGTCGTTCTCCTGTGAGTCTACATTTCGAATCCGACGCAAAACTGATAGTTAATTGCAACGTTCAGGGCCTCCTAATGACGATGGAACATTCAAATTGCGCCGAGATTCAATACATCGTCCTTCAGCCGACTTGTCTCCAAGGGTCTATTGCTGCCTCGGGCACCTTATGGTCGTTCTCATGTGAGTCTAGATTTTCTAATCCGACGCATAACTGATAGTTAATTGTAACGTTCAGCGCCTCCTAATGACGATTGAACACTCAAATTGCGTCGAGATTCAATACATCGTCCTCCAGCCGACTTGTCTCCAAGGGTCTATTGCTGCTTCGGGCACCTTATGGTCCGTCTCCGGTGAGTCTAGATTATCGATTCCGACGAAAAACTGATAGTTAATTGTAACATTCAGGGTCACCTAGTTACGATGGAACACTCAAATTGCGTCGCGATCCAATACATCGTCCTCCATCCGACTTGTCTCCAAGGGTCTATTGCTGCCTGTGGCTCATTATGATCGTTCTCCTGTGAGTCTAGATTTTCGAATCCGACCCAAAACTGATAGATAATTGTAACGTTCAGGGCCTCCTAATGACGATGGAACACTCAATTTGCATCGAGGTTCAACATCCCGGCCTCCAGCCGACTTGTCTCCATGGGGATATTGCTGCCTCGGGCTCCTTATGGTCGCTGTCCTCTGAGTCTAGATTTTCGAAACCGACGCGGAACTGATTGTTAATTGTAACGTTCTGGGCTTCCTATTGACGATGGAACACTCAAATTGCGCGAGATTCAATATATCGGCATTCAGACGATTTGTCTCCAACGGTCTATTACTGCCTCGGGCACCTTATGGTCGTTCCCCTGTGAGTCTAGATTTTAGAATCCGTCGCAAAACTGATAATTGTAATGTTCAGGGCCTCCTAATGACGATGGAACACTCAAATTGCTTCGAGATTCAATATATCGGTATTCAGCCGATTTGTCTCCAAGGGTCTATTGGTGCCTCGGGCACCTTATGGTCGTTCCCCTGTGAGTCTAGATTTTAGAATCCGACGCAAAACTGATAGTTAATTGTAACGTTCAGGGCCTCCTAATGACGATGGAACACTAAAATATCGTCGAGATTCAATACATCGTCCATCAGCCGACTGCCTCGAGCACCAAATGGTCCGTCTCCCATGAGTCTAGATTTTTGAATCCGACGCGAAACTGATAGTTAATTGTAACGTTCAGGGCCTCCTAATGACGATGGAACACTAAAATAGCGTCGAGATTCAATTCATTGTCCTTCAGCCGACTTGTCTCCAAGGGTCTATTGCTGCCTCGGTCACCTTTAGGTCGTTCTCCTGTGAGTCTAGATTTTCGAATTCGACGCAAGAATGATAATTAATTGTGACGTTCAGCGACTCCTAATGACGATGGAACACTCAAATTGCGTAGAGAGTCAATAAATACATCGACCTCCAGCCGACTTGTCTCATAGAGTCCATTGCTGCCTCGGGCACCTTCAGGTCGTTCTCCTGTTAGTCTAGAATTTCGAACCCGACGCAAAACTGATAGTTAATTGTAACGTCAGGGCCTCCTAATGACGATGGAACACTCAAATTACGCCGAGAATCAATGCATCGTCCTTCAGCCGACTCGTCTCCAAGGGTCTATTGCTGCCTCGGGCACCTTATGGTCGTTCTCATGTGAGTCTAGATTTTCTAAGCTGACGCAAAACTGATAGTTAATTGTAACGTTCAGGGCCTCCTAATGACGATTGAACACTCAAATTGCGTCGAGATTGAATTCATCGTCCTCCAGTAGACTTGTATCCAAGGGGATATTGCTGTCTCGGGCACCATATGATCCCTTTGCTGTGAGTAGATTTTCGAATGCGACGCTAAATGATAGTTAATTGTAACGTTCAGCGCCTCCTAATGACGATGGAACACTCAAATTGCGTCGAGGGTCAGTATGTCGTCCTCCAGCCGACTTGTCTCCAAGGGTCTATTGCTGCCTCGGGCACCTTATGGTCGTTCTCCTGTGAGTGTAGATTTTCGAATCCGACGCAAAAATTATAGTTAATAGTAACGTTCAGGGCCTCCTAGTTACGATGGAACACTCATATTGCGTCGCGATCCAATACATCGTCCTCCGGCCGACTTGTCTCCAAGTGTCTATTGCTGCCTGTTGCTCCTTATGATCGTTCTCCTGTGAGTCTAGATTTTCGAATCCGACGCAAAACTGATAGTTAATTATATCGTTCAGGGCCTCCTAATGACGATGGAACACTCAAATTGCATCGAGATTCAACATGCCGGCCTCCAGCCGACTTGTCTCCATGGGGATATTGCTGACTCGGGCTCCTTATGGTCGCTGTCCTGTGAGTCTAGATTTTCGAAACCGACTCGAAACTGATTGTTAATTGTAACGTTCAGCGCTTCCTAATGACGATGGAACACTCAAATTGCGCGAGATTCAATATATCGGCATTCAGCCGATTTGTCTCCAAGGGTCTATTGCTGCCCCGGGCACCTTATGTTCGTTCCCCTGTGAGTCTAGATTTTAGAATCCGACGCAAAACTGATAGTTAATTGTAATGTTCATGGCCTCCTAATTACGATGGAGCACTCAAGTTGCGTCGCGATTCAATACATCGTCCTCCAGCGGACTGGTCTCCAAGGGGATATAGCCTCGGGCACCTTATGGTCCGTCTCCAGTGAGTCTCGATTTTCGAATCCGACGAAAAACTGATAGTTAATTGTAAAATTCAGGGCCTCCTAATGACGATGGAACACTCAAATTGCGTCGCGATCCAATACATCGTCCTCCAGCCGTCTTGTCTCCAAGGGTCTATTGCTGCCTCGGGCACCTTATGATCGTTCTCCTGTGAGTGTAGATTTTCGAACGCGACGCAAAACTGATAGTTAATTGCAACGTTCAAGGCCACCTAATGACGATGGAACACTCAAATTGCGTCGCGATCCAATACATCGTCCTTCAGCCGACTCGTCTCCAAGGGTCTATTGCTGCCTCGGTCACCTTATGGTTGTTCTCCTGTGAGTCTAGATTTTCGAATCCGACGCAAAAATGATAGTTAATTGTGACGTTCAGTGCCTCCTAATGACGATGGAACACTCAAATTGCGTCGAGAGTCAATTCATCAACATCCAGCCGACTTGTCTACAAGGGGATATTGCTGCCTCGGGCTCCATGTGGTCCGTCTCCTGTGAGTCTAGATTTTCGAATCCGACGCGAAACTAATAGTTAATTGTATCGTTCAGGGCCTCCTAATGACGATGGAACACTCAAATTGCGTCGAGATTCAATACATCGTCCTTCAGCCGACTTGTCTCCAAGGGTCCATTGCTGCCTCGGGCAGCTTGTGGTCGTTCTTCTGTTAGTCCAGATTTTCGAATCCGACGCAAAACAGATAGTTAATTGTAAAGTTCAGGGCCTCCTAATGACGATGGAACACTCAAATTGCGTCGAGATTCAATACATCGGCCTCGAGCCGACTTGTCTCCAAGGGTCTATTGCTGCCTCGGGCACCTTACGGTCGTTCTCCTGTGAGTCTACATTTCGAATCCGACGCAAAACTGATAGTTAATTGCAACGTTCAGGGCCTCCTAATGACGATGGAACATTCAAATTGCGCCGAGATTCAATACATCGTCCTTCAGCCGACTTGTCTCCAAGGGTCTATTGCTGCCTCGGGCACCTTATGGTCGTTCTCATGTGAGTCTAGATTTTCTAATCCGACGCATAACTGATAGTTAATTGTAACGTTCAGCGCCTCCTAATGACGATTGAACACTCAAATTGCGTCGAGATTCAATACATCGTCCTCCAGCCGACTTGTCTCCAAGGGTCTATTGCTGCTTCGGGCACCTTATGGTCCGTCTCCGGTGAGTCTAGATTATCGATTCCGACGAAAAACTGATAGTTAATTGTAACATTCAGGGTCTCCTAGTTACGATGGAACACTCAAATTGCGTCGCGATCCAATACATCGTCCTCCATCCGACTTGTCTCCAAGGGTCTATTGCTGCCTGTGGCTCATTATGATCGTCCTCCTGTGAGTCTAGATTTTCGAATCCGACCCAAAACTGATAGATAATTGTAACGTTCAGGGCCTCCTAATGACGATGGAACACTCAATTTGCATCGAGGTTCAACATCCCGGCCTCCAGCCGACTTGTCTCCATGGGGATATTGCTGCCTCGGGCTCCTTATGGTCGCTGTCCTCTGAGTCTAGATTTTCGAAACCGACGCGAAACTGATTGTTAATTGTAACGTTCTGGGCTTCCTATTGACGATGGAACACTCAAATTGCGCGAGATTCAATATATCGGCATTCAGCCGATTTGTCTCCAACGGTCTATTGCTGCCTCGGGCACCTTATGGTCGTTCCCCTGTGAGTCTAGATTTTCGAATCCGTCGCAAAACTGATAATTGTAATGTTCAGGGCCTCCTAATGACGATGGAACACTCAAATTGCTTTGAGATTCAATATATCGGTATTCAGCCGATTTGTCTCCAAGGGTCTATTGGTGCCTCGGGCACCTTATGGTCGTTCCCCTGTGAGTCTAGATTTTAGAATCCGACGCAAAACTGATAGTTAATTGTAACGTTCAGGGCCTCCTAATGACGATGGAACACTAAAATATCGTCGAGATTCAATACATCGTCCATCAGCCGACTGCCTCGAGCACCAAATGGTCCGTCTCCCGTGAGTCTAGATTTTTGAATCCGACGCGAAACTGATAGTTTATTGTAACGATCAGGGCCTCCTAATGACGATGGAACACTAAAATTGCGTCGAGATTCAATACATCGTCCTTCAGCCGACTTGTCTCCAAGAGTCTATTGCTGCCTCTGGCACCTTATAGTCGGTCTCCAGTGAGTCTAGATTTTCGAATCCGACGCAAAACTGATAGTTAATTGTAACGTCAGGGCCTCCTAATGACGATGGAACACTCAAATTACGCCGAGAATCAATGCATCGTCCTTCAGCCGACTCGTCTCCAAGGGTCTATTGCTGCCTCGGTCACCTTTAGGTCGTTCTCCTGTGAGTCTAGATTTTCGAATTCGACGCAATAATGATAATTAATTGTGACGTTCAGCGACTCCTAATGACGATGGAACACTCAAATTGCGTAGAGAGTCAATAAATACATCGACCTCCAGCCGACTTGTCTCATAGAGTCCATTGCTGCATCGGGCACCTTCAGGTCGTTCTCCTGTTAGTCTAGAATTTCGAACCCGACGCAAAACTGATAGTTAATTGTAACGCTCAGGGCCACCTAATGACGATGGAACACTCAAATTGTATCGAGATTCAATACATCGGCCTCCAGCCGATTTGTCTCCAAGGGTCTATTGCTGCCTCGGGCACCCAATGGTCCGTCTCCTGTGAGTCTAGAATTTTGAATCCGACGCGAAACTGATAGTTTATTGTAACGATCAGGGCCTCCTAATGACGATGGAACACTAAAATTGCGTCGAGATTCAATACATCGTCCTTCAGCCGACTTGTCTCCAAGAGTCTATTGCTGCCTCTGGCACCTTATAGTCGGTCTCCAGTGAGTCTAGATTTTCGAATCCGACGCAAAACTGATAGTTAATTGTAACGTCAGGGCCTCCTAATGACGATGGAACACTCAAATTACGCCGAGAATCAATGCATCGTCCTTCAGCCGACTCGTCTCCAAGGGTCTATTGCTGCCTCGGGCACCTTATGGTCGTTCTCATGTGAGTCTAGATTTTCTAAGCTGACGCAAAACTGATAGTTAATTGTAACGTTCAGGGCCTCCTAATGACGATTGAACACTCAAATTGCGTCGAGATTGAATTCATCGTCCTCCAGTAGACTTGTATCCAAGGGGATATTGCTGTCTCGGGCACCATATGATCCTTTTGCTGTGAGTAGATTTTCGAATGCGACGCTAAATGATAGTTAATTGTAACGTTCAGCGCCTCCTAATGACGATGGAACACTCAAATTGCGTCGAGGGTCAGTATGTCGTCCTCCAGCCGACTTGTCTCCAAGGGTCTATTGCTGCCTCGGGCACCTTATGGTCGTTCTCCTGTGAGTGTAGATTTTCGAATCCGACGCAAAAATTATAGTTAATTGTAACGTTCAGGGCCTCCTAGTTACGATGGAACACTCATATTGCGTCGCGATCCAATACATCGTCCTCCGGCCGACCTGTCTCCAAGTGTCTATTGCTGCCTGTTGCTCCTTATGATCGTTCTCCTGTGAGTCTAGATTTTCGAATCCGACGCAAAACTGATAGTTAATTATATCGTTCAGGGCCGCCTAATGACGATGGAACACTCAAATTGCATCGAGATTCAACATACCGGCCTCCAGCCGACTTGTCTCCATGGGGATATTGCTGACTCGGGCTCCTTATGGTCGCTGTCCTGTGAGTCTAGATTTTCGAAACCGACTCGAAACTGATTGTTAATTGTAACGTTCAGCGCTTCCTAATGACGATGGAACACTCAAATTGCGCGAGATTCAATATATCGGCATTCAGCCGATTTGTCTCCAAGGGTCTATTGCTGCCCCGGGCACCTTATGTTCGTTCCCCTGTGAGTCTAGATTTTAGAATCCGACGCAAAACTGATAGTTAATTGTAATGTTCAGGGCCTCCTAATTACGATGGAGCACTCAAGTTGCGTCGCGATTCAATACATCGTCCTCCAGCGGACTGGTCTCCAAGGGGATATAGCCTCGGGCACCTTATGGTCCGTCTCCAGTGAGTCTCGATTTTCGAATCCGACGAAAAACTGATAGTTAATTGTAAAATTCAGGGCCTCCTAATGACGATGGAACACTCAAATTGCGTCGCGATCCAATACATCGTCCTCCAGCCGTCTTGTCTCCAAGGGTCTATTGCTGCCTCGGGCACCATATGATCGTTCTCCTGTGAGTCTAGATTTTCGAACGCGACGCAAAACTGATAGTTAATTGCAACGTTCAAGGCCACCTAATGACGATGGAACACTCAAATTGCGTCGCGATCCAATACATCGTCCTTCAGCCCACTCGTCTCCAAGGGTCTATTGCTGCCTCGGTCACCTTATGGTTGTTCTCCTGTGAGTCTAGATTTTCGAATCCGACGCAAAAATGATAGTTAATTGTGACGTTCAGTGCCTCCTAATGACGATGGAACACTCACATTGCGTAGAGAGTTAATACATTGACCTCCAGCCGACTTGTCTCATAGAGTCCATTGCTGCCTCGGGCACCTTATGGTCGTTCTCCTGTGAGTCTAGATTTTCGAATCCGACGCAAAAATTATAGTTAATTGTATCGTTCAGCGCCTCCTAATAACGATGGAACACTCAAATTGCGTCGAGGGTCAATACATCGACCTTCAGCCGACTTGTCTCCAAGGGGATATTGCTGTCTCGTGCACGATATGATCCTTCTCCTTTGAGTCTACATTTTCGAATCCGACGTAAAAATGATAGTTAATTGTAACGTTCAGCGCCTCCTAATGACGATGGAACACTCAAGTTGCGTCGCGATTCAATACATCGTCCTCCAGCGGACTGGTCTCCAAGGGGATATAGCTTCGGGCACCTAATGGTCCGTCTCCAGTGAGTCTAGATTTTCAATTCCGACGAAAAAATGATGGTTAATTGTATCATTCAGGGCCACCTAATGACGATGGAACACTCAAATTGCGTCGAGATTCTATACATCGGCCTCCAGCTGACTTGTCTCCAAGGGGATACTGCTGTCTCGGGCCCAATATGATCCTTCTCCTGTGAGTCTAGATTTTCGAATCCGACGCAAAATTGATAGTTAAGTTCAGGGCCTCCTAATGACGATGGAGCACTCAAATTGCGTCGTGATTCAATACATCGTCCTTCAGCCGACTTGTCTAAAAGGGTCTATCGCTGCCTCGGGCACCTTATGGTCGTTCTCCTGTGAGTCTAGATTTTCTCATCCGACGCAAAACTGATTGTTAATTGTAACGTTCAGGACCTGCTAATGACGATGGAACACTCAAATTGCTTCGAGATTCAACACATCGTCCTTCAGCCGACTTGTCTCCAAGGGTCTATTGTTGCCTCGGGCACCTTATGGTCGTTCTCATGTGAGTCTAGATTTTCTAAGCCGACGCAAAACTGATTGTTAATTGTAACGTTCAGGGCCTTCTAATGACGATTGAACACTCAAATTGCGACGAGATTGAATTCATCGACCTCCAGCCGACTTGTATCCAAGGGGTTATTGCTGTCTCGGGCACCACATGATCCTTGTCCTGTGTGTCTAGATTATCGAATCCGACGCAAAAATGATAGTGAATTGTAACGTTCAGCGCATCCTAATGACGACAGAACACTCAAATTGCGTCTGGATTCAATACATCGTCCTCCAGCCGACTTGTCTCCAAGGGGATATTTCTGCCTCGGGCTCTATGTGGTCCGTCTCCTGTGAGTCTAGATTATCGAATCCGACGCGAAACTGATAGTTAATTGTAACGTTCAGGGCCTCCTAATGACGTTGGATCACTCAAATTTCGCCGAGATTCAATACATCGTCCTTCAACCGACTTGTCTCCAAGAGTCTACTGCTGCCTCGGGCACCTTGTGGTCGATCTCTTGTGAGTCCAGATTTTCGAATCCGACGCAAAGCTGATAGTTAATTGTAACGTTCAGGGCCTCCTAATGACGATGGAACACTCAAATTGCGTCGAGATTCAATACATCGGCCTCGAGCCGACTTGACTCCAAGGGTCTATTGCTGCCTAGGGCACCTTATGATCGTTTTCCTGTGAATTTAGATTTTCGAATCCGACGAAAAACTGATAGTTAATTGTAACGTTCATGGCCTCATATTGACGATGGAACACTCAAATTGCGTTGAGATTCAATACATCGGCATTCAGCCGACTTGTCTCCAAGGGGATATTGCTGTCTCGGGCACAATTTAATCCTTGTCCTGTGAGTCTAGATTTTCGAATCCGACGCAAAAATGATAGTTAATTGTAACGTTCAGCGCCTCCTAATAACGATGGAACACTCAAATTGCGTCGAGGTTCAATACATCGACCTCCAGCCGACTTGTCTCCAAGGGGATATTGCTATCTCGGGCACCATATGATCCTTCTCCTTTGAGTCTACATTTTCTAATCCGACGCGAAAATGATAGTTAATTGTAATGTTCAGCGCCTCCTAATGACGATGGAACACTCAAGTTGCGTCGCGATTCAATACATCGTCCTCCAGCGGACTGGTCTCCAAGGGGATATAGCGTCGGGCACCTTATGGTCCGTCTCCAGTGAGTCTAGATTTTCAATTCCGACGAAAAACTGATGGTTAATTGTATAATTCATTGCCACCTAATGACGATGGAACACTCAAATTGCGTCGAGATTCTATACATCGGACTCCAGCCGACTTGTCTCCAAGGGGATACTGCTGTCTCGGGCACAATATGATCCTTCTCCTGTGAGTCTAGATTTTCTCATCCGACGCAAAACTGAATGTTAATTGTAACGTTCAGGACCTCCTAATGACGATGAAACACTCAAATTGCGTCGAGATTCAATACATCGTCCTTCAGCCGACTTGTCTCCAAGGGTCTATTGCTGCCTCGGGCACCTCATGGTCGTTCTCCTGTGAGTCTAGATTTTCTAATCCGACGCAAAACTGCTTGTTAATTGTAACGTTCAGGGCCTCCTAATGACGTTGGATCACTCAAATTTCGCCGAGATTCAATACATCGTCCTTCAACCGACTTGTCTCCAAGAGTCTACTGCTGCCTCGGGCACCTTGTGGTCGATCTCTTGTGAGTCCAGAGTTTCGAATCCGACCCAAAAAAGATAGTTAATTGTAACGTTCAGGGCCTCCTAATGACGATGGAACACTCAAATTGCGTCGAGATTCAATACATCGGCCTCAAGCAGACTTGACTCCAAGGGTCTATTGCTGCCTAGGGCACCTTATGATCGTTTTCCTGTGAATTTATATTTTTGGAATCCGACGGAAAACTGATACTTAATTGTAACGTTCATGGCCTCATAATGACGATGGAACACTCAAATTGCGTTGAGATTCAATACATCGGCATTCAGCAGATTTGTCTCCAAGGGTCTATTGCTGCCTCGGGCACCTTATTGTCGTTTCCTTGTGAGACTAGATTTCAGAATCCGACGCAAAATTGATAGTTAATTCTAACGCTCAGGGCCACCTAATGACGATGGAACACTCAAATTGCGTCGAGATTCAGTACATCGGCCTCCAGCCGACTTGTCTCCAAGGGGATATTGCTGTCTCGGGCACAATATGATCCTTGTCCTGTGAGTCTAGATTTTCGAATCCGACGCAAAAATGATAGTGAATTGTAACGTTCAGTGCCTCCTAATGACGATGGAACACTCAAATTGCGTCGAGATTCAATACATCGTCCTCCAGCCGACTTGTACCCAAGGGGATATTGCTGTCTCGGGCACCATATGATCTTATTCCTGTGAGTAAATTATCGAATACGACGCTAAAATGATAGTTAATTGTAACGTTCAGCGCCTCCTAATGACGATGGAACACTCAAATTGCGTCTAGAGTCAATATATCGTCCTCCAGCCGACTTGTCTCCAAGGATCTATTGCTGCCTCGGTGACCTTATGGTCGTTCTCCTGTGAGTCTAGATTTTCGAACCCAACGCAAAACTGATAGTTAATTGTAACGCTCAGGGCCACCTAATGACGATGGAATACTCAAATTGCGTCGAGATTCAATACATCGGCCTCCATCCGTCTTGTCTCCAAGGGTCTACTGCTGCCTCGGGCACCAGATGGTCCGTCTCCTGTGAGTCTAGATTTTTGAATCCGACGCGAAACTGATTGTTTATTGTAACGTTCAGAGCCTCCTAATGACGATGGAACACTCAAATTGCGTCGAGATTCAATACATCGTCCTTCAGCCGACTTGTTTCCAAGGGTCTAATGCTGCCTCTGGCACCTTATAGTCGTTCTCCTGTGAGTCTAGATTTTCGAATGCGACGCAAAACTGATAGTTAATTATAACGTTCAGGGCCTCCTAATGACGATGGAACACTCAAATTGCGTCGAGATTCAATACGTCGTCCTCCAGCCGGCTTGTACCCAAGGGGACATTGCTGTCTCGGGCACCATATGATCCTTTTCCTGTGAGTAGATATTCGAATCCGACGCTAAAATGATTGTTAATTGTAACGTTCAGCGCCTACTAATGACGATGGAACACTCAAATTTCGTCGAGAGTCAATATATTGTCCTGCAGCCGACTTGTCTCCAAGGATCTATTGCTGCCTCGGGCACCTTATGGTCCGTCTCCTATGAGTCTAGATTTTCGAATCCGGCGCAAAAATGATAGTTAATTGTCACGTGCAGCGCCTCCTAATGACGATGGAACACTCAAATAGCGTCGAGATTCTATACATCGGCCTCCAGCCGACTTGTCTCCAAGGGGATATTGCTGTCTCGGGCACAATATGATCCAACTCCTGTGAGTCTAGATTTTCGAATCCGACGCAAAACTGATAGTTAAGTTCAGGACCTCCTAATGACGATGGAACACTCAAATTGCGTCGAGATTCAATACATCGTCCTTCAGCCGACTTGTTTCCAAGGGTTTATTGCTGCCTCGGGCACCTTATGGTCGTTCTCCTGTGAGTCTAGATTTTCTAATCCGACGCAAAACTGATTGTTAATTGTAACGTTCAGGACCTCCTAATGACGATGGAACACTCAAATTGCGTCGGGATTCAATACATCGTCCTCCAGCCGACTTGAATCCAAGGGGATATTGCTGTATCGGGCTTTATATGATCCTTCTCCTGTGAGTATATTTTCGAATCCGACGCTAAAATGATAGTTAATTGTAACGTTCAGCGCCTCCTAAAGACGATGCAACACTCAAATTACGTCGAGACTCAATACATCGTCCTGCAGCCGACTTGTCTCCAAGGGTCTCATGCTGCCTCGGGCACCTTATGGTCGTTCCCCTGGTAGTATAGAATTTAGAATCCGACGAAAAACTGATTTTTATTGTAATTTTCAGGGCCTCCTAATGACGATGGAACCTCCAAACTGCGTCGAGTTTCAATACATCGGCCTCCAGGCGACTTGTCTCCAAGATGATATTGCTGCCTTGTGCACCATATGGTCCTTCTCCTGTGAGTCTAGATTTTCGAATCCGACGCAAAAATGAAAATTAATTGTTACGTTCAGCGCCTCCTTATGACGATGGAACACTCAAATTGCGTCGCGATTCAATTCATCGTCCTCCAGCGGACTGGTCTCCAAGGGGATATTGCTGCTTAGGGTACCTTATGGTCCGTCTCCAGTGAGTCTTGATTTTCGAATCCGACGAAAAACTGATAGTTAATTGCAACATTCAGGGACTCCTAGTTACGATGGAACTCTCAAATTGCGTCGCGATCCAATACATCGTCCTCCAGCCGACTTGTCTCCAATGGTCTATTGCTGCCTGGGGCACCTTATGATCGTTTTCCTCTGTAGATTTTCGAATCCGACGCAAAACTGATAGTTAATTCTAACGTTCAGGGCCTCCTAATGAGGATGGAACACTCAAATTGCGTCGAGATTCAATACATCGGCATTCAGCCGATTTGTCTCCAAGGGTCTATTGCTGCCTCGGGCACCTTATGGTCGTTCCCCTGTGTGTCTAGATTTTAGAATCCGACGCAAAACAGATTTTTAACTATAATGTTCAGGGCCTCCTAATGACGATGGAACACTCAAATTGCGTCGAGAATCTATACATCGGCCTCCAGCCGACTTGTCTCCAAGGGGATATTGCTGCCTCGGGCCCATATGGTCCGTCTCCAGTGGGTCTAGATTTTCGAATCCGACGCAAAAATGATAGTTAATTGTAACGTTCAGCGCCTCCTAATGACGATGGAACACTCAAATTGCGTCGCTATTCAATACATCGTCCTCCAGCGGACTGGTCTCCAAGGGGATATAGCTTCGGGCACCTTATGGTCCGTATCCAGTGAGTCTAGATTTTCGATTCCGACGAAAAACTGATGGTTAATTGTATCATTCAGGGCCTCCTAAAGACGATGGAACACTCAAATTGCGTCGAGATTCAATACATCGGCCTCCAGCCGACTTGTCTCCAAGGGGATGATTATGCCTCGGGCTCTATGTGGTCCGTCTCCTGTGAGTCTATATTTTCGAATCCGACGCGATACTGATAGTTAATTCTAACGTTCATGGCCTCCTAATGACGTTCGAACACTCAAATTTCGTCGAGATTCAATACATCGTCCTTCAACCGGCTTGTCTCCAAGAGTCTATTGCTGCCTCGGGCACCTTGTGGTCGATCTCCTGTGAGTCTAGATTTTCGAATCCGACGCATAACAGATAGTTAATTGTAACGTCCGGGGCCTCCTAATGACGATGGACACTCAAATTGCGTCGAGATTCAATACATCGTCAACCAGCCGACTCCTCTCCTATGGTCTATTGCTGCCTCGGGCTTCATATGATCCTTCTCCTGTGAGTTGATTGTCGAATCCGACGCTAAAATGATAGTTAATTGTAACATTCAGCGCCTCCTAATGACGATGGAACACTCAAATTACGTCGAGACTCAATACATCGTCCTGGAGCGGACTTGTCTCCAAGGGTCTATTGCTGCCTCGGGCACCTTATGGTCGTTCCCCTGTGAGTATAGAATTTAGAATCCGACGCAAAACTGATTGTTAATTGTAACGTTCAGGGCCTCCTAATGACGATGGAACACTCAAATTGCGTCGAGATTCAATACATCGTCCTCCAGCCGGCTTGTACCCAAGGAGATATTGCTGTCTCGGGCACCATATGATCCTTTTCCTGTGATTAGATATTCGAATCCGACGCTAAAATGATTGTCAATTGTAACGTTCAGCGCCTACTAATGACGATGGAACACTCAAATTTCGTCGAGAGTTAATATAACGTCCTCCAGCCGACTTGTCTCCAAGGATCTATTGCTGCCTCGGGCACCTTATGGTCGTTCTCCTGTGAGTCTAGATTTTCGAATCCGACGCAAAAATTATAGTTAATTGTAACGTTCAGGGCCTCCTAATGACGATGGAACACTCAAATTGCGTCGAGATTCAATACATCAGGGTCTATTGCTGCCTCGGGCACCTTATTGTCGTTCCCGTGTGAGTCTGGATTTTAGAATCCGACGCAAAACTGATAGTTAATTGTAACGTTCAGGGCCACCTAATGACAATGGAACCCACAAATTGCGTCGAAATTCAATACATCGGCCTCGAGCCGACTTGACTCCAAGGGTCTATTGCTGCCTCGGGCACCTTATGGTCCGTCTCCTGTGAGTCTAGATTTTCGAATCCGACGCAAAAATGATAGTTAATTGTCACGTTCAGCGCCTCCTAATGACGATGGAACACTCAAATAGCGTCGAGATTCTATACATCGGCCTCCAGCCGACTTGTCTCCAAGGGGATATTGCTGTCTCGGGCACAATATGATCCATCTCCTGTGAGTCTAGATTTTAGAATACGACGCAAAACTGATAGTTAAGTTCAGGGCCTCCTAATGACGATGGAACACTCAAATTGCGTCGAGATTCAATACATCGTCCTTCAGCCGACTTGTTTCCAAGGGTCTATTGCTGCCTCGGGCACCTTATGGTCGTTCGCCTGTGAGTCTAGATTTTAGAATCCGACGCAAAACTGATTTTTTATTGTAATGTTCAGGGCATCCTAATGACGATGGAACACTCAAATTGCGTCGAGATTCAATACATCGGCCTCCAGCCGACTTGTCTCCAAGGGGATATTGCTGCCTCGGGCACCATATGGTCCGTCTCCAGTGGGTCTCGATTTTCGAATCCGACGCAAAAATGATAGTTAATTGTAACGTTCAGCGCCTCCTAATGACGATGGAACACTCAAATTGCGTCGCTACTCAATACATCGTCCTCCAGCGGACTGGTCTCCAAGGGGATATAGCTTCGGGCACCTTATGGTCCGTATCCAGTGAGTCTAGATTTTCGATTCCGACGAAAAACTGATGGTTAATTGTATCATTCAGGGCCTCCTAAAGACGATGGAACACTCAAATTGCGTCGTGATTCAATACATCGGCCTCCAGCCGACTTGTCTCCAAGGGGATATTGCTGCCTCGGGCTCTATGTGGTCCGTCTCCTGTAAGTCTAGATTTTCGAATCCGATGCGAAACTGTTAGTTAATTCTAACGTTCAGGGCCTCCTAATGACGATGGAGCACTCAAACTGCGTCGAGATTCAATACATCGTCCTCCAGCGGACTGGTCTCCAAGGCGATATTGCTGCTTCGGGTACCTTATGGTCCGCCTCCAGTGAGTCTAGATTTTCGAATCCGACAAAAAACTGATAGTTAATTGTAACATTCAGGGACTCCTAGTTACGATGGAACTCTCAAATTGCGTCGCGATCCAATACATCGTCCTCCAGCCTACCAGTCTCCAAGGGTCTATTGCTGCCTGGGGCACCTTATGATCGTTTTCCTGTGAGCCTAGATTTTCGAATCCGACGCAAAACTGATAGTTAATTGTAACGTTCAGGGCCTCCTAATGACGATGGAACACTCAAATTGCGTCGAGATTCTATACATCGGCATTCAGCCGATTTGTCTCCAAGGGTCTATTGCTGCCTCGGGCACCTTATGGTCGTTCCCCTGTGAGTCTAGATTTTAGAATCCGACGCAAAACTGATTTTTTATTGTAATGTTCAGGGCCTCCTAATGACGATGGAACACTCAAATTGCGTCGATATTCAATACATCGGCCTCCAGCCGACTTGTCTCCAAGGGGATATTGCTGCCTCGGGCACCATATGGTCCGTCTCCAGTGGGTCTAGATTTTCCAATCCGACGCAAAAATGATAGTTAATTGTAACGTTCAACGCCTCCTAATGACGATGGAACACTCAAATTGCGTCGCTATTCAATACATCGTCCTCCAGCGGACTGGTCTCCAAGGGGATATAGCTTCGGGCACCTTATGGTCCGTCTCCAGTAAGTCTAGATTTTCGATTCCGACGAAAAACTGATGGTTAATTGTATCAATCAGGGCCTCCTAAAGACGATGGAACACTCAAATTGCGTCGAGATTCAATACATCGGCCTCCAGCCGACTTGTCTCCAAGGGGATGTTTCTGCCTCGGGCTCTATGTGGTCCGTCTCCTGTGAGTCTAGATTTTCGAATCCGACGCGAAACTGATAGTTAATTCTAACGTTCAGGGCCTCCTAATGACGTTCGAACACTCAAATTTCGTCGAGATTCAATACATCGTCCTTCAACAGGCTTGTCTCCAAGAGTTTATTGCTGCCTCGGGCACCTTGTGGTCGATCTCCTGTGAGTCTAGATTTTCAAATCCGACGCATAACAGATAGTTAATTGTAACGTCCAGGGCCTCCTAATGACGATGGACACTCAAATTGCGTCGAGATTCAATACATCGTCAACCAGCCGACTCTTCTCCTATGGTGTATAGCTGCCTCAGGCTTCATATGATCCTTCTCCTGTGAGTAGATTGTCGAATCCGACGCTAAAATGATAGTTAATTGTAACGTTCAGCGCCTCCTAATGACGACGGAACACTCAAATTACGTCGAGACTCAATACATCGTCCTGCAGCCGACTTCGTCTCCAAGGGTCTATTTCTGCCTCGGGCACCTTATGGTCGTTCCCCTGTGAGTATAGAATTTAGAATCCGACGCAAAACTGATTGTTAATTGTAACGTTCAGGACCTCCTAATTACGATGGAACACTCAAATTGCGTCGAGATTCAATACATCGGCCTCCAGCCGACTTGTCTCCAAGGGGATATTGCTGCCTCGGGCACCATATGGTCCTTCTCCTGTGAGTCTAGATTTTCGAATCCGACGCAAAAGTGATAGTTAATTGTTACGTTCAGCGCCTCCTAATGACGATGGAACACTCAAATTGCGTCGCGATTCAATACATCGTCCTCCAGCGGACTGGTCTCCAAGGGGATATTGCTGCTTCGGGTACCTTATGGTCCGTCTCCAGTGAGTCTAGATTTTCGAATACGACACAAAAATGATAGTTAATTGTAACGTTCAGCGCCTCCTAATGACGATGGAACACTCAAATTGCGTCGCTATTCAATACATCGTCCTCCAGCGGACTGGTCTCCAAGGGGATATAGCTTCGGGCACCTTATGGTCCGTCTCCAGTGAGTCTAGATTTTCGATTCCTACGAAAAACTGATGGTTAATTGTATCATTCAGGGCCTCCTAATGACGAAGGAACACTCAAATTGCGTCGAGATTCAATACATCGTCCTTCAACCGACTTGTCTCCAAGCGTCTATTGCTGCCTCGGGAACCTTATGATCGTTCTCCTGTGAGTCTAGATTTTCTAATCCGACGCAAAACTGATAGTTAATTGTAACGTTCAGCGCCTCCTAATGTCGATGGAACACTCAAATTGCGTCGATATTCAATACATTGGCCTCCAGCCGACTTGTCTCCAAGGAGATTTTGCTGCCTCGGGCACCAAGTGGTCCGTCTCCTGAGAGTCTAGATTTTCGAATCCGACGCAAAACTGATAGTTAATTGTAACGTTCAGCGCCTCGTAATGACGATGGAACACTCAAATTGCGTCGCGATTCAATACATCGTCCTCCAGCGGACTGGTCTCCAAGATGATATAGCTTCGGGCACCTTATGGTCCGACTCTAGTGAGTCTAGATTTTCGATTCCGACGAAAAACTGATGGTTAATTGTATCATTCAGGGCCACCTAATGACGAGGGAACACTCAAATTGCGTCGAGATTCTATACATCGGCCTCCAGCCGACTTGTCTCCAAGGGGATACTGCTGTCTCGGGCACAATATGATCCTTCTCCTGTGAGTCTAGATTTTCGAATCCGACGCAAAACTGATAGTTAAGTTCAGGGCCTCCTAATGACGATGGAACACTCAAATTGCGTCGAGATTCAATACGTCGTCCTTCAGCCGACTTGTCTCCAAGGGTCTATTGCTGCCTCGGGCACCTTATGGTCGTTCTCCTGTGAGTCTAGATATTCTAATCCGACGCATAACTGATTGTTATTTGTAACGTTAAGGACCTCCTAATGACGATGGAACACTCAAATTGCGTCGCGATTCAATACATCATCCGCCAGCCGACTTGTCTCCAAGGGGATATTGCTGCCTCAGCTCTATGTGTTCCGTCTCCTGTGAGTCTAGATTATCGAATCCGACGCGAAACTGATAGTTAATTGTAACGTTCGGGGCCTCCTAATGTCGTTGGAACACTCAAATTTCGTCGAGATTCAATACATCGTCCTTCAACCGACTTGTCTCCAAGAGTCTATTGCTACCTCGGCCACCTTGTGGTCGATCTCCTGTGAGACTAGATTTTCGAATCCGACGCAAAACAGATAGTTAATTGTAACGTTCAGGGCCTCCTAATGACGATGGAACACACAAATTGCGTCGAGATTCAATACATCGGCATTCAGCCGATTTGTCTACAAGGGTCTATTGCTGCCTCGGGCACCTAATGGTCGTTCCCCTGTGAGTCTAGGTTTTAGAATCCGACGCAAAACTGATTTTTAATTGTAATGTTAAGGGCCTCCTAATGACGATGGAACACTCAAATTGCGTCGAGATTCAATACATCGTCCTTCACCCGACTTGTCTCCAAGGGGATATTGCTGTCTCGGTCATTATTATATCCTTCTTCCGTGAGTATATTTTCGAATCCGACGCTGAAATGATAATTAATTATAACGTTCAGCGCCTCCTAAAGACGATGGAATACTCAAATTGCGTCGAGATTCAATACCTCGGCCTCCAGCCGACTTGTCTCCAAGGGGATATTGCTGCCTCGGGCACCATATGTTCCGTCTCCTGTGAGTCTAGATTTTCGAATCCGACGCAAAAATGAAAGTTAATTGTAACGTTCAGCGAATCCTAATGACGATGGAACACGCAAATTGCGTCGAGAGTCAATACATCGAACTCCAGCCGACTTGTCTACAAGGGGATATTGCTGCCTCGGGCTCTATGTGGTCCGTCTCCTGTGAGTCTAGGTTTTCGAATCCGACGCGAGACTGATAGTTAATTCTAACGTTCAGGGCCTCCTAATGACGATGGAGCACTCAAATTGCGTCGCGATTCAATACATCGTCCTCCAGCGGACTGGTCTCCAAGGGGATATTGCTGCTTCTGGTACCTTATGGTCCGTCTCCAGTGAGTCTAGATTCTCGAATCCGACGAAAAACTGATAGTTCATTGTAACATTCAGGGACTCCTAGTTACGATGGAACTCTCAAATTGCGTCTCGATCCAATACATCGTCCTCCAGCCGACCTGTCTCCAATGGTCTATTGCTGCCTGGGGCACCTTATGATCGTTTTCCTGTGAGTCTAGATTTTCGAATCCGACGCAAAACTGATAGTTAATTGTTACGTTCAGCGACTCCTAATGACGATGGAACACTCAAATTGCGTCGAGATTCAACACATCGGCATTCAGCAGATTTGTCTCCAATGGTCTATTGCTGCCTCGGGCACCTTATGGTCGTTCCCCTGTGAGTCTAGGTTTTAGAATCCGACGCAAAACTGATTTTTAATTGTAATGTTAAGGGCCTCCTAATGACGATGGAACACTCAAATTGCGTCGAGATTCAATACATCGTCCTTCACCTGACTTGTCTCCAAGGGTCTATTGCTGCCTCGGGCACCTTATGGTCGTTCTCCTGTGAGTCTAGATTTTCTAATCCGACGCAAAACTGATAGTTAATTCTAACGTTCAGGGCCTCCTAATGAGGATGGAGCGCTCAAATTGCGTCGCGATTCAATACATCGTCATCCAGCGGACTGCTCTCCAAGGGGATATTGCTGCTTCGGGTACATTATTGTCCGTCTCCAGTGTGTCTACATTTTCGAATCCGACGAAAAACTGATAGTTAATTGTAACATTCAGGGACTCGTAGTTATGATGTAACTCTCAAATTGCGTCGGGATCCAATACATCGTCCTCCAGCCGACTTGTCTCCAAGGGTCTATTGGGGCCTGGGGCACCTTATGATCGTTTTCCTGTGAGTCTAGATTTTCGATTCCAACGCAAAACTGATAGTTAATTGTAACGTTTAGGGCCTCCTAATGACGATGGAACACTCAAATTGCGTCGAGATTCAATACATCGGCATTCAGCCGATTTGTATCCAAGGGGATATTGCTGTCTCGGGCTTCATATGATCCTTCTCCTGTGAGTATATTTTCGAATACGACGCTAAAATGATAGTTAACTGTAACGTTCAGCGCCTCCTAAAGACGATGGAACACTCAAATTGCGTCGAGATTCAATACATCGGCCTCCAGCCGACTTGTCTCCAAGGGGATATTGCTGCCTCGGGCACCATATGTTCCGTCTCCTGTGAGTCTAGATTTTCGAATCCGACGCAAAAGTGATAGTTAATTGTAACTTTCAGCGCCTCCTGATGACGATGGAACACTCACATTGCGTCGAGAGTCAATACATCGAACTCCAGCCGACTTGTCTACAAGGGGATACTGCTGCCTCGGGCTCTATGTGGTCCGTCTCCAGTGAGTCTAGATTTTCGAATCCGACGAAAAACTGATAGTTAATTGTAACATTCAGGGACTCCTAAAGACGATGGAACACTCAAATTGCGTCGAGATTCAATACATCGGCCTCCAGCCGACTTGTCTCCAAGGGGATATTGCTGCCTCGGGCACCATATGTTCCGTCTCCTGTGAGTCTGGATTTTCGAATCCGACGCAAAAATGATAGTTAATTGTAACTTTCAGCGCCTCCTGATGACGATGGAACACTCAAATTGCGTCGAGATTCAATACATCGGCATTCAGCCGATTTGTCTCCAAGGGTCTATTGCTGCCTCGGGCACCTTATGGTCGTTGCCCTGTGAGTCTAGATTTTAGAATCCAACGCAAAACTGATTTTTAATTGTAATGTTCAGGGCCTCCTAATGACGATGGAACACTCAAATTGCGTCGAGATTCTATACATCGGCCTCCAGCCGACTTGTCTCCAAGGGGATATTGCTGTCTCGGGCACAATATGATCCTTCTCCTGTGAGTCTAGATTTTCGAATCCGACGCAAAACTGATTTTTAATTGTAATGTTCAGGGCCTCCTAATGACGATGGAACACTCAAATTGCGTCGAGATTCTATACATCGGCCTCCAGCCGACTTGTCTCCAAGGGGATATTGCTGTCTCGGGCACAATATGATCCTTCTCCTGTGAGTCTAGATTTTCGAATCCGACGCAGAAATGATAGTTAAGTTCAGGGCCTCCTAATGTCGATGGAACACTCAAATTGCGTCGAGGTACAATGCATCGCCCTTCAGCCGACTTGTCTCCAAGGGTCTATTGCTGCCTCGGGCACCTTATGGTCGTTCTCCTGTGAGTCTAGATTTTCTAATCCGACGCAAAACTGATTGTTAATTGTAACGTTCAGGACCTCCTAATGACGATGGAACTCTCAAATTGCGTCGCGATCCAATACATCGTACTCCAGCCTACTTGTCTCCAAGGGTCTATTGCTACCTGGGGCACCTTATGATCGTTTTCCTGTGAGTCTTGATTTTCAAATACGACGCAAAGCTGATAGTTAATTGTAAAGTTCAGGGCCTCCTAATGACGATGGAACACTCAAATTGCGTCGGGATTCAATACATCGTCCTCCAGCCGACTTGTATCCAAGGGGATATTGCTGTCTCGGGCTTCATATGATCCTTCTCCTGTGAGTATATTTTCGAATCCGACGCTAATATGATAGTTAAATGTAACGTTCAGCGCCTCCTAAAGACGATGGAACACTCAAATTGCGTCGAGAATCAATACATCGGCCTCCAGCTGACTTGTCTCCAAGGGGATATTGCTGCCTCGGGCACCATATGTTCCGTCTCCTGTGAGTCTAGATTTTCGAATTCGACGCAAAAATGATAGTTAATTCTAACGTTCAGGGCCTCCTAATGACGATGGAGCACTCAAATTGAGTCGCGATTCAATACATCGTCCTCCAGCGGACTGGTCTCCAAGATGATATTGCTGCTTCGGGTACCTTATGGTCCGTCTCCAGTGAGTCTAGATTTTCGAAACCGACGAAAAACTGATAGTTAATTGTAACATTCAGGGACTCCTAGTTACGATGGAACTCTCAAATTGCGTCGCGATCCAATACCACGTCCTGCAGCCGACCTGTCTCCAAGGGTCTATTGCTGCCTGGGGCACCTTATGATCGTTTTCCTGTGAGTCTAGATTTTCGAATCCGACGCAAAACTGATAGTTAATTGTAACGTACAGGGCCTCCTAATGACGATGGAACACTCAAATTGCGTCGAGATTCTATACATCGGCATTCAGCCGATTTGTCTCCATGGGTCTATTGCTGCCTCGGGCACCTTATGGTCGCTCCCCTGTGAGTCTAGATTTTAGAATCCGACGCAAAACTGATTTTTTATTGTAATGTTCAAGGCCTCCTAATGACGATGGAACACTCAAATTGCGTCGAGATTCAATACATCGGCCTCCAGCCGACTTGTCTCCAAGGTGATATTGCTGCCTCGGGCACCATATGGTCCGTCTCCAGTGAGTCTACATTTTCGAATCCGACGAAAAACTGATGGTTAATTGTATCATTCAGGGCCACCTAATGACGATGGAACACTCAAATTGCGTCAGGAATCTATACACCGGCCTCCAGCCGACTTGTCTCCAAGCGGATATTGCTGTCTCGGGCACAAAATGATCCTTCTCCTGTAAGTCTAGATATTCCAATCCGACGCAAAACTGACTGTTAATTGTAACGTTCAGGACCTCCTGATGACGTTGGAACACTCAAATTTCGTCGAGATTCAATACATCGTCCTTCAACCGACTTGTCTCCAAGAGTCTATTGCTGCCTCGGGCACCTTGTGGTCGATCTCCTGTGAGTCTAGATTTTCGAATCCGACGCAAAACAGATAGTTAATTGTAACGTCGAGCGCCTCCTAATGACGATGGAACACTCAAATTGCGTCGAGACTAAATACATCGTCCTCCAGCCGACTTGCCTCCAACGGTCTATTGCTGCCTCGGGCACCTTATGGTCGTTCTTCTGTGGGTGTAGATTTTCGAATCCGACGCAAAAACGATAGTTAATTGTAACGTTCAGGGCCTCCTATTGACGATGGAACACTCAAATTACGTCGAGATTCAATATATCGGCCTCCAGCCGACTTGTCTCCAAGGGTCTGATGCTGCCTCGGGCACCTTACGGTCGTTCTCCTGTCAGTCTAGATTTTCGAATCCGACGCGAAAGTGATAGTTAATTCTAACGTTCAGGGCCTCCTAATGACGATGGAGCACTCAAATTGCGTTGCGATTCAATACATCATCCTCCAGCGGACTGGTGTCCAATGGAGTATTGCTGCTTCGGGTACCTTATGGTCCGTCTCCAGTGAGTCTAGATTTTCGAATCCGACGAAAAACTGATAGTTAATTGTAACATTCAGGGACTCCTAGTTACGATGGAACTCTCACATTGCGTCCCGATCCAATACATCGGCCTCCAGCAGACCTGTCTCCAAGGGTCTATTGCTGCCTGGGGCACTTTATGATCGTTCCCCTCTGAGTCTAGATTTTCGAATCCGACGCAAAAATGATAGTTAATTGTAACGTTCAGCGCCTCCTAATGACGATGGAACACTCGAGTTGCGTCGAGACTCAATACATCGGCATCCAGCCGACTTGTCTGAAACGGTCTATTGCTGCCTCGGGCACCTTATGGTCGTTCTCCTGTGAGTCTAGATTTTCGAATCCGACGCGAAACTGATAGTTAATTCTAACGTTCAGGGCCTCCTGATGACGATGGAGCGCTCAAATTGCATCGCGATTCAATACATCGTCCTCCAGCGGACTGGTCTCCAAGGGGATATAGCTTCTTCGGGTACCTTATGGTCCGTCTCCAGTAAGTCTAGATTTACGAATCCGACGAAAAACTGATAGTTAATTGTAACATTCAGGGACTCCTAGTTACGATGGAACTCTCTAATTGCGTCACGATCCAATACATCGTCCTCCAGCCGACTTGTCTCCAAGGGTCTACTGCTGCCTGGGGCACCTTATGATCGCTTTCCTGTGAGTCTAGATTTTCGAATCCGACGCAAAACTGATAGTTAATTGTAACGTTCAGGGCCTCCTAATGACGATGGAACACTCAAATTGCGTCGAGATTCAATACATCGGCATTCAGCCGATATGTCTCCAAGGGTCTATTGCTGCCTCGGGCACCTTATGGTCGTTCCCCTGTGAGTCTAGATTTTAGAATCCGACGCAAAACTGATTTTTAATTGTAATGTTCAGGGCCTCCTAATGACGATGGAACACTCAAATTGCGTCGAGATTCTATACATCGGCCTCCAGCCGACTTGTCTCCAAGGGGATATTGCTGTCTCGGGCTTCATATGATCCTTCTCCTGTGAGTTGATTTTCGAATCCGACGCTAAAATGATAGTTAATTGTAACGTTCAGCGCCTCCTAATGACGATGGAACACTCAAATTGCGTCGAGACTCCATACATCGTCCTCCAGCCGACTTGTCACCAACGGTCTATTGCTGCCTCGGGCACCTTAAGATCGTTCTACTGTGAGTCTAGATTTTCGAATCCGACGCAAAACTGATAGTTAAGTTCAGGTCCTCCTAATGACGATGGAACACTCAAATTGCGTCGAGATTCAATACATCGACTTCAGCCGACTTGTCTCTAAGGGTCTATTGCTGCCTCGGGCACCTTATGGTCGTTCTCCTGTGAGTCTAGATTTCTAATCCGACGCAAAACTGATAGTTAATTGTAACGTTCAGCGCCTTCTAAATACGATGGAACACTCAAATTGCGTCGATATTCAATACATTGGCCTAAAGCCGACTTGTCTCCAAGGGGATATTGCTGCCTCGGCCACCATATGGTCCGTCTCCTGAGAGTCTAGATTTTCGATTCCGACGCAAAAATGATAGTTAATTGTAACGATCAGCGCCTCCTAATGACGATGGAACACTCAAATTGCGTCGAGATTCAATTCATCGTCATTCAGCCGACTTGTCTCCCAGGGTCTATTGCTGCCTCGGGCACCTTATGGTCGTTCTCCTGTGGGTCTAAATTTTCTAATCCGAAGCAAAACTGATTGTAAATTGTAACGTTCAGGACCTCCTAATGACGATGGAACACTCAAATTGCGTCGGGATTCAATACATCGTCCTCCAGCCGACTTGTATCCAAGGGGATATTGCTGTCTCGGGCTTTATATGATCCTTCTCCTGTGAGTACATTTTCGAATCCGACGCTAAAATGATCGTTAATTGTAACGTTCAGCGCCTCCTAAAGACGATGGAATACTCAAATTGCGTCGAGATTCAATACATCGGCCTCCAGCCGACTTGTCTCCAAGGGGATATTGCTGCCTCGGGCACCACATGTTCCGTCTCGTGTGAGTCTAGATTTTCAAATCCGACGCATAAATGATAGTTAATTGTAACGTTCAGCGCCTCCTAATGAAGATTGAACACTCAAATTGCGTCGAGACTCAATACATCGAATTCCAGCCGACTTGTCTACCAGGGGATATTGCTGCCTCGGGCCTCTCCTGTGAGTCTAGCTTTTCGAATCCGACGCGAAACTGATAGTTAATTCTAACGTTCAGGGCCTCCTAATGACGATGGAGCACTCAAATTGCGTCGCGATACGATACATCGTCCTCCAGCGGACTGGTCTCCAAGGGGATATTGCTGCTTCGGGTACCTTATGGTCCGTCTCCAGTGAGTCTAGATTTTCGAATCCGACGAAAAACTGATAGTTAATTGTAACGTTCAGGGACTCCTAGTTACGATGGAACTCTCATATTGCGTCGCGATCCAATATATCGTCCTCCAGCCGACCTGTCTCCAAGGGTCTATAGCTGCCTGGGGCACCTTATGATTGTTTTCCTGTGAGTCTACATTTTCGAATCCGACGCAAAACTGATAGTTAAATGCATGTTCAGGGCCTCCTAATGACGATGGAACACTCAAATTGCGTCGAGATTCAATACATCGGCATTCAGCCGATTTGTCTCCAAGGGTCTATTGCTGCCTCGGGCACCTAATGGTCGCTCCCCTGTGAGTGTAGATTTTAGATTTCGACGTAAAACTGATTTTTAATTGTAATGTTCATGGCCTCCTAATGACGATGGAACACTCAAATTGCGTCGAGATTCAATACATCGGTCTCCAGCCGACTTGTCTCCAAGGTGATTTTGCTGCCTCGGGCACCATATGGTCCGTCTCCTGTGAGTCTAGAGTTTCGAATCCGACGCAAAAATGATAGTTAATTGTAACGTTCAGCGCCTCCTAATGACGATGGAACACTCAAATTGCGTCGCGATTCAATACATCGTCCTCCAGCGGACTGGTCTCCAAGGGGATATAGCTTCGGGCACCTTATGGTCCGTCTCCAGTGAGTCTAGGTTTTCGATTCCGACGAAAAACTGATGGTTAATTGTATCATTCAGGGCCACCTAATGACGATGGAACACTCAAATTGTGTCGAGATTCAATACATCGTCCTCCAGCCGACTTGTAGCCAAGGGGATATTGCTGTCTCGGGCGTCAAATGATCTTTCTCCTGTGAGTATATTTTCGAATTCGACGCTAAAATGATAGTTCATTGTAACGTTCAGCGCCCCATAAAGCCGATGGAACACTCAAATTGCGCCGAGATTCAATACATCGGCCTCCAGCCGACTTGCCTCCAAGGGGATATCGTTGCCTCGGCCACCATATGTTCCGTCTCCTGTGAGTCTAGATTTTCGGCTCCGACGCAAAAATGATAGTTAATCGTAACGTTCGGCGCCTCCTAATGACGATGGAACACTCAAACTGCGTCGAGAGTCAATACATCGAACTCCAGCCGACTTGTCTACAAGGGGATATTGCTGCCTCGGGCTCTATGTGGTCCGTCTCCTCTGAGTTTAGATTTTCGAATCCGACGCGAAACTGATATTTAATTGTAACGTTCAGGGCCTCCTAATGACGATGGGACACCCAAATTGCGTCGAAACTCAATACATCGTCCTCCAGCCGACTTGCCTCCAAGGATCTATTGCTGCCTCGAGCACCTTATGGTCGTTCTCCTGTGAGTCTAGATTTTCGAATCCGACGCAAAAATGATATTTAATTGTAACGTTCAGGGCCTCCTAATGACGATGTAACACTCAAATCGCGTCAAGATTCAATACATCGGCCGCCAGCCGGCTTGTCTCCAAGGGGATATTGCTGCCTCGGGCTCTATGTGGTCCGTCTCCTGTGAGTCTAGCTTTTCGAATCCGACGCGAAACTGATAGTTAATTCTAACGTTCAGGGCCTCCTAATGACGATGGAGCACTCAAATTGCGTCGTGATTCAATACATCGGCCTCGAGCCGACTTGTCTCCAAGCGTCTATTGCTGCCTCGGGCACCTTATTGTCGTTCTCCGGTGAGTCTAGATTATCTAATCCGACGCAAAACTGATTGTTAATTGTAACGTTCAGGGCCTCCTAATGACGATGGAACACCCAAATTGCGTCGAAACTCAATACATCGTCCTCCAGCCGACTTGCCTCCAAGGGTCTATTGCTGCCTCGAGCACCTTATGGTCGTTCTCCTGTGAGTCTAGATTTTCGAATCCGACGCAAAAATGATATTTAATTGTAACGTTCAGGGCCTCCTAATGACGATGGAACACCCAAATTGCGTCGAAACTCAATACATCGTCCTCCAGCCGACTTGCCTCCAAGGGTCTGTTGCTGCCTCGGGCACCTTACGGTCGTTCTCCCGTGAGTCTAGATTTTCGAATCCGACGCGAAACTGATAGTTAATTCTAACGTTCAGGGACTCCTAGTGACGATGGAGCGCTCAAATTGCGTCGCGAATCAATACATCGTCCTCCAGCGGTCTGGTCTCCAAGGGGATATTGCTGCTTCGGGTACCTTATGGTCCGTCTCCAGTGAGTCTAGATTTTCGATTCCGACGAAAAACTGATGGTTAATTGTATCATTCAGGGCCACCTAATAGCGATGGAACACTCAAATTGCGTCGAGATTCAATACATCGGCCTCCAGCCGGCTTGTCTCCAAGGGGATATTGCTGCCTCGGGCTCTAAGTGGTCCGTCTCCTGTGAGTCTAGCTTTTCGAATCCGACGCGAAACTGGAAAGTTAATTCTAACGTTCAGGGCCTCCTAATGACGATGGAGCACTCAAATTGCGTCGCGATACAACACATCGTCCTCCAGCGGACTGGTCTCCAAGGGAATATAGCTTCGGGCACCTCATGGTCCGTCTCCAGTGAGTCTAGATTTTCGATTCCGACGAAAAAATGATGGTTAATTGTATCATTCAGGGCCACCTAATGACGATGGAACACTCAAATTGCGTCGTGATTCAATACATCGGCCTCGAGCCGACTTGTCTCCAAGCGTCTATTGCTGCCTCGGGCACCTTATGGTCGTTCTCCGGTGAGTCTAGATTATCTAATCCGACGCAAAACTGATTGTTAATTGTAACGTTCAGGATCTCCTAATGACGATGGAACACTCGAATTGCGTCGAGATTCAATACATCGTCCTCCAGCCGACTTGTATCCAAGGGGATATTGCTGTCTCGGGCTTCATATGATCCTTCTCCTGTGAGTAGATTTTCGAATCCGACGCTAAAATGATAGTTAATTGTAACGTTCAGCGCCTCCTAATGACGATGGAACACTCAAATTGCGTCGCGATTCAATACATCGTCCTCCAGCGGACTGGTCTCCAAGAGGATATAGCTTCGGGCACCTTATGGTCCGTCTCCAGTGAGTCTAGATTTTCGATTCCGACGAAAAACTGATGGTTAATTGTATCATTCAGGGCCACCTAATGACGATGGAACACTCAAATTGTGTCGAGATTCAATACATCGTCCTCCAGCCGACTTGTAGCCAAGGGGATATTGCTGTCTCGGGCGTCAAATGATCCTTCTCCTGTGAGTATATTCTCGAATCCGACACTAAAATGATAGTTCATTGTAACGTTCAGCGCCCCATAAAGACGATGGAACACTCAAATTGCGTCGAGATTCTATACATCGGCCTCCAGCCGACTTGCCTCCAAGGGATATTGTTGCCTCGTCCACCATATGGTCCGTCTCCTGTGAGTCTATATTTTCGACTCCGACGCAAAAATGATAGTTAATCGTAACGTTCGGCGCCTCCTAATGACGATGGAACACTCAAACTGCGTCGAGAGTCAATACATCGAACTCCAGCCGACTTGTCTACAAGGGGATATTGGTGCCTCGGGCTCTATGTGGTCCGTCTCCTGTGAGTCTAGATTTTCGAATTCGACGCGAAACTGATATTTAATTGTAACGTTCAGGGCCTCCTAATCACGATGGAACACCAAAATTGCGTCGAAACTCAATACATCGTCCTCCAGCCGACTTGTCTCCAAGTGTCTATTGCTGCCTCGAGCACCTTATGGTCGTTCTCCTGTGAGTCTAGATTTTCGAATCTGACGCAAAAATGATAGTTAATTGTAACGTTCGGAGGCCCCCAAATGACGATGGAACACTCAAATTGCGTCAAGATTCAATACATCGGCCGCCAGCCGACTTGTCTCCAAGGGTCTGTTGCTGCCTCGGGCACCTTACGGTCGTTCTCCTGTGAGTCTAGATTTTCGAATCCGACGCAAAACAGATAGTTAATTGTAACTTTCAGGGCCACCTAATGACAATGGAACACACAAATTGCGTCGAGATTCAATACATCGTCCTCCAGCCGACTTTTATCCAAGGGGATATTGCTGTCTCGGGCTTCATATGATCCTTCTCCTTTGAGTAGATTTTCGAATCCGACGCTAAAATGATAGTTAATTGTAACGTTCAGCGCCTCCTAATGACGATGGAACCCTCTAATTGCGTCGCTATTCAATACATCGTCCTCCAGCGGACTGGTCTCCAAGGGGATATTGCTGCTTCGGGTACCATATGGTCCGTCTCCAGTGAGTCTAAATCTTCGAATCCGACGAAAAACTGATAGTTAATTGTAACATTCAGGGACTCCTACTTAAGTTGGAACTCTCAAAATGCGTCGCGATCCAATACATCGTCCTCCAGCCGAATTGTCTCCAAGGGTCTATTGCTGGCTGGGGCACCTTATGTTCGTTTTCCTGTGAGTCCAAATTTTCGAATCCGTCACAAAACTGATTTTTAATTGTAATGTTCGGGGCCTCCTAATGACGATGGAACACTCAAATTGCGTCGAGATTTAATACATCGGCCTCCAGCCGTCTTGTCTCCAAGGGGATATTGCTGTCTCGGGCACAATATGATCCTTCTCCTGTGAGTCTAGATTTTCGAATCCGACGCGAAACTGATATTTAATTGTAACGTTCAGGGCCTCCTAATGACGATGGAACACCAAAATTGCGTCGAAACTCAATACATCGTCCTCCAGCCGACTTGTCTCCAAGGGTCTATTGCTGCCACGGGCACCTTATGGTCGTTCTCCGGTGTGTCTAGATTATGTAATCCGACGCAGAACTGATTGTTAATTGTAACGTTCAGGATCTCCTAATGACGATGGAACACTCAAATTGCGTCGAGATTCAATAAATCGTCCTCCAGCCGACTAGAATCCAAGGGGATATTGCTGTCTCGGGCTTAATATGATCCTTCTCCTGTGAGTAGATTTTCGAATCCGACGCTAGAATGATAGTTAATTGTAACGTTCAGCGCCTCCTAACGACGATGGAACACTCAAATTGCGTCGAGACTCAATACATCGTCCTCCAGCCGACTTGTCTCCAACGGTCTATTGCTGCCTCGGGCACCTTAATATCGTTCTCCTGTGAGTCTAGATTTTCGAATCCGACGCGAAACTGATATTTAATTGTAACGTTCAGGGCCTCCTAATGACGATGGAACACCAAAATTGCGTCGAAACTCAATACATCGTCCTTCAACCGGCTTGTCTCCAAGGGTCTATTGCTGCCTCGGGCACCTTATGGTCGTTCTCCTGTGAGTCTAGATTTTCTAATCCGACGCAAAACTGATTGTTAATTGTAACGTTCAGGACCACCTAATGACGATGGAACACTCAAATTGCGTCGGGAATCAATACATCGTCCTCCAGCCGACTTGTATCCAAGGGGATATTGCTGTCTCGGGCTTCATATGATCCTTCTCCTGTGAGTACATTTTCGAATTCGACGCTAAAATGATTGTTAATTGTAACGTTCAGCGCCTCCTAAAGACGATGGAACACTCAAATTGCGTCGAGATTCAATACATCGGCCTCCAGCCGACTTGTCTCCAAGGAGATTTTGCTGCCTCGGGCACCATATGGTCCGTCTCCTGTGAGTCTAGAGTTTCGAATCCAACGCAAAAATGATAGTTAATTGTAACGTTCAGCGCCTCCTAATGACGATGGAACACTCAAATTGCATCGAGATTCAGTACATCGTCCTCCAGCCGACTTGTCTCCATGGGGATATTGCTGCCTCGGGCACCAAATGGTCCGTGTCCTGTGAGTCTAGATTTTCGAATCCGACGCAAAACTGATAGTTAATTGTAACGTTCAGCGCCTCCTAATGACGATAGAACACTCAAATTGCGTCGAGATTCAGTACATCGTCCTCCAGCCGACTTGTCTCCAAGGGGATATTGCTGTCCCGGGCACCATATGATCCTTCTCCTGTGGGTCTAGATTTTCGAATCCGATGCTAAAATGATAGTTAATTGTTACGTTCAGAGCCTCCTAATGACGATGGAACACTCAAATGCGTCGAGAGTTAATACATCGTCCTCCAGCCGACTTGTCTGCAAGGGTCTGTTGCTGCGTCGGGCACCTTATGGTCGTACTCCTGTGAGTCTAGATTTTCGAATCCGACGCAAAAATGATAGTTAATTGTAACGTTCAGGGCCTCCTAATGACGTTGGAACACTCAAATTGCGTCGCGATTGAATACATCGTCCTCCAGCGGACTGGCCTCCAAGGGGATATTGCTGCTTCGGGCACCTTATGGTCCGTCTCCAGTGATTCTAGATTTTCGAATCCGACGAAAAACTGATAGTTAATTGTAAGTTTCAGGGCCTCCTAGTTACAATGGAACACTCAAATTGCGTCCTCCAGCCGACTTGTCTCCATGGGGATATTGCTGCCTCGGGCACCAAATGGTCCGTCTCCTGTGAGTCTAGATTTTCGAATCCGACGCGAAGCTGATAGTTAATTGTGACTTTCAGGGCCACCTAATGACCATGGAACACTCAAATTACGTCGAGATTCCATACATCGTCTTTCAGCCGACTTGTATCCAAGGGTCTATTGTTGCCTCGGGCACCTTATGATCGTTCTCCTGTGAGTTTGAATTTTCGGATCTCGACGCTAAAATGACAGTTAATTGTAACGTTCAGCGCCTCCTAATAACGATGGAACACTCAAATGCGTCGAGAGTCAATACATCGTCCTCCAGCCGACTTGTCTCCAAGGGTCTGTTGCTGCGTCGGGCACCTTATGGTCGTTCTCCTGTGAGTCTAGAATTTCGAATCCGACGCATAACTGATAGTTAATTGTAACGTTCAGCGCCTATTAATGACGATGGAACACTCAAATTGCGTCGAGATTCAATACATCGTCCTCCAGCCGACTTGCCTCCAATGGGATATTGCAGCCTCGGGCACCATATGGTCCTTCTCCTGTGAGTCTAGATTTTCGATTCCGACGCAAAACTGATAGTTAATTGTAACGTTCAGGGCCTCCTAATGACGATGGAGAACTCAAATTGTGTCGCGATTGAATACATCGTCCTCCAGCGAACTGGTCTCCAAGGGGATATTGCTGCTTCGGGCACCTTATGGTCCGTCTCCAGTGATTCTAGATTTTCGAATCCGACGAAAAACTGATAGTTAATTGTAAGTTTCGGGGCCTCCTAGTTACAATGGAACATTCAAATTGCGTCCTCCAGCCGACTTGTCTCCATGGGGATATTGCTGCCTCGGGCACCAAATGGTCCGTCTCCTGTGAGTCTAGATTTTCGAATCCGACGCGAAACTGATAGTTAATTGTGACTTTCAGGGCCTCCTAATGACGATGGAACACTCAAATTACGTCGAGATTCCATACATCGTCTTTCAGCCGACTTGTATCCAATGGTCTATTGTTGCCTCGGGCACCTTATGATCGTTCTCCTGTGAGTTTAAATTTTCGGATCTCGACGCTAAAATGACAGTTAATTGTAACGTTCAGCGCCTCCTAATAACGATGGAACACTCAAATGCGTCGAGAGTCAATACATCGTCCTCCAGCCGACTTGTCTCCAAGGGTCTGTTGCTGCGTCGGGCACCTTATGGTCGTTCTCCTGTGAGTCTAGAATTTCGAATCCGACGCATAACTGATAGTTAATTGTAACGTTCAGCGCCTCCTAATGACGATGGAGCACTCTAATTGTGTCGCGATTCAATACATCGTCCTCCAGCGGACTGGCCTCCAAGGGGATATTGCTGCTTCGGGCACCTTATGGTCCGTCTCCAGTGATTCTAGATTTTCGAATCCGACGAAAAACTGATAGTTAATTGTAAGTTTCAGGGCCTCCTAGTTACAATGGAACACTCAAATTGCGTCCTCCAGCCGACTTGTCTCCATGGGGATATTGCTGCCTCGGGCACCAAATGGTCCGTCTCCTGTGAGTCTAGATTTTCGAATCCGACGCGAAACTGATAGTTAATTGTGACTTTCAGGGCCTCCTAATGACCATGGAACACTCAAATTACGTCGAGATTCCATACATCGTCTTTCAGCCGACTTGTATCCAAGGGTCTATTGTTGCCTCGGGCACCTTATGATCGTTCTCCTGTGAGTTTAAATTTTCGGATCTCGACGCTAAAATGACAGTTAATTGTAACGTTCAGCGCCTCCTAATAACGATGGAACACTCAAATGCGTCGAGAGTCAATACATCGTCCTCCAGCCGACTTGTCTCCAAGGGTCTGTTGCTGCGTCGGGCACCTTATGGTCGTTCTCCTGTGAGTCTAGAATTTCGAATCCGACGCATAACTGATAGTTAATTGTAACGTTCAGCGCCTATTAATGACGATGGAACACTCAAATTGCGTCGAGATTCAATACATCGTCCTCCAGCCGACTTGCCTCCAATGGGATATTGCAGCCTCGGGCACCATATTGTCCTTCTCCTGTGAGTCTAGATTTTCGATTCCGACGCAAAACTGATAGTTAATTGTAACGTTCAGGGCCTCCTAATGACGATGGAGAACTCAAATTGTGTCGCGATTGAATACATCGTCCTCCAGCGGACTGGTCTCCAAGGGGATATTGCTGCCTCGAGCACCTTATCGTCCGTCTCCAGTGAGTCTAGATTTTCGAATACGACGAAAAACTGATAGTTAATTGTAAGTTTCAGGGCCTCCTAGTTACAATGGAACACTATAATAGCGTCCTCCAGCCGACTTGTCTCCATGGGGATATTGCTGCCTCGGGCACCTTATGGTCGTTCTCCTGTAAGTCTAGATTTTCGAATCCGACGCTAAAATGATAGTTAATAGTAACGTTCAGCGCCTCCTAATGACGATGGAACACTCAAATGCGTCGAGAGTCAATCCATCGTCCTCCAGCCGATTTATCTCCAAGGGTCAGTTGCTGCGTCGGGCACCTTATGGTCCTTCTCCTGTGAGTCTAGATTTTAGAATCCGACGCAAAACTGATAGTAAATTGTAACGAACAGGGCCTCCTAATGGCGATGGAGCACTCAAATTGTGTCGCGTTTCAATACATCGTCCTCCAGCGGACTGGTCTCCAAGGGGATATTGCTGCCTCGGGCACCTTATGGTCCGTCTCCAGTGAGTCTAGATTTTCGAATCCGACGAAAAACTGATAGTTAATTGTAACTTTCAGAGCCTCCTAGTTACATTGGAACACTCAAATTGCGTCGCGATCTAATTCATCGTCCTCCAGCCGACTTGTCTCCAAGGGTCTATTGCTGCCTGGCGCACCTTATGATCGATCTCCTGTGAGTCTAGGTTTTCGAATCCGACGCAAAACTGATAGTTAATTGTAACTTTCAGGGCCTCCTAATGACGATGGAACACTCAAATTGTGTCGCGATTCAATACATCGTCCTCCAGCCGACTTGTCTCCATGGGGATATTGCTGCCTCGGGCGCCAAATGGTCCGTCTCCGGTGAGTCTAGATTTTCGAATCCGACGCAAAACTGATAGTTAATTGTAACGTTCAGCGCCTCCTAAAGACGATAGAACACTCAAATTGCGTCGAGATTCAATACATCGTCCTCCAGCCGACTTGTCTCGAAGGGTCTGTTGCTGCCTCGGGCACCTTATGGTCGTTCTCCTGTGAGTCTAGATTTGCGAATCCGACGCATAACTGATAGTTAATTGTAACGTTCAGCGCCTCCTATTGATGATGGAACACTCAAATTGCGTCGAGATTCAATACATCGTCCTCCAGCAGACTTGTCTCCAAGGGGATATAGCTGCCTCGGGCACCATATGGTCCTTCTCCTGTGAGTCTAGATTTTCGAATCCGACGCGAAACTGATAGTTAACTGTAACGTTCAGGGCCTCCTAATGACGATGGAGCACTCATATTGTGTCGCGATTCAATACATAGTCCTCCAGCGGACTGGTCTCCAATGGGATATTGCTGCTTCGGGCACCTTATGGTCCGTCTCCAGTGAGTCTAGATTTTCGAATGCGACGAAAAACTGATAGTTAATTGTATCTTTCAGGGCCTCCTAATGACGATGGAACACTCAAATTGTGTCGCGATTCAATACATCGTCCTCCAGCCGACTTGTCTCCATGGGGATATTGCTGCCTCGGGCGCCAAATGGTCCGTCTCCGGTGAGTCTAGATTTTCGAATCCGACGCAAAACTGATAGTTAATTGTAACGTTCAGCGCCTCCTAATGACGATAGAACACTCAAATTGCGTCGAGATTCAGTACATCGTCCTCCAGCCGACTTGTCTCCAAGGGGATATTGCTGTCCCGGGCGCCATATGATCCTTCTCCTGTGGGTCTAGATTTTCGAATCCGATGCTAAAATGATAGTTAATTGTTACGTTCAGAGCCTCCTAATGACGATGGAACACTCAAATGCGTCGAGAGTTAATACATCGTCCTTCAGCCGACTTGTCTGCAAGGGTCTGTTGCTGCGTCGGGCACCTTATGGTCGTTTTCCTGTGAGTCTAGATTTTCGAATCCGACGCAAAAATGATAGTTAATTGTAACGTTCAGGGCCTCCTAATGACGTTGGAACACTCAAATTGCGTCGAGATTCAATACATCGGCCTCCAGCCGACTTGTAACCAAGAGTCTGTTGCTGCGTCGGGCACCTTATGGTCGTTTTCCTGTGAGTCTGGAATTTCGAATCCGCCGCATAACTGATAGTTAATTGTAACGTTCAGCGCCTATTAATGACGATGGAACACTCAAATTGCGTCGAGATTCAATACATCGTCCTCCAGCCGACTTGCCTCCAATGGGATATTGCAGCCTCGGGCACCATATGGTCCTTCTCCTGTGAGTCTAGATTTTCGATTCCGACGCAAAACTGATAGTTAATTGTAACGTTCAGGGCCTCCTAATGACGATGGAGAACTCAAATTGTGTCGCGATTGAATACATCGTCCTCCAGCGGACTGGCCTCCAAGGGGATATTGCTGCTTCGGGCACCTTATGGTCCGTCTCCAGTGATTCTAGATTTTCGAATCCGACGAAAAACTGATAGTTAATTGTAAGTTTCAGGGCCTCCTAGTTACAATGGAACACTCAAATTGCGTCCTCCAGCCGACTTGTCTCCACGGGGATATTGCTGCCTCGGGCACCAAATGGTCCGTCTCCTGTGAGTCTAGATTTTCGAATCCGACGCGAAGCTGATAGTTAATTGTGACTTTCAGGGCCTCCTAATGACCATGGAACACTCAAACTACGTCGAGATTCCATACATCGTCTTTCAGCCCACTTGTATCCAAGGGTCTATTGTTGCCTCGGGCACCTTATGATCGTTCTCCTGTGAGTTTAAATTTTCGGATCTCGACGCTAAAATGACAGTTAATTGTAACGTTCAGCGCCTCCTAATAACGATGGAACACTCAAATGCGTCGAGAGTCAATACATCGTCCTCCAGCCGACTTGTCTCCAAGGGTCTGTTGCTGCGTCGGGCACCTTATGGTCGTTCTCCTGTGAGTCTAGAATTTCGAATCCGACGCATAACTGATAGTTAATTGTAACGTTCAGCGCCTATTAATGACGATGGAACACTCAAATTGCGTCGAGATTCAATACATCGTCCTCCAGCCGACTTGCCTCCAATGGGATATTGCAGCCTCGGGCACCATATGGTCCTTCTCCTGTGAGTCTAGATTTTCGATTCCGACGCAAAACTGATAGTTAATTGTAACGTTCAGGGCCTCCTAATGACGATGGAGAACTCAAATTGTGTCGCGATTGAATACATCGTCCTCCAGCGAACTGGTCTCCAAGGGGATATTGCTGCTTCGGGGACCTTATGGTCCGTCTCCAGTGATTCTAGATTTTCGAATCCGACGAAAAACTGATAGTTAATTGTAAGTTTCGGGGCCTCCTAGTTACAATGGAACATTCAAATTGCGTCCTCCAGCCGACTTGTCTCCATGGGGATATTGCTGCCTCGGGCACCAAATGGTCCGTCTCCTGTGAGTCTAGATTTTCAAATCCGACGCGAAACTGATAGTTAATTGTGACTTTCAGGGCCTCCTAATGACGATGGAACACTCAAATTACGTCGAGATTCCATACATCGTCTTTCAGCCGACTTGTATCCAATGGTCTATTGTTGCCTCGGGCACCTTATGATCGTTCTCCTGTGAGTTTAAATTTTCGGATCTCGACGCTAAAATGACAGTTAATTGTAACGTTCAGCGCCTCCTAATAACGATGGAACACTCAAACGCGTCGAGAGTCAATACATCGTCCTCCAGCCGACTTGTCTCCAAGGGTCTGTTGCTGCGTCGGGCACCTTATGGTCGTTCTCCTGTGAGTCTAGAATTTCGAATCCGACGCATAACTGATAGTTAATTGTAACGTTCAGCGCCTCCTAATGACGATGGAGCACTCTAATTGTGTCGCGATTCAATACATCGTCCTCCAGCGGACTGGTCTCCAAGGGGATATTGCTGCTTCGGGCACCTTATGGTCCGTCTCCAGTGAGTCTAGATTTGCAAATACGACGAAAAACTGATAGTTAATTGTAAGTTTCAGGGCCTCCTAGTTACAATGGAACACTATAATTGCGTCCTCCAGCCGACTTGTCTCCATGGGGATATTGCTGCCTCGGGCACCTTATGGTCGTTCTCCTGTAAGTCTAGATTTTCGAATCCGACGCTAAAATGATAGTTAATAGTAACGTTCAGCGCCTCCTAATGACGATGGAACACTCAAATGCGTCGAGAGTCAATACATCGTCCTCCAGCCGAATTGTCTCCAAGGGTCAGTTGCTGCGTCGGGCACCTTATGGTCCTTCTCCTGTGAGTCTAGATTTTAGAATCCGACGCAAAACTGATAGTAAATTGTAACGTTCAGGGCCTCCTAATGACGTTGGAACACTCAAATTGCGTCGAGATTCAATACATCGGCCTCCAGCCGACTTGTAACCAAGAGTCTGTTGCTGCGTCGGGCACCTTATGGTCGTTCTCCTGTGAGTCTGGAATTTCGAATCCGCCGCATAACTGATAGTTAATTGTAACGTTCAGCGCCTATTAATGACGATGGAACACTCAAATTGCGTCGAGATTCAATACATCGTCCTCCAGCCGACTTGCCTCCAATGGGATATTGCAGCCTCGGGCACCATATGGTCCTTCTCCTGTGAGTCTAGATTTTCGATTCCGACGCAAAACTGATAGTTAATTGTAACGTTCAGGGCCTCCTAATGACGATGGAGAACTCAAATTGTGTCGCGATTGAATACATCGTCCTCCAGCGGACTGGCCTCCAAGGGGATATTGCTGCTTCGGGCACCTTATGGTCCGTCTCCAGTGATTCTAGATTTTCGAATCCGACGAAAAACTGATAGTTAATTGTAAGTTTCAGGGCTTCCTAGTTACAATGGAACACTCAAATTGCGTCCTCCAGCCGACTTGTCTCCATGGGGATATTGCTGCCTCGGGCACCAAATGGTCCGTCTCCTGTGAGTCTAGATTTTCGAATCCGACGCGAAACTGATAGTTAATTGTGACTTTCAGGGCCTCCTAATGACCATGGAACACTCAAATTACGTCGAGATTCCATACATCGTCTTTCAGCCGACTTGTATCCAAGGGTCTATTGTTGCCTCGAGCACCTTATGATCGTTCTCCTGTGAGTTTAAATTTTCGGATCTCGACGCTAAAATGACAGTTAATTGTAACGTTCAGCGCCTCCTAATAACGATGGAACACTCAAATGCGTCGAGAGTCAATACATCGTCCTCCAGCCGACTTGTCTCCAAGGGTCTGTTGCTGTGTCGGGCACCTTATGGTCGTTCTCCTGTGAGTCTAGAATTTCGAATCCGACGCATAACTGATAGTTAATTGTAACGTTCAGCGCCTATTAATGACGATGGAACACTCAAATTGCGTCGAGATTCAATACATCGTCCTCCAGCCGACTTGCCTCCAATGGGATATTGCAGCCTCGGGCACCATATTGTCCTTCTCCTGTGAGTCTAGATTTTCGATTCCGACGCAAAACTGATAGTTAATTGTAACGTTCAGGGCCTCCTAATGACGATGGAGAACTCAAATTGTGTCGCGATTGAATACATCGTCCTCCAGCGGACTGGTCTCCAAGGGGATATTGCTGCCTCGAGCAACTTATCGTCCGTCTCCAGTGAGTCTAGATTTTCGAATACGACGAAAAACTGATAGTTAATTGTAAGTTTCAGGGCCTCCTAGTTACAATGGATCACTATAATAGCGTCCTCCAGCCGACTTGTCTGCATGGGGATATTGCTGCCTCGGGTACCTTATGGTCGTTCTCCTGTAAGTCTAGATTTTCGAATCCGACGCTAAAATGATAGTTAATAGTAACGTTCAGCGCCTCCTAATGACGATGGAACACTCAAATGCGTCGAGAGTCAATACATCGTCCTCCAGCCGATTTATCTCCAAGGGTCAGTTGCTGCGTCGGGCACCTTATGGTCCTTGTCCTGTGAGTCTAGATTTTAGAATCCGACGCAAAACTGATAGTAAATTGTAACGAACAGGGCCTCCTAATGGCGATGGAGCACTCAAATTGTGTCGCGTTTCAATACATCGTCCTCCAGCGGACTGGTCTCCAAGGGGATATTGCTGCCTCGGGCACCTTATGGTCCGTCTCCAGTGAGTCTAGATTTTCGAATCCGACGAAAAACTGATAGTTAATTGTAACTTTCAGAGCTTCCTAGTTACATTGGAACACTCAAATTGCGTCGCGATCTAATTCATCGTCCTCCAGCCGACTTGTCTCCAAGGGTCTATTGCTGCCTGGCGCACCTTATGATCGATCTCCTGTGAGTCTAGGTTTTCGAATCCGACGCAAAACTGATAGTTAATTGTAACTTTCAGGGCCTCCTAATGACGATGGAACACTCAAATTGTGTCGCGATTCAATACATCGTCCTCCAGCCGACTTGTCTCCATGGGGATATTGCTGCCTCGGGCGCCAAATGGTCCGTCTCCGGTGAGTCTAGATTTTCGAATCCGACGCAAAACTGATAGTTAATTGTAACGTTCAGCGCCTCCTAAAGACGATAGAACACTCAAATTGCGTCGAGATTCAATACATCGTCCTCCAGCCGACTTGTCTCGAAGGGTCTGTTGCTGCCTCGGGCACCTTATGGTAGTTCTCCTGTGAGTCTAGATTTGCGAATCCGACGCATAACTGATAGTTAATTGTAACGTTCAGCGCCTCCTATTGATGATGGAACACTCAAATTGCGTCGAGATTCAATACATCGTCCTCCAGCAGACTTGTCTCCAAGGGGATATAGCTGCCTCGGGCACCATATGGTCCTTCTCCTGTGAGTCTAGATTTTCGAATCCGACGCGAAACTGATAGTTAACTGTAACGTTCAGGGCCTCCTAATGACGATGGAGCACTCATATTGTGTCGCGATTCAATACATAGTCCTCCAGCGGACTGGTCTCCAATGGAATATTGCTGCTTCGGGCACCTTATGGTCCGTCTCCAGTGAGTCTAGATTTTCGAATGCGACGAAAAACTGATAGTTAATTGTATCTTTCAGGGCCTCCTAATAACGATGGAGCACTCAAATTGTGTCGCGATTCAATACATCGTCCTCCAGCGGACTGGTCTCCAAGGGGATATTGCTGCTTCGGGCACCTAATGGTCCGTCTCCAGAGAGTCTAGATTTTCGAATCCGACGAAAAAGTGATATTTAATTGTAAGTTTCAGGGCCTCCTACTTACAATGGAACACTCAAATTGCGTCCTCCAGCCGACTTGTCTCCATGGATATATTGCTGCCTCGGGCACCAAATGGTCCGTCTCCTGTGAGTCTAGATTTTCGAATCCGACGCGAAACTGATAGTTGATTGTGACTTTCAGGGCCTCCTAATGACGATGGAACACTCAAATTGCGTCGAGATTCAATACATCGTCTTTCAGCCGACTAGTATCCAAGGGTCTATTGTTGCCTCGGGCACCTTATGATCGTTCTCCTGTGAGTTTAGATTTTCGGATCTCGACGCTAAAATGGTAGTTAATTGTAACGTTCAAGGCCTCCTAATGACGATGGAACACCCAAACGCGTCGAGAGTCAATACATCGGCCTCCAGCCGACATGTCCCCAAGGGTCTGTTGCTGTGTCGGGCACCTTATGGTCCTTCTCCTGTGAGTCTAGATTTTCGATTCCGACGCAAAACTGATAGTTAATTGTAACGTTCAGGGCCTCCTAATGACGATGGAGAACTCAAATTGTGTCGCGATTGAATACATCGTCCTCCAGCGGACTGGTCTCCAAGGGGATATTGCTGCCTCGAGCACCTTATCGTCCGTCTCCAGTGAGTCTAGATTTTCGAATACGACGAAAAACTGATAGTTAATTGTAAGTTTCAGGGCCTCCTAGTTACAATGGAACACTATAATAGCGTCCTCCAGCCGACTTGTCTGCATGGGGATATTGCTGCCTCGGGCACCTTATGGTCGTTCTCCTGTAAGTCTAGATTTTCGAATCCGACGCTAAAATGATAGTTAATAGTAACGTTCAGCGCCTCCTAATGACGATGGAACACTCAAATGCGTCGAGAGTCAATACATCTTCCTCCAGCCGATTTATCTCCAAGGGTCAGTTGCTGCGTCGGGCACCTTATGGTCCTTCTCCTGTGAGTCTAGATTTTAGAATCCGACGCAAAACTGATAGTAAATTGTAACGAACAGGGCCTCATAATGGCGATGGAGCACTCAAATTGTGTCGCGTTTCAATACATCGTCCTCCAGCGGACTGGTCTCCAAGGGGATATTGCTGCCTCGGGCACCTTATGGTCCGTCTCCAGTGAGTCTAGATTTTCGAATCCGACGAAAAACTGATAGTTAATTGTAACTTTCAGAGCCTCCTAGTTACATTGGAACACTCAAATTGCGTCGCGATCTAATTCATCGTCCTCCAGCCGATTTGTCTCCAAGGGTCTATTGCTGCCTGGCGCACCTTATGATCGATCTCCTGTGAGTCTAGGTTTTCGAATCCGACGCAAAACTGATAGTTAATTGTAACGTTCAGCGCCTCCTAAAGACGATAGAACACTCAAATTGCGTCGAGATTCAATACATCGTCATCCAGCCGACTTGTCTCAAAGGGTCTGTTGCTGCCTCGGGCACCTTATGGTCGTTCTCCTGTGAGTCTAGATTTGCGAATCCGACGCATAACTAATAGTTAATTGTAACGTTCAGCGCCTCCTATTGATGATGGAACACTCAAATTGCGTCGAGATTCAATACATCGTCCTCCAGCAGACTTGTCTCCAAGGGGATATAGCTGCCTCGGGCACCATATGGTCCTTCTCCTGTGAGTCTAGATTTTCGAATCCGACGCGAAACTGATAGTTAACTGTAACGTTCAGGGCCTCCTAATGACGATGGAACACCCAAATGCGTCGAGAGTCAATACATCGGCCTCCAGCCGACATGTCCCCAAGGGTCTGTTGCTGTGTCGGGCACCTTATGGTCCTTCTCCTGTGAGTCAAGATTTTCGAATCCGACGCGAAACTGATAGTTAATTGTAACGTTCAGGGCCTCCTAATGACGATGGAGCGCTCATATTGTGTCGCGATTCAATACATCGTCCTCCAGCGGACTGGTCTCAAAGGGGATATTGCTGCTTCGGGCACCTTATGGTCCGTCTCCAGTGAGTCTAGATTTTCGAATGCGACGAAAAACTGATAGTTAATTGTAACTTTCAGGGCCTCCTAATGACGATGGAGCACTCAAATTGTGTCGCGATTTAATACATCGTCCTCCAGCGGACTGGTCTCCAAGGGGATATTGCTGCTTCAGGCACCTTAAGGTCCGTCTACAGTGAGTCTAGATTTGCGAATACGACGAAAAACTGATAGTTAATTGTAAGTTTCAGGGCCTCCTAGTTACAATGGAACACTCAAATTGCGTCCTCCAGCCGACTTGTCTCCATGGGGATATTGCTGCCTCGGGCACCTTATGGTCGTTCTCCTGTAAGTCTAGATTTTCGAATGCGACGCTAAAATGATAGTTAATAGTAACGTTCAGCGCCTCCTAATGACGATGGAACACTCAAATGCGTCGAAGGTCAATACATCGTCCTCCAGCCGATTTGTCTCCAAGGGTCAGTTGCTGCGTCGGGCACCTTATGGTCCTTCTCCTGTGAGTCTAGATTTTCGAATCCGACGCAAAACTGATAGTAAATTGTAACGAACAGGGCCTCCTAATGACGATGGAGCACTCAAATTGTGTCGCGATTCAATACATCGTCCTCCAGCGGACTGGTCTCCAAGGGGATATTGCTGCTTCGGGCACCTTACGGTCCGTCTCCAGGGAGTCTAGATTTTCGAATCCGACGAAAAACTGATAGTTAATTGTAACTTTCAGGGCCTCCTAGTTACATTGGAACACTCAAATTGCGTCGCGATCTAATTCATCGTCCTCCAGCCGACTTGTCTCCAAGGGTCTATTGCTGCCTGGCGCACCTTATGATCGATCTCCTGTGAGTCTAGGTTTTCGAATCCGACGCAAAACTGATAGTTAATTGTAACTTTCCGGGGCCTCCTAATGACGTTGGAACACTGAAATTGTGTCGCGATTCAATACATCGTCCTCCAGCCGACTTGTCTCCATGGGGAAATTGCTGCCTCGGGCGCCAAATGGTCCGTCTCCGGTGAGTCTAGATTTTCGAATCCGACGCAAAACTGATAGTTAATTGTAACGTTCAGCGCCTCCTAAAGACGATAGAACACTCAAATTGCGTCGAGATTCAATACATCGTCCTCCAGCAGACGTGTCTCCAAGGGGATATTGCTGCTTCGGGCACCTTATGGTCCGTCTCCAGTGAGTCTAGATTTTCGAATCCGACGCGAAACTGATAGTTAATTGTAACGTTCAGGACCTCCTAATGACGATGGAACACTCAAATTGCGTCGGGATTCAATATATCGTCCTCCAGCCGACTTGTATCCAAGGGGATATTGCTGTCTCGGGTTTCATATGATCCTTCTCCTGTGAGAATATTTTCCAATCCGACGCTAAAATGATAGTTAATTGTAACGTTCAGCGCCTCCTAAAGACGATGGAACACTTAAATTGCGTCGGGATTCAATACATCGGCCTCCAGCCGACTTGTCTCCAAGGGGATATTGCTGCCGCGGGCACCATATGTTCCGTCTCCTGTGAGTCTAGATTTCCGAATCCGACGCAAAAATGATAGTTAATTGTAACGTTCAGCTCCTCCTAATGACGATGGAACACTCAAATTGCGTCGAGAGTCAATACATCGAACTCCAGCCGACTTGTATACAAGGGGATATTGCTGCCTCGGGCTCTATGTGGTCCGTCTCATATGATTCTAGATTTTCGAATCCGACGCGAAACTGATAGTTAATTCTAACGTTCAGGGCCTCCTAATGACGATGGAGCACTCAAATTGCGTCGCGATTCAATACATCGTCCTCCAGCGGACTGGTCTCCAAGGGGATATCGCTGCTTCGGGTACCTTATGGTCCGTCTCCAGTGGGTCTAGATTCTCGAATCCGACGAAAAACTGATAGTTAATTGTAACATTCAGGGACTCCTAGTTATGGTGGAACTCTCAAATTGCGTCGCGATACAATACATCGTCCTCCAGCGGACTGGTCTCCAAAGGGGATATAGCTTCGGGCACCTTATGGTCCGTCTCCAGTGAGTCTAGATTTTCGATTCCGACGAAAAACTGATGGTTAATTGTATAATTCATGGCCACCTAATGACGATGGAACACTCAAATTGCGTCGAGATTCTATACATCGGCCTCCAGCCGACTTTTCTCAAAGGGGATATTGCTGTCTCGGGCACAATATGATCCTTCTCCTGTGAGTCTAGATTTCCTAATCCGACGCAAAACTGATAGTTAAGTTCAGGGCCTCCTAATGACGATGGAACACTCAAATTGCGTCGAGATTCAATACATCGTCCTTCAGCCGACTTGTCTCCAAGGGGATATTGCTGCCTCGGGCACCATATGGTCCGCCTCCTGAGAGCCTAGATTTTCGAATCCGACGCAAAAATGATAGTTAATTGTAACGTTCAGCGAATCCTAATGACGATGGAACACTCAAACTGCGTCGAGAGTCAATACATCGAACTCCAGCCGACTTGTCTACAAGGAGATATTGCTGCCTCGTGCTCTATGTGGTCCGTCTCCTGTGAGTCTAGATTTTCGAATCCGACGCGAAACTGATATTTAATTGTAACGTTCAGGGCCTCCTAATGACGATGGAACACCCAAATTGCGTAGAAACTCAATACATCGTCCTCCAGTCGACTTGTCTCCAAGGGTCTATTGCTGCCTCGAGCACCTTATGGTCGTTCTCCTGTGAGTCTAGATTTTCGAATCCGACGCAAAAATGATAGTTAATTGTAACGTTCAGGGCCCCCTAATGACGATGGAACACTCAAATTGCGTCAAGATTCAATACATCGGCCGCCAGCCGATTTGTCTCCAAGGGTCTGTTGCTGCCTCGGGCACCTTACGGTCGTTCTCCTGCGAGTCTAGATTTTCGAATCCGACGCGAAACTGATAGTTAATTCTAACGTTCAGGGACTCCTAGTGACGATGGAGCGCTCAATTTGCGTCGCGATTCAATACATCGTCCTCCAGCGGTCTGGTCTCCAAGGGGATATTGCTGCTTCGGGTACCTTATGGTCCGTCTCCAGTGAGTCTAGATTTTCGAATCCGACGAAAAACTGATAGTTAATTGTAACATTCAGGGACTCCTAGTTACGATGGAACTCTCGAATTGCGTCGCGATCTAATACATCGTCCTCCAGCCGACTTGTCTCCAAGGGTCTATTGCTGCCTGGGGAACCTTATGATCGTTTTCCTGTGAGTCTAGATTTTCGAATCCGACGCAAGACTGATAGTTAATTGTAACGATCAAGGCCCCCTAATGACGATGGAACACTCAAATAGCGTCGAGATTCAATACATCGGCAGTCAGCCGATTTGTCTCCAAGGGTCTATTGCTGCCTCGGGCACCTTATGATCGTCTTCCTGTGAGTCAAGATTTTCGAATCCGACGCAAAACTGATTTTTAATTGTAATGCTCAGGGCCTCCTAATGTCGATGGAACACTCTAATTGCGTCGAGATTCTATACATCGGCCTCCAGCCGACTTGTCTCCAAGGGGATATTGCTGCCGCGGGCACCATATGTTCCGTCTCCTGTGAGTCTAGATTTTCGAACCCGACGCAAAAATATAGTTAATTGTAACGTTCAGCGCCTCCTAAAGACGATGGAACACTTAAATTGCGTCGGGATTCAATACATCGGCCTCCAGCCGACTTGTCTCCAAGGGGATATTGCTGCCGCGGGCACCATATGTTCCGTCTCCTGTGAGTCTAGATTTTCGAATCCGACGCAAAAATGATAGTTAATTGTAACGTTCAGCTCCTCCTAATGACGATGGAACACTCAAATTGCGTCGAGAGTCAATACATCGAACTCCAGGCGACTTGTCTATAAGGGGATATTGCTGCCTCGGGCTCTATGTGGTCCGTCTCATATGATTCTAGATTTTCGAATCCGACGCGAAACTGATAGTTAATTCTAACGTTCAGGGCCTCCTAATGACGATGGAGCACTCAAATTGCGTCGCGATTCAATACATCGTCCTCCAGCGGACTGGTCTCCAAGGGGATATCGCGGCTTCGGGTACCTTATGGTCCGTCTCCAGTGGGTCTAGATTTTCGAATCCGACGAAAAACTGATAGTTAATTGTAACATTCAGGGACTCCTAGTTATAGTGGAACTCTCAAATTGCGTCGCGATTCAATACATCGTCCTCCAGCGGACTGGTCTCCAAAGGGGATATAGCTTCGGGCACCTTATGGTCCGTCTCCAGTGAGTCTAGATTTTCGATTCCGGCGAAAAACTGATGGTTAATTGTATAATTCATGGCCACCTAATGACGATGGAACACTCAAATTGCGTCGAGATTCTATACATCGGCCTCCAGCCGACTTTTCTCAAAGGGGATATTGCTGTCTCGGGCACAATGTGATCCTTCTCCTGTGAGTCTAGATTTCCGAATCCGACGCAAAACTGATAGTAAAGTTCAGGGCCTCCTAATGACGATGGAACACTCAAATTGCGTCGAGATTCAATACATCGTCCTTCAGCCGACTTGTCTCCAAGGGGATATTGCTGCCTCGGGCACCATATGGTCCGTCTCCTGAGAGCCTAGATTTTCGAATCCGACGCAAAAATGATAGTTAATTGTAACGATCAGCGCCTCCTAATGACGACGGAACACTTAAATTGCGTCGATATTCAATACATTGGCCTCCAGCCGACTTGGATCCAAGGGGAAATTGCTGCCTCGGGAACCATATGGTCCGTCTCCTGAGAGTCTAGATTTTCGAATCCGACGCAAAAATGATAGTTAATTGTAACGTTCAGCGCCTCCTAATGACGATGGAACACTCAAATTGCGTCGAGATTCTATACATCGGCCTCCAGCCGACTTGTCTCCAATAGGATATTGCTGTCTCGGGCACAATATGATCCTTCTCCTGTGAGTCTAGATTTTCGAATCCGACGCAAAACTGATAGTTTATTGAAACGTTCAGGACCTCCTAATGACGATGGAACACTCAATTTGCGTCGGGATTCAATACTTCGTCCTCCAGCCGACTTGTATCCAAGGGGATATTGCTGTCTTGGGCTTCATATGATCCTTCTCCTGTGAGTATGTTTCCGAATCCGACGCTAAAATGATTGTTAATTGTAACGTTCAGAGCCTCCTAAAGACGATGGAACATTCAAATTGCGTCGAGATTCAATACATCGGCCTCCAGCCGACTTGTCTCCATTGGGATATTGCTGCCTCGGGCACCATATGGTCGTTCTCCAGTGAGTCTAGATTTTCTATTCCGACGAAAAACTCATAGTTAATTGTATCACTCAGGGCCACCTAATGACGATGAAACACTGACGTTGCGTCGAGATTCAATACATCGTCCTTCAGCCGACTTGTCTCCAAGGGTCTATTGCTGCCTCGGGCACCTTATGGTCGTTCTCCTGTGAGTCTAGATTTTGTAATACGACGAAAAACTGATTGTTAATTGTAACGTTCAGCGCCTCCTAAAGACGATGGAACACTCAAATTGCGTCGAGATTCAATACATCGGCCTCCAGCCGACTTGTCTCCAAGGTGATATTGCTGCCTCGGGCACCATATTTTCCCTCTCCTGAGAGTCTAGATTTTCGAATCCGACGCAAAAATGATAGTTAATTGCAACGTTCAGCGCCTCCTAATGACGATGGAACACTCAAATTGCGTCGAGAGTCAATACATCGAATTCCAACCGACTTGTCTACAAGGGGATATTGCTGCCTCGTGCTCTATGTGGTCCGTCTCCTGTGAGTCTAGATTTTCGAATCCGACGCGAAACTGATAGTTAATTGTAACGTTCAGGGCCTCCTAATGACGATGGAAACTCAAATTGCGTCGAGACTCAATACATCGTCCTCCAGCCGACTTGTCTCCAAGGGTCTATTGCTGCCTCGGGCACCTTATGGTCGTTCTCCTGTGAGTCTAGATTTTGTAATACGACGAAAAACTGATAGTTTATTCTAACGTTCAGGGCCTCCTAATGACGATGGAGCACTCAAATTGCGTCGCGATTCTATACATCGTCCTCCAGCGGACTGGTCCCCAAGGGGTATTGCTGCTTCGGGTACCTTATGGTCCGTCTCCAGTGAGTCTAGATTTTCGAATCCGACGAAAAACTCATAGTTAATTCTAATATTCGGGGACTCCTAGTTATGATGGAACTCTCAAATTGCGTCGCGATCCAATACATCGTCCTACAGCCGACCTGTCTCCAAGAGTCTATTGCTGCCTGGGGCACCATATGATCGTTTTCCTGTGAGTCTAGATTTTCGAATCCGACGCAAAACTGATAGTTAATTGAAACGTTTAATGCCTAGTAATGACAATGGAACACTCAAATTGCGTCGAGATTTAATACATCGGCATGCAGCCGATTTGTCTCCAAGGGTCTAATGCTGCCGCGGGCACCTTAGGGTCGTTCCCCTGTGAGTCTAGATTTTAGAATCCGAAGCAAAACTGATTTTTAATTGCAATGTTCAGGGCCTCCTAATGACGATGGAACACTGAAATTGCGTCGACATTCAATACGTCGGCCTCCAGCCGACTTGTCTCCAAGGGTACCTTATGGTCGTTCTCCTGTGAGTCCAGATTTTCGAATCCGACGCAAAAATGATAGTTAATTGTTACGATCAGGGCCTCCTAATGACGATGGAACACTCAAATTGCGTCGAGATTCAATTCTTCGCCCTCCAGCCGACTTGTATCCAAGGGGATATTGCTGTCTCGGGCGTCATATGATCCTTCTCCTGTGAGTATATTTTCGACTCCGACGCAAAAATGATAGTTAATTTTAACGTTCAGCGCCTCCTAATGACGATGGAACACTCACATTGCGTCGAGATTCAATACATCGTCCTCCAGCCGACTTGTATCCAAGGGGATATTGCTGTCCCGGGCGTCATATGATCCTTCTCCTGTGAGTATGTTTTCGACTCCGACGCAAAAATGATAGTTAATTGTAACGTTCAGCGCCTCCTAATGACGATGGAACACTCACATTGCGTCTCCGTGGGGATATAGCTTCGGCCACCTTATGGTCCGTCTCCAGTGAGTCTAGATTTTCGATTCCGACGAAAAACTGATGGTTAATTGTATCATTAAGGGCCAATTAATGACGATGGGACACTCAAATTGCGTCGAGATTCAATACATCGTCCTCCAGCCGACTTGTCTCCAAGGGGATATTGCTGCTTCAGGCACCAAATGGTCCGTCTCCTGTGAGTCTAGATTTTCGACGCAAAACTGATAGTTAATTGTAACGTTCAAGGCCTCCTAATGACGATGGAACACTCAAATTGCGTCGAGATTCAATACATCGACCTTCTGCCGACTTGCCTCCAAGGGTCTATTGCTACCTCGATCACCTTATGGTAGTTCTCCTGTGTGTCTAGATTTTCTAATCCGACGCAAAACTGATTGTTAATTGTAACGTTCAGGGCCTCCTAATGACGATGGAACACTCAAATTGCGACGAGATTCATTACATCGTTCTTCAGCCGACTTGTCCCCAAGGGTCTATTGCTGCCTCGGGCACCTTATGGTCGTTCTCCTGTGAGTCTAGATTTTCGAATCAGACGCAAAACTGATAGTAAATTGTAGCGTTCAGGGCCTCCTAATGACGATGGAACACTCATATTGCGTCGAGATTCAATACATCGTCTTCCAGCCTACTTGTATCCAAGGGGATATTGTTGTCTCGGGCACCATATGATCCTTCTCCTGTGAGTATATTTTCGAATCCGACGCTAAAATGATAGTTAATTGTAACGTTCAGCGCCTCCTAATGACGATGGAACGTTCAAATTGCGTCGAGATTGAATACATCGTCCTCCAGCCGACTTGTCTCCATGGGGATATTGCTGCCTCGGGCTCCTTATGGTAGCTCCCTTGTGAGTCTAGATTTTCGAATCCGACGCGAAACTGATTGTTAATTGTAACGTTCAGGGCTTCCTAATGACGATGGAACACTCAAATTGCGATGAGATTTAATACATCGTCCTTCAGCCGACTTGTCTCCAAGGGTATTTTGCTGCCTCGGGCACCTTATGGTCGTTCTCCTGTGAGTCTAGATTTTCTAATCCGCCGCAAGACTGATTGTTAATTGTCACGTTCAGGGCCTCCTAATGTCGATGGAACACTCAAATTGCGTCGAGATTCAATAAATCATCCTCCAGCCGACTTGTATCCAAGGGGATATTGCTGTCTCGGGCACCATATGATCCCTCTCCTGTGAGTAGATTTTCGAATCCGACGCTAAAATGATAATTAATTGTAACGTTCAGCGCCTTCTAATGACGATGAAACACTCAAATTGCGTGGAGATTCAATACATCGTCCTCCAGCCGACTTGTTTTGAAGGGGATATTGCTGCCTCGGGCACCATATGGTCCTTCTCCTGTGAGTCTAGATTTTCGAATCCGACGCGAAACTGATAGTTAATTGTAACGTTCAGGGCCTCTTAATGACGATGGAGCACTCAAATTGCTTCGCGAATCAATACATCGTCCTCTAGCGGACTGGTCTCCAAGGGGATATTGCTGCTTCGGGCACCTTATGATTCGTCTCCAGTGAGTCTAGATTTTCGAATCCGACGAAAAACTGATCGTTAATTGTAACATTCAGGGCCTCCTAGTTACGATGGAACACTCATGTTGTGTCGCGATCCAACACATAGTCCTCCAGCCGACTTGTCTCCAAGGGTCAATTGCTGCCTCGGGCACTTTATGGTTGTTCCCCTGTGAGTCTAGATTTTAGAATCCGACGCAAAACAGATAGTTAATTGTAACGTTCAGGGCCTCCTAATGACGATGGAACACTCAAATTGCGTCGAGATTCAATACATCGTCCTTTAGCCGACTTGTATCCAAGGGGATATTGCTGTCTCACGCTTCATATGATACTTCTCCTGTGAGTAGATTTTCGAATCCGACGCGAAACTGATAGTTAATTGTAACGTTCGGTGCCTCCTAATGACGATGGAACACTCACATTGCGTCTCCATGGGGATATAGCTTCGGCCACCTTATGGTCCGTCTCCAGTGAGTCTAGATTATCGAATCCGACCAAAAACTGATAGTTAATTGTATCATTCAGGGACTCCTAGTTACGATGGAACTCTCAAATTGCGTCGCGATCCAATACATCGTCCTCCAGAAGACCCGACTCCAAGGGTCTATTGCTGCCTGGGGCACCTTATGATCGTTTTCCTGTGAGTCTAGATTTTCGAATCTGACGCAGAACTGATAGTTAATTGTAACATTCAGGGCCTCCTAATGACGATGGAACACTCAAATTGCGTCGCGATTCAGTACATCGTTGTCCTGCCGACTTCTATCCAAGGGGATATTGATGCCTCGGTCACCATAAGATCCTTCTCCTGTGAGTGGAGTTTCGAATCCGACGCTAAAATGATAGTTAATTGTAACGTTCAGCGCCTCCTAATTACGATGGAACAATCAAATTGCGTTGCGATTCAATACATCGTGGCCAGCCGACTTGCATCCAAGGGGATATTGATGCCTCGGTCACCATAAGATATTTCTCCTGTGAGTGGATTTTCGAATCCGACGCTAAAATGATAGTTAATTGTAACGTTCAGCGCCTCCTAATTACGATGGAACAATCAAATTGCGTCGAGATTCAATACATGGGCCTCGAGCCGACTTGTCTCCAAGGGTCTGTTGCTGCCTCGGGCACCTTATGGTCGTTCTCCTGTGAGTCTAGATTTTCGAATCTGACGCAAAACAGATAGTTAATTGTAACGTTCAGGGCCTCCTATAGACGATGGAGCACTCAAATTGCGTCGCGATTCAATACATCGTCCTCCAGCGGACTGGTCTCCAAGGGGATATTGCTGTCTCGGGCACCTTATGGTCCGTCTCCAGTGAGTCTAGATTTTTGAATCCGAAGCGAAACTGTTAGTTAATTGTAGCGTTCAGCGCTTCCTAATGACGATGGAATACTCAAATTGCGTCGAGATTCAATACATCGTCCTCCAGCCGACTTGTCTCCATGGGGATATTGCTGCCTCGGGCTCCTTATGGTCGCTCTCCTGTGAGTCTAGATTTTCGAATCCAACGCGAAACTGATTGTTAATTGTAACGTTCAGGGCTTCCTAATGACGATGGAGCACTCAAATTGCGTCGAGATTCATTACATCGTCCTTCAGCCGACTTGTCTCCAAGGGTCTATTGCTGCCTCGGGCACCTTATGGTCGTTCTCCAGTGAGTCTAGATTTTCGAATCCGACGCGAAACTGATTGTTAATTGTAACGTTCAGAGTTTCCTAATGACGATGGAACAATCAAATTGCGTCGAGATTCAATACATCGTCCTTCAGCCGACTTGTCCCCAAGGGTCTATTTCTGCTTCGGGCACCTTATGGTGGTTCTCCTGTGAGTCTAGATTTTCGAATCCGACGCAAAACTGATAGTTAATTGTAGCGTTCAGGGTCTGCTAATGACGATGGAACACTCAAATTGCGTCGAGATTCAATACATCGGCCACCAGCCGATTTGTCTCGAAGAGGATATTGCTGCTCGGGCACCATATGGTCCTTCTCCTGTGAGTCTAGATTTTCGAATCCGACGCGAAACTGATTGTTAATTGTAACGTTCAGGACCTCCTAATGACGATGGAGCATTCAAATTGCGTCGCGATTCAATACATCGACCTTTAGCGGACTGGTCTCCAAGGGGATATTGCTGCTTCGGGCACCTTATGATTCGTCTCCAGTGAGTCTAGACTTTCAAATCCGACGAAAAGCTGATCGTTAATTGTAACAATCAGTGCCTCCTGGTTACGAAGGAACACTCAAATTGTGTCGCGATCCAATACATCGTCCTCCAGCCGACTTGTCTCCAAGGGGATATTGCTGCCTCGGGCACCATATGGTCCTTCTCCTGTGAGTCTAGATTTTCGAATCCGACGCGAAACTGACAGTTCATTGTAACGTTCAGGGCCTCCTAATGACGATGGAGTACTCAAATTGCGGCGAGATTCAATACATCGTTGTTCAGCCGACTTGTCCCCAAGGGGGTATTGCTGCCTCGGGCACCTTATGGTCGTTCTCCTGTGAGTCTAGATTTTCGAATCCGACGCAAAACTGATAGTTTATTGTAGCGTTCAGGGCCTCCTAATGACGGTAGAACACTCAAATTGCGTCGAGATTCAATACATCGTCCTCCAGCCGACTTGTATCCAAGGGGATATTGTTGTCTCGGGCACCATATGATCCTTCTCCTGTGAGTAGATTTTCGAATCCGACGCTAAAATGATAGTTAATTGTAACGTTCAGCGCCTCCTAATGACGATGGAACACTCAAATTGCGTCGAGATTCAATACTTCGTCCTCCAGCCGACTAGTCACCATGGGGATATTGCTGCCTCGGGCTCCTTATGGTCGCTCTCCTGTGAGTCTAGATTTATCTGATCCGACGCAAAACTGATTGTTAATTGTCACATTCAAGGCCTCCTAATGACGATGGAACACTCAAATTGCGTCTAGATTCAATACATCATCCTCCAGCCGACTTGTATCCAAGGGGATATTGCTGTCTCGGGCACCATATGATCCTTCTCCTGTGAGTAGATTTTCGAATCCGACGCTAAAATGATAATTATTTGTAACGTTCAGCGCCTCCTAATGACGATGGAACACTCAAATTGCGTCGAGATTCAATACAACGTCCTCCAGCCGACCTGTCTCGAAGGGGATATTGCTGCCTCGGGCACCATATGGTCCTTCTCCTGTGGGTCTAGATTTTCGAATCCGAAGCGAAACTGATAGTTAATTGTAACGTTCAGGACCTCCTAATGACTATGGAGCACTCAAATTGCGTCGCGATAAAATACATCGTCCTCCAGCGGACTGGTCTCCAAGGGGATATTGCTGCCTCGGGCACCTTATGGTCCGTCTCCAGTGAGTCTAGATTTTCGAATCCGACGAAAAACTGATAGTTAATTGTACCATTCAGGGCCTCCTAATGACGATGGAACACTCAAATTTTGTCGGGATCCAATATATCGTCCTCCAGCCGATTTGTCTACAAGGCGATAATTCTGCCTCGGGCTCCATGTGGTCCGTCTCCTGTGAGTCTAGATTTTCGATTCCGACGCGAAACTGATAGTTAATTGAAACGTTCAGGGCCTGCTAATGACGATGGAACACTCAAATTGCGTCGATATTCACTACATCGTCCTCCATCCGACTTGTCTCCATGGGGATATTGCTGCCTCGGTCCCCTTATGGTCGCTCTCCTGTGAGTCTAGATTTTCGAATCCGACGCGAAACTGATTGTTAAATGTAACGTTCAGGGCTTCCTAATGACGATGGAACACTCAAATTGCGTCGAGATTCAATACATCGTCAATCAGCCGACTTGTCTCCAAGGGTCTTTTGCTGCCACGGCACCTTATGGTCGTTCTCCTGTGAGTCTAGATTTATCTAATCCGACGCAAAACTGATTGTTAATTGTCACATTCAAGGCCTCCTAATGACGATGGAACACTCAAATTGCGTCTAGATTCAATACATCATCCTCCAGCCGACTTGTATCCAAGGGGATATTGCTGTCTCAGGCACCATATGATCCTTCTCCTGTGAGTAGATTTTCGAATCCGACGCTAAAATGTTAATTATTTGTAACGTTCAGCGTCTCCTAATGACGATGGAACACTCAAATTTTGTCGTAATCCAATATATCGTACTCCAGCCGATTTGTCTACAAGGGGATAATTCTGCCTCGGGCTCCATGTGGTCCGCCTCCTGTGAGTCTAGATTTTCGATTCCGACGCGAAACTGATAGTTAATTGAAACGTTCAGGGCCTGCTAATGACGATGGAACACTCAAATTGCGTCGAGATTCACTACATCGTCCTCCAGCCAACTTGTCTCCAAGGGGATATCGCTGCCTCGGGCTCCACATGGTTGTCTCCGGTGATTCCACGTTTTCGAATCCGATGCAAAATTGATGCTTAATTGTAACGTTCAGGGCCACCTAATGACGATGGAACACTCAAATTGCGTCGCGATCCAAAACATCGTCCTCCAGCCGACTTGACTCCATGGGGATTTTGCTGCCTCGGGCTCCTTATGGTCGCTCTCTTGTGTGTCTAGATTTTCGAATCCGACGCGAAACTGATTGTTAATTGTAACGTTCAGGGCTTCCTAATGACGATGGAACACTCAAATTGCGTCGAGATTCAATACATCGGCATTCTGCCGTTTTGTCTCCAAGAGTATATTGCTGACTTGGGTACCTTATGGTAGTACCCCTGTGAGTCTAGTTTTAAGAATCCGACGCAAAACTGATAGTTAATTGTAATGTTCAGGGCCACCTAATGTCGATGGAACACTCAAATTGCGTCGAGATTCAATCCATCTGCCTCCAGCCGATTTGTCTCCAAGGGGATATTGCTGCCTCTTGCACCATATGGTCCGTCTCCTGTGAGTCTAGATTTTCGAATCCGACGCAAAAAAGATAGTTAATTGTAACGTTCAGGGCCTCCTAATGACGAAGGAACATTCAAATTGCGTCGAGAGTCACTACAACGTCCTCCGGCCAACTTGTCTCCAAGGGGATATCGCCGTCTCGGGCACCACATGGTCCGTCTCCGGTGATGCCACGTTTTCGAATCCGATGCAAAACTGATAGTTAATTGTAACGTTCAAGGCCTCATAATGACGATGGAACACTCAAATTGCGTCGCGATTCAATACATAGTCCTCCAGCGGATTGATCTCCAAGGGGATATTGCTGCCTCGTGCACCTTATGGTCCGTCTCCAGTGAGTGTAGATTTTCGAATCCGACGAAAAACTGATAGTTAATTGTAACATTCAGGGTCTCCTAAAGACGATGGAACATTCAAATTGCGTCACGATCCAATACATCGTCCTCCAGCCGACTTGTCTCCTAGGGGATATTACTGTCTCGGGCACCATATGATCCTTCTCCTGTGAGTCTAGATTTTCGTATCCGACGCGAAACTGATAGTTAATTGTAACGTTCAGGGCCTCCTAATGATGATGGAACACTGAAATTGCGTCGAGATTCAATACATCGGCCTCCAGCCGACTTGTCTTCAATGGGAAATTCTGCCTCGGGCACCTTATGGTCCGTCTCCTGTGAGTCTAGATTTTCGAATCCCACGCAAAAATGATAGTTAATTGTAACGTTCAGCGCCTCCAAATGACGATGGAACACTCAAATTGCGTCGAGAGTCAATACATCGACCTCCAGCCGACTTGTCTCCAAGGGTCTACTGCTGCCTCGGGCACCTTATGATCGTACTCCTATGAGTCTACGAACCCGACGCAAAAATGATAGTGAATTGTAACGTTCAGGGCCTCATAATGACGATGGAGCACTCAAATTGCGTCGCGATTCAATACATCCTCCTCCAGCGGACTGGTCTCCAAGGGGATATTGCTGCCTCGCGCACAGTATGATCCGTCTCCAGTGAGTCGAGATTTTCGAATCCGACGAAAAACTGAGAGTAAATTGTAACATTCAGGGCCTCCAAATGACGATGGAAAACTCAAATTGCGTCGCGATCCAAAACATCGTCCTCCAGCCGACTTGACTCCATGGGGATTTTGCTGCCTCGGGCTCCTTATGGTCGCTCTCTTGTGTGTCTCGATTTTCGAATCCGACGCGAAACTGATTGTTAATTGTAACGTTCAGGGCTTCCTAATGACGATGGAACACTCAAATTGCGTCGAGATTCAATACATCGGCATTCTGCCGTTTTGTCTCCAAGAGTCTATTGCTGACTTGGGTACCTTATGGTAGTACACCTGTGAGTCTAGATTTAAGAATCCGACGCAAAACTGATAGTTAATTGTAATGTTCAGGGCCACCTAATGACGATGGAACACTCAAATTGCGTCGAGATTCAATCCATCGGCCTCCAGCCGATTTGTCTCCAAGGGGATATTGCTGCCTCCTGCACCATATGGTCCGTCTCCAGTGAGTCTAGATTTTCGTATCCGACCCGAAACTTATAGTTAATTGTAACGTTCAGGGCCTCCTAATGATGATGGAACACTGAAATTGCGTCGAGATTCAATACATCGGCCTCCAGCCGACTTGTCTTCAATGGGAAATTCTGCCTCGGGCACCTTATGGTCCGTCTCCTGTGAGTCTAGATTTTCGAATCCCACGCAAAAATGATAGTTAATTGTAACGTTCAGCGCCTCCAAATGACGATGGAACACTCAAATTGCGTCGAGAGTCAATACATCGTCCTCCAGCCGACTTGTCTCCAAGGGTCTACTGCTGCCTCGGGCACCTCATGATGGTACTCCCATGAGCCTACGAACCCGACGCAAAAATGATAGTGAATTGTTACGTTCAAGGCCTCCTAATGACGATGTAGCACTCAAATTGCGTCGCGATTCTATACACCCTCCTCCAGCGGACTTATATCCAAGGGGATATCGCTGCCTCGGGCACCACATGGTCCATCTCCGGTGATTCTACGTTTTCGAATCCGACGCAAAACTGATAGTTAATTGTAACGTTCAGGGCCACCTAATGACGATGGAACACTCAAATTGCGTCGAGATTCAATACTTCGGCCTCCAGCCGACTTGTCTCTAAGGGGATATTGCTGTCTCGGGCACCATATGAACCTTCTCCTGTGAGTCTAGATTTTCGAATCCGACGTGATACTGATAGTTAATTGTAACGTTCAGATCCTCCTAATGACGATGGAACACTGACATTGCGTCGAGATTCAATACATCGTCCTTCAGCCGACTTTTCTCCAAGGGTCTATTGCTGGCTCGGGCACCTTATGGTCGTTCTCCTCTGAGTCTAGATTTTCGAATCCGACGCAAAACTAATAGTTAATTGTAACTTTCAGGGCCTCCTAATGACGATGAAACACTCAAATTCCGTCGAGAGTCAATACATCGACCTCCTGCGGACTTCTCTACAAGGGGATATTGCTGCCTCGGGCTCCATGTGGTCCGTCTCCTGTGAGTCTAGATTTTCGAATCCGACGCGAAACTGATAGCTAATTGTAACGTTCATGGCCTCCTAACGACGATGGAAGACTCAAATTGCGTCGAGATTCAATACATCGTCCTTCAGCCGACTTGTCTCCAAGAGTCCATTGCTGCCTCGGGCACCTTATGGTCGTTCTCCTGTGAGCCTAGATTTTCGAATCCGACGCAAAACAGATAGCTAATTGTAACGTTCAGGAACTCGTAATGACGATGGAACACTCAAATTGCGTCGAGATTCAATACGTCGGCCTCGAGCCGACGTATCTCCTAGGGTCTATTGCTGCGTCGTTCACCTTATGGTCGTTCTCCTGTGAGTCTAGATTTTCGGATCCGACGAAAAACAGACAGTTAATTGTAACGTTCAGGGCCTAATAATGACGAAGGAACATTCAAATTGCGTCGAGATTCACTACAACGTCCTCCAGCCAACTTGCCTCCAAGGGGATATCGCTGCCTCGGGCTCCACATGGTCCGTCTCCGGTGATTCCACGTTTTCGAATCCGATGCAAAATTGATGCTTAATTGTAACGTTCAGGGCCTACTAATGACGAAGGAACACTCAAATTGCGTCGAGATTCAATACATCGGCCTCCAGCCGAATTGTCTCCAATGGGAAATTCTGCCTCGGGCACCTTATGGTCCGTCTCCTGTGAGTCTAGATTTTCGAATCCGACGCAAAAATTATAGTTAATTGTAACGTTCAGCGCCTCCTAATGACGATGGAACACTCAAATTGCGTCGAGAGTCAATACATCGACCTCCAGCCGACTTGTCTCCAAGGGAATGTCGCTGCCTCGGGCACCACATGGTCCGTCTCCGGTGATTCTACGCTTTCGAATCCGACTCAAAACTGCTATTTAATTGTAACGTTCAGGGCCTCCTATGACGATGGAGCACTCAAATTGCGTCGCGATTCAATACATCGTCCTCCAGCGGACTGGTCTCCAAGGGGATATTGCTGCCTCGGGCACAGAATGGTCCGTCTCCAGTGAGTCTAGATTTTTGAATATGACGAAAAACTGATAGTTAATTTAACATTCAGGGCCTCCTAATGACGATGGAACACTCAAATTGCGTCGCGATCCAATACATCGTCCTCCAGCCGACTTGTCTCCAAGGGTCTACTGCTGCCTCGGGCACCTTATGATTGTACTCCTATGAGTCTACGAACCCGACGCAAAAATGATAGTGAATTGTAACGTTCAGGGCCTCATAGTGACGATGGAGCACTCAAATTGCGTCGCGATTCAATACATCCTCCTCCAGCGGACTGGTCTCCAAGGGGATATTGCTGCCTCGCGCACAGTATGATCCGTCTCCAGTGAGTCGAGATTTTCGAATCCGACGAAAAACTGAGAGTAAATTGTTACATTCAGGGCCTCCAAATGACGATGGAAAACTCAAATTGCGTCGCGATCCAAAACATCGTCCTCCAGCCGACTTGACTCCATGGGGATTTTGCTGCCTCGGGCTCCTTATGGTCCCTCTCTTGTGTGTCTAGATTTTCGAATCCGACGCGAAACTGATTGTTAATTGTAACGTTCAGGGCTTCCTAATGACGATGGAACACTCAAATTGCGTCGAGATTCAATACATCGGCATTCTGCCGTTTTGTCTCCAAGAGTCTATTGCTGACTTGGGTACCTTATGGTAGTACCCCTGTGAGTCTAGATTTAAGAATCCGACTCAAAACTGATAGTTAATTGTAATGTTCAGGGCCACCTAATGACGATGGAACACTCAAATTGCGTCGAGATTCAATCCATCGGCCTCCAGCCGATTTGTCTCCAAGGGGATATTGCTGCCTCCTGCACCATATGGTCCGTCTCCTGTGAGTCTAGATTTTCGAATCCGACGCAAAAAAGATAGTTAATTGTAACGTTCAGGGCCTCCTAATGACGAAGGAACATTCAAATTGCGTCGAGAGTCACTACAACGTCCTCCGGCCAACTTGTCTCCAAGGGGATATAGCTGTCTCGGGCACCACATGGTCCGTCTCCGGTGATGCCACGTTTTCGAATCCGATGCAAAACTGATAGTTAATTGTAACGTTCAAGGCCTCATAATGACGATGGAACACTCAAATTGCGTCGCGATTCAATACATAGTCCTCCAGCGGATTGGTCTAAAAGGGGATATTGCTGCCTCGTGCACCTTATGGTCCGTCTCCAGTGAGTGTAGATTTTCGAATCCGACGAAAAAGTAATAGTTAATTGTAACGTTCAGGGCCTCCTAATGGCGATGATCACACAAATAGCGTCGAGATTCAATACATCGTCCTTCAGCCGACTTGTATCCAAGTTGATATTGCTGTCTCGTGCACCATATGATCCTTCTCCTGTGACTAGATTTTCGAATCCGACGCTAAAATGATAGTTAATTGTAACGTTCTGTGCCTCCTAATGACGATGGAACACTCAAATTGCGTCAAGAGGCAATACATCGTCCTCCAGAAAACTTGTCTCCATGGGGATATTGCTGCCTCGGGTTCCTTATGGTCGCTCTCCTGTGAGTCTAGATTTTCGAATCCGACGCGAAACTGATTGTTAATTGTAACGTTCAGGGCTTCCTAATGACGATGGAACACTCAAATTGCGTCGAGATTCAATACATCGTCATTCAGCCGACTTGTCTCCAAGGGTCTATTGCTGCCTCGGCAGCTTATGGCCGTTCTCCTGTGAGTCTAGATATTCGAATCCGACGCAAAACTGATAGTTAATTGTAACGTTGAGGGCCTCCTAATGACGATGGAAGACTCAAATTGCGTCGAGATTCAATACTTCTGCTTCCAGCCGACTTGTCTCCAAGGGGACATTGCTGCCTGTAGCACCATATGGTCCGTCTCCGGTGAGTCTAGATTTTCCATTCCGATGCGAAACTGATAGTTAATTGTAACGTTCAGCGCCTCCTAATGACGATGCAACACTGAAATTGCGACGAGATTCAATACATCGGTCTCCAGCCGACTTGTCTTCAAATGTCTATTGCTGCCTCGGGCACCTTGCGGTCGTTCTAATGTGAGTCTAGATTTTCGAATCCGACGCATAACTGATAGTTAATTGTAAAGTTCAGGGCCTCCTAATGTCGATGGAACACTCAAATTGCATCGAGATTCAATACATCGACCTCCAGCCGACTTGTCTCAGAGGAACTATTGCATCCTCGGGCATCTTACGGTCGTTCTCCTGTGAGTCTAGATTTTTCAAATCCGACGCATAACTAATAGTTAATTGTAAAGTTCAGGACCTCCGAATGACAATGGAACACTCAAATTGCGTCGAGATTCATTACATCGGCCTCCAGCCGAATTGTCTCCAATGGGAAATTCTGCCTCGGGCACCTTATGGTCCGTCTACTGTGAGTCTAGATTTTCGAATCCGACGCAAAAATTATAGTTAATTGTAACGTTCAGCGCCTCCTAATGACGATGGAACACTCAAATTGCGTCGAGAGTCAATACATCGACCTCCAGCCGACTTGTCTCCAAGGGAATGTCGCTGCCTCGGGCACCACATGGTCCGTCTCCGGTGATTCTACGCTTTCGAATCCGACGAAAAACTGATAGTTAATTGTAACATTCAGGGCCTCCTAATGACGATGGAACACGCAAATTGCGTCGCGATCCAATACATCGTCCTCCAGCCGACTTGTCTCCAAGGGTCTACTGCTGCCTCGGGCACCTTATGATCGTACTCCTATGAGTCTACGAAACCGACGCAAAAATGATAGTGAATTATAACGTTCAGGGCCTCATAATGACGATGGAGCACTCAAATTGAGTCGCGATTCAATACATCCTCCTCCAGCGGACTGGTCTCCAAGGGGATATTGCTGCCTCGCGCACAGTATGATCCGTCTCCGGTGAGTTGAGATTTTCGAATCCGACGAAAAACTTAGAGTAAATTGTAACATTCAGGGCCTCCAAATGACGATGGAAAACTCAAATTGCGTCGCGATCCAAAACATCGTCCTCCAGCCGACTTGACTCCATTGGGATTTTGCTGCCTCGGGCTCCTTATGGTCGCTCTCTTGTGAGTCTAGATTTTCGAATCCGACGCGAAACTGATTGTTAATTGTAACGTTCAGGGCTTCCTAATGACGATGGAACACTCAAATTGCGTCGAGATTCAATACATCGGCATTCTGCCGTTTTGTCTCCAAGAGTCTATTGCTGACTTGGGTACCTTATGGTAGTACCCCTGTGAGTCTAGATTTAAGAATCCGACGCAAAACTGATAGTTAATTGTAATGTTCAGGGCCACCTAATGACGATGGAACACTCAGATTGCTTCGAGATTCAATCCATCGGCCTCCAGCCGACTTGTCTCCAAGGGGATATTGCTGCCTCCTGCACCATATGGTCCGTCTCCTGTGAGTCTAGATTTTCGAATCCGACGCAAAAAAGATAGTTAATTGTAACGTTCAGGGCCTCCTAATGACGAAGGAACATTCAAATTGCGTCGAGAGTCACTACAACGTCCTCCGGCCAACTTGTCTCCAAGGGGATATCGCTGTCTCGGGCACCACATGGTCCGTCTCCGGTGATGCCACGTTTTCGAATCCAATGCAAAACTGATAGTTAATTGTAATGTTCAAGGCCTCCTAATGACGATGGAACACTCAAATTGCGTCGCGATTCAATACATAGTCCTCCAGCGGATTGGTCTCCAAGGGGATATTGCTGCCTCGTGCACCTTATGGTCCGTCTCCAGTGAGTCTAGATTTTCGAATCCGACGAAAAACTGATAGTTAATTGTAACATTCAGGGGCTCCTAAAGACGATGGAACATTCAAATTGCGTCACGATCCAATACATCGTCCTCCAGCCGACTTGTCTCCTAGGGGATATTACTGTCTCGGGCACCATATGATCCTTCTCCTGTGAGTCTAGAATTTCGTATCCGATGCGAAACTGATAGTTAATTGTAACGTTCAGGGCCTCCTAATGATGATGGAACACTGAAATTGCGTCGAGATTCAATACATCGGCCTCCAGCCGACTTGTCTTCAATGGGAAATTCTGCCTCGGGCACCTTATGGTCCGTCTCCTGTGAGTCTAGATTTTCGAATCCGACGCAAAAATGATAGTTAATTGTAACGTTCAGCTCCTCCAAATGACGATGGAACACTCAAATTGCGTCGAGAGTCAATACATCGTCCTCCAGCCGACTTGTCTCCATGGGGAAATTGCTGCCTCGGGCGCCAAATGGTCCGTCTCCGGTGAGTCTAGATTTTCGAATCCGACGCAAAACTGATAGTTAATTGTAACGTTCAGGGCCTCCTAATGATGATGGAACACTCAAATTGCGTCGAGATTCAATACATCGGCCTCCAGCCGACTTGTCTTCAATGGGAAATTCTGCCTCGGGCACCTTATGGTCCGTCTCCTGTGAGTCTAGATTTTCCATTCCGATGCGAAACTGATAGTTAATTGTAACGTTCAGGGCCTCCACATGACGATGGAACACTCAAATTCCGTCGAGAGTCAATACATCGTCCTCCAGCCGACTTGTCTACAAGGGAATATTGCTTCCTCGGGCTCCATGTGGTCCGTCTTCTGTGAGTCTAGATTTTCGAATCCGACGCATAACTGATAGTTAATTGTAAAGTTCAGGGCCTCCTAATGTCGATGGAACACTCAAATTGCATCGAGATTCAATACATCGTCCTCCAGCCGACTTGTCTCAGAGGAACTATTGCATCCTCGGGCATCTTTCGGTCGTTCTCCTGTGAGTCAAGATTTTTCGAATCCGACGCATAACTAATAGTTAATTGTAAAGTTCAGGACCTCCTAATGACAATGGAACACTCAAATTGCGTCGAGATTCAATACATCGGCCTCCAGCCGTATTGTCTCCAATGGGAAATTCTGCCTCGGGCACCTTATGGTCCGTCTACTGTGAGTCTAGATTTTCGAATCCGACGCAAAAATGATAGTTAATTGTAACGTTCAGCGCCTCCTAATGACGATGGAACACTCAAATTGCGTCGAGATTCAATACATCGACCTCCAGCCGACTTGTATCCAAGGGAATGTCGCTGCCTCGGGCACCACATGGTCCATCTCCGGTGATTCTACGCTTTCGAATCCGACTCAAAACTGCTATTTAATTGTAACGTTCAGGGCCTCCTATGACGATGGAGCACTGAAAATGCGTCGCGATTCAATACATCGTCCTCCAGCGGACTGGTCTCCAAGGGGATATTGCTGTCTCGCGCACAGTATGATCCGTCTCCAGTGAGTCGAGATTTTCGAATCCGACGAAAAACTGAGAGTAAATTGTATCATTCAGGGCCTCCAAATGACGATGGAAAACTCAAATTGCGTCGCGATCCAAAATATCGTCCTCCAGCCGACTTGACTCCATGGGGATTTTGCTGCCTCGGGCTCCTTATGGTCGCTCTCTTGTGAGTCTAGATTTTCGAATCCGACGCGAAACTGATTGTTAATTGTAACGTTCAGGGCTTCCTAATAACGATGGAACACTCAAATTGCGTCGAGATTCAATACATCGGCATTCTGCCGTTTTGTCTCCAAGAGTCTATTGCTGACTTGGGTACCTTATGGTAGTACCCCTGTGAGTCTAGATTTAAGAATCCGACGCAAAACTGATAGTTAATTGTAATGTTCATTGCCACCTAATGACGATGGAACACTCAAATTGCGTCGAGATTCAATCCATCGGACTCCAGCCGACTTGTCTCCAAGGGGATATTGCTGCCTCCTGCACCATATGGTCCGTCTCCTGTGAGTCTAGATTTTCGAATCCGACGCAAAAAAGATAGTTAATTGTAACGTTCAGGGCCTCCTAATGACGAAGGAACATTCAAATTGCGTCGAGAGTCACTACAACGTCCTCCCTCCAACTTGTCTCCAAGGGGATATCGCTGTCTCGGGCACCACATGGTCCGTCTCCGGTGATGCCACGTTTTCGAATCCGATGCAAAACTGATAGTTAATTGTAACGTTCAAGGCCTCCTAATGACGATGGAACACTCAAATTGCGTCGCGATTCAATACATAGTCCTCCAGCGGATTGGTCTCCAAGGGGATATTGCTGCCTCGTGCACCTTATGGTCCGTCTCCAGTGAGTCTAGATTTTCGAATCAGACGCATAACTGTTAGTTAATTGTAACGTTCAGCGCCTCCTAATGACGATGGAACATTCAAATTGCGTCGTGATTCAATACATCGTCGTCCAGCCGACTTGTCTCCAAAGGTCTACTTCTGCCTCGGGCACCTTATGGTCGTCCTCCTGTGAGTCTAGATTTTCGAATACGACGTAAAACTGATAGTTAATTGTAACGTTCAGGGCCTCCTAATGACGAAAGAACACTCAAATTGCGTCGAGATTCAATACATTGTCTCACAGCCGACTAGTCTCCAAGGGGATATAGCTGCCTCGTTCACCGTATGGTCCGACTCCTGTGAGTCTAGATTTTCGAATCCGACGCATAACTGATTGTTAATTGTAACTTTCAGTGCCTCCTAAAGACGATGGAACACTCAAATTGCGTCGAGATTCAATACGTCGTCCTCCGGCCGACTTGTCTCCAAAGGTCTATTACTGCCTCGGGCACCGTATGGTCCGACTCTGGAAGTCTAGGTTTTCGACTCCGACGCGAAACTGATAGTTAATTGTAACGTTCAGGGCCTCCTAACGACGATGGAACGCTCATATTGCGTCGAGATTCATTACATCGACCACCAGCCGACTTGTCTCCAAAGGTGCCTGTGCCTGTGGCACCTAATCGTCTTTCTCGTGTGAGTCTAGATTTTGTAATCCGACGCAAAACTGATAGATAATTGTAACTTTCAGGGCCTCCTAATGACGATGGAACACTCAAATAGCGTCGTGATTCAATTCATCGTCCTCCTGCCGACATGTCTCCAAGGGTCTATTGCTGCCTCGGGTACCTTATGGTCCGTGTCCTGTGAGTCTAGATTTTCCAACCTGACGCAAAACTGATGGTTAATTGTAATGTTCAGGGTCTCCTAATGACGATGGAACACTCAAATTGTGTCGAGATGCAATACATCGTCATTCAGCCGACTTGTCTCCAAAGGTCTATTGCTGCCTCGGGCACTTTATGGTCGTCTTCCTGTGAGAATAGATTTTTGAATTCGACGCAAAACTGATAGTTAATTGTAACGTTCAGGGCCTCCTAATGACGATGGAACACTGAAATTGCGTCGAGATTCAATACATCGTCCTCCAGCCGACTTGTCTCCAAGGAGACATTGCTGCTTCGGGCACCGTATGGTCCGACTCCTGTGAGTCTACATTTTCGTATCCGACGCGATACTGATAGTTAATTGGAACGTTCATGGCATACTAATGAAGATGGAACGCTCAAATTGCGTCGAGATTCATTACATCGGCCACCAGCTGACATGACTCCAAAGGTGCCTGTGCCTGTGGCACCTAATGGTCTTTCTACTGTGTGTCTAGATATCCTAATCCGACGCAAAAGTGATAGATAATTGTAACGTACAGAGCCTCCTAATGACGATGGAACACTCAAATTGCGTCGAGATTCAATATATCGTTTTCCAGCAGACTTGTCTTCATGGGTCGACTTATGTTCGTTCTCCTGTGAATCCAGATATTCGAATCCGACGCAAAACGGACTGCTAATTGTAACGTTCAGAGCTTCCTAATGATGATGGAAAACTCAAATTGCGTCGAGATTCAATACATCGACCTCCAGCCGACTTGTCTCCAAGGGGATATTGCTGCCTCGGGCACCACATAGTCCTTCTCCTGTGAGTGTAGAATTGCGAATCCGACGCAAAACTGATAGTTAATTGCAACGTTCAGGACGTCCTAATCACGATGGAACACTCAAATTGCGTCGAGATTCAATACATCGACCTCCAGCTGAGTTGTCTCCAAAGGGATATTGCTCCCTCGGGCACCTTATCATCGTTCTTCTGTGAGTCTAGATTTTCGAATCCGACGCAAAACTAATAGTTAATTGTAACGTTGAGGGCCTACTAATGACGATGGAACACTCAAATTGCGTCAAGATTCAATACGTCGTCCTCCAGCTGACTTGTCTCCAGGGGGATATTGCTGCCTCGGGCACCATATGGTCCGTCTCCTGTGAGTCTAGATATTCGAATCCGACGCAAAACGGACTGCTAATTGTAACGTTCAGAGCCTCCTATCGATGATGGAACACTCAAATTGCGTGGAGATTCAATTCTTCGTCCTTCAGCCGACTTGTCTCGAACGGTCTATTGCTGCCTCGGGCACCTTATGGTCGTTCTCCTGCAAGTCTACATTTTCGATTCCGACACGTAACTCATAGTTAATTGTAACGTTCAGGGCCTCCTAATATCGATGGAACACTGAAATTGCGTCGAGATTCAATACATCGTCCTGCAGCCGACTTGTATCCATGGGTTTACTGCTACCTCGGTCACCTTATTGTCGTTCTCCTGTGAGTCCAGATATACGAATCCGACGCAAAACGGACTGCTAATTGTAACGTTCAAAGCCTGCTAATGACGATGGATCACTCAAATTGAGTCGCGATTCAATACATCGTCCTCCAGCCGATATGTCTCCAAGCGTCCATTGCTGCCTGTGGCGCCTAATTGTCGTTCTCCAGTGAGTCTAGATTTTCGAATCCGACGCAAAACTGATTGTTAATTGTAACGTTCAGGGCCTCCTAATGACGATGGAACACTCAAATTGCGTCGCGATTCAATACATCGTCCTCCAGCCGACTTGTATCCAAGGGGATATTGCTGTCTCGAGCACCATATGGTCCTTCTCCTGTGAGTAGATTTTCGAATCCGACGCTAAAATGATAGTTAATTGTAACGTTCATCGCCTCTAAATGACGATGGAACACTCAAATTGCGTCGAGAGTCAATACATCGACTTCCAGCTGACTTGTCTACAAGGGGATTTAGCTGCCTCGGGCTCCATGTTGTCAGTTTCCTGTGAGACTAGATTTTCGAATCCAACGCAAAAATGATAGTTAATTGTAACGTTCAGGGCCTCCTAATGACGATGGAACACTCAAATTGCGTCGTAGATTCTATACATCGGCCTCCAGCCGACTTGTCTCCAAGGGTCTATTGCTGCCTCGGGCACCTTATGGTCGTTCTCCTTTGAGTCAAGATTTTCGAATTCGACGCAAAACTGATCGTTAATTGTAACGTTCAGGGCCTCCTAATGACGATGGAACACTCAAATTGCGTCGAGATTCAATACATGGTCCTTCAGCCGACTTGTCTCCAAAGGTCTATTGCAGCCTCGGGCACCTTATGGTCGTCTTCCTGTGAGAATAGATTTTCGAATTCGACGCAAAACTGATCGTTAATTGTAACGTTCAGGGCATCCTAATGACGATGGAACATTCAAATTGCGTCGAGATTCAATACATCGTCCTCCAGCCGACATGTCTCCAAGGGATCGAGATTTTCACTCTGCAGCGGTGTGTGCGCTGATATGAAACTTCCTGGCAGATTAAAACTGTATGCCCGGTACCGGGCGTGAGTCGTGCTTCGGTAGCTCAGATGGTAGAGCACTTGCCCGCGAAAGGCAAAGGTCCCGAGTTCGAGGCTCGGTCGGGCACACAGTTTTAATCTGCCAGGTAGTTTCATATCAGCGCACACTCCGCTGCAGAGTGAAAACCTCATTCTGGAAACATCCCCCAGGCTGTGGCTAAGCCATGTCTCCGCTATATCCTTTCTTTCAGGAGTGCTACTTCAGCAAGGTTCGCAGGAGAGCTTCTGTAAAGTTTGGAAGGTAGGAGACGAGATACTGGCAGAAGTAAAGCTGTGAGTACCGGGCGTGAGTCGTGCTTCGGTAGCTCAGATGGTAGAGCACTTGCCCGCGAAAGGCAAAGGTCCCGAGTTCGAGTCTCGGTCGGGCACACAGTTTTAATCTGCCAGGAAGTTTCATGTCTCCAAGGGTCTATTGCTGCCTCAGGAACCTTATGGTCCGTGTCCTGTGAGTCTAGATTTTCGAACCTGACGCAAAACTGATGGTTAATTGTAATGATCAGGGTCTCCTAATGACGATGGAACACTCAAATTGTGTCGAGATGCAATACATCGTCATTCATCCGACTTGTCCCCAAAGGTCTATTGCTGCCTCGGGCACCTTAATGTCGTTCTCCTGTGAGTCTAGATTTTCGAATCCGACGCATAACTGTTAGTTAATTGTAACGTTCAGCGCCTCCTAATGACGATGGAACACTCAAATTGCGTCGAGATACAATACATCGTCCTCCAGTCGTCTTGTCTCCAAGGTGATATTGCTGCTTCGGGCACCGTATGGTCCTCCTCCTGTGAGTCTAGATTTTCGAATCCGGCGCGAAACTGATAGTTAATTGTAATGTTCAGGGCCTCCTAATGACGATGGGACACTCAAATTGCGTCGAGATTCTATAAATCCTCCTCCGGGCGACTTGCCTCCAAGGTTGTATTGCTGCCTCGGGCACCGTATGGTCGTTCTCCTGTAAGTCTAGATTGTCGAATCCGACACATATCTGATAGTTAATTCTAACGTTCAGGGCCTCCTAATGACGATGGAACCCTCAAATTGCGTCGAGATTCAATACATCGTCTTCCAGCCGACATTCCTCCATCGGGAATTGCTGCCTCGGGCACCATATGGTCTGTCTCCTGTGAGACTAGATTTTCGAATCCGAAGCAAAATTGATAGTTAATTGTAACGTTCAGGCCCTCCTAATGACGATGGAACACTCAAATTGCGTCGAGATTCAATACATCGTCCACCAGCCGACTTGTCTCCAAGAATCCATTGCTGCCTCGGGCACCTTATGGTCGTTTTCCTGTGAGTAGATTTTCGATTCCGACGCTAAACTGATGGTTAATTGAAACGTTGAGGGCCTCCTAATGACGATGGAACACTGAAATTGCGTCGAGATTCAATACATCGTCCTTCAGCCGACTTGTCTCGAACGGTCTATTGCTGCCTCGGGCACCTTATGGTCGTTCTCCTGTGAGTCTACATTTTCGATTCCGACACATACCTGATAGTTAATTGTAACGTTCAGCGCCTCCTAATGACGATTGAACACTCAAATTGCGTTGAGATTCTATACATCGTCCTCCAGCCGACTTGTCTCCATGGGTCTACTGCTACCTTGGTCACCTTATGTTCGTTTTCCTGTGAGTCCAGATATTGGAATGCGACGCAAAACGGACTGCCAATTGTAACGTTCAGAGCCTCCTAATGACGATGGAACACTCAAATTGGATCGAGATTCAATTCATCGTCTTCCAGCCCTTTTGTCTCAAAGGGGATATTGCTACCTCGGGCATCATTTAGTCCGACTCGTGTGAGTCTAGAATTTCCATTCCGACGCAAAACTGATAGTTAATTGTAACGTTCAGGACCTCCTAATGACGATGGGACACTGAAATTGCGTCGAGATTCAATACATCGTCCTTCAGCCCACTTGTCTCCAAGGGTCCATTGCTGCCTCGGGCACCTTATGGTCGTTCTTCTGTGAGTCTACATTTTCGATTCCGACACATAACTGATAGTTAATTGTAACGTTCAGGGCCTCCTAATGACGAAGGTACACTCAAATTTCGTCGAGATTCAATACATCGTCCTCAAGCCGGGTTGTCTCCAAGGATCAATTGCAGCCTGTGGCACCTAATTGTCGTTCTCCTGGGAGTATAGATTTTCAAATCCGACGGAAAACTGATAGTTAATTGTAACTTTCAGGACCTCCTAATGACGATGGAACACTCAAATTGCGTCGAGATTCAATACATCGTCCTCCCGCCGACTTGTGTCCAACGGGATATTGCTGCCTCGGGCACCATGTGGTCCGTCTCCTGTGAGTCTAGATTTTCGAACCCGACGCAAAACTTGTAGTTAATTGTAACGTTTAGGGCCTCCTAATGACAAAGGAACACTCAAATTGCGTCGAGATTCTATACATCGTCCTCCAGCGGACTTCTCTTCAAGGGACTATTGCTGCATCGGGCTCCCTATGGTCGTTCTCCCATGAGTCTAGATTTTCGGATCCGACGCGTAACTGATAGTTAATTGTAATGTTCCGCGCATCCTAATGACGATAGAACGCTCAAATTGCGTCGAGATTCCATGCTTCGTCCTCCACCCGACTTGTCTCCAAGGGGATATTGCTGCCTCGGGCACCATATGGTCCGTCTCCCGTAAGACTAGATTTTCGAATCCGACGCAAAACTGATGGTTAATTGTACTGTCAGGGCCTCCTAATGACGATGGGTCACTCAAATTGCGTCGCGATTCAATACATCGTCCTCCAGCTGATTTGTCTCCAAGGGTCTATTGCTGCCTGTGGCACCTAATTGTCGTACTCCTGTGAGTCTAGATTTTCGAATCCGACGCAAAACTGATTGTTAATTGTAACGTTCAGAACCTCATAATGACCTTGGAACACTCAAATTGGATCGAGATTCAATACATCGTCCTCCAGCCGATTTGTCTCAAAGGGGATATTGCTACTTTGGGCACCATTTAGTCCGTCTCGTGTGAGTCTAGTATTTCGATTCCGACACATAACAGATAGTTAATTGTAACGCTCAGGGCCTCCAAATGACGATGGAACACTCAAATTGCGTCGCGATTCAATACATCGTCCTTCAGCCAGGTTGTCTCCAAGGATCTATTGCAGCCTGTGGCACCTAATTGTCGCTCTCCTGGGAGTATAGGTTTTCAAATTCGACGGAAACCTGATAGATAATTATAACTTTCAGGGCCTCCTAATGACGATGGAACACTCAAATTGCGTCGAGATTCAATACATCGTCCACCAGCCGACTTGTCTCCAAGGGTCCATTGATGCCTCGGGCAACTTATGGTCGTTTTCCTGTGTGTAGATTTTCGAATCCGACGCAAGACTGATGGTTAATTGCAACGTCGAGGGCTTCCTAATGACGATGGAACACTCAAATTGCGTCGAGATTCAATACATCGTCCTCCAGCAGTTTTGTCTCCAAGGGGATATTGCTGCCTCGGGCAACATATCGTCCGTCTCCTGTGAGTCTAGATTTTTCGAATCCGCCGCAAAAATGATACTTAATTGTAACGTTCAGGGCCTCCTAATGACGAAGGAACACTCGAATTGCGTCGAGAGTCAATTCATCGTCCTCCAGGCGACTTGTCTCCAAGGGTCTATTGCTGCCTCGGGCACCTTATGGTCGTTCTCCAGTGAATCTAGATATTCGAATTCGACGCAAAACTTAATTGTAACGTTCATGGCCTCCTAAAGTCGATGGAACACTCAAATTGCTTCGGGATTCAATACATCGTCTTCCAGCCGTCTTGTCTCCAAGGGGATATTGCTCCCTCGGGCACCTTATCGCCGATCTTCTGTGAGTCAAGATTTTCGAATCCGACGCAAAACTAACTGTAACGTCCAGGGCCTCTTAATGACGATGGAACCCTCAAATTGCGTCGAGATTCAATACGTCGTCCTCCAGCCGACTTGTCTCCATGGGTCTATTGCTACATCGCTCACCTTATGGTCGTTCTCCTGTGAGTCCAGATATTCGAATCCGACGCAAAAAGAACTGCCAATTGTAACGTTCAGAGCCTCCTAATGACGATGGAACACTCAAATTGCGTCGCGATTCAATTTATCGTATTCCAGCCGACTTTTCTCCATGGGAAAATTGCTGCCTCGGGCACCATATGGTCTGACTCCTGTGAGTCTAGATTTTCGAATCCGAAGCAAAAATGATAGTTAATTGTAACGTTCTGGGCCTCCTGATGACGATGGAACACTCAAATTGCGTCGACATTCTATACATCCTCCTTCAACCGACTTGTCTCGAACGGTCTATTGCTGCCTCGGGCACCTTATGGTCGTTCTCCTGAGGGTCTACAATTTCCATTCAGACACATATCTGGTAGTTAATTGTAGCGTTCAGGGCCTCCTAATGACGATTGAACACTCAAATTGCATTGAGATTCAATACATCGTCCTCCAGCCGACTTGTCTCCATGGGTCTACTGCTACCTTGGTCACCTTATATTCGTTATCCTGTGAGTCCAGATATTCGAATCCGACGCAAAACGGACTGCTAATTGTAACGTTCAGAGCCTCCTAATAATGATGGAAAACTCAAATTGCGTCGAGACTCAATACATCGTCCTCCAGCCGACTTGTCTCCAAAGGGATTTTGCTACCTCGGGCACCTTATCGTCGTTCTTCTGTGAGTCTAGATATTGGAATCCGAAGCAAAACTAATAGTTAATTGTAACGTTCAGAGCCTCCTAATGACGATGGAATCCTCAAATTGCGTCGAGATTCAATACGTCGTCCTCCAGCCGACTTGTCTCCAAGGGTCTATTGCTGCCTCGGGCACCTTATGGTCGTTCTCCTTTGAGTCAAGATTTTCGAATTCGACGCAAAACTGATCGTTAATTGTAACGTTCAGGGCCTCCTAATGACGATGAAAAACTCAAATTGCGTCGAGTGTCAATACATCGACTTCCAGCTGACTTGTCTACAAGGGGATTTAGCTGCCTCGGGCTCCATGTTGTCAGTTTCCTGTGAGACTAGATTTTCGAATCCAACGCAAAAATGATAGTTAATTGTAACGTTCAGGGCCTCCTAATGACGATGGAACACTCAATTTGCGTCGTAGATTCAATACATGGTCCTTCAGCCGACTTGTCTCCAAAGGTCTATTGCTGCCTCGGGCACTTTATGGTCGTCTTCCTGTGAGAATAGATTTTCGAATCCGACGCAAAACTGATAATTTATTGTAACGTGCAGGGCCTCCTAATGACGATGGAACTCTAAAATTGCGTCGAGATTCAATACATCGCCCTCCAGCCGACATGTTTCCAAGGGATCGAGATTTTCACTCTGCAGCGGTGTGTGCGCTGATATGAAACTTCCTGGCAGATTAAAACTGTATGCCCGGTACCGGGCGTGAGTCGTGCTTCGGTAGCTCAGATGGTAGAGCACTTGCCCGCGAAAGGCAAAGGTCCCGAGTTCGAGGCTCGGTCGGGCACACAGTTGTAATCTGCCAGGAAGTTTCATATCAGCGCACACTCCGCTGCAGAGTGAAAATCTCATTCTGGAAACATCCCCCAGGCTGTGGCTAAGCCATGTCTCCGCTATATCCTTTCTTTCAGGAGTGCTAGTTCTGCAAGGTTCGCAGGAGAGCTTCTGTAAAGTTTGGAAGGTAGGAGACGAGATACTGGCAGAAGTAAAGCTGTGACTACCGGGCGTGAGTCGTGCTTCGGTAGCTCAGATGGTAGAGCACTTGCCCGCGAAAGGCAAAGGTCCCGAGTTCGAGTCTCGGTCGGGCACACAGTTTTAATCTGCCAGGAAGTTTCATGTCTCCAAGGGTCTATTGCTGCCTCGGGAACCTTATGGTCCGTGTCCTGTGAGTCTAGATTTTCGAACCTGACGCAAAACTGATGGTTAATTGTAATGATCAGGGTCTCCTAATGACGATGGAACACTCAAATTGTGTCGAGATGCAATACATCGTCATTCAGCCGACTTGTCCCCAAAGGTCTATTGCTGCCTCGGGCACCTTAATGTCGTTCTCCTGTGAGTCCAGATTTTCGAATCCGACGCATAGCTGTTAGTTAATTGTAACGTTCAGAGCCTCCTAATGACGATGGAACACTCAAATAGCGTCGAGATACAATACATCGTCCTCCAGTCGTCTTGTCTCCAAGGTGATATTGCTGCTTCGGGCACCGTATGGTCCTCCTCCTGTGAGTCTAGATTTTCGAATCCGGCGCGAAACTGATAGTTAATTGTAATGTTCAGGGCCTCCTAATGACGATGGGACACTCAAATTGCGTCGAGATTCTATAAATCGTCCTCCAGGCGACTTGCCTCCAAGGTTGTATTGCTGCCTCGGGCACCGTATGGTCGTTCTCCTGTAAGTCTAGATTGTCGAATCCGACACATATCTGATAGTTAATTCTAACGTTCAGGGCCTCCTAATGACGATGGAACCCTCAAATTGCGTCGAGATTCAATACATCGTCCACCAGCCGACTTGTCTCCAAGAATCCATTGCTGCCTCGGACACCTTATGGTCGTTTTCCTGTGAGTAGATTTTCGATTCCGACGCTAAACTGATGAATAATTGAACCGTTGAGGGCCTCCTAATGACAATGGAACACTGAAATTGCGTCGAGATTCAATACATCGTCCTTCAGCCGACTTGTCTCGAACGGTCCATTGCTGCCTCGGGCACCTTATGGTCGTTCTCCTGTGAGTCTACATTTTCGATTCCGACACATACCTGATAGTTAATTGTAACGTTCAGGGCCTCCTAATGACGATTGAACACTCAAATTGTGTTGAGATTCAATACATCGTCCTCCAGCCGACTTGTCTCCATGGGTCTACTGCTACCTTGGTCACCTTATGTTCGTTTTCCTGTGAGTCCAGATATTGGAATGCGACGCAAAACGGACTGCCAATTGTAACGTTCAGAGCCTCCTAATGACGATGGAACACTCAAATTGGATCGAGATTCAATTCATCGTCTTCCAGCCCTTTTGTCTCAAAGGGGATATTGCTACCTCGGGCATCATTTAGTCCGACTCGTGTGAGTCTAGAATTTCCATTCCGACGCAAAACTGATAGTTAATTGTAACGTTCAGGACCTCCTAATGACAATGGGACACTGAAATTGCGTCGAGATTCAATACATCGTCCTTCAGCCCACTTGTCTCCAAGGGTCCATTGCTGCCTCGGGCACCTTATGGTCGTTCTTCTGTGAGTCTACATTTTCGATTCCGACACATAACTGATAGTTAATTGTAACGTTCAGGGCCTCCTAATGACGAAGGTACACTCAAATTGCGTCGAGATTCAATACATCGTCCTCCAGCCGGGTTGTCTCCAAGGATCTATTGCAGCCTGTGGCACCTAATTGTCGTTCTCCTGGGAGTATAGATTTTCAAATCCGACGGAAATCTGATAGTTAATTGTAACTTTTAGGGCCTCCTAATGACGATGGAACACTCAAATTGCGTCGAGATTCAATACATCGTCCTCCCGCCGACTTGTGTCCAACGGGATATTGCTGCCTCGGGCACCATGTGGTCCGTCACCTGTGAGTCTAGATTTTCGAACCCGACGCAAAACTTGTAGTTAATTGTAACGTTCAGGGCCTCCTAATGACGAAGGAACACTCAAATTGCGTCGAGATTCTATACATCGTCCTCCAGCGGACTTCTCTTCAAGGGACTATTGCTGCATCGGGCTCCTTATGGTCGTTCTCCTATGAGTCTAGATTTTCGGATCCGACGCGTAACTGATAGTTAATTGTAATGTTCAGCGCATCCTAATGACGATAGAACGCTCAAATTGCGTCGAGATTCCATGCTTCGTCCTCCACCCGACTTGTCTCCAAGGGGATATTGCTGCCTCGGGCACCATATGGTCCGTCTCCCGTAAGACTAGATTTTCGAATCCGACGCAAAACTGATGGTTAATTGTAACTGTCAGGGCCTCCTAATGACGATGGGTCACTCAAATTGCGTCGCGATTCAATACATCGTCCTCCAGCTGATTTGTCTCCAAGGGTCTATTGCTGCCTGTGGCACCTAATTGTCGTACTCCTGTGAGTCTAGATTTTCAAATCCGACGCAAAACTGATTGTTAGTTGTAACGTTCAGAACCTCATAATGACCTTGGAACACTCAAATTGGATCGAGATTCAATACATCGTCCTCCAGCCGATTTGTCTCAAAGGGGATATTGCTATTTTGGGCACCATTTAGTCCGTCTCGTGTGAGTCTAGTATTTCGATTCCGACACATAACAGATAGTTAATTTTAACGCTCAGGGCCTCCAAATGACGATGGAATACTCAAATTGCGTCGCGATTCAATACATCGTCCTCCAGCCGGGTTGTCTCCAAGGATCTATTGCAGCCTGTGGCACCTAATTGTCGCTCTCCTGGGAGTATAGATTTACAAATTCGACGGAAACCTGATAGTTAATTACAACTTTCAGGGCCTCCTAATGACTATGGAACACTCAAATTGCGTCGAGATTCAATACATCGTCCACCAGCCGACTTGTCTCCAAGGGTCCATTGATGCCTCGGGCAACTTATGGTCGTTTTCCTGTGTGTAGATTTTCGAATCCGACGCAAAACTGATGGTTAATTGCAACGTCGAGGGCTTCCTAATGACGATGGAACACTCAAATTGCGTCGAGATTCAATGCATCGTCCTTCAGCCGACTTGTCTCGAACGGTCCATTGCTGACTCGGGCACCTTATGGTCGTTCTCCTTTGAGTCTACGTTTTCGATTCCGACACATGACTGATAGTTATTTTTAACGTTCAGGGCCTCCTAATGACGATTGAACACTCAAATTGCGTTGAGATTCAATACATCGTCCTCCAGCCGACTTGTCTCCATGGGTCTACTGCTACCTCGGTCACCTTATGTACGTTATTCCGTGAGTCTAGATATTCGAATCCGACGCAAGACGGACAGCTAATTGTTTCGTTCAGAGCCTCCTAATGATGATGGAACACTCAAATTGCGTCGAGATTCAACACATCGTCCTTCAGCCGACTTGTCTCGAACGGTCTATTGCTGCTTCGCGCGCCTTACGGTCGTACTCCTGTGAGTCTACATTTTCGATTCCGACACAAAAGTGATAGTTAATTGTAACGTTCAGGGCCTCCTAATGACGATGGAATACTCGAATTGCGACTTGTCTCCAAGGGTCTATTGCTGCCTCGGTCACCCTATGGTCGTTCTCCAGAGAGTCTAGATTTTTTAATCCGACGCAAAACTGATTGTTAATTGTAACGTTCAGGGAATCATAATGACGATTGAACACTCAAATTGCGTTGAGATTCAATACATCGTCCTCCAGCCGACTTGTCTCCATGGGTCTACTGCTACCTTGGTCACCTTATGTTCGTTTTCCTGTGAGTCCAGATATTGGAATGCGACGCAAAACGGACTGCCAATTGTAACGTTCAGAGCCTCCTAATGACAATGGAACACTCAAATTGGATCGAGATTCAATTCATCGTCTTCCAGCCCTTTTGTCTCAAAGGGGATATTGCTACCTCGGGCATCATTTAGTCCGACTCGTGTGAGTCTAGAATTTCCATTCCGACGCAAAACTGATAGTTAATTGTAACGTTCAGGACCACCTAATGACGATGGGACACTGAAATTGCGTCGAGACTCAATACATCGTCCTTCAGCCCACTTGTCTCCAAGGGTCCATTGCTGCCTCGGGCACCTTATGGTCGTTCTTCTGTGAGTCTACATTTTCGATTCCGACACATAACTGATAGTTAATTGTAACGTTCAGGGCCTCCTAATGACGAAGGTACACTCAAATTGCGTCGAGATTCAATACATCGTCCTCCAGCCGGGTTGTCTCCAAGGATCTATTGCAGCCTGTGGCACCTAATTGTCGTTCTCCTGGGAGTATAGATTTTCAAATCCGACGGAAATCTGATAGTTAATTGTAACTTTCAGGGCCTCCTAATGACGATGGAACACTCAAATTGCGTCGAGATTCAATACATCGTCCTCCCGCCGACTTGTGTCCAACGGGATATTGCTGCCTCGGGCACCATGTGGTCCGTCTCCTGTGAGTCTAGATTTTCGAACCCGACGCAAAACTTGTAGTTAATTGTAAAGTTCAGGGCCTCCTAATGACGAAGGAACACTCAAATTGCGTCGAGATTCTATACATCGTCCTCCAGCGGACTTCTCTTCAAGGGACTATTGCTGCATCGGGCTCCTTATGGTCGTTCTCCTATGAGTCTAGATTTTCGGATCCGACGCGTAACTGATAGTTAATTGTAATGTTCAGCGCATCCTAATGACGATAGAACGCTCAAATTGCGTCGAGATTCCATGCTTCGTCCTCCACCCGACTTGTCTCCAAGGGGATATTGCTGCCTCGGGCACCATATGGTCCGTCTCCCGTAAGACTAGATTTTCGAATCCGACGCAAAACTGATGGTTAATTGTAACTGTCAGGGCCTCCTAATGACGATGGGTCACTCAAATTGCGTCGCGATTCAATACATCGTCCTCCAGCTGATTTGTCTCCAAGGGTCTATTGCTGCCTGTGGCACCTAATTGTCGTACTCCTGTGAGTCTAGATTTTCGAATCCGACGCAAAACTGATTGTTAATTGTAACGTTCAGAACCTCATATTGACCTTGGAACACTCAAATTGGATCGAGATTCAATACATCGTCCTCCAGCCGATTTGTCTCAAAGGGGATATTGCTACTTTGGGCACCATTTAGTCCGTCTCGTGTGAGTCTAGTATTTCGATTCCGACACATAACAGATAGTTAATTGTAACGCTCAGGGCCTCCAAATGACGATGGAACACTCAAATTGTGTCGCGATTAAATACATCGTCCTCCAGCCGGGTTGTCTCCAAGGATCTATTGCAGCCTGTGGCACCTAATTGTCGCTCTCCTGGGAGTATAGATTTTCAAATTCGACGGAAACCTGATAGTTAATTACAACTTTCAGGGCCTCCTAATGACGATGGAACACTCAAATTGCGTCGAGATTCAATACATCGTCCACCAGCCGACTTGTCTCCAAGGGTCCATTGATGCCTCGGGCAACTTCTGGTCGTTTTCCTGTGTGTAGATTTTCGAATCCGACGCAAAACTGATGGTTAATTGCAACGTCGGGGGATTCCTAATGACGATGGAACACTCAAATTGCGTCGAGATTCAATACATCGTCCTTCAGCCGACTTGTCTCGAACGGTCCATTGCTGACTCGGGCACCTTATGGTCCTTCTCCTTTGAGTCTACATTTTCGATTCCGACACATGACTGATAGTTATTTTTAACGTTCAGGGCCTCCTAATGACGATTGAACACTCAAATTGCGTTGAGATTCAATACGTCGTCCTCCAGCCGACTTGTCTCCATGGGTCTACTGCTACCTCGGTCACCTTATGTTCGTTATTCCGTGAGTCTAGATATTCGAATCCGACGCAAGACGGACAGCTAATTGTTTCGTTCAGAGCCTCCTAATGATGATGGAACACTCAAATTGCGTCGAGATTCAATACATCGTCGTTCAGCCGACTTGTCTCGAACGGTCTATTGCTGCTTCGCGCGCCTTACGGTCGTACTCCTGTGAGTCTACATTTTCGATTCCGACACAAAAGTGATAGTTAATTGTAACGTTCAGGGCCTCCTAATGACGATGGAATACTCGAATTGCGTCGAGAGTCAATACGTCGTCCTCCAGGCGACTTGTCTCCAAGGGTCTATAGCTGCCTCGGTCACCCTATGGTCGTTCTCCAGAGAGTCTAGATTTTTTAATCCGACGCAAAACTGATTGTTAATTGTAACGTTCAGGGAATCATAATGACGATTGAACACTCAAATTGCGTTGAGATTCAATACATCGTCCTCCAGCCGACTTGTCTCCATGGGTCTACTGCTACCTTGGTCACCTTATGTTCGTTTTCCTGTGAGTCCAGATATTGGAATGCGACGCAAAACGGACTGCCAATTGTAACGTTCAGAGCCTCCTAATGACGATGGAACACTCAAATTGGATCGAGATTCAATTCATCGTCTTCCAGCCCTTTTGTCTCAAAGGGGATATTGCTACCTCGGGCATCATTTAGTCCGACTCGTGTGAGTCTAGAATTTCCATTCCGACGCAAAACTGATAGTTAATTGTAACGTTCAGGACCTCCTAATGACGATGGGACACTGAAATTGCGTCGAGATTCAATACATCGTCCTTCAGCCCACTTGTCTCCAAGGGTCCATTGCTGCCTCGGGCACTTTATGGTCGTTCTTCTGTGAGTCTACATTTTCGATTCCGACACATAACTGATAGTTAATTGTAACGTTCAGGGCCTCCTAATGACGAAGGTACACTCAAATTGCGTCGAGATTCAATACATCGTCCTCCAGCCGGGTTGTCTCCAAGCATCTATTGCAGCCTGTGGCACCTAATTGTCGTTCTCCTGGGAGTATAAATTTTCAAATCCGACGGAAATCTGATAGTTAATTGTAACTTTCAGTTCCTCCTAATGACGATGGAACACTCAAATTGCGTCGAGATTCAATACTTCGTCCTCCCGCCGACTTGTGTCCAACGGGATATTGCTGCCTCGGGCACCATGTGGTCCGTCTCCTGTGAGTCCAGATTTTCGAACCCGACGCAAAACCTGTAGTTAATTGTAACGTTCAGGGCCTCCTAATGACGAAGGAACACTCAAATTGCGTCGAGATACTATACATCGTCCTCCAGCGGACGTCTCTTCAAGGCACTATTGCTGCATCGGGCTCCTTATGGTCGTTCTCCTATGAGTCTAGATTTTCGGATCCGACGCGTAACTGATAGTTAATTGTAATGTTCAGCGCATCCTAATGACGATAGAACGCTCAAATTGCGTCGAGATTCCATGCTTCGTCCTCCACCCGACTTGTCTCCAAGGGGATATTGCTGCCTCGGGCACCATATGGTCCGTCTCCCGTAAGACTAGATTTTCGAATCCGACGCAAAACTGATGGTTAATTGTAACGTTCATGGCCTCCTAATGACGATGGAATACTCGAATTAGGTCGAGATTCTATACATCGTCCTCCAGCCGACTTGTCACCATGGGTCTATTGCTCCTCGGGCACCTTATGGTTATTCTCCTGTGAATAGATTTTCGAATCCGACGCAAAAATGATAGTTAATTGTAACGTTCAGGGCCTCCTAATGTCAATGGAACACTCAAATTGCGTCGATATTCAATACATCGTACTCCAGCCGACTTGTCACCATGGGTCTATTGCTACCACGCTCACCTTATGTTCGTTCTCCCGTGAGTCCAGATATTCGTATCCGACGCAAAACGGACTGCCAATTGTAACGTTCAAAGCTTCCTAATGACGATGGAACACTCAAATTGCGTCGAGATTCAATACATCGTCCACCAGCCGACTTGTATGCAAGGGTCCATTGCTGCCGCGGGCACCATATGGTCGTTCTCCAGTGTGTCTAGATTTTCGAATCCGACGCAAAGCTGATTTGTATCGTTCAGGGCCTCATAATGACGATTGAACACTCAAATTGCGTCGCGATTCCATACATCGTCCTCCAGCCGACTTGTCTCCGAGGGTCTATTGCTGCCTCTGGCACCTAATGGTCTTGCTCGTGTGAGTCTAGATTTTCGAATCCGACACATAACTGATTGTTAATTCTATCGTTCAGGGCCTCCTAATGACGATGGAACACTCAAATTGCGTCGCGATTCAATACATCGTCCTCCAGGCGACTTGTCTCCAAGGGTCTATTGCTACCTCGGGCACCTTATGGTCGTTCTCCAGTGACTCTAGATTTTCGAATCCGACGCAAAACTTATGGTTAATTGTAACGTTCATGGCCTCCTAATGACGATGGAACCCTCAAATTGCGTCGAGATTCAATACGTCGTCCTCCAGCCGACTTGTCTCCAAGGGGATATTGCTGCCTCGGGCACCATATGGACCTTCTCCTGTGAGTCTAGATATTCGTATCCGACGCGAAACTTGTAGTTAATTGTAGCATCAGGGTCTCGTAATGACGATGGAGTACTCAAATTGCGTCGAGATTCAATACATCGTAATCCAGCGGACTTGTCTCCAAGGGTCTATTGCTGCCTCGGACACCTTATGGTCGTTCTCCTGTGAGTCTTCATTTTCTAATCCGACACATAACTGATAGTTAATTGGATCGTTCAGCGCCTGATAATGACGATGGTGTACTCCAGTTGCGTCGAGAGTCAATACATCGTTCTCCAGGGACTTGTCTCCAAGGGTCTATTGCTGCCTCGGGCACCTTATGGTCTTTCTCCAGTGAGTCTAGATTTTCGAACCCGACGCAAAACTGTTTGTTAATTGTAACGTTCAGGGCCTCCTAATGACGATGGAACACTCAAATTGCGACGCGATTCAATACATCGTCCTCCAGCCGACTTGTCTCCGGGGGTCTATTGCTGCCTCTGGCACCTAATGGTCTTGCTCCTGTGAGTCTAGATTTTCGAATCCGACACATAACTGATAGTTGATTCTAACGTTCAGGGCCCCCTAACGACGATGGAACACTCAAATGGCGTCGAGATTCAATACATCGTCCCCCAGGCGACTTTTCTCCAAGGGTCTATAGCTGTCTCGGGCACCTTATGGTCGTTCTCTAGTGAGTCTAGGTTTTCGATTCCGACACATAACTAATAGTTAATTGTAACGTTCAGAGCCTCCTAATGGCGATGGAACACTCAAATTGCGTCGAGATTCAATACATCGTCATTCAGCCGACTTTTCTCCATGGGAAATTGCTGCCTCGGGTACCTCATGGTCGTTTTCCTGTGAGTAGATTTTCGAATCCGACGCAAAACTAATGGTTAAATGCAACGTTGAGTGCCCCCTAATGACGATGGAACACTCAAATTGCGTCGAGATTCAATACATCGTCCTTCAGCCGACTCGTCTCGAACGGTCTATTGCTGCTTCGGCCACCTTATGGTCGTTCTCCTGTGAGTCTACATTTTCGAATCCGACACATAACTGATAGTTAATTCTAACGTTCAGGGCCTCCTAACGACGACGGAACACTGAAATTGTGTCGAGATTCAATACATCGTCTTCCAGCCGATATTTCTTCATGGGGAAATTGCTGCCTCGGGCACCGTATGGTCTGTCTAATGTGAGTCTAGATTTACGAATCCGAAGTAAAAATGGTAGTTAATTGTAACGTTCAGGGGCTCCTAATGACGATGGAGTACTCAAATTGCGTCGAGATTCAATACATCGTCCACCAGCCGACTTGTCTCCCAGGGTCCATTGCCCCCTCGGGCACCTTATGGTTATTCTCCAGTGAGTAGGTGTTCGAATCTGTTGCAAAACAGATAGTTAATTGTAACGTTCAGGGACTCCTAATGTCAATGGAACACTCAAATTGCGTCGATATTCAAAACATCGTCCTTCAGCCGACTCGTCTCGAACGGTCTATTGCTGCCTCGGCCACCTCATGGTCGTTCTCCTGTGAGTCTGCATTTTCGAATCCGACGCAAAACGGACTGCTAATCGTAACGTTCAGAGCCTCCTAACGATGATGGAACACTCAAATTGCGTCGAGATTCAATACATCGTCCTTCAGCCGACTTGTCTCGAACGGTCTATTGCTGCCTCGGGCACCTTATGGTCGTTTTCCTGTGAGTAGATTTTCGAATCCGACGCAGAACTGATGGATAATTGCAACGTTGAGGGCCTCCTAATGACGATAGAACACTCAAATTGCGTCGAGATTCAATACATCGTCCTCCAGCCGACTTGTCTCCATGGGTCTATTGCTACCTCGCTCACCTTATGGTCGTTTTCATGTGAGTCCAGATATTAGAATCGGACGCAAAACGGACTGACAATTCTAACGTTCAGAACCTCCAAATGACGATGGAACGCTCAAATTGCATCGAGATTAAATACATCGACCTCCAGCCGACTTGTCTCCAAGGGGATTTTGCTGCCTCGTGCACCATATGGTCCGTCTCCTGTGAGTCCAGATTTTCGAATCCGTCGCAAAACTGATTTTTAATTGTAACTGTCAGTGCCTCCTAATGACGATGGATCACTAATATTTCGTCGCGATTCAATATATCGTCCTCCAGCCGATTTGTCTCCAAGGGTTTATTGCTGCCTTAGACACCTAATTGTCGTTCTCCTGTGAGTCTGGAATTTCGTTTCCGACGCAAAACTGATAGTTAATTGTAACGTTCAGGGCCTCCTAATGACGAAGGAACACTCAAATTGCGTCGAGATTCAATTCTTCGTCCTCCAGCAGAATTGTCTCCAAGGGTCTATTGCTGCCTCGAGCACCTTATGGTCGTTCTCCTATGAGTCTAGATTTTCGGATCCGACGCATAACTGATAGTTAATTCTAACGATCAGGGCCTCCTAATGACGATGGAACACTCAAATTGCGTCGAGATTCAACACATCGTCATCAGCCGACTTGTCTCCACGGCTCTACTGCTACCTCGGTCACCTTATGTTCGTTCTCCTGTGAGCCTACATTTTCGATTCCGACACATAACTAATAGTTAATTGTAACGTTCAGGGCCTCCTAATGGCGATGGAACACTCAAATTGCGTCGTGATTCAATACATCGTCATTCAGCCGACTTGTCTCCAAGGGTCTATTGCTCCTCGGGCACCTTATGGTTATTCTCCTGTGAGTTGATTTTCGAATCCGACGCAAAACTGATAGTTAATTGTAACGTTCAGGGCCTCTTAATGTCAATGGAACACTCAAATTGCGTCGAGATTCAATACCTCGTCGTCCAGCCGACTTGTCTCCAAGGGGATATGCTGCCTCGGGCACCATATAGTCCTTCTCCTGTGAGTCTAGAATTTCGAATCCGACGCAAAACTGATAGGTAATTGTAACGTTCAGGGCCTCCTAATGACTATGGAACACTCAAATTGCGTTGAGATTCAACACATCGTCCTATAGCCGACTTGTCTCCATGGGTCTACTGCTACCTCGGTCACCTAATGTTCGTTCTCCTGTGAGTCCAGATATTCGAATCAGACGCAAAACGGACTGCTAATTGTAACGTTCAGAGCCTCCTAATGATGATGGAACACTCAAATTGCGTAGAGATTCAATACATCGTCCTTCAGCCGACTTCTCTCGAACGGTCTATTGCTGCCTCTTGCACCATATGTTCTGTCTCCTGTGAGTCTAGATTTTCGAATCCGAAGCAAAAATGATAGTTAATTGTAACGTTCAGTGGTTCCTAATGACGATGGAACACTCAAATTGCGTCGAGATTCAATACATCGTCCACCAGCCGACTTGTCTATAAGCTTCCTTTGCTGTCTCGGGTACCTTATGGTCGTTTTCCTGTGAGTAGATTTTCGAATCCGACGCAAAACTGATGGTTAATTGCAACGTTGAGGGTCTCATAATGACGATGGAACACTCAAATTGCGTCGAGATTCAATAAATCGCCCTTCAGCCGACTTGTCTCGAACGGTCTAGTGGTGCCTCGGGCACCTTATGGTCGTTCTCCTGTGAGTCTACATTTTCGATTCCGACACATAACTGATAGTTACTTGTAACGTTCAGGGCCTGCTAATGGCGATGGAGCACTCAGATTGCGTCAAGATTCAATACATCGTCATTCAGCCGACTTGTCTCCATGGGTCTACTGCTACCTCGGTCACCTTATGGTTGTTCTCCTGTGAGTCCAGATATTCGAATCCGACGCAAAACGGACTGCTAATTGTAACGTTCAGAGCCTCCTAATGCTGATGGAAAACTCAAATTGCGTCGAGATTCAATAGATCGTCCTCCAGCCGACTTGTCTCCATGGGTCTACTGCTAGCTCGGTCACCTTATGTCCGTTCTCCTGTGAGTCAAGATATTCGAATCAGACGCAAAACGGACTGCTAATTGTAACGTTCAGAGATTCCTAATGATGATGGCACACTCAAATTGCGTCGAGATACAATACATCGTCCTTCAGCCGACTTGTCTCGAACGGTCTATTGCTGCCTCGGGCACCTTACGATCGTTCTCCTGTGAGTCTGCATTTTCGACCCGACACATAACTGATAGTTAATTGTCACGTTCAGGGCCTCCTAATGACGATGGAATACTCGAATTGCGTCGGGAGTCAATACATCGTCCTCCAGGCGACTTGTCTCCAAGGGTCTATTGCTGCTTCGGGCACCTTATGGTCGTTCTCCAGTGAGTCTAGATTTTCGAAACCGACGCAAAACTGTTTGTTAATTGTAGCGTTCAGGGCATCCTAATGACGATGGAACACTCAAATTGCGTCGCGATTCAATACATCGTCCACCAGCCGACTTGTCTCCAAGGGTCCATTGCTGTCTCGGGCACGTTATGGTCGTTTTCCTGTGAGTAGATTTTCGAATCCGACGCAAAACTGATGGTTTATTGCAACGTTGAGAGCCTCCTAATGACGATGGGACACCCAAATTGCGTCGAGATTCAATACATCGTCCTTCAGCCGACTTGTCTCGAACGGTCTATTGCTGCCTCGGGGACCTTATGGTCGTTCTCCAGTGAGTCTACATTTTCGATTCCGACACATAACTGATAGTTAATTGTAATGTTCAGGGCTTCCTAATGACGATTGAACATTCAAATTGCGTTGAGATTTAATACATCGTCCTCCAGCCGACTTGTCTCCATGGGTGTAGTGCTACCTCAGTCACCTTATGTTCGTTATCCTGTGAGTCCAGATCTTCGAATCCGACGCAAAACGGACTGCTAATTGTAGCGTTCAGAGCCTCCTAATGATGATGGAACACTCAAATTGCGTCGATATTCAATACATCGCCCTTCAGCCGACTTGTCTTGAACGGTCTATTGCTGCTTCGCGTACCTTATGGTCGTTCTCCTGTGAGTCTACATTTTCGATTCCGATACATAACTGATAGTTTGTTGTAACGATCATTGCCTCGTAATGACGATGGCACACACAAATTGCGTCAAGATTCAATACATCGTCATTCAGCCGACTTGTCTCCACGGGTCTATTGCTCCTCGGGCACATTATAGTTATTCTCCTGTGAGTAGGTTTTCGATACCGACGCAAAACTGATAGTTAATTGTAACGTTCAGGGCCTCCTAATGGCGACGGAAAACTCAAATTGCGACAAGATTCAATACATCGCCATTCAGCCGACATGTCTCCATGGGTCTACTGCTACCTCGGTCACCTTATGGTCGTTCTCCAGTGAGTCTAGATTTTCGAATCCGACGCAAAACTGTTTGTTAATTCTAACGTTCAGGGCCTCCTAATGACGATGGAACACTCAAATTGCGTCGCGATTCAATACATCGTCCTCCAGCCAACTTGTCTCCGAGGGCCTATTGCTGCCTCTGGCACCTAATGGTCTTGCTCCTGTGAGTCTAGATTTTCGAATCCAACCCATAACTGATAGTTAATGCTAACGTTCAGGGCCTCCTAATGACGATGGAACACTCAAATTCCGTCGAGATTCAATACTTCGTCCTCCAGCCGTTTTGTCTCGTAGGGGATATTCCTGCCTCGGGCACCTTATGGACGTTCTCCTGTGAGTATACATTTTCGATTCCGACACATATCTGATTGTTAATTGTAGCGTTCATGGCCCCCTAATGACGATGGAACACTCAAATTGCGTCGAGATTCAATACATCTTCGTCCAGCCGACTTGTCTCCAAGGGTTATTGCTCCCTCGGGCACCTTATCGTCGTTCTTCTGTGAGTCTAGATTTTCGATTCCGACGCAAAACTAATGACGATGGAACACTCAAATTGCGTCGAGATTCAATACGTCGTCCTCCAGCCGAATTGTCTCCAAGGGGATATTGCTGCCTCGGGCACCATATGGTCCGTCTCCTGTGGGTCCAGATTTTCGAATCAGACGCGCAACCGATAGTTAATTCTAACTTTCGGGCGTAATAATGACGATGGAACACTCAAATTGCGTCGAGATTCAATACATCGTCCTCCAGCCTACATGTCTCCAGGGGTCTATTGCTGCCTCGGTAACCCTATGGTCCGACTCCTGTGAGTCTAGAATTTCGAATCCGACGCAAAACTGATAGGTAATTGTAACGTTCAGGGCCTCCTGATGACGATGGAACACTCAAATTGCGTCGAGATTCAATACATCGTCCTCCAGGCGACTTGTCTCCAAGGGTCTATTGCTGCCTTGGGCACCTTATGGTCGTTCGCCTGTGGGTCCAGATATTCGAATCCGTCGCAAGACGGACCGCCAATTGTAACGTTCAGAGTCTCCTAATGACGATGGAACACTCAAATTGCATCGAGATTCAATACATCGGCCTCCAGCCGACTTGTCTCCAACGGGATATCGCTGCCTCGGGCACCAAGTAGTCCGTCTCCTGTGAGTCTAGATTTTTGAATCCGACGCAAAAATGATAGTTAATTGTAACGTTCAGGGCCTCCTAATGACGAGGGAACACACAAATTGCGTTGAGATTCAATACGTCGTCCTCCAGCCGACTTGTCTTCAAGCGGATATTGCTGCCTCGGGCACCTTGTGGTCGTTCTCCTGTGAGTCTAGATTTTCCGATCCGACGCATAACTGATAGTTAATTGTAAGGTTCAGCGCCTCCTAATGACAATAGAACACTCAAATTGCTCGAGATTCAATACATCGTCCTCCAGCCGACTTGTCTCCAAGGTGATATTGCTGCCTCGGGCACCATATGGTCGTTCTCCTGTTAGTCTAGATTTTCCAATCCGACGCGAAACTGATAGTTAATTGTAACATTCAGCGCCTCCTAATGACGATGGATTACTCATATTGCGTCGAGTTTCAATACATCGTATTTCAGCCGATTTGTCTCCAAGGGTCTATTGCTGACTCGGGCATTTTGTGGTCGTTCTCCTGAGGGTCTAGATTTTTGAATCCGACGCAAAACTGATAGTTAATTGTAACGTTCAGGGCCTCCTAATGACGATGGAACACTCAAATTGCGTCGAGATTCAACACGTCGTCCTCCAGCCGACTTGTCTCCAAGGTGATATTGCTGCCTCGGGCACCATATGGTCCGTCTCCTGTGAGTCTAGATTTTCGAATCCGACGCGAAACTCATTGTTAATTGTAACGTTCGAGCGTCCTAATGACGATGGAACACTCAAATTGCGTCGAGATTCAATACATCGTCCTCCAGCCTACTTGTCTCCAAGGATCTAATGCTGCATAGATCACCCTATGGTCCGACTCCTGTGAGTCTAGAATTTCGAATCCGACGCAAAACTGATAGTTAATTGTAAGGTTCAGGGCATCCTGATGACGATGGAGCACTCAAATTGCGTCGAGATTCAATACATCGTCCTCCAGCCGACTTGTCTCCATGGGTCTACTGCTACCTCGGTCGCCTTATGGTCGTTCTCCTGTGAGTCCAGATATTCGAATCCGACGCAAAACGGACTGCTAATTGTAACGTTCAGAGCCTCCTAATGATGATGGAACACTCAAATTGCGTCGAGACTCAATACATCGTCCTCCAGCCGACTTGTCTCCAAAGGGAATTGCTGTCTCGGGCACCTTATCCTCCGACCCCTGTGAGTCTAGACTTTCGAATCCGACACAAAACTTGTAGTTAATTGTAACGTTTAGTTCCTCTTAATGACGACGGAACACTAGAATTGCGTCGAGATTCAATTCATCGTCCTCCCACCGACTTGTGTCCAACGGGATATTGCTGCCTCGGGCACCATGTGGTCCGTCTCCTGTGAGTCTAGATTTTCGAATCCGACGCGAAACTGATAGTTAATTGTAACGTTCGTGCGACCTAATGACAATGGAACACTCAAATTGCGTCGAGATCAATACATCGTCCTCCAGCCTACTTGTCTGCCTCGGTCACCCTATGGTCCGATTCCTGTGACTCTAGAATTTCGAATCCGACGCAAAACTGATAGTTAATTGTAACGTTCAGGGCCTCCTAAAGACGATGGAATACTCAAATTGCGTCGAGATTCAATACATCGTCCTCTAGCCGACTTCTCTCCAAGGGGATATTGCTGCCTCGGGCACCATACGGTCCTTCTCCTGTGAGTCTAGATTTCTGAATATGACGCGAAACTGATAGTTAATTGTAACGTTCATGGGCTCCTAATGACGATGGAACACTCAAATTGCGTCGAGATTCCTTACGTCGCCCTCCAGCCGACTGGTCTCCAAGGGGATATTGCTGCTTCGGGCACCATATGGTCCGTCTCCTGTGAGTCTAGATTTTCGAATCCGACGCAAAAATGATTCTTAATTGTAACGTTCAGCGCCTCCTAATGACTATAGAACACTCAAATTGCGTCGAGATTCAATACGTCGTCCTCCAGCCGCCTTGTCTCCAAGGGGATATTGCTGCCTCGGGCACCATATGGTTCGTCTCCTGTGAGTCTAGATTGTCGAATCCGACGCGAAACTGATAGTTAATTGTAACGTTCGTGCGATCTAATGACGATGGAACACACAAATTGCGTCGAGATCAAAAACATCGTCCTCCAGCCTACTTGTCTGCCTCGGTCACCCTATGGTCCGACTCCTGTGACTCTAGAAATTCGAATCCGACGTAAAACTGATAGTTACTTGTGACGTTCATTGCCTCCTGATGACGTTGGAACACTCAAATTGTGTCGAGATTCAATACATCGTCCTCCAGCCGACATGTCTCCAAGCGGATATTGCTACCTCGGGCACCATTTACACCGTCTCCAGTGAGTCTAGAATTTCGAATCCGACGCAAAATTGATAGTTAATTGTAACGTTAAGGGCCTCCTGATGACGATGGAACACTCAATTTGCGTCGAGATTCAATACATCGTCCTCCAGCCTACTTGTCTCCAAGGGTCTATTGCTGCCTCTTGCACCTTATGGTCGTTGTCCAGTGAGACTAGATTATCGAATCCGACGCAAAACTGATAGTTAATTGTAACGTTCAGGGCCTCCTAATGACGATAAAACACTCAAATTGCGTGGCGATTCAATACATCGCCCTCCAGCCGACTTGTCTCCATGTGTCTATTGCTACCTCACTCACCTTTTGGTCGTTCTCCTGTGAGTCCAGATATTCGAATCCGACGCAAAACGGACTGCTAATTGTAACGTTCAGAGCCTCCTAATGATGATGGAACACTCAAATTGCGTCCAGATTCAATACATCGTCCTCCAGCCGACTTGACTCCAGGGGATATTGCTTCCTCGGGCACCATATGGTCCGTTACCTGTGAGTCTAGATTTTTGAATCCGACGCACAAATGGTAGTTGATTGTAACTTTCAGGGCCTCCTAATGACGATGGAACATTCAAATTGCGTCGAGACTCAATACGTCGCCCTCCAGCCGACTTGACTCCAGGGGATATTGCTTCCTCGGGCACCATATGGTCCGTCTCCTGTGAGTCTAGGTTTTCGAATCCGACGCACAAATGGTAGTTAATTGTAACTTTCAGGGCCTCCTAATGACGATGGAACATTCAAATTGCGTCGAGATTCAATACGTCGCCCTCCAGCCGACTTGACTCCAGGGGATATTGCTTCCTCGGGCACGATATGGTCCGTTACCTGTGAGTCTAGATTTTTGAATCCGACGCGAAACCGATAGTTAATTGTAAGTTTCGGGCGTCCTAATGACGATGGAACTCTGAAATTGCGTCGGGATTCAATACATCGTCCTCCAGCATACTTGTCTTCAAGGGTCTATTGCTGCCTCGGTCACCCTGTGGTGTGACTCCTGTGACTCTAGAATTTCCAATCCGACGCAAAACTGATAGTTAATTGTAACGTTTAAGGCCTCCTAATGACGATGGAATACTCAAATTGCGTCGAGATTCAATACATCGTCCTCTAGCCGACTTCTCTCCAAGGGGATACTGCTGCCTCGGGCACCATACGGTCCTTCTCCTGTGAGTCTAGATTTTTGAATCCGACGCGAAACTGATAGTTAATTGTAACGTTCATGGGCTCCTAAAGACGATGGAACACTCAAATTGCGTTGAGATTCCTTACGTCGCCCTCCAGCCGACTGGTCTCCAAGGGGATATTGCTGCGTCGGGCACCATATAGTCCGTCTCCTGTGAGTCTAGATTTTGGAATCCGACGCGAAACTGATAGTTAATTGTAACGTTCGAGCGTCCTAATGACGATGGAACACTCAAATTGCGTCGAGATTCAATACATCGTCCTCCAGCCTACTTGTCTCCAAGGATCTAATGCTGCATCGATCACCCTATGGTCCGACTCCTGTGAGTCTAGAATTTCGAACCCGACGCAAAACTGATAGTTAATTGTAACGTTCAGGGCATCCTGATGACGATGGAACACTCAAATTGCGTCGAGATTCAATACATCGTCCTTCAGCCGACTAGACTCCATGGGTCTACTGCTACCTCGGTCGCCTTATGGTCGTTCTCCTGTGAGTCCAGATATTCGAATCCGACGCAAAACGGACTGCTAATTGTAACGTTCACAGCCTCCTAATGATGATGGAACACTCAAATTGCGTCGAGATTCAATACATCGTCCTCCAGCCGACTTGCCTCCAAAGGGAATTGCTGTCTCGGGCACCTTATCCTCCGACCCCTGTGAGTCCAGACTTTCGATTCCGACGCAAAACTTGTAGTTAATTGTAACGTTTAGGGCCTCTTAATGACGACGGAACACTCAAATTGCGTCGAGATTCAATTCATCGTCCTCCCGCCGACTTGGGTCCAACGGGATATTGCTGCCTCGGGCACCATTTGGTCCGTCTCCTGTAAGTCTAGGTTATCGAATCCGACCCACAAATGGTAGTTAATTGTAACTTTCAGATCCTCCTAATGACGATGGAGCACTCAAATTGCGTCGAGATTCAATACGTCGCCCTCCAGCTGACTTGACTCCAAGGGGATATTGCTTCCTCTTGCAAAATATGGTACGTTACCTGTGAGTCTAGATTTTTGAATCCGACGCGAAACTGATAGTTAATTGTAACTTTCGGGCGTCCTAATGACGATGGAACTCTCAAATTGCGTCGAGATTCAATACATCGTCCTCTAGACGACTTCTCTCCAAGGGGATATTGCTGCCTCGGGCACCATACGGTCCTTCTCCTGTGAGTCTAGATTTTCGAATCCGACGCAAAACTGATTCTTAATCGTAGCGTTCATGGCCCCCTAATGACGATGGAACACTCAAATTGCATCGAGATTCAATACATCGGCCTCCTGCCGACTTGTCTCCAACGAGATATCGCTGCCTCGGACACCATGTGGTCCGTCTCCTGTGAGTCTAGATTTTCGAATCCGACGCAAAAATGATAGTTAATTGTAACGTTCAGGGCCTCCTAATGACGAGGGAACACTCAAATTGCGTTGAGATTCTATACGTCGTCCTCCAGCCGAATTGTCTTCAAGCGGATATTGCTGCCTCGGGCACCTTGTTGTCGTTCTCCTGTGAGTCTAGATTTTCGGATCCGACGCATAACTGATAGTGAATTGTAAAGTTCATCGCCTCCTAATGACAATAGAACACTCAAATTGCTCGAGATTCAATACATCGTCCTCCAGCCGACTTGTCTCCAAGGTGATTTTGCTGCCCCGGGCACCATATGGTCCTTCTCCTGTTAGTCTAGATTTTCCAATCCGACGCGAAACTGATAGTTAATTGTAACATTCAGCGCCTCCTAATGACAATGGATTACTCATATTGCGTCGAGTTTCAATACATCGTACTTCAGCCGATTTGTCTCCAAGGGTCTATTGCTGCCTAGGGCATTTTGTGGTCGTTCTCCTGAGGGTCTAGATTTTTGAATCCGACGCAAAACTGATAGTTAATTGTAACGTTCAGGGCCTCCTAATGACGATGGAACACTCAAATTGCGTCGAGATTCAATACATCGTCATCCAGCCGACTTGTCTCCAAGGGTCTATTGCTGCCTCGGGCACCATTTAGACCGTCTCCAGTGAGTCTAGAATTTCGAATCCCACGCAAAAATGATAGTTAAATGTAACGTTAAGGGCCTCCTGATGACGATGGAACACTCAATTTGCGTCGAGATTCAATACATCGTCCTCCAGCCTACTTGTCTCCAAGGGTCTATTGCTGCCTCTTGCACCTTATGGTCGTTGTCCAGTGAGATTAGATTATCGAATCCGACGCAAAACTGATAGTTAATTGTAACGTTCAGGGCCTCCTAATGACGATGGAACACTCAAATTGCGTGGCGATTCAATACATCGTCCTCCAGCCGACTTGTCTCCATGTGTCTATTGCTACCTCACTCACCTTTTGGTCGTTCTCCTGTGAGTCCAGATATTCGAATCCGACGCAAAACGGACTGCTAATTGTAACGTTCAGAGCCTCCTAATGATGATGGAACACTCAAATTGCGTCGAGATTCAATACATCGCCCTCCAGCCGACTTGACTCCAAGGGGATATTGCTGCCTCGGGCACCATATGGTCCGTCTCCTGTGAGTCTAGATTTTGGAATCCGACGCGAAACTGATAGTTAATTGTAACGTTCGAGCGTCCTAATGACGATGGAACACTCAAATTGCGTCGAGATTCGATACATCGTCCTCCAGCCTACTTGTCTCCAAGGATCTAATGCTGCATCGATCACCCTATGGTCCGACTCCTGTGAGTCTAGAATTTCGAACCCGACGCAAAACTGATAGTTAATTGTAACGTTCAGGGCATCCTGATGACGATGGAACACTCAAATTGCGTCGAGATTCAATACATCGTCCTCCAGCCGACTTGACTCCATGGGTCTACTGCTACCTCGGTCGTTTTATGGTCGTTCTCCTGTGAGTCCAGATATTCGAATCCGACGCAAAACGGACTGCTAATTGTAACGTTCAGAGCCTCCTAATGATGATGGAACACTCAAATTGCGTCGAGATTCAATACATCGTCCTCCAGCCGACTTGTCTCCAAAGGGAATTGCTGTCTCGGGCACCTTATCCTCCGACCCCTGTGAGTCTAGATTTTCGAATCCGACGCAGAACTTGTAGTTAATTGTAACGTTTGGGGCCTCTTAATGACGACGGAACACTCAAATTGCGCCGTGATTCAATTCTTCGTCCTCCCGCCGACTTGTGTCCAACGGGATATTGCTGCCTCGGGCACCATGTGGTCCGTCTCCTGTGAGTCTAGATTTTCGAATCCGCCGCAAAAATGATACTTAATTATAACGTTCAGGGCCTCCTAATGACTATAGAACACTCCAATTGCGTCGAGATTCAATACGTCGTCCTCCAGCCGCCTTGTCTCCAAGGGGATATTGCTGCCTTGGGCACCATATGGTTCGTCTCCTGTGAGTCTAGATTGTCGAATCCGACGCGAAACTGATAGTTAATTGTAACGTTCGTGCGACCTAATGACGATGGAACACTCAAATTGCGTCGAGATCAAAAACATCGTCCTCGAGCCTACTTGTCTGCCTCGGTCACCCTATGGTCTGACTCCTTTGACTCTAGAATTTCGAATCCGACGCAAAACTGATAGTTAATTGTAACGTTCATTGCCTCCTGATGACGTTGGAACACTCAAATTGTGTCGAGAGTCAATACATCGTCCTCCAGCCTACTTATCTCCAAGGATCTAATGCTGCATCGATCACCCTATGGTCCGACTCCTGTGAGTCTAGAATTTCGAATCCTACGCAAAACTGATAGTTAATTGTAACGTTCAGGTCATCCAGATGACGATGGAACACTCAAATTGCGTCGAGATTCAATACATCGTCCTCCAGCCGGCTTGTCTCCATGGGTCTACTGCTACCTCGGTCGCCTTATGGTCGTTCTCCTGTGAGTCCAGATATTCGAATCCGACGCAAAACGGACTGCTAATTGTAACGTTCAGAGCCTCCTAATGATGATGGAACACTCAAATTGCGTCGAGATTCAATACATCATGCTCCAGCCGACTTGTCTCCAAGGGATATTGCAGCCTCGGGCACCATATAGTCCTTTTCCTGTAAGTCTAGAATTTTGAATCCGACGCAAAACTGATAGTTAATTGTGACGTTCAGGACCTCCCAATCTCGATGGAACACTCAAATTGCGTCGAGATTCAATACATCGTCCTCCAGCCGACTTGCCTCCAAAGGGAATTGCTGTCTCGGGCACCCTATCCTCCGACCCCTGTGAGTCCAGACTTTCCAATCCGACGCAAAACTTGTAGTTAATTGTAACGTTTAGGGCCTCTTAATGACGACGGAACACTCAAATTGCGCCGTGATTCAATTCTTCGTCCTCCCGCCGACTTGTGTCCAATGGGATATTGCTGCCTCGGGCACCATGTGGTCCGTCTCCTGTGGGTCTAGATTTTCGAATCCGCCGCAAAAATGATACTTAATTATAACGTTCCGGGCCTCCTAATGACTATAGAACACTCAAATTGCGTCGAGATTCAATACGTCGTCCTCCAGCCGCCTTGTCTCCAAGGGGATATTGCTGCCTTGGGCACCATATGGTTCGTCTCCTGTGAGTCTAGATTGTCAAATCCGACGCGAAACTGATAGTTAATAGTAACGTTCGTGCGACCTAATGACGATGGAACACTCAAATTGCGTCGAGATCAAAAACATCGTCCTCGAGCCTACTTGTCTGCCTCGGTCACCCTATGGTCTGACTCCTTTGACTCTAGAATTTCGAATCCGACGCCAAACTGATAGTTAATTGTAACGTTCATTGCCTCCTGATGACGTTGGAACACTCAAATTGTGTCGAGATTCAATACATCGTCCTCCAGCCTACTTATCTCCAAGGATCTAAAGCTGCATCGATCACCCTATGGTCCGACTCCTGTGAGTCTAGAATTTCGAATCCGACGCAAAACTGATAGTTAATTGTAACGTTCAGGTCATCCAGATGACGATGGAACACTCAAATTGCGTCGAGATTCAATACATCGTCCTCCAGCCGGCTTGTCTCCATGGGTCTACTGCTACCTCGGTCGCCTTATGGTCGTTCTCCTGTGAGTCCAGATATTCGAATCCGACGCAAAACGGACTGCTAATTGTAACGTTCAGAGCCTCCTAATGATGATGGAACACTCAAATTGCGTCGAGATTCAATACATCATGCTCCAGCCGACTTGTCTCCAAGGGATATTGCAGCCTCGGGCACCATATAGTCCTTTTCCTGTGAGTCTAGAATTTTGAATCCGACGCAAAACTGATAGTTAATTGTGACGTTCAGGACCTCCCAATCTCGATGGAACACTCAAATTGCGTCGAGATTCAATACATCGTCCTCCAGCCGACTTGCCTCCAAAGGGAATTGCTGTCTCGGGCACCCTATCCTCCGACCCCTGTGAGTCCAGACTTTCGAATCCGACGCAAAACTTGTAGTTAATTGTAACGTTTAGGGCCTCTTAATGACGACGGAACACTCAAATTGCGTCGAGATTCAATTCATCGTCCTCCCGCCGACTTGTGTCCAACGGGATATTGCTGCCTCGGGCACCATTTGGTCCGTCTCCTGTAAGTCTAGGTTTTCGAATCCGACGCGAAACTGATAGTTAATTGGAACTTTCGGGCGTCCTAATGACGATGGAACTCTCAAATTGCGTCGAGATTCAATACATCGTCCTCCAGCCGACTTGTCACCAAGGGGATATTGCTACCTCGGGCACCATTTAGACCGTCTCCAGTGAGTCTAGTATTTCGAATCCGACGCAAAAATGATTGTTAATTGTAACGTTAAGGGCCTCCTGATGTCGATGGAACACTCAATTTGCGTCGAGATTCAATACATCGTCCTCCAGCCTACTTGTCTCCAAGGGTCTATTGCTGCCTCGCGCACCTTATTGTCGCTGTTCAGCGAGACTAGATTATCGAATCCGACGCAAAACTGATAGTTAATTGTAACGTTCAGGGCCTCGTAATGACGATGGAACACTCAAATTGCGTCGCGATTTAATACATCGTCCTCCAGCCGACTTGTCTCCATGTGTCTACTGCTACCTCACTCACCTTTTGGTCGTTCTCCTGTGAGTCCAGATATTCGAATCCGACGCAAAACGGACTGCTAATTGTAACGTTCAGAGCCTCCTAATGATGATGGAACACTCAAATTGCGTCGAGATTCAATACATCGTCCTCCAGCCGACTTGTCTCCAAGGGGATATTGCAGCCTCGGGCACCATATAGTCCTTTTCCTGTGAGTCTAGAATTTTGAATCCGACGCAAAACTGATAGTTAATTGTGACGTTCAGGAACTCCTAATCTCGATGGAACACTCAAATTGCGTCGAGATTCAATACATCGTCCTCCAGCCGACTTGCCTCCAAAGGGAATTGCTGTCTCGGGCACCTTATCCTCCGACCCCTGTGAGTCCAGATTTTTGAATCCGACGCAAAACTTGTAGTTAACTGTAGCGTTTAGGGCCTCTTAATGACGACGGAACACTCAAATTGCGTCGAGATTCAATTCATCGTCATCCAGCCTACTTGTTTTCAAGGGTCTATTGCTGCCTCGGTCACCCTATGGTCCGACTCCTGTGACTGTAGAATTTCCAATCCGACGCTGAACTGATAGTTAATTGTAACGTTTACGGCCTCCTAATGACGATGGAATACTCAAATTGCGTCGAGATTCAATACATCGTCCTCCAGCCGACTTGACTCCAAGGGGATATTGCTTCCTCGGGCAAAATATGGTCCGTTACCTGTGAGTCTAGATTTTTGAATCCGACGCGAAACTGATAGTTAATTGTAACTTTCGGGCGTCCTAATGACGATGGAACTCTCAAATTGCGCCGAGATTCAATACATCGTCCTCCAGCCTACTTGTCTTCAAGGGTCTATTGCTGCCTCGGTCACCCTATGGTCCGACTCCTGTGACTGCAGAATTTCCAATCCGACGCAAAACTGATAGTTAATTGTAACGTTTACGGCCTCCTAATGACGATGGAATACTCAAATTGCGTTGAGATTCAATACATCGTCCTCTAGCCGACTTCTCTCCAAGGGGATATTGCTGCCTCGGGGACCATACGGTCGTTCTCCTGTGAGTCTAGGTTTTTGAATCCGACGCGAAACTGATAGTTAATTGTAACGTTCATGGGCTCCTAATGACGATGGAACACTCAAACTGCGTTGAGATTCCTTACGTAGCCCTCCAGCCGACTGGTCTCCAAGGGGATATTGCTGCGTCGGGCACCATATGGTCCGTCTCCTGTGAGTCTAGATTTTCGAATCCGACGCGAAACTGATAGTTAATTGTAACGTACGACCGTCCTAATGACGATGGAACACTCAAATTGCGTCGAGATTCAATACATCATCCTCCAGCCTACTTATCTCCAAGGATCTAATGCTGCATCGATCACCCTATCGTCCGACTCCTGTGAGTCCAGAATTTCGAATCCGACGCAAAACTGATAGTTAAGTGTAACGTTCAGGTCATCCAGATGACGATGGAACACCCAAATTGCGTCGAGATTCAATACATCGTCCTCCAGCCGACTTGCCTTCATGGGTCTACTGCTACCTCGGTCGTCTTATGGTCGTTCTCCTGTGAGTCCAGATATTCGAATCCGACGCAAAACGGACTGCTAATTGTAACGTTCAGAGCCTCCTAATGATGATGGAACACTCAAATTGCGTCGAGATTCAATACATCGTCCTCCAGCCGACTTGTCTCTAAGGGGATATTGCAGCCTCGGGCACCATATAGTCCTTCTCCTGTGAGTCTAGAATTTTGAATCCGACGCAAAACTGATAGTTAATTGTAACGTTCAGGACCTCCTAATCTCGATGGAACACTCAAATTGCGTCGAGATTCAATACATCGTCCTCCAGCCGACTTGTCTCCAAAGGGAATTGCTGTCTCGGGCACCTTATCCTCCGACCCCTGTGAGTCTAGATTTTCGAATCCGACGCAAAACTTGTAGGTAATTGTAACGTTTAGGGCCTCTTAATGACGACGGAACACTCAAATTGCGCCGTGATTCAATTCATCGTCCTCCCGCCGACTTGTGTCCAACGGGATATTGCTTCCTCGGGCACCATGTGGTCCGTCTCCTGTGAGACTAGATTCTCGAATCCGCCGCAAAAATGATATTTAATTGTAACTTTCAGGGCCTCCTAAAGTCGAAGGAACACTCAAATTGCGTCGAGATTCGATACATCGTCCTCCAGCCTACTTATCTCCAAGGATCTAATGCTGCATCGATCACCCTGTGGTCCGACTCCTGTGAGTCTAGAATTTCGAATCCGACGCAAAACTGATAGTTAATTGTAACGTTCAGGTCATCCAGATGACGATGGAACACTCAAATTGCGTCGAGATTCAATACATCGTCCTCCAGCCGGCTTGTCTCCATGGGTCTACTGCTACCTCGGTCGCCTTATGGTCGTTCTCCTGTGAGTCCAGATATTCGAATCCGACGCAAAACGGACTGCTAATTGTAACGTTCAGAGCCTCCTAATGATGATGGAACACTCAAATTGCGTCGAGATTCAATACATCGTCCTCCAGCCGACTTGCCTCCAAAGTGAATTGCTGTCTCGGGCACCCTATCCTCCGACCCCTGTGAGTCCAGACTTTCGAATCCGACGCAAAACTTGTAATTAATTGTAACGTTTAGGGCCTCTTAATGACGACGGAACACTCAAATTGCGTCGAGATTCAATTCATCGTCCTTCCGCCGACTTGTGTCCAACGGGATATTGCTGCCTCGGGCACCATTTGGTCAGTCTCCTGTAAGTCTAGGTTTTCGAATCCGTCGCACAAATGGTAGTTAATTGTAACTTTCAGGGCCTCCTAATGACGATGGAGCACTCAAATTGCGTCGAGATTCAATACGTCGCCCTCCAGCCGACTTGACTCCAAGGGGATATTGCTTCTTCGGGCAAAATATGGTCCGTTACCTGTGAGTCTAGATTTTTGAATCCGACGCGAAACTGATAGTTAATTGTAACTTTCGTGCGTCCTAATGACGATGGAACTCTCAAATTGCGTCGAGATTCAATACATCGTCCTCCAGCCGACTTGTATCCAAGGGGATATTGCTACCTCGGGCACCATTTAGACCGTCTCCAGTGAGTCTAGTATTTCGAATCCGACGCGAAAATGATACTTAAGTGTAACGTTCAGGGCCTCCTAATGACGATGGAACACTCAAGTTGCGTTGCGATTTAATACATCGTCCTCCAGCCGACTTGTCTCCATGTGTCTACTGCTACCTCACTCACCTTTTGGTCGTTCTCCTGTGAGTCCAGATATTCGAATCCGGCGCAAAACGGACTGCTAATTGTAACGTTCAGGGCCTCCTAATGATGATGGAACACTCAAATTGCGTCGAGATTCAATACATCGTCCTCCAGCCGACTTGTCTCCAAGGGGATATTGCAGCCTAGGGCACCATATAGTCCTTTTCCTGTGAGTCTAGAATTTTGAATCCGACGCAAAACTGATAGTTAATTGTGACGTTCAGGACCTCCTAATCTCGATGGAACACTCAAATTGTGTCGAGATGCAATACATCGTCCTCCAGCCGACTTGCCTCCAAAGGGAATTGCTGTCTCGGGCACCTTATCCTCCGACCCCTGTGAGTCCAGATTTTTGAATCCGACGCAAAACTTGTAGTTAATTGTAACGTTTAGGCCTCTTAATGACGACGGAACACTCAAATTGCGTCGAGATTCTGTTCATCGTCCTCCCGCCGACTTGTGTCCAACGGGATATTGCAGCCTCGTTCACCATGTGGTCCGTCTCCTCTAAGTCTAGGTTTTCGAATCCGACGCACAAATGGTAGTTAATTGTAACTTTCAGGGCCTCCTAATGACGATGGAACACTCAAATTGCGTCGAGATTCAATACGTCGCCTTCCAGCCGACTTGACTCCAAGGGGATATTGCTTCCTCGGGCAAAATATGGTCCGTTATCTGTGAGTCTAGATTTTTGAATCCGATGCGAAACTGATAGTTAATTGTAACTTTCGGGCGTCCTAATGACGATGGAACTCTCAAATTGCGTCGAGATTCAATACATCGTCCTCCAGCCTACTTGTCTTCATGGGTCCATTGCTGCCTCGGTCACCCTATGGTCCGACTCCTGTGACTGTAGAATTTCCAATCCGACGCAAAACTGATAGTTAATTGTAACGTTTATGGCCTCCTAATGACGATGGAATACTCAAATTGCGTCGAGATTCAATACATCGTCCTCTAGCCGACTTCTCTCCAAGGGGATATTGCTGCCTCGGGCACCATACGGTCCTCCTCCTGTGAGTCTAGATTTTTGAACCCGACGCGAAGCTGATAGTTAATTGTAACGTTCAGGTCATCCAGATGACGATGGAACACTCAAATTGCGTCGAGATTCAATACATCGTCCTCCAGCCTACTTATCTCCAAGGATGTAATGCTGCATCGATCACCCTATGGTCCGACTCCTGTGAGTCTAGAATTTCGAATCCGACGCGAAACTGATAGTTAATTGTAACGTTCAGGTCATCCAGATGACGATGGAACACTCAAATTGCGTCGAGATTCAATACATCGTCCTCCAGCCTACTTATCTCCAAGGATCTAATGCTGCATCGATCACCCTATGGTCCGACCCCTGTGAGTCTAGAATTTCGAATCCGACGCAAAACTGATAGTTAATTGTAACGTTCAGGTCATCCACATGACGATGGAACACTCAAATTGCGTCGAGATTCAATACATCGTCCTCCAGCCGACTTGTCTCCATGGGTCTACTGCTACCTCGGTCGCCTTATGGTCGTTCTCCTGTGAGTCCAGATATTCGAATCCGACGCAAAACGGACTGCTAATTGAGACGTTCAGAGCCTCCTAATGATGATGGAACACTCAAATTGCGTCGAGATTCAATACATCGTCCTCCAGCCTACTTATCTCCAAGGATCTAATGCTGCATCGATCACCCTATGGTCCGACCCCTGTGAGTCTAGATTTTCGAATCCGACGCAAAACTTGTAGTTAATTGTAACGTTTAGGGCCTCTTAATGACGACGGAACACTCAAATTGCGCCGTGATTCAATTCATCGTCCTCCCGCCGACTTGTGTCCAACGGGATATTGCTGCCTCGGGCACCATGTGGTCCGTCTCCTGTGAGTCTAGATTTTCGAATCCGCCGCAAAAATGATTTTAATTGTAACTTTCAGGGCCTCCTAAAGTCGAAGGAACACTCAAATTGCGTCGAGATTCAATACATCGTCCTCCAGCCGACTTGTCTCCATGTGTCTATTGCTACCTCACTCACCTCATGGTCGTTCTCCTGTGAGTCCAGATATTGGAATCCGACGCAAAACGGACTGATATTGTAACGTTCAGAGCCTCCTAATGACGATGAAACACTCAAATTGCATCGAGATTCAATACATCGTCCTCCAGCCGACTTGTCTCCAACGGGATATCGCTGCCTCGGGCACCATGTGGTCCGTCCTCTGTGAGTCTATATTGTCGAATCCGACACAAAAACGATAGTTAATTGTAACGTTTAGGGCCTCTTAATGACGACGGAACACTCAAATTGCGTCGAGATTCACTACATCGTCCTCCCGCCTACTTGTGTCCAACGGGATATTGCTGCCTCGGGCACCATGTGGTCCGTCTCCTGTGAGTGTAGATTTTCGAATCCGACGCAAAAATAATACTTAATTGTAACGTTCAGGGCCTCCTAATGACGAAGGAACACTAAAATTGCGTCGAGATTCAGTACATCGTCCTCCAGCCGGCTTGTCTCCAAGGGTCTATTGCTGATTCGGAAACCTTATGGTCGTTCTCCCATGAGTCTAGATTTTCGGATCCGACGCATAACTGATAGTTAATTGTAACGATCAGGGCCTCTTAATGACGATAGAACACTCAAGTTGCGTCGAGATTCAATACGTCGTCCTCCAGCCGCCTTGCCTTCTAGGGGATATTGCTGCCTCGGGCACCATATGGTCCGTCTCCTGTGAGTCTAGATTGTAGAATCCGACGCAAAACTGATAGTTAATTGTAGCGTTCGTGCGACCTAATGACGATGGAACACTCAAATTGCGTCGAGATCAATACATCGTCCTCCAGCCTACTTGTCTGCCTCGGTCACACTATGGTCCGACACCTGTGACTCTAGAATTTCGAGTCCGACGCAAAACTGATATTTAATTGTAACGTTCATTGTCTCCTCATGACGTTGGAACACTCAAATTGCGTCGAGATTCAATACATCGTCCTCCAGCCGACTTGTCTCCAAGGGTCTGTCTCCTGTGGGTCTAGGTTTTCGAATGCGACGCACAAATGGTAGTTAATTGTAACTTTCAGGGCCTCCTAATGACGATGGAACACTCAAATTGCGTCGAGATTAAATACATCGTCCTCCAGCCGACTTGTCTCCAACGGGATATCGCTCCCTCGGGGACCTTATGGTCGTTGTCCTATGAGTCTAGTTTTCGGATCCGACGCATAACTGACAGTTAATTGTAACGTGCAGCGCCTCCTAATGACGATACAACACTCAAATTGCGTCGACATTCAATACGTCGCCCTCTAGCCGACTTGTCTCCAAGGGGATATAGCTGCCTCGGGCACCATATGGTCCGTCACCTGTGAGTCTAGATTTTCGGATCCGCGCGAAACTGATAGTTAGTTGTAACGTTCAGGGCCTCCTAATGACGATGGAACACTGAAATTGCGTAGAGTTTCAATACATCGTCCTTCAGCCGACTTGTCTCCAAGGGTCCAATCCTGTCTCGGGCACCTCATGGTCGTTCTCCTGTGAGTCTACATTTTCGATTCCGACACATAACTGATAGTTAATTGTAACGTTGGGGCCTCCTAATGACGATGGAACACTCAAATTGCTTCGAGATTCAATTCATCGACCTCCAGCCGAATTGTCTCCAAGGGGAAATTGCTGCATCGGGCACTATATGGTCTGTCTAGTGTGACTCTAGGTTTTCGAATCCGACGCAGAAATGATAGTTAATTGTAACGTTCAGGGCCTTCTAATGACGAAGGAACACTCAAATTGCGACGAGATTCAATACATAGTCCTCCAGCCGACTTGTCTCCAAGTGTCTATTGCTGCGTCGGGCACCTAATGGTCGTTGTCCTGTGAGTCTAGATTTTCGGATCCGACGCATAACTGATAGTTAGTTGTAACGTTCAGGGCCTCCTAATGACGATGGAACACTGAAATTGCGTCGAGTTTCAATACATCGTCCTTCAGCCGACTTGTCTCCAAGGGTCCAATCCTGTCTCGGGCACCTCATGGTCGTTCTCCTGTGAGTCTACATTTTCGATTCCGACACATAACTGATAGTTAATTGTAACGTTCGGGCCTCCTAATGACGATGGAACACTCAAATTGCGTCGAGATTCAATACATCGTCCTTCAGCCGACTAGACTCCATGGGGCTACTGCTACCTCGGTCGCCTTATGGTCGTTCTCCTGTGAGTCCAGATATTCGAATCCGACGCAAAACGGACTGCTAATTATAACGTTCAGAGCCTCCTAATGATGATGGAACACTCAAATTGCGTCGAGATTCAATACATCGTCCTCCAGCCGACTTGTCTCCAAAGGGAATTGCTGTCTCGGGCACCTTATCCTCCGACCCCTGTGAGTCTAGATTTTAAAATCCGACGCAGAACTTGTAGTTATTTGTAACGTTTGGGGCCTCTTAATGACGACGGAACACTCAAATTGCGCCGTGATTTAATTCTTAGTCCTCCCGCCGACTTGTGTCCAACGGGATATTGCTGCCTCGGGCACCATGCGGTCCGTCTCCTGTGAGGCTAGATTTTCGAATCCGCCGCAAAAATGATACTTAATTATAACGTTCAATGCCTCCTAATGACTATAGTACACTCAAATTGCGTCGAGATTCAATACGTCGTCCTCCAGCCGCCTTGTCTCCAAGGGGATATTGCTGCCTTGGGCACCATATGGTTCGTCTCCTGTGAGTCTAGATTGTCGAATCCGACGCGAAACTGATAGTTAATTGTAGCGTTCGTGCGACCTAATGACGATGGAACACTCAAATTGCGTCGAGATCAAAAACATCGTCCTCCAGCCTACTTGTCTGCCTCGGTCACCCTATGGTCCGACTCCTGTGACTCTAGAATTTCGAATCCGACGCAAAACTGATAGTTAATTGTAACGATCATTGCCTCCTGATGACGTTGGAACACTCAGATTGTGTCGAGATTCAATACATCGTCCTCCAGCCGACTTGTCTCCATGTGTCTACTGCTACCTCACTCACCTTTTGGTCGTTCTCCTGTGAGTCCAGATATTCGAATCCGACGCAAAACGGACTGCTAATGGTAACGTTCAGGGCCTCCAAATGACGATTGAGCACTCAAATTGCGTCGAGATTCAATACGTCGCCCTCCAGCCGACTTGACTCCAAGGGGATATTGCTTCCTCGGGCAAAACATGGTACGTTACCTGTGAGTCTAGATTTTTGAATCCGACGCGAAACTGATAGTTAATTGTAACTTTCGGGCGTCCTAATGACGATGGAACTCTCAAATTGCGTCGAGATTCAATACATCGTCTTCCAGCCGAATTGTCTCCAAGGGGATATTGCTACCTCGGGCACCATTTAGACCGTCTCCAGTGAGTCTAGTATTTCGAATCCGACGCAAAAATGATAGTTAATTGGAACGTTAAGGGCCTCCTGATGACGATGGAACACTCAATTTGCGTCGAGATTCAGTACATCGTCCTCCAGCCTACTTGCCTCCAAGGGTCTATTGCTGCCTCGGGCACCTTATGGTCGTTGTCCAGTGAGACTAGATTATCGAATCCGACGCAAAACTGATAGTTAATTGTAACGTTCAGGGCCTCCTAATGACGATGGAATACTCAAATTGCGTCGAGATTCAATACATCGTCCTCTAGCCGACTTCTCTCCAAGGGGATATTGCTGCCTCGGGCACCATACGGTCCTTCTCCTGTGAGTCTAGATTTTTGAATCCGACGCGAAACTGATAGTTAATTGTAACGTTCATGGGCTCCTAATGACGATGGAACACTCAAATTGCGTTGAGATTCCTTACGTAGCCCTCCAGCCGACTGGTCTCCAAGGGGATATTGCTGCGTCGGGCACCATATGGTCCGTCTCCTGTGAGTCTAGATTTTCGAATCCGACGCGAAACCGATAGTTAATTGTAACGTACGAGCGTCCTAATGACGATGGAACACTCAAATTGCGTCGAGATTCAATACATCGTCCTCCAGCCTACTTATCTCCAAGGATCTAATGCTGCATCGATCACCCTATGGTCCGACTATTGTGAGTCTAGAATTTCGAATCCGACGCAAAACTGATAGTTAATTGTAACGTTCAGGTCATCCAGATGACGATGGAACACTCAAATTGCGTCGAGATTCAATACATCGTCCTCCAGCTGGCTTGTCTCCATGGGTCTACTACTACCTCGGTCGCCTTATGGTCGTTCTCCTGTGAGTCCAGATATTCGAATCCGACGCAAAACGAACTGGTAATTGTAAGGTTCAGAGCCTCCTAATGATGATGGAACACTCAAATTGCGTCGAGATTCAATACATCGTCCTCCAGGAGACTTGTATCCAAGGGGATATTGCTGCCTCGGGCACCATATACTCCTTCTCCTGTGAATCTAGAATTTCGAATCCGACGCAAAACTGATTGTTAATTGTAACGTTCAGGACCTCCTAATCACTATGGAACACTCAAATTGAGTCGAGATTCAATACATCGTCCTCCAGCAGACTTGTCACCAAAGGGATTTTGCTGTCTTGTTCACCTTATGCTCCGACTCCTGTGAGTCTAGATTCTCGAATCCGACGCTATACTGATTGTTAATTGTAGCGTTCATGGCCCCCTAATGACGATGGAACACTGAAATTGCGTCGAGATTCAATACATCTTCGTCCAGCCGACTTGTCTCCAAGGGTTATTGCTCCCTCGGGCACCTTATCGTCGTTCTTCTGTGAGTCTAGATTTTCGAATCCGACGCTAAACTAATGACGATGGATCACTCAAATTGCGTCGAGATTCAATACGTCGTCCTCCAGCCGACTTGTCTCCAAGGGGATATTGCTCCCTCGGGCACCATATGGTCCGGCTCCTGTGGGTCCAGATTTTCGAATTCGACGCGCAACCGATAGTTAATTCTAACTTTCGGGCGTCCTAATGACGATGGAACACTCAAATTGCGTCGAGATTCAATACATCGTCCTCCAGCCCACATGTCTCCAGGGGTCTACTGCTGCCTCGGTAACCCTATGGTCCGACTCCTGTGAGTCTAGAATTTCGAATCCGACGCAAAACTGATAGGTAATTTTAACGTTCTGGGCCTCCTGATGACGATGGAACACTCAAATTGCGTCGAGATTCAATACATCGGCCTCCAGCCGACATGTCTCCAACGGGATATCGCTGCCTCGGACACCATGTGGTCCGTCTCCTGTGAGTCTAGATTTTCGAATCCGACGCAAAAATGATAGTTAATTGTAACGTTCAGGGCCTCCTAATGACGAGGGAACACTCCAATCGCGTTGAGATTCAATACGTCGTCCTCCAGCCGAATTGTCTTCAAGCGGATATTGCTGCCTCGGGCACCTTGTTGTCGTTCTCCTGTGAGTCTAGATTTTCGGATCCGACGCATAACTGATAGTTAATTGTAAGGTTCAGCGCCTCCTAATGACAATAGAACACTCAAATTGCTCGAGATTCAATACATCGTCGTCCAGCCGACTTGTCTCCAAGGTGATATTGCTGCCTCGGGCACCATATGGTCCTTCTCCTGTTAGTCTAGATTTTCCAATCCGACGCGAAACTGATAGTTAATTGTAACATTCAGCGCCTCCTAATGACGATGGATTACTCATATTGCGTCGAGTTTCAATACACCGTACTTCGGCCGATTTGTCTCCAAGGGTCTATTGCTGCCTCGGGCATTTTGTGGTCGTTCTCCTGAGGGTCTAGATTTTTGAATCCGACGCAAAACTGAATGTTAATTGTAACGTTCGGGCGTCCTAATGACGATGGAACACTCAAGTTGCGTCGAGATTCAATACATCGTCCTCGAGCCTACTTGTCTCCAAGGGTCTATTGCAGCCTCGGTCACCCAATGGTCCGACTGCCGTGAGTCTAGAATATCGAATCCGACGCAGAACTGATGGTTAATTGTAATGTTCAGTGCCTCCTAATGACGAAGGAAGACTCAAATTGCGTCGAGATATAATACATCGTCCTCCAGCCGACTTGTCTCAAAGGGGATATTGCTACCACGGGCACCATTTAGGCCGTCTATAGTGAGTCTAGAATTTCGAATCCGACGCAAAAATGATAGTTAATTGTAACGTTAAGGGTCTCCTGATGACGATGGAACACTCAGTTTGCGTCGAGATTCAATACATCGTCCTCCAGCCGACTTGTCTCCAACGGGATATCACTGCCTCGGGCACCATGTGGTCTGTCACCTGTGAGTCTATAATTTCGAATCCGACACAAAAATGATAGTTAATTGTAACGTTCAGGGCCTCCTAATGACGAAGGAACTCTCAAATTGCGACGAGATTCAATACATCGTCCACCAGCCGACTTGTCCCAAAGGGTCTATTGCTGGATCGGGCACCTTATGGTCGTTCTCCTGTGAGTCTAGATTTTCGGTGCCGACGCATAACTGATAGTTAATTGTAACGTCCAACGCCTTCTAATGAGGATAGAACACTCAAATTGCGTCGAGATTCAAAACGTCGCCCTCCAGCCGACTTGTCTCCAAGGGGATATTGCTGCCTCGGGCACCATATAGTCCTTCTCCTGTGAGTCTAGATTTTCGAATCCGACGCAAAACTGCTTGTAATTGTAACGGTCAGGGCCTCCTAATGACGATGGAACACTCAAATTGCGTCGCGATTCAATAGATCGTCCTCCAGCCGATTTGTCTCCAAGGGTCTATTGCAGCCTCGGGCGCCATATAGTCCTTCTCCTGTGAGTCTTGAATTTCGAATCCGACGGAAATCTGACAGTTAATTGTAATATTCAGGACCTCCTAATGATGATGGAACACTCGAATTGCGTCGAGAGTCTATACATCGTCCTCCAGGCGACTTGTCTCCAAGGCTCTATTGCTGTCTCGGGCACCTTACGGACGTTCTCCTGTGAGCCTAGATTTTCGAATCCGACGCAAAAATGATACTTAATTGTAACGTTCAGGGCCTCCTAATGACGAAGGAACACTCAAATTGCGTCGAGATTCAATACATCGTCATCCAGCCGACTTGTCTCCAGGGTCTATTGCTGCCTCGGGCACCTTATGGTCGTTCTCCTATGAGTCTAGATTTTCGGAGCCGACGCATAACTGATAGTTAACTGTAACGTTCAACGCCTCATAATGAGGATAGAACACTCAAATTGCGTCGAGATTCAATACGTCGCTCTCCAGCCGACTTGTCTCCAAGGGGATATTGCTGCCTCGGGCACCATATGGTCCGTCTCCTGTGAGTCTAGATTTTCGAATCCGACGCGAAACTCATAGTTAATTGTAACGTTCGAGCGTCCTCATGACGATGGAACACTCAAATTGCGTCGAGATTCAATACATCGTCCTCCAGCCTACTTGTCTCCAAGGATCTAATGCTGCATCGATCACCCTATGGTCCGACTCCTGTGAGTCTAGAATTTCGAATCCGACGCAAAACTGATAGTTAATTGTAACGTTCAGGGCATCCTGATGACGATGGAACACTCAAATTGCGTCGAGATTCAATATATCGTCCTCCAGCCGACTTGTCTCCATGGGTCTACTGCTACCTCGGTCGCCTTATGGTCGTTCTCCTGTGAGTCCAGATATTCGAATCCGACGCAAAACGGACTGCTAATTGTAACGTTCAGAGCCTCCTAATGGTGATGGAACACTCAATTTGCGTCGAGACTCAATACATCGTCCTCCAGCCGACTTGTCTCCAAGGGGATATTGCAGCCTCGGGCGCCATATAGTCCTTCTCCTGTGAGTCTTGAATTTCGAATCCGACGCAAAACTGATAGTTAATAGTGACGTTCAGGACCTCCTAATCTCGATGGAACACTCAAATTGCGTCGAGATTCAATACATCGTCCTCCAGCCGACTTGTCTCCATGGGATATTGCCACCTCATGCACCATTTAGACCGACTCCAGTGAGTCTCGAATTTCGAATCCCACGCAAAAATGATAGTTAATTGTAACGTTAAGGGCCTCCTGATGACGATGGAACACTCAATTTGCGTCGAGATTCAATACATCGTCCTCCAGCCTACTTGTCTCCAAGGGTCTATTGCTGCCTCTTGCACCTTATGGCCGTAGTCCAGTGAGACTAGATGATCGAATCCGACGCAAAACTGATAGTTAATTGTAACGTTCAGGGCCTCCTAATGACGATGGAACACTCAAATTGCGTGGCGATTCAATACATCGTCCTCCAGCCGACTTGTCTCCATGTGTCTATTGCTACCTCACTCACCTTTTGGTCGTTCTCCTGTGAGTCCAGATATTCGAATCCGACGCAAAACGGACTGCTCATTGTAACGTTCAGAGCCTCCTTATGATGATGGAACACTCAAATTGCGTCGAGATTCAATACATCGTCCTCCAGCCGACTTGACTCCAAGGGGATATTGCTGCCTCGGGCACCATATGGTCCGTTACCTGTGAGTCTAGATTTTTGAATCCGACGCGAAACCGATAGTTAATTGTAACTTTCGGGCGTCCTAATGACGATGGAACTCTCAAATTGCGTCGAGATTCAATACATCGTCCTCCAGCCTACTTGTCTTCAAGGGTCTATTGCTGCCTACGTCACCCTGTGGTGCGACCCCTGTGACTCTAGAATTTCCAATCCGACGCAAAACTGATAGTTAATTGTAACGTTTAGGGCCTCCTAATGACGATGGAATACTCAAATTACGTCGAGATTCAATACATCGTCCTCTAGCCGACTTCTCTCCAAGGGGATACTGCTGCCTCGGGCACCATGCGGTCCCTCTCCTGTGAGTCTAGATTTTTGAATCCGACGCGAAACTGATAGTTAATCGTAACGTTCATGGGCTCCTAATGACGATGGAACACTCAAATTGCGTTGAGATTCCTTACGTCGCCCTCCAGCCGACTGGTCTCCAAGGGGATATTGCTGCGTCGGGCACCATTTGGTCCGTCTCCTGTGAGTCTAGATTTTGGAATCCGACGCGAAACTGATAGTTAATCGTAACGTTCATGGGCTCCTAATGACGATGGAACTCTCAAATTGCGTCGAGATTCAATACATCGTCCTCCAGCCGACTTGCCTCCAAATGGAATTGCTGTCTCGGGCACCTTATCCTCCGACCCCTGTGAGTCGAGATTTTTGAATCCGACGCAAAACTTATAATTAATTGTAACGTTTAGGGCCTCTTAATGACGACGGAACACTCTAATTGCGTCGAGATTCAATTCATCGTCCTCCCGCCGACTTGTGACCAACGGGAATTTGCAGCCTCGGGTACCATGTGGTCCGTCACCTGTAAGTCTAGGTTTTCGAATCCGACGCACAAATGGTAGTTAATTGAAACTTTCAGGGCCTCCTAATGACGATGGAACACTCAAATTGCGTCGAGATTCAATACATCGTCCTCCAGCCGACTTGTCTCCATGGGTCTACTGCTACCTCGGTCGCCTTATGGTCGTTCTCCTGTGAGTCCAGATATTCGAATCCGACGCAAAACGGACTGCTAATTGTAACGTTCAGAGCCTCCTAATGATGATGGAACACTCAAATTGCGTCGAGATTCAATACATCGTCCTCCAGCCGACTTGTCTCCAAGGGGATATTGCAGCCTCGGGCACCATATAGTCCTTCTCCTGTGAGTCTAGAATTTTGAATCCGACGCAAAACTGATAGTTAATTGTAACGTTCAGGACCTCCTAATCTCGATGGAACACTCAAATTGCCTCGAGATTCAATACATCGTCCTCCAGCCGACTTGTCTCCAAAGGGAATTGCTGTCTCGGGCACCTTATCCTCTGTGAGTCTAGATTTTCGAATCCGACGCAAAACTTGTAGTTAATTGTAACGTTTAGGGCCTCTTAATGACGACGGAACACTCAAATTGCGCCGTGATTCAATTCATCGTCCTCCCGCCGACTTGTGTCCAACGGGATATTGCTGCCTCGGGCACCATGTGGTCCGTCTCTTGTGAGTCTAGATTTTCGAATCCGCCGCAAAAATGATATTTAATTGTAACGTTCAGGGCCTCCTATAGACGAAGGAACACTCAAATTGCGTCGAGATTCAATACATCGTCCTCCAGCCGACTTGTCTCCAAGGGGATATTGCTACCTCGGGCACCATTTAGACCGTCTCCAGTGAGTCTAGAATTTCTAATCCGACGCAAAAATGATAGGTAATTGTAACGTTAAGGGCCTCCTGATGACGATGGAACACTCAATTTGCGTCGAGATTCAATACGTCGTCCTCCAGCCTACTTGTCTCCAAGGGTCTATTGCTCCCTCGGGCACCTTATGGTCAGTGTCCAGTGAGACTAGATTATCGAATCCGACGCAAAACTGATAGTTAATTGTAACGTTCAGGGCCTCCTAATGACGATGGAACACTCAAATTGAGTCGAGATTCAATACATCGTCCTCCAGGCGACCTGTCTCCAAGGGTCTATTGCTGCCCCGGGCGCCTTATGGTCGTTCTGCTGTGAGTCCAGATATTCGAATCCGACGCAAAACGGACTGCCAATTGTAACATTCAGAGCTTCCTAATGACGATGGAACACTCAAATTGCATCGAGATTCAATCCATCGTCCTCCAGCCGACTTGTCTCCATGGGTCTATCGCGGCCTCGGGGACCTTATGGTCGTTCTCCAATGAGTCTGGACTTTCGGATGCGACGCATAACTGATAGTTAATTGTAACGTTCAGCGCCTCCTAATGACGATAGAACACTCAAATTGCCTCGAGATTCAATACATCGCCCTCCAGCCGACTTGTCTCCTAGGGGATATTGCTGCCTCGGGCACCATATGGTCCGTCATCTGTGAGTCTATATTTTTGAATCCGACGCGAAACTGATAGTTAATTGTAACTTTCGTGCGTCCTAATGACGATGGAACTCTCGAATTGCGTCGAGATTCAATACATCGTCCTCCCGCCGATTTGTGTCCAACGGGATATTGATGCCTCGGGCATCTTATGGTACGCCTCCTGTGAGTCTAAATTTTCGAATCCGACGCAATACTGATGGTTAATTGTAACGTCCATGGCCTCCTAATGACGATGGAACACTCAAATTGCGTCGAGATTCACTACATCGTCCTCCCGCCTACTTGTGTCAAACGGGATATTGCTGCCTCGGGCACCATGTGGTCCGTCTCCTGTGAGTGTAGATTTTCGAATCCGACGTAAAAATGATACTTAATTGTAACGTTCAGGGCCTCCTAATGACGAAGGAACACTCAAATTGCGTCGACATTCAGTACATCGTCCTCCAGCCGACTTGTCTCCAAGGGTCTATTGCTGCCTCGGAAACCTTATGGTCGTTCTCCCATGAGTCTAGATTTTCGGATCCGACGCATAACTGATAGTTAATTGTAACGATCAGGGCCTCCTAATGACGATAGAACACTCAAACTGCGTCGAGATTCAATACGTCGTCCTCCAGCCGCCTTGCCTTCAAGGGGATATTGCTGCCTCGGGCACCATATGGTCCGTCTCCTGTGAGTCTAGATTGTAGAATCCGGCGCAAAACTGATAGTTAATTGTAACGTTCGTGCGACCTAATGACGATGGAACACTCAAATTGCGTCGAGATCAATACATCGTCCTCCAGCCTACTTGTCTGCCACGGTCACACTATGGTCCGACTCCTGTGACTCTAGAATTTCGAGTCCGACGCAAAACTGATAGTTAATTGTAACGTTCATTGCCTCCTGATGACGTTGGAACACTCAAATTGCGTCGAGATTCAATACGTCGACCTCCAGCCGACTTGTCTCCAAGGGTCTGTCTCCTGTGGGTCTAGGTTTTCGAATGCGACGGACAAATGGTAGTTAATTGTAACTTTCAGGGCCTCCTAATGACGATGGAACACTCAAATTGCGTCGAGATTCAATACAACGTCCTCCAGCCGACTTGTCTCCAACGGGATATCGCTGCCTCGGGGACCTTATGGTCGTTGTCCTATGAGTCTAGTTTTCGGATCCGACGCATAACTGATAATTAATTGTAACGTTCAGCGCCTCCTAATGACGATACAACACTCAAATTGCGTCGAGATTCAATACGTCGCCCTCTAGCCGACTTGTCTGCAAGGGGATATAGTTGCCTCGGGCACCATATGGTCCGTCACCTGTGAGTCTAGTTTTTGAATCCGACGCGAAACTGATAGTTAATTGTAACTTTCAGCGTCCTAATGACGATGGAACTCTCAAATTGCGTCGAGATTCAATACATCGTCCTCCAGCCTACTTGTCTCCAAGGCTCTATTGCTGCCTCGCTCACCCTATGGTCCGAGTAGTGTGACTCTAGAATTTCCAATCCGACGCAAAACTGATAGTTAATTGTAACGTTCAGGGCCTACTAACGACGATGGAACAATCAAATTGCGTCGAGATTCAATACGTGGTCCTCCACCCGATTTGTCTCGAAGGGGATATTGCTGCCTCGGGCATCTTATGGTACGCCTCCTGTGAGTCTAGATATTCGAATACGACGCAAAACTGATAGTTAATTGTTACGTTCATGGCTTCCTAATGACGATGGAACACTCAAATTGCGTCGAGATTCAATACATAGTCCTCTAGCCGACTTGTCTCCAAGTGTCTATTGCTGCGTCGCGCACCTAATGGTCGTTCTCCTGTGAGTCTAGATTTTCGGATCCGACGCATAACTGATAGTTAGTTGTAACGTTCAGGGCCTCCTAATGACGATGGAACACTGAAATTGCGTCGAGTTTCAATACATCGTCCTTCAGCCGACTTGTCTCCAAGGGTCCAATCCTGTCTCGGGCACCTCATGGTCGCTCTCCTGTGAGTCTACATTTTCGATTCCGACACAAAACTGATAGTTAATTGTAACGTTCGGGCCTCCTAATGACGATGGAACACTCAAATTGCTTCAAGCTTCAATACATCGACCTCCAGCCGAATTGTCTCCAAGGGGAAATTGCTGCATCGGGCACAGTATGGTCTGTCTCCTGTGAGTCTAGGTTTTCGAATCCGACGCAGAAATGATAGTTAATTGTTACGTTCAGGGCCTTCTAATGACGAAGGAACACTCAAATTGCGACGAGATTCAATACATAGTCCTCCAGCCGACTTGTCTCCAAGTGTCTATTGCTGCGTCGGGCACCTAATGGTCGTTCTCCTGTGGCTCTAGATTTTCGGATCCGACGCATAACTGATAGTTAGTTGCAACGTTCAGGGCCTCCTAATGACGATGGGACACTGAAATTGCGTCGAGTTTCAATACATCGTCCTTCAGCCGACTTGTCTCCAAGGGTCCAATCCTGTCTCGGACACCTCATGGTCGTTCTCCTGTGAGTCTACATTTTCGATTCCGACACATAACTGATAGTTAATTGTAACGTTCGGGCCTCCTAATGACGATGGAACACTCAAATTGCGTCGAGATTCTATACGTCGTCCTCCAGCCGACTTGTCTCCAAGGGGCTATTGCTGCCTCGGTCACCCTATGGTCCGACTCCTGTGAGTCTACAATTTCGAATCCGACGCAAAACTGATAGTTAGTTGCAACGTTCAGGGCCTCCTGATGACGATGGAACACTCAAATTGCGTCGAGATTCAATACATCGTCCTCCTGGGACTAGTCTCCTAGGGTCTATTGCTGCCTCGGGCACCTTAAGGTCGTTCTCCTGTGAGTCTAGATTATCGAATCAGACGCAAAACTGATAGTTAATTGTAACGTTCAGGGCCTCCTAATGACGATGGAACACTCAAATTGCATCAAGATTCGATACATCGTACTCCAGCCGACTTGTCTCCATGGGTCTATTGCAACCTCGCTCACCTTATTTTCGTTCTCCTGTGAGTCCAGATATTCGAATCCGACGCAAAACGGACTGCCAATTGTATCGTTCAGAGCCTCCTAATGACGATGGAGCACTCAAATTGCATCGAGATTAAATACATCGTCCTCCAGCCGACTTGTCTCAAACGGGATATCGTGGTCCGTCACCTGTGAGTCTAGATTTTCGAATCCGACGCATAAATGATAGTTAATTGTAACGTTCAGGGCCTCATAACGACGAAGGAACACTCAAATTGCGTCGAGATTCAATACATCGTCCTCCAGCCGACTTGCCTCCAAGGGGATATTGCTACCTCGTGCACTATTTAGTCCGTCTCCTGTAAGTCTAGAATTTCGAATCCGACGCAAAAATGATAGTTAATTGTAACGATCAAGGCCTAATGACGATGAAACACTCGAATTGCGTCGAGAGTCAATACATCGTCCTGCAGGCGACTTGTCTCCAAGGGTCTATTGCTGTCTCCGCCACCTTATGGTCGTACTTCAGTGAGTCTAGATTTTCGAAGCCGACGCTAAACTGATGGTTAATTGTAACGTTCATGGCCTCCTAATGACGATGGAACACTCAAATTGCGATGAAATTCAATACATCGTCCTCCAGCCGACTTGTCTCCAAGGGTCTATTGCTGCCTCGGGCACCTTATGGTCGTTCTCCAGTGAGGCTAGATTTTCGAATCCGACGCAAAACTGGTGGTTAATTGTAACGTTGATGTCCTCCTAATGACGATGGAACACTCAAATTGCGTCGAGATTCAATACATCGTCCCCCAGCCGACTTGTCTCCAAGGGTCTATTGCTGCCTCGGGCACCTTACGGTCGTTCTCCTATGAGTCTAGATTTTCGGATCCGACGCATAACTGTAATAATTGTGACAATCAGCGCCTCCTAAAGACGATTGAACACTCAAATTGCGTCGAGATTCAATACGTCGTCCTCCTGCCGAATTGTCTCCAAGGGGATATTGCTGTCTCGGGCACCTTATCGTCGTTCTCGAGTCTAGATTTTTGAATCCGACTCAAAACTGTTGGTTTATTGTAACGTTCATGGCCTCCTAAAGACGATAGAACACTCAAATTGCATCGAGATTCAATACATCGTCCTCCAGCCGACTTGTCTCCAAGTGTCTATTGCTGCCTCGGGCACCATATGGTCGTTCTCCTGTGAGTCTAGATTGTCGAATACGACACATAACTGATAGTTAATGGTAACGTTTAGGGCCTCCTAATGACGATGGAACACTCAAATTGCGTCGAGATTCAATACATCGTCCTCCAGCCGACTTGTCTCCAAGGGTCTATTGCTGTCTCGGGCACCTTATGGTCGTTCTCCAGTGAGTCTAGATTTTCGAATCCGACGCAAAACTGATGGTTAATTATAACGTTCATGGCCTCCTAATGACGATGGAACACCCAAATTGCGTCGAGATTCAATACATCGTCCTCCAGCCGACTTGCCTCAAAGGGTCTATTGCTGTCTCGGGCACCTTATGGTCGTTCTCCTACGAGTCTAGATTTTCGTATCCGACGCAAAACTGATGGTTAATTATAACGTTCATGGCCTCCTAATGACGATGGAACACTCAAATTGCGTCGAGATTCAATACATTGTCCTCCAGCCCACTTGTCTCCAAGGGTATATTGCTGCCACGGTCACCCGATGGTCCGACTCCTTTGAGTCTAGAATTTCGAATCCGACGCAAAACTGATAGTTCATTGTAACGTTCAAGGCCTCCTGATGACGATGGAACACTCAAATTGGGTCGAGATTAAATACATCGTCCTCCAGGCGACTTGTGTCCAACGGGATATTGCTGCCTCGGGCACCAAGTGGTCCGTCTCCTTTGAGTCTAGGTTTTCGAATCCGACGCAAAAATGATACTTAATTGTAATTGTTCAGGGCCTCCTAATGACGTAGGAACACTCAAATTGCGTTGAGATTCAATACATGGTCCTCCAGCCGACTTGTCTCCAAGGGGATATTCCGTCTGCTTTGAGTCTAGATTTTCGAATCCGACTCAACCCTAAAGGTTAATTGTAACGCACATGGCATCCTACCGACGATGGAACACTCAAATTGCGTCGACATTCAATACATCGTCATCCAGCCGACTTGTCTTCTAGGGGATGTTCCTGCCTCGCCCACCTTGTGGTGGTTCTCCTGTGAGTCTAGATTTTCGAATCCGACGCCAAACTGATAGTTAATTGTAGCGTTCATGCCCTCCTAATGACGATGGAATACTCAAATTGCGTCGAGATTCAATACATCTTTCTCCGTCCGACTTGCCTCCAAGGGGATATTGCAGCCTCAGACACCATAAAGTCCGTCTCCTGTGCGTCTAGAATTTCGACTCCGACGCAAAACTGATTGTTAATTGTAACGTTCAGGGCCTCCTAATGAGGATGGAACACTCGAATTACGTCGAGAGTAAATACATCGTCCTCCAGCCTATTTGTCTCCAAGGGTCAGTTGCTGCCTCGGTCACCCTATGGTCCGACTCCTGTGAGTCTAGAATTTCGAATCCGACGCCAAACTGATAGTTAATTGTAACGTTCAGAGCCTCCTAATGACGATGGAACACTGAAATTGCGTCGCGATTCAATACATCGTCCTCCAGCCTAATTGTCTCCATGGGTCTATTGCTACCTCGCCCACCTTATGGTAGTACTCCTGTGAGTCCAGATATTCGAATTCGACGCAAAACGGACTCCCAATTGTAACGTTCAGAGCCTCCTAATGACGATGGAACACTCAAATTGCATCGAGATTCAATACATCGTTCTCCAGCCGACTTGCCTCCAATGGGATATCGCTAGCTCGGGCACCATGTGCTCTGTCTCCTGAGAGTCCAGATTTTCGAACGCGACGCAAAAATGATAGTTAATTGTAACGTTCAGGGCCTCCTAATGACGAAGGAACACTCAAATTGCGTCGAGATTCAATACATCGTCCTCTAGCTGACTTCTCTCCAAGGGTATATTGCTGCCTCGGGCAACATACGGTCCTTCTCCTGTGAATCTAGATTTTCGAATCCGACGCCAAACTGATAGTTAATTGTAACATTCAGCGCCTCCTAATGACGATAGAACACTCAAATTGCGTCGAGATTCAATACGTCGTCCTCCAGCCGACTTGTCTCCAAGGGGATATTGCTGCCTCGGGCACCATATGGTCAGTCTACTGTGAGTCTAGATTTTCGAATCCGACGCAAACCTGATGGTTAATTTTAACGCACATGGCCTCCTAACGACGATGAAACACTCAAATTGCGTCGACATCCAATACATCGTCCTTCAGCCGACTTGTCTCCTAGGGGATATTCCTGCCTCGCACACCTTTTGGTTGTTCTCCTGTGAGTCTAGATTTTCGAATCCGACGGAAATCTGATAGTTAATTGTGACGTTCAGGGCCTCCTAATGACGATGGAGAACTCGAATTGCGTCGTGAGTCAATACATAGTCCTCCAGCAGACTTGTCTCCAAGGGGATATTGCTCCCTCGGGCACCTTATCGTCGTTCTTCTGTGAGTCTAGATTTTCGAATCCGACGCAAAGCTAATAGTTAATTGTAACGTTCAGGGCCTCCCAACGACGATGGTACACTCAAATTGCGTCGAGATTCAATACGACGTCTTCCAGCCGACTTGTCTCCAAGGGGATATTGCTGCCTCGGGCACCATATGTTCCGTCGCCTGTGAGTCTAGATTTTCGAATCCGACGCTAAACTTGTAGTTAATTGTAACGTTCAGGTCCTCCTAATGACGATGGAACACTCAAATTGCGTCGAGATTCAATACATCGTCCTCCCGCCGACTTGTGTCCAACGGGATATTGCTGCCTCGATCACCATGGGGTCCGTCTCCTGTGAGTCTAGATTTTCGAATCCGACGCTCCTCCAGCCGACTTGTCTCCAAGGGATAATTGCTGCCTCGGGCACCATATGGTCGTTCTCCTGTGAGTCTAGGTTTTCGAATCCGACGCACAAATGAAAGTTCATTGTAACTTTCAGGGCCTCCTAATGACGATGGAACACTCAAATTGCGTCGAGATTCAATACATCGTCCTCCAGGCGACTTGTCTCCAAAGGGGAAATTTCTGCCTCGGTCACCTTATGGTCGTTCTCCTGTGACTCCAGATATTCGAATCCGACGCAAAACGGACTGCTAAATGTAACGTTCAGAGCCTCCTAATGATGATGGAACTCTCAAATTGCGTCGAGATTCACTTCTTCGTCCTCCAGCCGACTTGTCTCCAAGGGGATATTGCTGCCTCGGGCACCATATAGTCCTTCTCCTGTGACTCTAGAAATTCGAATCCGACGCAAAACTGATAGTTAAGTGTATCGTTCAGGACCTCCTAAACACGATGGAACACTCAAATTGCGACGAGATTCAATACATCGTCCTCCAGCCGACATGTCTCCAAGGGGATATTGCTGCCTCGGGCACCATATAGTCCTTCTCCTGTGACTCTAGAATTTCGAATCCGACGCAAAAGTGATTGTTAATTGTAACGGTCATGGCCTCCTAATGACAATTGAACACTCGAATTGCGTCGAGAGCCAATACATCGTCCACCAGGCGACTTGTCTCCAAGGGTCTATTGCTGTCTCGGGCACCTCGTCGTTCTCCAGTGAGTCTAGATTTTCAAAACTGACGCAAAACTGATGGTTAATTGTAACGTTTATGGCCTCCTAATGACGATGGAAATTGCGTCGAGATTCAATACATCGTCGCCCCGCCGACTTGTGTCCAACGGGATATTGCTGCCTCGGGCACCATGTGGTCTGTCTCCTGTGAGTCTAGGTTTTCGAATGCGACGCAAAAACGATACTTAATTGTAACGTTCATGGTCTCCTAATGATGATGGAACACTCAAATTGCGTCGAGATTCAATTCATCGTCCTCCAGGCGCCTTGTCTCCAAAGGTCCATTGCTGCCTCGGGCACCATGTGGTCGTTCTCCTTTGAGTCTAGATTTTCGGATCCGACGCATAACTGATAGTTAATTGTAACGTTCAGCGCCTCCTAATGACAATAGAACGCTCAAATTACGTCGAGATTCAATACGTCGTCCTCCAGCCGACTTGTCGCTAAGGGGATATTGCTGCCTCGGGCACCATTTGGTCCATCTCTTCCGAGTCTAGATTTTCGAATCCGACGCGAAACTGATAGTTAATTAAAACGTTCGGGCCTCCTAGTGACGATAGAACACTCAAATTGCGTCGAGATTCAATACATCGTCCGCCAGCCGACTTGTCTCAATGGGTCTATTGCTACCTCGACAACCTTCAGAGACTCCTAATGACGATGGAACACTTAAATTGCATAAAGATCCAATCCATCGTCCTCCAGCCGACTTGTCTCCAAGGGTCTATTGCTACCTCGGGCACCTTATGGTCGTTCCCTGTGAAACTAGATTTTCGGATTTGACGCATAACTTATAGTTAATTGTAACGTTAAGGGCCTCCTAATGACGATGGAAACTCAAATAGCGTCGAGAATCAATACGTCGTCCTCTAGCCGACTTGTCTCCAAGGGGATATTGCTGTCTCGGGCACCTTATCGTCGTTCTTCTGTGAGTCTAGATTTTCGAATCCGACGCCAAACTGATGGTTAATTGTAACGTTCATGGCTCCCTAATGACGATGGATTACTCATATTGCGTCGAGATTCAATACATCGTCCACCAGCCGACTTGTCTCCTAGGGGATATTGCTGCCTCGGGCACCATATGTTCCGTCGTTTGTGAGTCTAGATTTTCGAATCCGACGCTAAACTTGTAGTTAATTGTAACTTTCAGGTCCTCCTAATGACGATGGAACACTCAAATTGCGTCGAGATTCAATACGTCGTCCTCCCGCCGACTTGTGTCCAACGGGATATTGCTGCCTCGATCACCATGGGGTCCGTCTCCTGTGAGTCTAGATTTTCGAATCCGACGCACAAATGATAGTTCATTGTAACTTTCAGGGCCTCCTAATGACGATGGAACACTCAAATTGCGTCGAGATTCAATACATCGTCCTCCAGCCGACTTGTCTCCAAGGGATAATTGCTGCCTCGGGCACCATATGGTCGTTCTCCTGTGAGTCTAGGTTTTCGAATCCGACGCACAAATGATAGTTCATTGTAACTTTCAGGGCCTCCTAATGACGATGGAACACTCAAATTGCGTCGAGATTCAATACATCGTCCTCCAGGCGACTTGTCTCCAAAGGGGAAATTTCTGCCTCGGTCACCTTATGGTCGTTCTCCTGTGACTCCAGATATTCGAATCCGACGCAAAACGGACTGCTAAATGTAACGTTCAGAGCCTCCTAATGATGATGGAACTCTCAAATTGCATCGAGATTCACTTCTTCGTCCTCCAGCCGACTTGTCTCCAAGGGGATATTGCTGCCTCGGGCACCATATAGTCCTTCTCCTGTGACTCTAGAAATTCGAATATGACGCAAAACTGATAGTTAAGTGTATCGTTCAGGACCTCCTAAACACGATGGAACACTCAAATTGCGACGAGATTCAATACATCGTCCTCCAGCCGACATGTCTCCAAGGGGATATTGCTGCCTCGGGCACCATATAGTCCTTCTCCTGTGACTCTAGAATTTCGAATCCGACGCAAAAGTGATTGTTAATTGTGACGGTCAGGGCCTCCTAATGACAATTGAACACTCGAATTGCGTCGAGAGCCAATACATCGTCCTCCAGGCGACTTGTCTCCAAGGGTCTATTGCTGTCTCGGGCACCTCGTCGTTCTCCAGTGAGTCTAGATTTTCGAAACTGACGCAAAACTGATGGTTAATTGTAACGTTTATGGCCTCCTAATGACGATGGAAATTGCGTCGAGATTCAATACATCGTCGCCCCGCCGACTTGTGTCCAACGGGATATTGCTGCCTCGGGCACCATGTGGTCTGACCCCTGTGAGTCTAGGTTTTCGAATGCGACGCAAAAACGATACTTAATTGTAACGTTCATGGTCTCCTAATGATGATGGAACACTCAAATTGCGTCGAGATTCAATTCATCGTCCTCCAGGCGCCTTGTCTCCAAAGGTCCATTGCTGCCTCGGGCACCTTGTGGTCGTTCTCCTTTGAGTCTAGATTTTCGGATCCGACGCATAACTGATAGTTAATTGTAACGTTCAGCGCCTCCTAATGACAATAGAACGCTCAAATTACGCCGAGATTCAATACGTCGTCCTCCAGCCGACTTGTCGCTAAGGGGATATTGCTGCCTCGGGCACCATTTGGTCCATCTCTTGCGAGTCTAGATTTTCGAATCCGACGCGAAACTGATAGTTAATTAAAGCGTTCGGGCCTCCTAGTGACGATAGAACACTCAAATTGCGTCGAGATTCAATACATCGTCCGCCAGCCGACTTGTCTCAATGGGTCTATTGCTACCTCGACAACCTTCAGAGACTCCTAATGACGATGGAACACTTAAATTGCATAAAGATCCAATCCATCGTCCTCCAGCCGACTTGTCTCCAAGGGTCTATTGCTACCTCGGGCACCTTATGGTCGTTCCCTGTGAAACTAGATTTTCGGATTTGACGCGTAACTTATAGTTAATTGTAACGTTAAGGGCCTCCTAATGACGATGGAAACTCAAATAGCGTCGAGAATCAATACGTCGTCCTCTAGCCGACTTGTCTCCAAGGGGATATTGCTGTCTCGGGCACCTTATCGTCGTTCTTCTGTGAGTCTAGATTTTCGAATCCGACGCCAAACTGATGGTTAATTGTAACGTTCATGGCTCCCTAATGACGATGGATTACTCATATTGCGTCGAGATTCAATACATCGTCCACCAGCCGACTTGTCTCCTAGGTGTTATTGCTACCTCGGGCACCATATGGTCCTTCTCCTCTGAGTCATGATTTTCGAATCCGACGCGAAACTGATAGTTAATTTCAACATTCAGCGCCTACTAATGACGATGGATTACTGAAATTGCGCCGAGATATAATACATCGACCTTCAGCTGACTTGTCTCCAAGGGTCTATTGCTGCCTCGGGTATGTTATGGTCGTTCTCGTGTGGGTCTACATTTTCGATTACGACACATAACTGATAGTTAATTGTAACGTTCAGGCCCTCCTAATGACGGTGGAACACTCAAATTGCGTCGAGATTCAATACATCGTCCTACAGCCGACTTGTCTCCAAGGGGATATTGCTGCTTCGGGCACCTTATCGTCGTTCTTCTGTGAGTCTAGATTTTCGAATCCGAAGCAAAACTGATGGTTAATTGTAAAGTTCATGGCCCCCTAATGACGATGGATCACTCAAATTGCGTTGAGATTCAATACATCGTCCACGAGAGGACTTGTCTCCAAGGGTCTATTGCTGCCTCGGGCACCTTATGGTCGTTCTTTGTAACGTTCAGGGCCTCCTAATGACGATAGAACACTCAAATTGTATCGAGAATCAATACATCGTCCTCCAGCCGACTAGTCTATATGGGTCTATTGCTACCTCGCCCACCTTATGGTCGTTCTCCTGTGAGTCCAGATATTCGAACCAGACGCAAATGGACTGCCAATTCTAACGTTCAGAGCCTCCTAATGACGATGGAACACTCAAATTCCATCAAGATTCAATACATCGTCCTCCAACCGACTTCTCTGCATGGGTCTATTGCTACCTCGCTCACCTTATGCTCGTTCACCTGTGAGTCCAGATATTCAAATCCGACGCAAAACGGACTGCCAATTGTAACGTTCAGAGACTCCTAATGACGATAGAACACTCAATTTGCGTCGAGATTCAATACATCGTCCTCCAGCCGACTTGTCTACAAGGGGATATTGCTGCCTTGGGCACCTTATGGGCCCGCCTCCTGTGAGTCTAGATTTTCGAATCCGACACAAAACTGATATTTAATAGTAACGTTAAGGGCTTCCTAATGACGATGGAACACTAAAATTGCGACTTGATTCAATACATCGTCCCCCAACCCACTTGCCTCCAAGGGTCTATTGCTGCGTCGGGCACCTTATGGTTGTTCTCCTGTGAGTCTAGATTATCGAATCCGACGCAAATGTGATAGTTAATTGTAACGTTCAGGGCCTCCTAATGACGATGGGACACTTAAATTGCGTAGCGATTCAATACATCGCCCTCCAGCCAACTTGTCTCCATGGATCTATTGCTACCTCGCTCACCATATGGTCGTTCTCCTGTGAGTGCAGATATTCGAGTCCGACGCAAAACGAACTGCCAATTGTAACGTTCAGAACCTCCTAATGACGATGGAACACTCAAATTGCAACGAGATTAAATCTCATGCCGACTTGTCTCCAAGGGTCTATTGCTGCCGCGTTCACCTAATGGTCAGTCTCCTGTGAGTCTAGATTTTCGAATCCGACGTAATAATGATAGTTAATTGCAACGTTCAGGGACTCCAAATGACGATGGAACACTGAAATTGCGTCGAGATTCAATACATCATCCTCCAGCCGACTTGTCTACAAGGGGATATTGCTGCCTCCGGCACCTTATGGTCGTTCTCCTGTGAGTCTAGATTATCGAATCCAACGCAAATCTGATAGTTAATTGTAACGTTCAGGGCCTCCTAATGACGGTGGGACACTCAAATTGCGTAGCGATTCGATACATCGTCCTCCAGCCGATTTGTCTCCATGGATCTATGGCTACCTCGCTCACCTTATGGTCGTTCTCCTGTGAGTGCAGATATTCAATTCCGACGCAAAACGGACTGCCAATTGTAACGTTCAGAACCTCCTAATGACGATGGAACACTCAAATTGCATCGAGATTCAATACAGCGTTCTCCAGCCGACTTGTCTCCAAGGGTCTATTGCTGCCTCGGGCACCTAATGGTCCGTCTCCTGTGAGTCTAGATTTTCGAATACGACGCAAAACTGATGGTTAATTGTAACGTTCATGGACTCCTAATGACGATGGAACACTCAAATTGCGTCGATATTGAATACATCGTCCTCCAGCCGGCTTGTCTCCAAGGGGATATAGCTGCCTCGGGCACCATATATCGTTCTCCTGTGATTCTAGATTATAGCATCCGGCGCAAATCCGATAGTTAATTGTAACGTTCAGGGACTCCAAAAGACGATGGAACACTCAAATTTCGTCGTGATTTAATACATCGGCTCCCAGCCTCCTTGTCTTCAAGGTGATATTGCTGCCTCTGACACCTTATGGTCGTTGTACTGTGAGTCTAGATTTTCGAATCCGACGTGAAACTGATAGTTAATTGTAACGTTCAGGGCCTCCTAATGACGATGGAACACTCAAATTGCGTCGAGATTCAATCCATCGTCCTCCAGCCGACTTGTCTCCAAAGGGATATTGCTGTCTCGGGCACCTTATGCTCCGTCTCCTGTGAGTCTAGATTTTCGAATCCGACGCAAAACTGATGGTTAATTGTAACGTTCATGGCCTCCTAATGACGATGGAACACTCAAATTGCGTCGATATTGAATACATCGTCCTCCAGGCGACTTGTCTACAAGGGGGTATTGCTGCCTCGGGCACCTTATGGTCCGCCTCCTGTGAGTCTAGATTTTCGAATCCGACGCAAAACTGATGGTTAATTGTAACGTTCATGGATTCCTAATGACGATGGAACACTCATATTGCGTCGAGATTCAATACATCGTCCTCCAGCCGACTTGTCTCAAAGGGGATATTGCTGCCTCGGCACCTTACCGTCGATCTTCTGTGAGTCTAGGTTTTCGAATCCGACGCAAAACTAATAGTTAATTGTAGCGTTCAGGGCCCCCTAATAACGACAGAACACTCACATTGCGTCGAGATTCAATACGTCGTCCTCCAGCCGGCTTGTCTCCAAGGGGATATAGCTGCCTCGGGCACCATATATCGTTCTCCTGTGATTCTAGATTATAGCATCCGGCGCAAATCCGATAGTTAATTGTAACGTTCAGGGCCTCCTAATGACGATGGAACACTCAAATTGCAACGAGATTAAATCTCATGCCGACTTGTGTCCAAGGGTCTATTGCTGCCTCGGGCACCTAATGGTCAGTCTCCTGTGAGTCTAGATTTTCGAATCCGACGTAAAAATGGTAGTTAATTGCAACGTTCAGGGACTCCAAATGACGATGGAAGACTCAAATTGCGTCGAGATTTAATACATCGGCCTCCAGCCGACTTGTCTTCAATGTGAAATTGCTGCCTCGGACACCTTATGGTCGTACTCCTGTGAGTCTAGATTTAAGAATCAGACGCATAACTGATAATTAATTGTAACGTTCAGGGCCTCCTAATGACGATGGAACACGCAAATTGCGTGGAGGTTCAATACATCGTCCTCCAGCCGACTTGTGTCCATGGATCTACTGCTACCTCGCTCACCTTATGGTCGTTCTCCTGTGAGTGCAGATATTCGAATCCGACGCAAAACGGACTGCCAATTCTAACGTTCAGAACCTCCTAATGACAATGGAACACTCAGATTGCAACGAGATTAAATCTCATGCCGACTTGTCTCCAAGGGTCTATTGCTGACTCGGGCACCAAAATGTCAGTCTCCTGTGAGTTTAGATTTTCGAATGCGACGCATAGCTGATAGTTATTTGTAACGTTCAGCGCCTCCTAATGACGATAGAACACTCAATTTGCGTCGAGATTCAATACATCGTCCTCCAGCCGACTTGTCTACAAGGGGATATTGCTGCCTCGGGCACCTTATGGTCCGCCTCCTGTGAGTCTAGATTTTCGAATCCGACGCAAAACTAATTTTTAATTGTAACGTTCATGGCCTGCTAATGATGATGAAAGACTCAAATTGCGTTGAGATTCAATACATCGTCCTCCAGCCGACTTGTCTACAAGGGGATATTGCTGCCTCGGGCACCTTTTGGTCCGCCTCCTGTGAGTCTAGGTTTTCGAATTCGACGCAAAACTAATAGTTAATTGCAACGATTAGGGCCTCCTAATGACGATGGAACACTCAAATTGCGTCGAGATTCAATACGTCATCCTCCAGCCGACTTGTCTCCAAGGGGATATTGCTGCCTCGGGCACCATATTGTCCGTCTCCTGTGAGTCTAGATTTTCGAATCCGACACAAAACTGATATTTAATTGTAACGTTAAGGGCTACCTAATGACGATGGATCACTAAAATTGCGTCGAGATTCAATACATCGCCCTCCAGCCAACTTGTCTCCAAGCGGATATTGCTGCCTCGGGCACCATATGGTCCGTCCCCTGTGAGTCTAGATTAACGAATCCGACGCATAACTTGTAGTTAATTGTAACTTTCAGGGCCTCCTAATGACAATGGAACACTCAAATTGCGTCGAGATTCAATACATCATCCTTCAGCCGACTTGTCTACAAGGGGATATTGCTGCCTCGGGCACCTTATGGTCGTTCTCCTGTGAGTCTAGATTATCGAATCCGACGCAAATCTGATAGTTAATTGTAACGTTCAGGGCCTCCTAATGACGATGGAACACTGAAATTGCGTAGCGATTCAATACATCATCCTTCAGCCGACTTGTCTACAAGGGGATATTGCTGCCTCGGGCACCTTATGGTCGTTCTCCTGTGAGTCTAGGTTATCGAATCCGACGCAAATCTGATAGTTAATTGTAACGTTCAGGGCCTCCTAATGACGATGGAACACTCAAATTGCGTAGCGATTCAATACATCGTCCTCCAGCCGACTTGTCTCCATGGATCTATAGCTACCTCGCTCACCTTATGGTCGTTCTCCTGAGAGTGCAGATATTCGAATCCGACGCAAAACGAACTGCCAATTGTAACGTTCAGAACCTCCTAATGACGATGGAACACTCAAATTGCATCGAGATTCAATACAGCGTTCTCCGGCCGACTTGTCTCCAAGGGTCTATTGCTGCCTCGGGCACCTAATGGTCCGTCTCCTGTGTGTCTAGATTTTCGAATCCAACGCCAAATGATAATTAATTGTAACGTTCAGGGACTCCAAAAGACGATGGAACACTCAAATTGCGTCGAGATTTAATACATCGGCTCCCAGCCGGCATGTCTTCAAGGTGATATTGCAGCCTCGGACACCTTATGGTCGTTCTACTGTGAGTCTAGATTTTCGAATCCGACGTGAAACTGATAGTTAATTGTAACGTTCAGGGCCTCCTAATGACGATGGAACACTCAAATTGCGTCGAGATTTAATACATCGGCTCCCAGCCGGCATGTCTTCAAGGTGATATTGCAGCCTCGGATACCTTATGGTCGTTCTCCTGTGAGTCTAGATTTTAAAATCAGACGCATAACTGATAGTTAATTGTAACGTTCAGGGCCTCCTAATGACGATGGAACACTCGAATTGCATCGAGAGTCAGTACATCGTCCTCAAGGCGACTTGTCTCCAAGGGTCTATTGCTACCTCGCTCACCTTATGGTCGTTCTCCTGTGAGTGCAGATATTCGAGTCCGACGCAAAACGGACTGCCAATTGTAGCGTTCAGAACCTCCTAATGACGATGGAACACTCAAATTGCAACGAGATTAAATCTCATGCCGACTTGTCTCCAAGGGTCTACTGCTGCCTCGGGCACCAAATTGTCAGTCTCCTGTGAGTTTAGATTTTCGAATCCGACGTAAAAATAATAGTTAATTGCAACGTTCAGGGACTCCAAATGACGATGGAAAACTCAAATTGCGTCGAGATTTAATACATCGGCCTCCAGCCGACTTGTCTTCAAGGTGATATTTTGTTGCCTCGGGCGCCTTATGATCGTTCTCCAGTGACTCTAGATTTTCGAATCGGACGCAAAACTGATAGTTAATTGTAACGTTCAGGGCCTCGTAATGACGATGGAACACAAAATAAGTCGAGATTTAATACATCGCCCTCCAGCCGACATGTCTCCATTGGTCACTTTATGGTCGTTCTCCTGTGAGTCCTGATATTCGAATCCGACGCAAAACGGACTGCCAACTGTAACGTTCAGGGCCTGCTAATGATGATGGAACACTCAAATTGTGTCGAGATTCAATACATCTTCCTCCAGCCGATTTGTCTCCAAGGGTCTATTGCTGCCTGTGGCACCTAATTGTCGTTCTCCTGGGAGTCTAGATTTTCGAATCCGACGCAAATATGATTGTTAATTGTAACGTTCAGGGCCTCCTAATGACGATGGAACACTCGAATTCCATCGAGAGTCAATACATCGTCCTCAAGGCGACTTGTCTGCAAGGGTCTATTGCTGCGTCTGGCACCTGATGGTCTTGCTCCTGTGAGTCTAGATTTTCGAATCCGACGCAAAACTGATATTTAATTGTAACGTTAAGGGCCTGCTAATGACGATGGAACACTCAAATTGCGTCGACATTCAATACGTCGTCCTCCAGCCGACTTGTCTCCAAGGGGATATTGCAGCCTCGGTCACCATATGGTTCGTCTCCTGTGAGTCTAGATTTTCGAATCCGACGCAAAACTTGTAGTTAATTGTAACGTTCAGGGCCTGCTAATGACGATGGGACACTCAAATTGCGTAGCGATTCAATACATCGGCCTCCAGAAGACTTGTCTTCATGGATCTATTGCTGCCTGGCTCACCTTATGGTCGTTCTCCTGTGAGTACAGATATTCGATTCCGACGCAAAACGGACTGCCAATTGTAACGTTCAGAACCTCCTAATGACGATGGAACACTCAAATTGCAACGAGATTAAATCTCATGCCGACTTGTTTCCAAGGGTCTATTGCTGTCTCGGGCACCAAATTGTCAGTCTCCTGTGAGTTTAGATTTTCGAATCCGACGTAAAAATGATAGTTAATTGCAACGTTCAGGGACTCCAAATGACGATGGAAAACTCAAATTGCGTCGAGATTTAATACATCGGCCTCCAGCCGACTTGTCTTCAAGGTGATATTTCGTTGCCTCGGGCGCCTTATGATCGTTCTCCAGTGACTCTAGATTTTCGAATCGGACGCAAAACTGATAGTTAATTGTAACGTACAGGGCCTCGTAATGACGATGGAACACAAAATAAGTCGAGATTTTATACATCGCCCTCCAGCCGACATGTCTCCATGGGTCTACTGCTACCTTGGTCACTTTATGGTCGTTCTCCTGTGAGTCCTGATATTCGAATCCGACGCAAAACGGACTGCCAACTGTAACGTTCAGAGCCTGCTAATGGTGATGGAACACTCAAATTGTGTCGAGATTCAATACATCTTCCTCCAGCCGATTTGTCTCCAAGGGTCTATTGCTGCCTGTGGCACCTAATGGTCGTTCTCCTGGGAGTCTAGATTTTCAAATCCGACGCAAATATGATAGTTAATTGTAACGTTCAGGGCCTCCTAATGACGATGGAACACTCGAATTGCATCGAGAGTCAATACATCGCCCTCAAGGCGACTTGTCTGCAAGGGTCTATTGCTGCGTCTGGCACCTGATGGTCTTGCTCCTGTGAGTCTAGATTTTCGAATCCGACGCAAGACTGATATTTAATTGTAACGTTAAGGGCCTGCTAATGACGATGGAACACTCAAATTGCGTCGACATTCATTACGTCGTCCTCCAGCCGACTTGTCTCCAAGGGGATATTGCTGCCCCGGTCACCATATGGTTCGTCTCCTGTGAGTCTAGATTTTCGAATCCGACGCAAAACTTGTAGTTAATTGTAACGTTCAGGGCCTCCTAATGACGATGGAACACTAAAATTGCGTCGAGATTTAATACATCGGCCTCCAGCCGACATGTGTTCAAGGTGATAATTTGTTGCCTCGGGCACCTTATTGTCGTTCTCCAGTGACTCTAGATTTTCGAATCGGACGCAAAACTGATAGTTAATTGTAACGTTCAGGGCCTCGTAATGACGATGGAACACAAAATGCGTCTAGATTTAATACATCGCCCTCCAGCCGACATGTCTCCATGGGTCTACTGCTACCTTGGTCACTTTATGGTCGTTCACCTGTGAGTCCAGATATTCGAATCCGACGCAAAACGGACTGCTAATTGTAACGTTCAGAGCCTCCTAATGATGATGGAACACTCAAATTGTGTCGAGATTCAATACATCTTCCTCCAGCCGATTTGTCTCCAAGTGTCTATTGCTGCCTGTGGCACCTAATTGTCGTTCTCCTGGGAGTCTAGATTTTCGAATCCGACGCAAATATGATAGTTAATTGTAACGTTCAGGGCCTCCTAATGACGATGGAACACTAAAATTGCGTCGAGATTCAATACATCGTCCTCGTGCCGACTTGTCTCCAACGGGATATTGCTGCGTCGGGCACCATGTGGTCCGTCTCCTGTAAGTCTAGATTTTCGAATCCGACGCAAAAATGATAGTTAATTGTAACGTTCAGGGACTCCTAATGACGAAGGAACACTCAAATTGCGTCTAGATTCAATACATCGTCCCCCAGCCCACTTGTCTCCAAGGGTCTATTGCTGCCTCGGGCACCTTATGGTCGTTCTCCTGTGAGTCTAGATTTTCGGATCCGACGCATAACTGATAGTTAATTGTAACATTCAGCGCCTCCTAATGACGATAGAACACTCAATTTGCGTCGAGATTCAATATATCGTCCTCCAGCCGACTTGTCTACAAGGGGATATTGCTGCCTCGGGCACCGTATGGTCCGCCTCCTGTGAGTCTAGATTTTCGAATCCGACGCAAAACTAATTTTTAATTGTAACGTTCATGGCCTCCTGTTGAGGATGAAAGATTCAAATTGCGTTGAGATTCAATACATCGTCCTCCAGCCGACTTGTCTCCAAGGGGATATTGCTGCCTCGGGCACCTGATCGTCGTTTTTCCGTGAGTCTAGATATTCGAATTCGACGCAAAACTAATAGTTAATTGTAACGTTCAGGGCCTCCTAATGACGATAGAACACTCAAATTGCGTCGAGATTCAATACGTCGTCCTCCAGCCGACTTGTCTCCTAGGGGATATTGCTGCCTCGGGCACCTAATGGTCCGTCTCCTGTGTGTCTAGATTTTCGAATCCGACGCCAAAATGATAATTAATTGTAACGTTCAGGGACTCCAAAAGACGATGGAACCCTCAAATTGCGTCGAGATTTAATACATCGGCTCCCAGCCGGCATGTCTTCAAGGTGATATTGCTGCCTCGGACACCTTATGGTCGTTCTACTGTGAGTCTAGATTTTCGAATCCGACGTGAAACTGATAGTTAATTGTAACGTTCACGGCCTCCTAATGACGATGGAACACTCAAATTGCGTCGAGATTCAATACATCTTCCTCCAGCCGCTTTGTCTCCATGGGTCTATTGCTACCTCGCTCACCTTATGGTCGTTCTCCTGTGAGTGCAGCAATTCGAATCCGACGCAAAACGGACTGCCAATTGTAACGTTCAGATCCTCCTAATGACGATGGAACACTCAAATTGCAACGAGATTAAATCTCATGCCGACTTGTCCCCAAGGGTCTATTGCTGCCTCGGGCACCTAATGGTCAGTCCCCTGTGAGTCTAGATTTTCGAATCCGACGTAAAAATGATAGTTAATTGCAACGTTCAGGGACTCCAAATGACGATGGAACACTCAAATTGCGTCGAGATTTAGTACACCTTGTCTTCAAGGTGATATTGCTGACTCGGACACCTTATGGTCGTTCTCCTGTGAGTCTAGATTTTAGAATCAGACGCATAACTGATAGTTAATTGTAACGCTCAGGGCTTCCTAATGACGATGGAACACTCGAATTGCATCGAGAGTCAATACATCGTCCTCAAGGCGACTTGTCTCCAAGGGTCTATTTCTACCACGCTCACCTTCTTGTCGTTCTCCTGTGAGTGCAGATATTCGAATCCGACGCAAAACGGACTGCCAATTGTAACGTTCAGAACCTCCTAATGACGATGGAACACTCAAATTGCAGCGAGATTATATCTCATGCCGACTTGTCACCAAGGGTCTATTGCTGCCTCGGGCACCAAATTGTCAGTCTCCTGTGAGTTTAGATTTTCGAATCCGACGTAAAAATGATAGTTAATTGCAACGTTCAGGGACTCCAAATGACGATGGAAAACTCAAATTGGGTCGAGATTTAATACATCGGCCTCCAGCCGACTTGTCTTCAAGGTGATATTTTGTTGCCTCGGGCACCTTATGGTCGTTCTCCAGTGACTCTAGATTTTCGAATCGGACGCAAAACTGATAGTTAATCGTAACGTTCAGGGCCTCGTAATGACGATGGAACACAAAATGCGTCGAGATTTAATACATCGGCCTCCAGCCGACTTGTCTTCAAAGTGATATTGCTGCCTCGGACACCTTAATGTCGTTCTCCTGTGAGTCCAGATTTTAGAATCAGACGCATAACTGATAGTTAATTGTAACGTTCAGGGCCTCCTAATGACGATGGAACACTCAAATTGTGTCGAGATTCAATACATCGCCCTCCAGCCGATTTGTCTCCAAAGGTCATTTGCTGCCTGTGGCACCTAATTGTCGCTCTCCTCGGAGTCTAGAGTTTCGAATCCGACGCAAATATGATAGTTAATTGTAACGTTCAGGGCCTCCTAATGACGATGGAACTCTCAAATTGCGTAGCGATTCAATACATCGTCCTCCAGCCGACTAGTTTCCATGGATCTATTGCTACCTCGCTCACCTTATGGTCGTTCTCCTGTGAGTGCAGATATTCGAATGCGACGCAAAACGGACAGCCAATTGTAACGTTCAGAACCTCCTAATGACGATGGAACACTCAAATTGCATCGAGATTCAATACATCGTTCTCCAGCCGACTTGTCTCCAAAGGGGATATTGCTGATTCGAGCACCATATGGTCGTTCTCCTCTGAATCTAGATTATCGCATCCGACGCAAATCTGATATTTCATTGTAACGTTCAGGGCCTCCTTATGACGATGGAACACACTAATTGCATAAGGATTCAATACATCGTCCTCCAGCCGACTTGTCTCCATGGGTCTATTGCTACCTCGCTCACCTTATGGTCGTTCTCCTGTGAGTGCAGATATTCGAATGCGACGCAAAACGGACAGCCAATTGTAACGTTCAGAACCTCCTAATGACGATGGAACACTCAAATTGCATCGAGATTCAATACATCGTTCTCCAGCCGACTTGTCTCCAAAGGGGATATTGCTGATTCGGGCACCATATGGTCGTTCTCCTCTGAATCTAGATTATCGCATCCGACGCAAATCTGATATTTCATTGTAACGTTCAGGGCCTCCTTATGACGATGGAACACACTAATTGCATAAGGATTCAATACATCGTCCTCCAGCCGACTTGTCTCCATGGGTCTATTGCTACCTCGCTCACCTTATGGTCGTTCTCCTGTGAGTACAGATATTCGAATCCGACGCAAAACAGGCTGCCAATTGTATCGTTCAGAACATCCTAATGACGATGGAACACTCAAATTGCAACGAGATTAAATCTCATGCCGACTTGTCTCCAAAGGGTCTACTGCTGCCTCGGGCACCTAATGGTCCGTCTCCTGTGAGTCTAGAGTTTCGAAACCGAAGTAAACATGGTAGTTAATTGCAACGTTCAGGGACTCCAAATGACGATGGAACACTCAAATTGCGTCGAGATATAATACATCGGCCTCCAGCCGACTTGTCTTCAAAGTGATATTGCTGCCTCGGACACCTTAATGTCGTTCTCCTGTGAGTCCAGATTTTAGAATCAGACGCATAACTGATAGTTAATTGTAACGTTCAGGGCCTCCTAATGACGATGGAACACTCAAATTGTGTCGAGATTCAATACATCGCCCTCCAGCCGATTTGTCTCCAAAGGTCATTTGCTGCCTGTGGCACCTAATTGTCGCTCTCCTCGGAGTCTAGAGTTTCGAATCCGACGCAAATATGATAGTTAATTGTAACGTTCAGGGCCTCCTAATGACGATGGAACACTCGAATTGCATCGAGAGTCAATACATCGTCCTCAAGGCGACTTCTCTCCAAGGGTCTATCGCTGCCTCAGGCACCTTATGGTCGTTCTCCAGTGAGTCTAGATTTTCGAATCGGACGCAAAACTGATATTTAATTGTAACGTTCAGTGCCTCCTAATGACGATGGAACACTCAAATTGCGTCGCGATTCAATACATCGTCCTCCAGACGACTTGTCTTCAAGGGTCTATTGCTGCGTCTGGCACCTAATGGGCTTGCTCCTGAGTCTAGATTTTCGAATCCGACGCAAAACTGATATATAATTGTAACGTTAAGGGCCTCCTAATGACGATGGAACACTCAAATTGCGTCGAGATTCAAAACATCGTCTTCCAGCCGACTTGCCTCCAAGGGGATATTGCTGCCTCGGTCACAATAAGGTTTGTCTCCTGTGAGTCTAGATTTTCGAAACCGACGCAAAACTTGTAGTTAATTGTATCGTTCAGGGCCTCCTAATGACGATAGAACACTCAAATTGCGTCCAGATTCAATACGTCGTTCTCCAGTCGACTTGTGTCCAAGGGGAAATTGCTGCCTCGGCCACCATATGGTCCGTCTCCTGTGTGTCTACATTTTCGAATCCGACGCAAAAATGATAATTAATTGTAACGTTCAGGGCCTCCTAATGACGATGGAACACTCAAATTGCGTCGCGATTCAATACATCGTCCTCCAGACGACTTGTCTTCAAGGGTCTATTGCTGCGTCTGGCACCTAATGGGCTTGCTCCTGAGTCTAGATTTTCGAATCCGACGCAAAACTGATATTTAATTGTAACATTCATGGCCTCCTAATGTGGATGAAACACTCAAATTGCGTCGAGATTCACTACATCGTCCTCCAGCCGACTTGTCTCCAAGGGGATATTGCTGCCTCGGGCACCTTATCGTCGTTTTTCTGTGAGTGTAGATTTTCGAATCCGACGCAAAACTTGTAGTTAATTGTAACGTTCAGGGCCTCCTAATGACGATGGAACACTCAAATTGCGTCGAGAATCAACACATCGTCCTCCAGCCGACTTGTCTCCTAGGGGATATTGCTGCCTCGGGCACCTTATGGTCGTTCTCCTGTGAGTCTAGATTATCGAATCCGACGCAATCTGATAGTTAATTGTAACGTTCAGGGCCTTCTAATGACGATGGAACACTAAAATTGCGTAGCGATTCAATACATCGTCCTCCAGCCGACTTGTCTCCAAGGGTCATTTGTTGCCTCTGGCACCTAATGGTCTTTCTCCTGTGAGTCTAGATTTTTGAATCCGACTCAAAACTAATATTTAATTGTAACGTTCAACGCCTCCTAATGACGATAGAACACTCAACTTGCGTCGAGATTCAATACATCGTCCTCCAGCCGACTTGTCTACAAGGGGATATTGCTTCCTCGGGCACCTAATGGTCCGTCTCCTGTGAGTCTAGATTTTCGAATCCGACGCGAAACTGATCGTTACCTGTAACGTTCAGGGCCTCCTAATGACGTTGGAACACTCAAATTGTGTCGAGATTCAATACATCGTCCTCCAGCCTACTTGTCTCCAAGGGGATTTTGCTGCCTCGGGCTCCATATGGTCCGTCTCCTGTGAGTCTAGATTTTTGAATCCGACGCGAAAGTGATAGTTAATTGTGACGTTCAGGGCCTCCTAATGGCGATGGAACACTCAAATTGCGTCGAGATTCAATACATCATCCTTCAGCCGACTTGTCTCCAATTGTCTATTGCTGCCTCGGGCACCATATGATCCTTCTCCTGAGAGTAGATCTTCGAATCCGACGCTAAAATGGTAGTTAATTGTAACGATCAGGGCCTCCTAATGACGATGGAACACTCAAATTGCGTCGAGGTTCAATACATCGTCCTCCAGCCGACGTGCCTCCAAGGGGATATTGCTGCCCCCGGCACCATATGGTCCGTCTTCTGTGAGTCTAGATTTTCGAATCCGACGCATAACTGATAGTTAATTGTAACGTTCAGGGCATCCTAACGACGATGGAACACTCAAATTGCGTCGAGATTCAATACATCGTCCTCCAGCCGACTTGTCTACAAGGGGATATCGCAGCTTCGGGCACTACATGGTCCGTCGACGGTGATTCTATATTTTCGAATCCGACGCAAAACTGATAGTTAATTGTAACGTTCAGGGCATCCTAATGACGATGGAACACTCAAATTGCGTCTCGATTAAATACGTGGTCCTCCAGCGGACTGGTCTCCAAGGGGATATTGCTGCCTCGGGCACCATACGGTCCGTCTTCAGTGAGTCTAGATTTTCGAATCCGACGAAAAAATGATAGTTAATTGTAACATTCAGGGCCTCCTAAAGACGATGGAACACTCAAATTGCGTCGCGATCCAATACATCGTCCTCCAGCCTACTTGTCCCCAATTGTCAATTGCTGCCTCGGGCACCTTATGATCGCTCTCCTGTGAGTGTAGATTTTCTAACCCGACGCAAAATTAATAGTTAATTGTAACGTTCAGTGCCTCCTAATGACGATGGAACACTCAAATTGCGTCGAGATTCCATACATCGTCCTCCAGCCGACTTGTCTGCATGGGGATATTGCTGCCTCGGGCATCTTATGGTCGTTCTGCAGTGAGTCTAAATTTTCGAATCCGCCGCGAAATTGATTGTTAATTGTAACGATCAGGGCTTCCTAATGACGATGGAACACTCAAATTGCGTCGAGATTCAATACATCGGCCTCCAGCCGACCTGTGTTCAAAATGGTTCAAATGGCTCTGAGCACTATGGGAGTCAACTGCTGTGGTTATTAGTCCCCTAGAACTTAGAACTAGTTAAACCTAACTAACCTAAGGACATCACAAACATCCATGCCCGAGGCAGGATCCGAACCTGCGACCGTAGCGCGACTTGTGTTGAAGGGGACATTGCTGCCTCGGGCACCATATGGTCCGTCTCCTGTGAGTCTAGATTTTCGATTCCGATTCGAAACTGATAGTTAATATTAACGTTCAGGGCCTCCTAATGACGATGGAACACTTAAATTGCGTCGAGACTCAATACATCGTCCTTCAGCCGATTTGTCTCCAAGAGGATATTGCTGCCTCGGGCGCCATATGGTCCGTCTCCTGTGAGTCTAGATTTTCGAATCCGACGCATAACTGATAGTTAATTGAAACGTTCAGCACCTCCTAATGACGATGGAGCACTCAAATTGCGTCGAGATTCAATACATCGTCCTCCAGCCGATTTGTCTCCAAGGGGATATTGCTGCCTCGGGCGCCATATGGTCCGTCTCCTGTGAGTCTAGATTTTCGAAACCGACGCAAAACTTGTAGTTAATTGTAACGTTCAGGGCCTCCTAATGACGATAGAACACTCAAATTGCGTCCAGATTCAATACGTCGTTCTACAGTCGACTTGTGTCCAAGGGGAAATTGCTGCCTCGGCCACCATATGGTCCGTCTCCTGTGTGTCTACATTTTCGAATCCGACGCAAATATGATAATTAATTGTAACGTTCAGGGCCTCCTAATGACGATGGAACACTCAAATTGCGTCGCGATTCAATACATCGCCTCCAGACGACTTGTCTTCAAGGGTCTATTGCTGCGTCTGGCACCTAATGGGCTTGCTCCTGAGTCTAGATTTTCGAATCCGACGCAAAACTGATATTTAATTGTAACATTCATGGCCTCCTAATGAGGATGAAACACTCAAATTGCGTCGAGATTCACTACATCGTCCTCCAGCCGACTTGTCTCCAAGGGGATATTGCTGCCTCGGGCACCTTATCGTCGTTTTTCTGTGAGTCTAGATTTTCGAATCCGACGCAAAACTTGTAGTTAATTGTAACGTTCAGGGCCTCCTAATGACGATGGAACACTCAAATTGCGTCGAGAATCAACACATCGTCCTCCAGCCGACTTGTCTCCTAGGGGATATTGCTGCCTCGGGCACCTTATGGTCGTTCTCCTGTGAGTCTAGATTATCGAATCCGACGCAATCTGATAGTTAATTGTAACGTTCAGGGCCTTCTAATGACGATGGAACACTCAAATTGCGTAGCGATTCAATACATCGTCCTCCAGCCGACTTGTCTCCAAGGGTCATTTGTTGCCTCTGGCACCTAATGGTCTTTCTCCTGTGAGTCTAGATTTTTGAATCCGACTCAAAACTAATATTTAATTGTAACGTTCAACGCCTCCTAATGACGATAGAACACTCAAATTGCGTCGAGATTCAATACATCGTCCTCCAGCCGACTTGTCTACAAGGGGATATTGCTTCCTCGGGCACCTAATGGTCCGTCTCCTGTGAGTCTAGATTTTCGAATCCGACGCGAAACTGATCGTTACCTGTAACGTTCAGGGCCTCCTAATGACGTTGGAACACTCAAATTGCGTCGAGATTCAATACATCGTCCTCCAGCCTACTTGTCTCCAAGGGGATTTTGCTGCCTCGGGCTCCATATGGTCCGTCTCCTGTGAGTCTAGATTTTTGAATCCGACGCGAAAGTGATAGTTAATTGTGACGTTCAGGGCCTCCTAATGGCGATGGAACACTCAAATTGCGTCGAGATTCAATACATCATCCTTCAGCCGACTTGTCTCCAAGGGTCTATTGCTGCCTCGGGCACCATATGATCCTTCTCCTGAGAGTAGATCTTCGAATCCGACGCTAAAATGGTAGTTAATTGTAACGATCAGGGCCTCCTAATGACGATGGAACACTCAAATTGCGTCGAGGTTCAATACATCGTCCTCCAGCCGACGTGCCTCCAAGGGGATATTGCTGCCCCCGGCACCATATGGTCCGTCTTCTGTGAGTCTAGATTTTCGAATCCGACGCATAACTGATAGTTAATTGTAACGTTCAGGGCATCCTAACGACGATGGAACACTCAAATTGCGTCGAGATTCAATACAACGTCCTCCAGCCGACTTGTCTACAAGGGGATATCGCAGCTTCGGGCACTACATGGTCCGTCGACGGTGATTCTACATTTTCGAATCCGACGCAAAACTGATAGTTAATTGTAACGTTCAGGGCATCCTAATGACGATGGAACACTCAAATTGCGTCTCGATTAAATACGTGGTCCTCCAGCGGACTGGTCTCCAAGGGGATATTGCTGCCTCGGGCACCATACGGTCCGTCTTCAGTGAGTCTAGATTTTCGAATCCGACGAAAAAATGATAGTTAATTGTAACATTCAGGGCCTCCTAAAGACGATGGAACACTCAAATTGCGTCGCGATCCAATACATCGTCCTCCAGCCTACTTGTCCCCAATTGTCAATTGCTGCCTCGGGCACCTTATGATCGCTCTCCTGTGAGTGTAGATTTTCTAACCCGACGCAAAATTAATAGTTAATTGTAACGTTCAGTGCCTCCTAATGACGATGGAACACTCAAATTGCGTCGAGATTCCATACATCGTCCTCCAGCCGACTTGTCTGCATGGGGATATTGCTGCCTCGGGCATCTTATGGTCGTTCTGCAGTGAGTCTAAATTTTCGAATCCGCCGCGAAATTGATTGTTAATTGTAACGATCAGGGCTTCCTAATGACGATGGAACACTCAAATTGCGTCGAGATTCAATACATCGGCCTCCAGCCGACCTGTGTTCAAAATGGTTCAAATGGCTCTGAGCACTATGGGAGTCAACTGCTGAGGTTATTAGTCCCCTAGAACTTAGAACTAGTTAAACCTAACTAACCTAAGGACATCACAAACATCCATGCCCGAGGCAGGATCCGAACCTGCGACCGTAGCGCGACTTGTGTTGAAGGGGACATTGCTGCCTCGGGCACCATATGGTCCGTCTCCTGTGAGTCTAGATTTTCGATTCCGATTCGAAACTGATAGTTAATATTAACGTTCAGGGCCTCCTAATGACGATGGAACACTTAAATTGCGTCGAGACTCAATACATCGTCCTTCAGCCGATTTGTCTCCAAGAGGATATTGCTGCCTCGGGCGCCATATGGTCCGTCTCCTGTGAGTCTAGATTTTCGAATCCGACGCATAACTGATAGTTAATTGAAACGTTCAGCACCTCCTAATGACGATGGAGCACTCAAATTGCGTCGAGATTCAATACATCGTCCTCCAGCCGATTTGTCTCCAAGGGGATATTGCTGCCTCGGGCGCCATATGGTCCGTCTCCTGTGAGTCTAGATTTTCGAATCCGACGCATAACTGGTAGTTAATTGAAACGTTCAGCGCCTCCTAATGACGATGGAGCATTCAAATTGCGTCGATATTCAATACATCGTCCTTCAGCCGACCTGTCTCCAAGCGTATATTGCTGCCTCAGGCACCTTATAGTCGTCCACCTGTGAGTCTAGATTTTCGAATCCGACGCATAACTGATAGTTAATTGTAACGTCCAGGGCATCCTAATGACGATGGAACGCTCAAATTTCGTCCAGATTCAATACATCGTCCTCCAGCCGACTTGTCTCCAAGGGGATATTGTTGTCTCGGGCACCATATGATCCTTCTCCTGAGAGTAGATTTTCGAATCCGACGCAAAAATAATAGTTAATTGTAACGTTCAGCGCCTCCTAATGGCGATGGAGCACTCAAATTGCGTCTAGAGGCAATACGTCGTCCTCCAGAATAGTTGTCTACCAGGGGTTATTGCTGCCTCCGGCTCTAGGTGGTCCGTCTCCTGTTAGTCTAGATTTTCGAATCAGACGCAAAAATGATAGATAATTGTAACGTTCACTGCCTCCTAATGACGATGGAACACTCAACTTGCATCGAGATTCAATACATCGGCCTCTAGCCGACATGTCTCCAAGGGTTTATTGCTGCCTCGGGCACCTTATGGTCGTCGTCCTATGAGTCTAGATTTTCGAATCCGACGCATAAGTGATAGTTAATTGAAACGTTCAGCGCCTCCTAATGACGATGGTGCACTCAAATTGCGTCGAGATTCAATACATCGTCCTCCAGCCGACTTGTCTCCAAGGGGATATTGCTGCCTCAGGCACCATATGGTCCGTCTCCTGTGAGTCTAGATTTTCGAATTCGACGCATAACTGATAGTTAACTGAAACGTTCAGCGCCACCTAATGACGAAGGAACACTCAAATTGCGTCGATATTCATTACATCGTCCTTCAGCCGACCTGTCTCCAAGAGTATATTGCTGCCTCAGGCACCTTGTGGTCGTTCTCCTGTGAGTCTAGATTTTCGAATCCGACGCATAACTGATAGTTAATTGTAACGTTCAGGGCATCCTAATGACGATGGAACACTCAAATTGCGACCAGTTTCAATACATCGCGCTCCAGCCGACTTGCCTCCAAGGGGATATAGCTGCCTCGGGCACCACATGATGCGTCTCCGTTGATTCTACATTTTCGAATCCGACGCAAAACTGATAGTTAATTGTAACGTTCAGGGCCTCCTAGTGACGATGGAGCGCTCAAACTTCGTCGCGATTCAACATATCGTCCTCCAGCGGACTGGTGTCCAAGGGGATATTGCTGCCTCGGGCACCTTATGGTCCGTCTCCAGTGAGTCTAGATTTTCGAATCCGACCAAAAACTGATAGTTCATTGTAACGTTTAGGGCCTCCTAATGACGATGGAACACTCAAATTGCGTCGATATTCAATACATCATCCTTCAGCCGTCTTGTCTCCAAGGGTCTATAGCTGCCTCGGGCACCTTATGGTAGTTCTCCTGTGAGTCTAGATTTTCGAATCCGACGCAAAACTGATTGTTAATTGTAACGTTCAGGGCCTCCTAATGACGTTGGAACACTCAAATTGCGTCGAGATTCAATACATCGTCCTCCAGCCGACTTGTATCAAAGGGGATATTGTTGCCCCGGGCTGCATGTGGTCCATCTCCTGTTACTCTAGATTTACGAATCCGACGCAAAAATGATAGTTAATTGTAACGTTCACGGCCTCCTAATGACGATGGAACACTCAAATTGCGTCGAGATTCAATACATCGGCCTCCAGCCGACTTGTATCCCAGGGGATATTGCTGTCTCGGGCACTATATGATCCTTCTGCTGAGAGTAGATTTTCGAATCCGATGCTAAAATGATTGTTAATTGTAACGTTCAGGGCCTCCTAATGACGTTGGAACACTCAAATTGCGTCGAGATTCAATACATCGTCCTCCAGCCGACTTGTATCAAAGGGGATATTGTTGCCTCGGGAACCTTATGGTCGTTCTCCTATGAGTCTAGATTTTCGAATCCAACGCATAACTGATAGTTAATTGCAACGTTCAGTACCTCGTAATGACAATGGAACACTCAAATTGCGTCGAGATTCAATACATCGTCCTTCAGCCGGCTTGTCTCCAAGGGTCTATTGCTGCCTCGGGCAACATATGGTCCGTCTCCTGTGATTCTAGATTTTCGAATCCGACGCATAACTGATAGTCAATTGACTTCAGCGCCGGCTAATGACGATGGAGCACTCAAATTGCGTCGATTTTCAGTACATCGTCCTTCAGCCGACCTGTCTCCTAGAGTCTATTGCTGCCTCGCGCACGTTATGGTTCGTCTCCAATGAGTCTAGATTTTCGAATTCGACGAAAAACTGGTTGTTAATTGTAACATTCAGGGCCTCCTAATTACGATGGAACTCTCAAATTGCGTCGAGATTCAATACATCGTCCTCCAGCCGACTTGCCTCCAAGGGGATATCGCTGCTTCGGGCACCACATTGTCCGTCGACGGTGATTCTACATTTTCGAACCCGACACAAAACAGAGAGTTAATTGTAACGATCAGGGCATCATAATGACGATGGAACACTCAAATTGCGTCGCGATTAAATACATCGTCCTCCAGCCTAGTTGTCTACAAGGGGTTATTGCTGCCTAGGGCTCCTTGTGGTCCGTCTCCTGTTAGCCTAGATTTTCGAATCAGACAGAAAAATGATAGTTAATTGTAACGTTCACGGCCTCCTAATGACGATGGATCACTCAACTTGCGTCGAAATTCAATACATCGGCCTCCAGCCGACTTGTCTCCAAGGGTTTATTGCTGCCTCGGGCACCTTATGGTCGTTCTCCTGTGAGTCTACATTTTCGAATCCGACGCATAACTGATAGTTAATTGAAACGTTCAGCGACTCCTAATGACGATGGAGCACTCAAATTGCGTCGAGATTCAATACATCGTCCTCCAGCCGACTTGTCTCCAAGCGGATATTGCTGCCTCGGGCACCATATGGTCCGTCTCCTGTAATTCTAGACTTTCAAATCCGACGCATAACTGATAGTTAATTGAAACGTTCAGCGCCTCCTAATGACGATGGAGCACTCAAATTGCGTCGATATTCAATATATCGTGCTTCAGCCGACTTGTCTCCTAGAGTCTATTGCTGCCTCGGGCACCTTATGGTCCGTCTCCAATGAGTCTAGATTTTCGAATTCGACGAAAAACTGATTGTTAATTGTAACATTCAGGGCCTCCTAATTACGATGGAACACTCAAATTGCGTCGCGATCCAATATATCGTCCTTCAGCCGACTTGTCTCCAAGGGTCTATTGCTGCCTGGAGCAGCTTATGATCGTTCTCCTGTGAGTCTAGATTTTCGAATCCATCGCAAAACTGATATTTAATTCTAACGTTCCGGGCCTCCTAATGGCGATGGAACACTCAAATTGCGTCGAGATTCAATACATCGTCCTCCAGCCGACTTGTCTCCAAGGTGATATTGCTGCCTCGGGCACCATATGGTCCTTATCCTGTGAGTCTAGATTTTGGAATCCGACGCGAAACTGATAGTTAATTGTAACATTCGGCGCCTCCTAATGACGATGGAACACTCAAATTGCGTCGTGTTTTAACACAGCGGCCTCCAGCCGACTTGTCTCCAAGTGTCTATTGCTGCCTGGCGCACCGCATGGTCGTTCTCCTGTGAGGCTAGATTTTCGAATCCGACGCTTAACTGATACTTACTTGCAACGCCCAGGAACGAAGGAACACTCAAATTGCGTCGAGATTCAATAAATCGTCCTTCAGCCGACTTGTCTCCAAGGGTCTATTGCTGCCTCGGGCACCTTATGGTAGTTCTCCTGTGAGTCAAGATTTTCGAATCCGACGCAAAGCTGATTGTTAAATGTAACGTCCAGGGCCTCCTAATGACGTTGGAACACTCAAATTGAGTCGAGATTCAAATCATCGTCCTCCAGACGAGTTGTATCAAAGGGGACATTGCTGCCTCGGGCTCCATGTGGTCCATCGCCTGTTAGTCTAGATTTTCGAATCCGACGCAAAAATGATAGTTAATTGTAACGTTCACGGCCTCCTAATGACGATGGAACACTCAAATTGCGTCGACATTCAATACATAGGCGTCCAGCCGACTTGCCTCCAAGGGTGGATTGCTGCCTCGGGCACCTTATGGTCGTTTTCCTGTGAGTCTAGATTTTCGAATCCGACGCGATACTGAATGTTAATTGTAACGTTCAGGGCTTCCTAATGACGATGGGACACTCAAATTCCGTCGACATTCAATACATCGTCCACCAGCCGACTTGTCTCCAAGGGGTATTGCTGCCTCGAGCACCATATGGTCCGTCTCCCGTGTGTCTAGATTTTCGAATTCGACGCAAAAATGATGGTTAATTGTAACGTTCAGGGCCACCTAATGACGATGGAACACTCAAATTGCGTCGAGGTTCAATACATCATCCTCCAGCCGACGTGCCTCCAAGGGGATATTGCTGCTTCGGGCACAATATGGTCCGTCTCCTGTGATACTAGATTATCGATTCAGACGCAAAAATTATAGTGAGATGTAACGATCAGCGCCTCTTAATGATGATGGAACACTCAAACTGCGTCGAGATTCAATACATCGTCCTCCGGCCGACTTGTCTCCAAGGGTCTATTGCTGCCTCGGGCACCTTATGGTCGTTCTCCTGTGAGTCTAGAATTTCGAATCCGACGCGTAACTGATAGTTAATTGTAACGTTCAGGGCCTCCTAATGGCGATGGAACACTCAAATTGCGTCGAGATTCAATTCATCGTCCTCCAGCCGACTTGTCTCCAAGGGGATATCGCTGCCTCGGGCACCACATGGTCCGTCTCCGTTAATTCTACATTTTCGAATCCTACGCAAAACTGATACTTAATTTTAACGTTCAGGTCCTCCTAATGACGATGGAACACTCAAATTGCGTCGAGGTTCAATACATCGTCCTCCAGGCGACTTGTCTCCAAGGGGATTTTGCTGCCCCGGGCTCCATATGGTCATTCAGCCGACTTGTCTATAAGGGTCTATTGCTGCCGCAGGCACCTTATGGTCGTTCTCCTGTGACTCTAGATTTTAGAATCCGACGCAAAACTGATACTTAATTGTAACGTTCAGGGCCACCTAATGACGATGGAACACTCAAATTGCGTCTATATTCAATACATCGTCCTTCAGCCGACGTGCCTCCAAGGGGATATAGCTTCCTCGGGCACCATATGGTCCGTCTCCTGTGAGCCTAAATTTTCGATTCCGACGCAAAAATGATAGTGAGATGTAACGATCAGCGCCTCCTAATTATGATGGAACACTCGAATTGCGTCGAGATTCAATACATCGCCCTCCAGCCGGCTTTTCTCCAAGGTGATATTGCTGCCTCGGGCACCATATGGTCCTTATCCTGTGAGACTAGATTTTCGAATCGGACGCGAAACTGATAGTTAATTGTAACATTCAGCGCCACCTAATGACGATGGAACACTCAAATTGCGTCGTGATTCAACACAGCGGCCTCCAGCCGACTTGTCTCCAAGTGTCTATTGCTGCCTGGGGCACCGCATGGTTGTTCACCTGTGAGTCTGGATTTTCGAATCCGACGCTTAACTGATACTTAATTGTAAAGTTCAGGGATTCCTAATGACGATGGAACACTCAAATTGCGTCGATATTCAATACATCGTCCTTCAGCCGACTTGTCTCCAAGGGTCTATTGCTGCCTCGGGCACCTTATGGTAGTTCTCCTGTGAGTCTAGATTTTCGAATCCGACGCAAAACTGATAGTTAATTGTAACGTTCACGGCCTCCTAATGACGATGGAACACTCAACTTGCGTCGAGATTCAATACATCGGCATCCAGCAGACTTGTATCCAAGGGGATATTGCTGTCTCGGGCACCATATGATCCATCTCCTGAGAGTAGATTTTCGAATCCGACGCTATAATGATAGTTAATTGTAACGTTCAGGGAATCCTAATGACGATGGAACACTCAAATTGCGTCGAGATCCAATACATCGTCCTCCAGCCGATTTGTCTCCAAGGGGATATTGCTGCCTCGGGCACCATATGGTCCGTCTCCTGTGAGTCTAGATTTTCGAATCCGACGCAGAACTGATAGTTAATTGAAACGGTCAGGGCCTCCTAATGACGATGGAGCACTCAAATTGCGTCGATATTCAATACATCGTCCTTCAGCCGACTTGTCTCCAAGGGTCTATTGCTGCCTCAGGCACCTTGTGGTCGTTCTCCTGTGAGTCTAGATTGTCGAATCCGACGCATAACTGATAGTTAATTGTAACGTTCAGGGCATCCTAATGACGATGGAACACTCAAATTGCGACCAGTTTCAATACATCGTCCTCCAGCCGACTTGTCTCCAAGGGGATATTGCTGCCTCGGGCACCACATGATGCGTCTCCGTTGATTCTACATTTTCGAATCCGACGCAAAACTGATAGTTAATTGTAACGTTCAGGGCCTCCTAGTGACGATGGAGCGCTCAAACTTCGTCGCGATTCAACATATCGTCCTCCAGCGGACTGGTCTCCAAGGGGATATTGCTGCCTCGGGCACCTTATGGTCCGTCTCCAATGAGTCTGGATTTTCGAATCCGACCAAAAACTGATAGTTCAATGTAACGTTTAGGGCCTCCTAATGACGATGGAGCAATCAAATTGCGTCGATATTCAATACATCATCCCTCAGCCGACTTGTCTCCTAGTGTCTATTGCTGCCTCGGGCACCTTATGGTTCGTCACCAATGAGTCTAGATTTTCGAATTCGACGAGAAACTGGTTGTTAATTGTAACATTCAGGGCCTCCTAATTACGATGGAACTCTCAAATTGCGTCGAGATTCAATACATCGTCCTCCAGCCGACTTGTCTCCAAGGGGATATCACTGCCTCGGGCACCACATGGTCCGTCGACGGTGATTCTACATTTTCGAACCCGACACAAAACAGAGAGTTAATTGTAACGTTCAGGGCATCCTAATGACGATGGAACATTCAAATTGCGTCGCGATTAAATACATCGTCCTCTAGCCGACTTGTCTCCAAGGGTCTATTGCTGCCAGGAGCAGCTTATGATCGTTCTCCTGTGAGTCTAGATTTTCGAATCCATCGCAAAACTGATATTTTATTGTAACGTTCCGGGCCTCCTAATGGCGATGGAACACTCAAATTGCGTCGAGATTCAATACATCGTCCTCTAGCCGACTTGTCTCCAAGGGGTACTGCTGCCTCGGGCAACATTTGGTCCGTCTCCTGTGAGTCTAGATTTTCGATTCCGCCGCAAAAATGATGGTGAGATGTAACGATCAGGGCCTCCTAATGATGATGGAACACTCAAATTGAGTCGAGATTCAATACATCGTCCTCCAGCCGACTTGTCTCCAAGGTGATATTGCTGACTCGGGCACCATATGGTCCTTATCCTGTGAATCTAGATTTTTGAATCCGACGCGAAACTGATAGTTAATTGTAACATTCGTTGCCTCCTAATGACGATGGAACACTCAAATTGCGTCGTGATTCAACACAGAGGCCTCCAGCCGACGTGTCTCCAAGTGTCTATTGCTGCCTGGGGCACCGAATGGTCGTTCTCCTGTGAGGCTAGATTTTCGAATCCGACGCTTAACTGATACTTACTTGCGACGCCCAGGGCCTCCTAATGACGAAGGAACACTCAAATTGCGTCGAGATTCAATACATCGTCCTTCAGCCGACTTGTCTCCAAGGGTCTATTGCTGCCTCGGGCACCTTATGGTAGTTCTCCTGTGAGTCAAGATTTTGAATCCGACGCAAAGCTGATTGTTAATTGTAACGTCCAGGGCCTCCTAATGACGTTGGAACACTCAAATTAAGTCGAGATTCAAAACATCGTCCTCCAGACGACTTGTATCAAAGGGGACATTGCTGCCTCGGGCTCCATGTGGTCCATCGCCTGTTAGTCTAGATTTTCGAATCCGACGCAAAAATGATAGTTAATTGTAACGTTCACGGCCTCCTAATGACGATGGAACACTCAAATTGCGTCGAGATTCAATACATAAACGTCCAGCCGACTTGCCTCCAAGGGTGGATTGCTGCCTCGGGCATCTTATGGTCGTTCTCCTGTGAGTCTAGATTTTCGAATCCAACGCGATACTGAATGTTAATTGTAACGTTCAGGGCTTCCTAATGACGATGGAACACTCAAATTCCGTCGACATTCAATACATCGTCCACCAGCCGACTTGTCTCCAAGGGGTATTGCTGCCTCGAGCACCATATGCTCCGTCTCCCGTGTGTCTAGATTTTCGAATTCGACGCAAAAATGATGGTCAATTGTAACGTTCAGGGCCACCTAATGACGATGGAACACTCAAATTGCGTCGAGGTTCAATACATCGTCCTCCAGCCGACTTGTCTCCAAGGTGATATCGCTGCCTCGGGCACCACATGGTCCGTCGACGGTGATTCTACTTTTTCGAACCCGACACAAAACAGTGAGGCTAGACTTTCGAATCCGACGCTTAACTGATACTTACTTGCAACGCCCAGGGCCTCCTAATGACGAAGGAAAGCTCAAATTGCGTCGAGATTCAATACATCGTCCTTCAGCCGACTTGTCTCCAAGGGTCTATTGCTGCCTCGGGCACCTTATGGTAGTTCCCCTGTGAGTCAAGATTTTCGAATCCGACGCAAAGCTGATTGTGAATTGTAACGTCCAGGGCCTCCTAATGACGTTGGAACACTCAAATTGAGTCGAGATTCAAAACATCGTCCGCCAGACGACTTGTATCAAAGGGGACATTGCTGCCTCGGGCTCCATGTGGTCCATCGCCTGTTAGTCTAGATTTTCGAATCCGACGCAAAAAAGATGGTCAATTGTACCGTTCAGGGCCACCTAATGACGATGGAACACTCAAATTGCGTCGAGGTTCAATACATCGTCCTGCAGCCGACGTGCCTCCAAGGGGATATTGCTGTTTCGGGCACAATATGGTCCGTCTCCTGTGATACTAGATTATCGATTCAGACGCAAAAAATATAGTGAGATGTAACGATCAGCGCCTCTTAATGATGATGGAACACTCTAACTGCGTCGAGATTCAATACATCGTCCTCCGGCCGACTTGTCTCCAAGGGTCTATTGCTGCCTCGGGCACCTTATGGTCGTTCTCCTATGAGTATATATTTTCGAATCCGACGCATAACTGATAGTTAAGTGAAACGTACAGCGCCTCCTAATGACCATGGAGCACTCAAATTGCGTGGAGATTCAATACATCTTCCTCCAGCCGACTTGTCTCCAAGGGGATATTGCTGCCTCGGGCACCATATGGTCCGTCTCCTGTGATTCTAGATTTTCGAATCCGACGTTCAGCGCATCCTAATGACGATGGAGCACTCAAATTGCGTCTATATTCATTACATCGTCCTTCAGCAGACCTGTCTCCAAGAGTCTATTGCTGCCTCTGGCACCTTCTGGTCGTTCTCCTGTGAGTTTAGATTTTCGAATCCGACGCGTAACTGATAGTTAATTGTAACGTTCAGGGCCTCCTAATGGCGATGGAACACTCAAATTGCGTCGAGATTCAATACATCGTCCTCCAGCCGACTTGTCTCCAAGGAGATATCGCTGCCTCGGGCACCACATGGTCCGTGTCCGTTGATTCTACATTTTCGAATCCTACGCAAAACTGATAGTTAATTCTAACTTTCAGGGCCTCCTAATGACGATGGAGCACTCAAATTGCGTCTATATTCAATACATCGTCCTCCAGCCGACGTGCCTCCAAGGGGATATTGCTGCCTAAGGCACATTATGGTCCGTCTCCTGTGAGTCTAGACCTTCGACTGCGACACAAAAATGATAGTGAGATGTAACGATCAGCGCCTCCTAATGATGATGGAACTTTCAAATTGCGTCGAGATTCAATACATCGTCCTCCAGCCGATTTGTCTCCAAGGGGATATTGCTGCCTCGGGCTCCATGTGGTCCGTCTCCTGTTAGTCTAGATCTTCGAATCAGACGCAAAAATGATAGTTAATTGTAACGTTCACGGCCTCCTAATGACGATGGAACACTCAACTTGCGTCGAGTTTCAATACATCGTTCTCCAGCCGACTTGTCTCCATGGGAATATTGCTGCCTCGGGCACCTTATGGTCCGTCTCCTGTGATTCTGGATTTTCTAATCCGACGCATAACTGATAGTTAATTGAAAGGTACAGCGCCTGCTTATGACGATGGAGCACTCAAATTGCGTCAATATTCAATACATCGTCCTTCAGCCGACCTGTCTCATAGAGTCTATTACTGCCTCGTGCACCATATGGTCCGTCTCCTATGAGTCTAGATTTTCGAATCCGACGAAAAACTGATTGTTAAATGTAACATTCAGGGACTCCTAATTACGATGGAACAATCAAATTGCGTCGCGGTCCAATATATCGTCCTCCAGCCGACTTGTCTCCATGGATCTATTGCAGCCTGGGGCACCTTATGATCGTTCTCCTGTGAGTCTAGATTTTCGAAACCGACGCAAAACTGATAGTTAATTGTAACGTTCAGGGCCTCCTATTGACGATGGAACACTCAAATTGCGTCGAGGTTCAATACATCGTCCTCCAGCCGACGTGCCTCCAAGGGGATATTACTGCCTCAGGCACCACATGGTCCGTCTCCTGTGAGTCTAGATTTTCGATTCCGACGCAAAAATGATATGGAGATGTAACCATATGCGACTTCTAATGATGATGGAACACTCAAATTGCGTCGAGATTAAATCCATCGGCCTCCAGCCGACTTGTCTCCAAGGGTCTATTGCTGTCTCTGGCACCTTATGGTCGTTCTCCTGTGAGTCTAGATTTTCGAATCCGACGCATAACTGATAGATAATTGAAACGTTCAGCGCCTCCTAATGACGATGGAGCACTCAAATTGCGTCGAGATTCGATACATCGTCCGCCGGCCGACTTGTCTCCAAGGGTCTATTGCTGTCTCTGGCACCTTATGGTCGTTCTCCTGTGAGTCTAGATTTTCGAATCCGACGCATAACTGATAGTTAATTGAAACGTTCAGCGCCTCCTAATGACGATGGAGCACTCAAATTGCGTAGAGATTCAATACATCGTCCTCCAGCCGACTTGTCTCCAAGGGGATATTGCTGCCTCTGTCACCATATGTTCCGTCTCCTGTGATTCTAGATTTTCGAATCCGACGATTAACTGATAGTTAATTGAAACGTTCAGCTTCTCCTAACGACGATGGAGCCCTCAAATTGCGTCGATATTCAATACATCGTCCTTCAGCCGACCTGTCTCCAAGAGTCTATTGCTGCCTCAGGCACCTTATGGTCGTTCTCCTGTGAGTCTAGATTTTCGAATCCGACGCATAACTGATTGTTAATTGTAACTTTCAGGGCCACCTAATGACGTTGGAACACTCAAATTGCGTCGAGATTGAATACATCGTCCTCCAGCCGACTTGTATCCAAGGGGAAATTGCTGTCTTGGGCACCATATGATCCTTCTCCTGAGAGTATATTTTCGAATCCGACGCTAAAATGATAGTTAATTGTAACGTTCAGCGCCTCCTAATGACGATGGAACACTCAAATTGCGTCGAGAGTCAACACGTCGTCCTCCAGCCTAGTTGTCTACAAGGGGTTATTGCTGCTTCGGGCACCATATGGTCCGTCTCCTATGAGTCTAGATTTGCGAATCCGACGCATAACTGACGGTTAATTGTAATGTTCAGGGCCTCCTAATGACGATGGAACTCTCAAATTGCGTCGCGATCTCTATACATCGTCCTCCAGCCGACTTGTCTCCAAGGGGATATCGCTGCCTCGGGCACCACATGGTCCGTCTCCGTTGATTCTACATTTTCGAATCCGACGCAAAACTGATATTTAATTGTGACTTTCAGGGCCTCCTAATGACGATGGAGCACTCAAATTGCGTCGCGATTCAACACATCGTCCTCCAGCGGACTGGTCTCCAATGGGATATTGCTGCTCCGGGCACCTTATGGTCCGTCTCCAATGAGTCTAGATCTTCGAATCCGACGAAAAACTAGTAGTTAATTGTAACATACAGGGCCTCCTAATTACGATGGAACACTCAAATTGCGTCGCGATACAATATATCGTCCTCCAGCCGACTTGTCTCCAGTGGTCTATTACAGCCTGGGGCACCTTATGATCGTTCTCCTGTGAGTCTAGATTTTCGAATCCGACGCAAAACTGATAGTTAATTGTAACGTTCAGGGCCTCCTAATGGCGATGGACCACTCAAATTGCGTCGAGATTCAATACATCGTCCTTCAGCCGACTTGTCTCCATGGGGATATTGCTGCCTCGGCACCTTATGGTCGTTCTCCTGTGAGTCTAGATTTTCGAATCCGACGAGAAACTGATTGTTAATTGTAACGTTCAGGGCCTCCTAATGACGATGGAGCACTCAAATTGCGTCTGTATTCAATACATCGTCCTTCAGCCGACCTGTCTCCAAGAGTCTATTGCTGCCTCAGGCACCTTATGGTCGTTCTCCTGTGGGTCTAGATTTTCGAATCCGACGCGTAACCGATAGTTAATTGTAACGTTCAGGACCTCCTAATGGCGATGGAACACTCAAATTGCGTCGAGATTCAATACATCTTCCTCCAGCCGACTTGTCTCCAAGGGGATATCGCTGCCTCGGGCACCACATGGTAGGTCTCCGTTATTCTACAATTTCGAATCCGACGCAAAACTGATAGTTAATTGTAACGTTTAGGGCCTCCTAATGACGATGGAACACCCAAATTGCGTCGAGGTTTAATACATCGTCCTCCAGCCGACGTGCCTCCATGGGGATATTGCTGTCTCGGGCACCATATGGTCCGTCTCCAGTGAGTGTAGATTATCGATTCCGACGCAAAATTAATAGTGAAATCTAACCATCAGCGACTCCTAATGATGATGGAACACCCAAATTGCGTCGAGATTCAATACATCGTCCTCCAGCCGACGTGTCTCCAAGGTGATATTGCTGCCTCGGGCCCCATATGGTCCGTCTCCTGTGAGTCTAGATTTTTTAATCCGACGCGAAACTGATAGTTAATTTTGACGTTCAGGGCCTCCTAATGACGATGGAACACTCAAATTGCGTCGAGATTCAATACATCCTCCTTCAGCCGACTTGTCTCCAATGGTCTATTACAGCCTGGGGCACCTTATGATCCTTCTCCTGTGAGTCTAGATTTACCAATCCGACGCAAAACTGATAGTTAATTGTAACGTTCAGGGCCTCCTAATGGCGATGGACCACTCAAATTGCGTCGAGATTCAATACATCGTCCTCCAGCCGACTTGTCTCCATGGGGATATTGCTGCGTTGGCACCTTATGGTCGTTCTCCTGTGAGTCTAGATTTTCGAATCCGACGCGAAAATAATAGTTAATTGCAACGTTCAGGGCCTCCTAATGACAATGGAACACTCAAATTGCGTCGAGATTAAATACATTGGCCTCCAGCCGACTTGTATCCAAGGGTCTATTGCTGCTTCTGGCACCTTATGTTCGTTCTCCTGTGAGTCTACATTTTCGAATCCGACGCATAACTGATAGTTAATTGTAACGTTCAGGGCATCCTAATGACGATGGAACACTCAAATTGCATCCAGATTCAATACATCGTCCTCCAGCCGACTTGTATCCAAGGGGATATCGCTGCCTCGGGCACCACATGGTCCGTCTCCGTTGATTCTACATTTTCGAATCCGACGCAAAACTGATAGTTCCATGTAACTTTCAGGGACTCCTAATGACGATGGAGCACTCAAATTGCGTCGCGATTCAACACATCGTCCTCCAGCGGACTGGTCTCCAAGGTGATGGTGCTGCCTCGGGCGCCTTATGGTCCGTCTCCAGTGAGTCTAGATTTTCGAATCCGACGAAAAACTGTTATTTAATTGTAACATACAGGGCCTCCTAATTACGATGGAACACTCAAATTGCGTCGCGATACAATAGTATATCGTCCTCCAGCCGACTTGTCTCCTATGGCCTATTACTGCCTGGGGCACCTTATGGTCGTTCTCCTGTGAGTCTAGATTTTCGAATCCTACGAGTAACTGATTGTTAATTGTAACCTTCAGGGATTCCTAATGACTATGGAACACTCAAATTGCGTCGATATGCAATACATCGTCCTCCAGCCGACTTGCCTCCATGGGGATGTTGCTGCCTCGGGCACCTTATGTTCCGTCTCCTGTGATTCTAGATTTTCGAGTCCGACGCATAACTGATAGTTAATTGAAAGGTTCAGCGCCTGCTAATGACGATGGAGCACTCAAATTGCGTCGATATTCAATACATCGTCCTTCAGCCGACCTGTCTCCTAGAGTCTATTGCTGCCTCGGGCACCTTATGGTCCGTATCCAATGAGTCTAGATTTTCGAATCCGACGAAAAACTGATCGTTAATTGTAACATTCAGGGCCTCCAAATTACGATGGAATTTTCAAATTGCGTCGCGATCCAATATATCGTCCTCCAGCCGACTTGTCTCCAAGGGTCTATTGCTCCCTGGGGCACCTTATGATCGATCTCCTGTGAGTCAAGATTTTCGAATCCAACGCAAAACTGATAGTTAATTGTAACGTTCAGGGCCTCCTAATGACGATGGAACACTCAAATTGTGTCGAGGTTCAATACATCGTCCTCTAGCCGACTTGTCTCCAAGGGGTATTGCTGCCTCGGGCACCATATGGTCCGTCTCCTGTGAGTCTAGATTTTCGATTCCGACGCAAAAATGATACTTAATTGTAACGTTCAGGGCCACCTAATGACGATGGAACACTCAAATTGCGTCGAGATTCAATACATCGTCCTTCAGCCGACTTGTCTCCAAGGTTCTATTGCTGCCGCGGGCACCTGATGGTCGTTCTCCTGTGAGTCTAAATTTTCGAATCCGACGCATAACTGATAGTTAATTGAAACGTTCAGCGCCTCCTAATGACGATGGAACACTCAAATTGCGTCGAGATTCAATACATCTTTTCCAGCCGACTTGTATCCAAGGGGATATTGCTGTCTCGGGCACCATATGATCCTTACCTAGAGAGTTGATTTTCGAATCCGACGCTAAAATGATAGTTAATTGTAACGTTCAGCGCCTCCTCATGACGATGGAACACTCAAATTGCGTCGAGATTAAATACATCGGCCTACAGCCGACTTGTCTCCAAATGACTATTGCTGCCTCTGGCACCTTATGGTCGTTCTCCTGTGAGTCTAGACGCGAAACAGATAGTTAATTGTAACGTTCAGGGCCTCCTAAAGACGATGGAACACTCAAACTGCGTCGAGATTCAATACATCGTCCTTCAGCCGACTTGTCTCCAAGGGACTATTGCTGCCTCGGGCAGTAGACTCCTGAGAGTAGATTTTCGAATCCGACGCTAAAATGATAGTTAATTGTAACGTTCACGGCCTCCTAATGGCGATGGAACACTCAAATTGCGTCGGGTTTAAATACATCAGACTCCAGCCAACTTGACTCCAAGGGTATATTGCTGCCTCTGGCACCTTATGGTCGTTCTCCTGTGAGTCTACATTTTCGAATCCGACGCATAACCGATAGTTAATTGTAACGTTTAGGGCATTCTTATGACGATGGAACACTCAAATTGCGTCGAGATTCAATACATCGTCCTCCAGCCGGCTTGTATCCAACGGGATATTGCTGCCACGGGCACCATATGATCCTTCTCCTGAGAGTAGGTTTTCGAATCCGCCGCTAACATGATAATTAATAGTAACGTTCAGGGCCTCCCAATGACGATGGAACACTCAAATTTCGTCGAGATTAAATACATCGGCCTTCAGCCGACTTGTCTCCAAGGGACTATTGCTGCCTCTGGCACCTTATGGTCGTTCTCCTGTGAGTCTAGATTTTCGAATCCGACGCATAACTGATAGTTAATTGTAACGTTCAGGGCATCGTAATGACGATGGAACACTCAAACTGCGTCCAGATGCAATACATCGTCCTCCAGCCGACTTGTCTCTATAGGGATATTGCTGCCTCGGGCACCTTATGGTCGTTCTGTAAGTCAAGATTTTTGAATCCGACGCATAACTGATAGTTAATTGTAACGTTCAGGGCATCCTAAAGACGATGGAACACTCAAATTGCGTCGAGGTTCAATACATCGTCCTCTAGCCGACTTGTCTCCTTGGGGTATTGCTGCCTCGGGCACCATATGGTCGGCCTCCTGTGAGTCTAGATTTTTGAATCTGACGCAAAAATGATAGTTAATTGTAACGCTCAGGGTCTCCTAATGACGATGGAACACTCAAACTGCGTCGAGGTGCAATACATCGTCCTCCAGCCGACGTGCCTCCAAGGCGATATTGCTGCCTCGGGCACCATATGGTCCGTTTCCTGTGAGTCTTGATTTTCGATTCCGACGAAAAAATGATAGTGAGATGTAACCGTCAGCGCCTCCTAATGATGATGGAACACTCAAATTGCGTCGAGATTCAATACATCGTCATCCAGCCTACTTGTCTCCAAGAGGATTTTGCTGCCTCGGGCTCCATATGGTCCGTCTCCTGTGAGTCTAGATTTTTGAATCCGACGCGAAACTGATAGTTAATTGTAACGTTCAGGGCCTCCCAATGACGATGGAACACTAAAATTGCGTCGAGATTCAATACATCGTCCTTCAGCCGACTTGTCTCCAAGGGACTATTGCTGCCTCGGGCAGTAGACTCCTGAGAGTGGATTATCGATCCGACGCTAAAATGATAGTTAATTGTAACGTTCAGGGCCTCCTAATGACGATGGAACACTCAGATTGCGTCGAGATTAAATACATCGGACTCCAGCCGACTTGTCTCCAAGGGTCTAATGCTGCCTCTGGCACTTTATGGTCGTTCTCCTGTGAGTCTACATTTTCGAATCCGACGCATAACTGATAGTTAATTGTAACGTTTAGGGCATCCTAATGACGATGGAACACTCAAATTGCGTCGAGATTCAATACATCGTCCTCCAGCCGACTTGTATCCAAGGGGATATTGCTGCCTCGGGCACCATATGATCCTTCTCCTGAGAGTAGATTTTCGAATCCGCCGCTAAAATGATAATTAATTGTAACGTTCAGGGCCTCCTAATGACGATGGAACACTCAAATTGCGTCGTGGTTCGATACATGGTCCTCCAGCCGACTTGTCTCTAAGGAGATTTTGCTGCCTCCGGCTCCATATGGTCCGTCTCCTGTGAGTCTAGATTTTTGAATCCGACACGAAACTGATAGTTAATTGAATCGTTCAGCGCCTCCTAATGACGATGGAGCACTCAAATTGCGTCGAGATTCAATACATCGTCCACCAGCCGACTTGTCTCCAAGGGGATATTGCTGCCTCGGGCACCATACGGTCCGTCTCCTGTGATACTAGATTTTCGAATCCGACGCATAACTGATAGTTAATTGAAACGTTCAGCGCCTCCTAATGACGATGGAGCACTCAAATTGCGTCTATATTCAATACATCGTCCTTCAGCCCACCTGTCACCTAGAGTCTATTGCTGCTTCAGGCACCTTATGGTCGTTCGCCTGTGAGTCTAGAATTAGGAATCCGACGCATATCTGATAGTTAATTGTAACGTTCAGGGCCTCCTAATGACGATGGAGCACTCAAATTGCGTCGCGATTCAACACATCGTCCTCCAGCGGACTGGTCTCCAAGAGGATATTGCTGCCTCGGGCACCATATGATCCTTCTCCTGAGAGTAGATTTTCGAATCCGCGCGCTAAAATGATAATTTATTGTAACGTTCAGCGCCTCCTAATGACGATGGAACACTCAACTGCGTCGCGATCCAATATATCGTCCTCCAGCCGACTTGTCTCCAAGGGTCTATTGCTGCCTGGGGCACCATATGATCGAGCTCCAGTGAGTCTAGATTTTCGAATCCGACGAAAAACTGATAGTTAGTTGTAACGTTCAGGGCCTCCTAATGGCGATGGAACACGCAAATTGCGTCGAGATTCAATACATCGTCCTCCAGCCGAATGGTCTCTATGGGGATATTGCTGCCCCGGGCACCTTATGGTCGTTCTCCTGTGAGTTGAGATTTTCGAATCCGTCGCGAAACTGATTGTTAATTGTAACGTTCAGGGCTTCCTAATGACGATGGAACACTCAAATTGCGCCGAGATTCAATACGTCGTCCTCCAGCCGACTTGTCTCCAAGGGGTATTGCTGCCTCGGGCACCATATGGTCCGTCTCCTGTGAGTCTACATTTTCGATTCCGACGCAAAAATGATAGTGAGATGTAACGATCAGCGCCTCCTAATGATGATGGAACACTCAATTTGCGTCGAGATTCAATACATCGTCCTCAAGCCGACTTGTCTCCAAGGGGTTTTGCTACCTCGGGCTCCATGTGGTCCGTCTCCTGTTAGTCTAGATTTTCGAATCAGACGCAAAAATGATAGTTAATTGTAACGTTAAGGGCCTCCTAATGATGATGGAGCACTCAAATTGCGTCGCGATTCAATACATCGTCCTCTAGCAGACTTGCCTCCAAGGGGTATTGCTGCCTCGGGCACCATATGGTCCGTCTCCTGTGAGTCTAGATTTTAGAATCCGACGCTAAAATGATAGTTAATTGTAACGTTCAGCGCCTCCTAATGACGATGGAACACTCAAATCGCGTCGAGAGTCAATACGTCGTCCTCCAGCCCCGGGCTCCATGTGGTCCGTCTCCTGTTAGTCTAGATTTTCAAATCCGACGCAATACTGGTAGTTAATTGTAACGTTCAGGGCCTCCTAATGACGATGGAGCACTCAAATTGCGTCGCGATTCAACACATCGTCCTCCAGCGGACTGGTCACCAAGGGGATATCGCTTCCTCGGGCACCTTATGGTCCGTCTCCAATGAGTCTAGATTTTCGAATGCGACGAAAAACTGATAGTTAATTGTGTTATTCAGGGCCTCCTAATTACGATGGAACACTCAAATTGCGTCGCGATACAATATATCGTCCCCCAGCCGACTTGTCTCCAAGGGTCTAATACTGCCTGCGGCACCTTATGATCGTTCTCCCGTGAGTCTACATTTTTGAATCCGACGCAAAACTGATAGTTAATTGTAACGTTCAGGGCCTCATAATGACGATGGAACACTCAAATTGCGTCGAGGTTCAATACATCGTCCTCCAGCCGACGTGCCTCCAAGGGGATATTGCTGCCTCGGGCACCATATGGTCCGTCTTCTGTGAGTCTAGAATTTCGACTCCGACGCAAAAATGTTAGTGAGATGTAACGATCATCAACTCCTAATGACGATGGAGCACTCAAATTGCGTCTATATTGAATACATCGTCCCTCAGCCGACGTGCTTCCAAGGGGAAACAGCTGCCTCGGGCACCATATGGTCCGTCTCCTGTGAGTCTAGAATTTCGACTCCGACGCAAAAATGTTAGTGAGATGTAACGATCATCGCCTCCTAATGATGATGGAGCACTCAAATTGCGTGGAGATTCAATACATCTTCCTCCAGCCGACTTGTCTCCAAGGGGATATTGCTGCCTCGGGCACCATATGGTCCGTCTCCTGTGATTCTAGATTTACGAATCCGACGCATAACTGATAGTTAATTGAAACGTTCAGCGCCTCCTAATGACGATGGAGCACTCAAATTGCGTCTATATTCAATACATCGTCCTTCAGCCGACGTGCCTCCAAGGGGATATAGCTGCCTCGGGCACCATATGGTCCGTCTCCGGTGAGTCTAGATTATCGATTCCGACGCAAAAATAATAGTGAGATGTAACGATCAGCGTCTCTTAATGATGATCGAACACTAAAATCGCGTCGAGATTCAATACATCGTCCTCCAGCCGACTCGTCTCCAAGGGGTTTTTTCTGCTTCGGGATCCATATGGTCATTCAGCCGACTTGTCTATAAGGGTCTATTGCTGCCGCAGGCACCTTATAGTCGTTCTCCTGTGACTCTAGATTTTAGAATCCGACGCAAAACTGATACTTAATTGTAACGTTCAGGGCCTCATAATGACGATGGAACACTCAAATTGCGTCGAGGTTCAATACATCGTCCTTCAGCCGACCTGTCTCCAAGAGTCAATTGCTGCCTCAGGCACCTTATGGTCGTTCTCCTGTGAGTCTCGATTTTCGAATCCGTCGCATAACTGATAGTTAATTGTAACGTTCAGGGCATCCTAATGACGATGGAACACTCAAATTGCGTGCAGATGCAATACATCGTCCTCCAGCCGACTTGTCTCCAAGGGGATATCGCTGCCTTGGGCACCACATGGTCCGTCTCCGTTGATTCTACATTTTCGAATCCGACGCAAAACTGATAGTTAATTGTAACATTCAAGGCCTCCTAATTACGATGGAACACTCAAATTGCGTCGCAATACAATATATCGTCCTCCAGCCGACTTGTCTACAAGGGTCTATTACTGCCTGGGGCACCTTATGATCGTTCTCCTGTGAGTCTAGATTTTCGAATCCGACGCATAACTGAGAGTTAATTGAAACGTTCAGGGCCTCCTAATGACGATGGAACACTCAAATTGCATCGCGGTTCAATACATCGTCCTCCAGCCGACGTGCCTCCAAGGGGATATTACTGCCTCAGGCACCATATGGTCCGTCTCCTGTGAGTGTAGATTTTCGATTCCTACGCAAAAATGATAGTGAGATGTAACCATATGCGACTCCTAATGATGATGGAACACTCAAATTGCGTCGAGATTATATCCATCGGCCTCCAGCCGACTTGTCTCCAAGGGTTTATTGCTGCCTCAGGCACGTTATGGTCGTTCTCCTATGAGTCTAGATTTTCGAATCCGACGCATAACTGAAAGATAATTGAAACGTTCAGTTCTCAATGACGATGGAGCACTCAAATTGCGTGGAGATTCAATACATCGTCCTCCAGCCGACTTTTCTCCATGGGGATATTGCTGCCTCGGTCACCATATGGTCCGTTTCCTGTGATTCTAGATTTTCGAATCCGACGCATAACTGATAATTAATTGAAACGTTCAGCGCCTCCTAATGACGATGGAGCACTCAAATTGCGTCGATATTCAATACATCGTCTTCAGGCTACCTGTCTCCAAGGGTCTATTGCTGCCTCAGCCACCTTATTGTCGTTCTCCTGTGAGTTTAGATTTTCGAATCCGACGCATAACTGATTGTTAATTGTAACGTTCAGGGCCTCCTAATGACGTTGGAACACTTAAATTGCGTCGAGATTCAATACATCGTCCTCCAGCCGACCTGTATCCAAGGGGATATTGCTGTCTCGGGCACCATATGATCCTTCTCCTGAGAGTAGATCTTCGAATCCGACACTAATATGATAGTTAATAGCAACGTTCAGGGCCTCCTAATGACGATGGAACACTCAAATTGTGTCAAGATTAAATACATCGGCCTCCAGCCGACTTGTCTCCAAGGGTCTATTGCTGCCTCTGGCTCCTCATGGTGGTTCTCCTGGGAGTCTACACTTTCGAATCCGACGCATAACTGATAGTTAATTGTAACGTTCAGGGCATCCTAATGACAATGGAACACTCAAATTGCGTCGATAGTCAATACGTCGTCCTCCAGCCCAGATTGTCTACAAGGGCATATTGCTGCCTTGGGCTCCATGTGGTCCGTCCCCTGTTAGTCTAGATTTTCGATTCAGACGCAAAATTGATAGGTAATTGTAACGTTCACGGCCTCCTAATGACGATGGAACACTCAACTTGCGTCGAGATTCAATACATCGGCCTCCAGCCGACTAGTCTCCAAGGTTTATTGCTGCCTCGGGCACCTTATGGTCGTTCTCCTTTGAGTCTAGATTTTCGAATCCGACGCATAACTGATAGTTAATTGAAACGTTCAGCGCATCCTAATGACGATTGAGAACTCAAATTGCGTCGATATTCAATACACCGTCCTGCAGCCGACCTGCCTCCTAGAGTCTAATTCTGCCTCGGGCACCTTATGGTCCGTCTCCTGTGAGTCTAGATTATCGATTCCGACGCAAAAATAATAGTGAGATGTAACGATCAGCGCCTCTTAATGATGATCGAATACACAAATTGCGTCGAGATTCAATAAATCGTCCTCCAGGCGACTTGTCTCCAAGGGGATTTTGCTGCCTCGGGCTCCATATAAGGGTCTATTGCTGCCGCAGGCACCTTATGGTCGTTCTCCTGTGTCTCTAGATTTTAGAATCCGACGCAAAACTGATACTTAATTGTAACGTTCAGGGCTACCTAATGACGATGGAACACTCAAACTGCGTCGAGATTCAATACATCGGCCTCCAGCCGACTTGTCTTCAAGGTGACATTGCTGCCTCGGGCACCATATGTTCCGTCTCCTGTGAGTCTAGATTTCCGATTCCGATGCGAAACTGATAGTTGAATTGTAACGTTCAGGGCCTCCTAATGACGATGGAACACTCAAATTGCGGCGAGATTCAATACATCGTCCTTCAGCCGACTTGTCTCCAAGGTTCTATTGCTGCCTCGGGCACCTGATGGTCGTTCTCCTGTGAGTCTCGATTTTCCAAACCGACGCAAAAATGATAGTTAATTGTAACTTTCAGGGCCTCCTTTTGACGATGGAACACTCAAATTGCGTCGAGAGTCAATACGTCGTCCTCCAGCCTAGTTGTCTACAAGGGGTTATTGCTGCCTCGGGCTCCATGTGGTCCGTCTCCTGTTAGTCTAGATTTTCGATTCCGTCGCAAAAATGATAGTGAGATGTAACGATCAGCGCCTCCTGATGATGATGGAACACTCAAATTGTGTCGAGATTCAATACATCGTCCTCCAGCCGAATTGTCTCCAAGGGGATTTTGCTGCCTCGGGCTCCTTATGGTCCGTCTCTTGTGAGTCTAGATTTTTGTATCCGACGCGAAACTGATAGTTAATTGTGACGTTCAGGGCCTCCTAATGACAATGGAACACTCAAATTCCCTCGAGATTCAATACATCGTCCTTCAGCCCATTTGTCTCCAAGGGTCTATTGCTGCCTCGGGCACCATATGATCCTTCTCCTGAGAGTAGATTTTCGAATCCGCCGCTAAAATGATAGTTAATTGTAACGTTCAGGGCCTCCTAATGACGATGGAACACTCAAATTGCGTCGAGATTAAATCCATCGGCCTCCAGCCGACTTGTCTCCAAGGGTCTATTGCTGCCGCAGGCAGCTTATAGTCGTTCTCCTGTGACTCTAGATTTTGGAATCTGACGCAAAACTGATACTTAATTGTAACGTTCAGGGCCACCTAATGACGATGGAACTCTGAAATTGCGTCGAGATTCAATACATCGGCCTCAAGCCGACGTGCCTCCAAGGGGATATTGCTGATTCGGGCACCATATGGTCCGTCTCCTGTGAGTCTAGATTTTCGATTCCGACGCAAAAATGATAGTGAGATGTAACCATCAGCGACTCCTAATGATGATGGAACACTCAAATTGCGTCGAGATTCAATACATCGTCCTCCAGCCGACTTGTCTCCAAGGTGATTTTGCTGCCTCGGGCTCCATATGGTCCGTCTCCTGTGAGTCTAGATTTTTTAATCCGACGCGAAAGTGATAGTTAATTGTGACGTTCAGGGCCTCCTAACAACGATGGAACACTCAAATTGCGTCGAGATTCAATACATCGTGCTTCAGCCAACTTGTCTCCAATGGTCTATTGCTGCCTCGGGCACTTTATGGTCGTTCTCCTGTGAGTCTAGATTTTCGAATCCGACGAGAAACTGATAGTTAATTGTAACGTTCAGGGCCTCCATATGACGATGGAACACTCAAATTGCGTCGAGAGTCAATACGTTGTCCTCCAGCATTGTTGTCTACAAGGGGTTATTGCTGCCTCGGGCACCGTATGGTCCGTCTCCGTTGATTCTACATTTTCGAATCCGACGCAAAACTGATAGTTAACTGTAACTTTCAGGGCCTCCTAATGACGATGGAGCACTCAAATTGCGTCGCGATTCAACACATCGTCCTCCAGCGGACTGGTCTCCAAGGGGATATTGCTGCCGTCTCCAAAGAGTCTAGATTTTCGAATCCGACGAAAAACTGATAGTTAATTGTAACATTCAGGGCCTCCTAATTACGATGGAACACTCAAATTGCGTCGCGATGCAATATATCGTCCTCCAGCCGACTAGTCTCCAATGGTCTATTACTGCCTGGGGCACCTTATGATCGTTCTCCTGTGAGTCTAGATTTTCGAATCCGACGCAAAACTGATAGTTAATTGTAACGTTCAGGGCCTGCTAATGGCGATGGAACACTCAAATTGCGTCGAGATTCAATACATCGTTATCCAGCCGACTTGTCTCCATGGGGATATTGCTGCCTCGGGCACCTTATGGTCGTTCTTCTGTGAGTCTAGATTTTTGAATCCGACGAAAATCTGATTGTTAATTGTAACCTTCAGGGCTTCCTAATGACGATGGAACACTCAAATTGCGTCGAGATGCAATACATCGTCCTCCAGCCGACTTGTCTCCATGGGGGTATTGCTGCCTCGGGCACCATATGATCCTTCTCCTGAGAGTAGATTTTCGAATCCGACGCTAAAATGATAGTTAATAGCAACGTTCAGGGCCTCCTAATGACGATGGAACACTCAAATTGCGTCGAGATTAAATACATCGGCCTCCAGCCGACTTGTCTCCAAGGGTCTATTGCTGCCTCTGGCTCCTTATGGTCGTTCTCCTGTGATTCTAGATTTTCGAGTCCGACGCAAAACTGATAGTTAATTGAAAGGTTCAGCGACTCCTAATGATGATGGAGCACTCAAATTGCGTCGAGATTAAATACATCCGCCTTCAGCTGACTTGTCTCCAAGGTGCCTCTGGCACCTTATGGTCGTTCTCCTGTAAGTCTAGATTTTCCAATCCGACGCATAACTGATAGTTAATTGAAACGTTCAGCGCCTCCTAATGACGATGGAGCACTCAAATTGCGTCGAGATTCAATACATCGTCCTCCAGCCGATTTGTCTCCAAGGGGATATTGCTGCCTCGGGCACCATATGGTCCGTCGCCTGTGTTTCTAGATTTTCGAGTCCCACGCATAACTGATAGTTAATTGAACCGTTCAGCGCCTCCTAATGACGACGGAGCACTCAAATTGCGTCGAGGTTCAATACATCGTCCTCCAGCCGACGTGCCTCCAAGGGGATATTGCTGATTCGGGCACCATATGGTCCGTCTCCTGTGAGTCTAGATTTTCCATTCCGACGCAAAAATGGTAGTGAAATGTAACCATCAGCGACTCCTAATGATGATGGAATACTCAAATTGCGTCGAGATTCAATACATCGTCCTCCAGCCGACTTGTCTCCAAGGTGATATTGCTGCCTCGGGCTCCATATGGTCCGTCTCCTGTGAGTCTAGATTTTTTAATCCGACGCGAAACTGATAGTTAATTGTGACGTTCAGGGCCTCCTAATGACGATGGAACATTCAAATTGCGTCGAGATTCAATACATCGTCCTTCAGCCGGCCTGTCTCCAAGGGTCTATTGCTGCATCGGGCACCTTATGGTCGTTCTCCTATGAAACTAGATTTTCGAATCCGACGCATAACTGATAGTTAATTGAAACTTTCAGCGCCTCCTAATGACGATGGAGCACTCAAATTGCGTCGATATTTAATACATCGTCCTTCAGCCGACCTGTCTCCTAGAGTCTATTGCTGCCTCGGGCACCACATGGTCCGTCTCCGTTGATTCTACATTTTCGAATCCGACGCAAAACTGATAGTTAATTGTAACTTTCAGGGCCACCTAATGACGAAGGAACACTCAAATTGCGTCGAAGTTAAATACAGCGTCCTCCAGCCGACGTGCCTCCAAGGGGATATTGCTGCCTCGGGCACCATATGGTCCGTCTCCTGTGAATCTAGATTATCGATTCCGACGCAAAAATAATAGTGAGATGTAACGATCATCGCCTCTTAATGATGATCGAACACTCAAATTGCGTCGAGATACAATACATCGTCCTCCAGCCGACGTGTCTTCAAGCGGATTTTGATGCCTCGGGCTCCATATGGTCATTCAGCCGACTTGTCTATAAGGGTCTATTGCTGCCGCAGGCACCTAATGGTCGTTCTCCTGTGGCAATAGATTTTCAAATACGACGAGAAACTGATAGTTAATTGTAACGTTCAGGGCATCCTAATGACGACGGTACACTCAAATTGCGTCGAGATTCTATACATCGTCCTCCAGCCGACTTGAATCCAAGGGGATTTTGCTGTCACGGGCACCATATGATCCTTCTCCTGAGAGTAGATTTTCGTATCCGACACTAAAATGATAGTTAATTGTGACGTTCAGCGCCTCCTAATGACGATGGAACACTCAAATTGCGTCGAGAGTCAATACGTCGTCCTCCAGCCTAGTATTCTACAAAGGATTATTGCTGCCTCGGGCTCCATGTGGTCCGTCTCCTGTTAGTCTAGACTTTCGCATCAGACGCAAAAATGATAGTTAATTGTAACGTTCACGGCCTCCTAATGACGATGGAACACTCAACTTGCGTCGACATTCAAGACATCCGCCTCCAGCCGACTTGTCTCCAAGGGTTTATTGCTGCCTCGGGCACCTTATGGTCGTTCTCTTATAAGACTAGATTTTCGAATCCGACGCATAACTGATAGTTAATTGACACGTTCAGCGCCTCCTAATGACGATGGGGCACTCAAATTGCGTCGAGATTCAATACATCGTCCTCCAGCCGACTTGTCTCCAAGGGACTATTGCTGCCTCGGGCAGCACATGGTCCGTCTCCGTTGATTCTACATTTTCGAATCCGACGCAAAACTGATAGTTAATTGTTACTTTCAGGGCCTCCTAATGACGATGGAACACTCAAATTGCGTCGAGGTTAAATACATCGTCCTCCAGCCGACGTGCCTAGAAGGGGATATTGCTGCCTCGGGCACCATATGGTCCGTCTCCTGTGAATCTGAATTATCGACTCCGACGCAAAAATAATAGTGAGATGTAACGATCAGCGCCTCTTAATGATGATCGAACACTCAAATTGCGTCGAGATTCAATACATAGTCCTCCAGCCGACTTGTCTCGAAGGGGATTTTGCTGCCTCGGGCTCCATATGGTCATTCAGCCGACTTGTCTATAAGGGTCTATTGCTGCCGCAGGCACCTTATGGTCATTCTCCTGTGAGTCTAGATTTGGGAATCCGACGCATAACTGATAGTTAATTGTAACGTTCACGGCCTCCTAATGACGATGGAACACTCAACTAGCGTCGACATTCAAGACATCGGCCTCCAGCCGACTTGTCTCCAAGGCGATATTGCTGCCTCTTGCACCATATGGTCCGTCTCCTCTGATTCTAGATTTTCGAATCCGACGCATAACTGATAGTGAATTGAAACGTTCAGCGCCTCGTAATGACGATGGAGCACTCAAATTGCGTCGCGATTCAATACATCGTCCTCCAACCGACTTGTCTCCATGGGGATATTGCTGAATCGGGCACCTTATGGTCGTTCTGTGAATCTAGATTTCAGAATCCGACGCGAAACTGATAGTTAATTGTGACGTTCAGGGCATCCTAATGACGATGGAACACAAAAACTGCGTCGAGATTCAATACATCGTCCTTCAGCCGACTTGTCTCCAAGGGACTATTGCTGCCTCGGGCACCATATGATCCTTCTCCTGAGAGTAGATTTTCGAATCCGACGCTAAAATGATAGTTAAATGTAACGTTCAGCGCCTCCTAATGACGATGGAACACTCAAATTGCGTCTAGAGTTAATACGTCGTCCTCCGGCCTAGTAGTCTACAAGGGATTATTGCTGCCACGGGCTCCATGTGGTCCGTCTGCTGTTAGTCTAGATTTTCGTATCAGACGCAAAAATGATAGTTAATTGTAACGTTCACGGCCTCCTAATGACGATGGAACACTCAACTTGCGTCGAGATTCAATACATCAGCCTCCAGCAGACTTGTCTGCAAGGGTTTATTGCTGCCTCGGGCACCTTATGGTCGTTCTCCTATGAGTCTAGATTTTCGAATCCGACGCATAACTGATAGTTAATTTAAACGTTCAGCGCCTCCTAATGACGATGGAGCACTCAAATTGCGTCGAGATTCAATACATCGTCCTCCAGCCGACTTGTCTCCAAGGGGATATTGCTGCCTCGGGCACCATATGGTCCGTCTCCTGTGATTCTAGATTTTCGAATCCGACGCATAACTGATTGTTAATTGAAACGTTCAGTGCCTCCTAATGACGATGGAGCACTCAAATTGCGTCAATATTCAATACATCGTCCTTCAGCCGACCTGTCTCCTAGAGTCTATTGCTGCCTCAGGCACCTTATGGTCATTCTCCTGTGAGTCTAGATTTTGGAATCCGACGCATAACTGATAGTTAATTGTAACGTTCACGGCCTCCTAATGACGATGGAACACTCAACTAGCGTCGACATTCAAGACATCGGCCTCCAGCCGACTTGTCTCCAAGGCGATATTGCTGCCTCTTGCTCCATATGGTCCGTCTCCTCTGATTCTAGATTTTCGAATCCGACGCATAACTGATAGTGAATTGAAACGTTCAGCGCCTCGTAATGACGATGGAGCACTCAAATTGCGTCGCGATTCAATACATCGTCCTCCAACCGACTTGTCTCCATGGGGATATTGCTGAATCGGGCACCTTATGGTCGTTCTGTGAATCTAGATTTCAGAATCCGACGCGAAACTGATAGTTAATTGTAACGTTTAGGGCTTCCTAATGACGATGGAACACTCAAATAGCGTCGAGGTTCAAAAAATCGTCCTCTAGCCAACTTGTCTCCAAGGGGTATTGCTGCCTCGGGCACCATATGGTCCGTCACCTGTAAGTCTAGATTTTCGAATCCTACGCAAAAATGTTGTTAATTGTAACGTTCAGGGCCTCCTAATGACGATGGAACACTCAAATTGCGTCGAGGTTTAATACATCGTCCTCCAGCCGACGTGCCTCCAAGGGGTTATTGCTGCCTCGGGCACCATACGGTCTATCTCCTGTGAGTCTAGATTTTCGATTCCGACGCAAAAATGATAGTGAGATGTAACCATCAGCGCCTCCGAATGATGATGGAACACTCAAATTGCGTCGAGATTCACTACATCGTCATCCAGCCGATTTGTCTCCAAGGGGATTTTGCTGCCTCGGGATCCATATAGTCCGTCTCCGTTGATTCTACATTTTCGAATCCGACGCAAAACTGATAGTTAATTGTAACGTTCATGGCCTCCTAATGACGATGGAGCACTCAAGTTGCGTCGCGATTCAACACATCGTCCTCCAGCGGACGGGTCTCCAAGGGGATATTGCTGCCTCGGGGACCTTATGGTCGTTCTCCTGTGAGTCTAGATTTTCATATCCGACGAGAAACTGAATGTTAATTGTAACGTTCAGGGCTTCCTAATGACGATGGAACACTCAAATTGCGTCGAGATGCAATACATCGTCCTCCAGCCGACTTGTCTTAATGGGGATATTGCTGCCTCGGGCACCTTATGGTCGTTCTGTAAGTCTAGATTTTAGAATCCGACGCGAAACTGATAGTTAATTGTGGCGTTCAGGGCTTCCTAATGACGATGGAACACTCAAATTGCGTCGAGGTTCAATACATCGTCCTCTAGCCGACTTGTCTCCAAGGGGTATTGCTGCCTCGGGCACCATATGGTCCGTCTCCTGTGAGTCTAGATTTTCGAATCCGACGCAAAAATGATAGTTAATTGTAACGTTCAGGGCTTCCTACTGACGATGGAACACTCAAATTGCGTCGAGATTCAATACATCGTCCTTCAGCCGACTTGTCTCCAAGGGACTGTTGCTGCCTCGGGCAACATATGATCCTTCTCCTGAGAGTAGATTTTCGAATCCGACGCTAAAATGGTTGTTAATTGTAACGTTCAGGGCCTCCTAATGACGATGGAACACTCAAATTGCGTCGAGATTCAATACATCGTCCTCCAGCCGACTTGTCTCCAAGGTGATATTGCTGCCTCTGGCACCTTATGGTCGTTCTCCTGTGAGTCTAGATTTTCTAATCCGACGCGAAACTGATTGTTAATTGTAACGTTCAGGGCTTCCTAATGACGATGGAACACTCAAATTGCGTCGAGATTCAATACATAGTCCTCCAGCCGACTTGTCTCCATGGGGACATTGCTGCCTCGGGCACCTTACGGTCGTTCTGTGAGTCTAGACTTTATTATCCGACGCGAAACTGATAGTTAATTGTAACGTTCAGGGCTTCCTAATGACGATGGAACACTCAAATTGCGTCGTGGTTCAATACAATGTCCTCAAGCAAACTTGTCTCCAAGGGGTATTGCTGCCACGGGCACCGTATGGTCCGTCTACTGTAAGTCTAGATTTTCGAATCCGACGCAAAAATAATAGTTAATTGTAACGTTCACGGCCTCCTAATGACGAAGGAACACTCAAATTGCGTCGAGGTTCAATACATCGTCCTCCAGCCGACTTGTCTCTAAGGGGATTTTGCTGCCTCGGGCTAGATTTGGTCCGTCTCCTGCGAGTCTAGATTTTTGAATCCGACGCGAAACTGATAGTTAATTGTAACGTTCAGGGCCTCCTAATGACGATGAAACACTCAAATTGCGTCGAGATTCAATACATCCTCCTTCAGCCGACTTGTCTCCAAGGGTCTATTGCTTTCTCGGCCACCATATGATTCTTCTCCTGAGAGTAGATTTTCGAATCCGACGCTAAAATGATAGTTAATTGTAACGTTCAGCGCCTCCTAATGACGATGGAACACTCAAATTACGTCGAGAGTCAATACGTCGTCCTCCAGCCTAGTTGTCTACAAGGGGTTATTGCTGCCTCCGGCTATATGTGGTCCGTCTCCTGTTAGTCTAGATTTTCGAATCAGACACAAAAATGATAGTTAATTGTAACGTTCAGGGCCTCTAAATGACGATGGAGCACTCAAATTGCGTCGCGATTCAACACATCGTCCTCCAGCGGACTGGTCTCCAAGGGGATATTTCTGCCTCGGGTACCTTATGGTCCGTCTCCAATGAGTATAGATTTTCGAATCCGACGAAAAACTGATTGTTAATTGTAACATTCAGGGCCTCTTAATTACGATGGAACACCCAAATTGCGTCGCGATCCAATATATCGTCCTCCAGCCTACTTGTCTCCAAGGGTCTATTACTGCCTGGGGCACCTTATGATCGTTCTCCTGTGAGTCTAGATTTTCGAATCCGACGCTAAAATGATAGTTAATTGTAACGTTCAGGGCTTCCTAATGACGATGGAACACTCAACTAGCGTCGAGAGTCAATACGTCGTCCTCCAGCCTAGTTGTCTACAAGGGGTTATTGCTGCCTCGGGCTATATGTGGTCCGTCTCCTGTTAGTCTAGATTTTCGAATCAGACGCTAAAATGATAGTTAATTGTAACGTTCACGGCCTCCTAATGACGATGGAACACTCAACTATCGTCGACGTTCAAGACATCGGCCTCCAGCCGACTTGTCTCCAAGGCGATATTGCTGCCTCTTGCACCATATGGTCCGTCTCCTCTGATTCTTGATTTTCGAATTTGACGCATAACTGATAGTGAATTGAAACGTTCAGCGCCTCGTAATGACGATGGAGCACTCAAATTGCGTCGCGATTCAATACATCGTCCTCCAGCCGACTCGTCTCCATGGGGATATTGCTGCCTCGGGGACCTTATGGTCGTTCTCCTGTGAGTTTAGATTTTTGAATTCTACACGAAACTGATTGTTAATTGTAATGTTCAGGGCTTCCTAATGGCGATGGAACACTCAAATTGCGTCGAGATTCAATACATAGTCCTCCAACCGACTTGTCTCCATGGGGATATTGCTGAATCGGGCACCTTATGGTCGTTCTGTGAATCTAGATTTCAGAATCCGACGCGAAACTGATAGTTAATTGTAACGTTCAGGGCTTCCTAATGACGATGGAACACTCAAATTGCGTCGAGGTTCAAAAAATCGTCCTCTAGCCAACTTGTCTCCAAGGGGTATTGCTGCCTCGGGCACCATATGGTCCGTCACCTGTGAGTCTAGATTTTCGAATCCTACGCAAAAATAATGTTAATTGTAACGTTCAGGGCCTCCTAATGACGATGGAACACTCAAATTGCGTCGAGGTTTAATACATCGTCCTCCAGCCGACGTGCCTCCAAGGGGTTATTGCTGCCTCGGGCACCATACGGTCTATCTCCTGTGAGTCTAGATTTTCGATTCCGACGCAAAAATGATAGTGAGATGTAACCATCAGCGCCTCCTAATGATGATGGAACACTCAAATTGCGTCGAGATTCAATACATAGTCCTCCAACCGACTTGTCTCCATGGGGATATTGCTGAATCGGGCACCTTATGGTCGTTCTGTGAATCTAGATTTCAGAATCCGACGCGAAACTGATAGTTAATTGTAACGTTCAGGGCTTCCTAATGACGATGGAACACTCAAATTGCGTCGAGGTTCAAAAAATCGTCCTCTAGCCAACTTGTCTCCAAGGGGTATTGCTGCCTCGGGCACCATATGGTCCGTCACCTGTGAGTCTAGATTTTCGAATCCTACGCAAAAATAATGTTAATTGTAACGTTCAGGGCCTCCTAATGACGATGGAACACTCAAATTGCGTCGAGGTTTAATACATCGGCCTCCAGCCGACTTGTCTCCAAGGGGATATTGCTGCCTCGGGCACCATATGGTCCGTCTCCTGTGAGCCTAGATTTTCGAATCCGACGCAAAAATGATAGTTAATTGTAACGTTCAGGGCTTCCTACTGACGATGGAACACTCAAATTGAGTCGAGATTCAATACATCGTCCTTCAGCCGACTTGTCTCCAAGGGACTGTTGCTGCCTCGGGCAACATATGATCCTTCTCCTGAGAGTAGATTTTCGAATCCGACGCTAAAATGGTTGTTAATTGTAACGTTCAGGGCCTCCTAATGACGATGGAACACTCAAATTGCGTCGAGATTCAATACATCGTCCTCCAGCCGACTTGTCTCCAAGGGGATATTGCTGCCTCTAGCACCTTATGGTCGTTCTCCTGTGAGTCTAGATTTTCTAATCCGACGCGAAACTGATTGTTAATTGTAACGTTCAGGGCTTCCTAATGACGATGGAACACTCAAATTGCGTCGAGATTCAATACATAGTCCTCCAGCCGACTTGTCTCCATGGGGATATTGCTGCCTCGGGCACCTTATTGTCGTTCTGTGAGTCTAGACTTTATTATCCGACGCGAAACTGATAGTTAATTGTAACGTTCAGGGCTTCCTAATGACGATGGAACACTCAAATTGCGTCGTGGTTCAATACAATGTCCTCAAGCAAACTTGTCTCCAAGGGGTATTGCTGCCTCGGGCACCGTATGGTCCGTATACTGTAAGTCTAGATTTTCGAATCCGACGCAAAAATGATAGTTAATTGTAACGTTCACGGCCTCCTAATGACGATGGAACACTCAAATTGCGTCGAGGTTCAATACATCGTCCTCCAGCCGACGTGCCTCCAAGGGGATATTGCTGCCTCGGGCACCATATGGTCCGTCTCCTGTGAGTCTAGATCTTCGATTCCGACGCAAAAATGATAGTGAGATGTAACCATCAGCGCCTCCTAATGATGATGGAACACTCAAATTGCGTCGAGATTCAATACATCGTCCTCCAGCCGACTTGTCTCTAAGGGGATTTTGCTGCCTCGGGCTCCATATGGTCCGTCTCCTGTTAGTCTAGATTTTCGAATCAGACGCAAAAATGATAGTTAATTGTAACGTTCACGGCCTCCTAATGACGATGGAACACTCAACTTGCGTCGAGATTTAATACATCGGCCTCCAGCCGACTTGTCTCCCAGGGGATTTCGCTGCCTCGGGCACCACATGGTTGGTCTCCGTTGATTCTACATTTTTGAATCCGACGCAAAACTGATAGTTAATTGTAACGTTCAGGGCCCCCTAATGACGATGGAGCACTCAAATTGCGTCGAGATTCAATACATCGTCCTCCGGCCGACTTGACTCCATGGGGATATTGCTGCCCCAGGCACCTTATGGTCGTTCTCCTGTGAGTCTAGATTTTCGAATCCGACGCGAAACTGATTGTTAATTGTAACGTTCACGGCTTTCTAATGACGATGGAACACTCAAATTGCGTTGAGAGTCAATACTTGGTCCTCTAGCCGACTTGTCTCCAAGGGGTATTGCTGCCTCGGGCACCTTATGGTCGTTCTCCTATGAGACTAGATTTTCGGTCCACTAGCCGACTTGTCTCCAAGGTGATTTTGCTGCCTCGGGATCCATATGGTCCGTCTCCTGTGAGTCTAGATTTTTGAATCCGACGCGAAACTGATAGTTAATTGTAACGTTCAGGGCCTCCTAATGGCGATGGAACACTCAAATTGCGTCGAGAATCAATACATAGTCCTCCAGCCGACTTGTCTCCATGGGGATATTGCTGCCTCGGGTACCTTATGGTCGTACTGTGAATCTAGTTTTTAGACTCCGACGCGAAACTGATAGTTAATTGTAACGTTCAGGGCTTCCTAATGACGATGGAACACTTAAATTGCGTCCAGATTCAATACATCGTCCTCCAGCCGTCTTGTCTCCCAGGGGATATCGCTGCCTCGGGCACCACATGGTCCGTCTCCGTAGATTCTACATTTTCGAATCAGACGCAAAACTGATAGTCAATTGTAACGTTTAGGGCCTCCTAATGACGATGGAGCACTCAAATTGCGTCGCAATTCGACACATCGTCCTCCAGCGGACTGGTCTCCAAGGGGATATTGCTGCCTCGGGCAATTTATGGTCCGTCTCCAATGAGTCTAGATTTTCGAATCCGACGTAAAACTGATTGTTAATTGTAACATTCAGGGCCTCCTAATTACGATGGAACACTCAAATTGCGTCACGATCCAATATATCGTTCTCTAGCCGACTTGTCACCAAGGGTCTATTGCTGCCTGGGGCACCTTATGGTCGTTCTCCTGTGAGTTTGGATTTTCCAATCCGACGCGAAACTGATTGTTAATTGTAACGTTCAGGGCTTCCTAATGACGATGGAACACTCAAGTTGCGTCGAGATTCAATACATCGTCCCCCAGCCGTCTTGTCTACATGATTATATTGCTGCCTCGGGCACCTTATGGTCGTTCTCCTGTGAGTCAAGATTTTAGAATCCGACGCGAAACTGATAGTTAATTGTAACGTTCAGGGCCTCCAAATGACAATGGGACACTCAAATTTCGTCGAGGCTCAATACATCGTCCTCTAGCAGACTTGTTCCAAGGGGTATTGCTGCCTCGGGCACCATATGGTTCGTCTCCTGTGAGTCTAGATTTTCGATTCCGACGCAATATGATAGTGAGATGTAACGATCAGCGCCTCCTAATTATGATGGAACACTCAAATTGCTTCGAGATTCAGTACATCGTCCACCAGCCGACTTGACTTCAAGGGGATATTGCTGCCTCGGGCTCCATATGGTCCGTCTCCTGTGAGGCTAGATTTTTGAATGCGACGCGAAACTGATAGTTAATTGTGAAGTTCAGGGCCTCCTAATGACGATGGAACACTCAAATTGCGTCGAGATTCAATTCATCGTCCTTGAGCCGACTTGTGTCCAAATGTCTATTGCTGCCTCGTGCACCATATAATCCTTCTCCTGAGCGTAGAATTTCGAATCCGACGCTTAAATGATAGTTAATTGTAACGTTCAGCGCCTCCTAATGACGATGGAACACTCCAATTGCGTCGAGAGTCAATACGTCGTCCTCCAGCCTAGTTGTTTACAATGGCTAATTGCTACCTCGATCTCCATGTGGTCCGTCTCCTGTTAGTCTAGATTTTCGAATTCGACGCAAATATGTTGTTAATTGTAACGTTCAGGGCCTCCTAATGACGATGGAACACTCAAATTGCGTCGGGGTTCAATAGATCGTCCTCCAGCCGTCGTGCTTCCAAGGGGATAATGCTGCCTCGGGCACCATATGGTGCGTCTCCTGTGAGTCTAGATTTTCGATTCCGACGCAAAAATGATAGTGAGATGTAAACATCAGCGTCTCCTAATGATGATGGAACACTCAAATTGCGTCGAGATTCAATACATCGTCCTCCAGCCGACTTGTCTCCAAGGGGATTTTGCTGCCTCGGGATCCATATGGTCCGTCACCTGTGAGTCTAGATTCTTGAATCAGACGCGAAACTGATAGTTAATTGCAACGTTCAAGGCTTCCTAATGACGATGGTTCACTCACATTGCCGTCGAGATTCAATACATCGTCATTCAGCCAACTTGCTCCAAGTGTCTATTGCTGCCTCGGGCACGTTACGGTCGTTCTCCAGTAAGTCTAGATTTTAGAATCCGACGCAAGACTGATACTTAATTGTAATGTTCGGGGCCTCCTAATGACGATGGAACACTCAAATTGCGTCGAGATTCCATACATCGGCCTCCAGCCGACTTGTCTCCAATTGGACATTAGAGCCTCAGGCACCATATGGTCCGTCTCCTGTGAGTCTAGATTTTCGATTCCGATGCGAAACATAGTTAATTGTAATGTTCAAGGCCTCCTAATGACGATGGAACACTCAAATTGCGTCGAGATTCAATACATCGTCCTTCAGCCGACTTGGCTCCAAGGGTCTATTGCTGCCTCGTGCACCTTATGGTCGTTCTCCTGTGTGTCTAGATTTTCGAATCCGACGCAAAACTCATTGTTAATTGTAACGTTCAGGGCCTCCTAATGACGTTGGAACACTCAAATTGCGTCGAAATTCAATACATCGTCCTCCAGCCGACTTGTATCCAACGGGATATTGCCGTCTCGAGCACCATATGGTCCTTCTCCTGAGAGTAGATTTTCGAATCCGACGCTAAAATGATAGTTAATTGTAACGTTCAGCGCCTTCTAATGACGATGGAACACTCAAATTGCGTCGAGAGTCAATACGTCGTCCTCCAGCCTAGTTGTTTACAATGGCTAATTGCTACCTCGATCTCCATGTGGTCCGTCTCCTGTTAGTCTAGATTTTCGAATCCGACGCAAATCTGATAATTAATTGTAATGTTCAGGGACTCATAATGACGATGGAACACTCAAATTGCGTCGAGATTCAATACATCGTCCTTTAGCCGACTTGTCTCCAACGGTCTATTGCTGCCTCGGGCACCTTATAATCGTTCTCCTGTGTGTCTAGATTTTCGAATCCGACGCGAAACTGATAGTTAATTGTGAAGTTCAAGGCCTCCTAATGACGATGGAACACTCAAATTGCGTCGAGATTCAATTCATCGTCCTTGAGCCGACTTGTGTCCAAATGTCTATTGCTGCCTCGGGCACCATATAATCCTTCTCCTGAGCGTAGAATTTCGAATCAGACGCTAAAATGATAGTTAATTGTAACGTTCAGCGCCTTCTAATGACGATGGAACACTCAAATTGCGTCGAGAGTCAATACGTCGTCCTCCAGCCTAGTTGTTTACAATGGCTAATTGCTACCTCGATCTCCATGTGGTCCGTCTCCTGTTAGTCTAGATTTTCGAATTCGACGCAAAAATGTTGTTAATTGTAACGTTCAGGGCCTCCTAATGACGATGGAACACTCAAATTGCGTCGGGGTTCAATAGATCGTCCTCCAGCCGACGTGCTTCCAAGGGGATATTGCTGCCTCGGGCACCATATGGTGCGTCTCCTGTGAGTCTAGATTTTCGATTCCGACGCAAAAATGATAGTGAGATGTAACCATCAGCGTCTCCTAATGATGATGAAACACTCAAATTGCGTCGAGATTCATTACATCGTCCTCCAGCCGACTTGTCTCCAAGGGGATTTTGCTGCCTCGGGATCCATATGGTCCGTCTCCTGTGAGTCTAGATTCTTGAATCAGACGCGAAACTGATAGTTAATTGCAACGTTCAGGGCTTCCTAATGACGATGGTTCACTCACATTGCGTCGAGATTCAATACATCGTCATTCAGCCAACTTGCTCCAAGTGTCTATTGCTGCCTCGGGCACGTTACGGTCGTTCTCCAGTGAGTCTAGATTTTAGAATCCGACGCAAGACTGATACTTAATTGTAATGTTCGGGGCCTCCTAATGACGATGGAACACTCAAATTGCGTCGAGATTCCATACATCGGCCTCCAGCCGACTTGTCTCCAAGGGGACATTAGAGCCTCAGGCACCATATGGTCCGTCTCCTGTGAGTCTAGATTTTCGATTCCGATGCGAAACATAGTTAGTTGTAATGTTCAAGGCCTCCTAATGACGATAGAACACTCAAATTGCGTCGAGATTCAATACATCGGCCTCCAGCCGACTTGTCTCCATGGGGATATTGCTGCCTCGGGCACCTTATGGTCGTTCTCCTGTGAGTCTAGATTTTCGAATCCGACGCGAAACAGATTGTTAATTGTAACGTTCAGGGCCTCCTAATGACGATGGAACACTCAAATTGCGTCGAGATTTCATACATCGTCCTCCAGCCGACTTGTATCCAGGGGGATATTGCCGTCTCGAGCACCATATGATCGTTCTCCTGAGAGTAGATTTTCGAATTCGACGCCAAAATGATAGTTAGTTGTAACCTTCAGCGCCTCCTAATGACGATGGAGCACTCAAATTGCGTCGAGTTTCAATACATCGGAAACCAGCCGACTTGTCTCCATGGGTATATTGCTGCCTCGGGCCCCTTATGGTCGTTCTCCTGTGAGTCTAGATTTTCGAATCCGACGCAAAAGGGATTGCTAATTGTAACGTTCAGAGATTCCTAATGATGATGGAACACTCAAATTGCGTCGACATTCAATACATCGGCCTCCAGCTGACTTGTCTCTAAGGGGATATTGCTGCCTCTGGCACCATGTGGTCCGTCTCCTGTGAGTCGCGATTTTCGATTCCGACGCAAAAATGATAGTGAGATGTAGCGATCAGTGCCTCCTAATGATGATGGAACACTCAAATTGCGTCGAGATTCAATACATCGTCCTCCAGCCGATCTGTCTCCAAGGGGATATTGCTGCCTCGGGCTCCAATTGGTCCGTCTCCTGTGTGTCTAGATTTTTGAATCCGACGCGAAACTGATAGTTAATTGTGACGTTCAGGTCCTCCTAATGACGATTGAACACTCAAATTGCGTCGAGATTCAATACATCGTCCTTCAGCCGACTTGTCTCCAAAGGCCTATTGCTGCCTCGGGCACCATATGATCCTCTTCCTGAGAGTAGATTTTCGAATCCGACGCTAAAATGATAGTTAATTGTAACGTCCAGCGCCTCCTAATGACGATGGAACACCCAAATTGCGTCGAGAGGCAATACATCGTCCCCCAGCCTAGTTTCTACAAGGGGTTATTGCTGCTCGGGCTCCATGTGGTCCGTCCCTGTTAGTCTAGATTTTCGAATCAGACGCAAAAATCATAGTTAATTGTAACGTTCAGGGCTTCCTAATGACGGTGGAACACTCAAATTGCGTCGAGATTCAATACATCGGCCTCCAGCCGACTTGTCCCCAAGGGTTTATTGCTGCCTCGGGCACCTTATGGTCGGTCTCCTATGAGTATAGATTTTCGAATCCGACGCATAACTGATAGTTAATTGAAACGTCAGCGCCTCCTAATGATGATGGAGTAATCAAATTGCGTTGATATTCAATACATCGTCCTTCAGCCGACCTGTCTCCAAGAGTCTACTGCTGCCTCAGGAACCTTATGGACGTTCTCCTGTGAGACTAGATTTCCGAACCCGACGCGTAACTGATAGTTAGTTGTAACGTTCAGGGCCTCCTAATGACGATGGAACACTCAAATTGCGTCGAGATTCCATACATCGGCCTCCAGCCGACTTGCCTCCATGGGGACATTACTGCCTCGGGCACCTTATGGTCCGTCTCCTGTGAGTCTAGATTTTCGATTCCGACGCAAAAATGATAGTGAGATGTAACCATCAGCGCCTCCTAATAATGATGGAACACTCAAATTGCGTCGAGATTCAATACATCGTCTTCCAGAAGATTTGTCTCCAAGGGGATATTGCTGCCTCGGGCACCCCATGGTCGTTTCCCTGTGAGTCTAACTTTTAGAATCCGACGCAAAACTGATAATTAATTATAATGTTTAGCGACTCACAATGACGATGGAACACTCAAATTGCGTCGAGGTTCAATACATCGTCGTCCAGCCGACGTGCCTCCAAGGGGATATTGCTGCCTCGGGCACCATATGGTCCGTCTCCTAGGAGTCTAGATTTTCGATTCCGACGCAAAAATGATAGTGAGATGTAACGATCAGCGCCTCCTAATGATGATGGAATACTCAAATTGCGTCGAGATTATATATATCGTCCTCCAGCCGATTTGTCTCCAAGGGGATATTGCTGCCTCGGGCTCCAATTGGTCCGTATCCTGTGTGTCTAGATTTTTGAATCCGTCTCGAAACTGATAGTTAATTGTAACGTTCAGGGCCGCCTAATGACGATGGAACACTCAAATTGCGTCGAGGTTCAATACACCATCCTCCAGCCGACGTGCCTCCAAGGGGATATTGCTGAATCGGGCACCATATGGTCCGTCTCCTGTGAGTCTAGGTTTTCGATTTAGACCCATAAATGATAGTGAGATGTAACGATCAGCGCCTCCTAATGAAGCTGGAACACTCAAATTGCGTCGAGGATCAATACGTCGTCCTCTAGCCGACTTGTCTCCGAGGGGTATTGCTGCCTTGGGCACCATATGGTCCGTCTTCTGTGAGTCTAGATTTTCGAATCCAACGCAAAAATGATAGTTAATTGTAATTGTAACTATCACGGCTTCTTAATGACGATGGAACACTCAAATTGCGTCGAGATTCAATACATCGTCATTCAGCCGAATTGTCTCCAAGGGGATATTGCTGCCTCTGGCACTTTATGGTCGTTCTCCTGTGAGTCTTGATTTTCGTATCCGACGCAAAACATATAGTTAATTGTAACGCTCAGGGCCTCCTAATGACGATGGAACACTCAAATTGCGTCGAGATTCAATACATCGTCCTCCAGCCGACGTTCCTCCAAGGGGATATTGCTGCCTCGGGCACCATATGGTCCGTCTCCTTTGAGTTTAGATTTTCGTTTCCGACGCAAAAATGTTAGTGAGATGTAACGATCAGCGCCTCCTAATGATGATGGAACACTCAAATTCCGTCGAGATTCACTACATCGTCCTCCAGCCGACTTGTCTCCAAGGGGACATTGCTGCCTCGGGCACCATATGGTCCGTCTCCTGTGAGTCTAGATTTTGCAATCCGACGCATAACTGATAGATAATTGTAACGTTCAGGGCCTCCTAATGACGATGGAACACTGAAATTGCGTCGAGATTCAATACATCGTCCTTCAGCAGACTTGTTTCCAAGAGTCTATTGCTGCCTCGGGCACTGTATGGTCGTTCTCCTATGTGTCTTGATTTTCGAATCCGACGCAAAACAGATAGTTAATTGTAACGTATAGGGCCTCCTAATGACGATGGAACACTCAAATTGCGTCGAGATTCAATACATCGTCCTCCAGCGGACTGGTCTCCAATGGGATATTGCTGCCTCGGGCACCTTCAGGTACGTCTCCAATGAGTGTAGATTTTCGAATCTGACGAAAAACTGATAGTGAATTGTAACATTCAGGGCCTCCTAATGACGATGGAAAACTCAAATTGCGTCGAGATTCCATACATCGGCCGCCAGCCGACTTGTCTCCAAGGGGACATTACTGCCTCGGGCACCATATGGTCCGTCTCCTGCGAGTCTAGGTTTTCGATTCCGCCGCAAAAATGATAGTGAGATGTATCGTTCAGCGCCTCCTAATGATGATGGAACACTCAAATTGCGTCGAGATTCAATACATCGTCCTCCAGCCGATTTGTCTCCAAGGGTCTATTGCTGCCTGGGGCACCTTATGATCATTCTCCTGTGAGTCTAGGTTTTCGAATCAGACTCATAACTGAAAGTTAATTGTAACGTTCAGGGCCTCCTAATGGCGATGGAACACTCAAATTGCGTCGAGATTCAATACATCGTCCTCCAGCCGACTTGTCTCCATGGGGATATTGCTGCCTCGGGCACCTTATGGTCGTTCTCCTGTGAGTCTAGATTTTAGAATCCGACGCGAAACTGATACTTAATTGTAACGTTCAGGGCCTCCTAATGACGATGGAACACTTTAATTGCGTCGAGATTCAATACATCGTCCTCTAGCCGACTTGTCTCCAAGGGGTATTGCTGACTCGGGCACCATATGGTCCGTCTCCAGTGAGTCTAGATTTTCGAATCCAACGCAAAAATGATAGTTAATTATAATTGTAACGATCACGGCTTCTTAATGACGATGGATCACTCAATTTGCGTCGAGATTCAATACATCGTCATTCAGCCGACTTGTCTCCAAGTGTCTATTGCTGCCTCGGGCACGTTATGGTCGTTCTCCTGTGAGTCTAGATATTTGAATCCGACGCAAAACTGATACTTAATTGTAACAATCAGGGCCACCTAATGACGATGGAACACTCTAATTGCGTCGGGATTCCACACATCGGCCTCCACCCGACTCGGCTCCAAGGGGACATTACTGCCTTGGGCACCATATGGTGCGTCTCCTGTGAGTCTAGTTTTTCGATTCCGACGCAAAAATGATAGTGAGATGTAACGATCAGCGCCTTCTAATGATGATGGAACACTCAAATTGCGTCGAGATTCAATACATCGTCCTCCAGCCGATTTGTCTCCAAGGGGATATTGCTGCCTCGGGCTCCAATTGGTCCGTCTCCTGTGTGTCTAGATATTTGAATCCGACGTGAAACTGATAGTTAATTGTATCGTTCACGGCCTCCTACTGACAATGGAACACTCAAATTGCGTCGAGATTCAATACATCGTCCTTCAGGCGACTTGTCTTCAAGGGTCTATTGCTGCCTCGGGCACCTTATGGTCGTTCTCCTGTGTGTCTAGATTTTCGAATCCGACGCCAAACTGATTGTTAATTGTCACGTTCAGGGCCCCCTAATGACGTTGAAACACTCAAATTGCGTCGAGATTCAATACATCGTCCTCCAGCCGACTTGTCTCCATGGGAATATTGCTGCCTCGGGCACCTTATGGTCGTTCTCTTGTGTGTTTAGATTTTCGAATTCGACGCAAAACTGATTGTTAACTGTAACGTTCAGGGCCTCCTAATGACGTTGGAACACTCAATTTGCGTCGAGATTCAATACATCGTCCTCCAGCCGACTTGTATCCAGGGAGATATTGCCGTCTCGAGCACCATATGTTCGTTCTCCTGAGAGTAGATTTTCGAATTCGACGCCAAAATGATAGTTAATTGTAACCTTCAGCGCCTCCTAATGACGATGGAGCACTCAAATTGCGTCGAGTTTCAATACATCGGCCTCCAGCCGACTTGTCTCCATGGGTATATTGCTGCCTCGGGCCCCTTATGGTCGTTTTCCTGTGAGTCTAGATTTTCGAATCCGACGCAAAAGGGACTGCTAATTGTAACGTTCAGAGATTCCTAATGATGATGGAACACTCAAATTGCGTCGACATTCAATACATCGGCCACCAGCTGACTTGTCTCTAAGGGGATATTGCTGCCTCTGGCACCATGTGGTCCGTCTCCTGTGAGTCGCGATTTTCGATTCCGACGCAAAAATGATAGTGAGATGTAGCGATCAGTGCCTCCTAATGATGATGGAACACTCAAATTGCGTCGAGATTCAATACATCGTCCTCCAGCGGACTGGTCTCCAATGGGATATTGCTGCCTCGGGCACCTTCAGGTCCGTCTCCAATGAGTGTAGATTTTCGAATCTGACGAAAAACTGATAGTGAATTGTAACATTCAGGGCCTCCTAATGACGATGGAAAACTCAAATTGCGTCGAGATTCCATACATCGGCCGCCAGCCGACTTGTCTCCAAGGGGACATTACTGCCTCGGGCACCATATGGTCCGTCTCCTGTGAGTCTAGGTTTTCGATTCCGCCGCAAAAATGATAGTGAGATGTATCGTTCAGCGCCTCCTTATGATGATGGAACACTCAAATTGCGTCGAGATTCAATACATCGTCCTCCAGCCGATTTGTCTCCAAGGGTCTATTGCTGCCTGGGGCACCTTATGATCGTTCTCCTGTGAGTCTAGGTTTTCGAATCAGACTCATAACTGAAAGTTAATTGTAACGTTCAGGGCCTCCTAATGGCGATGGAACACTCAAATTGCGTCGAGATTCAATACATCGTCCTCCAGCCGACTTGTCTCCATGGGGATATTGCTGCCTCGGGCACCTTATGGTCGTTCTCCTGTGAGTCTAGATTTTAGAATCCGACGCGAAACTGATACTTAATTGTAACGTTCAGGGCCTCCTAATGACGATGGAACACTTTAATTGCGTCGAGATTCAATACATCGTCCTCTAGCCGACTTGTCTCCAAGGGGTATTGCTGACTCGGGCACCATATGGTCCGTCTCCAGTGAATCTAGATTTTCGAATCCAACGCAAAAATGATAGTTAATTATAATTGTAACGATCACGGCTTCTTAATGACGATGGAACACTCAAATTGCGTCGAGATTCAATACATCGTCATTCAGCCGACTTGTCTCCAAGTGTCTATTGCTGCCTCGGGCACGTTATGGTCGTTCTCCTGTGAGTCTAGATATTTGAATCCGATGCAAAACTGATACTTAATTGTAACAATCAGGGCCACCTAATGACGATGGAACACTCTATTTGCGTCGGGATTCCATACATCGGCCTCCACCCGACTCGGCTCCAAGGGGACATTACTGCCTTGGGCACCATATGGTGCGTCTCCTGTGAGTCTAGTTTTTCGATTCCGACGCAAAAATGATAGTGAGATGTAACGATCAGCGCCTTCTAATGATGATGGAACACTCAAATTGCGTCGAGATTCAATACATCGTCCTCCAGCCGATTTGTCTCCAAGGGGATATTGCTGCCTCGGGCTCCAATTGGTCCGTCTCCTGTGTGTCTAGATTTTTGAATCCGACGTGAAACTGATAGTTAATTGTGACGTTCACGGCCTCCTACTGACAATGGAACACTCAAATTGCGTCGAGATTCAATACATCGTCCTTCAGGCGACTTGTCTTCAAGGGTCTATTGCTGCCTCGGGCACCTTATGGTCGTTCTCCTGTGTGTCTAGATTTTCGAATCCGACGCAAAACTGATTGTTAATTGTAACGTTCAGGGCCCCCTAATGACGTTGAAACACTCAAATTGCGTCGAGATTCAATACATCGTCCTCCAGCCGACTTGTCTCCATGGGAATATTGCTGCCTCGGGCATCTTATGGTCGTTCTCTTGTGTGTTTAGATTTTCGAATTCGACGCAAAACTGATTGTTAACTGTAACGTTCAGGGCCTCCTAATGACGTTGGAACACTCAATTTGCGTCGAGATTCAATACATCGTCCTCCAGCCGACTTGTATCCAGGGAGATATTGCCGTCTCGAGCACCATATGATCGTTCTCCTGAGAGTAGATTTTCGAATTCGACGCCAAAATGATAGTTAATTATAACCTTCAGCGCCTCCTAATGACGATGGAGCACTCAAATTGCGTCGAGTTTCAATACATCGGCCTCCAGCCGACTTGTCTCCATGGGTATATTGCTGCCTCGGGCCCCTTATGGTCGTTTTCCTGTGAGTCTAGATTTTCGAATCCGACGCAAAAGGGACTGCTAATTGTAACGTTCAGAGATTCCTAATGATGATGGAACACTCAAATTGCGTCGACATTCAATACATCGGCCTCCAGCTGACTTGTCTCTAAGGGGATATTGCTGCCTCTGGCACCATGTGGTCCGTCTCCTGTGAGTCGCGATTTTCGATTCCGACGCAAAAATGATAGTGAGATGTAGCGATCAGTCCCTCCTAATGATGATGGAACACTCAAATTGCGTCGAGATTCAATACATCGTCCTCCAGCCGATTTGTCTCCAAGGGGATATTGCTGCCTCGGGCTCCAATTGGTCCGTCTCCTGTGTGTCTAGATATTTGAATCCGACGTGAAACTGATAGTTAATTGTATCGTTCACGGCCTCCTACTGACAATGGAACACTCAAATTGCGTCGAGATTCAATACATCGTCCTTCAGGCGACTTGTCTTCAAGGGTCTATTGCTGCCTCGGGCACCTTATGGTCGTTCTCCTGTGTGTCTAGATTTTCGAATCCGACGCCAAACTGATTGTTAATTGTCACGTTCAGGGCCCCTTAATGACGTTGAAACACTCAAATTGCGTCGAGATTCAATACATCGTCCTCCAGCCGACTTGTCTCCATGGGAATATTGCTGCCTCGGGCACCTTATGGTCGTTCTCTTGTGTGTTTAGATTTTCGAATTCGACGCAAAACTGATTGTTAACTGTAACGTTCAGGGCCTCCTAATGACGTTGGAACACTCAATTTGCGTCGAGATTCAATACATCGTCCTCCAGCCGACTTGTATCCAGGGAGATATTGCCGTCTCGAGCACCATATGATCGTTCTCCTGAGAGTAGATTTTCGAATTCGACGCCAAAATGATAGTTAATTGTAACCTTCAGCGCCTCCTAATGACGATGGAGCACTCAAATTGCGTCGAGTTTCAATACATCGGCCTCCAGCCGACTTGTCTCCATGGGTATATTGCTGCCTCGGGCCCCTTATGGTCGTTTTCCTGTGAGTCTAGATTTTCGAATCCGACGCAAAAGGGACTGCTAATTGTAACGTTCAGAGATTCCTAATGATGATGGAACACTCAAATTGCGTCGACATTCAATACATCGGCCTCCAGCTGACTTGTCTCTAAGGGGATATTGCTGCCTCTGGCACCATGTGGTCCGTCTCCTGTGAGTCGCGATTTTCGATTCCGACGCAAAAATGATAGTGAGATGTAGCGATCAGTGCCTCCTAATGATGATGGAACACTCAAATTGCGTCGAGATTCAATACATCGTCCTCCAGCGGACTGGTCTCCAATGGGATATTGCTGCCTCGGGCACCTTCAGGTCCGTCTCCAATGAGTGTAGATTTTCGAATCTGACGAAAAACTGATAGTGAATATTAACATTCAGGGCCTCCTAATGACGATGGAAAACTCAAATTGCGTCGAGATTCCATACATCGGCCGCCAGCCGACTTGTCTCCAAGGGGACATTACTGCCTCGGGCACCATATGGTCCGTCTCCTGTGAGTCTAGGTTTTCGATTCCGCCGCAAAAATGATAGTGAGATGTATCGTTCAGCGCCTCCTTATGATGATGGAACACTCAAATTGCGTCGAGATTCAATACATCGTCCTCCAGCCGATTTGTCTCCAAGGGTCTATTGCTGCCTGGGGCACCTTATGATCGTTCTCCTGTGAGTCTAGGTTTTCGAATCAGACTCATAACTGAAAGTTAATTGTAACGTTCAGGGCCTCCTAATGGCGATGGAACACTCAAATTGCGTCGAGATTCAATACATCGTCCTCCAGCCGACTTGTCTCCATGGGGATATTGCTGCCTCGGGCACCTTATGGTCGTTCTCCTGTGAGTCTAGATTTTAGAATCCGACGCGAAACTGATACTTAATTGTAACGTTCAGGGCCTCCTAATGACGATGGAACACTTTAATTGCGTCGAGATTCAATACATCGTCCTCTAGCCGACTTGTCTCCAAGGGGTATTGCTGACTCGGGCACCATATGGTCCGTCTCCAGTGAATCTAGATTTTCGAATCCAACGCAAAAATGATAGTTAATTATAATTGTAACGATCACGGCTTCTTAATGACGATGGAACACTCAAATTGCGTCGAGATTCAATACATCGTCATTCAGCCGACTTGTCTCCAAGTGTCTATTGCTGCCTCGGGCACGTTATGGTCGTTCTCCTGTGAGTCTAGATATTTGAATCCGACGCAAAACTGATACTTAATTGTAACAATCAGGGCCACCTAATGACGATGGAACACTCTAATTGCGTCGGGATTCCATACATCGGCCTCCACCCGACTCGGCTCCAAGGGGACATTACTGCCTTGGGCACCATATGGTGCGTCTCCTGTGAGTCTAGTTTTTCGATTCCGACGCAAAAATGATAGTGAGATGTAACGATCAGCGCCTTCTAATGATGATGGAACACTCAAATTGCGTCGAGATTCAATACATCGTCCTCCAGCCGATTTGTCTCCAAGGGGATATTGCTGCCTCGGGCTCCAATTGGTCCGTCTCCTGTGTGTCTAGATTTTTGAATCCGACGTGAAACTGATAGTTAATTGTGACGTTCACGGCCTCCTACTGACAATGGAACACTCAAATTGCGTCGAGATTCAATACATCGTCCTTCAGGCGACTTGTCTCCATGGGAATATTGCTGCCTCGGGCACCTTATGGTCGTTCTCTTGTGTGTTTAGATTTTCGAATTCGACGCAAAACTGATTGTTAACTGTAACGTTCAGGGCCTCCTAATGACGTTGGAACACTCAATTTGCGTCGAGATTCAATACATCGTCCTCCAGCCGACTTGTATCCAGGGAGATATTGCCGTCTCGAGCACCATATGATCGTTCTCCTGAGAGTAGATTTTCGAATTCGACGCCAAAATGATAGTTAATTATAACCTTCAGCGGCTCCTAATGACGATGGAGCACTCAAATTGCGTCGAGTTTCAATACATCGGCCTCCAGCCGACTTGTCTCCATGGGTATATTGCTGCCTCGGGCCCCTTATGGTCGTTTTCCTGTGAGTCTAGATTTTCGAATCCGACGCAAAAGGGACTGCTAATTGTAACGTTCAGAGATTCCTAATGATGATGGAACACTCAAATTGCGTCGACATTCAATACATCGGCCTCCAGCTGACTTGTCTCTAAGGGGATATTGCTGCCTCTGGCACCATGTGGTCCGTCTCCTGTGAGTCGCGATTTTCGATTCCGACGCAAAAATGATAGTGAGATGTAGCGATCAGTCCCTCCTAATGATGATGGAACACTCAAATTGCGTCGAGATTCAATACATCGTCCTCCAGCCGATTTGTCTCCAAGGGGATATTGCTGCCTCGGGCTCCAATTGGTCCGTCTCCTGTGTGTCTAGATTTTTGAATCCGACGCGAAACTGATAGTTAATTGTGACGTTCAGGTCCTCCTAATGACGATTGAACACTCAAATTGCGTCGAGATTCAATACATCGTCCTTCAGCCGACTTGTCTCCAAAGGCCTATTGCTGCCTCGGGCACCATATGATCCTTCTCCTGAGAGTAGATTTTCTAATCCGACGCTAAAATGATAGTTAATTGTAACGTCCAGCGCCTCCTAATGACGATGGAACACCCAAATTGCGTCGAGAGTCAATACATCGTCCCCCAGCCTAGTTTCTACAAGGGGTTATTGCTGCTCGGGATCCATGTGGTCCGTCCCTGTTAGTCTAGATTTTCGAATCAGACGCAAAAATCATAGTTAATTGTAACGTTCAGGGCTTCCTAATGACGGTGGAACACTCAAATTGCGTCGAGATTCAATACATCGGCCTCCAGCCGACTTGTCCCCAAGGGTCTATTGCTGCCTCGGGCACCTTATGGTCGGTCTCCTATGAGTATAGATTTTCGAATCTGACGCATAACTGATAGTTAGTTGAAACGTTCAGCGCCTCCTAATGATGATGGAGTACTCAAATTGCGTTGATATTCAATACATCGTCCTTCAGCCGACCTGTCTCAGGAACCTTATGGACGTTCTCCTGTGAGACTAGATTTCCGAACCCGACGCGTAACTGATAGTTAGTTGTAACGTTCAGGGCCTCCTAATGACGATGGAACACTCAAATTGCGTCGAGATTCCATACATCGGCCTCCAGCCGACTTGCCTCCATGGGGACATTACTGCCTCGGGCACCTTATGGTCCGTCTCCTGTGAGTCTAGATTTTCGATTCCGACGCAAAAATGATAGTGAGATGTAACCATCAGCGCCACCTAATAATGATGGAACACTCAAATTGCGTCGAGATTCAATACATCGTCTTCCAGCCGATTTGTCTCCAAGGGAATATTGCTGCCTCGGGCACCCCATGGTCGTTTCCCTGTGAGTCTAAATTTTAGAATCCGACGCAAAACTGATAATTAATTATAATGTTTAGGGACTCACAATGACGATGGAACACTCAAATTTCGTCGAGGTTCAATACATCGTCGTCCAGCCGACGTGCCTCCAAGGGGATATTGCTGCCTCGGGCACCATATGGTCCGTCTCCTAGGAGTCTAGATTTTCGATTCCGACGCAAAAATGATAGTGAGATGTAACGATCAGCGCCTCCTAATGATGATGGAATACTCAAATTGCGTCGAGATTATATATATCGTCCTCCAGCCGATTTGTCTCCAAGGGGATATTGCTGCCTCGGGCTCCAATTGGTCCGTCTCCTGTGAGTCTAGATTTTCGATTTAGACCCATAAATGATAGTGAGATGTAACGATCAGCGCCTCCTAATGAAGCTGGAACACTCAAATTGCGTCGAGGATCAATACGTCGTCCTCTAGCCGACTTGTCTCCGAGGGGTATTGCTGCCTTGGGCACCATATGGTCCGTCTTCTGTGAGTCTAGATTTTCGAATCCAACGCAAAAATGATAGTTAATTGTAATTGTAACTATCACGGCTTCTTAATGACGATGGAACACTCAAATTGCGTCGAGATTCAATACATCGTACTCCAGCCGACGTTCCTCCAAGGGGATATTGCTGCCTCGGGCACCATATGGTCCGTCTCCTTTGAGTTTAGATTTTCGTTTCCGACGCAAAAATGTTAGTGAGATGTAACGATCAGCGCCTCCTAATGATGATGGAACACTCAAATTCCGTCGAGATTCAATACATCGTCCTCCAGCCGACTTGTCTCCAAGGGGACATTGCTGCCTCGGGCACCATATGGTCCGTCTCCTGTGAGTCTAGATTTTGCAATCCGACGCATAACTGATAGTTAATTGTAACGTTCAGGGCCTCCTAATGACGATGGAACACTGAAATTGCGTCGAGATTCAATACATCGTCCTTCAGCAGACTTGTTTCCAAGAGTCTATTGCTGCCTCGGGCACTGTATGGTCGTTCTCCTATGTGTCTTGATTTTCGAATCCGACGCAAAACAGATAGTTAATTGTAACGTTCAGGGCCTCCTAATGACGATGGAACACTCAAATTGCGTCGAGATTCAATACATCGTCCTCCAGCGGACTGGTCTCCAATGGGATATTGCTGCCTCGGGCACCTTCAGGTCCGTCTCCAGTGAGTGTAGATTTTCGAATCTGACGAAAAACTGATAGTGAATTGTAACATTCAGGGCCTCCTAATGACGATGGAAAACTCAAATTGCGTCGAGATTCCATACATCGGCCGCCAGCCGACTTGTCTCCAAGGGGACATTACTGCCTCGGGCACCATATGGTCCGTCTCCTGTGAGTCTAGGTTTTCGATTCCGCCGCAAAAATGATAGTGAGATGTATCGTTCAGCGCCTCCTAATGATGATGGAACACTCAAATTGCGTCGAGATTCAGTACATCGTCCTCCAGCCGATTTGTCTCCAAGGGTCTATTGCTGCCTGGGGCACCTTATGATCGTTCTCCTGTGAGTCTAGGTTTTCGAATCAGACTCATAACTGAAAGTTAATTGTAACGTTCAGGGCCTCCTAATGGCGATGGAACACTCAAATTGCGTCGAGATTCAATACATCGTCCTCCAGCCGACTTGTCTCCATGGGGATATTGCTGCCTCGGGCACCTTATGGTCGTTCTCCTGTGAGTCTAGATTTTAGAATCCGACGCGAAACTGATACTTAATTGTAACGTTCAGGGCCTCCTAATGACGATGGAACACTTTAATTGCGTCGAGATTCAATACATCGTCATTCAGCCGACTTGTCTCCAAGTGTCTATTGCTGCCTCGGGCACGTTATGGTCGTTCTCCTGTGAGTCTAGATATTTGAATCCGACGCAAAACTGATACTTAATTGTAACAATCAGGGCCACCTAATGACGATGGAACACTCTAATTGCGTCGGGATTCCATACATCGGCCTCCACCCGACTCGGCTCCAAGGGGACATTACTGCCTTGGGCACCATATGGTGCGTCTCCTGTGAGTCTAGTTTTTCGATTCCGACGCAAAAATGATAGTGAGATGTAACGATCAGCGCCTTCTAATGATGATGGAACACTCAAATTGCGTCGAGATTCAATACATCGTCCTTCAGGCGACTTGTCTTCAAGGGTCTATTGCTGCCTCGGGCACCTTATGGTCGTTCTCCTGTGTGTCTAGATTTTCGAATCCGACGCAAAACTGATTGTTAATTGTAACGTTCAGGGCCCCCTAATGACGTTGAAACACTCAAATTGCGTCGAGATTCAATACATCGTCCTCCAGCCGACTTGTCTCCATGGGAATATTGCTGCCTCGGGCACCTTATGTTCGTTATCATGTGTGACTAGTTTTTTGAATCCGACGCGAAACTGGTTGTTAATTGTAACGTTCAGAGCTTCCTAATGACGATGGAACACTCAAGTTGCGTCGAGATTCAATACATCGTCCTCCAGCCGACTTGTCTCCATGGGGATATTGCTGCCTCGGGCACCTTATGGTCTTTCTCCTGTGAGTCTAGATTTTAGAATCCGACGCGAAACTGATACTTAATTGTAACGTTCATGGCCTCCTAATGACGATGGAACACTCAAATTGCGTCGAGATTCAATACATCGTCCTCTAGCCGATTTGTCTCCAAGGAGTATTGCTGCCTCGGGCACCATATGGTTCGTCTCCTGTGAGTCTAGATTTTCGAATCCAACGCAAAAATCATAGTTAATTGTAATTGTAACGATCAGGGCTTCTTATTGACGATGGAACACTCAAATTGCGTCGAGCTTCAATACATCGTCATTCAGCCGACTTGTCTCCAAGTGTCTATTACTGCCTCGGGCACGTTATTGTCGTTCTCCTGTGAGTCTAGATTTTAGAATCCGACGCAAAACTGATACTTAATTGTAACGTTCAGGGCCTCCTAATGACGATGGAACAGTCAAATTGCGTCGTGATTCCATACATCGGCCTCCAGCCGACTTGTCTCCAAGGGGACATTACTGCTTCGGGCACCATATGGTCCGTCTCCTGTGAGTCTAGATTTTCGATTCCGACGCAAAAATGATAGTGAGATGTATCGTTCAGCGCCTCCTAATGATGATGGAACACTCAAATTGCGTCGAGATTCAATACATCGTCCTCCAGCCGATTTGTCTCCAAGGGGATATTGCTGCCTCGGGCTCCAGTTGGTCCGTCTCCTGTGAGTCTAGATTTTTGAATCCGACGCGAAACTGATAGTTAATTGTGACGTTCAGGGCCTCCTAATGACGATGGAACACTCAAATTGCGTCGAGATTCAATACATCGTTCTTCAGCCGACTTGTCTCCAAGGGTCTATTACTGCCTCGGGCACCTTATGGTCGTTCTCCTGTGTGTCTAGATTTTCGAATCCGACGCAAAACTGATTGTTAATTGTAACGTTCAGGGCCTCCTAATGACGTTGGAACACTCAAATTGCGTCGAGATTCAATACATCGGCCTCCAGCCGACTTGTGTCCAAGGGTCTATTACTGCCTCGGGCACCATATGATCCTTCTCCTGAGAGTAGATTTTCGAATCCGACGCTAAAATGATAGTTAATTGTAACGTTCAGGGCCTTCTAATGACGATGGAACACTCAAATTGCGTCGAGATTAAATACATCGGCCTCCAGCCGACTTGTCTCCAAGGGTCTATTTATAAAATAAATAAAATAAATTAAAAAAATGTTATTTTGAATGTGTTAATTATTCTATCTGTATGATGGTGATTGTGATTGCAATTGTGTTTGCTTATCTGGAACGTGGACGTTTGATTATTCGTTATCAGACGCTTGACAATGGCTTTTTCGTAAAGGCAATGTTACTCGTAGTTGACCGTGAAATAAAACTGAATAATCGGACTTCGTAATTAAATCGTTTCCAAAGACTGCTGCGGTAGGTGCGGACTCATAATCTAAATCTCAATATTACAATAATTTGCCAGCCATGCCAATACGTCGTACAGAGGTGATTGTCTACTAAACATAAAAAAGTTACACAGTTAGTTAAATCAGATATATTCAATGAATAAGCCTACAGTTCATAATCCTACTTACTTTTATAAATATAAATTCTTTACAGAATCGAGTGCCTAGTGTGGTTGCAACTCGCAGTGTTCTTCAATAACATGAAATATGGCGGTGTGCCAGACAATAAAACAAAATACGTGCTTCTCGCACCACTTCAACCAGAGCTCTCTCCTTCTTAATAAACATAAGAGTAACGTAATTGTGCTTTTGTTTTATCAGCGACACAGCGCTGCAGTTGTGTGCCATAGGCTTTATTTATTTGTCACTGATCATTTATTTAATTAGTAATTCGCGTTTCCGCGGAAACTCACGCTCGGCATGCAAATGTGCCTTTATATTGCCCCCTGAATTGCGAGGCGAAAGGACAAACCTGCAGGCGAGCAATTCACCTAAAGGCACAAGAAAATCTAAGTTATCTGCAACTATTTACATGACTTACATTACACATTATACACATAATATACAAAATTTGAATGACGCGGGTGCGCCGTACAAGTTCTAATGTTGGCAGATAGAGTGCGCGCATGTGCAGAAGCGTCTGTGTAACTGCAGCACTGCCGTTATATCGTAGAGTTAGATCACGCGGCACAGTATTGCAGCTCATATTGTTCGTGTGCGCGCGTTTTTCAGTCGTTGCACAAAGAAAATATTCAACCAAGATTACATATGAAGACTACATTCTATGACAGGTAACTTAGTTTTAAATTTACAATATTTGTTATAACACAATACAACTTAGATTGTTGAATGTTCTTAGTTACATAGTATTGTTTTGAAATACTTCAAAGAAAAATGTCCGTATTTTTCAGGTGCGTTGACCTATACACATCGTGTCGTTATTACAGTTCATATCCATCCGCTGCACAATAATTTTTTATAGGTTAGTATCGTCGTGGTAAAGTTTTTTGATCACAGTAACATCATTGTATAACAACGTGATTAATACATAAGCGTGTCCATTTCTCATTTCCATTATAGTCGTAGTGATGCAGTTCGTTGTGACTAAAAGCATTGCTTATTACAGATCAGACGTGACCCGTCGAGTAATTGGTCCACGTGCAGTTCGTTTTTTACATTCCGTGGAAGCTTGGTTGCAGAACCTCGGACGGCACATAGCTGGCGTCGATCCTTGGACAGTCCAGGTAAGAGTGTCCGTCACATTTCGAGAACATTTCATTCCCTGAAGTTCCAACCAAAATTCTTCCACCCGTCGTGTTGTTTTCTGGACAGGCAGTTTGTGTCCATTTAATCCAGTTAACATCTTGAAGTTGGGTACTGTAGTAATATCACTAGACGATGCACGAATTATGCACTTCACATTTTCAGTTTTTTGCTGAATATAGCTCACCTAAATGTTCGTAGTTATTAATCAAGGAAATCGTTCATCGCGTTCACATAGATACGCTGCATAATGAATGGCATTAACAGTTTCTTTCACATAGGTTTCCGCGTAGTTGCAGAGTTAGTAATTTTCGTTGATGCCCGTGAACAGTGGTTCACTATGCAATGTCTTTTTGGCACTCGTTGTGTTCAAATTTTTACATGGTAACAGTTACACTATACATCAGTTAAAAAAAATAAGTAATTATACATACACACGTCACATATTTTCTTAGCATAAACATAATATAGTTGCACATAAACATGTTTACATCATCATTACATCGCTATAGGTTATTACATTGTGTCACATTTGATTACATGAATTGCAGATATTTACATCCTCTTTAGCGGTTTTGCTGGGATATTATCGATGTTTTTTGTGATGTCATCTGAAATTAAGATAGGTTAGACACAACATTCATTACATCAGTAGGCAAGACCAGGCGTTTTCACTACTCAATAAATATTCAAAATAGTAAGAGAGAGAAAACGTTCAATTCCTCGCGTTTTGTGCGTGTGTGTAGAGTGTCTGTGTGGCCTTGACTACTGATAGATCCTTTTCGTGTTGAGACATGTGCGTCTAATCTATTTCTCAAAGTAAAAGATCGCTTCACAGATGACGTCTGTCAGTTCGTCAGGTGTCACACCAAGTCAGTGGTACCTTCAGTAACAAATGTTCCGTGAAAAATTAATATGTCATCCACTGCTACGTAATCATAAATTTTACTTTAATATTCCGTCTTTCAGGTGGAGGCGCGCGCTGAAAGAAGAGTTCTTCTGTCTTCAACTGCGTCACTGGAACCGCTGAAATGAAAATTTCTATACTACTTATTATCTGTGTTGTAACAACAGAGTTTTTCGAGTTGCTTAGTAATATTTTGATGGGTATGACTTTGACATTATTCAGCATGAAATGCTCTAAGATCTCGGTGTGCGTATAGCCCAATAATTTTGTTAGTTCTAGGATGTTGTAACAGATACGCACCAGGATGGGGTATGTTAACAATTATATAAGGTCCTTCATATAGCAGACGCCACTTAGCGTTGCGTCGTTTGAGTGCTACAGATTTATGATGAGTACGAAGTAGTACAAGCATTCCTACCTCGAATTTTTGTTTTCTTTTTATTATGTTTCTGTGATGCTTGTTTCGTATTTGTGCGTGATGTGTCAATGTAGTCAATACTTCTTTTATTTTCTGTTCAGGTGTGATTTCCTTGTCTGACAACTTAGCTAATGGTTCTATCCACTGATCGTTCTGTTTGCAATTGAACATGATCTCGTTAGGTGTGGAATTCGTATCGTAAATATTTAAGTTATTGTGTACGTCTTCGAAAAGACTTAGGTAGGACACCCAATTAGTATGTTTTGATGAAATATAGGTCCTCATGAATCGATTTAATTCTCGGAAAAGTCTCTCAGTCGCGTTACATTGTGGACTAAACCTCGAAATAAATATACTTTTGATGTTATTATCCTTCAAGAAATTTCTCCATTTGTACCCAGAGTAGTATGCTGCATTATCTGATAGAATTGCTTTAGGTTTTCCCACGTGCGTAGGTGAGGTGGATGGTTCAATGACCTTCCAGTCTAACATTTGTTTTAATTCTTGCCACACAGCAGGTCGTTGAGATAACGGTACGTTATATGTCTTATGGTAGAAGATCTTGTGAGGCTTAACTTCAATCTTGTACACATACGTGTTGATAACACCTAATCGTTTGGTAAAAACTTGTAAATATTTGGATAACACTTCCTGTAGTTTTATACGTTCATGTACACTGAGAGCTGTAGCTTCACTTATCTTATGATCAAGCAATGTTTTCAAGTCCATTAGCTCTGTGTCAGATGAGTGTGTTTGCATGTCTTGAATGTCATTGTCAAGTACTAACTGAACCTTGTACCCTGTACAGTGTTTGTCATGCTTTAGAGTTCTCCTGTCCAAATCAATAGTAACTACACTGCCTTTATCATTTAAAATACATTTACCTTTGGAGAAGTATATAATGCAGTCCTTCTCGCTCATAATATCTATTCCTAATATGCAATTTGTCACAAGGTTTTGTACAACCAGGAATGGCCATTGTACGGTTCCATTACCTATTTTAACGTTTACAAAAACTTGCTTCGTAACCCTACATGACTTATTACCTAGTGCAGTAGTTATTTTACAGTTTTGGGCAGGAAACTCAGGCACAGGTTCCAATTCACACATCTTTTTATAGAAATTAAAAGACAAAACGCTCACAGCTGCACCTGTATCTAGGATAATAGTAGTTGGAATCCCACCTACTACACCAGTAGTAGATGCTAAAACAATTTCATTTGTGTTTAAACGACATTGTGTACTGTCTTGTAAAAGTTCATCTGATATATTGTTATTGTGGTTGTATCTTATAAATAAAACAGGTAGTTTTTGTTTAGAATTACTCGGCATATCATTATTCTGTTGTTCAAGTGTGGTGTCAAATAACTGATTAACATTGAAGTCGCCCCCCAAGAATTCTTCAGCCACGACCTGGGGCAAAGTAGTGACTGTTTCTAGTTTGTTGGATTAGCATTTGTACTAGGTACTGACACAGATTGAGGTTGTGCATCAGGTGTCATTTCTATTATATTCACATTCGGATATTGCCTATTATGATCTCCAAACTTTTGCGGTTGTTGTTGCTGTTGCGCATTATAACTTACCTGTCGGTCGTAAGGTATGCTCCAATTTTGACCTGGTGGCTGCTGTGGTAAAGCAGAGTTTGAATGAAAGTACTGATCGTTACGAGTCCAACCTTGATGCTGTCTTGGCTCGTAGTTATTATTATTTCTAATTCTGTTTGTGTTTTTGTTATTACCTTTGTATCCGTTGTTACCGTTGTAGTTATTACCGCGGTGCCTTTTGTATGGATTGCCGCATGAAATGTTATTACTGTTGTAACTATTGTTTGTATTGGAATACGCGTGTTGATTTTGATTTCCGTATTGAGACGGCATGTGAGTTTGCTGTTTTTGTTGTACCGCGTATCCAACTGTGGGCGCGCCAGAATTGTGTTGGCAAGCCTGCATGTTTTGCATACCACTAGTGTAAACATTGTGGCTGCTGTTTTGCCGCGCGAAGCGCTGATCTTCAAGTAACATGTCAACCGAATCTAAGGCTGTTAAAAAATAATCTGAATCGTCATCCGGGATATGTATAAGTTTTTCCTTAATGTTGAAAGGCAATTTGGCCTTCAACGCTCGGAGTATATCACGCGTTGCGACTGGTTCGTCTAAAAAGTGTCCCATGTTCAAGTATTTTTCAAAATATCTGCGTAAGTTACCATTTTTACTGTTAAAAGTTTCAGGTTCTAAAATTTGTCTTCTGAGTCGCTCCTGGACGGATTGCGACCAGAATTTGTTCAGAAAAGCACGCTCAAACTCACTGTACGTGGTACATACGTCAGCTTGACTGTATGCCCAGACAGCTGCCTCGCCTTGGATGTAACCGACAATATATGAAATCTTTTTCCGGTCACTCCAAGTGCGTGGAAATGCGTTACTAAAAGATTTAAGAAAAATCACCGGGTGAATGGTTCGTTTTTCTGGGATAAAAATCTGAAATTGCCTGTGTTTCATTAAGCCTTCATCTTCCTTCGCATTGTGATATGGATTTATTCCACTGTAATTAGTGGTATGTTCAGCTGGCGAGTAATTACGATAATGTTGCTGTGGTTTACCATGATAATAGCTTGTGTTTGTGTTTCCACATCGTGGTATGTGTTGTAGTCGTGGTGTGTTTTGTTCTTGTGTATTTGTCGTGTGCGGAATGTGTGTATCATACTCGAATGTATATTGGTTTCTGAACTGTACATTTTGACTGATATTTTCGTTACATTCAGACTGTAGTTGATCGGTGAATTGTCTCATGGGTGCAGTGACGGATTGTACTGCGTCACTGATCAGCTGTTTGTTATTAATAATGTATTGCGCTACGGAGTCGTGCACAATTGTTGGTAAATTTTCACGTAAGCATCTATCAAAATGTTTGTCTTTGTTCTCAACCCAATCATGAAATTCTTTATTAATATTTTGAAAATGAGCAGTGGCATCAGATTGTAAGATGTCAGTCAGGTGTTGTTCAACATTGTCCAATTTATTCTGTACGTCAGTAATTCGTTTTTCAAGATTGTCATGTACTGAAGGATATGTTTGAATTTGTTCAGTAAGAACTTCACACGTGACATTAAGGTTTTTTACTTGTGTCTGTAAAAGTGCTACGTCAGTTGTAGTCTTTTCTTGTCTCGTATTGAGCTGGGAAAATTTAGTACTGAGTTCGGTCATCTGTTTGGTCAGTGTGGCGTCTATAAGTTCCACACGTTTACACAAAGTGTCATTACCTATCTTGATTGCTATGAGATCAGATTTGATTTCGTCATTTTGTGTTTTTAACTGTTCATTTTGTGTCTCTAATTGTGCCTTTAAGGTTGCCATGTTTTCGGCGTTTTGTTTCATTAGCATTTGTAACATGTCGGCAATGTTTACCGTTTGCAAAGTCTCTGCCCCCGCCGCGTCATTAGACGTGACGTCATGCATTAACATAGGCTCTGATTGAGTTTTTGAAATTTTTGTAGTGGACGGCCTATCGTCAAAATTTTCGTCAACACTTGTGTCAATGTTTGATGAATCGTCACTACCGGTTGCTGTCGTAAAGTCATTTTCTAACACTTGTCTCACGTCCGAGTCGGATTGCGTCTGAATAGTACGTCCTTGCTGTTCCATTTTTGCGTATTATTTTCTAGTTATTACCATGCCACACGTGATATATGTTTCAAGAAAATTTTTGACACTGATTTTAAAATAAAATGCAGTTGAGCATGAATCGCTCGTAGCAACAATGGCTGTCTGTTAATTTAAAAATATAAACTGAATTTGAGATTATTGGTAATGGCTGCTGGCCATGTTACATGATATCGTACAGAAGTCGGCCATATTGTACACTCGTGTATTGGTATTGTTGCATACGTTATTGTTTAGGGAAAAGTACTGAGAATGAAATTTATCACTGAAACTGTTATGCAGAAAAGAAACACTACAGAATTTACTGAAAAGCTAATACACTGAATTATACGTCCGGTCAAGCCTACCAATGCAAAGATGCTGCGTCTTACCTTATTTTGCTGGAAGTTTCATTGCGTCTTCCCGCAAAATTTCAGAATTGGAAAATATCTTCAGATTTTGTTGTCTCTCATACATTGACGTCCAGGTCCAGAAAGTTGATTTTTTTACATGAAACAAAGAGAACAATGTAACAAATGACAAAATAACAAGTCCTGTCACGGTCGCCAATATAAAATAAATAAAAAAAATTAAAAAAAATGTTATTTTGAATGTGTTAATTATTCTATCTGTATGATGGTGATTGTGATTGCAATTGTGTTTGCTTATCTGGAACGTGGACGTTTGATTATTCGTTATCAGACGCTTGACAATGGCTTTTTCGTAAAGGCAATGTTACTCGTAGTTGACCGTGAAATAAAACTGAATAATCGGACTTCGTAATTAAATCGTTTCCAAAGACTGCTGCGGTAGGTGCGGACTCATAATCTAAATCTCAATATTACAATAATTTGCCAGCCATGCCAATACGTCGTACAGAGGTGATTGTCTACTAAACATAAAAAAGTTACACAGTTAGTTAAATCAGATATATTCAATAAATAAGCCTACAGTTCATAATCCTACTTACTTTTATAAATATAAATTCTTTACAGAATCGAGTGCCTAGTGTGGTTGCAACTCGCAGTGTTCTTCAATAACATGAAATATGGCGGTGTGCCAGACAATAAAATAAAATACGTGCTTCTCGCACCACTTCAACCAGAGCTCTCTCCTTCTTAATCAAACATAAGAGTAACGTAATTGTGCTTTTGTTTTACCAGCAACACAGCGCTGCAGTTGTGTGCCATAGGCTTTATTTATTTGTCACTGATCATTTATTTAATTAGTAATTCGCGTTTCCGCAGAAACTCACGCTCGGCATGCAAATGTGCCTTTATATATTGCTGCCTCTGGCACCTTATGGTCGTTCTCCTGTGAGTCTATATTTTCGAATCCGACGCATAACTGATAGTTTATTGTAACGTTCAGGGCATCCTAATGACGATGGTACACTCAAATTGCGTCGAGATTCAATAAATCGTCCTCCAGCCGACTTGTATCCAAGGGGATATTGCTGTCTCGGGCACCATATGATCCTTCTCCTGAGAATAGATTTTCGAATCCGTCGCTAAAATGATAGTTAATTGTAACGATCAGCGCCTCCTAATGACGATGGAGGGCTCAAATTGCGTCGCGATTCAACATATCGTCCTCCAGCGGACTGGTCTCCAAGGGGATATTGCTGCCTCGGGCACCTTATGGTCCGTCTCCAATGAGTCTAGATTTTCGAATCCGAACAAAAACTGATAGTTCATTGTAACGTTTAGGGCCTCCTAATCACGATGGAACACTCAAATTGCGTCGATATTCAATACATCAAACCTTCAGCCGACCTGTCTCCAAGAGTCTACTGCTGCCTCAAGCACCTTATGGACGTTCTCCTGTGAGTCGAGATTTCCGAATCCGACGCGTAACTGATAGTTAAATGTAACGTTCAGGGCCTCATATTGGCGATGGAACACTCAGATTGCGTCGAGATTCAATACATCGTCCTCCAGCCGACATGTCTCCAAGGGGATATCGCTGCCTCAGGCACCACATGGTCCGTCTCCTTTGATTCCACATCTAGAATCCGCCGCAAAATTGATAGTTAATTGTAACGTTGAGGGCCTCCTAATGAGGATGGAGCACTCAAATTGCGTCGCGATTCAACACATCGTCCTCCAGCGGACTGGTCTCCAAGGGGATATTGCTGAATCGGGCACCTTATGGTCCGTCTCCAATGAGTCTACATTTTCGAATCCGACGAAAAACTGATAGTTAATTGTAACATTCAGAGCCTCCTAATTACGATGGAACACTCAAATTGCGTCGCGGTTCAATATATCGTCCTCCAGCCGACTTGTCGCCAAGGGTCTATTGCTGACTGGGGCACCTTATGATCGTTCTCCTGTGAGTCTAGATTTTCGAATCCGACGCGAAACTGATTGTTAATTGTAACGTTCAGGGCTTCCTAATGACGATGGAACACTCAAATTGCGTCGAGATTCAATACATCGGCCTCCAGCCGACTTGTCTCCAAGGGGACATTACTGGTCCGTCTCCTGTGAGTCTAGATTTTCGATTCCGATGCGAAACTGATAGTTAATTGTAATGTTCAGGTCCTCCTAATGACGATGGAACACTCAAATTGCGTCAAGATTCAATACTTCGTCCTTCAGCCGACGTGCCTCCAAGGGGATATTGCTGCCTCGGGCACCATATGGTCCGTCTCCTAGGAGTCTAGATTTTCGATTCCGACGCATAAATGATAGTGAGATGTAACGATCAGCGCCTCCTAATAATGATGGCACACTCAAATTGCGTCGAGATTCAATACATCGTCCTCCAGCCGACTTGTCTCCAAGGGTCTATTGCTGCCTCGGGCACCTTATGGTCGTTCTCTTGTGAGTCCAGATTATCGAATCCGACGCATGACTGATAGTTCATTGCAACTTTCAGGGCCTCCTAATGACGATGGAACACTCAAATTGCGTCTAGATTCAAACATCGGCCTCCAGCCGACATGTCTCCAAGGCTCTATTGCTCCCTCAGGCACCTTGTGGTCGTTCTCCTGTGAGTCTAGAATTCGAATCCGACGCAAAACTGATAGTTAATTGTAACGTTCAGGGCCGCCTAATGACGATGGAACACTCAAATTGCGTCGAGGTTCAATACATCATCCTCCAGCCGACGTGCCTCCAAGGGGATATTGCTGCCTCGGGCACCATATGGTCCGTCTCCTGTGAGTCTAGATTTACGATTCCGACGCATAAATGATAGTGACATGTAACGATCAGCGCCTCCTAATAATGATGGCACACTCAAATTGCGTCGAGATTCAATACATCGTCCTCCAGCCGACTTGTCTCCAAGGGGATATTGCTGCCTCGGGCACCATATGGTCCGTCTCCTGTGAGTCTAGATTTTCGAATCCGTCGTGAAACTGATAGTTAATTGTAACGTTCTGGGCCTCCGAATGACGATGGAACACTCAAATTGCGTCGAGATTCTATACATCGTCCTTCAGCCGACTTATTTCCAGGAGTCTATTGCTGCCACGGGCACCTAATGATCGTTCTCCTGTGAGTCTAGATTTTCGAACCCGACGCAAAACTGATAGTTAATTGTAACGTTCAGTGCCTCCTAATGACGATGGAACACTCAAATTGCGTCGAGATTCAATACATCGGCCGCCAGCCGACTTGTCTCCAAGGTGACATTACTGCCTCGGGCAGTCTCCTGTGAGTCTAGATTTTCGATTCCGATGCGAAACTGATAGTTAATTGTAACGTTCAGGGCCGTCTAATGACGATGGAACACTCAAATTGCGTCGAGGTTCAATACATCATCCTCCAGCCGACGTGCCTCCAAGGGGATATTGCTGCCTCGGGCACCATATGGTCCGTCTCCTGGGAGTCTAGATTTTCGATTCCGACGCAAAAATGATAGTGAGATGTAACGATCAGCGCACCCTAATGATGATGGAACACTCAAATTGCGTCGAGATTATATACATCGTCCTCCAGCCGATTTGTCTTCAAGGGGATATTGCTGCCTCGGCTCCAATTGGTCCGACTCCTGTGTGTCTAGATTTTTGAATCCGACGCGAAACTGATAGTTAATTGTGACGTTCAGGGCCTCCTAATGGCGATGGAACACTCAAAATGCGTCGCGATTCAACACATCGTCCTCCAGCGGACTTGTCTCCAAGGGTCTATTTCTGCCTCGGGCACTTAATAGTCATTCTCCTGTGAGTCTTGATTTTCGAATCCGACGCAAAACATATAGTTAATTGTAACGCTCAGCGCATCCTAATGCCGATGGAACACTCAAGTTGCGTCGAGTTTCAATACATCGTCCTCCAGCCGACTTGTGTCCAAGGTGATATTGATGCCTCGGGCACCATATGGTCCGTCTCCTTTGAGTCTAGATTATCGAATCCGACGTGAAACCTATTTAGTTGAAATGTTCAGGGCCTCCTAATGACGATGGAACACTCAAATTGCGTCGAGATTCAATACATCGTCCTACAGCCGACTTGTCTCTAAGGGTCTACTTCTGCCTCGGGCACCTTATGGTCTTTCTCCTGTGAGTCTTGATTTTCGAATCCGACGCAAAACAGATAGTTAATTGCAACGTTCAGGGCCTCCTAATGACGATGGAACACTCAAATTGCGTCGAGTTTCAATACATCGTCGTCCAGCCGATTTGTCTCCAAGGGGATATTGCTGCCTCGGGCACCATATGGTCCGTCTCCAGTGAGTCTAGATTTTCGAATCCGACGAAAAACTGATAGTTAATTGAAACATTCAGGGCCTTCTAATTACGATGGAGCACTCAAATTGCGTCGCGATCCAATACATCGTCCTCCAGCCGAATGTCTCCAAGGGTCTATTGCTGCCTGGGGCACCTTATGATCGTTCTCCTGTGAGTCTAGATTTTCGAATCCGACGCAAAACTGATTGTTAATTGTTATGTTCAGGGCCTCCTAATGACGATGGAACACTCAATTTGCGTCGAGATTCAAAACATCGTCCTCCAGCAGACTTGTCTCCAAGGGGATATTGCTGCCTCGGGCACCATATGGTCCGTCTCCTGTGAGTCTAGATTTTCGAATCCAACGCGAAACTGATAGTTAATTGTAACGTTCAGGGCCTCCTAATGACAATGGAACACTCAAATTGCGTCGATATTCAATACATCGTCCTCCAGCCGACATGTCTCCAAGGGGATTTAGCTGCCTCGGGCTCCATATGGTCCGTCACGTGTAAGTCTACATTTTTGAATCCGAAGCAAAACTGATAGTTAATTGTAACGTTCAGGGCCTCCTAATGACGATGGAGCACTCAAAATGCGTCGCGATTCAACACATCGTCCTCCAGCGGACTGGTCTCCAAGGGTCTATCTCTGCCTCGGGCACTTAATAGTCTTTCTTCTGTGAGTCTTGATTTTCGAATCCGACGCAAAACAGATAGTTAATTGTAACGCTCAGCGCATCCTAATGACGATGAAACACTCAAGTTGCTTCGAGTTTCAATACATCGTCCTCCAGCCGACTTGTGTCCAAGGTGATATTGATGCCTCGGGCACCACATGGTCCGTCTCCTCTGACTCTAGATTATCGAATCCGACGTGAAACCTAGTTAATTGAATTGTTCAGGGCCTCCTAATGTCGATGGAACACTCAAATTGCGTCGAGATTCAATACATCGTCCTACAGCCGACCTGTCTCCAAGGGTCTATTTCTGCCTCGGGCACCTTATGGTCTTTCTCCTGTGAGTCTTGATTTTCGAATCCGACGCAAAACTGATAGTTATTTGTAACGTTCAGGGCCGCCTAATGACGATGGAACACTCAAATTGCGTCGAGGTTCAATACATCATCCTCCAGCCGACGTGCCTCCAAGGGGATATTGCTGCCTCGGGCACCATATGGTCCGTCTCCTGTGAGTCTAGATTTTCGAATCCGTCGTGAAACTGATAGTTAATTGTAACGTTCTGGGCCTCCGAATGACGATGGAACACTCAAATTGCGTCGAGATTCTATACATCGTCCTTCAGCCGACTTATTTCCAAGAGTCTATTGCTGCCACGGGCACCTAATGATCGTTCTCCTGTGAGTCTAGATTTTCGAACCCGACGCAAAACTGATAGTTAATTGTAACGTTCAGTGCCTCCTAATGACGATGGAACACTCAAATTGCGTCGAGATTCAATACATCGGCCGCCAGCCGACTTGTCTCCAAGGTGACATTACTGCCTCGGGCAGTCTCCTGTGAGTCTAGATTTTCGATTCCGATGCGAAACTGATAGTTAATTGTAACGTTCAGGGCCGCCTAATGACGATGGAACACTCAAATTGCGTCGAGGTTCAATACATCATCCTCCAGCCGACGTGCCTCCAAGGGGATATTGCTGCCTCGGGCACCATATGGTCCGTCTCCTGGGAGTCTAGATTTTCGATTCCGACGCAAAAATGATAGTGAGATGTAACGATCAGCGCACCCTAATGATGATGGAACACTCAAATTGCGTCGAGATTATATACATCGTCCTCCAGCCGATTTGTCTTCAAGGGGATATTGCTGCCTCGGCTCCAATTGGTCCGTCTCCTGTGTGTCTAGATTTTTGAATCCGACGCGAAACTGATAGTTAATTGCGACGTTCAGGGCCTCCTAGAGGCGATGGAACACTCAAAATGCGTCGCGATTCAACACATCGTCCTCCAGCGGACTGGTCTCCAAGGGTCTATTTCTGCCTCGGGCACTTAATAGTCATTCTCCGGTGAGTCTTGATTTTCGAATCCGACGCAAAACATATAGTTAATTGTAACGCTCAGCGCATCCTAATGCCGATGGAACACTCAAGTTGCGTCGAGTTTCAATACATCGTCCTCCAGCCGACTTGTGTCCAAGGTGACATTGATGCCTCGGGCACCATATGGTCCGTCTCCTTTAAGTCTAGATTATCGAATCCGACGTGAAACCCAGTTAGTTGAAATGTTCAGATCCTCCTAATGACGATGGAACACTCAAATTGCGTCGAGATTCAATACATCGTCCTACAGACGACTTGTCTCCAAGGGTCTACTTCTGCCTCGGGCACCTTATGTTCTTTCTCCTGTGAGTCTTGATTTTCGAATCCGACGCAAAACAGATAGTTAATTGTAACGTTCAGCTCCTCCTAATGACGATGGAACACTCAAATTGCGTCGAGTTTCAATACATCGTCGTCCAGCCGACTTGTCTCCAAGGGGATATTGCTGCCTCGGGCACCATATGGTCCGTCTCCAGTGAGTCTAGATTTTCGAATCCGACGAAAAACTGATAGTTAATTGTAACGTTCAGGGCCTTCTAATTACGATGGAGCACTCAAATTGCGTCGCGATCCAATACATCGTCCTCCAGCCGAATGTCTCCAAGGGTCTATTGCTGCCTGGGGCACCTTATGATCGTTCTCCTGTGAGTCTAGAATTTCGAATCCGACGCAAAACTGATTGTTAATTGTTATGTTCAGGGCCTCCTAATGACGATGGAACACTCAAATTGCGTCGAGATTCAAAACATCGTCCTCCAGCAGACTTGTCTCCAAGGGGATATTGCTGCCTCGGGTACCATATGGTCCGTCTCCTGTGAGTCTAGATTTTAGAATCCAACGCGAAACTGATAGTTAATTGTAACGTTCAGGGCCACCTAATGACAATGGAACACTCAAATTGCGTCGAGATTCAATACATCGTCCTCCAGCCGACATGTCTCCAAGGGGATTTAGCTGCCTCGGGCTCCATATGGTCCGTCTCCTGTAAGTCTACATTTTTGAATCCGAAGCAAAACTGATAGTTAATTGTAACGTTCAGGGCCTCCTAATGACGATGGAGCACTCAAATTGCGTCGCGATTCAACACATCGTCCTCCAGCGGACTGGTCTCCAAGGGTCTATTTCTGCCTCGGGCACTTAATAGTCTTTCTTCTGTGAGTCTAGATTTTCGAATCCGACGAAAAACTGATAGTTAATTGTAACGTTCACGGCCTCCTAATGACGATGGAACACTCAAATTGCATCGAGTTTCAATACATCGTCCTCCAGCCTACGTGCCTCCAAGGGTCTATTGCTGCTTCGGGCACCTTATGGTCGTTCTCCTGCGAGTCTAGGTTTTTGAATCCTACGCAAAACCGATAGTTAATTGTAACGTTCAGGGCCTCCTATTGGCGATGGAACTCTCAAATTGCGTCGAGATTCAATACATCGTCCTCCAGCCGACTTGTATCCAAGGGGATATTGCTGTCTCGGGCACCATATGATCCTTCTCCTGAGCCTAGATTTTCGAATCCGACCCTAAAATGATAGTGAATTGTAACGTTCAGCGCTTCATAATGACGATAGAACAATCAAATTGCGTCGGGATTCAATACATCGGTCTCCAGCCGACTTGTCTCCAAGGGTATATTGCTGCCTCGGGCACCATATGGTCCGTCTCCTGTGAGTCTAGATTTTTGAATCCGACGCGAAACTGATTGTTAATTGTAACGTTCAGGGCCTCCTAATGACGATGGAACACTCAAATTGAGTCGAAATTCAATACATCGTCCTCCAGCCGACTTCTCTCCATGGGGATATTTCTGCCTCGGGCATCTCATGGTCGTTCTCCAGTGAGCCTAGATTTTCGAATCCGACGCGAAACTGATTGTTAAATTTAACGTTCAGGGCTTCCTAATTACGATGGAACACTCAAATTGCGTCGGGATTCAATACATCGTCATTCAGCCGACATGTCTCCAGGGGTCTATTGCTGAATCGGGCACCTTATGGTCGTTCTCCTGTGAGTCTAAATTTTAGAATCCGACGCAAAACTGATATATAATTGCAACGTTCAGGGTCACCTAATGACGATGGAACACTCAAATTGCGTCGAGATTCAATGCATCGGCCTCCAGCCGACTTGTCTCCAAGGGTCTATTGCTGCCTCGGGCACCTTATGGTCGTTCTCCTGTGAGTCCAGATTTTCGAATCCAACGCATAACTGATAGTTAATTGTAAGGTTCAGGGCCTCCCAATGACGATGGAACACTCAAATTGTGTCGAGATTCAATACATCGTCCTTCAGCCGACTTGTCGCAAAAGGTCTATTGCTGCCTCGGGCACCTTATGGTCGCTCTCCTGTTAGTCTAGATTTTAGAATCCGACACAAAACTGATAGTTAATTGTAACGTTCAGTGCCTCCTAATGACGATGGAACACTCAAATTGCGTCGAGATTCAATACATCGTCCTTCAGCCGACTTGTCTCCAAGGGTCTATTGCTGCCTCGGGTACCATATGATCCATCGCCTGAGAGTATATTTTCGAATCCCACGAAAAATGATAATTGTAACGTTCAGCGCCTCCTAATGACGATGGAACACTCAAATTGCGTCGAGAGTCAATACATCGTCCTCCAGCCGAGTTGTCTACAAGGGGATATTGCTGCCTCGGGCTCCATGTGGTCCGTCTCCTGTTAGTCTAGATTTTCGAATCCGACGCAAAAATGATAGTTAATTGTAACGTTCAGGGCCTCCTAATGACGATGGAACACTCAAATTGCGTCGAGATTCAATACATCGTCCTCCAGCTGACTTGTCTCCAAGCGAATATTGTTGCCTCGGTCACCATATGGTCCGTCTCCGGTGATTCTACATTTTCGAATCCGACGCAAAACTGATAGTTAATTGTAACGTTCAGGGCCTTCTAATGTAGATGGAGCACTGAAATTGCGTCGAGATTCCATACATCGGCCTCTAGCCGACTTGTCTACAAGGGGATATTGCTGCCTCGGGCACCATATGGTCCGCCTCCTGTGAGTCTAGATTTTCGATTCCGACGCAAAAATGATAGTGAGATGTAACGATCAGCGAATCATATGATGATGGAACACTCAAATTGCGTCGAGATTCAATTCATCGTCCACCACCCGACATGTCTCCAAGGGGATTTTGCTGCCTCGGGCTCCATATGGTCCGTCTCCTGTAAGTCTACATTTTTTAATCCGACGCGAAACTGATAGTTAATTGTGACGTTCAGGGCCTCCTAATGACGATGGAACACTCAAATTGCGTCGAGATTCAATACATCATCCTTTAGCCGACTTGTGTCCAAGGGTCCATTGCTGCATCGGGCACCATATGATCCTTCTCTGAGAGTAGATTTTCGAATACGACGCTAAAACGATAGTTAATTGTAACGTACAGGGCCTCCTAATGACCATGGAACACTCAAATTGCGTCGAGATTCAATACATCGGCCTGCAGCCGACTTGCCTCCAAGGGCATATCGCCGCCTCGGGCACCACATGGCCCGTCAACGGTGATTCTACATTTTCGAATCCGACGCAAAACTGATAGTTAATTGTAACGTGCAGGGCCTCCTAATGACGATGGAGCACTCAAAATGCGTCGGCATTCACCACATCGTCCTCCAGCGGACTGGTCTCCAATGGTCTATTTCTGCCTCGGGCACTTTATGGTCTTTCTCCCGTGAGTCTTGATTTTCGAATACGACGTAAAACAGATAGTTAAATGTAGCGCTCAGCGCATCCTAATGACGATGGAACACTCACGTTGCGTCGAGTTTCAATACATCGTCCTCCAGCCGACTTGTGTCCAAGGTGATATTGCTGCCTCGGGCACCATATGGTCCGTCTCCTGTGAGTCTAGATTTTCGAATCCGACGTGAAACATAGTTAATGGAAACGTTCGGCGCCTCCTAATGACGATGGAACACTCAAATTGCGTCGAGATTCAATACTTCGTCCTACAGACGACTTGTCTCCAAGGGTCTATTTCTGCCTCGGGCACTTTATGGTCTTTCTCCTGTGAGTCTCGATTTGCGAATCCGACGCAAAACAGATAGATAATTGTAACGTTCAGGGCCTCCTAATGACGATAGAACACTCAAATTGCGTCGAGTTTCAATACATCGTCCTCCAGCCGACTTGTCTCCAAGGGGATATTGCTGCCTCGGGCACCATATGGTCCGTCTCCAGTGAGTCTATATTTTCGAATCCAACGAAAAACTGATAGTTAATTGTAACATTCAGGGCCTCCTAATTACGATGGAGCACTCAAATTGCGGCGCGATCCAATACATCGTCCTCCAGCCGACTTGTCTCCAAGGGTCTATTGCTGCCTGGGGCACCTAATGATCGTTCTCCTGTGAGTCTAGATTTTCGAATCCGACGCAAAACTGATAGTTAATTGTAACGCTCAGCGAATGCTAATGACGATGGAACACTCAAGTTGCATCGAGTTTCAATACATCGACATCCAGCCGATTTCTCTCCAAGGCGATATTGCTGCCTCGGGCACCATATGGTCCGTCTCCTGTGAGTCTAGATTTTCGAATCCGACGTGAAACATAGTTAATTGAAACGTTCAGGGTCTCCTAATGACGAAGGAACACTCAAATTGCGTCGAGATTCAATACATTGTCCTACAGCCGACTTGTCTCCAAGGGTCTATAGCTGCCTCGGGCACTTTATGATCGTTCTCCTGTGAGTCTAGATTTTCGAACCCGACGCAAAACAGATAGTTAATTGTAACGCTCAGCGCATCCTAATGACGATGGAACACTCAAGTTGCGTCGAGTTTCAATACATCGTCCTCCAGCCGACTTGTCTCCAAGGGGATATTGCTGCATCGGGCACCATATGGTCCGTCTCCTGTGAGTTTAGATTTTCGAATCCGACGTGAAACATAGTTAATTGAAACGTTCAGGGCCTCCTAATGACGATGGAACACTCAAACTGCGTCGAAATTCAATACATCGTCCTCCAGCCGACTTGTCTCCAAGGATCTATTGCTGCCCCGGGCACCTTATGTTCGTTATCCTGTGAGTCTAGATTTTCGAACCCGACGCAGAACAGATAGTTAATTGTAACGTTCAGGGCCTCCTAATGACGATGGAACACTCAAATTGCGTCGAGATTCAATACATCGGCCTGCAGCCGTCTTGTCTCCAAGGGGACATTGCTGCCTCTGGCACCGTATGGTCCGTCACCTGTGAGTTTATGTTTTCGATTCCGACGCGAAACTGATAGTTAATTGTAACGTTCAGGGCCTCCTAATGGCGATGGAACACTCAAATTGAGTCGAGACTCAATACATCGTCGTCCAGCCGATTTGTGTCCAAGGGGATATTGCTGTCTCGGGCAACAAATGATCCTTCTCCCCTGAGTCTAGATTTTCGAATCCGACGCCAAAATGATAGTTAATTGTTATGTTCAGGGCCTCCTAATGACGATGGAACACTCAAATTGCGTCGAGATTCAATACATCGTCCTCCAGCCGACATGTCTCCAAGGGGATTTTGCTGCCTCGGGCTCCATATGGTCCGTCTCCTGTAAGTCAACATTTTTGAATCCGACGCAAAACTGATAGTTAATTGTAACGTTCAGGGCCTCCTAATGACGATGGAGCACTCAAAATGCGTCGCGGTTCAACACATCGTCCTCCAGCCGACTTGTCTCCAAGGGTCTATTGCTGCCTGGGGCACCTTATGATCGTTCTCCTGTGAGTCTAGATTTTAGAATCCGACACAAAACTGATAGTTAATTGTAACGTTCAGTGCCTCCTAATGACGATGGAACACTCAAATTGCGTCGAGATTCAATACATCGTCCTTCAGCCGACTTGTCTCCAAGGGTCTATTGCTGCCTCGGGCACCATATGATCCATCGCCTGAGAGTATATATTCGAATCCCACGAAAAATGATAATTGTAACGTTCAGCGCCTCCTAATGACGATGGAACACTCAAATTGCGTCGAGAGTCAATACATCGTCCTCCAGCCGAGTTGTCTACAAGGGGATATTGCTGCCTCGGGCTCCATGTGGTCCGTCTCCTGTTAGTCTAGATTTTCGAATACGACGCAAAAATGATAGTTAATTGTAACGTTCAGGGCCTCCTAATGACGATGGAACACTCAAATTGCGTCGAGATTCAATACATCGTCCTCCAGCTGACTTGTCTCCAAGCGAATATTGTTGCCTCGGTCACCATATGGTCCGTCAACTGTGAGTCTAGATTTTCGAATCCGACGCGAAACTGATAGTTAATTGTAACGTTCAGGGCCTCCTAATGACAGTGGAACACTCAAATTGCGCCGAGATTCAATACATCGTCCTTCAGCTGACCTGTCTCCAAGAGGGTATTGGTGCCTCGGGCACCTTATGGTCGTTCTCCTGTGAGTCTAGATTTTCGAATCCGACTCATAACTGATAGTTAATTGTAACGTTTAGGGCATCCTAATGACGATGGAAGACTCTAATTGTGTCGAGATTCAATACATCGTCCTCCAGCCGACTTGTCTCGAAGGGGATATCGCTGCCTCGGGCACATGGTCCGTCTCCGGTGATTCTACATTTTGGAATCCGACGCAAAACTGATAGTTAATTGTAACGTTCAGGGCCTTCTAATGTAGATGGAGCACTGAAATTGCGTCGAGATTCCATACATCGGCCTCTAGCCGACTTGTCTACAAGGGGATATTGCTGCCTCGGGCACCATATGGTCCGCCTCCTGTGAGTCTAGATTTTCGATTCCGACGCAAAAATGATAGTGAGATGTAACGATCAGCGAATCATATGATGATGGAACACTCAAATTGCGTCGAGATTCAATTCATCGTCCACCAGCCGACATGTCTCCAAGGGGATTTTGCTGCCTCGGGCTCCATATGGTCCGTCTCCTGTAAGTCTACATTTTTTAATCCGACGCGAAACTGATAGTTAATTGTGACGTTCAGGGCCTCCTAATGACGATGGAACACTCAAATTGCGTCGAGATTCAATACATCATCCTTTAGCCGACTTGTGTCCAAGGGTCCATTGCTGCATCGGGCACCATATGATCCTTCTCTGAGAGTAGATTTTCGAATACGACGCTAAAACGATAGTTAATTGTAACGTACAGGGCCTCCTAATGACCATGGAACACTCAAATTGCGTCGAGATTCAATACATCGGCCTGCAGCCGACTTGACTCCAAGGGCATATCGCCGCCACGGGCACCACATGGCCCGTCAACGGTGATTCTACATTTTCGAATCCGACGCAAAACTGATAGTTAATTGTAACGTGCAGGGCCTCCTAATGACGATGGAGCACTCAAAATGCGTCGGGATTCATCACATCGTCCTCCAGCGGACTGGTCTCCAATGGTCTATTTCTGCCTCGGGCACTTTATGGTCTTTCTCCCGTGAGTCTTGATTTTCGAATTCGACGCAAAACAGATAGTTAAATGTAGCGCTCAGCGCATCCTAATGACGATGGAACACTCACGTTGCGTCGAGTTTCAATACATCGTCCTCCAGCCGACTTGTGTCCAAGGTGACATTGCTGCCTCGGGCACCATATGGTCCGTCTCCTGTGAGTCTAGATTTTCGAATCCGACGTGAAACATAGTTAATTGAAACGTTCGGCGCCTCCTAATGACGATGGAACACTCAAATTGCGTCGAGATTCAATACTTCGTCCTACAGACGACTTGTCTCCAAGGGTCTATTTCTGCCTCGGGCACTTTATGGTCTTTCTCCTGTGAGTCTTGATTTCCGAATCCGACGCAAAACAGATAGATAATTGTAACGTTCAGGGCCTCCTAATCACGATGGAACACTCAAATTGCGTCGAGTTTCAATACATCGTCCTCCAGCCGACTTGTCTCCAAGGGGATATTGCTGCCTCGGGCACCATATGGTTCGTCTCCAGTGAGTCTACATTTTCGAATCCAACGAAAAACTGATAGTTAATTGTAACATTCAGGGCCTCCTAATTGCGATGGAGCACTCAAATTGCGGCGCGATCCAATACATCGTCCTCCAGCCGACTTGTCTCCAAGGGTCTATTCCTGCCTGGGGCACCTAATGATCGTTCTCCTGTGAGTCTAGATTTTCGAATCCGACGCAAAACTGATAGTTAATTGTAACGCTCAGCGAATGCTAATGACGATGGAACACTCAAGTTGCATCGAGTTTCAATACGTCGTCATCCAGCCGATTTGTCTCCAAGGCGATATTGCTGCCTCGGGCACCATATGGTCCGTCTCCTGTGAGTCTAGATTTTCGAATCCGACGTGAAACATAGTTAATTGAAACGTTCAGGGTCTCCTAATGACGATGGAACACTCAAATTGCGTCGAGATTCAATACATCGTCCTACAGCCGACTTGTCTCCAAGGGTCTATAGCTGCCTCGGGCACTTTATGATCGTTCTCCTGTGAGTCTAGATTTTCGAATCCGACGCAAAACAGATAGTTAATTGTAACGCTCAGCGCATCCTAATGACGATGGAACACTCAAGTTGCGTCGAGTTTCAATACATCGTCCTCCAGCCGACTTGTCTCCAAGGGGATATTGCTGCATCGGGCACCATATGGTCCGTCTCCTGTGAGTTTAGATTTTCGAATCCGACGTGAAACATAGTTAATTGAAACGTTCAGGGCCTCCTAATGACGATGGAACACTCAAACTGCGTCGAGATTCAATACATCGTCCTCCAGCCGACTTGTCTCCAAGGATCTATTGCTGCCCCGGGCACCTTATGTTCGTTATCCTGTGAGTCTAGATTTTCGAACCCGACGCAGAACAGATAGTTAATTGTAACGTTCAGGGCCTCCTAATGACGATGGAAAACACAAATTGCGTCGAGATTCAATCCATCGTCCTCCAGCCGATTTGATTCCATGGGGATATTGCTGCCTCAGGCACCTTATGGTCGCTCTGCTGTGAGTCTAGATTGTCGAATCCGACGCGAAACTGACTGTTAATTGTAACGATCAGGGCTTCCTAATTACGACGGAACACTCAAATTGCGTCAAGGTTCAATACATCGTCCTCCAGCCGAAGTGTCTCCAAGGGTCTATTGCTGCCTGGGGCACCTTATGGTCGTTCTCCTGTGGCTCTAGATTTTCCACACCGACGCGAAACTGACTATTAAATGTAATGTTCAGGGCTTCCTAATGTCGATGGAACACTCAAATTGCGTCGAGAGTCAATACATCGTCATTCAGCCGATTTGTCTCCAGGGGTCTATTGCTGCCTCGGGCACCTTATGTTCGTTCCCCTGTGAGTCTAGATTTTAGAATCCGACGCAAAACTGATAGTTAATTGTTATGTTCAGGGCCTCCTAATGACGATGGAACACTCAAATTGCGTCGAGATTCAATACATCGGCCTGCAGCCGTCTTGTCTCCAAGGGGACATTGCTGCCTCTGGCACCGTATGGTCCTTCTCCTGTGAGTTTATGTTTTCGATTCCGACGCGAAACTGATAGTTAATTGTAACATTCAGGGCCTCCTAATGACCATGGAACACTCAAATTGCGTCGAGATTCAATACATCGGCCTGCAGCCGACTTGCCTCCAAGGGCATATCGCCGCCTCGGGCACCACATGGCCCGTCAACGGTGATTCTACATTTTCGAATCCGACGCAAAACTGATAGTTAATTGTAACGTGCAGGGCCTCCTAATGACGATGGAGCACTCAAAATGCGTCGGGATTCATCACATCGTCCTCCAGCGGACTGGTCTCCAATGGTCTATTTCTGCCTCGGGCACTTTATGGTCTTTCTCCCGTGAGTCTTGATTTTCGAATACGACGCAAAACAGATAGTTAAATGTAGCGCTCAGCGCATCCTAATGACGATGGAACACTCACGTTGCGTCGAGTTTCAATACATCGTCCTACAGACGACTTGTCTCCAAGGGTCTATTTCTGCCTCGGGCACTTTATGGTCTTTCTCCTGTGAGTCTCGATTTCCGAATCCGACGCAAAACAGATAGATAATTGTAACGTTCAGGGCCTCCTAATGACGATGGAACACTCAAATTGCGTCGAGTTTCAATACATCGTCCTCCAGCCGACTTGTCTCCAAGGGGATATTGCTGCCTCGGGCACCATATGGTCCGTCTCCTGTGAGTCTAGATTTTCGAATCCGACGTGAAACATAGTTAATGGAAACTTTCGGCGCCTCCTAATTACGATGGAGCACTCAAATTGCGGCGCGATCCAATACATCGTCCTCCAGCCGACTTGTCTCCAAGGGTCTATTGCTGCCTGGGGCACCTAATGATCGTTCTCCTGTGAGTCTAGATTTTCGAATCCGACGCAAAACAGATAGTTAATTGCAACGCTCAGCGCATCCTAATGACGATGGAACACTCAAGTTGCGTCGAGTTTCAATACATCGTCCTCCAGCCGACTTGTCTCCAAGGGGATATTGCTGCATCGGGCACCATATGGTCCGTCTCCTGTGAGTTTAGATTTTCGAATCCGACGTGAAACATAGTTAATTGAAACGTTCAGGGCCTCCTAATGACGATGGAACACTCAAACTGCGTCGAGATTCAATACATCGTCCTCCAGCCGACTTGTCTCCAAGGATCTATTGCTGCCCCGGGCACCTTATGTTCGTTATCCTGTGAGTCTAGATTTTCGAACCCGACGCAGAACAGATAGTTAATTGTAACGTTCAGGGCCTCCTAATGACGATGGAACACTCAAATTGCGTCGAGATTCAATACATCGGCCTGCAGCCGTCTTGTCTCCAAGGGGACATTGCTGCCTCTGGCACCGTATGGTCCGTCACCTGTGAGTTTATGTTTTCGATTCCGACGCGAAACTGATAGTTAATTGTAACGTTCAGGGCCTCCTAATGGCGATGGAACACTCAAATTGAGTCGAGACTCAATACATCGTCGTCCAGCCGATTTGTGTCCAAGGGGATATTGCTGTCTCGGGCAACAAATGATCCTTCTCCCCTGAGTCTAGATTTTCGAATCCGACGCCAAAATGATACTTAATTGTTATGTTCAGGGCCTCCTAATGACGATGGAACACTCAAATTGCGTCGAGATTCAATACATCGTCCTCCAGCCGACATGTCTCCAAGGGGATTTTGCTGCCTCGGGCTCCATATGGTCCGTCTCCTGTAAGTCAACATTTTTGAATCCGACGCAAAACTGATAGTTAATTGTAACGTTCAGGGCCTCCTAATGACGATGGAGCACTCAAAATGCGTCGCGGTTCAACACATCGTCCTCCAGCCGACTTGTCTCCAAGGGTCTATTGCTGCCTGGGGCACCTTATGATCGTTCTCCTGTGAGTCTAGATTTTAGAATCCGACACAAAACTGATAGTTAATTGTAACGTTCAGTGCCTCCTAATGACGATGGAACACTCAAATTGCGTCGAGATTCAATACATCGTCCTTCAGCCGACTTGTCTCCAAGGGTCTATTGCTGCCTCGGGCACCATATGATCCATCGCCTGAGAGTATATTTTCGAATCCCACGAAAAATGATAACTGTAACGTTCAGCGCCTCCTAATGACGATGGAACACTCAAATTGCGTCGAGAGTCAATACATCGTCCTCCAGCCGAGTTGTCTACAAGGGGATATTGCTGCCTCGGGCTCCATGTGGTCCGTCTCCTGTTAGTCTAGATTTTCGAATACGACGCAAAAATGATAGTTAATTGTAACGTTCAGGGCCTCCTAATGACGATGGAACACTCAAATTGCGTCGAGATTCAATACATCGTCCTCCAGCTGACTTGTCTCCAAGCGAATATTGTTGCCTCGGTCACCATATGGTCCGTCAACTGTGAGTCTAGATTTTCGAATCCGACGCGAAACTGATAGTTAATTGTAACGTTCAGGGCCTCCTAATGACAGTGGAACACTCAAATTGCGCCGAGATTCAATACATCGTCCTTCAGCTGACCTGTCTCCAAGAGGGTATTGGTGCCTCGGGCACCTTATGGTCGTTCTCCTGTGAGTCTAGATTTTCGAATCCGACTCATAACTGATAGTTAATTGTAACGTTTAGGGCATCCTAATGACGATGGAAGACTCTAATTGTGTCGAGATTCAATACATCGTCCTCCAGCCGACTTGTCTCGAAGGGGATATCGCTGCCTCGGGCACATGGTCCGTCTCCGGTGATTCTACATTTTCGAATCCGACGCAAAACTGATAGTTAATTGTAACGTTCAGGGCCTTCTAATGTAGATGGAGCACTGAAATTGCGTCGAGATTCCATACATCGGCCTCTAGCCGACTTGTCTACAAGGGGATATTGCTGCTTCGGGCACCATATGGTCCGCCTCCTGTGAGTCTAGATTTTCGATTCCGACGCAAAAATGCTAGTGAGATGTAACGATCAGCGAATCATATGATGATGGAACACTCAAATTGCGTCGAGATTCAATTCATCGTCCACCAGCCGACATGTCTCCAAGGGGATTTTGCTGCCTCGGGCTCCATATGGTCCGTCTCCTGTAAGTCTGCATTTTTTAATCCGACGCGAAACTGATAGTTAATTGTGTCGTTCAGGGCCTCCTAATGACGATGGAACACTCAAATTGCGTCGAGATTCAATACATCATCCTTTAGCCGACTTGTGTCCAAGGGTCCATTGCTGCATCGGGCACCATATGATCCTTCTCTGAGAGTAGATTTTCGAATACGACGCTAAAACGATAGTTAATTGTAACGTACAGGGCCTCCTAATGACCATGGAACACTCAAATTGCGTCGAGATTCAATACATCGGCCTGCAGCCGACTTGACTCCAAGGGCATATCGCCGCCTCGGGCACCACATGGCCCGTCAACGGTGATTCTACATTTTCGAATCCGACGCAAAACTGATAGTTAATTGTAACGTGCAGGGCCTCCTAATGACGATGGAGCACTCAAAATGCGTCGGGATTCATCACATCGTCCTCCAGCGGACTGGTCTCCAATGGTCTATTTCTGCCTCGGGCACTTTATGGTCTTTCTCCCGTGAGTCTTGATTTTCGAATTCGACGCAAAACAGATAGTTAAATGTAGCGCTCAGCGCATCCTAATGACGATGGAACACTCACGTTGCGTCGAGTTTCAATACATCGTCCTCCAGCCGACTTGTGTCCACGGTGACATTGCTGCCTCGGGCACCATATGGTCCGTCTCCTGTGAGTCTAGATTTTCGAATCCGACGTGAAACATAGTTAATTGAAACGTTCGGCGCCTCCTAATGACGATGGAACACTCAAATTGCGTCGAGATTCAATACTTCGTCCTACAGACGACTTGTCTCCAAGGGTCTATTTCTGCCTCGGGCACTTTATGGTCTTTCTCCTGTGAGTCTTGATTTCCGAATCCGACGCAAAACAGATAGATAATTGTAACGTTCAGGGCCTCCTAATGACGATGGAACACTCAAATTGCGTCGAGTTTCAATACATCGTCCTCCAGCCGACTTGTCTCCAAGGGGATATTGCTGCCTCGGGCACCATATGGTCCGTCTCCAGTGAGTCTATATTTTCGAATCCAACGAAAAACTGATAGTTAATTGTAACATTCAGGGCCTCCTAATTGCGATGGAGCACTCAAATTGCGGCGCGATCCAATACATCGTCCTCCAGCCGACTTGTCTCCAAGGGTCTATTGCTGCCTGGGGCACCTAATGATCGTTCTCCTGTGAGTCTAGATTTTCGAATCCGACGCAAAACTGATAGTTAATTGTAACGCTCAGCGAATGCTAATGACGATGGAACACTCAAGTTGCATCGAGTTTCAATACGTCGTCATCCAGCCGATTTGTCTCCAAGGCGATATTGCTGCCTCGGGCACCATATGGTCCGTCTCCTGTGAGTCTAGATTTTCGAATCCGACGTGAAACATAGTTAATTGAAACGTTCAGGGTCTCCTAATGACGATGGAACACTCAAATTGCGTCGAGATTCAATACATCGTCCTACAGCCGACTTGTCTCCAAGGGTCTATAGCTGCCTCGGGCACTTTATGATCGTTCTCCTGTGAGTCTAGATTTTCGAATCCGACGCAAAAGAGATAGTTAATTGTAACGCTCAGCGCATCCTAATGACGATGGAACACTCAAGTTGCGTCGAGTTTCAATACATCGTCCTCCAGCCGACTTGTCTCCAAGGGGATATTGCTGCATCGGGCACCATATGGTCCGTCTCCTGTGAGTTTAGATTTTCGAATCCGACGTGAAACATAGTTAATTGAAACGTTCAGGGCCTCCTAATGACGATGGAACACTCAAACTGCGTCGAGATTCAATACATCGTCCTCCAGCCGACTTGTCTCCAAGGATCTATTGCTGCCCCGGGCACCTTATGTTCGTTATCCTGTGAGTCTAGATTTTCGAACCCGACGCAGAACAGATAGTTAATTGTAACGTTCAGGGCCTCCTAATGACGATGGAAAACACAAATTGCGTCGAGATTCAATCCATCGTCCTCCAGCCGATTTGATTCCATGGGGATATTGCTGCCTCAGGCACCTTATGGTCGTTCTGCTGTGAGTCTAGATTGTCGAATCCGACGCGAAACTGACTGTTAATTGTAACGATCAGGGCTTCCTAATAACGACGGAACACTCAAATTGCGTCAAGGTTCAATACATCGTCCTCCAGCCGAAGTGTCTCCAAGGGTCTATTGCTGCCTGGGGCACCTTATGGTCGTTCTCCTGTGGCTCTAGATTTTCCACACCGACGCGAAACTGACTATTAAATGTAATGTTCAGGGCTTCCTAATGTCGATGGAACACTCAAATTGCGTCGAGAGTCAATACATCGTCATTCAGCCGATTTGTCTCCAGGGGTCTATTGCTGCCTCGGGCACCTTATGTTCGTTCCCCTGTGAGTCTAGATTTTAGAATCCGACGCAAAACTGATAGTTAATTGTTATGTTCAGGGCCTCCTAATGACGATGGAACACTCAAATTGCGTCGAGATTCAATACCTCGGCCTCCAGCCGACTTGTCTTCAAGGGTGAATTGCTGCCTCGGGCACCTTATGTTCGTGCTCCTGTGAGTCTAGATTTTCAAATCCGACGCATAACTGATAGTTAATTGAAACATTCAGCGCCTCGTAATGACGATGGATCACTCCAATTGCGTCGAGATTCAATACATCGTCCTTCAGCTGACCTGTCTCCAAGAGTGTATTGCTGCCTCGGGCACCTTGTGGTCGTTCTCCTGTGAGTCTAGATTTTCGAATCCGACTCATAACTGATAGTTAATTGTAACGTTTAGGTCATCCTAATGACGATGGAAGACTCAAATTGTGTCGAGATTCAATACATCGTCCTCCAGCTGACTTGTCTCGAAGGGGATATCGCTGCCTCGGGCACATGGTCCGTCTCCAGTGAGTCTAGATTTTCGAATCCGACGAAAAACTGATAGTTAATTATAACATTCAGGGCCCCTAATTACGATGAAGCACTCAAATTGCGGCGCGCTCCAATACATCGTCCTCCAGCCGACTTGTCTCCAAGGGTCTAATGCTGCCTGGGGACCCTTATGATCGTTCTCCTGTGAGTCTAGATTTTCGAATCCGACGCAAAACTGATAGTTAATTGTAACGATCAGGGCTTCCTAATAACGACGGAACACTCAAATTGCGTCGAGAGTCAATACATCGTCCTCCAGCCGAGTTGTCTACAAGGTGATATTGCTGTCTCGGGCTCCATGTGGTCCGTCTCCAGTGAGTCTAGATTTTCGAATCCGACGAAAAACTAATAGTTAATTGTAACATTCAGGGTATCCTAATTACGATGGAACACTCAAATTGCGTCGAGATTCAATACATCGTCCTCCAGCCGACTTGTCTCCGAGGGTCTATTGCTGCCTGGGGCACCTTATGGTCGTTCTCCTGTGGGTCTAGATTTTCCACACCGACGCGAAACTGACTATTAAATGTAATGTTCAGGGCTTCCTAATGTCGATGGAACACTCAAATTGCGTCGAAATTCAATACACCGTCATTCAGTCGATTTGTCTCCAGGGGTCTATTGCTGTCTCGGGCACCTTATGGTCGTTCCCCTGTGAGTCTAGATTTTAGAATCCGACGCAAAACTGATAGTTAATTGTTATGTTCAGGGCCTCCTAATTACGATGGAACACTCAAATTGCGTCGAGATTCAATACATCGGCCTCCAGCCGACTTGTCTCCAAGGGTCTATTGCTCCCTCGGGCACCTTGTGGGCATTCTCCTGTTAGTCTAGATTTTCGAATCCGACGCATAACTGATAGTTAATTGTGAGGCTCAGGGCCTCCTAATGACGATGGAACACTCAAATTGTGTCGAGATTCAATACATCGTCCTCCAGCCGACTTGTCTCCAAGAGGATATTGCTGCCTCGGGCTCCATATAGTCTGTCTCCTGTGAGTGTAGATTTTTGTATCCGATGCGAAACTGATTGTTAATTGTAACGTTCCGGGCCTCCTAATGGCGATGGAACACTCAAATTGCGTCGAGATTCAATACATCGTCATCCAGCCGAGTTGTTTACAAGGGGATATTGCTGCCTCGGTCTCCATGTTGTCTATCTCCTGTTAGTCTAGATTTTCGAATCAGGCGCAAAAATGATTGTTAATTGTAACGTTCAGGGCCTCCTAATGACGATGGAACACTCAAATTGCGTCAAGATTCAATACATCGTCCTCCAGCCGACTTGTATCCAAGGGGATATTGCTGTCTCGGGCACCATATGATCCATCTCCTGAGCGTAGATTTTCGAATCCGACCATAAAATGATAGTTAATTGTAACGTTCAGCGACGCCTAATGCCGATGGAACACTCAAATTGCGTCGAGAGTCAATACATCGTCATCCAGCCGACTTGTCTACAAGGGGATTTTTGCTGCCTCGGGCTCCATGTGGTCTATCTCCTGTTAGTCTAGATTTTCGAATCAGACGCTAAAATGATTGTTAATTGTAACGTTCAGGGCCTCCTAATGACGATGGAACACTCAAATTGCGTCGAGATTCAATACATCGTCCTCCAGCCGACTTGTCTCCAAGTGGTTATTGCTGCCTCGGGCACCTTATGGTCGTTCTCCTGTGAGTATAGATTCTCGAATCCGATGCATAACTGGTAGTTAATTGTAACGCTCAGCGCCTCCGAATGACGATGGAACACTCAAATAGCGTCAAGATTCAATACATCATCCTCCAGCCGACTTGTCTCAAAGGGGATATTGCTGCCTCGGGCACCATATGGTCCGTCTCCTGTAAGTCTAGAGTTTCGAATCCCACGCGAAACTGATAGTTAATTGTAACGTGCAGGGCCTCCTAATCACGATGGAACACTCAAATTGCGTCACGATCCAATTCATCGTCGTTCAGCCGACTTGCCTCCAAGGTCTATTGCTGCCTCGGGCACCTTATGGTCGTTCTCCTGTGAGTCTAGATTATGGAATCCGCCGCAAAACTGATAGTTAATTGTAACGTGCAGGGCCTCCTAATGACGATGGAGCACTCAAAATGCGTCGGGATTCAACACATCGTCCTCCAGCGGACTGGTCTCCAAGGGTCTATTTCTGCCTCGGGCACTTTATAGTCTTTCTCCCGTGAGTCTTGATTTTCGAATTCGACGCAAAACAGATAGTTAAATGTAGCGCTCAGCGCATCCTAATGACGATGGAACACTCACGTTGCGTCGAGTTTCAATACATCGTCCTCCAGCCGACTTGTGTCCAAGGTGATATTGCTGCATCGGGCACCATATGGTATGTCTCCTGTGAGTCTAGATTTTCGAATCCGACGTGAAACATAGTTAATTGAAACGTTCGGGGCCTCCTAATGACGATGGAACACTCAAATTGCGTCGAGATTCAGTACATCGTCCTACAGCCGACTTGTCTCCAAGGGTCTATTTCTGCCTCGGGCACTTTATGATCTTTCTCCTGTGAGTCTTGATTTCCGAATCCGACGCAAAACAGATAGATAATTGTAACGTTCAGGGCCTCCTAATGATGATGGAACACTCAAATTGCGTCGAGTTTCAATTCATCGTCCTCCAGCCGACATGTCTCCAAGGGGATATTGCTGCCTCGGGCACCATATGGTCCGTCTCCAGTGAGTCTAGATTTTCGAATCCGACGAAATACTGACAGTTAATTGTAACATTCAGGGCCTCCTAATTACGATGGAGCACTCAAATTGCGGCGCGATCCAATACATCGTCCTCCAGCCGACTTGTCTCCAAGGGTCTAATGCTGCCTGGGGCACCTTATGATCGTTCTCCTGTGAGTCTAGGTTTTCGAATCCGACGCAAAACTGATAGTTAATTGTAACGCTCAGCGAATGCTAATGACGATGGAACACTCAAGTTGCTTCGAGTTTCAATACATCGTCATCCAGCCGATTTGTCTCCAAGGCGATATTGCTGCCTCGGGCACCATATGGTCCGTCTCCTGTGAGTCTAGATTTTCGAATCCGACGTGAAACATAGTTAATTGAAACCTTCAGGGTCTCCTAATGACGATGGAACACTCAAATTGCGTCGAGATTCAATACATCGTCCTACAGACGACTTGTCTCCAAGGGTCTATAGCTGCCTCGGGCACTTTATGATCGTTCTCCTGTGAGTCTAGATTTTCGAATCCAACGCAAAACAGATAGTTAATTGTAACGCTCAGCGCATCCTAATGACGATGGAACACTCAAGTTGCGTCGAGTTTCAATACATCGTCCTCCAGCCGACTTGTCTCCAAGGGGATATTGCTGCATCGGGCACCATATGGTCCGTCTCCTGTGAGTTTGGATTTTCGAATCCGACGTGAAACATAGTTAATTGAAACGTTCAGGGCCTCCTAATGACGATGGAACACTCAAACTGCGTCGAGATTCAATACATCGTCCTCCAGCCGACTTGTCTCCAAGGATCTATTGCTGCCCCGGGCACCTTATGATCGTTATCCTGTGAGTCTAGATTTTCGAACCCGACGCAGAACTGATAGTTAATTGTAACGTTCAGGGCCTCCTAATGACGATGGAAAACACAAATTGCGTCGAGATTCAATACATCGTCCTCCAGCCGATTTGATTCCATGGGGATATTGCTGCCTCAGGCACCTTATGGTCGTTCTGCTGTGAGTCTAGATTTACGAATCCGACGCGAAACTGACTGTTAATTGTAACGATCAGGGCTTCCTAATAACGACGAAACACTCAAATTGCGTCGAGATTCAATACATCGTCCTCCAGCCGAGTTGTCTACAAGGGGATATAGCTGCCTCGGGCTCCATGTGGTCCGTCTCCAGTGAGTCTAGATTTTCGAATCCGACGAAAAACTAATAGTTAATTGTAACATTCAGGGTATCCTAATTACGATGGAACACTCAAATTGCGTCGAGATTCAATACATCGTCCTCCAGCCGACTTGTCTCCAAGGGTCTATTGCTGCCTGGGGCACCTTATGTTCGTTCTCCTGTGGGTCTAGATTTTCCACACCGACGCGAAACTGACTATTAAATGTAATGTTCAGGTCTTCCTAATGTCGATGGAACACTCAAATTGCGTCGAAATACAATACATCGTCATTCAACCGATTTGTCTCCAGGGGTCTATTGCTGCCTCGGGCATCTTATGGTCGTTCCCCTGTGAGTCTAGATTTTAGAATCCGACGGAAAACTGATAGTTAATTGTTATGTTCAGGGCCTCCTAATGACGATGGAACACTCAAATTGCGTCGAGATTCAATACATCGGCCTCCAGCCGTCTTGTCTCCAGGGGGACATTGCTGCCTCTGGCACCGTATGGTCCGTCTCCTGTGAGTCTATGTTTTCGATTCCGACGCGAAACTGATAGTTAATTGTAACGTTCAGGGCCTCCTAATGGCGACGGAACACTCAAATTCAGTCGAGACTCAATACAACGTCCTCCAGCCGAATTGTGTCGAAGGGGATATTGCTGTCCCGTGCAACAAATGATCCTTCTCCTCTGAGTCTAGATTTTTGAATCCGACGCCAAAATGATAGTGAATTGTAACGTTCAGGGCCACCTAATGACGATGGAACACTCAAATTGCGTCGAGATTCAATACATCGTCCTGCAGCCGACTTGTCTCCAAGGGTCTATTGCTGCCTCGGGCACCATACGGTCGTTCTCCAGTGAGTCCAGATTTTCGAATCCGACGCATAACTCATAGTTAATTGCAACGTTCAGCGCCTCCTAATGTCGATGGAACACTCAAATTGCGTCGAGAATCAATACATCGGCCTCCAGCCGACTTGTCTCCAAGGGTCTATTGCTGCCCCGGGCACCTTGTGGGCATTCTCCTGTGAGTCTAGATTTCCGAATCCGACGCATAACTGATAGTTAATTGTAAGGCTCAGGGCTTCCTAATGACGATGGAACACTCAAATTGTGTCGAGATTCAATACATCGTCCTCCAGCCGACTTGTCTACAAGAGGATATTGCTGCCTCGGGCTCCATATAGTCTGTCTCCTGTGAGTGTAGATTTTTGTATCCGACGCGAAACTGATTGTTAATTGTAACGTTCCGGGCCTCCTAATGGCGATGGAACACTCAAATTGCGTCGAGATTCAATACATCGTCATCCAGCCGACTTGTTTACAAGGGGATATTGCTGCCTCGGGCTCCATGTGGTCTATCTCCTGTTAGTCTAGATTTTCGAATCAGACGCAAAAATGATTGTTAATTGTAACGTTCAGGGCCTCCTAATGACGATGGAACACTCAAATTGCGTCAAGATACAATACATCGTCCTCCAGCCGACTTGTATCCAAAGGGATATTGCTGTCTCGGGCACCATATGATCCTTCTCCTGAGCGTAGATTTTTGAATCCGACCATAAAATGATAGTTAATTGTAACGTTCAGCGCCGCCTAATGCCGATGGAACACTCAAATTGCGTCGAGAGTAAATACATCGTCATCCAGCCGACTTGTCTACAAGGGGATATTGCTGCCTCGGGCTCCATGTGGTCTATCTCCTTTTAGTCTAGATTTTCGAATCAGACGCCAAAATGATTGTTAATTGTAACGTTAAGGGCCACCTAATGACGATGGAACACTCAAATTGCGTCGAGATTCAATACATCGTCCTCCAGCCGACTTGTCTCCAAGTGGTTATTGCTGCCTCGGGCACCTTATGGTCGTTCTCCTGTGAGTATAGATTCTCGAATCCGATGGATAACTGGTAGTTAATTGTAACGCTCAGCGACTCCTAATGACGATGGAACACTCAAATTGCGTCAAGATTCAATACATCATCCTCCAGCCGACTTGTCTCAAAGGGGATATTGCTGCCTCGGGCACCATATGGTCCGTCTCCTGTAAGTCTAGAGTTTCGAATCCGACGCGAAACTGATAGTTAATTGTAACGTGCAGGGCCTCCTAATTACGATGGAACACACAAATTCCGTCACGATCCAATTCATCGTCCTTCAGCCGACTTGCCTCCAAGGTCTATTGCTGCCTCGGGCACCTTATTGTCGTTCTCCTGTGAGTCTAGATTTTGGAATCCGCCGCAAAACTGATAGTTAATTGCAACGCTCAGGGCCTCCTAATGACGATGGAGCACTCAAATTGCATCGAGGTTACATACATGGTCCTCCAGCTGACGTGCCTCCAAGGGGATATTTCTGCGTCGGGCACCATATGGTCCGTCTCCTGTGAGTCTGGATTTTCGATTCCGACGAAAAAATAATAGTGAGATGTAACGATCAGCGCCTCCTAATGATGATGGAACACTCAAATTGAGTCGAGACTCAATACATCGTCCTCCAGCCGACTTGTCTCCAAGGGGATATTGCTGCCTCGGGCACTTTATGGTCGTTCTCCTGTGAGTCAAGATTTTCGAATCCGACGCATACCTGTTAGTTATTTGAAACGTTCAGCGCCTCCTAATGACGATGGAGCACTCAAATTGCGTCGGGATTCAATACATCGTCCTCCAGCCGACTTGTCTCCAAGGGGATATTGCTGCCTCGGGCACCATATGGTCCGTCTCCTGTGAGTCTAGATTTTCGAATCCGACGCGAAACTGATAGTTAATTGTAACGTTCAAGGCCTCCCAATGACGACGGAACACACAAATTGCGTCGAGATTCAATACATCGTCCTCCCGCCGACCTGTCTCCAGGAGTCTATTGCTGCCTCGGGCACCTTATGGTCGTTCTCCTGTGAATCTAGATTTTCGAATCCGACGCATTACTGGTAGTTAATTGTAACGCTTAGCGCCTCCTAATGACGATGGAACACTCAAATTGCGTCAAGATTCAATACATCGTCCTCCAGCCACCTTGTATCCAAGGGGATATTGCTGTCTCGGGCACCATATGATCCTTCTCCTGAGCGTAGATTTTCGAATCCGACCATAAAATGATAGTTAATTGTAACGTTCAGCGCCTTCTAATGCCGATGGAACACTCAAATTGCGTCGAGAGTCTATACATTGTCATCCAGCCGACTTGTCTACAAGGGGATATTACTGCCTCGGGCTCCATGTGGTCTGTCTCCTGTTAGTCTAGATTTTCGAATCCGACGCAAAAATGATTGTTAATTGTAACGTTCAGGGCCTCCTAATGATGATGGAACACTCAAATTGCGTCGAGATTCAATACATCGCCCTCCAGCCGACTTGTCTCCAAGTGTCTATTGCTGCCCCGGGCACCTTATGGTCGTTCTCCTGTGAGTATAGATTCTCGAATCCGATGCATAACTGGTAGGTTATTGTAACGCTCAGCGCCTCCTAATGACGACGGAACACTCAAATTGCGTCAAGATCCAATACATCGTCCTCCAGCCGACTTGTCTCCAAGGGGATATTGCTGCCTCGGGCACCATATGGTCCGTCTCCTGTGAGTCTAGAGTTTCGAATCCGACGCGAAACTGATAGTTAATTGTATCGTGCAGGGCCTCCTAATTACGATGGAACACTCAAATTGCGTCGTGATCCAATTCATCGTCCTTCAGCCGACTTGTATCCAAGGTCTATTGCTGCCTCGGGCACCATATGGTCGTTCTCCTGTGATTCTAGATTTTGGAATCCGCCGCAAAACTGTTAGTTAATTGTAACGCTCAGGGCCTCCTAATGACGATGGAGCACTCAAATTGCATCGAGGTTCCATACATGGTCCTCCAGCCGACGTGCCTCCAAGGGGATATTTCTGCGTCGGGCACCATATGGTCCGTCTCCTGTGAGTCTGGATTTTCGATTCCGCCAAAAAAATGATTGTGAGATGTAACGATCAGCGCCTCCTAATGATGATGGAACAGTCTAATTGCGTCGAGATTCAATACATCGTCCTCCAGCCGACTTGTGTCCAAGGGGATATTGCTGCCTCGGGCTCCATATGGTCCGTCTCCTGTGAGTCTAGAGTTTTGTATACAACGCGAAACTGATAGGTAATTGTGACGTTCATGGCCTCCTAATGACGATGGAACGCTCAAATTGCGTTGAGATTCAATACATCGTCATCCAGCCGACTTGTCTACAAGGGGATATTGCTGCCTCGGGCTCCATGTCGTCTGTCTCCTGTTAGTGTAACTTTTCGAATCAGACGCAAAATTGATAGTTAATTGTAACGTTCAGGGCCTCCTAATGACGATGGAACACTCAAATTGCGTCGAGAATCAATACATCGGCCTCCAGCCGACTTGTCTCCAAGGGTCTCTTGCTGCCTCGGGCACCTTATGAATGAACTCCTGCGAGTCTAGATTTCCGAACCCGACGCATAACTGATAGTTAATTGTAATATTCAGGGCCTCCTAATGACGATAGAATACCCAAATTGCGTCGAGATTCAATACATCGTCCTCCAGCCAACCTGTGTCCATGGGGATAATGCTGCCTCGGGCACCTTATGGTCGTTCTCCAGTGAGTCTAGATTTTCGAATCCGACGCATAACTGATAGTTAATTGACACGTTCAGCGCCTCCTAATGAAGATGGAGCCCTCAAATTGCGTCGAGATTCAATACATCGTCCTTCAGCCGACCTCTCTCCAAGTGTTTATTGCTGCCTCGGGCACCTTATGGTCGTTCTCCTGTGAGTCTAGATTTTCGAATCCGACGCATAACTGATAGTTAATTGTAACGCTCAGCGCCTCCTAATGACGATGGAACACTCAAATTGTGTCAAGATTCAATACATCGTCCTCCAGCCGACTTGTCTCCAAGGGGATATTGCTGTTTCGGGCACCATATGATTCTTCTCCTGAGCGTAGACTTTCGAATCCGACCCTAATATGATAGTTAATTGTAACGTTCAGCGCCTCCTAATGATGATGGAACACTCAAATTGCGTCGAGATTCAATACATCGTCCTCCAGCCGACTTGTCTCCAAGGGGATATTGCTGCCTCGGGCTCCATATGTTCCGTCTCCTGTGGGTCTAGATTTTTGAATCCGACGCGAAACTGATAGTTAATTGTGACGTTCAGGGCCTCCTAATGACGATGGAACACTCAAATTGCGTCGAGATTCAATACATCGTCCTTCAGCCGACTTGTCTCCAAGGGTCCATTGCTGCCTCCGGCACCTTATGGTCGTTCTCCTGTGAGTCTAGAATTTGGAATCCGACGCAAAACTGATTGTTAATTGTAACGTACAGTTCCTCCTATTGACGATGGAACACTGAAATTGCTTCGAGACTCAATACATCGTCCTTCAGCCGACTTGTCTCCAAGGGTCTATTGCTGCCTCGGGCACCTTATGGTCCGTCTGCAGTGAGTCTAGATTTTCGAATACGACGAAATACTGATTGTTAATTGTAAAATTTAGGGCCTCCTAATGACGATGGAACACTCAGATTGCGTCGCGATCCAGTACATCGTTCCCCAGCCGACTTGTCTAAAAGGCTCTATTGCTGCCTCGGGCACCTTATGATCGTTCTCCTGCGAGTCTAGATTTTCGAACCCGACGCCAAACTGATAGTTAATTGTAACATTCAGGGCCTCCTAATGACGATGGAACACTCAAATTGCGTCGAGATTCAATACATCGGCCTCCAGCCGACTTGTATCCATGGGGATATTGCTGCCTCGGGCACCATTTGATCCTTCTCCTAAACGTAGATTTTCGAATCCGGCCCTAAAATGATAGTTAATTGTAACGTTCAGCGCCTTCTAATGCCTATGGAACACTCAAATTGCGTCGAGGGTCAATACATCGTCCTCCAGCTGACTTGTCTACAAGGGGATATTGCTGCCTCGGGCTCCGTGTGGTCTGTCTCCTGTTAGTCTAGATTTTCGAATCCGACGCAAAAATGATTGTTAATTGCAACGTTCAAGGCCTCCTAATAACGATGGAACACGCATATTGCGTCGAGATTTAATACATCGTGCTTCAGCCGACCTGTCTCCAGGAGTCTATTGCTGCCTCAGGCACCTTATGGTCGTTCTCCAGTGAGTCTAGTTTTTCGAATCCGACGAATAACTGGTAGTTAATTGTAACGCTTAGCGCCTCCTAATGATGATGGAAAACTCAAATTGCGTCAAGATTCAATACATCGTCCTCCAGACGACTTGTCTCCAAGGGTATATTGCTGGCTCAGGCCCCATATGGTGCGTCTCCTGTGAGTCTAGAGTTTCGAATCCGACGCGAAACTGATAGTTAATTGTAACGTTCAGGGCTTTCTAATTACGATGGAACACTCAAATTGCGTCGAGATTCAATACATCCTCATTCAGCCGACCTGTCTCCAGGGGTCTATTGCTGCCTCGGGCACCTTATGGTCGTTCTCCTGTGAGTCTAGATTTTAGAATCCGACGCAAAAATGGTAATTTATTCTAACGTTCAGGGCCACCTAATGACGATGGAACAGTGAAATTGCGGCGATATTCAATACATCGGCCTCCAGCCGACTTGTCACCAAGGGGATATTGCTGTCTCGGGAACCAAATGATCCTTCTCGTATGAGTCTAGATTTTCGAATCCGACGGCAAGGTGATAGTGAATTGTAACGTTCAGCGCCTCCTAACGACGATAGATCAATCAAATTGCGTCGAGATTCAATTCATCGACCTCCAGCCGACTTTTCTCCGAAGGGGATATTGCAGCCACAGGCACCATATGGTCTGCCTCCTGTGAGTCTAGATTTCTGAATCTGACGCGAAACTGATAGTTAACTTAACGTTCAGGGCCTCCTAATGACGATGGAACACTCAAATTGAGTCGAGACTCTATACATCGTCCTCCAGCCGACTTGTTTCCAAGGGTCTCTTGCTGCCTCGGGCACCTATTGGTCGTTCTCCTGTGAGTCTAGATTATGGAATCCGACGCAAAACTGATTGTTAATTGTAACGTTCAGCGCCTCCTAATGCCGATGGAACACTAAAATTGCGTCGAGAGTCAATACATCGTCATCCAGCCGACTTGTCTACAAGGGGATATTGCTGCCTCGGGCTAAATGTGGTCTGTCTCCTGTTAGTCTAGATTTTCGAATCCGACGCAAAAATGACTGTTAATTGTAACGTTCATGGCCTCCTAATGACGATGGAACACTGAAATTGCGTCGAGATTCAATACATCGGCCTCCAGCCGACTTGTCTCCAAGGGGATTTTGCTGTCTTCGGCACCAAACGATCCTTCTCCTGTGGGTCTAGATTTTCGAATCCGACGCAAAAATAATAGTGAGATGTAACGTTCATAGACTCCTAAAGATGATGGAACACTCAATTTGCGTCGAGATTCAATATATCGTCCTCCAGCCGACTTGTCTCCAAGGGGATATTTGTGCCTCGGGCTCCATGTGGTCTGTCTCCTGTTAGTCTAGCTTTTCGAATCAGACGCAAAATTGATAGTTAATTGTAACGTTCAGGGCCTCCTAATGATGATGGAACACTCAAATTGCGTCGAGATTCAATACATCGGCCTCCATCCGACTTGTCTCCAAGGGTCTATTGCTGCCTCCGGCACCTTATGGACGTTCTCCTGTGAGTCTAGAATTTAGAATCCGACGCAAAACTGATTGTTAATTATAACGTTCAGGGCCTGCTAATGACGATGGAACACTCCAATTGCCTCGAGATTCAATACACCGTCCTCCAGCCGACTTGTATCCAAGTCTCGGGCACCAAATGATCCTTGTCCTGTGAGTCTAGATTTTCGAATCCGTCACCAAAATGATAGTGAATTGTAACGTTCAGAGCCTCCTAATGACGATAGAACAATGAAATTGCGTCGAGATTCAATACATCGTCCTCCAGCCGACTTGTCTCCAAGGGGATATTGCTGCCTCGGGCAGCACATGGTCCGTCTCCAGTGAGTCTAGATTTTTGAATCCGACGCGAAACAGATATATAATTGTGACGTTCAGGGCCTCCTATTGACGATGGAACACTGAAATTGCTTCGAGACTCAATACATCGTCCTTCAGCCGACTTGTCTCCAAGGGTCTATTGCTGCCTCGGGCACCTTATGGTCCATCTCCAGTGAGTCTAGATTTTCGAATGCGACGAAGAACTGATTGTTAATTGTAACATTCAGGGCCTCCTAATTACGATGGAACACTCAAATTGCGTCAAGATTCAATACATCGTCCTCCAGCCGACTTGTCTCCAAGGGGATATTGCTGGCTCGGGCCCCATATGGTGCGTCTCCTGTGAGTCTCGATTTTGGAATCCGACGCAAAACTGATTGTTAATTGTAACGTTCAGCGCCTCCTAATGACGATAGAACAATGAAATTGCGTCGAGATTCAATTCATCGTCCTCCAGCCGACTTGTCTACAAGGGGATATTGCAGCCACGGGCACCATTTGGTCTGTCTCCTGTGAGTCTAGACTTCTGAATCCGACGTGAAACTCATAGTTAACTGTAACGTTCAGGGCCTCCTAATGACGATGGAACACTCAATTTGCGTCGAGATTCAATACATCGTCCACCAGCCGACTTGTCGCCAAGGGTATATTGCTGCCTCGGGTTCCATATGGTCCGTCTCCTGTGGGTCTCGATTTTTGAATCAGACGCGAAACTGATAGTTAATTGTGACGTTCAAGGCCTCCTAATGACGATGGACACTCAAATTGCGTCGAGATTCAATACATCGTCCTCCAGCCAACCTGTGTCCATGGGGATATTGCTGCCTCGGGAACCTTATGGTCGTTCTCCAGTGAGTCTAGATTTTCGAATCCGACGCATAACTGATAGTTAATTGAAATGTTCAGCACCTCCTAATGACGATGGAGCCCTCAAATTGCGTCGAGATTCAATACATCGTCCTTCAGCCGACTTGTCTCCAAGTGTCTCTTGCGGCCTCGGGCACCTTATGGTCGTTCTCCTGTGAGTATAGTTTCTCGAATCCGACGCATAACTGATAGTTAATTGTAACGGTCAGCGCCTCCTAATGACGATGGAACACTCAAATTGCGTCGAAATTCAATACATCGTCCTTCGGCCGACTTCTCTCCAAGGGTCTATTGCTGCCTCGGGCACCTTATGGTCGTTCTCCTGTGAGTCTAGAATTTGGAATCCGACGCAAAACTGATTGTTAATTGTAACGTTCAGGGCCTGCTAATCACGATGAACACTCCAATTGCCTCGAGATTCAATACATCGTCCTCCAGCCGACTTGTATCCAAGTCTCGGGCACCAAATGATCCTTGTCCTGTGAGTCTAGATTTTCGAATCCGTCACCAAAATGATAGTGAATTGTAACGTTCAGAGCCTCCTAATGACGATAGAACAATGAAATTGCGTCGAGATTCAATACATCGTCCTCCAGCCGACTTGTCTATAAGGGGATATTGCTGCCTCGGGCAGCACATGGTCCGTCTCCAGTGAGTCTAGATTTTTGAATCCGACGCGAAACATATATTTAATTGTGACGTTTAGGGCCTCCTATTGACGATGGAACACTGAAATTGCTTCGAGACTCAATACATCGTCCTTCAGCCGACTTGTCTCCAAGGGTCTATTGCTGCCTCGGGCACCTTATGGTCCGTCTCCAGTGAGTCTACATTTTCGAATGCGACGAAGAACTGATTGTTAATTGTAAAATTCAGGGCCTCCTAATGACGATGGAACATTCAAATTGCGTCGCGATCCAGTACATCGTTCCCCAGCCGACTTGTCTCCAAGGGTCTATAGCTGCCTCGGGCACCTTATGATCGTTCACCTGCGAGTCTAGATTTTCGAACCCGACGCCAAACTGATAGCTAATTGTAACATTCAGGGCCTCCTAATGACGATGGAACACTCAAATTGCGTCGAGATTCAATACATCGGCCTCCAGCCGACTTGTATCCATGGGGATATTGCTGTCTCGGGCACCATATGATCCTTCTCCTGAGCGTAGATTTTCGAATCTGGCCCTAAAATGATAGTTACTTGTAACGTTTAGCGCCTCCTAATGCCGATGGAACACTCAAATTGCGTCGGGAGTCAATACATCGTCCTCCAGCCGACTTGTCTACAAGGGGATATTGCTGCCTCGGGGTCCATGTGGTCTGTCTCCTGTTAGCCTAGATATTCGAATCCGACGCAAAAATGATTGTTAATTGTAACGTTCAAGGCCTCCTAATGACGATGGAACACGCAAATTGCGTCGAAATTCAATACATCGTCCTTCAGCCGACCTGTCTCCAGGAGTCTATTGCTGCCTCAGGCACCTTATGGTCGTTCTCCTGTGATTCTAGATTTTCGAATCCGACGCATAACTGGTAGTTATTTGTAAGGCTTAGCGCCTCCTAATGACGATGGAACACTCAAACTGCGTCAAGATTCAATACATCGTCCTCCAGCCGACTTGTCTCCAAGGGGATATTGCTGGCTCGGGCCCCATATTGTGCGTCTCCTGTGAGTCTAGAGTTTAGAATCCGACGCGAAACTGATAGTTACTTGTAACGTTCAGGGCTTCCTAATTACGATGGAACACTCAAATTGCGGCGAGATTCAATACATCGGCCTCCAGCCGACTTGCCTCCAAGCGTCTATTGCTCCCTCGGGCACCTTATGGTCGTTCTCCTGTGAGGCCAGATATTCGAATCCGACGCATAACTGATAGTTAATTGCAACGTTCAGGGCCTCCTAATGACGATGGAACACTAAAATTGCGTCGAGATTCAATACATCGTCCTTCGGCCGACTTGTCTCCAAGGGTCTATTGCGGCCTCGGGCACCTTATGGTCGTTCTCCTGTGAGTCTAGATTTTGGAATCCGACGCAAAACTGATTGTTAATTGTAACCTTCAGGGCCTCCTAATGACGATGGAACACTCAAATTGCTTCGAAAGTCATCACATCGTCCTCCAGCCGACTTGTCTCCAAGGGGATATTTGTGCCTCGGGCTCCACGTGGTCTGTCTCCTGTTAGTCTAGCTTTTCGAATCAGACGCAAAATTGATAGTTAATTGTAACGTTCAGGGCCTCCTAATGATGATGGAACACTCAAATTGCGTCGAGATTCAATACATCGGCCTCCATCCGACTTGTCTCCATGGGTCTATTGCTGCCTCCGGCACCTTATCGTCGTTCTCCTGTGAGTCTAGAATTTGGAATCCGACACAAAACTGATTGTTAATTATAACGTTCAGGGCCTGCTAATGACGATGGAACACTCCAATTGCCTCGAGATTCAATACACCGTCCTCCAGCCGACTTGTATCCAAGTCTCGGGCACCAAATGATCCTTGTCCTGTGAGTCTAGATTTTCGAATCCGTCACCAAAATGATAGTGAATTGCAACGTTCAGAGCCTCCTAATGACGATAGAACAATGAAATTGCGTCGAGATTCAATACATCGTCCTCCAGCCGACTTGTCTCCAAGGGGATAATGCTGCCTCGGGCACCACATGGTCCGTCTCCAGTGTGTCTAGATTTTTGAATCCGACGCGAAACAGATAGTTAATTGTAACGTTCAGGGCCTCCTATTGACGATGGAACACTGAAATTGCTTCGAGACTCAATACATCGTCCTTCAGCCGACATTTCTCCAAGGGTCTATTGCTGCCTCGGGCACCTTACGGTCCGTCTCCACTGAGACTAGATTTTCGAATGCGCCGAAAAACTAATTGGTAATTGTAAAATTCAGGGCCTCATAGTGACGATGGAACACTCAAATTGCGTCGCGATCTAGTACATCGTTCCCCAGCCGACTTGTATCCAAGGGTCTATTGCTGCCTCGGGCACCATATGATCGTTCTCCTGCGGGTCTAGATTTTCGAACCCGACGCCAAACTGATAGTTAATTGTAACATTCAGGGCCTCCTAATGACGATGGAACACTCAAATTGCGTCAAGATTCAATACATCGTCCTCCAGCCGACTTGTCTCCAAGGGGATATTGCTGGCTCGGGCCCCATATGGTGCGTCTCCTGTGAGTCTCGATTTTGGAATCCGACGCAAAACTGATTGTTAATTGTAACGTTCAGCGCCTCCTAATGACGATAGAACAATGAAATTGCGTCGAGATTCAATTCATCGTCCTCCAGCCGACTTGTCTACAAGGGGATATTGCAGCCACGGGCACCATTTGGTCGGTCTCCTGTGAGTCTTGACTTCTGAATCCGACGTGAAACTCATAGTTAACTGTAACGTTCAGGGCCTCCTAATGACGATGGAACACTCAAATTGTGTCGAGACTCTATACATCGTCCTCCAGCCGACTTGTCACCAAGGGTCTATTGCTGCCTCGGGCCCCTTATGGTCGTTCTCCTGTGAGTCTAGATTTTCTACTCAGACGCAAAACTGGTTGTTAATTGTAATGTTCAGGGCCTCTTAATGACGATGCAACACTCCAATTGCGTCAAGATTCAATACATCGTCCTCCAGCCGACTTGTTACCAAGGGGATATTGCTGCCTCGGGCACCATATGGTCCGTCTCCTGTGAGTCTAGAGTATCGAATCTGACGCGAAACTGTTAGTTAATTGTAACGTTCTGGGCCTCCTAATGCGATGGAACACTCTAATTGCGTCGCGATCCAACTCATCGTTCTTCAGGCGACTTGTCTCCAAGGTCTATTGCTGCCTCGGGCACCTTATGGTCGTTCTCCTGTGAGTCTAGATTTTGGAATCCGACGCAAACCTGATTGTTAATTGTAACGTTCAGCGCCTCCTAATGCCGATGGAACACTCAAATTGCGTCGAGAGTCAATACATCGTCATCCAGCCGACTTGTCTACAAGGGGATATTGCTGCCTCGGCCTCCATGTGGTCTGTCTCCTGTTAGTCTAGATTTTCGAATCCGACGCAAAAATGACTGTTACTTGTAACGCTCAGGGCCTCCTAATGACGATGGAACACTGAAATTGCGTCGAGATTCAATAAATTGGCCTCCAGCCGACTTGTCTCCAAGGGTATTTTGCTGTCTTGGGCACCAAATGATCCTTCTCCTGTGAGTCTAGATTTTCGAATCCGGCGCAAAAATAATAGTGAGATGTAATGTTCATAGACTCCTAATGATGATGGAACACTCAATTTGCGCCGAGATTCAATACATCGCCCACCAGAGGACTTGTCGCCAAGGGTATATTGCTGCCTCGGGTTCCATATGGTCCGTCTCCTGTGGGTCTCGATTTTTGAATCAGACGCGAAACTGATAGTTAATTGTGACGTTCAGGGCCTCCTAATGACGATGGACACTCAAATTGCGTCGAGATTCAATACATCGTCCTCCAGCCAACCTGTGTCCATGGGGATATTGCTGCCTCGGGCACCTTATGGTCGTTCTCCAGTGAGTCTAGATTTTCGAATCCGACGCATAACTGATAGTTAATTGAAATGTTCAGCACCTCCTAATGACGATGGAGCCCTCAAATTGCGTCGGGATTCAATACATCGTCCTTCAGCCGACCTGTCTCCAAGTGTTTATTGCTGCCTCGGGAACCTTATGGTCGTTCTCCTGTGAGTCTAGATTTTCGAATCCGACGCATAACTGGTAGTTAATTGTAACGTTCAGGGCAACCTAATGACGATGGAACACTCAAATTGCGTCGAGATTCAATACATCGTCTTCCAGCCAACCTGTGTCCATGGGGATATTGCTGCCTCGGGCACCTTATGGTCGTTCTCCAGTGAGTCTAGATTTTCGAATCCGACGCGTAACTGGTAGTTAATTATAACGTTCAGCGCCTCCTACTGTCGATGGAACACTCAAATTGCGTCGAGATTCAATACATCGGCCTCCAGCCGACTTGTCTACAAGGGTCTATTGCTGCCTCGGGCACCTTGTGGTCCGTCTCCTGTGAGTCTAGATTTTCGAATCCGACGCATAACTGATAGTTAATTGTAAGGTTCAGGGCCTCCTAATGACGATGGAACACTCAAATTGTTTCGAAATTCAGTACATCGTCCTCCTGCCGACTTGTCTCCAAGTGTCTCTTGCGGCCTCGGGCACCTTATGGTCGTTCTCCTGTGAGTATAGATTCTCGAATCCGACGCATAACTGATAGTTAATTGTAACGCTCAGCGCCTCCTAATGACGATGGAACTCTCAAATTGCGTCGAGATTCAATACATCGTCCTTCGGCCGACTTCTCTCCAAGGGTCTATTGCTGCCTCGGGCACCTTATGGTCGTTCTCCTGTGAGTCTAGAATTTGGAATCCGACGCAAAACTGATTGTTAATTGTAACGTTCAGGGCCTGCTAATGACGATGAACACTCCAATTGCCTCGAGATTCAATACATCGTCCTCCAGCCGACTTGTATCCAAGTCTCGGGGACCAAATGATCCTTGTCCTATGAGTCTAGATTTTCGAATCCGTCACCAAAATGATAGTGAATTGTAACGTTCAGAGCCTCCTAATGACGATAGAACAATGAAATAGCGTCGAGATTCAATACATCGTCCTCCAGCCGATTTGTCTCCAAGGGGATATTGCTGCCTCGGGCAGCACATGGTCCGTCTCCAGTGAGTCTAGATTCTTGAATCCGACGCGAAACAGATAGTTAATTGTAACGTTCAGGGCCTCCTATTGACGATGGAACACTGAAATTGCTTCGAGACTCAATACATCGTCCTTCAGCCGACTTGTCTCCAAGGGTCTATTGCTGCCTTGGGCACCTTATTGTCCGTCTCCAGTGAGTCTAGATTTTCGAATGCGACGAAGAACTGATCGTTAATTGTAAAATTCAGGGCCTCCTAATGACGATGGAACATTCAAATTGCGTCGCGATCCAGTACATCGTTCCCCAGCCGACTTGTCTCCAAGGGTCTATAGCTGCCTCGGGCACCTTATGATCGTTCTCCTGCGAGTCTAGATTTTCGTACCCGACGCCAAACTGATAGCTAATTGGAACATTCAGGGCCTCCTAATGACGATGGAACACTCAAATTGCGTCGAGACTCAATACATCGGCCTCCAGCCGACTTGTATCCATGGGGATATTGTTGTCTCGGGCACCATATGATCCTTCTCCTGAGCGTAGATTTTCGAATCTGGCCCTAAAATGATAGTTAATTGTAACGTTTAGCGCCTCCTAATGCCGATGGAACACTCAAATTGCGTCGGGAGTCAATACATCGTCCTATAGCCGACTTGTCTACAAGGGGATATTGCTGCCTCGGGGTCCATGTGGTCTGTCTCCTGTTAGCCTAGATATTCGAATCCGACGCAAAAATGATTGTTAATTGTAACGTTCAAGGCCTCCTAATGACGATGGAACACGCAAATTGCGTCGAAATTCAATACATCGTCCTTCAGCCGACCTGTCTCCAGGAGTCTATTGCTGCCTCAGGCACCTTATGGTCGTTCTCCTGTGATTCTAGATTTTCGAATCCGACGCATAACTGGTAGTTATTTGTAACGCTTAGCGCCTCCTAATGACGATGGAACACTCAAATTGCGTCAAGATTCAATACATCGTCCTCCAGCCGACTTGTCTCCAAGGGGATATTGCTGGCTCGGGCCCCATATGGTGCGTCTCCTGTGAGTCTAGAGTTTAGAATCCGACGCGAAACTGATAGTTAATTGTAACGTTCAGGGCTTCCTAATTACGATGGAACACTCAAATTGCGTCGAGATTTAATACATCGGCCTCCAGCCGACTTGTATCCATGGGGATATTGCTGTTTCGGGCACCATATGATCCTTCTCCTGAGCGTAGATTTTCGAGTCTGGCCCTAAAATGATAGTTAATTGTAACGTTCAGCGCCTCCTAATGACGATGCAACACTCAAATTGCGTCAAGATTCAATACATCGTCCTCCAGCCGACTTGTCTCCAAGGGGATATTGCAGCCTCGGGCACCATATGGTCCGTCTCCTGTGAATCTAGAGTCTCGAATCCGGTGCGAAACTGTTAGTTAATTGTAACGTTCTGGGCCTTCTAATGACGATGGAACACTCTAATTGCGTCGCGATCCAATATATCGTCCTTCAGCCGACTTGTCTACAAGGTCTATTACTGCCTCGGGCACCTTATGGTCGTTCTCCTGTGAGTCTAGATTTTGGCATCCGACGCAAAACTGATTGTTAATTATAACGCTCAGCGCCTCCTAATGACGATGGAACACTCAAATTGCATCGAGGTTCAATACATCGTCCACCAGCCGACGTGCCTCCAAGATGATATTTCTGCGTCGGGCACCATATAGACCGTCTCCTGTGAGTCTGGATTTTCGATTCCGACGAAAAAATAATAGTCAGATGTAACGATCTGCGCCTCCTAATGATGATGGAACACTCAAATTGCGTCGAGATTCAATACATCGTCCTCCAGGCGACTTGTCTCCAAGGGGATATTGCTGCCTCGGGCTCCATATAGTCCGTCTCCTGTGAGTCTCGATTTTTGTATCCGACGCGAAACTGATTGTTAATTGTAACGTACAGGGCCTCCTAATGGCGATGGAACAGTCAAATTGCGTCGAGATTCAATACATCGTCCTCCAGCCGACTTGTATCCAAGGGGATATTGCTGTCTCGGGCACCATATGATCCTTCTCCTGAGCGTAGATTTTCGAATCCGGCCCTAAAATGATAGTTAATTGTAACGTTCAGCGCTCCTATTGCCGATGGAACACTCAAATTGCGTCGAGAGTCAATACATCGTCCTCCAGCCGACTTGTCTCCAAGGGTCTATTGCTGCCTCGGGCACTTTATGGTTCTTCTCCTGTGAGTCAAGATTTTCGAATCCGACTCATACCTCATAGTTATTTGAAACGTTCAGCGCCTCCTAATGACGATGGAGCACTCAAATTGCGTCGGGATTCAATACACCGTCCTCCAGCCGACTTGTCTCCAATGGGATATTGCTGCCTCGGGCACCATTTGGTCCGTCTCCTGTGGGTCAAGATTTTCGAATCCGAAGCAAAACTGATAGTTAATTGTAACGTTCAAGGCCTCCTAATGACGATGGAACACTCAAATTGCGTCGAGATTCAATACATCGTTCTTCAGCCGACCTGTCTCCAGGAGTCTATTGCTGCCTCGGGCACCTTATGGTCGTTCTCCTGTGAGTCTAGATTTTGGAATCCGACGCAAAACTGATTGTTAATTGTAACGTTCAGCGCCTCCTAATGCCGATGGAACACTCAAATTGCGTCGAGATTCAATACATCGGCCTCCAGCCGACTTGTCTCCAAGGGTCAATTGCTGCCTCGGGCACCTTGTGGTCCGTCTCCTGTGAGTCTAGATTTTCGAATCCGACGCAAAAATGACTGTTACTTGTAACGCTCAGGGCCTCCTAATGACGATGGAACACTGAAATTGCGTCGAGATTCAATAAATTGGCCTCCAGCCGACTTGTCTCCAAGGGTATTTTGCTGTCTTGGGCACCAAATGATCCTTCTCCTGTGAGTCTAGATTTTCGAATCCGACGCAAAAATAATAGTGAGATGTAATGTTCATAGACTCCTAATGATGATGGAACACTCAATTTGCGCCGAGATTCAATACATCGCCCACCACCCGACTTGTCGCCAAGGGTATATTGCTGCCTCGGGTTCCATATGGTCCGTCTCCTGTGGGTCTCGATATTTGAATCAGACGCGAAGCTGATAGTTAATTGTGACGTTCAGGGCCTCCTAATGACGATGGACACTCAAATTGCGTCGAGATTCAATACATCGTCCTCCAGCCAACCTGTGTCCATGGGGATATTGCTGCCTCGGGCACCTTATGGTCGTTCTCCAGTGAGTCTAGATTTTCGAATCCGACGCATAACTGATAGTTAATTGAAATGTTCAGCACCTCCTAATGACGATGGAGCCCTCAAATTGCGTCGGGATTCAATACATCGTCCTTCAGCCGACCTGTCTCCAAGTGTTTATTGCTGCCTCGGGAACCTTATGGTCGTTCTCCTGTGAGTCTAGATTTTCGAATCCGACGCATAACTGGTAGTTAATTGTAACGTTCAGGGCATCCTAATGACGATGGAACACTCAAATTGCGTCGAGATTCAATACATCGTCTTCCAGCCAACCTGTGTCCATGGGGATATTGCTGCCTTGGGCACCTTATGGTCCTTCTCCAGTGAGTCTAGATTTTCGAATCCGACGTGTAACTGGTAGTTAATTATAACGTTCAGCGCCTCCTAATGTCGATGGAACACTCAAATTGCGTCGAGATTCAATACATCGGCCTCCAGCCGACTTGTCTCCAAGGGTCAATTGCTGCCTCGGGCACCTTGTGGTCCGTCTCCTGTGAGTCTAGATTTTCGAATCCGACGCATAACTGATAGTTAATTATAAGGTTCAGGGCCTCCTAATGACGATGGAACACTCAAATTGTTTCGAAATTCAGTGCATCGTCCTCCTGCCGACTTGTCTCTAAGTGTCTCTTGCGGCCTCGGGCACCTTATGGTCGTTCTCCTGTGAGTATAGATTCTCGAATCCGACGCATAACTGATAGTTAATTGTAACGCTCAGCGCCTCCTAATGACGATGGAACTCTCAAATTGCGTCGAGATTCAATACATCGTCCTTCGGCCGACTTCTCTCCAAGGGTCTATTGCTGCCTCGGGCACCTTATGGTCGTTCTCCTGTGAGTCTAGAATTTGGAATCCGACGCAAAACTGATTGTTAATTGTAACGTTCAGGGCCTGCTAATGACGATGAACACTCCAATTGCCTCGAGATTCAATACATCGTCCTCCAGCCGACTTGTATCCAAGTCTCGGGCACCAAATGATCCTTGTCCTATGAGTCTAGATTTTCGAATCCGTCACCAAAATGATAGTGAATTGTAACGTTCAGAGCCTCCTAATGACGATAGAACAATGAAATAGCGTCGAGATTCAATACATCGTCCTCCAGCCGATTTGTCTCCAAGGGGATATTGCTGCCTCGGGCAGCACATGGTCCGTCTCCAGTGAGTCTAGATTCTTGAATCCGACGCGAAACAGATAGTTAATTGTAACGTTCAGGGCCTCCTATTGACGATGGAACACTGAAATTGCTTCGAGACTCAATACATCGTCCTTCAGCCGACTTGTCTCCAAGGGTCTATTGCTGCCTTGGGCACCTTATTGTCCGTCTCCAGTGAGTCTAGATTTTCGAATGCGACGAAGAACTGATTGTTAATTGTAAAATTCAGGGCCTCCTAATGACGATGGAACATTCAAATTGCGTCGCGATCCAGTACATCGTTCCCCAGCCGACTTGTCTCCAAGGGTCTATAGCTGCCTCGGGCACCTTATGATCGTTCTCCTGCGAGTCTAGATTTTCGAACCCGACGCCAAACTGATAGCTAATTGGAACATTCAGGGCCTCCTAATGACGATGGAACACTCAAATTGCGTCGAGACTCAATACATCGGCCTCCAGCCGACTTGTATCCATGGGGATATTGTTGTCTCGGCACCATATGATCCTTCTCCTGAGCGTAGATTTTCGAATCTGGCCCTAAAATGATAGTTAATTGTAACGTTTAGCGCCTCCTAATGCCGATGGAACACTCAAATTGCGTCGGGAGTCAATACATCGTCCTATAGCCGACTTGTCTACAAGGGGATATTGCTGCCTCGGGGTCCATGTGGTCTGTCTCCTGTTAGCCTAGATATTCGAATCCGACGCAAAAATAATTGTTAATTGTAACGTTCAAGGCCTCCTAATGACGATGGAACACGCAAATTGCGTCGAAATTCAATATATCGTCCTTCAGCCGACCTGTCTCCAGGAGTCTATTGCTGCCTCAGGCACCTTATGGTCGTTCTCCTGTGATTCTAGATTTTCGAATCCGACGCATAACTGGTAGTTATTTGTAACGCTTAGCGCTTCCTAATGACGATGGAACACTCAAATTGCGTCAAGATTCAATACATCGTCCTCCAGCCGACTTGTCTCCAAGGGGATATTGCTGGCTCGGGCCCCATATGGTGCGTCTCCTGTGAGTCTAGAGTTTAGAATCCGACGCGAAACTGATAGTTAATTGTAACGTTCAGGGCTTCCTAATTACGATGGAACACTCAAATTGCGTCGAGATTCAATACATCGGCCTCCAGCCGTCTTGTATCCATGGGGATATTGCTGTTTCGGGCACCATATGATCCTTCTCCTGAGCGTAGATTTTCGAATCTGGCCCTAAAATGATAGTTAATTGTAACGTTCAGCGCCTCCTAACGACGATAGATCAATCAAATTGCGTCGAGATTCAATTCATCATCCTCCAGCCGACTTGTCTCCGAAGAGGATATTGCAGCCACGGGCACCATATGGTCTGTCTCCTGTGAGTCTAGATTTCTGAATCCGACGCGAAACTGATAGTTAATTGTAACGTTCAGGGCCTCCTAATGACGATGGAACACTCAAATTGCGTCGAGACTCTATACATCGTCCTCCAGCCGACTTGTCTCCAAGGGTCTATTGCTGCCTCGGGCACCTTATGGTCGTTCTCCTGTGAGTCTAGATTTTCTAATCAGACGCAAAACTGATTGTTAATTGTAACGTTCAGGGCCTCCTAATGACGATGCAACACTCAAATTGCGTCAAGATTCAATACATCGTCCTCCAGCCGACTTGTCTCCAAGGGGATATTGCAGCCTCGGGCACCATATGGTCCGTCTCCTGTGAATCTAGAGTCTCGAATCCGGTGCGAAACTGTTAGTTAATTGTAACGTTCTGGGCCTTCTAATGACGATGGAACACTCTAATTGCGTCGCGATCCAATATATCGTCCTTCAGCCGACTTGTCTACAAGGTCTATTACTGCCTCGGGCACCTTATGGTCGTTCTCCTGTGAGTCTAGATTTTGGCATCCGACGCAAAACTGATTGTTAATTATAACGCTCAGCGCCTCCTAATGACGATGGAACACTCAAATTGCATCGAGGTTCAATACATCGTCCTCCAGCCGACGTGCCTCCAAGGGGATATTTCTGCGTCGGGCACCATATAGTCCGTCTCCTGTGAGTCTGGATTTTCGATTCCGACGAAAAAATAATAGTCAGATGTAACGATCTGCGCCTCCTAATGATGATGGAACACTCAAATTGCGTCGAGATTCAATACATCGTCCTCCAGGCGACTTGTCTCCAAGGGGATATTGCTGCCTCGGGCTCCATATAGTCCGTCTCCTGTGAGTCTCGATTTTTGTATCCGACGCGAAACTGATTGTTAATTGTAACGTACAGGGCCTCCTAATGGCGATGGAACAGTCAAATTGCGTCGAGATTCAATACATCGTCCTCCAGCCGACTTGTATCCAAGGGGATATTGCTGTCTCGGGCACCATATGATCCTTCTCCTGAGCGTAGATTTTCGAATCCGGCCCTAAAATGATAGTTAATTGTAACGTTCAGCGCTCCTATTGCCGATGGAACACTCAAATTGCGTCGAGAGTCAATACATCGTCCTCCAGCCGACTTGTCTCCAAGGGTCTATTGCTGCCTCGGGCACTTTATGGTTCTTCTCCTGTGAGTCAAGATTTTCGAATCCGACTCATACCTGATAGTTATTTGAAACGTTCAGCGCCTCCTAATGACGATGGAGCACTCAAATTGCGTCGGGATTCAATACACCGTCCTCCAGCCGACTTGTCTCCAATGGGATATTGCTGCCTCGGGCACCATTTGGTCCGTCTCCTGTGAGTCAAGATTTTCGAATCCGAAGCAAAACTGATAGTTAATTGTAACGTTCAAGGCCTCCTAATGACGATGGAACACTCAAATTGCGTCGAGATTCAATACATCGTTCTTCAGCCGACCTGTCTCCAGGAGTCTATTGCTGCCTCGGGCACCTTATGGTCGTTCTCCTGTGAGTCTAGATTTTCGAATCCGACGCGTAATTGGTAGTTAATTGTAAAGCTCAGCGCCTCCTAATGACGATGGAACACTCAAATTGCGTCAAGATTCAATACATCGTCCTCCAGCCGTCTTGTCTCCCAAGGGGATATTGCTGCCTCGGGCACCTTATGGTCCGTCTCCTGTGAGTCTTGAGTTTCGAATCCGACGCGAAACTGATAGTTAATTGTAACGTTCAGGGCCTCCTAATGCCGATGGAACACTCAAATTGCGTCGAGAGTCAATACATCGTCCTCCGGCCGACTTGTCTACAAGGGGATATTGCTGCCTCGGGGTCCATGTGGTCTGTCTCCTGTTAGTCTAGATTTTCGAATCCGACGCAAAAATGATTGTTAATTGTAACGTCCAGGGCCTCCTAATGACGATGGAACACTCAAATTGCGTCGAGATTCAATACATCGGCCTCCAGCCGACTTGTCTCCAAGGGTCTCTTGCTGCCTCGGGCACCTTATAGTCGTTCTCATGTGAGTCTAGATTTTCGAATCCGACGCATAACTGACAGGTATTTGTAACGTTCAGGGGATCCTAATGACGATGGAACACTCACCCTGCGTTGAGATTCAATACATCGTCCTCTAGCCGACTTGTCTCCAAGGGTCTATTGCTGCGTCGAGCACCTTATGAATGTACTCCTGCGAGTCGAGATTTTCGAACCCGACGCATTACTGATAGTTAATTGTTACATTCAGGGCCTCCTATTGACGATGAAACACTCGAATTTCGTCGAGATTCAACACATCGTCCTCCAGCCGACCTGTCTCCATGGGGATATTGCTGCCTCGGGCACCTTACGGTCGTTCTCCAGTGAGTCCAGATTTTCGAATCCGACGCATAACTGATAGTTAATTGAAACGATCAGCGCCTCCTAATGACGATGGAGCACTCAAATTGCGTCAAGATTCAATACATCGTCCTTCAGCCGACCTGTCTCCAAGAGTTTATTGCTGCCTCGGGCACCTTATGGTCGTTCTCCTGTGAGTCTAGATTTTCGAAGCCGACGCATAACTGGTAGTTAATTGTAACGTTCAGGGCATCCTAATGACGATGGAACACTCAAATTGCGTCGAGATTCAATACATCGTCCTCCAGCCGACTTGTCTCCGAGGGGATATTGCTGCGTCGGGCACCATATGGTCGTTCTCCTGTGAGTCTAGAATTTGGAATCCGGCGCAAAACTGATTGTTAATTGTAACGTTAAGGGCCTGCTAATGACGATGGAACACTCCAATTGCGTCGAGATTCAATACATCGTCCTCCAGCCGACTTGTATCCATGTCTCGGGCACCAAATGAACTTGTCCTGTGAGACTAGATTTTCGAATCCGACACCAAAATGATAGTGAATTGTAACGTTCAACGCCTCCTAATGACGATAGAACAATTAAATTGCGTCGAGATTCAATACATCGTCCTCCAGCCAACTTGTCTCCAAGGGGATATTGCTGCCTCGGGCACCATATGGTCCGTCTGCTGTGAGTCTAGTTTTCCGATTCCGATGCGAAACTGATAGTTAATTGTAACGTTCAAGGCCTCCTAATGACGATGGAACACTCAAATTGCGTCGAGATTCAATAAAGCGGCCTCCAGCCGACTTGACTCCAAGGGGAGATTGCTGCCTCGGGCACCATATGATCCGTCTGCTGTGAGTCTAGATTTTCGATTCCGATGCGAAACTGATAGTTAATTGTAACGTTCAGGGCCTCTTAATGACGATGGAACACTCAAATTACGCCGAGATTCAATACATCGTCCTTCAGCCGACTAGTCTCCAAGGTTCTATTGCTGCCTCGGGCACCTTATGGTCGTTCTCCTGTGAGTCTGGATTTTAGAATCCGCCGCAAAACCGATAGTTAATTGTAACGTTCAGGGCCACCTAATGACTATGGAACACTCAAATTGCGTCGAGATTCAATACATCGGCCTCCAGCCGACTTGTCTCCAAGGGGATATTGCTGTCTCGGGAACCAAAAGATCCTTCTCGTATGAGTCTAGATTTTCGAATCCGACGCGAAACTGATAGTTAATTGTAATGTTCAGGGCTTCCTAATGACGATGGAGCACTCTAATTGCGTCGAGATTCAATACACCGGCCTCCAGCCGACTTGACTCCAAGGGGAGATTAATGCCTCGGGCACCATATGGTCCGTCTCCTGTGAGTCTAGATTTTTGATTCCGATGCGAAACTGATAGTTAATTGAAACGTTCAGGGCCTCTTAATGACGATGGAACACTCAAATTACGCCGAAATTCAATACATCGTCCTTAAGCCGACTTGTCTCCAAGGTTCTTTTGCTGCCTCGGGCACGTTATGGTCGTTCTCCTGTGAGTCTAGATTTTAGAATCCGCCGCAAAACTGATAGTTAATTGTAACGTTCAGGGCCACCTAATGACGATGGAACACTCAAATTGCGTCGAGATTCAATGCATCGTCCTCCAGCCGACATGTCTCCATGGTGATATTGCTACATCGGGCACCTTATGTTCGTTCTGCTGTGAGTTTAGATTTTCGAATCCGACGCGAAACTGATTGTTAATCGTAACGTTCAGGGCCTCCTAATGACGATGGAACACTCAAATTTCGTCGAGCTTCATCACATCGGCCTCCAGCCGACTTGTCTCCAAGGGGACATTGCTGCCACGGGCACCATATGGTCCGTCACCTGTGAGTCTAGATTTTCGATTCCGTTGCGAAACTGATAGTTAATTGTAACGTTCTGGACCTCCTAATGACGATGGAACACTCAAATTGCGCCGACTTGTCTCCAAGGTTCTATTGCTGCCACGGGCACCTTATGGTCGTTCTCCTGTGAGTCTAGATTTTCGAATCCGACGCAAACCGATTGTTTATTGAAACGTTCAGCGCCTCCTAATGACGATGGAGCACTCAAATTGCGTCGAGACTGAATACATCGTCCTCCAGCCGACTTGTCTCCAAGGGGATATTGCTGTCTCGGGCACCAAATGATCCTTTTCCTGTGAGTCTAGATTTTCGAATCTGACGCAAAAATAATTGTGAGATGTAACGCTCAGCGCATCCTAATGATGATGGAACACTCAAATTGCGTGGAGATTCAACACATCGTCCTCCAGCCGACTTGTCTCCAATTGGATATTGCTGCCTCGGGCTCCATATGGTCCGTCTCCTGTGAGTCTAGATTTTTGAATCCGACGCGAAACTGATAGTTAATTGTGACGTTCAGGGCCTCCTAATGACGATGGAGCACTCAAATTGCGTCGAGATTCAACACATCGTCCTTCAGCCGACTTGTCTCGAAGGGTCTATTGCTGCCTCCATCACATTATGGTCGTTCTCCTGTGAGTCTAGAATTTGGAATCCGACGCAAAACTGATTGTTAATTGTAACGTTCAGGGCCTGCTAATGACGATGGAACACTCAAATTGCGTCGAGATTCAATACATCGTCTTCCAGCCGACTTGTATGCAAGGGGATAATGCTGTCTCGGGTACCATATGATCCTTTTCCTGAGCGTAGATTTTCGAATCCGACCCTAAAATGATAGTTAATTGTAACGTTCAGCGCCTCCTAATGCCGAAGGAACACTCGAATTGCGTCGAGAGTCAATACATCGTCCTCCAGCCGACTTGTCTACAAGGGGATATTGCTCCCACGGGCACCATATGGTCCGTCTCCTGTGAGTCTAGATTTCTGACTCCGACGCGGAACTGATAGTTAATCGTAACGTTCAGGGCATCCTAATGACGATGGAACACTCAAATTGCGTCGAGATTCAATACATCGTCTTCCAGCCGACTTGTATGCAAGGGGATAATGCTGTCTCGGGAACCAAATGATCCTTCTCGTATGAGTCTAGATTTTCGAATCCGACGGCAAGATGATAGTGAATTGTAACGTTCAGCGCGTCCTAACGGCGATAGATCAATCAAATTGCGTCGAGATTCAATACATCGTCCTCCAGCCGAATTGTCTCCAAGGGTGTATTGCTGCCTCGGGCACCTTATTTTCGATCTCCTGTGAGTCTAGATTTTCTAATCCGACGCAAAACTGATTGTTAATTGTAACGTTCAGGGCCTCCTAATGACGATGGAACACTCAAATTGCGTCGCGATTCAATACATCTTCCTCCAGCCGACTTGTCTCCAAGGGTCTATTGCTGCCTCTGGCACCTTATGATCGTTCTCCTGTGAGTCTAGATTTTCGATCCCGACGCAAAACTGATAGTTAATTGTAACGTACAGGGCCTTCTAATGACGATGGAACACTCAAATTGCGTCGAGATTCAATACATCGTCCTCCAGCCGACTTGTCTCCCAGGGTCAATTGTTGCCTCGGACACCTTATGGTCGTTCTCCTGTGAGTCTAGATTTTTGAATCCGATGCGGAACTGATAGTTAATCGTAACGTTCAGGGCATCCTAATGACGATGGAACACTCAAATTGCGTCGAGATTCAATACAGCATCCTTCAGCCGACTTGTCTCCCAGGGTCAATTGCTGCCTCGGGCACCTTATGGTCGTTCTATTGTGAGTCTAGATTTTTCTAATCCGACTCAAAACTGATTGTTAATTGTAACGTTCAGGGCCTCCTAATGACGATGGAACACGCAAATTTCGTCGAGATTCATTACATCGGCCTCCAGCCGACTTGTCTCCAAGGGGATATTGCTCCCACGGGCACCATATGGTCCGTCTCCTGTGAGTCTAGATTTCTGACTGCGACGCGGAACTGATAGTTAATCGTAACGTTCAGGGCATCCTAATGACGATGGAACACTCAAATTGCGTCGAGATTCAATACGTCATCCTTCAGCCGACTTGTCTCCCAGGGTCAATTGCTGCCTCGGGCACCTTATGGTCGTTCTCCTGTGAGTCTAGATTTTAGAATCCGCCGCCAAACTGATAGATAATTGTAACGTTCAGGGCCACTTAATGACGATGGAACACTCAAATTGCGTCGAGATTCAATATTTCGGCCTATAGACGACTTGTCTCCCAGGGGATATTGCGGTCTCGGGAACCAAATGATCCTTCTTCTATGAGTCTAGATTTTCGAATCCGACGGCAAGATGATAGTGAATTGTAACGTTCAGCTCCTCGTAACGACGGTAGATCAATCAAATTGCGTCGAGATTCAATACATCGTCCTCCAGCCGACTTGTCTCCAAGGGGATATTGCTCCCACGGGCACCATATGGTCCGTCTCCTGTGAGTCTAGATTTCTGACTCCGACGCGAAACTGATAGTTAATTGTAACGTTCAGGGCCTCCTAATGACGATGGAACACTCAAATTGCGTCGAGAGTCAATACATCGTCCTCCAGCTGACTTGTCTCCAAGGGTGTATTGCTGCCTCGGGCACCTTATGGTCGTTTTCCTGTGAGTCTAGATTTCCTAATCCGACGCAACACTGATTGTTAGTTGTAACGTTCAGGGCCCCCTAATGACGATGGAACACTGAAATTGCGTCGCGATTCAATACATCGTCCACCAGCCGACTTTTCTTCAACGGGTTATTGTTGCCTCGGGCACCATATGGCCCGTCTCCAGTGAGTCTAGATTTGCGAATCCGAAGAAAAACTGATAGTCAATTCAGAGATTCAGAGCCTCATAATGGCGATGGAACACTCAATTAGCGTCGCGATCTAATACATCGTCCACCAGCCGACTTGTCTCCAAGGGTCTATTGCTGCCTCGGGCACCTTATGGTCGTTCTGCTGTGAGTTTAGATTTTCGAATCCGACGCGAAACTGATTTTTAATTGTATCGATCAGTGCTTCCTAATGACGATGGAACACTCAAATTGTGTCGAGATACAATACATCGTCGTTCAGCCGACTTGTCTCTAAGGGTCTATTGCCGCCTCGGGCACCTTATGGTCGTTCTTCTGTGAGTCTAGATTTTATAATCCGACGAATAACTGATAGTTAATTGTAACGTTCAGGGCCTCCTAATAACGATGGAACACTCAAATTTCGTCGAGATTCATTACATCGGCCTCCAGCCGACTTGTCTCCAAGGGGACATTGCTGAATCGGGCACCATATGGTCCGTCTCCTGTGAGTCTATATTTTCGATTCCGATGCGAAACTGATAGTTAATTGTTACGTTCAGGGCCTCCTAATAACGATGGAACACTCAAATTTCGTCGAGATTCATTACATCGGCCTCCAGCCGACTTGTCTCCAAGGGGACATTGCTGCCTCGGGCACCATATGGTCCGTCTCCTGTGAGACTAGATTTTCGATACCGACGCAAAAATGATAGTCAGATGTAGCGATCAGCGCCTCTAATGATGATGGAGCACTCAAATTGCGTCGAGATTCAATACATCGTCCTCCAGCCGACTTGTCTTCAACGGGATATTGCAGCCACGGACACCATATGGTCCGACTCCTGTGAGTCTAGTTTTCTGAATCCGACGCGAAACTGATAGTTAATTCTTACGTTCAGGGCCTCCTAATGACGATGGAACACTCAAATTGCGTCGAGATTCAATACATCGTCCTTCAGCCGACTTGTCTCTAAAGGTCGCCTCGGCCACCTTATGGTCGTTCTCCTGTGAGTCTAGATTTTCGAATCCGATGAATAACTGATAGTTAATTGTAACGTTCAGGGCCTCCTAATGACGATGGAACACTCAAATTTCGTCGAGATTCATTACATCGGCATCCAGCCGACTTGTCTCCAATTGGACGTTGCTGCCGCGGGCACCATATGGTCCGTGTCCTGTAAGTCTAGATTTTCGATTCCGATGCGAAACTGATATTTAATTGTAACGTTCAGGGCCTCCTAAAGACGACGGAACACTCAAATTGCGTCGAGGTTCAATACATCGTCCTCCAGCCGACGTGCCTCCAAGGGGATATTGCTGTCTCGGGCACCATATGGTCCGTCTCCTGTGAGACTAGATTTTCGAATCCGACGGCAAGATGATAGTGAATTGTAACGTTCAGCGCCTCCTAACGACGATAGATCAATCAAATTGCGTCGAGATTCAATACATCGTCCTCCAGCCGACTTGTCTCCAAGGGTGTATTGCTGCCTTGGGCACCTTATGGTCGTTCTATTGTGAGTCTAGATTTTTCTAATCCGACTCAAAACTGATTGTTAATTGTAACGTTCAGGGCCTCCTAATGACGATGGAACACGCAAATTTCGTCGAGATTCATTACATCGGCCTCCAGCCGACTTGTCTCCAAGGGGATATTGCTCCCACGGGCACCATATGGTCCGTCTCCTGTGAGTCTAGATTTCTGACTCCGACGCGGAACTGATAGTTAATCGTAACGTTCAGGGCATCCTAATGACGATGGAACACTCAAATTGCGTCGAGATTCAATATTTCGGCCTCCAGACGACTTGTCTCCCAGGGGATATTGCGGTCTCGGGAATCAAATGATCCTTCTTCTATGAGTCTAGATTTTCGAATCCGACGGCAAGATGATAGTGAATTGTAACGTTCAGCGCCTCCTAACGACGATAGATCAATCATATTGCGTCGAGATTCAATACATCGTCCTCCAGCCGACTTGTCTCCAAGGGTGTATTGCTGCCTTGGGCACCTTATGGTCGTTCTATTGTGAGTCTAGATTTTTCTAAAACGACTCAAAACTGATTGTTAATTGTAACGTTCAGGGCCTCCTAATGACGATGGAACACGCAAATTTCGTCGAGATTCATTACATCGGCCTCCAGCCGACTTGTCTCCAAGGGGACATTGCAGCCCCGGGCACCATATGGTCCGTCTCCTGTGAGTCTAGATTTTCGATTCCGATGCGAATCTGATAGTAAATTGTAACGTTCAGGGCCTCTTATTGACGATGGAACACTCAAATTGCGCCGAGAATCAATACATCGTCCTTCAGCCGACTTGTCTCCAAGGTTCTATTGCTGCCTCGGGCACCCTATGGTCGTTCTCCTGTGAGTCTAAATTTTCTAATCCGCCGCAAAACTGATAGTTAATTGTAACGTTCAGGGCCACCCAATGACGATCGATCAATCAAATTGCGTCGAGATTCAATACATCGTCCTCCAGCCGACTTTTCTCCAGGGGCTTATTGCTGCCTCGGGCACCATATGGTCCGTCTCCTGTGAGACTAGATTTTCGATTCCGACGCAAAAATGATAGTGAGATGTAACAATCAGTGCCTCTAATGATGATGGAACACTCAAATTGCGTCGAGATTCAATACATCGTCCTCCAGCCGACTTGTCTCCTAGGGGATATTGCTGTATCGTTAAGCAAGTGATCCTTCACCTATGAGTCTAGATTTTCGAATCCGACGGCAAGATGATAGTGAATTGTAACGTTCAGCACCTCGTAACGACGGTAGATCAATCAAATTGCGTCGAGATTCAATACATCGTCCTCCAGCCGACTTGTCTCCAAGGGGATATTGCTCCCACGGGCACCATATGGTCCGTCTCCTGTGAGTCTAGATTTCTGACTCCGACGCGAAACTGATAGTTAATTGTAACGTTCAGGGCCTCCTAATGACGATGGAACACTCAAATTGCGTCGAGATTCAATACATCGTCCTCCAGCCGACTTGTCTCCAAGGGTTGCTTCGGGCACCTTATGGTCGTTCTCCTGTGAGTCTAGATTTTCGAATCCGATGAATAACTGATAGTTAATTGTAACGTTCAGCGCCTCCTAATGACGATAGAACACTCAAATTGAGTCGAGATTCAATACATCGTCATCCAGGCGACTTGTCTCCAACGGGATATTGCTGCCTCGTGCACCATATGGTACGTCAACTGTGAGTCTAGAATTTTGAATCCGACGCGAAACTGATAGTTAATTGTAACGTTCAGCGCCTCCTAATGACGATAGAACACTCAAATTGCGTCGAGATTCAATACATCGGCCTCCAGCCGGCTTGTCTCCAAGGGGATATTGCTGTATCGGGAAGATTTGATCCTTCACCTATGAGTCTAGATTTTCGTATCCGACGGCAAGATGATAGTGAATTGTAACGTTCAGGGGCTCATAATGACGATGGAACACTCAAATTGCGTCGAGACTCAATGCATCGTCCTCCAGCAGACTTGTCTCTAAGGGTCTATTGCTGCCTCGGGCACCTTATGGTCGTTCTGCTGTGAGTTTAGATTTTCGAATCCGACGCGGAACTGATTGTTAATTGTATTGATCAAAGGCTTCCTAATGACGATGGAACACTCAAATTGTGTCGCGATTCAATACATCGTCGTTCAGCCGACTTGTCTCCAAAGGTCTATTGCCGCCTTGGGCACCTTATGGTAGTTCTTCTGTGAATCTAGATTTTGTAATCCGACGATAACTAATAGTTAATTGTAACGATCAGGACCTACTAATGACGATGGAACACTCAAATTACGTCGAGATTCATTACATCGGCCTGCAGCCGACTTATCTCCAAGGGGACATTGCTGAATCGGGCACCATATGGTCCGTCTCCTGTGAGTCTAGATTTTCGAATCCGACGCGAAACTGATAGTTAATTGTAACGATCAGGGCCTCCTAAAGACGACGGAACACTCAAATTGCGTCGAGCTTCAATACATCGTCCTCCAGCCGACGTGCCTCCAAGGGGATATTGCTGCCTCGGGCAACATATGGTCCGTCTCCTGTGAAACTAGATTTTCGATTCCGACGCGAAACTGATAGTTAATTGTAACGTTCAGGGCCTCATAATGACGATGGAACACTCAAATTGCGTCGAGACCCAATGCATCGTCCTCCAGCAGACTTGTCTCCAAGGGTCCATTGCTGCCTCGGGCTTCTTATGGTCGTTCTCCTGTGAGTCTAGATTTTCTAATCCGACGCAAAACTGATTGTTAGTTGTAACGTTCAGGGCCTCCTAATGACGATGGAACACTCAAATTGCGTCGCGATTCAATACATCGTCCTCCAGCCGACTTTTCATCGACGGGATTTTGCTGCCTCGGGCATCATATGCTAAGTCTCCTGTGAGTCTAGATTTTCGAATCCGACGCGAAACTGATAGTTAAATGTAACGTTCAGGGCCTCATAATGACGATGGAACACTCAAATTACGTCGAGACTCAATGCATCGTCCTCCAGCAGACTTGTCTCCAAGGGTCCATTGCTGCCTCGGGCTTCTTATGGTCGTTCTCCTGTGAGTCTAGATGTTCTAATCCGACGCAAAACTGATTGTTAGTTGTAACGTTCAGGGCCTCCTAATGACGATGGATCACTCAAATTGCGTCGCGATTCAATACATCGACCTCCAGCCGACTTGTCTTCAACGAGTTATTGCTGCCTCGGGCACCATATGTTCCGTCTCCAGTGAGTCTAGATTTGCGAATCCGACGAAAAACTGATAGTTAATTGAGTCATTCAGAGCCTCATAATGACGATAGAACACTCAATTATTGTCGCGATCTAATACATCGTCCTCCAGCCGACTTCTCTCCAAGGGTCTATTGCTGCCTCGTGCACCTTATGATCGTTCTGCTGTGAGTCTAGATTTTCGAACCCGACGCAAAACTGATAGTTAATTGTAACGTACAGGGCTTCCTATTGACGATGGAACACTCAAATTGCGTCGAGATTCAATACATCGTCCTCCAGCCGACTTGTCTCCATGGGGATATTGCTGAATCGCGTATCTTATGGTCGTTCTGCTGTGAGTTTAGATTTTCGAATCCGACGCGAAACTGATTGTTAATTGTATCGATCAGGGCTTCCTAATGACAATGGAACACTCAAATTGTGTCGAGATTCAATACATCGTCGTTCAGCCGACTTGTCTCCAAGGGTCTATTGCCGCCTCGGGCACCTTATGGGCGTTCTCCTGTGAGTCTAGATTTTCGATTCCTATGCGAAACTGATAGTTAATTGCAACGTTCAGGCCCTCCTAGTGACGATGGAACACTCAAATAGCGTTGAGGTTCATTACATCGTCCTCCAGCCGACGTGCCTCCAAGGGGATATTGCTGCCTCGGGCACCATATAGTCCGTCTCCTGTGAGACTATATTTTCGATTCCGACGCAAAAATGATAGTGAGACGTAACGATCAGCGCCCCTAATGATGATGGAACACTCAAATTGCGTCGAAATTCAATTTATTGTCCTCTAGACGACTTGTCTCCTAGAGGATATTGCAGCGTCGGGTTCCATATTGTCCGTCTTCTGTGAGTGTAGATTTTTGAATCCGACGCGAAACTGATAGTTAATTGTGACGTTCAGGGCCTCCTAATGACGATGGAACACTCAAATTGCGTCGAGATTCAATACATCGTCCTCCAGCCGACTTGTCTCCAAGGGGATATTGCTTTCTCGGGAACCTAATGATCCTTCTCCTATGAGTCTAGATTTTCGAACCCGACGGCAAGATGATAGTGAAATGTAACGTTCCGCGCCTCCTAACGACGATAGATCAATCAAATTGCGTCGAGATTCAATACATCGTCATCCAGCCGACTTGTCTCCAAGGGTCTTTTGCTGCCTCGGGCACCTTATTGTCGTTCTCCTGTGAGTCTAGATTTTCTAATCCGACTCAAAACTGATTGTTAATTGTAACGTTCAAGGCCTCCTAATGACAATGGAACACTCAAATTGCGTCGCGATTCAACACATCTTCCTCCAGCCGACTTGTCTCCAAGGGTCTATTGCTGCCTTGGGCACCTTATGATCGTTCTCCTGTGAGTCTAGATTTTCGATCCCGACACAAAACTGATAGTTAATTCTAACGTACAGGGCCTCCTAATGACGATGGAACACTCACACTGCATTGAGACTCAATTCATCGTCCTCCAGCCCACTTGTCTCCATGGGGATACCGCTGTCTCGGGCACCTTATGGTTGTTCTACTGTGAGTTTAGATTTTCGAAACCGACACGAAACTGATTGATAATTGTAACTATCAGGGCTACCTAATGACGATGGAACACTCAAATTGAGTCGAGATTCAATACATCGTCGTTCAGCCGACTTGTCTCCAAGGGTCTATTGCCACCTCAGGCACCTTAAGGTCGTTCTCCTGTGAGTCTAAATTTTATAATCCGTCGCATAACTGATTGTTAATTGTAACGTTCAGGGCCTCCTAATGACGATGGAACACTCAAATATCGTCGAGTATCATAACATCTTCCTCCAGCCGACTTGTCTCCAATTGGACATTGCTGCCGCGGGCACCATATGGTCCGTCTCCTGTGAGTCTAGATTTTCGATTCCGATGCGAAACTGATAGTTAATTGTACCGTTCAGGGCCTCCTAATGACGATGGGACACTCAAATTGCGTCGAGATTCAATACATCATCCTTCAGCCGACTTGTCTTCCAGTGTCTATTGCTGCCTCGGGCACCTTATGGTCGTCCTCCTGTGAGTCTAGATTTTGGAATCCGCCGTAAAACTGATAGTTAATTGTAACGTTCAGGGCCACCTAATGACGATGGAACACTCAAATTGCGTCGAGAGTCAATACATCGGCCTCCAGCCGAGTTGTTCCAAGGGGATATTGCTGTCTCGGGAACCAAATGATCCTTCTCCTGTGAGTCTAGATTTTCGAATCCGACGACAAGATGATAGTGAATTGTAACGTTCAGCGCCTCCTAACGACGATAGATTAATCAAATTGCGTCGAGATTCAATACATCGTCCTCCAGCCGACTTGTCTCCAAGGGGACATTGCTGCCTCGGGCATCATATGGTCCGTCTGCTGTGAGTCTAGATTTTTGATTCCGATGCGAAACTGATAGTTAATTGTAACGTTCAGCACCTCCTAATGACGATGGAACACTCAAATTGCGCAGATTCAATACATCGTCAATCAGCCGACTTGTCTCCAAGGGTCTATTGCTGTCTCGGGCACCAAAAGATCCTTCTCCTGTGAGGCTATATTTTCGAATCCGACGCAAAAATAATAGTGAGATGTAACGATCAGCGCCTCCTAATGATGATGGAACACTCAAATTATGTCGAGAATCAAAACATTGGCCTCCAGCCGACTTGTCTCCAAGGGGATATAGCTGTCTCGGGCACCAAATGATCCTTCTCCTGTGAGTCTAGATTTTCGAATCCGACGCCAAAATGATAGTGAATTGTAACGTTCAGCGCATCCTAATGACGATAGAACACTCAAATTGAGTCGAGATTCAATACATCGTCCTCCAGGAGACTTGTCTCCAACGGGATATTGCTGCTTGGGGCACTATATGTTCCGTCTCCTGTGAGTCTAGATTTTTGAATCCGACGCGAAACTGATAGTTAATTGCAACGTTCAGGGCCTCCTAATGGCGATGGAACACTCAAATTGCGTCGAGGTCAATACACCGTCCTCCAGCCGACGTGCCTCCAAGGGGATAAGACTGCCTCGGGCATCTTACGGTAGCTCTCCTGTGAGTTTAGATTTTCTAATCCGACGCAAAACTGATTGTTAATTGTAACGTTCAGGGCCGCCTAATGACGATGGAACACTCAAATTGCGTTGAGAGTCAATACATTGTCCTCCAGCCGACTTGTCTACAAGGGGAAATTGCTGCCTCGGGCTCCATGTGGTATCTCTCATGTGATTCTAGATTTTCGATTCCGATGCGAAACATAGTTTATTGTAACGTTCAGCGCCTCCTAATGACGATGGAACACTCAAATTGCGTCGAGGTAATTACACCGTCCTCCAGCCGACGTGCCTCCAAGGGGATAAGACTGCCTCGGGCACCTTACGGTAGCTCTCCTGTGAGTTTAGATTTTCTAATCCGACGCAAAACTGATTGTTAATTGTAACGTTCAGGGCCGCCTAATGACGATGGAACACTCAAATTGCGTTGAGAGTCAATACATCGGCCTCCAGCCGACTTGTCTCCAAGGGTCTGTTGCTGCCTCGTTCACCTCATGGTCGTTCTCCAGTGAGTCTCGATTTTCGAATCGGACGCAAAACTGATTGTTAATTGTAACGAACAGGTCTTCCTAATGACGATGGAGCACTCAAATTGCGTTGCGGTTCAATACATCGTCCTCCAGCGGACTGGTCTCCAAGGGGATATTGCTGCTTCGGGCACCTTATGGTCCGTCTCCAGTGAGTCTAAATTTTCGAATCCGAAGAAAAACTGATAGTTAATTGTAACACTCAGGGCTACCTAATGACGATGGAACACTCAAATTGCGTCGCGATCCAATACATCGCTCTCAAGCCGACTTGTCACCATAGGTCTATTGCAGCCTCGGGCACCTTATGATCGTTCTCCTGAGAGTCTAGATTTTCGAACCCGACGCTAAACTGATAGTTAATTTTAACGTTCAGGGCCTCCTAATGACAATGGAACACTCAAATTGCGTAGAGGTTCAATACACCGTCCTCCAGCCGACGTGCCTCCAAGGGGATATTGCTGCCTCGGGATCCATATGCTCCGTCTCCTGTGAGTGTAGATTTTTGAATACGACGCGAAACTGATAGTTAATTGTAATGTTCAGGGCCTCCTAATGACGATGGAACACTCAAATTGCGTCGAGATTCAATACACCGTCCTCCAGCCGACTTGTATAAAAGGGGATATTGCTGCATCGGGCTCCTTGCGGTCCGTCTCCTGTGAGTCTAGATTTTCGAATCCGACGCAAAAATGATAGTTAATTGTAACGTTCAGGGCCTCCTAATGACGATGGAACACTCAAATTGCGTCGAGATTCAATACATCGGCCTCCAGCCGACTTGTCTCCAAGGGTCTGTTGCTGCCTCGGGCACCTCATGGTCGTTCTCCAGTGAGTCTCGATTTTCGAATCGGACGCAAAACTGATTGTTAATTGTAACGATCAGGTCTTCCTAATGACGATGGAGCACTCAAATTGCGTTGCGGTTCAATACATCGTCCTCCAGCGGACTGGTCTCCAAGGGGATATTGCTGCTTCGGGCACCTTATGGTCCGTCTCCAGTGAGTCTAGATTTTCGAATCCGAAGAAAAACTGATAGTTAATTGTAACACTCAGGGCTACCTAATGACGATGGAACACTCAAATTGCGTCGCGATCCAATACATCGTTCTCAAGCCGACTTGTCACCATAGGCCTATTGCTGCCTCGGGCACCTTATGAGCGTTCTCCTGAGAGTCTAGATTTTCGAACCCAATGCTAAGCTGATAGTTAATTTTAACGTTCAGGGCCTCCTAATGACAATGGAACACTCAAATTGCGTAGAGATTCAATACATCGTCCTTCGGCCGACCTGTCTCCAAGAGTCTATTGCTGCCTCGGGCATCTTACGGTAGTTCTCCTGTGAGTCTAGATTTTCTAATCCGACGCAAAACTGATTGTTAATTGTAACGTTCAGGGCCTCCTAATGACGATGGAACACTCAAATTGCGTCGAGATTCAATACATCGTCCTCCAGCCGACTTGTCTCCAAGGGGATATTGCTGTCTCGGGCACCAAAAGATCCTTCTCCTGTGAGTCTAGATTTTCGAATCCGACGCTAAAATGATAGTTAATTGTAACGTTCAGCGCCTCCCAACGTCGATGGAACACCCAAATTGCGTCGAGATTCAATACATCGGCCTCCAGCCGACTTGTCTCCAAGGGTCTATTGCTGCCTCGGGCACCTTATGGTCGTTCTCCTGTGAGTCTAGATTTTCGAATCCGACGCATAACTGATAGGAAATTGAAACGTACAGCTCCTCCTAATGACGTTGGTGCACTAAAATTGCGTCGAGGTTGAATACATCGTCCTCCAGCCGACTTGTCTCCAAGGGGATATTGCTGCCTCGGGCACCATATTGTCCGTTTCCTGTGAGACTAGATTTTCGAATCCGACGCGAAACTAATTGTTAATTGTAACGTTCATCGCCTCCTATTGACGATGGAACACTCAAATTGCGTCGAGATTCAATACATCGTCCTTCATTCGACTTGTCTCCAAGGGGATATTGCTTCCTCGTGCACCATACTATCCTTCTCCTGTAAGTCTAGATTTTCGAATTCGAAGGAAACTGATAGTTAATTGTAATGTTCAGCGCCTCCTTATGACGATGGAACACTCAAATTGCGTTGAGAGTCAATACATTGTCCTCCAGCCGACTTGTCTACAAGGGGAAATTGCTGCCTCGGGCTCCATGTGGTCCGTCTCCTGTGAGTCTACATTTTCGAATCCGACCCAAAACCGATAGTTAATTGTAACGTCCAGCGCCTCCGAATGACGTTGGAACCCTCAAACTGCGCAGATTCAATACATAGTCATTCAGACGACTTGTCTCCAGGGGTCTATTGCCGTCTCGGGCACCAATTGATCCCTCTCCTGTGAGTCTAGATTTTGGAATCCGACGCAAAAATAATAGTGAGATGTAAAGATCAGCGCCTCCTAATGACGATGGAACACTCAAATTGCGTCGAGATTCAATACATCGTCCTCCAGCCGACTTGTCTCCAAGGGGATATTGCTGCCTCGGGCACGATATGGTCCGTCCCCTGTGTTTCTACATTTTCGACTCCGACGCGAGACTGATAGTTAATTGTAACGTTCAGGGCCTCCTAATGACGATGGAACACTCAAATTGCGTTGAGATTTAATACGTCGACCTTCAGCCGACTTGTCTCCAAGAGTCTATTGCTGCCTCGGACACCTTATGGTCGTTCTCCTGTGAGTCTAGATTTTCGAATCCGACGCAAAACTGATAGTTAATATTTACGTTCAGGTACTCCTTATTACGATGGAACACTCAAATTGCGTCGAGATTCAATATATCGGCCTCGAGCCGACTTGTTTCCAAGGGTCTATTGCTGCCTCGTGCAGCTTATGGTCGTTCTCCTGTGAGTCTAGATTTTCGAATCCGACGCAAAACAGATAGTTAATTGTAACGTTCAGGGCCTCCTAATGACGAAGGTACACTCAGATTGCGTCGAGATTCACTACATCGTCCTCGAGCCGACTTGTCTCCAAGGAGATATTGCTGCCTCGGGCACCTTATGGTCGTTCTCCTGTGAGTCTAGATTATCGAATCCGACGCATAACTGATAGTTAATTGCAAAGTTCAGGGCCTCCTAACGACGATGGAACACTCAAATTGCGACGAGATTCAATAGATCGTCATCCAGCCGACTTGTCTCCAAGGGGATATTGCTGCCACGAGCACCATATGGTCCGTCTCCTGTGAGTGTAGAATTTCGATTCTGACGCAAAAATGAAAGTTAATTGTAAAGTTCAGCGCCTCCTTATGACGATGGAACACTCAAATTGCGTTGAGAGTCAATACATTGTCCTCCAGCCGTCTTGTCTACAAGGGGAAATTGCTGCCTCGGGCTCCATGTGGTCCGTCTCCTGTGAGTCTACATTTTCGAATCCGACGCGAAACTGATAGTTAATTGTAACGTTCAGGGCCTCCTAATGACGATGGAAGACTCAAATTCCGTCGAGATTCAATACATCGTCCTCCAGCCGACTTGTCTCCTAGGGGATATTGCTGCGCCGGTCACCATATGGTCCGTCTCCTATGATTCTAGATTTTCGAATCCGACGCGAAACTGATAGTTACTTGTAACGTTCAGGACCTCCTAATGACGTAGGAACATTCAAATTGAGTCGAGATTCACTACATCGTCCTCGAGCCGTCTCTTCTCCAAGGGGATATGCTGCCTAGGGCACCATACGGTCCTTCTCCTGTGAGTCTAGATTTTCGAATCCGACGCGAAACTGAAAGTTAATTGTAACGTTCAGGGCCCCTAATAACGATGGAACACTCATATTGCGTCGAGATTCAATACATCGTACTCCAGCCGACTTGTCTTTAAGGGGATATTGCTGCCTCGGGCACGATATGGTCCGTCCCCTGTGATTCTACATTTTCGACTCCGACGCGAGACTGATAGTTAATTGTAATGTTCAGGGCCTCCTAATGACGATGGAACACTCAAATTGCGTTGACATTCAATACATCGACCTTCAGCCGACTTGTCTCCAAGAGTCTATTGCTGCCTCGGACACCTTATGGTCGTTCTCCTGTGAGTCTAGATTTTCGAATCCGACGCAAAACTGATAGTTAATATTTACGTTCAGGTACTCCTTATTACGATGGAACACTCAAATTGCGTCGATATTCAATATATCGGCCTCGAGCCGACTTGTCTCCAAGGGTCTATTGCTGCCTCATGCAGCTTGTGGTCGTTCTCCTGTGAGTCTAGATTTTCGAATCCGACGCAAAACAGATAGTTAATTGTAACGTTCAGGGCCTCCTAATGACGAAGGAACACTCAAATTGCGTCGAGATTCACTACATCGTCCTCGAGCCGACTTGTCTCCAAGGAGATATTGCTGCCTCGGGCACCTTATGGACGTTCTCCTGTGAGTCTAGATTATCGAATCCGACGCATACCTGATAGTTAATTGCAAAGTTCAGCGCCTCCTAATGACGATGGAACACTCAAATTGCGTCGAGATACAATACATCGTCCTCCAGCCAACTTGTCTCCAAGGGGATATTGCTGCCTCGGGCACCATACTGTCCTTCTCCTGTGAGTCTAGATTTCCGAATCCGATGCAAAAATGATAGTTAATTGCAACGTTCAGCGCCTCCTAATGACGATGGAACTCTCAAATTGCGTTGAGAGTCAATACATCGTCCTCCAGCTGACTTGTCTACAAGGGGATTTTGCTGCCTCGGGCAGCTTATGGTCGTTCTCCTGTGAGTCTAGATTTTCGAATCCGACGCATAACTGATAGTTAATTGTAACGTTCAGGGCATCCAAATGACGATCGAACACTCAAATTGCGTCGAGATTCAATATATCGTGCTAAAGCCGACTTGTCTCCAAGGGTCTATTGCGGCCTCGGGCACCTTATGGTCGTTCTCCTGTGAGTCTAGGTTTTCGAACCCAACGCATAACTGATAGTTAACTGTAACGCTCAGCGCCTCCTAATGACGATGGAGCACTCAAATTGCGTCGAGATTCAATACATCGTCTTCCAGCCGTCTTGTCTCCAAGGTGATATTGCTGCCTCGGGCACCAAATTTCCGTCTCCTGTGATTCTAGATTTTCGAATCCGACGCGAAACTGATAGTTACTTGTAAAGCTCAGGGCATCCTAATGACGATGGAGCACTCAAATTGCGTTGAGATTCAATACATCGTCCTTCAGCCGACTTGTCTCCAAGGGTCTATTGCTGCCTCGGACACCTTATGGTCGTTCTCCTGTGAGTCCAGATTTTCGAATCCGACGCAAAACTGATAGTTAATTGTAACGTTCAGGTCCTCCTAATCTCGATGGAACACTCAAATTGCGTCGAGATTCAATACATCGGCCTCGAGCCGACTTGTCTCCAAGGGTCTATTGCTGCCTCGGTCAGCTTATGGTCGTTCTCCTGTAAGTCTAGATTTTCGAATCCGACGCAAAACAGATAGTTAATTGTAACGTTCAGGGCATCCTAATGACGATCGAACACTCACATTGCGTCGAGATTCAATACATCGTCCTCCAGCCGACCTGTCTCCAAGGGGATATCACTGCCTCGTGCACCACATGATCCGTCTCCGGTGATTCTACATTTTCGAATCCGACGCAAAACTGATAGTTAATTGTAACGTTCAGCGCCTCTCAAAGACGATGGAACACTCAAATTGCGCAGATTCAATTTATCGTCATTCAGACGACTTGTCTCCAGGGGTCGTTTGCTGTCTCGGGCACCAAATGATCCTTCTCCTGTGAGTGTAGTTTTTCGAATCCGACGCAAAAATAATTGTGAGATGTAACGATCAGCGACTCCTAATGATGATGGAACACTCAAATTGAGTCGAGATTCAAAACATCGGCCTCCAGCCGACTTGTCTCCAAGGGGATATTGCTGTCTCGGGCACCAAATGATCCTTCTCCTGTGAGTCTAGATTTTCGAATCCAACGCCAAAATGATAGTGAATTGTAACGTTCAGGGCCTCCTAATGACGATGGTACACTCAAATTGCGTCGGGATTCAATACATCGGCCTCCAGCCGACTTGTCTCCGAGGGTCTGTTGCTGCCTCGGGCACCTTATGGTCGTTCTCCTGTGAGTCCAGATTTTCGAATCCGACGCATAACTGATAGTTAATTGTAACGTTCCCCGCCTCCTAATGACGATGGAACACTCAAATTGCGTCGAGATTCAATACATCGGCCTCCAGTCGACTTGTCTCCAACAGTCTGTTGCTGCCTCGGGCACCTTATTGTCATTCTCCTGTGAGTCTAGATTTTCGAATCCGACACATAACTGATAGTTAATTGTGAAGTTCAGGGCCTCCTAATGACGATGGAACACTCAAATTGCGTCGAGATTCAATACATCGTCCTCCAGCCGACTTGTCTCCATGGGGATATTGCTGCCTCGGGCACCATATGGTCCGTCTCCTGTGATTCTAGATTTTCGAATCCGACGCGAAACTGATAGTTAATTGTAACATTCAGGGCCTCCTAATGACGATGGATCACTCAAATTGCGTTGAGATTCAATACATCGTCCTCGAGCCGACTTGTCTCCAAGGGGATATTGCTGCCTCGGCACCACATGGTCCATCTCCGATGATTCTACATTTTCGAATCCGTCGGAAAACTCATTGTTAATTGTAACGTTCAGCGCCTCCTAATGACGATGGAACACTCAAATTGCGCAGATTCAATACATCGTCATTCAGCCGACTTGTCTCCAGGGGTCTATTGCTGTCTCGGGCACCAATTGATCCCTCTCCTGTGAGTCTAGATTTTCGGATCCGACGCAAAATAATAGTGAGATGCAACGATCAGCGCCTCCTAATGACGATGGAACACTCAAATTGCGTCAAGATTCAAAACGTCGGCCTCCAGCCGACTTGTCTTCAAGGGGATATTTCGGCCTCGGGTACCATACGGTCCTTCTCCTGTGTCTAGATTTTCGAATCCGTCGCATAACTGATAGTTAATTGTAACGTTCAGGGCCTCCTAATGACGATGGAACACTCAAATTGCGTTGAGATTCAATACATCGACCTTCAGCCGACTTGTCTCCAAGAGTCTATTGCTGCCTCGGACACCTTATGGTCGTCCTCCTGTGAGTCTAGATTTTTGAATCCGACGCAAAACTGATAGTTAATTTTAACGTTCAGGGCCTCCTTAATACGGTGGAACACTCAAATTGCGTCGAGATTCAATATATCGGCCTCGAGCCGACTTGTCTCCAAGGGTCAATTGCTGCCTCGTGCAGCTTATGGTCGTTCTCCTGTGAGTCTAGATTTTCGAATCCGACGCAAAATAGATGGTTAGTTGCAACGTTCAGGGCCTCCTAATGACGAAGGAACACTCAAATTGCGTCGAGATACACTACATCGCCCTCGAGCCGACTTGTCTCCAAGGAGATATTGCTGCCTCGGGCACCTTATGGCCGTTCTCCTGTGAGTCTAGATTATCGAATCCGACGCATAACTGATAGTTAATTGCAAAGTTCAGCGTCTCCTAATGACGATGGAACACTCAAATTGCGTCGAGATACAATACATCGTCCTCCAGCCGACTTGTCTCCAAGGGGATATTGCTGCCTCGGGCACCACACGGTCCTTCTCCTGTTAGTCTAGATTTTCGAATCCGACGCGAAACTGGGAGTTAATTGTAACGTTCATCGCCTCCTAATGACGATGGAACACTCAAATTGCGTCGAGATTCAATACATCGTCTTTCAGCCGACTTGTCTCCAAGAGTCTATTGCTGCCTCGGACACCTTATGGTCGTTCTCCTGTGGTTCTAGATTTTCGAATCCGACGCAAAACAGATAGTCAATTGTAACGTTCAGGGGCTCCTAATGTCGATAGAAACTCAAATTGCGTCGAGATTCAAAACATAGTGCTCCAGCCGACTTGTCTCCAACGGGATATTGCGTCTCGGGCAACATATGGTCCGTCTCCTGTGAGTCTAGATTTTTGAATCCGACGCGAAACTGATAGTTAATTGTTACGTTCAGGGCCTCCTAATGACGATGGAACACTCAAATTGCGTTGAGATTCAATACATCGTATTTCAGCCGAATTGTCTCCAAGAGTCTCTTGCTGCCACGGACACCTTATGGTCGTTCTCCTGTGAGTCTAGATTTGCGAATCCGACGCAAAACTGATAGTTAATTGTAATGTTCAGGGCCTCCTAATCACGATGGAACACTCAAATTGCGTCGAGATTCAATACATCAGCCTAGGGCCGTCTTGTATCAAAGGGGATATTGCTGCCTCAGGCTCAATGTGGTCCATCTCCTGTTTGTCTAGATTTTCGAATCCCACGCATAACTGATAGTTAATTGAAACTTTCAGCGCCTCCTAATGACGATGGAGCACTCAAAATGCGTCGAGATTCAATACATCGTCGTCCAGCCGACTTGTCTCAAAGGGGATATCGCTGCCTCGTGCACCACATGGTCCATCTCCGGTGATTCTACATTTTCGAATCCGACGCAAAACTGATAGATAATTGTAACGTTCAGCGCCTCCTAATGACGATGGAACACTCAAATTGCGCAGATTCAAAACATCGTCATTCAGCCGACTTGTCTCCAGGGGTCTATTGCTGTCTCGGGCACCAAATGAACCTTACCCTGTGAGTCTAGATTTTCGAACCCAACGCATAAATAATAGTGAGATGTAACGATCAGCGCCTCCTAATGATGATGGAACACTCAAATTGCGTTAAGAATCAATACATCGGTTTCCAGCCGACTTGTTTCCAAGGGTCTATTGCTGCCTCGGGCAACTTATGGTCGTTCTCCTGTGAGTTTAGATTATCGAATCCGACGCAAAAATGATAGTTAATTGTAACGTTTAGGGCCTCCTAATGACGATGGAACACTCAAATTGCGTCGAGATTCAATACATCGGCCTCCAGCCGACTTGTATCCAAGGGGATATTGCAGGTTCGTGCACCAAATGATCCTTCTCATGTTAGTAGATTTTCGAATCCGACGCTAAAATGATAGTTAACTGTAACGTTCAGGGCCTCCTAATGCCGATGGAACACTCAAATTGCGTCGAGATTCAAGACATCGGCCTCCAGCCGACTTGTCTCCAAGGGTCTGTTGCTGCCTCGGGCACCTTATGGTCGTTCTCCTGTGAGTTTAGATTATCGAATCCGACGCAAAAATGATAGTTAATTGTAACGTTTAGGGCCTCCTAATGACGATGGGAAACTCAAATTGCGTCGAGATTCAATACATCGTCCTCCAGCCGACTTGTCTCCAAGGGTCTATTGCTGCCTCGGGCACCTTATGGTCGTTCTCCTGTGAGTCTAGATTTTCGAATCCGACGCAAAAATGATAGTTAATTGTAACGTTCAGGGCCTTCTAATGACGATGGAACACTCAAATTGAGTCGAGATTCAATACATCGTCCTCCAGCCGACTTGTCTCCAAGGGATATTGCTGCCTCGGGCACCACATAGTCCGTCTCCTGTGAATTTAGATTTTCGAATCCGACGAAAAACTGATAGTTAATTGTAACGTTCAGCGCCTTGTTATGACGATGGAACACTCAAATTGTGTCGAGATTCAATACATCGGCCTCCAGCCGACTTGTCTCCAAGGGTCTGTTGCTGCCTCGGGCACCTTATGGTCGTTCTCCTGTGAGTCTAGATTTTCGAATCCGACGCAAAAATGATAGTTAACTGTAACGTTCAGTTCCTTGTAATGACGATGGAACACTCAAATTGCGTCGAGATTCAATACATCGGCCTCCAGCCGACTTGTCTGGAGGGGGATATCGCTGCCTCGGGCACCACATGGTCCGTCTCCGGTGATTCTACGTTTTCGAATCCGACGCAAAACTCATAGGGCCTCCTATTGGCGATGGAACACTCAAATTGCGTCGAGGTTCAATACATCGACCTCCAGCCGACTTGTCTCCAAGGGGATACTGCTGCATCGGACACCTTATGGTCGTTCTCCTGTGAGTTTAGATTTTCGAATCCGACGCAAAAATGATAGTTAATTGTAACATTCAGGGCCTTCTAATGACGATGGAACACTCAAATTGCGTCGAGATTCAATACATCGGCCTCCAGTCGATTTGTCTCCAAGGGGTATATTGCTGTCTCGAGCACCGTATGAACTTCTCCTGTGAGTAGATTTTCGAATCCGACGCTAAAATGATAGTGAATAGTAACGTTCAGGGCGTTGTAATGACGATGGAACACTCAAATTGCGTCGAGATTCAATACATCGTCCTCCAGCCGACTTGTCTCCAAGGGGATATTACTGCCTCGGGCACCATATGGTCCGTCTACTGTGAGTCTAGATTTTGAATCCGACGCGAAACTGATAGTTAATTGTAACGTTCAGCGCCTCCTAATGCCGATGGAACACTCAAATTGCGTTGAGAGTCAATACATTGTCCTCCAGCCGACTTGTCTACAAGGGGATATTGCTGCTTCGGGCTGCACGTGGTCCGTCTCCTGCGAGTCTACATTTTCGAATCCGACGCGTAACTGATAGTTAATTGTAACGTTCAGGGCCTCCTAATGACGATGGAACACTCAAATTGCGTCGAGATTTAATACATCGGCCTACAACTGACTTGTCTCCAAGGGTCTATTGCTGCCTCGGGCACCTTGTGGTCGTTCTCCTGTGAATCTACATTTTCGAATCCGACACATAACTGATAGCTAATTGTGAAGTTCAGGGCCTCCTAATGACGATGGAACACTCAAATTGCGTCGAGATTCAATACATCGTCCTCCAGCCGACTTGTCTCCAAGGGTCTATTGCGGCCTCGGTCACCTTATAGTCGTTCTCCTGTGAGTCTATATTTTCGAACCCAACGCAAAACTGATAGTTAAATGTAACGCTCAGCGCCTCCTAATGACGATGGAACACTCAAATTGCGTCGAGATTCAATACATCGTCCTCCAGCCGACTTGTCTCCAAGGGGATATTGCTGCCTCGGGCACCATATGGTCCGTCTCCTATGATTCTAGATTTTCGAATCCGACGCGATACTGAGAGTTAATTGTAAAGTTCAGGGCCTCCTAATGACGATGGAACACTAAATGTGCTTTGAGATTCAATACATCGTCCTTCAGCCGACTTGTCTCCAAGAGTCTATTGCTGCCACGGACACCTTATGGTCGTTCTCCTGTGAGTCTAGATTTTCGAATCCGACGCAAAACAGATAGTTAATTGTAACGTTCAGGGATTCCTAATGACGATGGAACACTCAAATTGCGTCGAGATTCACTACATCGTCCTCGAGCCGACTTTTCTCCAAGGGGATATTGCTGCCTCGACCACCATAAGGTCCTTCTCCTGTGAGTCTAGATTTTCGAATCCGACGCGAAACTGATAGTTAATTGTAACGTTAAGGCCCCTAATGACGATGGAACAATCAAATGGCGTCGAGACTCAATACATCGTCCTCCAGCCGACTTGTATCAAAGGGGATATTGCTGCCTCGGGCTCCATGTGGTCCGTCTCGTGTTTGCCTAGATTTTCGAATCCGACGCAAAATTGATAGTTAATTGTAACGTTCAGTGCCTCCTAATGACGATGTAACACTCAAATTGCGTCGAGATTCAATACATCGGCCTCCTGCCGACTTGTCTCCAAGGGTCTATTGCTGCCTCGGCCACCTTATGGTCGTTCTCCTGTGAGTCTAGATTTTCGAATCCCAAGCATAACTGATAGTTAATTGAAACGTTCAGCGCCTCCTAATGTCGATAGAACACTCAAATTGCGTCGAGATTCAATACATTGTCCTCCAGCCGACTGGTCTCCATTGGGGATATTGCTGCCTCGTGCACCATACTGTCTTTCTCCTGTGAGTCTAGATTTTTTGAAACCGACGCAAAAATGATAGTTAATTAAAACTTTCAGCGCCTCCTAATGACGATGGAGCACTCAAATTGCGACGAGATTGAATACATCGTCCTCCAGCCGACTTGTCTCCAAGGGGATATTGCTGCCACGGGCACCTTATGGTAGTTCTCCTGTGAGTCTAGATTTTCTAATCCGACGCTAAACTGATTCTTAATTGTAACGTTCAGGGCCTCCTAATGACGATGGAACACTCAAATTGCGTCGAGATTCAATACATCGTCCTCCAGCCGACTTGTATCCAAGGGGATAATGCTGTCTCGGGCACCATATGATCCCTCCCCTGTTAGTAGATTTTCGAATCCGACGCTAAAATAATAGTTAATTGTAACGTTCAGGGACTCCTATTGACGATGGAACTCTCAAATTGCGTCGAGATTCAACACATCGGCCTCCAGTCGACTAGTCTCCTAGAGTCTGTTGCTGCCTCGGATACCTTATGGTCGTTCTACTGTGAGTCTAGATTTTCGAATCCGACGCATAACTGATAGTTAATTGTAACGTTCATCGCCTCCTAATGACGATGGAACACTCAAATTGCGTCGAGATTCGATACATCGTCCTCCAGCCGACTTGTCTCCAGGGGGATATTGCTGCCTCGGGCACCACATAGTCCGTCTCCTGTGAGTTTAGATTTTCGAATCCGACGAAAATCTGATAGTTAATTGTAACGTTCAGGGCCATGTAATGACGATGGAACACTCAAATTGCGTCCAGATTCAATACATCGGCCTCCAGCCGACTTGTCTCCAAGGGGATATCGCTGCCTCGGGCACCACATGGTCCGTCTCCAGTGATTCTACGTTTTCGAATCCGACGCAAAACTCATAGGTCCACCTATTGGCGATGGAACACTCAAATTGCGTCGAGATTCAATACATCGACCTCCAGCCGACTTGTCTCCAAGGGGATACTGCTGCATCGGACACCTTATGGTCGTTCTCCTGTGAGTTTAGATTTTCGAATCCGACGCAAAAATGATAGTTAATTGTAACATTCAGGGCCTTCTAATGACGATGGAACACTCAAATTGCGTCGAGATTCAATACATCGGCCTCCAGCCGACTTGTCTCCAAGGGGATATTGCTGCCTCGGGCTCCTTATGGTCGTTCTCCTGTGAGTCTAGATTTTCGAATCCGACGCATAAATGATAGTTAATTGTAACGTTCAGGGACTCCTAAAGACGATGGAACACTCAAATTGCGTCGAGAGTCAATACATCGACCTCCAGTCGACTTGTATCCAAGGGGATTTTGCAGTCTCGTGCACCATATGATCCTTCTCCTGTGAGTCTAGATTTTCGAATCCGACGCAAAAATGATAGTTAATTGTAACGTTCAGGGCCTCCTAATGACGATGGAACAATCAAATTGCGTCGATATTTATTACATCGGCCTCCAGTCGATTTGTCTCCAAGGGGTATATTGCGGTCTCGAGCACCGTATGAACTTCTCCTGTGAGTAGATTTTCGAATCCGACGCTAAAATGATAGTGAATAGTAACGTTCAGGGCCTTGTAATGACGATGGAACACTCAAATTGCGTCGAGATTGAATACATCGTCCTCCAGCCGACTTGTCTCCAAGGGGATATTACTGCCTCGGGCACCATATGGTCCGTCTACTGTGAGTCTAGATTATAAATCCGACGCGAAACTGATAGTTAATTGTAACGTTCAGCGCCTCACAATGCCGATGGAACACTCAAATTGCGTTGAGAGTCAATACATTGTCCTCCAGCCGACTTGTCTACAAGGGGATATTACTGCTTCGGGCTGCACGTGGACCGTCTCCTGCGAGTCTACATTTTCGAATCCGACGCGTAACTGATAGTTAATTGTAACGTTCAGGGCCTCCTAATGACGATGGAACACTCAAATTGCGTCGAGATTTAATACATCGGCCTACAGCTGACTTGTCTCCAAGGGTCTATTGCTGCCTCGGGCACCTTGTGGTCGTTCTCCTGTGAGTCTAGATTTTCGAATCCGACACATAACTGATAGCTAATTGTGAAGTTCAGGGCCTCTTAATGACGATGGAACACTCAAATTGCGTCGAGATTCAATACATCGTCCTCCAGCCGACTTGTCTCCAAGGGTCTATTGCGGCCTCGGTCACCTTATGGTCGTTCTCCTGTGAGTCTATATTTTCGAACCCAACGCATAACTGATAGTTAACTGTAACGCTCAGCGCCTCCTAATGACGATGGAACACTCAAATTGCGTCGAGATTCAATACATCGTCCTCCAGCCGACTTGTCTCCAAGGGATATTGCTGCCTCGGGCACCATATGGTCTGTCTCCTGTGATTCTAGATGTTCGAATACGACGCGAAACTGATAGTTAATTGTAAAGTTCAGGGCCTCCTAATGACGATGGAACACTAAAATTGCTTTGAGATTCAATACATCGTCCTTCGGCCGACTTGTCTCCAAGAGTCTATTGCTGCCACGGACACCTTATGGTCGTTCTCCTGTGAGTCTAGATTTTCGAATCCGACGCAAAACAGATAGTTAATTGTAACGTTCAGGGCCTCCTAATGACGATGGAACACTCAAATTGCGTCGAGATTCACTACATCGTCCTCGAGCCGACTTTTCTCCAAGGGGATATTGCTGCCAAGATCACCATACGGTCCTTCTCCTGTGAGTCTAGGTTTTCGAATCCGACGCGAAACTGATAGTTAATTGTAACGTTAAGGCCCCTAATGACGATGGAACAATCAAATGGCGTCGAGACTCAATACACCGTCCTCCAGCCGACTTGTATCAAAGGGGATATTGCTGCCTCGGGCTCCATGTGGTCCGTCTCGTGTTTGTCTAGATTTTCGAATCCGACGCAAAATTGATAGTTAATTGTAACGTTCATCGCCTCCTAATGACGATGGAACACTCAAATTGCGTCGAGATTCGATACATCGTCCTCCAGCCGACTTGTCTCCAGGGGGATATTGCTGCCTCGGGCACCACATAGTCCGTCTCCTGTGAGTTTAGATTTTCGAATCCGACGAAAATCTGATAGTTAATTGTAACGTTCAGGGCCATGTAATGACGATGGAACACTCAAATTGCGTCGAGATTCAATACATCGGCCTCCAGCCGACTTGTCTCCAAGGGTCTGTTGCTGCCTCGGGCACCTTATGGTCGTTCTCCTGTGAGTCTAGATTTTCGAATCCGACTCAAAAATGATAGTTAACTGTAACGTTTAGGGCCTTGTAATGACGATGGAACACTCAAATTGCGTCGAGATTCAATACATCGGCCTCCAGCGGACTTGTCTCCAAGGGGATATCGCTGCCTCGGGCACCACATGGTCCGTCTCCAGTGATTCTACGTTTTCGAGTCCGACGCAAAACTCATAGGGCCTCCTATTGGCGATGGAACACTCAAATTGCGTCGAGATTCAATACATCGACCTCCAGCCGACTTGTCTCCAAGGGGATACTGCTGCATCGGACACCTTATGGTCGTTCTCCTGTGAGTTTAGATTTTCGAATCCGACGCAAAAATGATAGTTAATTGTAACATTCAGGGCCTTCTAATGACGATGGAACACTCGAATTGCGTCGAGATTCAATACATCGGCCTCCAGCCGACTTGTCTCCAAGGGGATATTGCTGCCTCGGGCTCCTTATGGTCGTTCTCCTGTGAGTCTAGATTTTCGAATCCGACGCATAAATGATAGTTAATTGTAACGTTCAGGGACTCCTAAAGGCGATGGAACACTCAAATTGCGTCGAGAGTCAATACATCGACCTCCAGTAGACTTGTATCCAAGGGGATATTGCAGTCTCGTGCACCATATGATCCTTCTACTGTGAGTCTAGATTTTCGAATCCGACGCAAAAATGATAGTTAATTGTAACGTTCAGGGCCTCCTAATGACGATGGAACAATCAAATTGCGTCGATATTTATTACATCGGCCTCCAGTCGATTTGTCTCCAAGGGGTATATTGCGGTCTCGAGCACCGTATGAACTTCTCCTGTGAGTAGATTTTCGAATCCGACGCTAAAATGATAGTGAATAGTAACGTTCAGGGCCTTGTAATGACGATGGAACACTCAAATTGCGTCGAGATTGAATACATCGTCCTCTAGCCGACTTGTCTCCAAGGGGATATTACTGCCTCGGGCACCATATGGTCCGTCTACTGTGAGTCTAGATTTTAAATCCGACGCGAAACTGATAGTTAATTGTAACGTTCAGCGCCTCACAATGCCGATGGAACACTCAAATTGCGTTGAGAGTCAATACATTGTCCTCCAGCCGACTTGTCTACAAGGGGATATTACTGCTTCGGGCTGCACGTGGACCGTCTCCTGCGAGTCTACATTTTCGAATCCAACGCGTAACTGATAGTTAATTGTAACGTTCAGGGCTTCCTAATGACGATGGAACACTCAAATTGCGTCGAGATTTAATACATCGGCCTACAGCTGACTTGTCTCCAAGGGTCTATTGCTGCGTCGGGCACCTTGTGGTCGTTCTCCTGTGAGTCTAGATTTTCGAATCCGACACATAACTGATAGCTAATTGTGAAGTTCAGGGCCTCTTAATGACGATGGAACACTCAAATTGCGTCGAGATTCAATACATCGTCCTCCAGCCGACTTGTCTCCAAGGGTCTATTGCGGCCTCGGTCACCTTATGGTCGTTCTCCTGTGAGTCTATATTTTCGAACCCAACGCATAACTGATAGTTAACTGTAACGCTCAGCGCCTCCTAATGACGATGGAACACTCAAATTGCGTCGAGATTCAATACATCGTCCTCCAGCCGACTTGTCTCCAAGGGGATATTGCTGCCTCGGGCACCATATGGTCTGTCTCCTGTGATTCTAGATTTTCGAATACGACGCGAAACTGATAGTTAATTGTAAAGTTCAGGGCCTCCTAATGACGATGGAACACTAAAATTGCTTTGAGATTCAATACATCGTCCTTCAGCCGACTTGTCTCCAAGAGTCTATTGCTGCCACGGACACCTTATGGTCGTTCTCCTGTGAGTCTAGATTTTCGAATCCGACGCAAAACAGATAGTTAATTGTAACGTTCAGGGCCTCCTAATGACGATGGAACACTCAAATTGCGTCGAGATTCACTACATCGTCCTCGAGCCGACTTTTCTCCAAGGGGATATTGCTGCCAAGATCACCATACGGTCCTACTCCTGTGAGTCTAGGTTTTCGAATCCGACGCGAAACTGATAGTTAATTGTAACGTTCAGTGCCTCCTAATGACGATGTAACACTCAAATTGCGTCGAGATTCAATACATCGGCCTCCAGCCGACTTGTCTCCAAGGGTCTATTGCTGCCTCGGCTACCTTATGGTCGTTCTCCTGTGAGTTTAGATTTTCGAATCCCACGCATAACTGATAGTTAATTGAAACGTTCAGCGCCTCCTAATGTCGATAGAACACTCAAATTGCGTCGAGATTCAATACATCGTCCTGCAGCCGACTTGTCTCCATGGGGATATTGGTGCCTCTTGCGCCATATTGTCCTTCTCCTGTGAGTCTAGATTTTTCGAAACCGACGCAAAAATGATAGTTAATTGTAACGTTCTGCGCCTCCTAATGACGATGGAACACTCAAATTGCGCTGAGAGTCAATACATCGTCCTCCAGCTGACTTGTCTACAAGGGGATTTTGCTGCCTCGGGCACGTTATGGTCGTTCTCCTGTGAGTCTAGATTTTCGATTCCCACGCATAACTGATAGTTAATTGAAACGTTCAGCGCCTCCTAATATCGATAGAAACTCAAATTGCGTCGGGATTCAAAACATCGTCCTCCAGCCGACTTGTCTCCATTGGGGATATTGCTGCCTCGTGCACCATACTGTCTTTCTCCTGTGAGTCTAGATTTTTTGAAACCGACGCAAAAATGATAGTTAATTAAAACTTTCAGCGCCTCCTAATGACGATGGAGCACTCAAATTGCGTCGAGATTGAATACATCGTCCTCCAGCCGACTTGTCTCCAAGGGGATATTGCTGCCACGGGCACCTTATGGTCCGTCTCCTGTGAGTCTAGATTTTAGAATCCGACGCGAAACTGATAGTTCATAGTAACGTTCAGGGCCTCCTAATGACGATGGAACACTCAAATTGCGTCGAGATTAAATACGTCATCCTTCAGCCGACATGTCTCCAAGGCTGGCTCGGGCACCTTATGGTAGTTCTCCTGTGAGTCTAGGTTTTCTAATCCGACGCTAAACTGATTCTTAATTGTAACGTTCAGGGCCTCCTAATGACGATGGAACACTCAAATTGCGTCGAGATTCAATACATCGTCCTCCAGCCGACTTGTATCCAAGGGGATAATGCTGTCTCGGGCACCATATGATCCCTCCCCTGTTAGTAGATTTTCGAATCCGACGCTAAAATGATAGTTAATTGTAACGTTCAGGGACTCCTATTGACGATGGAACTCTCAAATTGCGTCGAGATTCAACACATCGGCCTCCAGCCGACTTGTCTCCTAGAGTCTGTTGCTGCCTCGGATACCTTAGGGTCGTTCTACTGTGAGTCTAGATTTTCGAATCCGACGCATAATTGATAGTTAATTGCAACGTTCATCGCCTCCTAATGACGATGGAACACTCAAATTGCGTCAAGATTAAATACATCGTCCTCCAGCCGACTATTCTCCAAGGGGATATTGCTGCCTCGATCACCATACGGTCCTTCTCCTGTGAGTCAAGATTTTCGAATCCGACGCGAAACTGACAGTTAATTGTTACGTTCAGGGCCTCCTAATGACGATGGAACACTCAAATTGCGTTGAGATTCAATGCATCGTATTTCAGCCGAATTGTCTCCAAGAGTCTCTTGCTGCCACGGACACCTTATGGTCGTTCTCCTGTGAGTCTAGATTTGCGAATCCGACGCAAAACTGATAGTTAATTGTAATGTTCAGGGCCTCCTAATCACGATGGTACACACAAATTGCGTCGAGATTCAATACATCAGCCTCGAGCCGTCTTGTATCAAAGGGGATATTGCTGCCTCGGGCTCCATGTGGTCCGTCTCCTGTTTGTCTAGATTTTCGAATCCCACGCATAACTGATAGTTAATTGAAACGTTCAGCGCCTCCTAATGACGATGGAGCACTCACATTGCGTCGAGATTCAATACATCGTCGTCCAGCCGACTTGTCTCAAAGGTGATTTCGCTGCCTCGTGCACCACATGGTCCATCTCCGGTGATTCTACATTTTCGAATCCGACGCAAAACTGATAGATAATTGTAACGTTCAGCGCCTAATAATGACGATGGAACACTCAAATTGCGCAGATTCAAAGCATCGTCATTCAGCCGACTTGTCTCCAGGGGTCTATTGCTGTCTCGGGCACCAAATGAACCTTCCCCTGTGAGTCTAGATTTTCGAATCCGACGCAAAAATAATAGTGAGATGTAACGATCAGCGCCTCCTAATGATGATGGAACACTCAAATTGCGTTGAGAGTCAATACATTGTCCTCCAGCCGACTTGTCTACAAGGTGATATTGCTGCCTCGGGCTCCATGTGGTCCGTCTCCTGTGAGTCTAGATTTTCGAATCCGACACATAGCTGATAGTCAATTGTGAAGTTCAGGGCCTCCTAATGACCATGGAACACTCAAATTGCGTTGAAATTCAATACATCGAATTTCAGCCGAATTGCCTCCAAGAGTCTCTTGCTGCCACGGACACCTTATGGTCGTTCTCCTGTGAGTCTAGATTTTCGAATCCGACGCAAAACTGATAGTTAATTGTAATGTTCAGGTCCTCCTAATCACGATGGAACACTCAAATTGCGTCGAGAATCAATACATCAGCCTCGAGCCGTCTTGTTTCAAAGGGGATATTGCTGCCTCGGGCTCCATGTGGTCCGTCTCCTGTTTGTCTAGATTTTCGAATCCCACGCATAACTGATAGTTAATTGAAACATTCAGCGCCTCCTAATGACGATGGAGCACTCAAATTGCGTCGAGATTCAAAACATCGGCCTCCAGCCGACTTGTCCCCAAGGGGATATTGCTGCCTCGGGCACCATACGGTCCTTCTAATGTGAGTCTAGATTTTCGAATTCGTCGCATAACTGATAGTTAATTGTAACGGTCAGGGCATCCTAATGACGATGGAACACTCAAATTGCGTCGAGATTCAATACATCGTCATTCAGCCGACTTGTCTCCAAAGGTCTATTGCTGCCTCGGGCACCTTATGGTCGTTCTCCTGTGAGTCTAGATTTTAGAATTTGACGCATAACTGATAGTTAATTGTAACGTTCAGGGAATCCTAATGACGATGGAACACTCAAATTGCATCAAGATTCAATACATCGTCCTCCAGCCGACTTGTCTCCAAGGGGATATCGCTGCCTCGTGCGCCACATGGTCCGTCTCCGGTGATTCTACATTTTCGAATCCGACGCAAAACTGATAGTTAATTGTAACGTTCAGCGCCTCCTAATGACGATGGAACACTCAAATTGCGCAGATTCAATACATCGTCATTCAGCCGACCTGTCTCCAGGGGTCTATTGCTGTCTCGGGCACCAAATGATCCTTCTCCTGTGAGTCTAGATTTTCGAATCCGACACAAAAATTATAGTGAGATGTAACGATCAGCGCCTCCTAATGATGATGGAACACTCAAATTGCGTCGAGATTCAAAACATCGGCCTCCAGCCGACTTGTCTCCAAGGGGATATTGCTGCCTCGGGCACCACATGGTCCGTCTCCTGTGAGTCTAGATATTTGAATCCGACGCGAAACTGATAGTTAATTGTAACGTTCAGGGACTCCTATTGACGATGGAACTCTCAAATTGCGTCGAGAATCAATACATCGGCCTCCAGCCGACTTGTCTCCTAGAGTCTATTGCTGCCTTGTATACCTTATGGTCGTTCTACTGTGAGTCTAGATTTTCGAATCCGACGCATAATTGATAGTTAATTGTAACGTTCATGGCCTCCTAATGACGATGGAACACTCAAATTGCGTCGAGATTCAATACATCGTCCTCCAGCTGACTTGTCTCAAAGGGGATATTGCTTCCTCGTGCACCATACTATCCTTCTCCTGTGACTCTAGATTTTCGAATCCGACGCGAAACCGATAATTATTTGTAATGTTCAAGGCCCCCTAATGACGATGGAACACTCAAATTGCGACGAGATTCAATGGATCGTCCTAAAGCCGACTTGTCTCCAAGGGGATATTGCTGCCTCGGGCACCATATGCTCCGTCTCCTGTGAGTCTAGATTTTTGAATCCGACGCGAAAGTGATAGTTAATTGTAACGTTCAGGGCCTCCTAATGACGATGGAACACTCAAATTGCGCCGACATTCAATACATCGGCCTACAGCCGACTTGTCTCCAAGGGTCTATAGCTGCCTTGGGCACCTTGTGGTCGTTCTCCTGTGAGTCTAGATTTTCGAATCCGACACATAGCTGATAGTTAATTGTGAAGTTCAGGGCCTCCTAATGACCATGGAACACTCAAATTGCGTCGAGATTCAATACAACGTCCTCCAGCCGACTTGTCTCCAAGGGTCTATTGCGACCTCGTTCACCTTATGGTCGTTCTCCTGTGAGTCTAGATTTTCGAATCCGACGCAAAACTGATAGTTAATTGTAATGTTCAGGGCCTCCTAATCACGATGGTACACTCAAATTGCGTCGAGATTCAATACATCAGCCTCGAGGCGACTTGTATCAAAGGGGATATTGCTGCGTCGGGCTCCATGTGGTCCGTCTCCTGTTTGTCTAGATTTTCGAATCCCACGCATAACTGATAGTTAATTGAAACGTTCAGCGCCTCCTAATGACGATGGAGCACTCAAATTGCGTCGAGACTCAATACATCGTCGTCCAGCCGTCTTGTCTCAAAGGGGATATCGCTGCCTCGTGCACCACATGGGCCATCTCCGGTGATTCTACATTTTCGAATCCGACGCAAAACTGATAGATAATTGTAACGTTCAGCGCCTCCTAATGACGATGGAACACTCAAGTTGCGCAGATTCGAAACATCGTCATTCAGCCGACTTGTCTCCAGGGGTCAATTGCTGTCTCGGGCACCAAATGAACCTTCCCCTGTGAGTCTAGATTTTCGAATCCGACGCAAAAATAATAGTGAGATGTAACGATCAGCGCCTCCTAATGATGATGGAACACTCAAGTTGCGTCGAGATTCAAAACATCGGCCTCGAGCCGACTTGTCTCCAAGGGGATATTGCTAACTCGGGCACCATACGGTCCTTCTCCTGTGAGTCTAGATTTTCGAATCCGTCGCATAACTAATAGTTAATTGTAACGGTCAGGGCATCCTAATGACGATGGAACACTCAAATTGCGTCGAGATTCAATACATCGTCCTCCAGCCGTCTTGTCTCCAAGGGGATATCGCTGCCTCGGGCACCACATGGTCCGTCTCCGGTGATTCTACGTTTTCGAATCCGACGCAAAACTAATAGTTAAGTATAACGTTCAGCGCCTCCTAATGACGATGGAACGCTCAAATTCCGCAGATTCAATACATCGTCATTCAGCCGACTTGTCTCCAAGGATCGATTGCTGCCTCGGGCACCTTATGGTCGTTCTCCTGTGAGTCTAGTTTATCGAATCCGTCGCATAACTGATAGTTAATTGTAACGTTCAGGGCATCCTAATGACGATGGAACACTCAAATTGCGTCAAGATTCAATACATCGTCCTCCAGCCGACTTGTCTCCAAGGGGATATCGCTGCCTCGTGCTCCACATGGTCCGTCTCCGGTGATTCTACATTTTCGAATCCGACGCAAAACTGATAGTAATTTGTAACGTTCAGCGCCTCCTAATGACGATGGAACACTCAAATTGCGCAGATTCAATACATCGTCATTCAGCCGTCTTGTCTCCAGGGGCCTATTGCTGTCTCGGGCACCAAATGATCCTTCTCCTGTGAGTCTAGATTTTCGACCCGACACAAAAATAATAGTGAGATGTAACGATCAGCGCCTCCTAATGATGATGGATTACTCAAATTGCGTCGAGATTCAAAACATCGTCCTGCAGCCGACTTGTCTCCAAGGGTCTATTGCGGCCTCGGGCACCTTATGGTCGTTCTCCAGTGAGTCTATATTTTCGAGCCCAACGCATAACTGATAGTTAACTGTAACGCTCGGCGCCTCCTAATGACGATGGAACCCTCAAATTGCGTCGAGATACAATACATCGTCCTCCAGCCGACTTGTCTCCAAGGGTCTATTGCGGCCTCGGGCACCTTATGGTCGTTCTCCTGTGAGTCTATATTTTCGAACCCAACGCATAACTGATAGTTAACTGTAACGCTCGGCGCCTCCTAATGACGATGGAACCCTCAAATTGCGTCGAGATTCAATACATCGTCCTCCAGCCGACTTGTCTCCAAGGGGATATTGCCGCCTCGGGCACCATATGGTCCGTCTCCTGTGATTCTAGGTTTTCGAATCCGACGCAAAACTGATAGTTAATTGTTAAGTTCAGGGCCTCCTAATGACGACGGAACACTCAAATTGCGTTGAGATTTAATACATCGTCCTTCAGCCGACTTGTCTCCAAGAGTCTATTGCTGCCACGGACACCTTACGGTCGTTCTCCTGTGAGTCTAGATTTTCGAATCCGACGCAAAACTGATAGTTAATTGTAACGTTCGGGGCCTCCTAATCTCGATGGAACACTCAAATTGCGTCGAGATTCTATACTTCGGCCTCGAGCCGACTTGTCTCCAAGGATCTATTGCTGCCTCGGGCACCTTATGGTCGTTCTCCTGTGAGTCTAGATTTTCGAATCCGACACATAACTGATAGTTAATTGCGAAGTTCAGGGCCTCCCAATGACGATGGAACACTCAAATTGCGTCGAGATTCAATACATCTTCCTCCAGCCGACTTGTCTCCAAGGGTCTAGTGCGGCCTCGGGCACCTTATGGTCGTTCTCCTGTGAGTCTATATTTTCGAACCCAACGCATAACTGATAGTTAACTGTAACGCTCGGCGCCTCCTAATGACGATGGAACACTCAAATTGCGACGAGATTCAATACATCGTCCTTCAGCCGACTTGTCTCCAAGGGGATATTGCTGCCTCGGGCACCATATGCTCCGTCTCCTGTGAGTCTAGATTTTTGAATCCGACGCGAAAGTGATAGTTAATTGTAACGTTCAGGGCCTCCTAATGACGATGGAACACTCAAATTGCGCCGACATTCAATACATCGGCCTACAGCCGACTTGTCTCCAAGGGTCTATAGCTGCCTTGGGCACCTTGTGGTCGTTCTCCTGTGAGTCTAGATTTTCGAATCCGACACATAGCTGATAGTTAATTGTGAAGTTCAGGGCCTCCTAATGACCATGGAACACTCAAATTGCGTCGAGATTCAATACAACGTCCTCCAGCCGACTTGTCTCCAAGGGTCTATTGCGACCTCGTTCACCTTATGGTCGTTCTCCTGTGAGTCTAGATTTTCGAATCCGACGCAAAACTGATAGTTAATTGTAATGTTCAGGGCCTCCTAATCACGATGGTACACTCAAATTGCGTCGAGATTCAATACATCAGCCTCGAGGCGACTTGTATCAAAGGGGATATTGCTGCGTCGGGCTCCATGTGGTCCGTCTCCTGTTTGTCTAGATTTTCGAATCCCACGCATAACTGATAGTTAATTGAAACGTTCAGCGCCTCCTAATGACGATGGAGCACTCAAATTGCGTCGAGACTCAATACATCGTCGTCCAGCCGTCTTGTCTCAAAGGGGATATCGCTGCCTCGTGCACCACATGGGCCATCTCCGGTGATTCTACATTTTCGAATCCGACGCAAAACTGATAGATAATTGTAACGTTCAGCGCCTCCTAATGACGATGGAACACTCAAGTTGCGCAGATTCGAAACATCGTCATTCAGCCGACTTGTCTCCAGGGGTCAATTGCTGTCTCGGGCACCAAATGAACCTTCCCCTGTGAGTCTAGATTTTCGAATCCGACGCAAAAATAATAGTGAGATGTAACGATCAGCGCCTCCTAATGATGATGGAACACTCAAGTTGCGTCGAGATTCAAAACATCGGCCTCGAGCCGACTTGTCTCCAAGGGGATATTGCTAACTCGGGCACCATACGGTCCTTCTCCTGTGAGTCTAGATTTTCGAATCCGTCGCATAACTAATAGTTAATTGTAACGGTCAGGGCATCCTAATGACGATGGAACACTCAAATTGCGTCGAGATTCAATACATCGTCCTCCAGCCGTCTTGTCTCCAAGGGGATATCGCTGCCTCGGGCACCACATGGTCCGTCTCCGGTGATTCTACGTTTTCGAATCCGACGCAAAACTAATAGTTAAGTATAACGTTCAGCGCCTCCTAATGACGATGGAACGCTCAAATTCCGCAGATTCAATACATCGTCATTCAGCCGACTTGTCTCCAAGGATCGATTGCTGCCTCGGGCACCTTATGGTCGTTCTCCTGTGAGTCTAGTTTATCGAATCCGTCGCATAACTGATAGTTAATTGTAACGTTCAGGGCATCCTAATGACGATGGAACACTCAAATTGCGTCAAGATTCAATACATCGTCCTCCAGCCGACTTGTCTCCAAGGGGATATCGCTGCCTCGTGCTCCACATGGTCCGTCTCCGGTGATTCTACATTTTCGAATCCGACGCAAAACTGATAGTAATTTGTAACGTTCAGCGCCTCCTAATGACGATGGAACACTCAAATTGCGCAGATTCAATACATCGTCATTCAGCCGTCTTGTCTCCAGGGGCCTATTGCTGTCTCGGGCACCAAATGATCCTTCTCCTGTGAGTCTAGATTTTCGACCCGACACAAAAATAATAGTGAGATGTAACGATCAGCGCCTCCTAATGATGATGGATTACTCAAATTGCGTCGAGATTCAAAACATCGTCCTGCAGCCGACTTGTCTCCAAGGGTCTATTGCGGCCTCGGGCACCTTATGGTCGTTCTCCAGTGAGTCTATATTTTCGAGCCCAACGCATAACTGATAGTTAACTGTAACGCTCGGCGCCTCCTAATGACGATGGAACCCTCAAATTGCGTCGAGATACAATACATCGTCCTCCAGCCGACTTGTCTCCAAGGGTCTATTGCGGCCTCGGGCACCTTATGGTCGTTCTCCTGTGAGTCTATATTTTCGAACCCAACGCATAACTGATAGTTAACTGTAACGCTCGGCGCCTCCTAATGACGATGGAACCCTCAAATTGCGTCGAGATTCAATACATCGTCCTCCAGCCGACTTGTCTCCAAGGGGATATTGCCGCCTCGGGCACCATATGGTCCGTCTCCTGTGATTCTAGGTTTTCGAATCCGACGCAAAACTGATAGTTAATTGTTAAGTTCAGGGCCTCCTAATGACGACGGAACACTCAAATTGCGTTGAGATTTAATACATCGTCCTTCAGCCGACTTGTCTCCAAGAGTCTATTGCTGCCACGGACACCTTACGGTCGTTCTCCTGTGAGTCTAGATTTTCGAATCCGACGCAAAACTGATAGTTAATTGTAACGTTCGGGGCCTCCTAATCTCGATGGAACACTCAAATTGCGTCGAGATTCTATACTTCGGCCTCGAGCCGACTTGTCTCCAAGGATCTATTGCTGCCTCGGGCACCTTATGGTCGTTCTCCTGTGAGTCTAGATTTTCGAATCCGACACATAACTGATAGTTAATTGCGAAGTTCAGGGCCTCCCAATGACGATGGAACACTCAAATTGCGTCGAGATTCAATACATCTTCCTCCAGCCGACTTGTCTCCAAGGGTCTAGTGCGGCCTCGGGCACCTTATGGTCGTTCTCCGGTGAGTCTATATTTTCGAACCCAACGCATAACTGATAGTTAACTGTAACGCTCGGCGCCTCCTAATGACGATGGAACACTCAAATTGCGACGAGATTCAATACATCGTCCTTCAGCCGACTTGTCTCGAACGGTCTATTGCTGCCTCGGGCACTTTACGGTCGTTATCCTGTGAGGCTCCATTTTCGAATCCGACACATAACTGATAGTTAATTGTAACGTTCAGGGCCTCCTAAAGACGATGGAATACTCGAATTGCGTCGAGAGTCAATACATCGTCATTTAGCCGACTTGTCTGCAATTGTCTATTGCTCCTCGGGCACCTTATGGTTATTCTCCTGTGGGTAGGTTTTCGAATCCGACGCAAACCTGATAGTTAATTGTAACGTTCAGGGACTCCTAATGTCAATGGAACACTCAAATTGCCTCGATATTCAATACATCGTCCTCCAGCCGACTTGTCTCCATGGCTCTACTGCAACCTCGGTCACCTTATGGTCGTTTTCATGTGAGTCCAAATATTCGAATCCGACGCAAAACGGACTGCCAATTGTAACGTTCAGAACCTCCTAATGACGATGGAACACTCAAATTGCATCGAGATTCACTACACCGTCCTCCAGCCGTTTTGTCTCCAAGGGGATATTGCTACCTCGGGCACCATTTAGTCCGTCTCGTGTGAGTCTAGAATTTTACTTCCGACGCAAAACTGATAGTTAATTGTAACGTTGAGGGCCTCCTAATGACGATGGAACACTGAAATTGCGTCGAGATTCAATACATCGTCCTTCAGCCTACTTGTCTCCAAGGGTCTATTGCTGCCTCGGGCACCTTATGGTCTTTCTCCAGTGAGTCTAGATTTTCGAATCCGACGCAAAACTGATGGTTAATTGTAACGTTCATGGCCACCTAATGACGATGGAACCCTCAAATTGCGTCGAGATTCAATTTGTTGTCCTCTAGCCGATTTGTCTCCAAGGGGATATTGCTGCAACGGGCATCATATGGTCCGTCTCCTGTGAGTCTAGATATTCGTATCCGACGTAAAAATTGTAGTTAATTGTAACGTTCAGGGTCTCCTAATGACGATGGAACCCTCGAATTGCGGCGAGATTCAATACATCGTCCTACAGCGGACTTGTCTCCAAGGGTCTATTGCTGCATCGGGCACCTTATGGTCGTTCTCCTGTGAGTCTACATTTTCGATTCCGACTCATAACTGATAGTTAATTGTAACGTTCAGGGCCTCCTAATGATGATGGAGCACTCAAATTCTGTCTAGATTCAATACATCGACATTCAGCCGACTTGTCTCCATGGGTCTACTGCTACCTCGGTCACCTTATGGTCGTTCTCCTGTGAGTCCAGATATTCGAATCCGACGCAAAACGGACTGCTAATTGTAACGTTCAGAGCCTCCTAATGATGATGGAAAATTCAAATTGCGTCGAGATTCAATAGATCGTCCTCCAGCCGACTTGTCTCCATGGGTCTACTGCTACCTCGGTCACCTTATGTCCGTTCTCCTGTGAGTCAAGATATTCGAATCAGACGCAAAACGGACTGCTAATTGTAACGTTCAGAGCCTCCTAATGATGATGGCACACTCAAATTGCGTCGAGATTCAATACATCGTCCTTCAGCCGACTTGTCTCGAACGGTCTATTGCTGCCTCGGGCACCTTACGGTCGTTCTCCTGTGAGTCTGCATTTTCGAATCCGACACATAACTGATAGTTAATTGTCACGTTCAGGGCCTCCTAATGACGATGGAATACTCGCATTGCGTCGGGAGTCAATACATCGTCCTCCAGGCGACTTGTCTAAGGATCTATTGCTGCTTCGGGCACCTTATGGTCGTTCTCCAGTGAGGCAAGATTTTCGAAACCGACGCAAAACTGTTTGTTAATTGTAACGTTCAGGGCATCCTAATGACGATGGAACATTGAAATTGCGTCGCAATTCAATACATCGTCCTCCAGCCGACTTTTCCCCATGGGGAAATTGCTGCCTTGGGTACCAAATGGTATGTCTCCTGTGAGTCTAGATTTTCGAATCCGAAGCAAAGATGATAGTTAATTGTAACGTTTAGGGGCTCTTAATGACGATGGAACACTCAAATTGCGTCGATATTCAATCCATCGCCCTTCAGCCGACTTGTCTCGAACGGTCTATTGCTGCTTCGCGCACCTTATGGTCGTTCCCCTGTGAGTCTATATTTTCGAATCCGACGCAAAACTAATAGTTAATTGTAACGTTCAGGGCCTCCTACTTACGATGGAACCCTGAAGTTGCGTCGAGATTCACTACATCATCTTTCAGCCTACTTGTCTCCTAGGGTCCATTGCTGCCTCGGGCACGTTATGGCCGTTCTCCTGTGAGTCTACATTTTCGATTCCGACACATAACTGACAGTTAATTGTAATGTTCAGGGCCTCCTAATGACGATGGAACACTCAAATTGCGTCGCGATTCAATATCTCGTCTTCCAGCCGACTTGTCTCCATGGGTCTACTGCTACCTCGGTCACCTTATGGTCGTTCTCCTGTGAGTCCAGATATTCGAATCCGACGCAAAGCGGACTGCTAATTGTAACGTTCAGAGCCTCTTAATGATGATGGAAAACTCAAATTGCGTCGAGATTCAATACATCGTCCTCCAGCCGGGTTGTCTCCAAGGGTCTATTACAGCCTGTGGCACCTAATTGTCGTTCTCCTGGGAGTATAGATTTTCGAATCCGACGGAAATCTGCTAGTTAATTGTAACTTTCAGGGCCTCCTAATGACGATGGAACACTCGAATTGCGTCGAGAGTCAATACATCGTCCTCCAGGCGACTTGTCTCCAAGTGTCTATTGATGCCTCGGGCACCTTATGGTCGTTCTCCAGTGAGTCCAGATTTTCGAATCCGACGCAAAACTGATGGTTAATTGTAACGTTCATGGCCTCCTTATGACGATGGATCTCTCAAATTGCGTCGAGATTCAATACATCGTCCTCCAGCCGAATTGTCTCCAAGGGGATATTGCTCCCTCGGGCAACTTATCGTCGTTCTTCTATGAGTCTAGATTTTCGAATCCGAAGCAAAACTAATAGTTAATTGTAACGTTCAGGGCCTCCTACTGACGATGGAACCCTCAAATTGCATCGAGATTCAATACGTCGGCCTCCAGCCGACTTGTCTCCAAGGGGATTCTGCTGCCTCGTGCACCATATGGTCCGTCTCCTGTGAGTCTAGATTTTCGAATCCGCCGCAAAACTGATTTTTAATTGTAACTGTCAGGGCCTCCTAATGACGATGGATCACTAATATTTCGTCGCGATTCAATATATCGTCGTCCAGCCGATTTGTCTCCAGGGGTCTATTGCTGCCTGTGGCACCTAATTGTCGTTCTCCTGGGAGTATAGATTTTCGAATCCGACGGAAATCTGCTAGTTAATTGTAACTTTCAGGGACTCCTAATGACGATGGAATACTCGAATTGCGTCGAGAGTTAATACATCGTCCTCCAGCCGACTTGTCTCCATGGGTCTACTGCTACCTCGGTCACTTTATTGTAGTTTCCAGTGAGTCCAGATATACGAATCCGACGCAAAACGGACTGCTAATTGTAACGTTCAAAGCCTCCCAATGGCGACGGAAAACTCAAATTGCGTCAAGATTCAATTCATCGTCATTCAGCCGACTTCTCTCCATGGGTCTACTGCTACCTCGGTCACCTTATGGTCGTTCTCCAGTGAGTCTAGATTTTCGAATCCGACGCAAAACTGTTTGTTAATTCTAACGTTCATGGCCTCCTAATGACGATGGGACCCTCAAATTGCGTCGAGATTCAATTCGTCGTCCTCTAGCCGACTTGTTTCCAAGGGGATATTGCTGCAACCGGCAGCATATGGTCCGTCTCCTGTGAGTCTAGATATTCGTATCCGACGCAAAACTTGTAGTTAATTGTAACGTTCAGGGTCTCCTAATGGCGATGGAACACTCAAATTGCGTCGAGATTCAATACATCGTCCTCCTGCCGATTTGTGTCCAACCGGATATTGCTGCCTCGGGCACTATGTGGTCCGTCTCCTGTGAGTCTAGATTTGCGAATCCGACGCAAAAATGATACTTAATTGTAACGTTCAGGACCTCCTAATGTCGAAGGAACACTCAAAATGCGTCGAGATTCAATACATCGTCCTCCAGCGGATTTGTCTCCATGGGTCTTCTGCTACCTCGGTCACCTTATGTTCGTTCCCCTGCGATCCAGATATTCGAATCCGATGCAAAACGGACAGCTAATTGTGACGTGCAGAGCCTCCTAATGATGATGGAACACTCAAATTGCGTCGAGATTCAATACATCGTCCTCCTGCCGATTTGTGTCCAACCGGATATTGCTGCCTCGGGCACTATGTGGTCCGTCTCCTGTGAGTCTACATTTTCGATTCCGACACATAACTAATAGTTAATTGTAACGTTCAGGGCCTCCTAATGGCGATGGAACACTCAAATTGCGTCGTGATTCAATACATCGTCATTCAGCCGACTTGTCTCCAAGGGTCTATTGCTCCTCGGGCACCTTATGGTTATTCTCCTGTGAGTTGATTTTCGAATCCGACGCAAAACTGATAGTTAATTGTAACGTTCAGGGCCTCCTAATGTCAATGGAACACTCAAACTGCGTCGAGATTCAATACCCCGTCGTCCAGCCGACTTGTCTCCAAGGGGATATGCTGCCTCGGGCACCATATAGTCCTTCTCCTGTGAGTCTAGAATTTCGAATCCGACGCAAAACTGATAGGTAATTGTAACGTTCAGGGCCTCCTAATGAATATGGAACACTCAAATTGCGTTGAGATTCAACACATCGGCCTCCAGCCGACTTGTCTCCATGGGTCTACTGCTACCTCGGTCACCTAATGTTCGTTCTCCTGTGAGTCCAGATATTCGAATCAGACGCAAAACGGACTGCTAATTGTAACGTTCAGAGCCTCCTAATGATGATGGAACACTCAAATTGCGTAGAGATTCAATACATCGTCCTTCAGCCGACTTCTCTCGAACGGTCTATTGCTGCCTCTTGCACCATATGTTCTGTCTCCTGTGAGTCTAGATTTTCGAATCCGAAGCAAAAATGATAGTTAATTGTAACGTTCAGCTGTTCCTAATGACGATGGAACACTCAAATTGCGTCGAGATTCAATACATCGTCCACCAGCCGACTTGTCTATAAGCTTCCTTTGCTGTCTCGGGTACCTTATGGTCGTTTTCCTGTGAGTAGATTTTCGAATCCGACGCAAAACTGATGGTTAATTGCAACGTTGAGGGTCTCCTAATGACGATGGGACACTCAAATTGCGTCGAGATTTAATACATCGTCCTTCAGCCGACTTGTCTCGAACGGTATATTGCTGCCTCGGGCACCTTATGGTCGTTCTCCTGTGAGTCTACATTTTCGATTCCGACACATAACTGATAGTTACTTGTAACGTTCAGGGCCTGCTAATGGCGATGGAGCACTCAGATTGCGTCAAGATTCAATACATCGTCATTCAGCCGACTTGTCTCCATGGGTCTACTGCTACCTCGGTCACCTTATGGTTGTTCTCCTGTGAGTCTAGATATTCGAATCCGACGCAAAACGGACTGCTAATTGTAACGTTCAGAGCCTCCTAATGCTGATGGAAAACTCAAATTGCGTCGAGATTCAATAGATCGTCCTCCAGCCGACTTGTCTCCATGGGTCTACTGCTACCTCGGTCACCTTATGTCCGTTCTCCTGTGAGTCAAGATATTCGAATCAGACGCAAAACGGACTGCTAATTGTAACGTTCAGAGATTCCTAATGATGATGGCACACTCAAATTGCGTCGAGATACAATACATCGTCCTTCAGCCGACTTGTCTCGAACGGTCTATTGCTGCCTCGGGCACCTTACGATCGTTCTCCTGTGAGTCTGCATTATCGAATCCGACACATAACTGATAGTTAATTGTCACGTTCATGGCCTCCTAATGACGATGGAATTCTCGAATTGCGTCGGGCGTCAATACATCGTCCTCCAGGCGACTTGTCTCCAAGGGTCTATTGCTGCTTCGGGCACCTTATGGTCGTTCTCCAGTGAGTCTAGATTTTCGAAACCGACGCAAAACTGTTTGTTAATTGTAACGTTCAGGGCATCCTAATGACGATGGAACACTCAAATTGCGTCGCGATTCAATACATCGTCCACCAGGCGACTTGTCTCCAAGGGTCCATTGCTGTCTCGGGCACGTTATGGTCGTTTTCCTGTGAGTAGATTTTCGAATCCGACGCAAAACTGATGGTTTATTGCAACGTTGAGAGCCTCCTAATGACGATGGGACACCCAAATTGCGTCGAGATTCAATACATCGTCCTTCAGCCGACTTGTCTCGAACGGTCTATTGCTGCCTCGGGGACCTTATGGTCGTTCTCCAGTGAGTCTACATTTTCGATTCCGACACATAACTGATAGTTAATTGTAATGTTCAGGGCTTCCTAATGACGATTGAACATTCAAATTGCGTTGAGATTTAATACATCGTCCTCCAGCCGACTTGTCTCCATGGGTGTAATGCTACCTCAGTCACCTTATGTTCGTTATCCTGTGAGTCCAGATATTCGAATCCGACGCAAAACGGACTGCTAATTGTAGCGTTCAGAGCCTCCTAATGATGATGGAACACTCAAATTGCGTCGATATTCAATACATCGCCCTTCAGCCGACTTGTCTTGAACGGTCTATTGCTGCTTCGCGTACCTTATGGTCGTTCTCCTGTGAGTCTACATTTTCGATTCCGATACATAACTGATAGTTAATTGTAACGTTCATTGCCTCCTAATGACGATGGCACACACAAATTGCGTCAAGATTCAATACATCGTCATTCAGCCGACTTGTCTCCACGGGTCTATTGCTCCTGGGGCACATTATAGTTATTCTCCTGTGAGTAGGTTTTCGATACCGACGCAAAACTGATAGTTAATTGTAACGTTCAGGGCCTCCTAATGGCGACGGAAAACTCAAATTGCGTCAAGATTCAATACATCGCCATTCAGCCGACTTGTCTCCATGGGTCTACTGCTACCTCGGTCACCTTATGGTCGTTCTCCAGTGAGTCTAGATTTTCGAATCCGACGCAAAACTGTTTGTTAATTCTAACGTTCAGGGCCTCCTAATGACGATGGAACACTCAAATTGCGTCGCGATTCAATACATCGTCCTCCAGCCAACTTGTCTCCGAGGGTCTATTGCTGCCTCTGGCACCTAATGGTCTTGCTCCTGTGAGTCTAGATTTTCGAATCCAACACATAACTAATAGTTAATGCTAACGTTCAGGGCCTCCTAATGACGATGGAACACTCAAATTCCGTCGAGATTCAATACTTCGTCCTCCAGCCGTTTTGTCTCGTAGGGGATATTCCTGCCTCGGGCACCTTATGGACGTTCTCCTGTGAGTATACATTTTCGATTCCGACACATATCTGATAGTTAATTCTAACGTTCAGGGCCTCCTAATGACGATGGAACTCTGAAATTGCGTCGAGATTCAATACATCGTCCATCAGCCGACTTGTCTCCAAGGGTCCATTGCTACCTCGGTCACCTTATGGTCGTTCTCCTGTGAGTACAGATATTCGAATCCGACGCACAACGAACTGCTAATTGTAAGGTTCTGAGCCTCCTAATGATGATGGAACACTCAAATTGCGTCGAGATTCAATACATCGTCCTCCAGCCGACTTGTATCCAAGGGGATATTGCTGCCTCGGGCACCATATAGTCCTTCTCCTGTGAATCTAGAATTTCGAATCCGACGCAAAACTGATTGTTAATTGTAACGTTCAGGACCTCCTAATCACTATGGAACACTCAAATTGAGTCGAGATTCAATACATCGTCCTCCAGCAGACTTGTCACCAAAGGGATATTGCTGCCTCGGGCACCTTATGCTCCGACTCCTGTGAGTCTAGATTCTCGAATCAACCGCTATACTGATTGTTAATTGCAGCGTTCATGGCCCCCTAATGACGATGGAACACTCAAATTGCGTCGAGATTCAATACATCTTCGTCCAGCCGACTTGTCTCCAAGGGTTATTGCTCCCTCGGGCACCTTATCATCGTTCTTCTGTGAGTCTAGATTTTCGAATCCGACGCAAAACTAATGACGATGGAACACTCAAATTGCGTCGAGATTCAATACGTCGTCCTCCAGCCGAATTGTCTCCAAGGGGATATTGCTGCCTCGGGCACCATATGGTCCGTCTCCTGTGGATCCAGATTTTCGAATCCGACGCGCAACCGATAGTTAATTCTAACTTTCGGGCGTCCTAATGACGATGGAACACTCAAATTGCGTCGAGATTCAATACATCGTCCTCCAGCCTACATGTCTCCAGGGGTCTATTGCTGCCTCGGTAACCCTATGGTCCGACTCCTGTGAGTCTAGAATTTCGAATCCGACGCAAAACTGATAGGTAATTGTAACGTTCAGGGCCTCCTGATGACGATGGAACACTCAAATTGCGTCGAGATTCAATACATCGTCCTCCAGGCGACTTGTCTCCAAGGGTCTATTGCTGCCTTGGGCACCTTATGGTCGTTCACCTGTGGGTCCAGATATTCGAATCCGTCGAAAGACGGACCGCCAATTGTAACGTTCAGAGTCTCCTAATGACGATGGAACACTCAAATTGCATCGAGATTCAATACATCGGCCTCCAGCCGACTTGTCTCCAACGGGATATCGCTGCCTCGGGCACCATGTAGTCCGTCTCCTGTGAGTCTAGATTTTCGAATCCGACGCAAAAATGATAGTTAATTGTAACGTTCAGGGCCTCCTAATGACGAGGGAACACTCAAATTGCGTTGAGATTCAATACGTCGTCCTCCAGCCGACTTGTCTTCAAGCGGATATTGCTGCCTCGGGCACCTTGTGGTCGTTCTCCTGTGAGTCTAGATTTTCCGATCCGACGCATAACTGATAGTTAATTGTAAGGTTCAGCGCCTCCTAATGACAATAGAACACTCAAATTGCTCGAGATTCAATACATCGTCCTCCAACCGACTTGTCTCCAAGGTGATATTGCTGCCTCGGGCACCATATGGTCGTTCTCCTGTTAGTCTAGATTTTCCAATCCGACGCGAAACTGATAGTTAATTGTAACATTCAGCGCCTCCTAATGACGATGGATTACTCATATTGCGTCGAGTTTCAATACATCGTATTTCAGCCGATTTGTCTCCAAGGGTCTATTGCTGCCTCGGGCATTTTGTGGTCGTTCTCCTGAGGGTCTAGATTTTTGAATCCGACGCAAAACTGATAGTTAATTGTAACGTTCAGGGCCTCCTAATGACGATGGAACACTCAAATTGCGTCGAGATTCAACACGTCGTCCTCCAGCCGACTTGTCTCCAAGGGGATATAGCTGCCTCGAACGTCCGCCTCCTGTGAGTCTAGATTTTCGAATCCGACGCGAAACTGATTGTTAATTGTAACGTTCGGGCGTCCTAATGACGATGGAACACTCAAGTTGCGTCGAGATTCAATACATCGTCCTCGAGCCTACTTCTCTCCAAGGGTCTATTGCAGGCTCGGCCACCCAATGGTCCGACTGCCGTGAGTCTAGAATATCGAATCCGACGCAAAACTGATGGTTAATTGCAACGTTCAGTGCCTCCTAATGACGAAGGAAGACTCAAATTGCGTCGAGATATAATACATCGTCCTCCAGCCGACTTGTCTCCAAGGGGATATTGCTACCACAGGTACCATTTAGACCGTCTATAGTGAGTCTAGAATTTCGAATCCGACGCAAAAATGATAGTTAATTGTAACGTTAAGGGTCTCCTGATGACGATGGAACACACAGTTTGCGTCGAGATTCAATGCATCCTCCTCCAGCCGACTTGTCTCCAACGGGATATCACTGCCTCGGGCACCATGTGGTCTGTCACCTGTGAGTCTATAATTTCGAATCCGACACAAACATGATAGTTAATTGTAACGTTCAGCGCCTCCTAATGACGAAGGAACACTCAAATTGCGTCGAGATTCAATACATCGTCATCCAGCCGACTTGTCTCCAAGGGTCAATTGCAGCCTGTGGCACCTAATTGTCGTTCTCCTGGGAGCCTATATTTTCGAATCCGACGGAAATCAGACAGTTCATTGTAATATTCAGGACCTCCTAATGATGATGGAACACTCGAATTGCGTCGAGAGTCTATACATCGTCCTCCAGGCGACTTGTCTCCAAGGCTCTATTGCTGTCTCGGGCACCTTACGGACTTTCTCCTGTGAGCCGAGATTTTCGAATCCGACGCAAAAATGATACTTAATTGTAACGTTCAGGGCCTCCTAATGACGAAGGAACACTCAAATTGCGTCGAGATTCAATACATCGTCATCCAGCCGACTTGTCTCCAAGGGTCTATTGCAGCCTCGGGCACCTTATGGTCGTTCTCCTATGAGTCTAGATTTTCGGAGCCGACGCATAACTGATAGTTAATTGTAACGTTCAACGCCTCCTAATGAGGATAGAACACTCAAATTGCGTCGAGATTCAATACGTCGCCCTCCAGCCGACTTGTCTCCAAGGGGATATTGCTGCCTCGGGCACCATATTGTCCGTCTCCTGTGAGTCTAGATTTTCGAATCCGACGCGAAACTCATAGTTAATTGTAACGTTCGAGCGTCCTAATGACGATGGAACACTCAAATTGCGTCGAGATTCAATACATCGTCCACCAGCCTACTTGTCTCCAAGGATCTAATGCTGCATAGATCACCCTATGGTCCGACTCCTGTGAGTCTAGAATTTCGAATCCGACGCAAAACTGATAGTTAATTGTAAGGTTCAGGGCATCCTGATGACGATGGAACACTCAAATTGCGTCGAGATTCAATATATCGTCCTCCAGCCGACTTGTCTCCATGGGTCTACTGCTACCTCGGTCGCCTTATGGTCGTTCTCCTGTGAGTCCAGATATTCGAATCCGACGCAAAACGGACTGCTAATTGTAACGTTCAGAGCCTCCTAATGATGATGGAACACTCAAATTGCGTCGAGACTCAATACAATGTCCTCCAGCCGACTTGTCTCCAAGGGGATATTGCAGCCTCGGGCACCATATAGTCCTTCTCCTGTGAGTCTTGAATTTCGAATCCGACGCAAAACTGATAGTTAATAGTGACGTTCAGGACCTCCTAATCTCGATGGAACACTCAAATTGCGTCGAGATTCAATACTTCGTCCTCCAGCCGACTTGTCTCCAAAGGGAATTGCTGTCTCGGGCACCTTATCCTCCGACCCCTGTGAGTCTAGACTTTCGAATCCGACGCAAAACTTGTAGTTAATTGTAACGTTTAGTTCCTCTTAATGACGACGGAACACTAGAATTGCGTCGAGATTCAATTCATCGTCCTCCCACCGACTTGTGTCCAACGGGATATTGCTGCCTCGGGCACCATGTGGTCCGTCTCCTGTGAGTCTAGATTTTCGAATCCGACGCGAAACTGATAGTTAATTGTAACGTTCGTGCGACCTAATGACAATGGAACACTCAAATTGCGTCGAGATCAATACGTCGTCCTCCAGCCTACTTGTCTGCCTCTGTCACCCTATGGTCCGATTAATGTGACTCTAGAATTTCGAATCCGACGCAAAACTGATAGTTAATTGTAACGTTCATTGCCTCCTGATGACGTTGGAACACTCAAATTGCGTCGAGATTCAATACATCGTCCTCCAGGCGCCTTGTCTCCAAGTGTCTATTGCTGCCTCGGGCACCTTATGGTCGTACTCCTATGAGTCTAGATTTTCGGAGCCGTCGCATAACTGATAGTTAATTGTAACGATCAGCGCCTCCTTATGACGATAGAACACTCAAATTGCGTCGAGATTCAATACGTCGCCCTCCAGCCGACTTGTCTCCAAGGGTCTATTGCTGCCTCGGTCACCCTATGTTCCGACTCCTGTGACTCTAGAATTTCCAATCCGACGCAAAACTGATAGTTAATTGTAACGGTCAGGGCCTCCTAATGACGATGGAATACTCAAATTGCGTCGAGATTCAATACATCGTCCTCTAGCCGACTTCTCTCCAAGGGGATATTGCTGCCTCGGGCACCATACGGTCCTTCTCCTGTGAGTCTAGATTTTTGAATATGACACGAAACTGATAGTTAATTGTAACGTTCATGGGCTCCTAATGACGATGGAACACTCAAATTGCGTCGAGATTCCTTACGTCGCCCTCCAGCCGACTGGTCTCCAAGGGGATATTAATGCTTCGGGCACCATATGGTCCGTCTCCTGTGAGTCTAGATTTTCGAATCCGACGCAAAAATGATTCTTAATTGTAACGTTCAGCGCCTCCTAATGACTATAGAACACTCAAATTGCGTCGAGATTCAATACGTCGTCCTCCAGCCGACTTGTCTCCAAGGGGATATTGCTACCTCGGGCACCATTTAGACCGTCTCCAGTGAGTCTAGAATTTCGAATCCGACGCAAAAATGATAGTTAATTGTAACGTTAAGGGCCTCCTGATGACGATGGAACACTCAATTTGCGTCGAGATTCAATACATCGTCCTCCAGCCTACTTGTCTCCAAGGGTCTATTGCTACCTCTTGCACCTTATGGTCGTTGTCCAGTGAGACTAGATTATCGAATCCGACGCAAAACTGATAGTTAATTGTAACGTTCAGGGCCTCCTAATGACGATGGAACACTCAAATTGCGTGGCGATTCAATACATCGTCCTCCAGCCGACTTGTCTCCATGTGTCTATTGCTACCTCACTCACCTTTTGGTCGTTCTCCTGTGAGTCCAGATATTCGAATCCGACGCAAAACGGACTGCTAATTGTAACGTTCAGAGCCTCCTAATGATGATGGAACACTCAAATTGCGTCCAGATTCAATACATCGTCCTCCAGCCGACTTGACTCCAAGGGGATATTGCTGCCTAGGGCAGCATATTGTCCTTTTCCTGTGAGTGTAGAATTTTGAATCCGACGCAAAACTGATAGTTAATTGTGACGTTCAGGACCCCCTAATCTCGATGGAACACTCAAATTGCGTCGAGATTCAACACATCGTCCTCCAGCCGACTTGTCTCTATGGGTCTACTGCTACCTCGGTCACCTAATGTTCGTTCTCCTGTGAGTCCAGATATTCGAATCAGACGCAAAACGGACTGCTAATTGTAACGTTCAGAGCCTCCTAATGATGATGGAACACTCAAATTGCGTAGAGATTCAATACATCGTCCTTCAGCCGATTTGTCTCGAACGGTCTATTGCTGCCTCGGGCACCTTATGGTCGTTCTCGTGTGAGTCTACATTTTCGATTCCGACACATAACTGATAGTTACTTGTAACGTTCAGGGCCTGCTAATGGCGATGGAGCACTCAGATTGCGTCAAGATTCAATACATCGTCATTCAGCCGACTTGTCTCCATGGGTCTACTGCTACCTCGGTCACCTTATGGTTGTTCTCCTGTGAGTCCAGATATTCGAATCCGACGCAAAACGGACTGCTAATTGTAACGTTCAGAGCCTCCTAATGCTGATGGAAATCTCAAATTGCGTCGAGATTCAACAGATCGTCCTCCAGCCAACTTGTCTATATGGGTCTACTGCTACCTCGGTCACCCTATGTCCGTTCTCCTGTGAGTCAAGATATTCGAATCAGACGCAAAACGGACTGCTAATTGTAACGTTCAGAGATTCCTAATGATGATGGCACACTCAAATTGCGTCGAGATACAATACATCGTCCTTCAGCCGACTTGTCTCGAACGGTCTATTGCTGCCTCGGGCACCTTACGATCATTCTCCTGTGAGTCTGCATTTTCGATGCATGGCCTCCTAATGACGATGAAATAGTCGAATTGCGTCGGGAGTCAATACATCGTCCTCCAGGCGACTTGTCTCCAAGGGTCTATTGCTGCTTCGGGCACCTAATGGTCTTGCTCCTGTGAGTCTAGATTTTCGAATCCAACACATAACTGATAGTTAATGCTAACGTTCAGGGCCTCCTAATGACGATGGAACACTCAAATTCCGTCGAGATTCAATACTTCGTCCTCCAGCCGTTTTGTCTCGTAGGGGATATTCCTGCCTCGGGCACCTTATGGACGTTCTCCTGTGAGTATACATTTTCGATTCCGACACATATCTGATAGTTAATTCTAACGTTCAGGGCCTCCTAATGACGATGGAACTCTGAAATTGCGTCGAGATTCAATACATCGTCCATCAGCCGACTTGTCTCCAAGGGTCCATTGCTACCTCGGTCACCTTATTGTCGTTCTCCTGTGAGTACAGATATTCGAATCCGACGCACAACGAACTGCTAATTGTAAGGTTCAGAGCCTCCTAATAATGATGGAACACTCAAATTGCGTCGAGATTCAATACATCGTCCTCCAGCCGACTTGTATCCAAGGGGATATTGCTGCCTCGGGCACCATATAGTCCTTCTCCTGTGAATCTAGAATTTCGAATCCGACGCAAAACTGATTGTTAATTGTAACGTTCAGGACCTCCTAATACCTATGGAACACTCAAATTGAGTCGAGATTCAATACATCGTCCTCCAGCAGACTTGTCACCAAAGGGATATTGCTGCCTCGGGCACCTTATGCTCCGATTCCTGTGAGTCTAGATTCTCGAATCAACCGCTATTCTGATTGTTAATTGTAGCGTTCATGGCCCCCTAATGACGATGGAACACTCAAATTGCGTCGAGATTCAATACATCTTCGTCCAGCCGACTTGTCTCCAAGGGTTATTGCTCCCTCGGGCACCTTATCGTCGTTCTTCTGTGAGTCTAGATTTTCGAATCCGACGCAAAACTAATGACGATGGAACACTCAAATTGCGTCGAGATTCAATACGTCGTCCTCCAGCCGATTTGTCTCCAAGGGGATATTGCTGCCTCGGGCACCATATGGTCCGTCTCCTGTGGATCCAGATTTTCGAATCCGACGCGCAACCGATAGTTAATTCTAACTTTCGGGCGTCCTAATGACGATGGAACACTCAAATTGCGTCGAGATTCAATACATCGTCCTCCAGCCTACATGTCTCCAGGGGTCTAATGCTGCCTCGGTAACCCTATGGTCCGACTCCTGTGAGTCTAGAATTTCGAATCCGACGCAAAACTGATAGGTAATTGTAACGTTCAGGGCCTCCTGATGACGATGGAACACTCAAATTGCGTCGAGATTCAATACATCGTCCTCCAGGTGACTTGTCTCCAAGGGTCTATTGCTGCCTTGGGCACCTTATGGTCGTTCACCTGTGGGTCCAGATATTCGAATCCGTCGCAAGACGGACCGCCAATTGTAACGTTCAGAGTCTCCTAATGACGATGGAACACTCAAATTGCATCGAGATTCAATACATCGGCCTCCAGCCGACTTGTCTCCAACGGGATATCGCTGCCTCAGGCACCATGTAGTCCGTCTCCTGTGAGTCTAGATTTTCGAATCCGACGCAAAAATGATAGTTGATTGTAACGTTCAGGGCCTCCTAATGACGAGGGAACACTCAAATTGCGTTGAGATTCAATACGTCGTCCTCCAGCCGACTTGTCTTCAAGCGGATATTGCTGCCTCGGGCACCTTGTGGTCGTTCTCCTGTGAGTCTAGATTTTCCGTTCCGACGCATAACTGATAGTTAATTGTAAGGTTCAGCGCCTCCTAATGACAATAGAACACTCAAATTGCTCGAGATTCAATACATCGTCCTCCAGCCGACTTGTCTCCAAGGTGATATTGCTGCCTCGGGCACCATATGGTCGTTCTCCTGTTAGTCTAGATTTTCCAATCCGACGCGAAACTGATAGTTAATTGTAACATTCAGCGCCTCCTAATGACGATGGATTACTCATATTGCGTCGAGTTTCAATACATCGTATTTCAGCCGATTTGTCTCCAAGGGTCTATTGCTGCCTCGGGCATTTTGTGGTCGTTCTCCTGAGGGTCTAGATTTTTGAATCCGGCGCAAAACTGATAGTTAATTGTAACGTTCAGGGCCTCCTAATGACGATGGAACACTCAAATTGCGTCGAGATTCAACACGTCGTCCTCCAGCCGACTTGTCTCCAAGAGGATATAGCTGCCTCGAACGTCCGCCTCCTGTGAGTCTAGATTTTCGAATCCGACGCGAAACTGATTGTTAATTGTAACGTTCGGGCGTCCTAATGACGATGGAACACTCAAGTTGCGTCGAGATTCAATACATCGTCCTCGAGCCTACTTCTCTCCAAGGGTCTATTGCAGCCTCGGTCACCCAATGGTCCGACTGTCGTGAGTCTAGAAAATCGAATCCGACGCAAAACTGATGGTTAATTGTAACGTTCAGTGCCTCCTAATGACGAAGGAAGACTCAAATTGCGTCGAGATATAATACATCGTCCTCCAGCCGACTTGTCTCCAAGGGGATATTGCTACCACGGGCACCATTTAGACCGTCTATAGTGAGTCTAGAATTTCGAATCCGACGCAAAAATGATAGTTAATTGTAACGTTAAGGGTCTCCTGATGACGATGGAACACTCAGTTTGCGTCGAGATTCAATGCATCGTCCTCCAGCCGACTTGTCTCCAACGGGATATCACTGCCTCGGGCACCATGTGGTCTGTCACCTGTGAGTTTATAATTTCGAATCCGACACAAACATGATAGTTAATTGTAACGTTCAGCGCCTCCTAATGACGAAGGAACACTCAAATTGCGTCGAGATTCAATACATCGTCATCCAGCCGACTTGTCTCCAAGGGTCAATTGCAGCCTGCGGCACCTAATTGTCGTTCTCCTGGGAGCCTACATTTTCGAATCCGACGGAAATCTGACAGTTAATTGTAACATTCAGGACCTCCTAATGATGATGGAACACTCGAATTGCGTCGAGAGTCTATACATCGTCCTCCAGGCGACTTGTCTCCAAGGCTCTATTGCTGTCTCGGGCACCTTACGGACGTTCTCCTGTGAGCCGAGATTTTCGAATCCGACGCAAAAATGATACTTAATTGTAACGTTCAGGGCCTCCTAATGACGAAGGAACACTCACATTGCGTCGAGATTCAATACATCGTCATCCAGCCGACTTGTCTCCAAGGGTCCATTGCAGCCTTGGGCACCTTATGGTCGTTCTCCTATGAGTCTAGATTTTCGGAGCCGACGCATAACTGATAGTTAATTGTAACGTTCAACGCCTCCTAATGAGGATAGAACACTCAAATTGCGTCGAGATTCAATACGTCGCCCTCCAGCCGACTTGTCTCCAAGGGGATATTGCTGCCTCGGGCACCATATGGTCCGTCTCCTGTGAGTCTAGATTTTCGAATCCGACGCGAAACTCATAGTTAATTGTAACGTTCGAGCGTCCTAATGACGATGGAACACTCAAATTGCGTCGAGATTCAATACATCGTCCTCCAGCCTACTTGTCTCCAAGGATCTAATGCTGCATAGATCACCCTATGGTCCGACTCCTGTGAGTCTAGAATTTCGAATCCGACGCAAAACTGATAGTTAATTGTAAGGTTCAGGGCATCCTGATGACGATGGAACACTCAAATTGCGTCGAGATTCATTATATCGTCCTCCAGCCGACTTGTCTCCATGGGTCTACTGGTACCTCGGTCGCCTTATGGTCGTTCTCCTGTGAGTCCAGATATACGAATCCGACGCAAAACGGACTGCTAATTGTAACGTTCAACGCCTCCTAATGAGGATAGAACACTCAAATTGCGTCGAGATTCAATACGTCGCCCTCCAGCCGACTTGTCTCCAAGGGGATATTGCTGCCTCGGGCACCATACGGTCCTTCTCCTGTGAGTCTAGATTTTTGAATATGACACGAAACTGATAGTTAATTGTAACGTTCATGGGCTCCTAATGACGATGGAACACTCAAATTGCGTCGAGATTCCTTACGTCGCCCTCCAGCCGACTGGTCTCCAAGAAGATATTGCTGCTTCGGGCACCATATGGTCCGTCTCCTGTGAGTCTAGATTTTCGAATCCGACGCAAAAATGACTCTTAATTGTAACGTTCAGCGCCTCCTAATGACTATAGAACACTCAAATTGCGTCGAGATTCAATACGTCGTCCTCCCACCGACTTGTGTCCAACGGGATATTGCTGCCTCGGGCACCATGTGGTCCGTCTCCTGTGAGTCTAGATTTTCGAATCCGACGCGAAACTGATAGTTAATTGTAACGTTCGTGCGACCTAATGACAATGGAACACTCAAATTGCGTCGAGATCAATACATCGTCCTCCAGCCTACTTGTCTGCCTCGGTCACCCTATGGTCCGATTCCTGTGACTCTAGAATTTCGAATCCGACGCAAAACTGATAGTTAATTGTAACGTTCATTGCCTCCTGATGACGTTGGAACACTCAAATTGCATAGAGATTCAATACATCGTCCTCCAGGCGCCTTGTCTCCAAGGGTCTATTGCTGCCTCGGGCACCTTATGGTCGTACTCCTATGAGTCTAGATTTTCGGAGCCGTCGCATAACTGATAGTTAATTGTAACGATCAGCGCCTCCTTATGACGATAGAACACTCAAATTGCGTCGAGATTCAATACGTCGCCCTCCAGCCGACTTGTCTCCAAGGGTCTATTGCTGCCTCGGTCACCCTATGTTCCGACTCCTGTGACTCTAGAATTTCCAATCCGACGCAAAACTGATAGTTAATTGTAACGTTCAGGGCCTCCTAATGACGATGGAATACTCAAATTGCGTCGAGATTCAATACATCGTCCTCTAGCCGACTTCTCTCCAAGGGGATATTGCTGCCTCGGGCACCATACGGTCCTTCTCCTGTGAGTCTAGATTTTTGAATATGACACGAAACTGATAGTTAATTGTAACGTTCATGGGCTCCTAATGACGATGGAACACTCAAATTGCGTCGAGATTCCTTACGTCGCCCTCCAGCCGACTGGTCTCCAAGAAGATATTGCTGCTTCGGGCACCATATGGTCCGTCTCCTGTGAGTCTAGATTTTCGAATCCGACGCAAAAATGACTCTTAATTGTAACGGTCAGCGCCTCCTAATGACTATAGAACACTCAAATTGCGTCGAGATTCAATACGTCGTCCTCCAGCCGCCTTGTCTCCAAGGGGATATTGCTGCCTCGGGCACCATATGGTTCGTCTCCTGTGAGTCTAGATTGTCGAATCCGACGCAAAACTGATAGTTAATTGTAACGTTCGTGCGACCTAATGACGATGGAACACACAAATTGCGTCGAGATCAAAAACATCGTCCTCCAGCCTACTTGTCTGCCTCGGTCACCCTATGGTCCGACTCCTGTGACTCTAGAAATTCGAATCCGACGTAAAACTGATAGTTACTTGTAACGTTCATAGCCTCCTGATGACGTTGGAACACTCAAATTGTGTCGAGATTCAATACATCGTCCTCCAGCCGACTTGTCTCCAAGGGGATATTGCTACCTCGGGCACCATTTAGACCGTCTCCAGTGAGTCTAGAATTTCGAATCCGACGCAAAAATGATAGTTAATTGTAACGTTAAGGGCCTCCTGATGACGATGGAACACTCAATTTGCGTCGAGATTCAATACATCGTCCTCCAGCCTACTTGTCTCCAAGGGTCTATTGCTGCCTCTTGCACCTTATGGTCGTTGTCCAGTGAGACTAGATTATCGAATCCGTCGCAAAACTGATAGTTAATTGTAACGTTCAGGGCCTCCTAATGACGATGGAACACTCAAATTGCGTGGCGATTCAATACATCGTCATCCAGCCGACTTGTCTCCATGTGTCTATTGCTACCTCACTCACCTTTTGGTCGTTCTCCTGTGAGTCCAGATATTCGAATCCGACGCAAAACGGACTGCTAATTGTAACGTTCAGAGCCTCCTAATGATGATGGAACACTCAAATTGCGTCCAGATTCAATACATCGTCCTCCAGCCGACTTGACTCCAAGGGGATATTGCTGCCTAGGGCACCATATTGTCCTTTTCCTGTGAGTGTAGAATTTTGAATCCGACGCAAAACTGATAGTTAATTGTGACGTTCAGGACCTCCTAATCTCGATGGAACACTCAAATTGCGTCGAGATTCAATACATCGTCCTCCAGCCGACTTGCCTCAAAAGGGAATTGCTGTCTCGGGCACCTTATCCTCCGACCCCTGTGAGTCCAGATTTTCGAATCCGACGCAAAACTTGTAGTTAATTGTAACGTTTAGGGCCTCTTAATGATGACGGAACACTCAAATTGCGTCGAGATTCAATTCACCGTCCTCCCGCCGACAAGTGTCCAACGGGATATTGCTGCCTCGGGCACCATGTGGTCCGTCTCCTGTGAGTCTAGGTTTTCGAATCCGACGCACAAGTGGTAGTTAATTGTAACTTTCAGGGCCTCCTAATGACGATGGAACATTCAAATTGCGTCGAGATTCAATACGTCGCCCTCCAGCCGACTTGACTCCAGGGGATATTGCTTCCTCGGGCACCATATGGCCCGTTACCTGTGAGTCTAGATTTTTGAATCCGACGCGAAACCGATAGTTAATTGTAAGTTTCGGGCGTCCTAATGACGATGGAACTCTCAAATTGCGTCGAGATTCAATACATCGTCCTCCAGCATACTTGTCTTCAAGGGTCTATTGCTGCCTCGGTCACCCTGTGGTGCGACTCCTGTGACTCTAGAATTTTGATTCCGACGCAAAACTGATAGTTAATTGTAACTTTTAAGGCCTCCTAATGACGATGGAATACTCAAATTGCGTCGAGATTCAATACATCGTCCTCTAGCCGACTTCTCTCCAAGGGGATATTGCTGCCTCGGGCACCATACGGTCCTTCTCCTGTGAGTCTAGATTTTCGAATCCGACGCGAAACTGATAGTTAATTGTAACGTTCATGGGCTCCTAAAGACGATGGAACACTCAAATTGCGTTGAGATTCCTTACGTCGCCCTCCAGCCGACTGGTCTCCAAGGGGATATTGCGGCGTCGGGCACCATATGGTCCGTCTCCTGTGAGTCTAGATTTTGGAATCCGACGCGAAACTGATAGTTAATTGTAACGTTCGAGCGTCCTAATGACGATGGAACACTCAAATTGCGTCGAGATTCAATACATCGTCCTCCAGCCTACTTGTCTCCAAGGAACTAATGCTGCATCGATCACCCTATGGTCCGACTCCTGTGAGTCTAGAATTTCGAACCCGACGCAAAACTGATAGTTAATTGTAACGTTCAGGGCATCCTGATGACGATGGAACACTCAAATTGCGTCGAGATTCAATACATCGTCCTTCAGCCGACTAGACTCCATGGGTCTACTGCTACCTCGGTCGCCTTATGGTCGTTCTCCTGTGAGTCCAGATATTCGAATCCGACGCAAAACGGACTGCTAATTGTAACGTTCACAGCCTCCTAATGATGATGGAACACTCAAATTGCGTCGAGATTCAATACATCGTCCTCCAGCCGACTTGTCTCCAAAGGGAATTGCTGTCTCGGGCACCTTATCCTCCGACCCCTGTGAGTCTAGATTTTCGAAGCCGACGCAGAACTTGTAGTTAATTGTAACGTTTGGGGCCTCTTAATGACGACGGAACACTCAAATTGCGCCGTGATTTAATTCTTCTTCCTCCCGCCGACTTGTGTCCAACGGAATATTGCTGCCTCGGGCACCATGCGGTCCGTCTCCTGTGAGTCTAGATTTTCGAATCCGCCGCAAAAATGATACTTAATTATAGCGTTCAGGGCCTCCTAATGACTATAGAACACTCAAATTGCGTCGAGATTCAATACGTCGTCCTCCAGCCGCCTTGTCTCCAAGGGGATATTGCTGCCTTCGGCACCATATGGTTCGTCTCCTGTGAGTCTAGATTGTCGAATCCGACGCGAAACTGATAGTTAATTGTAACGTTCGTGCGACCTAATGACGATGGAACACTCAAATTGCGTCGAGATCAAAAACATCGTCCTCCAGCCTACTTGTCTGCCTCGGTCACCCTATGGTCCGACTCCTGTGACTCTAGAATTTCGAATCCGACGCAAAACTGATAGTTAATTGTAACGTTCATTGCCTCCTGATGACGTTGGAACACTCAAATTGTGTCGAGATTCAATACATCGTCCTCCAGCCTACTTATCTCCAAGGATCTAATGCTGCATCGATCACCCTATGGTCCGACTCCTGTGAGTCTAGAATTTCGAATCCGACGCAAAACTGATAGTTAATTGTAACGTTCAGGTCATCCAGATGACGATAGAACACTCAAATTGCGTCGAGATTCAATGCATCATGCACCAGCCGACTTGTCTCCAAGGGGATATTGCAGCCTCGGGCACCATATAGTCCTTTTCCTGTGAGTCTAGAATTTTGAACCCGACGCAAAACTGATAGTTAATTGTGACGTCCAGGACCTCCCAAACTCGATGGAACACTCAAATTGCGTCGAGATTCAATACATCGTCCTCCAGCCGACTTGACTCCAAGGGGATATTGCTTCCTCGGGCAAAATATGGTCCGTTACCTGTGAGTCTAGATTTTTGAATCCGACGCGAAACTGATAGTTAATTGTAACTTTCCGGCGTCCTAATGACGATGGAACTCTCAAATTGCGTCGAGATTCAATACATTGTCCTCCAGCCGACTTGTCTCCAAGGGGATATTGCTACCTCGGGCACCATTTAGACCGTCTCCAGTGAGTCTAGTATTTCGAATCCGACGCAAAAATGATAGTTAATTGTAACGTTAAGGGCCTCCTGATGTCGATGGAACACTCAATTTGCGTCGAGATTCAATACATCGTCCTCCAGCCTACTTGTCTCCAAGGGTCTATTGCTGCCTCGCGCACCTTATGGTCGTTGTATAGTGAGACTAGATTATCGAATCCGACGAAAAACTGATAGTTAATTGTAACGTTCAGGGCCTCCTAATGACGATGGAACACTCAAATTGCGTCGCGATTTAATACATCGTCCTCCAGCCGACTTGTCTCCATGTGTCTACTGCTACCTCACTCACCTTTTGGTCGTTCTCCTGTTAGTCCAGATATTCGAATCCGACGCAAAACGGACTGCTAATTGTAACGTTCAGAGCCTCCTAATGATGATGGAACACTCAAATTGCGTCGAGATTCAATACATCGTCCTCCAGCCGACTTGTCTCCAAGGGGATATTGCAGCCTCAAGCACCATATAGTCCTTTTCCTGTGAGTCTAGAATTTTGAATCCGGCGCAAAACTGATAGTTAATTGTGACGTTCAGGACCTCCTAATCTCGATGGAACACTCAAATTGCGTCGAGATTCAATACATCGTCCTCCAGCCGACTTGCCTCTAAAGGGAATTGCTGTCTCGGGCACCTTATCCTCCGACCCCTGTGAGTCCAGATTTTTGAATCCGACGCAAAACTTGTAGTTAACTGTAACGTTTAGAGCCTCTTAATGGCGACGGAACACTCAAATTGCGTCGAGATTCAATTCATCGTCCTCCAGCCTACTTGTCTTCATGGGTCTATGGCTGCCTCGGTCACCCTATGGTCCGACTCCTGTGACTGTAGAATTTCCAATCCGACGCAAAACTGATAGTTAATTGTAACGTTTACGGCCTCCTAATGACGATGGAATCCTCAAATTGCGTCGAGATTCAATACATCGCCCTCCAGCCGACTTGACTCCAAGGGGATTTTGCTTCCTCGGGCAAAATATGGTCCGTTACCTGTGAGTCTAGATTTTTGAATCCGACGCGAAACTGATAGTTAATTGTAACTTTCGGGCGTCCTAATGACGATGGAACTCTCAAATTGCGCCGAGATTCAATACATCGTCCTCCAGCCTACTTGTCTTCAAGGGTCTATTGCTGCCTCGGTCACCCTATGGTCCGACTCCTATGACTGTAGAATTTCCAATCCGATGCAAAACTGATAGTTAATTGTAACGTTTACGGCCTCCTATGGACGATGGAATACTCAAATTGCGTCGAGATTCAATACATCGTCCTCCAGCCTACTTGTCTTCAAGGGTCTATTGCTGCCTCGGTCACCCTATGGTCCGACTCCTGCGACTGTAGAATTTCCAATCCGACGCAAAACTGATAGTTTATTGTAACGTTTACGGCCTCCTAATGACGATGGAATACTCAAATTGCGTCGAGATTCAATACATCGTCCTCTAGCCGACTTCTCTCCAACGGGATATTGCTGCCTCGGGCACCATACGGTCCTTCTCCTGTGAGTCTAGATTTTTGAATCCGACGCGAAACTGATAGTTAATTGTAACGTTCATGGGCTCCTAATGACGATGGAACACTCAAACTGCGTTGAGATTCCTTAAGTAGCCCTCCAGCCGACTGGTCTCCAAGGGGATATTGCTGCGTCGGGCACCGTATGGTCCGTCTCCTGTGAGTTTAGATTTTCGAATCCGACGCGAAACTGATAGTTAGTTGTAACGTACGACCGTCCTAATGACGATGGAACACTCAAATTGCGTCGAGATTCAATACATCATCCTCCAGCCTACTTATCTCCGAAGATCTAATGCTGCATCGATCACCCTATCGTCCGACTCCTGTGAGTCTAGAATTTCGAATCCGACGCAAAACTGATAGTTAATTGTAACGTTCAGGTCATCCAGATGACGATGGAACACTCAAATTGCGTCGAGATTCAATACATCGTCCTCCAGCCGACTTGTCTCCATGGGTGTACTGCTACTTCGGTCGCCTTATGGTAGTTCTCCTGTGAGTCCAGATATTTGAATCCGACGCAAAACGGACTGCTAATTGTAACGTTCAGAGCCTCCTAATGATGATGGAACACTCAAATTGCGTCGAGATTCAATACATCGTCCTCCAGCCGACTTGTCTCTAAGGGGATATTGCAGCCTCGGGCACCATATAGTCCTTCTCCTGTGAGTCTAGAATTTTGAATCCGACGCAAAACTGATAGTTAATTGTAACGTTCAGGACCTCCTAATCTCGATGGAACACTCAAATTGCGTCGAGATTCAATACATCGTCCTCCAGCCGACTTGTCTCCAAAGGGAATTGCTGTCTCGGGCACCTTATCCTCCGACCCCTGTGAGTCTAGATTTTCGAATCCGACGCAAAACTTGTAGCTAATTGTAACGTTTAGGGCCTCTTAATGACGACGGAACACTGAAATTGCGTCGAGATTCAATTCATCGTCCTCCCGCCGACTTGTGTCCAACGGGATATTGCTGACTCGGGCACCATTTGGTCCGTCTCCTGTAAGTCTAGATTTTCGAATCCGTCGCACAAATGGTAGTTAATTGTAACTTTCAGGGCCTCCTAATGACGATGGAGCACTCAAATTGCGTTGAGATTCAATACGTCGCCCTCCAGCCGACTTGACTCCAAGGGGTTATTGCTTCCTCGGGCAAAATATGGTCCGTTACCTGTGAGTCTAGATTTTTGAATCCGACGCGAAACTGATAGTTAATTGTAACTTTCGGGCGTCCTAATGACGATGGAACTCTCAAATTGCGTCGAGATTCAATACATCGTCCTCCAGCCGACTTGTCTCCAAGGGGATATTGCTACCTCGGGCACCATTTAGACCGTCTCCAGTGAGTCTAGTATTTCGAATCCGACGCAAAAATGATAGTTAATTGTAACGTTCAGGGCCTCCTAATGACGATGGAACACTCAAATTGCGTCGCGATTTAATACATCGTCCTCCAGCCGACTTGTCTCCATGTGTCTACTGCTACCTCACTCACCTTTTGGTCGTTCTCCTGTGAGTCCAGATATTCGAATCCGACGCAAAACGGACTGCTAATTGTAACGTTCAGAGCCTCCTAATGATGATGGAACACTCAAATTGCGTCGAGATTCAATACATCGTCCTCCAGTCGACTTGTCTCCAACGGGATATTGCAGCCTAGGGCACCATATAGTCCTTTTCCTGTGAGTCTAGAATTTTGAATCCGACGCAAAACTGATAGTTAATTGTGACATTCAGTACCTCCTAATCTCGATGGAACACACAAATTGCGTCGAGATGCAATACATCGTCCTCCAGCCGACTTGCCTCCAAAGGGAATTGCTGTCTCGGGCACCTTATCCTCCGACCCCTGTGAGTCCAGATTTTTGAATCCGACGCAAAACTTGTAGTTAATTGTAACGTTTAGGGCCTCTTAATGACGACGGAACACTCAAATTGCGTCGAGATTCAATTCATCGTCCTCCCGCCGACTTGTGTCCAACGGGATATTGCAGCCTCGGGCACCATGTGGTCCGTCTCCTGTAAGTCTAGGTTTTCGAATCCGACGCACAAATGGTAGTTAATTGTAACTTTCAGGGCCTCCTAATGACGATGGAACACTCAAATTGCGTCGAGATTCAATACGTCGCCCTCCACCCGACTTGACTCCAAGGGGATATTGCTTCCTCGGGCAAAATATGGTCCGTTATCTGTGAGTCTAGATTTTTGAATCCGAAGCGAAACTGATAGTTAATTGTAACTTTCGGGCGTCCTAATGACGATGGAACTCTCAAATTGCGTCGAGATTCAATACATCGTCCTCCAGGGTACTTGTCTTCAAGGGTCTATTGCTGCCTCGGTCACCCTATGGTCCGACTCCTGTGACTGTAGAAATTCCAATCCGACGCAAAACTGATAGTTAATTGTAACGTTTACGGCCTCCTAATGACGATGGAATACTCAAATTGCGTCGAGATTCAATACATCGTCCTCTAGCCGACTTCTCTCCAAGGGGATATTGCTGCCTTGGGCACCATACGGTCCTTCTCCTGTGAGTCTAGATTTTTTAATCCGACGCGAAACTGATAGTTAATTGTAACGTTCAGGTCATCCAGATGACGATGGAACACTCAAATTGCGTCGAGATTCAATACATCGTCCTCCAGCCTACTTATCTCCAAGGATCTAATGCTGTATCGATCACCCTATGGTCCGACTCCTGTGAGTCTAGAATTTCGAATCCGACGCAAAACTGATAGTTAATTGTAACGTTCAGGTCATCCACATGACGATGGAACACTCAAATTGCGTCGAGATTCAATACATCGTCCTCCAGCCAACTTGTCTCCATGGGTCTACTGCTACCTCGGTCGCCTTATGGTCGTTCTCCTGTGAGTCCAGATATTCGAATCCGACGCAAAACGGACTGCTAATTGTAACGTTCAGAGCCTCCTAATGATGATGGAACACTCAAATTGCGTCGAGATTCAATACATCGTCCTCCAGCCGACTTGTCTCTAAGGGGATATTGCAGCCTCGGGCACTATATAGTCCTTCTCCTGTGAGTCTAGAATTTTGAATCCGATGCAAAACTGATAGTTCATTGTAACGTTCAGGACCTCCTAATCTCGATGGAACACTCAAATTGCGTCGAGATTCAATACATCGTCCTCCAGCCGACTTGTCTCCAAAGTGAATTGCTGTCTCGGGCACCTTATCCTCCGACCCCTGTGAGTCTAGATTTTCGAATCCGACGCAAAACTTGTAGTTAATTGTAACGTTTAGGGCCTCTTAATGACGACGGAACACTCAAATTGCGCCGTGATTCAATTCATCGTCCTCCCGCCGACTTGTGTCCAACGGGATATTGCTGCCTCGGGCACCATGTGGTCCGTCTCCTGTGAGTCTAGATTTTCGAATCCGCCGCAAAAATGATATTTAATTGTAACTTTCAGGGCCTCCTAAAGTCGAAGGAACACTCAAATTGCGTCGAGATTCAATACATCGTCCTCCAGCCGACGTGCCTCCAAGGGGATATTGCTACCTCGGGCACCATTTAGACCGTCTTTAGTGAGTCTAGAATTTCGAATCCGACGCAAAAATGATAGTTAATTGTAACGTTAAGGGCCTCCTGATGACGATGGAACACTCAATTTGCGTCGAGATTCAATACGTCGTCCACCAGCCTACTTGTCTCCAAGGGTCTATTGCTGCCTCGGGCACCTTATGGTCAGTGTCCAGTGAGACTAGATTATCGAATCCGACGCAAAACTGATAGTTAATTGTAACGTTCAGGGCCTCCTAATGACGATGGAACACTCAAATTGCGTCGCGGTTCAATACATCGTCCTCCAGCCGACTTGTCTCCATGTGTCTATTGCTACCTCACTCACCTCATGGTCGTTCTCCTGTGAGTCCAGATATTGGAATCCGACGCAAAACGGACTGCCATTGTAACGTTCAGAGCCTCCTAATGACGATGAAACACTCAAATTGCATCGAGATTCAATACATCGTCCTCCAGCCGACTTGTCTCCAACGGGATATCGCTGCTTTGGGCACCATGTGGTCCGTCCTCTGTGAGTCTATATTGTCGAATCCGACACAAAAACGATAGTTAATTGTAACGTTCAGAGCCTCCTAATGATGATGGAACACTCAAATTGCGTCGAGATTCAATACATCGTCCTCCAGCCGAGTTTTCTCCAAGGGGATACTGCAGCCTCGGGCACCATATAGTCCTTTCCCTGTGAGTCTAGAATTTACAATCCGACGCAAAACTGATAGTTAATTGTAACTTTCAGGGCCTCCTAATGACGATGGAACACTCAAATTGCGTCGGGATTCAATACATCGTTCTCCAGGCGACCTGTCTCCAAGGGTCTATTGCTGCCTCGGGCACCTTATGGTCGTTCTGCTGTGAGTCCAGATATTCGAATCCGACGCAAAACGGACTGCCAATTGTAACATTCAGAGCTTCCTAATGACGATGGAACACTCAAATTGCATCGAGATTCAATCCATCGTCCTCCAGCCGACTTGTCTCCATGGGTCTATCGCAGCCTCGGGGACCTTATGGTCGTTCTCCTATGAGTCTAGACTTTCGGATGCGACGCTTAACTGATAGTTAATTGTAACGTTCAGCGCCTCCTAATGACGATAGCACACTCAAATTGCGTCGAGATTCAATACGTCGCCCTCCAGCCGACTTGTCTCCTAGGGGATATTGCTGCCTCGGGCACCATATGGTCCGTCACCTGTGAGTCTATATTTTTGAATCCGACGCGAAACTGATAGTTAATTGTAACGTCCATGGCCTCCTAATGACGATGGAACACTCAAATTGCGTCGAGATTCAGTACATCGTCCACTAGCCGACTTCTCTCCAAGGGGATACTGCTACCTCGGGCACCATACGGTAATTCTCCAGAGAGTCTAGATTTTTGAATCATACGGGAAACTGATAGTTAATTGTAACGTTTAGGGCCTCTTAATGACGACGGAACACTCAAATTGCGTCGAGATTCACTACATCGTCCTCCCGCCTACTTGTGTCCAACGGGATATTGCTGCCTCGGGCACCATGTGGTCCGTCTCCTGTGAGTGTAGATTTTCGAATCCGACGCAAAAATGATACTTAATTGTCACGTTCAGGGCCTCCTAATGACGAAGGAACACTCAAATTGCGTCGAGATTCAGTACATCGTCCTCCAGCCGACTTGTCTCCAAGGGTCTATTGCTGCCTCGGAAACCTTATGGTCGTTCTCCCATGAGTCTAGATTTTCGGATCCGACGCATAACTGATAGTTAATTGTAACGATCACGCCCTCTTAATGACGATAGAACACTCAAGTTGCGTCGAGATTCAATACGTCGTCCTCCAGCCGCCTTGCCTTCTAGGGGATATTGCTGCCTCGGGCACCGTATGGTCCGTCTCCTGTGAGTCTAGATTGTAGAATCCGACGCAAAACTGATAGTTAATTGTAACGTTCGTGCGACCTAATGACGATGGAACACTCAAATTGCGTCGAGATCAATACATCGTCCTCCAGCCTACTTGTCTGCCTCGGTCACACTATGGTCCGACACCTGTGACTCTAGAATTTCGAGTCCGACGCAAAACTGATAGTTAATTGTAACGTTCATTGCCTCCTCATGACGTTGGAACACTCAAATTGCGTCGAGATTCAATACATCGTCTTCCAGCCGACTTGTCTCCAAGGGTCTGACTCCTGTGGGTCTAGGTTTTCGAATGCGACGCACAAATGGTAGTTAATTGTAACTTTCAGGGCCTCCTAATGACGATGGGACACTCAAATTTCGTCGAGATTCAATACATCGTCCTCCAGCCGACTTGTCGCCAACGGGATATCGCTCCCTCGGGGACCTTATGGTCGTTGTCCTATGAGTCTAGTTTTCGGATCCGACGCATAACTGATAGTTAATTGTAACGTTCAGCGCCTCCTAATGACGATACAACACTCAAATTGCGTCGACATTCAATACGTCGCCCTCTAGCCGACTTGTCTCCAAGGGGATTTTACTGCCTCGGGCACCATATGGTCCGTCACCTGTGAGTCTAGATTTTCGGATCCGACGCGAAACTGATAGTTAGTTGTAACGTTCAGGGCCTCCTAATGACGACGGAACACTGAAATTGCGTCGAGATTCAATACATCGTCCTTCAGCCGACTTGTCTCCAAGGGTCCAATCCTGTCTCGGGCACCTCATGGTCGTTCTCCTGTGAGTCTACATTTTCGATTCCGACACATAACTGATAGTTAATTGTAACGTTGGGGCCTCCTAATGACTATGGAACACTCAAATTGCTTCGAGATTCAATTCATCGACCTCCAGCCGAATTGTCTCCAAGGGGAAATTGCTGCATCGGGCACTATATGGTCTGTCTCCTGTGAGTCTAGGTTTTCGAATCCGACGCAGAAATGATAGTTAATTGTAACGTTCAGGGCCTTCTTATGACAAAGGAACACTCAAATTGCGAAAAGATTCAATACATAGTCCTCCAGCCGACTTGTCTCCAAGTGTCTATTGCTGCGTCGGGCACCTAATGGTCGTTCTCCTGTGAGTCTAGATTTTCGGATCCGACGCATAACTGATAGTTAGTTGTAACGTTCAGGGCCTCCTAATGACGATGGAACACTGAAATTGCGTCGAGTTTCAATACATCGTCCTTCAGCCGACTTGTCTCCAAGGGTCCAATCCTGTCTCGGGCACCTCATGGTCGTTCTCCTGTGAGTCTACATTTTCGATTCCGACACATAACTGATAGTTAATTGTAACGTTCGGGCCTCCTAATGACGATGGAACACTCAAATTGCGTCGAGATTCAATACATCGTCCTTCAGCCGACTAGACTCCATGGGTCTACTGCTACCTCGGTCGCCTTATGGTCGTTCTCCTGTGAGTCCAGATATTCGAATCCGACGCAAAACGGACTGCTAATTGTAACGTTCAGAGCCTCCTAATGATGATGGAACACTCAAATTGCGTCGAGATTCAATACATCGTCCTCCAGCCGACTTGTCTCCAAAGGGAATTGCTGTCTCGGGCACCTTATCCTCCGACCACTGTGAGTCTAGATTTTAAAATCCGACGCAGAACTTGTAGTTAATTGTAACGTTTGGGGCTTCTTAATGACGACGGAACACTCAAATTGCGCCGTGATTTAATTCTTCGTCCTCCCGCCGACTTGTGTCCAACGGGATATTGCTGCCTCGGGCACCATGCGGTCCGTCTCCTGTGAGTCTAGATTTTCGAATCCGCCGCAAAAATGATACTTTATTATAACGTTCAGGGCCTCCTAATGACTATAGAACACTCAAATTGCATCGAGATTCAATACGTCGTCCTCCAGCCGCCTTGTCTCCAAGGGGATATTGCTGCCTTGGGCACCATATGGTTCGTCTCCTGTGAGTCTAGATTGTCGAATCCGACGCGAAACTGATAGTTAATTGTAACGTTCGTGCGACCTAATGACGATGGAACACTCAAATTGCGTCGAGATCAAAAACATCGTCCTCCAGCCTACTTGTCTGCCTCGGTCACCCTATGGTCCGACTCCTGCGACTCTAGAATTTCGAATCCGACGCAAAACTGATAGTTAATTGTAACGTTCATTGCCTCCTGATGACGTTGGAACACTCAGATTGTGTCGAGATTCAATACATCGTCCTCCAGCCGACTTGTCTCCATGTGTCTACTGCTACCTCACTCACCTTTTGGTCGTTCTCCTGTGAGTCCAGATATTCGAATCCGACGCAAAACGGACTGCTAATGGTAACGTTCAGGGCCTCCTAATGACGATGGGGCACTAAAATTGCTTCGAGATTCAATACGTCGCCCTCCAGCCGACTTGACTCCAAGGGGATATTGCTTCCTCGGGCAAAATATGGTACGTTACCTGTGAGTCTAGATTTTTGAATCCGACGCGAAACTGATAGTTAATTGTAACTTTCGGGCGTCCTAATGACGATGGAACTCTCAAATTGCGTCGAGATTCAATACATCGTCTTCCAGCCGACTTGTCTCCAAGGGGATATTGCTACCTCGGGCACCATTTAGACCGTCTCCATTGAGTCTAGTATTTCGAATCCGACTCAAAAATGATAGTTAATTGTAACGTTAAGGGCCTCCTGATGACGATGGAACACTCAATTTGCGTCGAGATTCAGTACATCGTCCTCCAGCCTACTTGCCTCCAAGGGTCTATTGCTGCCTCGGGCACCTTATGGTCGTTGTCCAGTGAGACTAGATTATCGAATCCGACGCAAAACTGATAGTTAATTGTAACGTTCAGGGCCTCCTAATGACGATGGAACACTCAAATTGCGTCGCGGTTCAATACATCGTCCTCCAGCCGACTTGTCTCCATGTGTCTATTGCTACCTCACTCACCTCATGGTCGTTCTCCTGTGAGTCCAGATATTGGAATCCGACGCAAAACGGACTGCCATTGTAACGTTCAGAGCCTCCTAATGACGATGAAACACTCAAATTGCATCGAGATTCAATACATCGTCCTCCAGCCGACTTGTCTCCAACGGGATATCGCTGCCTCGGGCACCATGTGGTCCGTCCTCTGTGAGTCTATATTGTCGAATCCGACACAAAAACGATAGTTAATTGTAACGTTCAGAGCCTCCTAATGATGATGGAACACTCAAATTGCGTTGAGATTCAATACATCGTCCTCCAGCCGAGTTTTCTCCAAGGGGATACTGCAGCCTCGGGCACCATATAGTCCTTTCCCTGTGAGTCTAGAATTTTCAATCCGACGCAAAACTGATAGTTAATTGTAACTTTCAGGGCCTCCTAATGACGATGGAACACTCAAATTGCGTCGGGATTCAATACATCGTTCTCCAGGCGACCTGTCTCCAAGGGTCTATTGCTGCCTCGGGTACCTTATGGTCGTTCTGCTGTGAGTCCAGATATTCGAATCCGACGCAAAACGGACTGCCAATTGTAACATTCAGAGCTTCCTAATGACGATGGAACACTCAAATTGCATCGAGATTCAATCCATCGTCCTCCAGCCGACTTGTCTCCATGGGTCTATCGCAGCCTCGGGGACCTTATGGTCGTTCTCCTATGAGTCTAGACTTTCGGATGCGACGCTTAACTGATAGTTAATTGTAACGTTCAGCGCCTCCTAATGACGATAGAACACTCAAATTGCGTCGAGATTCAATACGTCGCCCTCCAGCCGACTTGTCTCCTAGGGGATATTGCTGCCTCGGGCACCATATGGTCCGTCACCTGTGAGTCTATATTTTTGAATCCGACGCGAAACTGATAGTTAATTGTAACGTCCATGGCCTCCTAATGACGATGGAACACTCAAATTGCGTCGAGATTCAGTACATCGTCCACTAGCCGACTTCTCTCCAAGGGGATACTGCTGCCTCGGGCACCATACGGTCCTTCTCCAGAGAGTCTAGATTTTTGAATCATACGGGAAACTGATAGTTAATTGTAACGTTTAGGGCCTCTTAATGACGACGGAACACTCAAATTGCGTCGAGATTCACTACATCGTCCTCCCGCCTACTTGTGTCCAACGGGATATTGCTGCCTCGGGCACCATGTGGTCCGTCTCCTGTGAGTGTAGATTTTCGAATCCGACGCAAAAATGATACTTAATTGTAACGTTCAGGGCCTCCTAATGACGAAGGAACACTCAAATTGCGTCGAGATTCAGTACATCGTCCTCCAGCCGACTTGTCTCCAAGTGTCTATTGCTGCCTCGGAAACCTTATGGTCGTTCTCCCATGAGTCTAGATTTTCGGATCCGACGCATAACTGATAGTTAATTGTAACGATCACGCCCTCTTAATGACGATAGAACACTCAAGTTGCGTCGAGATTCAATACGTCGTCCTCCAGCCGCCTTGCCTTCTAGGGGATATTGCTGCCTCGGGCACCGCATGGTCCGTCTCCTGTGAGTCTAGATTGTAGAATCCGACGCAAAACTGATAGTTAATTGTAACGTTCGTGCGACCTAATGACGATGGAACACTCAAATTGCGTCGAGATCAATACATCGTCCTCCAGCCTACTTAGCTGCCTCGGTCACACTTTGGTCCGACACCTGTGACTCTAGAATTTCGAGTCCGACGCAAAACTGTCAGTTAATTGTAACGTTCATTGCCTCCTCATGACGTTGGAACACTCAAATTGCGTCGAGATTCAATACATCGTCTTCCAGCCGACTTGTCTCCAAGGGTCTGTCTCCTGTGGGTCTATGTTTTCGAATGCGACGCACAAATGGTAGTTAATTGTAACTTTCAGGGCCTCCTAATGACGATGGGACACTCAAATTGCGTCGAGATTCAATACATCGTCCTCCAGCCGACTTGTCGCCAACGGGATATCGCTCCCTCGGGGACCTCATGGTCGTTGTCCTATGAGTCTAGTTTTCGGATCCGACGCATAACTGATAGTTAATTGTAACGTTCAGCGCCTCCTAATGACGATACAACACTCAAATTGCGTCGGCATTCAATACGTCGCCCTCTAGCCGACTTGTCTCCAAGGGGATATTACTGCCTCGGGCACCATATGGTCCGTCACCTGTGAGTCTAGATTTTCGGATCCGACGCGAAACTGATAGTTAGTTGAAACGTTCAGGGCCTCCTAATGACGATGGAACACTGAAATTGCGTCGAGATTCAATACATCGTCCTTCAGCCGACTTGTCTCCAAGGGTCCAATCCTGTCTCTGGCACCTCATGGTCGTTCTCCTGTGAGTCTACATTTTCGATTCCGACACATAACTGATAGTTAATTGTAACGTTGGGGCCTCCTAATGACTATGGAACACTCAAATTGCTTCGAGATTCAATTCATCGACCTCCAGCCGAATTGTCTCCAAGGGGAAATTGCTGCATCGGGCACTATATGGTCTGTCTCCTGTGAGTCTAGGTTTTCGAATCCGACGCAGAAATGATAGTTAATTGTAACGTTCAGGGCCTTCTTATGACAAAGGAACACTCAAATTGCGACGAGATTCAATACATAGTCCTCCAGCCGACTTGTCTCCAAGTGTCTATTGCTGCGTCGGGCACCTAATGGTCGTTCTCCTGTGAGTCTAGATTTTCGGATCCGACGCATAACTGATAGTTAGTTGTAACGTTCAGGGCCTCCTAATGACGATGGAACACTGAAATTGCGTCGAGTTTCAATACATCGTCCTTCAGCCGACTTGTCTCCAAGGGTCCAATCCTGTCTCGGGCACCTCATGGTCGTTCTCCTGTGAGTCTACATTTTCGATTCCGACACATAACTGATAGTTAATTGTAACGTTCGGGCCTCCTAATGACGATGGAACACTCAAATTGCGTCGAGATTCAATACATCGTCCTTCAGCCGACTAGACTCCATGGGTGTACTGCTACCTCGGTCGCCTTATGGTCGTTCTCCTGTGAGTCCAGATATTCGAATCCGACGCAAAACGGACTGCTAATTGTAACGTTCAGAGCCTCCTAATGATGATGGAACACTCAAATTGCGTCGAGATTCAATACATCGTCCTCCAGCCGACTTGTCTCCAAAGGGAATTGCTGTCTCGGGCACCTTATCCTCCGACCCCTGTGAGTCTAGATTTTAAAATCCGACGCAGAACTTGTAGTTAATTGTAACGTTTGGGGCTTCTTAATGACGACGGAACACTCAAATTGCGCCGTGATTTAATTCTTCGTCCTCCCGCCGACTTGTGTCCAACGGGATATTGCTGCCTCGGGCACCATGCGGTCCGTCTCCTGTGAGTCTAGATTTTCGAATCCGCCGCAAAAATGATACTTTATTATAACGTTCAGGGCCTCCTAATGACTATAGAACACTCAAATTGCATCGAGATTCAATACGTCGTCCTCCAGCCGCCTTGTCTCCAAGGGGATATTCCTGCCTTGGGCACCATATGGTTCGTCTCCTGTGAGTCTAGATTGTCGAATCCGACGCGACACTGATAGTTAATTGTAACGTTCGTGCGACCTAATGACGATGGAACACTCAAATTGCGTCGAGATCAAAAACATCGTCCTCCAGCCTACTTGTCTGCCTCGGTCACCCTATGGTCCGACTCCTGCGACTCTAGAATTTCGAATCCGACGCAAAACTGATAGTTAATTGTAACGTTCATTGCCTCCTGATGACGTTGGAACACTCAGATTGTGTCGAGATTCAATACATCGTCCTCCAGCCGACTTGTCTCCATGTGTCTACTGCTACCTCACTCACCTTTTGGTCGTTCTCCTGTGAGTCCAGATATTCGAATCCGACGCAAAACGGACTGCTAATGGTAACGTTCAGGGCCTCCTAATGACGATGGGGCACTAAAATTGCGTCGAGATTTAATACGTCGCCCTCCAGCCGACTTGACTCCAAGGGGGTATTGCTTCCTCGGGCAAAATATGGTACGTTACCTGTGAGTCTAGATTTTTGAATCCGACGCGAAACTGATAGTTAATTGTAACTTTCGGGCGTCCTAATGACGATGGAACTCTCAAATTGCGTCGAGATTCAATACATCGTCTTCCAGCCGACTTGTCTCCAAGGGGATATTGCTACCTCGGGCACCATATAGACCGTCTCCAGTGAGTCCAGTATTTCGAATCCGACGCAAAAATGATAGTTAATTGTAACGTTTATGGCCTCCTAATGACGATGGAATACTCAAATTGCGTCGAGATTCAATACATCGTCCTCTAGCCGACTTCTCTCCAAGGGGATATTGCTGCCTCGGGCACCATACGGTCCTTCTCCTGTGAATCTAGAATTTCGAATCCGACGCAAAACTGATTGTGAATTGTAACGTTCAGGACCTCCTAATCACTATGGAACACTCAAATTGAGTCGAGATTCAATACATCGTCCTCCAGCAGACTTGTCACCAAAGGGATATTGCTGTCTTGGGCACCTTATGCTCCGACTCCTGTGAGTCTAGATTCTCGAATCCGACGCTATACTGATTGTTAATTGTAGCGTTCATGGCCCCCTAATGACGATGGAACACTCAAATTGCGTCGAGATTCAATACATCTTCGTCCAGCCCACTTGTCTCTAAGGGTTATTGCTCCCTCGGGCACCTTATCGTCGTTCTTCTGTGAGTCTAGATTTTCGAATCCGACGCAAAACTAATGACGATGGATCACTAAAATTGCGTCGAGATTCAATACGTCGTCCTCCAGCCGACTTGTCTCCAAGGGGATATTGCTGCCTCGGGCACCATATGGTCCGTCTCCTGTGGGTCCAGATTTTCGAATCCGACGCGCAACCGATAGTTAATTCTAACTTTCGGGCGTTCTATTGACGATGGAACACTCAAATTGCGTCGAGATTCAATACATCGTCCTCCAGCCTACATGTCTCCAGGGGTCTACTGCTGCCTCGGTAACCCTATGGTCCGACTCCTGTGAGTCTAGAATTTCGAATCCGACGCAAAACTGATAGGTAATTTTAACGTTCTGGGCCTCCTGATGACGATGGAACACTCAAATTGCGTCGAGATTTAATACATCGTCCTCCAGGCGACTTGTCTCCAAGGTTCTATTGCTGCCTTGGGCACCTTATGGTCGTTCTCCTGTGAGTCCAGATATTCGAATCCGTCGCAAAACGGACCACCAATTGTAACGTTCAGAGTCTCCTAATGACGATGGAACACTTAAATTGCATCGAGATTCAATACATCGGCCTCCAGCCGACATGTCTCCAACGGGATATCGCTGCCTCGGACACCATGTGGTCCGTCTCCTGTGAGTCTAGATTTTCGAATCCGACGCAAAAATGATAGTTAATTGTAACGTTCAGGGCCTCCTAATGACGAGGGAACACTCAAATTGCGTTGAGATTCAATACGTCGTCCTCCAGCCGAATTGTCTTCAAGCGGATATTGCTGCCTCGGGCACCTTGTTGTCGTTCTCCTGTGAGTCTAGATTTTCGGATCCGACGCATAACTGATAGTTAATTGTAAGGTTCAGCGCCTCCTAATGACAATAGAACACTCAAATTGCTCGAGATTCAATACATCGTCCTCCAGCCGACTTGTCTCCAAGGTGATATTGCTGCCTCGGGCACCATATGGTCCTTCTCCCGTTAGTCTAGATTTTCCAATCCGACGCGAAACTGATAGTTAATTGTAACATTCAGCGCCTCCTAATGACGATGGATTACTCATATTGCGTCGAGTTTCAATACACCGTACTTCGGCCGATTTGTCTCCAAGGGTCTATTGCTGCCTCGGGCATTTTGTGGTCGTTCTCCTGAGGGTCTAGATTTTTGAATTCGACGCAAAACTGATTGTTAATTGTAACGTTCGGGCGTCCTAATGACGATGGAACACTCAAGTTGCGTCGAGATTCAATACATCGACCTCGAGCCTACTTGTCTCCAAGGGTCTATTGCAGCCTCGGTCACCCAATGGTCCGACTGCCGTGAGTCTAGAATATCGAATCCGACGCAGAACTGATGGTTAATTGTAACGTTCAGTGCCTCCTAATGACGAAGGAAGACTCAAATTGCGTCGAGATATAATACATCGTCCTCCAGCCGACTTGTCTCCAAGGGGATATTGCTACCACGGGCACCATTTAGACCGTCTATAGTGAGTCTAGAGTTTCGAATCCGACGCAAAAATGATAGTTAATTGTAACGTTAAGGGTCTCCTGATGACGATGGAACACTCAGTTTGCGTCGAGATTCAATACATCGTCCTCCAGCCGACTTGTCTCCAACGGGATATCACTGCCTCGGGCACCATGTAGTCTGTCACCTGTGAGTCTATAATTTCGAATCCGACACAAAAATGATAGTTAATTGTAACGTTCAGGGCCTCCTAATGACGAAGGAACTCTCAAATTGCGACGAGATTCAATACATCGTCCACCAGCCGACTTGTCCCAAAGGGTCTATTGCTGCCTCGGGCATCTTATGGTCGTTCTCCTGTGAGTCTAGATTTTCGAATCCGACGCATAACTGATAGTTAATTGTAACGTTCAGCGCCTCCTAATGACGATAGAACACTCAAATTGCGTCGAGATTCAATACATCGTCATCCAGCCGACTTGTCTCCAAGGGCCTATTGCTGCCTCGGGCACCTTATGGTCGATCTCCTATGAGTCTAGATTTTCGGAGCCGACGCATAACTGATAGTTAATTGTAACGTTCAACGCCTTCTAATGAGGATAGAACACTCAAATTGCGTCGAGATTCAAAACGTCGCCCTCCAGCCGACTTGTCTCCAAGGGGATATTGCTGCCTCGGGCACCATATGGTCCGTCTCCTGTGAGTCTATATTTTCGAATCCGACGCGAAACTGATAGTTAATTGTATCGTTCGAGCGTCCTAATGACGATGGAACACTCAAATTGCGTCGAGATTCAATACATCATCCTCCAGCCGACTTGTCTCCATGGGTCTACTGCTACCTCGGTCACCTTATGGTCGTTCTCCTGTGAGTCCAGATATTCGAGTCCGACGCAAATGGGACTGCTAATCGTAACGTTCAGAGATTCCTAATGATGATGGAACACTCAAATTGCGTCGAGATTCAATACAACGACCTCAAGCCGACTTGTCTCCCATGGGATATTGCTGCCTCGGGCACCACATAGTCCTTCTCCTGTGAGTCTAGATTTTCGAATACGACGCAAAACTGATTGTAATTGTAACGGTCAGGGCCTCCTAATGACGATGGAACACTCAAATTGCGTCGCGATTCAATACATCGTCCTCCAGCCGATTTGTCTCCAAGGGTCTATTGCAGCCTGTGGCACCTAATTGTCGTTCTCCTGGGAGTCTAGATTTTCGAATCCGACGGAAATCTGACAGTTAATTGTAACATTCAGGACCTCCTAATGATGATGGAACACTCTAATTGCGTCGAGAGTCTATACATCGTCCTCCAGGCGACTTGTCTCCAAGGCTCTATTGCTGTCTCGGGCACCTTACGGACGTTCTCCTGTGAGCCTAGATTTTCGAATCCGACGCAAAAATGATACTTAATTGTAACGTTCAGGGCCTCCTAATGACGAAGGAACACTCAAATTGCGTCGAGATTCAATACATCGTCATCCAGCCGACTTGTCTCCATGGGTCTATTGCTGCCTCGGGCATCTTATGGTCGTTCTCCTATGAGTCTAGATTTTCGGAGCCGACGCATAACTGATAGTTAATTGTAACGTTCAACGCCTCCTAATGAGGATAGAACACTCAAATTGCGTCGAGATTCAATACGTCGCCCTCCAGCCAACTTGTCTCCAAGGGGATATTGCTGCCTCGGGCACCATATGGTCCGTCTCCTGTGAGTCTAGATTTTCGAATCCGACGCGAAACTCATAGTTAATTGTATCGTTCGAGCGTCCTAATGACGATGGAACACTCAAATTGCGTCGAGATTCAATATATCGTCCTCCAGCCGACTTGTCTCCATGGGTCTACTGCTACCTCGGTCGCCTTATGGTCGTTCTCCTGTGAGTCCAGATATTCGAATCCGACGCAAAACGGACTGCTAATTGTAACGTTCAGAGCCTCCTAATGATGGTGGAACACTCAAATTGCGTCGAGACTCAATACATCGTCCTCCAGCCGACTTGTCTCCAAGGGGATATTGCAGCCTCGGGCGCCATATAGTCCTTCTCCTGTGAGTCTTGAATTTCGAATCCGACGCAAAACTGATAGTTAATAGTGACGTTCAGGACCTCCTAATCTCGATGGAACACTCAAATTGCGTCGAGATTCAATACATCGTCCTCCAGCCGACTTGTCTCCAAGGGGATATTGCTACCTCGGGCACCATTTAGACCGACTCCAGTGAGTCTCGAATTTCGAATCCCACGCAAAAATGATAGTTAATTGTAACGTTAAGGGCCTCCTGATGACGATGGAACACTCAATTTGCGTCGAGATTCAATACATCGTCCTCCAGCCTACTTGTCTCCAAGGGTCTATTGCTGCATCTTGCACCTTATGGTCGTTGTCCAGTGAGACTAGATTATCGAATCCGACGCAAAACTGATAGTTAATTGTAACGTTCAGGGCCTCCTAATGACGATGGAACACTCAAATTGCGTGGCGATTCAATACATCGTCCTCCAGCCGACTTGTCTCCATGTGTCTACTGCTACCTCGGTCGCCTTATGGTCGTTCTCCTGTGAGTCCAGATATTCGAATCCGACGCAAAACGGACTGCTCATTGTAACGTTCAGAGCCTCCTAATGATGATGGAACACTCAAATTGCGTCGAGATTCAATACATCGTCCTCCAGCCGACTTGACTCCAAGGGGATATTGCTGCCTCGGGCACCATATGGTCCGTTACCTGTGAGTCTAGATTTTTGAATCCGACGCGAAACCGATAGTTAATTGTAACTTTCGGGCGTCCTAATGACGATGGAACTCTCAAATTGCGTCGAGATTCAATACATCGTCCTCCAGCCTACTTGTCTTCAAGGGTCTATTGCTGCCTCGGTCACCCTGTGGTGCGACTCCTGTGACTCTATAATTTCCAATCCGACGCAAAACTGATAGTTAATTGTAACGTTTAGGGCCTCCTAATGACGATGGAATACTCAAATTACGTCGAGATTCAATACATCGTCCTCTAGCCGACTTCTCTCCAAGGGGATATTGCTGCCTCGGGCACCATGCGGTCCTTCTCCTGTGAGTCTAGATTTTTGAATCCGACGCGAAACTGATAGTTAATCGTAACGTTCATGGGCTCCTAATGACGATGGAACACTCAAATTGCGTTGAGATTCCCTACGTCGCCCTCCAGCCGACTGGCCTCCAAGGGGATATTGCTGCGTCGGGCACCATATGGTCCGTCTCCTGTGAGTCTAGATTTTGGAATCCGACGCGAAACTGATAGTTAATTGTAACGTTCGAGCGTCCTAATGACGATGGAACACTCAAATTGCGACGAGATTCAATACATCGTCCTCCAGCCTACTTGTCTCCAAGGATCTAATGCTGCATCGATCACCCTATGGTCCGACTCCTGTGAGTCTAGAATTCCGAATCCGACGCAAAACTGACAGTTAATTGTAACGTTCAACGCCTTCTAATGAGGATAGAACACTCAAATTGCGTCGAGATTCAAAACGTCGCCCTCCAGCCTACTTGTCTCCAAGGGGATATTGCTGCCTCGGGCACCATATGGTCCGTCTCCTGTGAGTCTATATTTTCGAATCCGACGCGAAACTGATAGTTAATTGTATCGTTCGAGCGTACTAATGACGATGGAACACTCAAATTGCGTCGAGATTCAATACATCATCCTCCAGCCGACTTGTCTCCATGGGACTACTGCTACCTCGGTCACCTTATGGTCGTTCTCCTGTGAGTCCAGATATTCGAGTCCGACGCAAATGGGACTGCTAATTGTAACGTTCAGAGATTCCTAATGATGATGGAACACTCAAATTGCGTCGAGATTCAATACAACGACCTCAAGCCGACTTGTCTCCCATGGGATATTGCTGCCTCGGGCACCAAATAGTCCTTCTCCTGTGAGTCTAGATTTTCGAATACGACGCAAAACTGATTGTAATTGTAACGGTCAGGGTCTCCTAATGACGATGGAACACTCAAATTGCGTCGCGATTCAATACATCGTCCTCCAGCCGATTTGTCTCCAAGGGTCTATTGCAGCCTGTGGCACCTAATTGTCGTTCTCCTGGGAGTCTAGATTTTCGAATCCGACGGGAATCTGACAGTTAATTGTAACATTCAGGACCTCCTAATGATGATGGAACACTCGAATTGCGTCGAGAGTCTATACATCGTCCTCCAGGCGACTTGTCTCCAAGGCTCTATTGCTGTCTCGGGCACCTTACGGACGTTCTCCTGTGAGCCTAGATTTTCGAATCCGACGCAAAAATGATACTTAATTGTAACGTTCAGGGCCTCCTAATGACGAAGGAACACTCAAATTGCGTCGAGATTCAATACATCGTCATCCAGCCGACTTGTCTCCATGGGTCTATTGCTGCCTCGGGCACCTTATGGTCGTTCTCCTAAGAGTCTAGATTTTCGGAGCCGACGCATAACTGATAGTTAATTGTAACGTTCAACGCCTCCTAATGAGGATAGAACACTCAAATTGCGTCGAGATTCAATACGTCGCCCTCCAGCCGACTTGTCTCCAAGGGGATATTGCTGCCTCGGGCACCATATGGTCCGTCTCCTGTGAGTCTAGATTTTCGAATCCGACGCGAAACTCATAGTTAATTGTATCGTTCGAGCGTCCTAATGACGATGGAACACTCAAATTGCGTCGAGATTCAATACATCGTCCTCCAGCCTACTTGTCTCCAAGGATCTAATGCTGCATCGATCACCCTATGGTCCGACTCCTGTGAGTCTAGAATTTCGAATCCGACGCAAAACTGATAGTTAATTGTAACGTTCAGGGCATCCTGATGACGATGGAACACTCAAATTGCGTCGAGATTCAATATATCGTCCTCCAGCCGACTTGTCTCCATGGGTCTACTGCTACCTCGGTCGCCTTATGGTCGTTCTCCTGTGAGTCCAGATATTCGAATTCGACGCAAAACGGACTGCTAATTGTAACGTTCAGAGCCTCCTAATGATGATGGAACACTCAAATTGCGTCGAGACTCAATACATCGTCCTCCAGCCGACTTGTCTCCAAGGGGATATTGCAGCCTCGGGCGCCATATAGTCCTTCTCCTGTGAGTCTTGAATTTCGAATCCGACGCAAAACTGATAGTTAATAGTGACGTTCAGGACCTCCTAATCTCGATGGAACACTCAAATTGCGTCGAGATTCAATACATCGTCCTCCAGCCGACTTGTCTCCAAGGGGATATTGCTACCTCGGGCACCATTTAGACCGACTCCAGTGAGTCTCGAATTTCGAATCCCACGCAAAAATGATAGTTAATTGTAACGTTAAGGGCCTCCTGATGACGATGGAACACTCAATTTGCGTCGAGATTCAATACATCGTCCTCCAGCCTACTTGTCTCCAAGGGTCTATTGCTGCCTCTTGCACCTTATGGTCGTTGTCCAGTGAGACTAGATTATCGAATCCGACGCAAAACTGATAGTTAATTGTAACGTTCAGGGCCTCCTAATGACGATGGAACACTCAAATTGCGTGGCGATTCCTCCAGCCGACTTGTCTCCATGTGTCTACTGCTACCTCGGTCGCCTTATGGTCGTTCTCCTGTGCGTCCAGATATTCGAATCCGACGCAAAACGGACTGCTCATTGTAACGTTCAGAGCCTCCTAATGATGATGGAACACTCAAATTGCGTCGAGATTCAATACATCGTCCTCCAGCCGACTTGACTCCAAGGGGATATTGCTGCCTCGGGCACCATATGGTCCGTTACCTGTGAGTCTAGATTTTTGAATCCGACGCGAAACCGATAGTTAATTGTAACTTTCGGGCGTCCTAATGACGATGGAACTCTCAAATTGCGTCGAGATTCAATACATCGTCCTCCAGCCTACTTGTCTTCAAGGGTCTATTGCTGCCTCGGTCACCCTGTGGTGCGACTCCTGTGACTCTAGAATTTCCAATCCGACGCAAAACTGATAGTTAATTGTAACGTTTAGGGCCTCCTAATGACGATGGAATACTCAAATTACGTCGAGATTCAATACATCGTCCTCTAGCCGACTTCTCTCCAAGGGGATATTGCTGCCTCGGGCACCATGCGGTCCTTCTCCGGTGAGTCTAGATTTTTGAATCCGACGCGAAACTGATAGTTAATCGTAACGTTCATGGGCTCCTAATGACGATGGAACACTCAAATTGCGTTGAGATTCCCTACGTCGCCCTCCAGCCGACTGGTCTCCAAGGGGATATTGCTGCGTCGGGCACCATATGGTCCGTCTCCTGTGAGTCTAGATTTTGGAATCCGACGCGAAACTGATAGTTAATTGTAACGTTCGAGCGTCCTAATGACGATGGAACACTCAAATTGCGTCGAGATTCAATACATCATGCTCCAGCCGACTTGTCTCCAAGGGGATATTGCAGCTTCGGGCACCATATAGTCCTTTTCCTGTGAGTCTAGAATTTTGAATCCGACGCAAAACTGATAGTTAATTGCGACGTTCAGGACCTCCTAATCTCGATGGAACACTCAAATTGCGTCGAGATTCAATACATCGTCCTCCAGCCGACTTGCCTCCAAAGGGAATTGCTGTCTCGGGCACCTTATCCTCCGACCCCTGTGAGTCCAGACTTTCGAATCCGACGCAAAACTTGTAGTTAATTTAGTTTAGGGCCTCTAAATGACGACGGAACACTCAAATTGCGTTGAGATTCAATTCATCGTCCTCCCGCCGACTTGTGTCCAACGGGATATTGCTGCCTCGGGCACCATTTGGTCCGACTCCTGTAAGTCTCGGTTTTCGAATCCGACGCACAAATGGTAGTTAATTGTAACTTTCAGGGCCTCCTAATGACGATGGAGCACTCAAATTGCGTCAAGATTCAATACGTCGCCCTCCAGCCGACTTGACTCCAAGGGGATATTGCTTCCTCGGGCAAAATATGGTCCGTTACCTGTGAGTCTAGATTTTTGAATCCGACGCGAAACTGATAGTTAATTGTAACTTTCGGGCGTCCTAATGACGATGGAACTCTCAAATTGCGTCGAGATTCAATACATCGTCCTCCAGCCGACTTGTCTCCAAGGGGATATTGCTACCTCGGGCACCATTTAGACCGTCTCCAGTGAGTCTAGTATTTCGAATCCGACGCAAAAATGATAGTTAATTGTAACGTCAAGGGCCTCCTGATGACGATGGAACACTCAATTTGCGTCGAGATTCAATACATCGTCATCCAGCCTACTTGTCTCCAAGGGTCTATTGCTGCCTCGGGCACCTTAAAGTCGTTGTCCAGTGAGACTAGATTATCGAATCCGACGCAAAACTGATAGTTAATTGTAACGTTCAGGGCCTCCTAATGACGATGGAACACTCAAATTGCGTCGCGATTCAATACATCGTCCTCCAGCCGACTTGTCTCCATGTGTCTACTGCTACCTCACTCACCTTTTGGTCGTTCTCCTGTGAGTCCAGATATTCGAATCCGACGCAAAACGGACTGCTAATTGTAACGTTCAGAGCCTCCTAATGATGATGGAACACTCATATTGCGTCGAGATTCAAGACATCGTCCTCCAGCCGACTTGTCTCCAAGGGGATATTGCAGCCTCGGGCACCATATAGTCCTTTTCCTGTGAGTCTAGAATTTTGAATCCGACGCAAAACTGATAGTAAATTGTGACGTTCAGGACCTCCTAATCTCGATGGAACACTCAAATTGCGTCGAGGTTCAATACATCGTCCTCCAGCCGACTTGCCTCCAAAGGGTACTGCTTTCTCGGGCACCTTATCCTCCGACCCCTGTGAGTCCAGATTTTTGAATCCGACGCAAAACTTATAATTAATTGTAACGTTTAGGGCCTCTTAATGACGACGGAACACTCAAATTGCGTCGAGATTCAATTCATCGTCCTCCCGCCGACTTGTGTCCAACGGGATATTGCAGCCTCGGGCACCATGTGGTCCGTCACCTGTAAGTCTAGGTTTTCGAATCCGACGCACAAATGGTAGTTAATTGAAACTTTCAGGGCCTCCTAATGACGATGCAACACTCAAATTGCGTCGAGATTCAATACGTCGCCCTCCAGCCGACTTGACTCCAAGGGGATATTGCTTCCTCGGGCAAAATATGGTCCGTTACCTGTGAGTCTAGATTTTTGAATCCGACGCGAAACTGATAGTTAATTGTAACTTTCGGGCGTCCTAATGACGATGGAACTCTCAAATTGCGTCGAGATTCATTACATCGTCCTCCAGCCTACTTGTCTTCAAGGGTCTATTGCTGCCTCGGTCACCCTATGGTCCGACTCCTGTGACTGTAGAATTTCCAATCCGACGCAAAACTGATAGTTAATTGTAACGTTTACGGCCTCCTAATGACGATGGAATACTCAAATTGCGTCGAGATTCAGTACATCGTCCTCTAGCCGACTTCTCTCCAAAGGGATATTGCTGCCTCGGGCACCATACGGTCCTTCTCCTGTGAGTCTAGATTTTTGAATCCGACGCGAAACTGATAGTTAATTGTAACGTTCATGGGCTCCTAATGACGATGGAACATTCAAATTGCGTTGAGATTCCTTACGTAGCCCTCCAGCCGACTGGTCTCCAAGGGGATATTGCTGCGTCGGGCACCATATGGTCCGTCTCCTGTGAGTCTAGATTTTCGAATCCGACGCGAAACTGATAGTTAATTGTAACGTACGATCGTCCTAATGACGATGGAACACTCAAATTGCGTCGAGATTCAATACATCGTCCTCCAGCCTACTTATCTCCAAGGATCTAATGCTGCATCGATCACCCTATGGTCCGACTCCTGTGAGTCTAGAATTTCGAATCCGACGCAAAACTGATAGTCAATTGTAACGTTCAGGTCATCCAGATGACGATGGAACACTCAAATTGCGCCGAGATTCAATACATCGTCCTCCCGCCGACTTGTGTCCAACGGGATATTGCTGCCTCGGGCACCATGTGGTCCGTCTCCTGTGAGTCTAGATTTTCGAATCCGCCGCAAAAATGATATTTAATTGTATCGTTCAGGGCCTCCTATAGACGAAGGAACACTCAAATTGCGTCGAGATTCAATACATCGTCCTCCAGCCGACTTGTCTCCAAGGGGATATTGCTACCTCGGGCACCATTTAGACCGTCTCCAGTGAGTCTTGAATTTCGAATCCGACGCAAAAATGATAGGTAATTGTAACGTTAAGGGCCTCCTGATGACGATGGAACACTCAATTTGCGTCGAGATTCAATACGTCGTCCTCCAGCCTACTTGTCTCCAAGGGTCTATTGCTCCCTCGGGCACCTTATGGTCAGTGTCCAGTGAGACTAGATTATCGAATCCGACGCAAAACTGATAGTTAATTGTAACGTTCAGGGCCTCCTAATGACGATGGAACACTCAAATTGCGTCGAGATTCAATACATCGTCCTCCAGGCGACCTGTCTCCAAGGGTCTATTGCTGCCTCGGGCACCTTATGGTCGTTCTGCTGTGAGTCCAGATATTCGAATCCGACGCAAAACGGACTGCCAATTGTAACATTCAGAGCTTCGTAATGACGATGGAACACTCAAATTGCATCGAGATTCAATCCATCGTCCTCCAGCCGACTTGTCTCCATGGGTCTATCGCGGTCTCTGGGACCTTATGGTCGTTCTCCAATGAGTCGAGACTTTCGGATGCGACGCACAACTGATAGTTAATTGTAACGTTCAGCGCCTCCTAATGACGATAGAACACTCAAATTGCGTCGAGATTCAATACGTCGCCCTCCAGCCGACTTGTCTCCTAGGGGATATTGCTGCCTCGGGCACCATATGGTCCGTCACCTGTGAGTCTATATTTTTGAATCCGACGCGAAACTGATAGTTAATTGTAACTTTCGTGCGTCCTAATGACGATGGATTTCTCAAATTGCGTCGAGATTCAATACATCGTCCTCCCGCCGATTTGTGTCCAACGGGATATTGCTGCCTCGGGCATCTTATGGTACGCCTCCTGTGAGTCTAAATTTTCGAATCCGACGCAATACTGATGGTTAATTGTAACGTCCATGGCCTCCTAATGACGATGGAACACTCAAATTGCGTCGAGATTCACTACATCGTCCTCCCGCCTACTTGTGTCAAACGGGATATTGCTGACTCGGGCACCATGTGGTCCGTCTCCTGTGAGTGTAGATTTTCGAATCCGACGTAAAAATGATACTTAATTGTAACGTTCCGGGCCTCCTAATGACGAAGGAACACTCAAATTGCGTCGAGATTCAGTACATCGTCCTCCAGCCGACTTGTCTCCAAGGGTCTATTGCTGCCTCGGAAACCTTATGGTCGTTCTCCCATGAGTCTAGATTTTCGGATCCGACGCATAACTGATAGTTAATTGTAACGATCAGGGCCTCCTAATGACGATAGAACACTCAAACTGCGTCGAGATTCAATACGTCGTCCTCCAGCCGCCTTGCCTTCAAGGGGATATTGCTGCCTCGGGCACCATATGGTCCGTCTACTGTGAGTCTAGATTGTAGAATCCGGCGCAAAACTGATAGTTAATTGTAACGTTCGTGCGACCTAATGACGATGGAACACTCAAATTGCGTCGAGATCAATACATCGTCCTCCAGCCTACTTGTCTGCCTCGGTCACACTATGGTCCGACTCCTGTGACTCTAGAATTTCGAGTCCGACGCAAAACTGATAGTTAATTGTAACGTTCATTGCCTCCTCATGACGTTGGAACACTCAAATTGCGTCGAGATTCAATACGTCGTCCTCCAGCCGACTTGTCTCCAAGGGTCTGTCTCCTGTTTGTCTACGTTTTCGAATGCGACGCACAAATGGTAGTTAATTGTAACTTTCAGGGCCTCCTAATGACGATGGAACACTCAAATTGCGTCGAGATTCAATACAACGTCCTCCATCCGACTCGTCTCCAACGGGATATCGCTGCCTCGGGGACCTTATGGTCGTTGTCCTATGAGTCTAGTTTTCGGATCCGACGCATAACTGATAATTAATTGTAACGTTCAGCGCCTCCTAATGACGATACAACACTCAAATTGCGTCGAAATTCAATACGTCGCCCGCTAGCCGACTTGTCTGCAAGGGGATATAGCTGCCTCGGGCACCATATGGTCCGTCACCTGTGAGTCTAGATTTTTGAATCCGACGCGAAACTGATAGTTAATTGTAACTTTCAGCGTCCTAATGACGATGGAACTCTCAAATTGCGTCGAGATTCAATACATCGTCCTCCAGCCTACTTGTCTCCAAGGGTCTATTGCTGCCTCGCTCACCCTATGGTCCGAGTAGTGTGACTCTAGAATTTCCAATCCGACGCAACACTGATAGTTAATTGTAACGTTCAGGGCCTACTAATGACGATGGAACAATCAAATTGCGTCGAGATTCAATACGTGGTCCTCCACCCGATTTGTCTCGAAGGGGATATTGCTGCCTCGGGCATCTTATGGTACGCCTCCTGTGAGTCTAGATATTCGAATACGACGCAAAACTGATAGTTAATTGTTACGTTCATGGCTTCCTAATGACGATGGAACACTCAAATTGCGTCAAGATTCGATGCATCGTACTCCAGCCGACTTGTCTCCATGGGTCTATTGCTGCCTCGCTCACCCTATGGTCCGAGTAGTGTGACTCTAGAATTTCCAATCCGACGCAAAACTGATAGTTAATTGTAACGTTCGAGCCTCCTAATGACGATGGAACACTCAAATTGCTTCGAGCTTCAATACATCGACCTCCAGCCGAATTGTCTCCAAGGGGAAATTGCTGCATCGGGCACAGTATGGCCTGTCTCCTGTGAGTCTAGGTTTTCGAATCCGACGCAGAAATGATAGTTAATTGTAACGTTCAGGGCCTTCTAATGACGAAGGAACACTCAAATTGCGACGAGATTCAATACATAGTCCTCCAGCCGACTTGTCTCCAAGTGTCTATTGCTGCGTCGGGCACCTAATGGTCGTTCGCCTGTGACTCTAGATTTTCGGATCCGACGCATAACTGATAGTTAGTTGCAACGTTCAGGGCCTCCTAATGACGATGGGACACTGAAATTGCGTCGAGTTTCAATACGTCGTCCTCCAGCCAACTTGTCTCCAAGGGGCTATTGCTGCCTCGGTCACCCTATGGTCCGACTCCTGTGAGTCTACAATTTCGAATCCGACGCAAAACTGATAGTTAGTTGCAACGTTCAGGGCCTCCTGATGACGATGGAACACTCAAATTGCGTCGAGATTCAATACATCGTCCTCCTGGGACTAGTCTCCTAGGGTCTATTGCTGCCTCGGGCACCTTAAGGTCGTTCTCCTGTGGGTCTAGATTATCGAATCAGACGCAAAACTGATAGTTAATTGTAACGTTCAGGGCCTCCTAATGACGATGGAACACTCAAATTGCATCAAGATTCGATACATCGTACTCCAGCCGACTTGTCTCCATGGGTCTATTGCAACCTCGCTCACCTTATTTTCGTTCTCCTGTGAGTCCAGATATTCGAATCCGACGCAAAACGGACTGCCAATTGTATCGTTCAGAGCCTCCTAATGACGATGGAGCACTCAAATTGCATCGAGATTCAATACATCGTCCTCCAGCCGACTAGTCTCAAACGGGATATCGTGGTCCGTCACCTGTGAGTCTAGATTTTCGAATCCGACGCATAAATGATAGTTAATTGTAATGTTCAGGGCCTCCTAATGACGAAGGAACACTCAAATTGCGTCGAGATTCAATACATCGTCCTCCAGCCGACTTGCCTCCAAGGGGATATTGCTACCTCGTGCACTATTTAGTCCGTCTCCTGTAAGTCTAGAATTTCGAATCCGACGCAAAAATGATAGTTAATTGTAACGATCAAGGCCTAATGACGATGAAACACTCGAATTGCGTCGAGAGTCAATACATCGTCCTGCAGGCGACTTGTCTCCAAGGGTCTATTGCTGTCTCCGCCACCTTATGGTCGTACTTCAGTGAGTCTAGATTTTCGAAGCCGACGCTAAACTGATGGTTAATTGTAACGTTCATGGCCTCCTAATGACGATGGAACACTCAAATTGCGTCGAAATTCAATACATCGTCCTCCAGCCGACTTGTCTCCAAGGGTCTATTGCTGCCTCGGGCACCTTATGGTCGTTCTCCAGTGATGCTAGATTTTCGAATCCGACGCAAAACTGGTGGTTAATTGTAACGTTCATGTCCTCCTAATGACGATGGAACACTCAAATTGCGTCGAGATTCAATACATCGTCTTCCAGCCGACTTGTCTCCAAGGGTCTATTGCTGACTCGGGCACCTTACGGTCGTTCCCCTATGAGTCTAGATTTTCGGATCCGACGCATAACTGTAATAATTGTGACAATCAGCTCCTCCTAAAGACGATTGAACACTCAAATTGCGTCGAGATTCAATACGTCGTCCTCCTGCCGAATTGTCTCCAAGGGGATATTGCTGTCTCGGGCACCTTATCGTCGTTCTCCAGTGAGTCTAGATTTTTGAATCCGACTCAAAACTGTTGGTTTATTGTAACGTTCATGGCCTCCTAAAGACGATAGAACACTCAAATTGCATCGAGATTCAATACATCGTCCTCCAGCCGACTTGTTTCCAAGTGTCTATTGCTGCTTCGGGCACCATATGGTCGTTCTCCTGTGAGTCTAGGTTGTCGAATACGACGCAAAACTGATAGTTAATTGCAACGTTTAGGGCCTCCTAATGACAATGGAACACTGAAATTGCGTCGAGATTCAATACATGGTCCTTCAGCCGACTTGTCTCCAAGGGTCCATTGCTGCCTCGGGCACCTGATGGTCGCTCTCCTGTGAGTCTACATTTTCGATTCCGACACATAACTGATAGTTAATGGTAACGTTTAGGGCCTCCTAATGACGATGGAACACTCAAATTGCGTCGAGATTCAATACATCGTCCTCCAGCCGACTTGTCTCCAAGGGTCTATTGCTGTCTCGGGCACCTTATGGTCGTTCTCCAGTGAGTCTAGATTTTCGAATCCGACGCAAAACTGATGGTTAATTATAACGTTCATGGCCTCCTAATGACGATGGAACACTCAAATTACGTCGAGATTCAATACATCGTCCTCCAGCCGACTTGCCTCAAAGGGTCTATTGCTGTCTCGGGCACCTTATGGTCGTTCTCCTACGAGTCTAGATTTTCGAATCCGACGCAAAACTGATGGTTAATTATAACGTTCATGGCCTCCTAATGACGATGGAACACTCAAATTGCGTCGAGATTCAATACATTGTCCTCCAGCCCACTTGTCTCCAAGGGTATATTGCTGCCACGGTCACCCGATGGTCCGACTCCTGTGAGTCTAGAATTTCGAATCCGACGCAAAACTGATAGTTCATTGTAACGTTCAAGGCCTCCTGATGACGATGGAACACTCAAATTGGGTCGAGATTCAATACATCGTCCTCCAGGCGACTTGTGTCCAACGGGATATTGCTGCCTCGGGCACCAAGTTGTCCGTCTCCTTTGAGTCTAGGTTTTCGAATCCGACGCAAAGATGATACTTAATTGTAATTGTTCAGGGCCTCCTAATGACGTAGGAACACTCAAATTGCGTTGAGATTCAATACATGGTCCTCCAGCCGACTTGTCTCCAAGGGGATATTCCGTCTGCTTTGAGTCTAGATTTTCGAATCCGACTCAAACCTAAAGGTTAATTGTAACGCACATGGCATCCTACCGACGATGGAACACTCAAATTGCGTCGACATTCAATACATCGTCATCCAGCCGACTTGTCTTCTAGGGGATGTTCCTGCCTCGCCCACCTTGTGGTGGTTCTCCTGTGAGTCTAGATTTTCGAATCCGACGAAAAACTGATAGTTAATTGTAACGTTCATGCCCTCCTAATGACGATGGAATACTCAAATTGCGTCGAGATTCAATACATCTTTCTCCGTCCGACTTGTCTCCAAGGGGATATTGCAGCCTCAGACACCATAAAGTCCGTCTCCTGTGCGTCTAGAATTTCGACTCCGACGCAAAACTGATTGTTAATTGTAACGTTCAGGGCCTCCTAATGAGGATGGAACACTCGAATTACGTCGAGAGTAAATACATCGTCCTCCAGCCGACTTGTCTCCAAGGGGATTTTGCTGCCTCAGGCACCATATGGTCCGTCTCCTGTGAGTCTAGATTTTCGAATCCGACGCCTCCTAATGAGGCCTCCTAATGACGATGGAACGCTCAAATTGCGTCGAGATGCATTACATCGTCCTCCCGCCGACTTGTGTCCAACGTGATATTGCTGTCTCGGGCACCATGTGGTCCGTCTCCTGTGAGTCTAGATTTTCGAATCCGACGCGAAACTGATAGATAATTGTAACGTTCGGGCCTCCTAATGACGATGGAACACTCAAATTGCGTCGAGATTCAATACATCGTCCTCCAGCCTATTTGTCTCCAAGGGTCAGTTGCTGCCTCGGTCACCCTATGGTCCGACTCCTGTGAGTCTAGAATTTCGAATCCGACGCCAAACTGATAGTTAATTGTAACGTTCAGAGCCTCCTAATGACGATGGAACACTGAAATTGCGTCGCGATTCAATACATCGTCCTCCAGCCTAATTGTCTCCATGGGTCTATTGCTACCTCGCTCACCTTATGGTAGTACTCCTGTGAGTCCAGATATTCGAATTCGACGCAAAACGGACTCCCAATTGTAACGTTCAGAGCCTCCTAATGACGATGGAACACTCAAATTGCATCGAGATTCAATACATCGTTCTCCAGCCGACTTGCCTCCAATGGGATATCGCTAGCTCGGGCACCATGTGCTCTGTCTCCTGAGAGTCCAGATTTTCGAACGCGACGCAAAAATGATAGTTAATTGTAACGTTCAGGGCCTCCTAATGACGAAGGAACACTCAAATTGCGTCGAGATTCAATACATCGTCCTCTAGCTGACTTCTCTCCAAGGGTATATTGCTGCCTCGGGCACCATACGGTCCTTCTCCTGTGAATCTAGATTTTCGAATCCGACGCCAAACTGATAGTTAATTGTAACATTCAGCGCCTCCTAATGACGATAGAACACTCAAATTGCGTCGAGATTCAATACGTCGTCCTCCAGCCGACTTGTCTCCAAGGGGATATTGCTGCCTCGGGCACCATATGGTCAGTCTACTGTGAGTCTAGATTTTCGAATCCGACGCAAACCTGATGGTTAATTGTAACGCACATGGCCTCCTAACGACGATGGAACACTCAAATTGCGTCGACATTCAATACATCGTCCTTCAGCCGACTTGTCTCCTAGGGGATATTCCTGCCTCGCACACCTTTTGGTTGTTCTCCTGTGAGTCTAGATTTTCGAATCCGACGGAAATCTGATAGTTAATTGTGACGTTCAGGGCCTCCTAATGACGATGGAACACTCGAATTGCGTCGAGAGTCAATACATAGTCCTCCAGCCGACTTGTCTCCAAGGGGATATTGCTTCCTCGGGCACCTTATCGTCGTTCTTCTGTGAGTCTAGATTTTCGAATCCGACGCAAAGCTAATAGTTAATTGTAACGTTCAGGGCCTCCCAACGACGATGGTACACTCAAATTGCGTCGAGATTCAATACGTCGTCTTCCAGCCGACTTGTCTCCAAGGGGATATTGCTGCCTCGGGCACCATATGTTCCGTCGCCTGTGAGTCTAGATTTTCGAATCCGACGCTAAACTTGTAGTTAATTGTAACGTTCAGGTCCTCCTAATGACGATGGAACACTCAAATTGCGTCGAAATTCAATACATCGTCCTCCCGCCGACTTGTGTCCAACGGGATATTGCTGCCTCGATCACCATGGGGTCCGTCTCCTGTGAGTCTAGATTTTCGAATCCTACGCAAAAATGATACTTAATTGTAACATACAGGGCCTCCTACTGACGAAGGAACACTCAAGTTACTTCGAGATTCAATACGTCCTCCTCCAGCCGGATTGTCTCCAAGGGGATATTGCTGCCTCGGGCATCTAATGGTCGTTCTCCTGTGAGTCTAGATTATCGAATACGACGCAAAACTGATAGTTAATTGTAACGTTCAGGGCCTCTTAATGACGATGGAACACTGAAATTGCGTCGAGATTCAATACATCGTCCTTCTGCCGACTTGTCTCCAAGGGTCCATCGCTGCCTCGGGCACCTTATGGTCGTTCTCCTATGAGTCTACATTTTTGATTCCGACACATAACAGGTAGTTAATTGTAACGTTCAGGGCCTCCTAATGACGATGGAAAACTCAAATTGCGTCGAGATTCAATACATCGTCCTCCAGCCGACTTGTCTCCAAAGGGGTAATATCTGCCTCGGTCACCTTATGGTCGTTCTCCTGTGACTCCAGATATTCGAATCCGACGCAAAACGGACTGCTAAATGTAACGTTCAGAGCCTCCTAATGATGATGGAACTCTCAAATTGCGTCGAGATTCAATTCTTCGTCCTCCAGCCGACTTGTCTCCAAGGGGATATTGCTGCTTTGGGCACCATATAGTCCTTCTCCTGTGACTCTAGAAATTCGAACCCGACGCAAAACTGATAGTTAAGTGTATCGTTCAGGACCTCCTAAACACGATGGAACACTCAAATTGCGTCGAGATTCAATACATCGTCCTCCACCCGACATGTCTCCAAGGGGATATTGCTGCCTCGGGCACCATATAGTCCTTCTCCTGTGACTCTAGAATTTCGAATCCGACGCAAAAGTGATTGTTAATTGTAACGGTCAGGGCCTCCTAATGACAATTGAACACTCGAATTGCGTCGAGAGCCAATACATCGTCCTCCAGGCGACTTGTCTCCAAGGGTCTATTGCTGTCTCGGGCACCTCGTCGTTCTCCAGTGAGTCTAGATTTTCGAAACTGACGCAAAACTGATGGTTAATTGTAACGTTTATGGCCTCCTAATGACGATGGAAATTGCGTCGAGATTCAATACATCGTCGCCCCGCCGACTTGTGTCCAACGGGATATTGCTGCCTCGGGCACCATGTGGGCTGTCTCCTGTGAGTCTAGGTTTTCGAATGCGACGCAAAAACGATACTTAATTGTAACGTTTATGGTCTCCTAATGATGATGGAACACTCAAATTGCGTCGAGATTCAATACATCGTCCTCCAGCCGACTTGTCGCTAAGGGGATATTGCTGCCTCGGGCACCATTTGGTCCATCTCTTGCGAGTCTAGATTTTCGAATCCGACGCGAAACTGATAGTTAATTAAAACGTTCGGGCCTCCTAATGACGATGGAACACTCAAATTGCGTCAAGATTCAATACATCGTCCTCCTGCCTACTTGTCTCCAAGGGTCTATTGCTGCCTCGGTCACTTTATGGTCGTTCTCCTGTGATTCTAGATTACCGAATCCGACGCAAAACTGATAGTTAATTGTAACGTTCAGGGCCTCCTAATGATGATGGAACACTCAAATTGCGTCGCGATTCAATACTTCGTCCTTCAGCCGATTTGTCACCATGGGGATATTGCTACCTCATTCACCTTATGGTCGTTCTCCTGTGAGTCCAGATATTCGAATCAGACGCAAAACGGACTGCCAATTGTAACGTTCAGAGCCTCCTAATAACGATGGAACACTCAAATTGCGTCGAGATTCAATACATCGTCCTCCAGCCGACTTGCCTCCAACGGGATATCGCTGCCTCGGGCATCATATGGTCGTTCTCCTGTGAGTCTAGATTTTCGGATCCGACGCATAACTGATAGTTAATTGCAACGTTTAGCGCCTCCTAGTGACGATAGAACACTCAAATTGCGTCGAGATTCAATACATCGTCCGCCAGCCGACTTGTCTACAAGGAGATATTGCTGCGTCGGGCATCTTATGGTCCTTCTCCTCTGAGTCTTGATTTTCGAATCCGACGCGAAACTGATAGGTAATTGTAACATTCAGCGCCTCCTAATGACGATGGATTACTCAAATTGCGTCGAGATTCAATACATCGTCCTTCCGCCGACTTGTCTCCAAGGGTCTATTGCTGCCTCGGGCACCTTATGGTCGTTCTCCTGTGAGTCTACATTTTCGTTTCCGACACATAACTGATAGGTAATTGTAACGTTCAGGCCCCCCTAATGACGATGGAACACTCAAATTGCGTTGAGATTCAATACATCGTCCTCCAGCCGACTTGTCTCAATGGGTCTATTGCTACCTCGACAACCTTCAGAGACTCCTAATGACGATGGAACACTTAAATTGCATAAAGATTCAATCCATCGTCCTCCAGCCGACTTGTCTCCAAGGGTCTATTGCTACCTCGGGCACCTTATGGTCGTTCTCCTGTGAAACTAGATTTTCGGATTTGACGCATAACTTATAGTTAATTGTGACGTTAAGGGCCTCCTAATGACGATGGAAACTCAAATAGCGTCGAGAATCAATACGTCGTCCTCTAGCCGACTTGTCTCCAAGGGGATATTGCTGTCTCGGGCACCTTATCGTCGTTCTTCTGTGAGTCTAGATTTTTTAATCCGACGCCAAACTGATGGTTAATTGTAACGTTCAGGCCCCTCTAATGACGATGGATTACTCATATTGCGTCGAGATTCAATACATCGTCCACCAGCCGACTTGTCTCCAAGGTGTTATTGCTACCTCGGGCACCATATGGTCCTTCTCCTCTGAGTCATGATTTTCGAATCCGACGCGAAACTGATAGTTAATTTCAACATTGAGCGCCTACTAATGACGATGGATTACTGAAATTGCGCCGAGATATAATACATCGACCTTCAGCTGACTTGTCTCCAAGGGTCTATTGCTGCCTCGGGTATGTTATGGTCGTTCTCGTATGGGTCTACATTTTCGATTACGACACATAACTGATAGTTAATTGTAACGTTCAGGCCCTCGTAATGACGGTGGAACACTCAAATTGCGTCGAGATTCAATACATCGTCCTCCAGCCGACTTGTCTCCAAGGGGATATTGCTGCTTCGGGCACCTTATCGTCGTTCTTCTGTGAGTCTAGATTTTCGAATCCGAAGCAAAACTGATGGTTAATTGTAAAGTTCATGGCCCCCTAATGACGATGGATCACTCAAATTGCGTTGAGATTCAATACATCGTCCACGAGAGGACTTGTCTCCAAGGGTCTATTGCTGCCTCGGGCACCTTATGGTCGTTCTTTGTAACGTTCAGGGCCTCCTAATGACGATAGAACACTCAAATTGTATCGAGAATCAATACGTCGTCCTCCAGCCGACTAGTCTATATGGGTCTATTGCTACCTCGCCCACCTTATGGTCGTTCTCCTGTGAGTCCAGATATTCGAACCAGACGCAAATGGACTGCCAATTGTAACGTTCAGAGCCTCCTAATGACGATGGAACACTCAAATTCCATCAAGATTCAATACATCGTCCTCCAACCGACTTCTCTGCATGGGTCTATTGCTACCTCGCTCACCTTATGCTCGTTCACCTGTGAGTCCAGATATTCAAATCCGACGCAAAACGGACTGCCAATTGTAACGTTCAGAGACTCCTAATGACGATAGAACACTCAATTTGCGTCGAGATTCAATACATCGTCCTCCAGCCGACTTGTCTACAAGGGGATATTGCTGCCTTGGGCACCTTATGGCCCGCCTCCTGTGAGTCTACATTTTCGAATCCGACGCAAAACTAATTTTTAGTTGTAACGTTCATGGCCTCCTAATGAGGATGAAAGACTCAAATTGCGTCGAGATTCAATACATCGTCCTCCAGCCAACTTGTCTCCAAGGGGATATTGCTGCCTCGGGCACCTTATCGTCGTATTTCTGTGAGTCTAGATTTTCAAATTCGACGCAAAACTAATAGTTAATTGTAACGTTCAGGGCCTCCTAATGACGATAGAACACTCAAATTGCGTCGAGATTCAATACGTCGTCCTCCAGCCGACCTGTCTCCAAGGGGATATTGCTGCCTCGGGCACCATATTGTCCGTCTCCTGTGAGTCTAGATTTTCGAATCCGACACAAAACTGATATTTAATAGTAACGTTAAGGGCTTCCTAATGACGATGGAACACTAAAATTGCGACTTGATTCAATACATCGTCCCCCAACCCACTTGCCTCCAAGGGTCTATTGCTGCGTCGGGCACCTTATGGTTGGTCTCCTGTGAGTCTAGATTATCGAATCCGACGCAAATGTGATAGTTAATTGTAACGTTCAGGGCCTCCTAATGACGATGGGACACTCAAATTGCGTAGCGATTCAATACATCGCCCTCCAGCCAACTTGTCTCCATGGATCTATTGCTACCTCGCTCACCATATGGTCGTTCTCCTGTGAGTGCAGATATTCGAGTCCGACGCAAAACGAACTGCCAATTGTAACGTCAGAACCTCCTAATGACGATGGAACACTCAAATTGCAACGAGATTAAATCTCATGCCGACTTGTCTCCAAGGGTCTATTGCTGCCGCGTTCACCTAATGGTCAGTCTCCTGTGAGTCTAGATTTTCGAATCCGACGTAATAATGATAGTTAATTGCAACGTTCAGGGACTCCAAATGACGATGGAACACTCAAATTGCGTCGAGATTCAATACATCATCCTCCAGCCGACTTGTCTACAAGATGATATTGCTGCCTCCGGCACCCTATGGTCGTTCTCCTGTGAGTCTAGATTATCGAATCCGACGCAAATCTGATAGTTAATTGTAACGTACAGGGCCTCCTAATGACGATGGGACACTCAAATTGCGTAGCGATTCAATACATCGTCCTCCAGCCGATTTGTCTCCATGGAACTATGGCAACCTCGCTCACCTTATGGTCGTTCTCCTGTGAGTGCAGATATTCAATTCCGACGCAAAACGGACTGCCAATTGTAACGTTCAGAACCTCCTAATGACGATGGAACACTCAAATTGCATCGAGATTCAATACAGCGTTCTCCAGCCGACTTGTCTCCAAGGGTCTATTGCTGCCTCGGGCACCTAATGGTCCGTCTCCTGTGAGTCCAGATTTTCGAATACGACGCCAAAATGATAATTAATTGTAACGTTCAGGGACTCCAAAACACGATGGAACACTCAAATTTCGTCGAGATTTAATACATCGGCTCCCAGCCTCCTTGTCTTCAAGGTGATATTGCTGCCTCTGACACCTTATGGTCGTTGTACTGTGAGTCTAGATTTTCGAATCCGACGTGAAACTGATAGTTAATTGTAACGTTCAGGGCCTCCTAATGACGATGGAACACTCAAATTGCGTCGAGATTCAATCCATCGTCCTCCAGCCGACTTGTCTCCAAAGGGATATTGCTGTCTCGGGCACCTTGTGCTCCGTCTCCTGTGAGTCTAGATTTTCGAATCCGACGCAAAACTGATGGTTAATTGTAACGTTCATGGACTCCTAATGACGATGGAACACTCAAATTGCGTCGATATTGAATACATCGTCCTCCAGCCGACTTGTCTACAAGGGGGTATTGCTGCCTCGGGCACCTTATGGTCCGCCTCCTGTGAGTCTAGATTTTCGAATCCGACGCAAAACTGATGGTTAATTGTAACGTTCATGGATTCCTAATGACGATGGAATATTCATATTGCGTCGAGATTGAATACATCGTCCTCCAGCCGACTTGTCTCAAAGGGGATATTGCTGCCTCGGCACCTTATCGTCGATCTTCTGTGAGTCTAGGTTTTCGAATCCGACGCAAAACTAATAGTTAATTGTAACGTTCAGGGCCTCCTAATGACGATAGAACACTCAAATTGCGTCGAGATTCAATACGTCGTCCTCCAGCCGACTTGTCTCCAAGGGGATATTGCTGCCTCGGGCACCATATGGTCTGTCCCCTGTGAGTCTAGATTAACGAATCCGACGCATAACTTATAGTTAATTGTAACGTTCATGGCCTCCTAATGACGATGGAAACTCAAATTGCGTCGAGATTCAATACATCGTCCTCCAGACGACTTGTCTCCAAGGTGATATTGCTGCCTCGGCACCTTATCGTCGTTCTTCTGTGAGTCTAGATTTTTGAATCCGACGCAAAACTGATATTTAATTCTACCGTTAAGGACTTCCTAATGACGATGGAACACTAAAATTGCGTCGAGATTCAATACATCGGCTCCCAGCCGGCTTGTCTTCAAGGAGATATTACTGCCTCGGACACCTTATGGTCGTTCTACTGTGAGTCTAGAATTTCGAATCCGACGTGAAACTGATAGTTAATTGCAACATTCAGCGCCCCCTAATGACGATGTAACACTCAAATTGCGTCGTGATTCAACACAGCGGCCTCCAGCCGACTTGTCTCCAAGTGTCTATTGCTGCCTGGGGCATCGAATGGCCCTTCTCCTGTGAGTCTAGATTTTCGAATCCAACGCATAACTGATAGTTAATTGTAACGCTCATGGCCTCCTAATGACGATGGAACACTGCAATTGTGTCGAGATTCAATACATCGTGCTCCAGCCGACTTGTCTACAAGGGAATATTGCTGCCTCGGGCACCTTATCGTCTTTCTTCTGTGAGTCTAGATTTTCGAATCCGACGCAAAACTAATAGTTAATTGTAACGTTCAGGGCCTCCTAATGACGACAGAACACTCAAATTGCGTCGAGATTCAATACGTCGTCCTCCAGCCGGCTTGTCTCCAAATGGATATAGCTGCCTCGGGCCCCATATATCGTTCTCCTGTGATTCTAGATTATAGCATCCGGCGCAAATCCGATAGTTAATTGTAACGTTCAGGGCCTCCTAATGACGATGGAACACTCAAATTGCGTAGCGATTCAGTACATCGTGCTCCTGCCGACTTGTGTCCATGGGTCTATTGCTACCTCGCTCACCTTATGGTCATTCTCCTGTGAGTGCAGATATTCGAATCCGACGCAAAACGGACTGCCAATTGTAACGTTCAGAGCCTCCTAATGATGCCGGAACAATCAAATTGTGTCGAGTTTCAATACATCGTCCTCCAGCCGATTTGTCTCCAAGGGTCTATTGCTGCCTGTGGCACCTATTTGTCGTTATCCTGGGAGTCTAGATTTTCGAATCCGACGCAAAACTTGTAGTTAATTTTAACGTTCATGGCGTCCTAATGACGATGGAACACTCATATTGCGTCGAGATTCAATACATCGTCCTCGCGCCGACTTGTCTCCAACGGGATATTGCTGCCTCGGGCACCATGCGGTCGTCTCCTGTGAGTCTAGATTTTCGAATCCGACGCAAAAATGATAGTTAATTGTAACGTTCAGGAACTCCTAATGACGAAAGAACACTCAAATTGCGTCGAGATTCAATACATCGTCCACCAGCCCACTTGTCTCCAGGGGTCTATTGCTGCCTCGGGCACCTTATGATCGTTATCCTGTGAGTCTAGATTTTCGGAACCGACGCATAACTGATAGATAATTGTAACGTTCTGCGCCTCCTAATGACGATAGAACACTCAATTTGCGTCGAGATTCAATACATCGTCCTCCAGCCGACTTGTCTACAAGGGGATATTGCTGCCTCGGGCACATTATCGAAGTTTTTCTGTGAGTCTAGATTTTCGAATTCGACGCAAAACTAATAGTTAATTGTAACGTTCAGAGCCTCCTAATGACGATAGAACACTCAAATTGCGTCGAGATTCAATACGTCGTCCTTCAGCCGACTTGTCTCCAAGGGGATACTGCTGCCTCGGGCAACTAATGGTCCGTCCCCTGTGAGTCTAGATTTTCGAATCCGACGAAAAAATGATAATTAATTGTAACGTTCAGGGACTCCAAAAGACGATGGAACACTCAAATTGCGTCGAGATTTAATGCATCGGCTCCCAGCCTCCTTGTCTTCAAGGTGATATTGCTGCCTCTGACACCTTGTGGTCGTTCTACTGTGAGTCTAGATTTTCGAATCCGACGTGAAACTGATAGTTAATTATTACGTTCAGGGCCTCCTGATGACGATGGAACACTGAAATTGTGTCGAGACTCAATACATCGTCCTTCAGCCGACTTGTCTCCAAGCGTCCATTCCTGCCCCGGGCCCTTTATGGACGTTCTCCTGTGAGTCTACATTTTCGATTTCGACACATAACTGATAGTTAATTGTAACGTTCAGGGCCTCCTAATGACGATGGAACACTCAAATTGAGTCGAGATTTAATACATCGTTCTCCAACCGACTTGTCTCCAAGGGTCTGTTGCTGCCTCGGGCACCAAATGGTCCGTCTCCTGTGTGTCTAGATTTTCGAATCCGACGCCAAAATGATAATTAATTGTAACGTTCCGGGACTCCAAAAGACGATGGAACACTCAAATTGCGTTGAGATTTAATACATCGGCTCCCAGCCGGCATGTCTTTAAGGTGATATTGCTGCCTCGGACACCTTATGGTCGTTCCACTGTGAGTCTAGATTTTCGAATCCGACGTGAAACTGATAGTTAATTGTAACGTTCAGGGCCTCCTAATGACGATGGAACACTCGAATTGCATCGAGAGTCAATACATCGTCCTCAAGGCGACTTGTCTCCAAGGGTCTATTGCTACCTCGCTCACCTTATGGTCGTTCTCCTGTGAGTGCAGATATTCGAATCCGACGCAAAACGGACTGCCAATTGTAACGTTCAGAACCACCTAATGACGATGGAACACTCAAATTGCAACGAGATTAAATCACATGCCGACTTGTCTCCAAGGGTCTATTGCTGCCTCGGGCACCAAATGGTCGGTCTCCTGTGAGTCTAGATTATCGAATCCGACGTAAAAATGATAGTTAATTGCAACGTTCAGGGACTCCAAATGACGATGGAACACTCAAATTGCGTCGAGATTTAATACATCGGCCTCTAGCCGACTTGTCTTCAAGGTGATATTTTGTTGCCTCGGGCACCTTATGGTCGTTCTCCAGTGACTCTAGATTTTCGAATCGGACGCAAAACTGATAGTTAATTGTAACGTTCAGGGCCTCCTAATGGCGATGGAACACTCAAATTGTGTCGAGATTTAATACATCGTCCTCCAGCCGATTTGTTTCCAAGGGTCTATTGCTGCCTGTGGCACCTAATTGTCGTTCTCCTGGGAGTATAGATTTTCGAATCCGACGCAAATATGATAGTTAATTGTAACGTTCAGGGCCTCCTAATGACGATGGAACACTCGAATTGCATCGAGAGTCAATACATCGTCCTCAAGGCGACATGTCTCCAAGGGTCTATTGTTGCCTCGGGCACCTTATGGTCGTTCTCCCGTGAGTGTAGATTTACGAATCCGACGTAAAACTGATATTTAATTGTAACGTTAAGGGCCTGCTAATGACGATGGAACACTCAAATTGTGTCGACATTCAATACGTCGTCCTCCAGCCGACTTGTCTCCAAGGGGTTCTTGCTGAATCGGGCACCATATGGTCCGTCCCCCGTGAGTCTAGATTTTCGAATCCGACACCGAGCTGATATTTAATTGTAACGTTAAGGGCTTCCTAATGACAATGGAACACTCAAATTGCGTCGACATTCAATACATCGTCCTCCAGCCGACTTGTCTCCAAGGGGATATTGTTGCCTCGGGCACCATATGGTCCCTCCCCTGTGAGTCTAGATTAACGAATCCGACTCATAACTTGTAGTTAATTGTAACGTTCAGGGCCTCCTAATGTTGATGGAACACTCAAATTGCGTCGAGATTCAATACATCGTCCTCCAGCCGACCTGTCCACAAGGGGATATTGCTGCCTCGGGCACCTTTTGGTCGTTCACCTGTGAGTCTAGATTATCGAATCCGACGCAAATCTGATAGTTAATTGTAACGTTCAGGTCCTCCTAATGACGATGGAACACTCAAATTGCGTAGCGATTCAATACAGCGTCCTCCAGCCGACTTGACTCCATGGATCTATTGCTACCTCGCTCACCTTATGGTCGTTCTCCTGTGAGTGCAGATATTCGAATCCGACGCAAAACGAACTGCCAATTGTAACGTTCAGAACCTCCTAATGACGATGGAACACTCAAATTGCATCGAGATTCAATACATCGTTCTCCAGCCGACTTGTCTCCAAGGGGATATTGCTGCCTCGGCACCTTATCGTCGCTCTTCTGTGAGTCTAGGTTTTCGAATCCGACGCAAAACTAATAGTTAATTGTAACGTTCATGGCCTCCTAATGACGATGGAACACTCAAATTGCGTAGCGATTCAATACATCGTCCTCCAGCCGACTTGTGTCCATGGGTCTATTGCTACCTCGCTCACCTTATGGTCGTTCTCCTGTGGGTGCAGATATTCGAATCCAACGCAAAACGAACTGCCAATTGTATCGTTCAGAACCTCCTAATGACGATGGAACACTCAAATTGTAACGAGTTTAAGTCTCATGCCGACTTGTCTCCAAGGGTCTATTGCTGCCTCGGGCATCTAATTGTCCGTCTCCTGTGAGGCTAGATTTTCGAATCCGACGTAAAAATGGTAGTTAATTGCAACGTTCAGGGTCTCCAAATGACGATGGAAGACTCAAATTGCGTCGAGATTTAATACATCGGCCTCCAGCCGACTTGTCTTCAATGTGAAATTGCTGCCTCGGACACCTTATGGTCGTACTCCTGTGGGTCTAGATTTAGGAATCAGACGCATAACTGATAATTAATTGTAACGTTCAGGGCCTCCTAATGACGATGGAACACGCAAATTGCGTGGAGATTCAGTACATCGTCCTCCAGACGACTTGTGTCCATGGATCTACTGCTACCTCGCTCACCTTATGGTCGTTCTCCTGTGAGTGCAGATATTCGAATCCGACGCAAAACGGACTGCCAATTGTAACGTTCAGAACCTCCTAATGACGATGGAACACTCAAATTGCAACGAGATTAAATCTCATGCCGACTTGTCTCCAAGGGTCTATTGCTGACTCGGGCACCAAATTGTCAGTCTCCTGTGAGTTTAGATTTTCGAATCCGACGCATAACTGATAGTTAATTGTAACGTTCAGCGCCTCCTAACGACGATAAAACACTCAATTTGCGTCGAGATTCAATACATCGTCCTCCAGCCGACTTGTCTACAAGGGGATATTGCTGCCTCGGGCACCTTATGGTCCGCCTCCTGTGAGTCTAGGTTTTCGAATCCGACGCAAAACTAATAGTTAATTGCAACGATCAGGGCCTCCTAATGACGATGGAACACTCGAATTGCATCGAGAGTCAGTACATCGTCCTCAAGGCGACTTGTCTCCAAGGGTCTATTGCTACCTCGCTCACCTTATGGTCGTTCTCCTGTGAGTGCAGATATTCGTATCCGACGCAAAGCGGACTGCCAATTGTAACGTTCAGAACCTCCTAATGACGATGGAACACTCAAATTGCAACGAGATTAAATCTCATGCCGACTTGTCTCCAAGGGTCTATTGCTGCCTCGGGCACCAAATTGTCAGTCTCCTGTGAGTTTAGATTTTCGAATCCGACGTAAAAATGATAGTTAATTGCAACGTTCAGGGACTCCAAATGACGATGGAAAACTCAAATTGCGTCGAGATTTAATACATCGGCCTCCAGCCGACTTGTCTTCAAGGTGATATTTTGTTGCCTCGGGCGCCTTATGATCGTTCTCCAGTGACTCTAGATTTTCGAATCGGACGCAAAACTGATAGTTAATTGTAACGTTCAGGGCCTCGTAATGACGATGGAACACAAAATAAGTCGAGATTTAATACATCGCCCTCCAGCCGACATGTCTCCATTGGTCACTTTATGGTCGTTCTCCTGTGAGTCCTGATATTCGAATCCGACGCAAAACGGACTGCCAACTGTAACGTTCAGAGCCTGCTAATGATGATGGAACACTCAAATTGTGTCGAGATTCAATACATCTTCCTCCAGCCGATTTGTCTCCAAGGGTCTATTGCTGCCTGTGGCACCTAATTGTCGTTCTCCTGGGAGTCTAGATTTTCGAATCCGACGCAAATATGATAGTTAATTGTAACGTTCAGGGCCTCCTAATGACGATGGAACACTCGAATTCCATCGAGAGTCAATACATCGTCCTCAAGGCGACTTGTCTGCAAGGGTCTATTGCTGCGTCTGGCACCTGATGGTCTTGCTCCTGTGAGTCTAGATTTTCGAATCCGACGCCAAACTGATATTTAATTGTAACGTTAAGGGCCTGCTAATGACGATGGAACACTCAAATTGCGTCGACATTCAATACGTCGTCCTCCAGCCGACTTGTCTCCAAGGGGATATTGCTGCCTCGGTCACCATATGGTTCGTCTCCTGTGAGTCTAGATTTTCGAATCCGACGCAAAACTTGTAGTTAATTGTAACGTTCAGGGCCTCCTAATGACGATGGGACACTCAAATTGCGTAGCGATTCAATACATCGGCCTCCAAAAGACTTGTCTTCATGGATCTATTGCTGCCTAGCTCACCTTATGGTCGTTCTCCTGTGAGTGCAGATATTCGATTCCGACGCAAAACGGACTGCCAATTGTAACGTTCAGAACCTCCTAATGACGATGGAACACTCAAATTGCAACGAGATTAAATCTCATGCCGACTTGTCTCCAAGGGTCTATTGCTGTCTCGGGCACCAAATTGTCAGTCTCCTGTGAGTTTAGATTTTCGAATCCGACGTAAAAATGATGGTTAATTGCAACGTTCAGGGACTCCAAATGACGATGGAAAACTCAAATTGCGTCGAGATTTAATACATCGGCCTCCAGCCAACTTGTCTTCAAGGTGATATTTTGTTGCCTCGGGCGCCTTATGATCGTTCTCCAGTGACTCTAGATTTTCGAATCGGACGCAAAACTGATAGTTAATTTTAACGTACAGGGCCTCGTAATGACGATGGAACACAAAATAAGTCGAGATTTAATACATCGCCCTCCAGCCGACATGTCTCCATGGGTCTACTGCTACCTTGGTCACTTTATGGTCGTTCTCCTGTGAGTCCTGATATTCGAATCCGACGCAAAACGGACTGCCAACTGTAACGTTCAGAGCCTGCTAATGGTGATGGAACACTCAAATTGTGTCGAGATTCAATACATCTTCCTCCAGCCGATTTGTCTCCAAGGGTCTATTGCTGCCTGTGGCACCTAATTGTCGTTCTCCTGGGAGTCTAGATTTTCAAATCCGACGCAAATATGATAGTTAATTGTAACGTTCAGGGCCTCCTAATGACGATGGAACACTCGAATTGCATCGAGAGTCAATACATCGCCCTCAAGGCGACTTGTCTGCAAGGGTCTATTGCTGCGTCTGGCACCTGATGGTCTTGCTCCTGTGAGTCTAGATTTTCGAATCCGACGCAAAACTGATATTTAATTGTAACGTTAAGGGCCTGCTAATGACGATCTAACACTCAAATTGCGTCGACATTCAATACGTCGTCCTCCAGCCGACTTGTCTCCAAGGGGATATTGCTGCCTCGGTCACCATATGGTTCGTCTCCTGATAGTTAATTGTAACGTTCAGGGACTCCTAATGACGAAGGAACACTCAAATTGCGTCGAGTTCAATACATCGTCCCCCAGCCCACTTGTTTCCAAGGGTCTATTGCTGCCTCGGACACCATATGGTCGTTCTCCTGTGACTCTAGATTTTCGGATCCGACGCATAACTGATAGTTAATTGTAACATTCAGCGCCTCCTAATGACGATAGAACACTCGATTTGCGTCGAGATTCAATATATCGTCCTCCAGCCGACTTGTCTACAAGGGGATATTGCTGCCTCGGGCACCGAATGGTCCGCCTCCTGTGAGTCTAGATTTTCGAATCCGACGCAAAACTAATTTTTAATTGTAACGTTCATGGCCTCCTAATGAGGATGAAAGATTCAAATTGCGTTGAGATTCAATACATCGTCCTCCAGCCGACTTGTCTCCAAGGGGATATTGCTGCCTCGGGCACCTGATCGTCGTTTTTCTGTGAGTCTAGATATTCGAATTCGACGCAAAACTAATAGTTAATTGTAACGTTCAGGCCCTCCTAATGACGATAGAACACTCAAATTGCGTCGAGATTCAATACGTCGTCCTCCAGCCTACTTGTCTTCAAGGTGATATTTTGTTGCCTCGGGCACCTTATGGTCGTTTTCCAGTGACTCTAGATTTTCGAATCGGACGCAAAACTGATAGTTAATCGTAACGTTCAGGGCCTCGTAATGACGATGGAACACAAAATGCGTCGAGATTTAATACATCGCCCTCCAGCCGACATGTCTCCATGGGTCTACTGCTACCTTGGTCACTTTATGGTCGTTCTCCTGTGAGTCCAGATATTCGAATCCGACGCAAAACGGACTGCTAATTGTAACGTTCACAGCCTCCTAATGATGATGGAACACTCAAATAGTGTCGAGATTCAATACATCGTCCTCCAGCCGATTTGTCTCCAAGGGTCTATTGCTGCCTGTGGCACCTAATTGTCGTTCTCCTGGGAGTCTAGTTTTTCGAATCCGACGCAAATATGATAGTTAATTGTAACTTTCAGGGCCTCCTAATGACGATGGAACCCTCGAATTGCATCGAGAGTCAATACATCGTCCTCAAGGCGACTTGTCTCCAAGGGGCTATTGCTGCGTCTGGCACCTGATGGTCTTGCTCCTGTGAGTCTAGATTTTCGAATCCGACGCAAAACTGATATTTAATTGTAACGTTAAGGGCCTGCTAATGACGATGGAACACTCAAATTGCGTCGACATTCAATACGTCGTCCTCCAGCCGACTTGCCTCCAAGGGGATATTGCTGCCTCGGGCAGCATATGGTCCGTCTCCCGTGAGTCTAGATTTACGAAACCGACACAAAACTGATACTTAATTGTAACGTTAAGGGCTCCCTAATGACAATGGAACACTCCAATTGCGTCGAGATTCAATACGTCGTCCTCCAGCCGACCTGTCTCCAAGGGGATATTGTTGCCTCGGGCACCATATGGTCCGTCCCCTGTGAGTCTAGATTAACGAATCCGACGCATAACTTGTAGTTAATTGTAACGTTCAGGGCCTCCTAATGACGATGGAACACTCAAATTGCGTCGAGATTCAATACATCGTCATCCAGCCGACCTGTCTACAAGAGGATATTGCTGCCTCGGGCACCCTTTAGTCGTTCTCCTGTGAGTCTAGATTATCGAATCCGACGCAAATCTGATAGTTAATTGTAACGTTCAGGGCCTCCTAATGACGATGGAACTCTCAAATTGCGTAGCGATTCAATACATCGTCCTCCAGCCGACTAGTTTCCATGGATCTATTGCTACCTCGCTCACCTTATGGTCGTTCTCCTGTGAGTGCAGATATTCGAATGCGACGCAAAACGGACTGCCAATTGTAACGTTCAGAACCTCCTAATGACGATGGAACACTCAAATTGCATCGAGATTCAATACATCGTTCTCCAGCCGACTTGTCTCCAAAGGGGATATTGCTGCCTCGGGCACCATATGGTCGTTCTCCTGTGAATCTAGATTATCGCATCCGACGCAAATCTGATATTTAATTGTAACGTTCAGGGCCTCCTTATGACGATGGAACACACTAATTGCATAAGGATTCAATACATCGTCCTCCAGCCGACTTGTCTCCATGGGTATATTGCTACCTCGCTCACCTTATGGTCGTTCTCCTGTTAGTTCAGATATTCGAATCCGACGCAAAACAGGCTGCCAATTGTATCGTTCAGAACATCCTAATGACGATGGAACACTCAAATTGCAACGAGATTAAATCTCATGCCGACTTGTCTCCAAAGGGTCTATTGCTGCCTCGGGCACCTAATGGTCCGTCTCCTGTGAGTCTAGAGTTTCGAAACCGATGTAAACATGGTAGTTAATTGCAACGTTCAGGGACTCCAAATGACGATGGAACACTCAAATTGCGTCGAGATATAATACATCGGCCTCCAGCCGACTTGTCTTCAAAGTGATATTGCTGCCTCGGACACCTTAATGTCGTTCTCCTGTGAGTCCAGATTTTAGAATCAGACGCATAACTGATAGTTAATTGTAACGTTCAGGGCCTCCTAATGACGATGGATCACTCAAATTGTGTCGAGATTCAATACATCGCCCTCCAACCGATTTGTCTCCAAAGGTCATTTGCTGCCTGTGGCACCTAATTGTCGCTCTCCTCGGAGTCTAGAGTTTCGAATCCGACGCAAATATGATAGTTAATTGTAACGTTCAGGGCCTCCTAATGACGATGGAACACTCGAATTGCATCGAGAGTCAATACATCGTCCTCAAGGCGACTTCTCTCCAAGGGTCTATTGCTGCCTCAGGCACCTTATGGTCGTTCTCCAGTGAGTCTAGATTTTCGAATCGGACGCAAAACTGATATTTAATTGTAACGTTCAGGGCCTCCTAATGACGATGGAACACTCAAATTGCGTCGCGATTCAATACATCGTCCTCCAGACGACTTGTCTTCAAGGGTCTATTGCTGCGTCTGGCACCTAATGGGCTTGCTCCTGAGCCTAGATTTTCGAATCCGACGCAAAACTGATATATAATTGTAACGTTAAGGGCCTCCTAATGACGATGGAACACTGAAATTGCGTCGAGATTCAAAACATCGTCTTCCAGCCGACTTGCCTCCAAGGGGATATTGCTGCCTCGGTCACAATAAGGTTTGTCTCCTGTGAGTCTAGATTTTCGAAACCGACGCAAAACTTGTAGTTAATTGTAACGTTCAGGGCCTCCTAATGACGATAGAACATTCAAATTGCGTCCAGATTCAATACGTCGTTCTCCAGTCGACTTGTGTCCAAGGGGAAATTGCTGCCTCGGCCACCATATGGTCCGTCTCCTGTGTGTCTACATTTTCGAATCCGACGCAAAAATGATAATTAATTGTAACGTTCAGGGCCTCCTAATGCCGATGGAACACTTAAATTGCGTCGCGATTCAATACATCGTCCTCCAGCCGACTTGTCTCCATGGGTCTATTGCTACCTCGCTCACCTAATGGTCGTTCTCCTGTGAGTTCAGATATTCGAATCCGACGCAAAACAGGCTGCCAATTGTATCGTTCAGAACATCCTAATGACGATGGAACACTCAAATTGCAACGAGATTAAATCTCACGCCGACTTGTCTCCAAAGGGTCTATTGCTGCCTCGGGCACCTAATGGTCCGTCTCCTGTGAGTCTAGAGTTTCGAAACCGATGTAAACATGGTAGTTAATTGTAACCTTGAGGGCCTCCTAATGACGATGGAACACTCAAATTGCGTCGAGATTCAATACATTGTCCACCAGGCGACTTGTCTACAAGGGGATATTGCTGCCTCGGGCACCTTATGGTCCGCCTCCTGTGAGTCTAGATTTTAGAATCCGACGCAAAACTGATGGTTAAGTGTAACGTTATGGCCTCCTAATGACGATGGAACACTCAAATTGCGTAGAGATTGAATACATCGTCCTCCAGCCGACTTGTCTCCATGCGTCTATTGCTACCTCGCTCTCCTTATGGTCGTTCTCCTGTGAGTGCAGATATTCGTATCCGACGCAAATCGGACTGCCAATTGTAACGTTCAGGACCTTCTAATGACGATGGAAAACTCAAATTGCAACGAGATTCTATTCGCATGCCGTCTTGTCACCAAGGGTCTATTGCTGCCTCGGGCACCTAATGGTCCGTATCCTGTGAGTCTACATTTTCGATTCCGATTCGAAACTGATAGTTAATTGTAACGTTCGGGGCCTCCTAATGACGATGGAACACTCAAATTGCGTCGCGATTCAATACATCGTCCTCCAGACGACTTGTCTCCAAGGGGATATTGCTGCCTCATACACCATATGGTCGTTCTCCTGTGAGTCTAGATTTTAGAATAAGACGCGTAACTGATAGTTAATTGTAACGTTCAGGGCCTCCTAATGACGATGGAACACTGAAATTGCGTCGAGATTCAATACATCGTCCTTCAGCCGACTTGTCTCCAAGCGTCCATTGCTGCCTCGGGCACTTTATGAGCGTTCTCGTGTGAGTCTACATTATCGATTCCGACACATAACTGATAGTTAATTGTAGCGTTCAGAGCCTCCTAATGACTATGGAACACTCAAATTGCGTCGAGATTCAATACATCGTCCTCCAGCCGACTTGTCTCCAAAGTGATATTGCTGTCTCGGGAACTTAATGCTCGGTCTCCTGTGAGTCTAGATTTTTGAATCCGACGCCAAAATGATAGTTAATTGTAACGTTCAGGGACACCAAATGACGATGGAACACTCAAATTGCGTCGAGATTCAATAAGTCGTCCTCCAGCCGACTTGTCTCCAAGGGGATATTGCTGCCTCGGGCACCATATGGTCGTTTTCCTGTGAGTCTAGATTATCGCATCCGACGCAAATCTGATACTTAATTGTAACGTTCAGGGCCTCCTAATGACGATGGAACACTCAAATTGCGTAGCGATTGAATACATCGTCCTCCAGCCGACTCGTCTCCATGCGTCTATTGCTACCTCGCTCTCCTTATGGTCGTTCTCCTGTGAGTGCAGATATTCGAATCCGACGCAAATCGGACTGCCAATTGCAACGTTCAGAACCTCCTAATGACGATGGAACACTCAAATTGCAACGAGATTTTATTCTCATGCCGACTTGTCTCCAAGGGTCTATTGCTGCCTCGGGCACATAATGGTCCGTCTCCTGTGAGTCTAGATTTTCGAATCCGATGTAAAAATGATAGTTAATTGCAACGTTCAGGGACTCCAAATGACGATGGAACACTCAAATTGCGTCGAGATTTAATACATCGGCCTCCAGCCGACTTGTCTTCAAGGTGATATTGCTGCCTCATACACCATATGGTCTTTCTCCTGTGAGTCTAGATTTTAGAATCAGACGCATAACTGATAGTTAATTGTAACGTTCAGGGCCTCCTAATGACGATGGAACACTCAATTTGCGTCGAGATTCAATACATCGTCCTCCAGCCGACTTGTCTCCATGGGTCTACGGCTACCTTGGTCACTTTATGGTCGTTCTCCTGGGAGTCCAAATATTCGAATCCGACGCAAAAGGGACTGCTAATTGTAACGTTCAGAGCCACCTAATGGTGAGGGAACACTCAAATTGTGTCGAGATTCAATACATCGTCCCTCAGCCGACTTGTCTGCTAGGGTCTATTGCTGCCTCGGGCACCTTATGGTCGGTCTTCTGTGAGTCTAGATTTTCGGATCGGACGCATAACTGACAGTTAATTGTATCGTTCAGTGCCTCCTAATGACGATAGAACACTCAATTTGCGTCGTGATTTAATACATCGTCCTCCAGCCGACTTGTCTTCAAGGTGATATTGCTGCCTCATACACCATATGGTCTTTCTCCTGTGAGTCTAGATTTTAGAATCAGACGCATAACTGATAGTTAATTGTAACGTTCAGGGCCTCCTAATGACGATAGAACACTCAATTTGCGTCGTGATTTAATACATCGTCCTTCAGCCGACTTGTCTCCAAGCTGATATTGCTGCCTCATACCCCATATGGTCGTTCTCCTGTGAGTCTAGATTTTACAATCAGACGCATAACTGATAGTTAATTGTAACGTTCAGTGCCTCCTAATGACGATAGAACACTCAATTTCCGTCGTGATTTAATACATCGTCCTTCAGCCGACTTGTCTCCAAGGGGATATTGCTGCCTCGGGCACCATATGGTTCGTCTCCTCTGAGTCTGGATTTTCGAATCCGAAACAAAACTGATATTTAATTGTAACGTTCATGGTCTCCTAATGACGATGGAACACTCAAATTGCGTCGAGAATCAACACATCGTCCTCCAGCCGACTTGTCTCCTAGGGGATATTGCTGCCTCGGGCACCTTATGGTCGTTCCCCTGTGAGTCTAGATTATCGAATCCGACGCAATCTGATAGTTAATTGTTACGTTCAGGGCCTTCTAATGACGATGGAACACTCAAATTGCGTAGCGATTCAATACATCGTCCTCCAGCCGACTTGTCTCCAAGGGTCAATTGTTGCCTCTGGCACCTAATGGTCTTTCTCCTGTGAGTCTAGATTTTTGAATCCGACTCAAAACTAATATTTAATTGTAACGTTCAACGCCTCCTAATGACGATAGAACACTCAAATTGCGTCGAGATTCAATACATCGTCCTCCAGCCGACTTGTCTACAAGGGGATATTGCTTCCTCGGGCACCTAATGGTCCGTCTCCTGTGAGTCTAGATTTTCGAATCCGACGCGAAACTGATCGTTACCTGTAACGTTCAGGGCCTCCTAATGACGTTGGAACACTCAAATTGCGTCGAGATTCAATACATCGTCCTCCAGCCTACTTGTCTCCAAGGGGATTTTGCTGCCTCGGGCTCCATATGTTCCGTCTCCTGTGAGTCTAGATTTTTGAATCCGACGCGAAAGTGATAGTTAATTGTGACGTTCAGGGCCTCCTAATGGCGATGGAACACTCAAATTGCGTCGAGATTCAATACATCGTCCTTCAGCCGACTTGTCTCCAAGGGTCTATTGCTGCCTCGGGCACCATATGATCCTTCTCCTGAGAGTAGATTTTCGAATCCGACGCTAAAATGGTAGTTAATTGTAACGATCAGGGCCTCCTAATGACGATGGAACACTCAAATTGCGTCGAGGTTCAATACATCGTCCTCCAGCCGACGTGCCTCCAAGGGGATATTGCTGCCCCCGGCACCATATGGTCCGTCTTCTGTGAGTCTAGATTTTCGAATCCGACGCATAACTAATAGTTAATTGTAACGTTCAGGGCATCCTAACGACGATGGAACACTCAAATTGCGTCGAGATTCAATACATCGTCCTCCAGCCGACTTGTCTACAAGGGGATATCGCAGCTTCGGGCACCACATGGTCCGTCGACGGTGATTCTACATTTTCGAATCCGACGCAAGACTGATAGTTAACTGTAACGTTCAGGGCATCCTAATGACGATGGAACACTCAAATTGCGTCGCGATCCAATACATCGTCCTCCAGCCTACTTGTCCCCAATTGTCAATTGCTGCCTCGGGCACCTTATGATCGCTCTCCTGTGAGTCTAGATTTTCGAACCCGACGCAAAATTAATAGTTAATTGTAACGTTCAGGGCCTCCTAATGACGATGGAACACTCAAATTGCGTCGAGATTCAATACTTCGTCCTCCAGCCGACTTGTCTGCATGGGGATATTGCTGCCTCGGGCATCTTATGGTCGTTCTGCAGTGAGTCTAGATTTTCGAATCCGCCGCGAAATTGATTGTTAATTGTAACGATCAGGGCTTCCTAATGACGATGGAACACTCAAATTGCGTCGAGATTCAATACATCGGCCTCCAGCCGACCTGTGTTCAAAATGGTTCAAATGGCTCTGAGCACTATGGGACTCAACTGCTGAGGTTATTAGTCCCCTAGAACTTAGAACTAGTTAAACCTAACTAACCTAAGGACATCACAAACATCCATGCCCGAGGCAGGATCCGAACCTGCGACCGTAGCGCGACTTGTGTTGAAGGGGACATTGCTGCCTCGGGCACCATATGGTCCGTCTCCTGTGAGTCTAGATTTTCGATTCCGATTCGAAACTGATAGTTAATATTAACGTTCAGGGCCTCCTAATGACGATGGAACACTTAAATTGCGTCGAGACTCAATACATCGTCCTTCAGTCGATTTGCCTCCAAGAGGATATTGCTGCCTCGGGCGCCATATGGTCCGTCTCCTGTGAGTCTAGATTTTCGAATCCGACGCATAACTGATAGTTAATTGAATCGTTCAGCACCTCCTAATGACGATGGAGCACTCAAATTGCGTCGAGATTCAATACATCGTCCTCCAGCCGATTTGTCTCCAAGGGGATATTGCTGCCTCGGGCGCCATATGGTCCGTCTCCTGTGAGTCTAGATTTTCGAATCCGACGCATAACTGGTAGTTAATTGAAACGTTCAGCGCCTCCTAATGACGATGGAGCATTCAAATTGCGTCGATATACAATACATCGTCCTTCAGCCGACCTGTCTCCAAGCGTATATTGCTGCCTCAGGCACCATATGGTCCGTCTCCTGTGAGTCTAGATTTTCGAATTCGACGCATAACTGATAGTTAACTGAAACGTTCAGCGCCTCCTAATGACGAAGGAGCACTCAAATTGCGTCGATATTCATTACATCGTCCTTCAGCCGTCCTGTCTCCAAGAGTCAATTGCTGCCTCAGGCACCTTATGGTCGTTCTCCTGTGAGTCTAAATTTTCGAATCCGACGCATAACTGATAGTTAATAGTAGCGTTCAGGGCATCCTAATGACGATGGAGCACTCAAATTGCGTCGATATTTAATACATTGTCCTTCAGCCGACTTGTCTCCAAGGTTCTATTGCTGCCTCGGGCACCTGATAGTCGTTCTCCTGTGAGTCACGATTTTTGAATCCGACGCAAAACTGATAGTTAATTGTAACGTACAGGGCCTCCTAATGACGATGGAACACTCAAATTGCGTCGAGGATCAATACATCGTCCTCCAGCCGCCGTGCCTCCAAGGGGATATTGCTGCCTCGAGCTCCATATGCTCATTCTCATGTGAGTCTAGATTTTTGAATCCGACGCGAAACTGATAGTTAATTGTGACGTTCAGGGCCTCCTAATGACGATGGAACACTCAAATTGCGTCGATATTCAATACATCGTCCTTCAGGCGACTTGACTCCAAGGGTCTATTGCTGCCTCGGGCACCTCATGGACGTTCTCTTGTGAGTCTAGATTTTCGAATCCGACGCAAAACTGATTGTTAATTGTAACGTTCAGGGCATCCTAATGACGTTGGAACACTCAAATTGCGTCGAGATTCGATACATCGTCCTATAGCCGACTTGTATCCAAGGGGCTATTGCTGTCTCGGGCACCATATGATCCTTCTCCTGAGAATAGATTTTCGAATCCGACGCTAAAATGATAGTTAATTGTAACATTCAGCGCCTCCTAATGACGATGGAGCACTCAAATTGCTTCGCGATTCAACATATCGTCCTCCAGCGGACTGGCCTCCAAGTGTCTATTGCTGCCTCGGGCACCATATGATCCTTCTCCTGAGAGTAGATTTTCAAATCCAACGCTAAAATTGTAGTTAATTGTAACGTTCAGGGCCTCCTAATGACGATGGAACACTCAAATTGCGTCGAGATTCAATACATCGTCCTTCAGCCGACTTGTATCCAAAGGGATATTGCTGTCTCGGGCACCATATGATCCTTCTCCTGAGAGTAGATTTTCGAATCCGACGCTAAAATGATAGTTACTTGAAACGTTCAGCGGATCCTAATGACGATGGAACATTCAAATTGCGTCGAGAGTCTACACGTCGCCCTCCAGCCTAGTTGTCTTCAAGGGGTTATTGCTGCCTCGGGCTCAATGTCGTCCGTCTCCTGTTAGTCTAGATTTTCGAATCAGACGCAAAAATGATAGTTAATTGTAACGTTCACGGCCTCCTAATGACGATGGAACACTCAACTTGCGTAGAGATTCAATACATCGGCCTAACGCCGACTTGTCTCCAAGGGTTTATTGCTGCCTCGGGCACCATATGGTCCGTCTCCTGTGAGCCTAAATTTTCGATTCCGACGCAAAAATGATAGTGAGATGTAACGATCAGCGCCTCCTAATTATGATGGAACACTCAAATTGCGTCGAGATTCAATACATCGTCCTCCAGCCGGCTTTTCTCCAAGGTGATATTGCTGCATCGGGCACCATATGGTCCTTATCCTGTGAGTCTAGATTTTCGAATCGGACGCGAGACTGATAGTTAATTGTAACATTCAGTGCCACCTAATGACGATGGAACACTCAAATTGCGTCGTGATTCAACACAGCGGCCTCCAGCCGACTTGTCTCCAAGTGTCTATTGCTGCCTGGGGCACCGCATGGTCGTTGACCTGTGAGTCTAGATTTTCGAATCCGACGCTTAACTGATACTTAATTGTAAAGTTCAGTTCCTCCTAATGACGATGGAACACTCAAATTGCGTCGATATTCAATACAACGTCCTTCAGCCGACTTGCCTCCAAGGGTCTATTGCTGCCTCGGGCACCTTATGGTAGTTCTGCTGTGAGTCTAGATTTTCGTATCCGACGCAAAACTGATTGTTAATTGTAACGTTCAGGGCCTCCTAATGACGTTGGAACACTCAAATTGCGTCGAGATTCAATACATCGCCCTCCAGCCGACTTGTATCAAAGGAGATATTGTTGCCTCGAGCTCCATGTGGTCCATCTCCTGTTAGTGTAGATTTTCGAATCCGACGCCAAAATGATAGTTAATTGTAACGTTCACGGCCTCCTAATGACGATGGAACATTCAAATTGCGTCGAGATTCAATACATCGGCATCCAGCCGACTTGTATCCAAGGGGATATTGATGTCTCGGGCACCATATGATCCATCTCCTGAGAGTAGATTTTCTAATCCGACGCTATAATGATAGTTAATTGTAACGTTCAGCGCCTCCTAATGACAATGTAACACTCAAATTGCGTCGAGAGTCAATACGTCGTCTCACAGCCTAGTTGTCTACAAGGGGTTATTGCTGCATCGTGCTCAATGTGGTCCGTTACCTGTTAGTCTAAATTTTCGAACCAGACGCAATAATGATAGTTAATTGTAACGTTCACGGCCTCCTAATGACGATGGAACACTCAACTTGCGTCGAGATTCAATACATCGGCCTCCAGCCGACTTGTATCCAAGGGGATATTGCTGTCTCGGGCACCATATGATCCATCTCCTGAGAGTAGATTTTCGAATCCGAAGCTATAAAGATAGTTAATTGTAACGTTCAGGGAATCCTAATGACGATGGAACACTCAAATTGCGTCGATATTCAATACATCGTCCTTCAGCCGACTTGCCTCCAAGGGGATATTGCTGCCTCGGGCACCATATGGTCCGTCTCCTGTGAGTCTAGATTTTCGAATCCGACGCATAACTGATAGTTAATTGAAACGTACAGCGCCTCCTAATAACGATGGAGCACTCAAATTGCGTCGATATTCAATACATCGTCCTTCAGCCGACCTGTCTCCAAGAGTATATTGCTGCCTCAGGCACCTTATGGTCGTTCTCCTGTGAGTCTAGATTTTCGAATCCGACGCATAACTGATAGTTAATTGTAACGTTCAGGGCATCCTAATGTCGATGGAACACTCAAATTGCGACCAGATTCAATACATCGTCCTCCAGCCGACTTGTCTCCAAGGGGAAATAGCTGCCTCGGGCACCACATGATGCGTCTCCGTTGATTCTACATTTTCGAATCCGACGCAAAACTGATAGTTAATTGTAACGTTCAGGGCCTCCTAGTGACGATGGAGCGCTCAAACTGCGTCGCGATTCAACATATCGTCCTCCAGCGGACTGGTCTCCAAGGGAATATTGCTGCCTCTCGCTCCTTATGGTCCGTCTCCAATGAGTCTAGATTTTCGAATCCGACCAAAAACTCATAGTTCATTGTAACGTTTAGGGCCTCCTAATGACGATGGAACACTCAAATTGGGTCGATATTCAATACATCGTCCTTCAGCCGACTTGTCTCCAAGGGTCTATTGCTGCCTCGGGCACCTTATGGTAGTTCTCCTGTGAGTCTAGATTTTCGAATCTGAAGCAAAACTGATTGTTAATTGTAACGTTCAGGGCCTCCTAATGACGTTGGAACACTCAAATGGCGTCGAGATTCAATACATCGTCCTCCAGCCCACTTGTATCAAAGGGGATATTGTTGCCTCGGGCTCCATGTGGTCCATCTCCTGTTAGTCTAGATTTACGAATCCGACGCAAAAATTATAGTTAATTGTAACGTTCACGGCCTCCTAATGACGATGGAACACTCATATTGCGTCGAGATTCAATACATCGTCCTCCAGCCGACTTGCCTCCAAGGGGATATAGCTGCCTCGGGCACCACATGATGCGTCTCCGTTGATTCTACATTTTCGAATCCGACGCAAAACTGATAGTTAATTGTAACGTTCAGGGCCTCCTAGTGACGATGGAGCGCTCAAACTTCGTCGCGATTTAACATATCGTCCTCCAGCGGTCTGGTCTCCAAGGGGATATTGCTGCCTCGGGCACCTTATGGTCCGTCTCCAATGAGTCTAGATTTTCGAATCCGACCAAAAACTGATAGTTCATTGTAACGTTTAGGGCCTCCTAATGACGATGGAACACTCAAATTGCGTCGATATTCAATAAATCATCCTTCAGCCGACTTGTCTCCAAGGGTCTATAGCTGCCTCGGGCACCTTATGGTAGTTCTCCTGTGAGTCTAGATTTTCGAATCCGACGCAAAACTGATTGTTAATTGTAACGTTCAGGGCCTCCTAATGACGTTGGAACACTCAAATTGCGTCGAGATTCAATACATCGTCCTCCAGCCGACTTGTATCAAAGGGGATATTGTTGCCTCGGGTTGCATGTGGTCCATCTCCTGTTAGTCTAGATTTACGAATCCGACGCAAAAATGATAGTTAATTGTAACGTTCACGGCCTCCTAATGACGATGGAACACTCAAATTGCGTCGAGTTTCAATACATCGTCCTCCAGCCGACTTGTATCAAAGGGGATATTGTTGCCTCGGGAACCTTATGGTCGTTCTCCTATGAGTCTAGATTTTCGAATCCAACGCATAACTGATAGTTAATTGCAACGTTCAGTACCTCGTAATGACAATGGAACACTCAAATTGCGTCGAGATTCAATACATCGTCCTTCAGCCGACTTGTCTCGAAGGGTCTATTGCTGCCTCGGGCAACATATGGTCCGTCTCCTGTGATTCTAGATTTTCGAATCCTACGCATAACTGATAGTTAATTGAAACCTTCAGCGCCGGCTAATGACGATGGAGCACTCAAATCGCGTCGATATTCAATATATCGTGCTTAAGCCGACTTGCCTCCAAGGGGATATCGCTGCTTCGGGCACCACATTGTCCGTCGACAGTGATTCTCCATTTTCGAACCCGACACAAAACTGATAGTTAATTGTAACATTCGGCGCCTCCTAATGACGATGGAACACTCAAATTGCGTCGTGTTTCAACACAGCGGCCTCCAGCCGACTTGTCTCCAAGTGTCTATTGCTGCCTGGCGCACCGCATGGTCGTTCTCCTGTGAGGCTAGATTTTCGAATCTGACGCTTAACTGATACTTACTTGCAACGCCCAGGAACGAAGGAACACTCAAATTGTGTCGAGATTCAATACATCGTCCTTCAGCCGACTTGTCTCCAAGGGTCTATTGCTGCCTCGGGCACCTTATGGTAGTTCTCCTGTGAGTCAAGATTTTCGAATCCGACGCAAAGCTGATTGTTAAATGTAACGTCCAGGGCCTCCTAATGACGTTGGAACACTCAAATTGAGTCGAGATTCAAAACATCGTCCTCCAGACGAGTTGTATCAAAGGGGACATTGCTGCCTCGGGCTCCATGTGGTCCATCGCCTGTTAGTCTAGATTTACGAATCCGACGCAAAAATGATAGTTAATTGTAACGTTCACGGCCTCCTAATGACGATGGAACACTCAAATTGCGTCGACATTCAATACATAGGCGTCCAGCCGACTTGCCTCCAAGGGTGGATTGCTGCTTCGGGCACCTTATGGTCGTTTTCCTGTGAGTCTAGATTTTCGAATCCGACGCGATACTGAATGTTAATTGTAACGTTCAGGGCTTCCTAATGACGATGGGACACTCAAATTCCGTCGACATTCAATACATCGTCCACCAGCCGACTTGTCTCCAAGGGGTATTGCTGCCTCGAGCACCATATGGTCCGTCTCCCGTGTGTCTAGTTTTTCGAATTCGACGCAAAAATGATGGTTAATTGTAACGTTCAGGGCCACCTAAAGACGATGGAACACTCAAATTGCGTCGAGGTTCAATACATCATCCTCCAGCCGACGTGCCTCCAAGGGGATATTGCTGCTTCGGGCACAATATGGTCCGTCTCCTGTGATACTAGATTATCGATTCAGACGCAAAAATTATAGTGAGATGTAACGATCAGCGCCTCTTAATGATGATGGAACACTCAAACTGCGTCGAGATTCAATACATCGTCCTCCGGCCGACTTGTCTCCAAGGGTGTATTGCTGCCTCGGGCACCTTATGGTCGTTCTCCTATGAGTATATATTTTCGAATCCGACGCATAACTGATAGTTAAGTGAAACGTCCAGCGCCTCCTAATGACCATGGAGCACTCAAATTGCGTGGAGATTCAATACATCTTCCTCCAGCCGACTTGTCTCCAAGGGGATATTGCTGCCTCGGGCACCATATGGTCCGTCTCCTGTGATTCTAGATTTTCGAATCCGACGTTCAGCGCAACCTAATGACGATGGAGCACTCAAATTGCGTCTATATTCATTACATCGTCCTTCAGAAGACCTGTCTCCAAGATTCTATTGCTGCCTCTGGCACCTTATGGTCGTTCTCCTGTGAGTCTAGAATTTCGAATCCGACGCGTAACTGATAGTTAATTGTAACGTTCAGGGCCTCCTAATGGCGATGGAACACTCAAATTGCGTCGAGATTCAATTCATCGTCCTCCAGCCGACTTGTCTCCAAGGGGATATCGCTGCCTCGGGCACCACATGGTCCGTCTCCGTTAATTCTACATTTTCGAATCCTACGCAGAACTGATACTTAATTCTAACGTTCAGGGCCGCCATATGACGATGGAACACTCAAATTGCGTCGAGGTTCAATACATCGTCCTCCAGCCGACTTGTCTCCCAGGGGATATTGCTGCCTCGGGCACCATATGGTCCGTCTCCTGTGATTCTAGATTTTCGAATCCGACGCATAACTGATAGTTAATTGAAACGTTCAGCGCCTTTTAATGACGATGGAGCACTCAAATTGCGTCTATATTCAATACATCGTCCTTCAGCCGACGTGCCTCCAAGGGGATATAGATGCCTCGGGCACTATATGGTTCGTCTCCTGTGAGTCTAGATTATCGATTCCGACGCAAAAATAATAGTGAGATGTAACGACCAGCGTCTCTTAATGATGATCGAACACTCAAATTGCGTCGAGATTCAATACATCGTCCTCCAGGCGACTTGTCTCCAAGGGGATTTTGCTGCCCCGGGCTCCATATGGTCATTCAGCCGACTTGTCTATAAGGGTCTATTGCTGCCGCTGGCACCTTATGGTCGTTCTCCTGTGACTCTAGATTTTAGAATCCGACGCAAAACTGATACTTAATTGTAACGTTCAGGGCCACCTAATGACGATGGAACACTCAAATTGCGTCTATATTCAATACATCGTCCTTAAGCCGACGTGCCTCCAAGGGGATATAGCTTCCTCGGGCACCATATGGTCCGTCTCCTGTGAGTCTAGATTATAGATTCCGACGCAAAAATAATAGTGAGTTGTAACGATTAGCGTCTCTTAATGATGATCGAACACTCAAATTGCGTCGAGGTTCAATACATCGTCCTCCAGCCGACGTGCCTCCAAGGGGATATTGCTGCCTCCGGCACATTATGTTCCGTCTCCTGTGAGTCTAGACCTTCGACAACGACGCAAAAATGATAGTGAGATGTAACGATCAGCGCCTCCTAATGATGATGGAACACTCAAATTGCGTCGAGATTCAATAGATCGTCCTCCAGCCGATTTGTCTCCAAGGGGATATTGCTGCCTCGGGCTTCGTATGTTCCGTCTCCTGTGAGTCTAGATTTTTGAATCAGACGCGAAACTGATAGTTAATTGTGACATTCAGGGCCTCCTAATGATGATGAAACACTCAAATTGCGTCGAGATTCAATACATCGTCCTCCAGCCGACTTGTATCCAAGGGGATATTGCTGTCACGGGCACCAATGAATCGTCTCCTGAGAGTAGATTTTCGAATCCGACGCTAAAATGATAGTTAATTGAAACGTTCAGCGCCTCCTAATGACGATGGAACACTCAAATTACGTCGAGAAACAATACGTCGTCCTCCAGCCTAGTTGTCTACAAGGGGTTATTGCTGCCTCGGGCTCCATGTGGTCCGTCTCCTGTTAGTCTAGATCTTCGAATCAGACGCAAAAATGATAGTTAATTGTAACGTTCACGGTCTCCTAATGACGAAGGTACACTCAACTTGCGTCGAGTTTCAATACATCGTCCTCAAACCAACTTGTCTCCATGGGAATATTGCTGCCTCGGCACCTTATGGTCCGTCTCCTGTGATTCTAGATTTTCGAATCCGACGCATAACTGATAGTTAATTGAAAGGTACAGCGCCTGCTTATGACGATGGAGCACTCAAACTGCGTCGATATTCAATACATCGTCCTTCAGCCGACCTGTCTCATAGAGTGTATTACTGCCTCGGGAACCTTATGGTCCGTCTCCTATGAGTCCAGATTTTCGAATCCGACGAAAAACTGATTGTTAAATGTAACACTCAGGGACTCCTAATTACGGTGGAACACTCAAATTGCGTCGCGATCCAATACATCGTCCTCCAGCCGACGTGCCTCCAAGGGGATATTACTGCCTCAGGCACCACATAGTGAGATGTAACGATCAGCGCCTCCTAATGATGATGGAACACTCAAATTGCGTCGAGATTCAATACATCGCCCTTCAGCCGACCTGTCTCCAAGAGTCTATTGCTGCCTCAGGCACCTTATGGTCGTTCTCCTGTGAGTCTAGATTTTCGAATCCGACGCATAACTGATTGTTAATTGTAACGTTCAGGGCCACCTAATGACGTTGGAACACTCAAATTGCATCGAGATTGAATACATCGTCCTCCAGCCGACTTGTATCCAAGGGGAAATTGCTGTCTCGGGCACCATATGATCCTTCTCCTGAGAGTAGATTTTCGAATCCGACGCTAAAATTGTAGTTAATTGTAACGTTCACGGCCTCCTAATGACGATGGAACACTCAAATTGCGTCGAGATCCAATACATCGTCCTCCAGCCGATTTGTCTCCAAGGGGATATTGCTGCCTCGGGCACCATATGGTCCGTCTCCTGTGAGTCTAGATTTTCGAATCCGACGCATAACTGATAGTTAATTGAAACGGTCAGCGCCTCCTAATGACGATGGAGCACTCAAATTGCGTCGATATTCAATACATCGTCCTTCAGCCGACCTGTCTCCAAGAGTATATTGCTGCCTCAGGCACCTTGTGGTCGTTCTCCTGTGAGTCTAGATTTTCGAATCCGACGCATAACTGATAGTTAATTGTAACGTTCAGGGCATCCTAATGACGATGGAACACTCAAATTGCGACCAGTTTCAATACATCGTCCTCCAGCCGACTTGTCTCCAAGGGGATATTGCTGCCTCGGGCACCACATGATGCGTCTCCGTTGATTTTACATTTTCGAATCCGACGCAAAACTGATAGTTAATTGTAACGTTCAGGGCCTCCTAGTGACGATGGAGCGCTCAAACTTCGTCGCGATTCTTCATATCGTCCTCCAGCGGACTGGTCTCCAAGGGGATATTGCTGCCTCGGGCACCTTATGGTCCGTCTCCAATGAGTCTAGATTTTCGAATCCGACCAAAAACTGATAGTTCAATGTAACGTTTAGGGCCTCCTAATGACGATGGAACACTCAAATTGCGTCGATATTCAATACATCATCCCTCAGCTGACTTGTCTCCAAGGGTCTAATGCTGCCTCGGGCACCCTATGGTAGTTCTCCTGTGAGTCTAGATTTTCGAATCCGACGCAAAACTGATAGTTAATTGTAACGTTCACGGCCTCCTAATGACGATGGAACACTCAAATTGCGTCGAGATTCAATACATCGACCTTCAGCCGACTTGTATCCAAGGGGATATTGCTGCCTCGGGCACTATATGATCCTTCTCCTGAGAGCAGATTTTCGAATCCGACGCTAAAATGATTGTTAATTGTAACGTTCAGGGCCTCCTAATGACGTTGGAAAACTCAAATTGCGTCGAGATTCAATACATCGTCCTCCAGCCGACTTGTATCAAAGGGGATATTGTTGCCTCGGGAACCTTATGGTCGTTCTCCTATGAGTCTAGATTTTCGAATCCAACGCATAACTGATAGTTAATTGCAACGTTCAGGACCTCGTAATGACAATGGAACACTCACATTGCGTCGAGATTCAATACATCGTCCTTCAGCCGACTTGTCTCCAAGGGTCTGTTGCTGCCTCGGGCAACATATGGTCCGTCTCCTGTGATTCTAGATTTTCGAATCCGACGCATAACTGATAGTTAATTGAAACCTTCAGCGCCTGCTAATGACTATGGAGCACTCAAATTGCGTCGATATTCAGTACATCGTCCTTCAGCCGACCTGTCTCCAAGAGTATATTGCTGCCTCAGGCACCTTGTGGTCGTTCTCCTGTGAGTCTAGATTTTCGAATCCGACGCATAACTGATAGTTAATTGTAACGTTCAGGGCATCCTAATGACGATGGAACACTCAAATTGCGACCAGTTTCAATACATCGTCCTCCAGCCGACTTGTCTCCAAGGGGATATTACTGCCTCGGGCACCACATGGTCCGTCGACGGTGATTCTACATTTTCGAACCCGACACAAAACAGAGAGTTAATTGTAACGTTCAGGGCATCCTAATGACGATGGAACACTCAAATTGCGTCGCGATTAAATACATCGTCCTCTAGCCGACTTGTCTCCAAGGGTCTATTGCTGCCAGGAGCAGCTTATGATCGTTCTCCAGTGAGTCTAGATTTTCGAATCCATCGCAAAACTGATATTTAATTGTAACGTTCCGGGCCTCCTAATGGCGATGGAACACTCAAATTGCGTCGAGATTCAATACATCGTCCTCTAGCCGACTTGTCTCCAAGGGGAATTGCTGCCTCGGGCATCATTTGGTCCGTCTCCTGTGAGTCTAGATTTTCGATTCCGCCGCAAAAATGATGGTGAGATGTAACGATCAGGGCCTCCTAATGATGATGGAACACTCAAATTGAGTCGAGATTCAATACATCGTCCTCCAGCCGACTTGTCTCCAAGGTGATATTGCTGCCTCGGGCACCATATGGTCCTTATCCTGTGAGTCTAGATTTTGGAATCCGACGCGAAACTGATAGTTAATTGTAAAATTCGTTGCCTCCTAATGACGATGGAACACTCAAATTGCGTCGTGATTCAACACAGAGGCCTCCAGCCGACTTGTCTCCAAGTGTCTATTGCTGCCTGGGGCACCGCATGGTCGTTCTCCTGTGAGGCTAGATTTTCGAATCCGACGCTTAACTGATACTTACTTGCGACGCCCAGGGCCTCCTAATGACGAAGGAACACTCAAATTGCGTCGAGATTCAATACATCGTCCTTCAGCCGACTTGTCTCCAAGGGTCTATTGCTGCCTCGGGCACCTGATGGTAGTTCTCCTGTGAGTCAAGATTTTCGAATCCGACGCAAAGCTGATTGTTAATTGTAACGTCCAGGGCCTCCTAATGACGTTGGAACACTCAAATTGAGTCGAGATTCAAAACATCGTCCTCCAGACGACTTGTATCAAAGGGGACAGTGCTGCCTCGGGCTCCATGTGGTCCATCGCCTGTTAGTCTAGATTTTCGAATCCGACGCAAAAATGATAGTTAATTGTAACGTTCACGGCCTCCTAATGACGATGGAACACTCAAATTGCGTCGAGATTCAATACATAAACGTCCAGCCGACTTGCCTCCAAGGGTGGATTGCTGCCTCGGGCATCTTATGGTCGTTCTCCTGCGAGTCTAGATTTTCGAATCCAACGCGATACTGAATGTTAATTGTAACGTTCAGGGCTTCCTAATGACGATGGAACACTCAAATTCCGTCGACATTCAATACATCGTCCACCAGCCGACTTGTCTCCAATTGGTATTGCTGCCTCGAGCACCATATGCTCCGTCTCCCGTGTGTCTAGATTTTCGAATTCGACGCAAAAATGATGGTCAATTGTAACGTTCAGGGCCTCCTAATGATGATGGATCACTCAACGTGCGTCGAGATTCAATACATCGGCCTCCAGCCGACTTGTCTCCAAGGGTTTATTGCTGCCTCGGGCACCATATGGTCCGTCTCCTGTAATTCTAGACTTTCGAATCCGACGCATAACTGATAGTTAATTGAAACGTTCAGCGCCTGCTAATGACGATGGAGCACTCAAATTGCGTCGATATTCAATACATCGTGCTTCAGCCGACCTGTCTCCTAGAGTCTATTGCTGCCTCGGGCACCTTATGGTCCGTCTCCAATGAGGCTAGATTTTCGAATTCGACGAAAAACTGATTGTTAATTGTAACATTCAGGGCCTCCTAATTCCGATGGAACACTCAAATTGCGTCGCGATCCAATATATCGTCCTTCAGCCGACTTGTCTCCAAGGGTCTATTGCTGCCTGGAGCAGCTTATGATCGTTCTCCTGTGAGTCTAGATTTTCGAATCCATCGCAAAACTGATATTTAATTGTAACGTTCCGGGCCTCCTAATGGCGATGGAACACTCAAATTGCGTCGAGATTCAATAAATCGTCCTCTAGCCGACTTGTCTCCAAGGGGTATAGCTGCCTCGGGCATCCTTTGGTCCGTCTCCTGTGAGTCTAGATTTTCGATTCCGCCGCAAAAATGATGGTGAGATGTAACGATCAGGGCCTCCTAATGATGATGGAACACTCAAATTGAGTCGAGATTCAATACATCGTCCTCCAGCCGACTTGTCTCCAAGGTGATATTGCTGCCTCGGGCACCATATGGTCCTTATCCTGTGAGTCTAGATTTTGGAATCCGACGCGAAACTGATAGTTAATTGTAACATTCGGCGCCTCCTAATGACGATGGAACACTCAATTTGCGTCGTGATTCAACACAGCGGCCTCCAGCTGACTTGTCTCCAAGTGTCTATTGCTGCCTGAGGCACCGCATGGTCGTTCTCCTGTGAGGCTAGATTTTCGAATCCCACGCTTAACTGATACTTACTTGCAACGCCCAGGGCCTCCTAATGACGAAGTAACACTCAAATTGCGTCGAGATTCAATACATCGTCCTTCAGCCGACTTGTCTCCAAGGGTCTATTGCTGCCTCGGGCACCTTATGGTAGTTCTCCTGTGAGTCAAGATTTTCGAATCCGACGCAAAGCTGATTGTTAATTGTAACGTCCAGGGCCTCCTAATGACGTTGGAACACTCAAATTGAGTCGAGATTCAAAACATCGTCCTCCAGACGACTTGTATCAAAGGGGACATTGCTGCCTCGGGCTCCATGTGGTCCATCGCCTGTTAGTCTAGATTTTCGAATCCGACGCAAAAAAGATGGTCAATTGTAACGTTCAGGGCCACCTAATGACGATGGAACACTCAAATTGCGTCGAGGTTCAATACATCGTCCTCCAGCCGACGTGCCTCCAAGGGGATATTGCTGTTTCGGGCACAATATGGTCCGTCTCCTGTGATACTAGATTATCGATTCAGACGCAAAAATTATAGTGAGATGTAACGATCAGCGCCTCTTAATGATGATGGAACACTCAAACTGCGTCGAGATTCAATACATCGTCCTCCGGCCGACTTGTCTCCAAGGGTCTATTGCTGCCTCGGGCACCTTATGGTCGTTCTCCTATGAGTATATATTTTCGAATCCGACGCATAACTGATAGTTAAGTGAAACGTACAGCGCCTCCTAATGACCATGGAGCACTCAAATTGCGTGGAGATTCAATACATCTTCCTCCAGCCGACTTGTCTCCAAGGGGATATTGCTGCCTCGGGCACCATATGGTCCGTCTCCTGTGATTCTAGATTTTCGAATCCGACGTTCAGCGCATCCTAATGACGATGGAGCACTCAAATTGCGTCTATATTCATTACATCGTCCTTCAGCAGACCTGTCTCCAAGAGTCTATTGCTGCCTCTGGCACCTTCTGGTCGTTCTCCTGTGAGTTTAGATTTTCGAATCCGACGCGTAACTGATAGTTAATTGTAACGTTCAGGGCCTCCTAATGGCGATGGAACACTCAAATTGCATCGAGATTCAATACATCGTCCTCCAGCCGACTTGTCTCCAAGGGGATATCGCTGCCTAAGGCACCACATGGTCCGTGTCCGTTGATTCTACATTTTCGAATCCTACGCAAAACTGATAGTTAATTCTAACGTTCAGGGCCTCCTAATGACGATGGAGCACTCAAATTGCGTCTATATTCAATACATCGTCCTCCAGCCGACGTGCCTCCAAGGGGATATTGCTGCCTAATGCACATTATGGTCCGTCTCCTGTGAGTCTAGACCTTCGACTCCGACACAAAAATGATAGTGAGATGTAACGATCAGCGCCTCCTAATGATGATGAAACACACAAATTGCGTCGAGATTCAATACATCGTCCTCCAGCCGACTTGTGTCCAAGGGGATATTGTTGTCTCGGGCACCAATAAATCTTCTCCTGAGAGTAGATTTTCGAATCCGACGCTAAAATGATTGTTAATTGAAACGTTCAGCGCCTCCTAATGACGATGGAACACTCAAATTACGTCGAGAGTCAATACGTCGTCCTCCAGCCTAGTTGTCTACAAGGGGTTATTGCTGCCTCGGGCTCCATGTGGTCCGTCTCCTGTTAGTCTAGATCTTCGAATCAGACGCAAAAATGATAGTTAATTGTAACGTTCACGGTCTCCTAATGACGAAGGAACACTCAACTTGCGTCGAGTTTCAGTACATCGTCCTCCAGCCAACTTGTCTCCATGGGAATATTGCTGCCTCGGCACCTTATGGTCCGTCTCCTGTGAGTCTAGATTTTTGAATCCGACACGAAACTGATAGTTAATTGTAACGTTCAGGGCCTCCTAATGACGATGGAGCACTCAAATTGCGTCGCGATTCAACACATCGTCCACCAGCGGACTGGTCTCCAAGGGGATATTGCTGCCCGGGCACCTTATGTCCGTCTCAAATGAGTCTAGATATTCGAATTCGACGAAAAACTGGTTGTTAATTGTATCATTCAGGGCCTCCTAATTACGATGGAACACTCAACTGCGTCGCGATCCAATATATCGTCCTCCAGCCGACTTGTCTCCAAGGGTCTATTGCTGCCTGGGGCACCATATGATCGAGCTCCAGTGAGTCTAGATTTTCGAATCCGACGAAAAACTAATAGTTAGTTGTAACGTTCAGGGCCTGCTAATGGCGATGGAACACTCAAATTGCGTCGAGATTCAATACATCGTCCTCAAGCCGACTTGTCTCCAAGGGGTTTTGCTACCTCGGGCTCCATGTGGTCCGTCTCCTGTTAGTCTAGATTTTCGAATCAGACGCAAAAATGATAGTTAATTGTAACGTTAAGGGCCTCCTAATGATGATGGAGCACTCAAATTGCGTCGCGATTCAATACATCGTCCTCTAGCAGACTTGTCTCCAAGGGGTATTGCTGCCTCAGGCACCATATGGTCCGTCTCCTGTGAGTCTAGATTTTAGAATCCGACGCTAAAATGATAGTTAATTGTAACGTTCAGCGCCTCCTAATGACGATGGAACACTCAAATCGCGTCGAGAGTCAATACGTCGTCCTCCAGCCCCGGGCTCCATGTGGTCCGTCTCCTGTTAGTCTAGATTTTCAAATCCGACGCAAAACTGGTAGTTAATTGTAACGTTCAGGGCCTCCTAATGACGATGGAGCACTCAAATTGCGTCGCGATTCAACACATCGTCCTCCAGTGGACTGGTCACCAAGGGGATATCGCTGCCTCGGGCACCATATGTTCCGTCTACTGTGATTCTAGATTTTCGAATCCGACGCATAACTGATAGTTAATTGAAACGTTCAGCGCCTCCTAATGACGATGGAGCACTCAAATTGCGTCTATATTCAATACATCGTCCTTCAGCCGACCTGTCTCCAAGAGTCTATTGCTGCCTCAGGCACCTTATGGTCGTTCTCCTGTGAGTCTAGATTTTCGAATCCAACGCGTAACCATCCTAATGGCGATGGAACACTCAAATTGCGTCGAAATTCAATACATCGTCCTCCAGCCGACTTGTCTCCAATAGGATATCGCTGCCTCGGGCACCACATGGTCCGTCTCCGTTGATTCTACATTTTCGTATCCGACGCAAAACTGATAGTTAATTGTAACTGTCAGGGCCTCCTAATGAAGATGGACACTCAAATTGCGTCGAGGTTCAATACATCGTCCTCCAGCCGACTTGTCTCCAAGGGACTATTGCTGCCTCTGGCACCTTATGGTCTTTCTCCTGTGAGCCTAGGTTTTCGAATTCGACGCATAACTGATAGTTATTTGTAACGTTCAGGGCATACTAATGACGATGGAACACTCAAATTGCGTCGAGATTCAATGCATCGTCCTCCAGCCGACTTGTATCCAAAGGGATATTGCTGTCTCGGGCACCATATGATCCTTCTCCTGAGAGTAGATTTTCGAATCCGACGCTAAAATGATAGTTAATTGAAACTTTCAGCGCCTGCTAATGACGATGGAGCACTCAAATTGCGTCGATATTCAATACATCGTCCTTCAGCGGACCTGTCTCCTAGAGTCTATTGCTGCCTCGGGCACCTTATGGTCGTTCTCCTATGGGTCTAGATTTTCGTATCCGACGCATAACTGATAGTTAATTGAAACGTTCAGCGCCTCCTAATGACGATGGAGCACTCAAATTGCGTCGAGATTCAATACATCGTCCTCCAGCCGACTTGTCTCCAAGGGGAATTATTGCTTCGGGCACCATATGATCCTTCTCCTGAGAATAGATTTACGAATCCGCCGCTAAAATGATAGATAATTGTAACGTTCAGGGCCTCCTAATGACGATGTAACACTGAAATTGCGTCGAGATTAAATACATCGGCCTCCAGCCGACTTGTCGTCAAGGGACTATTGCTGCCTCTGGCACCTTATGGTCGTTCTTCTGTGAGTCTAGATTTTCGAATCCGACGCATAACTGATAGTTAATTGTAACGTTCAGGGCATCCTAATGACGATGGAACACTCAAATTGCGTCGAGATTCAATACATCTTTTCCAGCCGACTTGTATCCAAGGGGATATTGCTGTCTCGGGCACCATATGATCCTTATCCAGAGAGTTGATTTTCGAATCCGACGCTAAAATGATAGTTAATTGTAACGTTCAGCGCCTCCTCATGACGATGGAACACTCAAATTGCGTCGAGATTAAATACATCGGCCTACAGCCGACTTGTCTCCAAATGACTATTGCGGCCTCTGGCACCTTATGGTCGTTCTCCTGTGAGTCTAGACGCGAAACTGATAGTTAATTGTAACGTTCAGGGCCTCCTAATGACGATGGAACACTCAAACTGCGTCGAGATTCAATACATCGTCCTTCAGCCGACTTGTCTCCAAGGGACTATTGCTGCCTCTGGCACCTTATGGTCGTTCTCCTGTGAGTCTAGATTTTCGAATCCGACGCATAACTGATAGTTAATTGTAACGTTCAGGGCATCGTAATGACGATGGAACACTCAAACTGCGTCCAGATGCAATACATCGTCCTCCAGCCGACTTGTCTCTATAGGGATATTGCTGCCTCGGGCACCTTATGGTCGTTCTGTAAGTCAAGCTTTTCGAATCCGACGCATAACTGATAGTTAATTGTAACGTTCAGGGCATCCGAATGACGATGGAACACTCAAACTGCGTCCAGATGCAATACATCGTCCTCCAGCCGACTTGTCTCTATAGGGATATTGCTGCCTCGGGCACCTTATGGTCGTTCTGTAAGTCAAGATATTAAAATCCGACGCGAAACGTATAGTTAATTGTAACGTTCAGGGCTTCCTATTGACGATGGAACACTCTAATTGCGTCGAGGTTCAATACATCGTCCTCTAGCCGACTTGTCTCCTTGGGGTATTGCTGCCTCGGGCACCATATGGTCGGCCTCCTGTGAGTCTAGATTTTTGAATCTGACGCAAAAATGATAGTCAATTGTAACGCTCAGGGTCTCCTAATGACGATGGAACACTCAAATTGCGTCGAGATTCAATACATCGTCATCCAGCCTACTTGTCTCCAAGAGGATTTTGCTGCCTCGGGCTCCATATGGTCCGTCTCCTGTGAGTCTAGATTTTTGAATCCGACGCGAAACTGATAGTTAATTGTAACGTTCAGGGCCTCCCAATGACGATGGAACACTAAAATTGCGTCGAGATTCAATACATCGTCCTTCAGCCGACTTGTCTCCAAGGGTCTATTGCTGCCTCGGGCAGTAGACTCCTGAGAGTAGATTATCGATCCGACGCTAAAATGATAGTTAATTGTAACGTTCAGGGCCTCCTAATGACGATGGAACACTCAAATTGCGTCGAGATTAAATACTTCGGACTCCAGCCGACTTGTCTCCAAGGGTCTAATCCTGCCTCTGGCACTTTATGGTCGTTCTCCTGTGAGTCTACATTTTCGAATCCGACGCATAACTGATAGTTAATTGTAACGTTTAGGGCATCCTAACGACGATGGAACACTCAAATGGCGTCGAGATTCAATACATCGTCCTCCAGCCGACTTGTATCCCAGGGGATATTGCTGCCTCGGGCACCATATGATCCTTCTCCTGAGAGTAGATTTTCGAATCCGCCGCTAAAATGATAATTAATTGTAACGTTCAATGCCTCCTAATGACGATGGAACACTCAAATTGCGTCGTGGTTCGATACATGGTCCTCCAGCCGACTTGTCTCTAAAGAGATTTTGCTGCCTCCGGCTCCATACGGTCCGTCTCCTGTGATTCTAGATTTTCGAATCCGACGCATAACTGATAGTTAATTGAAACGTTCAGCGCCTCCTAATGACGATGGAGCACTCAAATTGCGTCGCGATCCAATATATCGTCCTCCAGCCGACTTGTCTCCAAGGGTCTATTGCTGCCTGGGGCACCTTATGATCGAGCTCCAGTGAGTCTAGATTTTCGAATCCGACGAAAAACTGATAGTTAGTTGTAACGTTCAGGGCCTCCTAATGGCGATGGAACACGCAAGTTGCGTCGAGATTCAATACATCGTCCTCCAGCCGAATGGTCTCTATGGGGAATTGCTGTTCCGGGCACCTTATGGTCGTTCTCCTGTGAGTTGAGATTTTCAAATCCGTCGAGAAACTAATTGTTAATTGTAACGTTCAGGGCTTCCTAATGACGATGGAACACTCAAATTGCGTCGAGATTCAATACGTCGTCCTCCAGCCGACTTGTCTCCAAGGGGTATTGCTGCCTCGGGCACCATATGGCCCGTCTCCTGTGAGTCTACATTTTCGATTCCGACGCAAAAATGATAGTGAGATGTAACGATCAGCGCCTCCTAATGATGATGGAACACTCAAATTGCGTCGAGATACAATACATCGTCCTCAAGCCGACTTGTCTCCAAGGGGTTTTGCTACCTCGGGCTCCATGTGGTCCGTCTCCTGTTAGTCTAGATTTTCGAATCAGACGCAAAAATGATAGTTAATTGTAACGTTTAGGGCCTCCTAATGATGATGGAGCACTCAAATTGCGTCGCGATTCAATACATCGTCCTCTAGCAGACTTGTCTCCAAGGGGTATTGCTGCCTCGGGCACCATATCGTCCGTCTCCTGTGAGTCTAGATTTTAGAATCCGACGCTAAAATGATAGTTAATTGTAACATTCAGCGCCTCCTAATGACGATGGAACACTCAAATCGCGTCGAGAGTCAATACGTCGTCCTCCAGCCCCGGGCTCCATGTGGTCCGTCCCCTGTTAGTCTAGATTTTCAAATCCGACGCAAAACTGGTAGTTAATTGTAACGTTCAGGGCCTCCTAATGACGATGGAGCACTCAAATTGCGTCGCGATTCAACACATCGTCCTCCAGCGGACTGGTCACCAAGGGGATATCGCTTCCTCGGGCACCTTATGGTCCGTCTCCAATGAGGCTATATTTTCGAATGCGACGAGAAACTGATAGTTAATTGTGTTATTCAGGGCCTCCTAATTACGATGGAACACTCAAATTGCGTCGCGATACAATATATCGTCCCCCAGCCGACTTGTCTCCAAGGGTCTAATACTGCCTCGGGCACCTTATGGTCGTTCTCCTATGAGTCTAGATTTTCGAAGCCGACGCATAACTGATACTTAATTGAAACGTTCAGCGCCTCCTAATGACGATGGAGCACTCAAATTGCGTCTATATTCAATACATCGTCCTTCAGCCGACGTGCCTCCAAGGATAAATAGCTGCCTCGGGCACCATATGGTCCGTCTCCTGTGAGTCTAGAATTTCGACTCCGACGCAAAAATGTTAGTGAGATGTAACGATCATCGCCTCCTAAAGATGATGGAGCACTCAAATTGCGTGGAGATTCAATACATCTTCCTCCAGGGGACTTGTCTCCAAGGGGATATTGCTGCCTCGGGCACCATATGGTCCGTCTCCTGTGATTCTAGATTTACGAATCCGACGCTTAACTGATAGTTAATTGAAACGTTCAGCGCCTCCTAATGACGATGGAGCACTCAAATTGCGTCTATATTCAATACATCGTCCTTCAGCCGACGTGCCTCCAAGGGGATATAGCTGCCTCGGGCACCATATGGTCCGTCTCCGGTGAGTCTAGATTATCGATTCCGACGAAAAATAATAGTCAGATGTAACGATCAGCGTCTCTTAATGATGATCGAACACTAAAATCGCGTCGAGATTCAATACATCGTCCTCCAGCCGACTCGTCTCCAAGGGGTTTTTTCTGCTTCGGGATCCATATGGTCATTCAGCCGACTTGTCTATAAGGGTCTATTGCTGCCGCAGGCACCTTATGGTCGTTCTCCTGTGACTCTAGATTTTAGAATCCGACGCAAAACTGATACTTAATTGTAACGTTCAGGGCCTCATAATGACGATGGAACACTCAAATTGCGTCGAGGTTCAATACATCGTCCTCCAGCCGACGTGCCTCCAAGGGGATATTGCTGCCTTGGGCACCATATGGTCCGTCCCCTGTGAGACTAGATTTTCGACTCCGACGCAAAAATGATAGTGAGATGTAACGATCAGCGCCACCTAATGATGATGGAACACTCAAATAGCGTCGAGATTCAATACATCGTCCTCCAGCCGATTTGTCTCCAAGGGTGTATTGCTGCCTCGGGCTCCATATGGTCAGTCCCCTCTGAGTCTAGATTTTCGAATCCGACGCGACACTGATAGTTAATTGTGACGTTCAGGGCCTCCTAATGACGATGGAGCACTCAAATTGCGTCGATATTCAATACATCGTCCTTCAGCCGAGCTGTCTCCAAGAGTCAATTGCTGCCTTAGGCACCTTATGGTCGTTCTCCTGTGAGTCTAGATTTTCGAATCCGTCGCATAACTGATAGTTAATTGTAACGTTCAGGGCATCCTAATGATGATGGAACACTCAAATTGCGTGCAGATGCAATACATCGTCCTCCAGCCGACTTGTCTCCAAGGCTATTTCGCTGGCTTGGGCACCACATGGTCCGTCTCCGTTGATTCTACATTTTCGAATCCGACGCAAAACTGATAGTTAATTGTAACATTCAAGGCCTCCTAATTACGATGGAAAACTCAAATTGCGTCGCAATACAATATATCGTCCTCCAGCCGACTTGTCTACAAGGGTCTATTACTGCCTGGGGCACCTTATGATCGTTCTCCTGTGAGTCTAGAGTTTCGAATCCGACGCAAAGCTGATAGTTATTTGTAACGTTGAGGGCCTCCAAATGGCGATGGAACACTCAAATTGCGTCGATATTCAATACATCGTCCTTCAGCCGACCTGTCTCCAAGAGTCAATTGCTGCCTCAGGCACCTTATGGTCCGTCTCCTGTGATTCTAGATTTTCGAATCCGACGTATAACTGATAGTTAATAGAAAGGTTTAGCGCCTGCTAATGACAATGGAGCACTCCAATTGCGTCGATATTCAATACATCGTCCTTCAGCCGACCTGTCTCCTAGAGTCTATTGCTGCCTCGGGCACCTTATGGTCCGTCTGCAATGAGTCTAGATTTTCGAACCCGACGAAAAACTAATTGTTAATTGTAACATTCAGGGCCTCCTAATTACGAAGGAACACTCAAATTGCGTCGCGATCCAATATATCTTCCTCCAGCCGACTTGCCTCCATGGGTCTATTGCTGCCTGGGGCACCTTATGATCGTTCTCCTGTGAGTCTAGATTTTCGAATCCGACGCATAACTGATAGTTAATTGAAACGATCAGGGCCTCCTAATGACGATGGAACACTCAAATTGCATCGCGGTTCAATACATCGTCCTCCAGCCGACGTGCCTCCAAGGGGATATTACTGCCTCAGGCACCATATGGTCCGTCTCCTGTGAGTGTAGATTTTCGATTCCTACGCAAAAATGATAGTGAGATGTAACCATATGCGACTCCTAATGATGATGGAACACTCAAATTGCGTCGAGATTAAATCCATCGGCCTCCAGCCGACTTGTCTCCAAGGGTTTATTGCTGCCTCAGGCACGTTATGGTCGTTCTCCTATGAGTCTAGATTTTCGAATCCGACGCATAACTGAAAGATAATTGAAACGTTCAGTTCTCAATGACGATGGAGCACTCAAATTGCGTGGAGATTCAATACATCGTCCTCCAGCCGACTTGTCTCCATGGGGATATTGCTGCCTCGGTCACCATATGGTCCGTTTCCTGTGATTCTAGATTTTCGAATCCGACGCATAACTGATAATTAATTGAAACGTTCAGCGCCTCCTAATGACGATGGAGCACTGAAATTGCGTCGATATTCAATACATCGTCTTCAGGCTACCTGTCTCCAAGGGTCTATTGCTGCCTCAGCCACCTTATTGTCGTTCTCCTGTGAGTTTAGATTTTCGAATCCGACGCATAACTGATTGTTAATTGTAACGTTCAGGGCCTCCTAATGACGTTGGAACACTTAAATTGCATCGAGATTCAATACATCGTCCTCCAGCCGACTTGTATCCAAGGGGATATTGCTGTCTCGGGCACCATATGATCCTTCTCCTGAGAGTAGATCTTCGAATCCGACGCTAATATGATAGTTAATAGCAACGTTCAGGGCCTCCTAATGACGATGGAACACTCAAATTGTGTCAAGATTATATACATCGGCCTCCAGCCGACTTGTCTCCAAGGGTCTATTGCTGCCTCTGGCTCCTTATGGTGGTTCTCCTGGGAGTCTACACTTTCGAATCCAACGTATAACTGATAGTTAATTGTAACGTTCAGGGCATCCTAATAACGATGGAACACTCAAATTGCGTCGAGATTCAGAGGGATATTGCTGTCCCGGGCACCATATGATCCTTCTCCTGCGAGTAGATTTTCGAATCCGACGCTAAAATGATAGTTATTTGAAACGTTCAGCGCCTTCTAATGACGATGGAACACTCAAATTGCGTCGAGAGTCAATACGTCGTCCTCCAGCCCAGTTGTCTACAAGGGGATATTGCTGCCTCGGGCTCCATGTGGTCCGTCCCCTGTTAGTCTAGATTTTCGATTCAGACGCAAAAATGATAGGTAATTGTAACGTTCACGGCCTCCTAATGACGATGGAACACTCAACTTGCGTCGAGATTCAGTACATCGGCCTCCAGCCGACTAGTCTCCAAGGGTTATTTGCTGCCTCGGGCACCTTATGGTCGTTCTCCTTTGAGTCTAGATTTTCGAATCCGACGCATAACTGATAGTTAATTGAAACGTTCAGCGCCTCCTAATGACGATTGAGAACTCAAATTGCGTCGATATTCAATACACCGTCCTTCAGCCGACCTGTCTCCTAGAGTCTAATTCTGCCTCGGGCACCTTATGGTCCGTCTCCTGTGAGTCTAGATTATCGATTCCGACGCAAAAATAATAGTGAGATGTAACGATCAGCGCCTCTTAATGATGATCGAATACACAAATTGCGTCGAGATTCAATAAATCGTCCTCCAGGCGAATTGTCTCCAAGGGGATTTTGCTGCCTCGGGCTCCATATTAGGGTCTATTGCTGCCGCAGGCACCTTATGGTCGTTCTCCTGTGTCTCTAGATTTTAGAATCCGACGCAAAACTGATGCTTAATTGTAACGTTCAGGGCTACCTAATGACGATGGAACACTCAAACTGCGTCGAGATTCAATACATCGGCCTCCAGCCGACTTGTCTTCAAAGGGACATTGCTGCCTCGGGCACCATATGTTCCGTCTCCTGTGAGTCTAGATTTTCGATTCCGATGCGAAACTGATAGTTGAATTGTAACGTTCAGGGCCTCCTAATGACGATGGAACACTCAAATTGCGGCGAGATTCAATACATCGTCCTTCAGCCGACTTGTCTCCAAGGTTCTATTGCTGCCTCGGGCACCTGATGGTCGTTCTCCTGTGAGTCTCGATTTTCCAAACCGACGCAAAAATGATAGTTAATTGTAACTTTCAGGGCCTCCTTTTGACGATGGAACACTCAAATTGCGTCGAGAGTCAATACGTCGTCCTCCAGCCTAGTTGTCTACAAGGGGTTATTGCTGCCTCGGGCTCCATGTGGTCCGTCTCCTGTTAGTCTAGATTTTCGATTCCGTCGCAAAAATGATAGTGAGATGTAACGATCAGCGCCTCCTGATGATGATGGAACACTCAAATTGCGTCGAGATTCAATACATCGTCCTCCAGCCGAATTGTCTCCATGGGGATTTTGCTGCCTCGGGCTCCTTATGGTCCGTCTCTTGTGAGTCTAGATTTTTGTATCCGACGCGAAACTGATAGTTAATTGTGACGTTCAGGGCCTCCTAATGACAATGGAACACTCAAATTCCCTCGAGATTCAATACATCGTCCTTCAGCCCACTTGTCTCCAAGGGTCTATTGCTGCCTCGGGCACCATATGATCCTTCTCCTGAGAGTAGATTTTCGAATCCGCCGCTAAAATGATAGTTAATTGTAACGTTCAGGGCCTCCAAATGGCGATGGAACACTCAAATTGCGTCGAGATTAAATACATCGGCCTCCAGCCGACTTGTCTCCAAGGGTCTATTGCTGCCGCAGGCAGCTTATGGTCGTTCTCCTGTGACTCTATATTTTGGAATCTACGGCAAAACTGATACTTAATTGTAACGTTCAGGGCCACCTAATGACGATGGAACTCTGAAATTGCGTCGAGATTCAATACATCGGCCTCCAGCCGACTTGTCCTGAAGGGGACATTGCTGACCCCTGGCACCTGATGGTCGTTCTCTTGTGAGTCTCGATATTCGAATCCGACTCGAAAATGATAGTTAATTATAACGTTCAGGGCCTCCTAATGACGATGGAACACTCAAATTGCGTCGAGGTTCAATACATCGTCCTCCAGCCGACGTGCCTCCAAGGGGATATTGCTGATTCGGGCACCATATGGTCCGTCTCCTGTGAGTCTAGATTTTCGATTCCGACGCAAAAATGATAGTGAGATGTAACCATCAGCGACTCCTAATGATGATGGAACACTCAAATTGCGTCGAGATTCAATACATCGTCCTCCAGCCGACTTGTCTCCAAGGTGATTTTGCTGCCTCGGGCTCCATATGGTCCGTCTCCTGTGAGTCTAGATTTTTTAATCCGACGCGAAACTGATAGTTAATTGTGACGTTCAGGGCCTCCTAACAACGATGGAACACTCAAATTGCGTCGAGATTCAATACATCGTGCTTCAGCCAACTTGTCTCCAATGGTCTATTACTGCCTGGGGCACCTTATGATCGTTCTCCTGTGAGTCTAGATTTTCGAATCCGACGCAAAACTGATAGTTAATTGTAACGTTCAGGGCCTGCTAATGGCGATGGAACACTCAAATTGCGTCGAGATTAAATACATCGGCCTCCAGCCGACTTGTCTCCAAGGTGATTTTGCTGCCTCGGGCACCTTATGGTCGTTCTCCTGTGATTCTAGATTTTCGAGTCCGACGCATAACTGATAGTTAATTGAAAGGTTCAGCGACTCCTAATGATGATGGAGCACTCAAATTGCGTCGAGATTAAATACATCGGCCTTCAGCTGACTTGTCTCCAAGGTGCCTCTGGCACCTTATGGTCGTTCTCCTGCAAGTCTAGATTTTTTAATCCGACGCGAAACTGATAGTTAATTGTGACGTTCAGGGCCTCCTAATGACGATGGAACACTCAAATTGCGTCGAGATTCAATACATCGTCCTTCAGCCGGCTTGTCTCCAAGGGTCAATTGCTGCCTCGGGCACCATATGATCCTTCTCCTGAGAGTAGATTTTCGAATCGGACGCTAAAATGAAAGTTAATAGCAACGTTCTGGGCCTCTTAATGACGATGGAACACTCAAATTGAGTCGAGATTAAATACATCGGCCTCCAGCCGACTTGTCTCCAAGGGTCTATTGCTGCCTCTGGCTCCTTATGGTCGTTCTCCTGTGAGTCTATATTTTCGAATCCGACGCATAACTGATATTAACTGTAACGTTCTGGGCATTCTAATAACGATGGAACACTCAAATTGCGTCGAGATTCAAAGGGATATTGCTGTCTCGGGCACCATATGATCCTTCTCCTGAGAGTAGATTTTCGAATCCGACGCTAATAGGATAGTTATTTGAAACGTTCGGCGCCTCCTAATGACGATGGAACACTCAAATTGCGTCGAGAGTCAATACGTCGTCCTCCAGCCCAGTTGTCTACAAGGGGATATTGCTGCCTCGGGCTCCATGTGGTCCGTCTCCTGATAGTCTAGATTTTCGAATCAGACGCAAAAATGATAGGTAATTGTAACGTTCACGGCCTCCAAATGACGATGGAACACACAACTTGCGTCGAGATTCAATACATCGGCCTCCAGCCGACTAGTCTCCAAGGGTTTATTGCTGCCTCAGGCACCTTATGGTCGTTCTCCCATATGTCTAGATTTTCGATTCCGACGCATAACTGATAGTTAATTGAAACGTTCAGCGCCTCCTAATGACGATTGAGCACTCAAATTGCGTCGAGATTCAATACATCGTCCTCCAGCCGACTTGTCTCCAAGGAGATATTGCTGCCTCGGGCACCATATGGTCCGTCTCCTGTGATTCTAAATTTTCGAATCCGACGCATAACTGATAGTTAATTGAAACGTTCAGCGCCTGCTAATGACGATGGAGCACTCAAATTGCGCCGATATTCAATACATCGTCCTTCAGCCGACCTGTCTCCTAGAGTCTATTGCTGCCTCGGGCACCTTATGGTCCCTCTCCAATGAGTCTAGATTTTCGATTCCGACGCAAAAATGATAATTAATTGTAACGTTCCGGGCCTCCTAATGGCGATGGAACACTCAAATTGCGTCCCGATCCATTATATCGTCCTCCAGCCGACTTGTCTCCAAGGGTCTATTGCTGCCTGGGGCACCTTATGATCATTCTCCTGAGACTAGATTTTCGAATCCGTCGCTAAAATGGTAAATAATTGTAACGTTCAGGGCCTCCTAATGACGATGGAACACTCAAATTGCGTCGAGATTAAATACATCGGCCTCCAGCCGACTTGTCTTCAAGGGGAGATTGCGCCTCGGGCACCATATGTTCCGTCTCCTGTGAGTCTAGATTTTCGATTCCGATGCGAAACTGATAGTTGAATTGTAACGTTCAGGGCCTCCTAATGACGATGGAACACTCAACTTGTGTCGAGATTCAATACATCGGCCTCCAGCCGACTTGCCTCCAGGGGTTTATTGCTGCCTCGGGCACCTTATGGTCGTTCTCCTATGAGTCTAAGTTTTTTAATTCGACGCATAACTGATAGTTAATTGAAACGTTCAGCGCCTGCTAATGACGATGGAGCACTCAAATTGCGTCGATATTCAATACATCGTCCTTCAGCCGACCTGTCTCCTAGTGTCTATTTCTGCCTCGGGCACCTTATGGTCCGTCTCCAATGAGTCTAGATTTTCGAATCCGACGAAAAACTGATAGTTAATTGTAACTTTCCCGGCCTCCTAATGGCGATGGAACACTCAAATTGCGTCGAGATTTAATACATCGTTCTCTAGCAGACTTGTCTCCAAGGGGTAATGCTGCCTCGGGCGCCATATGGTCCGTCTCCTGTCAGTCTAGATTTTCGATTCCGACGCAAAAATGATAGTGAGATGTAACGATCAGCGCCTCCTAATGATGATGGAACACTCAAATTGCGTCGAGATTCATTACATCGTCCTCCAGCCGACTTGTCTCCAAGGGGATTTTGCTGCCTCGGCCTCCTTATGGTCCGTCTCTTGTGAGTCTAGATTTTTGTATCCGACGCGAAACTGGTAGTTAATTGTGACGTTCAGGGCCTCCTAATGACGATGGAACACTCAAATTGCGTCGAGATTCAATACATCGTGCTTCAGCCGACTCGTCTCCAATGGTCTATTGCTGCCTCGGGCACATTATGGTCGTTCTCCTGTGAGTCTAAATTTTCGAATCCGACGCAAAATTGATTGTTAATTGTAACGTTCAGGGCCTCCTAATGACGTTGGAACACTCAAATTGAGTCGAGATTCAATACATCGTCCTCCAGCCGATTTGTATCCAAGGGCATATTGCTGTCTCGGGCACCATATGATCGTTCTCCTGAGACTAGATTTTCGAATCCGACTCTAAAATTATAGTTAATTGAAACGTTCTGCGCCTGCTAATGACGATGGAGCACTCAAATTGCGTCGATATTCAAAACATCGTCCTTCAGCCGACCTTTCTCCTAGAGTCTATTGACGCCTCGGGCAGCTTATGGTGCGTCTCCAATGAGTCTAGATTTTCGAATCCGACGAAATACTGATTGTTAATTGTAACATTCAGGACCTCCTAATTCCGATGGAACACTCAAATAGCGTCGCGATCCAATATATCGTCCTTCAGCCGACTTGTCTCCAAGGCTCTATTGCTGCCTGGGGCACCTTATGATCGGTCTCCTGTGAGTCTAGATTTTCGAATCCGACGCAAAACTGATAGTTAATTGTAACGTTCTGGGCCTCCTAATGGCGATGGAACATTCAAATTGCGTCGAGATTCAATACATTGTCCTCTAATTGACTTGTCTCCACGGGGTATGCTGCCTCGGCACCATATGATCCGTCTCCTGTGGGTCTAGATTTTCGATTCCGACGCAAAAATGATCTGAGATGTAACGATCAGCGCCTCCTAATGGTGATGGAACATTCAAATTGCGTCGAGACTCAGTACATCGACCTCCAGCCGACTTGTCTCCAAGGGGATTTTGCTGCCTCGGGCTCCTTACGGTCCGTCTCTTGTGAGTCTAGATTTTTGAATCCGACGCGAAACTGATAGCTAATTGTAACGTTCAGGGCATCCTAATGACGATGGAACACTCAAATTGCGTCGAGATTCAATACATCGTCCTTCAGCCGACTTGTCTCCAAGGGACTATAGCTGCCTCGGGCACCATATGATCCTTCTCCTGAGAGTAGATATTCGAATCCGACGCTGAAATGATAGTTAAATGTAACGTTCAGGGCCTCCTAATGACGATGGAACACTCAAATTGCGTCGAGATTAAGTACATCGGACTCCAGCCGACTTGTCTCCAAGGGTCTATTGCTGCCTCTGGCACCTTATGGTCGTTCTCCTGTGAGTCTACATTTTCGAATCCGACGCATAACTGATAGTTAATTGCAACGCTCAGGGCATCCTAATGACGATGGAGCACTCAAATTGCGTCTATATTCAAAACATCGTCCTTCAGCCGACCTGTCTCCTAGAGTCTATTGCTGCCTCAGGCTTATGGTCGTTCTCCTCTGAGTCTAGATTTTGGAATCCGACGCATAACTGATAGTTAATTGTAACGTTCAGGGCATCCTAATGACGATGGAACACTCAAATTGCGTCCAGTTTCAATTCATCGTCCTCCAGCCGACTTGTCTCCAAGGGGATATCGCTGCCTCGGGCACCACATGGTCCGTCTCCGTTGATTCTACATTTTCGAATCCGACGCAAAACTGATAGTTAATTCTAACGTTCAGGGCCTCCTATTGACGATGGAGCACCCAAATTGCGTCGAGATTCAACACATCGTCCTCCAGCGGACTGGTCTCCAAGGGGATATTTCTGCCTCGGGTACCTTATGGTCCGTCTCCAATGAGTCTAGATTTTCGAATCCGACGAAAAAATGATTATTAATTGTAACATTCAGAACCTCTTAATTACGATGGAACACTCAAATTGCGTCGCGACCCAATATATCGTCCTCCAGCCGACTTGTCTCCAAGGGTCTATTACTTCATGGGGCACCTTGTGATCGTTCTCCTGTGAGTCTAGATTTTCGAATCCGACGCTAAAATGATAGTTAATTGTAACGTTCACGGTCTCCTAATGACGATGGAACACTCAACGTGCGTCGAGATTCAATACATCGGCCTCCAGCCGACTTGTCTCCAAGGGTTTATTGCTGCCTCGGGCACCTTATGGTCGTTCTCCTATGAAACTAGATTTTCGAATCCGACGCATAACTGATAGTTAATTGAAACTTTCAGCGCCTCCTAATGACGATGGAGCACTCAAATTGCGTCGATATTTAATACATCGTCCTTCAGCCGACCGGTCTCCTACAGTCTATTGCTGCCTCGGGCACCACATGGTCCGTCTCCGTTGATTCTACATTTTCGAATCCGACGCAAAACTGATAGTTAATTGTAACTTTCAGGGCCACCTAATGACGAAGGAACACTCAAATTGCGTCGAAGTTAAATACAGCGTCCTCCAGCCGACGTGCCTCCAAGGGGATTTTGATGCCTCGGGCTCCATATGGCCATTCAGCCGACTTGTCTATAAGGGTCTATTGCTGCCGCAGGCACCTTATGGTCGTTCTCCTGTGACAATAGATTTTCAAATACGACGAGAAACTGATTGTTAATTGTAACGATCAGGGTTTCCTAATGACGATGGATCACTCAAATTGCGTCGCGCTGCAATACATCGTCCACCAGCCGACTTGTCTCCATGGGGATATTGCTGCCTCGGGCACCTTATGGTCGTTCTCTAAGTCTAGATTTTAAAATCCGACGCGAAACTGTTAGTTAATTGTAACGTTCAGGGCATCCTAATGACGATGGTACACTCAAATTGCGTCGAGATTCAATACATCGTCCTCCAGCCGACTTGTATCCGAGGGGATTTTGCTGTCTCGGGCACCATATGATCCTTCTCCTGAGAGTAGATTTTCGAATCCGACACTAAAATGATAGTTAATTGTGACGTTCAGCGCCTCCTAATGACGATGGAACACTCAACTTGCGTCGACATTCAAGACATCCGCCTCCAGCCGACTTGTCTCCGAGGGTTTGTTGCTGCCTCGGGCACCTTTTGGTCGTTCTCCTATAAGACTAGATTTTCGAATCCGACGCATAACTGATAGTTAATTGACACGTTCAGCGCCTCCTAATGACGATGGGGCACTCAAATTGCGTCGAGATTCAATACATCGTCCTCCAGCCGACTTGTCTCCAAGGGACTATTGCTGCCTCGGGCACCACATGGTCCGTCTCCGTTGATTCTACATTTTCGAATCCGACGCAAAACTGATAGTTAATTGTTACTTTCAGGGCCTCCTAATGACGATGGAACACTCAAATTGCGTCGAGGTTAAATACATCGTCCTCCAGCCGACGTGCCTCCAAGAGATATTGCTGCCTCGGGCACCATATGGTCCGTCTCCTGTGAATCTAGATTATCGACTCCGACGCAAAAATAATAGTGAGATGTAACGATCAGCGCCTCTTAATGATGATCGAACACTCAAATTGCGTCGAGATGCAATACATCGTCCTCCAGCCGACTTGTCTCCATGGGGATATTGCTGCCTCGGGCACCTTATGGTCGTTCTGTAAGTCTAGATTTTAGAATCCGACGCGAAACTGATAATTAATTGTAACGTTCAGGGCATCCTAATGACGATGGAACACAAAAACTGCGTCGAGATTCAATACATCGTCCTTCAGCCGACTTGTCTCCAAGGGACTATTGCTGCCTCGGGCACTATATGATCCTTCTCCTGAGAGTAGATTTTCGAATCCGACGCTAAAATGATAGTTAAATGTAACGTTCAGCGCCTCCTAATGACGATGGAACACTCAAATTGCGTCTAGAGTTAATACGTCGTCCTCCAGCCTAGTAGTCTACAAGGGATTATTGCTGCCTCGGGCTCCTTGTGGTCCGTCTGCTGTTAGTCTAGATTTTCGTATCAGACGCAAAAATGATAGTTAATTGTAACGTTCACGGCCTCCTAATGACGATGGAACACTCAACTAGCGTCGACATTCAAGACATCGGCCTCCAGCCGACTTGTCTCCAAGGCGATATTGCTGCCTCTTGCACCATATGGTCCGTCTCCTCTGATTCTAGATTTTCGAATCCGACGCATAACTGATAGTGAATTGAAACGTTCAGCGCCTCGTAATGACGGTGGAGCACTCAAATTGCGTCGCGATTCAATACATCGTCCTCCAGCCGACTCGTCTCCATGGGGATATTGCTGCCTCGGGCACCTTATGGTCGTTCTCCTGTGAGTTTAGATTTTTGAATTCGACACGAAACTGATAGTTAATTGTAACGTTCAGGGCTTCCTAATGTCGATGGACACTCAAATTGCGTCGAGGTTCAAAAAATCGTCCTCTAGCCAACTTGTCTCCAAGGGGTATTGCTGCCTCGGGCACCATATGGTCCGTCACCTGTGAGTCTAGATTTTCGAATCCTACGCAAAAATGTTGTTAATTGTAACGTTCAGGGCCTCCTAATGACGATGGAACACTCAAATTGCGTCGAGATTCAATACATCGTCCTCCAGCCGACTTGTCTCCAAGGGGATATTGCTGCCTCTGGCACCTTATGGTCGTTCTCCTGTGGGTCTAGATTTTCTAATCCGACGCGAAACTGATTGTTAATTGTAACGTTCAGGGCTTCCTAATGACGATGGAACACTCAAATTGCGTCGAGATTCAATACATAGTCCTCCAGCCGACTTGTCTCCATGGGGATATTGCTGCCTCGGGCACCTTACGGTCGTTCTGTGAGTCTAGACTTTATTATCCGACGCGAAACTGATAGTTAATTGTAACGTTCAGGGCTTCCTAATGACGATGGAACACTCAAATTGCGTCGTGGTTCAACACAATGTCCTCAAGCAAACTTGTCTCCAAGGGGTTTTGCTGCCTCGGGCACCGTATGGTCCGTCTACTGTAAGTCTAGATTTTCGAATCCGACGCAAAAATAATAGTTAATTGTAACGTTCACGGCCTCCTAATGACGATGGAACACTCAAATTGCGTTGAGGTTCAATACATCGTCCTCCAGCCGACGTGCCTCGAAGGGGATATTGCTGCCTCGGGCACCATATGGTCCGTCTCCTGTGAGTCTAGGTCTTCGATTCCGACGCAAAAATGATAGTGAGATGTAACCATCAGCGCCTCCTAATGATGATGGAACACTCAAATTGCGTCGAGATTCAATACATCGTCCTCCAGCCGACTTGTCTCTAAGGGGATTTTGCTGCCTCGGGCTCCATATGGTCCGTCTCCTGCGAGTCTAAATTTTTGAATCCGACGCGAAACTGATAGTTAATTGTAACGTTCAGGGCCTCCTAATGACGATGAAACACTCAAATTGCGTCGAGATTCAATACATCCTCCTTCAGCCGACTTGTCTCCAAGGGTCTATTGCTGCCTCGGCCACCATATGATCCTTCTCCTGAGAGTAGATTTTCGAATCCGACGCTAAAATGATAGTTAATTGTAACGTTTAGCGCCTCCTAATGACGATGGAACACTCAAATGACGTCGAGAGTCAATACGTCGTCCTCCAGCCTAGTTGTCTACAATGGGTTATTGCTGCCTCGGGCTATATGTGGTCCGTCTCCTGTTAGTCTAGATTTTCGAATCCGACGCGAGACTGATTGTTAATTGTAACGTTCAGGGCTTTGTAATGACGATGGAACACTCAAATTGCGTCGAGATGCAATACATCGTCCTCAAGCAGACTTGTCTCCAAGGGGATTTTGCTACCTCGGGCTCCATGTGGTCCGTCTCCTGTTAGTCTAGATTTTCGAATCAGACGCAAAAATGATAGTTAATTGTAACGTTCACGGCCTCCTAATGACGATGGAACACTCAACTTGCATCGAGATTCAATACATTGGCCTTCCGCCGACTTGTCTCCAAAGGTTTATTGCTGCCTCGGGCACCTTATGGTCGTTCTCCTATGAGACTAGATTTTCGGTCCACCAGCCGACTTGTCTCCAAGGTGATTTTGCTGCCTCGGGATCCATATGGTCCGTCTCCTGTGAGTGTAGATTTTTGAATCCGACGCGAAACTGATAGTTAATTGTAACGTTCAGGGCCTCCTAATGGCGATGGAACACTCAAATTGCGTCGAGATTCGATACATAGTCCTCCAGCCGACTTGTCTCCATGGGGATATTGCTGCCTCGGGCACATTATGGTCGTACTGTGAATCTAGTTTTTAGACTCCGACGCGAAACTGATAGTTAATTGTAACGTTCAGGGCTTCCAAATGGCGATGGAACACTTAAATTGCGTCCAGATTCAATACATCGTCCTCCAGCCGTCTTTTCTCCCAGGGGATATCGCTGCCTCGGGCACCACATGGTCCGTCTCCGTAGATTCTACATTTTCGAATCAGACGCAAAACTGATAGTTAATTGTAACGTTTAGGGCCTCCTAATGACGATGGAGCACTCAAATTGCGTCGCGATTCGACACATCGTCCTCCAGCGGACTGGTCTCCAAGTTGATATTGCTGCCTCGGGCACCTTATGGTCCGTCTCCAATGAGTCTAGATTTTCGAATCCGACGTAAAACTGATTGTTAATTGTAACATTCAGGGCCTCCTAATTACGATGGAACACTCAAATTGCGTCGCGATCCAGTATATCGTTCTCTAGCCGACTTGTCACCAAGGGTCTATTGCTGCCTGGGGCACCTTATGGTCGTTCTCCTGTGAGTTTGGATTTTCGAATCCGACGCGAAACTGATTGTTAATTGTAACGTTCAGGGCTTCCTAATGACGATGGAACACTCAAATTGCGTCGAGATTCAATACATCGTCCCCCAGCCGTCTTGTCTACATGATTATATTGCTGCTTCGGGCACCTTATGGTCGTTCTCCTGTGAGTCAAGATTTTAGAATCCGACGCGAAACTGATAGTTAATTGTAACGTTCAGGGCCTCCAAATGACGATGGGACACTCAAATTTCGTCGAGGCTCAATACATCGTCCTTTAGCCGACTTGTCTCCATGGGGATATTGCTGCCTCTGGCACCTTATGGTCGTTCTGTAAGTCTAGATTTTAGAATCCGACGCGAAACTGATAATTAATTGTAACGTTCAGGGCATCCTAATGACGATGGAACACAAAAACTGCGTCGAGATTCAATACATCGTCCTTCAGCCGACTTGTCTCCAAGGGACTATTGCTGCCTCGGGCACCATATGATCCTTCTCCTGAGAGTAGATTTTCGAATCCGACGCTAAAATGATAGTTAAATGTAACGTTCAGCGCCTCCTAATGACGATGGAACACTCAAATTGCGTCTAGAGTTAATACGTCGTCCTCCAGCCTAGTAGTCTACAAGGGATTATTGCTGCCTCGGGCTCCATGTGGTCCGTCAGCTGTTAGTCTAGATTTTCGTATCAGACGCAAAAATGATAGTTAATTGTAACGTTCACGGCCTCCTAATGACGATGGAACACTCAACTTGCGTCGAGATTCAATACATCAGCCTCCAGCAGACTTGTCTGCAAGGGTTTATTGCTGCCTCGGGCACCTTATGGCCGTTCTCCTATGAGTCTAGATTTTCGAATCCGACGCATAACTGATAGTTAATTTAAACGATCAGCGATTCCTAATGACGATGGAGCACTCAAATTGCGTCGAGATTCAATACATCGTCCTCCAGCCGACTTGTCTCCAAGGGGATATTGCTGCCTCGGGCACCTTATGGTCGTTCTCCTATGAGTCTAGATTTTCGAATCCGACGCATAACTGATAGTTAATTTAAACGTTCAGCGCCTCCTAATGACGATGGAGCACTCAAATTGCGTCGAGATTCAATACATCGTCCTCCAGCCGACTTGTCTCCAAGGGGATATTGCTGCCTCGGGCACCATATGGTCCGTCTCCTGTGATTCTAGATTTTCGAATCCGACGCATAACTGATTGTTAATTGAAACGTTCAGCGCCTCCTAATGACGATGGAGCACTCAAATTGCGTCAATATTCAATACATCGTCCTTCAGCCGACCTGTCTCCTAGAGTCTATTGCTGCCTCAGGCACCTTATGGTCGTTCTCCTGTGAGCCTAGATTTTGGAATCCGACGCATAACTGATAGTTAATTGTAACGTTCACGGCATCCTAATGACGATGTAACACTCTAATCGCGTCCAGATTCAATTCATCGTCTTCCAGCCGACTTGTCTCCAAGGGGATATCGCTGCCTCGGGCACCATATGGTCCGTCTCCGTTGATACTACATTTTCGAATCCGACGCAAAACTGATAGTTAATTCTAACGTTCAGGGCCTCTAAATGACGATGGAGCACTCAAATTGCGTCGCGATTCAACACATCGTCCTCCAGCGGACTGGTCTCCAAGGGGATGTTTCTGTCTCGGGTACCTTATGGTCCGTCTCCAATGAGTATAGATTTTCGAATCCGACGAAAGACTGATTGTTAATTGTAACATTCAGGGCCTCTTAATTACGATGGAACACCCAAATTGCGTCGCGATCCAATATATCGTCCTCCAGGCGACTTGTCTCCAAGGGTCTATTACTGCCTGGGGCACCTTATGATCGTTCACCTGTGAGTCTAGATTTTAAATCCGACGCTAAAATGATAGTTAATTGTAACGTTCAGGGCTTCCTAATGACGATGGAACACTCAACTAGCGTCGAGTGTCAATACGTCGTCCTCCAGCCTAGTTGTCTACAAGGGGTTGTTGCTGCCTCGGGCTATATGTGGTCCGTCTCCTGTTAGTCTAGATTTTCGAATCAGACGCTAAAATGATAGTTAATTGTAACGTTCACGGCCTCCTAATGACGATGGAACACTCAACTAGCGTCGACATTCAAGACATCGGCTTCCAGCCGACTTGTCTCCAAGGCGATATTGCTGCCTCTTGCACCATATGGTCCGTCTCCTCTGATTCCAGATTTTCGAATCCGACGCATTACTGATAGTGAATTGAAACGTTCAGCGCCTCGTAATGACGATGGAGCACTCAAATTGCGTCGCGATTCAATACATCGTCCTCCAGCCGACTCGTCTCCATGGGGATATTGCTGCCTCGGGCACCTTATGGTCGTTCTCCTGTGAGTTTAGATTTTTGAATTCGACACGAAACTGATTGTTAATTGTAACGTTCAGGGCTTCCTAATGGCGATGGAACACTCAAATTGCGTTGAGATTCAATACATAGTCCTCCAACCGACTTGTCTCCATGGGGATATTGCTGCCTCGGGCACCTTACGGTCGTTCTGTGAGTCTAGACTTTATTATCCGACGCGAAACTGATAGTTAATTGTAACGTTCAGGGCTTCCTAATGACGATGGAACACTCAAATTGCGTCGTGGTTCAATACAATGTCCTCAAGCAAACTTGTCTCCAAGGGGTATTGCTGCCTCGGGCACCGTATGGTCCGTCTACTGTAAGTCTAGATTTTCGAGTCCGACGCAAAAATGATAGTTAATTGTAACGTTCACGGCCTCCTAATGACGATTGAACACTCAAATTGCGTCGAGGTTCAATACATCGTCCTCCAGCCGACGTGCCTCCAAGGGGATATTGCTGCCTCGGGCACCATATGGTCCGTCTCCTGTGAGTCTAGATCTTCGATTCCGACGCAAAAATGATAGTGAGATGTAACCATCAGCGCCTCCTAATGATGATGGAACACTCAAATTGCGTCGAGATTCAATACATCGTCCTCCAGCCGACTTGTCTCTAAGGGGATTTTGCTGCCTCGGGCTCCATATGGTCCGTCTCCTGCGAGTCTAGATTTCTGAATCCGACGCGAAACTGATAGTTAATTGCAACGTTCAGGGCCTCCTAATGACGATGAAACACTCAAATTGCGTCGAGATTCAATACATCCTCCTTCAGCCGACTTGTCTCCAAGGGTCTATTGCTGCCTCGGCCACCATATGATCCTTCTCCTGAGAGTAGATTTTCGAATCCGACGCTAAAATGATAGTTAATTGTAACGTTCAGCGCCTCCTAATGACGATGGAACACTCAAATTACGTCGAGAGTCAATACGTCGTCCTCCAGCCTAGTTGTCTACAAGGGGTTATTGCTGCCTTGGGCTATATGTGGTCCGCCTCCTGTTAGTCTAGATTTTCGAATCAGACGCAAAAATGATAGTTAATTGTAACGTTCACGGCCTCCTAATGACGATGGAACACTCAACTTGCGTCGAGATTTAATACATCGGCCTCCAGCCGACTTGTCTCCCAGGGGATTTCGCTGCCTCGGGCACCACATGGTTGGTCTCCGTTGATTCTACATTTTTGAATCCGACGCAAAACTGATAGTTAATTGTAACGTTCAGGGCCTCCTAATGACGATGGAGCACTCAAATTGCGTCGAGATTCAATACATCGACCTCCGGCCGACTTGACTCCATGGGGATATTGCTGCCCCAGGCACCTTATGGTCGTTCTCCTGTGAGTCTAGATTTTCGAATCCGACGCGAATCTGATTGTTAATTGTAACGTTCAGGGCCTCCTAATGACGATGGAACACTCAAATTGCGTTGAGATTCAATACTTGGTCCTCCAGCCGACTTGTCTCCAAGGGGTATTGCTGCCTCGGGCACCATATGGTCCGTGTGCTGTGAGTCTAGATTTTCTATTCCGAGGCAAAAATGATAGTGAGATGTAATGATCAGCGCCTCCTAATGATGATTGAACACTCAAATTGCGTCGAGATGCAATACATCGTCCTCAAGCCGACTTGTCTCCAAGGGGATTTTGCTACCTCGGGCTCCATGTGGTCCGTCTCCTGTTAGTCTAGATTTTCGAATCAGACGCAAAAATGATAGTTAATTGTAACGTTCACGGCCTCCTAGTGACGATGGAACACTCAACTTGCATCGAGATTCAATACATCGTTCTTCCGCCGACTTGTCTCCAAAGGTTTATTGCTGCCTCGGACACCTTATGGTCGTTCTCCTATGAGACTAGATTTTCGGTCCACCTGCCGACTTGTCTCCAAGGTGATTTTGCTGCCTCGGGATCCATATGGTCCGTCTCCCATGAGTCTAGATTTTTGAATCCGACGCGAAACTGATAGTTAATTGTAACGTTCAGGGCCTCCTAATGGCGATGGAACACTCAAATTGCGTCGAGATTCAATACATAGTCCTCCAGCCGACTTGTCTCCATGGGGATATTGCTGCCTCAGGCACCTTATGGTCGTACTGTGAATCTAGTTTTTAGACTCCGACGCGAAACTGATAGTTAATTGTAACGTTCAGGGCTTCCTAATGACGATGGAACACTTAAATTGCGTCCAGATTCAATACATCGTCCTCCAGCCGTCTTGTCTCCCAGGGGATATCGCTGCCTCGGGCACCACATGGTCCGTCTCCGTATATTCTACATTTTCGAATCAGACGCTAAACTGATAGTTAATTGTAACGTTTAGGGCCTCTTAATGACGATGGAGCACTCAAATTGCGTCGCGATTCGACACATCGTCCTCCAGCGGACTGGTCTCCAAGGGGATATTGCTGCCTCGGGCACCTTATGGTCCGTCTCCAATGAGTCTAGATTTTCGAATCCGACGTAAAACTGATTGTTAATTGTAACATTCAGGGCCTCCTTATTACGATGGAACACTCAAATTGCGTCGCGATCCAATATATCGTTCTCTAGCCGACATGTCACCAAGGGTCTATTGCTGCCTGGGGCACCTTATGGTCGTTCTCCTGTGAGTTTGGATTTTAGAATCCGACGCGAAACTGATTGTTAATTGTAACGTTCAGGGCTTCCTAATGACGATGGAACACTCAAATTGCGTCGAGATTCAATACATCGTCCCCCAGCCGTCTTGTCTACATGATTATATTGCTTCCTCGGGCACCTTATGGTCGTTCTCCTGTGAGTCAAGATTTTAGAATCCGACGCGAAACTGATAGTTAATTGTAACGTTCAGGGCCTCCAAATGACGATGGGACACTCAAATTTCGTCGAGGCTCAATACATCGTCCTCTAGCAGACTTGTTCCAAAGGGTATTGCTGCCTCGGGCACCATATGGTTCGTCTCCTGTGAGTCTAGATTTTCGATTCCGACGCAATATGATAGTGAGATGTAACGATCAGCGCCTCCTAATTATGATGGAACACTCAAATTGCTTCGAGATTCAGTACATCGTCCACCAGCCGACTTGACTTCAAGGGGATATTGCTGCCTCGGGCTCCATATGGTCCGTCTCCTGTGAGGCTAGATTTTTGAATCCGACGCGAAACTGATAGTTAATTGTGAAGTTCAGGGCCTCCTAATGACGATGGAACACTCAAATTGCGTCGGGGTTCAATAGATCGTCCTCCAGCCGACGTGCTTCCAAGGGGATATTGCTGCCTCGGGCACCATATGGTGCGTCTCCTGTGAGTCTAGATTTTCGATTCCGACGCAAAAATGATAGTGAGATGTAACCATCAGCGTCTCCTAATGATGATGGAACACTCAAATTGCGTCGAGATTCAATACATCGTCCTCCAGCCGACTTGTCTCCAAGAGGATTTTGCTGCCTCGGGATCCATATGGTCCGTCTCCTGTGAGTCTAGATTCTTGAATCAGACGCGAAACTGATAGTTAATTGCAACGTTCAGGGCTTCCTAATGACGATGGTTCACTCACATTGCGTCGAGATTCAATACATCGTCATTCAGCCAACTTGCTCCAAGTGTCTATTGTTGCCTCGGGCACGTTACGGTCGTTCTCCAGTGAGTCTAGATTTTAGAATCCGACGCAAGACTGATACTTAATTGTAATGTTCGGGGCTTCCTAATGACGATGGAACACTCAAATTGCGTCGAGATTCCATACATCGGCCTCCAGCCGACTTGTCTCAAAGGGGACATTAGAGCCTCAGGCACCATATGGTCCGTCTCCTGTGAGTCTAGATTTTCGATTCCGATGCGAAACATAGTTAATTGTAATGTTTAAGGCCTCCTAATGACGATGGAACAATCAAATTGCGTCGAGATTCAATACATCGTCCTTCAGCCGACTTGGCTCCAAGGGTCTATTGCTGCCTCGTGCATCTTATGGTCGTTCCCTGTGTGTCTAGATTTTCGAATCCGACGCAATACTCATTGTTAATTGTAACGTTCAGGGCCTCCTAATGACGTTGGAACACTCAAATTGCGTCGAGATTCAATACATCGTCCTCCAGCCGACTTGTATCCAAGGGGATATTGCCGTCTCGAGCACCATATGGTCCTTCTCCTGAGAGTAGATTTTCGAATCCGACGCTAAAATGATAGTTAATTGTAACGTTCAGCGCCTCCTAATGACGATGGAACACCCAAATTGCGTCGAGAGTCAATACATCGTCCTCCAGCCTAGTTTCTACAAGGGGTTATTGCTGCTCGGGCTCCGTGTGGTCCGTCCCTGTTAGTCTAGATTTTCGAATCAGACGCAAAAATCATAGTTAATTGTAACGTTCAGGGCTTCCTAATGACGGTGGAACACTCAAATTGCGTCGAGATTCAATACATCGGCCTCCAGCCGACTTGTCCCCAAGGGTTTATTGCTGCCTCGGGCACCTTATGGTCGGTCTCCTATGAGTATAGATTTTCGAATCCGACGCATAACTGATAGTTAATTGAAACGTTCAGCGCCTCCTAATGATGATGGAGTACTCAAATTGCGTTGATATTCAATACATCGTCCTTCAGCCGACCTGTCTCCAAGAGTCTACTGCTGCCTCAGGAACCTTATGGACGTTCTCCTGTGAGACTAGATTTCCGAACCCGACGCGTAACTGATAGTTAGTTGTAACGTTCAGGGCCTCCTAATGACGATGGAACACTCAAATTGCGTCGAGATTCCATACATCGGCCTCCAGCCGACTTGCCTCCATGGGGACATTACTGCCTCGGGCACCTTATGGTCCGTCTCCTGTGAGTCTAGATTTTCGATTCCGACGCAAAAATGATAGTGAGATGTAACCATCAGCGCCTCCTAATAATGATGGAACACTCAAATTGCGTCGAGATTCAATACATCGTCTTCCAGCCGATTTGTCACCAAGGAGATATTGCTGCCTTGGGCACCCCATGGTCGTTTCCCTGTGAGTCTAAATTTTAGAATCCGACGCAAAACTGATAATTAATTATAATGTTTAGGGACTCATAATGACGATGGAACACTCAAATTGCGTCGAGGTTCAATACATCGTCGTCCAGCCGACGTGCCTCCAAGGGGATATTGCTGCCTCGGGCACCATATGGTCCGTCTCCTGTGAGTCTAGATTTTCGTTTTAGACCCATAAATGATAGTGAGATGTAACGATCAGCGCCTCCTAATGAAGCTGGAACACTCAAATTGCGTCGAGGATCAATACGTCGTCCTGTAGCCGACTTGTCTCCGAGGGGTATTGCTGCCTTGGGCACCATATGGTCCGTCTTCTGTGAGTCTAGATTTTCGAATCCAACGCAAATATGATAGTTAATTGTAATTGTAACTGTCACGGCTTCTTAATGACGATGGAACACTCAAATTGCGTCGAGATTCAATACATCGTCATTCAGCCGAATTGTCTCCAAGGGGATATTGCTGCCTCTGGCACTTTATGGTCGTTCTCCTGTGAGTCTTGATTTTCGTATCCGACGCAAAACATATAGTTAATTGTAACGCTCAGGGCCTCCTAATGACGATGGAACACTCAAATTGCGTCGAGATGCAATACATCGTCCTCCAACCGACGTTCCTCCAAGGGGATATTGCTGCCTCGGGCACCATATGGTCCGTCTCCTTTGAGTTTAGATTTTCGTTTCCGACGCAAAAATGTTAGTGAGATGTAACGATCAGCGCCTCCTAATGATGATGGAACACTCAACATCCGTCGAGATTCAATACATCGTCCTCCAGCCGACTTGTCTCCAAGGGGACATTGCTGCCTCGGGCACCATATGGTCCGTCTCCTGTGAGTCTAGATTTTGCAATCCGACGCATAACTGATAGTTAATTGTAATGTTCAGGGCCTCCTAATGACGATGGAACACTGAAATTGCGTCGAGATTCAATACATCGTCCTTCAGCAGACTTGTTTCCAAGAGTCTATTGCTGCCTCGGGCACTGTATGGTCGTTCTCCTATGAGTCTTGATTTTCGAATCCGACGCAAAACAGATAGTTAATTGTAACGTTCAGGGCCTCCTAATGACGATGGAACACTCAAATTGCGTCGAGATTCAATACATCGTCCTCCAGCGGACTGGTCTCCAATGGGATATTGCTGCCTCGGGCACCTTCAGGTCCGTCTCCAGTGAGTGTAGATTTTCGAATCTGACGAAAAACTGATAGTGAATTGTAACATTCAGGGCCTCCTAATGTCGATGGAAAACTCAAATTGCGTCGAGATTCCATACATCGGCCGCCAGCCGACTTGTCTCCAAGGGGACATTACTGCCTCGGGCACCATATGGTCCGTCTCGTGAGAGTCTAGGTTTTCGATTCCGCCGCAAAAATGATAGTGAGATGTATCGTTCAGCGCCTCCTAATGATGATGGAACACTCAAATTGCGTCGAGATTCAATACATCGTCCTCCAGCCGATTTGTCTCCAAGGGTCTATTGCTGCCTGGGGCACCTTATGATCGTTCTCCTGTGAGTCTAGGTTTTCGAATCAGACTCATAACTGAAAGTTAATTGTAACGTTCAGGGCCTCCTAATGGCGATGGAACACTCAAATTGCGTCGAGATTCAATACATCGTCCTCCAGCCGACTTGTCTCCATGGGGATATTGCTGCCTCGGGCACCTTATGGTCGTTCTCCTGTGAGTCTAGATTTTAGAATCCGACGCGAAACTGATACTTAATTGTAACGTTCAGGGCCTCCTAATGACGATGGAACACTTTAATTGCGTCGAGATTCAATACATCGTCCTCTAGCCGACTTGTCTCCAAGGGGTATTGCTGACTCGGGCACCATATGGTCCGACTCCAGTGAGTCTAGATTTTCGAATCCAACGCAAAAATGATAGTTAATTATAATTGTAACGATCACGGCTTCTTAATGACGATGGAACACTCAAATTGCGTCGAGATTCAATACATCGTCATTCAGCCGACTTGTCTCCAAGTGTCTATTGCTGTCTCGGGCACGTTATGGTCGTTCTCCTGTGAGTCTAGATATTTGAATCCGACGCAAAACTGATACTTAATTGTAACAATCAGGGCCTCCTAATGACGATGGAACACTCTAATTGCGTCGGGATTCCATACATCGGCCTGCACCCGACCCGGCTCCAAGGGGACATTACTGCCTTGGGCACCATATGGTGCGTCTCCTGTGAGTCTAGTTTTTCGATTCCGACGCAAAAATGATAGTGAGATGTAACGATCAGCGCCTTCTAATGATGATGGAACACTCAAATTGCGTCGAGATTCAATACATCGTCCTCCAGCCGATTTGTCTCCAAGGGGATATTGCTGCCTCGGGCTCCAATTGGTCCGTCTCCTGTGTGTCTAGATTTTTGAATCCGACGTGAAACTGATAGTTAATTGTGACGTTCACGGCCTCCTACTGACAATGGAACACTCAAATTGCGTCGAGATTCAATACATCGTCCTTCAGGCGACTTGTCTGCAAGGGTCTATTGCTGCCTCGGGCACCTTATGGTCGTTCTCCTGTGTGTTTAGATTTTCGAATCCGACGCAAAACTGATTGTTAATTGTAACGTTCAGGGCCCCCTAATGACGTTGAAACACTCAAATTGCGTCGAGATTCAATACATCGTCCTCCAGCCGACTTGTCTCCATTTGAATATTGCTGCCTCGGGCACCTTATGTTCGTTCTCATGTGTGACTAGTTTTTTGAATCCGACGCGAAACTGGTTGTTAATTGTAACGTTCAGAGCTTCCTAATGACGATGGAACACTCAAGTTGCGTCGAGATTCAATACATCGTCCTCCAGCCGACTTGTCTCCATGGGGATATTGCTGCCTCGGGCACCTTATGGTCTTTCTCCTGTGAGTCTAGATTTTAGAATCCGACGCGAAACTGATACTTAATTGTAACGTTCATGGCCTCCTAATGACGATGGAACACTCAAATTGCGTCGAGATTCAATACATCGTCCTCTAGCCGATTTGTCTCCAAGGAGTATTGCTGCCTCGGGCACCATATGGTTCGTCTCCTGTGAGTCTAGATTTTCGAATCCAACGCAAAAATCTTAGTTAATTGTAATTGTAACGATCAGGGTTTCTTATTGACGATGGAACACTCAAATTGCGTCGAGCTTCAATACATCGTCATTCAGCCGACTTGTCTCCAAGTGTCTATTGCTGCCTCGGGCACGTTATTGTCGTTCTCCTGTGAGTCTAGATTTTAGAATCCGACGCAAAACTGATACTTAATTGTAACGTTCAGGGCCTCCTAATGACGATGGAACAGTCAAATTGCGTCGTGATTCCATACATCGGCCTCCAGCCGACTTGTCTCCAAGGGGACATTACTGCCTCGGGCACCATATGGTCCGTCTCCTGTGAGTCTAGATTTTCGATTCCGACGCAAAAATGATAGTGAGATGTATCGTTCAGCGCCTCCTAATGATGATGGAACACTCAAATTGCGTCGAGATTCAATACATCGTCCTCCAGCCGATTTGTTTCCAAGGGGATATTGCTGCCTCGGGCTCCAGTTGGTCTGTCTCCTGTGAGTCTAGATTTTTGAATCCGACGCGAAACTGATAGTTAATTGTGACGTTCAGGGCCTCCTAATGACGATGGAACACTCAAATTGCGTCGAGATTCAATACATCGTTCTTCAGCCGACTTGTCTCCAAGGGTCTATTGCTGCCTCGGGCACCTTATGGTCGTTCTCCTGTGTGTCTAGATTTTCGAATCCGACGCAAAACTGATTGTTAATTGTAACGTTCAGGGCCTCCTAATGACGTTGGAACACTCAAATTGCGTCGAGATTCAATACATCGGCCTCCAGCCGACTTGTGTCCAAGGGTCTATTACTGCCTCGGGCACCATATGATCCTTCTCCTGAGAGTAGATTTTCGAATCCGACGTTAAAATGATAGTTAATTGTAACGTTCAGGGCCTTCTAATGACGATGGAACACTCAAATTGCGTCGAGATTAAATACATCGGCCTCCAGCCGACTTGTCTCCAAGGTTCTATTTATAAAATAAATAAAATAAATAAAAAAGAATGTTATTTTGAATGTGTTAATTATTCTATCTGTATGATGGTGATTGTGATTGCAATTGTGTTTGCTTATCTGGAACGTGGACGTTTGATTATTCGTTATCAGACGCTTGACAATGGCTTTTTCGTAAAGGCAATGTTTCTCGTAGTTGACCGTGAAATAAAACTGAATAATCGGACTTCGTAATTAAATCGTTTCCAAAGACTGCTGCGGTAGGTGCGGACTCATAATCTAAATCTCAATATTACAATAATTTGCCAGCCATGCCAATACGTCGTACAGAGGTGATTGTCTACTAAACATAAAAAAGTTACACAGTTAGTTAAATCAGATATATTCAATGAATAAGCCTACAGTTCATAATCCTACTTACTTTTATAAATATAAATTCTTTACAGAATCGAGTGCCTAGTGTGGTTGCAACTCGCAGTGTTCTTCAATAACATGAAATATGGCGGTGTGCCAGACAATAAAACAAAATACGTGCTTCTCGCACCACTTCAACCAGAGCTCTCTCCTTCTTAATCAAACATAAGAGTAACGTAATTGTGCTTTTGTTTTATCAGCGACACAGCGCTGCAGTTGTGTGCCATAGGCTTTATTTATTTGTCACTGATCATTTATTTAATTAGTAATTCGCGTTTCCGCGGAAACTCACGCTCGGCATGCAAATGTGCCTTTATATTGCCCCCTGAATTGCGAGGCGAAAGGACAAACCTGCAGGCGAGCAATTCACCTAAAGGCACAAGAAAATCTAAGTTATCTACAACTATTTACATGACTTACATTACACATTATACACATAATATACAAAATTTGAATGACGCGGGTGCGCCGTACAAGTTCTAGTGTTGGCAGATAGAGTGCACGCATGTGCAGAAGCGTCTGTGTAACTGCAGCACTGCCGTTATATCGTACAGTTAGATCACGCGGCACAGTATTGCAGCTCATATTGTTCGTGTGCGCGCGTTTTTCAGTCGTTGCACAAAGAAAATATTCAACCAAGATTACATATGAAGACTACATTCTATGACAGGTAACTTAGTTTTAAATTTACAATATTTGTTATAACACAATACAACTTAGATTGTTGAATGTTCTTAGTTACATAGTATTGTTTTGAAATACTTCAAAGAAAAATGTCCGTATTTTTCAGGTGCGTTGACCTATACACATCGTGTCGTTATTACAGTTCATATCCATCCGCTGCACAATAATTTTTTATAGGTTAGTATCGTCGTGGTAAAGTTTTTTGATCACAGTAACATCATTGTATAACAACGTGATTAATACATAAGCGTGTCCATTTCTCATTTCCATTATAGTCGTAGTGATGCAGTTCGTTGTGACTAAAAGCATTGCTTATTACAGATCAGACGTGACCCGTCGAGTAATTGGTCCACGTGCAGTTCGTTTTTTACATTCCGTGGAAGCTTGGTTGCAGAACCTCGGACGGCACATAGCTGGCGTCGATCCTTGGACAGTCCAGGTAAGAGTGTCCGTCACATTTCGAGAACATTTCATTCCCTGAAGTTCCAACCAAAATTCTTCCACCCGTCGTGTTGTTTTCTGGACAGGCACTTTGTGTCCATTTAATCCAGTTAACATCTTGAAGTTGGGTACTGTAGTAATATCACTAGACGATGCACGAATTATGCACTTCACATTTTCAGTTTTTTGCTGAATATAGCTCACCTAAATGTTCGTAGTTATTAATCAAGGAAATCGTTCATCGCGTTCACATAGATACGCTGCATAATGAATGGCATTAACAGTTTCTTTCACATAGGTTTCCGCGTAGTTGCAGAGTTAGTAATTTTCGTTGATGCCCGTGAACAGTGGTTCACTATGCAATGTCTTTTTGGCACTCGTTGTGTTCAAATTTTTACATGGTAACAGTTACACTATACATCAGTTAAAAAAAATAAGTAATTATACATACACACGTCACATATTTTCTTAGCATAAACATAATATAGTTGCACATAAACATGTTTACATCATCATTACATCGCTATAGGTTATTACATTGTGTCACATTTGATTACATGAATGGCAGATATTTACATCCTCTTTAGCGGTTTTGCTGGGATATTATCGATGTTTTTTGTGATGTCATCTGAAATTAAGATAGGTTAGACACAACATTCATTACATCAGTAGGCAAGACCAGGCGTTTTCACTACTCAATAAATATTCAAAACAGTAAGAGAGAGAAAACGTTCAATTCCTCGCGTTTTGTGCGTGTGTGTAGAGTGTCTGTGTGGCCTTGACTACTGATAGATCCTTTTCGTGTTGAGAGATGTGCGTCTAATCTATTTCTCAAAGTAAAAGATCGCTTCACAGATGACGTCTGTCAGTTCGTCAGGTGTCACACCAAGTCAGTGGTACCTTCAGTAACAAATGTTCCGTGAAAAATTAATATGTCATCCACTGCTACGTAATCATAAATTTTACTTTAATATTCCGTCTTTCAGGTGGAGGCGCGCGCTGAAAGAAGAGTTCTTCTGTCTTCAACTGCGTCACTGGAACCGCTGAAATGAAAATTTCTATACTACTTATTATCTGTGTTGTAACAACAGAGTTTTTCGAGTTGCTTAGTAATATTTTGATGGGTATGACTTTGACATTATTCAGCATGAAATGCTCTAAGATCTCGGTGTGCGTATAGCCCAATAATTTTGTTAGTTCTAGGATGTTGTAACAGATACGCACCAGGATGGGGTATGTTAACAATTATATAAGGTCCTTCATATAGCAGACGCCACTTAGCGTTGCGTCGTTTGAGTGCTACAGATTTATGATGAGTACGAAGTAGTACAAGCATTCCTACCTCGAATTTTTGTTTTCTTTTTATTATGTTTCTGTGATGCTTGTTTCGTATTTGTGCGTGATGTGTCAATGTAGTCAATACTTCTTTTATTTTCTGTTCAGGTGTGATTTCCTTGTCTGACAACTTAGCTAATGGTTCTATCCACTGATCGTTCTGTTTGCAATTGAACATGATCTCGTTAGGTGTGGAATTCGTATCGTAAATATTTAAGTTATTGTGTACGTCTTCGAAAAGACTTAGGTAGGACACCCAATTAGTATGTTTTGATGAAATATAGGTCCTCATGAATCGATTTAATTCTCGGAAAAGTCTCTCAGTCGCGTTACATTGTGGACTAAACCTCGAAATAAATATACTTTTGATGTTATTATCCTTCAAGAAATTTCTCCATTTGTACCCAGAGTAGTATGCTGCATTATCTGATAGAATTGCTTTAGGTTTTCCCACGTGCGTAGGTGAGGTGGATGGTTCAATGACCTTCCAGTCTAACATTTGTTTTAATTCTTGCCACACAGCAGGTCGTTGAGATAACGGTACGTTATATGTCTTATGGTAGAAGATCTTGTGAGGCTTAACTTCAATCTTGTACACATACGTGTTGATAACACCTAATCGTTTGGTAAAAACTTGTAAATATTTGGATAACACTTCCTGTAGTTTTATACGTTCATGTACACTGAGAGCTGTAGCTTCACTTATCTTATGATCAAGCAATGTTTTCAAGTCCATTAGCTCTGTGTCAGATGAGTGTGTTTGCATGTCTTGAATGTCATTGTCAAGTACTAACTGAACCTTGTACCCTGTACAGTGTTTGTCATGCTTTAGAGTTCTCCTGTCCAAATCAATAGTAACTACACTGCCTTTATCATTTAAAATACATTTACCTTTGGAGAAGTATATAATGCAGTCCTTCTCGCTCATAATATCTATTCCTAATATGCAATTTGTCACAAGGTTTTGTACAACCAGGAATGGCCATTGTACGGTTCCATTACCTATTTTAACGTTTACAAAAACTTGCTTCGTAACCCTACATGACTTATTACCTAGTGCAGTAGTTATTTTACAGTTTTGGGCAGGAAACTCAGGCACAGGTTCCAATTCACACATCTTTTTATAGAAATTAAAAGACAAAACGCTCACAGCTGCACCTGTATCTAGGATAATAGTAGTTGGAATCCCACCTACTACACCAGTAGTAGATGCTAAAACAATTTCATTTGTGTTTAAACGACATTGTGTACTGTCTTGTAAAAGTTCATCTGATATATTGTTATTGTGGTTGTATCTTATAAATAAAACAGGTAGTTTTTGTTTAGAATTACTCGGCATATCATTATTCTGTTGTTCAAGTGTGGTGTCAAATAACTGATTAACATTGAAGTCGCCCCCCAAGAATTCTTCAGCCACGACCTGGGGCAAAGTAGTGACTGTTTCTAGTTTGTTGGATTAGCATTTGTACTAGGTACTGACACAGATTGAGGTTGTGCATCAGGTGTCATTTCTATTATATTCACATTCGGATATTGCCTATTATGATCTCCAAACTTTTGCGGTTGTTGTTGCTGTTGCGCATTATAACTTACCTGTCGGTCGTAAGGTATGCTCCAATTTTGACCTGGTGGCTGCTGTGGTAAAGCAGAGTTTGAATGAAAGTACTGATCGTTACGAGTCCAACCTTGATGCTGTCTTGGCTCGTAGTTATTATTATTTCTAATTCTGTTTGTGTTTTTGTTATTACCTTTGTATCCGTTGTTACCGTTGTAGTTATTACCGCGGTGCCTTTTGTATGGATTGCCGCATGAAATGTTATTACTGTTGTAACTATTGTTTGTATTGGAATACGCGTGTTGATTTTGATTTCCGTATTGAGACGGCATGTGAGTTTGCTGTTTTTGTTGTACCGCGTATCCAACTGTGGGCGCGCCAGAATTGTGTTGGCAAGCCTGCATGTTTTGCATACCACTAGTGTAAACATTGTGGCTGCTGTTTTGCCGCGCGAAGCGCTGATCTTCAAGTAACATGTCAACCGAATCTAAGGCTGTTAAAAAATAATCTGAATCGTCATCCGGGATATGTATAAGTTTTTCCTTAATGTTGAAAGGCAATTTGGCCTTCAACGCTCGGAGTATATCACGCGTTGCGACTGGTTCGTCTAAAAAGTGTCCCATGTTCAAGTATTTTTCAAAATATCTGCGTAAGTTACCATTTTTACTGTTAAAAGTTTCAGGTTCTAAAATTTGTCTTCTGAGTCGCTCCTGGACGGATTGCGACCAGAATTTGTTCAGAAAAGCACGCTCAAACTCACTGTACGTGGTACATACGTCAGCTTGACTGTATGCCCAGACAGCTGCCTCGCCTTGGATGTAACCGACAATATATGAAATCTTTTTCCGGTCACTCCAAGTGCGTGGAAATGCGTTACTAAAAGATTTAAGAAAAATCACCGGGTGAATGGTTCGTTTTTCTGGGATAAAAATCTGAAATTGCCTGTGTTTCATTAAGCCTTCATCTTCCTTCGCATTGTGATATGGATTTATTCCACTGTAATTAGTGGTATGTTCAGCTGGCGAGTAATTACGATAATGTTGCTGTGGTTTACCATGATAATAGCTTGTGTTTGTGTTTCCACATCGTGGTATGTGTTGTAGTCGTGGTGTGTTTTGTTCTTGTGTATTTGTCGTGTGCGGAATGTGTGTATCATACTCGAATGTATATTGGTTTCTGAACTGTACATTTTGACTGATATTTTCGTTACATTCAGACTGTAGTTGATCGGTGAATTGTCTCATGGGTGCAGTGACGGATTGTACTGCGTCACTGATCAGCTGTTTGTTATTAATAATGTATTGCGCTACGGAGTCGTGCACAATTGTTGGTAAATTTTCACGTAAGCATCTATCAAAATGTTTGTCTTTGTTCTCAACCCAATCATGAAATTCTTTATTAATATTTTGAAAATGAGCAGTGGCATCTGATTGTAAGATGTCAGTCAGGTGTTGTTCAACATTGTCCAATTTATTCTGTACGTCAGTAATTCGTTTTTCAAGATTGTCATGTACTGAAGGATATGTTTGAATTTGTTCAGTAAGAACTTCACACGTGACATTAAGGTTTTTTACTTGTGTCTGTAAAAGTGCTACGTCAGTTGTAGTCTTTTCTTGTCTCGTATTGAGCTGGGAAAATTTAGTACTGAGTTCGGTCATCTGTTTGGTCAGTGTGGCGTCTATAAGTTCCACACGTTTACACAAAGTGTCATTACCTATCTTGATTGCTATGAGATCAGATTTGATTTCGTCATTTTGTGTTTTTAACTGTTCATTTTGTGTCTCTAATTGTGCCTTTAAGGTTGCCATGTTTTCGGCGTTTTGTTTCATTAGCATTTGTAACATGTCGGCAATGTTTACCGTTTGCAAAGTCTCTGCCCCCGCCGCGTCATTAGACGTGACGTCATGCATTAACATAGGCTCTGATTGAGTTTTTGAAATTTTTGTAGTGGACGGCCTATCGTCAAAATTTTCGTCAACACTTGTGTCAATGTTTGATGAATCGTCACTACCGGTTGCTGTCGTAAAGTCATTTTCTAACACTTGTCTCACGTCCGAGTCGGATTGCGTCTGAATAGTACGTCCTTGCTGTTCCATTTTTGCGTATTATTTTCTAGTTATTACCATGCCACACGTGATATATGTTTCAAGAAAATTTTTGACACTGATTTTAAAATAAAATGCAGTTGAGCATGAATCGCTCGTAGCAACAATGGCCGTCTGTTAATTTAAAATTATAAACTGAATTTGAGATTATTGGTAATGGCTGCTGGCCATGTTACATGATATCGTACAGAAGTCGGCCATATTGTACACTCGTGTATTGGTATTGTTGCATACGTTATTGTTTAGGGAAAAGTACTGAGAATGAAATTTATCACTGAAACTGTTATGCAGAAAAGAAACACTACAGAATTTACTGAAAAGCTAATACACTGAATTATACGTCCGGTCAAGCCTACCAATGCAAAGATGCTGCGTCTTACCTTATTTTGCTGGAAGTTTCATTGCGTCTTCCCGCAAAATTTCAGAATTGGAAAATATCTTCAGATTTTGTTGTCTCTCATACATTGACGTCCAGGTCCAGAAAGTTGATTTTTTTACATGAAACAAAGAGAACAATGTAACAAATGACAAAATAACAAGTCCTGTCACGGTCGCCAATATAAAATAAATAAAAAAAATTAAAAAAAATGTTATTTTGAATGTGTTAATTATTCTATCTGTATGATGGTTATTGTGATTGCAATTGTGTTTGCTTATCTGGAACGTGGACGTTTGATTATTCGTTATCAGACGCTTGACAATGGCTTTTTCGTAAAGGCAATGTTACTCGTAGTTGACCGTGAAATAAAACTGAATAATCGGACTTCGTAATTAAATCGTTTCCAAAGACTGCTGCGGTAGGTGCGGACTCATAATCTAAATCTCAATATTACAATAATTTGCCAGCCATGCCAATACGTCGTACAGAGGTGATTGTCTACTAAACATAAAAAAGTTACACAGTTAGTTAAATCAGATATATTCAATAAATAAGCCTACAGTTCATAATCCTACTTACTTTTATAAATATAAATTCTTTACAGAATCGAGTGCCTAGTGTGGTTGCAACTCGCAGTGTTCTTCAATAACATGAAATATGGCGGTGTGCCAGACAATAAAATAAAATACGTGCTTCTCGCACCACTTCAACCAGAGCTCTCTCCTTCTTAATCAAACATAAGAGTAACGTAATTGTGCTTTTGTTTTACCAGCAACACAGCGCTGCAGTTGTGTGCCATAGGCTTTATTTATTTGTCACTGATCATTTATTTAATTAGTAATTCGCGTTTCCGCAGAAACTCACGCTCGGCATGCAAATGTGCCTTTATATATTGCTGCCTCTGGCACCTTATGGTCGTTCTCCTGTGAGTCTATATTTTCGAATCCGACGCATAACTGATAGTTTATTGTAACGTTCAGGGCATCCTAATGACGATGGTACACTCAAATTGCGTCGAGATTCAATAAATCGTCCTCCAGCCGAATTGTATCCAAGGGGATATTGCTGTCTCGGGCACCATATGATCCTTCTCCTGAGAATAGATTTTCGAATCCGTCGCTAAAATGATAGTTAATTGTAACGATCAGCGCCTCCTAATGACGATGGAGGGCTCAAATTGCGTCGCGATTCAACATATCGTCCTCCAGCGGACTGGTCTCCAAGGGGATATTGCTGCCTCGGGCACCTTATGGTCCGTCTCCAATGAGTCTAGATTTTCGAATCCGACGAAAAACTGATAGTTAATTGTAACATTCAGAGCCTCCTAATTACGATGGAACACTCAAATTGCGTCGCGGTTCAATATATCGTCCTCCAGCCGACTTGTCGCCAAGGGTCTATTGCTGACTGGGGCACCTTATGATCGTTCTCCTGTGAGTCTAGATTTTCGAATCCGACGCGAAACTGATTGTTAATTGTAACGTTCAGGGCTTCCTAATGACGATGGAACACTCAAATTGCGTCGAGATTCAATACATCGGCCTCCAGCCGACTTGTCTCCAAGGGGACATTACTGGTCCGTCTCCTGTGAGTCTAGATTTTCGATTCCGATGCGAAACTGATAGTTAATTGTAATGTTCAGGTCCTCCTAATGACGATGGAACACTCAAATTGCGTCAAGATTCAATACTTCGTCCTTCAGCCGACGTGCCTCCAAGGGGATATTGCTGCCTCGGGCACCATATGGTCCGTCTCCTAGGAGTCTAGATTTTCGATTCCGACGCATAAATGATAGTGAGATGTAACGATCAGCGCCTCCTAATAATGATGGCACACTCAAATTGCGTCGAGATTCAATACATCGTCCTCCAGCCGACTTGTCTCCAAGGGTCTATTGCTGCCTCGGGCACCTTATGGTCGTTCTCTTGTGAGTCCAGATTATCGAATCCGACGCATGACTGATAGTTCATTGCAACTTTCAGGGCCTCCTAATGACGATGGAACACTCAAATTGCGTCTAGATTCAAACATCGGCCTCCAGCCGACATGTCTCCAAGGCTCTATTGCTCCCTCAGGCACCTTGTGGTCGTTCTCCTGTGAGTCTAGAATTCGAATCCGACGCAAAACTGATAGTTAATTGTAACGTTCAGGGCCGCCTAATGACGATGGAACACTCAAATTGCGTCGAGGTTCAATACATCATCCTCCAGCCGACGTGCCTCCAAGGGGATATTGCTGCCTCGGGCACCATATGGTCCGTCTCCTGTGAGTCTAGATTTACGATTCCGACGCATAAATGATAGTGACATGTAACGATCAGCGCCTCCTAATAATGATGGCACACTCAAATTGCGTCGAGATTCAATACATCGTCCTCCAGCCGACTTGTCTCCAAGGGGATATTGCTGCCTCGGGCACCATATGGTCCGTCTCCTGTGAGTCTAGATTTTCGAATCCGTCGTGAAACTGATAGTTAATTGTAACGTTCTGGGCCTCCGAATGACGATGGAACACTCAAATTGCGTCGAGATTCTATACATCGTCCTTCAGCCGACTTATTTCCAGGAGTCTATTGCTGCCACGGGCACCTAATGATCGTTCTCCTGTGAGTCTAGATTTTCGAACCCGACGCAAAACTGATAGTTAATTGTAACGTTCAGTGCCTCCTAATGACGATGGAACACTCAAATTGCGTCGAGATTCAATACATCGGCCGCCAGCCGACTTGTCTCCAAGGTGACATTACTGCCTCGGGCAGTCTCCTGTGAGTCTAGATTTTCGATTCCGATGCGAAACTGATAGTTAATTGTAACGTTCAGGGCCGTCTAATGACGATGGAACACTCAAATTGCGTCGAGGTTCAATACATCATCCTCCAGCCGACGTGCCTCCAAGGGGATATTGCTGCCTCGGGCACCATATGGTCCGTCTCCTGGGAGTCTAGATTTTCGATTCCGACGCAAAAATGATAGTGAGATGTAACGATCAGCGCACCCTAATGATGATGGAACACTCAAATTGCGTCGAGATTATATACATCGTCCTCCAGCCGATTTGTCTTCAAGGGGATATTGCTGCCTCGGCTCCAATTGGTCCGACTCCTGTGTGTCTAGATTTTTGAATCCGACGCGAAACTGATAGTTAATTGTGACGTTCAGGGCCTCCTAATGGCGATGGAACACTCAAAATGCGTCGCGATTCAACACATCGTCCTCCAGCGGACTTGTCTCCAAGGGTCTATTTCTGGCTCGGGCACTTAATAGTCATTCTCCTGTGAGTCTTGATTTTCGAATCCGACGCAAAACATATAGTTAATTGTAACGCTCAGCGCATCCTAATGCCGATGGAACACTCAAGTTGCGTCGAGTTTCAATACATCGTCCTCCAGCCGACTTGTGTCCAAGGTGATATTGATGCCTCGGGCACCATATGGTCCGTCTCCTTTGAGTCTAGATTATCGAATCCGACGTGAAACCTAGTTAGTTGAAATGTTCAGGGCCTCCTAATGACGATGGAACACTCAAATTGCGTCGAGATTCAATACATCGTCCTACAGCCGACTTGTCTCTAAGGGTCTACTTCTGCCTTGGGCACCTTATGGTCTTTCTCCTGTGAGTCTTGATTTTCGAATCCGACGCAAAACAGATAGTTAATTGCAACGTTCAGGGCCTCCTAATGACGATGGAACACTCAAATTGCGTCGAGTTTCAATACATCGTCGTCCAGCCGATTTGTCTCCAAGGGGATATTGCTGCCTCGGGCACCATATGGTCCGTCTCCAGTGAGTCTAGATTTTCGAATCCGACGAAAAACTGATAGTTAATTGTAACATTCAGGGCCTTCTAATTACGATGGAGCACTCAAATTGCGTCGCGATCCAATACATCGTCCTCCAGCCGAATGTCTCCAAGGGTCTATTGCTGCCTGGGGCACCTTATGATCGTTCTCCTGTGAGTCTAGATTTTCGAATCCGACGCAAAACTGATTGTTAATTGTTATGTTCAGGGCCTCCTAATGACGATGGAACACTCAATTTGCGTCGAGATTCAAAACATCGTCCTCCAGCAGACTTGTCTCCAAGGGGATATTGCTGCCTCGGGCACCATATGGTCCGTCTCCTGTGAGTCTAGATTTTCGAATCCAACGCGAAACTGATAGTTAATTGTAACGTTCAGGGCCTCCTAATGACAATGGAACACTCAAATTGCGTCGATATTCAATACATCGTCCTCCAGCCGACATGTCTCCAAGGGGATTTAGCTGCCTCGGGCTCCATATGGTCCGTCACGTGTAAGTCTACATTTTTGAATCCGAAGCAAAACTGATAGTTAATTGTAACGTTCAGGGCCTCCTAATGACGATGGAGCACTCAAAATGCGTCGCGATTCAACACATCGTCCTCCAGCGGACTGGTCTCCAAGGGTCTATCTCTGCCTCGGGCACTTAATAGTCTTTCTTCTGTGAGTCTTGATTTTCGAATCCGACGCAAAACAGATAGTTAATTGTAACGCTCAGCGCATCCTAATGACGATGAAACACTCAAGTTGCTTCGAGTTTCAATACATCGTCCTCCAGCCGACTTGTGTCCAAGGTGATATTGATGCCTCGGGCACCACATGGTCCGTCTCCTCTGACTCTAGATTATCGAATCCGACGTGAAACCTAGTTAATTGAATTGTTCAGGGCCTCCTAATGTCGATGGAACACTCAAATTGCGTCGAGATTCAATACATCGTCCTACAGCCGACCTGTCTCCAAGGGTCTATTTCTGCCTCGGGCACCTTATGGTCTTTCTCCTGTGAGTCTTGATTTTCGAATCCGACGCAAAACTGATAGTTAATTGTAACGTTCAGGGCCGCCTAATGACGATGGAACACTCAAATTGCGTCGAGGTTCAATACATCATCCTCCAGCCGACGTGCCTCCAAGGGGATATTGCTGCCTCGGGCACCATATGGTCCGTCTCCTGTGAGTCTAGATTTTCGAATCCGTCGTGAAACTGATAGTTAATTGTAACGTTCTGGGCCTCCGAATGACGATGGAACACTCAAATTGCGTCGAGATTCTATACATCGTCCTTCAGCCGACTTATTTCCAAGGGTCTATTGCTGCCACGGGCACCTAATGATCGTTCTCCTGTGAGTCTAGATTTTCGAACCCGACGCAAAACTGATAGTTAATTGTAACGTTCAGTGCCTCCTAATGACGATGGAACACTCAAATTGCGTCGAGATTCAATACATCGGCCGCCAGCCGACTTGTCTCCAAGGTGACATTACTGCCTCGGGCAGTCTCCTGTGAGTCTAGATTTTCGATTCCGATGCGAAACTGATAGTTAATTGTAACGTTCAGGGCCGCCTAATGACGATGGAACACTCAAATTGCGTCGAGGTTCAATACATCATCCTCCAGCCGACGTGCCTCCAAGGGGATATTGCTGCCTCGGGCACCATATGGTCCGTCTCCTGGGAGTCTAGATTTTCGGTTCCGACGCAAAAATGATAGTGAGATGTAACGATCAGCGCACCCTAATGATGATGGAACACTCAAATTGCGTCGAGATTATATACATCGTCCTCCAGCCGATTTGTCTTCAAGGGGATATTGCTGCCTCGGCTCCAATTGGTCCGTCTCCTGTGTGTCTAGATTTTTGAATCCGACGCGAAACTGATAGTTAATTGTGACGTTCAGGGCCTCCTAGAGGCGATGGAACACTCAAAATGCGTCGCGATTCAACACATCGTCCTCCAGCGGACTGGTCTCCAAGGGTCTATTTCTGCCTCGGGCACTTAATAGTCATTCTCCGGTGAGTCTTGATTTTCGAATCCGACGCAAAACATATAGTTAATTGTAACGCTCAGCGCATCCTAATGCCGATGGAACACTCAAGTTGCGTCGAGTTTCAATACATCGTCCTCCAGCCGACTTGTGTCCAAGGTGACATTGATGCCTCGGGCACCATATGGTCCGTCTCCTTTAAGTCTAGATTATCGAATCCGACGTGAAACCCAGTTAGTTGAAATGTTCAGATCCTCCTAATGACGATGGAACACTCAAATTGCGTCGAGATTCAATACATCGTCCTACAGCCGACTTGTCTCCAAGGGTCTACTTCTGCCTCGGGCACCTTATGTTCTTTCTCCTGTGAGTCTTGATTTTCGAATCCGACGCAAAACAGATAGTTAATTGTAACGTTCAGCTCCTCCTAATGACGATGGAACACTCAAATTGCGTCGAGTTTCAATACATCGTCGTCCAGCCGACTTGTCTCCAAGGGGATATTGCTGCCTCGGGCACCATATGGTCCGTCTCCAGTGAGTCTAGATTTTCGAATCCGACGAAAAACTGATAGTTAATTGTAACGTTCAGGGCCTTCTAATTACGATGGAGCACTCAAATTGCGTCGCGATCCAGTACATCGTCCTCCAGCCGAATGTCTCCAAGGGTCTATTGCTGCCTGGGGCACCTTATGATCGTTCTCCTGTGAGTCTAGAATTTCGAATCCGACGCAAAACTGATTGTTAATTGTTATGTTCAGGGCCTCCTAATGACGATGGAACACTCAAATTGCGTCGAGATTCAAAACATCGTCCTCCAGCAGACTTGTCTCCAAGGGGATATTGCTGCCTCGGGTACCATATGGTCCGTCTCCTGTGAGTCTAGATTTTAGAATCCAACGCGAAACTGATAGTTAATTGTAACGTTCAGGGCCTCCTAATGACAATGGAACACTCAAATTGCGTCGAGATTCAATACATCGTCCTCCAGCCGACATGTCTCCAAGGGGATTTAGCTGCCTCGGGCTCCATATGGTCCGTCTCCTGTAAGTCTACATTTTTGAATCCGAAGCAAAACTGATAGTTAATTGTAACGTTCAGGGCCTCCTAATGACGATGGAGCACTCAAATTGCGTCGCGATTCAACACATCGTCCTCCAGCGGACTGGTCTCCAAGGGTCTATTTCTGCCTCGGGCACTTAATAGTCTTTCTTCTGTGAGTCTAGATTTTCGAATCCGACGAAAAACTGATAGTTAATTGTAACGTTCACGGCCTCCTAATGACGATGGAACACTCAAATTGCATCGAGTTTCAATACATCGTCCTCCAGCCTACGTGCCTCCAAGGGTCTATTGCTGCTTCGGGCACCTTATGGTCGTTCTCCTGCGAGTCTAGGTTTTTGAATCCTACGCAAAACCGATAGTTAATTGTAACGTTCGGGGCCTCCTATTGGCGATGGAACTCTCAAATTGCGTCGAGATTCAATACATCGTCCTCCAGCCGACTTGTATCCAAGGGGATATTGCTGTCTCGGGCACCATATGATCCTTCTCCTGAGCCTAGATTTTCGAATCCGACCCTAAAATGATAGTGAATTGTAACGTTCAGCGCTTCATAATGACGATAGAACAATCAAATTGCGTCGGGATTCAATACATCGGTCTCCAGCCGACTTGTCTCCAAGGGTATATTGCTGCCTCGGGCTCCATATGGTCCGTCTCCTGTGAGTCTAGATTTTTGAATCCGACGCGAAACTGATTGTTAATTGTAACGTTCAGGGCCTCCTAATGACGATGGAACACTCAAATTGAGTCGAAATTCAATACATCGTCCTCCAGCCGACTTCTCTCCATGGGGATATTTCTGCCTCGGGCATCTCATGGTCGTTCTCCAGTGAGCCTAGATTTTCGAATCCGACGCGAAACTGATTGTTAAATTTAACGTTCAGGGCTTCCTAATTACGATGGAACACTCAAATTGCGTCGGGATTCAATACATCGTCATTCAGCCGACATGTCTCCAGGGGTCTATTGCTGAATCGGGCACCTTATGGTCGTTCTCCTGTGAGTCTAAATTTTAGAATCCGACGCAAAACTGATATATAATTGCAACGTTCAGGGTCACCTAATGACGATGGAACACTCAAATTGCGTCGAGATTCAATGCATCGGCCTCCAGCCGACTTGTCTCCAAGGGTCTATTGCTGCCTCGGGCACCTTATGGTCGTTCTCCTGTGAGTCCAGATTTTCGAATCCAACGCATAACTGATAGTTAATTGTAAGGTTCAGGGCCTCCCAATGACGATGGAACACTCAAATTGTGTCGAGATTCAATACATCGTCCTTCAGCCGACTTGTCGCAAAAGGTCTATTGCTGCCTCGGGCACCTTATGGTCGCTCTCCTGTTAGTCTAGATTTTAGAATCCGACACAAAACTGATAGTTAATTGTAACGTTCAGTGCCTCCTAATGACGATGGAACACTCAAATTGCGTCGAGATTCAATACATCGTCCTTCAGCCGACTTGTCTCCAAGGGTCTATTGCTGCCTCGGGTACCATATGATCCATCGCCTGAGAGTATATTTTCGAATCCCACGAAAAATGATAATTGTAACGTTCAGCGCCTCCTAATGACGATGGAACACTCAAATTGCGTCGAGAGTCAATACATCGTCCTCCAGCCGAGTTGTCTACAAGGGGATATTGCTGCCTCGGGCTCCATGTGGTCCGTCTCCTGTTAGTCTAGATTTTCGAATCCGACGCAAAAATGATAGTTAATTGTAACGTTCAGGGCCTCCTAATGACGATGGAACACTCAAATTGCGTCGAGATTCAATACATCGTCCTCCAGCTGACTTGTCTCCAAGCGAATATTGTTGCCTCGGTCACCATATGGTCCGTCTCCGGTGATTCTACATTTTCGAATCCGACGCAAAACTGATAGTTAATTGTAACGTTCAGGGCCTTCTAATGTAGATGGAGCACTGAAATTGCGTCGAGATTCCATACATCGGCCTCTAGCCGACTTGTCTACAAGGGGATATTGCTGCCTCGGGCACCATATGGTCCGCCTCCTGTGAGTCTAGATTTTCGATTCCGACGCAAAAATGATAGTGAGATGTAACGATCAGCGAATCATATGATGATGGAACACTCAAATTGCGTCGAGATTCAATTCATCGTCCACCACCCGACATGTCTCCAAGGGGATTTTGCTGCCTCGGGCTCCATATGGTCCGTCTCCTGTAAGTCTACATTTTTTAATCCGACGCGAAACTGATAGTTAATTGTGACGTTCAGGGCCTCCTAATGACGATGGAACACTCAAATTGCGTCGAGATTCAATACATCATCCTTTAGCCGACTTGTGTCCAAGGGTCCATTGCTGCATCGGGCACCATATGATCCTTCTCTGAGAGTAGATTTTCGAATACGACGCTAAAACGATAGTTAATTGTAACGTACAGGGCCTCCTAATGACCATGGAACACTCAAATTGCGTCGAGATTCAATACATCGGCCTGCAGCCGACTTGCCTCCAAGGGCATATCGCTGCCTCGGGCACCACATGGCCCGTCAACGGTGATTCTACATTTTCGAATCCGACGCAAAACTGATAGTTAATTGTAACGTGCAGGGCCTCCTAATGACGATGGAGCACTCAAAATGCGTCGGGATTCACCACATCGTCCTCCAGCGGACTGGTCTCCAATGGTCTATTTCTGCCTCGGGCACTTTATGGTCTTTCTCCTGTGAGTCTCGATTTGCGAATCCGACGCAAAACAGATAGATAATTGTAACGTTCAGGGCCTCCTAATGACGATGGAACACTCAAATTGCGTCGAGTTTCAATACATCGTCCTCCAGATGACTTGTCTCCAAGGGGATATTGCTGCCTCGGGCACCATATGGTCCGTCTCCAGTGAGTCTATATTTTCGAATCCAACGAAAAACTGATAGTTAATTGTAACATTCAGGGCCTCCTAATTACGATGGAGCACTCAAATTGCGGCGCGATCCAATACATCGTCCTCCAGCCGACTTGTCTCCAAGGGTCTATTGCTGCCTGGGGCACCTAATGATCGTTCTCCTGTGAGTCTAGATTTTCGAATCCGACGCATAACTGATAGTTAATTGAAACTTTCAGCGAATGCTAATGACGATGGAACACTCAAGTTGCATCGAGTTTCAATACATCGTCATCCAGCCGATTTGTCTCCAAGGCGATATTGCTGCCTCGGGCACCATATGGTCCGTCTCCTGTGAGTCTAGATTTTCGAATCCGACGTGAAACATAGTTAATTGAAACGTTCAGGGTCTCCTAATGACGAAGGAACACTCAAATTGCGTCGAGATTCAATACATTGTCCTACAGCCGACTTGTCTCCAAGGGTCTATAGCTGCCTCGGGCACTTTATGATCGTTCTCCTGTGAGTCTAGATTTTCGAACCCGACGCAAAACAGATAGTTAATTGTAACGCTCAGCGCATCCTAATGACGATGGAACACTCAAGTTGCGTCGAGTTTCAATACATCGTCCTCCAGCCGACTTGTCTCCAAGGGGATATTGCTGCATCGGGCACCATATGGTCCGTCTCCTGTGAGTTTAGATTTTCGAATCCGACGTGAAACATAGTTAATTGAAACGTTCAGGGCCTCCTAATGACGATGGAACACTCAAACTGCGTCGAGATTCAATACATCGTCCTCCAGCCGACTTTTCTCCAAGGATCTATTGCTGCCCCGGGCACCTTATGTTCGTTATCCTGTGAGTCTAGATTTTCGAACCCGACGCAGAACAGATAGTTAATTGTAACGTTCAGGGCCTCCTAATGACGATGGAACACTCAAATTGCGTCGAGATTCAATACATCGGCCTGCAGCCGTCTTGTCTCCAAGGGGACATTGCTGCCTCTGGCACCGTATGGTCCGTCACCTGTGAGTTTATGTTTTCGATTCCGACGCGAAACTGATAGTTAATTGTAACGTTCAGGGCCTCCTAATGGCGATGGAACACTCAAATTGAGTCGAGACTCAATACATCGTCGTCCAGCCGATTTGTGTCCAAGGGGATATTGCTGTCTCGGGCAACAAATGATCCTTCTCCCCTGAGTCTAGATTTTCGAATCCGACGCCAAAATGATAGTTAATTGTTATGCTCAGGGCCTCCTAATGACGATGGAACACTCAAATTGCGTCGAGATTCAATACATCGTCCTCCAGCCGACATGTCTCCAAGGGGATTTTGCTGCCTCGGGCTCCATATGGTCCGTCTCCTGTAAGTCAACATTTTTGAATCCGACGCAAAACTGATAGTTAATTGTAACGTTCAGGGCCTCCTAATGACGATGGAGCACTCAAAATGCGTCGCGGTTCAACACATCGTCCTCCAGCCGACTTGTCTCCAAGGGTCTATTGCTGCCTGGGGCACCTTATGATCGTTCTCCTGTGAGTCTAGATTTTAGAATCCGACACAAAACTGATAGTTAATTGTAACGTTCAGTGCCTCCTAATGACGATGGAACACTCAAATTGCGTCGAGATTCAATACATCGTCCTTCAGCCGACTTGTCTCCAAGGGTCTATTGCTGCCTCGGGCACCATATGATCCATCGCCTGAGAGTATATTTTCGAATCCCACGAAAAATGATAATTGTAACGTTCAGCGCCTCCTAATGACGATGGAACACTCAAATTGCGTCGAGAGTCAATACATCGTCCTCCAGCCGAGTTGTCTACAAGGGGATATTGCTGCCTCGGGCTCCATGTGGTCCGTCTCCTGTTAGTCTAGATTTTCGAATACGACGCAAAAATGATAGTTAATTGTAACGTTCAGGGCCTCCTAATGACGATGGAACACTCAAATTGCGTCGAGATTCAATACATCGTCCTCCAGCTGACTTGTCTCCAAGCGAATATTGTTGCCTCGGTCACCATATGGTCCGTCAACTGTGAGTCTAGATTTTCGAATCCGACGCGAAACTGATAGTTAATTGTAACGTTCAGGGAATCCTAATGACAGTGGAACACTCAAATTGCGCCGAGATTCAATACATCGTCCTTCAGCTGACCTGTCTCCAAGAGGGTATTGGTGCCTCGGGCACCTTATGGTCGTTCTCCTGTGAGTCTAGATTTTCGAATCCGACTCATAACTGATAGTTAATTGTAACGTTTAGGGCATCCTAATGACGATGGAAGACTCTAATTGTGTCGAGATTCAATACATCGTCCTCCAGCCGACTTGTCTCGAAGGGGATATCGCTGCCTCGGGCACATGGTCCGTCTCCGGTGATTCTACATTTTGGAATCCGACGCAAAACTGATAGTTAATTGTAACGTTCAGGGCCTTCTAATGTAGATGGAGCACTGAAATTGCGTCGAGATTCCATACATCGGCCTCTAGCCGACTTGTCTACAAGGGGATATTGCTGCCTCGGGCACCATATGGTCCGCCTCCTGTGAGTCTAGATTTTCGATTCCGACGCAAAAATGATAGTGAGATGTAACGATCAGCGAATCATATGATGATGGAACACTCAAATTGCGTCGAGATTCAATTCATCGTCCACCAGCCGACATGTCTCCAAGGGGATTTTGCTGCCTCGGGCTCCATATGGTCCGTCTCCTGTAAGTCTACATTTTTTAATCCGACGCGAAACTGATAGTTAATTGTGACGTTCAGGGCCTCCTAATGACGATGGAACACTCAAATTGCGTCGAGATTCAATACATCATCCTTTAGCCGACTTGTGTCCAAGGGTCCATTGCTGCATCGGGCACCATATGATCCTTCTCTGAGAGTAGATTTTCGAATACGACGCTAAAACGATAGTTAATTGTAACGTACAGGGCCTCCTAATGACCATGGAACACTCAAATTGCGTCGAGTTTCAATACATCGTCCTCCAGCCGACTTGTGTCCAAGGTGACATTGCTGCCTCGGGCACCATATGGTCCGTCTCCTGTGAGTCTAGATTTTCGAATCCGACGTGAAACATAGTTAATTGAAACGTTCGGCGCCGCCTAATGACGATGGAACACTCAAATTGCGTCGAGATTCAATACTTCGTCCTACAGACGACTTGTCTCCAAGGGTCTATTTCTGCCTCGGGCACTTTATGGTCTTTCTCCTGTGAGTCTTGATTTCCGAATCCGACGCAAAACAGATAGATAATTGTAACGTTCAGGGCCTCCTAATGACGATGGAACACTCAAATTGCGTCGAGTTTCAATACATCGTCCTCCAGCCGACTTGTCTCCAAGGGGATATTGCTGCCTCGGGCACCATATGGTTCGTCTCCAGTGAGTCTATATTTTCGAATCCAACGAAAAACTGATAGTTAATTGTAACATTCAGGGCCTCCTAATTGCGATGGAGCACTCAAATTGCGGCGCGATCCAATACATCGTCCTCCAGCCGACTTGTCTCCAAGGGTCTATTGCTGCCTGGGGCACCTAATGATCGTTCTCCTGTGAGTCTAGATTTTCGAATCCGACGCAAAACTGATAGTTAATTGTAACGCTCAGCGAATGCTAATGACGATGGAACACTCAAGTTGCATCGAGTTTCAATACGTCGTCATCCAGCCGATTTGTCTCCAAGGCGATATTGCTGCATCGGGCACCATATGGTCCGTCTCCTGTGAGTCTAGATTTTCGAATCCGACGTGAAACATAGTTAATTGAAACGTTCAGGGTCTCCTAATGACGATGGAACACTCAAATTGCGTCGAGATTCAATACATCGTCCTACAGCCGACTTGTCTCCAAGGGTCTATAGCTGCCTCGGGCACTTTATGATCGTTCTCCTGTGAGTCTAGATTTTCGAATCCGACGCAAAACAGATAGTTAATTGTAACGCTCAGCGCATCCTAATGACGATGGAACACTCAAGTTGCGTCGAGTTTCAATACATCGTCCTCCAGCCGACTTGTCTCCAAGGGGATATTGCTGCATCGGGCACCATATGGTCCGTCTCCTGTGAGTTTAGATTTTCGAATCCGACGTGAAACATAGTTAATTGAAACGTTCAGGGCCTCCTAATGACGATGGAACACTCAAACTGCGTCGAGATTCAATACATCGTCCTCCAGCCGACTTGTCTCCAAGGATCTATTGCTGCCCCGGGCACCTTATGTTCGTTATCCTGTGAGTCTAGATTTTCGAACCCGACGCAGAACAGATAGTTAATTGTAACGTTCAGGGCCTCCTAATGACGATGGAAAACACAAATTGCGTCGAGATTCAATCCATCGTCCTCCAGCCGATTTGATTCCATGGGGATATTGCTGCCTCAGGCACCTTATGGTCGCTCTGCTGTGAGTCTAGATTGTCGAATCCGACGCGAAACTGACTGTTAATTGTAACGATCAGGGCTTCCTAATAACGACGGAACACTCAAATTGCGTCAAGGTTCAATACATCGTCCTCCAGCCGAAGTGTCTCCAAGGGTCTATTGCTGCCTGGGGCACCTTATGGTCGTTCTCCTGTGGCTCTAGATTTTCCACACCGACGCGAAACTGACTATTAAATGTAATGTTCAGGGCTTCCTAATGTCGATGGAACACTCAAATTGCGTCGAGAGTCAATACATCGTCATTCAGCCGATTTGTCTCCAGGGGTCTATTGCTGCCTCGGGCACCTTATGTTCGTTCCCCTGTGAGTCTAGATTTTAGAATCCGACGCAAAACTGATAGTTAATTGTTATGTTCAGGGCCTCCTAATGACGATGGAACACTCAAATTGCGTCGAGATTCAATACATCGGCCTGCAGCCGTCTTGTCTCCAAGGGGACATTGCTGCCTCTGGCACCGTATGGTCCTTCTCCTGTGAGTTTATGTTTTCGATTCCGACGCGAAACTGATAGTTAATTGTAACATTCAGGGCCTCCTAATGACCATGGAACACTCAAATTGCGTCGAGATTCAATACATCGGCCTGCAGCCGACTTGCCTCCAAGGGCATATCGCCGCCTCGGGCACCACATGGCCCGTCAACGGTGATTCTACATTTTCGAATCCGACGCAAAACTGATAGTTAATTGTAACGTGCAGGGCCTCCTAATGACGATGGAGCACTCAAAATGCGTCGGGATTCATCACATCGTCCTCCAGCGGACTGGTCTCCAATGGTCTATTTCTGCCTCGGGCACTTTATGGTCTTTCTCCCGTGAGTCTTGATTTTCGAATACGACGCAAAACAGATAGTTAAATGTAGCGCTCAGCGCATCCTAATGACGATGGAACACTCACGTTGCGTCGAGTTTCAATACATCGTCCTCCAGCCGACTTGTGTCCAAGGTGATATTGCTGCCTCGGGCACCATATGGTCCGTCTCCTGTGAGTCTAGATTTTCGAATCCGACGTGAAACATAGTTAATGGAAACTTTCGGCGCCTCCTAATGACGATGGAACACTCAAATTGCGTCGAGATTCAATACTTCGTCCTACAGACGACTTGTCTCCAAGGGTCTATTTCTGCCTCGGGCACTTTATGGTCTTTCTCCTGTGAGTCTCGATTTCCGAATCCGACGCAAAACAGATAGATAATTGTAACGTTCAGGGCCTCCTAATGACGATGGAACACTCAAATTGCGTCGAGTTTCAATACATCGTCCTCCAGCCGACTTGTCTCCAAGGGGATATTGCTGCCTCGGGCACCATATGGTCCGTCTCCTGTGAGTCTAGATTTTCGAATCCGACGTGAAACATAGTTAATGGAAACTTTCGGCGCCTCCTAATTACGATGGAGCACTCAAATTGCGGCGCGATCCAATACATCGTCCTCCAGCTGACTTGTCTCCAAGGGTCTATTGCTGCCTGGGGCACCTAATGATCGTTCTCCTGTGAGTCTAGATTTTCGAATCCGACGCAAAACAGATAGTTAATTGTAACGCTCAGCGCATCCTAATGACGATGGAACACTCAAGTTGCGTCGAGTTTCAATACATCGTCCTCCAGCCGACTTGTCTCCAAGGGGATATTGCTGCATCGGGCACCATATGGTCCGTCTCCTGTGAGTTTAGATTTTCAAATCCGACGTGAAACATAGTTAATTGAAACGTTCAGGGCCTCCTAATGACGATGGAACACTCAAACTGCGTCGAGATTCAATACATCGTCCTCCAGCCGTCTTGTCTCCAAGGGGACATTGCTGCCTCTGGCACCGTATGGTCCGTCACCTGTGAGTTTATGTTTTCGATTCCGACGCGAAACTGATAGTTAATTGTAACGTTCAGGGCCTCCTAATGGCGATGGAACACTCAAATTGAGTCGAGACTCAATACATCGTCGTCCAGCCGATTTGTGTCCAAGGGGATATTGCTGTCTCGGGCAACAAATGATCCTTCTCCCCTGAGTCTAGATTTTCGAATCCGACGCCAAAATGATACTTAATTGTTATGTTCAGGGCCTCCTAATGACGATGGAACACTCAAATTGCGTCGAGATTCAATACATCGTCCTCCAGCCGACATGTCTCCAAGGGGATTTTGCTGCCTCGGGCTCCATATGGTCCGTCTCCTGTAAGTCAACATTTTTGAATCCGACGCAAAACTGATAGTTAATTGTAACGTTCAGGGCCTCCTAATGACGATGGAGCACTCAAAATGCGTCGCGGTTCAACACATCGTCCTCCAGCCGACTTGTCTCCAAGGGTCTATTGCTGCCTGGGGCACCTTATGATCGTTCTCCTGTGAGTCTAGATTTTAGAATCCGACACAAAACTGATAGTTAATTGTAACGTTCAGTGCCTCCTAATGACGATGGAACACTCAAATTGCGTCGAGATTCAATACATCGTCCTTCAGCCGACTTGTCTCCAAGGGTCTATTGCTGCCTCGGGCACCATATGATCCATCGCCTGAGAGTATATTTTCGAATCCCACGAAAAATGATAACTGTAACGTTCAGCGCCTCCTAATGACGATGGAACACTCAAATTGCGTCGAGAGTCAATACATCGTCCTCCAGCCGAGTTGTCTACAAGGGGATATTGCTGCCTCGGGCTCCATGTGGTCCGTCTCCTGTTAGTCTACATTTTCGAATACGACGCAAAAATGATAGTTAATTGTAACGTTCAGGGCCTCCTAATGACGATGGAACACTCAAATTGCGTCGAGATTCAATACATCGTCCTCCAGCTGACTTGTCTCCAAGCGAATATTGTTGTCTCGGTCACCATATGGTCCGTCAACTGTGAGTCTAGATTTTCGAATCCGACGCGAAACTGATAGTTAATTGTAACGTTCAGGGCCTCCTAATGACAGTGGAACACTCAAATTGCGCCGAGATTCAATACATCGTCCTTCAGCTGACCTGTCTCCAAGAGGGTATTGGTGCCTCGGGCACCTTATGGTCGTTCTCCTGTGAGTCTAGATTTTCGAATCCGACTCATAACTGATAGTTAATTGTAACGTTTAGGGCATCCTAATGACGATGGAAGACTCTAATTGTGTCGAGATTCAATACATCGTCCTCCAGCCGACTTGTCTCGAAGGGGATATCGCTGCCTCGGGCACATGGTCCGTCTCCGGTGATTCTACATTTTCGAATCCGACGCAAAACTGATAGTTAATTGTAACGTTCAGGGCCTTCTAATGTAGATGGAGCACTGAAATTGCGTCGAGATTCCATACATCGGCCTCTAGCCGACTTGTCTACAAGGGGATATTGCTGCTTCGGGCACCATATGGTCCGCCTCCTGTGAGTCTAGATTTTCGATTCCGACGCAAAAATGCTAGTGAGATGTAACGATCAGCGAATCATATGATGATGGAACACTCAAATTGCGTCGAGATTCAATTCATCGTCCACCAGCCGACATGTCTCCAAGGGGATTTTGCTGCCTCGGGCTCCATATGGTCCGTCTCCTGTAAGTCTGCATTTTTTAATCCGACGCGAAACTGATAGTTAATTGTGTCGTTCAGGGCCTCCTAATGACGATGGAACACTCAAATTGCGTCGAGATTCAATACATCATCCTTTAGCCGACTTGTGTCCAAGGGTCCATTGCTGCATCGGGCACCATATGATCCTTCTCTGAGAGTAGATTTTCGAATACGACGCTAAAACGATAGTTAATTGTAACGTACAGGGCCTCCTAATGACCATGGAACACTCAAATTGCGTCGAGATTCAATACATCGGCCTGCAGCCGACTTGACTCCAAGGGCATATCGCCGCCTCGGGCACCACATGGCCCGTCAACGGTGATTCTACATTTTCGAATCCGACGCAAAACTGATAGTTAATTGTAACGTGCAGGGCCTCCTAATGACGATGGAGCACTCAAAATGCGTCGGGATTCATCACATCGTCCTCCAGCGGACTGGTCTCCAATGGTCTATTTCTGCCTCGGGCACTTTATGGTCTTTCTCCCGTGAGTCTTGATTTTCGAATTCGACGCAAAACAGATAGTTAAATGTAGCGCTCAGCGCATCCTAATGACGATGGAACACTCACGTTGCGTCGAGTTTCAATACATCGTCCTCCAGCCGACTTGTGTCCACGGTGACATTGCTGCCTCGGGCACCATATGGTCCGTCTCCTGTGAGTCTCGATTTTCGAATCCGACGTGAAACATAGTTAATTGAAACGTTCGGCGCCTCCTAATGACGATGGAACACTCAAATTGCGTCGAGATTCAATACTTCGTCCTACAGACGACTTGTCTCCAAGGGTCTATTTCTGCCTCGGGCACTTTATGGTCTTTCTCCTGTGAGTCTTGATTTCCGAATCCGACGCAAAACAGATAGATAATTGTAACGTTCAGGGCCTCCTAATGACGATGGAACACTCAAATTGCGTCGAGTTTCAATACATCGTCCTCCAGCCGACTTGTCTCCAAGGGGATATTGCTGCCTCGGGCACCATATGGTCCGTCTCCAGTGAGTCTATATTTTCGAATCCAACGAAAAACTGATAGTTAATTGTAACATTCAGGGCCTCCTAATAGCGATGGAGCACTCAAATTGCGGCGCGATCCAATACATCGTCCTCCAGCCGACTTGTCTCCAAGGGTCTATTGCTGCCTGGGGCACCTAATGATCGTTCTCCTGTGAGTCTAGAATTTCGAATCCGACGCAAAACTGATAGTTAATTGTAACGCTCAGCGAATGCTAATGACGATGGAACACTCAAGTTGCATCGAGTTTCAATACGTCGTCATCCAGCCGATTTGTCTCCAAGGCGATATTGCTGCCTCGGGCACCATATGGTCCGTCTCCTGTGAGTCTAGATTTTCGAATCCGACGTGAAACATAGTTAATTGAAACGTTCAGGGTCTCCTAATGACGATGGAACACTCAAATTGCGTCGAGATTCAATACATCGTCCTACAGCCGACTTGTCTCCAAGGGTCTATAGCTGCCTCGGGCACTTTATGATCGTTCTCCTGTGAGTCTAGATTTTCGAATCCGACGCAAAAGAGATAGTTAATTGTAACGCTCAGCGCATCCTAATGACGATGGAACACTCAAGTTGCGTCGAGTTTCAATACATCGTCCTCCAGCCGACTTGTCTCCAAGGGGATATTGCTGCATCGGGCACCATATGGTCCGTCTCCTGTGAGTTTAGATTTTCGAATCCGACGTGAAACATAGTTAATTGAAACGTTCAGGGCCTCCTAATGACGATGGAACACTCAAACTGCGTCGAGATTCAATACATCGTCCTCCAGCCGACTTGTCTCCAAGGATCTATTGCTGCCCCGGGCACCTTATGTTCGTTATCCTGTGAGTCTAGATTTTCGAACCCGACGCAGAACAGATAGTTAATTGTAACGTTCAGGGCCTCCTAATGACGATGGAAAACACAAATTGCGTCGAGATTCAATCCATCGTCCTCCAGCCGATTTGATTCCATGGGGATATTGCTGCCTCAGGCACCTTATGGTCGTTCTGCTGTGAGTCTAGATTGTCGAATCCGACGCCAAACTGACTGTTAATTGTAACGATCAGGGCTTCCTAATAACGACGGAACACTCAAATTGCGTCAAGGTTCAATACATCGTCCTCCAGCCGAAGTGTCTCCAAGGGTCTATTGCTGCCTGGGGCACCTTATGGTCGTTCTCCTGTGGCTCTAGATTTTCCACACCGACGCGAAACTGACTATTAAATGTAATGTTCAGGGCTTCCTAATGTCGATGGAACACTCAAATTGCGTCGAGAGTCAATACATCGTCATTCAGCCGATTTGTCTCCAGGGGTCTATTGCTGCCTCGGGCACCTTATGTTCGTTCCCCTGTGAGTCTAGATTTTAGAATCCGACGCAAAACTGATAGTTAATTGTTATGTTCAGGGCCTCCTAATGACGATGGAACACTCAAATTGCGTCGAGATGCAATACATCGGCCTGCAGCCGTCTTGTCTCCAAGGGGACATTGCTGCCTCTGGCACCGTATGGTCCTTCTCCTGTGAGTTTATGTTTTCGATTCCGACGCGAAACTGATAGTTAATTGTAACGTTCAGGGCTTCCTAATGGCGATGGAACACTCAAATTGAGTCGAGACTCAATACATCGTCGTCCAGCCGATTTGTGTCCAAGGGGATATTGCTGTCTCGGGCAACAAATGATCCTTCTCCCCTGAGTCTAGATTTTCGAATCCGACGCAAAAATGATAGTTAATTGTTATGTTCAGGGCCTCCTAATGACGATGGAACACTCAAATTGCGTCGAGATTCAATACATCGTCCTCCAGCCGACATGTCTCCAAGGGGATTTTGCTGCCTCGGGCTCCATATGGTCCGTCTCCTGTGTGTCAACATTTTTGAATCCGACGCAAAACTGATAGTTAATTGTAACGTTCAGGGCCTCCTAATGACGATGGAGCACTCAAAATGCGTCGCGGTTCAACACATCGTCCTCCAGCCGACTTGTCTCCAAGGGTCTATTGCTGCCTGGGGCACCTTATGATCGTTCTCCTGTGAGTCTAGATTTTAGAATCCGACACAAACTGGTAGTTAATTGTAACGTTCAGTGCCTCCTAATGACGATGGAACACTCAAATTGCGTCGAGATTCAATACATCGTCCTTCAGCCGACTTGTCTCCAAGGGTCTATTGCTGCCTCGGGCACCATATGATCCATCGCCTGAGAGTATATTTTCGAATCCCACGAAAAATGATAATTGTAACGTTCAGCGCCTCCTAATGACGATGGAACACTCAAATTGCGTCGAGAGTCAATACATCGTCCTCCAGCCGAGTTGTCTACAAGGGGATATTGTTGCCTCGGGCTCCATGTGGTCCGTCTCCTGTTAGTCTAGATTTTCGAATCCGACGCAAAAATGATAGTTAATTGAAACGTTCAGGGCCTCCTAATGACGATGGAACACTCAAATTGCGTCGAGATTCAATACCTCGGCCTCCAGCCGACTTGTCTTCAAGGGTGAATTGCTGCCTCGGGCACCTTATGGTCGTGCTCCTGTGAGTCTAGATTTTCAAATCCGACGCATAACTGATAGTTAATTGAAACATTCAGCGCCTCGTAATGACGATGGATCACTCCAATTGCGTCGAGATTCAATACATCGTCCTTCAGCTGACCTGTCTCCAAGAGTGTATTGCTGCCTCGGGCACATTGTGGTCGTTCTCCTGTGAGTCTAGATTTTCGAATCCGACTCATAACTGATAGTTAATTGTAACGTTTAGGTCATCCTAATGACGATGGAAGACTCAAATTGTGTCGAGATTCAATACATCGTCCTCCAGCTGACTTGTCTCGAAGGGGATATCGCTGCCTCGGGCACATGGTCCGTCTCCAGTGAGTCTAGATTTTCGAATCCGACGAAAAACTGATAGTTAATTATAACATTCAGGGCCCCTAATTACGATGAAGCACTCAAATTGCGGCGCGCTCCAATACATCGTCCTCCAGCCGACTTGTCTCCAAGGGTCTAATGCTGCCTGGGGACCCTTATGATCGTTCTCCTGTGAGTCTAGATTTTCGAATCCGACGCAAAACTGATAGTTAATTGTAACGCTCAGCGAATGCTAATGACGATGGAACACTCAAGTTGCATCGAGTTTCAATACATCGTCATCCAGCCGATTTGTCTCCAAGGCGATATTGCTGCCTCGGGCACCATATGGTCCGTCTCCTGTGAGTCTAGATTTTCGAATCCGACGTGTAACATAGTTAATTGAAACGCTCAGGGCCTCCTAATGACGATGGAACACTCAAACTGCGTCGAGATTCAATACATCGTCCTCCAGCCGACTTGTCTCCAAGGATCTATTGCTGCCCCGGGCACCTTATGATCGTTATCCTGTAAGTCTAGATTTTCGAACCCGACGCAGAACTGACTGTTAATTGTAACGATCAGGGCTTCCTAATAACGACGGAACACTCAAATTGCGTCGAGAGTCAATACATCGTCCTCCAGCCGAGTTGTCTACAAGGTGATATTGCTGTCTCGGGCTCCATGTGGTCCGTCTCCAGTGAGTCTAGATTTTCGAATCCGACGAAAAACTAATAGTTAATTGTAACATTCAGGGTATCCTAATTACGATGGAACACTCAAATTGCGTCGAGATTCAATACATCGTCCTCCAGCCGACTTGTCTCCGAGGGTCTATTGCTGCCTGGGGCACCTTATGGTCGTTCTCCTGTGGGTCTAGATTTTCCACACCGACGCGAAACTGACTATTAAATGTAATGTTCAGGGCTTCCTAATGTCGATGGAACACTCAAATTGCGTCGAAATTCAATACACCGTCATTCAGTCGATTTGTCTCCAGGGGTCTATTGCTGTCTCGGGCACCTTATGGTCGTTCCCCTGTGAGTCTAGATTTTAGAATCCGACGCAAAACTGATAGTTAATTGTTATGTTCAGGGCCTCCTAATGACGATGGAAGACTCAAATTGCGTCGAGATTCAATACATCGGCCTCCAGCCGACTTGTCTCCAAGGGTCTATTGCTCCCTCGGGCACCTTGTGGGCATTCTCCTGTTAGTCTAGATTTTCGAATCCGACGCATAACTGATAGTTAATTGTGAGGCTCAGGGCCTCCTAATGACGATGGAACACTCAAATTGTGTCGAGATTCAATACATCGTCCTCCAGCCGACTTGTCTCCAAGAGGATATTGCTGCCTCGGGCTCCATATAGTCTGTCTCCTGTGAGTGTAGATTTTTGTATCCGATGCGAAACTGATTGTTAATTGTAACGTTCCGGGCCTCCTAATGGCGATGGAACACTCAAATTGCGTCGAGATTCAATACATCGTCATCCAGCCGACTTGTTTACAAGGGGATATTGCTGCCTCGGTCTCCATGTTGTCTATCTCCTGTTAGTCTAGATTTTCGAATCAGGCGCAAAAATGATTGTTAATTGTAACGTTCATTGCCTCCTAATGACGATGGAACACTCAAATTGCGTCAAGATTCAATACATCGTCCTCCAGCCGACTTGTATCCAAGGGGATATTGCTGTCTCGGGCTCCATATGATCCATCTCCTGAGCGTAGATTTTCGAATCCGACCATAAAATGATAGTTAATTGTAACGTTCAGCGACGCCTAATGCCGATGGAACACTCAAATTGCGTCGAGAGTCAATACATCGTCATCCAGCCGACTTGTCTACAAGGGGATTTTTGCTGCCTCGGGCTCCATGTGGTCTATCTCCTATTAGTCTAGATTTTCGAATCAGACGCTAAAATGATTGTTAATTGTAACGTTCAGGGCCTCCTAATGACGATGGAACACTCAAATTGCGTCGAGATTCAATACATCGTCCTCCAGCCGACTTGTCTCCAAGTGGTTATTGCTGCCTCGGGCACCTTATGGTCGTTCTCCTGTGAGTATAGATTCTCGAATCCGATGCATAACTGGTAGTTAATTGTAACGCTCAGCGCCTCCTAATGACGATGGAACACTCAAATAGCGTCAAGATTCAATACATCATTATCCAGCCGACTTGTCTCAAAGGGGATATTGCTGCCTCGGGCACCATATGGTCCGTCTCCTGTAAGTCTAGAGTTTCGTATCCCACGCGAAACTGATAGTTAATTGTAACGTGCAGGGCCTCCTAATCACGATGGAACACTCAAATTGCGTCACGATCCAATTCATCGTCGTTCAGCCGACTTGCCTCCAAGGTCTATTGCTGCCTCGGGCACCTTATGGTCGTTCTCCTGTGAGTCTAGATTATGGAATCCGCCGCAAAACTGATAGTTAATTGTAACGTGCAGGGCCTCCTAATGACGATGGAGCACTCAAAATGCGTCGGGATTCAACACATCGTCCTCCAGCGGACTGGTCTCCAAGGGTCTATTTCTGCCTCGGGCACTTTATAGTCTTTCTCCCGTGAGTCTTGATTTTCGAATTCGACGCAAAACAGATAGTTAAATGTAGCGCTCAGCGCATCCTAATGACGATGGAACACTCACGTTGCGTCGAGTTTCAATACATCGTCCTCCAGCCTACTTGTGTCCAAGGTGATATTGCTGCATCGGGCACCATATGGTATGTCTCCTGTGAGTCTAGATTTTCGAATCCGACGTGAAACATAGTTAATTGAAACGTTCGGGGCCTCCTAATGACGATGGAACACTCAAATTGCGTCGAGATTCAGTACATCGTCCTACAGCCGACTTGTCTCCAAGGGTCTATTTCTGCCTCGGGCACTTTATGATCTTTCTCCTGTGAGTCTTGATTTACGAATCCGACGCAAAACAGATAGATAATTGTAACGTTCAGGGCCTCCTAATGATGATGGAACACTCAAATTGCGTCGAGTTTCAATTCATCGTCCTCCAGCCGACATATCTCCAAGGGGATATTGCTGCCTCGGGCACCATATGGTCCGTCTCCAGTGAGTCTAGATTTTCGAATCCGACGAAATACTGATAGTTAATTGTAACATTCAGGGCCTCCTAATTACGATGGAGCACTCAAATTGCGGCGCGATCCAATACATCGTCCTCCAGCCGACTTGTCTCCAAGGGTCTAATGCTGCCTGGGGCACCTTATGATCGTTCTCCTGTGAGTCTAGGTTTTCGAATCCGACGCAAAACTGATAGTTAATTGTAACGCTCAGCGAATGCTAATGACGATGGAACACTCAAGTTGCTTCGAGTTTCAATACATCGTCATCCAGCCGATTTGTCTCCAAGGCGATATTGCTGCCTCGGGCACCATATGGTCCGTCTCCTGTGAGTCTAGATTTTCGAATCCGACGTGAAACATAGTTAATTGAAAACTTCAGGGTCTCCTAATGACGATGGAACACTCAAATTGCGTCGAGATTCAATACATCGTCCTACAGACGACTTGTCTCCAAGGGTCTATAGCTGCCTCGGGCACTTTATGATCGTTCTCCTGTGAGTCTAGATTTTCGAATCCAACGCAAAACAGATAGTTAATTGTAACGCTCAGCGCATCCTAATGACGATGGAACACTCAAGTTGCGTCGAGTTTCAATACATCGTCCTCCAGCCGACTTGTCTCCAAGGGGATATTGCTGCATCGGGCACCATATGGTCCGTCTCCTGTGAGTTTGGATTTTCGAATCCGACGTGAAACATAGTTAATTGAAACGTTCAGGGCCTCCTAATGACGATGGAACACTCAAACTGCGTCGAGATTCAATACATCGTCCTCCAGCCGACTTGTCTCCAAGGATCTATTGCTGCCCCGGGCACCTTATGATCGTTATCCTGTGAGTCTAGATTTTCGAACCCGACGCAGAACTGATAGTTAATTGTAACGTTCAGGGCCTCCTAATGACGATGGAAAACACAAATTGCGTCGAGATTCAATACATCGTCCTCCAGCCGATTTGATTCCATGGGGATATTGCTGCCTCAGGCACCTTATGGTCGTTCTGCTGTGAGTCTAGATTTACGAATCCGACGCGAAACTGACTGTTAATTGTAACGATCAGGGCTTCCTAATAACGACGAAACACTCAAATTGCGTCGAGATTCAATACATCGTCCTCCAGCCGAGTTGTCTACAAGGGGATATAGCTGCCTCGGGCTCCATGTGGTCCGTCTCCAGTGAGTCTAGATTTTCGAATCCGACGAAAAACTAATAGTTAATTGTAACATTCAGGGTATCCTAATTACGATGGAACACTCAAATTGCGTCGAGATTCAATACATCGTCCTCCAGCCGACTTGTCTCCAAGGGTCTATTGCTGCCTGGGGCACCTTATGTTCGTTCTCCTGTGGGTCTAGATTTTCCACACCGACGCGAAACTGACTATTAAATGTAATGTTCAGGTCTTCCTAATGTCGATGGAACACTCAAATTGCGTCGAAATACAATACATCGTCATTCAACCGATTTGTCTCCAGGGGTCTATTGCTGCCTCGGGCATCTTATGGTCGTTCCCCTGTGAGTCTAGATTTTAGAATCCGACGGAAAACTGATAGTTAATTGTTATGTTCAGGGCCTCCTAATGACGATGGAACACTCAAATTGCGTCGAGATTCAATACATCGGCCTCCAGCCGTCTTGTCTCCAGGGGGACATTGCTGCCTCTGGCACCGTATGGTCCGTCTCCTGTGAGTCTATGTTTTCGATTCCGACGCGAAACTGATAGTTAATTGTAACGTTCAGGGCCTCCTAATGGCGACGGAACACTCAAATTCAGTCGAGACTCAATACAACGTCCTCCAGCCGAATTGTGTCGAAGGGGATATTGCTGTCCCGTGCAACAAATGATCCTTCTCCTCTGAGTCTAGATTTTCGAATCCGACGCCAAAATGATAGTGAATTGTAACGTTCAGCGCCTAATAATGTCGATAGAGCAATCAAATTGCGTCGAGATTCAATACATCGGTCTCCAGCCGACTTGTCTCCAAGGGGCACCATATGGTCCGTATCCTGTGAGTCTAGATTTTTGAATCCGGCCCGAAACTGATAGTTAATTGTAACGTTCAGGGCCACCTAATGACGATGGAACACTCAAATTGCGTCGAGATTCAATACATCGTCCTGCAGCCGAATTGTCTCCAAGGGTCTATTGCTGCCTCGGGCACCATACGGTCGTTCTCCAGTGAGTCCAGATTTTCGAATCCGACGCATAACTCATAGTTAATTGCAACGTTCAGCGCCTCCTAATGTCGATGGAACACTCAAATTGCGTCGAGATTCAATACATCGGCCTCCAACCGACTTGTCTCCAAGGGTCTATTGCTGCCTCGGGCACCTTGTGGGCATTCTCCTGTGAGTCTAGATTTCCGAATCCGACGCATAACTGATAGTTAATTGTAAGGCTCAGGGCTTCCTAATGACGATGGAACACTCAAATTGTGTCGAGATTCAATACATCGTCCTCCAGCCGACTTGTCTACAAGAGGATATTGCTGCCTCGGGCTCCATATAGTCTGTCTCCTGTGAGTGTAGATTTTTGTATCCGACGCGAAACTGATTGTTAATTGTAACGTTCCGGGCCTCCTAATGGCGATGGAACACTCAAATTGCGTCGAGATTCAATACATCGTCATCCAGCCGACTTGTTTACAAGGGGATATTGCTGCCTCGGGCTCCATGTGGTCTATCTCCTGTTAGTCTAGATTTTCGAATCAGACGCAAAAATGATTGTTAATTGTAACGTTCAGGGCCTCCTAATGACGATGGAACACTCAAATTGCGTCAAGATACAATACATCGTCCTCCAGCCGACTTGTATCCAAAGGGATATTGCTGTCTCGGGCACCATATGATCCTTCTCCTGAGCGTAGATTTTCGAATCCGACCATAAAATGATAGTTAATTGTAACGTTCAGCGCCGCCTAATGCCGATGGAACACTCAAATTGCGTCGAGAGTCAATACATCGTCATCCAGCCGACTTGTCTACAAGGGGATATTGCTGCCTCGGGCTCCATGTGGTCTATCTCCTTTTAGTCTAGATTTTCGAATCAGACGCCAAAATGATTGTTAATTGTAACGTTAAGGGCCACCTAATGACGATGGAACACTCAAATTGCGTCGAGATTCAATACATCGTCCTCCAGCCGACTTGTCTCCAAGTGGTTATTGCTGCCTCGGGCACCTTATGGTCGTTCTCCTGTGAGTATAGATTCTCGAATCCGATGGATAACTGGTAGTTAATTGTAACGCTCAGCGACTCCTAATGACGATGGAACACTCAAATTGCGTCAAGATTCAATACATCATCCTCCAGCCGACTTGTCTCAAAGGGGATATTGCTGCCTCGGGCACCATATGGTCCGTCTCCTGTAAGTCTAGAGTTTCGAATCCGACGCGAAACTGATAGTTAATTGTAACGTGCAGGGCCTCCTAATTACGATGGAACACACAAATTCCGTCACGATCCAATTCATCGTCCTTCAGCCGACTTGCCTCCAAGGTCTATTGCTGCCTCGGGCACCTTATGGTCGTTCTCCTGTGAGTCTAGATTTTGGAATCCGCCGCAAAACTGATAGTTAATTGCAACGCTCAGGGCCTCCTAATGACGATGGAGCACTCAAATTGCATCGAGGTTACATACATGGTCCTCCAGCTGACGTGCCTCCAAGGGGATATTTCTGCGTCGGGCACCATATGGTCCGTCTCCTGTGAGTCTGGATTTTCGATTCCGACGAAAAAATAATAGTGAGATGTAACGATCAGCGCCTCCTAATGATGATGGAACACTCAAATTGAGTCGAGACTCAATACATCGTCCTCCAGCCGACTTGTCTCCAAGGGGATATTGCTGCCTCGGGCACTTTATGGTCGTTCTCCTGTGAGTCAAGATTTTCGAATCCGACGCATACCTGTTAGTTATTTGAAACGTTCAGCGCCTCCTAATGACGATGGAGCACTCAAATTGCGTCGGGATTCAATACATCGTCCTCCAGCCGACTTGTCTCCAAGGGGATATTGCTGCCTCGGGCACCATATGGTCCGTCTCCTGTGAGTCTAGATTTTCGAATCCGACGCGAAACTGATAGTTAATTGTAACGTTCAAGGCCTCCCAATGACGACGGAACACTCAAATTGCGTCGAGATTCAATACATCGTCCTCCCGCCGACCTGTCTCCAGGAGTCTATTGCTGCCTCGGGCACCTTATGGTCGTTCTCCTGTGAGTCTAGAATTTGGAATCCGACGCAAAACTGATTGTTAATTATAACGTTCAGGGCCTGCTAATGACGATGGAACACTCCAATTGCCTCGAGATTCAATACACCGTCCTCCAGCCGACTTGTATCCAAGTCTCGGGCACCAAATGATCCTTGTCCTGTGAGTCTAGATTTTCGAATCCGTCACCAAAATGATAGTGAATTGTAACGTTCAGAGCCTCCTAATGACGATAGAACAATGAAATTGCGTCGAGATTCAATACATCGTCCTCCAGCCGACTTGTCTCCAAGGGGATATTGCTGCCTCGGGCAGCACATGGTCCGTCTCCAGTGAGTCTAGATTTTTGAATCCGACGCGAAACAGATATATAATTGTGACGTTCAGGGCCTCCTATTGACGATGGAACACTGAAATTGCTTCGAGACTCAATACATCGTCCTTCAGCCGACTTGTCTCCAAGGGTCTATTGCTGCCTCGGGCACCTTATGGTCCATCTCCAGTGAGTCTAGATTTTCGAATGCGACGAAGAACTGATTGTTAATTGTAACATTCAGGGCCTCCTAATTACGATGGAACACTCAAATTGCGTCAAGATTCAATACATCGTCCTCCAGCCGACTTGTCTCCAAGGGGATATTGCTGGCTCGGGCCCCATATGGTGCGTCTCCTGTGAGTCTCGATTTTGGAATCCGACGCAAAACTGATTGTTAATTGTAACGTTCAGCGCCTCCTAATGACGATAGAACAATGAAATTGCGTCGAGATTCAATTCATCGTCCTCCAGCCGACTTGTCTACAAGGGGATATTGCAGCCACGGGCACCATTTGGTCTGTCTCCTGTGAGTCTAGACTTCTGAATCCGACGTGAAACTCATAGTTAACTGTAACGTTCAGGGCCTCCTAATGACGATGGAACACTCAATTTGCGTCGAGATTCAATACATCGTCCACCAGCCGACTTGTCGCCAAGGGTATATTGCTGCCTCGGGTTCCATATGGTCCGTCTCCTGTGGGTCTCGATTTTTGAATCAGACGCGAAACTGATAGTTAATTGTGACGTTCAAGGCCTCCTAATGACGATGGACACTCAAATTGCGTCGAGATTCAATACATCGTCCTCCAGCCAACCTGTGTCCATGGGGATATTGCTGCCTCGGGCACCGTATGGTCGTTCTCCAGTGAGTCTAGATTTTCGAATCCGACGCATAACTGATAGTTAATTGAAATGTTCAGCACCTCCTAATGACGATGGAGCCCTCAAATTGCGTCGAGATTCAATACATCGTCCTTCAGCCGACTTGTCTCCAAGTGTCTCTTGCGGCCTCGGGCACCTTATGGTCGTTCTCCTGTGAGTATAGTTTCTCGAATCCGACGCATAACTGATAGTTAATTGTAACGGTCAGCGCCTCCTAATGACGATGGAACACTCAAATTGCGTCGAGATTCAATACATCGTCCTTCGGCCGACTTCTCTCCAAGGGTCTATTGCTGCCTCGGGCACCTTATGGTCGTTCTCCTGTGAGTCTAGAATTTGGAATCCGACGCAAAACTGATTGTTAATTGTAACGTTCAGGGCCTGCTAATCACGATGAACACTCCAATTGCCTCGAGATTCAATACATCGTCCTCCAGCCGACTTGTATCCAAGTCTCGGGCACCAAATGATCCTTGCCTGTGAGTCTAGATTTTCGAATCCGTCACCAAAATGATAGTGAATTGTAACGTTCAGAGCCTCCTAATGACGATAGAACAATGAAATTGCGTCGAGATTCAATACATCGTCCTCCAGCCGACTTGTCTATAAGGGGATATTGCTGCCTCGGGCAGCACATGGTCCGTCTCCAGTGAGTCTAGATTTTTGAATCCGACGCGAAACATATATTTAATTGTGACGTTCAGGGCCTCCTATTGACGATGGAACACTGAAATTGCTTCGAGACTCAATACATCGTCCTTCAGCCGACTTGTCTCCAAGGGTCTATTGCTGCCTCGGGCACCTTATGGTCCGTCTCCAGTGAGTCTAGATTTTCGAATGCGACGAAGAACTGATTGTTAATTGTAAAATTCAGGGCCTCCTAATGACGATGGAACATTCAAATTGCGTCGCGATCCAGTACATCGTTCCCCAGCCGACTTGTCTCCAAGGGTCTATAGCTGCCTCGGGCACCTTATGATCGTTCACCTGCGAGTCTAGATTTTCGAACCCGACGCCAAACTGATAGCTAATTGTAACATTCAGGGCCTCCTAATGACGATGGAACACTCAAATTGCGTCGAGATTCAATACATCGGCCTCCAGCCGACTTGTATCCATGGGGATATTGCTGTCTCGGGCACCATATGATCCTTCTCCTGAGCGTAGATTTTCGAATGTGGCCCTAAAATGATAGTTACTTGTAACGTTTAGCGCCTCCTAATGCCGATGGAACACTCAAATTGCGTCGGGAGTCAATACATCGTCCTCCAGCCGACTTGTCTACAAGGGGATATTGCTGCCTCGGGGTCCATGTGGTCTGTCTCCTGTTAGAATAGATATTCGAATCCGACGCAAAAATGATTGTTAATTGTAACGTTCAAGGCCTCCTAATGACGATGGAACACGCAAATTGCGTCGAAATTCAATACATCGTCCTTCAGCCGACCTGTCTCCAGGAGTCTATTGCTGCCTCAGGCACCTTATGGTCGTTCTCCTGTGATTCTAGATTTTCGAATCCTACGCATAACTGGTAGTTATTTGTAAGGCTTAGCGCCTCCTAATGACGATGGAACACTCAAACTGCGTCAAGATTCAATACATCGTCCTCCAGCCGACTTGTCTCCAAGGGGATATTGCTGGCTCGGGCCCCATATTGTGCGTCTCCTGTGAGTCTAGAGTTTAGAATCCGACGCGAAACTGATAGTTAATTGTAACGTTCAGGGCTTCCTAATTACGATGGAACACTCAAATTGCGGCGAGATTCAATACATCGGCCTCCAGCCGACTTGCCTCCAAGCGTCTATTGCTCCCTCGGGCACCTTATGGTCGTTCTCCTGTGAGGCCAGATATTCGAATCCGACGCATAACTGATAGTTAATTGCAACGTTCAGGGCCTCCTAATGACGATGGAACACTAAAATTGCGTCGAGATTCAATACATCGTCCTTCGGCCGACTTGTCTCCAAGGGTCTATTGCGGCCTCGGGCACCTTATGGTCGTTCTCCTGTGAGTCTAGATTTTGGAATCCGACGCAAAACTGATTGTTAATTGTAACCTTCAGGGCCTCCTAATGACGATGGAACACTCAAATTGCTTCGAAAGTCATCACATCGTCCTCCAGCCGACTTGTCTCCAAGGGGATATTTGTGCCTCGGGCTCCACGTGGTCTGTCTCCTGTTAGTCTAGCTTTTCGAATCAGACGCAAAATTGATAGTTAATTGTAACGTTCAGGGCCTCCTAATGATGATGGAACACTCAAATTGCGTCGAGATTCAATACATCGGCCTCCATCCGACTTGTCTCCATGGGTCTATTGCTGCCTCCGGCACCTTATCGTCGTTCTCCTGTGAGTCTAGAATTTGGAATCCGACACAAAACTGATTGTTAATTATAACGTTCAGGGCCTGCTAATGACGATGGAACACTCCAATTGCCTCGAGATTCAATACACCGTCCTCCAGCCGACTTGTATCCAAGTCTCGGGCACCAAATGATCCTTGTCCTGTGAGTCTAGATTTTCGAATCCGTCACCAAAATGATAGTGAATTGCAACGTTCAGAGCCTCCTAATGACGATAGAACAATGAAATTGCGTCGAGATTCAATACATCGTCCTCCAGCCGACTTGTCTCCAAGGGGATAATGCTGCCTCGGGCACCACATGGTCCGTCTCCAGTGTGTCTAGATTTTTGAATCCGACGCGAAACAGATAGTTAATTGTAACGTTCAGGGCCTCCTATTGACGATGGAACACTGAAATTGCTTCGAGACTCAATACATCGTCCTTCAGCCGACATTTCTCCAAGGGTCTATTGCTGCCTCGGGCACCTTACGGTCCGTCTCCACTGAGACTAGATATTCGAATGCGCCGAAAAACTAATTGGTAATTGTAAAATTCAGGGCCTCATAGTGACGATGGAACACTCAAATTGCGTCGCGATCTAGTACATCGTTCCCCAGCCGACTTGTATCCAAGGGTCTATTGCTGCCTCGGGCACCTTATGATCGTTCTCCTGCGGGTCTAGATTTTCGAACCCGACGCCAAACTGATAGTTAATTGTAACATTCAGGGCCTCCTAATGACGATGGAACACTCAAATTGCGTCAAGATTCAATACATCGTCCTCCAGCCGACTTGTCTCCAAGGGGATATTGCTGGCTCGGGCCCCATATGGTGCGTCTCCTGTGAGTCTCGATTTTGGAATCCGACGCAAAACTGATTGTTAATTGTAACGTTCAGCGCCTCCTAATGACGATACAACAATGAAATTGCGTCGAGATTCAATTCATCGTCCTCCAGCCGACTTGTCTACAAGGGGATATTGCAGCCACGGGCACCATTTGGTCGGTCTCCTGTGAGTCTTGACTTCTGAATCCGACGTGAAACTCATAGTTAACTGTAACGTTCAGGGCCTCCTAATGACGATGGAACACTCAAATTGTGTCGAGACTCTATACATCGTCCTCCAGCCGACTTGTCACCAAGGGTCTATTGCTGCCTCGGGCCCCTTATGGTCGTTCTCCTGTGAGTCTAGATTTTCTACTCAGACGCAAAACTGATTGTTAATTGTAATGTTCAGGGCCTCTTAATGACGATGCAACACTCCAATTGCGTCAAGATTCAATACATCGTCCTCCAGCCGACTTGTTACCAAGGGGATATTGCTGCCTCGGGCACCATATGGTCCGTCTCCTGTGAGTCTAGAGTATCGAATCTGACGCGAAACTGTTAGTTAATTGTAACGTTCTGGGCCTCCTAATGCGATGGAACACTCTAATTGCGTCGCGATCCAACTCATCGTTCTTCAGGCGACTTGTCTCCAAGGTCTATTGCTGCCTCGGGCACCTTATGGTCGTTCTCCTGTGAGTCTAGATTTTGGAATCCGACGCAAACCTGATTGTTAATTGTAACGTTCAGCGCCTCCTAATGCCGATGGAACACTCAAATTGCGTCGAGAGTCAATACATCGTCATCCAGCCGACTTGTCTACAATGGGATATTGCTGCCTCGGCCTCCATGTGGTCTGTCTCCTGTTAGTCTAGATTTTCGAATCCGACGCAAAAATGACTGTTACTTGTAACGCTCAGGGCCTCCTAATGACGATGGAACACTGAAATTGCGTCGAGATTCAATAAATTGGCCTCCAGCCGACTTGTCTCCAAGGGTATTTTGCTGTCTTGGGCACCAAATGATCCTTCTCCTGTGAGTCTAGATTTTCGAATCCGGCGCAAAAATAATAGTGAGATGTAATGTTCATAGACTCCTAATGATGATGGAACACTCAATTTGCGCCGAGATTCAATACATCGCCCACCAGCCGACTTGTCGCCAAGGGTATATTGCTGCCTCGGGTTCCATATGGTCCGTCTCCTGTGGGTCTCGATTTTTGAATCAGACGCGAAACTGATAGTTAATTGTGACGTTCAGGGCCTCCTAATGACGATGGACACTCAAATTGCGTCGAGATTCAATACATCGTCCTCCAGCCAACCTGTGTCCATGGGGATATTGCTGCCTCGGGCACCTTATGGTCGTTCTCCAGTGAGTCTAGATTTTCGAATCCGACGCATAACTGATAGTTAATTGAAATGTTCAGCACCTCCTAATGACGATGGAGCCCTCAAATTGCGTCGGGATTCAATACATCGTCCTTCAGCCGACCTGTCTCCAAGTGTTTATTGCTGCCTCGGGAACCTTATGGTCGTTCTCCTGTGAGTCTAGATTTTCGAATCCGACGCATAACTGGTAGTTAATTGTAACGTTCAGGGCATCCTAATGACGATGGAACACTCAAATTGCGTCGAGATTCAATACATCGTCTTCCAGCCAACCTGTGTCCATGGGGATATTGCTGCCTCGGGCACCTTATGGTCGTTCTCCAGTAAGTCTAGATTTTCGAATCCGACGCGTAACTGGTAGTTAATTATAACGTTCAGCGCCTCCTACTGTCGATGGAACACTCAAATTGCGTCGAGATTCAATACATCGGCCTCCAGCCGACTTGTCTACAAGGGTCCATTGCTGCCTCGGGCACCTTGTGGTCCGTCTCCTGTGAGTCTAGATTTTCGAATCCGACGCATAACTGATAGTTAATTGTAAGGTTCAGGGCCTCCTAATGACGATGGAACACTCAAATTGTTTCGAAATTCAGTACATCGTCCTCCTGCCGACTTGTCTCCAAGTGTCTCTTGCGGCCTCGGGCACCTTATGGTCGTTCTCCTGTGAGTATAGATTCTCGAATCCGACGCATAACTGATAGTTAATTGTAACGCTCAGCGCCTCCTAATGACGATGGAACTCTCAAATTGCGTCGAGATTCAATACATCGTCCTTCGGCCGACTTCTCTCCAAGGGTCTATTGCTGCCTCGGGCACCTTATGGTCGTTCTCCTGTGAGTCTAGAATTTGGAATCCGACGCAAAACTGATTGTTAATTGTAACGTTCAGGGCCTGCTAATGACGATGAACACTCCAATTGCCTCGAGATTCAATACATCGTCCTCCAGCCGACTTGTATCCAAGTCTCGGGGACCAAATGATCCTTGTCCTATGAGTCTAGATTTTCGAATCCGTCACCAAAATGATAGTGAATTGTAACGTTCAGAGCCTCCTAATGACGATAGAACAATGAAATAGCGTCGAGATTCAATACATCGTCCTCCAGCCGATTTGTCTCCAAGGGGATATTGCTGCCTCGGGCAGCACATGGTCCGTCTCCAGTGAGTCTAGATTCTTGAATCCGACGCGAAACAGATAGTTAATTGTAACGTTCAGGGCCTCCTATTGACGATGGAACACTGAAATTGCTTCGAGACTCAATACATCGTCCTTCAGCCGACTTGTCTCCAAGGGTCTATTGCTGCCTTGGGCACCTTATTGTCCGTCTCCAGTGAGTCTAGATTTTCGAATGCGACGAAGAACTGATCGTTAATTGTAAAATTCAGGGCCTCCTAATGACGATGGAACATTCAAATTGCGTCGCGATCCAGTACATCGTTCCCCAGCCGACTTGTCTCCAAGGGTCTATAGCTGCCTCGGGCACCTTATGATCGTTCTCCTGCGAGTCTAGATTTTCGTACCCGACGCCAAACTGATAGCTAATTGGAACATTCAGGGCCTCCTAATGACGATGGAACACTCAAATTGCGTCGAGACTCAATACATCGGCCTCCAGCCGACTTGTATCCATGGGGATATTGTTGTCTCGGGCACCATATGATCCTTCTCCTGAGCGTAGATTTTCGAATCTGGCCCTAAAATGATAGTTAATTGTAACGTTTAGCGCCTCCTAATGCCGATGGAACACTCAAATTGCGTCGGGAGTCAATACATCGTCCTATAGCCGACTTGTCTACAAGGGGATATTGCTGCCTCGGGGTCCATGTGGTCTGTCTCCTGTTAGCCTAGATATTCGAATCCGACGCAAAAATGTTTGTTAATAGTAACGTTCAAGGCCTCCAAATGACGATGGAACACGCAAATTGCGTCGAAATTCAATACATCGTCCTTCAGCCGACCTGTCTCCAGGAGTCTATTGCTGCCTCAGGCACCTTATGGTCGTTCTCCTGTGATTCTAGATTTTCGAATCCGACGCATAACTGGTAGTTATTTGTAACGCTTAGCGCCTCCTAATGACGATGGAACACTCAAATTGCGTCAAGATTCAATACATCGTCCTCCAGCCGACTTGTCTCCAAGGGGATATTGCTGGCTCGGGCCCCATATGGTGCGTCTCCTGTGAGTCTAGAGTTTAGAATCCGACGCGAAACTGATAGTTAATTGTAACGTTCGGGGCTTCCTAATTACGATGGAACACTCAAATTGCGTCGAGATTCAATACATCGGCCTCCAACCGACTTGTATCCATGGGGATATTGCTGTTTCGGGCACCATATGATCCTTCTCCTGAGCGTAGATTTTCGAGTCTGGCCCTAAAATGATAGTTAATTGTAACGTTCAGCGCCTCCTAACGACGATAGATCAATCAAATTGCGTCGAGATTCAATTCATCATCCTCCAGCCGACTTGTCTCCGAAGAGGATATTGCAGCCACGGGCACCATATGGTCTGTCTCCTGTGAGTCTAGATTTCTGAATCCGACGCGAAACTGATAGTTAATTGTAACGTTCAGGGCCTCCTAATGACGATGGAACACTCAAATTGCGTCGAGACTCTATACATCGTCCTCCAGCCGACTTGTCTCCAAGGGTCTATTGCTGCCTCGGGCACCTTATGGTCGTTCTCCTGTGAGTCTAGATTTTCTAATCAGACGCAAAACTGATTGTTAATTGTAACGTTCAGGGCCTCCTAATGACGATGCAACACTCAAATTGCGTCAAGATTCAATACATCGTCCTCCAGCCGACTTGTCTCCAAGGGGATATTGCAGCCTCGGGCACCATATGGTCCGTCTCCTGTCAATCTAGAGTCTCGAATCCGGTGCGAAACTGTTAGTTAATTGTAACGTTCTGGGCCTTCTAATGACGATGGAACACTCTAATTGCGTCGCGATCCAATATATCGTCCTTCAGCCGACTTGTCTACAAGGTCTATTACTGCCTCGGGCACCTTATGGTCGTTCTCCTGTGAGTCTAGATTTTGGCATCCGACGCAAAACTGATTGTTAATTATAACGCTCAGCGCCTCCTAATGACGATGGAACACTCAAATTGCATCGAGGTTCAATACATCGTCCACCAGCCGACGTGCCTCCAAGATGATATTTCTGCGTCGGGCACCATATAGACCGTCTCCTGTGAGTCTGGATTTTCGATTCCGACGAAAAAATAATAGTCAGATGTAACGATCTGCGCCTCCTAATGATGATGGAACACTCAAATTGCGTCGAGATTCAATACATCGTCCTCCAGGCGACTTGTCTCCAAGGGGATATTGCTGCCTCGGGCTCCATATAGTCCGTCTCCTGTGAGTCTCGATTTTTGTATCCGACGCGAAACTGATTGTTAATTGTAACGTACAGGGCCTCCTAATGGCGATGGAACAGTCAAATTGCGTCGAGATTCAATACATCGTCCTCCAGCCGACTTGTATCCAAGGGGATATTGCTGTCTCGGGCACCATATGATCCTTCTCCTGAGCGTAGATTTTCGAATCCGGCCCTAAAATGATAGTTAATTGTAACGTTCAGCGCTCCTATTGCCGATGGAACACTCAAATTGCGTCGAGAGTCAATACATCGTCCTCCAGCCGACTTGTCTCCAAGGGTCTATTGCTGCCTCGGGCACTTTATGGTTCTTCTCCTGTGAGTCAAGATTTTCGAATCCGACTCATACCTGATAGTTATTTGAAACGTTCAGCGCCTCCTAATGACGATGGAGCACTCAAATTGCGTCGGGATTCAATACACCGTCCTCCAGCCGACTTGTCTCCAATGGGATATTGCTGCCTCGGGCACCATTTGGTCCGTCTCCTGTGGGTCAAGATTTTCGAATCCGAAGCAAAACTGATAGTTAATTGTAACGTTCAAGGCCTCCTAATGACGATGGAACACTCACATTGCGTCGAGATTCAATACATCGTTCTTCAGCCGACCTGTCTCCAGGAGTCTATTGCTGCCTCGGGCACCTTATGGTCGTTCTCCTGTGAGTCTAGATTTTGGAATCCGACGCAAAACTGATTGTTAATTGTAACGTTCAGCGCCTCCTAATGCCGATGGAACACTCAAATTGCGTCGAGAGTCAATACATCGTCATCCTGCCGACTTGTCTACAAGGGGATATTGCTGCCTCGGCCACCATGTGGTCTGTCTCCTGTTAGTCTAGATTTTCGAATCCGACGCAAAAATGACTGTTACTTGTAACGCTCAGGGCCTCCTAATGACGATGGAACACTGAAATTGCGTCGAGATTCAATAAATTGGCCTCCAGCCGACTTGTCTCCAAGGGTATTTTGCTGTCTTGGGCACCAAATGATCCTTCTCCTGTGAGTCTAGATTTTCGAATCCGACGCAAAAATAATAGTGAGATGTAATGTTCATAGACTCCTAATGATGATGGAACACTCAATTTGCGCCGAGATTCAATACATCGCCCACCACCCGACTTGTCGCCAAGGGTATATTGCTGCCTCGGGTTCCATATGGTCCGTCTCCTGTGGGTCTCGATATTTGAATCAGACGCGAAACTGATAGTTAATTGTGACGTTCAGGGCCTCCTAATGACGATGGACACTCAAATTGCGTCGAGATTCAATACATCGTCCTTCAGCCGACCTGTCTCCAAGTGTTTATTGCTGCCTCGGGAACCTTATGGTCGTTCTCCTGTGAGTCTAGATTTTCGAATCCGACGCATAACTGGTAGTTAATTGTAACGTTCAGGGCATCCTAATGACGATGGAACACTCAAATTGCGTCGAGATTCAGTACATCGTCTTCCAGCCAACCTGTGTCCATGGGGATATTGCTGCCTTGGGCACCTTATGGTCCTTCTCCAGTGAGTCTAGATTTTCGAATCCGACGTGTAACTGGTAGTTAATTATAACGTTCAGCGCCTCCTAATGTCGATGGAACACTCAAATTGCGTCGAGATTCAATACATCGGCCTCCAGCCGACTTGTCTCCAAGGGTCAATTGCTGCCTCGGGCACCTTGTGGTCCGTCTCCTGTGAGTCTAGATTTTCGAATCCGACGCATAACTGATAGTTAATTATAAGGTTCAGGGCCTCCTAATGACGATGGAACACTCAAATTGTTTCGAAATTCAGTGCATCGTCCTCCTGCCGACTTGTCTCTAAGTGTCTCTTGCGGCCTCGGGCACCTTATGGTCGTTCTCCTGTGAGTATAGATTCTCGAATCCGACGCATAACTGATAGTTAATTGTAACGCTCAGCGCCTCCTAATGACGATGGAACTCTCAAATTGCGTCGAGATTCAATACATCGTCCTTCGGCCGACTTCTCTCCAAGGGTCTATTGCTGCCTCGGGCACCTTATGGTCGTTCTCCTGTGAGTCTAGAATTTGGAATCCGACGCAAAACTGATTGTTAATTGTAACGTTCAGGGCCTGCTAATGACGATGAACACTCCAATTGCCTCGAGATTCAATACATCGTCCTCCAGCCGACTTGTATCCAAGTCTCGGGCACCAAATGATCCTTGTCCTATGAGTCTAGATTTTCGAATCCGTCACCAAAATGATAGTGAATTGTAACGTTCAGAGCCTCCTAATGACGATAGAACAATGAAATAGCGTCGAGATTCAATACATCGTCCTCCAGCCGATTTGTCTCCAAGGGGATATTGCTGCCTCGGGCAGCACATGGTCCGTCTCCAGTGAGTCTAGATTCTTGAATCCGACGCGAAACAGATAGTTAATTGTAACGTTCAGGGCCTCCTATTGACGATGGAACACTGAAATTGCTTCGAGACTCAATACATCGTCCTTCAGCCGACTTGTCTCCAAGGGTCTATTGCTGCCTTGGGCACCTTATTGTCCGTCTCCAGTGAGTCTAGATTTTCGAATGCGACGAAGAACTGATTGTTAATTGTAAAATTCAGGGCCTCCTAATGACGATGGAACATTCAAATTGCGTCGCGATCCAGTACATCGTTCCCCAGCCGACTTGTCTCCAAGGGTCTATAGCTGCCTCGGGCACCTTATGATCGTTCTCCTGCGAGTCTAGATTTTCGAACCCGACGCCAAACTGATAGCTAATTGGAACATTCAGGGCCTCCTAATGACGATGGAACACTCAAATTGCGTCGAGACTCAATACATCGGCCTCCAGCCGACTTGTATCCATGGGGATATTGTTGTCTCGGCACCATATGATCCTTCTTCTGAGCGTAGATTTTCGAATCTGGCCCTAAAATGATAGTTAATTGTAACGTTTAGCGCCTCCTAATGCCGATGGAACACTCAAATTGCGTCGGGAGTCAATACATCGTCCTATAGCCGACTTGTCTACAAGGGGATATTGCTGCCTCGGGGTCCATGTGGTCTGTCTCCTGTTAGCCTAGATATTCGAATCCGACGCAAAAATAATTGTTAATTGTAACGTTCAAGGCCTCCTAATGACGATGGAACACGCAAATTGCGTCGAAATTCAATATATCGTCCTTCAGCCGACCTGTCTCCAGGAGTCTATTGCTGCCTCAGGCACCTTATGGTCGTTCTCCTGTGATTCTAGATTTTCGAATCCGACGCATAACTGGTAGTTATTTGTAACGCTTAGCGCTTCCTAATGACGATGGAACACTCAAATTGCGTCAAGATTCAATACATCGTCCTCCAGCCGACTTGTCTCCAAGGGGATATTGCTGGCTCGGGCCCCATATGGTGCGTCTCCTGTGAGTCTAGAGTTTAGAATCCGACGCGAAACTGATAGTTAATTGTAACGTTCAGGGCTTCCTAATTACGATGGAACACTCAAATTGCGTCGAGATTCAATACATCGGCCTCCAGCCGTCTTGTATCCATGGGGATATTGCTGTTTCGGGCACTATATGATCCTTCTCCTGAGCGTAGATTTTCGAATCTGGCCCTAAAATGATAGTTAATTGTAACGTTCAGCGCTCCTATTGCCGATGGAACACTCAAATTGCGTCGAGAGTCAATACATCGTCCTCCAGCCGACTTGTCTCCAAGGGTCTATTGCTGCCTCGGGCACTTTATGGTTCTTCTCCTGTGAGTCAAGATTTTCGAATCCGACTCATACCTGATAGTTATTTGAAACGTTCAGCGCCTCCTAATGACGATGGAGCACTCAAATTGCGTCGGGATTCAATACACCGTCCTCCAGCCGACTTGTCTCCAATGGGATATTGCTGCCTCGGGCACCATTTGGTCCGTCTCCTGTGAGTCACGATTTTCGAATCCGAAGCAAAACTGATAGTTAATTGTAACGTTCAAGGCCTCCTAATGACGATGGAACACTCAAATTGCGTCGAGATTCAATACATCGTTCTTCAGCCGACCTGTCTCCAGGAGTCTATTGCTGCCTCGGGCACCTTATGGTCGTTCTCCTGTGAGTCTAGATTTTCGAATCCGACGCGTAATTGGTAGTTAATTGTAAAGCTCAGCGCCTCCTAATGACGATGGAACACTCAAATTGCGTCAAGATTCAATACATCGTCCTCCAGCCGTCTTGTCTCCCAAGGGGATATTGCTGCCTCGGGCACCATATGGTCCGTCTCCTGTGAGTCTACAGCTTCGAATCCGACGCGAAACTGATAGTTAATCGTAACGTTCAGGGCTTCCTAATTACGATGAAACACTCAAATTGCGTCGAGATTCAATACATCGTCATTTAGCCGACTTGTCTCCAGGGGTCTATTGCTGCCTCGGGCACCTTATGGTCGTTCTCCTGTGAGTCTACATTTTAGAATCCGACGCAAAACTGATAATTTATTGTTACGTTCAGGGCCTCCTAATGACGATGGAACACTCAAATTGCGTCGAGATTCAATACATCGGCCTCCAGGCAACTTATCTGCAAGGGTCTATTGATGCCTCGGTCACCTTAAGGTCGTTCTCCTCTGAGTCCAGATTTTCGAATCCGACGCATAACTGATAGTTAATTGCAACTTTCAGCGCCTCCTAATGTCGATGGAACACTCAAATTGCGTCGAGATTCAATACATCGTCCTCCAGCCGACTTGTCTCCAAGTGTCTATTGCTACCTCGGGCACCTTATGGTCGTTCTCCTGTGAGTATAGATTCGCGAATCCGACACATAACTGATAGTTAATTGTAACGCTCAGCGCCTCCTAATGACGATGGAACACTCAAATTGCGTCAAGATTCAATACATCGTCCTCCAGCCGACTTGTCTCCAAGGGGATATTGCTGCCTCGGGCACCTTATGGTCCGTCTCCTGTGAGTCTTGAGTTTCGAATCCGACGCGAAACTGATAGTTAATTGTAACGTTCAGGGCCTCCTAATGCCGATGGAACACTCAAATTGCGTCGAGAGTCAATACATCGTCCTCCGGCCGACTTGTCTACAAGGGGATATTGCTGCCTCGGGCTCCATGTGGTCTGTCTCCTGTTAGTCTAGATTTTCGAATCCGACGCAAAAATGATTGTTAATTGTAACGTCCAGGGCCTCCTAATGACGATGGAACACTCAAATTGCGTCGAGATTCAATACATCGGCCTCCAGCCGACTTGTCTCCAAGGGTCTCTTGCTGCCTCGGGCACCTTATAGTCGTTCTCATGTGAGTCTAGATTTTCGAATCCGACGCATAACTGACAGGTATTTGTAACGTTCAGGGGATCCTAATGACGATGGAACACTCACTCTGCGTTGAGATTCAATACATCGTCCTCTAGCCGACTTGTCTCCAAGGGTCTATTGCTGCGTCGAGCACCTTATGAATGTACTCCTGCGAGTCGAGATTTTCGAACCCGACGCATTACTGATAGTTAATTGTTACATTCAGGGCCTCCTATTGACGATAAAACACTCGAATTTCGTCGAGATTCAACACATCGTCCTCCAGCCGACCTGTCTCCATGGGGATATTGCTGCCTCGGGCACCTTACGGTCGTTCTCCAGTGAGTCCAGATTTTCGAATCCGACGCATAACTGATAGTTAATTGAAACGATCAGCGCCTCCTAATGACGATGGAGCACTCAAATTGCGTCAAGATTCAATACATCGTCCTTCAGCCGACCTGTCTCCAAGAGTTTATTGCTGCCTCGGGCACCTTATGGTCGTTCTCCTGTGAGTCTAGATTTTCGAAGCCGACGCATAACTGGTAGTTAATTGTAACGTTCAGGGCATCCTAATGACGATGGAACACTCAAATTGCGTCGAGATTCAATACATCGTCCTCCAGCCGACTTGTCTCCGAGGGGATATTGCTGCGTCGGGCACCATATGGTCGTTCTCCTGTGAGTCTAGAATTTGGAATCCGGCGCAAAACTGATTGTTAATTGTAACGTTAAGGGCCTGCTAATGACGATGGAACACTCCAATTGCGTCGAGATTCAATACATCGTCCTCCAGCCGACTTGTATCCATGTCTCGGGCACCAAATGAACTTGTCCTGTGAGACTAGATTTTCGAATCCGACACCAAAATGATAGTGAATTGTAACGTTCAACGCCTCCTAATGACGATAGAACAATTAAATTGCGTCGAGATTCAATACATCGTCCTCCAGCCAACTTGTCTCCAAGGGGATATTGCTGCCTCGGGCACCATATGGTCCGTCTGCTGTGAGTCTAGTTTTCCGATTCCGATGCGAAACTGATAGTTAATTGTAACGTTCAAGGCCTCCTAATGACGATGGAACACTCAAATTGCGTCGAGATTCAATAAAGCGGCCTCCAGCCGACTTGACTCCAAGGGGAGATTGCTGCCTCGGGCACCATATGATCCGTCTGCTGTGAGTCTAGATTTTCGATTCCGATGCGAAACTGATAGTTAATTGTAACGTTCAGGGCCTCTTAATGACGATGGAACACTCAAATTACGCCGAGATTCAATACATCGTCCTTCAGCCGACTAGTCTCCAAGGTTCTATTGCTGCCTCGGGCACCTTATGGTCGTTCTCCTGTGAGTCTGGATTTTAGAATCCGCCGCAAAACCGATAGTTAATTGTAACGTTCAGGGCCACCTAATGACTATGGAACACTCAAATTGCGTCGAGATTCAATACATCGGCCTCCAGCCGACTTGTCTCCAAGGGGATATTGCTGTCTCGGGAACCAAAAGATCCTTCTCGTATGAGTCTAGATTTTCGAATCCGACGCGAAACTGATAGTTAATTGTAATGTTCAGGGCTTCCTAATGACGATGGAGCACTCTAATTGCGTCGAGATTCAATACACCGGCCTCCAGCCGACTTGACTCCAAGGGGAGATTAATGCCTCGGGCACCATATGGTCCGTCTCCTGTGAGTCTAGATTTTTGATTCCGATGCGAAACTGATAGTTAATTGAAACGTCCAGGGCCTCTTAATGACGATGGAACACTCAAATTACGCCGAAATTCAATACATCGTCCTTAAGCCGACTTGTCTCCAAGGTTCTTTTGCTGCCTCGGGCACGTTATGGTCGTTCTCCTGTGAGTCTAGATTTTAGAATCCGCCGCAAAACTGATAGTTAATTGTAACGTTCAGGGCCACCTAATGACGATGGAACACTCAAATTGCGTCGAGATTCAATGCATCGTCCTCCAGCCGACATGTCTCCATGGTGATATTGCTACATCGGGCACCTTATGTTCGTTCTGCTGTGAGTTTAGATTTTCGAATCCGACGCGAAACTGATTGTTAATCGTAACGTTCAGGGCCTCCTAATGACGATGGAACACTCAAATTTCGTCGAGCTTCATCACATCGGCCTCCAGCCGACTTGTCTCCAAGGGGACATTGCTGCCACGGGCACCATATGGTCCGTCACCTGTGAGTCTAGATTTTCGATTCCGTTGCGAAACTGATAGTTAATTGTAACGTTCTGGACCTCCTAATGACGATGGAACACTCAAATTGCGCCGACTTGTCTCCAAGGTTCTATTGCTGCCACGGGCACCTTATGGTCGTTCTCCTGTGAGTCTAGATTTTCGAATCCGACGCAAACCGATTGTTTATTGAAACGTTCAGCGCCTCCTAATGACGATGGAGCACTCAAATTGCGTCGAGACTGAATACATCGTCCTCCAGCCGACTTGTCTCCAAGGGGATATTGCTGTCTCGGGCACCAAATGATCCTTTTCCTGTGAGTCTAGATATCTGACTGCGACGCGGAACTGATAGTTAATCGTAACGTTCAGGGCATCCTAATGACGATGGAACACTCAAATTGCGTCGAGATTCAATACATCATCCTTCAGCCGACTTGTCTCCCAGGGTCAATTGCTGCCTCGGGCACCTTATGGTCATTCTCCTGTGAGTCTAGATTTTTGAATCCGCCGCCAAACTGATAGATAATTGTAACGTTCAGGGCCACTTAATGACGATGGAACACTCAAATTGCGTCGAGATTCAATATTTCGGCCTCCAGACGACTTGTCTCCCAGGGGATATTGCGGTCTCGGGAACCAAATGATCCTTCTTCTATGAGTCTAGATTTTCGAATCCGACGGCAAGATGATAGTGAATTGTAACGTTCAGCTCCTCGTAACGACGGTAGATCAATCAAATTGCGTCGAGATTCAATACATCGTCCTCCAGCCGACTTGTCTCCAAGGGGATATTGCTCCCACGGGCACCATATGGTCCGTCTCCTGTGAGTCTAGATTTCTGACTCCGACGCGAAACTGATAGTTAATTGTAACGTTCAGGGCCTCCTAATGACGATGGAACACTCAAATTGCGTCGAGAGTCAATACATCGTCCTCCAGCTGACTTGTCTCCAAGGGTGTATTGCTGCCTCGGGCACCTTATGGTCGTTTTCCTGTGAGTCTAGATTTCCTAATCCGACGCCACACTGATTGTTAGTTGTAACGTTCAGGGCCCCCTAATGACGATGGAACACTGAAATTGCGTCGCGATTCAATACATCGTCCACCAGCCGACTTTTCTTCAACGGGTTATTGTTGCCTCGGGCACCATATGGCCCGTCTCCAGTGAGTCTAGATTTGCGAATCCGAAGAAAAACTGATAGTCAATTCAGAGATTCAGAGCCTCATAATGGCGATGGAACACTCAATTAGCGTGGCGATCTAATACATCGTCCACCAGCCGACTTGTGTCCAAGGGTCTATTGCTGCCTCGGGCACCTTATGGTCGTTCTGCTGTGAGTTTAGATTTTCGAATCCGACGCGAAACTGATTTTTAATTGTATCGATCAGTGCTTCCTAATGACGATGGAACACTCAAATTGTGTCGAGATACAATACATCGTCGTTCAGCCGACTTGTCTCTAAGGGTCTATTGCCGCCTCGGGCACCTTATGGTCGTTCTTCTGTGAGTCTAGATTTTATAATCCGACGAATAACTGATAGTTAATTGTAACGTTCAGGGCCTCCTAATAACGATGGAACACTCAAATTTCGTCGAGATTCATTACATCGGCCTCCAGCCGACTTGTCTCCAAGGGGACATTGCTGAATCGGGCACCATATGGTCCGTCTCCTGTGAGTCTATATTTTCGATTCCGATGCGAAACTGATAGTTAATTGTTACGTTCAGGGCCTCCTAATGACGATGGAACACTCAAATTTCGCCGAGATTCAATACATCGTCCTTCTGCAGACTTGTCTCAAAGGATCTATTGCTGCCTCGGGCACCATATGGTCCGTCTCCTGTGAGACTAGATTTTCGATACCGACGCAAAAATGATAGTCAGATGTAGCGATCAGCGCCTCTAATGATGATGGAGCACTCAAATTGCGTCGAGATTCAATACATCGTCCTCCAGCCGACTTGTCTTCAACGGGATATTGCAGCCACGGACACCATATGGTCCGACTCCTGTGAGTCTAGTTTTCTGAATCCGACGCGAAACTGATAGTTAATTCTTACGTTCAGGGCCTCCTAATGACGATGGAACACTCAAATTGCGTCGAGATTCAATACATCGTCCTTCAGCCGACTTGTCTCTAAAGGTCGCCTCGGCCACCTTATGGTCGTTCTCCTGTGAGTCTAGATTTTCGAATCCGATGAATAACTGATAGTTAATTGTAACGTTCAGGGCCTCCTAATGACGATGGAACACTCAAATTTCGTCGAGATTCATTACATCGGCATCCAGCCGACTTGTCTCCAATTGGACGTTGCTGCCGCGGGCACCATATGGTCCGTGTCCTGTAAGTCTAGATTTTCGATTCCGATGCGAAACTGATAGTTAATTGTAACGTTCAGGGCCTCCTAAAGACGACGGAACACTCAAATTGCGTCGAGGTTCAATACATCGTCCTCCAGCCGACGTGCCTCCAAGGGGATATTGCTGTCTCGGGCACCATATGGTCCGTCTCCTGTGAGACTAGATTTTCGAATCCGACGGCAAGATGATAGTGAATTGTAACGTTCAGCGCCTCCTAACGACGATAGATCAATCAAATTGCGTCGAGATTCAATACATCGTCCTCCAGCCGACTTGTCTCCAAGGGTGTATTGCTGCCTTGGGCACCTTATGGTCGTTCTATTGTGAGTCTAGATTTTTCTAATCCGACTCAAAACTGATTGTTAATTGTAACGTTCAGGGCCTCCTAATGACGATGGAACACGCAAATTTCGTCGAGATTCATTACATCGGCCTCCAGCCGACTTGTCTCCAAGGGGACATTGCAGCCCCGGGCACCATATGGTCCGTCTCCTGTGAGTCTAGATTTTCGATTCCGATGCGTATCTGATAGTAAATTGTAACGTTCAGGGCCTCTTATTGACGATGGAACACTCAAATTGCGCCGAGAATCAATACATCGTCCTTCAGCCGACTTGTCTCCAAGGTTCTATTGCTGCCTCGGGCACCCTATGGTCGTTCTCCTGTGAGTCTAAATTTTCTAATCCGCCGCAAAACTGATAGTTAATTGTAACGTTCAGGGCCACCTAATGACGATAGATCAATCCAATTGCGTCGAGATTCAATACATCGTCCTCCAGCCGAGTTTTCTCCACGGGCCTATTGCTGCCTCGGGCACCATATGGTCCGTCTCCTGTGAGACTAGATTTTCGATTCCGACGCAAAAATGATAGTGAGATGTAACAATCAGTGCCTCTAATGATGATGGTACACTCAAATTGCGTCGAGATTCAATACATCGTCCTCCAGCCGACTTGACTCCTAGGGGATATTGCTGTATCGTTAAGCAAATGATCCTTCACCTATGAGTCTATATTTTCGAATCCGACGGCAAGATGATAGTGAATTGTAACGTTCAGCACCTCGTAACGACGGTAGATCAATCAAATTGCGTCGAGATTCAATACATCGTCCTCCAGCCGACTTGTCTCCAAGGGTGTATTGCTGCCTTGGGCACCTTATGGTCGTTCTATTGTGAGTCTAGATTTTTCTAATCCGACTCAAAACTGATTGTTAATTGTAACGTTCAGGGCCTCCTAATGACGATGGAACACGCAAATTTCGTCGAGATTCATTACATCGGCCTCCAGCCGACTTGTCTCCAAGGGGATATTGCTCCCACGGGCACCATATGGTCCGTCTCCTGTGAGTCTAGATTTCTGACTCCGACGCGGAACTGATAGTTAATCGTAACGTTCAGGGCATCCTAATGACGATGGAACACTCAAATTGCGTCGAGATTCAATATTTCGGCCTCCAGACGACTTGTCTCCCAGGGGATATTGCGGTCTCGGGAATCAAATGATCCTTCTTCTATGAGTCTAGATTTTCGAATCCGACGGCAAGATGATAGTGAATTGTAACGTTCAGCGCCTCCTAACGACGATAGATCAATCATATTGCGTCGAGATTCAATACATCGTCCTCCAGCCGACTTGTCTCCAAGGGTGTATTGCTGCCTTGGGCACCTTATGGTCGTTCTATTGTGAGTCTAGATTTTTCTAAAACGACTCAAAACTGATTGTTAATTGTAACGTTCAGGGCCTCCTAATGACGATGGAACACGCAAATTTCGTCGAGATTCATTACATCGGCCTCCAGCCGACTTGTCTCCAAGGGGACATTGCAGCCCCGGGCACCATATGGTCCGTCTCCTGTGAGTCTAGATTTTCGATTACGATGCGAATCTGATAGTAAATTGTAACGTTCAGGGCCTCTTATTGACGATGGAACACTCAAATTGCGCCGAGAATCAATACATCGTCCTTCAGCCGACTTGTCTCCAAGGTTCTATTGCTGCCTCGGGCACCCTATGGTCGTTCTCCTGTGAGTCTAAATTTTCTAATCCGCCGCAAAACTGATAGTTAATTGTAACGTTCAGGGCCACCCAATGACGATAGATCAATCAAATTGCGTCGAGATTCAATACATCGTCCTCCAGCCGACTTTTCTCCAGGGGCTTATTGCTGCCTCGGGCACCATATGGTCCGTCTCCTGTGAGACTAGATTTTCGATTCCGACGCAAAAATGATAGTGAGATGTAACAATCAGTGCCTCTAATGATGATGGAACACTCAAATTGCGTCGAGATTCAATACATCGTCCTCCAGCCGACTTGTCTCCTAGGGGATATTGCTGTATCGTTAAGCAAGTGATCCTTCACCTATGAGTCTAGATTTTCGAATCCGACGGCAAGATGATAGTGAATTGTAACGTTCAGCACCTCGTAACGACGGTAGATCAATCAAATTGCGTCGAGATTCAATACATCGTCCTCCAGCCGACTTGTCTCCAAGGGGATATTGCTCCCACGGGCACCATATGGTCCGTCTCCTGTGAGTCTAGATTTCTGACTCCGACGCGAAACTGATAGTTAATTGTAACGTTCAGGGCCTCCTAATGACGATGGAACACTCAAATTGCGTCGAGATTCAATACATCGTCCTCCAGCCGACTTGTCTCCAAGGGTTGCTTCGGGCACCTTATGGTCGTTCTCCTGTGAGTCTAGATTTTCGAATCCGATGAATAACTGATAGTTAATTGTAACGTTCAGCGCCTCCTAATGACGATAGAACACTCAAATTGGTTCGAGATTCAATACATCGTCATCCAGGCGACTTGTCTCCAACGGGATATTGCTGCCTCGTGCACCATATGGTACGTCAACTGTGAGTCTAGAATTTTGAATCCGACGCGAAACTGATAGTTAATTGTAACGTTCAGCGCCTCCTAATGACGATAGAACACTCAAATTGCGTCGAGATTCAATACATCGGCCTCCAGCCGGCTTGTCTCCAAGGGGATATTGCTGTATCGGGAAGATTTGATCCTTCACCTATGAGTCTAGATTTTCGTATCCGACGGCAAGATGATAGTGAATTGTAACGTTCAGGGCCTCATAATGACGATGGAACACTCAAATTGCGTCGAGACTCAATGCATCGTCCTCCAGCAGACTTGTCCCTAAGGGTCTATTGCTGCCTCGGGCACCTTATGGTCGTTCTGCTGTGAGTTTAGATTTTCGAATCCGACGCGGAACTGATTGTTAATTGTATTGATCAAAGGCTTCCTAATGACGATGGAACACTCAAATTGTGTCGCGATTCAATACATCGTCGTTCAGCCGACTTGTCTCCAAAGGTCTATTGCCGCCTTGGGCACCTTATGGTAGTTCTTCTGTGAATCTAGATTTTATAATCCGACGATAACTAATAGTTAATTGTAACGATCAGGACCTACTAATGACGATGGAACACTCAAATTACGTCGAGATTCATTACATCGGCCTGCAGCCGACTTATCTCCAAGGGGACATTGCTGAATCGGGCACCATATGGTCCGTCTCCTGTGAGTCTAGATTTTCGAATCCGACGCGAAACTGATAGTTAATTGTAACGATCAGGGCCTCCTAAAGACGACGGAACACTCAAATTGCGTCGAGGTTCAATACATCGTCCTCCAGCCGACGTGCCTCCAAGGGGATATTGCTGCCTCGGGCAACATATGGTCCGTCTCCTGTGAAACTAGATTTTCGATTCCGACGCGAAACTGATAGTTAATTGTAACGTTCAGGGCCTCCTAATGACGATGGAACACGCAAATTTCGTCGAGATTCATTACATCGGCCTCCAGCCGACTTGTCTCCAAGGGGACATTGCAGCCCCGGGCACCATATGGTCCGTCTCCTGTGAGTCTAGATTTTCGATTCCGATGCGTATCTGATAGTAAATTGTAACGTTCAGGGCCTCTTATTGACGATGGAACACTCAAATTGCGCCGAGAATCAATACATCGTCCTTCAGCCGACTTGTCTCCAAGGTTCTATTGCTGCCTCGGGCACCCTATGGTCGTTCTCCTGTGAGTCTAAATTTTCTAATCCGCCGCAAAACTGATAGTTAATTGTAACGTTCAGGGCCACCTAATGACGATAGATCAATCCAATTGCGTCGAGATTCAATACATCGTCCTCCAGCCGAGTTTTCTCCACGGGCCTATTGCTGCCTCGGGCACCATATGGTCCGTCTCCTGTGAGACTAGATTTTCGATTCCGACGCAAAAATGATAGTGAGATGTAACAATCAGTGCCTCTAATGATGATGGTACACTCAAATTGCGTCGAGATTCAATACATCGTCCTCCAGCCGACTTGACTCCTAGGGGATATTGCTGTATCGTTAAGCAAATGATCCTTCACCTATGAGTCTATATTTTCGAATCCGACGGCAAGATGATAGTGAATTGTAACGTTCAGCACCTCGTAACGACGGTAGATCAATCAAATTGCGTCGAGATTCAATACATCGTCCTCCAGCCGACTTGTCTCCAAGGGTGTATTGCTGCCTTGGGCACCTTATGGTCGTTCTATTGTGAGTCTAGATTTTTCTAATCCGACTCAAAACTGATTGTTAATTGTAACGTTCAGGGCCTCCTAATGACGATGGAACACGCAAATTTCGTCGAGATTCATTACATCGGCCTCCAGCCGACTTGTCTCCAAGGGGATATTGCTCCCACGGGCACCATATGGTCCGTCTCCTGTGAGTCTAGATTTCTGACTCCGACGCGGAACTGATAGTTAATCGTAACGTTCAGGGCATCCTAATGACGATGGAACACTCAAATTGCGTCGAGATTCAATATTTCGGCCTCCAGACGACTTGTCTCCCAGGGGATATTGCGGTCTCGGGAATCAAATGATCCTTCTTCTATGAGTCTAGATTTTCGAATCCGACGGCAAGATGATAGTGAATTGTAACGTTCAGCGCCTCCTAACGACGATAGATCAATCATATTGCGTCGAGATTCAATACATCGTCCTCCAGCCGACTTGTCTCCAAGGGTGTATTGCTGCCTTGGGCACCTTATGGTCGTTCTATTGTGAGTCTAGATTTTTCTAAAACGACTCAAAACTGATTGTTAATTGTAACGTTCAGGGCCTCCTAATGACGATGGAACACGCAAATTTCGTCGAGATTCATTACATCGGCCTCCAGCCGACTTGTCTCCAAGGGGACATTGCAGCCCCGGGCACCATATGGTCCGTCTCCTGTGAGTCTAGATTTTCGATTACGATGCGAATCTGATAGTAAATTGTAACGTTCAGGGCCTCTTATTGACGATGGAACACTCAAATTGCGCCGAGAATCAATACATCGTCCTTCAGCCGACTTGTCTCCAAGGTTCTATTGCTGCCTCGGGCACCCTATGGTCGTTCTCCTGTGAGTCTAAATTTTCTAATCCGCCGCAAAACTGATAGTTAATTGTAACGTTCAGGGCCACCCAATGACGATAGATCAATCAAATTGCGTCGAGATTCAATACATCGTCCTCCAGCCGACTTTTCTCCAGGGGCTTATTGCTGCCTCGGGCACCATATGGTCCGTCTCCTGTGAGACTAGATTTTCGATTCCGACGCAAAAATGATAGTGAGATGTAACAATCAGTGCCTCTAATGATGATGGAACACTCAAATTGCGTCGAGATTCAATACATCGTCCTCCAGCCGACTTGTCTCCTAGGGGATATTGCTGTATCGTTAAGCAAGTGATCCTTCACCTATGAGTCTAGATTTTCGAATCCGACGGCAAGATGATAGTGAATTGTAACGTTCAGCACCTCGTAACGACGGTAGATCAATCAAATTGCGTCGAGATTCAATACATCGTCCTCCAGCCGACTTGTCTCCAAGGGGATATTGCTCCCACGGGCACCATATGGTCCGTCTCCTGTGAGTCTAGATTTCTGACTCCGACGCGAAACTGATAGTTAATTGTAACGTTCAGGGCCTCCTAATGACGATGGAACACTCAAATTGCGTCGAGATTCAATACATCGTCCTCCAGCCGACTTGTCTCCAAGGGTTGCTTCGGGCACCTTATGGTCGTTCTCCTGTGAGTCTAGATTTTCGAATCCGATGAATAACTGATAGTTAATTGTAACGTTCAGCGCCTCCTAATGACGATAGAACACTCAAATTGGTTCGAGATTCAATACATCGTCATCCAGGCGACTTGTCTCCAACGGGATATTGCTGCCTCGTGCACCATATGGTACGTCAACTGTGAGTCTAGAATTTTGAATCCGACGCGAAACTGATAGTTAATTGTAACGTTCAGCGCCTCCTAATGACGATAGAACACTCAAATTGCGTCGAGATTCAATACATCGGCCTCCAGCCGGCTTGTCTCCAAGGGGATATTGCTGTATCGGGAAGATTTGATCCTTCACCTATGAGTCTAGATTTTCGTATCCGACGGCAAGATGATAGTGAATTGTAACGTTCAGGGCCTCATAATGACGATGGAACACTCAAATTGCGTCGAGACTCAATGCATCGTCCTCCAGCAGACTTGTCCCTAAGGGTCTATTGCTGCCTCGGGCACCTTATGGTCGTTCTGCTGTGAGTTTAGATTTTCGAATCCGACGCGGAACTGATTGTTAATTGTATTGATCAAAGGCTTCCTAATGACGATGGAACACTCAAATTGTGTCGCGATTCAATACATCGTCGTTCAGCCGACTTGTCTCCAAAGGTCTATTGCCGCCTTGGGCACCTTATGGTAGTTCTTCTGTGAATCTAGATTTTATAATCCGACGATAACTAATAGTTAATTGTAACGATCAGGACCTACTAATGACGATGGAACACTCAAATTACGTCGAGATTCATTACATCGGCCTGCAGCCGACTTATCTCCAAGGGGACATTGCTGAATCGGGCACCATATGGTCCGTCTCCTGTGAGTCTAGATTTTCGAATCCGACGCGAAACTGATAGTTAATTGTAACGATCAGGGCCTCCTAAAGACGACGGAACACTCAAATTGCGTCGAGGTTCAATACATCGTCCTCCAGCCGACGTGCCTCCAAGGGGATATTGCTGCCTCGGGCAACATATGGTCCGTCTCCTGTGAAACTAGATTTTCGATTCCGACGCGAAACTGATAGTTAATTGTAACGTTCAGGGCCTCATAAGGACGATGGAACACTCAAATTGCGTCGAGACCCAATGCATCGTCCTCCAGCAGACTTGTCTCCAAGGGTCCATTGCTGCCTCGGGCTTCTTATGGTCGTTCTCCTGTGAGTCTAGATTTTCTAATCCGACGCAAAACTGATTGTTAGTTGTAACGTTCAGGGCCTCCTAATGACGATGGAACACTCAAATTGCGTCGCGATTCAATACATCGTCCTCCAGCCGACTTTTCTTCGACGGGATTTTGCTGCCTCGGGCATCATATGCTAAGTCTCCTGTGAGTCTAGATTTTCGAATCCGACGCGAAACTGATAGTTAAATGTAACGTTCAGGGCCTCATAATGACGATGGAACACTCAAATTACGTCGAGACTCAATGCATCGTCCTCCAGCAGACTTGTCTCCAAGGGTCCATTGCTGCCTCGGGCTTCTTATGGTCGTTCTCCTGTGAGTCTAGATTTTCTAATCCGACGCAAAACTGATTGTTAGTTGTAACGTTCAGGGCCTCCTAATGACGATGGATCACTCAAATTGCGTCGCGATTCAATACATCGACCTCCAGCCGACTTGTCTTCAACGAGTTATTGCTGCCTCGGGCACCATATGTTCCGTCTCCAGTGAGTCTAGATTTGCGAATCCGACGAAAAACTGATAGTTAATTGAGTCATTCAGAGCCTCATAATGACGATAGAACACTCAATTTTTGTCGCGATCTAATACATCGTCCTCCAGCCGACTTCTCTCCAAGGGTCTATTGCTGCCTCGTGCACCTTATGATCGTTCTGCTGTGAGTCTAGATTTTCGAACCCGACGCAAAACTGATAGTTAATTGTAACGTACAGGGCTTCCTATTGACGATGGAACACTCAAATTGCGTCGAGATTCAATACATCGTCCTCCAGCCGACTTGTCTCCATGGGGATATTGCTGAATCGCGTATCTTATGGTCGTTCTGCTGTGAGTTTAGATTTTCGAATCCGACGCGAAACTGATTGTTAATTGTATCGATCAGGGCTTCCTAATGACAATGGAACACTCAAATTGTGTCGAGATTCAATACATCGTCGTTCAGCCGACTTGTCTCCAAGGGTCTATTGCCGCCTCGGGCACCTTATGGTCGTTCTCCTGTGAGTCTAGATTTTCAATTCCTATGCGAAACTGATAGTTAATTGCAACGTTCAGGCCCTCCTAGTGACGATGGAACACTCAAATAGCGTTGAGGTTCATTACATCGTCCTCCAGCCGACGTGCCTCCAAGGGGATATTGCTGCCTCGGGCACCATATAGTCCGTCTCCTGTGAGACTATATTTTCGATTCCGACGCAAAAATGATAGTGAGACGTAACGATCAGCGCCCCTAATGATGATGGAACACTCAAATTGCGTCGAAATTCAATTTATTGTCCTCTAGACGACTTGTATCCTAGAGGATATTGCAGCGTCGGGTTCCATATTGTCCGTCTTCTGTGAGTGTAGATTTTTGAATCCGACGCGAAACTGATAGTTAATTGTGACGTTCAGGGCCTCCTAATGACGATGGAACACTCAAATTGCGTCGAGATTCAATACATCGTCCTCCAGCCGACTTGCCTCCAAGGGGATATTGCTTTCTCGGGAACCTAATGATCCTTCTCCTATGAGTCTAGATTTTCGAACCCGACGGCAAGATGATAGTGAAATGTAACGTTCAGCGCCTCCTAACGACGATAGATCAATCAAATTGCGTCGAGATTCAATACATCGTCATCCAGCCGACTTGTCTCCAAGGGTCTTTTGCTGCCTCGGGCACCATATTGTCGTTCTCCTGTGAGTCTAGATTTTCTAATCCGACGCAAAACTGATTGTTAATTGTAACGTTCAAGGCCTCCTAATGACAATGGAACACTCAAATTGCGTCGCGATTCAACACATCTTCCTCCAGCCGACTTGTCTCCAAGGGTCTATTGCTGCCTTGGGCACCTTATGATCGTTCTCCTGTGAGTCTAGATTTTCGATCCCGACACAAAACTGATAGTTAATTCTAACGTACAGGGCCTCCTAATGACGATGGAACACTCACACTGCATTGAGACTCAATTCATCGTCCTCCAGCCCACTTGTCTCCATGGGGATACCGCTGTCTCGGGCACCTTATGGTTGTTCTACTGTGAGTTTAGATTTTCGAAACCGACACGAAACTGATTGATAATTGTAACTATCAGGGCTACCTAATGACGATGGAACACTCAAATTGAGTCGAGATTCAATACATCGTCGTTCAGCCGACTTGTCTCCAAGGGTCTATTGCCACCTCAGGCACCTTAAGGTCGTTCTCCTGTGAGTCTAAATTTTATAATCCGTCGCATAACTGATTGTTAATTGTAACGTTCAGGGCCTCCTAATGACGATGGAACACTCAAATATCGTCGAGTATCATAACATCTTCCTCCAGCCGACTTGTCTCCAATTGGACATTGCTGCCGCGGGCACCATATGGTCCGTCTCCTGTGAGTCTAGATTTTCGATTCCGATGCGAAACTGATAGTTAATTGTACCGTTCAGGGCCTCCTAATGACGATGGGACACTCAAATTGCGTCGAGATTCAATACATCATCCTTCAGCCGACTTGTCTTCCAGTGTCTATTGCTGCCTCGGGCACCTTATGGTCGTCCTCCTGTGAGTCTAGATTTTGGAATCCGCCGTAAAACTGATAGTTAATTGTAACGTTCAGGGCCACCTAATGACGATGGAACACTCAAATTGCGTCGAGAGTCAATACATCGGCCTCCAGCCGAGTTGTTCCAAGGGGATATTGCTGTCTCGGGAACCAAATGATCCTTCTCCTGTGAGTCTAGATTTTCGAATCCGACGACAAGATGATAGTGAATTGTAACGTTCAGCGCCTCCTAACGACGATAGATTAATCAAATTGCGTCGAGATTCAATACATCGTCCTCCAGCCGACTTGTCTCCAAGGGGACATTGCTGCCTCGGGCATCATATGGTCCGTCTGCTGTGAGTCTAGATTTTTGATTCCGATGCGAAACTGATAGTTAATTGTAACGTTCAGCACCTCCTAATGACGATGGAACACTCAAATTGCGCAGATTCAATACATCGTCAATCAGCCGACTTGTCTCCAAGGGTCTATTGCTGTCTCGGGCACCAAATGATCCTTCTCCTGTGAGGCTATATTTTCGAATCCGACGCAAAAATAATAGTGAGATGTTACGATCAGCGCCTCCTAATGATGATGGAACACTCAAATTATGTCGAGAATCAAAACATTGGCCTCCAGCCGACTTGTCTCCAAGGGGATATAGCTGTCTCGGGCACCAAATGATCCTTCTCCTGTGAGTCTAGATTTTCGAATCCGACGCCAAAATGATAGTGAATTGTAACGTTCAGCGCATCCTAATGACGATAGAACACTCAAATTGAGTCGAGATTCAATACATCGTCCTCCAGCCGACTTGTCTCCAACGGGATATTGCTGCTTGGGGCACTATATGTTCCGTCTCCTGTGAGTCTAGATTTTTGAATCCGACGCGAAACTGATAGTTAATTGCAACGTTCAGGGCCTCCTAATGGCGATGGAACACTCAAATTGCGTCGAGGTCAATACACCGTCCTCCAGCCGACGTGCCTCCAAGGGGATAAGACTGCCTCGGGCATCTTACGGTAGCTCTCCTGTGAGTTTAGATTTTCTAATCCGACGCAAAACTGATTGTTAATTGTAACGTTCAGGGCCGCCTAATGACGATGGAACACTCAAATTGCGTTGAGAGTCAATACATTGTCCTCCAGCCGACTTGTCTACAAGGGGAAATTGCTGCCTCGGGCTCCATGTGGTATCTCTCATGTGATTCTAGATTTTCGATTCCGATGCGAAACATAGTTTATTGTAACGTTCAGCGCCTCCTAATGACGATGGAACACTCAAATTGCGTCGAGATTCAATACACCGTCCTCCAGCCGACTTGTTTAAAGGGGGATATTGCTGCATCGGGCTCCTTGCGGTCCGTCTCCTGTGAGTCTAGATTTTGAATCCGACGCAAAAATGATAGTTAATTGTAACGTTCAGGGCCTCCTAATGACGATGGAACACTCAAATTGCGTCGAGATTTAATACATCGACCTCCAGCCGACTTGTCTCCAAGGGTCTGTTGCTGCCTCGTTCACCTCATGGTCGTTCTCCAGTGAGTCTCGATTTTCGAATCGGACGCAAAACTGATTGTTAATTGTAACGATCAGGTCTTCCTAATGACGATGGAGCACTCAAATTGCGTTGCGGTTCAATACATCGTCCTCCAGCGGACTGGTCTCCAAGGGGATATTGCTGCTTCGGGCACCTTATTGTCCGTCTCCAGTGAGTCTAAATTTTCGAATCCGAAGAAAAACTGATAGTTAATTGTAACACTCAGGGCTACCTAATGACGATGGAACACTCAAATTGCGTCGCGATCCAATACATCGCTCTCAAGCCGACTTGTCACCATAGGTCTATTGCTGCCTCGGGCACCTTATGATCGTTCTCCTGAGAGTCTAGATTTTCGAACCCGACGCTAAACTGATAGTTAATTTTAACGTTCAGGGCCTCCTAATGACAATGGAACACTCAAATTGCGTAGAGGTTCAATACACCGTCCTCCAGCCGACGTGCCTCCAAGGGGATATTGCTGCCTCGGGATCCATATGCTCCGTCTCCTGTGAGTGTAGATTTTTGAATACGACGCGAAACCGATAGTTAATTGTAATGTTCAGGGCCTCCTAATGACGATGGAACACTCAAATTGCGTCGAGATTCAATACACCGTCCTCCAGCCGACTTGTATAAAAGGGGATATTGCTGCATCGGGCTCCTTGCGGTCCGTCTCCTGTGAGTCTAGATTTTCGAATCCGACGCAAAAATGATAGTTAATTGTAACGTTCAGGGCCTCCTAATGACGATGGAACACTCAAATTGCGTCGAGATTCAATACATCGGCCTCCAGCCGACTTGTCTCCAAGGGTCTGTTGCTGCCTCGGGCACCTCATGGTCGTTCTCCAGTGAGTCTCGATTTTCGAATCGGACGCAAAACTGATTGTTAATTGTAACGATCAGGTCTTCCTAATGACGATGGAGCACTCAAATTGCGTTGCGGTTCAATACATCGTCCTCCAGCGGACTGGTCTCCAAGGGGATATTGCTACTTCGGGCACCTTATGGTCCGTCTCCAGTGAGTCTAGATTTTCGAATCCGAAGAAAAACTGATAGTTAATTGTAACACTCAGGGCTACCTAATGACGATGGAACACTCAAATTGCGTCGCGATCCAATACATCGTTCTCAAGCCGACTTGTCACCATAGGCCTATTGCTGCCTCGGGCACCTTATGAGCGTTCTCCTGAGAGTCTAGATTTTCGAACCCAATGCTAAGCTGATAGTTAATTTTAACGTTCAGGGCCTCCTAATGACAATGGAACACTCAAATTGCGTAGAGATTCAATACATCGTCCTTCGGCCGACCTGTCTCCAAGAGTCTATTGCTGCCTCGGGCATCTTACGGTAGTTCTCCTGTGAGTCTAGATTTTCTAATCCGACGCAAAACTGATTGTTAATTGTAACGTTCAGGGCCTCCTAATGACGATGGAACACTCAAATTGCGTCGAGATTCAATACATCGTCCTCCAGCCGACTTGTCTCCAAGGGGATATTGCTGTCTCGGGCACCAAAAGATCCTTCTCCTGTGAGTCTAGATTTTCGAATCCGACGCTAAAATGATAGTTAATTGTAACGTTCAGCGCCTCCCAACGTCGATGGTACACCCAAATTGCGTCGAGATTCAATACATCGGCCTCCAGCCAACTTGTCTCCAAGGGTCTATTGCTGCCTCGGGCACCTAATGGTCGTTCTCCTGTGAGTCTAGATTTTCGAATCCGACGCATAACTGATAGGAAATTGAAACGTACAGCTCCTCCTAATGACGTTGGTGCACTAAAATTGCGTCGAGGTTGAATACATCGTCCTCCAGCCGACTTGTCTCCAAGGGGATATTGCTGCCTCGGGCACCATATTGTCCGTTTCCTGTGAGACTAGATTTTCGAATCCGACGCGAAACTAATTGTTAATTGTAACGTTCATCGCCTCCTATTGACGATGGAACACTCAAATTGCGTCGAGATTCAATACATCGTCCTTCATTCGACTTGTCTCCAAGGGGATATTGCTTCCTCGTGCACCATACTATCCTTCTCCTGTAAGTCTAGATTTTCGAATTCGAAGGAAACTGATAGTTAATTGTAATGTTTAGGGCCTCCTAACGACGATGGAACACTCAAATTGCGACGAGATTCAATAGATCGTCATCCAGCCGACTTGTCTCCAAGAGGATATTGCTGCCACGAGCACCATATGGTCCGTCCCCTGTGAGTGTAGATTATCGATTCTGACGCAAAAATGAAAGTTAATTGTAAAGTTCAGCGCCTCCTTATGACGATGGAACACTCAAATTGCGTTGAGAGTCAATACATTGTCCTCCAGCCGACTTGTCTACAAGGGGAAATTGCTGCCTCGGGCTCCATGTGGTCCGTCTCCTGTGAGTCTACATTTTCGAATCCGACCCAAAACCGATAGTTAATTGTAACGTCCAGCGCCTCCGAATGACGTTGGAACCCTCAAACTGCGCAGATTCAATACATAGTCATTCAGACGACTTGTCTCCAGGGGTCTATTGCCGTCTCGGGCACCAATTGATCCCTCTCCTGTGAGTCTAGATTTTGGAATCCGACGCAAAAATAATAGTGAGATGTAAAGATCAGCGCCTCCTAATGACGATGGAACACTCAAATTGCGTCGAGATTCAATACATCGTCCTCCAGCCGACTTGTCTCCAAGGGGATATTGCTGCCTCGGGCACGATATGGTCCGTCCCCTGTGTTTCTACATTTTCGACTCCGACGCGAGACTGATAGTTAATTGTAACGTTCAGGGCCTCCTAATGACGATGGAACACTCAAATTGCGTTGAGATTCAATACGTCGACCTTCAGCCGACTTGTCTCCAAGAGTCTATTGCTGCCTCGGACACCTTATGGTCGTTCTCCTGTGAGTCTAGATTTTCGAATCCGACGCAAAACTGATAGTTAATATTTACGTTCAGGTACTCCTTATTACGATGGAACACTCAAATTGCGTCGAGATTCAATATATCGGCCTCGAGCCGACTTGTTTCCAAGGGTCTATTGCTGCCTCGTGCAGCTTATGGTCGTTCTCCTGTGAGTCTAGATTTTCGAATCCGACGCAAAACAGATAGTTAATTGTAACGTTCAGGGCCTCCTAATGACGAAGGTACACTCAGATTGCGTCGAGATTCACTACATCGTCCTCGAGCCGACTTGTCTCCAAGGAGATATTGCTGCCTCGGGCACCTTATGGTCGTTCTCCTGTGAGTCTAGATTATCGAATCCGACGCATAACTGATAGTTAATTGCAAAGTTCAGGGCCTCCTAACGACGATGGAACACTCAAATTGCGACGAGATTCAATAGATCGTCATCCAGCCGACTTGTCTCCAAGGGGATATTGCTGCCACGAGCACCATATGGTCCGTCTCCTGTGAGTGTAGAATTTCGATTCTGACGCAAAAATGAAAGTAAATTGTAAAGTTCAGCGCCTCCTTATGACGATGGAACACTCAAATTGCGTTGAGAGTCAATACATTGTCCTCCAGCCGTCTTGTCTACAAGGGGAAATTGCTGCCTCGGGCTCCATGTGGTCCGTCTCCTGTGAGTCTACATTTTCGAATCCGACGCGAAACTGATAGTTAATTGTAACGTTCAGGGCCTCCTAATGACGATGGAAGACTCAAATTCCGTCGAGATTCAATACATCGTCCTCCAGCCGACTTGTCTCCTAGGGGATATTGCTGCGCCGGTCACCATATGGTCCGTCTCCTACGATTCTAGATTTTCGAATCCGACGCGAAACTGATAGTTACTTGTAACGTTCAGGACCTCCTAATGACGTAGGAACATTCAAATTGAGTCGAGATTCACTACATCGTCCTCGAGCCGTCTCTTCTCCAAGGGGATATGCTGCCTAGGGCACCATACGGTCCTTCTCCTGTGAGTCTAGATTTTCGAATCCGACGCGAAACTGAAAGTTAATTGTAACGTTCAGGGCCCCTAATAACGATGGAACACTCATATTGCGTCGAGATTCAATACATCGTACTCCAGCCGACTTGTCTTTAAGGGGATATTGCTGCCTCGGGCACGATATGGTCCGTCCCCTGTGATTCTACATTTTCGACTCCGACGCGAGACTGATAGTTAATTGTAATGTTCAGGGCCTCCTAATGACGATGGAACACTCAAATTGCGTTGACATTCAATACATCGACCTTCAGCCGACTTGTCTCCAAGAGTCTATTGCTGCCTCGGACACCTTATGGTCGTTCTCCTGTGAGTCTAGATTTTCGAATCCGACGCAAAACTGATAGTTAATATTTACGTTCAGGTACTCCTTATTACGATGGAACACTCAAATTGCGTCGATATTCAATATATCGGCCTCGAGCCGACTTGTCTCCAAGGGTCTATTGCTGCCTCATGCAGCTTGTGGTCGTTCTCCTGTGAGTCTAGATTTTCGAATCCGACGCAAAACAGATAGTTAATTGTAACGTTCAGGGCCTCCTAATGACGAAGGAACACTCAAATTGCGTCGAGATTCACTACATCGTCCTCGAGCCGACTTGTCTCCAAGGAGATATTGCTGCCTCGGGCACCTTATGGACGTTCTCCTGTGAGTCTAGATTATCGAATCCGACGCATACCTGATAGTTAATTGCAAAGTTCAGCGCCTCCTAATGACGATGGAACACTCAAATTGCGTCGAGATACAATACATCGTCCTCCAGCCAACTTGTCTCCAAGGGGATATTGCTGCCTCGGGCACCATACTGTCCTTCTCCTGTGAGTCTAGATTTCCGAATCCGATGCAAAAATGATAGTTAATTGCAACGTTCAGCGCCTCCTAATGACGATGGAACTCTCAAATTGCGTTGAGAGTCAATACATCGTCCTCCAGCTGACTTGTCTTCAAGGGGATTTTGCTGCCTCGGGCAGCTTATGGTCGTTCTCCTGTGAGTCTAGATTTTCGAATCCGACGCATAACTGATAGTTAATTGTAACGTTCAGGGCATCCAAATGACGATCGAACACTCAAATTGCGTCGAGATTCAATATATCGTGCTAAAGCCGACTTGTCTCCAAGGGTCTATTGCGGCCTCGGGCACCTTATGGTCGTTCTCCTGTGAGTCTAGGTTTTCGAACCCAACGCATAACTGATAGTTAACTGTAACGCTCAGCGCCTCCTAATGACGATGGAGCACTCAAATTGCGTCGAGATTCAATACATCGTCTTCCAGCCGTCTTGTCTCCAAGGTGATATTGCTGCCTCGGGCACCAAATTTCCGTCTCCTGTGATTCTAGATTTTCGAATCCGACGCGAAACTGATAGTTACTTGTAAAGCTCAGGGCATCCTAATGACGATGGAGCACTCAAATTGCGTTGAGATTCAATACATCGTCCTTCAGCCGACTTGTCTCCAAGGGTCAATTGCTGCCTCGGACACCTTATGGTCGTTCTCCTGTGAGTCCAGATTTTCGAATCCGACGCAAAACTGATAGTTAATTGTAACGTTCAGGTCCTCCTAATCTCGATGGAACACTCAAATTGCGTCGAGATTCAATACATCGGCCTCGAGCCGACTTGTCTCCAAGGGTCTATTGCTGCCTCGGTCAGCTTATGGTCGTTCTCCTGTAAGTCTAGATTTTCGAATCCGACGCAAAACAGATAGTTAATTGTAACGTTCAGGGCATCCTAATGACGATCGAACACTCACATTGCGTCGAGATTCAATACATCGTCCTCCAGCCGACCTGTCTCCAAGGGGATATCACTGCCTCGTGCACCACATGATCCGTCTCCGGTGATTCTACATTTTCGAATCCGACGCAAAACTGATAGTTAATTGTAACGTTCAGCGCCTCTCAAAGACGATGGAACACTCAAATTGCGCAGATTCAATTTATCGTCATTCAGACGACTTGTCTCCAGGGGTCGTTTGCTGTCTCGGGCACCAAATGATCCTTCTCCTGTGAGTGTAGTTTTTCGAATCCGACGCAAAAATAATTGTGAGATGTAACGATCAGCGACTCCTAATGATGATGGAACACTCAAATTGAGTCGAGATTCAAAACATCGGCCTCCAGCCGACTTGTCTCCAAGGGGATATTGCTGTCTCGGGCACCAAATGATCCTTCTCCTGTGAGTCTAGATTTTCGAATCCAACGCCAAATTGATAGTGAATTGTAACGTTCAGGGCCTCCTAATGACGATGGTACACTCAAATTGCGTCGGGATTCAATACATCGGCCTCCAGCCGACTTGTCTCCGAGGGTCTGTTGCTGCCTCGGGCACCTTATGGTCGTTCTCCTGTGAGTCCAGATTTTCGAATCCGACGCATAACTGATAGTTAATTGTAACGTTCCCCGCCTCCTAATGACGATGGAACACTCAAATTGCGTCGAGATTCAATACATCGGCCTCCAGTCGACTTGTCTCCAACAGTCTGTTGCTGCCTCGGGCACCTTATTGTCATTCTCCTGTGAGTCTAGATTTTCGAATCCGACACATAACTGATAGTTAATTGTGAAGTTCAGGGCCTCCTAATGACGATGGAACACTCAAATTGCGTCGAGATTCAATACATCGTCCTCCAGCCGACTTGTCTCCATGGGGATATTGCTGCCTCGGGCACCATATGGTCCGTCTCCTGTGATTCTAGATTTTCGAATCCGACGCGAAACTGATAGTTAATTGTAACATTCAGGGCCTCCTAATGACGATGGATCACTCAAATTGCGTTGAGATTCAATACATCGTCCTCGAGCCGACTTGTCTCCAAGGGGATATTGCTGCCTCGGCACCACATGGTCCATCTCCGATGATTCTACATTTTCGAATCCGTCGGAAAACTCATAGTTAATTGTAACGTTCAGCGCCTCCTAATGACGATGGAACACTCAAATTGCGCAGATTCAATACATCGTCATTCAGCCGACTTGTCTCCAGGGGTCTATTGCTGTCTCGGGCACCAATTGATCCCTCTCCTGTGAGTCTAGATTTTCGGATCCGACGCAAAATAATAGTGAGATGCAACGATCAGCGCCTCCTAATGACGATGGAACACTCAAATTGCGTCAAGATTCAAAACGTCGGCCTCCAGCCGACTTGTCTTCAAGGGGATATTTCTGCCTCGGGTACCATACGGTCCTTCTCCTGTGTCTAGATTTTCGAATCCGTCGCATAACTGATAGTTAATTGTAACGTTCAGGGCCTCCTAATGACGATGGAACACTCAAATTGCGTTGAGATTCAATACATCGACCTTCAGCCGACTTGTCTCCAAGAGTCTATTGCTGCCTCGGACACCTTATGGTCGTCCTCCTGTGAGTCTAGATTTTTGAATCCGACGCAAAACTGATAGTTAATTTTAACGTTCAGGGCCTCCTTATTACGGTGGAACACTCAAATTGCGTCGAGATTCAATATATCGGCCTCGAGCCGACTTGTCTCCAAGGGTCAATTGCTGCCTCGTGCAGCTTATGGTCGTTCTCCTGTGAGTCTAGATTTTCGAATCCGACGCAAAACAGATGGTTAGTTGCAACGTTCAGGGCCTCCTAATGACGAAGGAACACTCAAATTGCGTCGAGATACACTACATCGCCCTCGAGCCGACTTGTCTCCAAGGAGATATTGCTGCCTCGGGCACCTTATGGCCGTTCTCCTGTGAGTCTAGATTATCGAATCCGACGCATAACTGATAGTTAATTGCAAAGTTCAGCGTCTCCTAATGACGATGGAACACTCAAATTGCGTCGAGATACAATACATCGTCCTCCAGCCGACTTGTCTCGAAGGGGATATTGCTGCCTCGGGCACCACACGGTCCTTCTCCTGTTAGTCTAGATTTTCGAATCCGACGCGAAACTGGGAGTTAATTGTAACGTTCATGGCCTCCTAATGACGATGGAGCACTCAAATTGCGTCGCGATTCAATACATCGTTCTCCAGCGGACTGGTCTCCAAGGGGAAATTTCTGCTTCGGGTATATTATGGTCCGTCCCCAGTGAGTCTAGATTTTCGAATCCGACGAAAAACTGATAGTTAATTGTAACCTTCAGGGCCTCCTAATGACGATGGAACACTCAAATTGCGCTGAGATTCAATACATCGTCCTTCAGCCGACTTGTCTCCAAGAGTCTATTGCTGCCTCGGACACCTTATGGTCGTTCTCCTGTGGTTCTAGATTTTCGAATCCGACGCAAAACAGATAGTCAATTGTAACGTTCAGGGGATCCTAATGTCGATAGAAACTCAAATTGCGTCGAGATTCAAAACATAGTGCTCCAGCCGACTTGTCTCCAACGGGATATTGCGTCTCGGGCAACATATGGTCCGTCTCCTGTGAGTCTAGATTTTTGAATCCGACGCGAAACTGATAGTTAATTGTAACGTTCAGGGGCTCCTAATGACGATGGAACACTCAAATTGCGTCGAGATTAAATACGTCATCCTTCAGCCGACTTGCCTCCAAGGGTCTATTGCTGGCTCGGGCACCTTATGGTAGTTCTCCTGTGAGTCTAGATTTTCTAATCCGACGCTAAACTGATTCTTAATTGTATCGTTCAGGGCCTCCTAATGACGATGGAACACTCAAATTGCGTCGAGATTCAATACATCGTCCTCCAGCCGACTTGTATCCAAGGGGATAATGCTGTCTCTAGCACCATAAGATCCCTCCCCTGTTAGTAGATTTTTGAATCCGACGCTAAAATGTTAAATAATTGTAACGTTCAGGGACACCTATTGACGATGGAACTCTCAAATTGCGTCGAGATTCAACACATCGGCCTCCAGCCGACTTGTCTCCTAGAGTCTGTTGCTGCCTCGGATACCTTATGGTCGTTCTCCTGTGAGTCTAGATTTGCGAATCCGACGCAAAACTGATAGTTAATTGTAATGTTCAGGGCCTCCTAATCACGATGGAACACTCAAATTGCGTCGAGATTCAATACATCAGCCTAGAGCCGTCTTGTATCAAAGGGGATATTGCTGCCTCAGGCTCAATGTGGTCCATCTCCTGTTTGTCTACATTTTCGAATCCGACGCAAAACTGATAGATAATTGTAACGTTCAGCGCATCCTAATGACGATGGAACACTCAAATTGCGCAGATTCAAAACATCGTCATTCAGCCGACTTGTCTCCAGGGGTCTATTGCTGTCTCGGGCACCAAATGAACCTTACCCTGTGAGTCTAGATTTTCGAATCCAACGCATAAATAATAGTGAGATGTAACGATCAGCGCCTCCTAATGATGATGGAACACTCAAATTGCGTTAAGAATCAATACATCGGTTTCCAGCCGACTTGTTTCCAAGGGTCTATTGCTGCCTCGGGCAACTTATGGTCGTTCTCCTGTGAGTTTAGATTATCGAATCCGACGCAAAAATGATAGTTAATTGTAACGTTTAGGGCCTCCTAATGACGATGGAACACTCAAATTGCGTCGAGATTCAATACATCGGCCTCCAGCCGACTTGTATCCAAGGGGATATTGCAGGTTCGTGCACCAAATGATCCTTCTCATGTTAGTAGATTTTCGAATCCGACGCTAAAATGATAGTTAACTGTAACGTTCAGGGCCTCCTAATGCCGATGGAACACTCAAATTGCGTCGAGATTCAAGACATCGGCCTCCAGCCGACTTGTCTCCAAGGGTCTGTTGCTGCCTCGGGCACCTTATGGTCGTTCTCCTGTGAGTTTAGATTATCGAATCCGACGCAAAAATGATAGTTAATTGTAACGTTTAGGGCCTCCTAATGACGATGGGAAACTCAAATTGCGTCGAGATTCAATACATCGTCCTCCAGCCGACTTGTCTCCAAGGGTCTATTGCTGCCTCGGGCACCTTATGGTCGTTCTCCTGTGAGTCTAGATTTTCGAATCCGACGCAAAAATGATAGTTAATTGTAACGTTCAGGGCCTTCTAATGACGATGGAACACTCAAATTGAGTCGAGATTCAATACATCGTCCTCCAGCCGACTTGTCTCCAAGGGATATTGCTGCCTCGGGCACCACATAGTCCGTCTCCTGTGAATTTAGATTTTCGAATCCGACGAAAAACTGATAGTTAATTGTAACGTTCAGCGCCTTGTTATGACGATGGAACACTCAAATTGCGTCGAGATTCAATACATCGGCCTCCAGCCGACTTGTCTCCAAGGGTCTGTTGCTGCCTCGGGCACCTTATGGTCGTTCTCCTGTGAGTCTAGATTTTCGAATCCGACGCAAAAATGATAGTTAACTGTAACGTTCAGTTCCTTGTAATGACGATGGAACACTCAAATTGCGTCGAGATTCAATACATCGGCCTCCAGCCGACTTGTCTGGAGGGGGATATCGCTGCCTCGGGCACCACATGGTCCGTCTCCGGTGATTCTACGTTTTCGAATCCGACGCAAAACTCATAGGGCCTCCTATTGGCGATGGAACACTCAAATTGCGTCGAGGTTCAATACATCGACCTCCAGCCGACTTGTCTCCAAGGGGATACTGCTGCATCGGACACCTTATGGTCGTTCTCCTGTGAGTTTAGATTTTCGAATCCGACGCAAAAATGATAGTTAATTGTAACATTCAGGGCCTTCTAATGACGATGGAACACTCAAATTGCGTCGAGATTCAATACATCGGCCTCCAGTCGATTTGTCTCCAAGGGGTATATTGCTGTCTCGAGCACCGTATGAACTTCTCCTGTGAGTAGATTTTCGAATCCGACGCTAAAATGATAGTGAATAGTAACGTTCAGGGCGTTGTAATGACGATGGAACACTCAAATTGCGTCGAGATTCAATACATCGTCCTCCAGCCGACTTGTCTCCAAGGGGATATTACTGCCTCGGGCACCATATGGTCCGTCTACTGTGAGTCTAGATTTTGAATCCGACGCGAAACTGATAGTTAATTGTAACGTTCAGCGCCTCCTAATGCCGATGGAACACTCAAATTGCGTTGAGAGTCAATACATTGTCCTCCAGCCGACTTGTCTACAAGGGGATATTGCTGCTTCGGGCTGCACGTGGTCCGTCTCCTGCGAGTCTACATTTTCGAATCCGACGCGTAACTGATAGTTAATTGTAACGTTCAGGGCCTCCTAATGACGATGGAACACTCAAATTGCGTCGAGATTTAATACATCGGCCTACAACTGACTTGTCTCCAAGGGTCTATTGCTGCCTCGGGCACCTTGTGGTCGTTCTCCTGTGAATCTACATTTTCGAATCCGACACATAACTGATAGCTAATTGTGAAGTTCAGGGCCTCCTAATGACGATGGAACACTCAAATTGCGTCGAGATTCAATACATCGTCCTCCAGCCGACTTGTCTCCAAGGGTCTATTGCGGCCTCGGTCACCTTATAGTCGTTCTCCTGTGAGTCTATATTTTCGAACCCAACGCAAAACTGATAGTTAAATGTAACGCTCAGCGCCTCCTAATGACGATGGAACACTCAAATTGCGTCGAGATTCAATACATCGTCCTCCAGCCGACTTGTCTCCAAGGGGATATTGCTGCCTCGGGCACCATATGGTCCGTCTCCTATGATTCTAGATTTTCGAATCCGACGCGATACTGAGAGTTAATTGTAAAGTTCAGGGCCTCCTAATGACGATGGAACACTAAATGTGCTTTGAGATTCAATACATCGTCCTTCAGCCGACTTGTCTCCAAGAGTCTATTGCTGCCACGGACACCTTATGGTCGTTCTCCTGTGAGTCTAGATTTTCGAATCCGACGCAAAACAGATAGTTAATTGTAACGTTCAGGGATTCCTAATGACGATGGAACACTCAAATTGCGTCGAGATTCACTACATCGTCCTCGAGCCGACTTTTCTCCAAGGGGATATTGCTGCCTCGACCACCATAAGGTCCTTCTCCTGTGAGTCTAGATTTTCGAATCCGACGCGAAACTGATAGTTAATTGTAACGTTAAGGCCCCTAATGACGATGGAACAATCAAATGGCGTCGAGACTCAGTACATCGTCCTCCAGCCGACTTGTATCAAAGGGGATATTGCTGCCTCGGGCTCCATGTGGTCCGTCTCGTGTTTGCCTAGATTTTCGAATCCGACGCAAAATTGATAGTTAATTGTAACGTTCAGTGCCTCCTAATGACGATGTAACACTCAAATTGCGTCGAGATTCAATACATCGGCCTCCTGCCGACTTGTCTCCAAGGGTCTATTGCTGCCTCGGCCACCTTATGGTCGTTCTCCTGTGAGTCTAGATTTTCGAATCCCAAGCATAACTGATAGTTAATTGAAACGTTCAGCGCCTCCTAATGTCGATAGAACACTCAAATTGCGTCGAGATTCAATACATTGTCCTCCAGCCGACTGGTCTCCATTGGGGATATTGCTGCCTCGTGCACCATACTGTCTTTCTCCTGTGAGTCTAGATTTTTTGAAACCGACGCAAAAATGATAGTTAATTAAAACTTTCAGCGCCTCCTAATGACGATGGAGCACTCAAATTGCGTCGAGATTGAATACATCGTCCTCCAGCCGACTTGTCTCCAAGGGGATATTGCTGCCACGGGCACCTTATGGTAGTTCTCCTGTGAGTCTAGATTTTCTAATCCGACGCTAAACTGATTCTTAATTGTAACGTTCAGGGCCTCCTAATGACGATGGAACACTCAAATTGCGTCGAGATTCAATACATCGTCCTCCAGCCGACTTGTATCCAAGGGGATAATGCTGTCTCGGGCACCATATGATCCCTCCCCTGTTAGTAGATTTTCGAATCCGACGCTAAAATAATAGTTAATTGTAACGTTCAGGGACTCCTATTGACGATGGAACTCTCAAATTGCGTCGAGATTCAACACATCGGCCTCCAGTCGACTAGTCTCCTAGAGTCTGTTGCTGCCTCGGATACCTTATGGTCGTTCTACTGTGAGTCTAGATTTTCGAATCCGACGCATAACTGATAGTTAATTGTAACGTTCATCGCCTCCTAATGACGATGGAACACTCAAATTGCGTCGAGATTCGATACATCGTCCTCCAGCCGACTTGTCTCCAGGGGGATATTGCTGCCTCGGGCACCACATAGTCCGTCTCCTGTGAGTTTAGATTTTCGAATCCGACGAAAATCTGATAGTTAATTGTAACGTTCAGGGCCATGTAATGACGATGGAACACTCAAATTGCGTCGAGATTCAATACATCGGCCTCCAGCCGACTTGTCTCCAAGGGGATATCGCTGCCTCGGGCACCACATGGTCCGTCTCCAGTGATTCTACGTTTTCGAATCCGACGCAAAACTCATAGGTCCTCCTATTGGCGATGGAACACTCAAATTGCGTCGAGATTCAATACATCGACCTCCAGCCGACTTGTCTCCAAGGGGATACTGCTGCATCGGACACCTTATGGTCGTTCTCCTGTGAGTTTAGATTTTCGAATCCGACGCAAAAATGATAGTTAATTGTAACATTCAGGGCCTTCTAATGACGATGGAACACTCAAATTGCGTCGAGATTCAATACATCGGCCTCCAGCCGACTTGTCTCCAAGGGGATATTGCTGCCTCGGGCTCCTTATGGTCGTTCTCCTGTGAGTCTAGATTTTCGAATCCGACGCATAAATGATAGTTAATTGTAACGTTCAGGGACTCCTAAAGACGATGGAACACTCAAATTGCGTCGAGAGTCAATACATCGACCTCCAGTCGACTTGTATCCAAGGGGATTTTGCAGTCTCGTGCACCATATGATCCTTCTCCTGTGAGTCTAGATTTTCGAATCCGACGCAAAAATGATAGTTAATTGTAACGTTCAGGGCCTCCTAATGACGATGGAACAATCAAATTGCGTCGATATTTATTACATCGGCCTCCAGTCGATTTGTCTCCAAGGGGTATATTGCGGTCTCGAGCACCGTATGAACTTCTCCTGTGAGTAGATTTTCGAATCCGACGCTAAAATGATAGTGAATAGTAACGTTCAGGGCCTTGTAATGACGATGGAACACTCAAATTGCGTCGAGATTGAATACATCGTCCTCCAGCCGACTTGTCTCCAAGGGGATATTACTGCCTCGGGCACCATATGGTCCGTCTACTGTGAGTCTAGATTATAAATTCGACGCGAAACTGATAGTTAATTGTAACGTTCAGCGCCTCACAATGCCGATGGAACACTCAAATTGCGTTGAGAGTCAATACATTGTCCTCCAGCCGACTTGTCTACAAGGGGATATTACTGCTTCGGGCTGCACGTGGACCGTCTCCTGCGAGTCTACATTTTCGAATCCGACGCGTAACTGATAGTTAATTGTAACGTTCAGGGCCTCCTAATGACGATGGAACACTCAAATTGCGTCGAGATTTAATACATCGGCCTACAGCTGACTTGTCTCCAAGGGTCTATTGCTGCCTCGGGCACCTTGTGGTCGTTCTCCTGTGAGTCTAGATTTTCGAATCCGACACATAACTGATAGCTAATTGTGAAGTTCAGGGCCTCTTAATGACGATGGAACACTCAAATTGCGTCGAGATTCAATACATCGTCCTCCAGCCGACTTGTCTCCAAGGGTCTATTGCGGCCTCGGTCACCTTATGGTCGTTCTCCTGTGAGTCTATATTTTCGAACCCAACGCATAACTGATAGTTAACTGTAACGCTCAGCGCCTCCTAATGACGATGGAACACTCAAATTGCGTCGAGATTCAATACATCGTCCTCCAGCCGACTTGTCTCCAAGGGATATTGCTGCCTCGGGCACCATATGGTCTGTCTCCTGTGATTCTAGATGTTCGAATACGACGCGAAACTGATAGTTAATTGTAAAGTTCAGGGCCTCCTAATGACGATGGAACACTAAAATTGCGTCGAGATTCACTACATCGTCCTCGAGCCGACTTTTCTCCAAGGGGATATTGCTGCCAAGATCACCATACGGTCCTTCTCCTGTGAGTCTAGGTTTTCGAATCCGACGCGAAACTGATAGTTAATTGTAACGTTAAGGCCCCTAATGACGATGGAACAATCAAATGGCGTCGAGACTCAATACACCGTCCTCCAGCCGACTTGTATCAAAGGGGATATTGCTGCCTCGGGCTCCATGTGGTCCGTCTCGTGTTTGTCTAGATTTTCGAATCCGACGCAAAATTGATAGTTAATTGTAACGTTCATCGCCTCCTAATGACGATGGAACACTCAAATTGCGTCGAGATTCGATACATCGTCCTCCAGCCGACTTGTCTCCAGGGGGATATTGCTGCCTCGGGCACCACATAGTCCGTCTCCTGTGAGTTTAGATTTTCGAATCCGACGAAAATCTGATAGTTAATTGTAACGTTCAGGGCCATGTAATGACGATGGAACACTCAAATTGCGTCGAGATTCAATACATCGGCCTCCAGCCGACTTGTCTCCAAGGGTCTGTTGCTGCCTCGGGCACCTTATGGTCGTTCTCCTGTGAGTCTAGATTTTCGAATCCGACTCAAAAATGATAGTTAACTGTAACGTTCAGGGCCTTGTAATGACGATGGAACACTCAAATTGCGTCGAGATTCAATACATCGGCCTCCAGCCGACTTGTCTCCAAGGGGATATCGCTGCCTCGGGCACCACATGGTCCGTCTCCAGTGATTCTACGTTTTCGAATCCGACGCAAAACTCATAGGGCCTCCTATTGGCGATGGAACACTCAAATTGCGTCGAGATTCAATACATCGACCTCCAGCCGACTTGTCTCCAAGGGGATACTGCTGCATCGGACACCTTATGGTCGTTCTCCTGTGAGTTTAGATTTTCGAATCCGACGCAAAAATGATAGTTAATTGTAACATTCAGGGCCTTCTAATGACGATGGAACACTCAAATTGCGTCGAGATTCAATACATCGGCCTCCAGCCGACTTGTCTCCAAGGGGATATTGCTGCCTCGGGCTCCTTATGGTCGTTCTCCTGTGAGTCTAGATTTTCGAATCCGACGCATAAATGATAGTTAATTGTAACGTTCAGGGACTCCTAAAGGCGATGGAACACTCAAATTGCGTCGAGAGTCAATACATCGACCTCCAGTCGACTTGTATCCAAGGGGATATTGCAGTCTCGTGCACCATATGATCCTTCTCCTGTGAGTCTAGATTTTCGAATCCGACGCAAAAATGATAGTTAATTGTAACGTTCAGGGCCTCCTAATGACGATGGAACAATCAAATTGCGTCGATATTTATTACATCGGCCTCCAGTCGATTTGTCTCCAAGGGGTATATTGCGGTCTCGAGCACCGTATGAACTTCTCCTGTGAGTAGATTTTCGAATCCGACGCTAAAATGATAGTGAATAGTAACGTTCAGGGCCTTGTAATGACGATGGAACACTCAAATTGCGTCGAGATTGAATACATCGTCCTCTAGCCGACTTGTCTCCAAGGGGATATTACTGCCTCGGGTACCATATGGTCCGTCTACTGTGAGTCTAGATTTTAAATCCGACGCGAAACTGATAGTTAATTGTAACGTTCAGCGCCTCACAATGCCGATGGAACACTCAAATTGCGTTGAGAGTCAATACATTGTCCTCCAGCCGACTTGTCTACAAGGGGATATTACTGCTTCGGGCTGCACGTGGTCCGTCTCCTGCGAGTCTACATTTTCGAATCCGACGCGTAACTGATAGTTAATTGTAACGTTCAGGGCCTCCTAATGACGATGGAACACTCAAATTGCGTCGAGATTTAATACATCGGCCTACAGCTGACTTGTCTCCAAGGGTCTATTGCTGCGTCGGGCACCTTGTGGTCGTTCTCCTGTGAGTCTAGATTTTCGAATCCGACACATAACTGATAGCTAATTGTGAAGTTCAGGGCCTCTTAATGACGATGGAACACTCAAATTGCGTCGAGATTCAATACATCGTCCTCCAGCCGACTTGTCTCCAAGGGTCTATTGCGGCCTCGGTCACCTTATGGTCGTTCTCCTGTGAGTCTATATTTTCGAACCCAACGCATAACTGATAGTTAACTGTAACGCTCAGCGCCTCCTAATGACGATGGAACACTCAAATTGCGTCGAGATTCAATACATCGTCCTCCAGCCGACTTGTCTCCAAGGGGTTATTGCTGCCTCGGGCACCATATGGTCTGTCTCCTGTGATTCTAGATTTTCGAATACGACGCGAAACTGATAGTTAATTGTAAAGTTCAGGGCCTCCTAATGACGATGGAACACTAAAATTGCTTTGAGATTCAATACATCGTCCTTCAGCCGACTTGTCTCCAAGAGTCTATTGCTGCCACGGACACCTTATGGTCGTTCTCCTGTGAGTCTAGATTTTCGAATCCGACGCAAAACAGATAGTTAATTGTAACGTTCAGGGCCTCCTAATGACGATGGAACACTCAAATTGCGTCGAGATTCACTACATCGTCCTCGAGCCGACTTTTCTCCAAGGGGATATTGCTGCCAAGATCACCATACGGTCCTACTCCTGTGAGTCTAGGTTTTCGAATCCGACGCGAAACTGATAGTTAATTGTAACGTTCAGTGCCTCCTAATGACGATGTAACACCCAAATTGCGTCGAGATTCAATACATCGGCCTCCAGCCGACTTGTCTCCAAGGGTCTATTGCTGCCTCGGCTACCTTATGGTCGTTCTCCTGTGAGTTTAGATTTTCGAATCCCACGCATAACTGATAGTTAATTGAAACGTTCAGCGCCTCCTAATGTCGATAGAACACTCAAATTGCGTCGAGATTCAATACATCGTCCTGCAGCCGACTTGTCTCCATGGGGATATTGGTGCCTCTTGCGCCATATTGTCCTTCTCCTGTGAGTCTAGATTTTTCGAAACCGACGCAAAAATGATAGTTAATTGTAACGTTCAGCGCCTCCTAATGACGATGGAACACTCAAATTGCGCTGAGAGTCAATACATCGTCCTCCAGCTGACTTGTCTACAAGGGGATTTTGCTGCCTCGGGCACGTTATGGTCGTTCTCCTGTGAGTCTAGATTTTCGATTCCCACGCATAACTGATAGTTAATTGAAACGTTCAGCGCCTCCTAATGTCGATAGAAACTCAAATTGCGTCGGGATTCAAAACATCGTATTCCAGCCGACTTGTCTCCATTGGGGATATTGCTGCCTCGTGCACCATACTGTCTTTCTCCTGTGAGTCTAGATTTTTTGAAACCGACGCAAAAATGATAGTTAATTAAAACTTTCAGCGCCTCCTAATGACGATGGAGCACTCAAATTGCGTCGAGATTGAATACATCGTCCTCCAGCCGACTTGTCTCCAAGGGGATATTGCTACCACGGGCACCTTATGGTCCGTCTCCTGTGAGTCTAGATTTTAGAATCCGACGCGAAACTGATAGTTCATAGTAACGTTCAGGGCCTCCTAATGACGATGGAACACTCAAATTGCGTCGAGATTAAATACGTCATCCTTCAGCCGACTTGTCTCCAAGGCTGGCTCGGGCACCTTATGGTAGTTCTCCTGTGAGTCTAGGTTTTCTAATCCGACGCTAAACTGATTCTTAATTGTAACGTTCAGGGCCTCCTAATGACGATGGAACACTCAAATTGCGTCGAGATTCAATACATCTTCCTCCAGCCGACTTGTATCCAAGGGGATAATGCTGTCTCGGGCACCATATGATCCCTCCCCTGTTAGTAGATTTTCGAATCCGACGCTAAAATGATAGTTAATTGTAACGTTCAGGGACTCCTATTGACGATGGAACTCTCAAATTGCGTCGAGATTCAACACATCGGCCTCCAGCCGACTTGTCTCCTAGAGTCTGTTGCTGCCTCGGATACCTTAGGGTCGTTCTACTGTGAGTCTAGATTTTCGAATCCGACGCATAATTGATAGTTAATTGCAACGTTCATCGCCTCCTAATGACGATGGAACACTCAAATTGCGTCAAGATTAAATACATCGTCCTCCAGCCGACTATTCTCCAAGGGGATATTGCTGCCTCGATCACCATACGGTCCTTCTCCTGTGAGTCAAGATTTTCGAATCCGACGCGAAACTGACAGTTAATTGTTACGTTCAGGGCCTCCTAATGACGATGGAACACTCAAATTGCGTTGAGATTCAATGCATCGTATTTCAGCCGAATTGTCTCCAAGAGTCTCTTGCTGCCACGGACACCTTATGGTCGTTCTCCTGTGAGTCTAGATTTGCGAATCCGACGTAAAACTGATAGTTAATTGTAATGTTCAGGGCCTCCTAATCACGATGGTACACACAAATTGCGTCGAGATTCAATACATCAGCCTCGAGCCGTCTTGTATCAAAGGGGATATTGCTGCCTCGGGCTCCATGTGGTCCGTCTCCTGTTTGTCTAGATTTTCGAATCCCACGCATAACTGATAGTTAATTGAAACGTTCAGCGCCTCCTAATGACGATGGAGCACTCACATTGCGTCGAGATTCAATACATCGTCGTCCAGCCGACTTGTCTCAAAGGTGATATCGCTGCCTCGTGCACCACATGGTCCATCTCCGGTGATTCTACATTTTCGAATCCGACGCAAAACTGATAGATAATTGTAACGTTCAGCGCCTCCTAATGACGATGGAACACTCAAATTGCGCAGATTCAAAGCATCGTCATTCAGCCGACTTGTCTCCAGGGGTCTATTGCTGTCTCGGGCACCAAATGAACCTTCCCCTGTGAGTCTAGATTTTCGAATCCGACGCAAAAATAATAGTGAGATGTAACGATCAGCGCCTCCTAATGATGATGGAACACTCAAATTGCGTCGAGATTCAAAACATCGTCCTCCAGCCGTCTTGTCTCCAAGGGGATATCGCTGCCTCGGGCACCACTTGGTCCATCTCCGGTGATTCTACATTTTCGAATCCGACGCAAAACTGATAGTTAATTATAGCGTTCAGCGCCTCCTAATGACGATGGAACACTCAAATTGCATCGAGATTCAATACATCGTCCTCTAGCCGACTTGTCTCCAAGGGGATATTGCTTCCTCGTGCAACATACTATCCTTCTCCTGTGATTCTAGATTTTCGAATCCGACGCGAAACAGATAATTAATTGTAATATTCAGGGCCTCCTAATGACGATGGAACACTCAAATTGCGACGAGATTCAATAGATCGTCCTCCAGCTTACTTGTCTCCAAGGGGATATTGCTGCCTCGGGCACCATATTGTCCGTCTCCTGTGAGTCTAGATATTTGAATCCGACTCAATACTGGTAGTTAATTGTAACGTTCAGCGCCTCCTAATGACGATGGAACACTCAAATTGCGTTGAGAGTCAATACATTGTCCTCCAGCCGACTTGTCTACAAGGTGATATTGCTGCCTCGGGCTCCATGTGGTCCGTCTCCTGTGAGTCTAGATTTTCGAATCCGACACATAGCTGATAGTCAATTGTGAAGTTCAGGGCCTCCTAATGACCATGGAACACTCAAATTGCGTTGAAATTCAATACATCGAATTTCAGCCGAATTGCCTCCAAGAGTCTCTTGCTGCCACGGACACCTTATGGTCGTTCTCCTGTGAGTCTAGATTTTCGAATCCGACGCAAAACTGATAGTTAATTGTAATGTTCAGGTCCTCCTAATCACGATGGAACACTCAAATTGCGTCGAGAATCAATACATCAGCCTCGAGCCGTCTTGTTTCAAAGGGGATATTGCTGCCTCGGGCTCCATGTGGTCCGTCTCCTGTTTGTCTAGATTTTCCAATCCCACGCATAACTGATAGTTAATTGAAACATTCAGCGCCTCCTAATGACGATGGAGCACTCAAATTGCGTCGAGATTCAAAACATCGGCCTCCAGCCGACTTGTCCCCAAGGGGATATTGCTGCCTCGGGCACCATACGGTCCTTCTAATGTGAGTCTAGATTTTCGAATTCGTCGCATAACTGATAGTTAATTGTAACGGTCAGGGCATCCTAATGACGATGGAACACTCAAATTGCGTCGAGATTCAATACATCGTCATTCAGCCGACTTGTCTCCAAAGGTCTATTGCTGCCTCGGGCACCTTATGGTCGTTCTCCTGTGAGTCTAGATTTTAGAATTTGACGCATAACTGATAGTTAATTGTAACGTTCAGGGAATCCTAATGACGATGGAACACTCAAATTGCGTCAAGATTCAATACATCGTCCTCCAGCCGACTTGTCTCCAAGGGGATATCGCTGCCTCGTGCGCCACATGGTCCGTCTCCGGTGATTCTACATTTTCGAATCCGACGCAAAACTGATAGTTAATTGTAACGTTCAGCGCCTCCTAATGACGATGGAACACTCAAATTGCGCAGATTCAATACATCGTCATTCAGCCGACCTGTCTCCAGGGGTCTATTGCTGTCTCGGGCACCAAATGATCCTTCTCCTGTGAGTCTAGATTTTCGAATCCGACACAAAAATTATAGTGAGATGTAACGATCAGCGCCTCCTAATGATGATGGAACACTCAAATTGCGTCGAGATTCAAAACATCGGCCTCCAGCCGACTTGTCTCCAAGGGGATATTGCTGCCTCGGGCACCACATGGTCCGTCTCCTGTGAGTCTAGATATTTGAATCCGACGCGAAACTGATAGTTAATTGTAACGTTCAGGGACTCCAATTGACGATGGAACTCTCAAATTGCGTCGAGAATCAATACATCGGCCTCCAGCCGACTTGTCTCCTAGAGTCTATTGCTGCCTTGTATACCTTATGGTCGTTCTACTGTGAGTCTAGATTTTCGAATCCGACGCATAATTGATAGTTAATTGTAACGTTCATGGCCTCCTAATGACGATGGAACACTCAAATTGCGTCGAGATTCAATACATCGTCCTCCAGCTGACTTGTCTCAAAGGGGATATTGCTTCCTCGTGCACCATACTATCCTTCTCCTGTGACTCTAGATTTTCGAATCCGACGCGAAACCGATAATTAATTGTAATGTTCAGGGCCCCCTACTGACGATGGAACACTCAAATTGCGACGAGATTCAATGGATCGTCCTAAAGCCGACTTGTCTCCAAGGGGATATTGCTGCCTCGGGCACCATATGCTCCGTCTCCTGTGAGTCTAGATTTTTGAATCCGACGCGAAAGTGATAGTTAATTGTAACGTTCAGGGCCTCCTAATGACGATGGAACACTCAAATTGCGCCGACATTCAATACATCGGCCTACAGCCGACTTGTCTCCAAGGGTCTATAGCTGCCATGGGCACCTTGTGGTCGTTCTCCTGTGAGTCTAGATTTTCGAATCCGACACATAGCTGATAGTTAATTGTGAAGTTCAGGGCCTCCTAATGACCATGGAACACTCAAATTGCGTCGAGATTCAATACAACGTCCTCCAGCCGACTTGTCTCCAAGGGTCTATTGCGACCTCGTTCACCTTATGGTCGTTCTCCTGTGAGTCTAGATTTTCGAATCCGACGCAAAACTGATAGTTAATTGTAATGTTCAGGGCCTCCTAATCACGATGGAACACTCAAATTGCGTCGAGATTCAATACATCAGCCTCGAGGCGACTTGTATCAAAGGGGATATTGCTGCGTCGGGCTCCATGTGGTCCGTCTCCTGTTTGTCTAGATTTTCGAATCCCACGCATAACTGATAGTTAATTGAAACGTTCAGCGCCTCCTAATGACGATGGAGCACTCAAATTGCGTCGAGACTCAATACATCGTCGTCCAGCCGTCTTGTCTCAAAGGGGATATCGCTGCCTCGTGCACCACATGGGCCATCTCCGGTGATTCTACATTTTCGAATCCGACGCAAAACTGATAGATAATTGTAACGTTCAGCGCCTCCTAATGACGATGGAACACTCAAGTTGCGCAGATTCGAAACATCGTCATTCAGCCGACTTGTCTCCAGGGGTCAATTGCTGTCTCGGGCACCAAATGAACCTTCCCCTGTGAGTCTAGATTTTCGAATCCGACGCAAAAATAATAGTGAGATGTAACGATCAGCGCCTCCTAATGATGATGGAACACTCAAGTTGCGTCGAGATTCAAAACATCGGCCTCGAGCCGACTTGTCTCCAAGGGGATATTGCTAACTCGGGCACCATACGGTCCTTCTCCTGTGAGTCTAGATTTTCGAATCCGTCGCATAACTGATAGTTAATTGTAACGGTCAGGGCATCCTAATGACGATGGAACACTCAAATTGCGTCGAGATTCAATACATCGTCCTCCAGCCGTCTTGTCTCCAAGGGGATATCGCTGCCTCGGGCACCACATGGTCCGTCTCCGGTGATTCTACGTTTTCGAATCCGACGCAAAACTAATAGTTAAGTATAACGTTCAGCGCCTCCTAATGACGATGGAACGCTCAAATTCCGCAGATTCAATACATCGTCATTCAGCCGACTTGTCTCCAAGGATCGATTGCTGCCTCGGGCACCTTATGGTCGTTCTCCTGTGAGTCTAGATTATCGAATCCGTCGCATAACTGATAGTTAATTGTAACGTTCAGGGCATCCTAATGACGATGGAACACTCAAATTGCGTCAAGATTCAATACATCGTCCTCCAGCCGACTTGTCTCCAAGGGGATATCGCTGCCTCGTGCTCCACATGGTCCGTCTCCGGTGATTCTACATTTTCGAATCCGACGCAAAACTGATAGTAATTTGTAACGTTCAGCGCCTCCTAATGACGATGGAACACTCAAATTGCGCAGATTCAATACATCGTCATTCAGCCGTCTTGTCTCCAGGGGCCTATTGCTGTCTCGGGCACCAAATGATCCTTCTCCTGTGAGTCTAGATTTTCGACCCGACACAAAAATAATAGTGAGATGTAACGATCAGCGCCTCCTAATGATGATGGATTACTCAAATTGCGTCGAGATTCAAAACATCGTCCTGCAGCCGACTTGTCTCCAAGGGTCTATTGCGGCCTCGGGCACCTTATGGTCGTTCTCCAGTGAGTCTATATTTTCGAGCCCAACGCATAACTGATAGTTAACTGTAACGCTCGGCGCCTCCTAATGACGATGGAACCCTCAAATTGCGTCGAGATACAATACATCGTCCTCCAGCCGACTTGTCTCCAAGGGTCTATTGCGGCCTCGGGCACCTTATGGTCGTTCTCCTGTGAGTCTATATTTTCGAACCCAACGCATAACTGATAGTTAACTGTAACGCTCGGCGCCTCCTAATGACGATGGAACCCTCAAATTGCGTCGAGATTCAATACATCGTCCTCCAGCCGACTTGTCTCCAAGGGGATATTGCCGCCTCGGGCACCATATGGTCCGTCTCCTGTGATTCTAGGTTTTCGAATCCGACGCAAAACTGATAGTTAATTGTAAAGTTCAGGGCCTCCTAATGACGATGGAACACTCAAATTGCGTTGAGATTCAATACATCGTCCTTCAGCCGACTTGTCTCCAAGAGTCTATTGCTGCCACGGACACCTTACGGTCGTTCTCCTGTGAGTCTAGATTTTCGAATCCGACGCAAAACTGATAGTTAATTGTAACGTTCGGGGCCTCCTAATCTCGATGGAACACTCAAATTGCGTCGAGATTCTATACTTCGGCCTCGAGCCGACTTGTCTCCAAGGATCTATTGCTGCCTCGGGCACCTTATGGTCGTTCTCCTGTGAGTCTAGATTTTCGAATCCGACACATAACTGATAGTTAATTGCGAAGTTCAGGGCCTCCCAATGACGATGGAACACTCAAATTGCGTCGAGATTCAATACATCTTCCTCCAGCCGACTTGTCTCCATGGGTCTAGTGCGGCCTCGGGCACCTTATGGTCGTTCTCCTGTGAGTCTATATTTTCGAACCCAACGCATAACTGATAGTTAACTGTAACGCTCGGCGCCTCCTAATGACGATGGAACACTCAAATTGCGACGAGATTCAATACATCGTCCTTCAGCCGACTTGTCTCGAACGGTCTATTGCTGCCTCGGGCACTTTACGGTCGTTATCCTGTGAGGCTCCATTTTCGAATCCGACACATAACTGATAGTTAATTGTAACGTTCAGGGCCTCCTAAAGACGATGGAATACTCGAATTGCGTCGAGAGTCAATACATCGTCATTTAGCCGACTTGTCTGCAATTGTCTATTGCTCCTCGGGCACCTTATGGTTATTCTCCTGTGGGTAGGTTTTCGAATCCGACGCAAACCTGATAGTTAATTGTAACGTTCAGGGACTCCTAATGTCAATGGAACACTCAAATTGCCTCGATATTCAATACATCGTCCTCCAGCCGACTTGTCTCCATGGCTCTACTGCAACCTCGGTCACCTTATGGTCGTTTTCATGTGAGTCCAAATATTCGAATCCGACGCAAAACGGACTGCCAATTGTAACGTTCAGAACCTCCTAATGACGATGGAACACTCAAATTGCATCGAGATTCACTACACCGTCCTCCAGCCGTTTTGTCTCCAAGGGGATATTGCTACCTCGGGCACCATTTAGTCCGTCTCGTGTGAGTCTAGAATTTTACTTCCGACGCAAAACTGATAGTTAATTGTAACGTTGAGGGCCTCCTAATGACGATGGAACACTGAAATTGCGTCGAGATTCAATACATCGTCCTTCAGCCTACTTGTCTAAAAGGGTCTATTGCTGCCTCGGGCACCTTATGGTCTTTCTCCAGTGAGTCTAGATTTTCGAATCCGACGCAAAACTGATGGTTAATTGTAACGTTCATGGCCACCTAATGACGATGGAACCCTCAAATTGCGTCGAGATTCAATTTGTTGTCCTCTAGCCGATTTGTCTCCAAGGGGATATTGCTGCAACGGGCATCATATGGTCCGTCTCCTGTGAGTCTAGATATTCGTATCCGACGTAAAAATTGTAGTTAATTGTAACGTTCAGGGTCTCCTAATGACGATGGAACCCTCGAATTGCGGCGAGATTCAATACATCGTCCTACAGCGGACTTGTCTCCAAGGGTCTATTGCTGCATCGGGCACCTTATGGTCGTTCTCCTGTGAGTCTACATTTTCGATTCCGACTCATAACTGATAGTTAATTGTAACGTTCAGGGCCTCCTAATGATGATGGAGCACTCAAATTCTGTCTAGATTCAATACATCGTCATTCAGCCGACTTGTCTCCATGGGTCTACTGCTACCTCGGTCACCTTATGGTCGTTCTCCTGTGAGTCCAGATATTCGAATCCGACGCAAAACGGACTGCTAATTGTAACGTTCAGAGCCTCCTAATGATGATGGAAAATTCAAATTGCGTCGAGATTCAATAGATCGTCCTCCAGCCGACTTGTCTCCATGGGTCTACTGCTACCTCGGTCACCTTATGTCCGTTCTCCTGTGAGTCAAGATATTCGAATCAGACGCAAAACGGACTGCTAATTGTAACGTTCAGAGCCTCCTAATGATGATGGCACACTCAAATTGCGTCGAGATTCAATACATCGTCCTTCAGCCGACTTGTCTCGAACGGTCTATTGCTGCCTCGGGCACCTTACGGTCGTTCTCCTGTGAGTCTGCATTTTCGAATCCGACACATAACTGATAGTTAATTGTCACGTTCAGGGCCTCCTAATGACGATGGAATACTCGCATTGCGTCGGGAGTCAATACATCGTCCTCCAGGCGACTTGTCTAAGGATCTATTGCTGCTTCGGGCACCTTATGGTCGTTCTCCAGTGAGGCAAGATTTTCGAAACCGACGCAAAACTGTTTGTTAATTGTAACGTTCAGGGCATCCTAATGACGATGGAACATTGAAATTGCGTCGCAATTCAATACATCGTCCTCCAGCCGACTTTTCCCCATGGGGAAATTGCTGCCTTGGGTACCAAATGGTATGTCTCCTGTGAGTCTAGATTTTCGAATCCGAAGCAAAGATGATAGTTAATTGTAACTTTTAGGGGCTCTTAATGACGATGGAACACTCAAATTGCGTCGATATTCAATCCATCGCCCTTCAGCCGACTTGTCTCGAACGGTCTATTGCTGCTTCGCGCACCTTATGGTCGTTCCCCTGTGAGTCTATATTTTCGAATCCGACGCAAAACTAATAGTTAATTGTAACGTTCAGGGCCTCCTACTTACGATGGAACCCTGAAGTTGCGTCGAGATTCACTACATCATCTTTCAGCCTACTTGTCTCCTAGGGTCCATTGCTGCCTCGGGCACGTTATGGCCGTTCTCCTGTGAGTCTACATTTTCGATTCCGACACATAACTGACAGTTAATTGTAATGTTCAGGGCCTCCTAATGACGATGGAACACTCAAATTGCGTCGCGATTCAATATCTCGTCTTCCAGCCGACTTGTCTCCATGGGTCTACTGCTACCTCGGTCACCTTATGGTCGTTCTCCTGTGAGTCCAGATATTCGAATCCGACGCAAAGCGGACTGCTAATTGTAACGTTCAGAGCCTCTTAATGATGATGGAAAACTGAAATTGCGTCGAGATTCAATACATCGTCCTCCAGCCGGGTTGTCTCCAAGGGTCTATTACAGCCTGTGGCACCTAATTGTCGTTCTCCTGGGAGTATAGATTTTCGAATCCGACGGAAATCTGCTAGTTAATTGTAACTTTCAGGGCCTCCTAATGACGATGGAACACTCGAATTGCGTCGAGAGTCAATACATCGTCCTCCAGGCGACTTGTCTCCAAGTGTCTATTGCTGCCTCGGGCACCTTATGGTCGTTCTCCAGTGAGTCCAGATTTTCGAATCCGACGCAAAACTGATGGTTAGTTGTAACGTTCATGGCCTCCTTATGACGATGGATCTCTCAAATTGCGTCGAGATTCAATACATCGTCCTCCAGCCGAATTGTCTCCAAGGGGATATTGCTCCCTCGGGCAACTTATCGTCGTTCTTCTATGAGTCTAGATTTTCGAATCCGAAGCAAAACTAATAGTTAATTGTAACGTTCAGGGCCTCCTACTGACGATGGAACCCTCAAATTGCATCGAGATTCAATACGTCGGCCTCCAGCCGACTTGTCTCCAAGGGGATTCTGCTGCCTCGTGCACCATATGGTCCGTCTCCTGTGAGTCTAGATTTTCGAATCCGCCGCAAAACTGATTTTTAATTGTAACTGTCAGGGCCTCCTAATGACGATGGATCACTAATATTTCGTCGCGATTCAATATATCGTCGTCCAGCCGATTTGTCTCCAGGGGTCTATTGCTGCCTGTGGCACCTAATTGTCGTTCTCCTGGGAGTATAGATTTTCGAATCCGACGGAAATCTGCTAGTTAATTGTAACTTTCAGGGACTCCTAATGACGATGGAATACTCGAATTGCGTCGAGAGTTAATACATCGTCCTCCAGCCGACTTGTCTCCATGGGTCTACTGCTACCTCGGTCACTTTATTGTCGTTTCCAGTGAGTCCAGATATACGAATCCGACGCAAAACGGACTGCTAATTGTAACGTTCAAAGCCTCCTAATGGCGACGGAAAACTCAAATTGCGTCAAGATTCAATTCATCGTCATTCAGCCGACTTCTCTCCATGGGTCTACTGCTACCTCGGTCACCTTATGGTCGTTCTCCAGTGAGTCTAGATTTTCGAATCCGACGCAAAACTGTTTGTTAATTCTAACGTTCATGGCCTCCTAATGACGATGGGACCCTCAAATTGCGTCGAGATTCAATTCGTCGTCCTCTAGCCGACTTGTTTCCAAGGGGATATTGCTGCAACCGGCAGCATATGGTCCGTCTCCTGTGAGTCTAGATATTCGTATCCGACGCAAAACTTGTAGTTAATTGTAACGTTCAGGGTCTCCTAATGGCGATGGAACACTCAAATTGCGTCGAGATTCAATACATCGTCCTCCTGCCGATTTGTGTCCAACCGGATATTGCTGCCTCGGGCACTATGTGGTCCGTCTCCTGTGAGTCTAGATTTGCGAATCCGACGCAAAAATGATACTTAATTGTAACGTTCAGGACCTCCTAATGTCGAAGGAACACTCAAAATGCGTCGAGATTCAATACATCGTCCTCCAGCGGATTTGTCTCCATGGGTCTTCTGCTACCTCGGTCACCTTATGTTCGTTCCCCTGCGATCCAGATATTCGAATCCGATGCAAAACGGACAGCTAATTGTGACGTGCAGAGCCTCCTAATGATGATGGAACACTCAAATTGCGTCGAGATTCAATACATCGTCCTCCTGCCGATTTGTGTCCAACCGGATATTGCTGCCTCGGGCACTATGTGGTCCGTCTCCTGTGAGTCTACATTTTCGATTCCGACACATAACTAATAGTTAATTGTAACGTTCAGGGCCTCCTAATGGCGATGGAACACTCAAATTGCGTCGTGATTCAATACATCGTCATTCAGCCGACTTGTCTCCAAGGGTCTATTGCTCCTCGGGCACCTTATGGTTATTCTCCTGTGAGTTGATTTTCGAATCCGACGCAAAACTGATAGTTAATTGTAACGTTCAGGGCCTCCTAATGTCAATGGAACACTCAAATTGCGTCGAGATTCAATACCTCGTCGTCCAGCCGACTTGTCTCCAAGGGGATATGCTGCCTCGGGCACCATATAGTCCTTCTCCTGTGAGTCTAGAATTTCGAATCCGACGCAAAACTGATAGGTAATTGTAACGTTCAGGGCCTCCTAATGAATATGGAACACTCAAATTGCGTTGAGATTCAACACATCGGCCTCCAGCCGACTTGTCTCCATGGGTCTACTGCTACCTCGGTCACCTAATGTTCGTTCTCCTGTGAGTCCAGATATTCGAATCAGACGCAAAACGGACTGCTAATTGTAACGTTCAGAGCCTCCTAATGATGATGGAACACTCAAATTGCGTAGAGATTCAATACATCGTCCTTCAGCCGACTTCTCTCGAACGGTCTATTGCTGCCTCTTGCACCATATGTTCTGTCTCCTGTGAGTCTAGATTTTCGAATCCGAAGCAAAAATGATAGTTAATTGTAACGTTCAGCTGTTCCTAATGACGATGGAACACTCAAATTGCGTCGAGATTCAATACATCGTCCACCAGCCGACTTGTCTATAAGCTTCCTTTGCTGTCTCGGGTACCTTATGGTCGTTTTCCTGTGAGTAGATTTTCGAATCCGACGCAAAACTGATGGTTAATTGCAACGTTGAGGGTCTCCTAATGACGATGGGACACTCAAATTGCGTCGAGATTTAATACATCGTCCTTCAGCCGACTTGTCTCGAACGGTCTATTGCTGCCTCGGGCACCTTATGGTCGTTCTCCTGTGAGTCTACATTTTCGATTCCGACACATAACTGATAGTTACTTGTAACGTTCAGGGCCTGCTAATGGCGATGGAGCACTCAGATTGCGTCAAGATTCAATACATCGTCATTCAGCCGACTTGTCTCCATGGGTCTACTGCTACCTCGGTCACCTTATGGTTGTTCTCCTGTGAGTCTAGATATTCGAATCCGACGCAAAACGGACTGCTAATTGTAACGTTCAGAGCCTCCTAATGCTGATGGAAAACTCAAATTGCGTCGAGATTCAATAGATCGTCCTCCAGCCGACTTGTCTCCATGGGTCTACTGCTACCTCGGTCACCTTATGTCCGTTCTCCTGTGAGTCAAGATATTCGAATCAGACGCAAAACGGACTGCTAATTGTAACGTTCAGAGATTCCTAATGATGATGGCACACTCAAATTGCGTCGAGATACAATACATCGTCCTTCAGCCGACTTGTCTCGAACGGTCTATTGCTGCCTCGGGGACCTTATGGTCGTTCTCCAGTGAGTCTACATTTTCGATTCCGACACATAACTGATAGTTAATTGTAATGTTCAGGGCTTCCTAATGACGATTGAACATTCAAATTGCGTTGAGATTTAATACATCGTCCTCCAGCCGACTTGTCTCCATGGGTGTAATGCTACCTCAGTCACCTTATGTTCGTTATCCTGTGAGTCCAGATATTCGAATCCGACGCAAAACGGACTGCTAATTGTAGCGTTCAGAGCCTCCTAATGATGATGGAACACTCAAATTGCGTCGATATTCAATACATCGCCCTTCAGCCGACTTGTCTTGAACGGTCTATTGCTGCTTCGCGTACCTTATGGTCGTTCTCCTGTGAGTCTACATTTTCGATTCCGATACATAACTGATAGTTAATTGTAACGTTCATTGCCTCCTAATGACGATGGCACACACAAATTGCGTCAAGATTCAATACATCGTCATTCAGCCGACTTGTCTCCACGGGTCTATTGCTCCTGGGGCACATTATAGTTATTCTCCTGTGAGTAGGTTTTCGATACCGACGCAAAACTGATAGTTAATTGTAACGTTCAGGGCCTCCTAATGGCGACGGAAAACTCAAATTGCGTCAAGATTCAATACATCGCCATTCAGCCGACTTGTCTCCATGGGTCTACTGCTACCTCGGTCACCTTATGGTCGTTCTCCAGTGAGTCTAGATTTTCGAATCCGACGCAAAACTGTTTGTTAATTCTAACGTTCAGGGCCTCCTAATGACGATGGAACACTCAAATTGCGTCGCGATTCAATACATCGTCCTCCAGCCAACTTGTCTCCGAGGGTCTATTGCTGCCTCTGGCACCTAATGGTCTTGCTCCTGTGAGTCTAGATTTTCGAATCCAACACATAACTAATAGTTAATGCTAACGTTCAGGGCCTCCTAATGACGATGGAACACTCAAATTCCGTCGAGATTCAATACTTCGTCCTCCAGCCGTTTTGTCTCGTAGGGGATATTCCTGCCTCGGGCACCTTATGGACGTTCTCCTGTGAGTATACATTTTCGATTCCGACACATATCTGATAGTTAATTCTAACGTTCAGGGCCTCCTAATGACGATGGAACTCTGAAATTGCGTCGAGATTCAATACATCGTCCATCAGCCGACTTGTCTCCAAGGGTCCATTGCTACCTCGGTCACCTTATGGTCGTTCTCCTGTGAGTACAGATATTCGAATCCGACGCACAACGAACTGCTAATTGTAAGGTTCTGAGCCTCCTAATGATGATGGAACACTCAAATTGCGTCGAGATTCAATACATCGTCCTCCAGCCGACTTGTATCCAAGGGGATATTGCTGCCTCGGGCACCATATAGTCCTTCTCCTGTGAATCTAGAATTTCGAATCCGACGCAAAACTGATTGTTAATTGTAACGTTCAGGACCTCCTAATCACTATGGAACACTCAAATTGAGTCGAGATTCAATACATCGCCCTCCAGCAGACTTGTCACCAAAGGGATATTGCTGCCTCGGGCACCTTATGCTCCGACTCCTGTGAGTCTAGATTCTCGAATCAACCGCTATACTGATTGTTAATTGCAGCGTTCATGGCCCCCTAATGACGATGGAACACTCAAATTGCGTCGAGATTCAATACATCTTCGTCCAGCCGACTTGTCTCCAAGGGTTATTGCTCCCTCGGGCACCTTATCATCGTTCTTCTGTGAGTCTAGATTTTCGAATCCGACGCAAAACTAATGACGATGGAACACTCAAATTGCGTCGAGATTCAATACGTCGTCCTCCAGCCGAATTGTCTCCAAGGGGATATTGCTGCCTCGGGCACCATATGGTCCGTCTCCTGTGGATCCAGATTTTCGAATCCGACGCGCAACCGATAGTTAATTCTAACTTTCGGGCGTCCTAATGACGATGGAACACTCAAATTGCGTCGAGATTCAATACATCGTCCTCCAGCCTACATGTCTCCAGGGGTCTATTGCTGCCTCGGTAACCCTATGGTCCGACTCCTGTGAGTCTAGAATTTCGAATCCGACGCAAAACTGATAGGTAATTGTAACGTTCAGGGCCTCCTGATGACGATGGAACACTCAAATTGCGTCGAGATTCAATACATCGTCCTCCAGGCGACTTGTCTCCAAGGGTCTATTGCTGCCTTGGGCACCTTATGGTCGTTCACCTGTGGGTCCAGATATTCGAATCCGTCGCAAGACGGACCGCCAATTGTAACGTTCAGAGTCTCCTAATGACGATGGAACACTCAAATTGCATCGAGATTCAATACATCGGCCTCCAGCCGACTTGTCTCCAACGGGATATCGCTGCCTCGGGCACCATGTAGTCCGTCTCCTGTGAGTCTAGATTTTCGAATCCGACGCAAAAATGATAGTTAATTGTAACGTTCAGGGCCTCCTAATGACGAGGGAACACTCAAATTGCGTTGAGATTCAATACGTCGTCCTCCAGCCGACTTGTCTTCAAGCGGATATTGCTGCCTCGGGCACCTTGTGGTCGTTCTCCTGTGAGTCTAGATTTTCCGATCCGACGCATAACTGATAGTTAATTGTAAGGTTCAGCGCCTCCTAATGACAATAGAACACTCAAATTGCTCGAGATTCAATACATCGTCCTCCAACCGACTTGTCTCCAAGGTGATATTGCTGCCTCGGGCACCATATGGTCGTTCTCCTGTTAGTCTACATTTTCCAATCCAACGCGAAACTGATAGTTAATTGTAACATTCAGCGCCTCCTAATGACGATGGATTACTCATATTGCGTCGAGTTTCAATACATCGTATTTCAGCCGATTTGTCTCCAAGGGTCTATTGCTGCCTCGGGCATTTTGTGGTCGTTCTCCTGAGGGTCTAGATTTTTGAATCCGACGCAAAACTGATAGTTAATTGTAACGTTCAGGGCCTCCTAATGACGATGGAACACTCAAATTGCGTCGAGATTCAACACGTCGTCCTCCAGCCGACTTGTCTCCAAGGGGATATAGCTGCCTCGAACGTCCGCCTCCTGTGAGTCTAGATTTTCGAATCCGACGCGAAACTGATTGTTAATTGTAACGTTCGGGCGTCCTAATGACGATGGAACACTCAAGTTGCGTCGAGATTCAATACATCGTCCTCGAGCCTACTTCTCTCCAAGGGTCTATTGCAGGCTCGGTCACCCAATGGTCCGACTGCCGTGAGTCTAGAATATCGAATCCGACGCAAAACTGATGGTTAATTGTAACGTTCAGTGCCTCCTAATGACGAAGGAAGACTCAAATTGCGTCGAGATATAATACATCGTCCTCCAGCCGACTTGTCTCCAAGGGGATATTGCTACCACAGGTACCATTTAGACCGTCTATAGTGAGTCTAGAATTTCGAATCCGACGCAAAAATGATAGTTAATTGTAACGTTAAGGGTCTCCTGATGACGATGGAACACACAGTTTGCGTCGAGATTCAATGCATCGTCCTCCAGCCGACTTGTCTCCAACGGGATATCACTGCCTCGGGCACCATGTGGTCTGTCACCTGTGAGTCTATAATTTCGAATCCGACACAAACATGATAGTTAATTGTAACGTTCAGCGCCTCCTAATGACGAAGGAACACTCAAATTGCGTCGAGATTCAATACATCGTCATCCAGCCGACTTGTCTCCAAGGGTCAATTGCAGCCTGTGGCACCTAATTGTCGTTCTCCTGGGAGCCTATATTTTCGAATCCGACGGAAATCAGACAGTTCATTGTAATATTCAGGACCTCCTAATGATGATGGAACACTCGAATTGCGTCGAGAGTCTATACATCGTCCTCCAGGCGACTTGTCTCCAAGGCTCTATTGCTGTCTCGGGCACCTTACGGACTTTCTCCTGTGAGCCGAGATTTTCGAATCCGACGCAAAAATGATACTTAATTGTAACGTTCAGGGCCTCCTAATGACGAAGGAACACTCAAATTGCGTCGAGATTCAATACATCGTCATCCAGCCGACTTGTCTCCAAGGGGATATTGCTGCCTCGGGCACCATATTGTCCGTCTCCTGTGAGTCTAGATTTTCGAATCCGACGCGAAACTCATAGTTAATTGTAACGTTCGAGCGTCCTAATGACGATGGAACACTCAAATTGCGTCGAGATTCAATATATCGTCCTCCAGCCGACTTGTCTCCATGGGTCTACTGCTACCTCGGTCGCCTTATGGTCGTTCTCCTGTGAGTCCAGATATTCGAATCCGACGCAAAACGGACTGCTAATTGTAACGTTCAGAGCCTCCTAATGATGATGGAACACTCAAATTGCGTCGAGACTCAATACATCGTCCTCCAGCCGACTTGTCTCCAAGGGGATATTGCAGCCTCGGGCACCATATAGTCCTTCTCCTGTGAGTCTTGAATTTCGAATCCGACGCAAAACTGATAGTTAATAGTGACGTTCAGGACCTCCTAATCTCGATGGAACACTCAAATTGCGTCGAGATTCAATACTTCGTCCTCCAGCCGACTTGTCTCCAAAGGGAATTGCTGTCTCGGGCACCTTATCCTCCGACCCCTGTGAGTCTAGACTTTCGAATCCGACGCAAAACTTGTAGTTAATTGTAACGTTTAGTTCCTCTTAATGACGACGGAACACTAGAATTGCGTCGAGATTCAATTCATCGTCCTCCCACCGACTTGTGTCCAACGGGATATTGCTGCCTCGGGCACCATGTGGTCCGTCTCCTGTGAGTCTAGATTTTCGAATCCGACGCGAAACTGATAGTTAATTGTAACGTTCGTGCGACCTAATGACAATGGAACACTCAAATTGCGTCGAGATCAATACGTCGTCCTCCAGCCTACTTGTCTGCCTCTGTCACCCTATGGTCCGATTAATGTGACTCTAGAATTTCGAATCCGACGCAAAACTGATAGTTAATTGTAACGTTCATTGCCTCCTGATGACGTTGGAACACTCAAATTGCGTCGAGATTCAATACATCGTCCTCCAGGCGCCTTGTCTCCAAGTGTCTATTGCTGCCTCGGGCACCTTATGGTCGTACTCCTATGAGTCTAGATTTTCGGAGCCGTCGCATAACTGATAGTTAATTGTAACGATCAGCGCCTCCTTATGACGATAGAACACTCAAATTGCGTCGAGATTCAATACGTCGCCCTCCAGCCGACTTGTCTCCAAGGGTCTATTGCTGCCTCGGTCACCCTATGTTCCGACTCCTGTGACTCTAGAATTTCCAATCCGACGCAAAACTGATAGTTAATTGTAACGGTCAGGGCCTCCTAATGACGATGGAATACTCAAATTGCGTCGAGATTCAATACATCGTCCTCTAGCCGACTTCTCTCCAAGGGGATATTGCTGCCTCGGGCACCATACGGTCCTTCTCCTGTGAGTCTAGATTTTTGAATATGACACGAAACTGATAGTTAATTGTAACGTTCATGGGCTCCTAATGACGATGGAACACTCAAATTGCGTCGAGATTCCTTACGTCGCCCTCCAGCCGACTGGTCTCCAAGGGGATATTGCTGCTTCGGGCACCATATGGTCCGTCTCCTGTGAGTCTAGATTTTCGAATCCGACGCAAAAATGATTCTTAATTGTAACGTTCAGCGCCTCCTAATGACTATAGAACACTCAAATTGCGTCGAGATTCAATACGTCGTCCTCCAGCCGACTTGTCTCCAAGGGGATATTGCTACCTCGGGCACCATTTAGACCGTCTCCAGTGAGTCTAGAATTTCGAATCCGACGCAAAAATGATAGTTAATTGTAACGTTAGGGGCCTCCTGATGACGATGGAACACTCAATTTGCGTCGAGATTCAATACATCGTCCTCCAGCCTACTTGTCTCCAAGGGTCTATTGCTGCCTCTTGCACCTTATGGTCGTTGTCCAGTGAGACTAGATTATCGAATCCGACGCAAAACTGATAGTTAATTGTAACGTTCAGGGCCTCCTAATGACGATGGAACACTCAAATTGCGTGGCGATTCAATACATCGTCCTCCAGCCGACTTGTCTCCATGTGTCTATTGCTACCTCACTCACCTTTTGGTCGTTCTCCTGTGAGTCCAGATATTCGAATCCGACGCAAAACGGACTGCTATTTGTAACGTTCAGAGCCTCCTAATGATGATGGAACACTCAAATTGCGTCCAGATTCAATACATCGTCCTCCAGCCGACTTGACTCCAAGGGGATATTGCTGCCTAGGGCAGCATATTGTCCTTTTCCTGTGAGTGTAGAATTTTGAATCCGACGCAAAACTGATAGTTAATTGTGACGTTCAGGACCCCCTAATCTCGATGGAACACTCAAATTGCGTCGAGATTCAACACATCGTCCTCCAGCCGACTTGTCTCTATGGGTCTACTGCTACCTCGGTCACCTAATGTTCGTTCTCCTGTGAGTCCAGATATTCGAATCAGACGCAAAACGGACTGCTAATTGTAACGTTCAGAGCCTCCTAATGATGATGGAACACTCAAATTGCGTAGAGATTCAATACATCGTCCTTCAGCCGATTTGTCTCGAACGGTCTATTGCTGCCTCGGGCACCTTATGGTCGTTCTCGTGTGAGTCTACATTTTCGATTCCGACACATAACTGATAGTTACTTGTAACGTTCAGGGCCTGCTAATGGCGATGGAGCACTCAGATTGCGTTAAGATTCAATACATCGTCATTCAGCCGACTTGTCTCCATGGGTCTACTGCTACCTCGGTCACCTTATGGTTGTTCTCCTGTGAGTCCAGATATTCGAATCCGACGCAAAACGGACTGCTAATTGTAACGTTCAGAGCCTCCTAATGCTGATGGAAATCTCAAATTGCGTCGAGATTCAACAGATCGTCCTCCAGCCAACTTGTCTCCATGGGTCTACTGCTACCTCGGTCACCTTATGTCCGTTCTCCTGTGAGTCAAGATATTCGAATCAGACGCAAAACGGACTGCTAATTGTAACGTTCAGAGATTCCTAATGATGATGGCACACTCAAATTGCGTCGAGATACAATACATCGTCCTTCAGCCGACTTGTCTCGAACGGTCTATTGCTGCCTCGGGCACCTTACGATCGTTCTCCTGTGAGTCTGCATTTTCGATGCATGGCCTCCTAATGACGATGAAATACTCGAATTGCGTCGGGAGTCAATACATCGTCCTCCAGGCGACTTGTCTCCAAGGGTCTATTGCTGCTTCGGGCACCTAATGGTCTTGCTCCTGTGAGTCTAGATTTTCGAATCCAACACATAACTGATAGTTAATGCTATCGTTCAGGGCCTCCTAATGACGATGGAACACTCAAATTCCGTCGAGATTCAATACTTCGTCCTCCAGCCGTTTTGTCTCGTAGGGGATATTCCTGCCTCGGGCACCTTATGGACGTTCTCCTGTGAGTATACATTTTCGATTCCGACACATATCTGATAGTTAATTCTAACGTTCAGGGCCTCCTAATGACGATGGAACTCTGAAATTGCGTCGAGATTCAATACATCGTCCATCAGCCGACTTGTCTCCAAGGGTCCATTGCTACCTCGGTCACCTTATTGTCGTTCTCCTGTGAGTACAGATATTCGAATCCGACGCACAACGAACTGCTAATTGTAAGGTTCAGAGCCTCCTAATAATGATGGAACACTCAAATTGCGTCGAGATTCAATACATCGTCCTCCAGCCGACTTGTATCCAAGGGGATATTGCTGCCTCGGGCACCATATAGTCCTTCTCCTGTGAATCTAGAATTTCGAATCCGACGCAAAACTGATTGTTAATTGTAACGTTCAGGACCTCCTAATCACTATGGAACACTCAAATTGAGTCGAGATTCAATACATCGTCCTCCAGCAGACTTGTCACCAAAGGGATATTGCTGCCTCGGGCACCTTATGCTCCGACTCCTGTGAGTCTAGATTCTCGAATCAACCGCTATTCTGATTGTTAATTGTAGCGTTCATGGCCCCCTAATGACGATGGAACACTCAAATTGCGTCGAGATTCAATACATCGTCCTCCAGCCTACATGTCTCCAGGGGTCTAATGCTGCCTCGGTAACCCTATGGTCCGACTCCTGTGAGTCTAGAATTTCGAATCCGACGCAAAACTGATAGGTAATTGTAACGTTCAGGGCCTCCTGATGACGATGGAACACTCAAATTGCGTCGAGATTCAATACATCGTCCTCCAGGTGACTTGTCTCCAAGGGTCTATTGCTGCCTTGGGCACCTTATGGTCGTTCACCTGTGGGTCCAGATATTCGAATCCGTCGCAAGACGGACCGCCAATTGTAACGTTCAGAGTCTCCTAATGACGATGGAACACTCAAATTGCATCGAGATTTAATACATCGGCCTCCAGCCGACTTGTCTCCAACGGGATATCGCTGCCTCAGGCACCATGTAGTCCGTCTCCTGTGAGTCTAGATTTTCGAATCCGACGCAAAAATGATAGTTGATTGTAACGTTCAGGGCCTCCTAATGACGAGGGAACACTCAAATTGCGTTGAGATTCAATACGTCGTCCTCCAGCCGACTTGTCTTCAAGCGGATATTGCTGCCTCGGGCACCTTGTGGTCGTTCTCCTGTGAGTCTAGATTTTCCGTTCCGACGCATAACTGATAGTTAATTGTAAGGTTCAGCGCCTCCTAATGACAATAGAACACTCAAATTGCTCGAGATTCAATACATCGTCCTCCAGCCGACTTGTCTCCAAGGTGATATTGCTGCCTCGGGCACCATATGGTCGTTCTCCTGTTAGTCTAGATTTTCCAATCCGACGCGAAACTGATAGTTAATTGTAACATTCAGCGCCTCCTAATGACGATGGATTACTCATATTGCGTCGAGTTTCAATACATCGTATTTCAGCCGATTTGTCTCCAAGGGTCTATTGCTGCCTCGGGCATTTTGTGGTCGTTCTCCTGAGGGTCTAGATTTTTGAATCCGACGCAAAACTGATAGTTAATTGTAACGTTCAGGGCCTCCTAATGACGATGGAACACTCAAATTGCGTCGAGATTCAACACGTCGTCCTCCAGCCGACTTGTCTCCAAGAGGATATAGCTGCCTCGAACGTCCGCCTCCTGTGAGTCTAGATTTTCGAATCCGACGCGAAACTGATTGTTAATTGTAACGTTCGGGCGTCCTAATGACGATGGAACACTCAAGTTGCGTCGAGATTCAATACATCGTCCTCGAGCCTACTTCTCTCCAAGGGTCTATTGCAGCCTCGGTCACCCAATGGTCCGACTGTCGTGAGTCTAGAAAATCGAATCCGACGCAAAACTGATGGTTAATTGTAACGTTCAGTGCCTCCTAATGACGAAGGAAGACTCAAATTGCGTCGAGATATAATACATCGTCCTCCAGCCGACTTGTCTCCAAGGGGATATTGCTACCACGGGCACCATTTAGACCGTCTATAGTGAGTCTAGAATTTCGAATCCGACGCAAAAATGATAGTTAATTGTAACGTTAAGGGTCTCCTGATGACGATGGAACACTCAGTTTGCGTCGAGATTCAATGCATCGTCCTCCAGCCGACTTGTCTCCAACGGGATATCACTGCCTCGGGCACCATGTGGTCTGTCACCTGTGAGTTTATAATTTCGAATCCGACACAAACATGATAGTTAATTGTAACGTTCAGCGCCTCCTAATGACGAAGGAACACTCAAATTGCGTCGAGATTCAATACATCGTCATCCAGCCGACTTGTCTCCAAGGGTCAATTGCAGCCTGCGGCACCTAATTGTCGTTCTCCTGGGAGCCTACATTTTCGAATCCGACGGAAATCTGACAGTTAATTGTAACATTCAGGACCTCCTAATGATGATGGAACACTCGAATTGCGTCGAGAGTCTATACATCGTCCTCCAGGCGACTTGTCTCCAAGGCTCTATTGCTGTCTCGGGCACCTTACGGACGTTCTCCTGTGAGCCGAGATTTTCGAATCCGACGCAAAAATGATACTTAATTGTAACGTTCAGGGCCTCCTAATGACGAAGGAACACTCACATTGCGTCGAGATTCAATACATCGTCATCCAGCCGACTTGTCTCCAAGGGTCTATTGCAGCCTTGGGCACCTTATGGTCGTTCTCCTATGAGTCTAGATTTTCGGAGCCGACGCATAACTGATAGTTAATTGTAACGTTCAACGCCTCCTAATGAGGATAGAACACTCAAATTGCGTCGAGATTCAATACGTCGCCCTCCAGCCGACTTGTCTCCAAGGGGATATTGCTGCCTCGGGCACCATATGGTCCGTCTCCTGTGAGTCTAGATTTTCGAATCCGACGCGAAACTCATAGTTAATTGTAACGTTCGAGCGTCCTAATGACGATGGAACACTCAAATTGCGTCGAGATTCAATACATCGTCCTCCAGCCTACTTGTCTCCAAGGATCTAATGCTGCATAGATCACCCTATGGTCCGACTCCTGTGAGTCTAGAATTTCGAATCCGACGCAAAACTGATAGTTAATTGTAAGGTTCAGGGCATCCTGATGACGATGGAACACTCAAATTGCGTCGAGATTCATTATATCGTCCTCCAGCCGACTTGTCTCCATGGGTCTACTGCTACCTCGGTCGCCTTATGGTCGTTCTCCTGTGAGTCCAGATATACGAATCCGACGCAAAACGGACTGCTAATTGTAACGTTCAACGCCTCCTAATGAGGATAGAACACTCAATATGCGTCGAGATTCAATACGTCGCCCTCCAGCCGACTTGTCTCCAAGGGGATATTGCTGCCTCGGGCACCATACGGTCCTTCTCCTGTGAGTCTAGATTTTTGAATATGACACGAAACTGATAGTTAATTGTAACGTTCATGGGCTCCTAATGACGATGGAACACTCAAATTGCGTCGAGATTCCTTACGTCGCCCTCCAGCCGACTGGTCTCCAAGAAGATATTGCTGCTTCGGGCACCATATGGTCCGTCTCCTGTGAGTCTAGATTTTCGAATCCGACGCAAAAATGACTCTTAATTGTAACGTTCAGCGCCTCCTAATGACTATAGAACACTCAAATTGCGTCGAGATTCAATACGTCGTCCTCCCACCGACTTGTGTCCAACGGGATATTGCTGCCTCGGGCACCATGTGGTCCGTCTCCTGTGAGTCTAGATTTTCGAATCCGACGCGAAACTGATAGTTAATTGTAACGTTCGTGCGACCTAATGACAATGGAACACTCAAATTGCGTCGAGATCAATACATCGTCCTCCAGCCTACTTGTCTGCCTCGGTCACCCTATGGTCCGATTCCTGTGACTCTAGAATTTCGAATCCGACGCAAAACTGATAGTTAATTGTAACGTTCATTGCCTCCTGATGACGTTGGAACACTCAAATTGCATAGAGATTCAATACATCGTCCTCCAGGCGCCTTGTCTCCAAGGGTCTATTGCTGCCTCGGGCACCTTATGGTCGTACTCCTATGAGTCTAGATTTTCGGAGCCGTCGCATAACTGATAGTTAATTGTAACGATCAGCGCCTCCTTATGACGATAGAACACTCAAATTGCGTCGAGATTCAATACGTCGCCCTCCAGCCGACTTGTCTCCAAGGGTCTATTGCTGCCTCGGTCACCCTATGTTCCGACTCCTGTGACTCTAGAATTTCCAATCCGACGCAAAACTGATAGTTAATTGTAACGTTCAGGGCCTCCTAATGACGATGGAATACTCAAATTGCGTCGAGATTCAATACATCGTCCTCTAGCCGACTTCTCTCCAAGGGGATATTGCTGCCTCGGGCACCATACGGTCCTTCTCCTGTGAGTCTAGATTTTTGAATATGACACGAAACTGATAGTTAATTGTAACGTTCATGGGCTCCTAATGACGATGGAACACTCAAATTGCGTCGAGATTCCTTACGTCGCCCTCCAGCCGACTGGTCTCCAAGAAGATATTGCTGCTTCGGGCACCATATGGTCCGTCTCCTGTGAGTCTAGATTTTCGAATCCGACGCAAAAATGACTCTTAATTGTAACGGTCAGCGCCTCCTAATGACTATAGAACACTCAAATTGCGTCGAGATTCAATACGTCGTCCTCCAGCCGCCTTGTCTCCAAGGGGATATTGCTGCCTCGGGCACCATATGGTTCGTCTCCTGTGAGTCTAGATTGTCGAATCCGACGCAAAACTGATAGTTAATTGTAACGTTCGTGCGACCTAATGACGATGGAACACACAAATTGCGTCGAGATCAAAAACATCGTCCTCCAGCCTACTTGTCTGCCTCGGTCACCCTATGGTCCGACTCCTGTGACTCTAGAAATTCGAATCCGACGTAAAACTGATAGTTACTTGTAACGTTCATAGCCTCCTGATGACGTTGGAACACTCAAATTGTGTCGAGATTCAATACATCGTCCTCCAGCCGACTTGTCTCCAAGGGGATATTGCTACCTCGGGCACCATTTAGACCGTCTCCAGTGAGTCTAGAATTTCGAATCCGACGCAAAAATGATAGTTAATTGTAACGTTAAGGGCCTCCTGATGACGATGGAACACTCAATTTGCGTCGAGATTCAATACATCGTCCTCCAGCCTACTTGTCTCCAAGGGTCTATTGCTGCCTCTTGCACCTTATGGTCGTTGTCCAGTGAGACTACATTATCGAATCCGTCGCAAAACTGATAGTTAATTGTAACGTTCAGGGCCTCCTAATGACGATGGAACACTCAAATTGCGTGGCGATTCAATACATCGTCCTCCAGCCGACTTGTCTCCATGTGTCTATTGCTACCTCACTCACCTTTTGGTCGTTCTCCTGTGAGTCCAGATATTCGAATCCGACGCAAAACGGACTGCTAATTGTAACGTTCAGAGCCTCCTAATGATGATGGAACACTCAAATTGCGTCCAGATTCAATACATCGTCCTCCAGCCGACTTGACTCCAAGGGGATATTGCTGCCTAGGGCACCATATTGTCCTTTTCCTGTGAGTGTAGAATTTTGAATCCGACGCAAAACTGATAGTTAATTGTGACGTTCAGGACCTCCTAATCTCGATGGAACACTCAGATTGCGTCGAGATTCAATACATCGTCCTCCAGCCGACTTGCCTCAAAAGGGAATTGCTGTCTCGGGCACCTTATCCTCCGACCCCTGTGAGTCCAGATTTTCGAATCCGACGCAAAACTTGTAGTTAATTGTAACGTTTAGGGCCTCTTAATGATGACGGAACACTCAAATTGCGTCGAGATTCAATTCATCGTCCTCCCGCCGACAAGTGTCCAACGGGATATTGCTGCCTCGGGCACCATGTGGTCCGTCTCCTGTGAGTCTAGGTTTTCGAATCCGACGCACAAGTGGTAGTTAATTGTAACTTTCAGGGCCTCCTAATGACGATGGAACATTCAAATTGCGTCGAGATTCAATACGTCGCCCTCCAGCCGACTTGACTCCAGGGGATATTGCTTCCTCGGGCACCATATGGCCCGTTACCTGTGAGTCTAGATTTTTGAATCCGACGCGAAACCGATAGTTAATTGTAAGTTTCGGGCGTCCTAATGACGATGGAACTCTCAAATTGCGTCGAGATTCAATACATCGTCCTCCAGCATACTTGTCTTCAAGGGTCTATTGCTGCCTCGGTCACCCTGTGGTGCGACTCCTGTGACTCTAGAATTTTGAATCCGACGCAAAACTGATAGTTAATTGTAACTTTTAAGGCCTCCTAATGACGATGGAATACTCAAATTGCGTCGAGATTCAATACATCGTCCTCTAGCCGACTTCTCTCCAAGGGGATATTGCTGCCTCGGGCACCATACGGTCCTCCTCCTGTGAGTCTAGATTTTCGAATCCGACGCGAAACTGATAGTTAATTGTAACGTTCATGGGCTCCTAAAGACGATGGAACACTCAAATTGCGTTGAGATTCCTTACGTCGCCCTCCAGCCGACTGGTCTCCAAGGGGATATTGCGGCGTCGGGCAGCATATGGTCCGTCTCCTGTGAGTCTAGATTTTGGAATCCGACGCGAAACTGATAGTTAATTGTAACGTTCGAGCGTCCTAATGACGATGGAACACTCAAATTGCGTCGAGATTCAATACATCGTCCTCCAGCCTACTTGTCTCCAAGGATCTAATGCTGCATCGATCACCCTATGGTCCGACTCCTGTGAGTCTAGAATTTCGAACCCGACGCAAAACTGATAGTTAATTGTAACGTTCAGGGCATCCTGATGACGATGGAACACTCAAATTGCGTCGAGATTCAATACATCGTCCTCCAGCCGACTTGTCTCCAAAGGGAATTGCTGTCTCGGGCACCTTATCCTCCGACCCCTGTGAGTCTAGATTTTCGAAGCCGACGCAGAACTTGTAGTTAATTGTAACGTTTGGGGCCTCTTAATGACGACGGAACACTCAAATTGCGCCGTGATTTAATTCTTCTTCCTCCCGCCGACTTGTGTCCAACGGAATATTGCTGCCTCGGGCACCATGCGGTCCGTCTCCTGTGAGTCTAGATTTTCGAATCCGCCGCAAAAATGATACTTAATTATAACGTTCAGGGCCTCCTAATGACTATAGAACACTCAAATTGCGTCGAGATTCAATACGTCGTCCTCCAGCCGCCTTGTCTCCAAGGGGATATTGCTGCCTTCGGCACCATATGGTTCGTCTCCTGTGAGTCTAGATTGTCGAATCCGACGCGAAACTGATAGTTAATTGTAACGTTCGTGCGACCTAATGACGATGGAACACTCAAATTGCGTCGAGATCAAAAACATCGTCCTCCAGCCTACTTGTCTGCCTCGGTCACCCTATGGTCCGACTCCTGTGACTCTAGAATTTCGAATCCGACGCAAAACTGATAGTTAATTGTAACGTTCATTGCCTCCTGATGACGTTGGAACACTCAAATTGTGTCGAGATTCAATACATCGTCCTCCAGCCTACTTATCTCCAAGGATCTAATGCTGCATCGATCACCCTATGGTCCGACTCCTGTGAGTCTAGAATTTCGAATCCGACGCAAAACTGATAGTTAATTGTAACGTTCAGGTCATCCAGATGACGATAGAACACTCAAATTGCGTCGAGATTCAATACATCATGCACCAGCCGACTTGTCTCCAAGGGGATATTGCAGCCTCGGGCACCATATAGTCCATTTCCTGTGAGTCTAGAATTTTGAACCCGACGCAAAACTGATAGTTAATTGTGACGTTCAGGACCTCCCAAACTCGATGGAACACTCAAATTGCGTCGAGATTCAATACATCGTCCTCCAGCCGACTTGCCTCCAAAGGGAATTGCTGTCTCGGGCACCCTATCCTCCGACCCCTGTGAGTCCAGACTTTCGAATCCGACGCAAAACTTGTAGTTAATTGTAACGTTTAGGGCCTCTTAATGACGACGGAACACTCAAATTGCGTCGAGATTCAATTCATCGTCCTCCCGCCGACTTGTGTCCAACGGGATATTGCTGCCTCGGGCACCATTTGGTCCGTCTCCTGTAAGTCTAGGTTTTCGAATCCCACGCACAAATGGTAGTTAATTGTAACTTTCAGGACCTCCTAATGACGATGGAGCACTCAAATTGCGTCGAGATTCAATACGTCGCCCTCCAGCCGACTTGACTCCAAGGGGATATTGCTTCCTCGGGCAAAATATGGTCCGTTACCTGTGAGTCTAGATTTTTGAATCCGACGCGAAACTGATAGTTAATTGTAACTTTCGGGCGTCCTAATGACGATGGAACTCTCAAATTGCGTCGAGATTCAATACATTGTCCTCCAGCCGACTTGTCTCCAAGGGGATATTGTTACCTCGGGCACCATTTAGACCGTCTCCAGTGAGTCTAGTATTTCGAATCCGACGCAAAAATGATAGTTAATTGTAACGTTAAGGGCCTCCTGATGTCGATGGAACACTCAATTTGCGTCGAGATTCAATACATCGTCCTCCAGCCTACTTGTCTCCAAGGGTCTATTGCTGCCTCGCGCACCTTATGGTCGTTGTATAGTGAGACTAGATTATCGAATCCGACGAAAAACTGATAGTTAATTGTAACGTTCAGGGCCTCCTAATGACGATGGAACACTCAAATTGCGTCGCGATTTAATACATCGTCCTCCAGCCGACTTGTCTCCATGTGTCTACTGCTACCTCACTCACCTTTTGGTCGTTCTCCTGTGAGTCCAGATATTCGAATCCGACGCAAAACGGACTGCTAATTGTAACGTTCAGAGCCTCCTAATGATGATGGAACACTCAAATTGCGTCGAGATTCAATACATCGTCCTCCAGCCGACTTGTCTCCAAGGGGATATTGCAGCCTCAAGCACCATATAGTCCTTTTCCTGTGAGTCTAGAATTTTGAATCCGACGCAAAACTGATAGTTAATTGTGACGTTCAGGACCTCCTAATCTCGATGGAACACTCAAATTGCGTCGAGATTCAATACATCGTCCTCCAGCCGACTTGCCTCTAAAGGGAATTGCTGTCTCGGGCACCTTATCCTCCGACCCCTGTGAGTCCAGATTTTTGAATCCGACGCAAAACATGTAGTTAACTGTAACGTTTAGAGCCTCTTAATGGCGACGGAACACTCAAATTGCGTCGAGATTCAATTCATCGTCCTCCAGCCTACTTGTCTTCATGGGTCTATGGCTGCCTCGGTCACCCTATGGTCCGACTCCTGTGACTGTAGAATTTCCAATCCGACGCAAAACTGATAGTTAATTGTAACGTTTACGGCCTCCTAATGACGATGGAATCCTCAAATTGCGTCGAGATTCAATACATCGCCCTCCACCCGACTTGACTCCAAGGGGATTTTGCTTCCTCGGGCAAAATATGGTCCGTTACCTGTGAGTCTAGATTTTTGAATCCGACGCGAAACTGATAGTTAATTGTAACTTTCGGGCGTCCTAATGACGATGGAACTCTCAAATTGCGCCGAGATTCAATACATCGTCCTCCAGCCTACTTGTCTTCAAGGGTCTATTGCTGCCTCGGTCACCCTATGGTCCGACTCCTATGACTGTAGAATTTCCAATCCGACGCAAAACTGATAGTTAATTGTAACGTTTACGGCCTCCTAATGACGATGGAATACTCAAATTGCGTCGAGATTCAATACATCGTCCTCTAGCCGACTTCTCTCCAACGGGATATTGCTGCCTCGGGCACCATACGGTCCTTCTCCTGTGAGTCTAGATTTTTGAATCCGACGCGAAACTGATAGTTAATTGTAACGTTCATGGGCTCCTAATGACGATGGAACACTCAAACTGCGTTGAGATTCCTTAAGTAGCCCTCCAGCCGACTGGTCTCCAAGGGGATATTGCTGCGTCGGGCACCGTATGGTCCGTCTCCTGTGAGTTTAGATTTTCGAATCCGACGCGAAACTGATAGTTAGTTGTAATGTACGACCGTCCTAATGACGATGGAACACTCAAATTGCGTCGAGATTCAATACATCATCCTCCAGCCTACTTATCTCCGAAGATCTAATGCTGCATCGATCACCCTATCGTCCGACTCCTGTGAGTCTAGAATTTCGAATCCGACGCAAAACTGATAGTTAATTGTAACGTTCAGGTCATCCAGATGACGATGGAACACTCAAATTGCGTCGAGATTCAATACATCGTCCTCCAGCCGACTTGTCTCCATGGGTCTACTGCTACTTCGGTCGCCTTATGGTAGTTCTCCTGTGAGTCCAGATATTTGAATCCGACGCAAAACGGACTGCTAATTGTAACGTTCAGAGCCTCCTAATGATGATGGAACACTCAAATTGCGTCGAGATTCAATACATCGTCCTCCAGCCGACTTGTCTCTAAGGGGATATTGCAGCCTCGGGCACCATATAGTCCTTCTCCTGTGAGTCTAGAATTTGGAATCCGACGCAAAACTGATAGTTAATTGTAACGTTCAGGACCTCCTAATCTCGATGGAACACTCAAATTGCGTCGAGATTCAATACATCGTCCTCCAGTCGACTTGTCTCCAAAGGGAATTGCTGTCTCGGGCACCTTATCCTCCGACCCCTGTGAGTCTAGATTTTCGAATCCGACGCAAAACTTGTAGCTAATTGTAACGTTTAGGGCCTCTTAATGACTACGGAACACTGAAATTGCGTCGAGATTCAATTCATCGTATTCCCGCCGACTTGTGTCCAACGGGATATTGCTGACTCGGGCACCATTTGGTCCGTCTCCTGTAAGTCTAGAATTTCGAATCCGTCGCACAAATGGTAGTTAATTGTAACTTTCAGGGCCTCCTAATGACGATGGAGCACTCAAATTGCGTTGAGATTCAATACGTCGCCCTCCAGCCGACTTGACTCCAAGGGGTTATTGCTTCCTCGGGCAAAATATGGTCCGTTACCTGTGAGTCTAGATTTTTGAATCCGACGCGAAACTGATAGTTAATTGTAACTTTCGGGCGTCCTAATGACGATGGAACTCTCAAATTGCGTCGAGATTCAATACATCGTCCTCCAGCCGACTTGTCTCCAAGGGGATATTGCTACCTCGGGCACCATTTAGACCGTCTCCAGTGAGTCTAGTATTTCGAATCCGACGCAAAAATGATAGTTAATTGCAACGTTCAGGGCCTCCTAATGACGATGGAACACTCAAATTGCGTCGCGATTTAATACATCGTCCTCCAGCCGACTTGTCTCCATGTGTCTACTGCTACCTCACTCACCTTTTGGTCGTTCTCCTGTGAGTCCAGATATTCGAATCCGACGCAAAACGGACTGCTAATTGTAACGTTCAGAGCCTCCTAATGATGATGGAACACTCAAATTGCGTCGAGATTCAATACATCGTCCTCCAGTCGACTTGTCTCCAAGGGGATATTGCAGCCTAGGGCACCATATAGTCCTTTTCCTGTGAGTCTAGAATTTTGAATCCGACGCAAAACTGATAGTTAATTGTGACATTCAGTACCTCCTAATCTCGATGGAACACTCAAATTGCGTCGAGATGCAATACATCGTCCTCCAGCCGACTTGCCTCCAAAGGGAATTGCTGTCTCGGGCACCTTATCCTCCGACCCCTGTGAGTCCAGATTTTTGAATCCGACGCAAAACTTGTAGTTAATTGTAACGTTTAGGGCCTCTTAATGACGACGGAACACTCAAATTGCGTCGAGATTCAATTCATCGTCCTCCCGCCGACTTGTGTCCAACGGGATATTGCAGCCTCGGGCACCATGTGGTCCGTCTCCTGTAAGTCTAGGTTTTCGAATCCGACGCACAAATGGTAGTTAATTGTAACTTTCAGGGCCTCCTAATGACGATGGAACACTCAAATTGCGTCGAGATTCAATACGTCGCCCTCCACCCGACTTGACTCCAAGGGGATATTGCTTCCTCGGGCAAAATATGGTCCGTTATCTGTGAGTCTAGATTTTTGAATCCGAAGCGAAACTGATAGTTAATTGTAACTTTCGGGCGTCCTAATGACGATGGAACTCTCAAATTGCGTCGAGATTCAATACATCGTCCTCCAGGGTACTTGTCTTCAAGGGTCTATTGCTTACTCGGTCACCCTATGGTCCGACTCCTGTGACTGTAGAAATTCCAATCCGACGCAAAACTGATAGTTAATTGTAACGTTTACGGCCTCCTAATGACGATGGAATACTCAAATTGCGTCGAGATTCAATACATCGTCCTCTAGCCGACTTCTCTCCAAGGGGATATTGCTGCCTCGGGCACCATACGGTCCTTCTCCTGTGAGTCTAGATTTTTTAATCCGACGCGAAACTGATAGTTAATTGTAACGTTCAGGTCATCCAGATGACGATGGAACACTCAAATTGCGTCGAGATTCAATACATCGTCCTCCAGCCTACTTATCTCCAAGGATCTAATGCTGTATCGATCACCCTATGGTCCGACTCCTGTGAGTCTAGAATTTCGAATCCGACGCAAAACTGATAGTTAATTGTAACGTTCAGGTCATCCACATGACGATGGAACACTCAAATTGCGTCGAGATTCAATACATCGTCCTCCAGCCAACTTGTCTCCATGGGTCTACTGCTACCTCGGTCGCCTTATGGTCGTTCTCCTGTGAGTCCAGATATTCGAATCCGACGCAAAACGGACTGCTAATTGTAACGTTCAGAGCCTCCTAATGATGATGGAACACTCAAATTGCGTCGAGATTCAATACATCGTCCTCCAGCCGACTTGTCTCTAAGGGGATATTGCAGCCTCGGGCACTATATAGTCCTTCTCCTGTGAGTCTAGAATTTTGAATCCGATGCAAAACTGATAGTTCATTGTAACGTTCAGGACCTCCTAATCTCGATGGAACACTCAAATTGCGTCGAGATTCAATACATCGTCCTCCAGCCGACTTGTCTCCAAAGTGAATTGCTGTCTCGGGCACCTTATCCTCCGACCCCTGTGAGTCTAGATTTTCGAATCCGACGCAAAACTTGTAGTTAATTGTAACGTTTAGGGCCTCTTAATGACGACGGAACACTCAAATTGCGCCGTGATTCAATTCATCGTCCTCCCGCCGACTTGTGTCCAACGGGATATTGCTGCCTCGGGCACCATGTGGTCCGTCTCCTGTGAGTCTAGATTTTCGAATCCGCCGCAAAAATGATATTTAATTGTAACTTTCAGGGCCTCCTAAAGTCGAAGGAACACTCAAATTGCGTCGAGATTCAATACATCGTCCTCCAGCCGACGTGCCTCCAAGGGGATATTGCTACCTCGGGCACCATTTAGACCGTCTTTAGTGAGTCTAGAATTTCGAATCCGACGCAAAAATGATAGTTAATTGTAACGTTAAGGGCCTCCTGATGACGATGGAACACTCAATTTGCGTCGAGATTCAATACGTCGTCCACCAGCCTACTTGTCTCCAAGGGTCTATTGCTGCCTCGGACACCTTATGGTCAGTGTCCAGTGAGACTAGATTATCGAATCCGACGCAAAACTGAAAGTTAATTGTAACGTTCAGGGCCTCCTAATGACGATGGAACACTCAAATTGCGTCGCGGTTCAATACATCGTCCTCCAGCCGACTTGTCTCCATGTGTCTATTGCTACCTCACTCACCTCATGGTCGTTCTCCTGTGAGTCCAGATATTGGAATCCGACGCAAAACGGACTGCCATTGTAACGTTCAGAGCCTCCTAATGACGATGAAACACTCAAATTGCATCGAGATTCAATACATCGTCCTCCAGCCGACTTGTCTCCAACGGGATATCGCTGCTTTGGGCACCATGTGGTCCGTCCTCTGTGAGACTATATTGTCGAATCCGACACAAAAACGATAGTTAATTGTAACGTTCAGAGCCTCCTAATGATGATGGAACACTCAAATTGCGTCGAGATTCAATACATCGTCCTCCAGCCGAGTTTTCTCCAAGGGGATACTGCAGCCTCGGGCACCATATAGTCCTTTCCCTGTGAGTCTAGAATTTACAATCCGACGCAAAACTGATAGTTAATTGTAACTTTCAGGGCCTCCTAATGACGATGGAACACTCAAATTGCGTCGGGATTCAATACATCGTTCTCCAGGCGACCTGTCTCCAAGGGTCTATTGCTGCCTCGGGCACCTTATGGTCGTTCTGCTGTGAGTCCGGATATTCGAATCCGACGCAAAACGGACTGCCAATTGTAACATTCAGAGCTTCCTAATGACGATGGAACACTCAAATTGCATCGAGATTCAATCCATCGTCCTCCAGCCGACTTGTCTCCATGGGTCTATCGCAGCCTCGGGGACCTTATGGTCGTTCTCCTATGAGTCTAGACTTTCGGATGCGACGCTTAACTGATAGTTAATTGTAACGTTCAGCGCCTCCTAATGACGATAGCACACTCAAATTGCGTCGAGATTCAATACGTCGCCCTCCAGCCGACTTGTCTCCTAGGGGATAATGCTGCCTCGGGCACCATATGGTCCGTCACCTGTGAGTCTATATTTTTGAATCCGACGCGAAACTGATAGTTAATTGTAACGTCCATGGCCTCCTAATGACGATGGAACACTCAAATTGCGTCGAGATTCAGTACATCGTCCACTAGCCGACTTCTCTCCAAGGGGATACTGCTACCTCGGGCACCATACGGTAATTCTCCAGAGAGTCTAGATTTTTGAATCATACGGGAAACTGATAGTTAATTGTAACGTTTAGGGCCTCTTAATGACGACGGAACACTCAAATTGCGTCGAGATTCACTACATCGTCCTCCCGCCTACTTGTGTCCAACGGGATATTGCTGCCTCGGGCACCATGTGGTCCGTCTCCTGTGAGTGTAGATTTTCGAATCCGACGCAAAAATGATACTTAATTGTCACGTTCAGGGCCTCCTAATGACGAAGGAACACTCAAATTGCGTCGAGATTCAGTACATCGTCCTCCAGCCGACTTGTCTCCAAGGGTCTATTGCTGCCTCGGAAACCTTATGGTCGTTCTCCCATGAGTCTAGATTTTCGGATCCGACGCATAACTGATAGTTAATTGTAACGATCACGCCCTCTTAATGACGATAGAACACTCAAGTTGCGTCGAGATTCAATACGTCGTCCTCCAGCCGCCTTGCCTTCTAGGGGATATTGCTGCCTCGGGCACCGTATGGTCCGTCTCCTGTGAGTCTAGATTGTAGAATCCGACGCAAAACTGATAGTTAATTGTAACGTTCGTGCGACCTAATGACGATGGAACACTCAAATTGCGTCGAGATCAATACATCGTCCTCCAGCCTACTTGTCTGCCTCGGTCACACTATGGTCCGACACCTGTGACTCTAGAATTTCGAGTCCGACGCAAAACTGATAGTTAATTGTAACGTTCATTGCCTCCTCATGACGTTGGAACACTCAAATTGCGTCGAGATTCAATACATCGTCTTCCAGCCGACTTGTCTCCAAGGGTCTGTCTCCTGTGGGTCTAGGTTTTCGAATGCGACGCACAAATGGTAGTTAATTGTAACTTTCAGGGCCTCCTAATGACGATGGGACACTCAAATTGCGTCGAGATTCAATACATCGTCCTCCAGCCGACTTGTCGCCAACGGGATATCGCTCCCTCGGGGACCTTATGGTCGTTGTCCTATGAGTCTAGTTTTCGGATCCGACGCATAACTGATAGTTAATTGTAACGTTCAGCGCCTCCTAATGACGATACAACACTCAAATTGCGTCGACATTCAATACGTCGCCCTCTAGCCGACTTGTCTCCAAGGGGATTTTACTGCCTCGGGCACCATATGGTCCGTCACCTGTGAGTCTAGATTTTCGGATCCGACGCGAAACTGATAGTTAGTTGTAACGTTCAGGGCCTCCTAATGACGACGGAACACTGAAATTGCGTCGAGATTCAATACATCGTCCTTCAGCCGACTTGTCTCCAAGGGTCCAATCCTGTCTCGGGCACCTCATGGTCGTTCTCCTGTGAGTCTACATTTTCGATTCCGACACATAACTGATAGTTAATTGTAACGTTGGGGCCTCCTAATGACTATGGAACACTCAAATTGCTTCGAGATTCAATTCATCGACCTCCAGCCGAATTGTCTCCAAGGGGAAATTGCTGCATCAGGCACTATATGGTCTGTCTCCTGTGAGTCTAGGTTTTCGAATCCGACGCAGAAATGATAGTTAATTGTAACGTTCAGGGCCTTCTTATGACAAAGGAACACTCAAATTGCGAAAAGATTCAATACATAGTCCTCCAGCCGACTTGTCTCCAAGTGTCTATTGCTGCGTCGGGCACCTAATGGTCGTTCTCCTGTGAGTCTAGATTTTCGGATCCGACGCATAACTGATAGTTAGTTGTAACGTTCAGGGCCTCCTAATGACGATGGAACACTGAAATTGCGTCGAGTTTCAATACATCGTCCTTCAGCCGACTTGTCTCCAAGGGTCCAATCCTGTCTCGGGCACCTCATGGTCGTTCTCCTGTGAGTCTACATTTTCGATTCCGACACATAACTGATAGTTAATTGTAACGTTCGGGCCTCCTAATGACGATGGAACACTCAAATTGCGTCGAGATTCAATACATCGTCCTTCAGCCGACTAGACTCCATGGGTCTACTGCTACCTCGGTCGCCTTATGGTCGTTCTCCTGTGAGTCCAGATATTCGAATCCGACGCAAAACGGACTGCTAATTGTAACGTTCAGAGCCTCCTAATGATGATGGAACACTCAAATTGCGTCGAGATTCAATACATCGTCCTCCAGCCGACTTGTCTCCAAAGGGAATTGCTGTCTCGGGCACCTTATCCTCCGACCCCTGTGAGTCTAGATTTTAAAATCCGACGCAGAACTTGTAGGTAATTGTAACGTTTGGGGCTTCCTAATGACGACGGAACACTCAAATTGCGCCGTGATTTAATTCTTCGTCCTCCCGCCGACTTGTGTCCAACGGGATATTGCTGCCTCGGGCACCATGCGGTCCGTCTCCTGTGAGTCTAGATTTTCGAATCCGCCGCAAAAATGATACTTTATTATAACGTTCAGGGCCTCCTAATGACTATAGAACACTCAAATTGCATCGAGATTCAATACGTCGTCCTCCAGCCGCCTTGTCTCCAAGGGGATATTGCTGCCTTGGGCACCATATGGTTCGTCTCCTGTGAGTCTAGATTGTCGAATCCGACGCGAAACTGATAGTTAATTGTAACGTTCGTGCGACCTAATGACGATGGAACACTCAAATTGCGTCGAGATCAAAAACATCGTCCTCCAGCCTACTTGTCTGCCTCGGTCACCCTATGGTCCGACTCCTGCGACTCTAGAATTTCGAATCCGACGCAAAACTGATAGTTAATTGTAACGTTCATTGCCTCCTGATGACGTTGGAACACTCAGATTGTGTCGAGATTCAATACATCGTCCTCCAGCCGACTTGTCTCCATGTGTCTACTGCTACCTCACTCACCTTTTGGTCGTTCTCCTGTGAGTCCAGATATTCGAATCCGACGCAAAACGGACTGCTAATGGTAACGTTCAGGGCCTCCTAATGACGATGGGGCACTAAAATTGCTTCGAGATTCAATACGTCGCCCTCCAGCCGACTTGACTCCAAGGGGATATTGCTTCCTCGGGCAAAATATGGTACGTTACCTGTGAGTCTAGATTTTTGAATCCGACGCGAAACTGATAGTTAATTGTAACTTTCGGGCGTCCTAATGACGATGGAACTCTCAAATTGCGTCGAGATTCAATACATCGTCTTCCAGCCGACTTGTCTCCAAGGGGATATTGCTACCTCGGGCACCATTTAGACCGTCTCCAGTGAGTCTAGTATTTCGAATCCGACGCAAAAATGATAGTTAATTGTAACGTTAAGGGCCTCCTGATGACGATGGAACACTCAATTTGCGTCGAGATTCAGTACATCGTCCTCCAGCCTACTTGCCTCCAAGGGTCTATTGCTGCCTCGGACACCTTATGGTCGTTGTCCAGTGAGACTAGATTATCGAATCCGACGCAAAACTGATAGTTAATTGTAACGTTCAGGGCCTCCTAATGACGATGGAACACTCAAATTGCGTCGCGGTTCAATACATCGTCCTCCAGCCGACTTGTCTCCATGTGTCTATTGCTACCTCACTCACCTCATGGTCGTTCTCCTGTGAGTCCAGATATTGGAATCCGACGCAAAACGGACTGCCATTGTAACGTTCAGAGCCTCCTAATGACGATGAAACACTCAAATTGCATCGAGATTCAATACATCGTCCTCCAGCCGACTTGTCTCCAACGGGATATCGCTGCCTCGGGCACCATGTGGTCCGTCCTCTGTGAGTCTATATTGTCGAATCCGACACAAAAACGATAGTTAATTGTAACGTTCAGAGCCTCCTAATGATGATGGAACACTCAAATTGCGTTGAGATTCAATACATCGTCCTCCAGCCGAGTTTTCTCCAAGGGGATACTGCAGCCTCGGGCACCATATAGTCCTTTCCCTGTGAGTCTAGAATTTTCAATCCGACGCAAAACTGATAGTTAATTGTAACTTTCAGGGCCTCCTAATGACGATGGAACACTCAAATTGCGTCGGGATTCAATACATCGTTCTCCAGGCGACCTGTCTCCAAGGGTCTATTGCTGCCTCGGGCACCTTATGGTCGTTCTGCTGTGAGTCCAGATATTCGAATCCGACGCAAAACGGACTGCCAATTGTAACATTCAGAGCTTCCTAATGACGATGGAACACTCAAATTGCATCGAGATTCAATCCATCGTCCTCCAGCCGACTTGTCTCCATGGGTCTATCGCAGCCTCGGGGACCTTATGGTCGTTCTCCTATGAGTCTAGACTTTCGGATGCGACGCTTAACTGATAGTTAATTGTAACGTTCAGCGCCTCCTAATGACGATAGAACACTCAAATTGCGTCGAGATTCAATACGTCGACCTCCAGCCGACTTGTCTCCTAGGGGATATTGCTGCCTCGGGCACCATATGGTCCGTCACCTGTGAGTCTATATTTTTGAATCCGACGCGAAACTGATAGTTAATTGTAACGTCCATGGCCTCCTAATGACGATGGAACACTCAAATTGCGTCGAGATTCAGTACATCGTCCACTAGCCGACTTCTCTCCAAGGGGATACTGCTGCCTCGGGCACCATACGGTCCTTCTCCAGAGAGTCTAGATTTTTGAATCATACGGGAAACTGATAGTTAATTGTAACGTTTAGGGCCTCTTAATGACGACGGAACACTCAAATTGCGTCGAGATTCACTACATCGTCCTCCCGCCTACTTGTGTCCAACGGGATATTGCTGCCTCGGGCACCATGTGGTCCGTCTCCTGTGAGTGTAGATTTTCGAATCCGACGCAAAAATGATACTTAATTGTAACGTTCAGGGCCTCCTAATGACGAAGGAACACTCAAATTGCGTCGAGATTCAGTACATCGTCCTCCAGCCGACTTGTCTCCAAGTGTCTATTGCTGCCTCGGAAACCTTATGGTCGTTCTCCCATGAGTCTAGATTTTCGGATCCGACGCATAACTGATAGTTAATTGTAACGATCACGCCCTCTTAATGACGATAGAACACTCAAGTTGCGTCGAGATTCAATACGTCGTCCTCCAGCCGCCTTGCCTTCTAGGGGATATTGCTGCCTCGGGCACCGCATGGTCCGTCTCCTGTGAGTCTAGATTGTAGAATCCGACGCAAAACTGATAGTTAATTGTAACGTTCGTGCGACCTAATGACGATGGAACACTCAAATTGCGTCGAGATCAATACATCGTCCTCCAGCCTACTTAGCTGCCTCGGTCACACTTTGGTCCGACACCTGTGACTCTAGAATTTCGAGTCCGACGCAAAACTGATAGTTAATTGTAACGTTCATTGCCTCCTCATGACGTTGGAACACTCAAATTGCGTCGAGATTCAATACATCGTCTTCCAGCCGACTTGTCTCCAAGGGTCTGTCTCCTGTGGGTCTATGTTTTCGAATGCGACGCACAAATGGTAGTTAATTGTAACTTTCAGGGCCTCCTAATGACGATGGGACACTCAAATTGCGTCGAGATTCAATACATCGTCCTCCAGCCGACTTGTCGCCAACGGGATATCGCTCCCTCGGGGACCTCACGGTCGTTGTCCTATGAGTCTAGTTTTCGGATCCGACGCATAACTGATAGTTAATTGTAACGTTCAGCGCCTCCTAATGACGATACAACACTCAAATTGCGTCGGCATTCAATACGTCGCCCTCTAGCCGACTTGTCTCCAAGGGGATATTACTGCCTCGGGCACCATATGGTCCGTCACCTGTGAGTCTAGATTTTCGGATCCGACGCGAAACTGATAGTTAGTTGAAACGTTCAGGGCCTCCTAATGACGATGGAACACTGAAATTGCGTCGAGATTCAATACATCGTCCTTCAGCCGACTTGTCTCCAAGGGTCCAATCCTGTCTCTGGCACCTCATGGTCGTTCTCCTGTGAGTCTACATTTTCGATTCCGACACATAACTGATAGTTAATTGTAACGTTGGGGCCTCCTAATGACTATGGAACACTCAAATTGCTTCGAGATTCAATTCATCGACCTCCAGCCGAATTGTCTCCAAGGGGAAATTGCTGCATCGGGCACTATATGGTCTGTCTCCTGTGAGTCTAGGTTTTCGAATCCGACGCAGAAATGATAGTTAATTGTAACGTTCAGGGCCTTCTTATGACAAAGGAACACTCAAATTGCGACGAGATTCAATACATAGTCCTCCAGCCGACTTGTCTCCAAGTGTCTATTGCTGCGTCGGGCACCTAATGGTCGTTCTCCTGTGAGTCTAGATTTTCGGATCCGACGCATAACTGATAGTTAGTTGTAACGTTCAGGGCCTCCTAATGACGATGGAACACTGAAATTGCGTCGAGTTTCAATACATCGTCCTTCAGCCGACTTGTCTCCAAGGGTCCAATCCTGTCTCGGGCACCTCATGGTCGTTCTCCTGTGAGTCTACATTTTCGATTCCGACACATAACTGATAGTTAATTGTAACGTTCGGGCCTCCTAATGACGATGGAACACTCAAATTGCGTCGAGATTCAATACATCGTCCTTCAGCCGACTAGACTCCATGGGTGTACTGCTACCTCGGTCGCCTTATGGTCGTTCTCCTGTGAGTCCAGATATTCGAATCCGACGCAAAACGGACTGCTAATTGTAACGTTCAGAGCCTCCTAATGATGATGGAACACTCAAATTGCGTCGAGATTCAATACATCGTCCTCCAGCCGACTTGTCTCCAAAGGGAATTGCTGTCTCGGGCACCTTATCCTCCGACCCCTGTGAGTCTAGATTTTAAAATCCGACGCAGAACTTGTAGTTAATTGTAACGTTCGGGCCTCCTAATGACGATGGAACACTCAAATTGCGTCGAGATTCAATACATCGTCCTTCAGCCGACTAGACTCCATGGGTGTACTGCTACCTCGGTCGCCTTATGGTCGTTCTCCTGTGAGTCTAGATTTTCGAATCCGCCGCAAAAATGATACTTTATTATAACGTTCAGGGCCTCCTAATGACTATAGAACACTCAAAATGCATCGAGATTCAATACGTCGTCCTCCAGCCGCCTTGTCTCCAAGGGGATATTCCTGCCTTGGGCACCATATGGTTCGTCTCCTGTGAGTCTAGATTGTCGAATCCGACGCGAAACTGATAGTTAATTGTAACGTTCGTGCGACCTAATGACGATGGAACACTCAAATTGCGTCGAGATCAAAAACATCGTCCTCCAGCCTACTTGTCTGCCTCGGTCACCCTATGGTCCGACTCCTGCGACTCTAGAATTTCGAATCCGACGCAAAACTGATAGTTAATTGTAACGTTCATTGCCTCCTGATGACGTTGGAACACTCAGATTGTGTCGAGATTCAATACATCGTCCTCCAGCCGACTTGTCTCCATGTGTCTACTGCTACCTCACTCACCTTTTGGTCGTTCTCCTGTGAGTCCAGATATTCGAATCCGACGCAAAACGGACTGCTAATGGTAACGTTCAGGGCCTCCTAATGACGATGGGGCACTAAAATTGCGTCGAGATTCAATACGTCGCCCTCCAGCCGACTTGACTCCAAGGGGATATTGCTTCCTCGGGCAAAATATGGTACGTTACCTGTGAGTCTAGATTTTTGAATCCGACGCGAAACTGATAGTTAATTGTAACTTTCGGGCGTCCTAATGACGATGGAACTCTCAAATTGCGTCGAGATTCAATACATCGTCTTCCAGCCGACTTGTCTCCAAGGGGATATTGCTACCTCGGGCACCATTTAGACCGTCTCCAGTGAGTCCAGTATTTCGAATCCGACGCAAAAATGATAGTTAATTGTAACGTTTATGGCCTCCTAATGACGATGGAATACTCAAATTGCGTCGAGATTCAATACATCGTCCTCTAGCCGACTTCTCTCCAAGGGGATATTGCTGCCTCGGGCACCATACGGTCCTTCTCCTGTGAATCTAGAATTTCGAATCCGACGCAAAACTGATTGTGAATTGTAACGTTCAGGACCTCCTAATCACTATGGAACACTCAAATTGAGTCGAGATTCAATACATCGTCCTCCAGCAGACTTGTCACCAAAGGGATATTGCTGTCTTGGGCACCTTATGCTCCGACTCCTGTGAGTCTAGATTCTCGAATCCGACGCTATACTGATTGTTAATTGTAGCGTTCATGGCCCCCTAATGACGATGGAACACTCAAATTGCGTCGAGATTCAATACATCTTCGTCCAGCCCACTTGTCTCTAAGGGTTATTGCTCCCTCGGGCACCTTATCGTCGTTCTTCTGTGAGTCTAGATTTTCGAATCCGACGCAAAACTAATGACGATGGATCACTAAAATTGCGTCGAGATTCAATACGTCGTCCTCCAGCCGACTTGTCTCCAAGGGGATATTGCTGCCTCGGGCACCATATGGTCCGTTTCCTGTGGGTCCAGATTTTCGAATCCGACGCGCAACCGATAGTTAATTCTAACTTTCGGGCGTCCTATTGACGATGGAACACTCAAATTGCGTCGAGATTCAATACATCGTCCTCCAGCCTACATGTCTCCAGGGGTCTACTGCTGCCTCGGTAACCCTATGGTCCGACTCCTGTGAGTCTAGAATTTCGAATCAGACGCAAAACTGATAGGTAATTTTAACGTTCTGGGCCTCCTGATGACGATGGAACACTCAAATTGCGTCGAGATTTAATACATCGTCCTCCAGGCGACTTGTCTCCAAGGGTCTATTGCTGCCTTGGGCACCTTATGGTCGTTCTCCTGTGAGTCCAGATATTCGAATCCGTCGCAAAACGGACCACCAATTGTAACGTTCAGAGTCTCCTAATGACGATGGAACACTCAAATTGCATCGAGATTCAATACATCGGCCTCCAGCCGACATGTCTCCAACGGGATATCGCTGCCTCGGACACCATGTGGTCCGTCTCCTGTGAGTCTAGATTTTCGAATCCGACGCAAAAATGATAGTTAATTGTAACGTTCAGGGCCTCCTAATGACGAGGGAACACTCAAATTGCGTTGAGATTCAATACGTCGTCCTCCAGCCGAATTGTCTTCAAGCGGATATTGCTGCCTCGGGCACCTTGTTGTCGTTCTCCTGTGAGTCTAGATTTTCGGATCCGACGCATAACTGATAGTTAATTGTAAGGTTCAGCGCCTCCTAATGACAATAGAACACTCAAATTGCTCGAGATTCAATACATCGTCCTCCAGCCGACTTGTCTCCAAGGTGATATTGCTGCCTCGGGCACCATATGGTCCTTCTCCCGTTAGTCTAGATTTTCCAATCCGACGCGAAACTGATAGTTAATTGTAACATTCAGCGCCTCCTAATGACGATGGATTACTCATATTGCGTCGAGTTTCAATACACCGTACTTCGGCCGATTTGTCTCCAAGGGTCTATTGCTGCCTCGGGCATTTTGTGGTCGTTCTCCTGAGGGTCTAGATTTTTGAATTCGACGCAAAACTGATTGTTAATTGTAACGTTCGGGCGTCCTAATGACGATGGAACACTCAAGTTGCGTCGAGATTCAATACATCGACCTCGAGCCTACTTGTCTCCAAGGGTCTATTGCAGCCTCGGTCACCCAATGGTCCGACTGCCGTGAGTCTAGAATATCGAATCCGACGCAGAACTGATGGTTAATTGTAACGTTCAGTGCCTCCTAATGACGAAGGAAGACTCAAATTGCGTCGAGATATAATACATCGTCCTCCAGCCGACTTGTCTCCAAGGGGATATTGCTACCACGGGCACCATTTAGACCGTCTATAGTGAGTCTAGAGTTTCGAATCCGACGCAAAAATGATAGTTAATTGTAACGTTAAGGGTCTCCTGATGACGATGGAACACTCAGTTTGCGTCGAGATTCAATACATCGTCCTCCAGCCGACTTGTCTCCAACGGGATATCACTGCCTCGGGCACCATGTAGTCTGTCACCTGTGAGTCTATAATTTCGAATCCGACACAAAAATGATAGTTAATTGTAACGTTCAGGGCCTCCTAATGACGAAGGAACTCTCAAATTGCGACGAGATTCAATACATCGTCCACCAGCCGACTTGTCCCAAAGGGTCTATTGCTGCCTCGGGCATCTTATGGTCGTTCTCCTGTGAGTCTAGATTTTCGAATCCGACGCATAACTGATAGTTAATTGTAACGTTCAGCGCCTCCTAATGACGATAGAACACTCAAATTGCGTCGAGATTCAATACATCGTCATCCAGCCGACTTGTCTCCAAGGGCCTATTGCTGCCTCGGGCACCTTATGGTCGATCTCCTATGAGTCTAGATTTTCGGAGCCGACGCATAACTGATAGTTAATTGTAACGTTCAACGCCTTCTAATGAGGATAGAACACTCAAATTGCGTCGAGATTCAAAACGTCGCCCTCCAGCCGACTTGTCTCCAAGGGGATATTGCTGCCTCGGGCACCATATGGTCCGTCTCCTGTGAGTCTATATTTTCGAATCCGACGCGAAACTGATAGTTAATTGTATCGTTCGAGCGTCCTAATGACGATGGAACACTCAAATTGCGTCGAGATTCAATACATCATCCTCCAGCCGACTTGTCTCCATGGGTCTACTGCTACCTCGGTCACCTTATGGTCGTTCTCCTGTGAGTCCAGATATTCGAGTCCGACGCAAATGGGACTGCTAATTGTAACGTTCAGAGATTCCTAATGATGATGGAACACTCAAATTGCGTCGAGATTCAATACAACGACCTCAAGCCGACTTGTCTCCCATGGGATATTGCTGCCTCGGGCACCATATAGTCCTTCTCCTGTGAGTCTAGATTTTCGAATACGACGCAAAACTGATTGTAATTGTAACGGTCAGGGCCTCCTAATGACGATGGAACACTCAAATTGCGTCGCGATTCAATACATCGTCCTCCAGCCGATTTGTCTCCAAGGGTCTATTGCAGCCTGTGGCACCTAATTGTCGTTCTCCTGGGAGTCTAGATTTTCGAATCCGACGGAAATCTGACAGTTAATTGTAACATTCAGGACCTCCTAATGATGATGGAACACTCGAATTGCGTCGAGAGTCTATACATCGTCCTCCAGGCGACTTGTCTCCAAGGCTCTATTGCTGTCTCGGGCACCTTACGGACGTTCTCCTGTGAGCCTAGATTTTCGAATCCGACGCAAAAATGATACTTAATTGTAACGTTCAGGGCCTCCTAATGACGAAGGAACACTGAAATTGCGTCGAGATTCAATACATCGTCATCCAGCCGACTTGTCTCCATGGGTCTATTGCTGCCTCGGGCACCTTATGGTCGTTCTCCTATGAGTCTAGATTTTCGGAGCCGACGCATAACTGATAGTTAATTGTAACGTTCAACGCCTCCTAATGAGGATAGAACACTCAAATTGCGTCGAGATTCAATACGTCGCCCTCCAGCCAACTTGTCTCCAAGGGGATATTGCTGCCTCGGGCACCATATGGTCCGTCTCCTGTGAGTCTAGATTTTCGAATCCGACGCGAAACTCATAGTTAATTGTATCGTTCGAGCGTCCTAATGACGATGGAACACTCAAATTGCGTCGAGATTCAATATATCGTCCTCCAGCCGACTTGTCTCCATGGGTCTACTGCTACCTCGGTCGCCTTATGGTCGTTCTCCTGTGAGTCCAGATATTCGAATCCGACGCAAAACGGACTGCTAATTGTAACGTTCAGAGCCTCCTAATGATGGTGGAACACTCAAATTGCGTCGAGACTCAATACATCGTCCTCCAGCCGACTTGTCTCCAAGGGGATATTGCAGCCTCGGGCGCCATATAGTCCTTCTCCTGTGAGTCTTGAATTTCGAATCCGACGCAAAACTGATAGTTAATAGTGACGTTCAGGACCTCCTAATCTCGATGGAACACTCAAATTGCGTCGAGATTCAATACATCGTCCTCCAGCCGACTTGTCTCCAAGGGGATATTGCTACCTCGGGCACCATTTAGACCGACTCCAGTGAGTCTCGAATTTCGAATCCCACGCAAAAATGATAGTTAATTGTAACGTTAAGGGCCTCCTGATGACGATGGAACACTCAATTTGCGTCGAGATTCAATACATCGTCCTCCAGCCTACTTGTCTCCAAGGGTCTATTGCTGCATCTTGCACCTTATGGTCGTTGTCCAGTGAGACTAGATTATCGAATCCGACGCAAAACTGATAGTTAATTGTAACGTTCAGGGCCTCCTAATGACGATGGAACACTCAAATTGCGTGGCGATTCAATACATCGTCCTCCAGCCGACTTGTCTCCATGTGTCTACTGCTACCTCGGTCGCCTTATGGTCGTTCTCCTGTGAGTGCAGATATTCGAATCCGACGCAAAACGGACTGCTCATTGTAACGTTCAGAGCCTCCTAATGATGATGGAACACTCAAATTGCGTCGAGATTCAATACATCGTCCTCCAGCCGACTTGACTCCAAGGGGATATTGCTGCCTCGGGCACCATATGGTCCGTTACCTGTGAGTCTAGATTTTTGAATCCGACGCGAAACCGATAGTTAATTGTAACTTTCGGGCGTCCTAATGACGATGGAACTCTCAAATTGCGTCGAGATTCAATACATCGTCCTCCAGCCTACTTGTCTTCAAGGGTCTATTGCTGCCTCGGTCACCCTGTGGTGCGACTCCTGTGACTCTATAATTTCCAATCCGACGCAAAACTGATAGTTAATTGTAACGTTTAGGGCCTCCTAATGACGATGGAATACTCAAATTACGTCGAGATTCAATACATCGTCCTCTAGCCGACTTCTCTCCAAGGGGATATTGCTGCCTCGGGCACCATGCGGTCCTTCTCCTGTGAGTCTAGATTTTTGAATCCGACGCGAAACTGATAGTTAATCGTAACGTTCATGGGCTCCTAATGACGATGGAACACTCAAATTGCGTTGAGATTCCCTACGTCGCCCTCCAGCCGACTGGCCTCCAAGGGGATATTGCTGCGTCGGGCACCATATGGTCCGTCTCCTGTGAGTCTAGATTTTGGAATCCGACGCGAAACTGATAGTTAATTGTAACGTTCGAGCGTCCTAATGACGATGGAACACTCAAATTGCGACGAGATTCAATACATCGTCCTCCAGCCTACTTGTCTCCAAGGATCTAATGCTGCATCGATCACCCTATGGTCCGACTCCTGTGAGTCTAGAATTCCGAATCCGACGCAAAACTGACAGTTAATTGTAACGTTCAACGCCTTCTAATGAGGATAGAACACTCAAATTGCGTCGAGATTCAAAACGTCGCCCTCCAGCCGACTTGTCTCCAAGGGGATATTGCTGCCTCGGGCACCATATGGTCCGTCTCCTGTGAGTCTATATTTTCGAATCCGACGCGAAACTGATAGTTAATTGTATCGTTCGAGCGTCCTAATGACGATGGAACACTCAAATTGCGTCGAGATTCAATACAACGACCTCAAGCCGACTTGTCTCCCATGGGATATTGCTGCCTCGGGCACCATATAGTCCTTCTCCTGTGAGTCTAGATTTTCGAATACGACGCAAAACTGATTGTAATTGTAACGGTCAGGGTCTCCTAATGACGATGGAACACTCAAATTGCGTCGCGATTCAATACATCGTCCTCCAGCCGATTTGTCTCCAAGGGTCTATTGCAGCCTGTGGCACCTAATTGTCGTTCTCCTGGGAGTCTAGATTTTCGAATCCGACGGGAATCTGACAGTTAATTGTAACATTCAGGACCTCCTAATGATGATGGAACACTCGAATTGCGTCGAGAGTCTATACATCGTCCTCCAGGCGACTTGTCTCCAAGGCTCTATTGCTGTCTCGGGCACCTTACGGACGTTCTCCTGTGAGCCTAGATTTTCGAATCCGACGCAAAAATGATACTTAATTGTAACGTTCAGGGCCTCCTAATGACGAAGGAACACTCAAATTGCGTCGAGATTCAATACATCGTCATCCAGCCGACTTGTCTCCATGGGTCTATTGCTGCCTCGGGCACCTTATGGTCGTTCTCCTAAGAGTCTAGATTTTCGGAGCCGACGCATAACTGATAGTTAATTGTAACGTTCAACGCCTCCTAATGAGGATAGAACACTCAAATTGCGTCGAGATTCAATACGTCGCCCTCCAGCCGACTTGTCTCCAAGGGGATATTGCTGCCTCGGGCACCATATGGTCCGTCTCCTGTGAGTCTAGATTTTCGAATCCGACGCGAAACTCATAGTTAATTGTATCGTTCGAGCGTCCTAATGACGATGGAACACTCAAATTGCGTCGAGATTCAATACATCGTCCTCCAGCCTACTTGTCTCCAAGGATCTAATGCTGCATCGATCACCCTATGGTCCGACTCCTGTGAGTCTAGAATTTCGAATCCGACGCAAAACTGATAGTTAATTGTAACGTTCAGGGCATCCTGATGACGATGGAACACTCAAATTGCGTCGAGATTCAATATATCGTCCTCCAGCCGACTTGTCTCCATGGGTCTACTGCTACCTCGGTCGCCTTATGGTCGTTCTCCTGTGAGTCCAGATATTCGAATCCGACGCAAAACGGACTGCTAATTGTAACGTTCAGAGCCTCCTAATGATGATGGAACACTCAAATTGCGTCGAGACTCAATACATCGTCCTCCAGCCGACTTGTCTCCAAGGGGATATTGCAGCCTCGGGCGCCATATAGTCCTTCTCCTGTGAGTCTTGAATTTCGAATCCGACGCAAAACTGATAGTTAATAGTGACGTTCAGGACCTCCTAATCTCGATGGAACACTCAAATTGCGTCGAGATTCAATACATCGTCCTCCAGCCGACTTGTCTCCAAGGGGATATTGCTACCTCGGGCACCATTTAGACCGACTCCAGTGAGTCTCGAATTTCGAATCCCACGCAAAAATGATAGTTAATTGTAACGTTAAGGGCCTCCTGATGACGATGGAACACTCAATTTGCGTCGAGATTCAATACATCGTCCTCCAGCCTACTTGTCTCCAAGGGTCTATTGCTGCCTCTTGCACCTTATGGTCGTTGTCCAGTGAGACTAGATTATCGAATCCGACGCAAAACTGATAGTTAATTGTAACGTTCAGGGCCTCCTAATGACGATGGAACACTCAAATTGCGTGGCGATTCCTCCAGCCGACTTGTCTCCATGTGTCTACTGCTACCTCGGTCGCCTTATGGTCGTTCTCCTGTGCGTCCAGATATTCGAATCCGACGCAAAACGGACTGCTCATTGTAACGTTCAGAGCCTCCTAATGATGATGGAACACTCAAATTGCGTCGAGATTCAATACATCGTCCTCCAGCCGACTTGACTCCAAGGGGATATTGCTGCCTCGGGCACCATATGGTCCGTTACCTGTGAGTCTAGATTTTTGAATCCGACGCGAAACCGATAGTTAATTGTAACTTTCGGGCGTCCTAATGACGATGGAACTCTCAAATTGCGTCGAGATTCAATACATCGTCCTCCAGCCTACTTGTCTTCAAGGGTCTATTGCTGCCTCGGTCACCCTGTGGTGCGACTCCTGTGACTCTAGAATTTCCAATCCGACGCAAAACTGATAGTTAATTGTAACGTTTAGGGCCTCCTAATGACGATGGAATACTCAAATTACGTCGAGATTCAATACATCGTCCTCTAGCCGACTTCTCTCCAAGGGGATATTGCTGCCTCGGGCACCATGCGGTCCTTCTCCGGTGAGTCTAGATTTTTGAATCCGACGCGAAACTGATAGTTAATCGTAACGTTCATGGGCTCCTAATGACGATGGAACACTCAAATTGCGTTGAGATTCCCTACGTCGCCCTCCAGCCGACTGGTCTCCAAGGGGATATTGCTGCGTCGGGCACCATATGGTCCGTCTCCTGTGAGTCTAGATTTTGGATCCCGACGCGAAACTGATAGTTAATTGTAACGTTCGAGCGTCCTAATGACGATGGAACACTCAAATTGCGACGAGATTCAATACATCGTCCTCCAGCCTACTTGTCTCCAAGGATCTAATGCTGCATCGATCACCCTATGGTCCGACTCCTGTGTGTCTAGAATTCCGAATCCGACGCAAAACTGACAGTTAATTGTAACGTTCAGGTCATCCAGATGACGATGGAACACTCAAATTGCGTCGAGACTCAATACATCGTCCTCCAGCCGGCTTGTCTCCATGGGTCTACTGCTACCTCGGTCGCCTTATGGTCGTTCTCCTGTGAGTCCAGATATTCGAATCCGACGCAAAACGGACTGCTAATTGTAACGTTCAGAGCCTCCTAATGATGATGGAACACTCAAATTGCGTCGAGATTCAATACATCATGCTCCAGCCGACTTGTCTCCAAGGGGATATTGCAGCTTCGGGCACCATATAGTCCTTTTCCTGTGAGTCTAGAATTTTGAATCCGACGCAAAACTGATAGTTAATTGCGACGTTCAGGACCTCCTAATCTCGATGGAACACTCAAATTGCGTCGAGATTCAATACATCGTCCTCCAGCCGACTTGCCTCCAAAGGGAATTGCTGTCTCGGGCACCTTATCCTCCGACCCCTGTGAGTCCAGACTTTCGAATCCGACGCAAAACTTGTAGTTAATTTAGTTTAGGGCCTCTAAATGACGACGGAACACTCAAATTGCGTTGAGATTCAATTCATCGTCCTCCCGCCGACTTGTGTCCAACGGGATATTGCTGCCTCGGGCACCATTTGGTCCGACTCCTGTAAGTCTAGGTTTTCGAATCCGACGCACAAATGGTAGTTAATTGTAACTTTCAGGGCCTCCTAATGACAATGGAGCACTCAAATTGCGTCAAGATTCAATACGTCGCCCTCCAGCCGACTTGACTCCAAGGGGATATTGCTTCCTCGGGCAAAATATGGTCCGTTACCTGTGAGTCTAGATTTTTGAATCCGACGCGAAACTGATAGTTAATTGTAACTTTCGGGCGTCCTAATGACGATGGAACTCTCAAATTGCGTCGAGATTCAATACATCGTCCTCCAGCCGACTTGTCTCCAAGGGGATATTGCTACCTCGGGCACCATTTAGACCGTCTCCAGTGAGTCTAGTATTTCGAATCCGACGCAAAACTTATAATTAATTGTAACGTTTAGGGCCTCTTAATGACGACGGAACACTCAAATTGCGTCGAGATTCAATTCATCGTCCTCCCGCCGACTTGTGTCCAACGGGATATTGTAGCCTCGGGCACCATGTGGTCCGTCACCTGTAAGTCTAGGTTTTCGAATCCGACGCACAAATGGTAGTTAATTGAAACTTTCAGGGCCTCCTAATGACGATGCAACACTCAAATTGCGTCGAGATTCAATACGTCGCCCTCCAGCCGACTTGACTCCAAGGGGATATTGCTTCCTCGGGCAAAATATGGTCCGTTACCTGTGAGTCTAGATTTTTGAATCCGACGCGAAACTGATAGTTAATTGTAACTTTCGGGCGTCCTAATGACGATGGAACTCTCAAATTGCGTCGAGATTCATTACATCGTCCTCCAGCCTACTTGTCTTCAAGGGTCTATTGCTGCCTCGGTCACCCTATGGTCCGACTCCTGTGACTGTAGAATTTCCAATCCGACGCAAAACTGATAGTTAATTGTAACGTTTACGGCCTCCTAATGACGATGGAATACTCAAATTGCGTCGAGATTCAGTACATCGTCCTCTAGCCGACTTCTCTCCAAGGGGATATTGCTGCCTCGGGCACCATACGGTCCTTCTCCTGTGAGTCTAGATTCTTGAATCCGACGCGAAACTGATAGTTAATTGTAACGTTCATGGGCTCCTAATGACGATGGAACATTCAAATTGCGTTGAGATTCCTTACGTAGCCCTCCAGCCGACTGGTCTCCAAGGGGATATTGCTGCGTCGGGCACCATATGGTCCGTCTCCTGTGAGTCTAGATTTTCGAATCCGACGCGAAACTGATAGTTAATTGTAACGTACGATCGTCCTAATGACGATGGAACACTCAAATTGCGTCGAGATTCAATACATCGTCCTCCAGCCTACTTATCTCCAAGGATCTAATGCTGCATCGATCACCCTATGGTCCGACTCCTGTGAGTCTAGAATTTCGAATCCGACGCAAAACTGATAGTCAATTGTAACGTTCAGGTCATCCAGATGACGATGGAACACTCAAATTGCGCCGAGATTCAATACATCGTCCTCCCACCTACTTGTGTCAAACGGGATATTGCTGCCTCGGGCACCATGTGGTCCGTCTCCTGTGAGTGTAGATTTTCGAATCCGACGTAAAAATGATACTTAATTGTAACGTTCCGGGCCTCCTAATGACGAAGGAACACTCAAATTGCGTCGAGATTCAGTACATCGTCCTCCAGCCGACTTGTCTCCAAGGGTCTATTGCTGCCTCGGAAACCTTATGGTCGTTCTCCCATGAGTCTAGATTTTCGGATCCGACGCATAACTGATAGTTAATTGTAACGATCAGGGCCTCCTAATGACGATAGAACACTCAAACTGCGTCGAGATTCAATACGTCGTCCTCCAGCCGCCTTGCCTTCAAGGGGATATTGCTGCCTCGGGCACCATATGGTCCGTCTACTGTGAGTCTAGATTGTAGAATCCGGCGCAAAACTGATAGTTAATTGTAACGTTCGTGCGACCTAATGACGATGGAACACTCAAATTGCGTCGAGATCAATACATCGTCCTCCAGCCTACTTGTCTGCCTCGGTCACACTATGGTCCGACTCCTGTGACTCTAGAATTTCGAGTCCGACGCAAAACTGATAGTTAATTGTAACGTTCATTGCCTCCTGATGACGTTGGAACACTCAAATTGCGTCGAGATTCAATACGTCGTCCTCCAGCCGACTTGTCTCCAAGGGTCTGTCTCCTGTTTGTCTACGTTTTCGAATGCGACGCACAAATGGTAGTTAATTGTAACTTTCAGGGCCTCCTAATGACGATGGAACACTCAAATTGCGTCGAGATTCAATACAACGTCCTCCATCCGACTCGTCTCCAACGGGATATCGCTGCCTCGGGGACCTTATGGTCGTTGTCCTATGAGTCTAGTTTTCGGATCCGACGCATAACTGATAATTAATTGTAACGTTCAGCGCCTCCTAATGACGATACAACACTCAAATTGCGTCGAAATTCAATACGTCGCCCGCTAGCCGACTTGTCTGCAAGGGGATATAGCTGCCTCGGGCACCATATGGTCCGTCACCTGTGAGTCTAGATTTTTGAATCCGACGCGAAACTGATAGTTAATTGTAACTTTCAGCGTCCTAATGACGATGGAACTCTCAAATTGCGTCGAGATTCAATACATCGTCCTCCAGCCTACTTGTCTCCAAGGGTCTATTGCTGCCTCGCTCACCCTATGGTCCGAGTAGTGTGACTCTAGAATTTCCAATCCGACGCAACACTGATAGTTAATTGTAACGTTCAGGGCCTACTAATGACGATGGAACAATCAAATTGCGTCGAGATTCAATACGTGGTCCTCCACCCGATTTGTCTCGAAGGGGATATTGCTGCCTCGGGCATCTTATGGTACGCCTCCTGTGAGTCTAGATATTCGAATACGACGCAAAACTGATAGTTAATTGTTACGTTCATGGCTTCCTAATGACGATGGAACACTCAAATTGCGTCAAGATTCGATGCATCGTACTCCAGCCGACTTGTCTCCATGGGTCTATTGCTGCCTCGCTCACCCTATGGTCCGAGTAGTGTGACTCTAGAATTTCCAATCCGACGCAAAACTGATAGTTAATTGTAACGTTCGAGCCTCCTAATGACGATGGAACACTCAAATTGCTTCGAGCTTCAATACATCGACCTCCAGCCGAATTGTCTCCAAGGGGAAATTGCTGCATCGGGCACAGTATGGCCTGTCTCCTGTGAGTCTAGGTTTTCGAATCCGACGCAGAAATGATAGTTAATTGTAACGTTCAGGGCCTTCTAATGACGAAGGAACACTCAAATTGCGACGAGATTCAATACATAGTCCTCCAGCCGACTTGTCTCCAAGTGTCTATTGCTGCGTCGGGCACCTAATGGTCGTTCGCCTGTGACTCTAGATTTTCGGATCCGACGCATAACTGATAGTTAGTTGCAACGTTCAGGGCCTCCTAATGACGATGGGACACTGAAATTGCGTCGAGTTTCAATACGTCGTCCTCCAGCCAACTTGTCTCCAAGGGGCTATTGCTGCCTCGGTCACCCTATGGTCCGACTCCTGTGAGTCTACAATTTCGAATCCGACGCAAAACTGATAGTTAGTTGCAACGTTCAGGGCCTCCTGATGACGATGGAACACTCAAATTGCGTCGAGATTCAATACATCGTCCTCCTGGGACTAGTCTCCTAGGGTCTATTGCTGCCTCGGGCACCTTAAGGTCGTTCTCCTGTGGGTCTAGATTATCGAATCAGACGCAAAACTGATAGTTAATTGTAACGTTCAGGGCCTCCTAATGACGATGGAACACTCAAATTGCATCAAGATTCGATACATCGTACTCCAGCCGACTTGTCTCCATGGGTCTATTGCAACCTCGCTCACCTTATTTTCGTTCTCCTGTGAGTCCAGGTATTCGAATCCGACGCAAAACGGACTGCCAATTGTATCGTTCAGAGCCTCCTAATGACGATGGAGCACTCAAATTGCATCGAGATTCAATACGTCGTCCTCCAGCCGACTAGTCTCAAACGGGATATCGTGGTCCGTCACCTGTGAGTCTAGATTTTCGAATCCGACGCATAAATGATAGTTAATTGTAATGTTCAGGGCCTCCTAATGACGAAGGAACACTCAAATTGCGTCGAGATTCAATACATCGTCCTCCAGCCGACTTGCCTCCAAGGGGATATTGCTACCTCGTGCACTATTTAGTCCGTCTCCTGTAAGTCTAGAATTTCGAATCCGACGCAAAAATGATAGTTAATTGTAACGATCAAGGCCTAATGACGATGAAACACTCGAATTGCGTCGAGAGTCAATACATCGTCCTGCAGGCGACTTGTCTCCAAGGGTCTATTGCTGTCTCCGCCACCTTATGGTCGTACTTCAGTGAGTCTAGATTTTCGAAGCCGACGCTAAACTGATGGTTAATTGTAACGTTCATGGCCTCCTAATGACGATGGAACACTCAAATTGCGTCGAAATTCAATACATCGTCCTCCAGCCGACTTGTCTCCAAGGGTCTATTGCTGCCTCGGGCACCTTATGGTCGTTCTCCAGTGATGCTAGATTTTCGAATCCGACGCAAAACTGGTGGTTAATTGTAACGTTCATGTCCTCCTAATGACGATGGAACACTCAAATTGCGTCGAGATTCAATACATCGTCCTCCAGCCGACTTGTCTCCAAGGGTCTATTGCTGCCTCGGGCACCTTACGGTCGTTCCCCTATGAGTCTAGATTTTCGGATCCGACGCATAACTGTAATAATTGTGACAATCAGCTCCTCCTAAAGACGATTGAACACTCAAATTGCGTCGAGATTCAATACGTCGTCCTCCTGCCGAATTGTCTCCAAGGGGATATTGCTGTCTCGGGCACCTTATCGTCGTTCTCCAGTGAGTCTAGATTTTTGAATCCGACTCAAAACTGTTGGTTTATTGTAACGTTCATGGCCTCCTAAAGACGATAGAACACTCAAATAGCATCGAGATTCAATACATCGTCCTCCAGCCGACTTGTTTCCAAGTGTCTATTGTTGCTTCGGGCACCATATGGTCGTACTCCTGTGAGTCTAGGTTGTCGAATACGACGCAAAACTGATAGTTAATTGCAACGTTTAGGGCCTCCTAATGACAATGGAACACTGAAATTGCGTCGAGATTCAATACATGGCCCTTAGCCGACTTGTCTCCAAGGGTCCATTGCTGCCTCGGGCACCTGATGGTCGCTCTCCTGTGAGTCTACATTTTCGATTCCGACACATAACTGATAGTTAATGGTAACGTTTAGGGCCTCCTAATGACGATGGAACACTCAAATTGCGTCGAGATTCAATACATCGTCCTCCAGCCGACTTGTCTCCAAGGGTCTATTGCTGTCTCGGGCACCTTATGGTCGTTCTCCAGTGAGTCTAGATTTTCGAATCCGACGCAAAACTGATGGTTAATTATAACGTTCATGGCCTCCTAATGACGATGGAACACTCAAATTACGTCGAGATTCAATACATCGTCCTCCAGCCGACTTGCCTCAAAGGGTCTATTGCTGTCTCGGGCACCTTATGGTCGTTCTCCTACGAGTCTAGATTTTCGAATCCGACGCAAAACTGATGGTTAATTATAACGTTCATGGCCTCCTAATGACGATGGAACACTCAAATTGCGTCGAGATTCAATACATTGTCCTCCAGCCCACTTGTCTCCAAGGGTATATTGCTGCCACGGTCACCCGATGGTCCGACTCCTGTGAGTCTAGAATTTCGAATCCGACGCAAAACTGATAGTTCATTGTAACGTTCAAGGCCTCCTGATGACGATGGAACACTCAAATTGGGTCGAGATTCAATACATCGTCCTCCAGGCGACTTGTGTCCAACGGGATATTGCTGCCTCGGGCACCAAGTTGTCCGTCTCCTTTGAGTCTAGGTTTTCGAATCCGACGCAAAAATGATACTTAATTGTAATTGTTCAGGGCCTCCTAATGACGTAGGAACACTCAAATTGCGTTGAGATTCAATACATGGTCCTCCAGCCGACTTGTCTCCAAGGGGATATTCCGTCTGCTTTGAGTCTAGATTTTCGAATCCGACTCAAACCTAAAGGTTAATTGTAACGCACATGGCATCCTACCGACGATGGAACACTCAAATTGCGTCGAAATTCAATACATAGTCATCCAGCCGACTTGTCTTCTAGGGGATGTTCCTGCCTCGCCCACCTTGTGGTGGTTCTCCTGTGAGTCTAGATTTTCGAATCCGACGAAAAACTGATAGTTAATTGTAACGTTCATGCCCTCCTAATGACGATTGGATTCCTCAAATTGCGTCGAGATTCAATACATCTTTCTCCGTCCGACTTGTCTCCAAGGGGATATTGCAGCCTCAGACACCATAAAGTCCGTCTCCTGTGCGTCTAGAATTTCGACTCCGACGCAAAACTGATTGTTAATTGTAACGTTCAGGGCCTCCTAATGAGGATGGAACACTCGAATTACGTCGAGAGTAAATACATCGTCCTCCAGCCGACTTGTCTCCAAGGGGATTTTGCTGCCTCAGGCACCATATGGTCCGTCTCCTGTGAGTCTAGATTTTCGAATCCGACGCCTCCTAATGAGGCCTCCTAATGACGATGGAACGCTCAAATTGCGTCGAGATGCATTACATCGTCCTCCCGCCGACTTGTGTCCAACGTGATATTGCTGTCTCGGGCACCATGTGGTCCGTCTCCTGTGAGTCTAGATTTTCGAATCCGACGCGAAACTGATAGATAATTGTAACGTTCGGGCCTCCTAATGACGATGGAACACTCAAATTGCGTCGAGATTCAATACATCGTCCTCCAGCCTATTTGTCTCCAAGGGTCAGTTGCTGCCTCGGTCACCCTATGGTCCGACTCCTGTGAGTCTAGAATTTCGAATCCGACGCCAAACTGATAGTTAATTGTAACGTTCAGAGCCTCCTAATGACGATGGAACACTGAAATTGCGTCGCGATTCAATACATCGTCCTCCAGCCTAATTGTCTCCATGGGTCTATTGCTACCTCGCTCACCTTATGGTAGTACTCCTGTGAGTCCAGATATTCGAATTCGACGCAAAACGGACTCCCAATTGTAACGTTCAGAGCCTCCTAATGACGATGGAACACTCAAATTGCATCGAGATTCAATACATCGTTCTCCAGCCGACTTGCCTCCAATGGGATACCGCTAGCTCGGGCACCATGTGCTCTGTCTCCTGAGAGTCCAGATTTTCGAACGCGACGCAAAAATGATAGTTAATTGTAACGTTCAGGGCCTCCTAATGACGAAGGAACACTCAAATTGCGTCGAGATTCAATACATCGTCCTCTAGCTGACTTCTCTCCAAGGGTATATTGCTGCCTCGGGCACCATACGGTCCTTCTCCTGTGAATCTAGATTTTCGAATCCGACGCCAAACTGAAAGTTAATTGTAACATTCAGCGCCTCCTAATGACGATAGAACACTCAAATTGCGTCGAGATTCAATACGTCGTCCTCCAGCCGACTTGTCTCCAAGGGGATATTGCTGCCTCGGGCACCATATGGTCAGTCTACTGTGAGTCTAGATTTTCGAATCCGACGCAAACCTGATGGTTAATTGTAACGCACATGGCCTCCTAACGACGATGGAACACTCAAAATGCGTCGACATTCAATACATCGTCCTTCAGCCGACTTGTCTCCTAGGGGATATTCCTGCCTCGCACACCTTTTGGTTGTTCTCCTGTGAGTCTAGATTTTCGAATCCGACGGAAATCTGATAGTTAATTGTGACGTTCAGGGCCTCCTAATGACGATGGAACACTCGAATTGCGTCGAGAGTCAATACATAGTCCTCCAGCCGAATTGTCTCCAAGGGGATATTGCTTCCTCGGGCACCTTATCGTCGTTCTTCTGTGAGTCTAGATTTTCGAATCCGACGCAAAGCTAATAGTTAATTGTAACGTTCAGGGCCTCCCAACGACGATGGTACACTCAAATTGCGTCGAGATTCAATACGTCGTCTTCCAGCCGACTTGTCTCCAAGGGGATATTGCTGCCTCGGGCACCATATGTTCCGTCGCCTGTGAGTCTAGATTTTCGAATCCGACGCTAAACTTGTAGTTAATTGTAACGTTCAGGTCCTCCTAATGACGATGGAACACTCAAATTGCGTCGAAATTCAATACATCGTCCTCCCGCCGACTTGTGTCCAACGGGATATTGCTGCCTCGATCACCATGGGGTCCGTCTCCTGTGAGTCTAGATTTTCGAATCCTACGCAAAAATGATACTTAATTGTAACATACAGGGCCTCCTACTGACGAAGGAACACTCAAGTTACTTCGAGATTCAATACGTCCTCCTCCAGCCGGATTGTCTCCAAGGGGATATTGCTGCCTCGGGCATCTAATGGTCGTTCTCCTGTGAGTCTAGATTATCGAATACGACGCAAAACTGATAGTTAATTGTAACGTTCAGGGCCTCTTAATGACGATGGAACACTGAAATTGCGTCGAGATTCAATACATCGTCCTTCTGCCGACTTGTCTCCAAGGGTCCATCGCTGCCTCGGGCACCTTATGGTCGTTCTCCTATGAGTCTACATTTTTGATTCCGACACATAACAGGTAGTTAATTGTAACGTTCAGGGCCTCCTAATGACGATGGAAAACTCAAATTGCGTCGAGATTCAATACATCGTCCTCCAGCCGACTTGTCTCCAAAGGGGTAATTTCTGCCTCGGTCACCTTATGGTCGTTCTCCTGTGACTCCAGATATTCGAATCCGACGCAAAACGGACTGCTAAATGTAACGTTCAGAGCCTCCTAATGATGATGGAACTCTCAAATTGCGTCGAGATTCAATTCTTCGTCCTCCAGCCGACTTGTCTCCAAGGGGATATTGCTGCTTTGGGCACCATATAGTCCTTCTCCTGTGACTCTAGAAATTCGAACCCGACGCAAAACTGATAGTTAAGTGTATCGTTCAGGACCTCCTAAACACGATGGAACACTCAAATTGCGTCGAGATTCAATACATCGTCCTCCACCCGACATGTCTCCAAGGGGATATTGCTGCCTCGGGCACCATATAGTCCTTCTCCTGTGACTCTAGAATTTCGAATCCGACGCAAAAGTGATTGTTAATTGTAACGGTCAGGGCCTCCTAATGACAATTGAACACTCGAATTGCGTCGAGAGCCAATACATCGTCCTCCAGGCGACTTGTCTCCAAGGGTCTATTGCTGTCTCGGGCACCTCGTCGTTCTCCAGTGAGTCTAGATTTTCGAAACTGACGCAAAACTGATGGTTAATTGTAACGTTTATGGCCTCCTAATGACGATGGAAATTGCGTCGAGATTCAATACATCGTCGCCCCGCCGACTTGTGTCCAACGGGATATTGCTGCCTCGGGCACCATGTGGTCTGTCTCCTGTGAGTCTAGGTTTTCGAATGCGACGCAAAAACGATACTTAATTGTAACGTTTATGGTCTCCTAATGATGATGGAACACTCAAATTGCGTCGAGATTCAATACATCGTCCTCCAGCCGACTTGTCGCTAAGGGGATATTGCTGCCTCGGGCACCATTTGGTCCATCTCTTGCGAGTCTAGATTTTCGAATCCGACGCGAAACTGATAGTTAATTAAAACGTTCGGGCCTCCTAATGACGATGGAACACTCAAATTGCGTCAAGATTCAATACATCGTCCTCCTGCCTACTTGTCTCCAAGGGTCTATTGCTGCCTCGGTCACTTTATGGTCGTTCTCCTGTGATTCTAGATTACCGAATCCGACGCAAAACTGATAGTTAATTGTAACGTTCAGGGCCTCCTAATGATGATGGAACACTCAAATTGCGTCGCGATTCAATACTTCGTCCTTCAGCCGATTTGTCACCATGGGGATATTGCTACCTCATTCACCTTATGGTCGTTCTCCTGTGAGTCCAGATATTCGAATCAGACGCAAAACGGACTGCCAATTGTAACGTTCAGAGCCTCCTAATAACGATGGAACACTCAAATTGCGTCGAGATTCAATACATCGTCCTCCAGCCGACTTGCCTCCAACGGGATATCGCTGCCTCGGGCATCTTATGGTCGTTCTCCTGTGAGTCTAGATTTTCATATCCGACGCATAACTGATAGTTAATTGCAACGTTTAGCGCCTCCTAGTGACGATAGAACACTCAAATTGCGTCGAGATTCAATACATCGTCCGCCAGCCGACTTGTCTACAAGGAGATACTGCTGCGTCGGGCATCTTATGGTCCTTCTCCTCTGAGTCTTGATTTTCGAATCCGACGCGAAACTGATAGGTAATTGTAACATTCAGCGCCTCCTAATGACGATGGATTACTCAAATTGCGTCGAGATTCAATACATCGTCCTTCCGCCGACTTGTCTCCAAGGGTCTATTGCTGCCTCGGGCACCTTATGGTCGTTCTCCTGTGAGTCTACATTTTCGTTTCCGACACATAACTGATAGGTAATTGTAACGTTCAGGCCCCCCTAATGACGATGGAACACTCAAATTGCGTTGAGATTCAATACATCGTCCTCCAGCCGACTTGTCTCAATGGGTCTATTGCTACCTCGACAACCTTCAGAGACTCCTAATGACAATGGAGCACTTAAATTGCATAAAGATTCAATCCATCGTCCTCCAGCCGACTTGTCTCCAAGGGTCTATTGCTACCTCGGGCACCTTATGGTCGTTCTCCTGTGAAACTAGATTTTCGGATTTGACGCATAACTTATAGTTAATTGTGACGTTAAGGGCCTCCTAATGACGATGGAAACTCAAATAGCGTCGAGAATCAATACGTCGTCCTCTAGCCGACTTGTCTCCAAGGGGATATTGCTGTCTCGGGCACCTTATCGTCGTTCTTCTGTGAGTCTAGATTTTTTAATCCGACGCCAAACTGATGGTTAATTGTAACGTTCAGGCCCCTCTAATGACGATGGATTACTCATATTGCGTCGAGATTCAATACATCGTCCACCAGCCGACTTGTCTCCAAGGTGTTATTGCTACCTCGGGCACCATATGGTCCTTCTCCTCTGAGTCATGATTTTCGAATCCGACGCGAAACTGATAGTTAATTTCAACATTGAGCGCCTACTAATGACGATGGATTACTGAAATTGCGCCGAGATATAATACATCGACCTTCAGCTGACTTGTCTCCAAGGGTCTATTGCTGCCTCGGGTATGTTATGGTCGTTCTCGTATGGGTCTACATTTTCGATTACGACACATAACTGATAGTTAATTGTAACGTTCAGGCCCTCGTAATGACGGTGGAACACTCAAATTGCGTCGAGATTCAATACATCGTCCTCCAGCCGACTTGTCTCCAAGGGGATATTGCTGCTTCGGGCACCTTATCGTCGTTCTTCTGTGAGTCTAGATTTTCGAATCCGAAGCAAAACTGATGGTTAATTGTAAAGTTCATGGCCCCCTAATGACGATGGATCACTCAAATTGCGTTGAGATTCAATACATCGTCCACGAGAGGACTTGTCTCCAAGGGTCTATTGCTGCCTCGGGCACCTTATGGTCGTTCTTTGTAACGTTCAGGGCCTCCTAATGACGATAGAACACTCAAATTGTATCGAGAATCAATACATCGTCCTCCAGCCGACTAGTCTATATGGGTCTATTGCTACCTCGCCCACCTTATGGTCGTTCTCCTGTGAGTCCAGATATTCGAACCAGACGCAAATGGACTGCCAATTGTAACGTTCAGAGCCTCCTAATGACGATGGAACACTCAAATTCCATCAAGATTCAATACATCGTCCTCCAACCGACTTCTCTGCATGGGTCTATTGCTACCTCGCTCACCTTATGCTCGTTCACCTGTGAGTCCAGATATTCAAATCCGACGCAAAACGGACTGCCAATTGTAACGTTCAGAGACTCCTAATGACGATAGAACACTCAATTTGCGTCGAGATTCAACACATCGTCCTCCAGCCGACTTGTCTACAAGGGGATATTGCTGCCTTGGGCACCTTATGGCCCGCCTCCTGTGAGTCTACATTTTCGAATCCGACGCAAAACTAATTTTTAGTTGTAACGTTCATGGCCTCCTAATGAGGATGAAAGACTCAAATTGCGTCGAGATTCAATACATCGTCCTCCAGCCAACTTGTCTCCAAGGGGATATTGCTGCCTCGGGCACCTTATCGTCGTATTTCTGTGAGTCTAGATTTTCAAATTCGACGCTAAACTAATAGTTAATTGTAACGTTCAGGGCCTCCTAATGACGATAGAACACTCAAATTGCGTCGAGATTCAATACGTCGTCCTCCAGCCGACCTGTCTCCAAGGGGATATTGCTGCCTCGGGCACCATATTGTCCGTCTCCTGTGAGTCTAGATTTTCGAATCCGACACAAAACTGATATTTAATAGTAACGTTAAGGGCTTCCTAATGACGATGGAACACTAAAATTGCGACTTGATTCAATACATCGTCCCCCAACCCACTTGCCTCCAAGGGTCTATTGCTGCGTCGGGCACCTTATGGTTGGTCTCCTGTGAGTCTAGATTATCGAATCCGACGCAAATGTGATAGTTAATTGTAACGTTCAGGGCCTCCTAATGACGATGGGACACTCAAATTGCGTAGCGATTCAATACATCGCCCTCCAGCCAACTTGTCTCCATGGATCTATTGCTACCTCGCTCACCATATGGTCGTTCTCCTGTGAGTGCAGATATTCGAGTCCGACGCAAAACGAACTGCCAATTGTAACGTCAGAACCTCCTAATGACGATGGAACACTCAAATTGCAACGAGATTAAATCTCATGCCGACTTGTCTCCAAGGGTCTATTGCTGCCGCGTTCACCTAATGGTCAGTCTCCTGTGAGTCTAGATTTTCGAATCCGACGTAATAATGATAGTTAATTGCAACGTTCAGGGACTCCAAATGACGATGGAACACTCAAATTGCGTCGAGATTCAATACATCATCCTCCAGCCGACTTGTCTACAAGATGATATTGCTGCCTCCGGCACCCTATGGTCGTTCTCCTGTGAGTCTAGATTATCGAATCCGACGCAAATCTGATAGTTAATTGTAACGTTCAGGGCCTCCTAATGACGATGGGACACTCAAATTGCGTAGCGATTCAATACATCGTCCTCCAGCCGATTTGTCTCCATGGAACTATGGCAACCTCGCTCACCTTATGGTCGTTCTCCTGTGAGTGCAGATATTCAATTCCGACGCAAAACGGACTGCCAATTGTAACGTTCAGAACCTCCTAATGACGATGGAACACTCAAATTGCATCGAGATTCAATACAGCGTTCTCCAGCCGACTTGTCTCCAAGGGTCTATTGCTGCCTCGGGCACCTAATGGTCCGTCTCCTGTGAGTCCAGATTTTCGAATACGACGCCAAAATGATAATTAATTGTAACGTTCAGGGACTCCAAAACACGATGGAACACTCAAATTTTGTCGAGATTTAATACATCGGCTCCCAGCCTCCTTGTCTTCAAGGTGATATTGCTGCCTCTGACACCTTATGGTCGTTGTACTGTGAGTCTAGATTTTCGAATCCGACGTGAAACTGATAGTTAATTGTAACGTTCAGGGCCTCCTAATGACGATGGAATACTCAAATTGCGTCGAGATTCAATCCATCGTCCTCCAGCCGACTTGTCTCCAAAGGGATATTGCTGTCTCGGGCACCTTATGCTCCGTCTCCTGTGAGTCTAGATTTTCGAATCCGACGCAAAACTGATGGTTAATTGTAACGTTCATGGACTCCTAATGACGATGGAACACTCAAATTGCGTCGATATTGAATACATCGTCCTCCAGCCGACTTGTCTACAAGGGGGTATTGCTGCCTCGGGCACCTTATGGTCCGCCTCCTGTGAGTCTAGATTTTCGAATCCGACGCAAAACTGATGGTTAATTGTAACGTTCATGGATTCCTAATGACGATGGAATATTCATATTGCGTCGAGATTGAATACATCGTCCTCCAGCCGACTTGTCTCAAAGGGGATATTGCTGCCTCGGCACCTTATCGTCGATCTTCTGTGAGTCTAGGTTTTCGAATCCGACGCAAAACTAATAGATAATTGTAACGTTCAGGGCCTCCTAATGACGATAGAACACTCAAATTGCGTCGAGATTCAATACGTCGTCCTCCAGCCGACTTGTCTCCAAGGGGATATTGCTGCCTCGGGCACCATATGGTCTGTCCCCTGTGAGTCTAGATTAACGAATCCGACGCATAACTTATAGTTAATTGTAACGTTCATGGCCTCCTAATGACGATGGAAACTCAAATTGCGTCGAGATTCAATACATCGTCCTCCAGACGACTTGTCTCCAAGGTGATATTGCTGCCTCGGCACCTTATCGTCGTTCTTCTGTGAGTCTAGATTTTTGAATCCGACGCAAAACTGATATTTAATTCTACCGTTAAGGACTTCCTAATGACGATGGAACACTAAAATTGCGTCGAGATTCAATACATCGGCTCCCAGCCGGCTTGTCTTCAAGGAGATATTACTGCCTCGGACACCTTATGGTCGTTCTACTGTGAGTCTAGAATTTCGAATCCGACGTGAAACTGATAGTTAATTGCAACATTCAGCGCCCCCTAATGACGATGTAACACTCAAATTGCGTCGTGATTCAACACAGCGGCCTCCAGCCGACTTGTCTCCAAGTGTCTATTGCTGCCTGGGGCATCGAATGGCCCTTCTCCTGTGAGTCTAGATTTTCGAATCCAACGCATAACTGATAGTTAATTGTAACGCTCATGGCCTCCTAATGACGATGGAACACTGCAATTGTGTCGAGATTCAATACATCGTGCTCCAGCCGACTTGTCTACAAGGGAATATTGCTGCCTCGGGCACCTTATCGTCTTTCTTCTGTGAGTCTAGATTTTCGAATCCGACGCAAAACTAATAGTTAATTGTAACGTTCAGGGCCTCCTAATGACGACAGAACACTCAAATTGCGTCGAGATTCAATACGTCGTCCTCCAGCCGGCTTGTCTCCAAGGGGATATAGCTGCCTCGGGCCCCATATATCGTTCTCCTGTGATTCTAGATTAAAGCATCCGGCGCAAATCCGATAGTTAATTGTAACGTTCAGGGCCTCCTAATGACGATGGAACACTCAAATTGCGTAGCGATTCAGTACATCGTGCTCCTGCCGACTTGTGTCCATGGGTCTATTGCTACCTCGCTCACCTTATGGTCGTTCTCCTGTGAGTGCAGATATTCGAATCCGACGCAAAACGGACTGCCAATTGTAACGTTCAGAGCCTCCTAATGATGCCGGAACAATCAAATTGTGTCGAGTTTCAATACATCGTCCTCCAGCCGATTTGTCTCCAAGGGTCTATTGCTGCCTGTGGCACCTATTTGTCGTTATCCTGGGAGTCTAGATTTTCGAATCCGACGCAAAACTTGTAGTTAATTTTAACGTTCATGGCGTCCTAATGACGATGGAACACTCATATTGCGTCGAGATTCAATACATCGTCCTCGCGCCGACTTGTCTCCAACGGGATATTGCTGCCTCGGGCACCATGCGGTCGTCTCCTGTGAGTCTAGATTTTCGAATCCGACGCAAAAATGATAGTTAATTGTAACGTTCAGGAACTCCTAATGACGAAAGAACACTCAAATTGCGTCGAGATTCAATACATCGTCCACCAGCCCACTTGTCTCCAGGGGTCTATTGCTGCCTCGGGCACCTTATGATCGTTATCCTGTGAGTCTAGATTTTCGGAACCGACGCATAACTGATAGATAATTGTAACGTTCTGCGCCTCCTAATGACGATAGAACACTCAATTTGCGTCGAGATTCAATACATCGTCCTCCAGCCGACTTGTCTACAAGGGGATATTGCTGCCTCGGGCACATTATCGAAGTTTTTCTGTGAGTCTAGATTTTCGAATTCGACGCAAAACTAATAGTTAATTGTAACGTTCAGAGCCTCCTAATGACGATAGAACACTCAAATTGCGTCGAGATTCAATACGTCGTCCTTCAGCCGACTTGTCTCCAAGGGGATATTGCTGCCTCGGGCAACTAATGGTCCGTCCCCTGTGAGTCTAGATTTTCGAATCCGACGCCAAAATGATAATTAATTGTAACGTTCAGGGACTCCAAAAGACGATGGAACACTCAAATTGCGTCGAGATTTAATGCATCGGCTCCCAGCCTCCTTGTCTTCAAGGTGATAATGCTGCCTCTGACACCTTGTGGTCGTTCTACTGTGAGTCTAGTTTTCGAATCCGACGTGAAACTGATAGTTAATTATTACGTTCAGGGCCTCCTGATGACGATGGAACACTGAAATTGTGTCGAGACTCAATACATCGTCCTTCAGCCGACTTGTCTCCAAGCGTCCATTCCTGCCCCGGGCCCTTTATGGACGTTCTCCTGTGAGTCTACATTTTCGATTTCGACACATAACTGATAGTTAATTGTAACGTTCAGGGCCTCCTAATGACGATGGAACACTCAAATTGAGTCGAGATTTAATACATCGTTCTCCAACCGACTTGTCTCCAAGGGTCTGTTGCTGCCTCGGGCACCAAATGGTCCGTCTCCTGTGTGTCTAGATTTTCGAATCCGACGCCAAAATGATAATTAATTGTAACGTTCCGGGACTCCAAAAGACGATGGAACACTCAAATTGCGTTGAGATTTAATACATCGGCTCCCAGCCGGCATGTCTTTAAGGTGATATTGCTGCCTCGGACACCTTATGGTCGTTCCACTGTGAGTCTAGATTTTCGAATCCGACGTGAAACTGATAGTTAATTGTAACGTTCAGGGCCTCCTAATTACGATGGAACACTCGAATTGCATCGAGAGTCAATACATCGTCCTCAAGGCGACTTGTCTCCAAGGGTCTATTGCTACCTCGCTCACCTTATGGTCGTTCTCCTGTGAGTGCAGATATTCGAATCCGACGCAAAACGGACTGCCAATTGTAACGTTCAGAACCTCCTAATGACGATGGAACACTCAAATTGCAACGAGATTAAATCACATGCCGACTTGTCTCCAAGGGTCTATTGCTGCCTCGGGCACCAAATGGTCGGTCTCCTGTGAGTCTAGATTATCGAATCCGACGTAAAAATGATAGTTAATTGCAACGTTCAGGGACTCCAAATGACGATGGAACACTCAAATTGCGTCGAAATTTAATACATCGGCCTCTAGCCGACTTGTCTTCAAGGTGATATTTTGTTGCCTCGGGCACCTTATGGTCGTTCTCCAGTGACTCTAGATTTTCGAATCGGACGCAAAACTGATAGTTAATTGTAACGTTCAGGGCCTCCTAATGGCGATGGAACACTCAAATTGTGTCGAGATTTAATACATCGTCCTCCAGCCGATTTGTTTCCAAGGGTCTATTGCTGCCTGTGGCACCTAATTGTCGTTCTCCTGGGAGTATAGATTTTCGAATCCGACGCAAATATGATAGTTAATTGTAACGTTCAGGGCCTCCTAATGACGATGGAACACTCGAATTGCATCGAGAGTCAATACATCGTCCTCAAGGCGACATGTCTCCAAGGGTCTATTGTTGCCTCGGGCACCTTATGGTCGTTCTCCCGTGAGTGTAGATTTACGAATCCGACGTAAAACTGATATTTAATTGTAACGTTAAGGGCCTGCTAATGACGATGGAACACTCAAATTGTGTCGACATTCAATACGTCGTCCTCCAGCCGACTTGTCTCCAAGGGGTTCTTGCTGAATCGGGCACCATATGGTCCGTCCCCCGTGAGTCTAGATTTTCGAATCCGACACCGAGCTGATATTTAATTGTAACGTTAAGGGCTTCCTAATGACAATGGAACACTCAAATTGCGTCGACATTCAATACATCGTCCTCCAGCCGACTTGTCTCCAAGGGGATATTGTTGCCTCGGGCACCATATGGTCCCTCCCCTGTGAGTCTAGATTAACGAATCCGACGCATAACTTGTAGTTAATTGTAACGTTCAGGGCCTCCTAATGTTGATGGAACACTCAAATTGCGTCGAGATTCAATACATCGTCCTCCAGCCGACCTGTCCACAAGGGGATATTGCTGCCTCGGGCACCTTTTGGTCGTTCACCTGTGAGTCTAGATTATCGAATCCGACGCAAATCTGATAGTTAATTGTAACGTTCAGGTCCTCCTAATGACGATGGAACACTCAAATTGCGTAGCGATTCAATACATCGTCCTCCAGCCGACGTGACTCCATGGATCTATTGCTACCTCGCTCACCTTATGGTCGTTCTCCTGTGAGTGCAGATATTCGAATCCGACGCAAAACGAACTGCCAATTGTAACGTTCAGAACCTCCTAATGACGATGGAACACTCAAATTGCACCGAGATTCAATACATCGTTCTCCAGCCGACTTGTCTCCAAGGGGATATTGCTGCCTCGGCACCTTATCGTCGCTCTTCTGTGAGTCTAGGTTTTCGAATCCGACGCAAAACTAATAGTTAATTGTAACGTTCATGGCCTCCTAATGACGATGGAACACTCAAATTGCGTAGCGATTCAATACATCGTCCTCCAGCCGACTTGTGTCCATGGGTCTATTGCTACCTCGCTCACCTTATGGTCGTTCTCCTGTGGGTGCAGATATTGGAATCCAACGCAAAACGAACTGCCAATTGTATCGTTCAGAACCTCCTAATGACGATGGAACACTCAAATTGTAACGAGTTTAAGTCTCATGCCGACTTGTCTCCAAGGGTCTATTGCTGCCTCGGGCATCTAATTGTCCGTCTCCTGTGAGGCTAGATTTTCGAATCCGACGTAAAAATGGTAGTTAATTGCAACGTTCAGGGTCTCCAAATGACGATGGAAGACTCAAATTGCGTCGAGATTTAATACATCGGCCTCCAGCCGACTTGTCTTCAATGTGAAATTGCTGCCTCGGACACCTTATGGTCGTACTCCTGTGGGTCTAGATTTAGGAATCAGACGCATAACTGATAATTAATTGTAACGTTCAGGGCCTCCTAATGACGATGGAACACGCAAATTGCGTGGAGATTCAGTACATCGTCCTCCAGCCGACTTGTGTCCATGGATCTACTGCTACCTCGCTCACCTTATGGTCGTTCTCCTGTGAGTGCAGATATTCGAATCCGACGCAAAACGGACTGCCAATTGTAACGTTCAGAACCTCCTAATGACGATGGAACACTCAAATTGCAACGAGATTAAATCTCATGCCGACTTGTCTCCAAGGGTCTATTGCTGACTCGGGCACCAAATTGTCAGTCTCCTGTGAGTTTAGATTTTCGAATCCGACGCATAACTGATAGTTAATTGTAACGTTCAGCGCCTCCTAACGACGATAAAACACTCAATTTGCGTCGAGATTCAATACATCGTCCTCCAGCCGACTTGTCTACAAGGGGATATTGCTGCCTCGGGCACCTTATGGTCCGCCTCCTGTGAGTCTAGATTTTCGAATCCGACGCAAAACTAATTTTTAATTGTAACGTTCATGGCCTGATAATGAGGATGAAAGACTCAAATTGCGTTGAGATTCAATACATCGTCCTCCAGCCGACTTGTCTACAAGGGGATATTGCTGCCTCGGGCACCTTATGGTCCGCCTCCTGTGAGTCTAGGTTTTCGAATCCGACGCAAAACTAATAGTTAATTGCAACGATCAGGGCCTCCTAATTACGATAGAACACTCAAATTGCGTCGAGATTCAATACGTCATCCTCCAGCCGACTTGTCTCCAAGGGGATATTGCTGCCTCGGGCACCATATTGTCCGTCTCCTGTGGGTCTAGATTTTCGAATCCGACACAAAACTGATATTTAATTGTAACGTTAAGGGCTACCTAATGACGATGGATCACTAAAATTGCGTCGGGATTCAATACATCGCCCTCCAGCCAACTTGTCTCCAAGCGGATATTGCTGCCTCGGGCACCATATGGTCCGTCCCCTGTGAGTCTAGATTAACGAATCCGACGCATAACTTGTAGTTAATTGTAACTTTCAGGGCCTCCTAATGACAATGGAACACTCAAATTGCGTCGAGATTCAATACATCATCCTTCAGCCGACTTGTCTACAAGGGGATATTGCTGCCTCGGGCACCTTATGGTCGTTCTCCTGTGAGTCTAGATTATCGAATCCGACGCAAATCTGATAGTTAATTGTAACGTTCAGGGCCTCCTAATGACGATGGGACACTCAAATTGCGTCGAGATTTAATACATCGGCTCCCAGCCGGCATGTCTTCAAGGTGATATTGCAGCCTCGGATACCTTATGGTCGTTCTCCTGTGAGTCTAGATTTTAAAATCAGACGCATAACTGATAGTTAATTGTAACGTTCAGGGCCTCCTAATGACGATGGAACACTCGAATTGCATCGAGAGTCAGTACATCGTCCTCAAGGCGACTTGTCTCCAAGGGTCTATTGCTACCTCGCTCACCTTATGGTCGTTCTCCTGTGAGTGCAGATATTCGTATCCGACGCAAAGCGGACTGCCAATTGTAACGTTCAGAACCTCCTAATGACGATGGAACACTCAAATTGCAACGAGATTAAATCTCATGCCGACTTGTCTCCAAGGGTCTATTGCTGCCTCGGGCACCAAATTGTCAGTCTCCTGTGAGTTTAGATTTTCGAATCCGACGTAAAAATGATAGTTAATTGCAACGTTCAGGGACTCCAAATGACGATGGAAAACTCAAATTGCGTCGAGATTTAATACATCGGCCTCCAGCCGACTTGTCTTCAAGGTGATATTTTGTTGCCTCGGGCGCCTTATGATCGTTCTCCAGTGACTCTAGATTTTCGAATCGGACGCAAAACTGATAGTTAATTGTAACGTTCAGGGCCTCGTAATGACGATGGAACACAAAATAAGTCGAGATTTAATACATCGCCCTCCAGCCGACATGTCTCCATTGGTCACTTTATGGTCGTTCTCCTGTGAGTCCTGATATTCGAATCCGACGCAAAACGGACTGCCAACTGTAACGTTCAGAGCCTGCTAATGATGATGGAACACTCAAATTGTGTCGAGATTCAATACATCTTCCTCCAGCCGATTTGTCTCCAAGGGTCTATTGCTGCCTGTGGCACCTAATTGTCGTTCTCCTGGGAGTCTAGATTTTCGAATCCGACGCAAATATGATAGTTAATTGTAACGTTCAGGGCCTCCTAATGACGATGGAACACTCGAATTCCATCGAGAGTCAATACATCGTCCTCAAGGCGACTTGTCTGCAAGGGTCTATTGCTGCGTCTGGCACCTGATGGTCTTGCTCCTGTGAGTCTAGATTTTCGAATCCGACGCCAAACTGATATTTAATTGTAACGTTAAGGGCCTGCTAATGACGATGGAACACTCAAATTGCGTCGACATTCAATACGTCGTCCTCCAGCCGACTTGTCTCCAAGGGGATATTGCTGCCTCGGTCACCATATGGTTCGTCTCCTGTGAGTCTAGATTTTCGAATCCGACGCAAAACTTGTAGTTAATTGTAACGTTCAGGGCCTCCTAATGACGATGGGACACTCAAATTGCGTAGCGATTCAATACATCGGCCTCCAAAAGACTTGTCTTCATGGATCTATTGCTGCCTAGCTCACCTTATGGTCGTTCTCCTGTGAGTGCAGATATTCGATTCCGACGCAAAACGGACTGCCAATTGTAACGTTCAGAACCTCCTAATGACGATGGAACACTCAAATTGCAACGAGATTAAATCTCATGCCGACTTGTCTCCAAGGGTCTATTGCTGTCTCGGGCACCAAATTGTCAGTCTCCTGTGAGTTTAGATTTTCGAATCCGACGTAAAAATGATGGTTAATTGCAACGTTCAGGGACTCCAAATGACGATGGAAAACTCAAATTGCGTCGAGATTTAATACATCGGCCTCCAGCCAACTTGTCTTCAAGGTGATATTTTGTTGCCTCGGGCGCCTTATGATCGTTCTCCAGTGACTCTAGATTTTCGAATCGGACGCAAAACTGATAGTTAATTTTAACGTACAGGGCCTCGTAATGACGATGGAACACAAAATAAGTCGAGATTTAATACATCGCCCTCCAGCCGACATGTCTCCATGGGTCTACTGCTACCTTGGTCACTTTATGGTCGTTCTCCTGTGAGTCCTGATATTCGAATCCGACGCAAAACGGACTGCCAACTGTAACGTTCAGAGCCTGCTAATGGTGATGGAACACTCAAATTGTGTCGAGATTCAATACATCTTCCTCCAGCCGATTTGTCTCCAAGGGTCTATTGCTGCCTGTGGCACCTAATTGTCGTTCTCCTGGGAGTCTAGATTTTCAAATCCGACGCAAATATGATAGTTAATTGTAACGTTCAGGGCCTCCTAATGACGATGGAACACTCGAATTGCATCGAGAGTCAATACATCGCCCTCAAGGCGACTTGTCTGCAAGGGTCTATTGCTGCGTCTGGCACCTGATGGTCTTGCTCCTGTGAGTCTAGATTTTCGAATCCGACGCAAAACTGATATTTAATTGTAACGTTAAGGGCCTGCTAATGACGATCTAACACTCAAATTGCGTCGACATTCAATACGTCGTCCTCCAGCCGACTTGTCTCCAAGGGGATATTGCTGCCTCGGTCACCATATGGTTCGTCTCCTGATAGTTAATTGTAACGTTCAGGGACTCCTAATGACGAAGGAACACTCAAATTGCGTCGAGTTCAATACATCGTCCCCCAGCCCACTTGTTTCCAAGGGTCTATTGCTGCCTCGGACACCATATGGTCGTTCTCCTGTGACTCTAGATTTTCGGATCCGACGCATAACTGATAGTTAATTGTAACATTCAGCGCCTCCTAATGACGATAGAACACTCGATTTGCGTCGAGATTCAATATATCGTCCTCCAGCCGACTTGTCTACAAGGGGATATTGCTGCCTCGGGCACCGAATGGTCCGCCTCCTGTGAGTCTAGATTTTCGAATCCGACGCAAAACTAATTTTTAATTGTAACGTTCATGGCCTCCTAATGAGGATGAAAGATTCAAATTGCGTTGAGATTCAATACATCGTCCTCCAGCCGACTTGTCTCCAAGGGGATATTGCTGCCTCGGGCACCTGATCGTCGTTTTTCTGTGAGTCTAGATATTCGAATTCGACGCAAAACTAATAGTTAATTGTAACGTTCAGGCCCTCCTAATGACGATAGAACACTCAAATTGCGTCGAGATTCAATACGTCGTCCTCCAGCCTACTTGTCTTCAAGGTGATATTTTGTTGCCTCGGGCACCTTATGGTCGTTTTCCAGTGACTCTAGATTTTCGAATCGGACGCAAAACTGATAGTTAATCGTAACGTTCAGGGCCTCGTAATGACGATGGAACACAAAATGCGTCGAGATTTAATACATCGCCCTCCAGCCGACATGTCTCCATGGGTCTACTGCTACCTTGGTCACTTTATGGTCGTTCTCCTGTGAGTCCAGATATTCGAATCCGACGCAAAACGGACTGCTAATTGTAACGTTCAGAGCCTCCTAATGATGATGGAACACTCAAATAGTGTCGAGATTCAATACATCGTCCTCCAGCCGATTTGTCTCCAAGGGTCTATTGCTGCCTGTGGCACCTAATTGTCGTTCTCCTGGGAGTCTAGTTTTTCGAATCCGACGCAAATATGATAGTTAATTGTAACTTTCAGGGCCTCCTAATGACGATAGAACACTCGATTTGCGTCGAGATTCAATATATCGTCCTCCAGCCGACTTGTCTACAAGGGGATATTGCTGCCTCGGGCACCGAATGGTCCGCCTCCTGTGAGTCTAGATTTTCGAATCCGACGCAAAACTAATTTTTAATTGTAACGTTCATGGCCTCCTAATGAGGATGAAAGATTCAAATTGCGTTGAGATTCAATACATCGTCCTCCAGCCGACTTGTCTCCAAGGGGATATTGCTGCCTCGGGCACCTGATCGTCGTTTTTCTGTGAGTCTAGATATTCGAATTCGACGCAAAACTGATATTTAATTGTAACGTTAAGGGCCTGCTAATGACGATGGAACACTCAAATTGCGTCGACATTCAATACGTCGTCCTCCAGCCGACTTGCCTCCAAGGGGATATTGCTGCCTCGGGCAGCATATGGTCCGTCTCCCGTGAGTCTAGATTTACGAAACCGACACAAAACTGATACTTAATTGTAACGTTAAGGGCTCCCTAATGACAATGGAACACTCCAATTGCGTCGAGATTCAATACGTCGTCCTCCAGCCGACCTGTCTCCAAGGGGATATTGTTGCCTCGGGCACCATATGGTCCGTCCCCTGTGAGTCTAGATTAACGAATCCGACGCATAACTTGTAGTTAATTGTAACGTTCAGGGCCTCCTAATGACGATGGAACACTCAAATTGCGTCGAGATTCAATACATCGTCATCCAGCCGACCTGTCTACAAGAGGATATTGCTGCCTCGGGCACCCTTTAGTCGTTCTCCTGTGAGTCTAGATTATCGAATCCGACGCAAATCTGATAGTTAATTGTAACGTTCAGGGCCTCCTAATGACGATGGAACTCTCAAATTGCGTAGCGATTCAATACATCGTCCTCCAGCCGACTAGTTTCCATGGATCTATTGCTACCTCGCTCACCTTATGGTCGTTCTCCTGTGAGTGCAGATATTCGAATGCGACGCAAAACGGACTGCCAATTGTAACGTTCAGAACCTCCTAATGACGATGGAACACTCAAATTGCATCGAGATTCAATACATCGTTCTCCAGCCGACTTGTCTCCAAAGGGGATATTGCTGCCTCGGGCACCATATGGTCGTTCTCCTGTGAATCTAGATTATCGCATCCGACGCAAATCTGATATTTAATTGTAACGTTCAGGGCCTCCTTATGACGATGGAACACACTAATTGCATAAGGATTCAATACATCGTCCTCCAGCCGACTTGTCTCCATGGGTATATTGCTACCTCGCTCACCTTATGGTCGTTCTCCTGTTAGTTCAGATATTCGAATCCGACGCAAAACAGGCTGCCAATTGTATCGTTCAGAACATCCTAATGACGATGGAACACTCAAATTGCAACGAGATTAAATCTCATGCCGACTTGTCTCCAAAGGGTCTATTGCTGCCTCGGGCACCTAATGGTCCGTCTCCTGTGAGTCTAGAGTTTCGAAACCGATGTAAACATGGTAGTTAATTGCAACGTTCAGGGACTCCAAATGACGTAGGAACACTCAAATTGCGTCGAGATATAATACATCGGCCTCCAGCCGACTTGTCTTCAAAGTGATATTGCTGCCTCGGACACCTTAATGTCGTTCTCCTGTGAGTCCAGATTTTAGAATCAGACGCATAACTGATAGTTAATTGTAACGTTCAGGGCCTCCTAATGACGATGGATCACTCAAATTGTGTCGAGATTCAATACATCGCCCTCCAGCCGATTTGTCTCCAAAGGTCATTTGCTGCCTGTGGCACCTAATTGTCGCTCTCCTCGGAGTCTAGAGTTTCGAATCCGACGCAAATATGATAGTTAATTGTAACGTTCAGGGCCTCCTAATGACGATGGAACACTCGAATTGCATCGAGAGTCAATACATCGTCCTCAAGGCGACTTCTCTCCAAGGGTCTATTGCTGCCTCAGGCACCTTATGGTCGTTCTCCAGTGAGTCTAGATTTTCGAATCGGACGCAAAACTGATATTTAATTGTAACGTTCAGGGCCTCCTAATGACGATGGAACACTCAAATTGCGTCGCGATTCAATACATCGTCCTCCAGACGACTTGTCTTCAAGGGTCTATTGCTGCGTCTGGCACCTAATGGGCTTGCTCCTGAGCCTAGATTTTCGAATCCGACGCAAAACTGATATATAATTGTAACGTTAAGGGCCTCCTAATGACGATGGAACACTCAAATTGCGTCGAGATTCAAAACATCGTCTTCCAGCCGACTTGCCTCCAAGGGGATATTGCTGCCTCGGTCACAATAAGGTTTGTCTCCTGTGAGTCTAGATTTTCGAAACCGACGCAAAACTTGTAGTTAATTGTAACGTTCAGGGCCTCCTAATGACGATAGAACATTCAAATTGCGTCCAGATTCAATACGTCGTTCTCCAGTCGACTTGTGTCCAAGGGGAAATTGCTGCCTCGGCCACCATATGGTCCGTCTCCTGTGTGTCTACATTTTCGAATCCGACGCAAAAATGATAATTAATTGTAACGTTCAGGGCCTCCTAATGCCGATGGAACACTTAAATTGCGTCGCGATTCAATACATCGTCCTCCAGCCGACTTGTCTCCATGGGTCTATTGCTACCTCGCTCACCTAATGGTCGTTCTCCTGTGAGTTCAGATATTCGAATCCGACGCAAAACAGGCTGCCAATTGTATCGTTCAGAACATCCTAATGACGATGGAACACTCAAATTGCAACGAGATTAAATCTCATGCCGACTTGTCTCCAAAGGGTCTATTGCTGCCTCGGGCACCTAATGGTCCGTCTCCTGTGAGTCTAGAGTTTCGAAACCGATGTAAACATGGTAGTTAATTGTAACCTTGAGGGCCTCCTAATGACGATGGAACACTCAAATTGCGTCGAGATTCAATACATTGTCCACCAGGCGACTTGTCTCCAAGGGGATATTGCTGCCTCGGGCACCTTATGGTCCGCCTCCTGTGAGTCTAGATTTTAGAATCCGACGCAAAACTGATGGTTAAGTGTAACGTTCATGGCCTCCTAATGACGATGGAACACTCAAATTGCGTAGAGATTGAATACATCGTCCTCCAGCCGACTTGTCTCCATGCGTCTATTGCTACCTCGCTCTCCTTATGGTCGTTCTCCTGTGAGTGCAGATATTCGTATCCGACGCAAATCGGACTGCCAATTGTAACGTTCAGGACCTTCTAATGACGATGGAAAACTCAAATTGCAACGAGATTCTATTCGCATGCCGTCTTGTCACCAAGGGTCTATTGCTGCCTCGGGCACCTAATGGTCCGTATCCTGTGAGTCTACATTTTCGATTCCGATTCGAAACTGATAGTTAATTGTAACGTTCGGGGCCTCCTAATGACGATGGAACACTCAAATTGCGTCGCGATTCAATACATCGTCCTCCAGACGACTTGTCTCCAAGGGGATATTGCTGCCTCATACACCATATGGTCGTTCACCTGTGAGTCTAGATTTTAGAATAAGACGCGTAACTGATAGTTAATTGTAACGTTCAGGGCCTCCTAATGACGATGGAACACTGAAATTGCGTCGAGATTCAATACATCGTCCTTCAGCCGACTTGTCTCCAAGCGTCCATTGCTGCCTCGGGCACTTTATGAGCGTTCTCGTGTGAGTCTAGATTATCGAATCCGACGCAATCTGATAGTTAATTGTAACGTTCAGGGCCTTCTAATGACGATGGAACACTCAAATTGCGTAGCGATTCAATACATCGTCCTCCAGCCGACTTGTCTCCAAGGGTCAATTGTTGCCTCTGGCACCTAATGGTCTTTCTCCTGTGAGTCTAGATTTTTGAATCCGACTCAAAACTAATATTTAATTGTAACGTTCAACGCCTCCTAATGACGATAGAACACTCAAATTGCGTCGAGATTCAATACATCGTCCTCCAGCCGACTTGTCTACAAGGGGATATTGCTTCCTCGGGCACCTAATGGTCCGTCTCCTGTGAGTCTAGATTTTCGAATCCGACGCGAAACTGATCGTTACCTGTAACGTTCAGGGCCTCCTAATGACGTTGGAACACTCAAATTGCGTCGAGATTCAATACATCGTCCTCCAGCCTACTTGTCTCCAAGGGGATTTTGCTGCCTCGGGCTCCATATGTTCCGTCTCCTGTGAGTCTAGATTTTTGAATCCGACGCGAAAGTGATAGTTAATTGTGACGTTCAGGGCCTCCTAATGGCGATGGAACACTCAAATTGCGTCGAGATTCAATACATCGTCCTTCAGCCGACTTGTCTCCAAGGGTCTATTGCTGCCTCGGGCACCATATGATCCTTCTCCTGAGAGTAGATTTTCGAATCCGACGCTAAAATGGTAGTTAATTGTAACGATCAGGGCCTCCTAATGACGATGGAACACTCAAATTGCGTCGAGGTTCAATACATCGTCCTCCAGCCGACGTGCCTCCAAGGGGATATTGCTGCCCCCGGCACCATATGGTCCGTCTTCTGTGAGTCTAGATTTTCGAATCCGACGCATAACTAATAGTTAATTGTAACGTTCAGGGCATCCTAACGACGATGGAACACTCAAATTGCGTCGAGATTCAATACATCGTCCTCCAGCCGACTTGTCTACAAGGGGATATCGCAGCTTCGGGCACCACATGGTCCGTCGACGGTGATTCTACATTTTCGAATCCGACGCAAGACTGATAGTTAATTGTAACGTTCAGGGCATCCTAATGACGATGGAACACTCAAATTGCGTCGCGATTAAATACGTGGTCCTCCAGCGGACTGGTCTCCAAGGGGATATTGCTGCCTCGGGCACCATACGGTCCGTCTTCAGTGAGTCTAGATTTTCGAATCCGACGAAAAAATGATAGTTAATTGTAACATTCAGGGCCTCCTAAAGACGATGGAACACTCAAATTGCGTCGCGATCCAATACATCGTCCTCCAGCCTACTTGTCCCCAATTGTCAATTGCTGCCTCGGGCACCTTATGATCGCTCTCCTGTGAGTCTAGATTTTCGAACCCGACGCAAAATTAATAGTTAATTGTAACGTTCAGGGCCTCCTAATGACGATGGAACACTCAAATTGCGTCGAGATTCAATACTTCGTCCTCCAGCCGACTTGTCTGCATGGGGATATTGCTGCCTCGGGCATCTTATGGTCGTTCTGCAGTGAGTCTAGATTTTCGAATCCGCCGCGAAATTGATTGTTAATTGTAACGATCAGGGCTTCCTAATGACGATGGAACACTCAAATTGCGTCGAGATTCAATACATCGGCCTCCAGCCGACCTGTGTTCAAAATGGTTCAAATGGCTCTGAGCACTATGGGACTCAACTGCTGAGGTTATTAGTCCCCTAGAACTTAGAACTAGTTAAACCTAACTAACCTAAGGACATCACAAACATCCATGCCCGAGGCAGGATCCGAACCTGCGACCGTAGCGCGACTTGTGTTGAAGGGGACATTGCTGCCTCGGGCACCATATGGTCCGTCTCCTGTGAGTCTAGATTTTCGATTCCGATTCGAAACTGATAGTTAATATTAACGTTCAGGGCCTCCTAATGACGATGGAACACTTAAATTGCGTCGAGACTCAATACATCGTCCTTCAGCCGATTTGCCTCCAAGAGGATATTGCTGCCTCGGGCGCCATATGGTCCGTCTCCTGTGAGTCTAGATTTTCGAATCCGACGCATAACTGATAGTTAATTGAATCGTTCAGCACCTCCTAATGACGATGGAGCACTCAAATTGCGTCGAGATTCAATACATCGTCCTCCAGCCGATTTGTCTCCAAGGGGATATTGCTGCCTCGGGCGCCATATGGTCCGTCTCCTGTGAGTCTAGATTTTCGAATCCGACGCATAACTGGTAGTTAATTGAAACGTTCAGCGCCTCCTAATGACGATGGAGCATTCAAATTGCGTCGATATACAATACATCGTCCTTCAGCCGACCTGTCTCCAAGCGTATATTGCTGCCTCAGGCACCATATGGTCCGTCTCCTGTGAGTCTAGATTTTCGAATTCGACGCATAACTGATAGTTAACTGAAACGTTCAGCGCCTCCTAATGACGAAGGAGCACTCAAATTGCGTCGATATTCATTACATCGTCCTTCAGCCGTCCTGTCTCCAAGAGTCAATTGCTGCCTCAGGCACCTTATGGTCGTTCTCCTGTGAGTCTAAATTTTCGAATCCGACGCATAACTGATAGTTAATAGTAGCGTTCAGGGCATCCTAATGACGATGGAGCACTCAAATTGCGTCGATATTTAATACATTGTCCTTCAGCCGACTTGTCTCCAAGGTTCTATTGCTGCCTCGGGCACCTGATAGTCGTTCTCCTGTGAGTCACGATTTTTGAATCCGACGCAAAACTGATAGTTAATTGTAACGTACAGGGCCTCCTAATGACGATGGAACACTCAAATTGCGTCGAGGATCAATACATCGTCCTCCAGCCGCCGTGCCTCCAAGGGGATATTGCTGCCTCGAGCTCCATATGCTCATTCTCATGTGAGTCTAGATTTTTGAATCCGACGCGAAACTGATAGTTAATTGTGACGTTCAGGGCCTCCTAATGACGATGGAACACTCAAATTGCGTCGATATTCAATACATCGTCCTTCAGGCGACTTGACTCCAAGGGTCTATTGCTGCCTCGGGCACCTCATGGACTTTCTCTTGTGAGTCTAGATTTTCGAATCCGACGCAAAACTGATTGTTAATTGTAACGTTCAGGGCATCCTAATGACGTTGGAACACTCAAATTGCGTCGAGATTCGATACATCGTCCTATAGCCGACTTGTATCCAAGGGGCTATTGCTGTCTCGGGCACCATATGATCCTTCTCCTGAGAATAGATTTTCGAATCCGACGCTAAAATGATAGTTAATTGTAACATTCAGCGCCTCCTAATGACGATGGAGCACTCAAATTGCTTCGCGATTCAACATATCGTCCTCCAGCGGACTGGCCTCCAAGTGTCTATTGCTGCCTCGGGCACCATATGATCCTTCTCCTGAGAGTAGATTTTCAAATCCAACGCTAAAATTGTAGTTAATTGTAACGTTCAGGGCCTCCTAATGACGATGGAACACTCAAATTGCGTCGAGATTCAATACATCGTCCTTCAGCCGACTTGTATCCAAAGGGATATTGCTGTCTCGGGCACCATATGATCCTTCTCCTGAGAGTAGATTTTCGAATCCGACGCTAAAATGATAGTTACTTCAAACGTTCAGCGGATACTAATGACGATGGAACATTCAAATTGCGTCGAGAGTCTACACGTCGCCCTCCAGCCTAGTTGTCTTCAAGGGGTTATTGCTGCCTCGGGCTCAATGTCGTCCGTCTCCTGTTAGTCTAGATTTTCGAATCAGACGCAAAAATGATAGTTAATTGTAACGTTCACGGCCTCCTAATGACGATGGAACACTCAACTTGCGTAGAGATTCAATACATCGGCCTAACGCCGACTTGTCTCCAAGGGTTTATTGCTGCCTCGGGCACCATATGGTCCGTCTCCTGTGAGCCTAAATTTTCGATTCCGACGCAAAAATGATAGTGAGATGTAACGATCAGCGCCTCCTAATTATGATGGAACACTCAAATTGCGTCGAGATTCAATACATCGTCCTCCAGCCGGCTTTTCTCCAAGGTGATATTGCTGCATCGGGCACCATATGGTCCTTATCCTGTGAGTCTAGATTTTCGAATCGGACGCGAGACTGATAGTTAATTGTAACATTCAGTGCCACCTAATGACGATGGAACACTCAAATTGCGTCGTGATTCAACACAGCGGCCTCCAGCCGACTTGTCTCCAAGTGTCTATTGCTGCCTGGGGCACCGCATGGTCGTTGACCTGTGAGTCTAGATTTTCGAATCCGACGCTTAACTGATACTTAATTGTAAAGTTCAGTTCCTCCTAATGACGATGGAACACTCAAATTGCGTCGATATTCAATACAACGTCCTTCAGCCGACTTGCCTCCAAGGGTCTATTGCTGCCTCGGGCACCTTATGGTAGTTCTGCTGTGAGTCTAGATTTTCGTATCCGACGCAAAACTGATTGTTAATTGTAACGTTCAGGGCCTCCTAATGACGTTGGAACACTCAAATTGCGTCGAGATTCAATACATCGCCCTCCAGCCGACTTGTATCAAAGGAGATATTGTTGCCTCGAGCTCCATGTGGTCCATCTCCTGTTAGTGTAGATTTTCGAATCCGACGCCAAAATGATAGTTAATTGTAACGTTCACGGCCTCCTAATGACGATGGAACATTCAAATTGCGTCGAGATTCAATACATCGGCATCCAGCCGACTTGTATCCAAGGGGATATTGATGTCTCGGGCACCATATGATCCATCTCCTGAGAGTAGATTTTCTAATCCGACGCTATAATGATAGTTAATTGTAACGTTCAGCGCCTCCTAATGACAATGTAACACTCAAATTGCGTCGAGAGTCAATACGTCGTCTCACAGCCTAGTTGTCTACAAGGGGTTATTGCTGCATCGTGCTCAATGTGGTCCGTTACCTGTTAGTCTAAATTTTCGAACCAGACGCAATAATGATAGTTAATTGTAACGTTCACGGCCTCCTAATGACGATGGAACACTCAACTTGCGTCGAGATTCAATACATCGGCCTCCAGCCGACTTGTACCCAAGGGGATATTGCTGTCTCGGGCACCATATGATCCATCTCCTGAGAGTAGATTTTCGAATCCGAAGCTATAAAAATAGTTAATTGTAACGTTCAGGGAATCCTAATGACGATGGAACACTCAAATTGCGTCGATATTCAATACATCGTCCTTCAGCCGACTTGCCTCCAAGGGGATATTGCTGCCTCGGGCACCATATGGTCCGTCTCCTGTGAGTCTAGATTTTCGAATCCGACGCATAACTGATAGTTAATTGAAACGTACAGCGCCTCCTAATGACGATGGAGCACTCAAATTGCGTCGATATTCAATACATCGTCCTTCAGCCGACCTGTCTCCAAGAGTATATTGCTGCCTCAGGCACCTTATGGTCGTTCTCCTGTGAGTCTAGATTTTCGAATCCGACGCATAACTGATAGTTAATTGTAACGTTCAGGGCATCCTAATGTCGATGGAACACTCAAATTGCGACCAGATTCAATACATCGTCCTCCAGCCGACTTGTCTCCAAGGGGAAATAGCTGCCTCGGGCACCACATGATGCGTCTCCGTTGATTCTACATTTTCGAATCCGACGCAAAACTGATAGTTAATTGTAACGTTCAGGGCCTCCTAGTGACGATGGAGCGCTCAAACTGCGTCGCGATTCAACATATCGTCCTCCAGCGGACTGGTCTCCAAGGGAATATTGCTGCCTCTCGCTCCTTATGGTCCGTCTCCAATGAGTCTAGATTTTCGAATCCGACCAAAAACTCATAGTTCATTGTAACGTTTAGGGCCTCCTAATGACGATGGAACACTCAAATTGGGTCGATATTCAATACATCGTCCTTCAGCCGACTTGTCTCCAAGGGTCTATTGCTGCCTCGGGCACCTTATGGTAGTTCTCCTGTGAGTCTAGATTTTCGAATACGAAGCAAAACTGATTGTTAATTGTAACGTTCAGGGCCTCCTAATGACGTTGGAACACTCAAATGGCGTCGAGATTCAATACATCGTCCTCCAGCCCACTTGTATCAAAGGGGATATTGTTGCCTCGGGCTCCATGTGGTCCATCTCCTGTTAGTCTAGATTTACGAATCCGACGCAAAAATGATAGTTAATTGTAACGTTCACGGCCTCCTAATGACGATGGAACACTCATATTGCGTCGAGATTCAATACATCGTCCTCCAGCCGACTTGCCTCCAAGGGGATATAGCTGCCTCGGGCACCACATGATGCGTCTCCGTTGATTCTACATTTTCGAATCCGACGCAAAACTGATTGTTAATTGTAACGTTCAGGGCCTCCTAATGACGTTGGAACACTCAAATTGCGTCGAGATTCAATACATCGTCCTCCAGCCGACTTGTATCAAAGGGGATATTGTTGCCTCGGGTTGCATTTGGTCCATCTCCTGTTAGTCTAGATTTACGAATCCGACGCAAAAATGATAGTTAATTGTAACGTTCACGGCCTCCTAATGACGATGGAACACTCAAATTGCGTCGAGTTTCAATACATCGTCCTCCAGCCGACTTGTATCAAAGGGGATATTGTTGCCTCGGGAACCTTATGGTCGTTCTCCTATGAGTCTAGATTTTCGAATCCAACGCATAACTGATAGTTAATTGCAACGTTCAGTACCTCGTAATGACAATGGAACACTCAAATTGCGTCGAGATTCAATACATCGTCCTTCAGCCGACTTGTCTCGAAGGGTCTATTGCTGCCTCGGGCAACATATGGTCCGTCTCCTGTGATTCTAGATTTTCGAATCCTACGCATAACTGATAGTTAATTGAAACCTTCAGCGCCGGCTAATGACGATGGAGCACTCAAATCGCGTCGATATTCAATATATCGTGCTTAAGCCGACTTGCCTCCAAGGGGATATCGCTGCTTCGGGCACCACATTGTCCGTCGACAGTGATTCTCCATTTTCGAACCCGACACAAAACTGATAGTTAATTGTAACATTCGGCGCCTCCTAATGACGATGGAACACTCAAATTGCGTCGTGTTTCAACACAGCGGCCTCCAGCCGACTTGTCTCCAAGTGTCTATTGCTGCCTGGCGCACCGCATGGTCGTTCTCCTGTGAGGCTAGATTTTCGAATCTGACGCTTAACTGATACTTACTTGCAACGCCCAGGAACGAAGGAACACTCAAATTGTGTCGAGATTCAATACATCGTCCTTCAGCCGACTTGTCTCCAAGGGTCTATTGCTGCCTCGGGCACCTTATGGTAGTTCTCCTGTGAGTCAAGATTTTCGAATCCGACGCAAAGCTGATTGTTAAATGTAACGTCCAGGGCCTCCTAATGACGTTGGAACACTCAAATTGAGTCGAGATTCAAAACATCGTCCTCCAGACGAGTTGTATCAAAGGGGACATTGCTGCCTCGGGCTCCATGTGGTCCATCGCCTGTTAGTCTAGATTTACGAATCCGACGCAAAAATGATAGTTAATTGTAACGTTCACGGCCTCCTAATGACGATGGAACACTCAAATTGCGTCGACATTCAATACATAGGCGTCCAGCCGACTTGCCTCCAAGGGTGGATTGCTGCTTCGGGCACCTTATGGTCGTTTTCCTGTGAGTCTAGATTTTCGAATCCGACGCGATGCTGAATGTTAATTGTAACGTTCAGGGCTTCCTAATGACGATGGGACACTCAAATTCCGTCGACATTCAATACATCGTCCACCAGCCGACTTGTCTCCAAGGGGTATTGCTGCCTCGAGCACCATATGGTCCGTCTCCCGTGTGTTTAGTTTTTCGAATTCGACGCAAAAATGATGGTTAATTGTAACGTTCAGGGCCACCTAAAGACGATGGAACACTCAAATTGCGTCGAGGTTCAATACATCATCCTCCAGCCGACGTGCCTCCAAGGGGATATTGCTGCTTCGGGCACAATATGGTCCGTCTCCTGTGATACTAGATTATCGATTCAGACGCAAAAATTATAGTGAGATGTAACGATCAGCGCCTCTTAATGATGATGGAACACTCAAACTGCGTCGAGATTCAATACATCGTCCTCCGGCCGACTTGTCTCCAAGGGTCTATTGCTGCCTCGGGCACCTTATGGTCGTTCTCCTATGAGTATATATTTTCGAATCCGACGCATAACTGATAGTTAAGTGAAACGTCCAGCGCCTCCTAATGACCATGGAGCACTCAAATTGCGTGGAGATTCAATACATCTTCCTCCAGCCGACTTGTCTCCAAGGGGATATTGCTGCCTCGGGCACCATATGGTCCGTCTCCTGTGATTCTAGATTTTCGAATCCGACGTTCAGCGCAACCTAATGACGATGGAGCACTCAAATTGCGTCTATATTCATTACATCGTCCTTCAGCAGACCTGTCTCCAAGATTCTATTGCTGCCTCTGGCACCTTATGGTCGTTCTCCTGTGAGTCTAGAATTTAGAATCCGACGCGTAACTGATAGTTAATTGTAACGTTCAGGGCCTCCTAATGGCGATGGAACACTCAAATTGCGTCGAGATTCAATTCATCGTCCTCCAGCCGACTTGTCTCCAAGGGGATATCGCTGCCTCGGGCACCACATGGTCCGTCTCCGTTAATTCTACATTTTCGAATCCTACGCAGAACTGATACTTAATTCTAACGTTCAGGGCCGCCATATGACGATGGAACACTCAAATTGCGTCGAGGTTCAATACATCGTCCTCCAGCCGACTTGTCTCCCAGGGGATATTGCTGCCTCGGGCACCATATGGTCCGTCTCCTGTGATTCTAGATTTTCGAATCCGACGCATAACTGATAGTTAATTGAAACTTTCAGCGCCTTTTAATGACGATGGAGCACTCAAATTGCGTCTATATTCAATACATCGTCCTTCAGCCGACGTGCCTCCAAGGGGATATAGATGCCTCGGGCACTATATGGTTCGTCTCCTGTGAGTCTAGATTATCGATTCCGACGCAAAAATAATAGTGAGATGTAACGACCAGCGTCTCTTAATGATGATCGAACACTCAAATTGCGTCGAGATTCAATACATCGTCCTCCAGGCGACTTGTCTCCAAGGGGATTTTGCTGCCCCGGGCTCCATATGGTCATTCAGCCGACTTGTCTATAAGGGTCTATTGCTGCCGCAGGCACCTTATGGTCGTTCTCCTGTGACTCTAGATTTTAGAATCCGACGCAAAACTGATACTTAATTGTAACGTTCAGGGCCACCTAATGACGATGGAACACTCAAATTGCGTCTATATTCAATACATCGTCCTTCAGCCGACGTGCCTCCAAGGGGATATAGCTTCCTCGGGCACCATATGGTCCGTCTCCTGTGAGTCTAGATTATAGATTCCGACGCAAAAATAATAGTGAGTTGCAACGATTAGCGTCTCTTAATGATGATCGAACACTCAAATTGCGTCGAGGTTCAATACATCGTCCTCCAGCCGACGTGCCTCCAAGGGGATATTGCTGCCTCCGGCACATTATGTTCCGTCTCCTGTGAGTCTAGACCTTCGACAACGACGCAAAAATGATAGTGAGATGTAACGATCAGCGCCTCCTAATGATGATGGAACACTAAAATTGCGTCGAGATTCAATACATCGTCCTCCAGCCGATTTGTCTCCAAGGGGATATTGCTGCCTCGGGCTTCGTATGTTCCGTCTCCTGTGAGTCTAGATTTTTGAATCAGACGCGAAACTGATAGTTAATTGTGACATTCAGGGCCTCCTAATGATGATGAAACACTCAAATTGCGTCGAGATTCAATACATCGTCCTCCAGCCGACTTGTATCCAAGGGGATATTGCTGTCACGGGCACCAATGAATCTTCTCCTGAGAGTAGATTTTCGAATCCGACGCTAAAATGATAGTTAATTGAAACGTTCAGAACCTCCTAATGACGATGGAACACTCAAATTACGTCGAGAAACAATACGTCGTCCTCCAGCCTAGTTGTCTACAAGGGGTTATTGCTGCCTCGGGCTCCATGTGGTCCGTCTCCTGTTAGTCTAGATCTTCGAATCAGACGCAAAAATGATAGTTAATTGTAACGTTCACGGTCTCCTAATGACGAAGGTACACTCAACTTGCGTCGAGTTTCAATACATCGTCCTCAAACCAACTTGTCTCCATGGGAATATTGCTGCCTCGGCACCTTATGGTCCGTCTCCTGTGATTCTAGATTTTCGAATCCGACGCATAACTGATAGTTAATTGAAAGGTACAGCGCCTGCTTATGACGATGGAGCACTCAAATTGCGTCGATATTCAATACATCGTCCTTCAGCCGACCTGTCTCATAGAGTGTATTACTGCCTCGGGAACCTTATGGTCCGTCTCCTATGAGTCCAGATTTTCGAATCCGACGAAAAACTGATTGTTAAATGTAACACTCAGGGACTCCTAATTACGGTGGAACACTCAAATTGCGTCGCGATCCAATACATCGTCCTCCAGCCGACGTGCCTCCAAGGGGATATTACTGCCTCAGGCACCACATAGTGAGATGTAACGATCAGCGCCTCCTAATGATGATGGAACACTCAAATTGCGTCGAGATTCAATACATCGCCCTTCAGCCGACCTGTCTCCAAGAGTCTATTGCTGCCTCAGGCACCTTATGGTCGTTCTCCTGTGAGTCTAGATTTTCGAATCCGACGCATAACTGATTGTTAATTGTAACGTTCAGGGCCACCTAATGACGTTGGAACACTCAAATTGCGTCGAGAGTCAATACGTCGCCCTCCAGTCTAGTTGTCTTCAAGGGGTTATTGCTGTTTCGGACTCAATGTGGTCTGTCTCCTGTTAGTCTAGATTTTCGAATCAGACGCTAAAATGATAGTTAATTGTAACGTTCACGGCCTCCTAATGACGATGGAACACTCAACTTGCGTAGAGATTCAATACATCGGCCTCCAGCCGACTTGTCTCCAAGGGTTTATTGCTGCCTCGGGCACCATATGGTCCGTCTCCTGTGAGCCTAAATTTTCGATTCCGACGCAAAAATGATAGTGAGATGTAACGATCAGCGCCTCCTAATTATGATGGAACACTCAAATTGCGTCGAGATTCAATACATCGCCCTCCAGCCGGCTTTTCTCCAAGGGGATATTGCTGCCTCGGGCACCATATGGTCCTTATCCTGTGAGACTAGATTTTCGAATCGGACGCGAAACTGATAGTTAATTGTAACATTCAGCGCCACCTAATGACGATGGAACACTCAAATTGCGTCGTGATTCAACACAGCGGCCTCCAGCCGACTTGTCTCCAAGTGTCTATTGCTGCCTGGGGCACCGCATGGTCGTTCACCTGTGAGTCTGGATTTTCGAATCCGACGCTTAACTGATACTTAATTGTAAAGTTCAGGGCCTCCTAATGACGATGGAACACTCAAATTGCGTCGATATTCAATACATCGTCCTTCAGCCGACTTGTCTCCAAGGGTCTATTGCTGCCTCGGGCACCTTATGGTAGTTCTCCTGTGAGTCTAGATTTTCGAATCCGACGCAAAACTGATAGTTAATTGTAACGTTCACGGCCTCCTAATGACGATGGAACACTCAACTTGCGTCGAGATTCAATACATCGGCCTCCAGCCGACTTGTATCCAAGGGGATATTGCTGTCTCGGGCACCATATGATCAATCTCCTGAGAGTAGATCTTCGAATCCGACGCTATAATGATAGTTAATTGTAACGTTCAGGGAATCCTAATGACGATGGAACACTCAAATTGCGTCGAGATCCAATACATCGTCCTCCAGCCGATTTGTCTCCAAGGGGATATTGCTGCCTCGGGCACCATATGGTCCGTCTCCTGTGAGTCTAGATTTTCGAATCCGACGCATAACTGATAGTTAATTGAAACGGTCAGCGCCTCCTAATGACGATGGAGCACTCAAATTGCGTCGATATTCAATACATCGTCCTTCAGCCGACCTGTCTCCAAGAGTATATTGCTGCCTCAGGCACCTTGTGGTCGTTCTCCTGTGAGTCTAGATTTTCGAATCCGACGCATAACTGATAGTTAATTGTAACGTTCAGGGCATCCTAATGACGATGGAACACTCAAATTGCGACCAGTTTCAATACATCGTCCTCCAGCCGACTTGTCTCCAAGGGGATATTGCTGCCTCGGGCACCACATGATGCGTCTCCGTTGATTTTACATTTTCGAATCCGACGCAAAACTGATAGTTAATTGTAACGTTCAGGGCCTCCTAGTGACGATGGAGCGCTCAAACTTCGTCGCGATTCTTCATATCGTCCTCCAGCGGACTGGTCTCCAAGGGGATATTGCTGCCTCGGGCACCTTATGGTCCGTCTCCAATGAGTCTAGATTTTCGAATCCGACCAAAAACTGATAGTTCAATGTAACGTTTAGGGCCTCCTAATGACGATGGAACACTCAAATTGCGTCGATATTCAATACATCATCCCTCAGCCGACTTGTCTCCAAGGGTCTAATGCTGCCTCGCGCACCCTATGGTAGTTCTCCTGTGAGTCTAGATTTTCGAATCCGACGCAAAACTGATAGTTAATTGTAACGTTCACGGCCTCCTAATGACGATGGAACACTCAAATTGCGTCGAGATTCAATACATCAACCTTCAGCCGACTTGTATCCAAGGGGATATTGCTGCCTCGGGCACTATATGATCCTTCTCCTGAGAGCAGATTTTCGAATCCGACGCTAAAATGATTGTTAATTGTAACGTTCAGGGCCTCCTAATGACGTTGGAAAACTCAAATTGCGTCGAGATTCAATACATCGTCCTCCAGCCGACTTGTATCAAAGGGGATATTGTTGCCTCGGGAACCTTATGGTCGTTCTCCTATGAGTCTAGATTTTCGAATCCAACGCATAACTGATAGTTAATTGCAACGTTCAGGACCTCGTAATGACAATGGAACACTCACATTGCGTCGAGATTCAATACATCGTCCTTCAGCCGACTTGTCTCCAAGGGTCTGTTGCTGCCTCGGGCAACATATGGTCCGTCTCCTGTGATTCTAGATTTTCGAATCCGACGCATAACTGATAGTTAATTGAAACCTTCAGCGCCTGCTAATGACGATGGAGCACTCAAATTGCGTCGATATTCAGTACATCGTCCTTCAGCCGACCTGTCTCCTAGTGTCTATTGCTGCCTCGGGCACCTTATGGTTCGTCACTAATGAGTCTAGATTTTCGAATTCGACGAAAAACTGGTTGTTAATTGTAACATTCAGGGCCTCCTAATTACGATGGAACTCTCAAATTGCGTCGAGATTCAATACATCGTCCTCCAGCCGACTTGTGTCCAAGGGGATACCACTGCCTCGGGCACCACATGGTCCGTCGACGGTGATTCAACATTTTCGAACCCGACACAAAACAGAGAGTTAATTGTAACGTTCAGGGCATCCTAATGACGATGGAACACTCAAATAGCGTCGCGATTAAATACATCGTCCTCTAACCGACTTGTCTCCAAGGGTCTATTGCTGCCAGGAGCAGCTTATGATCGTTCTCCAGTGAGTCTAGATTTTCGAATGCATCGCAAAACTGATATTTAATTGTAACGTTCCGGGCCTCCTAATGGCGATGGAACACTCAAATTGCGTCGAGATTCAATACATCGTCCTCTAGCCGACTTGTCTCCAAGGGGTATTGCTGCCTCGGGCATCATTTGGTCCGTCTCCTGTGAGTCTAGATTTTCGATTCCGCCGCAAAAATGATGGTGAGATGTAACGATCAGGGCCTCCTAATGATGATGGAACACTCAAATTGAGTCGAGATTCAATACATCGTCCTCCAGCCGACTTGTCTCCAAGGTGATATTGCTGCCTCGGGCACCATATGGTCCTTATCCTGTGAGTCTAGATTTTGGAATCCGACGCGAAACTGATAGTTAATTGTAACATTCGTTGCCTCCTAATGACGATGGAACACTCAAATTGCGTCGTGATTCAACACAGAGGCCTCCAGCCGACTTGTCTCCAAGTGTCTATTGCTGCCTGGGGCACCGCATGGTCGTTCTCCTGTGAGGCTAGATTTTCGAATCCGACGCTTAACTGATACTTACTTTCGACGCCCAGGGCCTCCTAATGACGAAGGAACACTCAAATTGCGTCGAGATTCAATACATCGTCCTTCAGCCGACTTGTCTCCAAGGGTCTATTGCTGCCTCGGGCACCTTATGGTAGTTCTCCTGTGAGTCAAGATTTTCGAATCCGACGCAAAGCTGATTGTTAATTGTAACGTCCAGGGCCTCCTAATGACGTTGGAACACTCAAATTGAGTCGAGATTCAAAACATCGTCCTCCAGACGACTTGTATCAAAGGGGACAGTGCTGCCTCGGGCTCCATGTGGTCCATCGCCTGTTAGTCTAGATTTTCGAATCCGACGCAAAAATGATAGTTAATTGTAACGTTCACGGCCTCCTAATGACGATGGAACACTCAATTTGCGTCGAGATTCAATACATAAACGTCCAGCCGACTTGCCTCCAAGGGTGGATTGCTGCCTCGGGCATCTTATGGTCGTTCTCCTGCGAGTCTAGATTTTCGAATCCAACGCGATACTGAATGTTAATTGTAACGTTCAGGGCTTCCTAATGACGATGGAACACTCAAATTCCGTCGACATTCAATACATCGTCCACCAGCCGACTTGTCTCCAATTGGTATTGCTGCCTCGAGCACCATATGCTCCGTCTCCCGTGTGTCTAGATTTTCGAATTCGACGCAAAAATGATGGTCAATTGTAACGTTCAGGGCCACCTAATGACGATGGAACACTCAAATTGCGTCGAGGTTCAATACATCGTCCTCCAGCCGACGTGCCTCCAAGGGGATATTGCTGTTTCGGGCACAATATGGTCCGTCTCCTGTGATACTAGATTATCGATTCAGACGCATAACTGATAGTTAATTGAAACCTTCAGCGCCTGCTAATGACTATGGAGCACTCAAATTGCGTCGATATTCAGTACATCGTCCTTCAGCCGACCTGTCTCCAAGAGTATATTGCTGCCTCAGGCACCTTGTGGTCGATCTCCTGTGAGTCTAGATTTTCGAATCCGACGCATAACTGATAGTTAATTGTAACGTTCAGGGCATCCTAATGACGATGGAACACTCAAATTGCGACCAGTTTCAATACATCGTCCTCCAGCCGACTTGTCTCCAAGGGGATACCACTGCCTCGGGCACCACATGGTCCGTCGACGGTGATTCTACATTTTCGAACCCGACACAAAACAGAGAGTTAATTGTAACGTTCAGGGCATCCTAATGACGATGGAACACTCAAATTGCGTCGCGATTAAATACATCGTCCTCTAGCCGACTTGTCTCCAAGGGTCTATTGCTGCCAGGAGCAGCTTATGATCGTTCTCCAGTGAGTCTAGATTTTCGAATCCATCGCAAAACTGATATTTAATTGTAACGTTCCGGGCCTCCTAATGGCGATGGAACACTCAAATTGCGTCGAGATTCAATACATCGTCCTCTAGCCGACTTGTCTCCAAGGGGTATTGCTGCCTCGGGCATCATTTGGTCCGTCTCCTGTGAGTCTAGATTTTCGATTCCGCCGCAAAAATGATGGTGAGATGTAACGATCAGGGCCTCCTAATGATGATGGAACACTCAAATTGAGTCGAGATTCAATACATCGTCCTCCAGCCGACTTGTCTCCAAGGTGATATTGCTGCCTCGGGCACCATATGGTCCTTATCCTGTGAGTCTAGATTTTGGAATCCGACGCGAAACTGATAGTTAATTGTAAAATTCGTTGCCTCCTAATGACGATGGAACACTCAAATTGCGTCGTGATTCAACACAGAGGCCTCCAGCCGACTTGTCTCCAAGTGTCTATTGCTGCCTGGGGCACCGCATGGTCGTTCTCCTGTGAGGCTAGATTTTCGAATCCGACGCTTAACTGATACTTACTTGCGACGCCCAGGGCCTCCTAATGACGAAGGAACACTCAAATTGCGTCGAGATTCAATACATCGTCCTTCAGCCGACTTGTCTCCAAGGGTCTATTGCTGCCTCGGGCACCTGATGGTAGTTCTCCTGTGAGTCAAGATTTTCGAATCCGACGCAAAGCTGATTGTTAATTGTAACGTCCAGGGCCTCCTAATGACGATGGAACACTCAAATTGAGTCGAGATTCAAAACATCGTCCTCCAGACGACTTGTATCAAAGGGGACAGTGCTGCCTCGGGCTCCATGTGGTCCATCGCCTGTTAGTCTAGATTTTCGAATCCGACGCAAAAATGATAGTTAATTGTAACGTTCACGGCCTCCTAATGACGATGGAACACTCAAATTGCGTCGAGATTCAATACATAAACGTCCAGCCGACTTGCCTCCAAGGGTGGATTGCTGCCTCGGGCATCTTATGGTCGTTCTCCTGCGAGTCTAGATTTTCGAATCCAACGCGATACTGAATGTTAATTGTAACGTTCAGGGCTTCCTAATGACGATGGAACACTCAAATTCCGTCGACATTCAATACATCGTCCACCAGCCGACTTGTCTCCAATTGGTATTGCTGCCTCGAGCACCATATGCTCCGTCTCCCGTGTGTCTAGATTTTCGAATTCGACGCAAAAATGATGGTCAATTGTAACGTTCAGGGCCTCCTAATGATGATGGATCACTCAACTTGCGTCGAGATTCAATACATCGGCCTCCAGCCGACTTGTCTCCAAGGGTTTATTGCTGCCTCGGGCACCATATGGTCCGTCTCCTGTAATTCTAGACTTTCGAATCCGACGCATAACTGATAGTTAATTGAAACGTTCAGCGCCTGCTAATGACGATGGAGCACTCAAATTGCGTCGATATTCAATACATCGTGCTTCAGCCGACCTGTCTCCTAGAGTCTATTGCTGCCTCGGGCACCTTATGGTCCGTCTCCAATGAGTCTAGATTTTCGAATTCGACGAAAAACTGATTGTTAATTGTAACATTCAGGGCCTCCTAATTCCGATGGAACACTCAAATTGCGTCGCGATCCAATATATCGTCCTTCAGCCGACTTGTCTCCAAGGGTCTATTGCTGCCTGGAGCAGCTTATGATCGTTCTCCTGTGAGTCTAGATTTTCGAATCCATCGCAAAACTGATATTTAATTGTAACGTTCCGGGCCTCCTAATGGCGATGGAACACTCAAATTGCGTCGAGATTCAATACATCGTCCTCTAGCCGACTTGTCTCCAAGGGGTATAGCTGCCTCGGGCATCCTTTGGTCCGTCTCCTGTGAGTCTAGATTTTCGATTCCGCCGCAAAAATGATGGTGAGATGTAACGATCAGGGCCTCCTAATGATGATGGAACACTCAAATTGAGTCGAGATTCAATACATCGTCCTCCAGCCGACTTGTCTCCAAGGTGATATTGCTGCCTCGGGCACCATATGGTCCTTATCCTGTGAGTCTAGATTTTGGAATCCGACGCGAAACTGATAGTTAATTGTAACATTCGGCGCCTCCTAATGACGATGGAACACTCAATTTGCGTCGTGATTCAACACAGCGGCCTCCAGCTGACTTGTCTCCAAGTGTCTATTGCTGCTTGAGGCACCGCATGGTCGTTCTCCTGTGAGTCAAGATTTTCGAATCCGACGCAAAGCTGATTGTTAATTGTAACGTCCAGGGCCTCCTAATGACGTTGGAACACTCAAATTGAGTCGAGATTCAAAACATCGTCCTCCAGACGACTTGTATCAAAGGGGACATTGCTGCCTCGGGCTCCATGTGGTCCATCGCCTGTTAGTCTAGATTTTCGAATCCGACGCAAAAAAGATGGTCAATTGTAACGTTCAGGGCCACCTAATGACGAAGGAACACTCAAATTGCGTCGAGGTTCAATACATCGTCCTCCAGCCGACGTGCCTCCAAGGGGATATTGCTGTTTCGGGCACAATATGGTCCGTCTCCTGTGATACTAGATTATCGATTCAGACGCAAAAATTATAGTGAGATGTAACGATCAGCGCCTCTTAATGATGATGGAACACTCAAACTGCGTCGAGATTCAATACATCGTCCTCCGGCCGACTTGTCTCCAAGGGTCTATTGCTGCCTCGGGCACCTTATGGTCGTTCTCCTGTGAGTTTAGATTTTCGAATCCGACGCGTAACTGATAGTTAATTGTAACGTTCAGGGCCTCCTAATGGCGATGGAACACTCAAATTGCATCGAGATTCAATACATCGTCCTCCAGCCGACTTGTCTCCAAGGGGATATCGCTGCCTAGGGCACCACATGGTCCGTGTCCGTTGATTCTACATTTTCGAATCCTACGCAAAACTGATAGTTAATTCTAACGTTCAGGGCCTCCTAATGACGATGGAGCACTCAAATTGCGTCTATATTCAATACATCGTCCTCCAGCCGACGTGCCTCCAAGGGGATATTGCTGCCTAAGGCACATTATGGTCCGTCTCCTGTGAGTCTAGACCTTCGACTCCGACACAAAAATGATAGTGAGATGTAACGATCAGCGCCTCCTAATGATGATGAAACACACAAATTGCGTCGAGATTCAATACATCGTCCTCCAGCCGACTTGTGTCCAAGGGGATATTGTTGTCTCGGGCAACAATGAATCTTCTCCTGAGAGTAGATTTTCGAATCCGACGCTAAAATGATTGTTAATTGAAACGTTCAGCGCCTCCTAATGACGATGGAACACTCAAATTACGTCGAGAGTCAATACGTCGTCCTCCAGCCTAGTTGTCTACAAGGGGTTATTGCTGCCTCGGGCTCCATGTGGTCCGTCTCCTGTTAGTCTAGATCTTCGAATCAGACGCAAAAATGATAGTTAATTGTAACGTTCACGGTCTCCTAATGACGAAGGAACACTCAACTTGCGTCGAGTTTCAATACATCGTCCTCCAGCCAACTTGTCTCCATGGGAATATTGCTGCCTCGGCACCTTATGGTCCGTCTCCTGTGAGTCTAGATTTTTGAATCCGACACGAAACTGATAGTTAATTGTAACGTTCAGGGCCTCCTAATGACGATGGAGCACTCAAATTGCGTCGCGATTCAACACATCGTCCACCAGCGGACTGGTCTCCAAGGGGATATTGCTGCCCGGGCACCTTATGTCCGTCTCAAATGAGTCTAGATATTCGAATTCGACGAAAAACTGGTTGTTAATTGTATCATTCAGGGCCTCCTAATTACGATGGAACACTCAACTGCGTCGCGATCCAATATATCGTCCTCCAGCCGACTTGTCTCCAAGGGTCTATTGCTGCCATGGGCACCATATGATCGAGCTCCAGTGAGTCTAGATTTTCGAATCCGACGAAAAACTAATAGTTAGTTGTAACGTTCAGGGCCTGCTAATGGCGATGGAACACGCAAATTGCGTCGAGATTCAATACATCGTCCTCCAGCCGAATGGTCTCTATGGGGATATTGCTGCCCCGGGCACCTTATGGTCGTTCTCCTGTGAGTTGAGATTTTCGAATCCGTCGCGAAACTGATTGTTAATTGTAACGTTCAGGGCTTCCTAATGACGATGGAACACTCAAATTGCGTCGAGATTCAATACGTCGTCCTCCAGCCGACTTGTCTCCAAGGGGTATTGCTGCCTCGGGCACCATATGGTCCCTCTCCTGTGAGTCTACATTTTCGATTCCGACGCAAAAATGATAGTGAGATGTAACGATCAGCGCCTCCTAATGATGATGGAACACTCAAATTGCGTCGAGATTCAATACATCGTCCTCAAGCCGACTTGTCTCCAAGGGGTTTTGCTACCTCGGGCTCCATGTGGTCCGTCTCCTGTTAGTCTAGATTTTCGAATCAGACGCAAAAATGATAGTTAATTGTAACGTTAAGGGCCTCCTAATGATGATGGAGCACTCAAATTGCGTCGCGATTCAATACATCGTCCTCTAGCAGACTTGTCTCCAAGGGGTATTGCTGCCTCAGGCACCATATGGTCCGTCTCCTGTGAGTCTAGATTTTAGAATCCGACGCTAAAATGATAGTTAATTGTAACGTTCAGCGCCTCCTAATGACGATGGAACACTCAAATCGCGTCGAGAGTCAATACGTCGTCCTCCAGCCCCGGGCTCCATGTGGTCCGTCTCCTGTTAGTCTAGATTTTCAAATCCGACGCAAAACTGGTAGTTAATTGTAACGTTCAGGGCCTCCTAATGACGATGGAGCACTCAAATTGCGTCGCGATTCAACACATCGTCCTCCAGCGGACTGGTCACCAAGGGGATATCGCTGCCTCGGGCACCATATGTTCCGTCTACTGTGATTCTAGATTTTCGAATCCGACGCATAACTGATAGTTAATTGAAACGTTCAGCGCCTCCTAATGACGATGGAGCACTCAAATTGCGTCTATATTCAATACATCGTCCTTCAGCCGACCTGTCTCCAAGAGTCTATTGCTGCCTCAGGCACCTTATGGTCGTTCTCCTGTGAGTCTAGATTGTCGAATCCAACGCGTAACCATCCTAATGGCGATGGAACACTCAAATTGCGTCGAAATTCAATACATCGTCCTCCAGCCGACTTGTCTCCAATAGGATATCGCTGCCTCGGGCACCACATGGTCCGTCTCCGTTGATTCTACATTTTCGTATCCGACGCAAAACTGATAGTTAATTGTAACTGTCAGGGCCTCCTAATGAAGATGGACACTCAAATTGCGTCGAGGTTCAATACATCGTCCTCCAGCCGACTTGTCTCCAAGGGACTATTGCTGCCTCTGGGACCTTATGGTCTTTCTCCTGTGAGCCTAGGTTTTCGAATTCGACGCATAACTGATAGTTATTTGTAACGTTCAGGGCATACTAATGACGATGGAACACTCAAATTGCGTCGAGATTCAATGCATCGTCCTCCAGCCGACTTGTATCCAAGGGGATATTGCTGTCTCGGGCACCATATGATCCTTCTCCTGAGAGTAGATTTTCGAATCCGACGCTAAAATGATAGTTAATTGAAACTTTCAGCGCCTGCTAATGACGATGGAGCACTCAAATTGCGTCGATATTCAATACATCGTCCTTCAGCGGACCTGTCTCCTAGAGTCTATTGCTGCCTCGGGCACCTTATGGTCGTTCTCCTATGGGTCTAGATTTTCGTATCCGACGCATAACTGATAGTTAATTGAAACGTTCAGCGCCTCCTAATGACGATGGAGCACTCAAATTGCGTCGAGATTCAATACATCGTCCTCCAGCCGACTTGTCTCCAAGGGGAATTATTGCTTCGGGCACCATATGATCCTTCTCCTGAGAATAGATTTACGAATCCGCCGCTAAAATGATAGATAATTGTAACGTTCAGGGCCTCCTAATGACGATGTAACACTCAAATTGCGTCGAGATTAAATACATCGGCCTCCAGCCGACTTGTCGTCAAGGGACTATTGCTGCCTCTGGCACCTTATGGTCGTTCTTCTGTGAGTCTAGATTTTCGAATCCGACGCATAACTGATAGTTAATTGTAACGTTCAGGGCATCCTAATGACGATGGAACACTCAAATTGCGTCGAGATTCAATACATCTTTTCCAGCCGACTTGTATCCAAGGGGATATTGCTGTCTCGGGCACCATATGATCCTTATCCAGAGAGTTGATTTTCGAATCCGACGCTAAAATGATAGTTAATTGTAACGTTCAGCGCCTCCTCATGACGATGGAACACTCAAATTGCGTCGAGATTAGATACATCGGCCTACAGCCGACTTGTCTCCAAATGACTATTGCGGCCTCTGGCACCTTATGGTCGTTCTCCTGTGAGTCTAGACGCGAAACTGATAGTTAATTGTAACGTTCAGGGCCTCCTAATGACGATGGAACACTCAAACTGCGTCGAGATTCAATACATCGTCCTTCAGCCGACTTGTCTCCAAGGGACTATTGCTGCCTCTGGCACCTTATGGTCGTTCTCCTGTGAGTCTAGATTTTCGAATCCGACGCATAACTGATAGTTAATTGTAACGTTCAGGGCATCGTAATGACGATGGAACACTCAAACTGCGTCCAGATGCAATACATCGTCCTCCAGCCGACTTGTCTCTATAGGGATATTGCTGCCTCGGGCACCTTATGGTCGTTCTGTAAGTCAAGCTTTTCGAATCCGACGCATAACTGATAGTTAATTGTAACGTTCAGGGCATCCGAATGACGATGGAACACTCAAACTGCGTCCAGATGCAATACATCGTCCTCCAGCCGACTTGTCTCTATAGGGATATTGCTGCCTCGGGCACCTTATGGTCGTTCTGTAAGTCAAGATATTAAAATCCGACGCGAAACGTATAGTTAATTGTAACGTTCAGGGCTTCCTAATGACGATGGAACACTCTAATTGCGTCGAGGTTCAATACATCGTCCTCTAGCCGACTTGTCTCCTTGGGGTATTGCTGCCTCGGGCACCATATGGTCGGCCTCCTGTGAGTCTAGATTTTTGAATCTGACGCAAAAATGATAGTCAATTGTAACGCTCAGGGTCTCCTAATGACGATGGAACACTCAAATTGCGTCGAGATTCAATACATCGTCATCCAGCCTACTTGTCTCCAAGAGGATTTTGCTGCCTCGGGCTCCATATGGTCCGTCTCCTGTGAGTCTAGATTTTTGAATCCGACGCGAAACTGATAGTTAATTGTAACGTTCAGGGCCTCCCAATGACGATGGAACACTAAAATTGCGTCGAGATTCAATACATCGTCCTTCAGCCGACTTGTCTCCAAGGGTCTATTGCTGCCTCGGGCAGTAGACTCCTGAGAGTAGATTATCGATCCGACGCTAAAATGATAGTTAATTGTAACGTTCAGGGCCTCCTAATGACGATGGAACACTCAAATTGCGTCGAGATTAAATACTTCGGACTCCAGCCGACTTGTCTCCAAGGGTCTAATCCTGCCTCTGGCACTTTATGGTCGTTCTCCTGTGAGTCTACATTTTCGAATCCGACGCATAACTGATAGTTAATTGTAACGTTTAGGGCATCCTAACGACGATGGAACACTCAAATGGCGTCGAGATTCAATACATCGTCCTCCAGCCGACTTGTATCCCAGGGGATATTGCTGCCTCGGGCACCATATGATCCTTCTCCTGAGAGTAGATTTTCGAATCCGCCGCTAAAATGATAATTAATTGTAACGTTCAATGCCTCCTAATGACGATGGAACACTCAAATTGCGTCGTGGTTCGATACATGGTCCTCCAGCCGACTTGTCTCTAAAGAGATTTTGCTGCCTCCGGCTCCATACGGTCCGTCTCCTGTGATTCTAGATTTTCGAATCCGACGCATAACTGATAGTTAATTGAAACGTTCAGCGCCTCCTAATGACGATGGAGCACTCAAATTGCGTCTATATTCAATACATCGTCCTTCAGCCCACCTGTCACCTAGAGTCTATTTCTGCTTCAGGCACCTTATGGTCGTTCGTTTGTGAGTCTAGAATTTGGAATCCGACGCATATCTGATAGTTAATTGTAACGTTCAGGGCCTCCTAATGACGATGGAGCACTCAAATTGCGTCGCGATTCAACACATCGTCCTCCAGCGGACTGGTCTCCAAGGGGATATTGCTGCCCGGGCACCTTATGTCCGTCTCAAATGAGTCTAGATATTCGAATTCGACGAAAAACTGGTTGTTAATTGTATCATTCAGGGCCTCCTAATTACGATGGAACACTCAACTGCGTCGCGATCCAATATATCGTCCTCCAGCCGACTTGTCTCCAAGGGTCTATTGCTGCCTGGGGCACCTTATGATCGAGCTCCAGTGAGTCTAGATTTTCGAATCCGACGAAAAACTGATAGTTAGTTGTAACGTTCAGGGCCTCCTAATGGCGATGGAACACGCAAGTTGCGTCGAGATTCAATACATCGTCCTCCAGCCGAATGGTCTCTATGGGGAATTGCTGTTCCGGGCACCTTATGGTCGTTCTCCTGTGAGTTGAGATTTTCAAATCCGTCGAGAAACTAATTGTTAATTGTAACGTTCAGGGCTTCCTAATGACGATGGAACACTCAAATTGCGTCGAGATTCAATACGTCGTCCTCCAGCCGACTTGTCTCCAAGGGGTATTGCTGCCTCGGGCACCATATGGTCCGTCTCCTGTGAGTCTACATTTTCGATTCCGACGCAAAAATGATAGTGAGATGTAACGATCAGCGCCTCCTAATGATGATGGAACACTCAAATTGCGTCGAGATACAATACATCGTCCTCAAGCCGACTTGTCTCCAAGGGGTTTTGCTACCTCGGGCTCCATGTGGTCCGTCTCCTGTTAGTCTAGATTTTCGAATCAGACGCAAAAATGATAGTTAATTGTAACGTTAAGGGCCTCCTAATGATGATGGAGCACTCAAATTGCGTCGCGATTCAATACATCGTCCTCTAGCAGACTTGTCTCCAAGGGGTATTGCTGCCTCGGGCACCATATCGTCCGTCTCCTGTGAGTCTAGATTTTAGAATCCGACGCTAAAATGATAGTTAATTGTAACGTTCAGCGCCTCCTAATGACGATGGAACACTCAAATCGCGTCGAGAGTCAATACGTCGTCCTCCAGCCCCGGGCTCCATGTGGTCCGTCCCCTGTTAGTCTAGATTTTCAAATCCGACGCAAAACTGGTAGTTAATTGTAACGTTCAGGGCCTCCTAATGACGATGGAGCACTCAAATTGCGTCGCGATTCAACACATCGTCCTCCAGCGGACTGGTCACCAAGGGGATATCGCTTCCTCGGGCACCTTATGGTCCGTCTCCAATGAGGCTATATTTTCGAATGCGACGAGAAACTGATAGTTAATTGTGTTATTCAGGGCCTCCTAATTACGATGGAACACTCAAATTGCGTCGCGATACAATATATCGTCCCCCAGCCGACTTGTCTCCAAGGGTCTAATACTGCCTCGGGCACCTTATGGTCGTTCTCCTATGAGTCTAGATTTTCGAAGCCGACGCATAACTGATACTTAATTGAAACGTTCAGCGCCTCCTAATGACGATGGAGCACTCAAATTGCGTCTATATTCAATACATCGTCCTTCAGCCGACGTGCCTCCAAGGATAAATAGCTGCCTCGGGCACCATATGGTCCGTCTCCTGTGAGTCTAGAATTTCGACTCCGACGCAAAAATGTTAGTGAGATGTAACGATCATCGCCTCCTAAAGATGATGGAGCACTCAAATTGCGTGGAGATTCAATACATCTTCCTCCAGGGGACTTGTCTCCAAGGGGATATTGCTGCCTCGGGCACTATATGGTCCGTCTCCTGTGATTCTAGATTTACGAATCCGACGCTTAACTGATAGTTAATTGAAACGTTCAGCGCCTCCTAATGACGATGGAGCACTCAAATTGCGTCTATATTCAATACATCGTCCTTCAGCCGACGTGCCTCCAAGGGGATATAGCTGCCTCGGGCACCATATGGTCCGTCTCCGGTGAGTCTAGATTATCGATTCCGACGAAAAATAGTAGTCAGATGTAACGATCAGCGTCTCTTAATGATAATCGAACACTAAAATCGCGTCGAGATTCAATACATCGTCCTCCAGCCGACTCGTCTCCAAGGGGTTTTTTCTGCTTCGGGATCCATATGGTCATTCAGCCGACTTGTCTATAAGGGTCTATTGCTGCCGCAGGCACCTTATGGTCGTTCTCCTGTGACTCTAGATTTTAGAATCCGACGCAAAACTGATACTTAATTGTAACGTTCAGGGCCTCATAATGACGATGGAACACTCAAATTGCGTCGAGGTTCAATACATCGTCCTCCAGCCGACGTGCCTCCAAGGGGATATTGCTGCCTTGGGCACCATATGTTCCGTCCCCTGTGAGACTAGATTTTCGACTCCGACGCAAAAATGATAGTGAGATGTAACGATCAGCGCCACCTAATGATGATGGAACACTCAAATAGCGTCGAGATTCAATACATCGTCCTCCAGCCGATTTGTCTCCAAGGGTGTATTGCTGCCTCGGGCTCCATATGGTCAGTCCCCTCTGAGTCTAGATTTTCGAATCCGACGCGACACTGATAGTTAATTGTGACGTTCAGGGCCTCCTAATGACGATGGAGCACTCAAATTGCGTCGATATTCAATACATCGTCCTTCAGCCGACCTGTCTCCAAGAGTCAATTGCTGCCTTAGGCACCTTATGGTCGTTCTCCTGTGAGTCTAGATTTTCGAATCCGTCGCATAACTGATAGTTAATTGTAACGTTCAGGGCATCCTAATGATGATGGAACACTCAAATTGCGTGCAGATGCAATACATCGTCCTCCAGCCGACTTGTCTCCAAGGCTATATCGCTGCCTTGGGCACCACATGGTCCGTCTCCGTTGATTCTACATTTTCGAATCCGACGCAAAACTGATAGTTAATTGTAACATTCAAGGCCTCCTAATTACGATGGAAAACTCAAATTGCGTCGCAATACAATATATCGTCCTCCAGCCGACTTGTCTACAAGGGTCTATTACTGCCTGGGGCACCTTATGATCGTTCTCCTGTGAGTCTAGAGTTTCGAATCCGACGCAAAGCTGATAGTTATTTGTAACGTTGAGGGCCTCCAAATGGCGATGGAACACTCAAATTGCGTCGATATTCAATACATCGTCCTTCAGCCGACCTGTCTCCAGGAGTCAATTGCTGCCTCAGGCACCTTATGGTCCGTCTCCTGTGATTCTAGATTTTCGAATCCGACGTATAACTGATAGTTAATAGAAAGGTTTAGCGCCTGCTAATGACAATGGAGCACTCCAATTGCGTCGATATTCAATACATCGTCCTTCAGCCGACCTGTCTCCTAGAGTCTATTGCTGCCTCGGGCACCTTATGGTCCGTCTGCAATGAGTCTAGATTTTCGAACCCGACGAAAAACTAATTGTTAATTGTAACATTCAGGGCCTCCTAATTACGAAGGAACACTCAAATTGCGTCGCGATCCAATATATCTTCCTCCAGCCGACTTGCCTCCATGGGTCTATTGCTGCCTGGGGCACCTTATGATCGTTCTCCTGTGAGTCTAGATTTTCGAATCCGACGCATAACTGATAGTTAATTGAAACGATCAGGGCCTCCTAATGACGATGGAACACTCAAATTGCATCGCGGTTCAATACATCGTCCTCCAGCCGACGTGCCTCCAAGGGGATATTACTGCCTCAGGCACCATATGGTCCGTCTCCTGTGAGTGTAGATTTTCGATTCCTACGCAAAAATGATAGTGAGATGTAACCATATGCGACTCCTAATGATGATGGAACACTCAAATTGCGTCGAGATTAAATCCATCGGCCTCCAGCCGACTTGTCTCCAAGGGTTTATTGCTGCCTCAGGCACGTTATGGTCGTTCTCCTATGAGTCTAGATTTTCGAATCCGACGCATAACTGAAAGATAATTGAAACGTTCAGTTCTCAATGACGATGGAGCACTCAAATTGCGTGGAGATTCAATACATCGTCCTCCAGCCGACTTGTCTCCATGGGGATATTGCTGCCTCGGTCACCATATGGTCCGTTTCCTGTGATTCTAGATTTTCGAATCCGACGCATAACTGATAATTAATTGAAACGTTCAGCGCCTCCTAATGACGATGGAGCACTGAAATTGCGTCGATATTCAATACATCGTCTTCAGGCTACCTGTCTCCAAGGGTCTATTGCTGCCTCAGCCACCTTATTGTCGTTCTCCTGTGGGTTTAGATTTTCGAATCCGACGCATAACTGATTGTTAATTGTAACGTTCAGGGCCTCCTAATGACGTTGGAACACTTAAATTGCATCGAGATTCAATACATCGTCCTCCAGCCGACTTGTATCCAAGGGGATATTGCTGTCTCGGGCACCATATGATCCTTCTCCTGAGAGTAGATCTTCGAATCCGACGCTAATATGATAGTTAATAGCAACGTTCAGGGCCTCCTAATGACGATGGAACACTCAAATTGTGTCAAGATTAAATACATCGGCCTCCAGCCGACTTGTCTCCAAGGGTCTATTGCTGCCTCTGGCTCCTTATGGTGGTTCTCCTGGGAGTCTACACTTTCGAATCCAACGTATAACTGATAGTTAATTGTAACGTTCAGGGCATCCTAATAACGATGGAACACTCAAATTGCGTCGAGATTCAGAGGGATATTGCTGTCTCGGGCACCATATGATCCTTCTCCTGCGAGTAGATTTTCGAATCCGACGCTAAAATGATAGTTATTTGAAACGTTCAGCGCCTTCTAATGACGATGGAACACTCAAATTGCGTCGAGAGTCAATACGTCGTCCTCCAGCCCAGTTGTCTACAAGGGGATATTGCTGCCTCGGGCTCCATGTGGTCCGTCCCCTGTTAGTCTAGATTTTCGATTCAGACGCAAAAATGATAGGTAATTGTAACGTTCACGGCCTCCTAATGACGATGGAACACTCAACTTGCGTCGAGATTCAGTACATCGGCCTCCAGCCGACTAGTCTCCAAGGGTTTATTGCTGCCTCGGGCACCTTATGGTCGTTCTCCTTTGAGTCTAGATTTTCGAATCCGACGCATAACTGATAGTTAATTGAAACGTTCAGCGCCTCCTAATGACGATTGAGAACTCAAATTGCGTCGATATTCAATACACCGTCCTTCAGCCGACCTGTCTCCTAGAGTCTAATTCTGCCTCGGGCACCTTATGGTCCGTCTCCTGTGAGTCTAGATTATCGATTCCGACGCAAAAATAATAGTGAGATGTAACGATCAGCGCCTCTTAACGATGATCGAATACACAAATTGCGTCGAGATTCAATAAATCGTCCTCCAGGCGAATTGTCTCCAAGGGGATTTTGCTGCCTCGGGCTCCATATTAGGGTCTATTGCTGCCGCAGGCACCTTATGGTCGTTCTCCTGTGTCTCTAGATTTTAGAATCCGACGCAAAACTGATACTTAATTGTAACGTTCAGGGCTACCTAATGACGATGGAACACTCAAACTGCGTCGAGATTCAATACATCGGCCTCCAGCCGACTTGTCTTCAAAGGGACATTGCTGCCTCGGGCACCATATGTTCCGTCTCCTGTGAGTCTAGATTTTCGATTCCGATGCGAAACTGATAGTTGAATTGTAACGTTCAGGGCCTCCTAATGACGATGGAACACTCAAATTGCGTCGAGAGTCAATACGTCGTCCTCCAGCCTAGTTGTCTACAAGGGGTTATTGCTGCCTCGGGCTCCATGTGGTCCGTCTCCTGTTAGTCTAGATTTTCGATTCCGTCGCAAAAATGATAGTGAGATGTAACGATCAGCGCCTCCTGATGATGATGGAACACTCAAATTGCGTCGAGATTCAATACATCGTCCTCCAGCCGAATTGTCTCCATGGGGATTTTGCTGCCTCGGGCTCCTTATGGTCCGTCTCTTGTGAGTCTAGATTTTTGTATCCGACGCGAAACTGATAGTTAATTGTGACGTTCAGGGCCTCCTAATGACAATGGAACACTCAAATTCCCTCGAGATTCAATACATCGTCCTTCAGCCCACTTGTCTCCAAGGGTCTATTGCTGCCTCGGGCACCATATGATCCTTCTCCTGAGAGTAGATTTTCGAATCCGCCGCTAAAATGATAGTTAATTGTAACGTTCAGGGCCTCCAAATGGCGATGGAACACTCAAATTGCGTCGAGATTAAATACATCGGCCTCCAGCCGACTTGTCTCCAAGGGTCTATTGCTGCCGCAGGCAGCTTATGGTCGTTCTCCTGTGACTCTATATTTTGGAATCTACGGCAAAACTGATACTTAATTGTAACGTTCAGGGCCACCTAATGACGATGGAACTCTGAAATTGCGTCGAGATTCAATACATCGGCCTCCAGCCGACTTGTCCTGAAGGGGACATTGCTGACCCGGGCACCTGATGGTCGTTCTCTTGTGAGTCTCGATATTCGAATCCGACTCGAAAATGATAGTTAATTATAACGTTCAGGGCCTCCTAATGACGATGGAACACTCAAATTGCGTCGAGGTTCAATACATCGTCCTCCAGCCGACGTGCCTCCAAGGGGATATTGCTGATTCGGGCACCATATGGTCCGTCTCCTGTGAGTCTAGATTTTCGATTCCGACGCAAAAATGATAGTGAGATGTAACCATCAGCGACTCCTAATGATGATGGAACACTCAAATTGCGTCGAGATTCAATACATCGTCCTCCAGCCGACTTGTCTCCAAGGTGATTTTGCTGCCTCGGGCTCCATATGGTCCGTCTCCTGTGAGTCTAGATTTTTTAATCCGACGCGAAACTGATAGTTAATTGTGACGTTCAGGGCCTCCTAACAACGATGGAACACTCAAATTGCGTCGAGATTCAATACATCGTGCTTCAGCCAACTTGTCTCCAATGGTCTATTGCTGCCTCGGGCACCTTATGGTCGTTCTCCTGTGAGTCTAGATTTTCGAATCCGACGAGAAACTGATTGTTAATTGTAACGTTCAGGGCCTCCATATGACGATGGAACACTCAAATTGCGTCGAGAGTCAATACGTTGTCCTCCAGCCTTGTTGTCTACAAGGGGTTATTGCTGCCTCGGGCACCATATGGTCCGTCTCCGTTGATTCTACATTTTCGAATCCGACGCAAAACTGATAGTTAATTGTAACATTCAGGGCCTCCTAATTACGATGGAACACTCAAATTGCGTCGCGATGTAATATATCGTCCTCCAGCCGACTAGTCTCCAATGGTCTATTACTGCCTGGGGCACCTTATGATCGTTCTCCTGTGAGTCTAGATTTTCGAATCCGACGCAAAACTGATAGTTAATTGTAACGTTCAGGGCCTGCTAATGGCGATGGAACACTCAAACTGCGTCGAGATTCAATACATCGTCCTTCAGCCGACTTGTCTCCAAGGGACTATTGCTGCCTCTGGCACCTTATGGTCGTTCTCCTGTGAGTCTAGATTTTCGAATCCGACGCATAACTGATAGTTAATTGTAACGTTCAGGGCATCGTAATGACGATGGAACACTCAAACTGCGTCCAGATGCAATACATCGTCCTCCAGCCGACTTGTCTCTATAGGGATATTGCTGCCTCGGGCACCTTATGGTCGTTCTGTAAGTCAAGCTTTTCGAATCCGACGCATAACTGATAGTTAATTGTAACGTTCAGGGCATCCGAATGACGATGGAACACTCAAACTGCGTCCAGATGCAATACATCGTCCTCCAGCCGACTTGTCTCTATAGGGATATTGCTGCCTCGGGCACCTTATGGTCGTTCTGTAAGTCAAGATATTAAAATCCGACGCGAAACGTATAGTTAATTGTAACGTTCAGGGCTTCCTAATGACGATGGAACACTCTAATTGCGTCGAGGTTCAATACATCGTCCTCTAGCCGACTTGTCTCCTTGGGGTATTGCTGCCTCGGGCACCATATGGTCGGCCTCCTGTGAGTCTAGATTTTTGAATCTGACGCAAAAATGATAGTCAATTGTAACGCTCAGGGTCTCCTAATGACGATGGAACACTCAAATTGCGTCGAGATTCAATACATCGTCATCCAGCCTACTTGTCTCCAAGAGGATTTTGCTGCCTCGGACTCCATATGGTCCGTCTCCTGTGAGTCTAGATTTTTGAATCCGACGCGAAACTGATAGTTAATTGTAACGTTCAGGGCCTCCCAATGACGATGGAACACTAAAATTGCGTCGAGATTCAATACATCGTCCTTCAGCCGACTTGTCTCCAAGGGTCTATTGCTGCCTCGGGCAGTAGACTCCTGAGAGTAGATTATCGATCCGACGCTAAAATGATAGTTAATTGTAACGTTCAGGGCCTCCTAATGACGATGGAACACTCAAATTGCGTCGAGATTAAATACTTCGGACTCCAGCCGACTTGTCTCCAAGGGTCTAATCCTGCCTCTGGCACTTTATGGTCGTTCTCCTGTGAGTCTACATTTTCGAATCCGACGCATAACTGATAGTTAATTGTAACGTTTAGGGCATCCTAACGACGATGGAACACTCAAATGGCGTCGAGATTCAATACATCGTCCTCCAGCCGACTTGTATCCCAGGGGATATTGCGACCTCGGGCACCATATGATCCTTCTCCTGAGAGTAGATTTTCGAATCCGCCGCTAAAATGATAATTAATTGTAACGTTCAATGCCTCCTAATGACGATGGAACACTCAAATTGCGTCGTGGTTCGATACATGGTCCTCCAGCCGACTTGTCTCTAAAGAGATTTTGCTGCCTCCGGCTCCATACGGTCCGTCTCCTGTGATTCTAGATTTTCGAATCCGACGCATAACTGATAGTTAATTGAAACGTTCAGCGCCTCCTAATGACGATGGAGCACTCAAATTGCGTCTATATTCAATACATCGTCCTTCAGCCCACCTGTCACCTAGAGTCTATTTCTGCTTCAGGCACCTTATGGTCGTTCGTTTGTGAGTCTAGAATTTGGAATCCGACGCATATCTGATAGTTAATTGTAACGTTCAGGGCCTCCTAATGACGATGGAGCACTCAAATTGCGTCGCGATTCAACACATCGTCCTCCAGCGGACTGGTCTCCAAGGGGATATTGCTGCCCGGGCACCTTATGTCCGTCTCAAATGAGTCTAGATATTCGAATTCGACGAAAAACTGGTTGTTAATTGTATCATTCAGGGCCTCCTAATTACGATGGAACACTCAACTGCGTCGCGATCCAATATATCGTCCTCCAGCCGACTTGTCTCCAAGGGTCTATTGCTGCCTGGGGCACCTTATGATCGAGCTCCAGTGAGTCTAGATTTTCGAATCCGACGAAAAACTGATAGTTAGTTGTAACGTTCAGGGCCTCCTAATGGCGATGGAACACGCAAGTTGCGTCGAGATTCAATACATCGTCCTCCAGCCGAATGGTCTCTATGGGGAATTGCTGTTCCGGGCACCTTATGGTCGTTCTCCTGTGAGTTGAGTATTTCAAATCCGTCGAGAAACTAATTGTTAATTGTAACGTTCAGGGCTTCCTAATGACGATGGAACACTCAAATTGCGTCGAGATTCAATACGTCGTCCTCCAGCCGACTTGTCTCCAAGGGGTATTGCTGCCTCGGGCACCATATGGTCCGTCTCCTGTGAGTCTACATTTTCGATTCCGACGCAAAAATGATAGTGAGATGTAACGATCAGCGCCTCCTAATGATGATGGAACACTCAAATTGCGTCGAGATACAATACATCGTCCTCAAGCCGACTTGTCTCCAAGGGGTTTTGCTACCTCGGGCTCCATGTGGTCCGTCTCCTGTTAGTCTAGATTTTCGAATCAGACGCAAAAATGATAGTTAATTGTAACGTTAAGGGCCTCCTAATGATGATGGAGCACTCAAATTGCGTCGCGATTCAATACATCGTCCTCTAGCAGACTTGTCTCCAAGGGGTATTGCTGCCTCGGGCACCATATCGTCCGTCTCCTGTGAGTCTAGATTTTAGAATCCGACGCTAAAATGATAGTTAATTGTAACGTTCAGCGCCTCCTAATGACGATGGAACACTCAAATCGCGTCGAGAGTCAATACGTCGTCCTCCAGCCCCGGGCTCCATGTGGTCCGTCCCCTGTTAGTCTAGATTTTCAAATCCGACGCAAAACTGGTAGTTAATTGTAACGTTCAGGGCCTCCTAATGACGATGGAGCACTCAAATTGCGTCGCGATTCAACACATCGTCCTCCAGCGGACTGGTCACCAAGGGGATATCGCTTCCTCGGGCACCTTATGGTCCGTCTCCAATGAGGCTATATTTTCGAATGCGACGAGAAACTGATAGTTAATTGTGTTATTCAGGGCCTCCTAATTACGATGGAACACTCAAATTGCGTCGCGATACAATATATCGTCCCCCAGCCGACTTGTCTCCAAGGGTCTAATACTGCCTCGGGCACCTTATGGTCGTTCTCCTATGAGTCTAGATTTTCGAAGCCGACGCATAACTGATACTTAATTGAAACGTTCAGCGCCTCCTAATGACGATGGAGCACTCAAATTGCGTCTATATTCAATACATCGTCCTTCAGCCGACGTGCCTCCAAGGATAAATAGCTGCCTCGGGCACCATATGGTCCGTCTCCTGTGAGTCTAGAATTTCGACTCCGACGCAAAAATGTTAGTGAGATGTAACGATCATCGCCTCCTAAAGATGATGGAGCACTCAAATTGCGTGGAGATTCAATACATCTTCCTCCAGGGGACTTGTCTCCAAGGGGATATTGCTGCCTCGGGCACCATATGGTCCGTCTCCTGTGATTCTAGATTTACGAATCCGACGCTTAACTGATAGTTAATTGAAACGTTCAGCGCCTCCTAATGACGATGGAGCACTCAAATTGCGTCTATATTCAATACATCGTCCTTCAGCCGACGTGCCTCCAAGGGGATATAGCTGCCTCGGGCACCATATGGTCCGTCTCCGGTGAGTCTAGATTATCGATTCCGACGAAAAATAATAGTCAGATGTAACGATCAGCGTCTCTTAATGATGATCGAACACTAAAATCGCGTCGAGATTCAATACATCGTCCTCCAGCCGACTCGTCTCCAAGGGTTTTTTTCTGCTTCGGGATCCATATGGTCATTCAGCCGACTTGTCTATAAGGGTCTATTGCTGCCGCAGGCACCTTATGGTCGTTCTCCTGTGACTCTAGATTTTAGAATCCGACGCAAAACTGATACTTAATTGTAACGTTCAGGGCCTCATAATGACGATGAAACACTCAAATTGCGTCGAGGTTCAATACATCGTCCTCCAGCCGACGTGCCTCCAAGGGGATATTGCTGCCTTGGGCACCATATGGTCCGTCCCCTGTGAGACTAGATTTTCGACTCCGACGCAAAAATGATAGTGAGATGTAACGATCAGCGCCACCTAATGATGATGGAACACTCAAATAGCGTCGAGATTCAATACATCGTCCTCCAGCCGATTTGTCTCCAAGGGTGTATTGCTGCCTCGGGCTCCATATGGTCAGTCCCCTCTGAGTCTAGATTTTCGAATCCGACGCGACACTGATAGTTAATTGTGACGTTCAGGGCCTCCTAATGACGATGGAGCACTCAAATTGCGTCGATATTCAATACATCGTCCTTCAGCCGACCTGTCTCCAAGAGTCAATTGCTGCCTTAGGCACCTTATGGTCGTTCTCCTGTGAGTCTAGATTTTCGAATCCGTCGCATAACTGATAGTTAATTGTAACGTTCAGGGCATCCTAATGATGATGGAACACTCAAATTGCGTGCAGATGCAATACATCGTCCTCCAGCCGACTTGTCTCCAAGGCTATATCGCTGCCTTGGGCACCACATGGTCCGTCTCCGTTGATTCTACATTTTCGAATCCGACGCAAAACTGATAGTTAATTGTAACATTCAAGGCCTCCTAATTACGATGGAAAACTCAAATTGCGTCGCAATACAATATATCGTCCTCCAGCCGACTTGTCTACAAGGGTCTATTACTGCCTGGGGCACCTTATGATCGTTCTCCTGTGAGTCTAGAGTTTCGAATCCGACGCAAAGCTGATAGTTATTTGTAACGTTGAGGGCCTCCAAATGGCGATGGAACACTCAAATTGCGTCGATATTCAATACATCGTCCTTCAGCCGACCTGTCTCCAAGAGTCAATTGCTGCCTCAGGCACCTTATGGTCCGTCTCCTGTGATTCTAGATTTTCGAATCCGACGTATAACTGATAGTTAATAGAAAGGTTTAGCGCCTGCTAATGACAATGGAGCACTCCAATTGCGTCGATATTCAATACATCGTCCTTCAGCCGACCTGTCTCCTAGAGTCTATTGCTGCCTCGGGCACCTTATGGTCCGTCTGCAATGAGTCTAGATTTTCGAACCCGACGAAAAACTAATTGTTAATTGTAACATTCAGGGCCTCCTAATTACGAAGGAACACTCAAATTGCGTCGCGATCCAATATATCTTCCTCCAGCCGACTTGCCTCCATGGGTCTATTGCTGCCTGGGGCACCTTATGATCGTTCTCCTGTGAGTCTAGATTTTCGAATCCGACGCATAACTGATAGTTAATTGAAACGATCAGGGCCTCCTAATGACGATGGAACACTCAAATTGCATCGCGGTTCAATACATCGTCCTCCAGCCGACGTGCCGCCAAGGGGATATTACTGCCTCAGGCACCATATGGTCCGTCTCCTGTGAGTGTAGATTTTCGATTCCTACGCAAAAATGATAGTGAGATGTAACCATATGCGACTCCTAATGATGATGGAACACTCAAATTGCGTCGAGATTAAATCCATCGGCCTCCAGCCGACTTGTCTCCAAGGGTTTATTGCTGCCTCAGGCACGTTATGGTCGTTCTCCTATGAGTCTAGATTTTCGAATCCGACGCATAACTGAAAGATAATTGAAACGTTCAGTTCTCAATGACGATGGAGCACTCAAATTGCGTGGAGATTCAATACATCGTCCTCCAGCCGACTTGTCTCCATGGGGATATTGCTGCCTCGGTCACCATATGGTCCGTTTCCTGTGATTCTAGATTTTCGAATCCGACGCATAACTGATAATTAATTGAAACGTTCAGCGCCTCCTAATGACGATGGAGCACTGAAATTGCGTCGATATTCATACATCGTCTTCAGGCTACCTGTCTCCAAGGGTCTATTGCTGCCTCAGCCACCTTATTGTCGTTCTCCTGTGAGTTTAGATTTTCGAATCCGACGCATAACTGATTGTTAATTGTAACGTTCAGGGCCTCCTAATGACGTTGGAACACTTAAATTGCATCGAGATTCAATACATCGTCCTCCAGCCGACTTGTATCCAAGGGGATATTGCTGTCTCGGGCACCATATGATCCTTCTCCTGAGAGTAGATCTTCGAATCCGACGCTAATATGATAGTTAATAGCAACGTTCAGGGCCTCCTAATGACGATGGAACACTCAAATTGTGTCAAGATTAAATACATCGGCCTCCAGCCGACTTGTCTCCAAGGGTCTATTGCTGCCTCTGGCTCCTTATGGTGGTTCTCCTGGGAGTCTACACTTTCGAATCCAACGTATAACTGATAGTTAATTGTAACGTTCAGTGCATCCTAATAACGATGGAACACTCAAATTGCGTCGAGATTCAGAGGGATATTGCTGTCTCGGGCACCATATGATCCTTCTCCTGCGAGTAGATTTTCGAATCCGACGCTAAAATGATAGTTATTTGAAACGTTCAGCGCCTTCTAATGACGATGGAACACTCAAATTGCGTCGAGAGTCAATACGTCGTCCTCCAGCCCAGTTGTCTACAAGGGGATATTGCTGCCTCGGGCTCCATGTGGTCCGTCCCCTGTTAGTCTAGATTTTCGATTCAGACGCAAAAATGATAGGTAATTGTAACGTTCACGGCCTCCTAATGACGATGGAACACTCAACTTGCGTCGAGATTCAGTACATCGGCCTCCAGCCGACTAGTCTCCAAGGGTTTATTGCTGCCTCGGGCACCTTATGGTCGTTCTCCTTTGAGTCTAGATTTTCGAATCCGACGCATAACTGATAGTTAATTGAAACGTTCAGCGCCTCCTAATGACGATTGAGAACTCAAATTGCGTCGATATTCAATACACCGTCCTTCAGCCGACCTGTCTCCTAGAGTCTAATTCTGCCTCGGGCACCTTATGGTCCGTCTCCTGTGAGTCTAGATTATCGATTCCGACGCAAAAATAATAGTGAGATGTAACGATCAGCGCCTCTTAATGATGATCGAATACACAAATTGCGTCGAGATTCAATAAATCGTCCTCCAGGCGAATTGTCTCCAAGGGGATTTTGCTGCCTCGGGCTCCATATTAGGGTCTATTGCTGCCGCAGGCACCTTATGGTCGTTCTCCTGTGTCTCTAGATTTTAGAATCCGACGCAAAACTGATACTTAATTGTAACGTTCAGGGCTACCTAATGACGATGGAACACTCAAACTGCGTCGAGATTCAATACATCGGCCTCCAGCCGACTTGTCTTCAAAGGGACATTGCTGCCTCGGGCACCATATGTTCCGTCTCCTGTGAGTCTAGATTTTCGATTCCGATGCGAAACTGATAGTTGAATTGTAACGTTCAGGGCCTCCTAATGACGATGGAACACTCAAATTGCGGCGAGATTCAATACATCGTCCTTCAGCCGACTTGTCTCCAAGGTTCTATTGCTGCCTCGGGCACCTGATGGTCGTTCTCCTGTGAGTCTCGATTTTCCAAACCGACGCAAAAATGATAGTTAATTGTAACTTTCAGGGCCTCCTTTTGACGATGGAACACTCAAATTGCGTCGAGAGTCAATACGTCGTCCTCCAGCCTAGTTGTCTACAAGGGGTTATTGCTGCCTCGGGCTCCATATGGTCCGTCTCCTGTTAGTCTAGATTTTCGATTCCGTCGCAAAAATGATAGTGAGATGTAACGATCAGCGCCTCCTGATGATGATGGAACACTCAAATTGCGTCGAGATTCAATACATCGTCCTCCAGCCGAATTGTCTCCATGGGGATTTTGCTGCCTCGGGCTCCTTATGGTCCGTCTCTTGTGAGTCTAGATTTTTGTATCCGACGCGAAACTGATAGTTAATTGTGACGTTCAGGGCCTCCTAATGACAATGGAACACTCAAATTCCCTCGAGATTCAATACATCGTCCTTCAGCCCACTTGTCTCCAAGGGTCTATTGCTGCCTCGGGCACCATATGATCCTTCTCCTGAGAGTAGATTTTCGAATCCGCCGCTAAAATGATAGTTAATTGTAACGTTCAGGGCCTCCAAATGGCGATGGAACACTCAAATTGCGTCGAGATTAAATACATCGGCCTCCAGCCGACTTGTCTCCAAGGGTCTATTGCTGCCGCAGGCAGCTTATGGTCGTTCTCCTGTGACTCTATATTTTGGAATCTACGGCAAAACTGATACTTAATTGTAACGTTCAGGGCCACCTAATGACGATGGAACTCTGAAATTGCGTCGAGATTCAATACATCGGCCTCCAGCCGACTTGTCCTGAAGGGGACATTGCTGACCCGGGCACCTGATGGTCGTTCTCTTGTGAGTCTCGATATTCGAATCCGACTCGAAAATGATAGTTAATTATAACGTTCAGGGCCTCCTAATGACGATGGAACACTCAAATTGCGTCGAGGTTCAATACATCGTCCTCCAGCCGACGTGCCTCCAAGGGGATATTGCTGATTCGGGCACCATATGGTCCGTCTCCTGTGAGTCTAGATTTTCGATTCCGACGCAAAAATGATAGTGAGATGTAACCATCAGCGACTCCTAATGATGATGGAACACTCAAATTGCGTCGAGATTCAATACATCGTCCTCCAGCCGACTTGTCTCCAAGGTGATTTTGCTGCCTCGGGCTCCATATGGTCCGTCTCCTGTGAGTCTAGATTTTTTAATCCGACGCGAAACTGATAGTTAATTGTGACGTTCAGGGCCTCCTAACAACGATGGAACACTCAAATTGCGTCGAGATTCAATACATCGTGCTTCAGCCAACTTGTCTCCAATGGTCTATTGCTGCCTCGGGCACCTTATGGTCGTTCTCCTGTGAGTCTAGATTTTCGAATCCGACGAGAAACTGATTGTTAATTGTAACGTTCAGGGCCTCCATATGACGATGGAACACTCAAATTGCGTCGAGAGTCAATACGTTGTCCTCCAGCCTTGTTGTCTACAAGGGGTTATTGCTGCCTCGGGCACCATATGGTCCGTCTCCGTTGATTCTACATTTTCGAATCCGACGCAAAACTGATAGTTAATTGTAACTTTCAGGGCCTCCTAATGACGATGGAGCACTCAAATTGCGTCGCGATTCAACACATCGTCCTCCAGCGGACTGGTCTCCAAGGGGATATTGCTGCCGTCTCCAAAGAGTCTAGATTTTCGAATCCGACGAAAAACTGATAGTTAATTGTAACATTCAGGGCCTCCTAATTACGATGGAACACTCAAATTGCGTCGCGATGTAATATATCGTCCTCCAGCCGACTAGTCTCCAATGGTCTATTACTGCCTGGGGCACCTTATGATCGTTCTCCTGTGAGTCTAGATTTTCGAATCCGACGCAAAACTGATAGTTAATTGTAACGTTCAGGGCCTGCTAATGGCGATGGAACACTCAAATTGCGTCGAGATTCAATACATCGTTCTCCAGCCGACTTGTCTCCATGGGGATTTTGCTGCCTCGGGCACCTTATGGTCGTTCTTCTGTGAGTCTAGATTTTTGAATCCGACGAAAATCTGATTGTTAATTGTAACCTTCAGGGCTTCCTAATGACGATGGAACACTCAAATTGCGTCGAGATGCAATACATCGTCCTTCAGCCGGCTTGTCTCCAAGGGTCAATAGCTGCCTCGGGCACCATATGATCCTTCTCCTGAGAGTAGATTTTCGAATCCGACGCTAAAATGAAAGTTAATAGCAACGTTCTGGGCCTCTTAATGACGATGGAACACTCAAATTGAGTCGAGATTAAATACATCGGCCTCCAGCCGACTTGTCTCCAAGGGTCTATTGCTGCCTCTGGCTCCTTATGGTCGTTCTCCTGTGAGTCTATATTTTCGAATCCGACGCATAACTGATATTAACTGTAACGTTCTTTGCATTCTAATAACGATGGAACACTCAAATTGCGTCGAGATTCAAAGGGATATTGCTGTCTCGGGCACCATATGATCCTTCTCCTGAGAGTAGATTTTCGAATCCGACGCTAATAGGATAGTTATTTGAAACGTTCGGCGCCTCCTAATGACGATGGAACACTCAAATTGCGTCGAGAGTCAATACGTCGTCCTCCAGCCCAGTTGTCTACAAGGGGATATTGCTGCCTCGGGCTCCATGTGGTCCGTCTCCTGATAGTCTAGATTTTCGAATCAGACGCAAAAATGATAGGTAATTGTAACGTTCACGGCCTCCAAATGACGATGGAACACACAACTTGCGTCGAGATTCAATACATCGGCCTCCAGCCGACTAGTCTCCAAGGGTTTATTGCTGCCTCAGGCACCTTATGGTCGTTCTCCCATATGTCTAGATTTTCGATTCCGACGCATAACTGATAGTTAATTGAAACGTTCAGCGCCTCCTAATGACGATTGAGCACTCAAATTGCGTCGAGATTCAATACATCGTCCTCCAGCCGACTTGTCTCCAAGGAGATATTGCTGCCTCGGGCACCATATGGTCCGTCTCCTGTGATTCTAAATTTTCGAATCCGACGCATAACTGATAGTTAATTGAAACGTTCAGCGCCTGCTAATGACGATGGAGCACTCAAATTGCGCCGATATTCAATACATCGTCCTTCAGCCGACCTGTCTCCTAGAGTCTATTGCTGCCTCGGGCACCTTATGGTCCCTCTCCAATGAGTCTAGATTTTCGATTCCGACGCAAAAATGATAATTAATTGTAACGTTCCGGGCCTCCTAATGGCGATGGAACACTCAAATTGCGTCCCGATCCATTATATCGTCCACCAGCCGACTTGTCTCCAAGGGCCTATTGCTGCCTGGGGCACCTTATGATCATTCTCCTGAGACTAGATTTTCGAATCCGTCGCTAAAATGGTAAATAATTGTAACGTTCAGGGCCTCCTAATGACGATGGAACACTCAAATTGCGTCGAGATTAAATACATCGGCCTCCAGCCGACTTGTCTTCAAGGGGAGATTGCGCCTCGGGCACCATATGTTCCGTCTCCAGTGAGTCTAGATTTTCGATTCCGATGCGAAACTGATAGTTGAATTGTAACGTTCAGGGCCTCCTAATGACGATGGAACACTCAACTTGCGTCGAGATTCAATACATCGGCCTCCAGCCGACTTGCCTCCAGGGGTTTATTGCTGCCTCGGGCACCTTATGGTCGTTCTCCTATGAGTCTAAGTTTTTTAATTCGACGCATAACTGATAGTTAATTGAAACGTTCAGCGCCTGCTAATGACGATGGAGCACTCAAATTGCGTCGATATTCAATACATCGTCCTTCAGCCGACCTGTCTCCTAGTGTCTATTTCTGCCTCGGGCACCTTATGGTCCGTCTCCAATGAGTCTAGATTTTCGAATCCGACGAAAAACTGATAGTTAATTGTAACTTTCCCGGCCTCCTAATGGCGATGGAACACTCAAATTGCGTCGAGATTTAATACATCGTTCTCTAGCAGACTTGTCTCCAAGGGGTAATGCTGCCTCGGGCACCATATGGTCCGTCTCCTGTCAGTCTAGATTTTCGATTCCGACGCAAAAATGATAGTGAGATGTAACGATCAGCGCCTCCTAATGATGATGGAACACTCAAATTGCGTCGAGATTCATTACATCGTCCTCCAGCCGACTTGTCTCCAAGGGGATTTTGCTGCCTCGGCCTCCTTATGGTCCGTCTCTTGTGAGTCTAGATTTTTGTATCCGACGCGAAACTGGTAGTTAATTGTGACGTTCAGGGCCTCCTAATGACGATGGAACACTCAAATTGCGTCGAGATTCAATACATCGTGCTTCAGCCGACTCGTCTCCAATGGTCTATTGCTGCCTCGGGCACATTATGGTCGTTCTCCTGTGAGTCTAAATTTTCGAATCCGACGCAAAATTGATTGTTAATTGTAACGTTCAGGGCCTCCTAATGACGTTGGAACACTCAAATTGAGTCGAGATTCAATACATCGTCCTTCAGCCGACTTGTATCCAAGGGCATATTGCTGTCTCGGGCACCATATGATCGTTCTCCTGAGACTAGATTTTCGAATCCGACTCTAAAATGATAGTTAATTGAAACGTTCTGCGCCTGCTAATGACGATGGAGCACTCAAATTGCGTCGATATTCAAAACATCGTCCTTCAGCCGACCTTTCTCCTAGAGTCTATTGACGCCTCGGGCAGCTTATGGTGCGTCTCCAATGAGTCTAGATTTTCGAATCCGACGAAATACTGATTGTTAATTGTAACATTCAGGACCTCCTAATTCCGATGGAACACTCAAATAGCGTCGCGATCCAATATATCGTCCTTCAGCCGACTTGTCTCCAAGGCTCTATTGCTGCCTGGGGCACCTTATGATCGGTCTCCTGTGAGTCTAGATTTTCGAATCCGACGCAAAACTGATAGTTAATTGTAACGTTCTGGGCCTCCTAATGGCGAGGGAACATTCAAATTGCGTCGAGATTCAATACATTGTCCTCTAATTGACTTGTCTCCACGGGGTATGCTGCCTCGGCACCATATGATCCGTCTCCTGTGGGTCTAGATTTTCGATTCCGACGCAAAAATGATCTGAGATGTAACGATCAGCGCCTCCTAATGGTGATGGAACATTCAAATTGCGTCGAGACTCAGTACATCGTCCTCCAGCCGACTTGTCTCCAAGGGGATTTTGCTGCCTCGGGCTCCTTACGGTCCGTCTCTTGTGAGTCTAGATTTTTGAATCCGACGCGAAACTGATAGCTAATTGTAACGTTCAGGGCATCCTAATGACGATGGAACACTCAAATTGCGTCGAGATTCAATACATCGTCCTTCAGCCGACTTGTCTCCAAGGGACTATAGCTGCCTCGGGCACCATATGATCCTTCTCCTGAGAGTAGATATTCGAATCCGACGCTGAAATGATAGTTAAATGTAACGTTCAGGGCCTCCTAATGACGATGGAACACTCAAATTGCGTCGAGATTAAGTACATCGGACTCCAGCCGACTTGTCTCCAAGGGTCTATTGCTGCCTCTGGCACCTTATGGTCGTTCTCCTGTGAGTCTACATTTTCGAATCCGACGCATAACTGGTAGTTAATTGCAACGCTCAGGGCATCCTAATGACGATGGAGCACTCAAATTGCGTCTATATTCAAAACATCGTCCTTCAGCCGACCTGTCTCCTAGAGTCTATTGCTGCCTCAGGCTTATGGTCGTTCTCCTCTGAGTCTAGATTTTGGAATCCGACGCATAACTGATAGTTATTTGTAACGTTCAGGGCATCCTAATGACGATGGAACACTCAAATTGCGTCCAGTTTCAATTCATCGTCCTCCAGCCGACTTGTCTCCAAGGGGATATCGCTGCCTCGGGCACCACATGGTCCGTCTCCGTTGATTCTACATTTTCGAATCCGACGCAAAACTGATAGTTAATTCTAACGTTCAGGGCCTCCTATTGACGATGGAGCACCCAAATTGCGTCGAGATTCAACACATCGTCCTCCAGCGGACTGGTCTCCAAGGGGATATTTCTGCCTCGGGTACCTTATGGTCCGTCTCCAATGAGTCTAGATTTTCGAATCCGACGAAAAAATGATTATTAATTGTAACATTCAGGGCCTCTTAATTACGATGGAACACTCAAATTGCGTCGCGACCCAATATATCGTCCTCCAGCCGACTTGTCTCCAAGGGTCTATTACTTCATGGGGCACCTTGTGATCGTTCTCCTGTGAGTCTAGATATTCGAATCCGACGCTAAAATGATAGTTAATTGTAACGTTCACGGTCTCCTAATGACGATGGAACACTCAACGTGCGTCGAGATTCAATACATCGGCCTCCAGCCGACTTGTCTCCAAGGGTTTATTGCTGCCTCGGGCACCTTATGGTCGTTCTCCTATGAAACTAGATTTTCGAATCCGACGCATAACTGATAGTTAATTGAAACTTTCAGCGCCTCCTAATGACGATGGAGCACTCAAATTGCGTCGATATTTAATACATCGTCCTTCAGCCGACCGGTCTCCTACAGTCTATTGCTGTCTCGGGCACCACATGGTCCGTCTCCGTTGATTCTACATTTTCGAATCCGACGCAAAACTGATAGTTAATTGTAACTTTCAGGGCCACCTAATGACGAAGGAACACTCAAATTGCGTCGAAGTTAAATACAGCGTCCTCCAGCCGACGTGCCTCCAAGGGGATATTGCTGCCTCGGGCACCATATGGTCCGTCTCCCGTGAATCTAGATTATCGAATCCGACGCATAAATAATAGTGAGATGTAACGATCAGCGCCTCTTAATGATGATCGAACACTCAAATTGCGTCGAGATACAATACATCGTCCTCCAGCCGACGTGTCTTCAAGGGGATTTTGATGCCTCGGGCTCCATATGGTCATTCAGCCGACTTGTCTATAAGGGTCTATTGCTGCCGCAGGCACCTTATGGTCGTTCTCCTGTGACAATAGATTTTCAAATACGACGAGAAACTGATTGTTAATTGTAACGATCAGGGCTTCCTAATGACGATGGATCACTCAAATTGCGTCGCGCTGCAATACATCGTCCACCAGCCGACTTGTCTCCATGGGGATATTGCTGCCTCGGGCACCTTATGGTCGTTCTCTAAGTCTAGGTTTTAAAATCCGACGCGAAACTGTTAGTTAATTGTAACGTTCAGGGCATCCTAATGACGATGGTACACTCAAATTGCGTCGAGATTCAATACATCGTCCTCCAGCCGACTTGTATCCGAGGGGATTTTGCTGTCTCGGGCACCATATGATCCTTCTCCTGAGAGTAGATTTTCGAATCCGACACTAAAATGATAGTTAATTGTGACGTTCAGCGCCTCCTAATGACGATGGAACACTCAACTTGCGTCGACATTCAAGACATCCGCCTCCAGCCGACTTGTCTCCGAGGGTTTATTGCTGCCTCGGGCACCTTTTGGTCGTTCTCCTATAAGACTAGATTTTCGAATCCGACGCATAACTGATAGTTAATTGACACGTTCAGCGCCTCCTAATGACGATGGGGCACTCAAATTGCGTCGAGATTCAATACATCGTCCTCCAGCCGACTTGTCTCCAAGGGACTATTGCTGCCTCGGGCACCACATGGTCCGTCTCCGTTGATTCTACATTTTCGAATCCGACGCAAAACTGATAGTTAATTGTTACTTTCAGGGCCTCCTAATGACGATGGAACACTCAAATTGCGTCGAGGTTAAATACATCGTCCTCCAGCCGACGTGCCTCCAAGAGATATTGCTGCCTCGGGCACCATATGGTCCGTCTCCTGTGAATCTAGATTATCGACTCCGACGCAAAAATAATAGTGAGATGTAACGATCAGCGCCTCTTAATGATGATCGAACACTCAAATTGCGTCGAGATGCAATACATCGTCCTCCAGCCGACTTGTCTCCATGGGGATATTGCTGCCTCGGGCACCTTATGGTCGTTCTGTAAGTCTAGATTTTAGAATCCGACGCGAAACTGATAATTAATTGTAACGTTCAGGGCATCCTAATGACGATGGAACACAAAAACTGCGTCGAGATTCAATACATCGTCCTTCAGCCGACTTGTCTCCAAGGGACTATTGCTGCCTCGGGCACTATATGATCCTTCTCCTGAGAGTAGATTTTCGAATCCGACGCTAAAATGATAGTTAAATGTAACGTTCAGCGCCTCCTAATGACGATGGAACACTCAAATTGCGTCTAGAGTTAATACGTCGTCCTCCAGCCTAGTAGTCTACAAGGGATTATTGCTGCCTCGGGCTCCTTGTGGTCCGTCTGCTGTTAGTCTAGATTTTCGTATCAGACGCAAAAATGATAGTTAATTGTAACGTTCACGGCCTCCTAATGACGATGGAACACTCAACTAGCGTCGACATTCAAGACATCGGCCTCCAGCCGACTTGTCTCCAAGGCGATATTGCTGCCTCTTGCACCATATGGTCCGTCTCCTCTGATTCTAGATTTTCGAATCCGACGCATAACTGATAGTGAATTGAAACGTTCAGCGCCTCGTAATGACGGTGGAGCACTCAAATTGCGTCGCGATTCAATACATCGTCCTCCAGCCGACTCGTCTCCATGGGGATATTGCTGCCTCGGGCACCTTATGGTCGTTCTCCTGTGAGTTTAGATTTTTGAATTCGACACGAAACTGATTGTTAATTGTAACGTTCAGGGCTTCCTAATGGCGATGGAACACTCAAATTGCGTCGAGATTCAATACATAGTCCTCCAACCGACTTGTCTCCATGGGGATATTGCTGAATCGGGCACCTTATGGTCGTTCTGTGAATCTAGATTTCAGAATCCGACGCGAAACTGATAGTTAATTGTAACGTTCAGGGCTTCCTAATGTCGATGGACACTCAAATTGCGTCGAGGTTCAAAAAATCGTCCTCTAGCCAACTTGTCTCCAAGGGGTATTGCTGCCTCGGGCACCATATGGTCCGTCACCTGTGAGTCTAGATTTTCGAATCCTACGCAAAAATGTTGTTAATTGTAACGTTCAGGGCCTCCTAATGACGATGGAACACTCAAATTGCGTCGAGATTCAATACATCGTCCTTCAGCCGACTTGTCTCCAAGGGACTGTTGCTGCCTCGGGCAACATATGATCCTTCTCCTGAGAGTAGATTTTCGAATCCGACGCTAAAATGGTTGTTAATTGTAACGTTCAGGGCCTCCTAATGACGATGGAACACTCAAATTGCGTCGAGATTCAATACATCGTCCTCCAGCCGACTTGTCTCCAAGGGGATATTGCTGCCTCTGGCACCTTATGGTCGTTCTCCTGTGGGTCTAGATTTTCTAATCCGACGCGAAACTGATTGTTAATTGTAACGTTCAGGGCTTCCTAATGACGATGGAACACTCAAATTGCGTCGAGATTCAATACATAGTCCTCCAGCCGACTTGTCTCCATGGGGATATTGCTGCCTCGGGCACCTTACGGTCGTTCTGTGAGTCTAGACTTTATTATCCGACGCGAAACTGATAGTTAATTGTAACGTTCAGGGCTTCCTAATGACGATGGAACACTCAAATTGCGTCGTGGTTCAACACAATGTCCTCAAGCAAACTTGTCTCCAAGGGGTATTGCTGCCTCGGGCACCGTATGGTCCGTCTACTGTAAGTCTAGATTTTCGAATCCGACGCAAAAATAATAGTTAATTGTAACGTTCACGGCCTCCTAATGACGATGGAACACTCAAATTGCGTTGAGGTTCAATACATCGTCCTCCAGCCGACGTGCCTCGAAGGGGATCTTGCTGCCTCGGGCACCATATGGTCCGTCTCCTGTGAGTCTAGATCTTCGATTCCGACGCAAAAATGATAGTGAGATGTAACCATCAGCGCCTCCTAATGATGATGGAACACTCAAATTGCGTCGAGATTCAATACATCGTCCTCCAGCCGACTTGTCTCTAAGGGGATTTTGCTGCCTCGGGCTCCATATGGTCCGTCTCCTGCGAGTCTAAATTTTTGAATCCGACGCGAAACTGATAGTTAATTGTAACGTTCAGGGCCTCCTAATGACGATGAAACACTCAAATTGCGTCGAGATTCAATACATCCTCCTTCAGCCGACTTGTCTCCAAGGGTCTATTGCTGCCTCGGCCACCATATGATCCTTCTCCTGAGAGTAGATTTTCGAATCCGACGCTAAAATGATAGTTAATTGTAACGTTTAGCGCCTCCTAATGACGATGGAACACTCAAATGACGTCGAGAGTCAATACGTCGTCCTCCAGCCTAGTTGTCTACAAGGGGTTATTGCTGCCTCGGGCTATATGTGGTCCGTCTCCTGTTAGTCTAGATTTTCGAATCCGACGCGAGACTGATTGTTAATTGTAACGTTCAGGGCTTTGTAATGACGATGGAACACTCAAATTGCGTCGAGATGCAATACATCGTCCTCAAGCAGACTTGTCTCCAAGGGGATTTTGCTACCTCGGGCTCCATGTGGTCCGTCTCCTGTTAGTCTAGATTTTCGAATCAGACGCAAAAATGATAGTTAATTGTAACGTTCACGGCCTCCTAATGACGATGGAACACTCAACTTGCATCGAGATTCAATACATTGGCCTTCCGCCGACTTGTCTCCAAAGGTTTATTGCTGCCTCGGGCACCTTATGGTCGTTCTCCTATGAGACTAGATTTTCGGTCCACCAGCCGACTTGTCTCCAAGGTGATTTTGCTGCCTCGGGATCCATATGGTCCGTCTCCTGTGAGTCTAGATTTTTGAATCCGACGCGAAACTGATAGTTAATTGTAACGTTCAGGGCCTCCTAATGGCGATGGAACACTCAAATTGCGTCGAGATTCAATACATAGTCATCCAGCCGACTTGTCTCCATGGGGATATTGCTGCCTCGGGCACATTATGGTCGTACTGTGAATCTAGTTTTTAGACTCCGACGCGAAACTGATAGTTAATTGTAACGTTCAGGGCTTCCAAATGGCGATGGAACACTTAAATTGCGTCCAGATTCAATACATCGTCCTCCAGCCGTCTTTTCTCCCAGGGGATATCGCTGCCTCGGGCACCACATGGTCCGTCTCCGTAGATTCTACATTTTCGAATCAGACGCAAAACTGATAGTTAATTGTAACGTTTAGGGCCTCCTAATGACGATGGAGCACTCAAATTGCGTCGCGATTCGACACATCGTCCTCCAGCGGACTGGTCTCCAAGTTGATATTGCTGCCTCGGGCACCTTATGGTCCGTCTCCAATGAGTCTAGATTTTCGAATCCGACGTAAAACTGATTGTTAATTGTAACATTCAGGGCCTCCTAATTACGATGGAACACTCAAATTGCGTCGCGATCCAATAAATCGTTCTCTAGCCGACTTGTCACCAAGGGTCTATTGCTGCCTGGGGCACCTTATGGTCGTTCTCCTGTGAGTATGGATTTTCGAATCCGACGCGAAACTGATTGTTAATTGTAACGTTCAGGGCTTCCTAATGACGATGGAACACTCAAATTGCGTCGAGATTCAATACATCGTCCCCCAGCCGTCTTGTCTACATGATTATATTGCTGCTTCGGGCACCTTATGGTCGTTCTCCTGTGAGTCAAGATTTTAGAATCCGACGCGAAACTGATAGTTAATTGTAACGTTCAGGGCCTCCAAATGACGATGGGACACTCAAATTTCGTCGAGGCTCAATACATCGTCCTTTAGCCGACTTGTCTCCATGGGGATATTGCTGCCTCTGGCACCTTATGGTCGTTCTGTAAGTCTAGATTTTAGAATCCGACGCGAAACTGATAATTAATTGTAACGTTCAGGGCATCCTAATGACGATGGAACACAAAAACTGCGTCGAGATTCAATACATCGTCCTTCAGCCGACTTGTCTCCAAGGGACTATTGCTGCCTCGGGCACCTTATGGCCGTTCTCCTATGAGTCTAGATTTTCGAATCCGACGCATAACTGATAGTTAATTTAAACGATCAGCGATTCCTAATGACGATGGAGCACTCAAATTTCGTCGAGATTCAATACATCGTCCTCCAGCCGACTTGTCTCCAAGGGGATATTGCTGCCTCGGGCACCTTATGGTCGTTCTCCTATGAGTCTAGATTTTCGAATCCGACGCATAACTGATAGTTAATTTAAACGTTCAGCGCCTCCTAATGACGATGGAGCACTCAAATTGCGTCGAGATTCAATACATCGTCCTCCAGCCGACTTGTCTCCAAGGGGATATTGCTGCCTCGGGCACCATATGGTCCGTCTCCTGTGATTCTAGATTTTCGAATCCGACGCATAACTGATTGTTAATTGAAACGTTCAGCGCCTCCTAATGACGATGGAGCACTCAAATTGCGTCAATATTCAATACATCGTCCTTCAGCCGACCTGTCTCCTAGAGTCTATTGCTGCCTCAGGCACCTTATGGTCGTTCTCCTGTGAGCCTAGATTTTGGAATCCGACGCATAACTGATAGTTAATTGTAACGTTCACGGCATCCTAATGACGATGTAACACTCTAATCGCGTCCAGATTCAATTCATCGTCTTCCAGCCGACTTGTCTCCAAGGGGATATCGCTGCCTCGGGCACCATATGGTCCGTCTCCGTTGATACTACATTTTCGAATCCGACGCAAAACTGATAGTTAATTCTAACGTTCAGGGCCTCTAAATGACGATGGAGCACTCAAATTGCGTCGCGATTCAACACATCGTCCTCCAGCGGACTGGTCTCCAAGGGGATGTTTCTGTCTCGGGTACCTTATGGTCCGTCTCCAATGAGTATAGATTTTCGAATCCGACGAAAGACTGATTGTTAATTGTAACATTCAGGGCCTCTTAATTACGATGGAACACCCAAATTGCGTCGCGATCCAATATATCGTCCTCCAGCCGACTTGTCTCCAAGGGTCTATTACTGCCTGGGGCACCTTATGATCGTTCACCTGTGAGTCTAGATTTTAAATCCGACGCTAAAATGATAGTTAATTGTAACGTTCAGGGCTTCCTAATGACGATGGAACACTCAACTAGCGTCGAGTGTCAATACGTCGTCCTCCAGCCTAGTTGTCTACAAGGGGTTATTGCTGCCTCGGGCTATATGTGGTCCGTCTCCTGTTAGTCTAGATTTTCGAATCAGACGCTAAAATGATAGTTAATTGTAACGTTCACGGCCTCCTAATGACGATGGAACACTCAACTAGCGTCGACATTCAAGACATCGGCTTCCAGCCGACTTGTCTCCAAGGCGATATTGCTGCCTCTTGCACCATGTGGTCCGTCTCCTCTGATCCCAGATTTTCGAATCCGACGCATTACTGATAGTGAATTGAAACGTTCAGCGCCTCGTAATGACGATGGAGCACTCAAATTGCGTCGCGATTCAATACATCGTCCTCCAGCCGACTCGTCTCCATGGGGATATTGCTGCCTCGGGCACCTTATGGTCGTTCTCCTGTGAGTTTAGATTTTTGAATTCGACACGAAACTGATTGTTAATTGTAACGTTCAGGGCTTCCTAATGGCGATGGAACACTCAAATTGCGTTGAGATTCAATACATAGTCCTCCAACCGACTTGTCTCCATGGGGATATTGCTGCCTCGGGCACCTTACGGTCGTTCTGTGAGTCTAGACTTTATTATCCGACGCGAAACTGATAGTTAATTGTAACGTTCAGGGCTTCCTAATGACGATGGAACACTCAAATTGCGTCGTGGTTCAATACAATGTCCTCAAGCAAACTTGTCTCCAAGGGGTATTGCTGCCTCGGGCACCGTATGGTCCGTCTACTGTAAGTCTAGATTTTCGAGTCCGACGCAAAAATGATAGTTAATTGTAACGTTCACGGCCTCCTAATGACGATTGAACACTCAAATTGCGTCGAGGTTCAATACATCGTCCTCCAGCCGACGTGCCTCCAAGGGGATATTGCTGCCTCGGGCACCATATGGTCCGTCTCCTGTGAGTCTAGATCTTCGATTCCGACGCAAAAATGATAGTGAGATGTAACCATCAGCGCCTCCTAATGATGATGGAACACTCAAATTGCGTCGAGATTCAATACATCGTCCTCCAGCCGACTTGTCTCTAAGGGGATTTTGCTGCCTCGGGCTCCATATGGTCCGTCTCCTGCGAGTCTAGATTTCTGAATCCGACGCGAAACTGATAGTTAATTGCAACGTTCAGGGCCTCCTAATGACGATGAAACACTCAAATTGCGTCGAGATTCAATACATCCTCCTTCAGCCGACTTGTCTCCAAGGGTCTATTGCTGCCTCGGCCACCATATGATCCTTCTCCTGAGAGTAGATTTTCGAATCCGACGCTAAAATGATAGTTAATTGTAACGTTCAGCGCCTCCTAATGACGATGGAACACTCAAATTACGTCGAGAGTCAATACGTCGTCCTCCAGCCTAGTTGTCTACAAGGGGTTATTGCTGCCTTGGGCTATATGTGGTCCGCCTCCTGTTAGTCTAGATTTTCGAATCAGACGCAAAAATGATAGTTAATTGTAACGTTCACGGCCTCCTAATGACGATGGAACACTCAACTTGCGACGAGATTTAATACATCGGCCTCCAGCCGACTTGTCTCCCAGGGGATTTCGCTGCCTCGGGCACCACATGGTTGGTCTCCGTTGATTCTACATTTTTGAATCCGACGCAAAACTGATAGTTAATTGTAACGTTCAGGGCCTCCTAATGACGATGGAGCACTCAAATTGCGTCGAGATTCAATACATCGACCTCCGGCCGACTTGACTCCATGGGGATATTGCTGCCCCAGGCACCTTATGGTCGTTCTCCTGTGAGTCTAGATTTTCGAATCCGACGCGAAACTGATTGTTAATTGTAACGTTCAGGGCCTCCTAATGACGATGGAACACTCAAATTGCGTTGAGATTCAATACTTGGTCCTCCAGCCGACTTGTCTCCAAGGGGTATTGCTGCCTCGGGCACCATATGGTCCGTGTGCTGTGAGTCTAGATTTTCTATTCCGAGGCAAAAATGATAGTGAGATGTAATGATCAGCGCCTCCTAATGATGATTGAACACTCAAATTGCGTCGAGATGCAATACATCGTCCTCAAGCCGACTTGTCTCCAAGGGGATTTTGCTACCTCGGGCTCCATGTGGTCCGTCTCCTGTTAGTCTAGATTTTCGAATCAGACGCAAAAATGATAGTTAATTGTAACGTTCACGGCCTCCTAGTGACGATGGAACACTCAACTTGCATCGAGATTCAATACATCGTTCTTCCGCCGACTTGTCTCCAAAGGTTTATTGCTGCCTCGGACACCTTATGGTCGTTCTCCTATGAGACTAGATTTTCGGTCCACCTGCCGACTTGTCTCCAAGGTGATTTTGCTGCCTCGGGATCCATATGGTCCGTCTCCCATGAGTCTAGATTTTTGAATCCGACGCGAAACTGATAGTTAATTGTAACGTTCAGGGCCTCCTAATGGCGATGGAACACTCAAATTGCGTCGAGATTCAATACATAGTCCTCCAGCCGACTTGTCTCCATGGGGATATTGCTGCCTCAGGCACCTTATGGTCGTACTGTGAATCTAGTTTTTAGACTCCGACGCGAAACTGATAGTTAATTGTAACGTTCAGGGCTTCCTAATGACGATGGAACACTTAAATTGCGTCCAGATTCAATACATCGTCCTCCAGCCGTCTTGTCTCCCAGGGGATATCGCTGCCTCGGGCACCACATGGTCCGTCTCCGTAGATTCTACATTTTCGAATCAGACGCTAAACTGATAGTTAATTGTAACGTTTAGGGCCTCTTAATGACGATGGAGCACTCAAATTGCGTCGCGATTCGACACATCGTCCTCCAGCGGACTGGTCTCCAAGGGGATATTGCTGCCTCGGGCACCTTATGGTCCGTCTCCAATGAGTCTAGATTTTCGAATCCGACGTAAAACTGATTGTTAATTGTAACATTCAGGGCCTCCTTATTACGATGGAACACTCAAATTGCGTCGCGATCCAATATATCGTTCTCTAGCCGACTTGTCACCAAGGGTCTATTGCTGCCTGGGGCACCTTATGGTCGTTCTCCTGTGAGTTTGGATTTTAGAATCCGACGCGAAACTGATTGTTAATTGTAACGTTCAGGGCTTCCTAATGACAATGGAACACTCAAATTGCGTCGAGATTCAATACATCGTCCCCCAGCCGTCTTGTCTACATGATTATATTGCTTCCTCGGGCACCTTATGGTCGTTCTCCTGTGAGTCAAGATTTTAGAATCCGACGCGAAACTGATAGTTAATTGTAACGTTCAGGGCCTCCAAATGACGATGGGACACTCAAATTTCGTCGAGGCTCAATACATCGTCCTCTAGCAGACTTGTTCCAAGGGGTATTGCTGCCTCGGGCACCATATAATCCATCTCCTGAGCGTAGAATTTCGAATCCGACGCTAAAATGATAGTTAATTGTAACGTTCAGCGCCTCCTAATGACGATGGAACACTCAAATTGCGTCGAGAGTCAATACGTCGTCCTCCAGCCTAGTTGTTTACAATGGCTAATTGCTACCTCGATCTCCATGTGGTCCGTCTCCTGTTAGTCTAGATTTTCGAATTCGACGCAAAAATGTTGTTAATTGTAACGTTCAGGGCCTCCTAATGACGATGGAACACTCAAATTGCGTCGGGGTTCAATAGATCGTCCTCCAGCCGACGTGCTTCCAAGGGGATATTGCTGCCTCGGGCACCATATGGTGCGTCTCCTGTGAGTCTAGATTTTCGATTCCGACGCAAAAATGATAGTGAGATGTAACCATCAGCGTCTCCTAATGATGATGGAACACTCAAATTGCGTCGAGATTCAATACATCGTCCTCCAGCCGACTTGTCTCCAAGAGGATTTTGCTGCCTCGGGATCCATATGGTCCGTCTCCTGTGAGTCTAGATTCTTGAATCAGACGCGAAACTGATAGTTAATTGCAACGTTCAGGGCTTCCTAATGACGATGGTTCACTCACATTGCGTCGAGATTCAATACATCGTCATTCAGCCAACTTGCTCCAAGTGTCTATTGCTGCCTCGGGCACGTTACGGTCGTTCTCCAGTGAGTCTAGATTTTAGAATCCGACGCAAGACTGATACTTAATTGTAATGTTCGGGGCCTCCTAATGACGATGGAACACTCAAATTGCGTCGAGATTCCATACATCGGCCTCCAGCCGACTTGTCTCAAAGGGGACATTAGAGCCTCAGGCACCATATGGTCCGTCTCCTGTGAGTCTAGATTTTCGATTCCGATGCGAAACATAGTTAATTGTAATGTTTAAGGCCTCCTAATGACGATGGAACACTCAAATTGCGTCGAGATTCAATACATCGTCCTTCAGCCGACTTGGCTCCAAGGGTCTATTGCTGCCTCGTGCATCTTATGGTCGTTCTCCTGTGTGTCTAGATTTTCGAATCCGACGCAAAACTCATTGTTAATTGTAACGTTCAGGGCATCCTAATGACGTTGGAACACTCAAATTGCGTCGAGATTCAATACATCGTCCTCCAGCCGACTTGTATCCAAGGGGATATTGCCGTCTCGAGCACCATATGGTCCTTCTCCTGAGAGTAGATTTTCGAATCCGACGCTAAAATGATAGTTAATTGTAACGTTCAGTGCCTCCTAATGACGATGGAGCACTCAAATTGCGTCGAGATTCAATCCATCGGCCTCCAGCCGACTTGTCTCCATGGGGATATTGCTGCCTCGGGCACCTTATGGTCGTTCTCCTGTGAGTCTAGATTTTCGAATCCGACGCGAAACAGATTGTTAATTGTAACGTTCAGGGCCTCCTAATGACGATGGAACACTCAAATTGCGTCGAGATTTCATACATCGGCCGCCAGCCGACTTGCCTCAATGGGGACATTACTGCCTCGGCACATTATGGTCCGTCTCCTGTGAGTCTAGATTTTCGATTCCGACGCAAAAATGATAGTGAGATGTAACCATCAGCGCCTCCTAATGATGACGGAACACTCAAATTGTGTCGAGATTCAATACATCGTCCTCCAGCCGATTTGTCTCCAAGGGGATATTGCTGCCTCGGGCATTTCATGGTCGTTTCCCTGTGAGTCTAAATTTTAGAATCCGACGCAAATCTGATAATTAATTGTAATGTTCAGGGACTCATAATGACGATGGAACACTCAAATTGCGTCGAGATTCAATACATCGTCATTCAGCCGATATGTCTCCAAGTGACTAGTGCTGCCTTGGGCACCTCATGGTCTTTTCCCTGTGAGTCTAAATTTTAGAATCCGACGCAAAACTGATAATTAATTGTAATGCTCAGGGACTCATAATGACGACGGAACACTCAAATTGCGTCGACATTCAATACATCGGCCTCCAGCTGACTTGTCTCTAAGGGGATATTGCTGCCTCTGGCACCATGTGGTCCGTCTCCTGTGAGTCGCGATTTTCGATTCTGACGCAAAAATGGTAGTGAGATGTAACGATCAGTGCCTCCTAATGATGATGGAACACTCAAATTGCGTCGAGATTCAATACATCGTCCTCCAGCCGATTTGTCTCCAAGGGGATATTGCTGCCTCGGGGTCCAATTGGTCCGTCTCCTGTGTGTCTAGATTTTTGAATCCGACGCGAAACTGATAGTTAATTGTGACGTTCAGGTCCTCCTAATGACGATTGAACACTCAAATTGCGTCGAGATTCAATACATCGTCCTTCAGCCGACTTGTCTCCAAAGGCCTATTGCTGCCTCGGGCACCATATGATCCTTCTCCTGAGAGTAGATTTTCGAATCCGACGCTAAAATGATAGTTAATTGTAACGTTCAGCGCCTCCTAATGACGATGGAACACCCAAATTGCGTCGAGAGTCAATACATCGTCCTCCAGCCTAGTTTCTACAAGGGGTTATTGCTGCTCGGGCTCCATGTGGTCTGTCCCTGTTAGTCTAGATTTTCGAATCAGACGCAAAAATCATAGTTAATTGTAACGTTCAGGGCTTCCTAATGACGGTGGAACACTCAAATTGCGTCGAGATTCAATACATCGGCCTCCAGCCGACTTGTCCCCAAGGGTTTATTGCTGCCTCGGGCACCTTATGGTCGGTCTCCTATGAGTATAGATTTTCGAATCCGACGCATAACTGATAGTTAATTGAAACGTTCAGCGCCTCCTAATGATGATGGAGTACTCAAATTGCGTTGATATTCAATACATCGTCCTTCAGCCGACCTGTCTCCAAGAGTCTACTGCTGCCTCAGGAACCTTATGGACGTTCTCCTGTGAGACTAGATTTCCGAACCCGACGCGTAACTGATAGTTAGTTGTAACGTTCAGGGCCTCCTAATGACGATGGAACACTCAAATTGCGTCGAGATTCCATACATCGGCCTCCAGCCGACTTGCCTCCATGGGGACATTACTGCCTCGGGCACCTTATGGTCCGTCTCCTGTGAGTCTAGATTTTCGATTCCGACGCAAAAATGATAGTGAGATGTAACCATCAGCGCCTCCTAATAATGATGGAACACTCAAATTGCGTCGAGATTCAATACATCGTCTTCCAGCCGATTTGTCACCAAGGGGATATTGCTGCCTTGGGCACCCCATGGTCGTTTCCCTGTGAGTCTAAATTTTAGAATCCGACGCAAAACTGATAATTAATTATAATGTTTAGGGACTCATAATGACGATGGAACACTCAAATTGCGTCGAGGTTCAATACATCGTCGTCCAGCCGACGTGCCTCCAAGGGGATATTGCTGACTCGGGCACCATATGGTCCGTCTCCTGTGAGTCTAGATTTTCGTTTTAGACCCATAAATGATAGTGAGATGTAACGATCAGCGCCTCCTAATGAAGCTGGAACACTCAAATTGCGTCGAGGATCAATACGTCGTCCTCTAGCCGACTTGTCTCCGAGGGGTATTGCTGCCTTGGGCACCATATGGTCCGTCTTCTGTGAGTCTAGATTTTCGAATCCAACGCAAATATGATAGTTAATTGTAATTGTAACTGTCACGGCTTCTTAATGACGATGGAACACTCAAATTGCGTCGAGATTCAATACATCGTCATTCAGCCGAATTGTCTCCAAGGGGATATTGCTGCCTCTGGCACTTTATGGTCGTTCTCCTGTGAGTCTTGATTTTCGTATCCGACGCAAGACATATAGTTAATTGTAACGCTCAGGGCCTCCTAATGACGATGGAACACTCAAATTGCGTCGAGATGCAATACATCGTCCTCCAACCGACGTTCCTCCAAGGGGATATTGCTGCCTCGGGCACCATATGGTCCGTCTCCTTTGAGTTTAGATTTTCGTTTCCGACGCAAAAATGTTAGTGAGATGTAACGATCAGCGCCTCCTAATGATGATGGAACACTCAACATCCGTCGAGATTCAATACATCGTCCTCCAGCCGACTTGTCTCCAAGGGGACATTGCTGCCTCGGGCTCCATATGGTCCGTCTCCTGTGAGTCTAGATTTTGCAATCCGACGCATAACTGATAGTTAATTGTAACGTTCAGGGCCTCCTAATGACGATGGAACACTGAAATTGCGTCGAGATTCAATACATCGTCCTTCAGCAGACTTGTTTCCAAGAGTCTATTGCTGCCTCGGGCACTGTATGGTCGTTCTCCTATGAGTCTTGATTTTCGAATCCGACGCAAAACAGATAGTTAATTGTAACGTTCAGGGCCTCCTAATGACGATGGAACACTCAAATTGCGTCGAGATTCAATACATCGTCCTCCAGCGGACTGGTCTCCAATGGGATATTGCTGCCTCGGGCACCTTCAGGTCCGTCTCCAGTGAGTGTAGATTTTCGAATCTGACGAAAAACTGATAGTGAATTGTAACATTCAGGGCCTCCTAATGTCGATGGAAAACTCAAATTGCGTCGAGATTCCATACATCGGCCGCCAGCCGACTTGTCTCCAAGGGGACATTACTGCCTCGGGCACCATATGGTCCGTCTCGTGAGAGTCTAGGTTTTCGATTCCGCCGCAAAAATGATAGTGAGATGTATCGTTCAGCGCCTCCTAATGATGATGGAACACTCAAATTGCGTCGAGATTCAATACATCGTCCTCCAGCCGATTTGTCTCCAAGGGTCTATTGCTGCCTGGGGCACCTTATGATCGTTCTCCTGTGAGTCTAGGTTTTCGAATCAGACTCATAACTGAAAGTTAATTGTAACGTTCAGGGCCTCCTAATGGCGATGGAACACTCAAATTGCGTCGAGATTCAATACATCGTCCTCCAGCCGACTTGTCTCCATGGGGATATTGCTGCCTCGGGCACCTTATGGTCGTTCTCCTGTGAGTCTAGATTTTAGAATCCGACGCGAAACTGATACTTAATTGTAACGTTCAGGGCCTCCTAATGACGATGGAACACTTTAATTGCGTCGAGATTCAATACATCGTCCTCTAGCCGACTTGTCTCCAAGGGGTATTGCTGACTCGGGCACCATATGGTCCGACTCCAGTGAGTCTAGATTTTCGAATCCAACGCAAAAATGATAGTTAATTATAATTGTAACGATCACGGCTTCTTAATGACGATGGAACACTCAAATTGCGTCGAGATTCAATACATCGTCATTCAGCCGACTTGTCTCCAAGTGTCTATTGCTGTCTCGGGCACGTTATGGTCGTTCTCCTGTGAGTCTAGATATTTGAATCCGACGCAAAACTGATACTTAATTGTAACAATCAGGGCCTCCTAATGACGATGGAACACTCTAATTGCGTCGGGATTCCATACATCGGCCTGCACCCGACTCGGCTCCAAGGGGACATTACTGCCTTGGGCACCATATGGTGCGTCTCCTGTGAGTCTAGTTTTTCGATTCCGACGCAAAAATGATAGTGAGATGTAACGATCAGCGCCTTCTAATGATGATGGAACACTCAAATTGCGTCGAGATTCAATACATCGTCCTCCAGCCGATTTGTCTCCAAGGGGATATTGCTGCCTCGGGCTCCAATTGGTCCGTCTCCTGTGTGTCTAGATTTTTGAATCCGACGTGAAACTGATAGTTAATTGTGACGTTCACGGCCTCCTACTGACAATGGAACACTCAAATTGCGTCGAGATTCAATACATCGTCCTTCAGGCGACTTGTCTGCAAGGGTCTATTGCTGCCTCGGGCACCTTATGGTCGTTCTCCTGTGTGTTTAGATTTTCGAATCCGACGCAAAACTGATTGTTAATTGTAACGTTCAGGGCCCCCTAATGACGTTGAAACACTCAAATTGCGTCGAGATTCAATACATCGTCCTCCAGCCGACTTGTCTCCATTTGAATATTGCTGCCTCGGGCACCTTATGTTCGTTCTCATGTGTGACTAGTTTTTTGAATCCGACGCGAAACTGGTTGTTAATTGTAACGTTCAGAGCTTCCTAATGACGATGGAACACTCAAGTTGCGTCGAGATTCAATACATCGTCCTCCAGCCGACTTGTCTCCATGGGGATATTGCTGCCTCGGGCACCTTATGGTCTTTCTCCTGTGAGTCTAGATTTTAGAATCCGACGCGAAACTGATACTTAATTGTAACGTTCATGGCCTCCTAATGACGATGGAACACTCAAATTGCGTCGAGATTCAATACATCGTCCTCTAGCCGATTTGTCTCCAAGGAGTATTGCTGCCTCGGGCACCATATGGTTCGTCTCCTGTGAGTCTAGATTTTCGAATCCAACGCAAAAATCTTAGTTAATTGTAATTGTAACGATCAGGGTTTCTTATTGACGATGGAACACTCAAATTGCGTCGAGCTTCAATACATCGTCATTCAGCCGACTTGTCTCCAAGTGTCTATTGCTGCCTCGGGCACGTTATTGTCGTTCACCTGTGAGTCTAGATTTTAGAATCCGACGCAAAACTGATACTTAATTGTAACGTTCAGGGCCTCCTAATGACGATGGAACAGTCAAATTGCGTCGTGATTCCATACATCGGCCTCCAGCCGACTTGTCTCCAAGGGGACATTACTGCCTCGGGCACCATATGGTCCGTCTCCTGTGAGTCTAGATTTTCGATTCCGACGCAAAAATGATAGTGAGATGTATCGTTCAGCGCCTCCTAATGATGATGGAACACTCAAATTGCGTCGAGATTCAATACATCGTCCTCCAGCCGATTTGTTTCCAAGGGGATATTGCTGCCTCGGGCTCCAGTTGGTCTGTCTCCTGTGAGTCTAGATTTTTGAATCCGACGCGAAACTGATAGTTAATTGTGACGTTCAGGGCCTCCTAATGACGATGGAACACTCAAATTGCGTCGAGATTCAATACATCGTTCTTCAGCCGACTTGTCTCCAAGGGTCTATTGCTGCCTCGGGCACCTTATGGTCGTTCTCCTGTGTGTCTAGATTTTCGAATCCGACGCAAAACTGATTGTTAATTGTAACGTTCAGGGCCTCCTAATGACGTTGGAACACTCAAATTGCGTCGAGATTCAATACATCGGCCTCCAGCCGACTTGTGTCCAAGGGTCTATTACTGCCTCGGGCACCATATGATCCTTCTCCTGAGAGTAGATTTTCGAATCCGACGTTAAAATGATAGTTAATTGTAACGTTCAGGGCCTTCTAATGACGATGGAACACTCAAATTGCGTCGAGATTAAATACATCGGCCTCCAGCCGACTTGTCTCCAAGGTTCTATTTATAAAATAAATAAAATAAATAAAAAAAAATGTTATTTTGAATGTGTTAATTATTCTATCTGTATGATGGTGATTGTGATTGCAATTGTGTTTGCTTATCTGGAACGTGGACGTTTGATTATTCGTTATCAGACGCTTGACAATGGCTTTTTCGTAAAGGCAATGTTACTCGTAGTTGACCGTGAAATAAAACTGAATAATCGGACTTCGTAATTAAATCGTTTCCAAAGACTGCTGCGGTAGGTGCGGACTCATAATCTAAATCTCAATATTACAATAATTTGCCAGCCATGCCAATACGTCGTACAGAGGTGATTGTCTACTAAACATAAAAAAGTTACACAGTTAGTTAAATCAGATATATTCAATGAATAAGCCTACAGTTCATAATCCTACTTACTTTTATAAATATAAATTCTTTACAGAATCGAGTGCCTAGTGTGGTTGCAACTCGCAGTGTTCTTCAATAACATGAAATATGGCGGTGTGCCAGACAATAAAACAAAATACGTGCTTCTCGCACCACTTCAACCAGAGCTCTCTCCTTCTTAATCAAACATAAGAGTAACGTAATTGTGCTTTTGTTTTATCAGCGACACAGCGCTGCAGTTGTGTGCCATAGGCTTTATTTATTTGTCACTGATCATTTATTTAATTAGTAATTCGCGTTTCCGCGGAAACTCACGCTCGGCATGCAAATGTGCCTTTATATTGCCCCCTGAATTGCGAGGCGAAAGGACAAACCTGCAGGCGAGCAATTCACCTAAAGGCACAAGAAAATCTAAGTTATCTACAACTATTTACATCACTTACATTACACATTATACACATAATATACAAAATTTGAATGACGCGGGTGCGCCGTACAAGTTCTAATGTTGGCAGATAGAGTGCACGCATGTGCAGAAGCGTCTGTGTAACTGCAGCACTGCCGTTATATCGTACAGTTAGATCACGCGGCACAGTATTGCAGCTCATATTGTTCGTGTGCGCGCGTTTTTCAGTCGTTGCACAAAGAAAATATTCAACCAAGATTACATATGAAGACTACATTCTATGACAGGTAACTTAGTTTTAAATTTACAATATTTGTTATAACACAATACAACTTAGATTGTTGAATGTTCTTAGTTACATAGTATTGTTTTGAAATACTTCAAAGAAAAATGTCCGTATTTTTCAGGTGCGTTGACCTATACACATCGTGTCGTTATTACAGTTCATATCCATCCGCTGCACAATAATTTTTTATAGGTTAGTATCGTCGTGGTAAAGTTTTTTGATCACAGTAACATCATTGTATAACAACGTGATTAATACATAAGCGTGTCCATTTCTCATTTCCATTATAGTCGTAGTGATGCAGTTCGTTGTGACTAAAAGCATTGCTTATTACAGATCAGACGTGACCCGTCGAGTAATTGGTCCACGTGCAGTTCGTTTTTTACATTCCGTGGAAGCTTGGTTGCAGAACCTCGGACGGCACATAGCTGGCGTCGATCCTTGGACAGTCCAGGTAAGAGTGTCCGTCACATTTCGAGAACATTTCATTCCCTGAAGTTCCAACCAAAATTCTTCCACCCGTCGTGTTGTTTTCTGGACAGGCACTTTGTGTCCATTTAATCCAGTTAACATCTTGAAGTTGGGTACTGTAGTAATATCACTAGACGATGCACGAATTATGCACTTCACATTTTCAGTTTTTTGCTGAATATAGCTCACCTAAATGTTCGTAGTTATTAATCAAGGAAATCGTTCATCGCGTTCACATAGATACGCTGCATAATGAATGGCATTAACAGTTTCTTTCACATAGGTTTCCGCGTAGTTGCAGAGTTAGTAATTTTCGTTGATGCCCGTGAACAGTGGTTCACTATGCAATGTCTTTTTGGCACTCGTTGTGTTCAAATTTTTACATGGTAACAGTTACACTATACATCAGTTAAAAAAAATAAGTAATTATACATACACACGTCACATATTTTCTTAGCATAAACATAATATAGTTGCACATAAACATGTTTACATCATCATTACATCGCTATAGGTTATTACATTGTGTCACATTTGGTTACATGAATTGCAGATATTTACATCCTCTTTAGCGGTTTTGCTGGGATATTATCGATGTTTTTTGTGATGTCATCTGAAATTAAGATAGGTTAGACACAACATTCATTACATCAGTAGGCAAGACCAGGCGTTTTCACTACTCAATAAATATTCAAAACAGTAAGAGAGAGAAAACGTTCAATTCCTCGCGTTTTGTGCGTGTGTGTAGAGTGTCTGTGTGGCCTTGACTACTGATAGATCCTTTTCGTGTTGAGAGATGTGCGTCTAATCTATTTCTCAAAGTAAAAGATCGCTTCACAGATGACGTCTGTCAGTTCGTCAGGTGTCACACCAAGTCAGTGGTACCTTCAGTAACAAATGTTCCGTGAAAAATTAATATGTCATCCACTGCTACGTAATCATAAATTTTACTTTAATATTCCGTCTTTCAGGTGGAGGCGCGCGCTGAAAGAAGAGTTCTTCTGTCTTCAACTGCGTCACTGGAACCGCTGAAATGAAAATTTCTATACTACTTATTATCTGTGTTGTAACAACAGAGTTTTTCGAGTTGCTTAGTAATATTTTGATGGGTATGACTTTGACATTATTCAGCATGAAATGCTCTAAGATCTCGGTGTGCGTATAGCCCAATAATTTTGTTAGTTCTAGGATGTTGTAACAGATACGCACCAGGATGGGGTATGTTAACAATTATATAAGGTCCTTCATATAGCAGACGCCACTTAGCGTTGCGTCGTTTGAGTGCTACAGATTTATGATGAGTACGAAGTAGTACAAGCATTCCTACCTCGAATTTTTGTTTTCTTTTTATTATGTTTCTGTGATGCTTGTTTCGTATTTGTGCGTGATGTGTCAATGTAGTCAATACTTCTTTTATTTTCTGTTCAGGTGTGATTTCCTTGTCTGACAACTTAGCTAATGGTTCTATCCACTGATCGTTCTGTTTGCAATTGAACATGATCTCGTTAGGTGTGGAATTCGTATCGTAAATATTTAAGTTATTGTGTACGTCTTCGAAAAGACTTAGGTAGGACACCCAATTAGTATGTTTTGATGAAATATAGGTCCTCATGAATCGATTTAATTCTCGGAAAAGTCTCTCAGTCGCGTTACATTGTGGACTAAACCTCGAAATAAATATACTTTTGATGTTATTATCCTTCAAGAAATTTCTCCATTTGTACCCAGAGTAGTATGCTGCATTATCTGATAGAATTGCTTTAGGTTTTCCCACGTGCGTAGGTGAGGTGGATGGTTCAATGACCTTCCAGTCTAACATTTGTTTTAATTCTTGCCACACAGCAGGTCGTTGAGATAACGGTACGTTATATGTCTTATGGTAGAAGATCTTGTGAGGCTTAACTTCAATCTTGTACACATACGTGTTGATAACACCTAATCGTTTGGTAAAAACTTGTAAATATTTGGATAACACTTCCTGTAGTTTTATACGTTCATGTACACTGAGAGCTGTAGCTTCACTTATCTTATGATCAAGCAATGTTTTCAAGTCCATTAGCTCTGTGTCAGATGAGTGTGTTTGCATGTCTTGAATGTCATTGTCAAGTACTAACTGAACCTTGTACCCTGTACAGTGTTTGTCATGCTTTAGAGTTCTCCTGTCCAAATCAATAGTAACTACACTGCCTTTATCATTTAAAATACATTTACCTTTGGAGAAGTATATAATGCAGTCCTTCTCGCTCATAATATCTATTCCTAATATGCAATTTGTCACAAGGTTTTGTACAACCAGGAATGGCCATTGTACGGTTCCATTACCTATTTTAACGTTTACAAAAACTTGCTTCGTAACCCTACATGACTTATTACCTAGTGCAGTAGTTATTTTACAGTTTTGGGCAGGAAACTCAGGCACAGGTTCCAATTCACACATCTTTTTATAGAAATTAAAAGACAAAACGCTCACAGCTGCACCTGTATCTAGGATAATAGTAGTTGGAATCCCACCTACTACACCAGTAGTAGATGCTAAAACAATTTCATTTGTGTTTAAACGACATTGTGTACTGTCTTGTAAAAGTTCATCTGATATATTGTTATTGTGGTTGTATCTTATAAATAAAACAGGTAGTTTTTGTTTAGAATTACTCGGCATATCATTATTCTGTTGTTCAAGTGTGGTGTCAAATAACTGATTAACATTGAAGTCGCCCCCCAAGAATTCTTCAGCCACGACCTGGGGCAAAGTAGTGACTGTTTCTAGTTTGTTGGATTAGCATTTGTACTAGGTACTGACACAGATTGAGGTTGTGCATCAGGTGTCATTTCTATTATATTCACATTCGGATATTGCCTATTATGATCTCCAAACTTTTGCGGTTGTTGTTGCTGTTGCGCATTATAACTTACCTGTCGGTCGTAAGGTATGCTCCAATTTTGACCTGGTGGCTGCTGTGGTAAAGCAGAGTTTGAATGAAAGTACTGATCGTTACGAGTCCAACCTTGATGCTGTCTTGGCTCGTAGTTATTATTATTTCTAATTCTGTTTGTGTTTTTGTTATTACCTTTGTATCCGTTGTTACCGTTGTAGTTATTACCGCGGTGCCTTTTGTATGGATTGCCGCATGAAATGTTATTACTGTTGTAACTATTGTTTGTATTGGAATACGCGTGTTGATTTTGATTTCCGTATTGAGACGGCATGTGAGTTTGCTGTTTTTGTTGTACCGCGTATCCAACTGTGGGCGCGCCAGAATTGTGTTGGCAAGCCTGCATGTTTTGCATACCACTAGTGTAAACATTGTGGCTGCTGTTTTGCCGCGCGAAGCGCTGATCTTCAAGTAACATGTCAACCGAATCTAAGGCTGTTAAAAAATAATCTGAATCGTCATCCGGGATATGTATAAGTTTTCCTTAATGTTGAAAGGCAATTTGGCCTTCAACGCTCGGAGTATATCACGCGTTGCGACTGGTTCGTCTAAAAAGTGTCCCATGTTCAAGTATTTTTCAAAATATCTGCGTAAGTTACCATTTTTACTGTTAAAAGTTTCAGGTTCTAAAATTTGTCTTCTGAGTCGCTCCTGGACGGATTGCGACCAGAATTTGTTCAGAAAAGCACGCTCAAACTCACTGTACGTGGTACATACGTCAGCTTGACTGTATGCCCAGACAGCTGCCTCGCCTTGGATGTAACCGACAATATATGAAATCTTTTTCCGGTCACTCCAAGTGCGTGGAAATGCGTTACTAAAAGATTTAAGAAAAATCACCGGGTGAATGGTTCGTTTTTCTGGGATAAAAATCTGAAATTGCCTGTGTTTCATTAAGCCTTCATCTTCCTTCGCATTGTGATATGGATTTATTCCACTGTAATTAGTGGTATGTTCAGCTGGCGAGTAATTACGATAATGTTGCTGTGGTTTACCATGATAATAGCTTGTGTTTGTGTTTCCACATCGTGGTATGTGTTGTAGTCGTGGTGTGTTTTGTTCTTGTGTATTTGTCGTGTGCGGAATGTGTGTATCATACTCGAATGTATATTGGTTTCTGAACTGTACATTTTGACTGATATTTTCGTTACATTCAGACTGTAGTTGATCGGTGAATTGTCTCATGGGTGCAGTGACGGATTGTACTGCGTCACTGATCAGCTGTTTGTTATTAATAATGTATTGCGCTACGGAGTCGTGCACAATTGTTGGTAAATTTTCACGTAAGCATCTATCTTTGTTCTCAACCCAATCATGAAATTCTTTATTAATATTTTGAAAATGAGCAGTGGCATCAGATTGTAAGATGTCAGTCAGGTGTTGTTCAACATTGTCCAATTTATTCTGTACGTCAGTAATTCGTTTTTCAAGATTGTCATGTACTGAAGGATATGTTTGAATTTGTTCAGTAAGAACTTCACACGTGACATTAAGGTTTTTTACTTGTGTCTGTAAAAGTGCTACGTCAGTTGTAGTCTTTTCTTGTCTCGTATTGAGCTGGGAAAATTTAGTACTGAGTTCGGTCATCTGTTTGGTCAGTGTGGCGTCTATAAGTTCCACACGTTTACACAAAGTGTCATTACCTATCTTGATTGCTATGAGATCAGATTTGATTTCGTCATTTTGTGTTTTTAACTGTTCATTTTGTGTCTCTAATTGTGCCTTTAAGGTTGCCATGTTTTCGGCGTTTTGTTTCATTAGCATTTGTAACATGTCGGCAATGTTTACCGTTTGCAAAGTCTCTGCCCCCGCCGCGTCATTAGACGTGACGTCATGCATTAACATAGGCTCTGATTGAGTTTTTGAAATTTTTGTAGTGGACGGCCTATCGTCAAAATTTTCGTCAACACTTGCGTCAATGTTTGATGAATCGTCACTACCAGTTGCTGTCGTAAAGTCATTTTCTAACACTTGTCTCAAGTCCGAGTCGGATTGCGTCTGAATAGTACGTCCTTGCTGTTCCATTTTTGCGTATTATTTTCTAGTTATTACCATGCCACACGTGATATATGTTTCAAGAAAATTTTTGACACTGATTTTAAAATAAAATGTAGTTGAGCATGAATCGCTCGTAGCAACAATGGCTGTCTGTTAATTTAAAAATATAAACTGAATTTGAGATTATTGGTAATGGCTGCTGGCCATGTTACATGATATCGTACGGAAGTCGGCCATATTGTACACTCGTGTATTGGTATTGTTGCATACGTTATTGTTTAGGGAAAAGTACTGAGAATGAAATTTATCACTGAAACTGTTATGCAGAAAAGAAACACTACAGAATTTACTGAAAAGCTAATACACTGAATTATACGTCCGGTCAAGCCTACCAATGCAAAGATGCTGCGTCTTACCTTATTTTGCTGGAAGTTTCATTGCGTCTTCCCGCAAAATTTCAGAATTGGAAAATATCTTCAGATTTTGTTGTCTCTCATACATTGACGTCCAGGTCCAGAAAGTTGATTTTTTTACATGAAACAAAGAGAACAATGTAACAAATGACAAAATAACAAGTCCTGTCACGGTCGCCAATATAAAATAAATAAAAAAAATTTAAAAAAATGTTATTTTGAATGTGTTAATTATTCTATCTGTATGATGGTGATTGTGATTGCAATTGTGTTTGCTTATCTGGAACGTGGACGTTTGATTATTCATTATCAGACGCTTGACAATGGCTTTTTCGTAAAGGCAATGTTACTCGTAGTTGACCGTGAAATAAAACTGAATAATCGGACTTCGTAATTAAATCGTTTCCAAAGACTGCTGCGGTAGGTGCGGACTCATAATCCAAATCTCAATATTACAATAATTTGCCAGCCATGCCAATACGTCGTACAGAGGTGATTGTCTACTAAACATAAAAAAGTTACACAGTTAGTTAAATCAGATATATTCAATAAATAAGCCTACAGTTCATAATCCTACTTACTTTTATAAATATAAATTCTTTACAGAATCGAGTGCCTAGTGTGGTTGCAACTCGCAGTGTTCTTCAATAACATGAAATATGGCGGTGTGCCAGACAATAAAATAAAATACGTGCTTCTCGCACCACTTCAACCAGAGCTCTCTCCTTCTTAATCAAACATAAGAGTAACGTAATTGTGCTTTTGTTTTACCAGCGACACAGCGCTGCAGTTGTGTGCCATAGGCTTTATTTATTTGTCACTGATCATTTATTTAATTAGTAATTCGCGTTTCAGCGGAAACTCACGCTCGGCATGCAAATGTGCCTTTATATATTGCTGCCTCTGGCAACTTATGGTCGTTCTCCTGTGAGTCTATATTTTCGAATCCGACGCATAACTGATAGTTTATTGTAACGTTCAGGGCATCCTAATGACGATGGTACACTCAAATTGCGTCGAGATTCAATAAATCGTCCTCCAGCCGACTTGTATCCAAGGGGATATTGCTGTCTCGGGCACCATATGATCCTTCTCCTGAGAATAGATTTTCGAATCCGTCGCTAAAATGATAGTTAATTGTAACGATCAGCGCCTCCTAATGACGATGGAGGGCTCAAATTGCGTCGCGATTCAACATATCGTCCTCCAGCGGACTGGTCTAAAAGGGGATATTGCTGCCTCGGGCACCTTATGGTCCGTCTCCAATGAGCTTAGATTTTCGAATCCGAACAAAAACTGATAGTTCATTGTAACGTTTAGGGCCTCCTAATGACGATGGAACACTCAAATTGCGTCGATATTCAATACATCTTCCTTCAGCCGACCTGTCTCCAAGAGTCTACTGCTGCCTCAAGCACCTTATGGACGTTCTCCTGTGAGTCTAGATTTCCGAATCCGACGCGTAACTGATAGTTAAATGTAACGTTCAGGGCCTCATATTGGCGATGGAACACTCAGATTGCGTCGAGATTCAATACATCGTCCTCCAGCCGACTTGTCTCCAAGGGGATACCGCTGCCTCGGGCACCACATGGTCCGTCTCCTTTGATTCCACATCTAGAATCCGCCGCAAAATTGATAGTTAATTGTAACGTTCAGGGCCTCCTAATGAGGATGGAGCACTCAAATTGCGTCGCGATTCAACACATCGTCTTCCAGCGGACTGGTCTCCAAGGGGATATTGCTGAATCGGGCACCTTATGGTCCGTCTCCAATGAGTCTAGATTTTCGAATCCGACGAAAAACTGATAGTTAATTGTAACATTCAGAGCCTCCTAATTACGATGGAACACTCAAATTGCGTCGCGGTTCAATATATCGTCCTCCAGCCGACTTGTCGCCAAGGGTCTATTGCTGCCTGGGGCACCTTATGATCGTTCTCCTGTGAGTCTAGATTTTCGAATCCGACGCGAAACTGATTGTTAATTGTAACGTTCAGGGCTTCCTAATGACGATGGAACACTCAAATTGCGTCGAGATTCAATACATCGGCCTCCAGCCGACTTGTCTCCAAGGGGACATTACTGGTCCGTCTCCTGTGAGTCTAGATTTTCGATTCCGATGCGAAACTGATAGTTAATTGTAATGTTCAGGTCCTCCTAATGACGATGGAACACTCAAATTGCGTCAAGATTCAATACTTCGTCCTTCAGCCGACGTGCCTCCAAGGGGATATTGCTGCCTCGGGCACCATATGGTCCGTCTCCTAGGAGTCTAGATTTTCGATTCCGACGCATAAATGATAGTGAGATGTAACGATCAGCGCCTCCTAATAATGATGGCACACTCAAATTGCGTCGAGATTCAATACATCGTCCTCCAGCCGACTTGTCTCCAAGGGTCTATTGCTGCCTCGGGCACCTTATGGTCGTTCTCCTGTGAGTCCAGATTATCGAATCCGACGCATGACTGATAGTTCATTGCAACTTTCAGGGCCTCCTAATGACGATGGAACACTCAAATTGCGTCTAGATTCAAACATCGGCCTCCAGCCGACATGTCTCCAAGGCTCTATTGCTCCCTCAGGCACCTTGTGGTCGTTCTCCTGTGAGTCTAGAATTCGAATCCGACGCAAAACTGATAGTTAATTGTAACGTTCAGGGCCGCCTAATGACGATGGAACACTCAAATTGCGTCGAGGTTCAATACATCATCCTCCAGCCGACGTGCCTCCAAGGGGATATTGCTGCCTCGGGCACCATATGGTCCGTCTCCTGTGAGTCTAGATTTACGATTCCGACGCATAAATGATAGTGACATGTAACGATCAGCGCCTCCTAATAATGATGGCACACTCAAATTGCGTCGAGATTCAATACATCGTCCTCCAGCCGACTTGTCTCCAAGGGGATATTGCTGCCTTGGGCACCATATGGTCCGTCTCCTGTGAGTCTAGATTTTCGAATCCGTCGTGAAACTGATAGTTAATTGTAACGTTCTGGGCCTCCGAATGACGATGGAACACTCAAATTGCGTCGAGATTCTATACATCGTCCTTCAGCCGACTTATTTCCAAGAGTCTATTGCTGCCACGGGCACCTAATGATCGTTCTCCTGTGAGTCTAGATTTTCGAACCCGACGCAAAACTGATAGTTAATTGTAACGTTCAGTGCCTCCTAATGACGATGGAACACTCAAATTGCGTCGAGATTCAATACATCGGCCGCCAGCCGACTTGTCTCCAAGGTGACATTACTGCCTCGGGCAGTCTCCTGTGAGTCTAGATTTTCGATTCCGATGCGAAACTGATAGTTAATTGTAACGTTCAGGGCCGCCTAATGACTATGGAACACTCAAATTGCGTCGAGGTTCAATACATCTTCCTCCAGCCGACGTGCCTCCAAGGGGATATTGCTGCCTCGGGCACCATATGGTCCGTCTCCTGGGAGTCTAGATTTTCGATTCCGACGCAAAAATGATAGTGAGATGTAACGATCAGCGCACCCTAATGATGATGGAACACTCAAATTGCGTCGAGATTATATACATCGTCCTCCAGCCGATTTTTCTTCAAGGGGATATTGCTGCCTCGGCTCCAATTGGTCCGACTCCTGTGTGTCTAGATTTTTGAATCCGACGCGAAACTGATAGTTAATTGTGACGTTCAGGGCCTCCTAATGGCGATGGAACACTCAAAATGCGTCGCGATTCAACACATCGTCCTCCAGCGGACTTGTCTCCAAGGGTCTATTTCTGCCTCGGGCACTTAATAGTCATTCTCCTGTGAGTCTTGATTTTCGAATCCGACGCAAAACATATAGTTAATTGTAACGCTCAGCGCATCCTAATGCCGATGGAACACTCAAGTTGCGTCGAGTTTCAATACATCGTCCTCCAGCCGACTTGTGTCCAAGGTGATATAGATGCCTCGGGCACCATATGGTCCGTCTCCTTTGAGTCTAGATTATCGAATCCGACGTGAAACCTAGTTAGTTGAAATGTTCAGGGCCTCCTAATGACGATGGAACACTCAAATTGCGTCGAGATTCAATACATCGTCCTACAGCCGACTTGTCTCTAAGGGTCTACTTCTGCCTCGGGCACCTTATGGTCTTTCTCCTGTGAGTCTTGATTATCGAATCCGACGCAAAACAGATAGTTAATTGCAACGTTCAGGGCCTCCTAATGACGATGGAACACTCAAATTGCGTCGAGTTTCAATACATCGTCGTCCAGCCGACTTGTCTCCAAGGGGATATTGCTGCCTCGGGCACCATATGGTCCGTCTCCAGTGAGTCTAGATTTTCGAATCCGACGAAAAACTGATAGTTAATTGTAACATTCAGGGCCTTCTAATTACGATGGAGCACTCAAATTGCGTCGCGATCCAATACATCGTCCTCCAGCCGAATGTCTCCAAGGGTCTATTGCTGCCTGGGGCACCTTATGATCGTTCTCCTGTGAGTCTAGATTTTCGAATCCGACGCAAAACTGATTGTTAATTGTTATGTTCAGGGCCTCCTAATGACGATGGAACACTCAAATTGCGTCGAGATTCAAAACATCGTCCTCCAGCAGACTTGTCTCCAAGGGGATATTGCTGCCTCGGGCACCATATGGTCCGTCTCCTGTGAGTCTAGATTTTCGAATCCAAAGCGAAACTGATAGTTAATTGTAACGTTCAGGGCCTCCTAATGACAATGGAACACTCAAATTGCGTCGAGATTCAATACATCGTCCTCCAGCCGACATGTCTCCAAGGGGATTTCGCTGCCTCGGGCTCCATATGGTCCGTCTCCTGTAAGTCTACATTTTTGAATCCGAAGCAAAACTGATAGTTAATTGTAACGTTCAGGGCCTCCTAATGACGATGGAGCACTCAAAATGCGTCGCGATTCAACACATCGTCCTCCAGCGGACTGGTCTCCAAGGGTCTATTTCTGCCTCGGGCACTTAATAGTCTTTCTTCTGTGAGTCTTGATTTTCGAATCCGACGCAAAACAGATAGTTAATTGTAACGCTCAGCGCATCCTAATGACGATGAAACACTCAAGTTGCTTCGAGTTTCAATACATCGTCCTCCAGCCGACTTGTGTCCAAGGTGATATTGATGCCTCGGGCACCACATGGTCCATCTCCTCTGACTCTAGATTATCGAATCCGACGTGAAACCTAGTTAATTGAATTGTTCAGGGCCTCCTAATGTCGATGGAACACTCAAATTGCGTCGAGATTCAATACATCGTCCTACAGCCGACCTGTCTCCAAGGGTCTATTCCTGCCTCGGGCACCTTATGGTCTTTCTCCTGTGAGTCTTGATTTTCGAATCCAACGAAAAACTGATAGTTAATTGTAACATTCAGGGCCTCCTAATTACGATGAAGCACTCAAATGGCGGCGCGATCCAATACATCGTCCTCTAGCCGACTTGTCTCCAAGGGTCTATTGCTGCCTGGGGCACCTAATGATCGTTCTCCTGTGAGTCTAGATTTTCGAATCCGACGCAAAACTGATAGTTAATTGTAACGCTCAGCGAATGCTAATGACGATGGAACACTCAAGTTGCATCGAGTTTCAATACATCGTCATCCAGCCGATTTGTCTCCAAGGCGATATTGCTGCCTCGGGCACCATATGGTCCGTCTCCTGTGAGTCTAGATTTTCGAATCCGACGTGAAACATAGTTAATTGAAACGTTCAGGGTCTCCTAATGACGATGGAACACACAAATTGCGTCGAGATTCAATACATCGTCCTACAGCCGACTTGTCTCCAAGGGTCTATAGCTGCCTCGGGCACTTTATTATCGTTCTCCTGTGAGTCTAGATTTTCGAATCCGACGCAAAACAGATAGTTAATTGTAACGCTCAGCGCATCCTAATGACGATGGAACACTCAAGTTGCGTCGAGTTTCAATACATCGTCCTCCAGCCGACTTGTCTCCAAGGGGATATGCTGCATCGGACATGATATGGTCCGTCTCCTGTGAGTTTAGATTTTCGAATCCGACGTGAAACATAGTTAATTGAAACGTTCAGGGCCTCCTAATGACGATGGAACACTCAAACTGCGTCGAGATTCAATACATCGTCCTCCAGCCGACTTGTCTCCAAGGGTCTATTGCTGCCTCGGGCACCATATGATCCATCGCCTGAGAGTATATTTTCGAATCCCACGAAAAATGATAATTGTAACGTTCAGTGCCTCCTAATGACGATGGAACACTCAAATTGCGTCGAGAGTCAATACATCGTCCTCCAGCCGAGTTGTCTACAAGGGGATATTGTTGCCTCGGGCTCCATGTGGTCCGTCTCCTGTTAGTCTAGATTTTCGAATCCGACGCAAAAATGATAGTTAATTGAAACGTTCAGGGCCTCCTAATGACGATGGAACACTCAAATTGCGTCGAGATTCAATACCTCGGCCTCCAGCCAACTTGTCTTCAAGGGTGTATTGCTGCCTCGGGCACCTTATGGTCGTGCTCCTGTGAGTCTAGATTTTCAAATCCGACGCATAACTGATAGTTAATTGAAACATTCAGCGCCTCGTAATGACGATGGATCACTCCAATTGCGTCCAGATTCAATACATCGTCCTTCAGCTGACCTGTCTCCAAGAGTGTATTGCTGCCTCGGGCACCTTGTAGTCGTTCTCCTGTGAGTCTAGATTTTCGAATCCGACTCATAACTGATAGTTAATTGTCACGTTTAGGTCATCCTAATGACGATGGAAGACTCAAATTGTGTCGAGATTCAGTACATCGTCCTCCAGCTGACTTGTCTCGAAGGGGATATCGCTGCCTCGGGCACATGGTCCGTCTCCAGTGAGTCTAGATTTTCGATTCGAAAATCTAGACTCACAGGAGACGGACCATATGGTGCCCGAGGCAGCAATATCCCCTTGGAGACAAGTCGGCTGGAGGACGATGTATTGAATCCCGACGCAATTTGAGTGCTCCTTATGGTCGTTCTCCTGTGAGTATAGTTTCTCGAATCCGACGCATAACTGATAGTTAATTGTAACGCTCAGCGCCTCCTAATGACGATGGAACACTCAAATTGCGTCGAGATTCAATACATCGTCCTTCGGCCGACTTCTCTCCAAGGGTCTATTGCTGCCTCGGGCACCTTATGGTCGTTCTCCTGTGAGTCTAGAATTTGGAATCCGACGCAAAACTGATTGTTAATTGTAACGTTCAGGGCCTGCTAATGACGATGAACACTCCAATTGCCTTGAGATTCAATACATCGTCCTCCAGCCGACTTGTATCCAAGTCTCGGGCACCAAATGATCCTTGTCCTGTGAGTCTAGATTTTCGAATCCGTCACCAAAATGATAGCGAATTGCAACGTTCAGAGCCTCCTAATGACGATAGAACAATGAAATTGCGTCGAGATACAATACATCGTCCTCCAGCCGACTTGTCTCCAAGGGGATATTGCTGCCTCGGGCAGCACATGGTCCGTCTCCAGTGAGTCTAGATTTTTGAATCCGACGCGAAACAGATATTTAATTGTAACGTTCAGGGCCTCCTATTGACGATGGAACACTGAAATTGCTTCGAGACTCAATACATCGTCCTTCAGCCGACTTGTCTCCAAGGGTCTATTGCTGCCTCGGGCACCTTATGGTCCGTCTCCAGTGACTCTAGATTTTCGAAGGCGACGAAGAACTGATTGTTAATTGTAAAATTCAGGGCCTCCTAATGACGATGGAACATTCAAATTGCGTCGCGATCCAGTACATCGTTCCCCAGCCGACTTGTCTCCAAGGGTCTATAGCTGCCTCGGGCACCTTATGATCGTTCTCCTGCGAGTCTAGATTTTCGAACCCGACGCCAAACTGATAGCTAATTGTAACATTCAGGGCCTCCTAATGACGATGGAACACTCAAATTGCGTCGAGATTCAATACATCGGCCTCCAGCCGACTTGTATCCATGGGGATATTGCTGTCTCGGGCACCATATGATCCTTCTCCTGAGCGTAGATTTTCGAATCTGGCCCTAAAATGATAGTTAATTGTAACGTTTAGCGCCTCCTAATTCCGATGGAACACTCAAATTGCGTCGGGAGTCAATACATCGTCCTCCAGCCGACTTGTCTACAAGGGGATATTGCTGCCTCGGGGTCCATGTGGTCTGTCTCCTGTTAGCCTAGATATTTGAATCCGACGCAAAAATGATTGTTAATTGTAACGTTCAAGGCCTCCTAATGACGATGGAACACGCAAATTGCGTCGAAATTCAATACATCGTCCTTCAGCCGACCTGTCTCCAGGAGTCTATTGCTGCCTCAGGCACCTTATGGTCGTTCTCCTGTGATTCTAGATTTTCGAATCCGACACATAACTGGTAGTTATTTGTAACGCTTAGCGCCTCCTAATGACGATGGAACACTCAAATTGCGTCAAGATTCAATACATCGTCCTCCAGCCGACTTGTCTCCAAGGGGATATTGCTGGCTCGGGCTCCATATGGTGCGCCTCCTGTGAGTCTAGAGTTTAGAATCCGACGCGAAACTGATAGTTAATTGTAACGTTCAGGGCTTCCTAATTACGATGGAACACTCAAATTGCGTCGAGATTCAATACATCGGCCTCCAGCCGACTTGTATCCATGGGGATATTGCTGTTTCGGGCACCATATGATCCTTCTCCTGAGCGTAGATTTTCGAATCTGGCCCTAAAATGATAGTTAATTGTAACGTTCAGCGCCTCCTAATGCCGATGGAATACTCAAATTGCTTCGAGATTCAATACATCGGCCTCCAGCCGACTTGCCTCCAAGCGTCTATTGCTGCCTTGGGCACCTTATGGTCGTTCTCCTGTGAGGCCAGATATTCGAATCCGACGCATAACTGATAGTTAATTGCAACGTTCAGGGCCTCCTAATGACGATGGAACACTAAAATTGCGTCGAGATTCAATACATCGTCCTTCGGCCGACTTGTCTCCAAGGGTCTATTGCGGCCTCGGGCACCTTATGGTCGTTCTCCTGTGAGTCTAGATTTTGGAATCCGACGCAAAACTGATTGTTAATTGTAACCTTCAGGGCCTCCTAATGACGATGGAACACTCAAATTGCTTCGAAGGTCAACACATCGTCCTCCAGCCGACTTGTCTCCAAGGGGATATTTGTGCCTCGGGCTCCATGTGGTCTGTCTCCTGTTAGTCTAGCTTTTCGAATCAGACGCAAAATTGATAGTTCATTGTAACGTTCAGGGCCTGCTAATGACGATGGAACACTCCAATTGCCTCGAGATTCAATACACCGTCTTCCAGCCGACTTGTATCCAAGTCTCGGGCACCAAATGATCCTTGTCCTGTGAGTCTAGATTTTCGAATCCGTCACCAAAATGATAGTGAATTGTAACGTTCAGAGCCTCCTAATGACGATAGAACAATGAAATTGCGTCGAGTTTCAATACATCGTCCTCCAGCCGACTTGTCTCCAAAGGGAAAATGCTGCCTCGGGCACCACATGGTCCGTCTCCAGTGAGTCTAGATTTTTGAATCCGACGCATAACTGGTAGTTAATTGTAACGTTCAGGGCATCCTAATGACGATGGAACACTCAAATTGCGTCGAGATTCAATACATCGTCTTCCAGCCAACCTGTGTCCATGGGGATATTGCTGCCTCGGGCACCTTACGGTCCGTCTCCACTGAGTCTAGATTTTCGAATGCGACAAAAAACTAATTGTTAATTGTAAAATTCAGGGCCTCCTAGTGACGATGGAACACTCAAATTGCGTCGCGATCCAGTACATCGTTCCCAAGCCGACTTGTATCCAAGGGTCTATTGCTGCCTCGGGCACCTTATGATCGTTCTCCTGCGGGTCTAGATTTTCGAACCCGACGCCAAACTGATAGTTAATTGTAACATTCAGGGCCTCCTAATGACGATGGAACACTCAAATTGCGTCAAGATTCAATACATCTTCCTCCAGCCGACTTGTCTCCAAGGGGATATTGCTGGCTCGGGCCCCATATGGTGCGTCTCCTGTGAGTCTCGATTTTGGAATCCGACGCAAAACTGATTGTTAATTGTAACGTTCAGCGCCACCCAATGACGATAGAACATTGAAATTGCGTCGAGATTCAATTCATCGTCCTCCAGCCGACTTGTCTACAAGGGGATATTGCAGCCACGGGCACCATTTGGTCTGTCTCCTGTGAGTCTAGACTTCTGAATCCGACGTGAAACTCATAGTTAACTGTAACGTTCAGGGCCTCCTAATGACGATGGAACACTCAAATTGCGTCGAGACTCTATACATCGTCCTCCAGCCGACTTGTCTCCAAGGGTCTATTGCTGCCTCGGGCCCCTTATGGTCGTTCTCCTGTGAGTCTAGATTTTCTAATCAGACGCAAAACTGATTGTTAATTGTAATGTTCAGGGCCTCTTAATGACGATGCAACACTCCAATTGCGTCAACATTCAATACATCGTCCTCCAGCCGACTTGTTACCAAGGGGATATTGCTGCCTCGGGCACCATATGGTCCGTCTCCTGTGAGTCTAGAGTATCGAATCTGACGCGAAACTGTTGGATAATTGTAACGTTCTGGGCCTCCTAATGACGATGGAACACTCTAATTGCGTCACGATCCAACTCATCGTCCTTCAGGCGACTTGTCTCCAAGGTCTATTGCTGCTCGGGCAGCTTATGGTCGTTCTCCTGTGAGTCTAGATTTTGGAATCCGACGCAAAACTGATTGTTAATTGTAACGTTCAGCGCCTCCTAATGCCGATGGAACACTCAAATTGCGTCGAGAGTCAATACATCGTCATCCAGCCGACTTGTCTACAAGGGGATATTGCTGCCTCGGCCTCCATGTGGTCTGTCTCCTGTTAGTCTAGATTTTCGAATCCGACGCAAAAATGACTGTTACTTGTAACGCTCAGGGCCTCCTAATGACGATGGAACACTGAAATTGCGTCGAGATTCAATAAATTGGCCTCCAGCCGACTTGTCTCCAAGGGTATTTTGCTGTCTTGGGCACCAAATGATCCTTCTCCTGTGAGTCTAGATTTTCGAATCCGACGCATAACTGGTAGTTAATTGTAACGTTCAGGGCATCCTAATGACGATGGAACACTCAAATTGCGTCGAGATTCAATACATCGTCTTCCAGCCAACCTGTGTCCATGGGGATATTGCTGCCTCGGGCACCTTATGGTCGTTCTCCAGTGAGTCTAGATTTTCGAATCCGACGCGTAACTGGTAGTTAATTATAACGTTCAGCGCCTCCTAATGTCGATGGAACACTCAAATTGCGTCGAGATTCAATACATCGGCCTCCAGCCGACTTGTCTCCAAGGGTCTATTGCTGCCTCGGGCACCTTGTGGTCCGTCTCCTGTGAGTCTAGATTTTCGAATCCGACGCATAACTGATAGTTAATTGTAAGGTTCAGGGCCTCCTAATGACGATGGAACACTCAAATTGTTTCGAAATTCAGTACATCGTCCTCCTGCCGACTTGTCTCCAAGTGTCTCTTGCGGCCTCGGGCACCTTATGGTCGTTCTCCTGTGAGTATAGATTCTCGAATCCGACGCATAACTGATAGTTAATTGTAACGCTCAGCGCCTCCTAATGACGATGGAACTCTCAAATTGCGTCGAGATTCAATACATCGTCCTTCGGCCGACTTCTCTCCAAGGGTCTATTGCTGCCTCGGGCACCTTATGGTCGTTCTCCTGTGAGTCTAGAATTTGGAATCCGACGCAAAACTGATTGATATTTCTAACGTTCAGGGCCTGCTAATGACGATGAACACTCCAATTGCCTCGAGATTCAATACATCGTCCTCCAGCCGACTTGTATCCAAGTCTCGGGCACCAAATGATCCTTGTCCTATGAGTCTAGATTTTCGAATCCGTCACCAAAATGATAGTGAATTGTAACGTTCAGAGCCTCCTAATGACGATAGAACAATGAAATTGCGTCGAGATTCAATACATCGTCCTCCAGCCGACTTGTCTCCAAGGGGATATTGCTGCCTCGGGCAGCACATAGTCCGTCTCCAGTGAGTCTAGATTTTTGATCCGGACGCGAAACAGATAGTTAATTGTAACGTTCAGGGCCTCCTATTGACGATGGAACACTGAAATTGCTTCGAGACTCAATACATCGTCCTTCAGCCGACTTGTCTCCAAGGGTCTATTGCTGCCTCGGGCACCTTATGGTCCGTCTCCAGTGAGTCTAGATTTTCGAATGCGACGAAGAACTGATTGTTAATTGTAAAATTCAGGGCCTCCTAATGACGATGGAACATTCAAATTGCGTCGCGATCCAGTACATCGTTCCCCAGCCGACTTGTCTCCAAGGGTCTATAGCTGCCTCGGGCACCTTATGATCGTTCTCCTGCGAGTCTAGATTTTCGAACCCGACGCCAAACTGATAGCTAATTGTAACATTCAGGGCCTCCTAATGACGATGGAACACTCAAATTGCGTCGAGATTCAATACATCGGCCTCCTGCCGACTTGTATCCATGGGGATATTGCTGTCTCGGGCACCATATGATCCTTCTCCTGAACGTAGATTTTCTAATCTGGCCCTAAAATGATAGTTAATTGTAACGTTAACGCCTCCTAATGCCGATGGAACACTCAAATTGCGTCGGGAGTCAATACATCGTCCTGTAGCCGACTTGTCTACAAGGGGATATTGCGGCCTCGGGGTCCATGTGGTCTGTCTCCTGTTAGCCTAGATATTCGAATCCGACGCAAAAATGATTGTTAATTGTAACGTTCAAGGCCTCCTAATGACGATGGAACACGCAAATTGCGTCGAAATTCAATACATCGTCCTTCAGCCGACCTGTCTCCAGGAGTCTATTGCTGCCTCAGGCACCTTATGGTCGTTCTCCTGTGATTCTAGATTTTTGAATCCGACGCATAACTGGTAGTTATTTGTAACGCTTAGGGCCTCCTAATGACGATGGAACACTCAAATTGCGTCAAGATTCAATACATCGTCCTCCAGCCGACTTGTCTCCAAGGGGATATTGCTGGCTCGGGCCCCATATGGTGCGTCTCCTGTGAGTCTAGAGTTTAGAATCCGACGCGAAACTGATAGTTAATTGTAACGTTCAGGGCTTCGTAATTACGATGGAACACTCAAATTGCGTCGAGATTCAATACATCGGCCTCCAGCCGACTTGTATCCATGGGGATATTGCTGTTTCGGGCACCATATGATCCTTCTCCTGAGCGTAGATTTTCGAATCTGGCCCTAAAGTGATAGTTAATTGTAACGTTCAGCGCCTCCTAACGACGATAGATCAATCAAATTGCGTCGAGATTCAATTCATCATCCTCCAGCCGACTTGTCTCCGAAGAGGATATTGCAGCCACGGGCACCATATGGTCTGTCTCCTGTGAGTTTAGATTTCTGAATCCGACGCGAAACTGATAGTTAATTGTAACGTTCAGGGCCTCCTAATAACGATGGAACACTCAAATTGCGTCGAGACTCTATACATCGTCCTCCAGCCGACTTGTCTCCAAGGGTCTATTGTTGCCTCGGGCACCTTATCGTCGTTCTCCTGTAAGTCTAGATTTTCTAATCAGACGCAAAACTGATTGTTAATTGTAACGTTCAGGGCCTCCTAATGACGATGCAACACTCAAATTGCGTCAAGATTCAATACATCGTCCTCCAGCCGACTTGTCTCCAAGGGGATATTGCAGCCTCGGGCACCATATGGTCCGTCTCCTGTGAATCTAGAATTTCGGATCCGGTGCGAAACTGTTAGTTAATTGTAACGTTCTGGGCCTTCTAATGACGATGGAACACTCTAATTGCGTCGCGATCCAATTCATCGTCCTTCAGCCGACTTGTCTACAAGGTCTATTACTGCCTCGGGCACCTTATGGTCGTTCTCCTGTGAGTCTAGATTTTGGCATCCGACGCAAAACTGATTGTTAATTATAACGCTCAGCGCCTCCTAATGACGATGGAACACTCAAATTGCATCGAGGTTCAATACATCGTCCTCCAGCCGACATGCCTCCAAGGGGATATTTCTGCGTCGGGCACCATATAGTCCGTCTCCTGTGAGTCTGGATTTTCGATTCCGACGAAAAATTAATAGTCAGATGTAACGATCTGCGCCTCCTAATGATGATGGAACACTCAAATTGCGTCGAGATTCAATACATCGTCCTCCAGGCGACTTGTCTCCAAGGGGTTATTGCTGCCTCGGGCAGCACATGGTCCGTCTCCAGTGAGTCTAGATTTTTGATCCGGACGCGAAACAGATAGTTAATTGTAACGTTCAGGGCCTCCTATTGACGATGGAACACTGAAATTGCTTCGAGACTCAATACATCGTCCTTCAGCCGACTTGTCTCCAAGGGTCTATTGCTGCCTCGGGCACCTTATGGTCCGTCTCCAGTGAGTCTAGATTTTCGAATGCGACGAAGAACTGATTGTTAATTGTAAAATTCAGGGCCTCCTAATGACGATGGAACATTCAAATTGCGTCGCGATCCAGTACATCGTTCCCCAGCCGACTTGTCTCCAAGGGTCTATAGCTGCCTCGGGCACCTTATGATCGTTCTCCTGCGAGTCTAGATTTTCGAACCCGACGCCAAACTGATAGCTAATTGTAACATTCAGGGCCTACTAATGACGATGGAACACTCAAATTGCGTCGAGATTCAATACATCGGCCTCCAGCCGACTTGTATCCATGGGGATATTGCTGTCTCGGGCACCATATGATCCTTCTCCTGAACGTAGATTTTCTAATCTGGCCCTAAAATGATAGTTAATTGTAACGTTAACGCCTCCTAATGCCGATGGAACACTCAAATTGCGTCGGGAGTCAATACATCGTCCTGTAGCCGACTTGTCTACAAGGGGATATTGCGGCCTCGGGGTCCATGTGGTCTGTCTCCTGTTAGCCTAGATATTCGAATCCGACGCAAAAATGATTGTTAATTGTAACGTTCAAGGCCTCCTAATGACGATGGAACACGCAAATTGCGTCGAAATTCAATACATCGTCCTTCAGCCGACCTGTCTCCAGGAGTCTATTGCTGCCTCAGTCACCTTATGGTCGTTCTCCTGTGATTCTAGATTTTCGAATCCGACGCATAACTGGTAGTTATTTGTAACGCTTAGGGCCTCCTAATGACGATGGAAGACTCAAATTGCGTCAAGATTCAATACATCGTCCTCCAGCCGACTTGTCTCCAAGGGGATATTGCTGGCTCGGGCCCCATATGGTGCGTCTCCTGTGAGTCTAGAGTTTAGAATCCGACGCGAAACTGATAGTTAATTGTAACGTTCAGGGCTTCGTAATTACGATGGAACACTCAAATTGCGTCGAGATTCAATACATCGGCCTCCAGCCGACTTGTATCCATGGGGATATTGCTGTTTCGGGCACCATATGATCCTTCTCCTGAGCGTAGATTTTCGAATCTGGCCCTAAAGTGATAGTTAATTGTAACGTTCAGCGCCTCCTAACGACGATAGATCAATCAAATTGCGTCGAGATTCAATTCATCATCCTCCAGCCGACTTGTCTCCGAAGAGGATATTGCAGCCACGGACACCATATGGTCTGTCTCCTGTGAGTTTAGGTTTCTGAATCCGACGCGAAACTGATAGTTAATTGTAACGTTCAGGGCCTCCTAATAACGATGGAACACTCAAATTGCGTCGAGACTCTATACATCGTCCTCCAGCCGACTTGTCTCCAAGGGTCTATTGCTGCCTCGGGCACCTTATCGTCGTTCTCCTGTGAGTCTAGATTTTCTAATCAGACGCAAAACTGATTGTTAATTGTAACGTTCAGGGCCTCCTAATGACGATGCAACACTCAAATTGCGTCAAGATTGAATACATCGTCCTCCAGCCGACTTGTCTCCAAGGGGATATTGCAGCCTCGGGCACCATATGGTCCGTCTCCTGTGAATCTAGAATTTCGGATCCGGTGCGAAACTGTTAGTTAATTGTAACGTTCTGGGCCTTCTACTGACGATGGAACACTCTAATTGCGTCGCGATCCAATTCATCGTCCTTCAGCCGACTTGTCTACAAGGTCTATTACTGCCTCGGGCACCTTATGGTCGTTCTCCTGTGAGTCTAGATTTTGGCATCCGACGCAAAACTGATTGTTAATTATAACGCTCAGCGCCTCCTAATGACGATGGAACACTCAAATTGCATCGAGGTTCAATACATCGTCCTCCAGCCGACATGCCTCCAAGGGGATATTTCTACGTCGGGCACCATATAGTCCGTCTCCTGTGAGTCTGGATTTTCGATTCCGACGAAAAAATATTAGTCAGATGTAACGATCTGCGCCTCCTAATGATGATGGAACACTCAAATTGCGTCGAGATTCAATACATCGTCCTCCAGGCGACTTGTCTCCAAGGGGATATTGCTGCCTCGGGCTCCATATAGTCCGTCTCCTGTGAGTCTCGATTTTTGTATCCGACGCGAAACTGATTGTTAATTGTAACGTACAGGGCCTCCTAATGGCGATGGAACAGTCAAATTGGGTCGAGATTCAATACATCGTCCTCCAGCCGACTTGTATCCTAGGGGATATTGCTGTCTCGGGCACCATATGATCCTTCTCCTGAGCGTAGATTTTCGAATCCGACCCTAAAATGATAGTTAATTGTAACGTTCAGCGCTCCTATTGCCGATGGAACACTCAAATTGCGTCGAGATTCAATACATCGTCATTTAGCCGACTTGTCTCCAGGGGTGTATTGCTGCCTCGGGCACCTTATGGTCGTTCTCCTGTGAGTCTACATTTTAGAATCCGACGCAAAACTGATAATTTATTGTGACGTTCAGGGCCTCCTAATGACGATGGAACACTCAAATTGCGTCGAGATTCAATACATCGGCCTCCAGGCAACTTATCAGCAAGGGTCTATTGCTGCCTCGGTCACCTTAAGGTCGTTCTCCTCTGAGTCCAGATTTTCGAATCCGACGCATAACTGATAGTTAATAGCAACTTTCAGCGCCTCCTAATGTCGATGGAACACTCAAATTGCGTCGAGATTCAATACATCGTCCTCCAGCCGACTTGTCTCCAAGTGTCTATTGCTGCCTCGGGCACCATATGGTCCGACCCCTGTGACTCTAGATTTCCGAATCCGACGCAAAAATGATAGTTAATTGTAACGTTCAGGGCCTCCTAATGCCGATGGAACACTCAAATTGCGTCGAGAGTCAATACATCGTCCTCCGGCCGACTTGTCTACAAGGGGATATTGCTGCCTCGGGCTCCATGTGGTCTGTCTCCTGTTAGTCTAGATTTTCGAATCCGACGCAAAAATGATTGTTAATTGTAACGTCCAGGGCCTCCTAATGACGATGGAACACTCAAATTGCGTCGAGATTCAATACATCGGCCTCCAGCCGACTTGTCTCCAAGGGTCTCTTGCTGCCTCGGGCACCTTATAGTCGTTCTCATGTGAGTCTAGATTTTCGAATCCGACGCATAACTGACAGTTATTTGTAACGTTCCGGGGATCCTAATGACGATGGAACACTCAAACTGCGTTGAGATTCAATACAGCGTCCTCTAGCCGACTTGTCTCCAAGGGTCTATTGCTGCCTCGAGCACCTTATGAATGTACTCCTGCGAGTCGAGATTTTCGAACCCGCCGCATAACTGATAGTTAATTGTTACATTCAGGGCCTCCTATTGACGATGGAACACTCGAATTTCGTCGAGATTCAACACATCGTCCTCCAGCCGACCTGTCTCCATGGGGATATTGCTGCCTCGGGCACCTTACGGTCGTTCTCCAGTGAGTCCAGATTTTCGAATCCGACGCATAACTGATAGTTAATTGAAACGATCAGCGCCTCCTAATGACGATGGAGCACTCAAATTGCGTCAAGATTCAATACATCGTCCTTCAGCCGACCTGTCTCCAAGAGTTTATTGCTGCCTCGGGCACCTTATGGTCGTTCTCCTGTGAGTCTAGATTTTCGAATCCGACGCATAACTGGTAGTCAATTGTAACGCTCAGGGCATCCTAATGACGATGGAACACTCAAATTGCGTCGAGATTCAATACATCGTCCTCCAGCCGACTTGTCTCCGAGGGGATATTGCTGCCTCGGGCACCATATGGTCGTTCTCCTGTGAGTCTAGAATTTGGAATCCGGCGCAAAACTGATTGTTAATTGTAACGTTAAGGGCCTGCTAATGACGATGGAACACTCCAATTGCGTCGAGATTCAATACATCGTTCTCCAGCCGACTTGTATCCAAGTCTCGGGCACCAAATGAACTTGTCCTGTGAGACTAGATTTTCGAATCCGACACCAAAATGATAGTGAATTGTAACGTTCAACGCCTCCTAATGACGATAGAACAATTAAATTGCGTCGAGATTCAATACATCGTCCTCCAGCCAACTTGTCTCCAAGGGGATATTGCTGCCTCGGGCACCATATGGTCCGTCTGCTGTGAGTCTAGTTTTCCGATTCCGATGCGAAACTGATAGTTAATTGTAACGTTCAAGGCCTCCTAATGACGATGGAACACTCAAATTGCGTCGAGATTCAATAAAGCGGCCTCCAGCCGACTTGACTCCAAGGGGAGATTGCTGCCTCGGGCACCATATGATCCGTCTGCTGTGAGTCTAGATTTTCGATTCCGATGCGAAACTGATAGTTAATTGTAACGTTCAGGGCCTCTTAATGACGATGGAATACTCAAATTACGCCGAGATTCAATACATGGTCTTTCAGCCGACTAGTCTCCAAGGTTCTATTGCTGCCTCGGGCACCTTATGGTCGTTCTCTTGAGAGTCTCGATATTGCAATCCGCCGCAAAACTGATAGTTAATTGTAACGTTCAGGGCCACCTAATGACGATGGAACACTCAAATTGCGTCGAGATTCAATACATCGGCCTCCAGCCGACTTGTCTCCAAGGGGATATTGCAGTCTCGGGAACCAAAAGATCCTTCTCGTATGAGTCTAGATTTTCGAATCCGACGGCAAGATGATAGTGAGTTGTAACGTTCAGCGCCTCCTAACGACGATAGATCAATCAAATTTCGTCGAGATTCAATTCATCGTCCTCCAGCCGAATTGTCTCCGAAGGGGATATTGCAGCCACGGGCACCATATGATCCGTCTCCTGTGAGTCGAGATTCACGAATCCGACGAAAAACTGATAGTTAATTGTAACATTCAAGGCCTCCTAATGACGATGGAACACTCGATTTGCGTCGCCATCTAATACATCGTCCTCCAGCCGACTTGTCTCCAAGGGTCTATTGCTGCCTCGGGCACCTTATGATCGTTCTCCTCTGAGTTAAGATTTTCGAACCCGAAGCACAACTGGTAGTTAATTGTAACGTACAGGGCCTCCTAATGACGATGGAACACTCAAATTGCGTCGAGATGCAATACATCGTCCTCAAGCCGACTTGTCTCCATGGGGATATTGCTACCTCGGGCACCTTATGGTCGAGTTTAGATTTTCGGACCCGACGCCAAACTGACAGTTAATTGTAACATTCAGGGCCACCTAATGTCGATGGAACACTCAAGTTGCGTCAAGATTGAATACATCGGCCTCCAGCCGACTTGTCTTTAAGGGGATTTTGCTGTCTCGGGAACCAAATGATACTTCTCGTATGAGTCTAGATTTTCGAATCCGAAGGCAAGATGATAGTGAATTGCTGCCACGGGCACCTTATGGTCGTTCTCCTGTGAGTCTCGATTTTCGAATCCGACGCAAAACTGATAATTAATTGTAACGTTCAGGGCCTCCGAAAACGATGGAACACTCAAATTTCGTCGAGGTTCAATACATCGACCTCCAGCCGACGTGCCTCCAACGAGATATTGCTGCCTCGGGCACCATATGGTCCGTCTTATGTGTGACTAGATTTTCGATTCCGACGCAAAAATGAAAGTGACATGTAACGATCACCGCCTCCTAATGATGATGAAACACTCAAATGGCGTCGAGATTCAATACATCGTCCTCCAGCAGACTTGTCTCCTAGGGGATATTGCTGCCTCGGGTTCCATATGGTCCGTCTCCTGTGAGTGTCGATTTTTGAATCCGACGCGAAACTGATAGATAATTGTGACGTTCAGGGCCTCCTAATGACGATGGAACACTCAAATTGCGTCGAGATTCAATAAATCGTACTTCAGGAGACTTGTCTCCAAGGGGATATTGCAGCCACGGGCACCATATGGTCCGTCTCCTGTGAGTCTAGATTTTCGATTCCGATGCGAGACTGATAGTTGATTGTTACGTTCAGGGCCTCCTAATGACGATGGAACACTCAAATTGCTCCGAGATTCAATACATCTTCCTTCAGCAGACTTGTCTCAAAGGTTCTATTGCTGCCTCGGGCACCATATGGTCCGTCTCCTGTGAGACTAGATTTTCGATTCCGACGCAAAAATGATAGTGAGATGTAACGATCAGCGCCTCTAATGATGATGGAACACTCAAATTGCGTCGAGATTCAACTCATCGGCCTCCAGCCGAATTGTCTCCAAGGGGACATTGCTGCCGCGGGCACCATATGGTCCGTCTCCTGTGAGTCTAGATTTTCGATTCCGATGCGAAACTGATAGTTAATTGTAACGTTCAGGGCCTCCTAATGACGATGGAACACCCAAATTGCGCCGAATTGTCTCCAAGGTTCTATTGCTGCCTCGGGCACCTTATGGTCGTTCTCCGGTGAGTCTCGATTTTGGAATCCGACGCAAAACTGATAAATAATTGTAACTTTCAGGGCCTCCAAATGACGATGGAACACTCATATTGCGTCGAGGTTCGATACATCGTCCTCCAGCCGACGTGCCTCCAAGGAGATATTGCTGCCTTCGGCACCATATGGTCCGTCTCCTGTGAGACTAGATTTTCGATTCCGACGCAAAAATGAAAGTGAGATGTAACGATCACCGCCTCCTAATGATGATGGAACACTCAAATTGCGTCGAGATTCAATACATCGTCCTTCAGCCGACTTGTCTCCAAGGGTCTATTGCTGCCTCCGGCACCTTATGGTCGTTCCCCTGTGAGTCTAGAATTTTGAATCCGACGCAAAACTGATTGTTAATTGTAACGTTCAGGGCCTGCTAATGACGATGGAACACTCCAATTGCGCCGAGATTCAATACATCGTCCTACAGCCGACTTGTATCCAAGTCTCGGGCACCAAATGATCCTTGTCCAGTGAGTCTAGATTTTCGAATCCGACTCCAAAATGATAGTGAATTGTAACGTTCTGCGCGTCCTAACGGCGATAGATCAATCAAATTGCGTCGAGATTCAATACATCGTCCTCCAGCCGAATTGTCTCCAAGGGTGTATTGCTGCCTCGGGCACCTTATTTTCGATCTCCTGTGAGTCTAGATTTTCTAATCCAACGCAAAACTGATTGTTAATTGTAACGTTCAGGGCCTCCTAATGACGATGGAACACTGAAATTGCGTCGCGATTCAATACATCTTCCTCCAGCCGACTTGTCTCCAAGGGTCTATTGCTGCCTCTGGCACCTTATGATCGTTGTCCTTTGAGTCTAGATTTTCGATCCCGACGCAAAACTGATAGTTAATTGTAACGTACAGGGCCTCCTAATGATGATGGAACACTCAAATTGCGTCGAGATTCAATACATCGTCCTCCAGCCGACTTGTCTCCCAGGGTCAATTGTTGCCTCGGACACCTTATGGCCGTTCTCCTGTGAGTCTAGATTTTTGAATCCGACGCGGAACTGATAGTTAATCGTAACGTTCTGGGCATCCTAATGACGATGGAACACTCAAATTGCGTCGAGATTAAATACATCATCCTTCAGCCGACTTGTCTCCCAGGGTCAATTGCTGCCTCGGGCACCTTATGGTCGTTCTATTGTGAGTCTAGATTTTTCTAATCCGACTCAAAACTGATTGTTAATTGTAACGTTCAGGGCCTCCTAATGACGATGGAACACGAAAATTTCGTCGAGATTCATTACATCGGCCTCCAGCCGACTTGTCTCCAAGGGGATATTGCTCCCACGGGCACCATATGGTCCGTCTCCTGTGAGTCTAGATTTCTGACTCCGACGCGGAACTGATAGTTAATCGTAACGTTCAGGGCATCCTAATGACGATGGAACACTCAAATTGCGTCGAGATTCAATACATCATCCTTCAGCCGACTTGTCTCCCAGGGTCAATTGCTGCCTCGGGCACCTTATGGTCGTTCTCCTGTGAGTCTAGATTTTAGAATCCGCCGCCAAACTGATAAATAATTGTAACGTTCAGGGCCACTTAATGACGATGGAACATTCAAATTGCGTCGAGATTCAATATTTCGGCCTCCAGACAACTTGTCTCCCAGGGGATATTGCGGTTTCGGGAACCAAATGATCCTTCTTCTATGAGTCTAGATTTTCGAATCCGACGGCAAGATGATAGTGAATTGTAACGTTCAGCACCTCGTAACGACGGTAGATCAATCAAATTGCGTCGAGATTCAATACATCGTCCTCCAGCTGACTTGTCTCCAAGGGGATATTGCTCCCACGGGCACCATATGGTCCGTGTCCTGTGAGTCTAGATTTTCGATTCCGATGCGAAACTGATAGTTAATTGTTACGTTCAGGGCCTCCTAATGACGATGGAACACTCAAATTTCGCCGAGATTCAATTCATCGTCCTTCTGCAGACTTGTCTCAAAGGATCTATTGCTGCGTCGGGCACCATATGGTCCGTCTCCTGTGAGACTAGATTTTCGATACCGACGCAAAAATGATAGTCAGATGTAGCGATCAGCGCCTCTAATGATGATGGAGCACTCAAATTGTGGCGAGATTCAATACATCGTCCTCCAGCCGACTTGTCTTCAACGGGATATTGCAGCCACGGGCACCATATGGTCCGACTCCTGTGAGTCTAGTTTTCTGAATCCGACGCGAAACTGATAGTTAATTCTTACGTTCAGGGCCTCCTAATGACGATGGAACACTCAAATTGCGTCGAGATTCAATACATCGTCCTTCAGCCGACTTGTCTCCAAGGGTCGCCTCGGCCACCTTATGGTCGTTCTCCTGTGAGTCTAGATTTTCGAATCCGATGAATAACTGATAGTTAATTGTAACGTTCAGGGCCTCCTAATGACGATGGAACACTCATATTTCGTCGAGATTCATTACATCGGCATCCAGCCGACTTGTCTCCAATTGGACGTTGCTGCCGCGGGCACCATATGGTCCGTGTCCTGTAAGTCAAGATTTTCGATTCCGATGCGAAACTGATAGTTAATTGTAACGTTCAGGGCCTCCTAAAGACGACGGAACACTCAAATTGCGTCGAGGTTCAATACATCGTCCTCAAGCCGACGTGCCTCCAAGGGGATATTGCTGCCTCGGGCACCATATGGTCCGTCTCCTGTGAGACTAGATTTTCGGCTCCGACGCAAAAATGATAGTGAGATGTAACGATCAGTGCCTCTATTGATGATGGAACACTCAAATTGCGTCGAGATTCAATATTTCGGCCTCCAGACGACTTGTCTCCAAGGGGATATCGCTGTCTCGGGAACCAAATGATCCTTCTTCTATAAGTCTAGCTTTTCGAATCCGACGGCAAGATGATAGTGAATTGTAACGTTCAGCGCCTCCTAACGACGATAGATCAATCAAATTGTGTCGAGATTCAATACATCGTCCTGCAGCCGGCTTGTCTCCAAGGGTGTATTGCTGCCTTGGGCACCTTATGGTCGTTCTATAGTGAGTCTAGAGTTTTCTAATCCGACTCAAAACTGATTGTTAATTGTAACGTTCAGGGCCTCCTAATGACGATGGAACACGCAAATTTCGTCGAGATTCATTACATCGGCCTCCAGCCGACTTGTCTCCAAGGGGACATTGCAGCCCCGGGCACCATATGGTCCGCTCCTGTGAGTCTAGATTTTCGATTCCGATGCGTATCTGATAGTAAATTGTAACGTTCAGGGCCTCTTATTGACGATGGAACACTCAAATTGCGCCGAGAATCAATACATCGTCCTTCAGCCGACTTGTCTCCAAGGTTCTATTGCTGCCTCGGGCACCCTATGGTCGTTCTCCTGTGAGTCTAAATTTTGTAATCCGCCGCAAAACTGATAGTTAATTGTAACGTTCAGGGCCACCAAATGACGATAGATCAATCAAATTGCTTCGAGATTCAATACATCGTCCTCCAGCCGACTTTTCTCCACGGGCCTATTGCTGCCTCGGGCACCATATGGTCCGTCTCCTGTGAGACTAGATTTTCGATTCCGACGCAAAAATGATAGTGAGATGTAACAATCAGTGCCTCTAATGATGATGGAACACTCAAATTGCGTCGAGATTCAATACATCGTCCTCCAGCCGACTTGTCTCCTAGGGGATATTGCTGTATCGTTAAGCAAATGATGCTTCACCTATGAGTCTAGATTTTCGAATCCGACGGCAAGATGATAGTGAATTGTAACGTTCAGCACCTCGTAACGACGGTAGATCAATCAAATTGCGTCGAGATTCAATACATCGTCCTCCAGCCGACTTGTCTCCAAGGGTGTATTGCTGCCTTGGGCACCTTATGGTCGTTCTATTGTGAGTCTAGATTTTTCTAATCCGACTCAAAACTGATTGTTAATTGTAACGTTCAGGGCCTACTAATGACGATGGAACACGCAAATTTCGTCGAGATTCATTACATCGGCCTCCAGCCTACTTGTCTCCAAGGGGATATTGCTCCCACGGGCACCATATGGTCCGTCTCCTGTGAGTCTAGATTTCTGACTCCGACGCGGAACTGATAGTTAATCGTAACGTTCAGGGCATCCTAATGACGATGGAACACTCAAATTGCGTCGAGATTCAATACATCATCCTTCAGCCGACTTCTCTCCCAGGGTGAATTGCTGCCTCGGGCACCTTATGGTCGTTCTCCTGTGAGTCTAGATTTTAGAATCCGCCGCAAAACTGGTAAATAATTGTAACGTTCAGGGCCACTTAATGACGATGGAACACTCAAATTGCGTCGAGATTCAATATTTCGGCCTCCAGACGACATGTCTCCCAGGGGATATTGCGGTCTCGGGAACCAAATGATCCTTCTTCTATGAGTCTAGATTTTCGAATCCGACGGCAAGATGATAGTGAATTGTAACGTTCAGCGCCTCCTAACGACGATAGATCAATCATATTGCGTCGAGATTCAATACATCGTCCTCCAGCCGTCTTGTCTCCAAGGGTGTATTGCTGCCTTGGGCACCTTATGGTCGCTCTATTGTGAGTCTAGATTTTTCTAATCCGACTCAAAACTGATTGTTAATTGTAACGTTCAGGGCCTCCTAATGACGATGGAACACGCAAATTTCGTCGAGATTCATTACATCGGCCTTCAGCCGACTTGTCTCCAAGGGGACATTGCAGCCCCGGGCACCATATGGTCCGTCTCCTGTGAGTCTAGATTTTCGATTCCGATGCGAATCTGATAGTAAATTGTAACGTTCAGGGCCTCTTATTGACGATGGAACACTCAAATTGCGCCGAGAATCAATACATCGTCCTTCAGCCGACTTGTCTCCAAGGTTCTATTGCTGCCTCGGGCACCCTATGGTCGTTCTCCTGTGAGTCTAAATTTTCTTATCCGCCGCAAAACTGATAGTTAATTGTAACGTTCAGGGCCACCCAATGACGATAGATCAATCAAATTGCGTCGAGATTCAATACATCGTCCTCCAGCCGACTTTTCTCCACGGGCCTATTGCTGCCTCGGGCACCATATGGTCCGTCTCCTGTGAGACTAGATTTTCGATTCCGACGCAAAAATGATAGTGAGATGTAACAATCAGTGCCTCTAATGATGATGGAACACTCAAATTGCGTCGAGATTCATTACATAGTCCTCCAGCCGACTTGTCTCCTAGGGGATATTGCTGTATCGTTAAGCAAATGATCCTTCACCTATGAGTCTAGATTTTCGAATCCGACGGCAAGATGATAGTGAATTGTAACGTTCAGCACCTCGTAACGACGGTAGATCAATCAAATTGCGTCGAGATTCAATACATCGTCCTCCAGCCGACTTGTCTCCAAGGGGATATTGCTCCCACGGGCACCATATGGTCCGTCTCCTGTGAGTCTAGATTTCTGACTTCGACGCGAAACTGATAGATAATTGTAACGTTCAGGGCCTCCTAGTGACGATGGAACACTCAAATTGCGTCGAGACTCAATACATCGTCCTCCAGCTGACTTGTCTCCAAGGGTGTATTGCTGCCTCGGGCACCTTATGGTCGTTCTCCAGTGAGTCTAGATTTCCTAATCCGACGCAAAACTGATTGTTAGTTGTAACGTTCAGGGCCTCCTAATGACGATGGAACACTGAAATTGCGTCGCGATTCAATACATCGTCCACCAGCCGACTTTTCTTCAACGGGTTATTGTTGCCTCGGGCACCATATGGCCCGTCTCCAGTGAGTCTAGATTTGCGAATCCGAAGAAAAACTGATAGTTAATTCAGAGATTCAGAGCCTCATAATGGCGATGGAACACTCAATTAGCGTCGCGATCTAATACATCGTCCACCAGCCGACTTGTCTCCAAGGGTCTATTGCTGCCTCGGGCAATTTATGGTCGTTCTGCTGTGAGTTTAGATTTTCGAATCCGACGCGAAACTGATTTTTAATTGTATCGATCAGTGCTTCCTAATGACGATGGAACACTCAAATTGTGTCGAGATACAATATATCGTCTTTCAGCCGACTTGTCTCTAAGGGTCTATTGCCGCCACGGGCACCTTATGGTCGTTCTTCTGTGAGTCTAGATTTTATAATCCGACGAATAACTGATAGTTAATTGTAACGTTCAGGGCCTCCTAATGACGATGGAACACTCAAATTTCGTCAAGAATTCCTTACATCGGCCTCCAGCCGACTTGTCTCCAAGGGGACATTGCTGAATCGGGCAACATATGGTCCGTCTCCTGTGAGTCCAGATTTTCGATTCCGATGCGAAACTGATAGTTAATTGTTACGTTCAGGGCCTCCTAATGACGATGGAACACTCAAATTGCGCCGAGATTCAATACATCGTCCTTCTGCAGACATGTCTCAAAGGATCTATTGCTGCCTCGGGCACCTTATGGTCGTTCTCCTGTGAGTCTAGATTTCCTAATCCGACGCAAAACTGATTGTTAGTTGTAACGTTCAGGGCCCCCTAATGACGATGGAACACTCAAATTGCGTCGAGAGTCAATACATCGTCCTCCAGCCGACTTGTCTACAAGGGGATATTGCTGCCTCGGGCTCCATGTGGGCCGTCTCCTGTTAGTCTAGATTTTCGAATCCGACGCAAAACTGATTGTTAATTGTAACGTTCAGGGCCACCTAATGACGATGGAACACTCAAATTGCGTCGAGATTCAATATTTCGGCCTCCAGACGACTTGTCTCCAAGGGGATATTGCTGTCTCGGGAACCAAATGATCCTTCTTCTATAAGTCTAGCTTTTCGAATCCGACGGCAAGATGATAGTGAATTGTAACGTTCAGCGCCTCCTAACGACGATAGATCAATCAAATTGCGTCGAGATTCAATACATCGTCCTCCAGCCGACTTGTCTCCAAGGGTGTATTGCTGCCTTGGGCACCTTATGGTCGTTCTATTGTGAGTCTAGATTTTTCTAATCCGACTCAAAACTGATTGTTAATTATAACGTTCAGGGCCTCCTAATGACGATGGAACACGCAAATTTCGTCGAGATTCATTACATCGGCCTCCAGCCGACTTGTCTCCAAGGGGACATTGCAGCCCCGGGCACCATATGGTCCGTCTCCTGTGAGTCTAGATTTTCGATTCCGATGCGTATCTGATAGTAAATTGTAACGTTCAGGGCCTCTTATTGACGATGGAACACTCAAATTGCGCCGAGAATCAATACATCGTCCTTCAGCCGACTTGTCTCCTAGGTTCTATTGCTGCCTCGGGCACCCTATGGTCGTTCTCCTGTAAGTCTAAATTTTCTAATCCGCCGTAAAACTGATAGTTAATTGTAACGTTCAGGGCCACCCAATGACGATAGATCAATCTAATTGCGTCGAGATTCAATACATCGTCCTCCAGCCGACTTTTCTCCACGGGCCTATTGCTGCCTCGGGCACCATATGGTCCGTCTCCTGTGAGACTAGATTTTCGATTCCGACGCAAAAATGATAGTGAGATGTAACAATCAGTGCCTCTAATGATGATGGAACACTCAAATTGCGTCGAGATTCAATACATCGTCCTCCAGCCGACTTGTCTCCTAGGGGATATTGCTGTATCGTTAAGCAAATGATCCTTCACCTATGAGTCTAGATTTTCGAATCCGACGGCAAGATGATAGTGAATTGTAACGTTCAGCACCTCGTAACGACGGTAGATCAATCAAATTGCGTCGAGATTCAATACATCGTCCTCCAGCCGACTTGTCTCCAAGGGTGTATTGCTGCCTTGGGCACCTTATGGTCGTTCTATTGTGAGTCTAGATTTTTCTAATCCGACTCAAAACTGATTGTTAATTGTAATGTTCAGGGCCTCCTAATGCGATGGAACACGCAAATTTCGTCGAGATTCATTACATCGGCCTCCAGCCGACTTGTCTCCAAGTGGATATTGCTCCCACGGGCACCATATGGTCCGTCTCCTGTGAGTCTAGATTTCTGACTCCGACGCGGAACTGATAGTTAATCGTAATGTTCAGGGCATCCTAATGACGATGGAACACTCAAATTGCGTCGAGATTCAATACATCATCCTTCAGCCGACTTGTCTCCCAGGGTCAATTGCTGCCTCGGGCACCTTATGGCCGTTCTCCTGTGAGTCTAGATTTTAGAATCCGCCGCAAAACTGATAAATAATTGTAACGTTCAGGGCCTCTTATTGACGATGGAACACTCAAATTGCGCCGAGAATCAATACATCGTCCTCCAGCCGACTTGTCTCCAAGGGTGTATTGCTGCCTTGGGCACCTTATGGTCGTTCTATTGTGAGTCTAGATTTTTCTAATCCGACTCAAAACTGATTGTTAATTGTAACGTTCAGGGCCTCCTAATGACGATGGAACACGCAAATTTCGTCGAGATTCATTACATCGGCCTCCAGCCGACTTGTCTCCAAGGGGACATTGCAGCCCCGGGCACCATATGGTCCGTCTCCTGTGAGTCTAGATTTTCGATTCCGATGCGAATCTGATAGTAAATTGTAACGTTCAGGGCCTCTTATTGACGATGGAACACTCAAATTGCGCCGAGAATCAATACATCGTCCTTCAGCCGACTTGTCTCCAAGGTTCTATTGCTGCCTCGGGCACCCTATGGTCGTTCTCCTGTGAGTCTAAATTTTCTAATCCGCCGCAAAACTGATGGTTAATTGTAACGTTCAGGGCCACCCAATGACGATAGATCAATCAAATTGCGTCGAGATTCAATACATCGTCCTCCAGCCGACTTTTCTCCACGGGCCTATTGCTGCCTCGGGCACCATATGGTCCGTCTCCTGTGAGACTAGATCTTCGATTCCGACGCAAAAATGATATTGAGATGTAACAATCAGTGCCTCTAATGATGATGGAACACTCAAATTGCGTCGAGATTCAATACATCGTCCTCCAGCCGACTTGTCTCCTTGGGGATATTGCTGTATAGTTAAGCAAATGATCCTTCACCTATGAGTCTAGATTTTCGAATCCGACGGCAAGATGATAGTGAATTGTAACGTTCAGCACCTCGTAACGACGGTAGATCAATCAAATTGCGTCGAGATTCAATACATCGTCCTCCAGCCGACTTGTCTCCAAGGGGATATTGCTCCCACGGGCACCATATGGTCCGTCTCCTGTGAGTCTAGATTTCTGACTCCGACGCGAAACTGATAGTTAATTGTAACGTTCAGGGCCTCCTAATGACGATGGAACACTCAAATTGCGTCGAGACTCAATACATCGTCCTCCAGCTGACTTGTCTCCAAGGGTGTATTGCTGCCTCGGGCACCTTATGGTCGTTTTCTTGTGAGTCTAGATTTCCTAATCCGACGCAAAACTGATTGTTAGTTGTAACGTTCAGGGCCTCCTAATGACGATGGAACACTGAAATTGCGTCGCGATTCAATACATCGTCCACCAGCCGACTTTTCTTCAACGGGTTATTGTTGCCTCGGGCACCATATTGCCCGTCTCCAGTGAGTCTAGATTTGCGAACCCGAAGAAAAACTGATAGTTAATTCAGAGATTCAGAGCCTCATAATGGCGATGGAACACTCAATTAGCGTCGCTATCTAATACATCGTCCACCAGCCGACTTGTCTCCAAGGGTCTATTGCTGCCTCGGGCACCTTATGGTCGTTCTGCTGTGAGTTTAGATTTTCGAATCCGACGCGAAACTGATTTTTAATTGTATCGATCAGTGCTTCCTAATGACGATGGAACACTCAAATTGTGTCGAGATACAATACATCGTCTTTCAGCCGGCTTGTCTCTAAGGGTCTATTGCCGCCTCGGGCACCTTATGGTCGTTCTTCTGTGAGTCTAGATTTTATAATCCGACGAATAACTGATAGTTAATTGTAACGTTCAGGGCCTCCTAATGACGATGGAACACTCAAATTTCGTCGAGATTCCTTACATCGGCATCCAGCCGACTTGTCTCCAAGGGGACATTGCTGAATCGGGCACCATATGGTCCGTCTCCTGTGAGTCTAGATTTTCGATTCCGATGCGAAACTGATAGTTAATTGTTACGTTCAGGGCCTCCTAATGACGATGGAACACTCAAATTGCGCCGAGATTCAATACATCGTCCTTCTGCAGACTTGTCTCAAAGGATCTATTGCTGCCTCGGGCACCTTATGGTCGTTCTCCTGTGAGTCTAGATTTCCTAATCCGACGCAAAACTGATTGTTAGTTGTAACGTTCAGGGCCTCCTAATGACGATGGAACACTCAAATTGCGTCGAGAGTCAATACATCGTCCTCCAGCCGACTTGTCTACAAGGGGATATTGCTGTCTCGGGCTCCATGTGGGTCGTCTCCTTTTAGTCTAGATTTTCGAATCCGACGCAAAACTGATTGTTAATTGTAACGTTCAGGGCCACCTAATGACGATGGAACACTCAAATTGCGTCGAGATTCAATATTTCGGCCTCCAGACGACTTGTCTCCAAGGGGATATTGCTGTCTCGGGAACCAAATGATCCTTCTTCTATAAGTCTAGCTTTTCGAATCCGACGGCAAGATGATCGTGAATTGTAACGTTCAGCGCCTCGTAACGACGATAGATCAATCAAATTGCGTCGAGATTCAATGCATCGTCCTCCAGCCGACTTGTCTCCAAGGGTGTATTGCTGCCTTGGGCACCTTATGGTCGTTCTATTGTGAGACTAGATTTTTCTAATCCGACTCAAAACTGATTGTTAATTGTAACGTTCAGGGCCTCCTAATGACGATGGAACACGCAAATTTCGTCGAGATTCATTACATCGGCCTCCAGCCGACTTGTCTCCAAGGGGACATTGCAGCCCCGGGCACCATATGGTCCGTCTCCTGTGAGTCTAGATTTTCGATTCCCATGCGTATCTGATAGTAAATTGTAACGTTCAGGGCCTCTTATTGACGATGGAACACTCAAATTGCGCCGAGAATCAATACATCGTCCTTCAGCCGACTTGTCTCCAAGGTTCTATTGCTGCCTCGGGCACCCTATGGTCGTTCTCCTGTGAGTCTAAATTTTCTAATCCGCCGTAAAACTGATAGTTAATTGTAACGTTCAGGGCCACCCAATGACGATAGATCAATCAAATTGCGTCGAGATTCAATACATCGTCCTCCAGCCGACTTTTCTCCACGGGCCTATTGCTGCCTCGGGCACCATATGGTCCGTCTCCTGTGAGACTAGATTTTCGATTCCGATGCAAAAATGATAGTGAGATGTAACAATCAGTGCCTCTAATGATGATGGAACACTCAAATTGCGTCGAGATTTAATACATCGTCCTCCAGCCGACTTGTCTCCAAGGGTGTATTGCTGCCTTGGGCACCTTATGGTCGTTCTTTTGTGAGTCTAGATTTTTCTAATCCGACTGAAAACTGATTGTTAATTGTAACGTTCAAGGCCTCCTAATGACGATGGAACACGCAAATTTCGTCGAGATTCATTACATCGGCCTCCAGCCGACTTGTCTCCAAGGGGATATTGCTCCCACGGGCACCATATGGACCGTCTCCTGTGAGTCTAGATTTCTGACTCCGACGCGGAACTGATAGTTAATCGTAGCGTTCAGGGCATCCTAATGACGATGGAACACTCAAATTGCGTCGAGATTCAATACATCATCCTTCAGCCGACTTGTCTCCCAGGGTCAATTGCTGCCTCGGGCACCTTATGGTCGTTCTCCTGTGAGTCTAGATTTTAGAATCCGCCGCAAAACTGATAAATAATTGTAACGTTCAGGGCCACTTAATGAAAATGGAACACTCAAATTGCGTCGAGATTCAATATTTCGGCCTCCAGACGACTTGTCTCCCAGGGGATATTGCGGTCTCGGGAACCAAATGATCCTTCTTATATGAGTTTAGATTTTCGAATCCGACGGCAAGATGATAGTGAATTGTAACTTTCAGCGCCTCCTAACGACGATAGTTCAATCATATTGCGTCGAGATTCAATACATCGTCCTCCAGCCGACTTGTCTCCAAGGGTGTATTGCTGCCTTGGGCACCTTATGGTCGTTCCATTGTGAGTCTAGATTTTTCTAATCCGACTCAAAACTGATTGGTTATTGTAACGTTCAGGGCCTCCTAATGACGATGGAACACTGAAATTGCGTCGCGATTCAATACATCGTCCACCAGCCGACTTTTCTTCAACGGGTTATTGTTGCCTCGGGCACCATATGGCCCGTCTCCAGTGAGTCTAGATTTGCGAATCCGAAGAAAAACTGATAGTTAATTCAGAGATTCAGAGCCTCATAATGGCGATGGAACACTCAATTAGCGTCGCGATCTAATACATCGTCCACTAGCCGACTTGTCTCCAAGGGTCTATTGCTGCCTCGGGCACCTTATGGTCGTTCTGCTGTGAGTTTAGATTTTCGAATCCGACGCGAAACTGATTTTTAATTGTATCGATCAGTGCTTCCTAATGACGATGGAACACTCAAATTGTGTCGAGATACAATACATCGTCGTTCAGCCGACATGTCTCTAAGGGTCTATTGCCGCCTCGGGCACCTTATGGTCGTTCTTCTGTGAGTCTAGATTTTATAATCCGACGAATAACTGATAGTTAATTGTAACGTTCAGGGCCTCCTAATGACGATGGAACACTCAAATTGCGCCGAGATTCAATACATCGTCCTTCTGCAGACTTGTCTCAAAGGATCTATTGCTGCCTCGGGCACCATATGGTCCGTCTCCTGTGAGACTAGATTTTCGATACCGCCGCAAAAATGATAGTCAGATGTAGCGATCAGCGCCTCTAATGATGATGGAGCACTCAAATTGCGTCGAGATTCAATACATCGTCCTCCAGCCGACTTGTCTTCAACGGGATATTGCAGCCACGGGCACCATATGGTCCGACTCCTGTGTATCTAGTTTTCTGAATCCGACGCGAAACTGATAGTTAATTCTTACGTTCAGGGCCTCCTAATGACGATGGAACACTCAAATTGCGTCGAGATTCAATACATCGTCCTTCAGCCGACTTGTCTCAGAGGGTCGCCTCGGCCACCTTATGGTCGTTCTCCTGTGAGTCTAGATTTTCGAATCCGATGAATAACTGATAGTTAATTGTAACGTTCAGGGCCTCCTAATGACGATGGAACACTCAAATTTCGTCGAGATTCATTACATCGGCATCCAGCCGACTTGTCTCCAATTGGACGTTGCTGCCGCGGGCACCATATGGTCCGACTCCTGTGAGTCTAGTTTTCTGAATCCGACGCGAAACTGATAGTTAATTGTTACGTTCAGGGCCTCCTAATGACGATTGAACACTCAAATTGCGTCGAGATTCAATACATCGTTCTTCAGCAGACTTGTCTCCAAGGGTCGCCTCGGCCACCTTATGGTCGTTCTCCTGTGAGTCTAGATTTTCGAAACCCATGAATAACTGATAGTTAATTGTAACGTTCAGCGCCTCCTAATGACTATAGAACACTCACATTGAGTCGAGATTCAATACATCGTCATCCAGGCGACTTGTCTCAGGGGGTCTATTGCTACCTCGGGCTCATTATGGTCGTTCTCCAGTGAATCTAGATTTTATAATCCGACGCATAACTGATAGTTAATTGTAACGTTCAGGGCCTCCTAATGACGATGGCACACTCAAATTGCTTCGCGATTCAATACATCGACCTCCAGCCTACTTGTCTCCATGGGGATATCGCTGGCTCGGGCACCTAATGGTCGTTCTGCTGTGAGTTTAGAATTTCGAATCCGATGCAAAACTGATTGTTAATTGTAACGATCAGGGCTTCCTAATGACGATGTAACACTCAAATTGCGTCGAGATTCAATACATCGTCGTTCAGCCGACTTGTCTCCAAGGGTCTATTGCCACCTCGGGCACATTATGGTCGTTCTCCAGTGAGTCTAGATTCTATAATCCGGCGCATAACTGATAGTTAATTGTAACGTTCAGGGCCTCCTAATGACGATGGAACACTCAAATTTCGTCGAGATTCATTACATCGGCATCCAGCCGTCTTGTCTCCAATTGGACGTTGCTGCCGCGGGCACCATATGGTCCGTGTCCTGTAAGTCTAGATTTTCGATTCCGATGCGAAACAGATAGTTAATTGTAACGTTCAGGGCCTCCCAAAGACGACGGAACACTCAAATTGCGTCGAGGTTCAATACATCGTCCTCCAGCCGACGTGCCTCCAAGGGGATATTGCTGCCTCGGGCACCATATGGTCCGTCTCCTGTGAGACTAGATTTTCGATACCGCCGCAAAAATGATAGTCAGATGTAGCGATCAGCGCCTCTAATGATGATGGAGCACTCAAATTGCGTCGAGATTCAATACATCGTCCTCCAGCCGACTTGTCTTCAACGGGATATTGCAGCCACGGGCACCATATGGTCCGACTCCTGTGAGTCTAGTTTTCTGAATCCGTCGCGAAACTGATAGTTAATTGTAACGTTCAGGGCCTCATAATGACGATGGAACACTCAAATTGCGTCGAGACTCAATGCATCGTCCTCCAGCAGACTTGTCTCCAAGGGTCTATTGCTGCCTCGGGCACCTTATGGTCGTTCTGCTGTGAGTTTAGATTTTCGAATCCGACGCGAAACTGATTGTTAATTGTATTGATCAGGGCTTCCTAATGACGATGGAACACTCAAATGGTGTCGAGATTCAATACATCGTCGTTCAGCCGACTTGTCTCCAAAGGTCTATTGCCGCCTTGGGCACCTTATGGTAGTTCTACTGTGAATCTAGATTTTATAATCCGACGATAACTAATAGTTAATTGTAACGTTCAGGACCTACTAATGACGATGGAACACTCAAATTACGTCGAGATTCATTACATCGGCCTCCAGCCGACTTATCTCCAAGGGGACATTGCTGAATCGGGCACCATATGGTCCGTCTCCTGTGAGTCTAGATTTTCGATTCCGATGCGAAACTGATAATTAATTGTTGCATTCAGGGCCTCCTAATGACGATGGAACACTCAAATTGCGCCGAGATTCAATACATCGTCCTTCAGCAGACTTGTCCCAAAGGTTCTATTGCTGCCTCGTGCACCATATGGTCCGTCTCCTGCGAGACTAGATTTTCGATTCCGACGCAAAAATGACAGTGAGATGTAACGATCAGCGCCTCTAATGATGATGGAACACTCAAATTGCGTCGAGATTCAATACATCGTCCTCCAGCCGACTTGTCTTCAACGGGATATTGCTGCCTCGGGCACCATATGGTAAGTCTCCTGTGAGTCTAGATTTTCGAATCCGACGCGAAACTGATAGTTAATTGTAACGTTCAGGGCCTCCTAAAGACGACGGAACACTCAAATTGCGTCGAGGTTCAATACATCGTCCTCCAGCCGACGTGCCTCCAAGGGGATATTGCTGCCTCGGGCAACATATGGTCCGTCTCCTGTGAGACTAGATTTTCGATTCCGACGCGAAACTGATAGTTAATTGTAACGTTCAGGGCCTCATAATGACGATGGAACACTCAAATTGCGTCGAGACTCAATGCATCGTCCTCCAGCAGACTTGTCTCCAAGGGTCCATTGCTGCCTCGGGCTTCTTATGGTCGTTCTCCTGTGAGTCTAGATTTTCTAATCCGACGCAAAACTGATTGTTAGTTGTAACGTTCAGGGCCTCCTAATGACGATGGAACACTCAAATTGCGTCGCGATTCAATACATCGTCCTCCAGCCGACTTGTCTTCAACGGGATATTGCTGCCTCGGGCACCATATGCTAAGTCTCCTGTGAGTCTAGATTTTCGAATCCGACGCGAAACTGATAGTTAATTGTAACGTTCAGGGCCTCATAATAACGATGGAACACTCAAATTGCGTCGAGACTCAATGCATCGTCCTCCAGCAGACTTGTCTCCAAGGGTCCATTTCTGCCTCGGGCTTCTTATGGTCGTTCTCCTGTGAGTCTAGATTTTCTAATCCGACGCAAAACTGATTGTTAGTTGTAACGTTCAGGGCCTCCTAATGACGATGGAACACTCAAATTGCGTCGCGATTCAATACATCGTCCTCCAGCCGACTTGTCTTCAACGAGTTATTGCTGCCTCGGGCACCATATGTTCCGTCTCCAGTGAGTCTAGATTTGCGAATCCGACGAAAAACTGATAGTTAATGGAGTCATTCAGAGCCTCATAATGACGATGGAACACTCAATTATCGTCGCGATCTAATACATCGTCCTCCAGCCGACTTGTTTCCAAGGGTCTATTGTTGCCTCGGGCACCTTATGGTCGTTCTGCTGTGAGTTTAGATTTTCGAATCCGACGCGGAACTGATTGTTAATTGTATTGATCAGGGCTTCCTAATGACGATGGAACACTCAAATTGTGTCGAGATTCAATACATCGTCGTTCAGCCGACTTGTCTCCAAAAGTCTATTGCCGCCTCGGGCACCTTATGGTAGTTCTTCTGTGAATCTAGATTTTATAATCCGACGAATAACTGATAGTTAATTGTAACGTTCAAGACCTACTAATGACGATGGAACACTCAAATTTCGTCGAGATAATTACATCGGCCTCCAGCCGACTTGTCTCCAAGGGGACATTGCTGAATCGGGCACCATATGGTCCGTCTCCTGTGAGTCTAGATTTTCGATTCCGATGCGAAACTGATAATTAATTGTTACATTCAGGGCCTCCTAATGACGATGGAACACTCAAATTGCGCCGAGATTCAATACATCGTCCTTCAGCAGACTTGTCCCAAAGGTTCTATTACTGCCTCGGGCACCATATGGTCCGTCTCCTGCGAGACTAGATTTTCGATTCCGACGCAAAAATGACAGTGAGATGTAACGATCAGCGCCTCTAATGATGATGGAACACTCAAATTGCGTCCAGATTCAATACATCGTCCTCCAGCCGACTTGTCTTCAACGAGTTATTGCTGCCTCGGGCACCATATGTTCCGTCTCCAGTGAGTCTAGATTTGCGAATCCGACGAAAAACTGATAGTTAATTGAGTCATTCAGAGCCTCATAATGACGATGGAACACTCAATTAGCGTCGCGATCTAATACATCGTCCTCAGCCGGCTTGTCTCCAAGGGTCTATTGCTGCCTCGTGCACCTTATGATCGTTCTGCTGTGAGTCTAGATTTTCGAACCCGACGCAAAACTGATTGTTAATTGTATCGATCAGGGCTTCCTAATGACAATGGAACACTCAAATTGTGTCGAGATTCAATACATCGTCCTCCAGCCGACTTGTCTTCAACGAGTTATTGCTGCCTCGGGCACCATATGTTCCGTCTCCAGTGAGTCTAGATTTGCGAATCCGACGAAAAACTGATAGTTAATTGAGTCATTCAGAGCCTCATAATGACGATGGAACACTCAATTATCGTCGCGATCTAATACATCGTCCTCCAGCCGACTTGTCTTCCAGGGTCTATTGCCGCCTCGGGCACCTTATGGTCGTTCTCCTGTGAGTCTAGATTTTCGATTCCTATGCGAAACTGATAGTTAATTGCAACGTTCAGGCCCTCCTAGTGACGATGGAACACTCAAATAGCGTTAAGGTTCATTACATCGTCTTCCAGCCGACGTGCCTCCAAGGGGATATTGCTGCCTCGGGCACCTTATTGTCGTTCTCCTGTGAGTCTAGATTTTCTAATCCGACGCAAAACTGATTGTTAATTGTAACGTTCAAGGCCTCCTAATGACAATGGAACACTCAAATTGCGTCGCGATTCAACACATCTTCCTCCAGCCGACTTGTCTCCAAGGGTCTATTGCTGCCTCGGGCACCTTATGATCGTTCTCCTGTGAGTCTAGATTTTCGATCCCGACACAAAACTGATAGTTAATTCTAACGTACAGGGCTTCCTAATGACGATGGAACACTCAAACTGCATTGAGACTCAATTCATCGTCCTCCAGCCCACTTGTCTCCATGGGGATACCGCTGCCTCGGGCACGTTATGGTCGTTCTACTGTGAGTTTAGATTTTCGAAACCGACACGAAACTGATTGATAATTGTAACTATCAGGGCTACCTAATGACGATGGAACACTCAAATTGAGTCGAGATTCAATACATCGTCGTTCAGCCGACTTGTCTCCAAGGGTCTATTGCCATCTCAGGCACCTTATGGTCGTTCTCCTGTGAGTCTAAATTTTATAATCCGTGGCATAACTGATTGTTAATTGTAACGTTCAGGGCCTCCTAATGACGATGGAACACTCAAATATCGTCGAGTATCACAACATCTTCCTCCAGCCGACTTGTCTCCAATTGGACATTGCTGCCGCGGGCACCATATGGTCCGTCTCCTGTGAGTCTAGATTTTCGATTCCGATGCGAAACTGATAGTTAATTGTACCGTACAGGGCCTCCTAATGACGATGGGACACTCAAATTGCGTCGAGATTTAATACATCATCCTTCAGCCGACTTGTCTTCCAGTGTCTATTGCTGCCTCGGGCACCTTATGGTCGTCCTCCTGTGAGTCTAGATTTTAGAATCCGCCGTAAAACTGATAGTTAATTGTAACGTTCAGGGCCACCTAATGACGATGGAACACTCAAATTGCGTCGAGAGTCAATACATCGGCCTCCAGCCGAGTTGTTCCAAGGGGATATTGCTGCTCGGGAACCAAATGATCCTTCTCCTGTGAGTCTAGATTTTCGAATCCGACGACAAGATGATAGTGAATGGTAACGTTCAGCGCCTCCTAACGTCGATAGATTAATCAAATTGCGTCGAGATTCAATACATCGTCCTCCAGCCGACTTGTCTCCAAGCGTCTATTGCTGCCTCGGGCACCTTATGATCGTTCTCCTGTGGGTCTAGATTTTCGAACCCGACGCAAAACTGATAGTAAATTGTAACGTGCAGGGCCTCCTAATGACGATGGAACACTCAAATTGCGTCGAGAATCAATACATCGTCGTTCAGCCGACTTCTCTCTAAGGGTCGATTGCCGCCTCGGGCACCTTATGGTCGTTCTGATGTGAGTCTAGATTTTATAATCCGACGCATAACTGATAGTTAATTGTAACGTTCAGGGCCTCCTAATGACGATGAAACACTCAAATTTCGTCGATATTCATTTCATCGGCCTCCAGCCGACTTGTCTCCAAGGGGACATTGCTGCCTCGGGCATCATATGGTCCGTCTGCTGTGAGTCTAGATTTTTGATTCCGATGCGAAACTGATAGTTAATTGTAACGTTCAGGGCCTCCTAATACGATGGAACACTCAAATTGCGCCGGGATTCAATACACCGTCCTTCAGCTGACTTGTCTCCAAGGTTCTATTGCTGCCTCTGGCACCTTATGGTAGTTCTCCTGTGAGTCTCGATTTTCGAATCCGACGCAAAACTGATAATTAATTGCGACTTTCAGGGACTCCTAATGACGATGGAACACTCAAATTGCGTCGAGATTCAATACATCGTCCTTCAGCCGACTTGCCTCCAAGGGTCGCCTAGGGCACCTTACGGTCGTTCTCCTGTGAGTCTCGATTTTCGAATCCGATGCGAAACTGATTGTTAATTGTAACGTTCAGGGCCTCCTAATGGCGATGGAACACTCAAATTGCGTCGAGATTCAATACATCATCCTTCAGCCGACTTGTCTCTCAGGGTCTATTGCTGCCTCGAACACCTTATGGTAGTACTTCTGTGAGTCTTGATTTTCTAATCCGACACAAAACTGATTGTTAATTGTAACGTTCAGGGCCTCCTAATGACGATGGAACACTCAAATTGCGTCGAGATTCAATACATCGTCCTCCAGCCAACTTGTATCCAAGGGGATATTGCTGTCTCGGGCACCATATGATCCTCCTCCTGCGAGTAGATTTTCGAATCCGACGCTAAAATGATAGTTAATTGTAACGTTCAGTGCCTCCTAATGACGATGGAACACTCAAATTGCGTCGAGAGTCAATACATCGTCCTCCAGCAGACTTGTCTACAAGGGGATATTGCTGCATCGGGCTCCTTGCGGTCCGTCTCCTGTGAGTCTAGATTTTCTAATCCGACGCAAAAATGATAGGTCATTGTAACGTTCAGGGCCTCCTAATGACGATCGAACTCTCAAACTGCGTCGAGATTCAATACATCGGCCTCCAGCCAACTTGTCTCCAAGGGTCTCTTGCTGCCTCGGGCACCTCACGGTCGTTCTCCAGTGAGTCTCGATTTTCGAATCCGACGCAAAACTGATTGTTAATTGTAACGTTGAGGGCCTCCAAATGACGATGGAACACTCAAATTGCGTCGAGATTCAACACATCGTCCTCCAGCCGACCTGTCTCCATGGGGATATTGCTGCCTCCGGCACCTTATGGCCCTTCTCCAGTGAGTCTAGATTTTCGAATCCGACGGGAAGCTGATTGTTAATTGTAACGTTCAAGGCATCTTAATGACGATCTAACACTCAAATTGCGTGGAGATTCAATACATTGTCATTCAGCCGACTTGTCTACAGCGGTCAATTGCTGCCTCGGGCACCTTATGGTCGTGCATCTGTGATTCTGGATTTTAGAATCCGACGCAAAATTGATAGTTAATTGTAAGGTTCAGGGCCTCCTAATGACGACGGAACACTCAAATTGCGTCGAGATTGAATACACCGTCCTTCAGCCGACCTGTCTCCAAGAGTCTACTGCTGCCTCGGGCACCTTATGGTCGTTCTCCTGTGAGTCTAGATTTTCGAATCCGACGCGTAACTGATAGTTAATTGTAACGTTAAGGGCATCCGAATGAAGATCGAACACTCAAATTGCGTCGAGATTCAATACATCGTCCTCCAGCCGACTTGTCTCCAAGGGGATATCGCTGCCACGGGCACCACATGGTCCGTCTCCGGTGATTCTACATTTTTGAATCCGACGCAAAACTGATAGTTAATTGTAACGTTCAGCACTTCCTAATGACGATGGAACACTCAAATTGCGCAGATTCAATACATCGTCAATCAGCCGACTTGTCTCCAGGGGTCTATTGCTGTCTCGGGCACCAAATGATCCTTCTCCTGTGGGTCTATATTTTCGAATCCGACGCAAAAATAATAGTGAAATGTAATGATCAGCGCCTCCTAATGATGATGGAACACTCAAATTATGTCGAGAATCAAAACATTGGCCTCCAGCCGACTTGTCTCCAAGGGGATATAGCTGTCTCGGGCACCAAATGATCCTTCTCCTGTGAGTCTAGGTTTTCGAATCCGACGCCAAAATGATAGTGAATTGTAACGTTCAGCGCATCCTAATGACGATAGAACACTCAAATTGAGTCGAGATTCAATACATCGTCCTCCAGCCGACTTGTCTCCAACGGGATATTGCTGCTTGGGGCACTATATGTTCCGTCTCCTGTGAGTCTAGATTTCTGAATCCGACGCGAAACTGATTGTTAATTGTAACGTTCAGGGCCTCCTAATGGCGATGGAACACTCAAATTGCGTCGAGATTCAATACATCATCCTTCAGCCGACTTGTCTCTCAGGGTCTATTGCTGCCTGGAACACCTTATGCTAGTTCTTCTGTGAGTCTTGATTTTCTAATCCGACACAAAACTGATTGTTAATTGTAACGTTCAGGGCCTCCTAATGACGATGGAACACTCAAATTGCGTCGAGATTCAACACATCGTCCTCCAGCCGACCTGCCTCCATGGGGATATTGCTGCCTCCGGCACCTTATGGCCCTTCTCCAGTGAGTCTAGATTTTCGAATCCGACGGGAAGCTGATTGTTAATTGTAACGTTCAAGGCATCTTAATGACGATGGAACACTCAAATTGCGTGGAGATTCAATACATTGTCATTCAGCCGACTTGTCTACAGCGGTCAATTGCTGCCTCGGGCACCTTATGGTCGTGCATCTGTGATTCTGGATTTTAGAATCCGACGCAAAATTGATAGTTAATTGTAAGGTTCAGGGCCTCCTAATGACGACGGAACACTCAAATTGCGTCGAGATTCAATACACCGTCCTTCAGCCGACCTGTCTCCAAGAGTCTACTGCTGCCTCGGGCACCTTATGGTCGTTCTCCTGTGAGTCTAGATTTTCGAATCCGACGCATAACTGATAGTTAATTGTAACGTTCAGGGCATCCTAATGAAGATCGAACACTCAAATTGCGTCGAGATTCAATACATCGTCCTCCAGCCGACTTGTCTCCAAGGGGATATCGCTGCCACGGGCACCACATGGTCCGTCTCCGGTGATTCTACATTTTCGAATCCGACGCAAAACTTATAGTTAATTGTAACGTTCAGCACCTCCTAATGACGATGGAACACTCAAATTGCGCAGATTCAATACATCGTCAATCAGCCGATTTGTCTCCAGGGGTCTATTGCTGTCTCGGGCACCAAATGATCCTTCTCCTGTGAGTCTATATTTTCGAATCCGACGCAAAAATAATAGTGAGATGTAACGATCAGCGCCTCCTAATGATGATGGAACACTCAAATTATGTCGAGAATCAAAACATTGGCCTCCAGCCGACTTGTCTCCAAGGGGATATTGCTGTCTCGGGCACCAAATGATCCTTCTCCTGTGAGTCAAGATTTTCGAATCCGACGCCAAAATGATAGTGAATTGTAACGTTCAGCGCATCCTAATGACGATAGAACACTCAAATTGAGTCGAGATTCAATACATCGTCCTCCAGCCGACTTGTCTCCAACGGGATATTGCTGCTTGGGGCACTATATGTTCCGTCTCCTGTGAGTCTAGATTTTTGAATCCGACGCGAAACTGACAGTCAATTGCAACGTTCAGGGCCTCCTAATGACGATGGAGCACTCAATTTGTGTCGAGATTCAATACATCATCCTTCAGCCGACTTGTCTCCCAGGCTCTATTGCTGCCTCGGGCACCTTATGGTCGTTCTCCTGTGAGTCTCGATTTTCGAATCCGACGCAAAACTTATAGTTAATTGTAACGTTCAGGGCCTCCAAATGACGATGGAACAACCAAATTGCGTCGAGATTCATTACATCGGCCTCCAGCCGCCTGTTCACCAAGGGAACATTGTTGCCTCGGGCACCATATGATCCGTCTCCTGTGATTCTAGATTTTCGATTCCGATGCGAAACATAGTTAATTGTAACGTTCAGCGCCTCCTAATGACGATGGAACACTCAAATTGCGTCGAGGTTCAATACACCGTCCTCCAGCCGACGTGCCTCCAAGGGTATATTGCTGCCTCGGGCATCTTACGGTAGTTCTCCTGTGAGTCTAGATTTTCTAATCCGACGCAAAACTGATTGTTAATTGTAACGTTCAGGGCCTCCTAATGACGATGGAACACTCAAATTGCGTAGAGATTCAACACATCGTCCTCCAGCCGACCTGTCTCCATGGGGATATTGCTGCCTCGGGCTCCTTATGGTCGTTCTGCTGTGAGTTTAGATATTCGAATCCGACGCTAAACTGATTATTAATTTTAACGATCAGGGCTTCCTAATGACGATGGAACACTAATTGCGTCGAGATTCAATTTATCGTCATTCAGCCGACTTGTCTCCAATTGTCTATTGCCGCCTCGGGCACCTTAAGGTCGTTCTCCTGTGAGTCTAGATTTTATAAACCGACGCATAACTGATAGTTAATTGTAACGTTCAGGGCCTCGTAATGACGATGGAACAACCAAATTGCGTCGAGATTCAATACATCGGCCTCCAGCCGACTTGTCTCCAAGGGGATATTGCTGTCTCGGGCACCAAGTTATCCTTCTCCTGTGAGTCTAGATTTTCGAATCCGACGATAAAATGATAGTTAATTGTAACGTTCAGCGCCTCCTAATGTCGATGGAACACCCAAATTGCGTCGAGATTCAATACATCGGCCTCCAGCCGACTTGTCTCCAAGGGTCTATTGCTGCCTCGGGCACCTTATGGTCGTTCTCCTGTGAGTCTAGATTTTCGAATCCGACGCATAACTGATAGGTAATTGAAACGTTCAGTTCCTCCTAATGACGTTGGTGCACTAAAATTGCGTCGAGATTGAATACATCGTCCTCCAGCCGACTTGTCTCCAAGGGGATATTGCTGCCTCGGGCACCATATTGTCCGTCTCCTGTGAGACTAGATTTTCGAATCCGACGCGAAACTAATTGTTAATTGTAACGTTCATCGCCTCCTATTGACGATGGAACACTCAAATTGCGTCGAGATTCAATACATCGTCCTCCAGCCGACTTGTCTCCAAGGGGATATTGCTTCCTCGTGCACCATACTATCCTTCTCCTGTAAGTCTAGATTTTCGAATCCGACGGAAACTGATAGTTAATTGTAATGTTCAGCGCCTCCTAACGACGATGGAACACTCAAATTGCGACGAGATTCAAAAGATCGTCATCCAGCCGACTTGTCTCCAAGGGGATATTGCTGCCACGAGCACCATATGGTCCGTCTCCTGTGAGTGTACATTATCGAATCTGACGCAAAAATGATAGTTAGTTGTAAAGTTCAGCACCTCCTAATGACGATGGAACACTCAAATTGCGTTGAGAGTCAATACATTGTCCTCCAGCCGACTTGTCTACAAGGGGAAATTGCTGCCTCGGGCTCCATGTGGTATCTCTCCTGTGATTCTAGATTTTCGATTCCGATGCGAAACATAGTTAATTGTAACGTTCAGCGCCTCCTAATGACGATGGAACACTCAAATTGCGTCGAGATTCAATACACCGTCCTCCAGCCGACTTGTATAAAAGGGGATAATGCTGCATCGTGCTCCTTCCGGTCCGTCTCCTGTGAGTCTAGATTTTGAATCCGACGAAAAAATGATAGTTAATTGTAACGTTTAGGGCCTCCTAATGACGATGGAACACTCAAATTGCGTCGAGATTTAATAAATCGGCCTCCAGCCGACTTGTCTCCAAGGGTCTGTTGCTGCCTCGTTCACCTCATGGTCGTTCTCCAGTGAGTCTCGATTTTCGAATCGGACGCAAAACTGATTGTTAATTGTAACGATCAGGTCTTCCTAATGACGATGGAGCACTCAAATTGCGTTGCGGTTCAATACATCGTCCTCCAGCGGACTGGTCTCCAAGGGGATATTGCTGCTTCGGGCACCTTATGGTCCGTCTCCAGTGATCCTAAATTTTCGAATCCGAAGAAAAACTGATAGTTAATTGTAACACTCAGGGCTACCTAATGACGATGGAACACTCAAATTGCGTCGCGATCCAATACATCGTTCTCACGCCGACTTGTCACCATAGGTCTATTGCTGCCTCGGGCACCTTATGATCGTTCTCCTGAGAGTCTAGATTTTCGAACCCGACGCTAAACCGATAGTTAATTTCAACGTTCAGGGCCTCCTAATGACAATGGAACACTCAAATTGCGTAGAGGTTCAATACACCGTCCTCCAGCCGACGTGCCTCCAAGGGGATATTGCTGCCTCGGGATCCATATGCTCCGTCTCCTGTGAGTGTAGATTTTGGAATCCGACGCGAAACTGATAGTTAATTGTAATGTTCAGTGCCTCCTAATGACGATGGAACTCTCAAATTGCGTCGAGATTCAATACATCGGCCTCCAGCCAACTTGTCTCCAAGGGTCTTTTGCTGCCTCGGGCACCTCACGGTCGTTCTCCAGTGAGTCTCGATTTTCGAATCCGACGCAAAACTGATTGTTAATTGTAACGTTGAGGGCCTCCAAATGACGATGGAACACTCAAATTGCGTCGAGATTCAACACATCGTCCTCCAGCCGACCTGTCTCCATGGGAATATTGCTGCCTCCGGCACCTTATGGCCCTTCTCCAGTGAGTCTAGATTTTCGAATCCGACGGGAAGCTGATTGTTAATTGTAACGTTCAAGGCATCTTAATGACGATGGAACACTCAAATTGCGTGGAGATTCAATACATTGTCATTCAGCCGACTTATCTCCAGCGGTCAATTGCTGCCTCAGGCACCTTATGGTCGTGCATCTGTGATTCTGGATTTTAGAATCCGACGCAAAATTGATAGTTAATTGTAAGGTTCAGGGCCTCCTAATGACGACGGAACACTCAAATTGCGTCGAGATTCAATACACCGTCCTTCAGCCGACCTGTCTCCAAGAGTCTACTGCTGCCTCGGGCACCTTATGGTCGTTCTCCTGTGAGTCTAGATTTTCGAATCCGACGCGTAACTGATAGTTAATTGTAACGTTAAGGGCATCCTAATGAAGATCGAACACTCAAATTGCGTCGAGATTCAATACATCATCCTCCAGCCGACTTGTCTCCAGGGGTCTATTGCTGTCTCGGGCACCAAATGATCCTTCTCCTGTGGGTCTATATTTTCGAATCCGACGCAAAAATAATAGTGAGATGTAACGATCAGCGCCTCCTAATGATGATGGAACACTCAAATTATGTCGAGAATCAAAACATTGGCCTCCAGCCGACTTGTCTCCAAGGGGATATAGCTGTCTCGGGCACCAAATGATCCTTCTCCTGTGAGTCTAGATTTTCGAATCCGACGCCAAAATGATAGTGAATTGTAACGTTCAGCGCATCCTAATGACGATGGAACACTCAAATTGCGTCGAGATTCTATACATCATCCTTCAGCCGACTTGTCTCTCAGGGTCTATTGCTGCCTGGAACACCTTATGCTAGTTCTTCTGTGAGTCTTGATTTTCTAATCCGACACAAAACTGATTGTTAATTGTAACGCTGAGGGCCTCCTAATGACGATGGAACACTCAAATTGCATCGAGATTCAACACATCGTCCTCCAGCCGACCTGCCTCCATGGGGATATTGCTGCCTCCGGCACCTTATGGCCCTTCTCCAGTGAGTCTAGATTTTCGAATCCGACGGGAAGCTGATTGTTAATTGTAACGTACAGGGCATCTTAATGACGATGGAATACTCAAATTGCGTGGAGATTCAATACATTGTCATTCAGCCAACTTGTCTCCAGCGGTCAATTGCTGCCTCAGGCACCTTATGGTCGTGCATCTGTGATTCTGGATTTTAGAATCCGACGCAAAATTGATAGTTAATTGTAAGGTTCAGGGCCTCCTAATGACGACGGAACACTCAAATTGCGTCGAGATTCAATACACCGTCCTTCAGCCGACCTGTCTCCAAGAGTCTACTGCTGCCTCGGGCACCTTATGGTCGTTCTCCTGTGAGTCTAGATTTTCGAATCCGACGCATAACTGATAGTTAATTGTAACGTTCAGGGCATCCTAATGAAGATCGAACACTCAAATTGCGTCGAGATTCAATACATCGTCCTCCAGCCGACTTGTCTCCAAGGGGATATCGCTGCCACGGGCACCACATGGTCCGTCTCCGGTGATTCTACATTTTCGAATCCGACGCAAAACTTATAGTTAATTGTAACGTTCAGCACCTCCTAATGACGATGGAACACTCAAATTGCGCAGATTCAATACATCGTCAATCAGCCGACTTGTCTCCAGGGTTCTATTGCTGTCTCGGGCACCAAATGATCCTTCTCCTGTGAGTCTATATTTTCGAATCCGACGCAAAAATAATAGTGAGATGTAACGATCAGCGCCTCCTAATGATGATGGAACACTCAAATTATGTCGAGAATCAAAACATTGGCCTCCAGCCGACTTGTCTCCAAGGGGATATTGCTGTCTCGGGCACAAAATGATCCTTCTCCTGTGAGTCTAGATTTTCGAATCCGACGCCAAAATGATAGTGAATTGTAACGTTCAGCGCATCCTAATGACGATAGAACACTCAAATTGAGTCGAGATTCAATACATCGTCCTCCAGCTGACTTGTCTCCAACGGGATATTGCTGCTTGGGGCACTATATGTTCCGTCTCCTGTGAGTCTAGATTTTTGAATCCGACGCGAAACTGACATTTAATTGCAACGTTCAGGGCCTCCTAATGACGATGGAGCACTCAATTTGTGTCGAGATTCAATACATCATCCTTCAGCCGACTTGTCTCCCAGGCTCTATTGCTGCCTCGGGCACCTTATGGTCGTTCTCCTGTGAGTCTCGATTTTCGAATCCGTCGCAAAACTGATTGTTAATTGAAACGTTCAGGTCCTCCTAATGACGATGGAGCACTCAAATTGCGTCGAGATTCAATACATCGGCCTCCAGCCGACTTGTCTCCAAGGGGATATTGCTGTCTCGGGCACCAAATGATCCTTCTCCTGTGAGTCTAGATTTTCGAATCCGACGGGTAAATGATAGTTCAGCGCCTCCTAACGACGATAGAACAATGAAATTGCGTCGAGATTCAATACATCGTCATTCAGCCGACTTGTCTCCAATTGTCTATTGCCACCTCGGGCACCTTAAGGTCGTTCTCCTGTGAGCATATATTTTATAATCCGACGAATAACTGAAAGTTAATTGTAACGTTCAGGGCCACCAAATGACGATGGAACAACCAAATTGCGTCGAGATTCATTACATCGGCCTCCAGCCGCCTGTTCACCAAGGGAACATTGTTGCCTCGGGCACCATATGATCCGTCTCCTGTGATTCTAGATTTTCGATTCCGATGCGAAACATAGTTAATTGTAACGTTCAGCGCCTCCTAATGACGATGGAACACTCAAATTGCGTCGAGGTTCAATACACCGTCCTCCAGCCGACGTGCCTCCAAGGGTATATTGCTGCCTCGGGCATCTTACGGTAGTTCTCCTGTGAGTCTAGATTTTCTAATCCGACGCAAAACTGATTGTTAATTGTAACGTTCAGGGCCTCCTAATGACGATGGAACACTCAAATTGCGTAGAGATTCAACACATCGTCCTCCAGCCGACCTGTCTCCATGGGGATATTGCTGCCTCGGGCACCTTATCGTCGTTCTGCTGTGAGTTTAGATATTCGAATCCGACGCTAAACTGGTTATTAATTGTAACGATCAGGGCTTCCTAATGACGATGGAACACTAATTGCGTCGAGATTCAATTTATCGTCATTCAGCCGACTTGTCTCCAATTGTCTATTGCCGCCTCGGGCACCTTAAGGTCGTTCTCCTGTGAGTCTAGATTTTATAAACCGACGCATAACTGATAGTTAATTGTAACGTTCAGGGCCTCGTAATGACGATGGAACAACCAAATTGCGTCGAGATTCAATACATCGGCCTCCAGCCGACTTGTCTCCAAGGGTCTATTGCTGCCTCGGGCACCTTATGGTCGTTCTCCTGTGAGTCTAGATTTTCGAATCCGACGCATAACTGATAGGTAATTGAAACGTTCAGCTCCTCCTAATGACGTTGGTGCACTAAAATTGCGTCGAGATTGAATACATCGTCCTCCAGCCGACTTGTCTCCAAGGGGATATTGCTGCCTCGGGCACCATATTGTCCGTCTCCTGTGAGACTAGATTTTCGAATCCGACGCGAAACTAATTGTTAATTGTAATGTTCAGCGCCTCCTAACGACGATGGAACACTCAAATTACGACGAGATTCAATAGATCGTCATCCAGCCGACTTGTCTCCAAGGGGATATTGCTGCCACGAGCACCATATGGTCCGTCTCCTGTGAGTGTACATTATCGAATCTGACGCAATAATGATAGTTAATTGTAAAGTTCAGCACCTCCTAATGACGATGGAACACTCAAATTGCGTTGAGAGTCAATACATTGTCCTCCAGCCGACTTGTCTACAAGGGGAAATTGCTGCCTCGGGCTCCATGTGGTATCTCTCCTGTGATTCTAGATTTTCGATTCCGATGCGAAACATAGTTAATTGTAACGTTCAGCGCCTCCTAATGACGATGGAACACTCAAATTGCGTCGAGATTCAAAACACCGTCCTCCAGCCGACTTGTATAAAAGGGGATATTGCTGCATCGGGCTCCTTGCGGTCCGTCTCCTGTGAGTCTAGATTTTCGAATCCGACGCAAAAATGATAGTTAATTGTAACGTTCAGGGCCTCCTAATGACGATGGAACACTCAAATTGCGTCGAGATTCAATACATCGGCCTCCAGCCGACTTGTCTCCAAGGGTCTGTTGCTGCCTCGGGCACCTCATGGTCGTTCTCCAGTGAGTCTCGATTTTCGAATCGGACGCAAAACTGATTGTTAATTGTAACGATCAGGTCTTCCTAATGACGATGGAGCACTCAAATTGCGTTGCGGTTCAATACATCGTCCTCCAGCGGACTGGTCTCCAAGGGGATATTGCTGCTTCGGGCACCTTGTGGTCCGTCTCCAGTGAGTCTAGATTTTCGAATCCGAAGAAAAACTGATAGTTAATTGTAACACTCAGGGCTACCTAATGACGATGGAACACTCAAATTGCGTCGCGATCCAATACATCGTTCTCAAGCCGACTTGTCACCATAGGTCTATTGCTGCCTCGGGCACCTTATGATCGTTCTCCTGAGAGTCTAGATTTTCGAACCCAACGCTAAGCTGATAGTTAATTTTAGCGTTCAGGGCCTCCTAATTACAATGGAACACTCAAATTGCGTAGAGATTCAATACATCGTCCTTCGGCCGACCTGTCTCCAAGAGTCTATTGCTGCCTCGGGCATCTTACGGTAGTTCTCCTGTGAGTCTAGATTTTCTAATCCGACGCTAAAATGATAGTTAATTGTAACGTTCAGCGCCTCCCAACGTCGATGGAACACCCAAATTGCGTCGAGATTCAATACATCGGCCTCCAGCCGAGTTGTCTCCAAGGGTCTATTGCTGCCTCGGGCACCTTATGGTCGTTCTCCTGTGAGTCTAGATTTTCGAATCCGACGCATAACTGATAGGTAATTGAAACGTACAGCTCCTCCTAATGACGTTGGTGCACTAAAATTGCGTCGAGATTGAATACATCGTCCTCCAGCCGACTTGTCTCCAAGGGGATATTGCTGCCTCGGGCACCATATTGTCCGTCTCCTGTGAGACTAGATTTTCGAATCCGACGCGAAACTAATTGTTAATTGTAACGTTCATCGCCTCCTATTGACGATGGAACACTCAAATTGCGTCGAGATTCAATACATCGTCCTTCAGCCGACTTGTCTCCAAGGGGATATTGCTTCCTCGTGCACCAAACTATCCTTCTCCTGTAAGTCTTGATTTTCGAATTCGAAGGAAACTGATAGTTAACTGTAATGTTCAGGGCCTCCTAACGACGATGGAACACTCAAATTGCGACGAGATTCAATAGATCGTCATCCAGCCGACTTGTCTCCAAGAGGATATTGCTGCCACGAGCACCATATGGTCCGTCCCCTGTGAGTGTAGATTATCGATTCTGACGCAAAAATGAAAGTTAATTGCAAAGTTCAGCGCCTCCTTATGACGATGGAACACTCAAATTGCGTTGAGAGTCAATACATTGTCCTCCAGCCGACTTGTCTACAAGGGGAAATTGCTGCCTCGGGCTCCAAGTGGTCCGTCTCCTGTGAGTCTACATTTTCGAATCCGACCCAAAACCGATAGTTAATTGTAACGTCCAGCGCCTCCGAATGACGTTGGAACCCTCAAACTGCGCAGATTCAATACATAGCCATTCAGACGACTTGTCTCCAGGGGTCTATTGTCGTCTCGGGCACCGATTGATCCCACTCCTGTTAGTCTAGATTTTCGAATCCGACGCCAAAATAATAGTGAGATGTAAAGATCAGCGCCACCTAATGACGATGGAACACTCAAATTGCGTCGAGATTCAATACATCGTCCTCCAGCCGACTTGTCTCCAAGGGGATATTGCTGCCTCGGGCACGATATGGTCCGTCCCCTGTGTTTCTACATTTTCGACTCCGACGCGAGACTGATAGTTAATTGTAACGTTCAGGGCCTCCTAATGACGATGGAACACTCAAATTGCGTTGAGATTCAATACATCGACCTTCAGCCGACTTGTCTCCAAGAGTCTATTGCTGCCTCGGACACCTTATAGTCGTTCTCCTGTGAGTCTAGATTATCGAATCCGACGGATAACTGATAGTTAATTGCAAAGTTCAGGGCCTCCTAACGACGATGGAACACACAAATTGCGACGAGATTCAATAGATCGTCATCCAGCCGACTTGTCTCCAAGGGGATATTGCTGCCACGAGCACCATATGGTCCGTCTCCTGTGAGTGTAGATTTTCGATTCTGACGCAAAAATGAAAGTTAATTGTAAAGTTCAGCGCCTCCTAATGACGATGGAACACTCAAATTGCGTTGAGAGTCAATACATTGTCCTCCAGCCGACTTGTCTACAAGGGGAAATTGCTGCCTCGGGCTCCATGTGGTCCGTCTAATGTGAGTCTACATTTTCGAATCCGACGCGAAACTGATAGTTAATTGTAACGTTCAGGGCCTCCTAATGACGATGGAAGACTCAAATTCCGTCGAGATTCAATACATCGTCCTCCAGCCGACTTGTCTCCTATGGGATATTGCTGCGCCGGTCACCATATGGTCCGTCTCCTATGATTCTAGATTTTCGAATCCGACGCGAAACTGATAGTTACTTGTAACGTTCAGGACCTCCTAATGACGTAGGAACACTCAAATTGAGTCGAGATTCACTACATCGTCCTCGAGCCGTCTCTTCTCCAAGGCGATATGCTGCCTAGGGCACCATACGGTCCTTCTCCTGTGAGTCTAGATTTTCGAATCCGACGCCAAACTGAAAGTTAATTGTAACGTTCAGGGCCCCTAATAAAGATGGAACACTCATATTGCGTCGAGATTCAATACATCGTCCTCCAGCCGACTTGTCTCCAAGGGGATATTGCTGCCTCGGGCTCCATGTGGTCCGTCTCCTGTGAGTCTACATTTCCGAATCCGACGCGAAACTGATAGTTAATTGTAATGTTCAGGGCCTCCTAATGACGATGGAACACTCAAATTGCGTTGACATTCAATACATCGACCTTCAGCCGACTTGTCTCCAAGGAGATATTGCTGCCTCGGGCACCTTATGGACGTTTTCCTGTGAGTCTAGATTATCGAATCCGACGCATACCTGATAGTTAATTGCAAAGTTCAGCGCCTCCTAATGACGATGGAACACTCAAATTGCGTCGAGATACAATACATCGTCCTCCAGCCAACTTGTCTCCAAGGGGATATTGCTGCCTCGGGCACCATACTGTCCTTCTCCTGTGAGTCTAGATTCCGAATCCGATGCAAAAATGATAGTTAATTGCAACGTTCAGCGCCTGCTAATGACGATGGAACTCTCAAATTGCGTTGAGAGTCAATACATCGTCCTCCAGCTGACTTGTCTACAAGGTTATTTTGCTGCCTCGGGCAGCTTATTGTCGTTCTCCTGTGAGTCTAGATTTTCGAATCCGACGCATATCTGATAGTTAATTGTAACGTTCAGGGCATCCAAATGACGCTCGAACACTCAAATTGCGTCGAGATTCAATATATCGTGCTAAAGCCGACTTGTCTCCAAGGGTCTATTGCGGCCTCGGGCACCTTATGGTCGTTCTCCTGTGAGTCTAGGTTTTCGAACCCAACGCATAACTGATAGTTAACTGTAACGCTCAGCGCCTCCTAATGACGATGGAGCACTCAAATTGCGTCGAGATTCATTACATCGGCCTCGAGCCGACTTAGCTCCAAGGGTCTATTGCTGCCTCGGGCAGCTTATGGTCGTTCTCCTGTAAGTCTAGATTTTCGAATCCGACGCAAAACAGATAGTTAATTGTAACGTTCAGGGCATCCTAATGACGATCGAACACTCACATTGCGTCGAGATTCAATACATCGTCCTCCAGCCGACCTGTCTCCAAGGGGATATCACTGCCTCGTGCACCACATGATCCGTCTCCGGTGATTCTACATTTTCGATTCCGACGCAAAACTGATAGTTAATTGTAACGTTCAGCGCCTCTCAAAGACGATGGAACGCTCAAATTGCGCAGATTCAATTTATCGTCATTCAGACGACTTGTCTCCAGGGGTCGTTTGCTGTCTCGGGCACCAAATGATCCTTCTCCTGTGAAACTAGTTTTTCGAATCCGACGCAAAAATAATTGTGAGATGTAACGATCAGCGCCTCCTAATGATGATGGAACACTCAAATTGAGTCGAGATTCAAAACATCGGCCTCCAGCCGACTTGTCTCCAACAGTCTGTTGCTGCCTCGGGCACCTTATGGTCATTCTCCTGTGAGTCTAGATTTTCGAATCCGACACATAACTGATAGTTAATTGTAATGTTCAGGGCCTCCTAATCACGATGGAACACTCAAATTGCGTCGAGATTCAATACATCAGCCTCGAGCCGTCTTGTATCAAAGGGGATATTGCTGCCTCAGGCTCCATGTGGTCCATCTCCTGTTTGTCTAGATTTTCGAATCCCACGCATAACTGATAGTTAATTGAAACTTTCAGCGCCTCCTAATGACGATGGAGCACTCAAAATGCGTCGAGATTCAATACATCGTCGTCCAGCCGACTTGTCTCAAAGGGGATATCGCTGCCTCGTGCACCACATGGTCCATCTCCGGTGATTCTACATTTTCGAATCCGACGCAAAACTGATAGATAATTGTAACGTTCAGCGCCTCCTAATGACGATGGAACACTCAAATTGCGCAGATTCAAAACATCGTCATTCAGCCGACTTGTCTCCAGGGGTCTATTGCTGTCCCGGGCACCAAATGAACCTTCCCCTGTGAGTCTAGATTTTCGAATCCAACGCAAAAATAATAGTGAGATGTAACGATCAGCGCCTCCTAATGATGATGGAACACTCAAATTGCGTTAAGAATCAATACATCGGTTTCCAGCCGACTTGTTTCCAAGGGTCTATTGCTGCCTCGGGCACCTTATGGTCGTTCTCCTGTGAGTTTAGATTATCGAATCCGACGCAAAAATGATAGTTAATTGTAACGTTTAGGGCCTCCTAATGACGATGGAACACTCAAATTGCGTCGAGATTCAATACATCGGCCTCCAGCCGACTTGTATCCAAGGGGATATTGCAGGTTCGTGCACCATATGATCCTTCTCATGTTAGTAGGTTTTCGAATCCGACGCTAAAATGATAGTTAACTGTAACGTTCAGGGCCTCCTAATGCCGATGGAACACTCAAATTGCGTCGAGATTCAATACATCGGCCTCCAGCCGACTTGTCTCCAAGGGTCTGTCGCTGCCTCGGGCACCTTATGGTCGTTCTCCTGTGAGTTTAGATTATCGAATCCGACGCAAAAATGATAGTTAATTGTAACGTTTAGGGCCTCCTAATGACGATGGGACACTCAAATTGCGTCGAGATTCAATACATCGTCCTCCAGACGACTTGTCTCCAAGGGTCTATTGCTGCCTCGGGCACCTTATGGTCGTTCTCCTGTGAGTCTAGATTTTCGAATCCGACGCAAAAATGATAGTTAATTGTAACGTTCAGGGCCTTCTAATGACGATGGAACACTCAAATTGCGTCGAGATTCAATACATCGTCCTCCAGCCGACTTGTCTCCAAGGGGATATTGCTGCCTCGGGCACCACATAGTCCGTCTCCTGTGAATTTAGATTTTCGAATCCGACGAAAAACTGATAGTTAATTGTAACGTTCAGCGCCTTGTAATGACGATGGAACACTCAAATTGCGTCGAGATTCAATACATCGGCCTCCAGCCGACTTGTCTCCAAGGGGATATTGCTGCCACGGGCACCTTATGGTAGTTCTCCTGTGAGTCTAGATTTTCTAATCCGACGCTAAACTGATTCTTAATTGTAACGTTCAGGGCCTCCTAATGACGATGGAACACTCAAATTGCGTCGAGATTCAATACATCGTCCTCCAGCCGACTTGTATCCAAGGGGATAATGCTGTCTCGGGCACCATATGATCCCTCCCCTATTAGTAGATTTTCGAATCCGACGCTAAAATAATAGTTAATTGTAACGTTCAGGGACTCCTATTGACGATGGAACTCTCAAATTGCGTCGAGATTCAACACATCGGCCTCCAGCCGACTTGTCTCCTAGAGTCTGTTGCTGCCTCGGATACCTTATGGTCGTTCTACTGTGAGTCTAGATTTTCGAATCCGACGCATAATTGATAGTTAATTGTAACGTTCATCGCCTCCTAATGACGATGGAACACTCAAATTGCGTCGAGATTCGATACATCGTCCTCCAGCCGACTTGTCTCCAAGGGGATATTGCTGCCTCGGGCACCACATAGTCCGTCTCCTGTGAGTTTAGATTTTCGAATCCGACGAAAAACTGATAGTTAATTGTAACGTTCAGGGCCATGTAATGACGATGGAACACTCAAATTGCGTCGAGATTCAATACATCGGCCTCCAGCCGACTTGTCTCCAAGGGTCTGTTGCTGCCTCGGGCACCTTATGGTCGTTCTCCTGTGAGTCTAGATTTTCGAATCCGACGCAAAAATGATAGTTAACTGTAACGTTCAGGGCCTTGTAATGACGATGGAACACCCAAATTGCGTCGAGATTCAATACATCGGCCTCCAGCCGACTTGCCTGGAAGGAGTATAGCGCTGCCTCGGGCACCACATGGTCCGTCTCCGGTGATTCTACGTTTTCGAGTCCGACGCAAAACTCATAGGGCTTCCTATTGGCGATGGAACACTCAAATTGCGTCGAGATTCAATACATCGACCTCCAGCCGACTTGTCTCCAAGGGGATACTGCTGCATCGGACACCTTATGGTCGTTCTCCTGTGAGTTTAGATTTTCGAATCCGACGCAAAAATGATAGTTAATTGTAACATTCAGGGCCTTCTAATGACGATGGAACACTCAAATTGCGTCGAGATTCAATACATCGGCCTCCAGCCGACTTGTCTTCAGGGGGATATTGCTGCCTCGGGCCCCTTATGGTCGTTCTCCTGTGAGTCGAGATTTTCGAATCCGACGCATAAATGATAGTTAATTGTAACGTTCAGGGACTCCTAAAGACGATGGAACACTCAAATTGCGTCGAGAGTCAATACATCGACCTCCAGTCGACTTGTATCCAAGGGGATATTGCAGTCTCGTGCACCATATGATCCTTCTCCTGTGAGTCTAGATTTTCGAATCCGACGCAAAAATGATAGTTAATTGTAACGTTCAGGGCCTCCTAATGACGATGGAACACTCAAATTGCGTCGATATTCAATACATCGGCCTCCAGTCGATTTGTCTCCAAGGGGTATATTGCGGTCTCGGCACCGTATGAACTTCTCCTGTGAGTAGATTTTCGAATCCGACGCTAAAATGATAGTCAATAGTAACGTTCAGGGCCTTGTAATGACGATGGAACACTCAAATTGCGTCGAGATTGAATACATCGTCCTCCAGCCGACTTGTCTCCAAGGGGATATTACTGCCTCGGGCACCATATGGTCCGTCTACTGTGAGTCTAGATTTTAAATCCGACGCGAAACTGATAGTTAATTGTAACGTTCAGCGCCTCCTAATGCCGATGGAACACTCAAATTGCGTTGAGAGTCAATACATTGTCCTCCAGCCGACTTGTCTACAAGGGGATATTACTGCTTCGGGCTGCACGTGGTCCGTCTCCTGCGAGTCTACATTTTCGAATCCGACGCGTAACTGATAGTTAATTGTAACGTTCAGGGCCTCCTAATGACGATGGAACACTCAAATTGCGTCGAGATTTAATACATCGGCCTACAGCTGACTTGTCTCCAAGGGTCTATTGCTGCCTCGGGCACCTTGTTGTCGTTCTCCTGTGAGTCTAGATTTTCGAATCCGACACATAACTGATAGCTAATTGTGAAGTTCAGGGCCTCTTAATGACGATGGAACACTCAAATTGCGTCGAGATTCAATACATCGTCCTCCAGCCGACTTGTCTCCAAGGGTCTATTACGGCCTCGGTCACCTTATGGTCATTCTCCTGTGAGTCTATATTTTCGAACCCAACGCATAACTGATAGTTAACTGTAACGCTCAGCGCCTCCTAATGACGATGGAACACTCAAATTGCGTCGAGATTCAATACATCGTCCTCCAGCCGACTTGTCTCCAAGGGGATATTGCTGCCTCGGGCACCATATGGTCCGTCTCCTGTGATTCTAGATTTTCGAATACGACGCGAAACTGATAGTTAATTGTAAAGTTCAGGGCCTCCGAATGACGATGGAACACTAAAATTGCTTTGAGATTCAATACATCGTCCTTCAGCCGACTTGTCTCCAAGAGTCTATTGCTGCCACGGACACCTTATGGTCGTTCTCCTGTGAGTCTAGATTTTCGAATCCGACGCAAAACAGATAGTTAATTGTAACGTTCAGGGCCTCCTAATGACGATGGAACACTCAAATTGCGTCGAGATTCACTACATCGTCCTCGAGCCGACTTTTCTCCAAGGGGATATTGCTGCCAAGATCACCATACGGTCCTTCTCCTGTGAGTCTAGGTTTTCGAATCCGACGCGAAATTGTTAGTTAATTGTAACGTTAAGGCCCCTAATGACGATGGAACACTCAAATGGCGTCGAGACTCAATACATCGTCCTCCAGCCGACTTGTATCAAAGGGGATATTGCTGCCTCGGGCTCCATGTGGTCCGTCTCGTGTTTGTCTAGATTTTCGAATCCGACGCAAAATTGATAGTTAATTGTAACGTTCAGTGCCTCCTAATGACGATGTAACACTCAAATTGCGTCGAGATTCAATACATCGGCCTCCAGCCGACTTGTCTCCAAGGGTCTATTGCTGCCTCGGCTACCTTATGGTCGTTCTCCTGTGAGTCTAGATTTTCGAATCCCACGCATAACTGATAGTTAATTGAAACGTTCAGCGCCTCCTAATGTCGATAGAACACTCAAATTGCGTCGAGATTCAATACATCGTCCTCCAGCCGACTTGTCTCCATGGGGATATTGGTGCCTCTTGCACCATATTGTACTTCTCCTGTGAGTCTAGATTTTTCGAAACCGACGCAAAAATGATAGTTAATTGTAACGTTCAGCGCCTCCTAATGACGATGGAACACTCAAATTGCGCTGAGAGTCAATACATCGTCCTCCAGCTGACTTGTCTACAAGGGGATTTTGCTGCCTCGGGCACGTTATGGTCGATCTCCTGTGAGTCTAGATTTTCGATTCCCACGCATAACTGATAGTTAATTGAAACGTTCAGCGCCTCCTAATGTCGATAGAAACTCAAATTGCGTCGGGATTCAAAACATCGTCCTCCAGCCGACTTGTCTCCATTGGGGATATTGCTGCCTCGTGCACCATACTGTCTTTCTCCTGTGAGTCTAGATTTTTTTGAAACCGACGCAAAAATGATAGTTAATTAAAACTTTCAGCGCCTCCTAATGACGATTGAGCACTCAAATTGCGTCGAGATTGAATACATCGTCCTCAAGCCGACTTGTCTCCAAGGGGATATTGCTGCCACGGGCACCTTATGGTCCGTCTCCTGTGAGTCTAGATTTTAGAATCCGACGCGAAACTGATAGTTCATTGTAACGTTCAGGGCCTCCTAATGACGATGGAACACTCAAATTGCGTCGAGATTAAATACGTCATCCTTCAGCCGACTTGTCTCCAAGGGTCAATTGCTGGCTCGGGCACCTTATGGTAGTTCTCCTGTGAGTCTAGGTTCTCTAATCCGACGCTAAACTGATTCTTAATTGTAACGTTCAGGGCCTCCTAATGACGATGGAACACTCAAATTGCGTCGAGATTCAATACATCGTCCTCCAGCCGACTTGTATCCAAGGGGATAATGCTGTCTCGGGCACCATATGATCCCTCCCCTGTTAGTAGATTTTCGAATCCGACGCTAAAATGATAGTTAATTGTAACGTTCAGGGACTCCTATTGACGATGGAACTCTCAAATTGCGTCGAGATTTAACACATCGGCCTCCAGCCGACTTGTCTCCTAGAGTCTGTTGCTGCCTCGGATACCTTAGGGTCGTTCTACTGTGAGTCTAGATTTTCGAATCCGACGCATAATTGATAGTTAATTGCAACGTTCATCGCCTCCTAATGACGATGGAACACTCAAATTGCGTCGAGATTCAATACATCGTCCTCCAGCCGACTATTCTCCAAGGGGATATTGCTGCCTCGATCACCATACGGTCCTTCTCCTGTGAGTCTAGATTTTCGAATCCGACGCGAAACTGATAGTTAATTGTTACGTTCAGGGCCTCCTAATGACGATGGAACACTCAAATTGCGTTGAGATTCAATTCATCGTATTTCAGCCGAATTGTCTCCAAGAGTCTCTTGCTGCCACGGACACCTTATGGTCGATCTCCTGTGAGTCTAGATTTGGAAATCCGACGCAATACTGATAGTTAATTGTAATGTTCAGGGCCTCCTAATCACGATGGAACACACAAATTGCGTCGAGATTCAATACATCAGCCTCGAGCCGTCTTGTATCAAAGGGGATATTGCTGCCTCGGGCTCCATGTGGTCCGTCTCCTGTTTGTCTAGATTTTCGAATCCCACGCATAACTGATAGTTAATTGAAACGTTCAGCGCCTCCTAATGACGATGGAGCACTCACATTGCGTCGAGATTCAATACATCGTCGTCCAGCCGACTTGTCTCAAAGGGGATATCGCTGCCTCGTGCACCACATGGTCCGTCTCCGGTGATTCTACATTTTCGAATCCGACGCAAAACTGATAGTTAATTGAAACGTTCAGCGCCTCCTAATGACGATGGAACACTCAAATTGCGCAGATTCAATACATCGTCATTCAGCCGACCTGTCTCCAGGGGTCTATTGCTGTCTCGGGCGCCAAATGATTCTTCTGCTGTGAGTCTAGATTTTCGAATCCGACACAAAAATAATAGTGAGATGTAACGATCAGCGCCTCCTAATGATGATGGAACACTCAAATTGCGTCGAGATTTAAAACATCGGCCTCCAGCTGACTTGTCTCCAAGGGGATATTGCTGCCTCGGGCACCATATGGTCCGTCTCCTGTGAGTCTAGATATTTGAATCCGACGCGAAACTGATAGTTAATACTAACGTTCAGGGACTCCTATTGACGATGGAACTCTCAAATTGCGTCGAGAATCAATACATCGGCCTCCAGCCGACTTGTCTCCTAGAGTCTGTTGCTGCCTCGTATACCTTATGGTCGTTCTACTGTGAGTCTAGATATTCGAATCCGACGCATAATTGATAGTTAATTGTAACGTTCATGGCCTCCTAATGACGATGGAACACTCAAATTGCGTCGAGATTCAATACATCGTCCTCCAGCTGACTTGTCTCAAAGGGGATATTGCTTCCTCGTGCACCATACTATCCTTCTCCTGTGATTCTAGATTTTCGAATCCGACGCGAAACCGATAATTAATTGTAATGTTCAGGGCCTCCTAATGACGATGGAACACTCAAATTGCGACGAGATTCAATGGATCGTCCTAAAGCCGACTTGTCTCCAAGGGGATATTGTTGCCTCGGGCACCATATGCTCCGTCTCCTGTGAGTCTAGATTTTTGAATCCGACGCGAAAGTGATAGTTAATTGTAACGTTCAGGGCCTCCTAATGACGATGGAACACTCAAATTGCGCCGACATTCAATACATCGGCCTACAGCCGACTTGTCTCCAAGGGTCTATAGCTGCCTCGTTCACCTTATGGTCGTTCTCCTGTGAGTCTAGATTTTCGAATCCGACGCAAGACTGATAGTTAATTGTAATGTTCAGGGCCTCCTAATCACGATGGAACACTCAAATTGCGTCGAGATTCAATACATCAGCCTCGAGGCGACTTGTATCAAAGGGGATATTCCTGCCTCGGGCTCCATGTGGTCCGTCTCCTGTTTGTCTAGATTTTCGAATCCCACGCATAACTGATAGTTAATTGAAACGTTCAGCGCCTCCTAATGACGATGGAGCACTCAAATTGCGTCGAGACTCAATACATCGTCGTCCAGCCGTCTTGTCTCAAAGGAGATATCGCTGCCTCGTGCACCACATGGTCCATCTCCGGTGATTCTACATTTTCGAATCCGACGCAAAACTGATAGATAATTGTAACGTTCAGCGCCTCCTAATGACGATGGAACACTCAAATTGCGCAGATTCGAAACATCGTCATTCAGCCGACTTGTCTCCAGGGGTCTATTGCTGTCTCGGGCACCAAATGAACCTTCCCCTGTGAGTCTAGATTTTCGAATCCGACGCAAAAATAATAGTGAGATGTAACGATCAGCGCCTCCTAATGATGATGGAACACTCAAGTTGCGTCGAGATTCAAAACATCGGCCTCGAGCCGACTTGTCTCCAAGGGGATATTGCTGCCTCGGGCACCATACGGTCCTTCTCCTGTGAGTCTAGATTTTCGAATCCGTCGCATAACTGACAGTTAATTGTAACGGTCAGGGCATCCTAATGACGATGGAACACTCAAATTGCGTCGAGATTCAATATATCGTCCTCCAGCCGTCTTGTCTCCAAGGGGATATCGCTGCCTCGGGCACCACATGGTCCGTCTCCGGTGATTCTACGTTTTCGAATCCGACGCAAAACTAATAGTTAAGTATAACGTTCAGCGCCTCCTAATGACGATGGAACGCTCAAATTCCGCAGATTCAATACATCGTCATTCAGCCGACTTGTCTCCAAGGATCTATTGCTGCCTCGGACACCTTATGGTCGTTCTCCTGTGAGTCTAGATTATCGAATCCGTCGCATAACTGATAGTTAATTTTAACGTTCAGGGCATCCTAATGACGATGGAACACTCAAATTGCGTCAAGATTCAATACATCGTCCTCCAGCCGACTTGTCTCCAAGGGTCTATTGCTGCCACGGACACCTTACGGTCGTTCTCCTGTGAGTCTAGAATTTCCAATCCGACGCAAAACAATTGTAACGTTCGGGGCCTCCTAATCTCGATGGAACACTCAAATTGCGTCGAGATTCTATACTTCGGCCTCGAGCCGACTTGTCTACAAGGATCTATTGCTGCCTCGGGGACCTTATGGTCGTTCTCCTGTGAGTCTAGATTTTCGAATCCGACACATAACTGATAGTTAATTGCGAAGTTCAGGGCCTCCTAATGACGATGGAACACTCAAATTGCGTCGAGATTCAATACATCTTCCTCCAGCCGACTTGTCTCCAAGGGTCTATTGCGGCCTCGGGCACCTTATGGTCGTTCTCCAGTGAGTCTATATTTTCGAACCCAACGCATAACTGATAGTTAACTGTAACGCTCGGCGCCTCCTAATGACGATGGAACCCTCAAATTGCGTCGAGATACGATACATCGTCCTCCAGCCGACTTGTCTCCAAGGGTCTATTGCGGCCTCGGGCACCTTATGGTCGTTCTCCTGTGAGTCTATATTTTCGAACCCAACGCATAACTGATAGTTAACTGTAACGCTCGGCGCCTCCTAATGACGATGGAACCCTCAAATTGCGTCGAGATTCAATACATCGTCCTCCAGCCGACTTGTCTCCAAGGGGATATTGCTGCCTCGGGCACCATATGGTCCGTCTCCTGTGATTCTAGGTTTTCGAATCCGACGCAAAACTGATAGTTAATTGTAAAGTTCAGGGCCTCCTAATGACGATGGAACACTCAAATTGCGTTGAGATTCAATACATCGTCCTTCAGCCGACTTGTCTCCAAGAGTCTATTGCTGCCACGGACACCTTACGGTCGTTCTCCTGTGAGTCTAGATTTTCCAATCCGACGCAAAACAATTGTAACGTTCGGGGCCTCCTAATCTCGATGGAACACTCAAATTGCGTCGAGATTCTATACTTCGGCCTCGAGCCGACTTGTCTACAAGGATCTATTGCTGCCTCGGGGACCTTATGGTCGTTCTCCTGTGAGTCTAGATTTTCGAATCCGACACATAACTGATAGTTAATTGCGAAGTTCAGGGCCTCCTAATGACGATGGAACACTCAAATTGCGTCGAGATTCAATACATCTTCCTCCAGCCGACTTGTCTCCAAGGGTCTATTGCGGCCTCGGGCACCTTATGGTCGTTCTCCTGTGAGTCTATATTTTCGAACCCAACGCATAACTGATAGATAACTGTAACGCTCGGCGCCTCCTAATGACGATGGAACCCTCAAATTGCGTCGAGATTCAATACATCGTCCTCCAGCCGACTTGTCTCCAAGGGGATATTGCTGCCTCTGGCACCATATGGTCCGTCTCCTGTGATTGTAGGTTTTCGAATCCGACGCAAAACTGATAGTTAATTGTAAAGTTCAGGGCCTCCTAATGACGATGGAACACTCAAATTGCGTTGAGATTCAATACATCGTCCTTCAGCCGACTTGTCTCCAAGAGTCTATTGCTGCCACGGACACCTTACGGTCGTTCTCCTGTGAGTCTAGATTTTCGAATCCGACGCAAAACTGATAGTTAATTGTAATGTTTAGGGCCTCCTAATCACGATGGAACACTCAAATTGCGTCGAGATGCAATACATCAGCCTCGAGGCGACTTGTATCAAAGGGGATATTGCTGCCTCGGGCTCCATGTGGTCCGTCTCCTGTTTGTCTAGATTTTCGAATCCCACGCATAACTGATAGTTAATTGAAACGTTCAGCGCCTCCTAATGACGATGGAGCACTCAAATTGCGTCGAGACTCAATACATCGTCGTCCAGCCGTCTTGTCTCAAAGGGGATATCGCTGCCTCGTGCACCACATGGTCCATCTCCTGTGATTCTACATTTTCGAATCCGACGCAAAACTGATAGATAATTGTAACGTTCAGCGCCTCCTAATGGCGATGGAACACTCAAATTGCGCAGATTCGAAACATCGTCATTCAGCCGACTTGTCTCCAGGGGCCTATTGCTGTCACGGGCACCAAATGAAAATTCCCCTGTGAGTCTAGATTTTCGAATCCGACGCTAAAATAATAGTGAGATGTAACGATCAGCGCCTCCTAATGATGATGGAACACTCAAGTTGCGTCGAGATTCAAAACATCGGCCTCGAGCCGACTTGCCTCCAAGGGGATATTGCTGCCTCGGGCACCATACAGTCCTTCTCCTGTGAGTCTAGATTTTCGAATCCGTCGCATAACTGATAGTTAATTGTAACGGTCAGGGCATCCTAATGACGATGGAACACTCAAATTGCGTCGAGATTCAATACATCGTCCTCCAGCCGTCTTGTCTCCAAGGGGATATCGCTGCCTCGGGCACCACATGGTCCGTCTCCGGTGATTCTACGTTTTCGAATCCGACGCAAAACTAATAGTTAAGTATAACGTTCAGCGCCTCCTAATGACGATGGAACGCTCAAATTCCGCAGATTCAATACATCGTCATTCAGCCGACTTGTCTCCAAGGATCTATTGCTGCCTCGGGCACCTTATGGTCGTTCTCCTGTGAGTCTAGATTTTCGAATCCGTCGCATAACTGATAGTTAATTGTAACGTTCAGGGCATCCTAATGACGATAGAACACTCAAATTGCGTCAAGGTTCAATACATCGTCCTCCAGCCGACTTGTCTCCAAATGGATATCGCTGCCTCGTGCTCCACATGGTCCGTCTCCGGTGATTGTACATTTTCGAATCCGACGCAAAACTGATAGTTAATTGTAACGTTCAGCGCCTCCTAATGACGATGGAACACTCAAATTGCGCAGATTCAATACATCGTCATTCAGCCGACTTGTCTCCAGGGGTTCTATTGCAGTCTCGGGCACCAAATGATCCTTCTCCTGTGAGTCTAGATTCTCGACCCGACACAAAAATGATAGTGAGATGTAACGATCAGCGCCTCCTAATGATGATGGATTACTCAAATTGCGTCGAGATTCAAAACATCGTCCTCCAGCCGACTTGTCTCCAAGGTTCTATTTCGGCCTCGGGCACCTTATGGTCGTTCTCCAGTGAGTCTATATTTTCGAACCCAACGCATAACTGATAGTTAACTGTAACGCTCGGCGCCTCCTAATGACGATGGAACCCTCAAATTGCGTCGAGATTCAGTACATCGTCCTCCAGCCGACTTGTCTCCAAGGGGATATTGCTGCCTCGGGCACCATATGGTCCGTCTCCTGTGATTCTAGGTTTTCGAATCCGACGCAAAACTGATAGTTAATTGTAAAGTTCAGGGCCTCCTAATGACGATGGAACACTCAAATTGCGTTGAGATTCAATACATCGTCCTTCAGCCGACTTGTCTCCAAGAGTCTATTGCTGCCACGGACACCTTACGGTCGTTCTCCTGTGAGTCTAGATTTTCGAATTCGACGCAAAACTGATAGTTAATTGTAACGTTCGGGGCCTCCTAATCTCGATGGAACACTCAAATTGCGTCGAGATTCTATACTTCGGCCTCGAGCCGACTTGTCTCCAAGGATCTATTGCTGCCTCGGGCACCTTATGGTCGTTTTCCTGTGAGTCTAGATTTTCGAATCCGACACATAACTGATAGTTAATTGCGAAGTTCAGGGCCCCCTAATGACGATGGAACACTCAAATTGCGTCGAGATTCAAAACATCTTCCTCCAGCCGACTTGTCTCCAAGGGTCTATTGCGGCCTCGGATACCTTATGGTCGTTCTCCTGTGAGTCTATATTTTCGAACCCAACGCATAACTGATAGTTAACTGTAACGCTCGGCGCCTCCTAATGACGATGGAACCCTCAAATTAGGTCGAGATTCAATACATCGTCCTCCAGCCGATTTGTCTCCAAGGGGATTTGGCTGCCTCGATCACCATACGGTCCTTCTCCTGTGAGTCTCGCTTTTCGAATCCGACGCGAAACTGATAGTTAATTGTAACGTTCAGCGCCTCCTAATGACGATGGAACACTCAAATTGCGTCGAGATTCAATACATCGTCTTCCAGCCGACTTGTCTCCAAGGGGATATTGCTGCCTCGTGTCCTTCTCCTGTGATTCTATATTTTCGAATCCGACGCAAAAATGATAGTTAATTGTAACGTTCAGCGCTTCCTAATGACGATGGAACACTCAAATTGCGTTGAGAGTCAATTCATCGTCCTCCAGCTGACTTGTCTCCAAGAGTCTATTGCTGCCTCGGACACCTTATGGTGGTTCTCCTGTGGGTCTAAATTTTCGAATCCGACGCAAAACTGATAGTTAATTGTAACGTTCAGGGCCTCCTAATGACGATGGAACACACAAATTGCGTCGAGATTCAATACATCGGCCTCGAGCCGACTTGTCTACTAGGGAATATTGCTGCCTCGGGCACCGTATGGTCCGTCTCCTGTGAGTCTAGATTTTCGAATCCGACGCAAAAATGATAGCTTATGGTAACGTTCAGCACCTACTAATGACGATGGAACACTCAAATTGCGTTGAGAGTCAATACTTCGTCCTCCAGCCGACTTGTCTACAAGGGAATATTGCTGCCTCGGGCTCCGTGTGGTCCGTCTCCTGTGAGTCTAGATTTACGAAACCCACGCGAAACTGATAGGTAATTGTAACGTTCAGCGCCTCATAATGAAGATGGATCACTCAAATTGCCTCGAGATTCAATACATCGTCCTTGAGCCGACTTGTCTCCAAGAGTCTATTGCTGCCACGGGCACCTTGTGGTCGTCCTCCTGTGAGTCTAGATTTTCAAATTCGACACATAACTCATAGTTAATTGTAAAGTTCAGGGGCTCCTAATGACGATGGAACACTCAAATTGCGTCGAGATTCAATACATCGTCCTCCAGCCGACTTGTCTCCAAGGGTCTATTGCTGCCTCGGGCACCTTATGGTTGTTCTCCTGTGAATCTTGATTTTCGAATCCAACGCAGAACTGATTGTTAATTGTAACGCTCAGCGCCTCCTAATGACGATGGAACACTCAAATTGCGTCGAGATTCGATACATCGTCCTCCAGCCGACTTGTCTCCAAGGGGATATTGCTGCCTCGGGCACGATATGATCCGTCCCCTGTGATTCCAGAATTTTGAATCCGACGCGAAACTGAGAGTTAATTGTAACGTTCAGGGCCTCCTAATGACGACGGAACACTCAATTTGCGTTGAGATTCAATACATCGTCCTTCAGCCGACTTGTCTCCAAGACTCTATTGCTGCCTCGGACATCTTATGGTCGTTCTCTGTGAGTCTAGATTTTCGAATCCAACGCAAAACTGATAGTTAATTGTAACGTTCAGGGCCTCCTAATTACGATGGAACACTCAAATTGCGTCGAGATTCAATATATCGGCCTCGAGCCGACTTGTCTCCAAGGGTCTTTTGCTGCCTCGTGCAGCTTATGGTCGTTCTCCAGTGAGTCTAGATTTTCGAATCCGACGCAAAACAGATAATTAATTGTAACGTTCAGCGCCTCCTAATGACGATGAAACACTCAAATTGCGTCGAGATACATCATCCTGCAGCCGACTTGTCTCCAAGGGGATATTGCTGCCTCGGGCACCATACGGTCCTTCTCCTGTGAGCCTACATTTTGGAATCCGACGCGATACTGATAGTTAATTGTAACGTTCAGGGCCTCCTAATGACGATGGAACACTCAAATTGCGTTGAGTTCACTACATCGCCCTTCAGCCGACTTGTCTCCAAGAGTCTATTGCTGCCTCGGACACATAATGGTCGTTCTCCTGTGAGTCTAGATTTTCGAATCCGACGCAAAACAGATAGTTAATTGTAACGTTCAGCGCCTCCTAATGACGATGAAACACTCAAATTGCGTCGAGATACATCATCCTGCAGCCGACTTGTCTCCAAGGGGATATTGCTGCCTCGGGCACCATACGGTCCTTCTCCTGTGAGCCTACATTTTGGAATCCTACGCAAAACTGATAGTTAATTGAAGCGTTCAGGGCCTCCTAATGACGAAGAAACACTCAAATTGCGTCGAGATACACTACATCGTCCTCCAGCCGACTTGTATACAAGGGGATATTGCTGCCTCGGGCACCTTATGGTCGTTCTCCTGTGAGTCTAGATTTTCGAATTCGACGCATAACTGATAGTTAATTGTAACGCTCAGCGCCACCTGATGACGATGGAACACTCAAAATGCGTCGAGATTCAATACATCGTCCTCCACCCGACTTGTCTCCAAAGGGATATCGCTGCCTCGGGCTCGATATGGTCCGTCTCCTGTGATTCTAGATTTTCGAGTCCAGCGAATAACTGACAGTTAATTGTAACGCTCAGCGCCTCCTAATGACGATGGAACACTCAAATTGCGTCGAGATTCAATACATCGTCCTTCAGCCGACTTGTCTCCAAGAGTCTATTGCTGCATCGGGCACCTTGTGGTCGTCCTCCTGCGAGTCTAGATTTTCAAAACCGACACATAACTGATAGTTAATTGTAAAGTACAGGGCCTCCTGATGACGATGGAACACTCAAATTGCGTCGAGATACAAACATCGTCCTCCAGCCGACTTGTCTCCAAGGGGATATCGCTGCCTCGGGCACGATATGGTCCGTCTCCTGTGATTCTAGGTTTTCGAATCCAGCGAATAACTGACAGTTAATTGTAACGCTCAGCGCCTCCTAATGACGATGGAACACTCAAATTGCGTCGAGATTCAATACATCGTCCTTCAGCCGACTTGTCTCCAAGAGTCTATTGCTGCCTTGGACACTTTATGGTCGTTTTCCTGTGCGTCTAGATTTTCGAATCCTACGCAAAACAGATAGTTAATTGTAACGTTCAGGGCGTCCTAATGACGAAGGAACACTCAAATTGCGTCGAGATACACTACATCGTCCTCCAGCCGACTTGTCTACAAGGGGATATTGCTGCCTCGGGCACCTTATGGTCGTTCTCCTGTGAGTCTAGATTTTCGAATCCGGCGCGAAACTGATAGTTAATTGTAACGTTCAGGGCCTCCTAATGACGATGGAACACTCAAATTGCGTTTGAGATTCAATACACCGTCCTTCAGACGACTTGTCTCCAAGAGTCTATTGTTGCCTCGGACACCTTATGGTCGTTCTCCTGTGAGTCTAGATTTTCAAATCCAACGCAAAACTGATAGTTAATTGTAACGTTCAGGGCCTCCTAATTACGATGGAACACTCGAATTGCGTCGAGTTTCAATATATCGGCCTCGAGCCGACTTGTCTCCAAGGGTCTATTGCTGCCTCGTGCAGCTTATGGTCGTTCTCCTGTGAGTCTAGATTTCGAATCCGACGCCAAACAGTTAGTTAATTGTAACGTTCAGGGCCTCCTACTGACGATGGAGAACTCAAATTGCGTCGCGATTCAATACATCGTTCTCCAGCGGACTGGTCATCAAGGGGATATTGCTGCCTCGGGCACCTTATGGTCCGTCTCCAGTGAGTCTAGATTTTCGAATCCGACGAAAAATTGATAGCTAATTTTAACATTCAGGGCCTCCTATTTACGATGGAGCACTGACATTGCGTCGCGTTCCAATATATCGTCCTCCAGCCGACTTGTCTCCAAGATGATATTGCTGCCTCGGGCACCATATGGTCCGTCTCCTGTGAGTCTAGATTTTCGAATCCGACGAGAAACTGATAGTTAATTGTAACGTTCAGGGCCTCCTAATGACGATGGAACACTCAAATTGCGTTGAGATTCAGTACATCGTCCTTCAGCCGACTTGTCTCCAAGAGTCTCTTGCTGCCACGGACACCTTATGGTCGATCTCCTGTGAGTCTAGATTTGGAAATCCGACGCAATACTGATAGTTAATTGTAATGTTCAGGGCCTCCTAATCACGATGGAACACACAAATTGCGTCGAGATTCAATACATCAGCCTCGAGCCGTCTTGTATCAAAGGGGATATTGCTGCCTCGGGCTCCATGTGGTCCGTCTCCTGTTTGTCTAGATTTTCGAATCCCACGCATAACTGATAGTTAATTGAAACGTTCAGCGCCTCCTAATGACGATGGAGCACTCACATTGCGTCGAGATTCAATACATCGTCGTCCAGCCGACTTGTCTCAAAGGGGATATCGCTGCCTCGTGCACCACATGGTCCGTCTCCGGTGATTCTACATTTTCGAATCCGACGCAAAACTGATAGTTAATTGAAACGTTCAGCGCCTCCTAATGACGATGGAACACTCAAATTGCGCAGATTCAATACATCGTCATTCAGCCGACCTGTCTCCAGGGGTCTATTGCTGTCTCGGGCGCCAAATGATTCTTCTCCTGTGAGTCTAGATTTTCGAATCCGACACAAAAATAATAGTGAGATGTAACGATCAGCGCCTCCTAATGATGATGGAACACTCAAATTGCGTCGAGATTTAAAACATCGTCCTCCAGCCGACTTGTCTCCAAGGGGATATTGCTGCCTCGGGCACCATATGGTCCGTCTCCTGTGAGTCTAGATATTTGAATCCGACGCGAAACTGATAGTTAATTGTAACGTTCAGGGACTCCTATTGACGATGGAACTCTCAAATTGCGTCGAGAATCAATACATCGGCCTCCAGCCGACTTGTCTCCTAGAGTCTGTTGCTGCCTCGTATACCTTATGGTCGTTCTACTGTGAGTCTAGATATTCGAATCCGACGCATAATTGATAGTTAATTGTAACGTTCATGGCCTCCTAATGACGATGGAACACTCAAATTGCGTCGAGATTCAATACATCGTCCTCCAGCTGACTTGTCTCAAAGGGGATATTGCTTCCTCGTGCACCATACTATCCTTCTCCTGTGATTCTAGATTTTCGAATCCGACGCGAAACCGATAATTAATTGTAATGTTCAGGGCCTCCTAATGACGATGGAACACTCAAATTGCGACGAGATTCAATGGATCGTCCTAAAGCCGACTTGTCTCCAAGGGGATATTGTTGCCTCGGGCACCATATGCTCCGTCTCCTGTGAGTCTAGATTTTTGAATCCGACGCGAAAGTGATAGTTAATTGTAACGTTCAGGGCCTCCTAATGACGATGGAACACTCAAATTGCGCCGACATTCAATACATCGGCCTACAGCCGACTTGTCTCCAAGGGTCTATAGCTGCCTCGTTCACCTTATGGTCGTTCTCCTGTGAGTCTAGATTTTCGAATCCGACGCAAGACTGATAGTTAATTGTAATGTTCAGGGCCTCCTAATCACGATGGAACACTCAAATTGCGTCGAGATTCAATACATCAGCCTCGAGGCGACTTGTATCAAAGGGGATATTCCTGCCTCGGGCTCCATGTGGTCCGTCTCCTGTTTGTCTAGATTTTCGAATCCCACGCATAACTGATAGTTAATTGAAACGTTCAGCGCCTCCTAATGACGATGGAGCACTCAAATTGCGTCGAGACTCAATACATCGTCGTCCAGCCGTCTTGTCTCAAAGGAGATATCGCTGCCTCGTGCACCACATGGTCCATCTCCGGTGATTCTACATTTTCGAATCCGACGCAAAACTGATAGATAATTGTAACGTTCAGCGCCTCCTAATGACGATGGAACACTCAAATTGCGCAGATTCGAAACATCGTCATTCAGCCGACTTGTCTCCAGGGGTCTATTGCTGTCTCGGGCACCAAATGAACCTTCCCCTGTGAGTCTAGATTTTCGAATCCGACGCAAAAATAATAGTGAGATGTAACGATCAGCGCCTCCTAATGATGATGGAACACTCAAGTTGCGTCGAGATTCAAAACATCGGCCTCGAGCCGACTTGTCTCCAAGGGGATATTGCTGCCTCGGGCACCATACGGTCCTTCTCCTGTGAGTCTAGATTTTCGAATCCGTCGCATGACTGACAGTTAATTGTAACGGTCAGGGCATCCTAATGACGATGGAACACTCAAATTGCGTCGAGATTCAATATATCGTCCTCCAGCCGTCTTGTCTCCAAGGGGATATCGCTGCCTCGGGCACCACATGGTCCGTCTCCGGTGATTCTACGTTTTCGAATCCGACGCAAAACTAATAGTTAAGTATAACGTTCAGCGCCTCCTAATGACGATGGAACGCTCAAATTCCGCAGATTCAATACATCGTCATTCAGCCGACTTGTCTCCAAGGATCTATTGCTGCCTCGGACACCTTATGGTCGTTCTCCTGTGAGTCTAGATTATCGAATCCGTCGCATAACTGATAGTTAATTTTAACGTTCAGGGCATCCTAATGACGATGGAACACTCAAATTGCGTCAAGATTCAATACATCGTCCTCCAGCCGACTTGTCTCCAAGGGTCTATTGCTGCCACGGACACCTTACGGTCGTTCTCCTGTGAGTCTAGAATTTCCAATCCGACGCAAAACAATTGTAACGTTCGGGGCCACCTAATCTCGATGGAACACTCAAATTGCGTCGAGATTCTATACTTCGGCCTCGAGCCGACTTGTCTACAAGGATCTATTGCTGCCTCGGGGACCTTATGGTCGTTCTCCTGTGAGTCTAGATTTTCGAATCCGACACATAACTGATAGTTAATTGCGAAGTTCAGGGCCTCCTAATGACGATGGAACACTCAAATTGCGTCGAGATTCAATACATCTTCCTCCAGCCGACTTGTCTCCAAGGGTCTATTGCGGCCTCGGGCACCTTATGGTCGTTCTCCAGTGAGTCTATATTTTCGAACCCAACGCATAACTGATAGTTAACTGTAACGCTCGGCGCCTCCTAATGACGATGGAACCCTCAAATTGCGTCGAGATACGATACATCGTCCTCCAGCCGACTTGTCTCCAAGGGTCTATTGCGGCCTCGGGCACCTTATGGTCGTTCTCCTGTGAGTCTATATTTTCGAACCCAACGCATAACTGATAGTTAACTGTAACGCTCGGCGCCTCTTAATGACGATGGAACCCTCAAATTGCGTCGAGATTCAATACATCGTCCTCCAGCCGACTTGTCTCCAAGGGGATATTGCTGCCTCGGGCACCATATGGTCCGTCTCCTGTGATTCTAGGTTTTCGAATCCGACGCAAAACTGATAGTTAATTGTAAAGTTCAGGGCCTCCTAATGACGATGGAACACTCAAATTGCGTTGAGATTCAATACATCGTCCTTCAGCCGACTTGTCTCCAAGAGTCTATTGCTGCCACGGACACCTTACGGTCGTTCTCCTGTGAGTCTAGATTTTCCAATCCGACGCAAAACAATTGTAACGTTCGGGGCCTCCTAATCTCGATGGAACACTCAAATTGCGTCGAGATTCTATACTTCGGCCTCGAGCCGACTTGTCTACAAGGATCTATTGCTGCCTCGGGGACCTTATGGTCGTTCTCCTGTGAGTCTAGATTTTCGAATCCGACACATAACTGATAGTTAATTGCGAAGTTCAGGGCCTCCTAATGACGATGGAACACTCAAATTGCGTCGAGATTCAATACATCTTCCTCCAGCCGACTTGTCTCCAAGGGTCTATTGCGGCCTCGGGCACCTTATGGTCGTTCTCCTGTGAGTCTATATTTTCGAACCCAACGCATAACTGATAGATAACTGTAACGCTCGGCGCCTCCTAATGACGATGGAACCCTCAAATTGCGTCGAGATTCAATACATCGTCCTCCAGCCGACTTGTCTCCAAGGGGATATTGCTGCCTCTGGCACCATATGGTCCGTCTCCTGTGATTGTAGGTTTTCGAATCCGACGCAAAACTGATAGTTAATTGTAAAGTTCAGGGCCTCCTAATGACGATGGAACACTCAAATTGCGTTGAGATTCAATACATCGTCCTTCAGCCGACTTGTCTCCAAGAGTCTATTGCTGCCACGGACACCTTACGGTCGTTCTCCTGTGAGTCTAGATTTTCGAATCCGACGCAAAACTGATAGTTAATTGTAATGTTTAGGGCCTCCTAATCACGATGGAACACTCAAATTGCGTCGAGATGCAATACATCAGCCTCGAGGCGACTTGTATCAAAGGGGATATTGCTGCCTCGGGCTCCATGTGGTCCGTCTCCTGTTTGTCTAGATTTTCGAATCCCACGCATAACTGATAGTTAATTGAAACGTTCAGCGCCTCCTAATGACGATGGAGCACTCAAATTGCGTCGAGACTCAATACATCGTCGTCCAGCCGTCTTGTCTCAAAGGGGATATCGCTGCCTCGTGCACCACATGGTCCATCTCCTGTGATTCTACATTTTCGAATCCGACGCAAAACTGATAGATAATTGTAACGTTCAGCGCCTCCTAATGGCGATGGAACACTCAAATTGCGCAGATTCGAAACATCGTCATTCAGCCGACTTGTCTCCAGGGGCCTATTGCTGTCACGGGCACCAAATGAACCTTCCCCTGTGAGTCTAGATTTTCGAATCCGACGCTAAAATAATAGTGAGATGTAACGATCAGCGCCTCCTAATGATGATGGAACACTCAAGTTGCGTCGAGATTCAAAACATCGGCCTCGAGCCGACTTGCCTCCAAGGGGATATTGCTGCCTCGGGCACCATACAGTCCTTCTCCTGTGAGTCTAGATTTTCGAATCCGTCGCATAACTGATAGTTAATTGTAACGTTCAGGGCATCCTAATGACGATAGAACACTCAAATTGCGTCAAGGTTCAATACATCGTCCTCCAGCCGACTTGTCTCCAAATGGATATCGCTGCCTCGTGCTCCACATGGTCCGTCTCCGGTGATTGTACATTTTCGAATCCGACGCAAAACTGATAGTTAATTGTAACGTTCAGCGCCTCCTAATGACGATGGAACACTCAAATTGCGCAGATTCAATACATCGTCATTCAGCCGACTTGTCTCCAGGGGTCTATTGCAGTCTCGGGCACCAAATGATCCTTCTCCTGTGAGTCTAGATTCTCGACCCGACACAAAAATGATAGTGAGATGTAACGATCAGCGCCTCCTAATGATGATGGATTACTCAAATTGCGTCGAGATTCAAAACATCGTCCTCCAGCCGACTTGTCTCCAAGGTTCAATTTCGGCCTCGGGCACCTTATGGTCGTTCTCCAGTGAGTCTATATTTTCGAACCCAACGCATAACTGATAGTTAACTGTAACGCTCGGCGCCTCCTAATGACGATGGAACCCTCAAATTGCGTCGAGATTCAGTACATCGTCCTCCAGCCGACTTGTCTCCAAGGGGATATTGCTGCCTCGGGCACCATATGGTCCGTCTCCTGTGATTCTAGGTTTTCGAATCCGACGCAAAACTGATAGTTAATTGTAAAGTTCAGGGCCTCCTAATGACGATGGAACACTCAAATTGCGTTGAGATTCAATACATCGTCCTTCAGCCGACTTGTCTCCAAGAGTCTATTGCTGCCACGGACACCTTACGGTCGTTCTCCTGTGAGTCTAGATTTTCGAATTCGACGCAAAACTGATAGTTAATTGTAACGTTCGGGGCCTCCTAATCTCGATGGAACACTCAAATTGCGTCGAGATTCTATACTTCGGCCTCGAGCCGACTTGTCTCCAAGGATCTATTGCTGCCTCGGGCACCTTATGGTCGTTTTCCTGTGAGTCTAGATTTTCGAATCCGACACATAACTGATAGTTAATTGCGAAGTTCAGGGCCCCCTAATGACGATGGAACACTCAAATTGCGTCGAGATTCAATACATCTTCCTCCAGCCGACTTGTCTCCAAGGGTCTATTGCGGCCTCGGATACCTTATGGTCGTTCTCCTGTGAGTCTATATTTTCGAACCCAACGCATAACTGATAGTTAACTGTAACGCTCGGCGCCTCCTAATGACGATGGAACCCTCAAATTAGGTCGAGATTCAATACATCGTCCTCCAGCCGATTTGTCTCCAAGGGGATTTGGCTGCCTCGATCACCATACGGTCCTTCTCCTGTGAGTCTCGCTTTTCGAATCCGACGCGAAACTGATAGTTAATTGTAACGTTCAGCGCCTCCTAATGACGATGGAACACTCAAATTGCGTCGAGATTCAATACATCGTCTTCCAGCCGACTTGTCTCCAAGGGGATATTGCTGCCTCGTGTCCTTCTCCTGTGATTCTATATTTTCGAATCCGACGCAAAAATGATAGTTAATTGTAACGTTCAGCGCTTCCTAATGACGATGGAACACTCAAATTGCGTTGAGAGTCAATTCATCGTCCTCCAGCTGACTTGTCTCCAAGAGTCTATTGCTGCCTCGGACACCTTATGGTGGTTCTCCTGTGGGTCTAAATTTTCGAATCCGACGCATAACTGATAGTTAATTGTAACGTTCAGGGCCTCCTAATGACGATGGAACACACAAATTGCGTCGAGATTCAATACATCGGCCTCGAGCCGACTTGTCTACTAGGGAATATTGCTGCCTCGGGCACCGTATGGTCCGTCTCCTGTGAGTCTAGATTTTCGAATCCGACGCAAAAATGATAGCTTATGGTAACGTTCAGCACCTACTAATGACGATGGAACACTCAAATTGCGTTGAGAGTCAATACTTCGTCCTCCAGCCGACTTGTCTACAAGGGAATATTGCTGCCTCGGGCTCCATGTGGTCCGTCTCCTGTGAGTCTAGATTTACGAAACCCACGCGAAACTGATAGGTAATTGTAACGTTCAGCGCCTCATAATGAAGATGGATCACTCAAATTGCCTCGAGATTCAATACATCGTCCTTGAGCCGACTTGTCTCCAAGAGTCTATTGCTGCCACGGGCACCTTGTGGTCGTCCTCCTGTGAGTCTAGATTTTCAAATTCGACACATAACTCATAGTTAATTGTAAAGTTCAGGGGCTCCTAATGACGATGGAACACTCAAATTGCGTCGAGATTCAATACATCGTCCTCCAGCCGACTTGTCTCCAAGGGTCTATTGCTGCCTCGGGCACCTTATGGTTGTTCTCCTGTGAATCTTGATTTTCGAATCCAACGCATGACTGATTGTTAATTGTAACGCTCAGCGCCTCCTAATGACGATGGAACACTCAAATTGCGTCGAGATTCGATACATCGTCCTCCAGCCGACTTGTCTCCAAGGGGATATTGCTGCCTCGGGCACGATATGATCCGTCCCCTGTGATTCCAGAATTTTGAATCCGACGCGAAACTGAGAGTTAATTGTAACGTTCAGGGCCTCCTAATGACGACGGAACACTCAATTTGCGTTGAGATTCAATACATCGTCCTTCAGCCGACTTGTCTCCAAGACTCTATTGCTGCCTCGGACATCTTATGGTCGTTCTCTGTGAGTCTAGATTTTCGAATCCAACGCAAAACTGATAGTTAATTGTAACGTTCAGGGCCTCCTAATTACGATGGAACACTCAAATTGCGTCGAGATTCAATATATCGGCCTCGAGCCGACTTGTCTCCAAGGGTCTTTTGCTGCCTCGTGCAGCTTATGGTCGTTCTCCAGTGAGTCTAGATTTTCGAATCCGACGCAAAACAGATAATTAATTGTAACGTTCAGCGCCTCCTAATGACGATGAAACACTCAAATTGCGTCGAGATACATCATCCTGCAGCCGACTTGTCTCCAAGGGGATATTGCTGCCTCGGGCACCATACGGTCCTTCTCCTGTGAGCCTACATTTTGGAATCCGACGCGATACTGATAGTTAATTGTAACGTTCAGGGCCTCCTAATGACGATGGAACACTCAAATTGCGTTGAGTTCACTACATCGCCCTTCAGCCGACTTGTCTCCAAGAGTCTATTGCTGCCTCGGACACATAATGGTCGTTCTCCTGTGAGTCTAGATTTTCGAATCCGACGCAAAACAGATAGTTAATTGTAACGTTCAGCGCCTCCTAATGACGATGAAACACTCAAATTGCGTCGAGATACATCATCCTGCAGCCGACTTGTCTCCAAGGGGATATTGCTGCCTCGGGCACCATACGGTCCTTCTCCTGTGAGCCTACATTTTGGAATCCTACGCAAAACTGATAGTTAATTGAAGCGTTCAGGGCCTCCTAATGACGAAGGAACACTCAAATTGCGTCGAGATACACTACATCGTCCTCCAGCCGACTTGTATACAAGGGGATATTGCTGCCTCGGGCACCTTATGGTCGTTCTCCTGTGAGTCTAGATTTTCGAATTCGACGCATAACTGATAGTTAATTGTAACGCTCAGCGCCACCTGATGACGATGGAACACTCAAAATGCGTCGAGATTCAATACATCGTCCTCCACCCGACTTGTCTCCAAAGGGATATCGCTGCCTCGGGCTCGATATGGTCCGTCTCCTGTGATTCTAGATTTTCGAGTCCAGCGAATAACTGACAGTTAATTGTAACGCTCAGCGCCTCCTAATGACGATGGAACACTCAAATTGCGTCGAGATTCAATACATCGTCCTTCAGCCGACTTGTCTCCAAGAGTCTATTGCTGCATCGGGCACCTTGTGGTCGTCCTCCTGTGAGTCTAGATTTTCAAAACCGACACATAACTGATAGTTAATTGTAAAGTACAGGGCCTCCTGATGACGATGGAACACTCAAATTGCGTCGAGATACAAACATCGTCCTCCAGCCGACTTGTCTCCAAGGGGATATCGCTGCCTCGGGCACGATATGGTCCGTCTCCTGTGATTCTAGGTTTTCGAATCCAGCGAATAACTGACAGTTAATTGTAACGCTCAGCGCCTCCTAATGACGATGGAACACTCAAATTGCGTCGAGATTCAATACATCGTCCTTCAGCCGACTTGTCTCCAAGAGTCTATTGCTGCCTTGGACACTTTATGGTCGTTTTCCTGTGCGTCTAGATTTTCGAATCCTACGCAAAACAGATAGTTAATTGTAACGTTCAGGGCGTCCTAATGACGAAGGAACACTCAAATTGCGTCGAGATACACTACATCGTCCTCCAGCCGACTTGTCTACAAGGGGATATTGCTGCCTCGGGCACCTTATGGTCGTTCTCCTGTGAGTCTAGATTTTCGAATCCGGCGAGAAACTGATAGTTAATTGTAACGTTCAGGGCCTCCTAATGACGATGGAACACTCAAATTGCGTTTGAGATTCAATACACCGTCCTTCAGACGACTTGTCTCCAAGAGTCTATTGTTGCCTCGGACACCTTATGGTCGTTCTCCTGTGAGTCTAGATTTTCAAATCCAACGCAAAACTGATAGTTAATTGTAACGTTCAGGGCCTCCTAATTACGATGGAACACTCGAATTGCGTCGAGTTTCAATATATCGGCCTCGAGCCGACTTGTCTCCAAGGGTCTATTGCTGCCTCGTGCAGCTTATGGTCGTTCTCCTGTGAGTCTAGATTTCGAATCCGACGCCAAACAGTTAGTTAATTGTAACGTTCAGGGCCTCCTACTGACGATGGAGAACTCAAATTGCGTCGCGATTCAATACATCGTTCTCCAGCGGACTGGTCATCAAGGGGATATTGCTGCCTCGGGCACCTTATGGTCCGTCTCCAGTGAGTCTAGATTTTCGAATCCGACGAAAAATTGATAGCTAATTTTAACATTCAGGGCCTCCTATTTACGATGGAGCACTGACATTGCGTCGCGTTCCAATATATCGTCCTCCAGCCGACTTGTCTCCAAGATGATATTGCTGCCTCGGGCACCATATGGTCCGTCTCCTGTGAGTCTAGATTTTCGAATCCGACGAGAAACTGATAGTTAATTGTAACGTTCAGGGCCTCCTAATGACGATGGAACACTCAAATTGCGTTGAGATTCAGTACATCGTCCTTCAGCCGACTTGTCTCCAAGAGTCTTTTGCTGCCTCGGACACATTATGGTCGTTCTCCTGTGCGTCTGGATTTTCGAATCCTACTCAAAACAGATAGTCAATTGTAACGTTCAGGGCCTCCTAATGACGAAGGAACACCAAATTGCGTCGAGATACACTACATCGTCCTCCAGCCGACTTGTCTCCGAGGGGATATTGCTGCCTCGGGCACGATACGTTCCGAATCCTGTGATTCTAGATTTTCGAATCCGACGCGAAACTGATAGTTAATTGTAACGTTCAGGGCCTCCTAATAACGATGGAACACTCAAATTGCGTTGAGATTCAATACATCGCCCTTCAGCCGACTTGTCTCCAAGAGTCTATTGCTGCATCGGGCACCTTGTGGTCGTCCTCCGTGAGTCTAGATTTTCAAATCCAACACATAACTGATAGTTAATTGTAAAGTTCAGGGCCTCCTAATGACGATGGAACACTCATATTGGGTCGAGATTCAATATATCGTCCTCCAGCCGACTTGTCTCCAAGGGTCTATTGCTGTGTCGGGCACCTTATGGTTGTTCTCCTGTGAATCTAGATTTTCGAATCCAACGCATAACTGATAGTTAATTGTAACGCTCAGCGCCTCCTAATGACGATGGAACACTCAAATTGCGTCGAGATACATCGTCCTGCAGCCGACGTGTCTCCAAGGGGATATTGCTGCCTCGGGCACCGTACGGCCCTTCTCCTGTGAGTCTAGATTTTCGAATCCGACGCGAAACTGATAGTTAATTGTAACGTTCAGGGCCTCCTAATGACGATGGAGTACTCAAATTGCGTCGCGATTCAATACATCGTTCTCCAGCGGACTGGTCATCAAGGGGAAATTGCTGCCTCGGGCACCTTATGGTCCGTCTCCAGTGGGTCTAGATTTTCGAATCCGACGAAAAACTGAAAGTTAATTGTAACATTCAGGGCCTACTATTTACGATGGAGCACTGAAATTGCGTCGCGATCCAATACATCGTCCTCCAGCCGACTTGTCTCCAAGGTGATATTGCTGCCTCGGGCACCATATGGTCCGTCTCCTGTGAGTCTAGATTTTCGAATCCGACGCGAAACTGATAGTTAATTGTAACGTTCAGGGCCTCCTAATGACGATGGAACACTCAAATTGCGTTGAGATTCAATACATGGTCCTTCAGCCGACTTGTCTCCAAGAGTCTATTGCTGCCACGGACACTTTATGGTCGTTCTCCTGTGCGTCTAGATTTTCGAATCCTACGCAAAACAGATAGTTAATTGTAACGTTCAGGGCCTCCTAATGACGATGGAACACTCAAATTGTGTCGTGATTCAATACATCGTCCTTCAGCCGACTTGTCTCCAAGAGTCTATTGCTGCCTCGGACACCTTATGGTCCGTCTTCAGTGAGTCTAGATTTTCGAATCCGACGAAAAACTGATAGTTAATTGTAATATTCAGATGCTCCTTTTTACGATGGAGCACTGAAATTGCGTCGCGATCCAATACATCGTCTTCCAGCCGACTTGTCTCCAGGGATCTATTGCTGCCTGGGGCACCTTATGATCGTTCTCCTGTGAATCTAGATTTTCGAATCCGAAGCATAACTGATAGTTAATTGTAACGTTCAGCGCCTCCTAATGACGATGGAACACTCAAATTGCTTCGTGATTCAATACATCGTCCTATAGCCGATTTGTCTCCAAGGGGATATTGCTGCCTCGGGGACGATATGGTCCGTCTCCTGTGACTCTAGATTTTCGAATACGACGCGAAACTGATTGTTAAATGTAACTTTCAGGGCCTCCTAATGACGATGGCACACTCAAATTGCGTTTAAATTCAATACATCGTCCTTCAGCCGACTGTCTCCAAGAGTCTATTGCTGCCTAGGGCACCTTGTGGTCGTCCCCCTGTGAATCTAGATTTTCGAATCCAACGAATAACTGATAGTTAACTGTAACGCTCTGCGCCTCCTAATGACGGTGGAACACTAAAATTGCGTCGAGATTCAATACATCGTCATCCAGCCGATTTGTCTCCAAGGGGATATTGCTGCCTCGGGCACGATATGGTCCGTCTCCTGTGATTCTAGATTTTCGAATCCGACGCGAAACTGATACTTAATTGTAACGTTCAGGGCCTCCCAATGACGATGGAACACTCAAATTGCGTTGAGATTCAATACATCGTCCTTCAGCCGACTTGTCTCCAAGGGTCTATTGCTGCCTAGTGCAGCTTATGGTCGTTCTCCTGTGAGTCTAGATTTTCGAATCCGACGCAAAACAGATAGTTAATTGTAACGTTCAGCGCCTCCTAATGACGATGGAGAACTCAAATTGCGTCGCGATTCAATACATCGTTCTTCAGCGGACTGGTCTCCAAGGGGAAATTGCTGCCTCGGGCACCTTATGGTCCGTCTCCAGTCAGTCTAGATTTTCGAATCCGACGAAAAACAGATAGTTAATTGTAACATTCAGGGCCTCCTATTTACGATGAAGCACTGAAATTGCGTCGCCATCCAATATATCGTCCTCCAGCCGACTTGTCTCCATGGGGATATTGCTGCCTCGGGCCCCTTATCGTCGCTCTCCTGTGAGTGTAGATTTTCGAGTCCGTCGCGAACCTGATTGTTAATTGTAACGTCCAGGGCTTCCTAATGACGATGGAACACTCAAATTTCGTCGAGATTCAATACATCGGCATTCAGCCGATTTGCCTCCAAGGGTCTATTGCTGCCTCAAGCACCTTATGCTCATTCACCTGTGAGTCTAGATTTTAGAATCCGACGCAAAACTGATAGTTAATTGTAATGTTCAGGGCCGCCTAATCACGATGGAACACTCAAATTGCGTCGAGATTCAATACATCGTCCTTCAGCCGACTTGTCTCCAAGAGTCTATTGCTGCCTCGGACAACTTATGGTCGTTCTCCTGTGAGTTTAGATTTTCGAATCCGACGCATAACTGATATTTATTTGTAACGTTCAGCGCCTCCTAATGACGATGGAACACTCAAATTGCGTCAAGATTCAATACATCGTCCTCCAGCCGACTTGTCTCCAAGGGGAAATTGCTGCCTCGGGGACGATATGGTCCGTCTCCTGTGATTCTAGAATTTCGAATCCGACGCGAAACTGATTGTTAATTGTAACGTTCAGGGCCTCTTAATGACGATGGCACACTCAAATTGCGTTTAAATTCAATACATCGTCCTTCAGCCGACTGTCTCCAAGAGTCTATTGCTGCCTAGGGCACCTTGTGGTCGTTCTCCTGTGAGTCTAGATTTTCAAATCCGACACATAACTGATAGTTAATTGTAAAGTTAAGGGCCTCCTAATGACGATGGAACACTCAAATTGCGTCGAGATTCAATACATCGTCCTCCAGCCGACTTGTCTCCAAGGGTCTATTGCTGCCTCGGGCACATTATGGTTGTTCTCCTGTGAATCTAGATTTTCGAATCCAACGCATAACTGATAGTTAATTGTAACGCTCAGCGCCTCCTAATGACGATGGAACACTCAATTTGCGTCGAGATTAAATACATTGTCCTCCAGCCGACTTGTCTCCAAGGGGATATTGCTGCCTCTGGCACGATATGGTCCGTCTCCTGTGATTCTAGATTTTCGAATCCGACGAGAAACTGATAGTTAATTGTAACGTTCAGGGCCTCCTAATGACGATGGAACACTCAAATTGCGTTGAGATTCAATACATCGTCCTTCAGCCGACTTGTCTCCAAGAGTCTATTGCTGCCTCGGGCACCTTGTGGTCGTCCCCCTGTGAATCTAGATTTTCGAATCCAACGCATAACTGATAGTTAATTGTAACGCTCTGCGCCTCCTAATGACGATGGAACACTCCAATTGCGTCGAGATTCAATACATCGTCATCCAGCCGATTTGTCTCCAAGGGGATATTGCTGCCTCGGGCACGATATGGTCCGTCTCCTGTGATTGTAAATTTTCGAATCCGACGCGAAACTGATAGTTAATTGTAACGTTCAGGGCCTCCCAATGACGATGGAACACTCAAATTGCGTTGAGATTCAATACATCGTCCTTCAGTCGACTTGTCTCCAAGGGTCTATTGCTGCCTCGTGCAGCTTATGGTCGTTCTCCTGTGAGTCTAGATTTTCGAATCCGACGAAAAACAGATAGTTAATTGTTACATTAAGGGCCTCCTATTTACGATGAAGCACTGAAATTGCGTCGCGATTTAATACATCGTGCTCCTCCAAACTTGTCTCCAAGTGTCTATTGCTGCCTAGGGCACCTTATGATCGTTGTCCTGTGAATCTAGATTTTCGAATCCGACGCAAAACTGATGGTTAATTGTAACGTTCAGGTCCTCCTAATGTCGATAGACCACTCAAATTGCGTCGATATTCTATACATCGTCCTCCAGCCGACTTGTCTCCATGGGGATATTGCTGCCTCGGGCTCCTTATGGTCGCTCTCCTGTGAGTGTAGATTTTCGAGTCCGACGCGAAACTGATTGTTAATTGTAACGTTCAGGGCTTCCTAATGACGATGGAACACTCAAATTTCGTCGAGATTCAATACATCGTCCTTCAGACGACTTGTCTCCAAGGTGATATTGCTGCCTCGGGCACCTTGTGGTCGTCCTCCTGTGAGTCTAGATTTTCAAAACCGACACATAACTGATAGTGAATTGTAAAGTACAGGGCCTCCTAGTGACGAAGGAACACTCATATTGCGTCGAGATTCAATACATCGTCCTCCAGCCGGCTTGTCTCCAAGGGGATATTGCTGCCTCGGGCACGATATGGTTCGTCTCCTGTGATTCTAGATTTTCGAATCCGACGCGAAACTGATAGTTAATTGTTACGTTCAGGGCCTCCTAATGACGATGGAACACTCAAATTGCATCGTGATTCAATACATCGTCCTTCAGCCGACTTGTCTCCAAGAGTCTATTGCAGATTCGGACACCTTATGGTCCGTCTTCAGTGAGTCTAGATTTTCGAATCCGACGAAAAACTGATAGTTAATTGTAATATTCAGGGCCTCCTATTTACGATGGACCACTGAAATTGCGTCGCGATTCAATACATCGTCTTCCAGCCGACTTGTCTCCAGGGGTCTATTGCTGCCTGGGGCACCTTATGATCGTTCTCGTGTGAATCTAGATTTTCGAATCCGACGCATAACTGATAGTTAATTGTAACGTTCAGCGCCTCGTAATGACGATGGAACACTCAAATTGCTTCGAGATTCAATTCATCGTCCTCCAGCCGACTTGCCTCCAAGGGGATATTGCTGCCTCGGGGACGATATGGTCCGTCTCCTGTGATTCAAGATTTTCGAATCCGACGCGAAACTGATTGTTAATTGTAACGTTCAGGGCCTCCTAATGACGATGGCACACTCAAATTGCGTTTAAATTCAATACATCGTCCTTCAGCCGACTGTCTCCAAGAGTCTATTGCTGCCTCGGGCACCTTGTGGTCGTTCTCCTGTGAGTCTAGATTTTCAAATCCGACACATAACTGATAGTTAATTGTAAATTTAAGGGCCTCCTAATGACGATGGAACACTCAAATTGCGTCGAGATTCAATACATCGTCCTCCAGCCGACTTGTCTCCAAGGGTCTATTGCTGCCTCGGGCACATTATGGTTGTTCTCCTGTGAATCTAGATTTTCGAATCCAACGCATAACTGATAGTTAATTGTAACGCTCTGCGCCTCCTAATGACGACGGAACACTCAAATTGCGTCGAGATTCAATACATTGTCCTCCAGCCGACTTGTCTCCAAGGGGATATTGCTGCCTCTGGCACGATATGGTCCCTGTCCTGTGATTCTAGATTTTCGAATCCGACGCGAAACTGATATTTAATTGTAACGTTCAGGGCCTCCTAATGACGATGGAACACTCAAATTACGTTGAGATTCAATACATCGTCCTTCAGCCGACTTGTCTCCAAGAGTCTACTGCTGCCTCGGGCACCTTGTGGTCGTCCCCCTGTGAATCTAGATTTTCGAATCCAACGCATAACTGATAGATAATTGTAACGCTCTGTGCCTCCTAATGACGATGGAGAACTCAAATTGCGTCGCGATCCAATACATCGTCCTCCAGCCGACTTGTCTCCAAGGGTCTATTGCTGCCTGGGGCACCTTATGATCGTTCTCCTGTGAATCTAGATTTTCGAATCCGACGCAAAACTGATGGTTAATTGTAACGATCAGAGCCTCCTAATGACGATGGAGAACTCAAATTGCGTCGCGATTCAATACATCGTTCTCCAGCGGACTGGTCTCCAAGGGGAAATTGCTGCCTCGGGCACCTTATGGTCCGTCCCCAGTGAGTCTAGATTTTCGAATCCGACGAAAAACAGATAGTTTATTGTAACATTCAGGGCCTCCTATTTACGATGAAGCACTGAAATTGCGTCGCGATTTAATACATCGTCCTCCAGCAGACTTGTCTACAAGGGTCTATTGCTGCCTAGGGCACCTTATGATCGTTCTCCTGTGAATCTAGATTTTCGAATCCGACGCAAAACTGATGGTCAATTGAAACGTTCAGGGCTTCCTAATGACGATGGAACACTCAAATTTCGTCGAGATTCAATACATCGTCCTTCAGACGACTTGTCTCCAAGAATCTATTGCTGCCTCGGGCACCTTGTGGTCGTCCTCCTGTGAGTCTAGATTTTCAAAACCGACACATAACTGATAGTGAATTGTAAAGTACAGGGCCTCCTAGTGACGATGGAACACTCAAATTGCGTCGAGATTCAATACATCGTCCTCCAGCCGGCTTGTCTCCAAGGGGATATTGCTGCCTGGGGCACGATATGGTTCGTCTCCTGTGATTCTAGATTTTCGAATCCGACGCGAAACTGACACTTAATTGTTACGTGCAGGGCCTCCTAATGACGATGGAACACTCAAATTGCGTCGTGATTCAATACATCGTCCTTCAGCCGACTTGTCTCCAAGAGTCTATTGCAGATTCGGACACCTTATGGTCCGTCTTCAGTGAGTCTAGATTTTCGAATCCGACGAAAAACTGATAGTTAATTGTAATATTCAAGGCCTCCTATTTACGATGGACCACTGAAATTGCGTCGCGATTCAATACATCGTCTTCCAGCCGACTTGTCTCCAGGGGTCTATTGCTGCCTGGGGCACCTTATGATCGTTCTCGTGTGAATCTAGATTTTCGAATCCGACGCATAACTGATAGTCAATTGTAACGTTCAGCACCTCCTAATGACGATGGAACACTCAAATTGCTTCGAGATTCAATACATCGTCCTCCATCCGACTTGCCTCCAAGGGGATATTGCTGCCTCGGGGACGATATGGTCCGTCTCCTGTGATTCTAGAAATCCGAATCCGACGCAAAACTGATTGTTAATTGTAACGTTCAGGGCCTCCTAATGACGATGGCACACTCAAATTGCGTTTAAATTCAATACATCGTCCTTCAGCCGACTGTCTCCAAGAGTCTATTGCTGCCTCGGGCACCTTGTGGTCGATCTCCTGTGAGTCTAGATTTTCAAATCCGACACATAACTGATAGTTAATTGTAAATTTAAGGGCCTCCTAATGACGATGGAACACTCAAATTGCGTCGAGATTCAATACATCGTCCTCCAGCCGACTTGTCTCCAAGGGTCTATTGCTGCCTCGGGCACATTATGGTTGTTCTCCTGTGAATCTAGATTTTCGAATCCAACGCATAACTGATAGTTAATTGTAACGCTCTGCGCCTCCTAATGACGATGGAACACTCAAATTGCGTCGAGATTCAATACATTGTCCTCCAGCCGACTTGTCTCCAAGGGGATATTGCTGCCTCTGGCACGATATGGTTTCTGTCCTGTGATTCTAGATTTTCGAATCCGACGCGAAACTGATATTTAATTGTAACGTTCAGGGCCTCCTAATGACGATGGAACACTCAAATTGCGTTGAGATTCAATACATCGTCCTTCAGCCGACTTGTCTCCAAGAGTCTCTGCTGCCTCGGGCACCTTGTGGTCGTCCCCCTGTGAATCTAGATTTTCGAATCCAACGCATAACTGATAGTTAATTGTAACGCTCTGTGCCTCCTAATGACGATGGAACACTCAAATTGCGTCGAGATTCAATACATCGTCATCCAGCCGATTTGTCTCCAAGGGGATATTGCTGCCTCGGGCACGATATGGTCCGTCACCTGTGATTCTTGATTTTCGTAACCGACGCGAAACTGATAGTTAATTGTAACGTTCAGGGCCTCCTAATGACGATGGAACACTCAAATTTCGTTGAGATTCAATACATCGTCCTTCAGCCGATTTGTCTCCAAGGGTCTATTGCTGCCTCGCTCAGCTTATGGTCGTTCTCCTATGAGTCTAGATTTTCGAATCCGACGCAAAACAGATAGTTAATTCTAACGTTCAGCGCCTCCTAATGACGATGGAGAACTCAAATTGCGTCGCGATTCAATACATCGTTCCTCAGCGTTTTGGTCTCCGAGGGGAAATTGCTGCCTCATGCACCTTATGGTCCGTCTCCAGTGAGTCTAGATTTTCGAATCCGACGAAAAACAGATAGTTAATTGTATTATTCAGGGCCTCCTATTTACGATGAAGCACTGAAATTGCGTCGCGATCCAATACATCGTCCTCCAGCCGACATGCCTCCAAGGGTCTATTGCTGCCTGGGGCACCTTATGATCGTTCTCCTGTGAATCTAAATTTTCGAATCCGACGCAAAACAGATAGTTAATTGTAACATTCAGGGCCTCCTATTTACGATGAAGCACTGAAATTGCGTCGCGATCCAATACATCGTCCTCCAGCCGACATGCCTCCAAGGGTCTATTGCTGCCTGGGGCACCTTATGATCGTTCTCCTGTGAATCTAGATTTTCGAATCTGGCGCAAAACTGATGGTTAATTGTAACGTTCAGGTCCTCCTAATGTCGATAGAACACTCAAATTGCGTCGATATTCTATACATCGTCCTCCAGCCGACTTGTCTCCATGGGGATATTGCTGCCTCGGGCTCCTTATGGTCGCTCTCCTGTGAGTGTAGATTTTCGAGTCCGACGCGAAACTGATTGTTAATTGTATCGTTCAAGGCTTCCTAATGACGATGGAACACTCAAAATTCGTCGAGATTCAATACATCGGCATTCAGCCGATTTGTCTCCAAGGGTGTATTGCTGCCTCAAGCACCTTATGCTCATCACCTGTGAGTCTAGATTTTAGAATCCGACGCAAAACTGATAGTTAATTGTAATGTTCAGTGCCTCCTAATGACGATGGAACACTCAAATTGCGTCGAGATTCAATACATCGGCCTCAAGCCGACTTGTCTCCAAGGGGATATTGCTGCCTCGGGCACCATATGGTCCGTCTCCTGTTAGTCTAGATTTTCGAATCCGACGCAAAAATGATAGTTAATTGTAACGTTCAGCGCCTCCTATTGACGATGGAACACTCAAATTGCGTCGAGATTCAATACATCGTCATCCAGCCGATTTGTCTCCAAGGGGATATTGCTTCTTCAGGCACGATATGGTCCGTCACCTGTGATTCTAGATTTTCGAATCCGACGCGAAACTTATAGTTAATTGTAACGTTCATGGCCTCCTAATGACGATGGAACACTCAAATTGCGTTGAGATTCAATACATCGTCCTTCAGCCGACTTGTCTCCAAGGGACTATTGCTGCATCGTGAAGGTTATGGTCGTTCTCCTGTGCGTCTAGATTTTCGAATCCGAAGCAAAACAGATAGTTAATTGTAACGTTCAGCGCCTCCTAATGACGATGGAGAACTCAAATTGCGTCGCGATTCAATACATCGTTCTCCAGCGGACTGGTCTCCAAGGGGAAGTTGCTGCCTTGGGCACCTTATGGTCCGTCTCTAGTGAGTCTAGATTTTCGAATCCGACGAAAAACAGATAGTTAATTGTAACATTGAGGGCCTCCTATTTACGATGAAGCACTGAAATTGCGTCGCGATCCAATACATCGTCCTCCAGCCGACTTGTCTCCAAGGGTCTATTGCTGCCTGGGGCACCATATGATCGTTCTCCTGTGAGTCTAGATTTTCAAAACCGACACATAACTGATAGTTAATTGTAAAGTACAGGTCCTCCTAATGACGATGGAACACTCAAATTGCGTCGAGATTAAATACATCGTCCTCCAGCCGACTTGTCTCCAAGGGATATTGCTGCCTCGGGGACGATATGGTCCGTCTCATGTGATTCTAGATTTTCGAATCCGACGCGAAACTGATTGTTAATTGTAATGTTCAGGGCCTCCTAATGACGATGGCACACTCAAATTGCGTTTAAATTCAACACATCGTCTCTCAGCCGACTGTCTCCAAGAGTCTATTGCTGCCTCGGGCACCTTGTGGTCGTTCTCCTGTGAGTCTAGATTTTCAAATCCGACACATAACTGATAGTTAATTGTATAGTTAAGGGCCTCCTAATGACGATGGAACACTCAAATTGCGCCGAGATTCAATACATCGTCCTCCAGCCGACTTGTCTCCAAGGGTCTATTGCTGCCTCGGGCACATTAAGGTTGTTCTCCTGTGAATCTAGATTTTCGAATCTAACGCATAACTGATAGTTAATTGTAACGCTCAGCGCCTCCTAATGACGATGGAACACTCAAATTGCGTCGAGATTCGATACATTGTCCTCCAGCCGACTTGTCTCCAAGGGGATATTGCTGCCTCTGGCACGATATGGTCCGTCTCCTGTGATTCTAGATTTTCGAATCCGACGCGTAACTGATAGTTAATTGTAACGTTCAGGGCCTCCTAAAAACGATGGAACACTCAAATTGCGTTGAGATTCAATACATCGTCCTTCAACCAACTTGTCTCCAAGAGTCTATTGCTGCCTCGGGCACCATATGATCGTTCTCCTGTGAGTCTAGATTTTCAAAACCGACACATAACTGATAGTTAATTGTAAAGTACAGGGCCTCCTAATGACGATGAAACACTCAAATTGCGTCGAGATTCAATACATCGTCCTCCAGCCGACTTGTCTCCAAGGGGATATTGCTGCCTCGGGCACGATATGGTTCGTCTCCTGTGATTCTAGATTTTCGAATCCGACGCGAAACTGATAGTTAATTGTTACGTTCAGGGCCACCTAATGACGATGGAACACTCAAATTGCGTCGTGATTCAATACATCGTCCTTCAGCCGAATTGTCTCCAAGAGTCTATTGCTGCCTCGGACACCTTATGGTCCGTCTTCAGTGAGTCCAGATTTTCGAATCCGACGAAAAACAGATAGTTAATTGTAACATTCAGGGCCTCCTATTTACGATGAAGCACTGAAATTGCGTCGCGATTTAATACATCGGCCTCCAGCAGACTTGTCTCCAAGGGTCTATTGCTGCCTTGGGCACCTTATGATCGTTCTCCCGTGAATCTAGATTTTCGAATCCGACGCATAACTGATAGGTAATTGTAACGTTCAGCGCCTCCTAAGGACGATGGAACACTCAAATTGCTTCGAGATTCAATACATCGTCCTCCAGCCGACTTGTCTCCAAGGGATATTGCTGCCTCGGGGACGATATGGTCCGTCTCATGTGATTCTAGATTTTCGAATCCGACGCGAAACTGATTGTTAATTGTAATGTTCAGGGCCTCCTAATGACGATGGCACACTCAAATTGCGTTTAAATTCAATACATCGTCTCTCAGCCGACTGTCTCCAAGAGTCTATTGCTGCCTCGGGCACCTTGTGGTCGTTCTCCTGTGAGTCTAGATTTTCAAATCCGACACATAACTGATAGTTAATTGTAAAGTTAAGGGCCTCCTAATGACGATGGAACACTCAAATTGCGTCGAGATTCAATACATCGTCCTCCAGCCGACTTGTCTCCAAGGGTCTATTGCTGCCTCGGGCACATTAAGGTTGTTCTCCTGTGAATCTAGATTTTCGAATCTAACGCATAACTGATAGTTAATTGTAACGCTCAGCGCCTCCTAATGACGATGGAACACTCAAATTGCGTCGAGATTCGATACATTGTCCTCCAGCCGACTTGTCTCCAAGGGGATATTGCTGCCTCTGGCACGATATGGTCCGTCTCCTGTGATTCTAGATTTTCGAATCCGACGCGTAACTGATAGTTAATTGTAACGTTCAGGGCCTCCTAATAACGATGGAACACTCAAATTGCGTTGAGATTCAATACATCGTCCTTCAACCAACTTGTCTCCAAGAGTCTATTGCTGCCTCGGGCACCTTATGGTCGTCCTCCTGTGAATCTAGATTTTCGAATCCAACGCATAACTGATAGTTAATTGTAACGCTCAGCGCCTCCTAATGACGATGGAACACTCAAATTGCGTCGAGATTCGATACATTGTCCTCCAGCCGACTTGTCTCCAAGGGGATATTGCTGCCTCTTGCACGATATGGTCCGTCTCCTGTGATTGTAAATTTTCGAATCCGACGCGAAACTGATAGTTAATTGTAACGTTCAAGGCCTCCCAATGACGATGGAACACTCAAATTGCGTTGAGATTCAACACATCGTCCTTCAGCCGACTTGTCTCCAAGGGTCTATTGCTGCCTCGTGCAGCTTATGGTCGTTCTCCTGTGAGTCTAGATTTTCGAATCCGACGCAAAACTGATAGTTAATTGTAACGTTCAGCGCCTCCTAATGACGATGGAGAACTCAAATTGCGTCGCGATTCAATACATCGTTCTTCAGCGGACTGGTCTCCAAGGGGAAATTGCTGCCTCGGGCACCTTATGGTCCGTCTCCAGTGACTCAAGATTTTCGAATCCGACGAAAAACAGATAGTTAATTGTAACATTCAGGGCCTCCTATTTACGATGAAGCACTGAAATTGCGTCGCGATCCAACACATCGTCCTCCAGCCGACTTGTCTCCAAGGGTCTATTGCTGCCTGGGGCACCTTATGATCGTTCTCCTGTGATTCTAGATTTTCGAATCCGACGCAAAACTGATGGTTAATTGTAACGATCAGAGCCTCCTAATGACGATGGAGAACTGAAATTGCGTCTCGATTCAATACATCGTTCTCCAGCTGTCTGGTCTCCAAGGGGAAATTGCTGCCTCGGGCACCTTATGGTCCGTCTCCAGTGAGTCTAGATTTTCGAATCCGACGAAAAACAGATAGTTAATTGTTACATTCAGGGCCTCCTATTTACGATGAAGCACTGAAATTGCGTCGCGATTTAATACATCGTCCTCCTGCAGACTTGTCTCCAAGTGTCTATTGCTGCCTAGGGCACCTTATGATCGTTGTCCTGTGAACCTAGATTTTCGAATCCGACGCTAAACTGATGGTTAATTGTAACGTTCAGGTCCTCCTAATGTCGATAGACCACTCAAATTGCGTCGATATTCTATACATCGTCCTCCAGCCGACTTGTCTCCATGGGGATATTGCTGCCTCGGGCTCCTTATGGTCGCTCTCCTGTGAGTGTAGATTTTCGAGTCCGACGCGAAACTGATTGTTAATTGTAACGTTCAGGGCTTCCTAATGACGATGGAACACTCAAATTTCGTCGAGATTCAATACATCGTCCTTCAGCCGACTTGTCTCCAAGAGTCTATTGCAGATTCGGACACCTTATGGTCCGTCTTCAGTGAGTCTAGATTTTCGAATCCGACGAAAAACTGATAGTTAATTGTAATATTCAGGGCCTCCTATTTACGATGGACCACTGAAATTGCGTCGCGATTCAATACATCGTCTTCCAGCCGACTTGTCTCCAGGGGTCTATTGCTGCCTGGGGCACCTTATGATCGTTCTCCTGTGATTCTAGATTTTCGAATCCGACGCGAAACTGATTGTTAATTCTAACGTTCAGGGCCTCCTAATGACGATGGCACACTCAAATTGCGTTTAAATTCAATACATCGTCCTTCAGCCGACTGTCTCCAAGAGTCTATTGCTGCCTCGGGCACCTTGTGGTCGTTCTCCTGTGAGTCTAGATTTTCAAATCCGACACATAACTGATAGTTAATTGTAAATTTAAGGGCCTCCTAAATACGATGGAACACTCAAATTGCGTCGAGATTCAATACATCGTCCTCCAGCCGACTTGTCTCCAAGGGTCTATTGCTGCCTCGGGCACATTATGGTTGTTCTCCTGTGAATCTAGATTTTCGAATCCAACGCATAACTGATAGTTAATTGTAAGGCTCTGCGTCTCCTAATGACGATGGAACACTCAAATTGCGTTGAGATTCAATACATCGTCCTTCAGCCGACTTGTCTCCAAGAGTCTACTGCTGCCTCGGGCACCTTGTGGTCGTCCCCCTGTGAATCTAGATTTTCGAATCCAACGCATAACTGATAGTTAATTGTAATGTTCAGTGCCTCCTAATGACGATGGAACACTCAAATTGCGTCGAGATTCAATACATCGGCCTCCAGCCGACTTGTCTCCAAGGGGATATTGCTGCCTCGGGCACCATATGGTCCGTCTCCTGTTAGTCTAGATTTTCGAATCCGACGCAAAAATGATAGTTAATTGTAACGTTCAGCGCCTCCTAATGACGATGGAACACTCAAATTGCGTCGAGATTCAATACATCGTCATCCAGCCGATTTGTCTCCAAGGGGATATTGCTTCTTCGGGCACGATATGGTCCGTCACCTGTGATTCTAGATTTTCGAATCCGACGCGAAACTTATAGTTAATTGTAACGTTCATGGCCTCCTAATGACGATGGAACACTCAAATTGCGTTGAGATTCGATACATCGTCCTTCAGCCGATTTGACTCCAAGGGACTATTGCTGCATCGTGAAGGTTATGGTCGTTCTCCTGTGCGTCTAGATTTTCGAATCCGAAGCAAAACAGATAGTTAATTGTAACGTTCAGCGCCTCCTAATGACGAAGGAGAACTCAAATTGCGTCGCGATTCAATACATCGTTCTCCAGCGGACTGGTCTCCAAGGGGAAGTTGCTGCCTTGGGCACCTTATGGTCCGTCTCCAGTGAGTCTAGATTTTCGAATCCGACGAAAAACAGATAGTTAATTGTAACATTGAGGGCCTCCTATTTACGATGAAGCACTGAAATTGCGTCGCGATCCAATACATCGTCCTCCAGCCGACTTGTCTCCAAGGGTCTATTGCTGCCTGGGGCACCATATGATCGTTCTCCTGTGAGTCTAGATTTTCAAAACCGACACATAACTGATAGTTAATTGTAAAGTACAGGGCCTCCTAATGACGATGGAACACTCAAATTGCTTCGAGATTCAATACATCGTCCTCCAGCCGACTTGTCTCCAAGGGATATTGCTGCCTCGGGGACGATATGGTCCGTCTCATGTGATTCTAGATTTTCGAATCCGACGCGAAACTGATTGTTAATTGTATTGTTCAGGGCCTCCTAATGACGATGGCACACTCAAATTGCGTTTAAATTCAATACATCGTCTCTCAGCCGACTGTCTCCAAGAGTCTATTGCTGCCTCGGGCACCTTGTGGTCGTTCTCCTGTGAGTCTAGATTTTCAAATCCGACACATAACTGATAGTTAATTGTAAAGTTAAGGGCCTCCTAATGACGGTGGAACACTCAAATTGCGTCGAGATTCAATACATCGTAATCCAGCCGACTTGTCTCCAAGGGTCTATTGCTGCCTCGGGCACATTAAGGTTGTTCTCCTGTGAATCTAGATTTTCGAATCCAACGCATAACTGATAGTTAATTGTAACGCTCAGCGCCTCCTAATGACGATGGAACACTCAAATTGCGTCGAGATTCGATACATTGTCCTCCAGCCGACTTGTCTCCAAGGGGATATTGCTGCCTCTGGCACGATATGGTCCGTCTCCTGTGATTCTAGATTTTCGAATCCGACGCGTAACTGATAGTTAATTGTAACGTTCAGGGCCTCCTAATAACGATGGAACACTCAAATTGCGTTGAGATTCAATACATCGTCCATCAACCAACTTGTCTCCAAGAGTCTATTGCTGCCTCGGGCACCTTATGGTCGTCCTCCTGTGAATCTAGATTTTCGAATCCAACGCACAACTGATAGTTAATTGTAACGCTCAGCGCCTCCTAATGACGACAGAACACTCAAATTGCGTCGAGATTCAATACATCGTCATCCAGCCGATTTGTCTCCAAGGGGATATTGCTGCGTCGGGCACGATATGGTCCGTCTCCTGTGATTCTAGATTTTCGAATCCGACGCGAAACTGATAGTTAATTGTAACGTTCAGGGCCTCCTAATGACGATGGATCACTCAAATTCCGTCGAGATTCAATACATCATCCTTCAGCCGATTAGTCTCCAATTGTGCATTGCTGCCTCGGGGACCTTATGCTCGTTCTCCTGTGAGTCTAGATTTTCTAATTCGACGCAAAAATGATTGTTAATTGCAGCGTTCAGGGGCTCCTAATGAGGATGGAACCCTCAAATTGCGTCGAGAGTCAATACATCGTCCTCCAGCCGACTTGCCTCCAAGGGTCTATTGCTGCATCGGGCACGTTATGGTCGATCTCCTGTGGGTCTAGATTTTCGAATCCGACGCGAAATTGTTTGTTAATTGTAACGCTCAGGGCTTCCTAATGACGAAGCAACATTAAAATTGCGTCGTGATTCAATACATCGTCCTCCAGACGACTTGTCTCCAACGGGATATTGCTGCCTCGGGCTCCATGTGGTCCGTCTCCTGTGAGTCTAGATTTTCGACTCCGACGCGAAATTGATAGTTAATTGTATCGTTCAGGGCCTCCTAATGACGATGGAACACTCTAATTGCGTCGAGATTCAATACATCGGCCTGCAGCCGACTTGTCTCCAAGGGTCTATTGCTGCCTCGGGCACCTTATGGTCGATGTCCTGTGAGTCTAGATTTTCGAATCCGACGCATAACTGATAGTTAATTGCAACGTTCAGTGCCTCCTGATGACGATGGAACACTCAAATTGCGTCGAGATTCAGTACATCCGCCTACAGCCGACTTGTCTCCAAATGTCTATTGCTGCCTCGGGCACCTTGTGGTCGTTCTCCTGTGAGCCTAGATTTTCGAATCCTACACATAACTGGTAGTTAATTGTAAGGTTCAGGGCCTCCTAATGGCGATGGAACGCTCAAATTGCGTAGAGATTCAACACATCGTCCTCCATCCGACTTGTATTCAAGGGTCTACTGCTGCCTCGGGCACCTTATGTTCGTCCTCCTGTGAGTCTAGATTTTCGAATCCGACACATAACTGATAGTTAATTGTAACGCTCAGAGACTCCTAATAAGCATGGAACACTGAAATTGCGTCAAGATTCTATACATCGTCCTCCAGTCGACATGCCTCCAAGGGGATATTGCTGCCTCGGGCACCACATTCTCAGTCTCCAGCGATACTACGTTTTCGAATCCGCCGCAAGACTGACAGTGAATTGTAACGTTCAGGGCCTCCTAATGACGATGGAACACTCAAATTCCGTCAATATTCAATACTTCGTCCTTCAGCCGATTTGTCTCCAAGTTTCTATTGCTGCCTTGGGCACCTTATGGTCGTTCTCCTGTGAGTCTAGATTTTCGAATCCGGCGCAAAACAGATAGTTAATTGTAACGTTCAGGGCCTCCTAATGACGAAGGAACACTCAATTTGCGTCGAGATTCACTTCATCGTCTTCCAGCCGACTTGTCTCCAAGGGGATATCGCTGCCTCGGCCACCACATAGTGTGTCTACTGTGATTCTACATTTTCGAATCCGACGCAAAAATGATAGTTAATTGTAACGTTTAGGGCTTTATAATGACGATGAAACACTCAAATTGCGTCGAGAGTCAATATATCGTCCTCCAGCCGACTTGCCTCCAAGGGTCTATTGCTGCCTCGGGCACCTTATGGTCGTTCTCCTGTGAATCCGACGCTTAACTGATAGTTAATTGTAACGCTCAGAGCCTCCTAATGACGATGGAACACTCAAATTGCGTCAAGATTCAATATATCGTCCTCCAGCCGACTTGTCACCAAGGGGATAATGCTGCCTCGGGCACCATATGGTCCGTCTCCTGTGAGTGTAGATTTTCGTATCCGACGCGAAACTGATAGTAAATTGTAACGTTCAGGGCTTCCTAATGACGATGGAACACTCAAATTGCGTCGAAATTCAATACATCGACATTCAGCCGATTTGTCTCCAAGGGTCTATTGCTGCCTCGGGCACCTTATTGTCGTTCCCCTGCAAGTCTAGATTTTCGAATCCGACGCAAACTGATAGTTAATTGTAATGTTCACGGCCTCCTAATGACGATGGAGCACTCAAATTGCGTGGAGATTCAATACATCGGCCTCCAGCCGACTTGTCTTTAAGGGGATATTGCTGCCTCGGGCACCATATGGTCCGTCTCCTGTGAGTCTAGATTTTCGAATCCGACGCAAAACTGATAGTAAACTGTAACGTTCAGGGCCTCCTAATGACGATGGAACACTCAAATTGCGTCTAGATTCAATACATCGTCTTCCAGCCGACTTGTCTCCAAGGGGATATCGCTGCCTCGGCCACCACATAGTGTGTCTACTGTGATTCCACATTTTCGAATCCGTCGCAAAACTGATGGTTAATTGTAAGATTCAGGGCCTCCTAACGACGATGGAACACTCAAATTGCGTAGCGATTCAATACATCGTCCTCCAGCGGACTGGTCTCACAGGGGATATTGCTGTCTCGGGCACCTTACGGTCCGTCTCCAGTGAGTCTAAATTTTCGAATCGGACGAAAAACCGATAGTTAGTTGTAACATTCCGTGCCTCCTAATGACGATGGAACACGCAAATTGCATCACGATCCAATACAACGACTTCCAGCCGACTTGTCTCCAAGGGTCTGTTGCTGCCTCGGGCACCTTATGATCGTTCTCCTGTGAGTCTAGATTTTCTAATCCGACGCAAAACTGATTGCTAATTGTAACGTTCAGTGCCTCCTAATGACGATGGAACACTCAAATTGCGTCGAGATTCAGTACATCGTCCCCCAGCCGACTTGAATCCAAGGGGATATTGCTGTCTCGGGCATCATATAATCCTTCTCCTGTGAATAGATTTTCGAATCGGACGCTAAAAAGATAGTTAATTCTAACGTTCACCGCCTCCTAATGACGATGGAACACTCAAATTGAGACGAGAGTCAATACAATGGCCTCCAGTCGACTTGACTACAATTGTCTATTGCTGCCTCGGGCTCCATGTGGTCCGTCTCCTGTGAGTCTAGATATTCGAATCCGATGCGAAACTAATAATTAATTGTAACGTTCAGGGCCTCCTAATGACGATGGAACATTCAATTTGCGTCGAGATTCAATACATCGTCCTTCAGCCGATTTGTCTCCAAGGGTCTATTGCTGCCTCGGGACCTTATGGTCATTCTCCTGTGAGTGGAGATTTTCTAATTCGACGCAAAAATGATTGTTAATTGAAACCTTCTGGGCCTCCAAATGACGATGGAACACTCAAATTGCGTCGAGAGTCAATACATCGTCCTCCAGCCGACTTGCCTCCAAGGGTCTATTGCTGCCTCGGGCACCTTATGGCCGTTCTCCTGTGAGTCTAGATTTTCTAATTCGACGCAAAAATGATTGTTAGTTGTAACCTTTAGGGCCTCCTAATGTCGATGGAAAACTCAAATTGCGTCGAGAGTCAATACATCGTCCTCCAGCCGACTTGCCTCCAAGGGTCTATTGCTGCCTCGTGCACCTTATGGTCGTTCTCCTGTGAGTCTAGATTTACGAATCCGACGCAAAAATGATAGTTAATTGTAACGTTCAGGCCCCCCTAATGACGATGGAACACTCAAATTGAGTCGAGATTCACAACATCGTCCTCCAGCCGTCTTGTCTATAAGGGGATATCGCTGCCTCGGGCACCAAATGTTCCGTCTCCGGTGATTCTACGTTTCCAAATCCGACGCAAAACTGATAGTGAATTGTAACGTTCAGGGCCTTCTAATGACGATGCAACACTCAAATTCCGTCGAGATTCAATACACCGTCCTTCAGCCGATTTGTCTCTAAGGGTCTATTGCTGCCTCGGGCACCTTATGGTCGTTCTCCTGTGAGTGTAGATTTTCGAATCCGACGCAAAAATGATAGTTAATTGTAACGTTCAGGGCCTCCTAATGACGATGGAACACTCAAATTGCGTCGAGATTCATTTCATCGGCCTCCAGCCGACTTGTCTCCAAGGGTCTGTTGCTACCTCGGGCACCTAATTGTCGTTCTCCTGTGAATCTAGATTTTCGAATCCGACGCATAACTGATAGTTAATTGTAATGTTCAGCGCCCCCTAATGACGATGGAACACTCAAATTGCGTCGAGATTCAATACATCGTCCTCCAGCCGACTTGTCTCCAACGGGATATTGCTGCCTCGGGCTCCATGTGGTCCGTCTCCTGTAAGTGTAGATTTTCGACTCCGACGCGAAATTGATAGTTCATTGTAACGTTCAGGGCCTCCTAATGACGATGGAACACTCTAATTGCGTCGAGATTCAATACATCGGCCTCCAGCCGACTTGTCTCCAAGGGTCTATTGCTGCCTCGGGCACCATATTGTCGTTCCCCAGTAAACCTAGATTTTAGAATCCGACGCGAAACTGATAGTTAATTGTAATGTTCAGGGCCTCCCAATGGCGATGGGACACTCAAATTGCGTCGAGATTCAATACATCGGCCTCCAGCCGACATGTCTCCAAGGGGATATTGCTGCCTCGGGCACCATATGGTCCGTCTCCTGTGAGTCTAGATTTTCGAATCCGACACAAAAATGATAGTTAATTGTAACGTTCACAGCCTCCTAATGACGATGGAACACTCAAATTGCGTCGAGAGTCAATACATCGGCCTCCAGCCGACTTGTCTACAAGGGAATATTGCTGCCTCGAGCTCCATGTGGTCCGTCTCCTGTGAGTCTAGATTTTCGAATCCGATGCGAAACTGATAGTTAATTTAACGTTCAGGGCATCCTAATGACGATGGAACACTCAAATTGCGTCGAGATTCAATACATCGTCCTCCAGCCGACTTGTCTCCAAGGGTCTATTGCTGTCTCCGGCACCTTATGGTCGAACACCTGTGAGTCTAGATTTTCGAATCCGTCGCAAAACAGATAGTCAATTGTAACGTTCAGGGCCACCTAATGAGGAAGGAACACTCAAATTGCGTCGAGATTCACAACATCGTCCTCCAGCTGACTTGTCTCCAAGGGGATAACGCTGCCTCGGGCACCACTTGGTCCGTGTCTGGTGATTCTACGTTTTCGAATCCGAAGCAAAACTGATAGTGAAATGTAACGTTCAGGGCCTCCTAATGACGATGGAATACTCAAATTCCGTCGAGAGTCAATACATCGTCCTCCAGCCGACTTGCCTCCAAGGGTCTATTGCTGCATCGGGCACCTTATGGTCGATCTCCTGTGAGTCTAGATTTTCGAATCCCACGCAATAATGATAGTTAATTGTAACGTTCAGGGCCTCCTAATGATGATGGAACACTCATATTGCGTCGAGATTCAATACATCGACCTCCAGACGACTTGCCTCTAACGGGATATTGCTGCCTCGGGCACCATATGGTCCTTCTCCTGTGACTCTAGATTTTCGAATCCGACGCGAAAATGGTAGTAAATTGTAACGTTCAGGGCCTCCTAATGACGATGGAACACTCAAATTTCGTCGAGATTCAATACATCGTCCTCCAGCCGACTTGACGCCATGGGGATATTGCTGCCTCGGGCTCCGTATGGTCGCTCTCCTGTGGGTCTAGATTTTCGAATCCGACGCGAATTTGTTTGTTAATTGTAACGCTCAGGGCTTCCTAATGACGATGGAACACTCAAATTGCGACGAGATTCAATACATCGTCCTCCAGACGACTTGTCTCCAACGGGATATTGCTGCCTCGGGCTCCAAGTGGTCCGCCTGCTGTGAGTCTAGACTTTCGACTCCGACGCGAAATTGATAGTTAATTGTATCGTTCAGGGCCTCCTAATAACGATGGAACACTCTAATTGCGTCGAGAATCAATACATCGGCCTCCAGCCGTCTTGTCTCCAAGGGTCTACTGCTGCCTCGGGCACCTTATGGTCGATCTCCTGTGAGTCTAGATTTTCGAATCCGACGCATAACTGATAGTTAATTGCAACGTTCAGTGCCTCCTAATGACGATGGAACCCTCAAATTGCGTCGAGATTCAATACTTCGGCCTACAGTCGACTAGTCTCCAAATGTCTATTGCTGCCTCGGGCACCTTGTGGTCGTACTCCTGTGAGTCTAGATTTTCGAATCCTTCACATAACTGATAGTTAATTGTAACATTCAGGGCCTCCTAATGACGATGGAACACTCAAATTCCGTCGATATTCAATACGTCGGCCTACAGCCGACTTGTCTCCAAGGGTCTATTGCTGCCTCGGGCACCTTATGGTCGTTCTCCTGTGAATCCGACGCTTAACTGATAGTTAATTGTAACGCTCAGAGCCTCCTAATGACGATGGAACACTCAAATTGCGTCTAGATTCAATACATCGTCTTCGAGCCGACTTGTCTCCAAGGGGATATCGCTGCCTCGGCCACCACATAGTGTGTCTACTGTGATTCTACATTTTCGAATCCGTCGCAAAACTGATGGTTAATTGTAAGATTCAGGGCCTCCCAACGACGATGGAACACTCAAATTGCGTAGCGATTCAATACATCGTCCTCCAGCGGACTGGTCTCACAGGGGATATTGCTGTCTCGGGCACCTTACGGTCCGTCTCCAGTGAGTCTAAATTTTCGAATCGGACGAAAAACCGATAGTTAATTGTAACATTCCGTGCCTCCTAATGACGATGGAACACGCAAATTGCTTCACGATCCAATACAACGACTTCCAGCCGACTTGTCTCCAAGGGTCTGTTGCTGCCTCGGGCACCTTATGATCGTTCTCCTGTGAGTCTAGATTTTCTAATCCGACGCAAAACTGATTGCTAATTGTAACGTTCAGTGCCTCCTAATGACGATGGAACACTCAAATTGCGTCGAGATTCAGTACATCGTCCCCCAGCCGACTTGTATCCAAGGGGATATTGCTGTCTCGGGCACCATATAATCCTTCTCCTGTGAATAGATTTTCGAATCGGACGCTAAAAAGATAGTTAATTCTAACGTTCACCGCCTCCTAATGACGATGGAACACTCAAATTGAGTCGAGAGTCAATACAATGGCCTCCAGTCGACTTGACTACAATTGTATATTGCTGCCTCGGGCTCCATGTGGTCCGTCTCCTGTGAGTCTAGATATTCGAATCCGATGCGAAACTAATAATTAATTGTAACGTTCAGGGCCTCCTAATGACGATGGAACATTCAATTTGCGTCGAGATTCAATACATCGTCCTTCAGCCGATTTGTCTCCAAGGGTCTATTGCTGCCTCGGGACCTTATAGTCGTTCTCCTGTGAGTGGAGATTTTCTAATTCGACGCAAAAATGATTGTTAATTGAAACCTTCTGGGCCTCCAAATGACGATGGAACACTCAAATTGCGTCGAGAGTCAATACATCGTCCTCCAGCCGACTTGCCTCCAAGGGTCTATTGCTGCCTCGGGCACCTTATGGCCGTTCTCCTGTGAGTCTAGATTTTCTAATTCGACGCAAAAATGATTGTTAGTTGTAACCTTTAGGGCCTCCTAATGACGATGGAAAACTCAAATTGCGTCGAGAGTCAATACATCGTCCTCCAGCCGACTTGCCTCCAAGGGTCTATTGCTGCCTCGTGCACCTTATGGTCGTTCTCCTGTGAGTCTAGATTTACGAATCCGACGCAAAAATGATAGTTAATTGTAACGTTCAGGCCCCCCTAATGACGATGGAACACTCAAATTTCGTCGAGATTCAATTCATCGTCCACCAGCCGACTTGTCTCCATGGGGATATTGCTGCCTCGGGCACCTTATGGTCGATCTTCTGTGAGTCTATATTTTCGAATCCGACGCATAACTGATAGTTAATTGCAACGTTCAGTGCCTCCTAATGACGATGGAGCACACAAATTGCGTCGAGAATCAATACATCGGCCTACAGCCGACTAGTCTCCAAACAACTATTGCTGCCTCGGGCACCTTGTGGTCGTTCTCCTGTGAGTCTAGATTTTCGAATCCTACACATAACTGATAGTTAATTGTAAAGTTCAGGGCCTCCTAATGACGATGGAACGCTCAAATTGCGTCGAGATTCAACACATCGTCCTCCAGCCGACTTGTCTTCAAGGGTCTATTGCTGCCTCGCGCACCTTATGTTCGTCCTCCTGTGAGTCTAGATTTTCGAGTCCGACGCATAACTGATAGTTAATTGTAACGCTCAGAGCCTCCTAATAAACATGGAACACTCAAATTGCGTCAAGATTCAATACATCGTCCTCCGGTCGACATGTCTCCAAGGGGATATTGCTGCCTCGGGCACCACATGGTCAGTCTCCGGCGATACTACGTTTTCGAATCCGCCGCAAGACTGATAGTGAATTATTACGTTCAGGGCCTCCTAATGACGATGGAACACTCAAATTCCGTCGATATTCAATACTTCGTCCTTCAGCCGATTTGTCTCCAAGGGTCTATTGCTGCCTCTGGCACCTTATGGTCGTTCTCCTGTGAGTCTAGATTTTCTAATTCGACCCAAAAATGATTGTTAATTGTAACGTTCAGGGCCTCCTAATGACGATGGAACACTCAAATTGCGTCGAGATTCAATACGTCGGTCTACAGCCGACTTGTCTCCAACGGTCTATTGCTGCCTCGGGCACCTTATGGTCGTTCTCCTGTGAATCCGACGCATAACTGATAGTTAATTGTAACGCTCAGAGCCTCCTAATGACGATGGAACACTCAATATGCGTCAAGATTGAATACATCGTCCTCCAGCCGACTTGTCTCCAAGGGGATAATGCCGCCTCGGGCACCATATGCTCCGTCTCCTGTGAGTGTAGATTTTCGTATCCGACGCGAAACTGATAGTTAATTGTAACGTTCAGGGCTTCCTAATGACGATGGAACACTCAAATTGCGTCGAAATTCAATACATCGACATTCAGCCGATTTGTCTCCAAGGGTCTATTGCTGCCTCGGGAACCTTATTGTCGTTCCCCTGTAAGTCTAGATTTTAGAATCCGACTTAAACTGATAGTTAATTGTAATGTCCACGGCCTCCTAATGACGATGGAACACTCAAATTGCGTGGAGATTCAATACATCGGCTTCCAGCCGACTTGTCTACAAGGGGATATTGCTGCTTCGGGCTCCTTGTGGTCCGTCTCCTGTGGGTCTAGATTTTCGAATCCGACGCGAAACTGATAGTTAATTGTAACGTTCAGCGCCTCCTAATGACGATGGAACACTTAAATTGCGTCGAGATTCAATACATCGGCCTCCAGCCGACTTGACTCCAAGGGTTTATTGCAGCCTCGGGCACCTTGTGGTCGTTCTCCTGTGGGTCTAGATTTTCGAATCCGACCCATAACTGATAGTTAATTGTAAAGTTCGGTGCCTCCTAATGACGATGGAACACTCAAATTGCGTCCAGATTCAATTCATCGTCCTCCAGTCGACTTTTCTCCAAGGGTCTGTTTCTGCCTCGGGCACCTAATGGTCGTTCTCCTGTGGGTCTAGATTTTCGAATTCGACCCATAACTGATAGTTAATTGTAACGCTCGGAGCCTCCTAATGAAGATGGAACACTCAAATTGCGTCAAGATTCAATACATCGTCCTCCAGCCGACTTGTCTCCATGGGGAAATTGCTGCCTCGGGCTCCATATGGTCGCTCTCCTGTGAGTCTAGATTTTCGAATCCGACGCATAACTGATAGTTACATGTAACGTTCAGCGCCTTCTAATGACGATGGAACACTCAAACTGCGTCGAGATTCAATACATCGTCCTCCAGCCGACTTGTATCCAACGGGATATTGCTGCCTCGGGCACCATATGGTCCTTTTCCTGTGACTCTAGATTTTCGAATCCGAGGCGAAACTGATAGTTAATTGTAACGTTCAGGACCTCCTAATGACGATGGAACACTCAAATTTCGTCGAGATTCAATACATCGTCATCCAGCCGACTTGTCTCCATGGGGATATTGCTGCCTCGGGCTCCATATGGTCGCTCTCCTGTGAGTCTAGATTTTCGAATCCGACGCGAAATTGATTGTTAATTGTAACGCTCAGGGCATCCTAATGACGATGGAACACTCAAATTGCGTCGAGATTCAATACATCGTCCTCCAGACGACTTGTCTCCAACGGGATATTGCTGCCTCGGGCTCCATGTGGTCCGTCTCCTGTGAGTCTAGATTTTCGTCCCGACGCGAAATTGATAGTTAATTGCATCGTTCAGGGCCTCCTAATGACGATGGAACACTCTAATTGCGTCGAGATTCAATACATCGGCCTCCAGCCGACTTGTCTCCAAGGGTCTATTGCTGCTTCGGGCACCTTATGGTCGATCTCCTGTGAGTCTAGATATTGGAATCCGACGCATAACTGATAGTTAATTGCAACGTTCAGAGCCTCCTAATGACGATGGAACACTCAAAATGCGTCGAGATTCAATACATCGGCCTACAGCCGACTTGTCTCCAAATGTCTATTGCTGCCTCGGATACCTTGTAGTCGTTCTCCTGTGAGTCTAGATTTTCGAATCCTACACATAACTGATAGTTAATTGTAACGCTCAGAGCCTCCTAATAAACATGGAACACTCAAATTGCATCAAGATTCAATACATCGTCCTCCAGTCGACTTGTCTCCAAGGGGATAATGCTGCCTCGGGCACCATATGGTCCGTCTCCTGTGAGTCTAGATTTTCGTATCCGACGCGAAACTGATAGTTAATTGTAACGTTCAGTGCTTCCTAATGACGATGGAACACTCAAATTGCGTCGAAATTCAATACATCGACATTCAGCCGATTTGTCACCAAGGGTCTATTGCTGCCTCGGGCACCTTATTGTCGTTCCCCTGTAAGTCTAGATTTTAGAATCCCACGCGAAACTGATAGTTAATTGTAATGTTCAGGGCCTCCTAATGGCGATGGAACACTCAAATTGCGTCGAGATTCAACACATTGTCCTCCAGCCGACTTGTATCCAAGGGGATATTGCTGTCTCGGGGACCATATGATCCTTCTCCAGTGAGTAGATGTTCGAATCCGACGCTAAAATGATAGTTAATTGTAACGTTCAGCGTCTCCTAATGACGATGGAACACTCAAATTGCGTCGAGAGTCAATACATCGTCCTCCAGCCGACTTGTCTACAAGGGGATATTGCTGCTTCGGGCTCCTTGTGGTCTGTCTCCTGTGAGTCTAGATTTTCGAATCCGACGCGAAACTGATAGTTAATTGTAACGTTCAGGGCCTCATAATGACGACGGAACACTTAAATTGCGTCGAGATTCAATACATCGGCCTCCAGCCGACTTTACTCCAAGGGTTTATTTCTGCCTCGGGCACCTTGTGGTCGTTCTCCTGTGAGTCTAGATTTTCGAATCCGACACATAACTGATAGTTAATTGTAACGTTCAGCGCCTCCTAATGACGATGGAACACACAAATTGTGTCGAGAATCAATACATCGTAGTCCAGCCGACTTGTCTCCAACGGGATATTGCTGCCTCAGGCACCATATGTTCCTTCTCCTGTGACACTAGATTTTCGAATCCGACGCGAGACTGATAGTAAATTGTAACGTTCAGGGCCTCCGAATGACGAAGGAACACTCAAATTTCGTCGAGATTCAATACATCGTCCTCCAGCCGACATGTCGCCATGGGGATACTGCTGCCTCGGGCTCCATATCGTCGCACTCCTGTGAGTCTATATTTTCGAATCCGACCTGAAATTGATTGTTAATTATAACGCTCAGGGCTTCCTAATGACGATGGAACACTCAAATTGCATCGCGATTCAATACATCGGCCTCCAGACGACTTGTCTCCAAGGGTCTATTGCTGCCTCGGGCACCTTGTGGTCGTTCTCCTGTGAGTCTAGATTTTCTAATTTGACACATAACTGATAGTTAATTGTAAAGTTCAGGGCCTCCTAATGACGATGGGACACTCACATTGCGTCGAGATTCAATACATCGTCCCCCAGCCGACTTGTCTCCAAGGGTCTATTGCTGCCTCGGTCACCTTATGGTCGTTCTCCTGTGAGTCTAGATTTTCGAATCCGACGCATAACTGATGGTTAATTGTAACGCTAAGAGCCTCCTAATGGAGATGGAACACTCAAATTGCGTTAAGATTCAATACATAGGCCTCCAGCCGACTTGTCTCCTAGGGGATATTGCTGCCTCGGGCAGCATATGGTCCGTCTCCTGTGAGTCTAGATTTTCGAATCCGACTTAAAAATGCTAGTTAATTGTAACGTTCACCGCCTCCTAATGACGATGGAACACTCAAATTGCGTCGAGAGTCAATATATCGGCCTCCAGTCAACTTGTCTACAAGGGTACATTGCTGCATCGGGCTCCATATGGTCGCTCTCCTGTGAGTCTAGATTTTCGAATCCGACGCGAAATTGATTGTTAATTGTAACCTTCAGGGCCTCCTAATGACGATGGAACACTCAAATTGCGTTAAGAGCCAATACAACGTCCTCCAGACGACTTGTCTCCAACGGGATATTGTTGCCTCGGGCTCCATGTGGTCCGTCTCCTGTGAGTCTAGATTTTCGACTCCGACGCGAAATTGATAGTCATTTGTAACGTTCAGGGCCTCCTAATGACGATGGAACACTCTAATTGCGTCGAGATTCAATACATCGGCCTACAGCCGACTTGTCTCCAAATGTCTATTGCTGCCTCGGGCACCTTGTTGTCGTTCTCCTGTGTGTCTAGATTTTCGAATCCGACGCGAAACTGATAGTTAATTGTTACGTTCAGGGCCTCCTAATGACGATGGAACACTCAAATTGCGTCGAGATTCAAAACATCGGCCTACAGCCGACTTGTCTCCAAATGTCTATTGCTGCCTTGGGCACCTTGTGGTCGTTCTCCTGTGAGTCTAGATTTTCGAATCCCACACATAACTGATAGTTAATTGTTAAGTTCAGGGCCTCCTAATGACGATGGAACGCTAAAATTGCGTCGAGATTCAATATATCGTCCTCCAGCCGACAAGTCTTCAAGGGTCTATTGCTGCCTCGGGCACCTTATGTTCGTTCGCCTGTGAGTCTAGATTTTCGAATCCGACGCATAACTGATAGTTAATTGTAACGCTCAGAGCCTCCTAAAGAAGATGGAACACTCAAATTGCGTCAAGATAAAATACATCGTCCCTTCAGCCGACATGTCTCCAAGGGGATATTGCTGCCTCGGGCACCATATGGTCCGTCTCCTGTGAGTCTAGATTTTCAAATCCGACTTAAAAATGATAGTTAATTGTAACGTTCACAGCCTCCTAATGACGATGGAACACTCAAATTGCGTCGAGAGTCAATACATCGGCCTCCAGCCGACTTTCCTCCAAGGGTCTATTGCTGCATCGGGCACCTTATGGTCGTTCTCCTGTGAGTCTAGATTTTCGAATCTCACGCGAAATTGATTGTTAATTGTAACGCTCAGGGCTTCCAAATGACGATGGAACACTCTAGTTGCGTCGAGATTCAGTACAACGGCCTACAGCCGACTTGTCTCCAGATGTCTATTGCTGCCTCGGGCACCTTGTGGTCGTTCTCCTGTGGGTCTAGATTTTCGAATCCTACACATAACTGATAGTTAATTGTAATGTTCAGGGCCTCCTAATGACGATGGAACGCTCATATTGCGTCGATATTCAATACATCGACATTCAGCCGATTTGTCACCAAGGGTCTATTGCTGCCTCGGGCACCTTATGGGCGATCTTCTGTAAGTCTAGATTTTCGAATCCGACACATAACTGATAGTTAATTGTAACGCACAGAGCCTCCTAATGAAGATGGAACACTCAAATTGCGTCAAGATTCAATACATCGTCCTCCAGCCAACTTGTCTCCAAGGGGATATTGCTGTCTCGGGCATTATATGGTCCGGCTCCTGTGAGTCTAGATTTTCGAATCCGACGCCAATGTGATAGTCAATTGTAACGTTCTGGGCCTCCTAATGACGATGGAACACTCAAATAGCGTTGAGATTCAATACATCGTCCTCCAGCAGACTTGTCTACAAGTGTCTATTGCTGCCTCGGGCACTTTATGATCGTTCTCCTGTGAGTCTAGATTTTCGAATTCGACGCATAACTGATACTTAATTGTAACGCTTCGAGCCTCCTAATAAAGATGGAACACTCAAATTGCGTCAAGGGTCAATACATCGTCCTCCAGTCGACTTGTCTCCAAGGGGATAATGCTGCCTCGGACACCATAAGGTCCATCTCCTGTGAGTCTAGATTTTCGTATCCGACGCGAAACTGATAGTTAATTGTAACGTTCACGGCTTCCTAATTGTCTCCAAGGGGATATTGCTGCCTCGGGCACCATATGGTCCGTCTCCTGTGAGTCTAGATTTTCGAATCCGACTTAAAAATCATAGTTAATTGTAACGTTCACCGCCTCCAAATGACGATGGAACACTCAAATTGCGTCGAGATTCAATACATCGTCCTCCAGACGACTTGTCTCCAACGGGATATTGCTGCCTCGGGCTCCTTGTAGTCCGTCTCCTGTGAGTCTAGATTTTCGACTCCGACCGGAAATTGATAGTTAATTGTAACGTTCAGGGCCTCCTAATGACGATGGAACGCTCAAATTGCGTCGAGATTCAATACATCGTCCTCCAGCCAACTTGTCTCCAAGGGGATATTGCTGTCTCGGGCACCATATAGTCCGTCTCCTGTGAGTCTAGATTTTCGAATCCGACGCATAACTGATAGTTAATTGCAGCGTTCAGGGCCTCCTAATGACGATGGAACACTCAAATTTGCGTCGAGATTCAATACATCGGCCTACAGACGACTTGTCTCCTAATGTCTATTGCTGCCTCGGGCACCTTGTGGTCGTTCTCCTGTGAGTCTAGATTTTCGAATCCTACAAATAACTGATGGTTAATTGTAAAGTTCAGGGCCTCCTAATGACGATGGAACGCTCAAATTGCTTCGAGATTCAATACATCGTCCTCCAGCCAACTTGTCTCCAAGGGGATATTGCTGTCTCGGGCATTATATGGTCCGTCTCCTGTGAGTCTAGATTTTCGAATCCGACGCCAATGTGATAGTCAATTGTAACGTTCAGGGCCTCCTAATGACGATGGAACACTGGAATAGCGTTGAGATTCAATTCATCGTCCTTCAGCCGACTTGTCTCCAAGAGTCTATTGCTGCCTCGGACACCTTATGGTCGTTCTCCTGTGAGTCTAAATTTTCGAATCCCACGCAAATCTGATAGTTAATTGTAACTTTCAGGGCCTCCAAATGACGATGGAACACTCAAATTGCGTCGAGACTCTATACATCGGCCTCGAGCCGACTTGTCTAAAAAGGGTCTATTGCTGCCTCGGGCACCTTATGGTCGTTCTCCTGTGAGTCTAGATTTTCGAATCCGACGCAAAACAGATAGTTAATTGTAACGTTCAGAGCCTCCTAATGACGATGGAACACTCAAATTGCGTCGAGAGTCAATACATCGAACTCCAGCCGACTTGTCTTCAAGGGTCTATTGCTGCCTCGGGCACTTTATGTTCGTTCTCTTGTGAGTCTAGATTTTCGAATCCGCCGCATAACTGATAGTTAATTGTAACGCTCAGAGCCTCCTAATAAAGATGGAACACTCAGATTGCGTCAAGATTCAATACATCGTCCTCCAGTCGACTTTTCTCCAAGGGGATAATGCTGCCTCGGGCACCATATGCTCCGTCTCCTGTGAGTCTAGATTTTCGTATCCGACGCGAAACTGATAGTTAATTGTAACGTTCCGGGCTTCCTAATGACGATGGAACACTCAAATTGTGTCGAGTGTCAATACATCGGCCTCCAGCCGACTTGTCTACAAGGGTATATTGGTGCCTCGGGCTCCGTGTGGTCCGTCTCCTGTTAGTCTAAATTTTCGAATCCGATGCGAAACTGATAGTTAATTGTAACGTTCTGGGCCTCCTAATGACGATGGAACACTCAAACTGCGTCGAGATTTAATACTTCGTCCTCCAGCCGACTTGTCTCCATGGGGATATTGCTGCCTCGGGCTCCATATGGTCGTTCTCCTGTGAGTCTAGATTTTCGAATCCGACGCGAAATTGGTTGTTAATTGTAACGCTCAGGGCTTCCTAATGACGATGGAACACTCAAATTGAGTCGAGATTTAATACATCGTCCTCCAGACGACTTGTCTCCAACGGGATATTGCTGCCTCGGGCTCCTTGTAGTCCGTCTCCTGTGAGTCTAGATTTTCGACTCCGACGCGAAATTGATAGTTAATTGTAACGATCAGGGCCTCCTAATGACGATGGAACACTCAAATTGAGTCGAGATTCAATACATCGGCCTTCAGCCGAATGTCTCCAAGGGTCTATTGCTGCCTCGGGCACCTTATGGTCGATCTCCTGTGAGTCTAGATTTTCGAATCCGACGCATAACTGATAGTTAATTGCAACGTTCAGGACCACCTAATGACGATGGAACACTCAAATTGCGTCGAGATTCAATACATCGGCCTACAGACGACTTGTCTCCAAATGTCTATTGCTGCCTCGGGCACCTTGTGGTCGTTCTCCTGTGAGTCTAGATTTTCGAATCCTACAAATAACTGATAGTTAATTGTAAAGTTCAGGGCCTCCTAATGACGATGGAACACTCAAATTGCGTCGAGAGTCAATACATCGTTCTCCAGCCAGCTTGTCCCCAAGGGGATATTGCTATCTCGGGCTCCATATGGTCCGTCTCCTGTGAGTCTAAATTTTTTAATCCGACGCGAATGTGATAGTCAATTGTAACGTTCAGGGCCTCCTAATGACGATGGAACACTCAAATAGCGTTGAGATTCAATACATCGTCCTTCAGCCGACTTGTCTCCAAGAGTCTATTGCTGACTCGGACTCCTTATGGTCGTTCTCCTGTGAGTCTAAATTTTCGAATCCGACGCAAATCTGATAGTTAATTGTAACTTTCAGGGCCTCCAAATGACGATGGAACACTCAAATTGCGTCGAGATACAATACATCGGCCTCGAGCCGACTTGTCTCCAAGGGTCTATTGCTGCCTCGGGCACCTTATGGTCGTTCTCCTGTGAGTCTAGATTTTCGAATCCGACGCAAAACAGATAGTTAATTGTAACTTTCAGGGCCTCCTAATGACGATGGAACACTCAAATTGCGTCGAGAGTCAATACATCGAACTCCAGCCGACTTGTCTACAAGGGGATGTTGCTGCCTCGGGCTCCATGTGGTCGTCTCCTGTGAGTCTAAATTTTTTAATCCGACGCGAATGTGATAGTCAATTGTAACGTTCAGGGCCTCCTAATGACGATGGAACACTCAAATAGCGTTGAGATTCAATACATCGTCCTTCAGCCGACTTGTCTCCAAGAGTCTATTGCTGACTCGGACACCTTATGGTCGTTCTCCTGTGAGTCTAAATTTTCGAATCCGACGCAAAACAGATAGTTAATTGTAACTTTCAGGGCCTCCTAATGACGATAAAACACTCAAATAGTGTCGAGAGTCAATACATCGGCCTCCAGCCGACTTGTCTACAAGGGTATATTGGTGCCTCGCGCTCCATGTGGTCCGTCTCCTGTGAGTCTAGATTTTTGAATCCGACGCAAACTGATAGTTAATTGTAATGTTCAGGGCCTCCTAATGACGATGAAACACTCAAAATGCGTCGAGATTCAATACATACAACGATCATAAAGTGACCGAGGTAGCAGTAAACCCATGGAGACAAGTTGGCTGGAGGACGATGTATTGAATCTCGACGCAATTTGAGTGTTCCATCGTCATTAGGAGGCCCTGAACGTTACAATTAACTATCAGTTTTGCGTCGGATTCGATAATCTAGACCCACAGGAGAACGACCATAAGGTGCCCGACGCAGCAATTTCCCCTTTTAGACAAGTCGCCTGGAGGACGACGTATTGAATCTCGACACAATTTGAGTGTTCATTCGTCATTAGGAGGCCCTGAACGTTACAAAGAACGACCATAAGGTGCCCGAGGCAGCAATAGACCCTTGGAGACAAGTTGGCCTAATGGACGATGTATTGAATCTCAACGCAATTTGAGTGATCCATCGTCATTAGGGGGCCATGAACGTTACAATTAACCATCAGTTTTGCGTCGGATTCGAAAATGTAGTCTCACAGAAGAACGACGATAAGGTGCCCGAGGCAGCAAGATCCCCTTGGAGACAAGTCGGCTGGAGGACGATGTATTGAATCTCGACGCAATTTGAGTGTTCCATCGTCATTAGGATTCCCTGAACTTTACAATTATCTATCAGTTTCGGGTCGGATTCGAAAAACAAGACTCACAGGAGTAGGACCGTATGGTGCCCGAGGCAGCAATATCCCCTTGGAGACAAGTCGGCTGGAGGACAACGTATTGAATCTCGACGCAATTAGAGTGTTCTATCGTCATTAGGAGGCCTTGAACGCTACAATTAACTATTAGTTTTGCGTCGGATTCGAAAATCTAGACTCACAGGAGAACGACCATAAGGTGCCCGAGGCAGCAATATCCCCTTGGAGACAAGTCGGCTGGAGAACGATGTATTGAATCTCGACGCAATTTGAGTGTTCCATCGTCAATAGGAGGCCATGAACGTTACAATTAACCATCAGTTTTGCGTCAGATTTGAAAATCTTGACATACAGGATGCGGACCATAAGGTGCCCGAGGTAGCGATATCCCCTTGTAGACAAGTCGGCTGGAGAACGATGTATTGAATCTCGACGCAATTTGTGTATTCCATCTTCATTACGAGGCTCTGAACGTTACAATTAACTATCAGTTACGTGTCGGAATCGAAAATGTAACCTCACAGGAGAACGACCATAAGGTGCCCGAACCAGCAATGGACCCCTGGTGACAAGTCGGCTGAAGGACGATGTATTGAATCTCGACGCAATTTGAGTGTTCCATCGTCATTAGGAGGCCATGAACGTTACAATTAACTATCAGATTTGCGTCGGATTCGAAAATCTAGACTCACAGGAGACGGACCACATGGTGCCCGAGGCAGCAATATCCTGTTGGAGACAAGTCAGCTAGAGGACGATATATTGAATCTCGATGCAATTTGAGTGTTCCATCTTCATTAGGAGGCTCTGAACGTTACTATTAGCAGTCCGTTTCGCGTCGGATTCGAATATCTGGACTCACAGGAGAACAATCATAAAGTGACCGAAGTAGTAGTAGACCCATGGAGACCAGTCGGCTGGAGGACGATGTATTGAATCTCGACGCAATTTGAGTGCTCCATCGTCATTAGGTCTGCCTGAACGTTACAATTAACTACCAGTTATGTGTCGGAATCGAAAATGTAGACTCACAGGAGAACGACCATAAGGTGCCCGAACAAGCAGTGGACCCCAGGAGACAAGTCGGCTGAAGTACGATGTATTGAATCTCGACGCTATTTGAGTGTTCCATCGTCATTAGGAGGCCATGAACGTAACAATTGACTATCAGTTTCGCGTCGGATTCGAAAATCTAGACTCACATGAGACGGACATATGGTGCCCAAGGCAGGAATATCCCGTTGGAGACAAGTCGGCTGGAGGACGATGCATTGAATCTCGATGCAATTTGAGTGTTCCATCGTCATTAGGAGTCTCTGAACGTTACAATTGGCAGTCCGTTTTGCGTCGGATTTGAATATCTGGACTCACAGGTGAACGAGCATAAGGTGAGCGAGGTAGCAATAGACCCATGCAGACAATTCGGCTGGAGGACGATGTATTGAATCTTGATGGAATGTGAGTGTTCCATCGTCATTAGAAGGCTCTGAACGTTACTATTGGCAGTCCTTTAGCCTCTGATTCGAATATCTGGACTCACAGGAGAACGACCATAAGGTGGGCGAAGTAGCAATAGCCCCATGGAGACAAGTCGGCTGGAGGACGATGTATTGAATCTCGGCGCAATTTGAGTGTTCCATCGTCATTAGGGGCCCTGAACGTTACAATTAACTATCAGTTTTGCGTCGGATCCGAAAATCTAGATTCACAGGAGAACGACCACAAGGTGCCTGAGGTAGCAATAGACCCTTGAGGACAAGTCGGCTGGAGGACGATGTATTGAATCTCGACGCAATTTGGTTGTTCCTTCGTTATTAGTAGGCCCTGAACGTTACAATTAACTATCAATTTTGCGTCGGATTCGAAAATCTAGACTCACATGAGACGGACCACATGGTGCCCCATAGCAGCAATATCCCGTTGGAGACAAGTCGGCTGGAGGACGATGCATTGAATCTCGATGCAATTTTAGTGTACCATCGTCATTAGGAGTCTCTGAACGTTACAATTGGCAGTCCGCTTTGCGTCGGATTTTAATATCTGGACTCACAGGTGAACGAGCATAAGGTGAGCGAGGTAGCAATAGACCCATGCAGACAAGTCGGCTGGAGGACGATGTATTGAATCTCGACGCAATTTGAGTGTTCCATCGACATTAGGGGGCCCTGAACGTTACAATTAACTATCAGTTATGTGTCGGAATCGAAAATGTAGACTCACAGGAGAACGACCATATAGTGACCGAGCCAGCAATAGACCCTTGGAGACAAGTCGGCTGGTGCACGATGTATTGAATCTCGACGCAATTTGAGTGATCCATCGTCATTAGGGGGCCATGAACGTTGCAATTAACCATCAGGTTTGCGTCGGATACGAAAATCTAGACTCACAGTAAAACGACTATAAGGTGCCCTAGGCAGCAATAGCTCTTTGGAGACAAGTCGGCTGGAGGCCGCTGTATTGAATCTCGACGCAATTAGAGAGTTCCATCGTCATTAGGAGGCCCTGAACTTTACAATTAACTATCAGTTTTGATTCGGATTCGTTAATCTAGAACCACAGGAGAACGACCATCAGGTGCCCGAGGCAGCAATTTCCCCTTGGAGACATGTCGCCTGGAGGACGACGTATTGAATCTCGACACAATTTGAGTTTTCATTCGTCATTAGGAGGCCCTGAACGTTACAAAGAACGACCATAAGGTGCCCGAGGCAGCAATAGACCCATGGAGACAAGTTGGCCTACTGGACGATGTGTTGAATCTCAACGCAATTTGAATGATCCATCGTCATTAGGGGGCCATGAACGTTACAATTAACCATCAGTTTTGCGTCGGATTCGAAAATCTAGACTCACAGAAGAACGACGATAAGGTTCCCGAGGCAGCAATATCCCCTTGGAGACAAGTCGGCTGGACGACGATGTATTGAATCTCGACGCTATTTGAGTGTTCTATCGTCATTAGGAGGCGTTGAACGTTACAATTAAGTATAAGTTATGCGTCGGATCCGAAAATCTAGACTCACAGGAAAACGATCTTAAGGTACCCGAGGCCGCAATAGACCCTTGGTGACAAGTCGGCTGGAGGACGATGTATTGAATCTCGACGCAATTTGAGTGTTCCATCGTCATTAGGAGGCCATAAACGTTACAATTAACCATCAGTTTTCCGTCGGTTTCGAAAATCTAGACCCACTGGAGAACGACGAGTTGCCCGAGACAGCAATAGACCCTTGGAGACAAGTCGCATGGAGGACGATGTATTGACTCTCGACGCAATTCGAGTGTTCCATCGTCATTAGGAGGCCCTGACCGTTACAATTGACAATCACTTTTGCGTCGGATTCGAAATTCTAGAGTCACAGAAGAAGGACTATATGGTGCCCGAGGCAGCAATATCCCCTTGGAGACAAGTCGGCTGGAGGACGATGAATTGAATCTCGACGCAATTTGAGTGTTCCATCATCATTAGGAGGCTCTGAACGTTACAATTAGCAGTCCGTTTTGCGTCGGATTCGAATATCTGGACTCACAATAGAACGACCATAAGGTGACCGAGGTAGCAGTAAAAACATGGAGACAAGTCGGCTGGAGGACGATGTATTGAATCTCGACGCAATGTGAGTGTTCCATAGTCATTAGGAGGCCCTGAACGTTACAATTAACTATCTGTTATGTGTCGGAATCGAAAATGGAGACTCATAGGAGAACGACCGTAAGGTGCCCGAGGCAGCAATGGACCCTTGGAGACAAGTCGGCTGAAGGACGATGTATGAATCTCGACGCAATTTGAGTGTTCCATCGTCATTAGAAGGGCCTGTACGTTACAATTAACTATCTGTTATGTGTCGGAATCGAAAATGTAGACTCACAGGAGAACGACCATAAGGTGCCCGAATCAGCAATGGACCGCTTTAGACAAGTCGGCTGAAGGACGATGTATTGAATATAGACGCAATTTCAGTCATTACGTGACCCTGAATACTACAATTAAATATCAGTTTTGCGTCGAATTCGAAATTCAAGACTCACAGGAGACAGACTAAATTGTGCCCGAGATAGCAATATCCCCTAGGAGACAAGTCGGCAGGAGGACGATGTATTGAATCTCGACGCAATTTGGGTGTTCCATCGTCATCAGGAGGCCCTCAACGTTACAATTAACTATCAGATTTGCGTCGGATTCGAAAATCTACACTCACAGGAGACGGACCACATGGTGCCCGAGGCAGCAATATCGTGTTGGAGACAAGTCGGCTGGAGGACGATGTATTAAATCTCGAAGCAATTTGAGTGTTCCATCTTCATTAGGAGGCTCTGAACGTTACAATTAGCAGTCCGTTTTGCGTCGAATTCGAATATCTGGACTCACAGGAGAACGATCTTAAAGGGACCGAAGTAGCAGTAGACCCATGGAGACAAGTTGGCTGGAGGACGATGTATTGTTACTTGATGCAATTTGAGTGATACATCGTCATTAGGAGGCCCTGACCGTTACAAATAACTCTCAGTTTTGCGTCGGATTTGATAATCCAGACTCATAGGAGAACGACCATAAGGTGCCCGAGGCAGCAATAGACTCTTGGAGACAAGTCGGCTAGAGGACGATGTATTGAATCTCGACGCTATTTGAGTGTTCCATCGTCATAAGGAGGCCATGAACGTTACAATTAACTGTCAGTTATGCGTCGGATTCGAAAACCTAGACTCACAGGAGAACGACCATATGGTGCCCGAGGCAGCAATTTCCCCCTGGAGACAAGTCGGCTGGAGGACGATGTATTGAATCTCAACGCATTTGAGTGTTCAATCGTCATTAGGAGGCCATGAACGTTACAATTAACTATCAGTTTCGCGTCGGATTCGAAAATCTAGACTCACAGGAGGCGAACCATAAGATGCCCGAGGCAGCAATATCCCCTTGGAGACAATCCGGCTGGAGGACGACGTATTGAATCTCGACGTATCTTGAGTGTTCCATCGTCATTAGGAGTCCCTGAATCTTACAATTAAGTATCATTTCTGCGTCGAATTCGAAAATCTACACTCACAGGAGACGGACACCTTGGTGCCCGAGGCAGCAATATCCCGTTGGACACAAGTCGGCGGGAGGACGATTTATTGAATCTCGACGCAATTTGAGTGTTCCATCGTCATTAGGAGGACCTGAACGTTACAATTAACTACAAGTTTTGCGTCGGATTCGAAATTCAAGACTCACAGGAGACAGACTAAATTGTGCCCGAGATAGCAATATCCCCTAGGAGACAAGTCGGCAGGAGGACGATGTATTGAATCTCGACGCAATTTGGGTGTTCCATCGTCATCAGGAGGCCCTCAACGTTACAATTAACTATCAGATTTGCGTCGGATTCGAAAATCTACACTCACAGGAGACGGACCACATGGTGCCCGAGGCAACAATATCGTGTTGGAGACAAGTCGGCTGGAGGACGATGTATTAAATCTCGAAGCAATTTGAGTGTTCCATCTTCATTAGGAGGCTCTGAACGTTACAATTAGCAGTCCGTTTTGCGTCGAATTCGAATATCTGGACTCACAGGAGAACGATCTTAAAGGGACCGAAGTAGCAGTAGACCCATGGAGACAAGTTGGCTGGAGGACGATGTATTGTTACTTGATGCAATTTGAGTGATACATCGTCATTAGGAGGCCCTGACCGTTACAAATAACTCTCAGTTTTGCGTCGGATTTGATAATCTAGACTCATAGGAGAACGACCATAAGGTGCCCGAGGCAGCAATAGACCCTTGGAGACAAGTCGGCTGGAGGACGATGTATTGAATCTCGACGCTATTTGAGTGTTCCATCGTCATAAGGAGGCCATGAACGTTACAATTAACTGTCAGTTATGCGTCGGATTCGAAAACCTAGACTCACAGGAGAACGACCATATGGTGCCCGAGGCAGCAATTTCCCCCTGGAGACAAGTCGGCTGGAGGACGATGTATTGAATCTCAACGCATTTGAGTGTTCAATCGTCATTAGGAGGCCATGAACGTTACAATTAACTATCAGTTTCGCGTCGGATTCGAAAATCTAGACTCACAGGAGGCGAACCATAAGATGCCCGAGGCAGCAATATCCCCTTGGAGACAATCCGGCTGGAGGACGACGTATTGAATCTCGACGTATCTTGAGTATTCCATCGTCATTAGGAGTCCCTGAATCTTACAATTAAGTATCATTTCTGCGTCGAATTCGAAAATCTACACTCACAGGAGACGGACACCTTGGTGCCCGAGGCAGCAATATCCCGTTGGACACAAGTCGGCGGGAGGACGATTTATTGAATCTCGACGCAATTTGAGTGTTCCATCGTCATTAGGAGGACCTGAACGTTACAGTTAACTACAAGTTTTGCGTCGGATTCGAAATTCAAGACTCACAGGAGACAGACTAAATTGTGCCCGAGATAGCAATATCCCCTAGGAGACAAGTCGGCAGGAGGACGATGTATTGAATCTCGACGCAATTTGGGTGTTCCATCGTCATCAGGAGGCCCTGAACGATACAATTAACTATCAGATTTGCGTCGGATTCGAAAATCTAGACTCACAGGAGACGGACCACATGGTGCCCGAGGCAGAAATATCCTGTTGGAGACAAGTCGGCTAGAGGACGATGTATTAAATCTCGACGCAATTTGAGTGTTCCATCTTCATTCGGAGGCTCTGAACGTTACAATTAGCAGTCTGTTTTGCGTCGGATTCGAATATCTGGACTCACAGGAGAACGATCATAAAGTGACCGAAGTAGCAGTAGACCCATGGAGGCAAGTTGGCTGGAGGACGATGTATTGTTACTTGATGCAATTTGAGTGATACATCGTCATTAGGAGGCCCTGACCGTTACAATTAACTCTCAGTTTTGCGTCGGATTCGATAATCTAGACTCACAGGAGAACGACCATAAGGTGCCTGAGGCAGCAATAGTCCCTTGGAGACAAGTCGGCTGGTGGACGATGTATTGAATCTCGACGCTATTTGAGTGTTCCATCGTCATTAGGAGGCCATGAACGTTACAATTAACTATCAGTTATGCGTCGGATCCGAAAATCTAGATTCACAGGTGAACGACCATAAGGTGTCCGAGGTAGCAATAGACCCTTGGAGACAAGTCGGCTGGAGGACGATGAATAGTATCTCGACGCAATTTGAGTGTTCCTTCGTCATTAGGAGGCCCTGAACGTTACAATTGACTATCATTTTTGCGTCGGATTCGAAAATCTAGACTCACATGAGACGGACCACATGGTGCCCCGAGGCAGCAATATCCCGTTAGAGACAAGTCGGCTGGAGGACGATGCATTGAATCTCGATGGAATTTGAGTGTTCCATCGTCATTAGGAGTCTCTGAACGTTACAATTGACAGTCCGTTTTGCGTAGGATTTGAATATCTGGACTCACAGGTGAACGAGCATAAGGTGAACGAGGTAGCAATAGACCCATGCAGTGATGTCGGTAGGAGGACGATGTATTGAATGTTGATGGAATTTGAGTGTTCCATCGTCATTAGGAGGCTCTGAACGTTACAATTGGCAGTCCATTTGCGTCTGGTTCGAATATCTGGACTCACAGGAGAACGACCATAAGGTGGGCGAGGTAGCAATAGACCCATGGAGACAAGTCGGCTGGAGGACGATGTATTGACTCTCGACGCAATTTGAGTGTTCCTTCGTCATTAGGAGGCCCTGAACGTTACAATTAACTATCAGTTATGCGTCGGATTCGAAAAACTAGACTCACAGGAGAACGACTATAAGGTCCCCAGGCATCAATAGAACCTTGGAGGCAAGTCGGCTGGAGGCCGCTGTATTGAATCTCGACGCAATTTGAGTGTTCCATCGTCAATAATAGGGCCTGAACGTTACAATTAACTATCAGTTATGTGTCGTAATCGAAAATGTAAACCCACACGAGAACGACCATAACATACCCGAGGCAGCAATAGACCCTTGGAGACAAGTCTACTGAAGGTCGATGTATTGAATCTCGACGCAATTTGAGTAATCCATCGTCATTAGTAGGCGCTGAATGTTGAAATTAACTATCAGTTTCGCATCGGATTCGTAATTCAAGACTCAGAGGAGAAGGAAAATATGGTGCCCGAGGTAGCAATAACACCTTAGAGACAAGTCGGCTGGTGGACAATGTATTGAATCTCGACGCAATATGAGTAATCCATCGTCAATAGGGGGCCATGAACGTTACAATTAACCATCAGTTTGGCGTCGGATTATAAAATCTAGACTCACAGAAGAACGACGATAAGGTGCCCGAGACAGCAATATCCCCTTGGAGACAAGTCGGCTGGAGGACGATGTGTTGAATCTCTACGCTATTTCAGTTTCCATCGTCATTAGGAGGCCCTTAACGTTACAATTAACTATCAGTTATGCGTCAGATCCGAAAATCTAGACTCACTGGAAAACGACGAGGTGCCCGAGACAGCAATATCCCCTTGGAGACAAGTCGGCTGGAGGACGATGTATTGAATCTCAACGCAATTTGAGTGTTCCACCGTGTTTAGGAAGTCCTGAACGTTACACTTAACTATCAGTTTTGCGTCGGATTCGAAAATCTATAGTCGCAGGAGAAGGATTATATGGTGCCCGAGGCAGCAATATCCCCTTGGAGACCAGTCGGCTGGAGGACGAAGTATTGAATCTCGACGCAATTTGAGAGTTCCATCATCATCAGGAGGCTCTGAACGTTACAATTAGCAGTCCGTTTTGCGTCGGATTCGAATATCTGGAGTCACAGGAGAACGACCATAAGGTGACCGAGGTAGCAGTAAAAACATGGAGACAAGTCGGCTGGAGGACGATGTATTGAATCTCGACGCAATTTGAGTGTTCCATCGTCATTAGGAGGCCCTGAACGTTACAATTAACTATCTGTTATGTGTCGGAATCGAAAATGTAGACTCATAGGAGAACGACCATAAGGTGCCCGAGGCGGCAATGGACCCTTGGAGACAAGTCGGCTGAAGGTCGATGTATTGAATCTCGACGCAATTTCAGTGTTCCATCGTCATTAAGAGGCCCTGAACGTTACAATTAACTATCAGTTTTTCGTCGGATTCGATAATCTAGACTCACAGGAGAACGACCATATGGTGCCCGAGCCAGAAATTTCCACTTGGAGACAAGTCGCCTGGAGGACGATGTATTGAATCTCGACGCAATTTGAGTGTTCCATCGTCATTAGGAGGCCCTGAAAGTTACAATGAACTATCATTTGTGCGTCGGATTCGAAAACCTAGACTCACAGGAGAACGACCATATGGTGCCCGAGGGAGCAATTTCCCCTTGGAGACAAGTCGGCTGGAGGACGATGTATTGAATCTCGACGCAATTTGAGTTTTCAATCATGATTAGGACGCCATGAACGTTACAATTAACTATCAGTTTCGCGTCGGATTGGAAAACCTAGACTCACAGGAGCCGAACCATAAGATGCCCGAGGCAGCAATATCCCCTTGGAGACAATCCGGCTGGAGGAGGACGTATTGAATGTCGAAGTAACTTGAGTGTTCCTTCGTCAGTAGGAGGCCCTGAATGTTACAATTAAGTATCATTTTTGCGTCGGATTCGAAAATCTAGACTCACAGGAGACGGACCCCATGATGCCCGAGGCAGCAATATCCCGTTGGACACAAGTCGCCGGGAGGACGATGTATTGAATCTCGACGCAATTCGAGTGTTCCATCGTCATTAGGAGGACCTGAACGTTACAATTAACTACAAGTTTTGCGTCGGATTCGAAAATCTAGACTCACAGGAGACGGAACATATGGTGCCCGAGGCAGCAATATCCCGTTGGAGACAAGTCGGCTGGAAGACGACGTATTGAGTCTCGACGCAAATTGAGTGTACCATCGTCGTTTTGAGGCCCTGAACGTTACAATTAACTATTAGCTTTGATCGGATTCGAAAATCTAGACTCACAGAAGAACGACGATAAGGTGCCCGAGGGAGCAATATCCCTTGGAGACAAGTCGACTTAAGGACGATGTATTGAATCTCGACGCAATTTGAGTGTTCCAGCCTCATTAAGAGGCCATGAACGTTACAATTAACCATCAGTTGTGCGTCGGATTCGAAAATCTAGACTCACTGGAGAACGACCATAATGTGCCCGAGACAGCAATAGACCCTAGGAGACAAGTCGCCTGGAGGACTATGTATTGACTCTCGACGCAATTCGAGTGTTCCATCGTCATTGGGAGGCCCTGAACGTCACAATTAACTATCAGATTTCCGTCGAATTCGAAAATCTAGACTCCCAGGAGAACGACAATTAGGTGCCAGAGGCTGCAATAGACCCTAGGAGACAAATCGGTTGTAGGACGATGTGTTGAATCGCGATGGAATTTGAGTGTTCCATCGTCATTAGGAGGCCCTGACCGTTACAATTACCAATCAGTTTTGCGTCGGATTCGAAAATCTAGACTCACAGGAGAACAACCAAAAGGTGTGCGAGGCAGGAATATCCCCTAGGAGACAAGTCGGCTGAAGGACGATGTAGTGAATGTCGACGCAATTTGAGTGTTCCATCGTCGTTAGGAAGCCATGTGCGTTACAACTAACCATCAGGTTTGCGTCGGATTCGAAAATCTAGACTCACAGTAGACTGACCATATGGTGCCCGAGGCAGCAATATCCCCTTGGAGACAAGTCGGCTGGAGGACGACGTATTGAATCTCGATGCAATTTGTGTGTTCTATCGTCATTAGGAGGCGCTGAATGTTACAATTAACTATCAGTTTCGCGTCGGATTCGAAAATCTAGATTCACAGGAGAAGGACCGTATGGTGCCCGAGGCAGCAATATACCCTTGGAGAGAAGTCAGATAGAGGACGATGTATTAAATCTCGACACAATTTGAGTGTTCCTTCGTCATTAGGAGGCCCTGAACGTTACAATTAACTATCATTTTTGCGTCGGGTTCGAAAATCTAGACTCTCAGGAGACAGAGCACATGGTTCCCGAGCTAGCGATATCCCGTTGGAGACAAGTCGGCTGGAGAACGATGTATTGAATCTCGATGCAATCTGAGTGTTCCATCGTCATTAGGAGGCTCTGAACGTTACAATTGGGAGTCCGTTTTGCGTCGGATTCGAATATCTGGACTCACAGGAGTACTACCATAAGGTGAGCAAGGTAGCAATAGACCCATGGAGACAAGTCGGCTACAGGACGATGTATTGAATCTTGATGCAATTTAGGTGTTCCATCGTCATTAGGAGGCTCTGAACGTTACAATTGGCAGTCCGTTTTGCGTCGGATTCGAATATCTGGACTCACAGGAGAACGACCATAAGGTGAATGAAGTAGCAATAGACCCATGGAGACAAGTCGGCTGGAGGACGATGTATTGAATCGCGACGCAATTTGAGTGTTCCATCGTCATTAGGAGGCTCTGAACGTTACAGTTAACTATCAGTTTGGCGTCGGATTCGAAATTCTAGACTCACAGGAGTCGGACCATAGGGTGACCGAGGCAGCAATTGACCATTGGAGACAAGTAGGTTGGAGGACGCTGTATTGAATCTCGACGCAATTGGAGTGTTCCATCGTCATTAGGAGGCCCGAACGTTACAATTATCTATCAGTTTCGCGTCGGATTCGAAAATCTAGACTCACAGGAGACGGACCACATGGTGCCCGAGGCAGCAATATCCCATTGGACACAAGTCAGCGGGAGGACGATGTAATGCATCTCGACGCAATTTGAGTGTTCCATCGTCATTAGGAGGCGTCATTAGGAGGCGACGGATTCGAAAATCTAGACTCACTGGAGACGGACCATATGGTGCCTGAGGCAGCAAAATCCCCTTGGAGACAAGTCGGCTCGTGGACGATGTATTTACTCTCGACGTAATTCGAGTGTTCCATCCTCATTAGGAGGCCCTGAACGTTACAATTAACTATCAGAATTCCGTCGGATTCGAAAATCTAGACCCCCAGGAGAACGACAATTAGGTGCCAGAGGCTGCAATAGACCCTTGGAGACAAATCGGTTGGAGGACGATGTATTGGATCGCGACGCAATTTGAGTGTTCCATCGCCATTAGGAGGCCCTGACCGTTACAATTAACAATCAGTTTTGCGTCGGAGTCGAAATTCAAGACTCACAGGGGACGGACTTTATGGTGTCTGAAGCTGCAATATCCCCTTGGAGACAAGTCGGACGGAGAACGATGTATTGAATCTCGACGAAATTTGAGTATTCCATCGTCATTAGGAGGGCATGAACGTTACAATTAACTATCAGTTTTGCGTCGGATTCGAAAATCTAGACTCACAGGAGAACCACCACAAGGTGGGCGAGGCAGGAACATCCCCTTGGAGACAAGTCGGCTGGAGGACCATGTATTGAATCTCAACGCAATTTGAGTGTTCCTTCGTCATTAGGAGGCCCTGAACAATTACAATTAAGTATCATTTTTGCGTCGGATTCGACAACCTAGACCCAAAGGAGACGGACCACTTGGTGCCCGAGGCAGCAATATCCCAATAGGACACAAGTCGCCTGGAGGACGATGTATTGAATCTCGACCCAATTTGAGTGTTCCATCGTCATCAGGAGGCCCTGAACGTTACAATGAACTATCAGTTTTGCGTCGGATCCGAAATTCTAGACTCACAGGAGTCGGACCATCGGGTGACCGTGGCAGCAATATAGCCTTGGAGACAAGTGGGCTGGAGGACAATGTATTGAATCTCGACGCAATTTGAGTGTTCCATCGACATTAGGAGGCCCGAACGTTACAATTAACCATCAGTTTCGCGTCGGATTCGAAAATCTAGAGTCACAAGAGACAGACCATATGGTGCCCGAGTCAGCAATATCCCCTTGGAGACAATTCGGCTGGAGGACGACGTATTGAATCTCGACGCAATTTGAGTGTTCTATCTTCATTAGGAGGCGCTGATCGTTACAATTAACTATCAGTTATGCGTCGGATCCGAAAATCTAGACTCGTAGGAGAACGACCATAATGTGCCCGAGGCAGCAATAGACCCTTGGAGACAAGTCGGCTGGAGGACGATGTATTGAATCTCGACGCAATTTGAGTGTTCCATCGTCATTAGGAGGCCATGAACGTTCTAATCAACCATCAGTTTTGCGTCGGATTCGAAAATCTAGACTCACTGGAGAACGACCATAAGGTGCCCGAGACAGCAATAGACCCTTGGAGACAAGTCGGCTGGAGGACGATGTATTGAATCTCGACGCAATTTGAGTGTTCCATCGTCATTAGGAGGCCCTGAACGTTACAATTAACTATCAGTTATGTGTCGAAATCGACAATCTAGACTCACAGGAGAACGACCATATGGTGCCCGAGGCAGCAATAGACACTTGGAGACAAGTCGGCTGGAGGACGACGTATTGAATCTCGATGCAATTTGAGTGTTCTATCGTCATTAGGAGGCGTTGATTGTCACAATTGTTACAGTTATGCGACGGATCCGAAAATCTAGACTCATAGGAGAACGACCATAAGGTGCCCGAAGCAGTAATAGACCCTCGGAGACAAGTCGGCTGGAGGACGATGTATTGAATCTCGACGCAATTTGAGTGTTCCATCGTCATTAGGAGGACATGAACGTTACAATTAACCACCAGTTTTGCGTCGGATTCGAAAATCTAGACTCACTGGAGAACGAACATAAGGTGCCCGAGGCAGCAATAGACCCTTAAAGACACATCGGCTGGAGGACGATGTATTGAATCTCGACGCAATTTGAGTGTTCCATCGTCATTAGGAGGCCATGAACGTTGCAATTATCTAACAGTTATGTGTCGGAATCGAAAATGTACTCACAGGAGAACGACCATAAGGTGCCCGAGGCAGTAATGGATCCTTGGAAACAAGTCGGCTGAAGGACCATGTATTGAATCTCGACGCAATTTCAGTGTTCCTTCGTCACTAGGATTCCCTGAAAGTTACAATTAACTATCATTTGCGCGTCGGATTCGAAAACCTAGACTCACACGAGACAGACCCTTGGAGACAAGTCGGCTGGAGGACGATGTATTGAATCTCGACGCAAGTTGAGTATTCCAACGTCATCAGAGGCAATGAACGTTACAATTAACTATCAGTTTTGCGTCGGATTCGAAATTCTAGAGTCACAGGAGTCGGACCATAGTGTGACCGAGGCAGACATGTAGGCTGGAGGACGATGTATTGATCTCGTCGCAATTTGAGTGTTCCATCGTCATTAGGTCGCACGAACGTTACAATTAACTATCAGTTTCGCGTCGGATTCTACAATCTAGACTCACAGGAGACGGACCTTATGGTGCCCGAGGCAGCAATATCCCCTTGGAGGCAAGGCGGCTGGAGGACGACGTATTGAATCTCGACGCAATTTGAGTGTTCCGTCGTCATTAGGAGGCCATGAACGTTACAATTAACCATCAGTTTAGCGTCGGCTTCGAAATCTAGACTCACTGAAGAACGACCATAAGGTGCCGGAGACAGCAATAGACCCTTGGAGACAAGTCGCCTGGAGGACGATGTATTGACTCTCGACGCAATTCGAGTGTTTCATCGTCATTAGGCCTTGAACGTTACAATCAACTATCATTTTTGCGTCTGATTCTAAATTCTAGACTTACAGGAGACGGACTAAATAGTGCACGAGGTAGCAATATCCCCTTGGAGGCTTATCGGCTGGAGGACAATGTATTGAATCTCGATGCAATTTGAGTGTTCTATCGTCATTAGGAGGCGCTGAACGTTGCAATTAACTATCAGTTATGAGTCGGATCCGAAAATCTAGACTCACAGGAGAACGACCATCAGGTGCCCGAGGCAGCATTAGACCCTTTGGGACAAGTCGGCTGGAGAACGATGTATTGAATCTCGACGCAATTTGAGTGTTCCTTCGTCATTAGGAGGCCCTGAACGTTACAATTAACTATCATTTTTGCGTCGGATTCGAAAATCTAGACTCACAGGTGACGGACCACGATATCCCGTTTGAGACAATTTGGCTGGAGGATGATGTATTGAATCTCGATGCAATTTGCGTGTTCCATCGTCATTAGGAGGCTCTGAACGTTACAATTGGCAATCCGTTTTGCGTCTGATTCGATAATATAGACTCACAGGAGAACGACCTTAAGGTGCCCGAGGCAGCAATAGTCCCTTGGAGACTAGTCCCTGGAGGACGATGTATTGAATCTCGACGCAATTTGAGTGTTCCATCGTCATCAGGAGGCCCTGAACGTTGCAACTAACTATCAGTTTTGCGTCGGATTCGAAATTGTAGACTCACAGGAGTCGGACCATAGGGTGACCGAGGCAGCAATAGCCCCTTGGAGACAAGTCGGCTGGCGGACGACGTATTGAATCTCGACGCAATTTGAGTGTTCCATCATCATTAGGAGGCCCTGAAAGTTACAATTAACTATCATTTGCGCGTCGGATTCGAAAACCTAGACTCACACGAGACAGACCCTTGGAGACAAGTCGGCTGGAGGACGATGTATTGAATCTCGACGCAATATGAGTATTCCAACGTCATCAGGAGGCAACGAACGTTACAATTAACTATCAGTTTTGCGTCGGATTCGAAATTCTAGAGTCACAGGAGTCGGACCATAGTGTGACCGAGGCAGACAAGTAGGCTGGAGGACGATGTATTGATCTCGACGCAATTTGAGTGTTCCATCGTCATTAGGTCGCACGAACGTTACAATTAACAATCAGTTTCGCGTCGGATTCTACAATCTAGACTCACAGGAGACGGACCATATGGTGCCCGAGGCAGCAATATCCCCTTGGAGGCAAGGTGGCTGGAGGACGACGTATTGAATCTCGACGCAATTTGAGTGTTCTATCGTCATTAGGAGGCCCTGAACGTTATAATTAACCATCAGTTATGCGTCGGGTGCCGAAAATTTAGACTCATGGGAGAACGACCATAAGGTTTCCGAGGCAACAATAGACCCTTGGAGACAAGTCGGCTGGAGGACTATGTATTGAATCTCGACGCAATTTGAGTGTTCCTTCGTCATTAGGAGGCCCTGAACGTTACAATTAAGTATCATTTTTGCGTCGGATTCGAAAATCTAGACTCACAGGAGACGGACCACATGGTGCCCGAGGCAGCAATATCCCGTTGGACACAAGTCGGCGGGAGGACGATGTATTGAATCTCGACGCAATTTGAGTGTTCCGTCGTAATTAAGAGGCCCTAAACGTTACAATTAACTATCAGTTTCGCGTCGGATTCAAAAATCTAGACTCTCTGGAGAAGGACCGTATGGTGCCCGATGCAGCAATATCCCCTTGGAGAGAAGTCGGCTAGAGGACGATGTATTGAATCTCGACGCAATTTGAGTGTTCCATCGTCATTAGGAGGCCATGAACGTTAAAATTAACTATCAGTATTGCGTCGGATTCGAAAATCTAGACTCACAGGAGGCGTATCATAAGATGCCCGAGGCAGAAATATCCCCTTCGAGACAAGTCGGCTGGAGGACGACGTATTGAATCTCGACGCAATTTGAGTGTTCTATCGTCATTAGGAATCGCTGAACGTTACAATTAACTATCAGTTACGCGTCGGATCCGAAAATCGAGTTTCATAGGGGAACGACCATAAGGTGCCCGAGGCAGCAATAGACCCTTGGAGTCAAGTCGGCTGGAGGACGACGTATTGAATCTCGACGCAATTTGAGTGTTCTATAGTCATTAGGAGGCGCTGAACGTTACAATTAAGAATAATTTTTGCGTCGGATTCGAAAATCTAGACTCACAGGAGACGGACCACATGGTTCCCTAGCAGCAATATCCCGTTGGACACAAGTCGGCGGGAGAACGATGTAATGAATCACGACGCAATTTGAGTGTTCCGTCGTCATTAAGAGGCCCTAAACGTTACAATTAACTATCAGTTTCGCGTCGGATTCAAAAATCTAGACTCACGGGAGAAAGACCGTATGGTGCCCGAGGCAGCAACATCCCCTTGGAGAGAAGTCGGCTAGAGGACGAAGTATTGAATGTCGACGCAATTTGAGTGTTCCATCGTCATTAGGAGGCGCTGAACGTTACAATTAACTATCAGTTATGCGTCGGATCCGAAAATCTAGACTCATAGGAGAACGACCATAAGGTTTCCGACGCAGCAAAAGACCCTTGGAGACAAGTCGGCTGGAGGACGATGTATTGAAGCTCGACGCAATTTGAGTGTTCCTTCGTCATTAGGAGGCCCTGAACGTTACAATTAAGTATCATTTTTGCGGCGGATTCGAAAATCTAGACTCACAGGAGACGGACCACATGGTGCCCGAGGCAGCAATTTCCTGTTGGACACAAGTCGGCGGGAGGACGATGAATTGAATCACGGCGCAATTTGAGTGTTCCGTCGTCATTAAGAGGCCCTAAACGTTACAATTAACTACAAGTTTTGCGTCGGATTCGAAAATCTAGACTCACAGCTGTCGGAGGATAAGGTGCCCGAGACAGCAATTCCCTTTGGAGACAAGTCGGCTGGAGGACGATGTATTGAATCTCGACGCAATTTGAGAGTTCCATCGAGATTAGGAAGACCTGAACGTCACAATTAACTATCAATTTGCGTCGGATTCAAAATTCGAGACTCACAGGAGAAGTATTATATGGTGCCCGAGGCTGCAATATCCCCTTGGAGACAAGACGGCTGGAGGACGATGTACTGAATCTCGACGCAATTTGAGTGTTTCATCATCATTAGGAGGCTCTGAACGTTGCAATTAGTAGTCCGTTTTGCGTCAGATTTGAATATCTGGACTCACAGGAGACGGACCATAGGGTGATCGATACAGTATTAGATCCTTGGAGACAAGTAGGCTGGAGGACGATGTATTGAATCTCGACGCAATTTGAGTGTTCCATCGTCATTAGGACGCTCGAACGTTACAATTAACTATCAGTTTCGCGTCGGATTCGAAAATCTAGACTCACAGGAGACGGACCTTATGGTGCCCGACGCAGCAATATCCCATTGGAGACCAGTCGGCTGGAGGGCGACGTAAGGCATCTCAACGCAATTTGAGTGTTCCATCGTCATTAGGAGCCCATGAACGTTACAATTAACTATCAGTTTCGCATCGGATTCAAAAATCTAGGCTCACAGGAGAAGGACCATATGGTACCCGAGGCAGCAATATCCCCTTGGAGAGAAGTCGGCTAGAGGACGATGTATTGAATCTCGACGCAATTTGAGTATTCCATCGTCATTAGGAGGCCCTAAACGTTACAATTAGCTATCAGTTTTGCGTCGGATTGGAAATTCTAGAGTCACAGGAGTCGGACCATAGGGTGACCGAGGCAGCAATAGACCCTTGAAGACAAGTAGGCTGGAGGACGATGTATTGAATCTCGACGCAGTATGAGAGTTCCATCGTCATTAGGACGCCCGAAAGTTACAATTAACTATCAGTTTCGCGTCGGATTCGAAAATGTAGACTTACACGTAACGGACCATATGGTGCCCGAGGCAGCAATATCCCGTTAGGCACAAGTCGGCGGGAGGACGATGAATTGAATCTCGACGCAAATTGAGTGTTCCGTCGTCATTAAGAGGCCCTAAACGTTACAATTAACTACAAGTTTTGCGTCGGATTCGAAAATCTGGACTCACAGGGGTCGGAGGATAAGATGCCCGAGACAGCAATTCCCTTTGGAGGCAAGTCGGCTGGAGGACGATGTATTGAATCTCGACGCAAATTGAGTGTTCCATCGTCATCAGGAGGCCCTTAACGTTACAATTAACTATCATTTTTGCGTCGGATTCGAAATTCTAGACTCACTGGAGATTGTCTAAATGGTGACCGAGGTAGCAATATCCCCTTGGAGACAAGTCGGCTGGAGGACGATGTATTGAATCTCGACACAATTTGAGTGTTCCAACGTCATCAGGAGGCAATGAACGTTACAATTAACTATCAGTTTTGCGTCGGATTCGAAACTCTAGAGTCACAGGAGTCGGACCATAGCGTGACCGAGGCAGACAAGTAGACTGGAGGACGATGTTTTTGATCTCGACGCAATTTGAGTGATCCATCGTCATTAGGTCGCACGAACGTTACAATTAACTATCAGTTTCGCGTCGGATTCGACAATCTAGACTCACAGGAGACGAACCATATGGTGCCCGAGGCAGCAATATCCCCTTAGAGACAAGGCGGCTGGAGGACGACGTATTGAATCTCGACGCAATTTGAGTGTTCTATAGTCATTAGGAGGCGCTGAACGTTACAATTAAGAATCATTTTTGCGTCGGATTCGAAAATCTAGACTCACAGGAGACGGACCACATGGTTCCCGAGGCAGCAATAACCCGTTGGACACAAGTCGGCGGGAGGACGATGTATTGAATCTCGACGCAATTTGAGTGTTCCGTCGTCATTAAGATTCCCTAAACGTTACAATTAACTATCAGTTTCGCGTCGGATTCAAAAATCTAGACTCACAGGAGAAGGACCGTATGGTGCCCGAGGCAGCAATATCCCCTTGGAGACAAGTCGGCTGGAGGACGATGTATTGAATCTCGACGCAATTTGAGTGTTCCATCATCATTAGGAGGCTCTGAACGTTACAATTAGCAGCCCGTTTTGCGTCGGATTCGAATATCTGGACTCACAGGAGAACGACCATAAGGCGACCGAGGTAGCAGTAGACCCATGGCGACAAGTCGGCTGGAGGACGATGTATTGAATCTCGACGCAATTTGATTCTTCCATCGTCATCAGGATGCCCTGAACGTTACAATTAACTATCAGTTTTGCGTCGGATTCGAAATTCTAGACTCAGAGGAGTCGGACCATTGGGTGATCGATGCAGCATTAGATCCTTGGAGACAAGTAGGCTGGAGGACGATGTATTGAATCTCGACGCAATTTGAGTGTTCCATCGTCATTAGGACGCTCGAACGTTACAATTAACTATCAGTTTCGCGTCGGATTCGAAAATCTAGACTCACAGGAGACGGACCATATGGTGCCCGAAACAGCAATATCCCCTTGGAGACCAGTCGGCTCGAGGGCGACGTAAGGAATCTCGACGCAATTTTAGTGTTCCATCGTCATTAGGAGCCCATGAACGTTACAATTAACTATCAGTTTCGCGTCGGATTCAAAAATCTAGACTCACAGGAGATGGACCGTATGGTGCCCGAGGCAGCAATATCCCCTTGGAGAGAAGTCGGCTAGAGGACGATGCATTGAATCTCGACGCAATTTGAGTATTCCATCGACATTATGAGGCCCTGAACGTTACAATTAACTATCAGTTTTGCGTCGGATTGGAAGTTCTAGAGTCACAGGAGTCGGACCATAGGGTGACCGAGGCAGCAATAGACCGTTGGAGACAAGTCGGCTGGAGGGCGACGTATTGAATAGCGACGCAATTTGAGTGTTCTATCGTCATTAGGAGGCGCTGAACGTTACAATTAACTCTCAGTTATGCGACGGCTCCGAAAATCTAGACTCATAGGAGAGCGATCATAAGGTGCCCGAGGCAGCAATAGACCCTTGGAGACAAGTCGCCTGGAGGACGATGTATTGAATCTCGACGCAATTTGAGTGTTCCATCGTGATTAGGAGGCCCTGAAAGTTACAATTAACTACCATTTGTGCGTCGGATTCGAAAACCTAGACTCACAAGAGACAGACCCTTGCAGACAAGTCGGCTGGAGGACGATGTATTGAATCTCGACGCAATTTGAGTGTTCCAACGTCATCAGGAGGCAATGAACGTTACAATTAACTAGCGGTTTTGCGTCGGATTCGAAATTCTTGTCACAGGAGTCGGACAATAGGGTGACCGAGGCAGACAAGTAGGCTGGAGGACGATGTATTGATCTCGACGCAATTTGAGTGTTCCATTGTCATTAGGTCGCACGAACGTTACAATTAACTATCAGTTTCGCCTCGGATTCGAAAATCTAGACTCACAGGAGACGGACCACAAGGTGCCCGAGGCAGCAATATCCCGTTGGACACAAGTCGGCGGGTTGGACGATGAATTGAATCTCGACGTAATTTGAGTGTTCCGTCGTCATTAAGAGGAACTAAACGTTACTATTAACTACAAGTTTTGTGTCGGATTTGAAAAACTAGACTCACAGGGGTCGGAGGATAAGGTGCCCGAGACAGCAATTCCCTTTGGAGACAAGTCGGCTAGAGGACGATGTATTGAATCTCGCCGCAATTTGAGTGTGCCATCTAGATTAGAAGGTCCTGAACGTCACAATTAACTATCAGTTTTGCGTCGGATTCAAAATTCTAGACTCTCAGGAGTAGGACTATGTGGTGCCCGACGCTGCAATATCCCCTTGGAGACAAGTCGGCTGGAGGACGATGTATTGAATCTCGACGCAATTTGAGTGTTCCATCGTCATTAGGACGCTCGAACGTTACAACTAACTATCAGGTTCGCGTCGGATTCGAAAATCTAGACTCACAGGAGACGGACCATATGGTGCCCGACGCAGCAATATCCCCTTGGAGACCAGTCGGCTGGAGGGCGACGTAAGGCTTCTCAACGCAATTTGAGTGTTCCATCGTCATTAGGAGCCCATTAACGTTACAATTAACTATCAGTTTCGCATCGGATTCAAAAATCTAGACTCACAGGAGAAGGACCGTATGGTACCCGAGGCAGCAATATCCCCTTGGAGAGAAGTCGGCTAGAGGACGATGTATTGAATCTCGACGCAATTTGAGTGTTCCATCGAGATTAGGAGGTCCTGAACGTTACAATTAACTATCAGTTTTGCGTCGGATTCGATAATCTAGTCTCACTGGACAACGACCATAAGGTGCCCGAGGCAACAATATCCTGTTGGAGACAAGTAGGCTGGAGGACGACGTATTGAATCTCGACGCAAATTGAGTGTTCCATCGTCATCAGGAGGTCCTTAACGTTACAATTAACTATCATTTTTGCGTCAGATTCGAAATTCTAGACTCACTGGAGACGGTCTAAATGGTGCCCGAGGTAGCAATATCACCTTGGAGACAAGTCGGCTGAAGGACGATGTATTGAATCTCGACACAATTTGTGTGTTCCAACGTCATCAGGAGGCAATGAACGTTACAATTAACTATCAGTTTTGCGTCGGATTCGAAATTCTAGAGTCACAGGAGTCGGACCATAGGGTGACCGAGGCAGACAAGTAGGCTGGAGCACGATGTTTTTGATCTCGACGCAATTTGAGTGTTCCATCGTCATTAGGTCGCACGAACGTTACAATTAACTATCAGTTTCGCGTCGGATTCCACGATCTAGACACACAGGAGACGAACCATATGGTGCCCGAGGCAGCAATATCCCCTTGGACACAAGGCGGCTGGAGGACGACGTATTGAATCTCGACGCAATTTGAGTGTTCTATAGTCATTAGGAGGCGCTGAACGTTACAATTAAAAATCATTTTTGCGTCGGATTCGAAATTCTAGAGTCACAGGAGTCGGACCATTGGGTGACCGAGGCAGACAAGTAGGCTGGAGGACGATGTATTGATCTCGACGCAATTTGAGTGTTCCATTGTCATTAGGTCGCACGAACGTTTCAATTAGCATTCCGTTTTGCGTCGGATTCGAATATCAGGACTCACAGGAGAACGACCATAAGGCGACCGAGGTAGCAGTAGACCCATGGAGACAAGTCGGCTGGAGGACGATGTATTGAATCTCGACGCAATTTGAGTGTTCCATCGTCATCAGGATGCCCTGAACGTTACAATTAACTATCAGTTTTGCGTCGGATTCGAAATTCTAGAGTCACAGGAGTCGGACCATTGGGTGACCGAGGCAGACTAGTAGGCTGGAGGACGATGTATTGATCTCGACGCAATTTGAGTGTTCCATTGTCATTAGGTCGCACGAACGTTACAATTAACTATCAGTTTCGCGTCGGATTTGAATATCTGGACTCACAGGAGAACGACCATAAGGCGACCGAGGTAGCAGTAGACCCATGGAGACAAGTCGGCTGGAGGACGATGTATTGAATCTCGACGCAATTTGAGTGTTAAATCGTCATTAGGATGCCCTGAACGTTACAATTAACTATCAGTTTTGCGTCGGATTCGAAATTCTAGAGTCACAGGAGTCGGACCATTGGGTGACCGAGGCAGACAAGTAGGCTGGAGGACGATGTATTGATCTCGACGCAGTTTGAGTGTTCCATTGTCATTAGGTCGCACGAACGTTACAATTAACTATCAGTTTCGCGTCGGATTCGAATATCTGGACTCACAGGAGAACGACCATAAGGCGACCGAGGTAGCAGTAGACCCATGGAGACAAGTCGGCTGGAGGACGATGTATTGAATCTCGACGCAATTTGAGTGTTCCATCGTCATCAGGATGCCCTGAACGTTACAATTAACTATCAGTTTTGCGTCGGATTCGAAATTCTAGAGTCACAGGAGTCGGACCATTGGGTGACCGAGGCAGACAAGTAGGCTGGAGGACGATGTATTGATCTCGACGCAGTTTGAGTGTTCCATTGTCATTAGGTCGCACGAACGTTACAATTAACTATCAGTTTCGCGTCGGATTCGACATCTAGACTCACAGGAGACGGACCATATGGTGCCCGAGTCAGCAATATCCCCTTGGAGACAAGGCGGGTGGAGGACGACGTATTGAATCTCGACGCAATTTGAGTGTTCTGTCGTCATTAGGAGGCGCTGAACGTTACAATTAACTATGAGTTATGCGTCGGATCCGAAAATCAAGACTCATAGGAGAACGACCATAAGGTTTCCGACGCAGCAAAAGACTCTTGGAGACAAGTCGGCTGGAGGACGATGTATTGAATCTCGACGCAATTTGAGTGTTCCATCATCATTAGGAGGCTCTGAACGTTACAATTAGCAGTCCGTTTTGCGTCGGATTCGAATATCTGGACTCACAGGAGAACGACCATAAGGCGACCGAGGTAGCAGTAGACCCATGGAGACAAGTCGGCTGGAGGACGATGTATTGAATCTCGACGCAATTTGATTGTTCCATCGTCATTAGGAGGCCCTGAAAGTTACAATTAACTACCATTTGTGCGTCGGATTCGAAAACCTAGACTCACAAGAGACAGACCCTTGCAGACAAGTCGGCTGGAGTACGATGTATTGAATCTCGACGCAATTTGAGTGTTCCAACGTCATCAGGAGGCAATGAACGTTACAATTAACTAGCAGTTTTGCGTCGGATTCGAAATTCTAGTCACAGGAGTCGGACCATAGTGTGACCGAGGCAGACAAGTAGGCTGGAGGACGATGTATTGATCTCGACGCAATTTGAGTGTTCCATTGTCATTAGGTCGCACGAACGTTACAATTAACTATCAGTTTCGCGTCGGATTCGAAAATCTAGACTCACAGGAGACGGACCACATGGTGCCCGAGGCAGCAATATCCCGTTGGACACAAGTCGGCGGGTTGGACGATGAATTGAATCTCGACGCAATTTGAGTGTTCCGTCGTCATTAAGAGGAACTAAACGTTACAATTAACTACAAGTTTTGTGTCGGATTCGAAAATCTAGACTCACAGGGGTCGGAGGATAAGGTGCCCGAGACAGCAATTCCCTTTGGAGACAAGTCGGCTGGAGGATGATGTATTGAATCTCGACGCAATTTGAGTGTTGCATCGAGATTAGGAGGTCCTGAACGTCACAATTAACTATCAGTTTTGCGTCGGATTCAAAATTCTAGACTCTCAGGAGTAGGACTATATGGTGCCCGAGGCTGCAATATCCCCTTGGAGACAAATCGGCTGGAGGACGATGTATTGAGTCTCGACGCAATTAGAGTGTTCCATCGTCATTATGAGGCCATGAACGTTACAATTAACCATCAGCTTAGCGTCGGATTCGAAAATCTAGACTCACTGGAGAACGTCCATAAGGTGCCCGAGACAGCAATAGAGCCTTGGAGACAAGTCGCCTGGAGGACGATGTATAGACTCTCGACACAATTCGAGTGTTCCATCATCATTAGGAGGTCCTGAACGTTACAATTAACTGTCAGATTTCCGTCGGATTCGAAAATCTAGACTCCCAGGAGAACGACAATTAGGTGCCACAGGCTGCAATAGACCCATGGAGACAAAACGGCTGGAGGACGATGTATTGAATCTCGACGCAATTTGAGTGTTCCATCGTCATCAGGATGCCCTGAACGTTACAATTAACTATCAGTTTTGCGTCGGATTCGAAATTCTAGAGTCACAGGAGTCGGACCATTGGGTGACCGAGGCAGACAAGTAGGCTGGAGGTCGATGTATTGATCTCGACGCAATTTGAGTGTTCCATTGTCATTAGGTCGCACGAACGTTACAATTAACTATCAGTTTCGCGTCGGATTCGACATCTAGACTCACAGGAGACGGACCATATGGTGCCCGAGTCAGCAATATCCCCTTGGAGACAAGGCGGCTGGAGGACGACGTATTGAATCTCGACGCAATTTGAGTGTTCTGTCGTCATTAGGAGGCGCTGAACGTTACAATTAACTATCAGTTATGCGTCGGATCCGAAAATCTAGACTCATAGGAGAACGACCATAAGGTTTCCGACGCAGCAAAAGACTCTTGGAGACAAGTCGGCGGGAGGACGATGTATTGAATCTCGACGCAATTTGAGTGTTCCATCGTCATTAGGACGCTCGAACGTTACAACTAACTATCAGGTTCGCGTCGGATTCGAAAATCTAGACTCACAGGAGACGGACCATATGGTGCCCGACGCAGCAATATCCCCTTGTAGACCAGTCGGCTGGAGGGCGACGTAAGGCTTCTCAACGCAATTTGAGTGTTCCATCGTCATTAGGAGCCCATTAACGTTACAATTAACTATCAGTTTCGCATCGGATTCAAAAATTCAGACTCACAGGAGAAGGACCGTATGGTACCCGAGGCAGCAATATCCCCTTGGAGAGAAGTCGGCTAGAGGACGATGTATTGAATCTCGACGCAATTTGAGTGTTCCATCGAGATTAGGAGGTCCTGAACGTTACAATTAACTATCAGTTTTGCGTCGGATTCGATAATCTAGTCTCACTGGACAACGACCATAAGGTGCCCGAGGCAACAATATCCTGTTGGAGACAAGTAAGCTGGAGGACGACGTATTGAATCTCGACGCAAATTGAGTGTTCCATCGTCATCAGGAGGTCCTTAACGTTACAATTAACTATCATTTTTGCGTCAGATTCGAAATTCTAGACTCACTGGAGACGGTCTAAATGGTGCCCGAGGTAGCAATATCACCTTGGAGACAAGTCGGCTGAAGGACGATGTATTGAATCTCGACACAATTTGAGTGTTCCAACGTCATCAGGAGGCAATGAACGTTACAATTAACTATCAGTTTTGCGTCGGATTCGAAATTCTAGAGTCACAGGAGTCGGACCATAGGGTGACCGAGGCAGACAAGTAGGCTGGAGCACGATGTTTTTGATCTCGACGCAATTTGAGTGTTCCATCGTCATTAGGTCGCACGAACGTTACAATTAACTATCAGTTTCGCGTCGGATTCCACGATCTAGACACACAGGAGACGAACCATATGGTGCCCGAGGCAGCAATATCGCCTTGGACACAAGGCGGCTGGAGGACGACGTATTGAATCTCGACGCAATTTGAGTGTTCTATAGTCATTAGGAGGCGCTGAACGTTACAATTAAAAATCATTTTTGCGTCGGATTCGAAATTCTAGAGTCACAGGAGTCGGACCATTGGGTGACCGAGGCAGACAAGTAGGCTGGAGGACGATGTATTGATCTCGACGCAATTTGAGTGTTCCATTGTCATTAGGTCGCACGAACGTTTCAATTAGCATTCCGTTTTGCGTCGGATTCGAATATCAGGACTCACAGGAGAACGACCATAAGGCGACCGAGGTAGCAGTAGACCCATGGAGACAAGTCGGCTGGAGGACGATGTATTGAATCTCGACGCAATTTGAGTGTTCCATCGTCATCAGGATGCCCTGAACGTTACAATTAACTATCAGTTTTGCGTCGGATTCGAAATTCTAGAGTCACAGGAGTCGGACCATTGGGTGACCGAGGCAGACTAGTAGGCTGGAGGACGATGTATTGATCTCGACGCAATTTGAGTGTTCCATTGTCATTAGGTCGCACGAACGTTACAATTAACTATCAGTTTCGCGTCGGATTTGAATATCTGGACTCACAGGAGAACGACCATAAGGCGACCGAGGTAGCAGTAGACCCATGGAGACAAGTCGTCTGGAGGACGATGTATTGAATCTCGACGCAATTTGAGTGTTCCATCGTCATTAGGATGCCCTGAACGTTACAATTAACTATCAGTTTTGCGTCGGATTCGAAATTCTAGAGTCACAGGAGTCGGACCATTGGGTGACCGAGGCAGACAAGTAGGCTGGAGGACGATGTATTGATCTCGACGCAGTTTGAGTGTTCCATTGTCATTAGGTCGCACGAACGTTACAATTAACTATCAGTTTCGCGTCGGATTCGAATATCTGGACTCACAGGAGAACGACCATAAGGCGACCGAGGTAGCAGTAGACCCATGGAGACAAGTCGGCTGGAGGACGATGTATTGAATCTCGACGCAATTTGAGTGTTCCATCGTCATCAGGATGCCCTGAACGTTACAATTAACTATCAGTTTTGCGTCGGATTCGAAATTCTAGAGTCACAGGAGTCGGACCATTGGGGGACCGAGGCAGACAAGTAGGCTGGAGGACGATGTATTGATCTCGACGCAGTTTGAGTGTTCCATTGTCATTAGGTCGCACGAACGTTACAATTAACTATCAGTTTCGCGTCGGATTCGACATCTAGACTCACAGGAGACGGACCATATGGTGCCCGAGTCAGCAATATCCCCTTGGAGACAAGGCGGGTGGAGGACGACGTATTGAATCTCGACGCAATTTGAGTGTTCTGTCGTCATTAGGAGGCGCTGAACGTTACAATTAACTATGAGTTATGCGTCGGATCCGAAAATCAAGACTCATAGGAGAACGACCATAAGGTTTCCGACGCAGCAAAAGACTCTTGGAGACAAGTCGGCTGGAGGACGATGTATTGAATCTCGACGCAATTTGAGTGTTCCATCATCGTTAGGAGGCTCTGAACGTTACAATTAGCAGTCCGTTTTGCGTCGGATTCGAATATCTGGACTCACAGGAGAACGACCATAAGGCGACCGAGGTAGCAGTAGACCCATGGAGACAAGTCGGCTGGAGGACGATGTATTGAATCTCGACGCAATTTGATTGTTCCATCGTCATTAGGAGGCCCTGAAAGTTACAATTAACTACCATTTGTGCGTCGGATTCGAAAACCTAGACTCACAAGAGACAGACCCTTGCAGACAAGTCGGCTGGAGGACGATGTATTGAATCTCGACGCAATTTGAGTGTTCCAACGTCATCAGGAGGCAATGAACGTTACAATTAACTAGCAGTTTTGCGTCGGATTCGAAATTCTAGTCACAGGAGTCGGACCATAGTGTGACCGAGGCAGACAAGTAGGCTGGAGGACGATGTATTGATCTCGACGCAATTTGAGTGTTCCATTGTCATTAGGTCGCACGAACGTTACAATTAACTATCAGTTTCGCGTCGGATTCGAAAATCTAGACTCACAGGAGACGGACCACATGGTGCCCGAGGCAGCAATATCCCGTTGGACACAAGTCGGCGGGTTGGACGATGAATTGAATCTCGACGCAATTTGAGTGTTCCGTCGTCATTAAGAGGAACTAAACGTTACAATTAACTACAAGTTTTGTGTCGGATTCGAAAATCTAGACTCACAGGGGTCGGAGGATAAGGTGCCCGAGACAGCAATTCCCTTTGGAGACAAGTCGGCTGGAGGATGATGTATTGAATCTCGACGCAATTTGAGTGTTGCATCGAGATTAGGAGGTCCTGAACGTCACAATTAACTATCAGTTTTGCGTCGGATTCAAAATTCTAGACTCTCAGGAGTAGGACTATATGGTGCCCGAGGCTGCAATATCCCCTTGGAGACAAATCGGCTGGAGGACGATGTATTGAGTCTCGACGCAATTAGAGTGTTCCGTCGTCATTATGAGGCCATGAACGTTACAATTAACCATCAGCTTAGCGTCGGATTCGAAAATCTAGACTCACTGGAGAACGTCCATAAGGTGTCCGAGACAGCAATAGAGCCTTGGAGACAAGTCGCCTGGAGGACGATGTATAGACTCTCCACGCAATTCGAGTGTTCCATCATCATTAGGAGGTCCTGAACGTTACAATTAACTGTCAGATTTCCGTCGGATTCGAAAATCTAGACTCCCAGGAGAACGACAATTAGGTGCCACAGGCTGCAATAGACCCATGGAGACAAAACGGCTGGAGGACGATGTATTGAATCTCGACGCAATTTGAGTGTTCCATCGTCATCAGGATGCCCTGAACGTTACAATTAACTATCAGTTTTGCGTCGGATTCGAAATTCTAGAGTCACAGGAGTCGGACCATTGGGTGACCGAGGCAGACAAGTAGGCTGGAGGACGATGTATTGATCTCGACGCAATTTGAGTGTTCCATTGTCATTAGGTCGCACGAACGTTACAATTAACTATCAGTTTCGCGTCGGATTCGACATCTAGACTCACAGGAGACGGACCATATGGTGCCCGAGTCAGCAATATCCCCTTGGAGACAAGGCGGCTGGAGGACGACGTATTGAATCTCGACGCAATTTGAGTGTTCTGTCGTCATTAGGAGGCGCTGAACTTTACAATTAACTATCAGTTATGCGTCGGATCCGAAAATCTAGACTCATAGGAGAACGACCATAAGGTTTCCGACGCAGCAAAAGACTCTTGGAGACAAGTCGGCGGGAGGACGATGTATTGAATCTCGACGCAATTTGAGTGTTCCATCATCATTAGGAGGCTCTGAACGTTACAATTAGCAGTCCGATTTGCGTCGGATTCGAATATCTGGACTCACAGGAGAACGACCATAAGGTGACCGAGGTAGCAGTAGACCCATGGAGACAAGTCGTCTAGAGGACGATGTATTGAATCTCGACGCAATTTGAGTGTTCCATCATCATTAGGAATCTCTGAACGTTACAATTAGCATTCCCTTTTGCGTCGGACTCGAATATCTGGACTCACAGGAGAACGACCATAAGGTGACCGAGGTAGCAGTAGACCCATGGAGACAAGTCGTCTAGAGGACGATGTATTGAATCTCGACGCAATTTGAGTGTTCCATCATCATTAGGAATCTCTGAAAGTTACAATTAGCAGTCCCTTTTGCGTCGGACTCGAATATCTGGACTCACAGGAGAACGACCATAAAGTGACCGAGGTAGCAGTAGACCCATGGAGACAAGTCGTCTGGAGGACGATGTATTATATCTCGACGCAATTTGAGTCTTCCTTCGAAATTAGGAGGCACTGAACGTTACAATTAACTATCAGTTTTGCGTCGGATTCGATATTCTAGACTCACGGCAGTCGGACCATTGGGTGACCAAGGCTGCAATAGACCCTTGGAGACAAGTAGGCTCGAGGACGACGTGTTGAATCTCGACGCAATTTGAGTGTTCCATCGTCATTAGGACGCCCGAACGTTACAATTAACAATCAGTTTCGCGTCGGATTCGAAAATCTAGACTCACAGGAGGCGGACCATGTGGTGTTCGAGGCAGCTATATCCCCTTGGAGACAAGTCGGCTGGAGGACGACGTGTTGCATCTCGACGCAATTTCAGTGTTCCATTGTCATTATGAGGCCATGAACGTAACAATTAACCATCAGCTTAGCGTCTGATTCGAAAATCTAGACTCAATGGAGAACGACCATAAGGTGCCCGAGACATAAATAGAGCCTTGGAGACAAGTCGCCTGGAGGACGATGTATAGACTCTCGACGCAATTCGAGTGTTCCATCATCATTAGGAGGTCCTGAACGTTACAATTAACTGTCAGATTTCCGTCGGATTCGAAAATCTAGACTCCCAGGAGAACGACAATTATGTGCCACAGGCTGCAATAGACCCTTGGAGACAAATCGGCTGGAGGACGATGTATTGAATCGCGACGCAATTTGAGTGTTCCATCGTCATTAGGAGGCCCTGACCCTTACAATTACAATCATTTTGGCGTCGGATTCGAAAATCTAGACTCACAGGAGACGGACCAAATGGTGCCCGAGGCAGCGATATCTCGTTGGAGACAAGTCGGCTGGAGGAAGATGTATTAAATCACGACGCAATTTGAGGGTTCCGTCGTCATTAGGGGGCCATGAACGCTACAATTAACTATCAGATTTCCGTCGGATTCGAAAATCGAAACTCCCAGGAGAACGACAATTAGGTGCCCGAGGAAGGATTAGACCATTGGAGACAAGTCGCCTGGAGGACGATATATTGACTCTCGACGCAATTCGAGTGTTCCCATGTCATTAGGAGGCCCTGAACGTTACAATTAACAATCAGTATAGCGTCGGATTCGAGAATCTAGACTCACAGGAGTCGGAGCATAAGGTGCCCGAGACAGCAATATCCCTTTGGAGACAAGTCTGCTGGAGGACGATGTATTGAATCTCGCCTCAATTTGAGTGTTCCATCGTGATTAGGAGGTCCTGAACGTTACAATTAACAATCAGTTTTGCGTCGGATTCGAAATTCTAGATTCACAGGAGAAGGACTATATGGTGCCCGAGGCAGCAATATCCCCTTGGATACAAGTCGGCTGGAGGACGATGTATTGAATCTCGACGCAATTTGAGTGTTCCATCATCATTAGGAGGCTCTGAACCTTACAATTAGCAGTTCGTTTTGCGTCGGATTCGAATATCTGTACTCACAGGAGAACGACCATAAGGTGACCGAGGTAGCAATGGACCCTTGGAGACAAGTCGGCTGATGGACGATGTATTGAATCTCGACGCAATTTCATAGTTCCATCGTCATTAGGAGGCCCTGGACGTTACAATTAACTATCAGATATGTGTCGGAATCGAAAATGTAGACTCACAGGAGATCGACCATAAGGTGCCCGGGGCAGGAATATCCCCTACGAGACAAAATGGCTTTAGGACGAAGTATTGAATCTCGACGGAGTTTGAGTGTTCCATCGTCATTAGGAGGCGCTGAACGTTACAATTAACTATCATTTATGCGTCGGATTCTAAAATCTAGACTCACAGGAGAATGACAATAAGGTGTCCGATTCAGCAATTTCACCTTGGAGAAAAGTTGGCTGGAGGACGATGTATTGAATCTCGACGCAATTTGAGTGTTACATCGTCATTAGGAGCCCATGAACGTACTAATTAACTGTCAGTTTTGCGAAGGATTCGAAAATCAAGACTCACAGGAGAACGAACATAAGGCGCCCGAGACAGGAATATCCCCTACGAGACAAGTCGGCTGGAGGACGATGTATTGAACCTCGACGCAATTTGAGTGTTCCATCGTCATTAGGAGACCATGAATGTTACAATTAACTATCAGTTTCGAATTGGATTCGAAAATCTAGACTCACAGGAGACGCACCATATTGTGCCAGAGACAGCAATATCCCCTTGGACACAAAACGGCTGGAGGAAGATGTATTGAATCACGTTGCAATTTGAGTTTTCCATCGTCATTAAGAGGTTTGAACGTTTCAATTGGCAGTCCGCTTTTGTCGGATTCGAATATCTGTACTCACAGGAGAACGACCATAAGCTGAGCGAGGTAGCAATAGACCCATGGAGACAAGTCGGCTGGAGGAAGATGTATTGAATATCGACGCAATTTGAGTGTTCCATCGTCATTAGGGGGCCCTGAACGTTACAATTAACTATCAGATATGTGTCGGAATCGAAAATGTAGACTCACAGGAACGCGACCATAAGGTGCGCGAGGCAGCAATAGACCGTTCGAGACAAGTCGGCTGATGGACGATGTATTGAATCTCGACGCAATTTGAATGTTCATCGTCATTAGGAGCCCCTGAACGTTACAATTAACTATCATTATTGCTTCGGATTCGAAAATCTAGACTCACGGGAGACAGACCATATGGTGCCCGAGGCAGTAATTTCCCCATGGAGAAAAGTCCGCTGGAAGACGATGTATTGAATCTCGACGCAATTTGAGTGTTCCATCGTCGTTAGGAGGCCCTGAACGTTAGAATTAACTATCAGTTATGTGTTGGATTCGAAAATCTAGACTCACAGGAGCAAGACCACTAGGTGCCAGAGGCAGCAATAGACCCTCGGAGACAAGTTGGCTGGAGGACGATGTATTGTATCGCGACACAATTTGAGTGTTCCATCGTCATTAGGAGGCCCTGAACGTTAGAATTAACAAACAGTTTTGCGTCGGATTCGAAAATCTAGACTCACTGGAGAACGACCATAAGATGCCCGAGGCAGCAATAGACCATTGGAGACAAGTCGCCTGGAGGACGATGTATTGACCCTCGACTCAATTCGAGTATTCCATCGTCATTAGGAGGCCCTGAACGTTACAATTAACTATCAGTTATGTGTCGGATTCGAAAATGCAGACTCACAGGAGAACGACCGTAAGGTGCCCGAGGCAGCAATAGACCGTTCGAGACAAGTCGGCTGAAGGACGATGTATTGAATCTCGTCGCAATTTGAGTGTTCCATCATCATTAGGAGGCTCTGAACGTTACAATTAGCAGTCCGTTTTGCGTCTGATTCGAATATCTGGACTCACAGGAGAACGAACATTAGGTAACCGAGGTATCAGTAGATTCATGGAGACAAGTCGGCTGAAGGACGATGTATTGAATCACGACGCAATTTGTGTGTCCCATCGTCATTAGGAGGCTATCAGCGTTGCAATAAACCATCAGTTTTGCGTTGGATTCGAAATCTACTCACAGGAAAACGACCATAAGGTGCCCGAGTCAGCCATGGACCCTTGGAGACAAGTCGGCTGGTGGACGATGTATTGAATATCAACGCAATTTGAGTGTTCCATCATCATTAGGAGCCCCTGAACGTTACAATTAACTATCATCTTTGCTTCGGATTCGAAAATCTAGACTCACAGGAGACATACCATATGGTACCCAAGGCAGCAATTTCCCAATTTGGAAAAGCCGGCTGGATGACGATGTATTGAATCGCGACGCAATTTGAGTGTTCCATCGTCATTAGGATGCCCTGAACGTTACAATTAACAAACAGTTTTGCGTCGGTTTCGAAAATCTAGACTCACTGGAGAACGACCATAAGGTGCCCGAAGCAGCAATATCCTGTTGGAGACAAGTAGGCTGGAGGTCGACGTATTGAATCTTGACGCAATTTGAGTGTTCCATCGTCATTAGCAGGCCCTGAACGTTACAAGTAACTGTCAGTTATGTGTCGGAATCGAAAATGTAGACTCACAGGAGAACGACCATAAGGTGCCCGAGGCAGCAATAGACCGTTCGAGACTAGTCGGCTGAAGGACGATGTATTGAATCTCGACGCAATTTGAGTGTTCCATCGTCATTAGGAGGCCCTCAACGTTGCAATTAAACATCAGTTTTGCGTCGGATTCGAAAAACTACTCACAGGAAAACGACCATAAGGTACCCGAGGCAGCAAAGGACCCTTGGAGACAAGTCGGCTGGTGGACGATGTATTGAATCTCGACGCAATTTGAGTTTTCCATCATCAATAGGAGGCTCTGAACGTTACAACTTGCAGTCCGTTTTGCGTCTGATTCGAATATCTGGACTCACAGGAGAACGAACATTAAGTGACCGAGGTAGCATTAGACCCATGGAGACAAGTCGGCTGGAGGACGATGTGTTGAATCTCAACGCAATTTGAGTGTTCCATCGTCATTAGGAGGCCCTGAACGTTACAATTAACTATCAGTTATGTGTTGGATTCGAAAATGCAGACTCACAGGAGAAAGACCGTAAGGTGCCCGAGGCAGCAATAGACCGTTCGAGACAAGTCGGCTGAAGGACGATGTATTGAATCTCGTCGCAATTTGAGTGTTCCATCATCATTAGGAGGCTCTGAACGTTACAATTAGCAGTCCGTTTTGCATCTGATTCAAATATCTGGACTCACAGGAGAACGAACATTAGGTGACCGAGGTATCAGTAGACCCATGGAGACAAGTCGGCTGGAGGACGGCCTACTGAATCTCGACGCAGTTTGAGTTTTCCATCATCATTAGGAGGCTCTGAACGTTACAATTAGCGGTCCGTTTTGCGTCGGATGCGAATATCTGGACTCACAGGAGAACGACCATAAGGAGACAGAGGTAGCAGTAGGGCCATGGAGACAAGTCGGCTGAATGACGATGTATTGAATCTTGACGCAATTTGAGTGTTCCATCGTCATTAGGATGCCCTGAACGTTACAAATAACAAACAGTTTTGCGTCGGCTTCGAAAATCTAGACTCACTGGAGAACGACCATAAGGTGCCCGAAGCAGTAATAGACCCTTGGACAAGTCGCCTGGAGGACGATGTATCGACTCCCGACGCAATTCGAGTACTCCCTCGTCATAAGAAGGCCCTGAACGTGACAATTAGCTGTCAGTTATATGTCGGATTCGAAAATGCAGACTCACAGGAGAATGACCGTAAGGTGCCCGAGGCAGCAATAGACCGTTCGAGACAAGTCGACTGAAGGACGATGTATTGAATCTCATCGCAATTTGAGTGTTCCATCATCATTAGGAGGCTCTGAAAGTTACAATTAGCAGTCCGTTTTGCGTCTGATTCGAATATCTGGACTCACAGGAGAATGAACATTAGGTGACCGAGGTATCAGTAGACCCATGGAGACAAGTCGGCTAGAGGACGATCTATTGAATCTCGACGCAGTTTGAGTTTTCCATCATCATTCGGAGGCTCTGAACGTTACAATCAGCGGCACGTTTTGAGTCGGATTCGAATATCTGGACTCACAGGAGAACGACCATAAGGTGACCGAGGTAGCAGTAGAGCCATGGGGACAAGTCGGCTGAATGACGATGTATTGAATCTTGACGCAATTTGAGTGTTCCATTGACATTAGGAGGCCCTGAACGTTACAATTAACTATCAGTTATGTGACGGAATCGAAAATGTAGACTCACAGGAGAACGACCATAAGGTACCCGAGGCAGCAATTGACACTTGGAATCAAGTCGGCTGGTAGACGATGTATAGAATCTCGACGCAATTTGAGTGTTCCATCGTCATTAGGAACCCCTGAACGTTACAATTAACTATCATTTTTGCTTCGGATTCGAAAATCTAGACTCACAGGAGACAGACCATATGGTGCCCGAGGCAGCAATTTCCCACGGAGAAAGGTCGGCTGGAAGATGATGTATTGCATCTCGACGCCATTTGAGTGTTCCATCGTCGTTAGGAGGCCCTGAACGTTAGATTTAGCTATCAGTTATTTGTCGGATTCGAAAATCTAGACTCACAGGTGCAAGACCATTAGGTGCCAAAGGCAGCAATAGACCCTTGAAGACAAGCCGCCTGGAGGACGATGTATTGACTCTCGACGTAATTCGAGTAGTCCATCGTCATTAGGAGGCCCTGAACGTTACAATTAACTATCAGTTATGTGTCGGATTAGAAAATGCAGACTCACAAGTGAACGGCCATAAGGTGCAGAGGCAGCAATAGACCGTTCGAGACTAATCGGCTGAAAGACGATGTATTGAATCTCGACGCAATTTGAGTGTTCCATCATCAATAGGAGGCTCTGAACGTTACAATTAGCAGTCCGTTTTGCGTCGGATTCGAATATCTGGACTCACAGGAGAACGACCATAAGGTGACAGAGGTAGCAGTAGACCCATGGAGACAAGTCGGCTGAATGACGATGTATTGAATCTTGACGCAATTTGAGTGTTCCAACGTCATTAGGAGGCCCTGAACGTTACAATTAACTATCAGTTATGTGTCGGAATCGAAAATGTAGACTCACAGGAGAACGACCATAAGGGGCGCGAGGCAGCTATAGACCGTTGGAGACAAGTCGGCTGAAGGACGATGTATTGAATCACGACGCAATTTGAGTGTTCCTTCATCATTAGGAGGCTCTGAACGTTACAATTACCTGTCCGTTCTGCGTCGGATTCGAATATCTGGATCACAGGAGAACGAACATATGGTGACCGAGGTAGCAGAAGACCCATGGAGACAAGTCCGCTGGAGGACGATGTATTGAATCTCGACGCAATTTGAGTGTTCCTTCGTCATTAGGAGGCCCTGAACGTTACAATTAAGTATAATTTTTACGTCGGATTCGAAAATCTAGACTCACAGGAGACGGACCACATGGTGCCCGAGGCAGCAATATCCGGTTGGAGACAAGTCGGGGGGAGGACGATGTATTGAATCTCGACGTAATTTGAGGGTTCCATAGTCAGTAGGAAGCCATGAACGTTACAATTAACTACAAGTTTTGCGTCGGATACGAATATCTAGACTCACAGGAGACGGACCATATAATGCCCGAGGCAGCAATATTTCCTTGGAGACAAGTCGCCTAGAGGACGACGTATTGAATCTCGACGCAATTTGAGGGTTCCATCGTCATTAGGAGGCCATGAACGTTACAATTAACCATCAGTTTTGCGTCGGATACGAAAATCTAGACTCACTGGAGAACGACCATAAGGTGCCCGAGAAAGCATTATCCCCTTGGAGACAAGTAGGCTGAAGGACGATGAATTCAATCTCGATGCAATTTGAGTGATCCATCGTCATTAGGAGGCTCTGAACGTGACAATTGGCAGTCCGTTTTGCGTCGGATTCGAATATCTGGTCTCACACGAAAACAACCATAAGGTGAGCGAGGTAGCAATAGACCCATGGAGAGAGGTCGGCTAGAGGACGATGTATTGAATCTCGACGCAATTTGTGTGTTCCATCGTCATTAGGAGGCCCTGAACGTTACAATTAACTATCATATTTGCGTCGGATTCGAAAACCTACTCGCAGGAGAATAACCATAAGGTGCCCGAGGAGCAATAGACCCTTGGAGACAAGTCGGCTAAATGACGATGTATTAAATCTTGACCCAATTTGAGTGCGCCACCGTCATTAGGAATACCTGAACGTTACAATTAACTATCAGTTATGTATCGGAATCGAAAATGTAGACTAACAGAAGAACGACCATAAGGTTCGCGAAGCAGCAATAGACCGTTCGAGACAAGTCGGCTGAAGGGCGATGTATTGAATATCGACGCAATTTGAGTGTGCCATCATCATTAGGAGGCTCTGAACGTTACAATTAGCAGTCCGTTTTGCGTCTGATTCGAATATCTTGACTCACAGGAGAACGGACATAAGGTGACCGAGATAGCAGTAGACCGATGGAGACAAGTCGGCTGGAGGACGATCTATTGAATCTCGTCGCAATTTGAGTTTTCCATCATCATTAGGAGGCTCTGAACGTTACAATTAGCAGTCCGTTTTGCGTCGGATTCGAATATCTGGACTCACAGAAGAACGACCATAAGGTGACCGAGGTAGCAGTAGACCCATGGAGACAAGTCGGCTGAATGACGATGTATTGAATCTTGACGCAATTTGAGTGTTCCATCGTCATTAGCAGGCCCTGAACGTTACAAGTAACTATCAGTTATGTGTCGGAATCGAAAATGTAGACTCACAGGAGAACGACCATAAGGTGCCCGAGGCAGCAATAGACCGTTCGAGACAAGTCGGCTGAAGTACGATGTATTGAATCTCGACGCAATTTGAGTGTTCCATCGTCATTAGGAGGCCCTCAACGTTGCAATTAACCATCAGTTTTGCGTCGGATTCGAAAATCTACTCACAGGAAAACGACCATAAGGTACCCGAGGCAGCAAAGGACCCTTGGAGACAAGTCGGCTGGTGGACGATGTATTTAATCTCGACGCAATTTGAGTTTTCCGTCATCAATAGGAGGCTCTGAACGTTACAACTTGCAGTCCGTTTTGCGTCTGATTCGAATATCTGGACTCACAGGAGAACGAACATTAGGTGACCGAGGTAGCATTAGACCCATGGAGACAAGTCGGCTGGAGGACGATGTGTTGAATCTCAACGCAATTTGAGTGTTCCATCGTCATTAGGAGGCCCTGAACGTTACAATTTACTATCAGTTATGTGTTGGATTCGAAAATGCAGACTCACAGGAGAAAGACCGTAAGGTGCCCGAGGCAGCAATAGACCGTTCGAGACAAGTCGGCTGAAGGACGATGTATTGAATCTCGTCGCAATTTGAGTGTTCCATCATCATTAGGAGGCTCTGAACGTTACAATTAGCTGTCCGTTTTGCATCTGATTCAAATATCTGGACTCACAGGAGAACGAACATTAGGTGACCGAGGTATCAGTAGACCCATGGAGACAAGTCGGCTGGAGGACGGCCTATTGAATCTCGACGCAGTTTGAGTTTTCCATCATCATTAGGAGGCTCTGAACGTTACAATTAGCGGTCCGTTTTGCGTCGGATGCGAATATCTGGACTCACAGGAGAACGACCATAAGGAGACAGAGGTAGCAGTAGAGCCATGGAGACAAGTCGGCTGATTGACGATGTATTGAATCTTGACGCAATTTGAGTGTTCCATCGTCATTAGGATGCCCTGAACGTTACAAATAACAAACAGTTTTGCGTCGGCTTCGAAAATCTAGACTCACTGGAAAACGACCATAAGGTGCCCGAAGCAGTAATAGACCCTTGGACAAGTCGCCTGGAGGACGATGTATCGACTCCCGACGCAATTCGAGTACTCCCTCGTCATTAGAAGGCCCTGAACGTGACAATTAACTGTCAGTTATATGTCGGATTCGAAAATGCAGACTCACAGGACAACGACCGTCAGGTGCCCGAGGCAGCAATAGACCGTTCGAGACAAGTCGGCTGAAGGACGATGTATTGAATCTCGACGCAATTTGAGTGTGCAATCATCATTAGGAGGCTCTGAACGTTACAATTAGCAGTCCGTTTTGCGTCTGATTCGAATATCTTGACTCACAGGAGAACGGACATAAGGTGACCGAGGTAGCAGTAGATCCATGGAGACAAGTCGGCTGGAGGACGATCTATTGACTCTCGACGCAATTTGGGTTTTCCATCATCATTAGGAGGCTCTGAACGTTACAATTAGCAGTCCGTTTTGCTTCGGATACGAATATCTGGACTCACAGAAGAACGACCATAAGGTGACCGAGGTAGCAGTAGACCCATGGAGACAAGTCGGCTGAATGACGATGTATTGAATCTTGACGCAATTTGAGTGTTCCATCGTCATTAGGAGGCCCTCAACGTTGCAATTAACCATCAGTTTTGCGTCGGATTCGAAAATCTACTCACAGGAAAACGACCATAAAGTAGCCGAGGCAGCAAAGGACCCTTGGAAACAAGTCGGCCGGAGGACGGCGTATTGATTCTCGACGCAATTTGAGGGTTCCATCGTCATTAGGAGACCCTGAACGTTACAATTAACTACAAGTTTTGCGTCGGATACGAATATCTAGACTCACAGGAGACGGATCATATGGTGCCCGTTGCAGCAATATCCCCTTGGAGACAAATCGGCTAGAGGGCGACAAATTGAATCTCGTTGCAATTTGAGGGTTCCATCGTCATTAGGAGGCCATGAACGTTACAATTAACCATCAGTTTTGCGTCGGATTCGAAAATCTAGACTCACTGGAGAACGACCACACAGTGCCCGAGGCAGCAATGGACCCTTGGAGATAAGTAGGCTGAAGGACGATGTATTGAATCTCGACACAATTTCAGTGTTCCATCGTCATTAGGAGGCCCTGAACGTTACAATTAACTATCAGTTTTGCGTCGGAAGTAAAATTCTAGACTCACACGAGACGGACTAAATGGTGCCCGAGGTAGCAATATCCCCTTGGAGACAAAACGGCTGGAGGACGATGTATTGAATCTCGATGCAAATTGAGAGTTCCATCGTCATTAGGAGGTTCTGAACGTTACAATTGGCAGTCCGTTTTGCGTCGGATTCGAATATTTGAACTCACATGAAAACGACCATAAGGTGACCGAGGTAGCAGTAGAGCCATGGAGACAAGTCGGCTGGAGGACGATGTATTGAATATCGACGCAATTTGAGTGTTCCATTGACATTAGGAGTCCCTGAACGTTACAATTAACTATCAGTTTTGCGTCGGATTCGAAAACCTACTCACAGGAGAATAACCATAAGGTGCCCGAGGAGCAATAGACCCTTGGAGACAAGTCGGCTAAATAACGATGTATTGACTCTCGACGCAATTCGAGTATTCCATCGTCATTAGGAGGCCCTGAACGTTACAATTAACTATCAGTTATGTGTCGGATTCGAAAATGCAGACTCACAGGAGAACGACCGTAAGGTGCCCGAGGCAGCAATAGACCGTTCGAGACAAGTCGACTGAAGGACGATGTATTGAATCTCATCGCAATTTGAGTGTTCCATCATCATTAGGAGGCTCTGAAAGTTACAATTAGCAGTCCGTTTTGCGTCTGATTCGAATATCTGGACTCACAGGAGAATGAACATTAGGTGACCGGGGTATCAGTAGACCCATGGAGACAAGTCGGCTAGAGGACGATCTATTGAATCTCGACGCAGTTTGAGTTTTCCATCATCATTCGGAGGCTCTGAACGTTACAATCAGCGGCACGTTTTGAGTCGGATTCGAATATCCGGACTCACAGGAGAACGACCATAAGGTGACTGAGGTAGCAGTAGAGCCATGGGGACAAGTCGGCTGAATGACGATGTATTGAATCTTGACGCAATTTGAGTGTTCCATTGACATTAGGAGGCCCTGAACGTTACAATTAACTATCAGTTATGTGACGGAATCGAAAATGTAGACTCACAGGAGAACGACCATAAGGTACCCGAGGCAGCAATTGACACTTGGAATCAAGTCGGCTGGTGGACGATGTATAGAATCTCGACGCAATTTGAGTGTTCCATCGTCATTAGGAACCCCTGAACGTTACAATTAACTATCATTTTTGCTTCGGATTCGAAAATCTAGACTCACAGGAGACAGACCATATGGTGCCCGAGGCAGCAATTTCCCACGGAGAAAGGTCGGCTGGAAGATGATGTATTGCATCTCGACGCCATTTGAGTGTTCCATCGTCGTTAGGAGGCCCTGAACGTTAGATTTAGCTATCAGTTATTTGTCGGATTCGAAATCTAGACTCACAGGTGCAAGACCATTAGGTGCCAGACGCAGCAATAGACCCTTGAAGACAAGCCGCCTGGAGGACGATGTATTGACTCTCGACGTAATTCGAGTAGTCCATCGTCATTAGGAGGCCCTGAACGTTACAATTAACTATCAGTTATGTGTCGGATTAGAAAATGCAGACTCACAAGTGAACGGCCATAAGGTGCAGAGGCAGCAATAGACCGTTCGAGACTAATCGGCTGAAGGACGATGTATTGAATCTCGACGCAATTTGAGTGTTCCATCATCAATAGGAGGCTCTGAACGTTACAATTACCTGTCCGTTCTGCGTCGGATTCGAATATCTGGATCACAGGAGAACGAACATATGGTGACCGAGGTAGCAGAAGACCCATGGAGACAAGTCCGCTGGAGGACGATGTATTGAATCTCGACGCAATTTGAGTGTTCCTTCGTCATTAGGAGGCCCTGAACGTTACAATTAAGTATAATTTTTACGTCGGATTCGAAAATCTAGACTCACAGGAGACGGACCACATGGTGCCCGAGGCAGCAATATCCGGTTGGAGACAAGTCGGGGGGAGGACGATGTATTGAATCTCGACGTAATTTGAGGGTTCCATAGTCAGTAGGAGGCCATGAACGTTACAATTAACTACAAGTTTTGCGTCGGATACGAATATCTAGACTCACAGGAGACGGACCATATAATGCCCGAGGCAGCAATATTTCCTTGGAGACAAGTCGCCTAGAGGACGACGTATTGAATCTCGACGCAATTTGAGGGTTCCATCGTCATTAGGAGGCCATGAACGTTACAATTAACCATCAGTTTTGCGTCGGATACGAAAATCTAGACTCACTGGAGAACGACCATAAGGTGCCCGAGAAAGCATTATCCCCTTGGAGACAAGTAGGCTGAAGGACGATGAATTCAATCTCGATGCAATTTGAGTGTTCCATCGTCATTAGGAGGCTCTGAACGTGACAATTGGCAGTCCGTTTTGCGTCGGATTCGAATATCTGGTCTCACACGAAAACAACCATAAGGTGAGCGAGGTAGCAATAGACCCATGGAGAGAGGTCGGCTAGAGGACGATGTATTGAATCTCGACGCAATTTGTGTGTTCCATCGTCATTAGGAGGCCCTGAACGTTACAATTAACTATCATATTTGCGTCGGATTCGAAAACCTACTCACAGGAGAATAACCATAAGGTGCCCGAGGAGCAATAGACCCTTGGAGACAAGTCGGCTAAATGACGATGTATTAAATCTTGACTCAATTTGAGTGCGCCATCGTCATTAGGAATACCTGAACGTTACAATTAACTATCAGTTATGTATCGGAATCGAAAATGTAGACTAACAGAAGAACGACCATAAGGTTCGCGAAGCAGCAATAGACCGTTCGAGACAAGTCGGCTGAAGGGCGATGTATTGAATATCGACGCAATTTGAGTGTGCCATCATCATTAGGAGGCTCTGAACGTTACAATTAACAGTCCGTTTTGCGTCTGATTCGAATATCTTGACTCACAGGAGAACGGACATAAGGTGACCGAGATAGCAGTAGACCCATGGAGACAAGTCGGCTGGAGGACGATCTATTGAATCTCGCCGCAATTTGAGTTTTCCATCATCATTAGGAGGCTCTGAACGTTACAATTAGCAGTCCGTTTTGCGTCGGATTCCAATATCTGGACTCACAGAAGAACGACCATAAGGTGACCGAGGTAGCAGTAGACCCATGGAGACAAGTCGGCTGAATGACGATGTATTGAATCTTGACGCAATTTGAGTGTTCCATCGTCATTAGCAGGCCCTGAACGTTACAAGTAACTATCAGTTATGTGTCGGAATCGAAAATGTAGACTCACAGGAGAACGACCATAAGGTGCCCGAGGCAGCAATAGACCGTTCGAGACAAGTCGGCTGAAGTACCATGTATTGAATCTCGACGCAATTTGAATGTTCCATCGTCATTAGGAGGCCCTCAACGTTGCAATTAACCATCAGTTTTGCGTCGGATTCGAAAATCTACTCACAGGAAAACGACCATAAGGTACCCGAGGCAGCAAAGGACCCTTGGAGACAAGTCGGCTGGTGGACGATGTATTGAATCTCGACGCAATTTGAGTGCTCCATCGTCATTAGGACACCCTGATCGTTACAATTAACTACAAGTTTTGCGTCGGATTCGAAAATCTACTCACAGGAGAATAACCATAAGGTGCCGAAGGAGCAATAGACCCTTGGAGACAAGTCGGCTGAATGACGATGTATTGAATCACGACGCAATTTGAGTGTTCCATCGCCATTAGGAGGCCCTGAACGTTACAATTAGCTATTAGTTATGTGTCGGAATCGAAAATGTAGACTCACAGGAGAACGACCATAAGGTGAGCGAGGCAGCAATAGACCGTTCGAAACAAGTCGGCTGAAGGACGATGTATTGAATCTCGACGCAATTTGAGTGTTCCATCATCATTAGGAGGCTCTGAACGTTACAATTAGCTGTCCGTTTTGCATCGGATTCGAATATCTGGATCACAGGAGAACGAACATAAGGTGACAGAGGTAGCAGAAGACCCATGGAGACAAGTCCGCTGGAGGACGATGTATTGAATCTCGACGCATTTTGAGTGTTCCTTCGTCATTAGGAGGCCCTGAACGTTACAATTAAGCATCATTTTTGTGTCGGATTAGCAAATCTAGACTCTCAGGAGACGGACCACATAGTGCCCGAGGCAGCAATATCCGGTTGGACACAAATCGGCAGGAGGACGATGTATTGAATCTCGACGCAATTTGAGTGTTCCATCGTCATTAGGAGTCCCTGAACGTTACAATTAACTACAAGTTTTGCGTCGGATACGAATATCTAGACTCACAGGAGACGGACCATATGCTGCCCATTGCAGCAATATCCCCTTGGAGACAAGTCGGCTAGAGGACGACGAATTGAATCTCGACGCAATTTGAGGGTTTCATCGTCATTAGGAGGCCATGAACGTTACAATTAACCATCAGTTTTGCGTCGGATTCGAAAATTTAGACTCACGGGAGAACGACCACAAGGTGCCCGAGGCAGCAATGGACCCTTGGAGACAAGTAGGCTGAAGGACGATGTATTGAATCTCGACGCTATTTCAGTGTTCCATCGTCATTAGGAGGCCATGAACGTTACAATTAACTATCAGTTTTGCGTCGGAATCAAAATTCTAGACTCACACGAGACGGACTAAATGGTGCCCAAGGTAGCAATATCCCCTTGGAGACAAAACGGCTGGACGACGATGTATTGAATGTCGATGCAATTTGAGTGTTCCATCGTCATTAGGATGTTCTGAACGTTACAATTGGCAGTCCGTTTTGCGTCGGATTCGAATATCTGGACTCACATGAAAACGACCATCTGGTGAGCGAGGTAGCAATAGACCCATGGAGACAAGTCGGCTGGAGGACGATGTATTGAATATCGACGGAATTTGAGTGTTCCATTGACATTAGGAGTCCCTGAACGTTACAATTGACTATTAGTTTTGCGTCCGATTCGAAAACCTACTCACAGGAGAATAACCATAAGGTGCCCGAGGAGCAATAGACCCTTGGAGACAAGTCGGCTAAATGACGATGTATTAAATCTTGACGCAATTTGAGTGTGCCATCGTCATTAGGAGGACCTGAACGTTACAATTAACTATCAGTTATGTATCGGAATCGAAAATGTAGACCAACAGTAGAACGACCATAAGGTGTGCGAAGCAGCAATAGACCGTTCGAGACAAGTCGGCTGAAGGGCGACGTATTGAATATCGACGCAATTTGAGTGTTCCATCATCATTAGGAGGCTCTGAATGCTACAATTAGCAGTCCGTTTTCCGTCGGATTCGAATATCTGGGCTCACAGGATAACGAATATAAGGTGACTGAGGTAGCATTAGACCCATGGAGACAAGTCGGCTGGAGGACGATGTATTGACTCTCGACGCAATTCGAGTATTCCATCGTCATTAGGAGGCCATGAAAGTTACAATTAACTATCAGTTACGTGTCGGATTCGAAAATGCAGACTCACTGGAGAACGACCGTAAGGTGCCCGAGGCAGCAATAGACCGTTCGAGACAAGTCGGCTGAAGGACGATGTATTGCATCTCGTCGCAATTTGAGTGTTCCATCATCAATAGGAGGCTCTAAACGTCACAATTCGCAGTCCGTTTTGCGTCTGATTCGAATATCTGGACTCACAGGAGAACGAACATTAGGTGACCGAGGTATCAGTAGACCCATGGAGACAAGTCGGCTGGAGGACGATGTGTTGAATCTCAACGCAATTTGAGTGTTCCATCGTCATTAGGAGGCCCTGAACGTTGCAACTAACTATCAGTTATGAGTCGGAATCGAAAATGTAGACTCACAGGAGAACGACCATAAGGTGCCCGATGCAGCAATAGACCCTTGGAGACAAGTCCGCTGGGCGACGATGTATTGAATCTCGACGAAATTTGAGTGCTCCATCGTCATTAGGACACCCTGATCGTTACAATTAACTACAAGTTTTGCGTCGGATTCGAATATCTAGACTCATAGGTGACGGACCATATGGTGCCCGAGGCAGCAATATCCCCTTGGAAACAAGTCGGCCGGAGGACGGCGTATTGAATCTCGACGCAGTTTGAGGGTTGCATCGTCAATAGGAGACCCTGAACGTTACAATTAACTACAAGTTATGCGTCGGATACGAATATCTAGACTCACAGGAGACGGACCATATGGTGCCCGTTGCAGCAATATCCGCTTGGAGACAAATCGGCTAGAGGACGACAAATTGAATCTCGACGCAATTTGAGGGTTCCATCGTCATTAGGAGGCCATGAACGTTACAATTGACCATCAGTTTTGCGTCGGATTCGAAAATCTAGACTCACTGGAGAACGACCATAAGGTGACGAAGGTAGCAGTAGAGCCATGGAGACAAGTCGGCTGAATGACGATGTATTGAATCTCGACGCAATTTGAGTGTCCCATCGGCATTAGGAGGCTCTCAACGTTGCAATAAACCATCAGTTTACATTGGATTCGAAAATCTACTCACAAGGAAAACGACCATAAGGTGCCTGAGTCAGCAATGGACCCTTGGAGACAAGTCGGCTGGTGGACGATGTATTGAATCTCGACGCAACTTGAGTGTTCCATCGTCATTAGGAGCCCCTAAACGTTACAATTAACTATCATCTTTGCTTCGGATTCGAAAATGTAGACTCACAGGAGAACGACCGTAAGGTGCCCGAGGCAGCAATAGACCGTTCGAGACAAGTCGGCTGAAGGACGATGTATTGAATCTCGACGCAATTTGAGTGTTCCATCGTCATTAGGAGGCCCTCAACGTTGCAATTAACCATCAGTTTTGCGTCGGATTCGAAAATCTACTCACAGGAAAACGACCATAAGGTACCCGAGGCAGCAAAGGACTCTTGGAGACAAGTCGGCTGGTGGACGATGTATTGAATCTCTACGCAATTTGAGTTTTCCATCATCATTAGGAGGCTCTGAACGTTACAACTAGCAGTCCGTTTTGCGTCTGATTCGAATATCTGGACTCACAGGAGAACGAACATTAGGCGACCGAGGTAGCGGTAGACCCATGGAGACAAGTCCGCTTTTAGACGATGTATTGAATCTCGACGGAATTTGAGTGCTCCATCGTCATTAGGACACCCTGATCGTTACAATTAACTACAAGTTTTGCGTCGGATTCGAATATCTAGACTCATAGGTGACGGACCATATGGTGCCCGTTGCAGCAATATCCCCTTGGAGACAAATCGGCTAGAGGACGACAAATTGAATCTCGACGCAATTTGAGGGTTCCATCGTCATTAGGAGGCCATGAACGTTACAATTGACCATCAGTTTTGCGTCGGATTCGAAAATCTAGACTCACTGGAGAACGACCATAAGGTGCCCGAGGCAGCAATGGACCCCTGGAGACAAGCAGGCTGAAGGACGATGTATTGAATCTCGACGCAATTTCAGTGTTCCATCGTCATTAGGAGGCCCTGAACGTTACAATTAACTATCAGTTTTGCGTCGGAAGTAAAATTCTAGACTCACACGAGACGGACTAAATGGTGCCCGAGGTAGCAATATCCCCTTGGAGACAAAACGGCTGGAGGACGATGTATTGAATCTCGATGCAATTTTAGTTTTCCATCGTCATTAGGAGGTTCTGAACGTTACAATTGGCAGTCCGTTTTGCGTCTGATTCGAATATCTTGACTCACAGGAGAACGGACATAAGGTGACCGAGGTAGCAGTAGACCGTTCGAGACAAGTCGGCTGAAGAGCGATGGATTGAATATCGACGCAATTTGGGTGTTCCATCATCACTAGGAGGCTCTGAACGTTACAATTAGCAGTCCGTTTTGCGTCGGAATCGAATATTTGGACTCACATGAAAACGACCATAAGATGACCGAGGTAGCAGTTGAGCCATGGAGACAAGTCGGCTGGAGGACAATGTATTGAATATCGACACAATTTGAGTGTTCCATTGACATTAGGAGTCCCTGAACGTTACAATTACCTATCAGTTATGTGTCGGAATCGAAAATGTAGACTCACTGGAGAACGACCATAAGGTCCCCGAGGCAGCAATAGACCGTTCGAGACAAGTCGGCTGAAGGACGATGTATTGAATCTCGACGCAATTTGAGTGTCCCATCGGCATTAGGAGGCTCTCAACGTTGCAATAAACCACCAGTTTACATTGGATTCGAAAATCTACTCACAGGAAAACGACCATAAGGTGCCTGAGTCAGCAATGGACCCTTGGAGACAAGTCGGCTGGTGGACGATGTATTGAATCTCGACGCAACTTGAGGGTTCCATCGTCATTAGGAGCCCCTAAACGTTACAATTAACTATCACCTTTGCTTCGGATTCGAAAATCTAGACTCACAGGAGAACGATCGTAAGGTGCCCGAGGCAGCAATAGACCGTTCGAGACAAGTCGGCTGAAGGACGATGTATTGAATCTCGACGCAATTTGAGTGTGCCATCATCATTAGGAGGCTCTGAACGTTACAATTAGCAATCCGTTTTGCGTCTGATTCGAATATCTTGACTCACAGGAGAACGGACATAAGGTGATCGAGGTAGCAGTAGACCCATGGAGACAAGTCGGCTGGAGGACGATCTATTAAATCTCGACGCAATTTGAGTTTTCCATCATCATTAGGAGGCTCTGAACGTTACAATTAGCAGTCCGTTTTGCGTCGGATTCGAATATCTGGACTCACAGGAGAACGACCATAAGGTGACCGAGGTAGCAGTAGACCCATGGAGACAAGTCGGCTGAATGACGATGTATTGAATCTTGACGCAATTTGAGTGTTACATCGACATTAGCAGGCCCTGAACGTTACAAGTAACTATCAGTTATGTGTCGGAATCGAAAATGTAGACTCACAGGAGAACGACCATAAGGTGCCCGAGGCAGCAATAGACTGTTCGGGACAAGTCGGCTGAAGGACGATGTATTGAATCTCGACGCAATTTGAGTGTTCCATCGTCATTAGGAGGCCCTCAACGTTGCAATTAACCATCAGTTTTGCGTCGGATTCGAAAATCTACTCACAGGAAAACGACCATAAGGTACCCGAGGCAGCAAAGGACTCTTGGAGACAAGTCGGCTGGTGGACGATGTATTGAATCTCTACGCAATTTGAGTTTTCCATCATCATTAGGAGGCTCTGAACGTTACAACTAGCAGTCCGTTTTGCGTCTGATTCGAATATCTGGACTCACAGGAGAACGAACATTAGGCGACCGAGGTAGCGGTAGACCCATGGAGACAAGTCGGCTGGAGGACGATGTGTTGAATCTCAACACAATTTGAGTGTTCCATCGTCATTAGGAGGCCCTGAACGTTACAATTAACTATCAGTTTTGCGTCGGAAGTAAAATTCTAGACTCACACGAGACGGACTATATGGTGCCCGAGGTAGCAATATCCCCTTGGAGACAAAACGGCTGGAAGACGATGTATTGAATCTCGATGCAATTTGAGTGTTCCATCGTCATTAGGAGGTTGTGAACGTTACAATTGGCAGTCCGTTTTGCGTCGGATTCGAATATTTGGACTCACATGAAAACGACCATAAGGTGACCGGGGTAGCAGTAGAGCCATGGAGACAAGTCGGCTGGAGGACGATGTATTGAATATCGACGCAATTTGAGTGTTCCATTGACATTAGGAGTCCCTGAACGTTACAATTAACTATCAGTTTTGCGTCGGATTCGAAAACCTACTCACAGGAGAATAACCATAAGGTGCCCGAGGAGCAATAGACCCTTGGAGACAAGTCGGCTAAATGACGATGTATTGACTCTCGACGCATTTCGAGTATTCCATCGTCATTAGGAGGCCCTGAACGTTACAATTAGCAGTCCGTTTTGCGTCTGATTCGAATATCTGGACTCACAGGAGAACGAACATTAGGTGACCGAGGTATCAGTAGACCCATGGAGACAAGTCGGCTAGAGGACGATCTATTGAATCTCGACGCAGTTTGAGTTTTCCATCATCATTTGGAGGCTCTGAACGTTACAATTAGCGGTCCGTTTTGCGTCGAATTCGAATATCTGGACTCACAGGAGAACGACCATAAGGTGACCGAGGTAGCAGTAGAGCCATGGAGACAAGTCGGCTGAATGACGATGTATTGAATCTTGACGCAATTTGAGTGTTCCATCGTCATTAGGAGGCCCTGAACGTTACAATTAACTATCAGTTATGTGACGGAATCGAAAATGTAGACTCACAGGAGAACGACCATAAGGTGCCCGAGTTAGCAATAGATCGTTCGAGACAAGTCGGCTGAGGGACGATGTATTGAATCTCGACGCAATTTCAGTGTTCCGTCGTCGTTAGGAGGCCCTCAACGTTGCAATAAACCATCAGTTTTGAGTCGGATTCGAAAATCTTCTCACAGGAAACGACCATAAGGTACCCGAGGCAGCAATTGACACTTGGAGTCAAGTCGGCTGGTGGACGATGTATAGAATCTCGACGCAATTTGAGTGTTCCATCGTCATTAGGAACCCATGTACGTTACAATTAACTATCATTTTTGCGTCGGATTCGAAAATCTAGACTCACAGGAGACGGACCACATGGTGCCCGAGGCAGCAATATCCGGTTGGAGACAAGTCGGCGTGAGGACGATGTATTGAATATCGACGTAATTTGAGTGTTCCATCGTCATTAGGAGACCCTGAACGTTACAATTAACTACAAGTTTTGCGTCGGATACGAATATCTAGACTCACAGGAGACGGACCATATAGTGCCCGAGGCAGCAATATTTCCTTGGAGACAAGTCGCCTAGAGGACGACGTATTGAATCTCGACGCAATTTGAGTGTTCCATCATGATCAGGAGGTCCTGAACGTTACAATTAACTATCAGTTTTGCGTCGGATTCGAAATTCTAGACTCACAGGAGAAGGACTATATGGTGCCCGAGGTAGCAATATCCCCTTGGAGACAAGTCGGCTGGAGGACGATGTAATGAATCTCGACGCTATTTGAGTTTTCCATCATCATTAGGAGTCTCTGAACGTTACAATTAGAGGTCCGTTTTGCGTCGGATTCGAATATCTGGACTCACAGGAGAACGACCATAAGGTGCCTGAGGCAGCAATGGAACCTTGGAGACAAGTAGGCTGAAGGACGATGTATTGAATCTCGAAGCAATTTCAGTGTTCCATCGTCATTAGGAGGCCCTGAACGTTAAAATTAACTATCAGTTTTGCGTCGGAAACGAAATTCTAGACTCACACGAGACGGACTAAATGGTGCCCGAGGCAGCAATTTCCCCATGGAGAAAAGTCGGCTGGAAGACAATGTAATGAATCTCGACGGCATTTGAGTGTTCCATCGTCATTAGGAGGCCCTGAACGTTAGAATTAACTATCAGTTATGTGTCGGATTCGAAAATATAGACTCACAGGAGAGCGACAATTAGGTGTCAAAGGCAGCAATAAACCCTTGGAGACAAATCGGCTGGAGGACGATGTATTGAATCGCGACGCAATTTGAGTGATCCATCGTCATTAGGAGGCTTTGAACTTTACAATTAGCAGTCCGTTATGCGTCGGATTCGTATATCTGGACTAACTGGAGAACGACAATGAAGTGACCGAGGTACCAGTAGACCCATGCAGACAAGTCGGCTGGAGGGCGATGTATTGAATCTCAACGCAATTTGAGTGTTCCATCGTCATTAGGAGGCCCTGAACGTTACAATTAACTATCAGTTTTGCGTCGGATTCGAAAACGTACTCACAGGAGAATAACCATAGGGTGCCCGAGGAGCAATAGACCCTTGGAGACAACCCGGCTGGAGGACGATGTATTGAATCGCGACGCAATTTGAGTGTTCCATCGTCATTAGGAGGCCCTGAACGTTAGAATGAACTATCAGTTATGCGTCGGATCCGAAAATTTAGACTCATAGGAGAACGACAATAAGGCGCTCGAGGCAGCAATAGACCCTTGGAGACAATTCTGCTGGAGGTCGAATAATTGAATCTCGACGCAATTTGAGTGTTCCTTCGTCATTAGGAGGCCCTGAACGTTACAATTAACTATCAGTTTTGCGTCGGAAACGAAATTCTAGACTCACAGAAGAACGACAATTAGGTGTCTAAGGCAGCAATAAACCCTTGGAGACAAATCGGATGGAGGACGATGTATTGAATCGCGACGCAATTTGAGTGATCCATCGTCATTAGGAGGATTTGAACGATACAATTAGCAGTCCGTTTTGCGTCGGATTCGTATATCTGGACTCACTGGAGAACGACAATAAAGTGACCGAGGTAGCAGTAGACCCATGGAGAGAAGTCGGCTGGAAGACATATTGAATCTCGACGCAATTTGAGTGTTCCATCGTCATTAGGAGGCCCTGAACGTTACAATTAACTATCAGTTATGTGTCGGAATCGAAAGTCTACTCACAGGAAACCGACCATAAGGTGCCTGAGGCAGCAATGGACCCTTGGAGACAAGTCGGCTGCTGGACAATGTATTGAATCTCAACGCAATTTTAGTGTTCCATCGTCATTAGGAGGCCCAGAACGTTACAATTAACTATCAATTTTGCTTCGGATTCGAAAATCTAGACTCACAGGAGTCAGACCATATGGTGCCCGAGGCAGCAATTTTCTAATGGAGAAAAGTCGGCTGGAAGACGATGTAATGAATCACGACGCAATTTGAGTGATCCATCGTCATTAGGAGGCCCTGAGCGATAGAATTAACAATCAGTTATGTGTCGGATTCGAAAATCTAGACTCACACGAGCAAGACCATTAGGTGCCAGAGACAGCAATAGACCCTCGGAGACAAGTCGGCTGGAGGACGATGTATTGAATCGCGACGCAATTTGAGTGTTCCATCGTCATTATGAGGACCTGAACGATACAAATCAGTTTTGCGTCGGATTCGAAAATCTAGACACACTGGAGAACGACCATAAGGTGCCCGCGGCAGCAATGGACCCTTGCATACAAGTCGGCTGGTGGACGATGTATTGAATCTCGACGCAATTTGAGTGTTCCATCGTCATTAGGAGGCTCTGAAAGTTACAATTGGCAGTCCTTTTTGCGTCGGATTCGAATATCTGGACTCACAGGAGAACGACCATAAGGTGAGCGAGGTAGCAATAGACCCTTGGAGACAAGTCCGCTGGAGGACAATGTATTGAATCTCGACGCAATTTGAGTGTCCCTTCGTCATTAGGAGGCCCTGAACGTTACAATGAAGTATCATTCTTGCGTCGGAATCGAAAATCTAGACTCACAGGAGACGGACCACATGGTGCCCGAGGCAGCAATATCCCCTTGGAGACAAGTCAGCTGGAGGACGACGTATTGAATCTCGACGCAATTTGAGGGTTCCATCGTCATTAGGAGGCTCTGAACGTTACAATTGGCTGTCCTTTTTGCGTCGGATTCGAATATCTGGACTCACAGGAGAACGACCATAAGGTGAGCGAGGTAGCAATAGACCCATGGAGACAAGTCGGCTGGAGGTCGATGTATTGAATATCGACGCAATTTGAGTGTTCCATCGTCATTAGGAGGCCCTGAACGTTACAATTAACTATCAGTTATGCGTGGGATCCGAAAATCTAGACTCATAGGAGAACGACCATAAGGTGCCAGAGGCAGCAATAGACCCATGGAAACAAGTCCGCTGTAGGACGATGTATTGAATCTCGACGCGTTTTGAGCGTTCCTTCGTTATTAGGAGGCCCTGAACGTTACAATTAAGTATCATTTATGCGTCGGTTTCGAAAATCTAGACTCACAGGAGACGGACCACATGGTGCCCGAGGCAGCAATGACCGGTTGGACACAAGTCGGCGGGAAGACGATGTATTTAATCTCGACGCAATTTGAGTGTTCCATTGACATTAGGAGGCCCTGATCGTTACAATTAACTATCAGTTTTGCGTCGGATTCGAAAATCTACTCACAGGAGAATAACCATAAGGTGCCCGAGGAACAAAAGACCCTTGGTGACAAGTCGGCTGAATGACGATATATTGAATCTCGACGCAATTTGAGTGTTCCATCGCCATTAGGAGGCCCTGAACGTTACAATTAACTATTAGTTATGTGACGGAATCGAAAATCTAGAGTCACTGGAGAACGACCATAAGGTGCCCGAGGCAGCAATAGACCCACGGAGACAAGTCGGCTGGAGGACGATGTATTGAATCGCGACGCAATTTGAGTGTTCCATCGTCATTAGGAGGCCCTGAACGTTACAATTAACAAACAGTTTTGCGTCGGATTCGAAAATCGAGACTCACTTTAGAAAGACCATAAGTTGCCCGAGGCAGCAATAGACCCTTGGAGACAAGTCCCTGGAGAACGATGTATTGACTCTCGACGCAATTGGAGTATTCCATCGTCATTAGGAGGCCATGAACGTTACAATTAACCATCAGTTTTGCGTCGGATTCGAAAATCTATAGTCACTGGAGAACGACCATAAGGTGCCCGAGATAGCAATAGACCCTTGGAGACAAGTCGCCTGGAGGACGATGTATTGAATCTCGACGCAATTTGAGTGTTCCATCATGATTAGGAGGTCCTGAGCGTTACAATTAACTATCAGTTTTGCGTCGGATTCGAAATTCTAGACTCACAGGAGAACGACTATATGGTGCCCGAGGCAGCAATATCCCGTTAGAGACAAGTCGGCTGGAGGACGATGTATTGAATCTCGACGCAATTTGAGTTTTCGATCATCATTAGGAGGCTCTGAACGTTACAATTAGCAGTCCGTTTTGCGTCGGATTCGAATATCTGGACTCACAGGAGAACGACCATAAGGTGACCGAGGTAGCAGTAGACCCATGGAGAGAAGTCGGCTGGAAGACATATTGAATCTCGACGCAATTTGAGTGTTCCATCGTCATTAGGAGGCCCTGAACGTTACAGTTAACTATCAGTTATCTGTCGGAATCGAAAATGTAGACTCACAGGAGAACGACCATAAGGTGCCCGAGGCAGCATTGGAACCTTGGAGACATGTAGGCTGAAGGACGATGTGTTGAATCTCGACGCAATTTTAGTGTTCCATCGTCATTAGGAGGCCTTGAACGTTACAATTAACTATCAGTTTTGCGTGGGAAACTAAATTCTAGACTCACACGAGACGGACAAAATGGTGCCCGAGGTAGCAATATCCCCTTGGAGACAAGTCGGCTGGAGGACGATGTATTGAATCTTGACGCAATTTGAGGTTTCCATCATCATTAGGAGGCTCTGAACGTTACAATTAGCAGTCCGTTTTGCGTCGGATTCGAATATCTGGACTCACAGGAGAACGACCACAAGGTGACCGAGGTAGCAGTAGACCCATGGAGAGAAGTCGGCTGGAAGACATATTGAATCTCGACGCAATTTGAGTGTTCCATCGTCATTAGGAGGCCCTGAACGTTACAATTAACTATCAGTTATGTGTCGGAATCGAAAATGTAGACTCACAGCAGAACGACCATAAGGTGGAAGAGGCAGCAATAGACCGTTCGAGATAAGTCGGCTGAAGGACGATGTATTGAATCTCGACGCAATTTGAGTTTTCCATCATCATTAGGAGGCTCTGAACGTTACAATTAGCAGTCCGTTTGGTGTCGGATTCGAATATCTGGACTCACAGGATAACGAACATAAGGTGACCGAGGTAGCAGTAGACCCATGGAGTCAAGTCGGCTGGAGGACGATGTATTGAATCTCAACGCAATTTGAGTGTTCAATCGTCATTAGGAGGCCCAGAACGTTACAATTAACTATCAATTTTGCTTCGGATTCAAAAATCTAGACTCACAGGAGTCAGACCATATGGTGCCCGAGGCAGCAATTTTCCCATGGAGAAATGTCGGCTGGAAGACAATGTATTGAATCACGACGCAATTTGAGTGTTCCATCGTCATTAGGAGGCCCTGAACGATAGAATTAACAATCAGTTATGTGTCGGATTCGAAAATCTAGACTCACACGAGCAAGACCATTAGGTGCCAGAGGCAGCAATAGACCCTCGAAGACAAGTCGGCTGGAGGACGATGAATTGAATCGCGACGCAATTTGAGTGTTCCATCGTCATTATGAGGCCCTGAACGATACAAATCAGTTTTGCGTCGGATTCGAAAATCTAGACACACTGGAGAACGACCATAAGGTGCCCGCGGTAGCAATGGACCCTTGCATACAAGTCGGCTGGTGGACGATGTATTGAATCTCGACGCAATTTGAGTGTTCCATCGTCATTAGGAGGCTCTGAACGTTACAATTGGCAGTCCTTTTTGCGTCGGATTCGAATATCTGGACTCACAGGATAACGACCATAAGGTGAGCGAGGTAGCAATAGACCCATGGAGACAAGTCGGCTGGAGGTCGATGTATTGAATATCGACGCAATTTGAGTGTTCCATCGTCATTAGGAGGCCCTGAACGTTACAATTAACTATCAGTTATGCGTCGGATCCGAAAATCTAGACTCATAGGAGAACGACCATAAGGTGCCCGAGGCAGCAATAGACCCTTGGAGACAAGTCAGCTGGAGGACGACGTATTGAATCTCGACGCAATTTGAGGGTTCCATCGTCATTAGGAGGCTCTGAACGTTACAATTAACTATTAATTTTGCGTCGGATTCGAAAATCTAGACTCACAGAAGAACGACGATAAGGTGCCCGAGGGAGCAATATCCCTTTGGAGACAAGTCGGCTGGAGGACGATGTATTGAATCTCGACGCAATTTGAGTTTTCCATCATCATTAGGAGGCTCTGAACGTTACAATTAGCAGCCCGCTTTGCGTCGGATTCGAATATCTGGACTCACAGGATAACGAAAATAAGGTGACCGAGGTAGCAGTAGACCCATGGAGTCAAGTCGGCTGGAGGACGATGTATTGAATCTCAATCCAATTTGAGTGTTCAATCGTCATTAGGAGGCCCTGAACGTTACAATTAACTACCAGATATCTGTCTGAATGGAAATTGTAGACCCTCAGGAGAACGACCATAAGGTGCCTGAGTCAGCAATGGACGCTTGGAGACAAGTCGGCTGGTGGACAATGTATTGAAACTCAAAGCAATTTTAGTGTTCCATCGTCATTATGAGGCCCACATCGATACAAATCAGTTTTGCGTCGGATTCGAAAATCTAGACACACTGGAGAACGACCATAAGGTGAGCGAGGTAGCAATAGACCCATGGAGACAAGTCGGCTGGTGGTCGATGTATTGAATATCGACGCAAATTGAGTGTTCTTTGACATTAGGAGGCCCTGAACGTTACAATTAACTATCAGTTTTGGGTCGGATTCGAAAATCTACTCACAGGAGAATAACCATAAGGTGCCCGAGGAGAACGACCATAAGGATCCCGAGGCAGCAATGGACCCTTGGAGACAAGTCGGCTGGTGGACGATGTATTGAATCGTGACGCAATTTGAGTGTTCCATCGTCATTAGGAGGCTTTGAACGTTACAATTGGCAGTCCGTTTTGCGTCGGATTCGAATATCTGGACTCACGGGAGAACGACCATAAGGTGAGCGTGGTAGCAATAGACCCACGGTGACAAGTCGGCTGGAGGACGATGTATTGAATATCGACGCAATTTGAGTGTTCCATTGACATTAGGAGGCCCTGAACGTTACAATTAACTATCAGTTAAGTGTCGGATTCGAAAATCTAGACTCACAGGAGAACGACCATAAGGTGCCCGAGGCAGCAATATCCCCTTGGAGACAATTCGCCTGGAGGACGATGTATTGACTCTCGACGCAATTCGTGTGTTCCATCGTCATTAGGAGACCCTGAAAGTTACAATTAACTATCAGATTTCCGTCGGATTCGAAAATCTATACTCCCAGGAGAACGACAATTAGGTGCCACAGGCTGCAATAGACACTTGGAGACAAGTCGGCTGCTGGACGATGTATTGATTCTCGACGCAATTTGAGTGTTCCATCATGATTAGGAATTCCTGAACGTTACAGTTAACTATCAGTTTTGCGTCAGATTCGAAATTCTAGACTCACAGGAGAAGGACTATGTGGTGCCCGATGCATCAATATCCCATTGGAGACAAGTCGGCTGGAGGACGATTTATTGAATCTCGACGAAATTTGAGTTTTCCATCATCATTAGGAGGCTCTGAACTTTAAAATTAGCAGTCCGTTTTGGGTCGGATACGAATATCTGCACTCACAGGAGAACGACCATAAGGTGACCGAGGTAGCAGTAGACCCATGGAGACAAGTCCGCTGGAAGACGATGTATTGAATCTCAACGCAATTTGAGTGTTCAATCGTCATTAGGAGGCCCTGAACGTTACAATTAACTATCAGTCATGTGTCGGAATCGAAAGTGTAGACTCACAGGAGAACTACCATAAGGTGACCGAGGCAGCAATAGACCGTTCGAGACAAGTCGGCTGAAGGACGATGTATTGAATCTCGACGCAATTTGAGTGTTCCATCGTCATTAGGAAGCCCTCAACGTTGCAATTAACCATCAGTTTTGCGTCGGATTCGAAAATCTACTCACAGGAAAACGACCATAAGGTGCCCGAAGCGTCATTGGACCCTTGGAGACAAGTCGGCTGGTGGACGATATATTGAATCTCGACGCAATTAGAGTGTTCCATCGTCATTAGGAGGCCCTGAACGTTACAATTGACAATAAGTTTTGCGTCGGATTCGAAAATCTAGACTCACAGGAGAACGACAATTAAGTGCCACAGGCAGCAATAGACCCTTGGAGACAAGTCGGCTGGAGCACGACGTATTGAATCCCGACGCAATTTGAGGGTTCCATCGTCATTAAGAGGCCCTGAACGTTACAGTTAACTATTACTGTTCCGTCGGATTCGAAAATCTCGACTCACAGAAAATCGACGATATGGTGCCCGAGGGAGCAATATCACCCTGGAGAGACGGCGGCTGGAGGACGATGTATTGAATCTCGACGCAATTTGAGTGTTCCATCGTCATTAGGAGGCCATAAACGTTACAATTAACCATCAGTTTGGAGTCGGATTCGAAAATATAGACTCACTGGAGAACGACCATAAGGTGCCCGAGGCAGCAATAGAGCCTTGGAGACAAGTCGCCTGGAGGACGATGTATTGACTCTCGACGCAATTCGAGTGTTCCATCGTCATTAGGAGGCCCTGAATATTACAATTAACTATCAGGTTTCCGTCGGATTTGAAAATCTATACTCCCAGGAGAACGACAATTAGGTGCCACTGGCTGCAATAGATCCTTGGAGACAACCCGGCTGGAGGACGATGTATTGAATCTCGACGCAATTTGAGTGTTCCATCGTCATTAGGAGACCCTGAACGTTACAATTAACTACAAGTTTTGCGTCGAATTCGAATATCTAGACTCACAGGAGACGGACGATTTGGTGCCCGAGGCAGCTATATCCCCTTGGAGACTAGTCGGCTGGGGGACGACGTATTGAATCTCGACGGAATTTGAGGGTTCCATCGTCATTAGGAGGCCATGAACGTTACAATTAACCATCAGTTTGGCGTCGGATTCGAAAATCTAGATTCACTGGAGAACGACCATAAGGTGCCCGAGGCAGCAATAGACCCTTGGAGACAAGTCGCCTGGAGGACGATGTATTGACTCTCGACGCAATTCGAGTGTTCCATCGTCATTAGGAGGCCCTGAAAGTTACAATTAACTATCAGATTTCCGTCGGATTTGAAAATCTATACTCCCAGGAGAACGACAATTAGGTGCCACAGGCTGCAATAGATCCTTGGAGACAACCCGGCTGGAGGACGATGTATTGAATCTCGACGCAATTTGAGTGTTCCTTCGTCATTAGGAGGCCCTGAACGTTACAATTAAGTATCATTTTTGCGTCGGATTCGAAAATCTAGACTCACAGGAGACGGACGATATGGTGCCCGAGGCAGCAATATCCCCCTGAAGACAAGTCGGCTGGAGGACGATGTATTGAATCTCGACGCAATTTGAGTTTTCCATCATCATTAGGAGGCTCTGATCGTTACAATTAGCATTCCGATTTGCGTCTTATTCGAATATCTGACTCACAGGAGAACGACCATAAGGTGACCGAGGTAGCAGTAGACCCATGGAGACAAGTCGGCTGGAAGACGATATATTGAATCTCGACGCAATTTGAGTGTTTCATCGTCATTAGGAGGCCCTGAACGTTACAATTAACTAGCAGTTATGTGTCGGAATCGAAAATGTAGACACACAGGAGAACGACCATAAGGTGCACGAGGCAGCAATGGACCCTTGGAGACAAGTAGGCTGAAGGACGATGTATTGAATCTCCACGCAATTTCAGTGACCCATTGTCATTAGTAGGTCCTGAACGTTACAATTAACTATCAGTTTTGCGTCGGAATGGAAATTCTAGACTCACACGAGACGGACTAAATGGTGCCCGTGCTAGCAATATCCCCTTTGGGACAAAAAGCCTGGAGGGCGATGAATTGAATCTCGATCCAATTTGAGTGTTCCATCGTCATTAGGAGGCTCTGAACGTTACAATTGGCAGTCCGTTTTGCGTCGCATTCGAATATCTGGACTCACAGGAAAACGAACATAAGGTGACCGAGGTAGCAGTAGACCCATGGAGACAAGTCGGCTGGAGGACGATGTATTGAATCTCAACGCAATTTCAGTGTTCAATCGTCATTAGGAGGCCCTGAACGTTACAATTAACTATCAGTTATGTGTCGGAATCGAAAATGTAGACTCACAGGAGAACGACCATAAGGTGCCCGAGGCAGCAATAGACCGTTCGAGACAAGTCGGCTGAAGGACGATGTATTGAATCTCGACGCAATTTGAGTGTTCCATCGTCATTAGGAGGCCCTCAACGTTTAAATTTACCATCAGTTTGGCGTCGGATTCGAAAATCTACTCATAGGATAACGACCATAAGGTGCCCGAGGCAGCAATGGACCCTTGGAGACAAGTCGGCTGGTGGACGATGTATTGAATCTAGACGCAATTTGAGTTTTCCATTGTCATTAGGAGGGCCTGAACGTTACAATTAACTATCAATTTTGCTTCGGATTCGAAAATCTAGTCTCACAGGAGACACACCATATGGTGAACGAGGCAGCAATTTCCCGATAGAGAAAAGTCGGCTGGAAGACGATGTATTGAATCTCAACGCAATTTGAGTGTTCCATCGTCATTAAGAGGCCCTGTACCTTAGAATTAACTATCAGTTATGTGTCGGATTCGAAAATCTAGACTCACACGAGCAAGACCATTAGGTGCCAGAGGCAGCAATAGACCCTCGGAGACAAGTCGGCTGGAGGACGATGTATTGAATCGCGACGCAATTTGAGTGTTCCATGGTCATTAGCAGGCTCTGACCGTTTCAATTGGCAGTCCTTTTTGCGTTGGATTCGAATATCTGGACTCACAGGAGAACGACCATAAGGTGAGCGAGGTAGCAACAGACCCATGGAGACAAGTCGGCTGGAGGTCGATGTATTGAATATCGACGCAATTTGAGTGTTCTTTGACATTAGGAGGCCCTGAACGTTACAATTAACTATCAGTTAAGTGTCGGATTCGAAAATCTAGACTCACAGGAGAACGACCATAAGGTGTCCGAGGCAGCAATATCCCCTTGGAGACAAGTCGCCTGGAGGACGATGTATTGACTCTCGACACTATTCGAGTGTTCCATCGTCATTAGGAGACCCTGAAAGTTACAAATAACTTTCAGATTTCCGTCGGTTTCGAAAATTTATACTCCCAGGAGAACGACAATTAGGTGCCACAGGCTGCAATAGACACTTGGAGACAAGTCGGCTGGTGGACGATGTATTGAATCTCGACGCAATTTGAGTGTTCCATCATGATTAGGAATTCCTGAACGTTACAATTAACTATCAGTTTTGCGTCGGATTCGAAGTTCTAGACTCACAGGAGAAGGACTATGTGGTGCCCGATGCATCAATATCCCATTGGAGACAAGTCGGCTGGAGGACGAAGTGTTGAATCTCGACGAAATTTGAGTTTTCCATCATCATTAGGAGGCTCTGAACGTTAAAATTAGCAGTCCGTTTTGGGTCGGATACGAATATCTGCACTCACAGGAGAACGACCATAAGGTGACCGAGGCAGCAATAGACCGCTCGAGACAAGTCGGCTGAAGGACGATGTATTGAATCTCGACGCAATTTGAGTGTTCCATCGTCATTAGGAGGCCCTCAGCGTTGCAATTAACCATCAGTTTTGCGTCGGATTCGAAAATCTACTCACAGGAAAACGACCATAAGGTGCCCGAGGCGTCATTGGACCCTTGGTGACAAGTCGGCTGGTGGACGATGTATTGAATCTCGACGCAATTAGAGTGTTCCATCGTCATTAGGATGCCCTGAACGTTACAATTAACAATCAGTTTTGCGTCGGATTCGAAAATGTAGACTCACCGGAGAACGACAATTAAATGCCACAGGCAGCAGTAGACCCTTGGAGACAAGTCGGCTGGAGCACGACGTATTGAATCCCGACGCAATTTGAGGGTTCCATCGTCATTAAGAGGCCCTGAACGTTACAATTAACTATTACTTTTGCGTCGGATTCGAAAATCTTGACTCAGAGAGGATCGACGATATGGTGCCCGAGGGAGCAATATCACCCTGGAGAGAAGGCGGCTGGAGGACGATGTATTGAATCTCGACGCAATTTGAGTGTTCCATCGTCATCAGGAGGCCATAAACGTTACAATTAACCGTCAGTTTGGAGTCGGATTCGAAAATATAGACTCACTGGAGAACGACCATAAGGTGCCCGAGGCAGCAATAGACCCTTGGAGACAAGTCGCCTGGAGGACGATGTATTGACTCTCGAAGCAATTCGAGTGTTCCATCGTCATTAGGAGGCCCTGAATATTACAATTAACTATCAGGTTTCCGTCGGATTTGAAAATCTATACTCCCAGGAGAACGACAATTAGGTGCCACAGGCTTCAATAGATCCTTGGAGACAACCCGGCTGGAGGACGATGTATTGAATCGCGACGCAATTTGAGTGTTCCATCGTCATTGGGAGGCCCTGACCGTTACAATTAACAATCAGTTTTGCGTCGGATTCCAAATTCTAGACTGACAGGAGGCAGCAATATTCCCTTGGACACAAGTCGGCTGGAGGACGATGTTATTGAATCTCGACGCAATTTGAGTTTTCCATCATCATTATGAGACTCTGAACGTTACAATTAGCAGTCCGTTTTGCGTCTTATTCGAATATCTGGACTCACAGGAGAACGACCATAAGGTGACCGAGGTAGCAGTAGACCAATATAGACAAGTCGGCTGGAAGACGATATATTGAATCTCGACGCAATTTGAGTGTTCCACCGTCATTAGGAGGCCCTGAGCGTTACAATTAACTATCAGTTATGTGTCGGAATCGAAATTCTAGACTCACACGAGACGGACTAAATGGTGCCCGAAGTAGCAATATCCCCTTTGAGACAAACCGGCTGGAGGAGGATGTATTGAATCTCGATCCAATTTGAATGTTCCATCGTCATTAGGAGGCTCTGAACGTTACAATTAACAATCAGTTTTGCGTCGGATTCGAAAATCTAGACTCACAGGAGACGGACCATATGGTGCCCGAGGCAGCAATATCCCCTTGGAGACAAGTCGGCTGGAGGACGAAGTATATAATCTCGACGCAATTCGAGCGTTCTATCGTCATTAGGAAGCGATGAACATTACAATTAACTATCAGTTACGCGTCGGATCCGAAAATCTAGGCTCATAGGAGAACGACCATAAGGTGCCCGATGCAGCAATAGTCCCTTGAAGACAAGTCCGCTGGAGGACGATGTATTGAATCTCGACGCACTTCGTCATTAGGAGGCCCTGAACGTTACAATTAAGTATCATTTCTGCGTCGGATTCGAAAATCTAGACTCACAGGGGACGGACCACATGGTGCCCGAGGCAGCAATATCCCGTAGGACACAAGTCGGCGGGAGGACGATGTATTGAATCTCGACGCAATTTGAGTGTTCCATCGTCATTAGGAGACCCTGAAGGTTACAATTAACTACAAGTTTTGCGTCGAATTCGAATATCTAGACTCACAGGAGACGGACGATTTGGTGCGCGAGGCAGCTATATCCCCTTGGAGACTAGTCGGCTGGAGGACGACGTATTGAATCTCGACGCAATTTGAGGGTTCCATCGTCATTAAGAGGCCCTGAACGTTACAATTAACTATTAGTTTTGCGTCGGATTCGAAAATCTTGACTCACAGAAGAACGACGATAAGGTGCCCGAGGGAGCAATATCCCATTGGAGACAAGTCGGCTGGAGGACGATGTATTGAATCTCGACGCAATTTGAGTGTTCCATCGTCGTTAGGAGGCCATGAACGTTACAATTAACCATCAGTTTGGCGTCGGATTCGAAAACCTAGATTCACTGGAGAACGACCATAAGGTGCCCGAGGCAGCAATAGACCCTTGGAGACAAGTCGCCTGGAGGACGATGTAATGACTCTCGTCGCAATTCGAGTGTTCCATCGTCATTAGGAGGTCCTGAAAGTTACAATTAACTATCAGATTTCCGTCGGATTTGAAAATATATACTCCCAGGAGAACGACAATTAGGTGCCAGGTTCTGCAATAGATCCTTGGAGACAACCCGGCTGGAGGACGATGTATTGAATCTCGACGCAATTTGAGTGTTCCTTCGTCATTAGGAGGCCCTGAACGTAACAATTATGTATCATTTTTGCGTCGGATTCGAAAATCTAGACTCACAGGAGACGGACGAAATGGTGCCCGAGGCAGCAATATCCCCTTGGAGACAAGTCGGCTGGAGGACGATGTATTGAATCTCGACGCAATTTGAGTTTTCCATCATCATTAGGAGGCTCTGAACGTTACAATTAGCATTCCGTTTTGCGTCTTATTCGAATATCTGGACTCACAGGAGAACGACCATAAGGTGACCGAGGTAGCAGTAGACCCATGGAGACAAGTCGGCTGGAAGACGATATATTGAATCTCGACGCAATTTGAGTGTTCCATCGTCATTAGGAGGCCCTGAACGTTACAATTAACTATCAGTTATGTGTCGGATTCGAAAATGTAGACACACAGGAGAACGACCATAAGGTGCACGAGGCAGCAATGGACCCTTGGAGACAAGTAGGCTGAAGGACGATGTATTGAATCTCGACGCAATTTCAGTGTCCCATCGTCATTAGGAGGTCCTGAACGTTACAATTAACTATCAGTTTTGCGTCGGAATGGAAATTCTAGACTCACACGAGACGGACTAAATGGTGCCCGTGCTAGCAATATCCCCTTTGAGACAAAAAGGCTGGAGGACGATGAATTGAATCTCGTTCCAATTTGAGTGTTCCATCGTCATTAGGAGGCTCTGAACGTTACAATTGGCAGTCCGTTTTGCGTCGCATTCGAATATCTGGACTCACAGGAAAACGAACATAAGGTGACCGAGGTAGCAGTGGACCCATGGAGACAAGTCGGCTGGAGGACGATGTATTGAATCTCAACGCAATTTCAGTGTTCAATCGTCATTAGGAGGCCCTGAACGTTACAATTAACTATCAGTTATGTGTCGGAATCGAAAATGTAGACTCACAGGAGAACGACCATAAGGTGCCCGAGGCAGCAATAGACCGTTCGAGACAAGTCGGCTGAAGGGCGATGTATTGAATCTCGACGCAATTTGAGTGTTCCATCGACATTAGGAGGCCCTCAACGTTTAAATTTACCATCAGTTTAGCGTCGGATTCGAAAATCTACTCACAGGATAACGACCATAAGGTGCCCGAGGCAGCAATGGACCCTTGGAGACAAGTCGGCTGGTGGACGATGTATTGAATCTCGACGCAATTTGAGTTTTCCATCGTCATTAGGAGGGCCTGAACGTTACAATTAACTATCATCTTTGCTTCGGATTCGAAAATCTAGTCTCACAGGAGACAGACCATATGGTGAACGAGGCAGCAATTTCCCAATAGAGAAAAGTCGGCTGGAAGACGATGTATTGAATCTCAACGCAATTTGAGTGTTCCATCGTCATTAGGAGGCCCTGTACGTTAGAATTAACTATCAGTTTATAACACTCCCCGTCTGCTAACTACTGTACCATAACCTCAATGCCAGAAGCAGGTTGTAACATAAAACAATTTTGTAAAAGTAACTATGGCACAAAGCAACAGAGCAGTGTTACCCTCTGAGAGGAATTTTGTTAAGTTGACCGTATTGTTCCTAATGGAAGTGGCTTATCGGAAATGAAAGTCAGAATTACGTTAATATTGGAATAGTGACAAACAAAATTTTGCCTAGCTATACTGTTTATAGAATAAGGGAAACGGTCGCCAGCCTAATTAGGCAAGAGAAAGATTAACATTCTCGTTTATGAAAGTAGGTATAAGTAACTATAATGGACAACACAACAGACACAACCTAGACTTAGCACACGCGAGTGCAATGAACTCTAACACCCATATGTTTTAAGATTGAAGCTAACAGTTAGAGCAGCAGGAACTATTTTCAAAATTATAACAGGTACAGAAAAACACTATCACTTTCAGGGTTTACACAAACTGAGTGGTCTTTATATAGTTAATATGCACACAAGAGAGACAAACACTTGGCATACATGAGAATGTAACGTTTCACAACTGCAGCTTTCTCACTTTTACTACAACGAAACACAATGTTGACAAAATTGCAAGGAACTGACTCTCCTTTTTAGAATTTACTACAGACAACAACGTGATCATTTACTTTATAAGACTCAGCCTAAAGTTTGAAGTTGGTAACAGCACTTTAAATAACAGTTTCAATAGGAAAATTATTATTGGACAAATAACATTTGCTTTAACTCACTCTGTTACCACATTAGCTTTAACTATCTTTCTAATAAGTTCAAGAGGCATTATTTAACAAAGCTCTAGGCTTCAACGTACTTTCAGTAAGGACACTCGGTAATCACTTTACTTCAAACGGAGAGGACCCTGAGAGGTGTTATGATGAGGAGTAAAATCAAGGTAGGTAAATAAATTCCGATATGAATTACCTTATATTTCAGCACACTAACACATCCATTAGGCTGATCCTTCACTGTACATCAATATAGTATTACGTTACAGTGATTGCGCAATGTGGTGGCAACTGCATGTTGGTAGGTGGAATTACAGGTAGAATTGCCGGACTTTATCGTATCTTCATGGCGATGATTCATACAAATTCCAGAATAGATCCAGCTATTTATCCACCCATCCGAGGCATTGGAAAGGAGCAGTAAAAGCCTCTCTCTGAATCAGCATGATATGCAGCTTTACATTGACAGTGCACAGACTGGTAGCTCCTTCCCGACTAGTGGCTCGTCTCCGACTGCTGCTCGTCTCCGACTGACTATCAGTTCCACCTTTTCCACCTTGGCCAACCACAATTTGCGCGCGCTACACAGTTCCGTTCCCAAGGGGAACCACACTACCTCTTACATACAGAATAACTAAGAGCCCTAAGTGAGGATCAGCAATTTACATAACAGCAAACAAATACATTAAATAAAACAGAACATTGTCACATATTGACACTTCTACAAAAAATTATTCACACAAAATTACAATTACATACAATAAGTTCTGTTCCCTCCAAGTGGGACAAAGAATACAAATTGCAGATACACTACTTTGCATAGAATCAAATCACGACATCAAAGGTTTGACAAAGAAAAGAATACACAATTTTGTGCTATCGATTTGAACACATTCACAGGCGATCAACAATGTAACATTAAATAAAGCAAAATGAATCCATACAGCATAAGAGCTGTGGTGTTACACATGCCCCATGTTTCGTTGAAGTTTCCCATCAGGGATACTTCAAGGAAACATCCATAACACCTAAGTGGTGCTGGCTGCAAAAAAAAAAAATTTATTCCATCCAACTTCAGTTGGGGAAAAAAAAAACTCACACACACACACATTACAAATATACAGTATATACACTAAGAAATTGCATGTATTTCTTCCAAAATATTTTCAAAGTAAAATATCTAAAGCAATTTTCAATTTCACACTGGTTTAAGGAAAATAATTTTCATCATTACACAAAATATTTTTAAGCATGTTCTTTTCATACACACACAGTTCAATTAATAGGCAATCAGTACACAAACTCATCTACATATAAGTAGAATAGGAAAAGCCTTTAAATAATATGAAAAAAGATTTAAACACATATACAATAACACAGGACATTCTAAGTTAGCAAAACAGAATTTTGTCTCTCAATAATTATAGAGGAATGTAAAATTTCACAGACACACAAGCATATTAATGATCACAGTATATTTTTCAAGGTTCAGCAATTAATGAAATATTGAAAATTTCAGTTTGCATCCGGATATGCACAATTATTTATACAAACAACTATGAGAAACCTTTTCCAACTGACTCCTTAAATACCAAAGTAACTTTGCAAGGTTGTTTCAAAATAATTAACTTTAAAGCTGCTCTTCATTAATAGCAGTCCAAAATATTTGTTACACATAAACACACTAACATATTCAGAGCCTATCTTTAATCATCACTGCTGTGTTTCAAAACGAAGCAGTCCAAAACTTTACGTTATTTCAAAAAACCTAGTATTAAAAACATCTACATCCATTTAAATAAGATTCCTTATTCATTTTATAATAACTTTTCACTGACTTCAATAAGAATAGTCAGTTTATAACATATTGCTCAAGAAAACCTAACTTAATTCACTGCTTGCCTCAGCACTAGTAGTCCATGTTACACATTCTACCCATTATTGGTTTAGCAGTCTTTTAACCTACACATTTAGACACAAAACACAATTTAGATTAAGAATACACAAAAAACACATTTTTAAATTGACACACTGCCCCATCCTCTAGGTTTGGCAGTTCATAACCACCTATCAGCTCCTTGCCCCACAATGGCAAGTCCTTTGGTTAGTGCTCACATCATATATTTTGTAGTCCTTAGCATCAGGACCATAGCATTTTTATTATTTTGTCTTGTTTTACTGCCCATCAACATATTTTTGAGCAGTTTATTGTCATCATTTCCAGGTTTTTTATCATTCTGACACACTTTTGGTAAAATTTGCATTAGTGGTATAAAACATGAAACCTGTAACTTTGAAACAGCAATTAGACACTGGTAACAAAACCATTTCTTTTCAAATGACACAATCAGGTAACATATACATTAATCGAGAAAGAATTAAATGTCATATTCAGGATCAAGTTAGGATAAATTATTTCTTACTACTCCTTTATCATTGCTTTTCCACACACAGTTAGGTCATTACATACATCAAGATCAGGACAATAATTTCATATCCTATTGCAAGTGATTTCTGCCAACTCTTTTGCTGGCACTAGACACATACCTCACATCTACTTTACACATACCTTAGCCAGGTTCATCTCCTCAGTTTTAAACACATATACAGTTTTTCAACACCATATTTGCCCCTTTCTTTTTCAAAAACATTTACATTTAATTATATTATGGCATTCATTTACCTTTTCTTTTCAATATTCTTACCTTTTCTCATCCATATTTCTCTTTCCAATTACTTTTTAATTTCATTTTTCCTTTACAGTCCCCACTATATTTTCATTATTCTTTGCCATTTTCTAGTGTACCCATATTATTTTTCCATTTACTTGTCCACAAACAATACACTCTGATAGAGAAGAAGGAAAGAAGATAGTAAAAGTTCTGAATGATGAAGAGGAAGGTTGGCAGCACGAAAAGAAATGGAAGTAGTGCTAGCAACGACTCGGGTCCCTGGTGCTCGTCAGGCACCTGACAATGCAAAGAGTGCATTGCCCCCTGAGGGTTAATAACCCTCTTCTGAGGACATGTATCTTTAAGTAAACCACATACTGCAAACATAAGCCCTTTCTGAATTTTAAGTATATTAGAAATAAATTATTATCTTGAAGAATTCTTTGCACTTTCATTAAGTTACCATAAGCATATTTATTCATAAAGTTTTCATGTTTCTCACACTACATGACCCTCTCATCATAATTAGACTGGCAACAGTAAGTGTTCAATTGAAAATAAACATTTCCTAAGCAAAGTTAAACAGTACACTATAATAAATAAGCAACAACCTCCAACAGGCCTCAAGAACAACAAAACAACAATCCACTTTCAGGTAACACTCAGATATAATAATAATAATAATAATAATAAAGTCATGCATTATATTAACAACATATATACAAATACAGCACCCTGCCTCCAGTCTCTTTATTAACAAGGCAGTCTTTTATGGTTCATAAAACAGTTACTAAATCTGGTGGCTTTTTAGGCCTCCTACTTTCTACATCTTTCACTAAGCTATTCAGATCTTGCCAACGTTTTGTTTCATCAGGTGGCCTTTTAGGTTTTGGAATTTCAAAGTCTTTAGCAAGGTACAACATCTCCTGCTCTGCTATCATTTCATCAGGTGGTTCTTTTTGTTCCTGTGCCTCACACTTACTCAAAACATTAGTTAAAGCTTGCCCCAATATAGTGTTATCATGAGGTTCTTTTTGTTCCTGTGATTCACACTCTTTCAAAACATTTGTTAAGGCTTGCCCCAGTATAGTATCATCTGGGGGTTCCTGCAAATTATGCCCCTGTGTTACATTACTAAATAATTCATTCGGTTTTGGCCCAGTTCTACTTCCTGTATCTTGCTTTGGAAAAATGTCACTAATTTTCTCATACCCTCTTTCAATAAAAGTATATTCACTTTCATTTACACCTGAGAATTCATCTTTACTGGAGTCATCACTACTCTTTTCCTCACCATCAGAATTACTTAAGTACTCGACTTTTGAACAATAGGGAAAGTTGGTATATTCATTCTTATCTGTATTCATATACCCTTCATCATCTGAACTATCACTGATTTCATTTTCGTCATCAGATTCGAGCAGGAAAGCAACCTTTAAACAGTGGAGCAGTTCAACATTTGATGTTTCAGCAACTTCGTTTTTCGACTCATTTACTACACAATACACATCGTTTGGACAGTCAGGCACTTCTGTTATATCACTTTGAACGATTTCAGCCTTAACTTCATACTTAGTATAATCGTCATGTACTTCGATAACTTTCATTTCATTTTCTTCCATGCTGTCATTTTCAGGTAATCGTGCGAAATCCCTATCAGATCCTTCTGCATTAAAATCATTAAGCACCTTTCCATCACCAATAACTTCACCTGCACTGCTTATAATGTCATGTTTACTAACGTCCTCCTCTATATCACTTTCACCTATCATTAATTGTGCACACGTCTTTTGCGTGGCGTATTCTACCTTCCTCTCTTCTTTATTCATCATAACCTCCCCCACATCTACGTCTTGTACCTCATATACATTATTAACAGTATCAATATTCTCTTTTTCATTCGCGTTTACTATCTCCCTTTCATTCTTTACTGAAGTCTTTTCGCACGATTCCGATACCGAGTTATCATTATCATATGACATATTAACTTTATTTTCATCTCTACATTCATCTACTACTGAAACCGGCCATCGAAAGTGTCCGATCCCGCCTCTTCTGTATCTCTCTACGGCAGCCATCTTGTTCCGACGTCTGCCATTTGTGTCTGCTGCCAAGTGCAATGTACGCTGCTTCGGCAACGGCTGGCCCGAGCACGAACGGTCACGTGACTTAGCACTGGAAACGCCACTATGTATCACTCCGCGCCCGTCTGCTATAGGTGCGTCCTTAACCTTTCTGCCCCGTAGTTTACATTTTTCCTTCTCGAATCTAATATTTGACATCTTTTCTTTGGGCCCAAAACCGGTTTCCGCGTGAATCCGGCCCGTAACACACGCGGTTTTCAGTTTTCCATTTCTTCTCTATTTTGGAAATTCCGCGTCATGTATCCTCTACCGCGCGTAGTGTTAGATTAGATTAGATTTACTTTCATTCCAATTGATCCGTAGTGAGGAGGTCCTCCAGGATGTGGAACATGTCAGAAAAACAACAATACATGACAAATATTTAAACTAAAACAAATAAGCTAATGTACCATTCCACAGGTCCCAAGTGGAATGATCGCCATTTTTTAATGAACACTAAGAGTCATTTTACAAATACTATTGCACTGAATTTAAAATAAAAAAGTTTTATATTTATTTATAAGGTAGGAAACATGTAATACAACTACTGTAATACTTATTTACAATGAACACATTACTGCACTGAAATGGTGCAGAAGTTAGATTATACTTACACACACACACACACACACACACACACACAAATTTTCAGTGAACACATTACTGCACTGAAATTGTGCAGAAGTTATGTTGTACTTATATACAAATCAGTTGGTTTTCCTCAGAAATTCATCAATGGAGTAGAAGGAGTTGGCCACCAATAAATCCTTTAGGCTTCTCTTAAACTGAATTTCATTGGTTGTTAAGCTTTTTATGGCTGCTGGCAAGTTATTGAAAATGTGTGTTCCTGAATAATGCACACCTTTTTGTACAAGACTAAGTGACTTTAAATCCTTGTGAAGATTATTCCTATTTCTAGTATTGATTCCATGAATTGAGCTGTTGGTTTGAAAAAGTGATATATTTTTAATGACAAATTTCATTAAGGAATAAATATATTGGGAAGCTGTAGTTAGTATCCCTAGTTCCCTAAACAGGCTTCTGCAGGATGTTCTTGAGTTCACACCACATATAATTCTTACTGCACGTTTTTGTGCCCAGAAAACTTTAGCTTGGCTTGATGAATTACCCCAGAAAATAATCCCATATGACATTATGGAATGAAAGTAAGCATAGTATGCCAGCTTTTTCATTTTTATATCCCCTATGTCTGACAAAATTCGCATTGCAAACAGAGATTTGTTAAGACGCTTCAGCAGTTCTGTGGTGTGCTCCTCCCAGTTGAATTTATTATCAAGCTGTAATCCCAAGAATTTAACACCGTCCACTTCTTCTATCTTCTTGTCATCATATGTTAGACATATACTCTTGGGACACCCCTTACAAGTTCTGAACTGCATGTAGTGTGTTTTTTCAAAGTTTAGTGACAAAGAATTGGCTAGGAACCAGTGATTAATGTCTACAAATATTTTATTGGCTGATCTTTCTAAGACTACACTTGATTTGCCATTTATTGCAATGTTTGTATCATCAGCAAACAAAACAAACTTGGCATCTGGTAATGTTACTGATGAAAGGTCATTGATATACACAAGAAAAAGTAAGGGCCCCAAAATGGAACCTTGTGGGACCCCACATGTAATTAGTTCCCAATTGGATGATGCCTGATAGCTTGATACATGTCTCTTTCCTAATAACACCCTTTGTTTCCTGCCAGAGATATAAGATTTGAACCATTTTGCAGCATTTCCTGTTACACTATAATATTCTAGTTTACTTAAAAGGATATTGTGATTTACACAGTCAAATGCCTTTGACAGATCACAAAATATACCAGTTGCCTGCAATTTTTTGTCTAATGAATTAAGTACATTTTCACTGTAAGTGTAGATAGCCTTCTCAATATCAGAACCTTTTAGAAATCCAAACTGTGACTTTGACAGTATGTTATTTGAGATAAGATGGTTATAAAGACGACTGTACATTACTTTTTCGAAAATTTTTGAGAATGCTGGCAACAGTGAAATTGGACGGAAATTTGATGCTATTTCTTTATCTCCCTTCTTAAACAGTGGCTTAACTTCAGCATATTTCAGCCATTCGGGAAATATTCCACTGATAAACGACTGGTTACACAGATAGCTTAATATGTTACTTAGCTCAGAATCACATTCTTTAATTAACTTTGTTGATATTTCATCATACCCACTAGATGTTTTTGATTTTAAAGATTTTATGATGGACATTATTTCTGTTGGGGTAGTGAGGGTCAAATTCATATTATGGAAGTTACTTGAAATGTCTGGTCTAAGGTAATCCATAGCAGCATCTACCGAACCTGACAACCCCATCTTTTCAGTAACAGTTATAAAATGTTTGTTAAAAAGTTCTGCAACACTATACACATCTGTCACCAATGCATCATTTACTCTTAATGCTATTTGTTCCTCTTCATGTCTGGTTCTACCGGTCTCCTCCTTCACTATATCCCATATTGTCTTTATTTTGTTATCTGATATGACTATCTTTTCCTTGTAATATATTTGCTTTGACATCCGTATTACAGTCTTTAATATTTTGCAGTATTTCTTATAATGTGCTATAGCATCAACATTGGAAATGTTTCGGATTGACAGATACAGTTTTCTTTTTGTTTTACAAGATACCCCTATTCCTCGAGTAATCCATGGCTTCTTTGTAGACTTTGCTCTAACCTTGGTAAGTTTTGGGCGAAAGCAGTGTTCAAATAAGGTAAGCACTTTATTAGCAAAAATGTTATATTTTTCATTCATGCCATGAGCACTGTAAACATCAGTCCAGTGAATGTCTCTGAGGAGTGTCCTAAAATAATCAATTTTTGGCTTACTGATTACCCTCTTGAGCTCAGATTTAACAGATTTTATATCCTGTTCAGTATTAACATTTAACAGAAGGAACTGCATGTCATGGTCTGAGAGGCCATTGACTATTGGTTTTGTAATATAATTTTGTTCATTTGACTTTTCTATAAAGATATTATCAATGGCTGTTTGTGAGCAAGTGGTTATCCTAGTGGGGAACTTTACTGTGGGAATTAAGTTGAATGATAGTGTTACTAACTCAAATAGGTTCTTATTGGGAGAGTCTTTAAGGAAATCTACATTGAAATCACCAGCAACCACTATTTCTTTGTTTTTGGTTGTTAAATGGGCCAGTACAGCTTCAAGGTGGTTTACAAACAGATTAAAGTTACCTGCAGGTGCTCGATATACACTTAATATTATGAAAGATTTTTTGTGAAAATCTAATTCTGTTGCACATGCTTCCATATGCTGTTCTAGGCAAAATTTATGAATGTCTATGTTCTTAAATTTATGACAGTTCCTGATGAATGTGGCAACTCCTCCTTTCTCCATTTCTGATCTACAATAGTGAGATGCTAACCTAAACCCTGTAACACTTAAAAGTTCTATACCAGTGGTCACATGATGTTCAGAGAGGCAGATTATGTCAGCTGGGTTTGAAGACTCTAATTCATCTATGCAGATAGTTAATTCATTAATTTTATTTCTCAGTCCTCGAATATTTTGATGCAATAAAGATAGCTGACATTTCACATTGACTGACTTAAAATTGGATGGAGTTAAAATATCTGCTGACAGTTGAAAATTCTTAACCAATTGCTGTTTATGTTGATGTAATAAGCTGGAATTATGTTTTTTGATTTCTTTCTCAAACTGAAGGTTTGTCTCAGTTCTAACCTCTCTTAAAATTTGTTTTCTTTCTGTCCTCCCTACCCTAAAAAAGGGTCTTTTCTGAATCCTATAACCACTGGTATTTTACCACTCATGACAGTGCCTCCCCCCTTTAACTTTCCTGCTATTTCCCCAGCCAATTTACCCTTCCCCTTCCTGTTGAGGTGAAGGCCATGCCTAGTATAATCCCACCTACTGACAGAATCAACATGAACCACACCAATGTGTGACCCCGCACCCGACATGAGCAGCCGTTCCAGCTCCAAATTAACTCTCTTGACAGAAGAGTTCAAATGAGGTCGGTCATGGCGCCCAAGAACAGATACAAACTCAACACTGGTATGCCTCGATGCTGATGCAATCTTCGCCAGGTCACACTCTATGCTGTACCCAGGATCTCTGTCAATACTGTTACCTGCCCCACCCACTATAACCACGGTGTCTTCCTTAGTGAAATCTTTGCAAAGTGATCCTAAATCCTCTGTCACCTGCTCCAGACCAGCACTAGGTTTAAAAAAATTGGTGACCTGGTATTCTGATCCTAGTTCATCCTGCAAGAGTTGGCCAACACCTCTTCCATGGGAACTACCTAACAACAACACTTTCTTTCTCTTTACTGATTTCCCTACATTCTTACTTTTCAATTTGCTGCTGAAAGTTTGTTGTGCCCTGTCTACACCTGTAACTGCTTGAGGCTCACCAGCTTCTAACTGAAGCAACAGGTCAAATCTATTTTCCACATTCACCATAAAGCTGTCAGACAAAGTTCTAGGCCTGTTCCTCCTGTTGCCTGTTGCCACTTCCCACCTCTCATTACCCTTCTCCCTCCTTAACCTGTCAAGATCTCCCCTGGCCTTGTCTAACTCAGCCTGAAGGGCAGCAATTTTCCCCTCCTGTTCCAGTATCTTCCTATCTCTACTACAAATCCTACAAAACCACTGATGAGTCTCATTTACTTCCCCTATTCCCACGCCACTACAGTCACCCACATGGAAAAAACTACAGCACCCATCACACCAAAGCCCCGACCTAACAATTCTACGGCAAGTCAAGCACTTTTCACTCATGATAAACGTAATAATTTATTAAGAATAAGTCAGTTAAATTACAGATAAACACGAAAATATGGTTACACAAATTTGGCCTATACGCAACTGTGTGTAAACAAAAACAAAAGTGCAAAGTTTCTGAAACAACAAGTTAAACTTTACGCTACTTTCCGGAAATGCTAGTTAAATAATGAAGAGGTACGCTAAGTTAAATTGCTGGAGAGAGCAAGGAACAACTAAACGAAATTCTATAGATTTGCTGCAGCAGAACGTAAACAGAAAATACGACTGTACGGTCTTTTCGCGTTTTCTGCTATATTACGTAATGAGAAATGAAACCTTTAATGGTACACTTAAACGGCACACTAATACACTTATTTACCACGTAATCAGTACTAATCTATGTGTTTTATAATCTAAAATAACTTATCTTTACGAGAACACCAAACCTCGCGCTAGTCGCTTGGCTGCAGGGCTGCCAATCTAACTAATTTCCTCTACCTCTCGCACGACCTCTTTGAATCGTGTTTACACGAAATCTACCGTTTTCCTGTCGTTCAGCTTGGTCATTACTTTCTCGCGAATAATTATTGCTATTATGGGGACGGTCCTCGCGATTTCTTCGCCAATGATCTTCATCTTCTACCCTTTCCAAGAACGCAGAAAAACTTCTATGTGTACTTCCAACATACCGTTTAGAATCCTCAGGCAGTTTCTGCCAAAGAACCCAAACGATCTCGGCTTCAGTCCTTCTAGCCTTCAAATGTATCAGTTTTCTGTACCATGATTCGCAAAATTCTTTCATGGTTTGCCTACCTCTGATATCATACACCCTGGCCATTAAAAACTCACGCCACAACTGGTCTTGTTTTTGTTCTGACCAGTACTCGTCAATAAACTTTTGCTTAAAATTTTCAAAAGACATCTGGTTTGTATCCAGATTCAACCCACACCATTTGCTTCTCCCGTTAGTGCACTAATTACAACATTAATTTTTTCCTGGTCAGACAAATATTCAGGAAAATTTCTTTCGCAATTCTTTACAAAGTCTAGAGGGTGCCAGCCGTTATGTCTCTTCGCTGGGTCGAATTTTTCCTCGCCCTCTAATATTTTACTGAGAGGCATTCTTTCAGTAAAATGTGTAGGTCCGGTTTGTATTTTCCTTTCCAAGTCATACACTTTGCCTTGGATTTGTGAAGTGTTATGTTCACACTTCTTTTCGCAAGTAAGAATCTGTTTGGTTAGAGCTCTGCTTGTTTCTGTTACAGATTGTTTAATCTGTGCAAATTCCGCGTTACATTCGGTTTGTATTTCGGATTTAATACCGAATACCTTTTCGTCAACCTTAGTACATACTAAGGGTTCAATATGATCTTGAATTTTAATTACTTCAGAGTCAAATCTTTCGTTAATGTCATCAATTTGTCCTTGTATGTTGGCAATATTGCCATTGATGACAGTAATTTCGCTTTTGAGGTTTTTAATTTCATTACTCACAATGTCTACTTTTATATCAACTTTCTCAATCTGTTTACTAATATCACTACCCTGTGCTGCAATTTGTGCATTAATATTGTCACTGTGTGCTGCAATTTGTGCCTTAATATTGTCATTTTCTGCTGCATTTTGCTGTCCCTGTGCTGCAATTTGTGCAGACAATATTTTTAACAATTCTATCATATCTGAATTCTTTTCACTTTTAGGTTCTGCTACATTTTCATGTTCAAGTTCTACTTTCCTTTCAGTTTTTGGTGATTCAAACATATCCCGCGATTCATTGACATAACCACTGTCTTCGACAACATCGCCCATATTGTCTTGCTTAGTACGCGCGACACACATAGCTTCAATTTGTTTATTGACGTCTGCGTGATAACGTACGTAATTTAACTCGCGCGTCATGCCATCTGTTGGTGTGCTGCTTGAACTGCTCTCGGTTGCATTCTGCTCTCGCGGGTCTAGATTTATTTCCGGTTTCCTGTCCATTTTAGCTATTATTAAGTACTGACACCTTTTATTTTTAATTTAAACTGAACTTTCACTACCAGTTCTGTCAGGTAATGTACAGGTTCGTGCCGCTGGACATTTTATGTTCACACTATGTTTGTAAAGCGCTAACTACTTATAATTTTTTCCGTCTGTAGTACAAACTGAACAACGTCCTGTCACGCGGCGCCACGTATAACACTCCCTCTCTGCTAACTACTGTACCATAACCTCAATGCCAGAAGCAGGTTGTAACATAAAACAATTTTGTAAAAGTAACTATGGCACAAAGCAATAGAGCAGTGTTACCCTCTGAGAGGAATTTTGTTAAGTTGACCGTATTGTTCCTAATGGAAGTGGCTTATCGGAAATGAAAGTCAGAATTACGTTAATATTGGAATAGTGACAAACAAAATTTTGCCTAGCTATACTGTTTATAGAATAAGGGAAACGGTCGCCAGCCTAATTAGGCAAGAGAAAGATTAACATTCTCGTTTATGAAAGTAGGTATAAGTAACTATAATGGACAACACAACAGACACAACCTAGACTTAGCACACGCGAGTGCAATGAACTGTAACACCCATATGTTTTAAGATTGAAGCTAACAGTTAGAGCAGCAGGAACTATTTTCAAAATTATAACAGGTACAGAAAAACACTATCACTTTCTGGGTTTACACAAACTGAGTGGTCTTTATACAGTTAATATGCACACAAGAGAGACAAACACTCGGCATACATGAGAATGTAACGTTTCACAACTGCAGCTTTCTCACTTTTACTACAACGAAACACAATGTTGACAAAATTGCAAGGAACTGACTCTCCTTTTTAGAATTTACTACAGACAACAACGTGATCATTTACTTTATAAGACTCAGCCTAAAGTTTGAAGTTGGTAACAGCACTTTAAATAACAGTTTCAATAGGAAAATTATTATTGGACAAATAACATTTGCTTTAACTCACTCTGTTACCACATTAGCTTTAACTATCTTTCTAATAAGTTCAAGAGGCATTATTTAACAAAGCTCTAGGCTTCAACGTACTTTCAGTAAGGACACTCGGTAATCACTTTACTTCAAACGGAGAGGACCCTGAGAGGTGTTATGATGAGGAGTAAAATCAAGGTAGGTAAATAAATTCCGATATGAATTACCTTATATTTCAGCACACTAACACATCCATTAGGCTGATCCTTCACTGTACATCAATATAGTATTACGTTACAGTGATTGCGCAATGTGGTGGCAACTGCATGTTGGTAGGTGGAATTACAGGTAGAATTGCCGGACTTTATCGTATCTTCATGGCGATGATTCATACAAATTCCAGAATAGATCCAGCTATTTATCCACCCATCCGAGGCATTGGAAAGAAGCAGTAAAAGCCTCTCTCTGAATCAGCATGATATGCAGCTTTACATTGACAGTGCACAGACTGGTAGCTCCTTCCCGACTAGTGGCTCGTCTCCGACTGCTGCTCATCTCCGACTGACTATCAGTTCCACCTTTTCCACCTTGGCCAACCACAATTTGCGCGCGCTACACAGTTCCGTTCCCAAGGGGAACCACACTACCTCTTACATACAGAATAACTAAGAGCCCTAAGTGAGGATCAGCAATTTACATAACAGCAAACAAATACATTAAATAAAACAGAACATTGTCACATATTGACACTTCTACAAAAAATTATTCACACAAAATTACAATTACATACAATAAGTTCTGTTCCCTCCAAATGGGACAAAGAATACAAATTGCAGATACACTACTTTGCATAGAATCAAATCACGACATCAAAAGTTTGACAAAGAAAAGAATACACAATTTTATGCTATCGATTTGAACACATTCACAGGCGATCAACAATGTAACATTAAATAAAGCAAAATGAATCCATACAGCATAAGAGCTGTGGTGTTACAAGTTATGTGTCGGATTTGAAAATCTAGACTCACAGGAGCAAGACAATTAGGTGCCAGAGGCAGCAATAGACATTCGGAGACAAGTCGGCTGGAGGACGATGTATTGAATCGCGACGCAATTTGAGTCTTCCATCGTCATTATGAGGCCCTGAACGTTACAATTAACAATCAGTTTTGCGTCGGATTCGAAAATCTAGACTCACTGGAGAACGACCATAGGGTGCCCGAGGCAGCAATAGACCCTTGGAGACAAGTCGCCTGGAGGACGATGTATTGACTCTCGACGCAATTCGAGTATTCCATCGTCATTAGGAGGCCCTGAACGTTACAATTAACTATCACGTATGTGTTGAAATCGAAAACGTAGACTCGCAGGAGAACGACGGTAAGGTGCGCGATGCAGCAATAGACCGTTCGAGACAAGTCGGCTGAAGGACGATGTATTGAATCTCGACGCAATTTGAGTGTTCCATCATCATTAGGAGGCTCTGAACGAAACAATTAGCAGTCCGTTTTGCGTCGGATTCGAATATCTAGACTCACGGAATAACGACCATAAGGTGACCGAGGTAGCAGTAGACCAATGGAGACAAGTCGGCTGGAAGACGATATTTTGAATCTCGACGCAATTTGAGTGTTCCACCGTCATTAGGAGGCCCTGAGCGTTACAATTAACTATCAGTTATGTGTCGGAATCGAAATTCTAGACTCACACGAGACGGACCAAATGGTGCCCAAAGTAGCAATATCCCCTTTGAGACATGTGTTGCTCATCAGTATGGGACCCTTACCAGGTTGGATTAATAGAAGAGACAGACATGATCCAGCGAAAAGCAGCGCGATTCGTCATGGGGACATTTAGTCAGCGCGAGAGCGTTACGGAGATGCTGAACACGCTCCAGTGGCGGACACTTCAAGAAAGGCGTTACGCAATACGGAGAGGTTTATTATCGAAATTACGAGAGAGCACATTCCGGGAAGAGATGGGCAACATATTACTACCGCCCACATATATCTCGCGTAATGATCACAACGAAAAGATCCGAGAAATTAGAGCAAATACGGAGACTTACAAGCAGTCGTTCTTCCCACGCACAATTCGTGAATGGAACAGGGAAGGGGGGATCAGATAGTGGTACAATAAGTACCCTCTGCCACACACCGTAAGGTGGCTCGCGGAGTATAGATGTAGATGTAGAATCGGCTGGAGGACGATGTATTGAATCTCGATCCAATTTGAGTGTTCCATCGTCATTAGAAGGCTCTGAACGTTACAATTAACCATCAGTTTTGCGTCGGATTCGAAAATCTAGACTCACAGGAGACGGACCATATGGTGCCCGAGGCAGCAATATCCCCTTGGAGACAAGTCGGCTGGAGGACGAAGTATGGAATTTCGACGCAATTTGAGCGTTCTATCGTCATTAGGAAGCGCTGAACATTACAATTAACTATCAGTTACGTGTCGGATCCGAAAATCTAGACTCGTAGGAGAACGACCATAAGGAGCCCGATGCAGCAATAGTCCCTTGAAGAGAAGTCCGCTGGAGGACGATGTATAGAATCTCGACGCAAGTTGAGTGTTCCTACGTCATTAGGAGGGCCTGAACGTTACAATTAACTATCTGGTATGTGTCGGAATCGAAAATGTAGACTCACAGGAGAACGACCATAAGGTGCCCGAGGCAGCAATAGACCGTTCGAGACAAGTCGGCTGAAGGACGATGTATTGAATCTCGACGCAATTTCAGTGTTCCATCGTCATTAGGAGGCCCTCAACTTTTCAATTAACCATCAGTTTAGCGTCGGATTCGAAAATCTACTCACAGGAAAACGACCATAAGGTGCCCGAGGCAGCAATGGACCCTTGGAGACAAGTCGGCTGGTGGACGATGTATTGAATCTCCACGCAATTTGAGTGTTCCATCGTCATTAGGAGGGCCTGAACGTTACAATTAACTATCATTTTTGCTTCGGATTCGAAAATCTAGTCTCACAGGAGACAGACCATATGGTGCCCGAGGCAGCAATAGACCTTTGGAGACAAGTCGGCTGAATGACGATGTATTGCATCTCGACACAATTTGAGTGTTCCATCGTCATTAGGAGACCCTGATCATTACAATTAACCATCAGTTTTGCGTCAGGTTCGAAAATCTAGACTCACAGAACACGGACCATAAGGTGCCCGAGGCAGCAATAGACCCTTGGAGACATGAAACTTCCTGGCAGATTAAAACCGTGTGCCCGACCGAGACTCGAACTCGGCACCTTTGCCTTTCGCGGGCAAGTGCTCTACCATCTGAGCTACCGAAGCACGACTCACGCCCGGTACTCACAGCTTTACTTCTGCCAGTATCTCGTCTCCTACCTTCCAAACTTTACAGAAGCTCTCCTGCGAACCTTGCAGAACTAGCACTCCTGAAAGAAAGGATATAGCGGAGACATAGCTTACCCACAGCCTGGGGGATGTTTCCAGAATGAGATTTTCACTCTGCAGCGGAGTGTGCGCTGATATGAAACTTCCTGGCAGATTAAAACTGTGTGCTCGACCGAGACTCGAACTCGGGACCTATGCCTTTCGCGGGCAAGTGCTCTACCATCTGAGCTACCGAAGCACGACTCACGCCCGGTACCGGGCGCACAGTTTTAATCTGCCAGGAAGTTTCATATCAGCGCACACTCCGCTGCAGAGTGAAAATCTCGATCCCTTAGGGACATGTCGGCTGGAGGACGATGTATTGAATCTAGACGCAATTTGAGTGTTCCATCGTCAATAGGAGGCCCTGCACGTTACAATTATCTATCAGATATGAGTCGGAATCGAAAATCTTGACTCAAAGGAGAACGACCATAAGGTGCCCGAGGCAGCAATAGACCCTTGGAGACAAGTCGGCTGGAGGCCGATGTATTGAATCTCGACGCAATTTGAGTGTTCCATCGTCATTAGGAGGCCCTGAACGTTACAATTAACTATCATTTTTGCGTTGAATTCGAAAAACTAGTCTCACAGGAAACTGACAACATGGAGCCCGAGGCAGCTAAATCCCCTTGCAGACAAGTCAGCTGGAAGTCGATGTATTGACTCTCGACGCAATTTGAGTGTTCCATCGTCATTAGGAGGCGATGAACGTTACAATTAACTATCATTTTAGCGTCGGATTCGAAAACCTACTCACAGGAGAACGACCATATGGTGCTCGAGACAGCAATATCCCCTTGGATACAAGTCAGCTGGAGGACGACGTATTGAATCTTGACGCAATTTGAGTGTTCCATCGTCATTAGGAGGCCCTGAACGTTACAATTAACAATCAGTTTTGCGTCGGATTCGAAAATCTAGACTCACTGGAGAACGACAATTAGGCGCCACAGGCAGCAATAGATACTCGGAGACACATCGGCTGGAGGACGATGTATTGAATCGCGACGCAATTTGAGTGATCCATCGTCATTAGGAGGCTTTGAACGTTACAACTAACAGTCCGTTTTGCGTCGGATTCGTATATCTGGACTCACAGGAGAACGACAATAAGGTGACCGAGGTAGCAGTAAACCCATGGATACAAGTTGGCTGCAGGACGATGTATTGAATCTCGACGCAATTTCAGTGTTCCTTCGATATTAGGAGGCCCTGAACGTTAAAATTAACTATGAGTTATGTGTCGGATTCGAAAATGTAGACTCACAGGAGAACGACCATAAGGTGCCCGAGGCAGCAATAGACCGTTCAAGACAAGTCGGCTGAAGGACGATGAATTGAATCTCCACGCAATTTGAGTGTTCCATCATCGTTAGGAGGCTCTGAACGTTACAATTAGCAGTCCGTTTAGCTTCGGATTCGAATATCTAGACTCACAGGAGACGGACCATATGGTGCCCGAGGCAGCAATATCCCCTTGGAGACAAGTCGGCTGGAGGACGATGTATTGAATCTCGACGCAATTTGAGTGTTCCATCGTGATTATGAGGTCCTGAACGTTGCAATTAACTATCAGTTTTGCGTCGGATTCGAAATTCTACACTCACAGGAGAAGGACTATATGGTGCCCGAGGCAGCAATATCCCCTTGGAGACAAGTCGGCTGGAGGACGATGTACTGAATCTCGACGCAAAATGAGTTTTCCATCATCATTTGGAGGCTCTGAACGTTACAGTTAGCAGTCCGTTTTGCGTCGGATTCGAATATCTGGATTCACAGGAGAACGACCATAAGTTGACCGAGGTAGCAGTAGACCAATGGAGACAAGTCGGCTGGAAGACGATATATTGAATCTCGACGCAATTTGAGTGTTCCATCGTCATTAGGAGGCTCTGAACGTTACAATTAACTATCATTAATGTGTCGGAATCGAAAATGTAGACTCACAGGAGAACGACCACAAGGTGCCCGAGGCAGCAATAGACCCTTGGAGACAAGTGGGCTGGAGGGCGATGTATTGAATCACGACGCAATTTGAGTGTTCCATCGTCATTAGGATGCCCAGAACGTTACAATTAACTAACAGTTTTGCGTTGAATTCGAAAATCTATTCTCCCTGGAAGACGACCATAAGGTGCCCGAGGCAGCAATAGACCTTTGGAGACAAGTCGGCTGAAGGCCGATGTATTGAATCTCGACACAATTTGAGTATTCCATCGCCATTAGGAGACCTGAACGTTACAATTAACTATCAGTTTTGCGTCGGGTTCGAAAATCTAGACTCACAGGAGAAAGTCCATTAGGTGCCAAAGGCTGCAATAGACCCTTTGAGACAAGTCGGCTGGTGCCCGATGTATTGAATCTCGACGCAATTTGAGTGTTCCATCGTCATTAGAAGGCCCTGAACGTTACAAGTAACTATCAGTTTTGCGTCGGATTCGACAATCTAGACTTACAGGAGAACGACCTTAAGGTGCCCGAAGCAGCAATACAACCTTGGAGGCAAGTCGGCTGGAGGACGATTTATAGAATCTCGACGCAATTTGAGTGTCCCATCGTCATTAGGAGGCCCTGAACATTACAGTTCACTATCAGTTTCGCGTCGGATTCGAAAATCTAGACTCACAGGAGGAGGACCATATGGTGCCCGAAGCAGCAATATCACCTTGGAGACAAGACGGCTGGAGGACGATGTATTGAATCTCGACGCAATTTGAGTGCTCCATCGTCATTAGGAGGAGCTGAACGTTACAATTAACTAACAGTTATGCGTCGGATTCGAAAATATAGACTCACAGGAGAACGACATTTAGTTGCCCGAGGCAGCAATAGACCCTTGGAGACAATTCGGCTGGAGGCCGATGGATTGAATCTCGACGCAACTTGAGTGTTCCATCGTCATTAGGAGGCCCTGAGCGTTACAATTCACGATCAGTATTGCGTCGGATTCAAAATTCTTGACTCACAGGAGAATTGCCATAAGGTGCCCGAGGCAGCAATAGACCCTTGGAGACAAGTCGGCTGGAGGCCGATGTATTGAATCTCGACGCAATTTGAGTGTTCCATCGTCATTAGGCGGCCCTGAACGTTACAATTAACTATCATTTTTGCGTCGGATTCGAAAATCTAGTCTCACAGGAGACTGACAACATGGAGCCCGAGCCAGCTAAATCCCCTTGTAGACAAGTCAACTGGAAGACGATGTATTGACTCTCGACGCATTTTGAGTGTTCCATCGTCATTAGGAGGCTCTGAACGTTACAATTATCTATCACTTTTGCGTCGGATTAGGAAATCTAGACTCACAGGAGAAAGACCATTAGGTGCCACAGGCACAGGCACCTTTGGAGTCATGTCGGCTGGTGGCCGATGTAATGAATCTCGACGCAATTTGAGCGTTCCATCGTCATTAGTATGCCACGAACGTTACAATTAACTATCAGTTTCGCGTCGGATTCGAAAATCTAGACTCACAGGAGTCGGACCATACGGTGCCCAAGGCAGCAATGTCTCCTAGGAGACAAGTCGGCTGGAGGACGATGTATTGAATCTCGACGCAATTTCAGTGTTCCATCGTCACTAGGAGGCCCTGAACGTTACAATTAACTATCAGTTTTGGGTCGAATTCAAAAACCTATTCTCACAGGAAGACGACCATAAAGTGCCCGAGGCAGCAATAGACCTTTGGAGACAAGTCGGCTGAATGACGATGTATTGAATCTCGACACAATTTGAGTGTTCCATGGTCTTTAGGAGGCCAAGAACGTTACAATTAACTATCACTTTTGCGTCGAATTCGAAAATCTATTCTCACAGGAAGACGACCATAAGGTGCCCGAGGCAGCAATAGACCTTTGGAGACAAGTCGGCTGGTGCCCGATGTATTGAATCTCGACGCAATTTGAGTGTTCCATCGTCATTAGAAGGCCCTGAACGTTACAAGTAACTATCAGTTTTGCGTCGGATTCGACAATCTAGACTCACAGGAGAAAGTCCATTAGGTGCCACAGGCTGCAATAGACCCTTGGAGACAAGTCGGCTGGTGATCGATGTATTGAATCTCGACGCAATTTGAGTGTTCAATCGTCATTAGAAGGCCCTGAACGTTACAAGTAACTATCAGTTTTGCGTCGGATTCGACAATCTAGACTTACAGGAGAACGACCATAAGGTGCCCGAGGCAGCAAAACAACCTTGGAGGCAAGTCGGCTGGAGGACGATTTATAGAATCTCGACGCAATTTGAGTGTCCCATCGTCATTAGGAGGCCCTGAACATTACAGTTAACTATCAGTTTCGCGTCGGTTACGATAATCTAGACTCACAGGAGGAGGACCATATGGTGCCCGAGGCAGCAATATCACCTTGGAGACAAGACGGCTGGAGGACGATGCATTGAATCTCGACGCAACTTGAGTGTTCCATCGTCATTAGGAGGCTATGAGCGTTACAATTAACGATCAGTTTTGCGTCGGATACCAAATTCTTGACTCACAGGAGGATGGCCATAAGGTGCCTGAGGCAGCAATAGACCCTTGGAGACAAGTCGGCTGGAGGCCGATGTATTGAATCTCGACGCAATTTGGGTGTTCCATCGTCTTTAGGAGGTCCTGAACGTTACAATTAACTATCATTTTTGCGTCGGATTCGAAAATCTAGTCTTACATGAGACTGACAACATGGTGCCCGAGGCAGCTAAATCCCCTTGTAGACAAGTCAGCTGGAAGACGATGTATTGACTCTCAACGCATTTTGAGTGTTCCAATGTCATTAGGAGGCGATGAACATTACAATTAACTATCATTTTAGCGTCGCATTCAAAAATCTACTCACTGGAGAGGGACCATATGGTGCCCGACACTGCAATATCCCCTTGGATACAAGTCGGCTAGAGGACGATGTATTGAATCTCGACGCTATTTGAGTGTTCCGTCGTCATTAGGCGGCCCTGAACGTTACAATTAACTATCAGTTTTGCGTCGGATTCAAAAATCTATTGTCACAGGAATACGACCATAAAGAGAACGAGGCAGCAATAGACCCTTGGAGACAAGTCGGCTGAAGGACGATGTATTGAATCTCGACGCAATTTGAGTGTTCCATCGCCATTAGGAGGCCCTGAACGTTACAATTAACTATCAGTCTCGCGTCAGATTCGAAAATCTAGACTCACAGGACACAGACCATAAGGTGCCCGAGGCAGCAATATCCCCTTGCAGACAAGTCAGCTGAAGGACGATGAACTGAATCTCGACGCAATATGAGTGTTCCATCGTCATTAGGAGGCCCTGACCGTTACAATTAACTATCAGTTTCGCGTCGGATTCGAAAATCTAGACTCACAGGAGAAAGTCCATTAGTTGCCACAGGCTGCAATAGACCCTTGGAGACAAGTCACCTGGTGCCCGATGTATTGCATCTCGACGTAATTTGAGCGTTCCATCGTCATTACAAGGCCCTGAACGTTGCAAATTACTATCAGTTTTGCGTCGGATTCGACAATCTAGACTTACAGGAAACGACCAGAAGGTACCCGAGGCAGCAATAGACCCTTGGAGACAACTCGGCTGGAGGACGATGTATTGAATCTCGACGCAGTTTGAATGTTCCATCGTCATTAGGATGCCCAGAACGTTACAATTAACTATCAGTTTTACGTCGAATTTGAAAATCTATTCACACAGGAAGACGACCATAAGGTGAGCGAGGCAGCAATAGACCTTTGGAGACAAGTAGGCTGAAGGACCATGTATTGAATCTCGACACAAATTGAGTGTTCCATCGTCATTAGGAGGCGATCAACGTTACAATTAACTATCAGTTATGCATCGGATTAGAAAATCTAGACTCACAGGAGAACGACCATAAGGTGCCCGAGGCACCAATAGACCCTTGGAGACAAGACGGCTGGAGGCCGATGTATTGAATCTCGACGCAATTTGAGTGTTCCATCGTCATTAGGAGGCCCTGAACGTTACAATTGACGATCGTTTTTGCGTCGGATTCAAAATTCTTGACTCAAAGGAGAGCGACCATAAGGTGCCCGAGGCAGGAATAGACCCTTGGAGACAAGTCGGCTCAAGGCCGATGTATTGAATCTCGACGCAATTTGAGTGTTCCATCGTCGTTAGGAGGCCCTGAACGTTACAATTAACTATTATTTTTGCGTTGGATTCGAAAATCTAGTCTCACAGGAAACCGACAACATGGAGCCCGAGGCAGCTAAATCCCCTTGTAGACAAGTCAGATGGAAGTCGATGTATTGACTCTCGACGCAATTTGAGTGTTCCATAGTCATTAGGAGGCGAAGAACGTTACAATTAACTATCATTTTAGCGTCGGATTCGAAAATCTACTCACAGGAGAAGGACCATATGGTGCTCGAGACAGCATTATCCCCTTGGATACAAGTCGGCTGGAGGACGATGTATTGAATCGCGACGCAATATGAGTGTTCCATCGTCATTAGGAGGCCCTGAACGTTCCAATTAACAATCAGTTTTGCGTCGGATTCGAAAATCTAGTCTCACTGGAGAACGACAATTAGGCGCCACAGGCAGCAATGGACGCTTGGGGACATATCGGCTGGAGGACGATGTATTGAATCGCGACGCAATTTGAGTGTTCCATCGTCATTAGGAGGCTTTGAACGTTACAATTAGCAGTCCGTTTTGCGTCGGATTGGTATATCTGGACTCACAGGAGAACGACAATAAGGTGACCGAGGTAGTAGTAAACCCATGGATACAAGTCGGCTGCAGGACGATGTATTGAATCTCGACGCAATTTCAGTGTTCCATCGATATTAGGAGGCCCTGAACGTTACAATTAACTATGAGTTATGTGTCGGAATCGGAAATGTAGACTTGCAGGAGAACGATTATAAGGTGCCCGAGGCAGCAGTAGACCGTTCGAGACAAGTCGGCTGAAGGACGAAGTATTGAATCTCCACGCAATTTGAGTGTTCCATCATCGTTAGGAGGCTCTGAACGTTACAATTAGCAATCCGTTTTGCGTCGGATTCGAATATCTAGACTCACAGGAGACGGACCATATGGTGCCCGAGGCAGCAATATCCCCTTGGAGACAAGTCAGCTGGAGGGCGACGTGTTGAATCTTGACGCAATTTGAGGGTCCCATCGTCATTAGGAGGCCGTGAACGTTACAATTAACTATTAGTTTTGCGTCGGATTCGAAAATCTAGACTCACAGAAGAACGATGATAAGGTGCCCGAGGGAGCAATATGCCTTTGGAGACAAGTCGGCTGGAGGGCGATGTATTGAATCTCGACGCAATTTGAGCGTTCCATCGTGATTAGGAGGTCCTGAACGTTGCAATTAACTATCAGTTTTGCGTCGGATTCGAAATTCTACACTCACAGGAGAAGGACTATATGGTGCCCGAGGCAGCAATATCCCCTTGGAGACATATCGGCTGGAGGACGATGTATTGAATCTCGACGCATTTTGAGTTTTCCATCATCATTAGGAGGCTCTGAACGTTACAATTAGCAGTCCGTTTTGCGTCGGATTCGAATATCTGGATTCACAGGAGAACGAACATAAGTTGACCGTGGTAGCAGTAGACCCGTGGACACAAGTCGGCTGGAAGACGATATATTGAATCTCGACGCAATTTGAGTGTTCCATTGTCATTAGGAGGCACTAAACGTTACAATTAACAATCAGTTTTGCGTCGGATTCGATAATCTAGACTCACTGGAGAACGACAATTAGGCGCCACAGGCAGCAATAGACCCTTGGAGACAAATCGGCTGGAGGACGATGTATTGATTCGCGACGCAATTTGAGTGATCTAACGTCATTAGGAGGCTTTGAACGTTACAATTAGCAGTCCGTTTTGCGTCGGATTCGTATATCTGGACTCACAGGAGAACGACAATAAGGTGACCGAGGTAGCAGTAAACCCATGGATACAAGTTGGCTGCGGGACGATGAATTGAATCTCCACGCAATTTGAGTGTTCCATCATCGTTAGGAGGCTCTGAACGTTACAATTAGCAGTCCGTTTTGCGTCGGATTCGAATATCTAGACTCACAGGAGACGGACCATATGGTGCCCGAGGCAGCAATATCCCCTTGGAGACATGTCAGCTCGAGGACGACGTATTGTATCTTGACGCAATTTGAGGGTTCCATCGTCATTAGGAGGCCCTGAACGTTACAATTAACTATTAGTTTTGCGTCGGATTCGAAAATCTAGACTCACAGATGAACGACGATAAGGTGCCCGAGGGAGCAATATCCCTTTGGAGACAAGTTGGCTGGAGGACGATGTATTGAATCGCGACGCAATTTGAGTGATCCACCGTGATTAAGAGGTCCTGAACGTTGCAATTAACTATCAGTTTTGCGTTGGATTCGAAATTCTACACTCACAGGAGAAGGACTATATGGTGCCCGAGGCAGCAATATCCCCTTGGAGACAAGTCGGCTGGAGGACGATGTACTGAATCTCGACGCAATTTGAGGTTTCCATCATCATTAGGAGGCTCTGAACGTTACAGTTAGCAGTCCGTTTTGCGTCGGATTCGAATATCTGGATTCACAGGAGAACGACCATAAGTTGACCGAGGTAGCAATAGACCCGTGGAGACAAGTCGGCTGGAAGACGATATATTGAATCACGACGCAATTTGAGTGTTCCATCGTCATTAGGAGGCTCTGAACGTTACAATTAACTATCATTTATGTGTCGGAATCGAAAATGTAGACTCACAGGAGAACGACCATAAAGTGCCCGAGGCAGCAATAGACCCTTGGAGACAAGTCGGCTGGAGGGCGATGTATTGAATCACGACGCAATTTGAGTGTTCCATCGTCATTAGCATGCCCAGAAAGTTACAATTAACTAACAGTTTTGCGTCGAATTCGAAAATCTATCCTCCCAGGAAGACGACCGTAAGGTGCCCGAGGCAGCAATAGACCTTTGGAGACGAGTCGGCTGAAGGACGATGTATTGAATCTGGACACAATTTGAGTGTTCCATCGTCATTAGGAGACCTGAACGTTACAATTAACTATCAGTTTTGCGTCGGGTTCGAAAATCTAGACTCACAGGAGAAAGTCCATTAGGTGCCACAGGCTGCAATAGACCCTTTGAGACAAGTCGGCTAGTGCCCGATGTATTGAATCTCGACGCAATTTGAGTGTTCCATCGTCATTAGAAGGCCCTGAACGTTACAAGTAACTATCAGTTTTGCGTCGGATTCAACAATCTAGACTTACAGGAGAACGACCTCAAGGTGCCCGAGGCAGCAATACAAACTTGGAGGCAAGTCGGCTGGAGGACGATTTATAGAATCTCGTCGCAATTTGAGTGTCCCATCGTCATTAGGAGGCCCTGAACATTACAGTTAACTATCAGTTTCGCGTCGGATTCGAAAATCTAGACTCACAGGAGGAGGACCATATGGTGCCCGAAGCAGCAATATCACCTTGGAGACAAGACGGCTAGAGGACGATGTATTGAATCTCGACGCAATTTGAGTGCTCCATCGGCATTAGGAGGCGCTGAACGTTTAAATTAACTAACAGTTATGCGTCGGATTCGAAAATCTAGACTCACAGGAGAACGACATTAAGTTGCCCGAGGCAGCAATACACCCTTGGAGACAATTCGGCTGGAGGCTGATGGATTGAATCTCGACGCAACTTGAGTGTTCCATCGTCATTAGGAGGCCCTGAGCGTTACAATTAACGATCTGTATTACGTCGGATTCAAAATTCTTTACTCACAGGAGATTGGCCATGAGGTGCCCGAGGCAGCAATAGGCCCTTGGAGACAAGTCGGCTGGAGGCCGATGTATTTAATCTCGACGCAATTTGAGTGTTCCTTCGTCATTAGGAGGCCCTGAACGTTACAAGTAACTATCATTTTTGCGTCGGATTCGAAAATCTAGTCTCACAGGAGACTGACAAAATGGAGCCCGAGGCAGCTAAATCCCCTTGTAGACAAGTCAGCTGGAAGACGATGTATTGACTCTCGACGCATTTTGAGTGTTCCATCGTCATTGGGAGGCGATGAACATTACAATTAACTATCATTTTAGCGTCGTATTCGAAAATCTACTCACAGGAGAAGGACCATATGGTGCCCGACACAGCAATATCCCCTTGGATACAAGTCGACTGAAGGACGATGTATTGAATCTCGACGCTATTTGAGTGTTCCATCGTCATTAGGAGGCCCTGAACTTTACAATTAACTATCACTTTTGCGTCGGATTAGGAAATCTAGACTCACAGGAGAAAGACCATTAGGTGCCACAGGCACAGGCACCTTTGGAGTCATGTCGGCTGGAGGCCGATGTAATGAATCTCGACGCAATTTGAGCGTTCCATCGTCATTAGTATGCCAGGAACGTTACAATTAACTGTCAGTTTCGCGTCGGATTCGAAAATCTAGACTCACAGGAATCGGACCATACGGTGCCCAATGCAGCAATATCCGCTTGGAGACTAGTCGGCTGGGAGACGATGTATTGAATCTCGACGCAATTTGAGTGTTCCTTCGTCATTAGGAGGCCCTGAACGTTACAATTAACTATCAGTTTTGCGTCGTATTCGTAAATCTAGACTCACAGCAGGACGACTATAAGGTGCCCAAGGCAGCAATAGACCTTTGGAGACAAGTCGGCTGAAGGACGATGTATTGAATCTCGACGCAATTTGAGTGTTCCTTCGTCATTAGGAGGCCCTGAACGTTACAATTAACTATCAGTTTTGCGTCGTATTCGTAAATCTAGACTCACAGCAGGACGACTATAAGGTGCCCAAGGCAGCAATAGACCTTTGGAGACAACTCGGCTAGAGGACGATGTATTGAATCTCGACGCAATTTCAGTGTTCCATCGTCATTAGAAGGCCCTGAACGTTACAATTTACTATCAGTTTAGCGTTGTATTCGAAAGTCTAGACTCACAGGAGGACGACCATAATGTGCCCGAGGCAGCAATAGACCTTTGGAGACAAGTCGGCTGGAGGACGATGTATTGAATCTCGACGCAATTTGAATGTTCCATCGTCATTAGGATGCCCAGAACGTTACAATTAACTATCAGTTTTGCGTCGAATTCGAAAATCTATTCTCACAGAAAGACGACCATAAGGTGCCCGAGGCAGCAATAGACCTTTGGAGACAAGTCGGCTGAAGGACGATGTATTGAATCTCGACGCAATTTGAGTGTTCCATCGTCATTAGGAGCCCCTGAACGTTACAATTAACTATCAGGTTTGCGTCGGATGCGACAATCTAGACTTACAGGAGAACGACCATAAGGTGCCCGAGGCAGCAACAGACCCTTGGAGACAAGTCGGCTGAAGGACGATGTATTGAATCTCGACGCAATTTGAGTGTTCCATCGTCATTAGGAGGCCCTGGACGTTACAATTAACGTTCAGTTTCGCGTCGGATTCGAAAATCTAGACACACAGGAGACGGACCCTATGGTGCCAGAGGCAGCAATATCCCCTTGGTGACAAATCGGCTGGACGACGATGTATTGGACCTCGACGCAATTTGAGTGATCCATCGTTATTAGGAGTCCCTGAACGTTACAATTAAACATCAGTTTTGCGTCAGATTCGAAAATCTAGACTCACAGGACACAGACCATAAGGTGCCCGAGGCAGCAATAGACCCTTGGAGACAAGCCGGCTGGAGGACGATGTATTGAATATCGACGCAATTTGATTGTTTCATCGTCATTAGGAGGCCCTGGACGTTACAATTAACGATCAGTTTCGCGTCGGATTCGAAATTCTAGACTCACAGGAGACGGACCACATGGTGCCCGAGGCAGCAATATCCCGTTGGACACAAATCGGCGGGAGGACGATGTATTGAATCTCGACGCAATTTGAGTGTTCCATCGTCATTAGGATGCCCTGAAGGTTACAATTAACTATCAGTTTTGCGTCGGATTCGAAAATCTAGAATCACAGGAGAAGGTGCCACAGGCAGCAATAGACCCTACGAAACAAGTCGGCTGGTGGCCGATGTATTGAATCTCGACGCAATTTGAGTCTTCCATCGTCATTAGGAGGCCCAGAACGTTACAATTAACTATCAGTTTTGCGTCGGATTCGAAAATCTAGACTCACAGGAGAACGACCATAAGGTGCTCGAGGCAGCAATAGACCCTTGGCGACAGGTCGGCTGAAGGTCGATGTAACGAATCTCGACGCAATTTGAGTGTTCCATCGTCATTAGGAGGCCCTGAACGTTACAATTAACTATTAGTTTGCGTCGGATTCGAAAATCTAGACTCACAGGAGAACGACCATAAGGTGCCCGAGGCAGCAATAGACACTTGGAGGCAAGGCGGCTGAAGGACGATGTACCGAATCTCGACGCAATATGAGTGTTCCGTCGTCATTAGGTGGCCCTGAACTTTACAATTAACTATCAGTTTCGCGTCGGATTCGAAAATCTAGACGCACAGGAGACGGACGATATGGTGCCCGAGGCAGCAATATCCCATTGTGGACAAATCGGCTGGAGGACGATGTATCGAATCTCGACGCAATTTGACTGTTCCATCGTCATTAGGAGGCGCTACACGTTTCAATTAACTAACAGTTATGAGTCGGATTCGAAAATTTAGACTCACAGGAGAACGACATTAAGTTGCCCGAGGCAGCAATAGACCCTTGGAGACAATTCGGCTGGAGGCCGATGGATTGAATCTCGACGCAACTTGAGTGTTCCATCGTCATTAGGAGGCCCTGAGCGTTACAATTAACGATCAGTTTTTGCGTCGGATTCAAAATTCTTGACTCACAGGAGGATGGCCATAACGTGCCCGAGGCAGCAATAGACCCTTAAGTCGGCTGGAGGCCGATGTATTGAATCTCGACGCAATTTGAGTGTTCCATCGTCATTAGGAGGCCCTGAACGTTACAATTAATTATAATTTTTGCGTCGGATTCGAAAATCTAGACTTACAGGAGACTGACAACATGGAGCCCGAGGCAGCTATATCCCCTTGTAGTCAAGTCAGCTGGAAGACGATGTATTGACTCTCGACGCAATTTGAGTGTTCCAACGTCATTAGGAGGCCCTGAACGATACAATTAACTATCAGTCTGGGTCGGATTCGAAAATCTAGACACACAGGAGAACGACCATAAGGTGGCCGTGGCAGCATGAGACCTTTGGAGACAAGTCCGCTGAAGGACGATGTACTGAATCTCGACGCAATATGAGTGTTCCATCGTCATTAGGAGGCCCTGAACGTCACAATTAACTATCAGTTTCGCGTCGGAACGAAAATCTAGACGCACAGGAGACGGACGATATGGTGCCCGAGGCAGCAATTCCCCGTTGGAGACAAATCGGCTGGAGGACGATGAATTGAATCTCGACGCAATTTGAGTGTTCCATCGTCATTAGGAGGCCCTGAACGTTACAATTAACTACCAGTTATGCGTCGGATTCTACAATGTAGATTTACAGGAGAACGACCATAAGGTGCCCGAGGCAGCAATAGACCCTTGGAAACAAGTCGGGTGGAGGACGATGTATTGAATATCGACGCAATTTGAGTGTTCCATTGTCATTAGGAGGCCCTCAACGTTACAATTAACTATCAGTTTTGCGTCGGATTCGAAAATCTAGAGTCACAGGAGAACGACCATAAGGTGCCCGAGGCAACAATAGACCCTTGGAGACTAGTCGGCTGAGAGACGATGTATTGAATCTCGACGCAATCTGAGTGTTCCTTCGTCATTAGTAGGCCCTGAACGTTACAATTAACTATCAGTTTCGCGTCGGATTCGAAAATCTAGACGCACAGGAGACGGACAATATGGTGCCCGAGGCAGCAATACCCCGTTGGAGACAAATCAGCTGGAGGACAATGTGTTGAATCTCGACGCAATTTGAGTGTCCCATCGTCATTAGGAGGCCCTGAACGTTGCAATTAACTATCAGTTTGCGTCGGATTCGACAATGTAGACTTACAGGAGAACGACCATAAAGTGCCCGAGGCACCAATAGACCCTTGGAGACAAGACGGCTGGAGGACGATGTATTTAATATCGACGCAATTTGAGTGTTCCATCGTCATTAGGAGGCCCTGTGCGTTACAATTGACTATCAGTTTCGCGTCGGATTCGAAAATCTAGACTCACCGGAGACGGATCATATGGTGCCCGAGTGAGCAATATCCCCTTGGAGACAAGTTGGCTGGAGGACGATGTATTGAATCTCGACAAAATATGAGTGTTCCATCGTCATTAGGAGGCCCTGAACGTTACAGTTAACTATTACTGTTCCGTCGGATTCGAAAATCTCGACTCACAGAGGATCGACGATATGGTGCCCGAGGGAGCAATATCACCCTGGAGAGACGGCGGCTGGAGGACGATGTATTGAATCTCGACGCAATTGAGTGTTCCATCGTCATTAGGAGGCCCTGAACGTTACAATTAACTATCAGTTTGCGTCGGATTCGAAAATCTAGACTCACAGGAGAACGACCATAAGGTTTCCGAGGTAGCAATAGACCCTTGGAGACAAGTCGGCTGAAGGACGATGAACTGAATATCGACGCAATATGAGTATTCCATCGTCATTAAGAGGCCCTAAACGTTACAATTAACTATCAGTTTCGAGTCATATTCGAAAATCTAGACGCACAGGAGACGCACGATATGGTGCCCGATGCAGCAATACCCCGTTGGAGACAAATCGGCAGGAGGACGATGTATTGAATCTCGACGCAATTTGAGTGTTCCATCGGCATTAGAATGCCCTGAACCTTACAAGTCACTATCAGTTTTGCGTCGGATTCGACAATCTAGACTTACAGGAGAACGACCATTTGGTGCCCGAGGCAGCAATAGATCCTTGGAGACAAGCCGGCTGGTGGACGATGTATTGAATATCAACGCAATTTAAGTGTTACATCGCCATTAAGAGGCCCTGAACGTTACAATTAACTATCAGATTTGCGTCGGATTTAAAAATCTAGACTCACAGGAGAACGACCATAAGGTGTGCGAGACAGCAAAAGATCCTTGGAGACAAGTCGGCTGGAGGACGATGTATTGAATATGGACGCAATTTGAGTGTTCCATCGTCATCAGGAGGCCCTGAACGTTACAATTAACTATCAGTTTTGCGTCGGATTCGACAATCTACGCATACAGGTGAACGACCATAAGGTGCCCGAGGTAGCAATATCCCCTTGGAGACAAGTCGGCTGGAGGACGATGTATTGAATCTCGACGCAATTTGAGTGTTCCATCGTCATTAGGACGCCCTGAATGTGACAATTAACTATCAGTTTTGCGTCGGAATCGAAAATCTAGACTCACAGGAGACGGACCATAAGGTGCCCGAGGCAGCAATAGACCTTTGGAGACAAGTCGGCTGAAGGGCGCTGTATTCAATCTCGTCGCCATTTGAGTGTTCCACCGTCATTAGAAGGCCCTGAAAGTTACAAGTAACTTTCAGTTTTGCGTCGGATTCGACAGTCTAGACTTACAGGAGAACGACCATAAGGTTCCCGAGACAGCAATATCCCCTTGGAGACAAGTCGGCTGGAGGATGCTGTATTGAATCTCGACGCAATTTGAGTGTTCCATCGTCATTAGGAGGCCCTGAACGTTACAATTAACTATCAGTTTCGCGTCGGATTCGAAAATCTAGACTCACAGCAGGTGGACCATAAGGTGCCCGTGGCAGCAATATCCCCTTGGAGACAAGTCGGCTGGAGGACGATGTACTGAATCTAAACGCAATTTGAATGTTCGTCATTAGGATGCCCTGAACTTTACAATTAACTATCAGTTTCGCGTCAGATTCGAGAATCTAGACTCACAGGAGACGGACCATATGGTGCCCGAGGAAGCAATATCCCCTTGGAGACAAGTCGGCTGGAGGACGAGGTATTCAATATCGACGAAATTTGGGTGATCCATCGTCATTAGCAGGCCTTCAACGTTACAATTAACTATCAGATTTGCGTCGGATTTGAATATCTAGACTCACAGTAGAACGACCATAAGGTGCCCGAGGCAGCAATAGACCCTTGGAGACAAGTAGGCCGAATGACGATTTATTGAATCTCGACACAATTTGAGTGTCCCATCGTCATTAGGAGGCCCTGAACGTTTCAATTAACTATCAGTTTCGTGTCTGATTCGAAAATCTAGACCCACAGGGAAGGACTATGTAGTGCCCGAGGCAGCAATAGACCCTTGGAGACAAGTCGTCTGGAGGACGATGTATTGGATCTCGACGCAATTTGAGTGTTCCATCGTCATTAGGTGGCCCTGAACGTTACAATTAACTAATAGTTTTGCGTCGGATTCGACAATCTAGACTCACAGGAGAACCACCATAAGGTGACCGAGGCAGCAATAGACCCTTGGAGACAAGTCGACTGAAGGACGATGTATTGAATCACGACGCAATTTGAGTGTTCCATCGTCATTAGGAGGCCCTGAACGTTACAATTAACTATCAGTCTCGCGTCGGGTTCTCAAAATCTAGACTCACAGGAGACGGACCATACGGTTCCCGATTCAGCAATATGCTCTTGGAGACAAGTCAGCTGGAGCACGATGTATTGAATCTCGACGCAATTTCAATTTTCGACATCAGGAGACCCTGAACGTTACAATTAACTATCAGTTACGCGTCGGATTCGAAAATCTAGACTCACAGGAGACGGACCATATGGTGCCCGTGGAAGCAATTTGCCCTTGGAGACAAGTCGGCTGGAGCACGATGTATTGAATCTCGACGCAATTTGAGTGTTCCATCGTCATTAGGAGGCCCTGAACGTTACAATTAACTATCAGTTTCGCGTTTGATTCGAAAATCTAGACTCACAGGGAAGGACCATATAGTGCCCGAGGCAGCAATATCCCCTTGCAGACATGTCAGCTGGCAGACGATGTATTGAATCACGACATAATTTGAGTGTTCCATCGTCATTAGGAGGCCCTGAAAGTTAGAAGTAACTATGATTTTTGCGTCGGATTCGACAATCTAGACTTTAGGAGAACGACCATAAAGTGTCCGAGGCACCAATAGACCCTTGGAGACAAGACGGCTGGAGGACGATGTATTGAATCTCGACGCAATTTGAGTGTTCCATCGTCAGTAGGATGCCCTGAAAGTTACAATTAACTATCACTTTTGCGTCGGATTCGAAAATCTAGACTCACAGGCAGCAATAGACCATATGAAACAAGTCGCCTGGTGGCCGATGTATTGAATCTCGACGCAACTTGAGTGTTCCATCGTCATTAGGAGGCCCTGAACGTTACAAGTAAGTATCAGTTTTGCGTCGGATTCGACAATCTAACCTTACAGGAGAACGACCATAAAGTGCCCGAGGCACCAATAGACCCGTGGAGACAAGTCGGCTGGAGGACGATGTACTGAATCTAGACGCAATTTGAATGTTCGTCATTAGGATGCACTGAACGTTACAATTAACTATCAGTTTCGCGTCAGATTCGAGAATCTAGACTCACAGGAGACGGACCATATGGAGCCCGTGGAAGCAATATGCCCTTGGAGACAAGTCGGCTGGAGGACGATGTATTGAATATCGACGAAATTTGAGTGGTCCATCGTCATTTGCAGGCCTTCAACGCTACAATTATCTATCAGATTTGCGTCGGATTAGAAAATCTAGACTCACAGTAGAACGAATATAAGGTGCCCGAGGCAGCAATAGACCCTTGGAGACAAGTAACTGAATGACGGTGTATTGAATCTCGACGCAATTTGAGTGATCCATCGTCATTAGGAGGCCCTGAACGTTACAATTAACTATCAGTTTTCGTCGGATTCGAAAATCTAGACTCACAGGAGAACGACCAATTGGTGACCGAGCCAGCATTAGATCCTTGGAGACAAGTCGGCTGGAGGACGAAGTATTGAATATCGACGCAATTTGAGTGTTCCATCGTCATTAGGAGGCCCTGAACGTTACAATTAACAATCAGTTTTGCGTCGGATTCGAAAATCTAGACTCACAGGAGAACGAGCAGTTGGTTCCCGAGGCAGCAATAGACCCTTGGAGACAAGACGTCTGAAGGACGATGTATTGAATCTCGACGTAATTTAAGTGTTCCATCGTCATTAGGAGGCCCTGAACGTTAAAATTAACTATCAGTTTCGCGTCGGATACGACAATCTAGACCCACCGATGACGGACCATTCGATGCCCGAAGAAGCAATATCCTCTTGGAGATAAGTCGGCTGGAGGACGTTGTATTGAATCTCGACGCAATTTGAGTGTTCCATCGTCATTAGGAGGCAGTGAACGTTACAATTAACTATTAGTTTTGCGTCGGATTCGAAAATCTATTCTCAAAGGAAGACGACCATAAGGTGCCCGAGGCAGCAATAGACCTCTGGAGGCAAGTCGGCTGAAGGACGATGTATTGAATATCGACGCAATTTATGTGTTCCATCGTCATTAAGAGGCCCTGAACGTTACAATTAACTATCAGATTTGCGACGGATTTTAAATCTAGACTCACAGGAGAACGACCATAAGGTGCCCGAGGCAGCAATAGACCCTTGGAGAAAAGTCGGCTGAATGACGATGTATTGAATCTCGACGCAATTTGAGTGTTCCATCGTCATTAGGAGGCCCTGAACGTTTCAATTAACTATCAGTTTCGTGTCTGATTCGAAAATCTAGACCCACAGGGAAGGACCATATAGTGCCCGAGGCAGCAATATCCCCCAGTAGACAAGTCGGCTGGCGGACGATGTATTGAATCAGGACACAATTTGAGTGTTCCATCGTCATTAGGAGGCCCTGAACGCTACAAGTTACTATCGGTTTTGCGTCGGATTCGACAATCTAGACTTAATGGAGAACGACCACAAGGTGCCCGAGGCAGCAATAGACCCTTGGAGACAAGTAGGCTGAAGGACGATATATTGAATCTCGACGCAATTTGAGTGTTCCATCGTCATTAGGAGGCCCTGAACGTTACAATTAACTATCAGTTTCGCGTCTGATTCGACAAACTAGACTCGCAGGGAAGGGCCATATAGTGCCCGAGGCAGCAATATCCCCTTGTAGACAAGTCGGCTGGCGGACGAAGTATTGAATCAAGACACAATTTGAGTGTTCCATCGTCATTAGGAGGCCCTGAACGTTACAAGTAAGTATCAGTTTTGCGTCGGATTCGACAATCTAATCTTACAGGAGAACGACCATAGAGTGCCCGAGGCACCAATAGACCCTTGGAGACAAGTCGGCTGGAGGACGATGTATTCAATCTCGACGCAAATTTAGTGTTCCATCGTCATTAGGAGGCCCTGAGCGTTACAACTAACTATCAGTTTCGCGTCGGATTCGAAAATCTAGACTCACAGGAGAAGGTGCCACAGGCAGCAATAGATCATATGAAACAAGTCGACTTGTGGCCGATGTATTGAATCTCGACGCAATTTGAGTGTTCCGTCGTCATTAGGAGGCCCTAAACGTTACAAGTAACTATCAGTTTTGCGTCGGATTCGACAATCTAGACATAGAGGAGAACGACCATAAAGTGCCGGAGGCACCAATAGACAATTGGAGACAAGTCGGCTGGAGGACGATGTATTGAATCACGACGCAATTTGAGTGTTCCATCGTCATTAGGAGGCCCTGGACGTTACAATTAACTATCACTTTCGCGTCGGATTCAAAAATCTAGACTCACAGATAAGGACCATATAGTGCCCGAGGCAACAATATCCCCTTGTAGACAAGTCGGCTGGAGGACGATGTATTGAATCACGACACAATTTGAGTGTTCTATCGTCATTAGGAGGCCCTGAACGTTACAAGTAAGTATCAGTTTTGCGTCGGATTCGACAATCTAACCTTACAGGAGAACGACCATAAAGTGCCCGTGGCACCAATAGACCCTTGGAGACAAGTCGGCTGGAGGACGATGTATTGAATCTCGACGCAATTTTAGTGTTCCATCGTCATTAGGAGGCCCTGAGCTTTACAACTAACTATCAGTTTCGCGTCGGATTCGAAAATCTAGACTCACAGGAGAAGGTGCCACAGGCAGCAATAGATCCTATGAAACAAGTCGGCTTGTGGCCGATGTATTGAATCTCGACGCAATTTGAGTGTTCCGTCGTCATTAAGAGGCCCTAAACGTTACAAGTAACTATCAGTTTTGCGTCGGATTCGACAATCTAGACATAGAGGAGAACGACCATAAAGTGCCCGAGGCACCAATAGACCCTTGGAGACAAGTCGGCTGAAGGACGATATATTGAATCTCGACGCAATTAGAGTGTTCTATCGTCATTAGGAGGCCCTGATGTTACAATCAACCATCAGTTTTGCGTAGGATTCGAAAATCTAGACTCACAGGAGAACGACCAAAAGGTGCGCGAGGCAGCAATAGACCCTTGGAGATAAGCCGGCTGAAGGACGATGTATTAAATCTCGACGCAATTTGAGTGTTCCATCGTCATTAGGAGGCCCTGGACGTTACAATTAACTATCACTTTCGCGTCGGATTCAAAAATCTAGACTCACAGGAGCTGGACCATATGGTGCCCGAGGCAGCAATATCCCCTTGGAGACAAGTCGGCTGGAGGACGATTTATTGAATCTCGACGCAAATTGAGTGTTCCATCGACATTAGGAGGCCCTGATCGTTACAATTAACTATTAGTTTTGGGTCGGATTCGATAATCTAGACTCAAAGGAGAACGACAATAAGGTGCACGAGGCAGCAAAAACCCTTGGAGACAAGTCGGCTGGAGGACGATGTATTGAATCTCGGGGGAATTTGAGTGTTCGTCATTTGGAGACCCTGAACGTTACAATTAACTATCAATTTTGCGTATGGTTTCGAAAATCTACACTCACAGGAAACGGACCATATGGTGCTCGTGGAGGCAATATGCCCTTGGAGACAAGTCGGCTGTAGGACGATGTATTGAATATCGACGCAATTTGAGTGCTCCATCGTCATTAGGAGGCCCTGAACGTTACAATGAACTATCAGATTTGCGTCGGATTTTAAATCTAGACTCACAGTAGAACGACCATAAGGTGCCCGAGGCAGCAATAGAACCTTGGAGACAAGTCGGCTGAAGGACGATGTATTGAGACTCGACGCAATTTGAGTTTTCCATCGTCGTTAGGAGGCCCTGAGCGTTACAATTAACTATCAGTTTCGCGTCGGACTCGAGAATCTCGACTCACAGCTGAAGGTGCCACAGGCAGCAATAGATCCTATGAAACAAGTCGGCTGGTGGCCGATGTATTGAATCTCGACGCAATTTGAGTGTTCCGTCGACATTAGGAGGCCCTAAACGTTACAAGTTACTATCAGTTTTGCGTCGGATTCGACAATATAGACATAGAGGAGAACGATCATAAAGTGGCCGAGGCACCAATAGACAATTGGAGACAAGTCGGCTGGAGGTCGATGTATTGAATCTCGACGCAATTTGAGTGTTCCATCGTCATTACGAGGCCCTGAACGTCACAATTAACTATCAGTTTTGCGTCGGATTCGAAAATCTAGACCCACAGGGAAGGACCATATAGTGCCCGAGGCAGCAATATCCCCTTGTAGACAAGTCGGCTGGAGGACGAAGTATTGAATCTCGACGCAATTTGAGTGTTCCATCGTCATTAGGATGCCCTGAACGTTACAATTAAGTTTCAGTATCGCGTCGGGTTCGAAAATCTAGACTCACAGGAGACGGACCATATGGTTCCCGAGGCAGCAATATGCTCTTGGAGACAAGTCGGCTGGAGGACGATGTATTGAAACTCGACGCAATTCCAATGTTCGTCATTAGGAGACCCTGAACGTTACAATTAACTATCAGTTTCGCGTCGGATTCGAAAATCTAGACTCACAGGAGACGGACCATATGGTGCCTGTGGAAGCAATATGCCCTTGGAGACCAGTCGGCTGGAGGCCGATGTATTGAATCTCGACGCAATTTGAGTGTTCATCGTCATTAGGAGGCCCTGAACGTTACAATTAACTATCAGTCTCGCGTCTGATTCGAAAATTTAGACTTACAGGAGACAAACCATATGGTTCCCGAGGCAGCAATCTCCCCTTGGAGACAAGTCGGCTGGAGGATGATGTATTGAATCTCGACGCAATTTGAGAGTTCCATCGTCATTAGGAGGCCCTAAACGTTGCAAGTAACAATCAGTTTTGCGTCGGATTCGACAGTCTAGACATAGAGGAGAACGACCATAAAGTGCCCGAGGCACCAATAGACAATTGGAGACAAGTCGGCTGGTGGACGATGTATTGAATCTCGACGCAATTTGGGTGTTCCATCGTCATTACGAGGCCCTGATTGTTACAATTAACTATCAGTTTTGCGTCGGATTCGAAAATCTAGACTCACAGGAGAACGACCATAAGGTGCCTGAGGCAGCAATAGACCCTTAGAGACAAGTCGGCTGAAGGACGATGTATTGAATCTCGACGCAATTAGAGTGTTCTATCGTCATTAGGAGGCCCTGAACGTTACAATCAACCATCAGTTTTGCGTAGGATTCGAAAATCTAGACTCACTAAAGAACGACCATAAGGTGCCCGAGCCAGCAATAGACCCTTGGAGACAAGTCGGCTTAAGGACGAGGTAATAAATCTCGACGCAATTTGAGTGTTACATCGTCATTAGGAGGCCCTGGACGTTACAATTAACTATCAGTTTGGGTCGGATTCGATAATCTAAACTCAAAGGAGAACGACAATAAGGTGCCCAAGGCAGCAAAAACCCTTGGAGACAAGTCGGCTGGAGGACGATGTATTGAATCTCGAGGGAATTTGAGTGTTCGTCATTATGAGTCCCTGAACGTAACAATGAACTATCAGTCTCGCGTCGGGTTCGAAAATCTAGTTTCACAGGAGACGGACCATATGGTTCCCAAGGCAGCCAAATGCTCTTGGAGATATGTCGGCTGGAGGACGATGTATTGAATCCCGACGCAATTTCAATGTTCGCCATTAGGTGACCCTGAACGTTACAATTAACTATCAGTTTCGCGTCGGAATCGAAAATCTAGACTTTCAGGAGACGGACCATATGGTGCCCGAGGAAGCAATATCCCCTTGGAGACAAGTCGGCTGGAGAACGATGTATTGAATCTCGACGCAATTTGAGTGTTCCATCGTCATTAGGATGCCCTGAACGTTACAATTATCTATCAGTTTTGCGTCGGATTAGAAAATCTAGACTCACAGGAGAACGACCATAAGATGCCCGAGGCAGCAATAGACCCTTGGAGACAAGTCGGCTGATGGACGATGCATTGAATCTCGACGCAATTTGACTGTTCCATCGTCATTAGGAGGCCCTGAACGTTACAATTAACTATCAGTCTCGCGTCGGATTCAAAAATCTGGACTCACAGGAGCTGGACCATATTGAGCCCGAGGCAGCAATATCCCCTTGGAGACAAGTCGGCTGGAGGACGATGTATTGAACCTCGACGCAAATTGAGTGTTCCATCGTCATTAAGAGGCCCTGATCGTTACAATTAACTATCAGTATTGGGTCGGATTCGATAATCTAAACTCAAAGGAAAACGACAAGAAGGTGCCCGAGGCAGCAAAAACCCTTGGAGACAAGTCGGCTGGAGGATGATGTATTGAATCTCGAGGGAATTTGAGTGTTCGTCATTAGGAGGCCCTGAACGTGACAATTAACTATCAGTTTCGCGTCGGATTCGAAAATCTAGACTCACAGGAACCGGACCATATGGTGCTCGTGGAAGCAATATGCCCTTGGAGACAAGTCGGCTGTAAGACGATGTATTGAATATCGACGCAATTTGAGTGCTCCATCGTCATTAGGAGGCCCTGAACGTTACAATTAACTATCAGATTGCGTCGGATTCGAAAATCTAGACTCACAGGAGAACGACCATAAGGTGCCCGAGGCAGCAATAGACCCTTGGAGACAAGTCGGCTGAATGACGATGTATTGAATCTCGACGCAATTTGAGTGTTCCATCGTCATTAGGAGGCCCTGAACGTTACAATTAACTATCAGTTTCGTGTCTGATTCGAAAATCTAGACCCACAGGGAAGGACCATATAGTGCCCGAGGCAGCAATATCCCCTTGTAGACAAGTCGGCTGGAGGACGATGTATTGAATCACGACACAATTTGAGTGTTCTATCGTCATTAGGAGGCCCTGAACGTTACAAGTAACTATCAGTTTTGCGTCGGATTCGACAATCTAGACTTACAGGAGACGACCATAAAGTGCCCGAGGCACCAATAGACCCTTGGAGAAAAGTCGGCTGCAGGACGATGTATTGAATCTCGACGCAATTTGTGTGTTCCATCGACATTAGGAGGCTCTGAACGTTACAATTAACTATCAGTTTCGCGTCGGGTTCGAAAATCTAGACTCACAGGAGGCGGACCATATGGTTCCCGAGGCAGCAAAATGCTCTTGGAGATAAGTCGGCTGGAGGACGATGTATTGAATCCCGACGCAATTTCAATGTTCGTCATTAGGAGACCCTGAACGTTACAATTAACTATCAGTTTCGTGTCGGAATCGAAAATCTAGACTCTCAGAAGACGGACCACATGGTGCCCGTTGAAGCAATATCCCCTTGGAGACAAGTCGGCTGGAGAACGATGTATTGAATCTCGACGCAATTTGAGTGTTCCATCGTCATTAGGAGGCCCTGAACGTTACAATTAACTATCAGTCTCGCGTCGGCCTCGAAAATTTAGACACACAGGAGACGGACTATATGGTTCCCGAGGCAGCAATATCCCCGGTGAGAGAAGTCGGCTGGAGGACGATGTATTGAATCTCGACGCAATTTGAGAGATCCAACGTCATTAGGAGACCCTGAACGTTACAATTAACTATCAGTTTTGCGTCGGATTCGACAATCTAGACTCACAGGAGAACGACCATTAGGTCCGCGAGGCAGCAATTGACCCTTCGAGACAAGTCGGCTGAAGGACGATGTATTGAATCTCGACGCAATTTGAGTTTTCCATCGTCTTTAGGAGGCCCTGAACGTTACAATTAACTATCAGTTTCGCGTCGGACTCGAAAATCTCGACTCGCAGCTGAAGGTGCCACAGGCAGCAATAGATCCTATGAAACAAGTCGGCTGGTGGCCGATGGATTGAATCTTGACGCAATTTGAGTGTTCCGTCGACATTAGGAGGCCCTAAACGTTACAAGTAACTATCAGTTTTGCGTCGGATTCGACAATATAGACATAGAGGAGAACGACCACTAAGTGGCCGTGGCACCAATAGACAATTGGAGACAAGTCGGCTAGAGGTCGATGTATTGAATCTCGACGCGATTTGAGTGTTCCACCGTCATTACGAGGCCCTGAACGTTACAATTAACTATCAGTTTTGCGTCGGAATCGAAAATCTAGACTCACAGGAGAACGACCAAAAGGTGCGCGAGGCAGCAATAGACCCTTGGAGACGAGTCGACTGAAGGACGATGTATTAAATCGCGACGAAATTTGAGTGTTCCATCGTCATTAAGAGGCCCTGGACGTTACAATTAACTATCAGTTTCGCGTCGGATTCAAAAATCTAGACTCACAGGAGCTGGACCATATGGTGCCCGAGGCAGCAATATCCCCGTGGAGACAAGTCGGCTGGAGGACGATGTATTGAATCTCGACGCAAATTGAGTTTTCCATCGTCATTAGGAGGCCCTGATCGTTACAATTAACTATCAGTTTTGGGTCGGATTCGATAACCTAGACTCAAAAGAGAACGACAAGAAGTTGCCCGAGGCAGCAAAAACCCTTGGAGACAAGTCTGCTGGAGGACGATGTATTGAATCTCGAGACAATTTGAGTGTTCGTCATTAGGAGACCCTGAACGTTACAATTAACTATCAGTTTCGCGTCGGATTCGAAAATCAAGACTCACAGGATACGGACCATATGGTGCTCGTGGAAGCAATATGCCCTTGGAGACAAGCCGGCTGTAGGAGGATGTATTGTATCTCGACGCAATTTGAGTGTTCCATCGTCATTAGGAGGCCCTGGACGTTACAATTAACTATCATTTTCGCGGCGGATTCAATAATCTAGACTCACAGGAGAACGACCATAAGGTGCCCGAGGCAGAAATAGACCCTTATAGACATGTCGGCTGAAGGACGATGTATTGAATCTCCACGCAATTAGAGTGTTCTATCGTCATTAGGAGGCCCTGAATGTTACAATCAACCATCAGTTTTGCGTAGGATTCGAAAATCTAGACTCACAGGAGAACGACCATAAGGTGTGCGAGGCAGCAATAGACCCTTGGAGACTAGTCGGCTGAAGGACGATGTATTAAATCTCGACGCAATTTGAGTGTTCCATGGTCATTAAGAGGCCCTGAACGTTACAATTATCTATCAGTTTCGCGTCTGATTTGAAAATCTAGACTCACAGGAAACGGACCATATGGTGCTCGTGGAAGCAATATGCCCTTGGAGACAAGTCGGCTGTAGAACGATGTATGGAATATCGACGCAATTTGAGTGTTCCATCGTCATTCAGAGGCCCTGAACGTTACAATTAACTATCAATTTCGTGTCTGGTTCGAAAATCTAGACCCACAGGGAAGGACCACATAGTGCCCCAGGCAGCAATATCCCCTTGTAGACAAGTCGGCTGGAGGACGATGTATTGAATCACGACACAATTTGAGTGTTCTATCGTCATTGGGAGGCCCTGAACGTTACAAGTAACTATCAGTTTTGCGTCGGATTCGACAATCTAGACTTACAGGAGAACGACCATAAAGTGCCCGAGGCACCAATAGACCCCTGGAGACAAGTCGGCTGGAGGACGATGTATTGAATCTCAACGCAATTTGAGTGTTCCATCGACAATACGAGGCCCTGAACGTTACAATTAACTATCAGTCTCGCGTCGGATTCGAAAATCTAGACACACAGGAGACGGACTATATGGTTCCCGAGGGAGCAATATCCCCGATGAGACAAGTCGGCTGGAGGACGATGTATTGAATCTCAACGCAATTTGAGTGTTCCATCGACAATACGAGGCCCTGAACGTTACAATTCACTATCAGTTTCGCGTCGGAATCGAAAATCTAGACTCTCAGGAGACGGACAATATGGTGCCCGTGGAAGCAATATCCCCTTGGAGACAAGTCGGCTGGAGAACGATGTATTGAATCTCGACGCAATTTGAGTGTTCCATCGTTATTAGGGTGCCCTGAACGTTACAATTATCTATCAGTTTTGCGTCGGATTAGAAAATCTAGACTCACAGGAGAACGACCATAAGGTGCCCGAGGCAGCAATAGACCCTTGGAGACAAGTCGGCTGAAGGACGATGCATTGAATCTCGACGCAATTTGAGTGTTCCAACGTCATTAGGAGGCCCTGAACGTTACAATTAACTATCAGTCTCGCGTCGGATTCGAAAATCTAGACACACAGGAGACGGACTATATGGTTCCCGAGGGAGCAATATCCCCGATGAGACAAGTCGGCTGGAGGACGATGTATTGAATCTCGACGCAATTTGAGAGATCCAACGTCATTAGGAGGCCCTGAACGTTACAATTAACTATCAGTTTCGCGTCGGATTCGACAATCTAGACTCACAGGAGAACGACCATTAGGTCCGCGAGGCAGCAATTGACCCTTCGAGACAAGTCGGCTGAAGGGCGATGTATTGAATCTCGACGCAATTTGAGTGTTCCATCGTCATTAGGAGGCTCTGAGCGTTACAATTAACTATCAGTTTCGCATCGGATTCGAAAATCTCGACTCACAGCTGAAGGTGCCACAGGCAGCAATAGATCCTATGCAACAAGTCGGCTGGTGGCCGATGTATTGAATCTCGACGCAATTTGAGTGTTCCGTCGTCATTAGGAGGCCCTAAACGTTACAAATAACTATCAGTTTTGCGTCGGATTCGACAATCTAGAGATAGAGGAGAACGACCATAAAGTGGCCGAGGCACCAATAGACAATTGGAGACAAGTCGGCTGGAGGTCGATGTATTGAATCTCGACGCAATTTGAGTGTTCCATCGTCATTACGAGGCCATGAACGTTACAATTAACTATCAGTTTTGCGTCGGATTCGAAAATCTAGACTCACAGGAGAACGACCATAAGGTGCACGAGGCAGCAATAGACCCTTGGAGACAAGTTGGCAGAAGGACGATGTATTGCATCTCGAAGCAATTAGGGTGTTCCATCGTCAATAGGAGGCAATGGACGTTACAAGTAACTATTAGTTTTGCTTCGGATTCAAAAATCTAGACTCACAGGAGCTGGACCATATGGTGCCCGAGGCAGCAATATCCCCTTGGAGACAAGTCGGCTGGAGGACGATGTATTGCATCTCGACGCAAATTGAGTGTTCCATCGTCATTAGGAGGCCAGATCGTTACAATTAACAATCATTTTCGCGGCGGATTCAATAATCTAGACTCACAGGAGAACGACCATAAGGTGCCCGAGGCAGAAATAGACCCTTATAGACATGTCGGCTGAAGGACGATGTATTGAATCTCGACGCAATTAGAGTGTTCTATCGTCATTAGGAGGCCCTGAATGTTACAATCAACCATCAGTTTTGCGTAGGATTCGAAAATCTAGACTCACAGGAGAACGACCATAAGGTGTGCGAGGCAGCAATAGACCCTTGGATACTAGTCGGCTGAAGGACGATGTATTAAATCTCGACGCAATTTGAGTGTTCCATGGTCATTAAGAGGCCCTGAACGTTACAATTATCTATCAGTTTCGCGTCTGATTTGAAAATCTAGACTCACAGGAAACAGACCATATGGTGCTCGTGGAAGCAATATGCCCTTGGAGACAAGTCGGCTGTAGAACGATGTATGGAATATCGACGAAATTTGAGTGTTCCATCGTCATTAGGAGGCCCTGAACGTTACAATTAACTATCAATTTCGTGTCTGATTCGAAAATCTAGACCCACAGGGAAGGACCACATAGTGCCCCAGGCAGCAATATCCCCTTGTAGACAAGTCGGCTGGAGGACGATGTATTGAATCACGACACAATTTGAGTGTTCTATCGTCATTGGGAGGCCCTGAACGTTACAAGTAACTATCAGTTTTGCGTCGGATTCGACAATCTAGACTTACAGGAGAACGACCATAAAGTGCCCGAGGCACCAATAGACCCCTGGAGACAAGTCGGCTGGAGGACGATGTATTGAATCTCAACGCAATTTGAGTGTTCCAACGACAATACGAGGCCCTGAACGTTACAATTAACTATCAGTCTCGCGTCGGATTCGAAAATCTAGACACACAGGAGACGGACTATATGGTTCCCGAGGGAGCAATATCCCCGATGAGACAAGTCGGCTGGAGGACGATGTATTGAATCTCGACGCAATTTGAGAGATCCAACGTCATTAGGAGGCCCTGAACGTTACAATTAACTATCAGTTTCGCGTCGGAATCGAAAATCTAGACTCTCAGGAGACGGACAATATGGTGCCCGTGGAAGCAATATCCCCTTGGAGACAAGTCGGCTGGAGAACGATGTATTGAATCTCGACGCAATTTGAGTGTTCCATCGTCATTAGGGTGCCCTGAACGTTACAATTATCTATCAGTTTTGCGTCGGATTAGAAAATCTAGACTCACAGGAGAACGACCATAAGGTGCCCGAGGCAGCAATAGACCCTTGGAGACAAGTCGGCTGGAGGACGATGTATTGAATCTCGACGCAATTTGAGAGATCCAACTTCATTAGGAGGCCCTGAACGTTACAATTAACTATCAGTTTCGCGTCGGATTCGACAATCTAGACTCACAGGAGAACGACCATTAGGTCCGCGAGGCAGCAATTGACCCTTCGAGACAAGTCGGCTGAAGGGCGATGTATTGAATCTCGACGCAATTTGAGTGTTCCATCGTCATTAGGAGGCTCTGAGCGTTACAATTAACTATCAGTTTCGCATCGGATTCGAAAATCTCGACTCACAGCTGAAGGTGCCACAGGCAGCAATAGATCCTATGCAACAAGTCGGCTGGTGGCCGATGTATTGAATCTCGACGCAATTTGAGTGTTCCGTCGTCATTAGGAGGCCCTAAACGTTACAAATAACTATCAGTTTTGCGTCGGATTCGACAATCTAGAGATAGAGGAGAACGACCATAAAGTGGCCGAGGCACCAATAGACAATTGGAGACAAGTCGGCTGGAGGTCGATGTATTGAATCTCGACGCAATTTGAGTGTTCCATCGTCATTACGAGGCCATGAACGTTACAATTAACTATCAGTTTTGCGTCGGATTCGAAAATCTAGACTCACAGGAGAACGACCATAAGGTGCACGAGGCAGCAATAGACCCTTGGAGACAAGTTGGCAGAAGGACGATGTATTGCATCTCGAAGCAATTAGGGTGTTCCATCGTCATTAGGAAGCCCTGGACGTTACAATTAACTATTAGTTTTGCTTCGGATTCAAAAATCTAGACTCACAGGAGCTGGACCATATGGTGCCCGAGGCAGCAATATCCCCTTGGAGACAAGTCGGCTGGAGGACGATGTATTGCATCTCGACGCAAATTGAGTGTTCCATCGTCATTAGGAGGCCCTGATCGTTACAATTAACAATCAGTTTTGGGTCGGATTCGATAATCTAGACTCAAAGGAGAACGACAAGAAGGTGCCCGAGGCAGTAAAATCCCTTGGAGACAAGTCGGCTGGAGGACGATGTATTGAATCTCGAGGCAATTTGAGTGTTCGTCATTAGGAGACCCTGAACGTTACAATTAACTATCAGTTTCGCGTCGGATTCGAAAATCTAGACGCACACGATACCAACCATATGGTGCTCGTGGAAGCAATATGCCCTTGGAGACAAGTCGGCTGTAGGACGATGTATTGAATATCGACGCAATTTGAGTCCTCAATCGTCATTAGGAGGCCCAGAACGTTACAATTAACTATCAGATTTGCGTCGGATTTTAAATCTAGACTCACAGGAGAACGACCATAAGGTGCCCGAGGCAGCTATAGGCCCTTGGAGAAAAGTCGGCTGAATGACGATGTATTGAATCACGACACAATTTGAGTGTTCTATCGTCATTAGGAGGCCCTGAACGTTAGAAGTAACTAGCGGTTTTGCGTCGGATTCGACAATCTAGACTTACAGGAGAACGACCGTAAGGTGCCCGAGGCAGCAATTGACTCTAGGAGACAAGTCGGCTGAAGGACGATGTATTGAATCTCGACGCAATTACAGTGTTCTATCGTCATTAGGAGGCCCTGAACGTTAGAATCACCCATCAGTTTTGCGTAGGATTCGACAATCTAGACTCACAGGAGAACGACCATAAGGCGCGCGAGGCAGCAATAGACCCTTGGAGACAAGTCAGCTGAAGGACCATGTATTAAATCTCGACGCAATTTGAGTGTTCCATCGTCATTAGGAGGCCCTGGGTGTTACAATTAACTATCAGTTTCGCGTCGGATTCAAAAATCTAGACTCACAGGAGCTGGACCATATGGTGCGCGAGGCAGCAATATCCCCTTGGAGACAAGTCGGCTGGAGGACGATGTATTGAATCTCGACGCAAATTGAGTGTTCCATCGTCATTAGTAGGCCCTGATCGTTACAATTAACTATCAGTTTTGGGTCGGATTTTAGATCTAGACTCACAGGAGAACGACCATAAGTTGCCCGAGGCTGCAAAAACCCTTGGAGACAAGTCGGCTGGAGGACAATGAATTGAATCTCGAGGCAATTAGAGTGTTCGTCATTAGGAGGCCCTGAGCGTTACAATTAACTATCAGTTTCGCGTCAGATTCGAATATCTAGACTCACAGGAGACGGACTATATGGTGCCCGTGGAAGCAATATGCTCTTGGAGACAAGTCGGCTGTAGGACGATGTATTGAATATCGACGCAATTTGAGTGCTCCATCGTCATTAGGATGCCCTCAACGTTACAATTAACTATCAGTTTAGCGTCGGATTCGAAAATCTAGACTCACAGGAGACGGACCATAAGGTGCCCGAAGCAGCAATTGACCCTTGGAGGAAGTCGGCAGGAGGACGAGAATCTACACGCAATTTGAGTGTTGAATTGTCATTAGGAGGCCCTGCACGTTACAATTAACTATCAGTCTCGCGTGGGATTCGAAAATCTAGACTCACAGGAGACGGACCATATGGTACTTGAGGCAGCAATATCCCCTTGGAGACAAGTCGGCTGGAGGACGATGTATCGAATCTCGACGCAATTTGAGTGTTTCATCGTCATTAGGAGGCCCTGATCGTTACAATTAACTATCAGTTTCGCGTCGGATTCGATTATCTAGACTCACAGGGAAGAACCATATAGTGCCCGAGGCAGCAATATCCCCTTGTAGACAGTCGCCTGGAGGACGATGTATTGAATCTCGACGCAATTTGAGTGTTCCATCGTCATGAGGAGGCGCTAAACGTTACAATTAACTATCAGTTATGCGTCGGATTCTAAAATCTAGACTCACAGGAGAACGACCATAAGGTGCCCGAGGCAGCAATAGACCCTTGGAGACAAGTCGGCTGAAGGGCGATGTATTGAATCTCGACGCAATTTGACTGTTCCATCGTCATTAGGAGGCCCTCAACGTTACAATTGACTATCAGTTTCGCGTCGGATTCGAAAATCTAAGCTCACAGGAGACGGACCATAAGGTGCCCGAAGCAGCAATTGACCCTTGGAGACAAGTCGGCAGGAGGACGATGTATAAAATCTAGACGCAATTTGAGTGTTCAATTGTCATTATGAGGCCCTGAACGTTACAATTAACTATCAGTTATGCGTCGGATTCGAAAATATAAACTCACAGGAGAACGACCATAAGGTGCCCGAGGCAGCAGTATCCCCATGGAGACAAGTCGGCTGGAGGACGATGTATTGAATCTCGACGCAATTTGAGTGTTCCTTCGTCATTAGGAGACCCTGAACGTTACAAGTAACTATCAGTTTCGCGTCTGATTCGAAAATCTAGCCACACAGGGAAGGACCATATAGTGCCCGAGGCAGCAATATCCCAATGTAGACAAGTCGCCTGGAGGACGATGTATTGAATCTCGACGCAATTTGAGTGTTCCATCGTCATTTGGATGCCCTGAACGTTACAATTAACTATCAGTTTCGCGTCGGATTCCAAAATCTAAACTCACAGGAGCTGGACCATATGGTGCCCGAGGCAGCAATAGACCCAAGGAGACAAGTCGGCTGAAGGACGATGTATTGAATCTCGACGCAATTAGAGTGTTCTATCGTCATTATGAGGCCCTGAACGTTACAATCAACCATTAGTTTTGGGTCGGATTCGATAATCTAGAGTCACAGGAGATCGACCATAAGGTGCCCTAGGTAGCAAAAACACTTTGAGACAAGTCGGCTGGAGGACGATGTATTGAATCTCGAGGCTATTTGAGTGTTCGTCATTAGGAGACCCTGAACGTTACAATTAACTATCAGTTTCGCGTCGGATTCAAAAATCTAGACTCACAGGAAACGGACCATATTGTGCTCATGGAAGCAATATGCCCTAGGAGACAAGTCGGCTGTAGGACGATGTATTGAATATCGACGAAATATCAGTGTTCCATCGTCATTAGGAGCCCTGAACGTTACAATTAACTATCAGATTTGCGTCGGATTTTAAATCTACACTCACAGGAGAACGACCATAAGGTGCCCGAGGCAGCAATAGACCCTTGAAGACAAGTCGGCTGAATGACAATGTATTGAATCTCGACGCAATTTGAGTGTTGCATCGTCATTAGGAGGCCCCGAACGTTACAATTAACTATCAGCTTCGTGTCTGATTCCAAAATCTAGACTCACAGGAGAAGGACCCTATATTGCCCGAGGCAGCAGTATCCCCATGGAGACAAGTCGGCTGGAGGACGATGTATTGAATCTCGACGCAATTTGAGTGTTCCTTCGTCATTAGGAGACCCTGAACGTTACAAGTAACTATCAGTTTCGCGTCTGATTCGAAAAACTAGCCACACAGGGAAGGACCATATAGTGCCCGAGGCAGCAATATCCCAATGTAGACAAGTCGCCTGGAGGACGATGTATTGAATCTCGACGCAATTTGGGTGCTCCATCGTCGTTAGGATGCCCTCAACGTTACAATTAACTATCAGTTTAGCGTCGGATTCGAAAATCTAGACTCACAGGAGACGGACCATAAGGTGCCCGAAGCAGCAATTGACCCTTGGAGGAAGTCGGCAGGAGGACGAGAATCTAGACGCAATTTGAGTGTTCAATTGTCATTAGGGGGCCCTGAAAGTTACAATTAACTATCAGTTTCGCGTCGGATTCGAAAATCTAGACTCACAGGCGAACGACCATAAGTTGCCAAGGCAGCAATAGACCCTTGGAGACAAGACGGCTGAAGGACGATGTATTGAATCTCGTCACAATTTGAGTGTTCCATCGTCATTAGGATGCCCTGAACGTTACAATTAACTATCAGTCTCGCGTCGGGTTCGAAAATCTAGACTCACAGGAGACGGACCATATGGCTCCCGAGGCAGCAATATCCCCTTGGAGACAAGTCGGCTGGAGGACGATGTATCGAATCTCGACGCAATTTGAGTGTTCCATCTTCATTAGGAATCCCTGATCGTTACAATTAACTATCAGTTTTGCGACGGATTCGTTAATCTAGACTCACAGGAGAATGACCATAAGATGCCCGAGGCAGCAAAAACCCTTGGAGACAAGTCGGCTGGAGGACGATGTATTGAATCTCGACACAATTTGAATGTTCGTCATTAGGAGACCCTGAACGTTACAATTAACTATCAGTTTCGCGTCGGATTCGAAAATCTAGCCTCACAGGAGACGGACCCTATAGTGCCCGAGGCAGCAATATCCCCTTGGAGACAAATCGGCTGGAGGACGATGAATTGAATCTCGAAGCAATTTGAGTGTTCCATCGTCATTAGTAGGCGCTAAACGTTACAATTAACTATCAGTCATGCGTCGGATTCGAAAATCTAGACTCACAGGAGACGGACCCTATGGTGCCCGAGGCAGCAATATCCCCTTGGAGACAAGTTGGCTGGAGGACGATGTATTGAATCTTCACGCAATTTGAGTGGTCCATCGTCATTAGGAGGCCCTGAACGTTACAATTAACTATCAGTCTCTTGTCGGATTCGAAAATCTAGACTCACAGGAGGCGAACCATATGGTTCCCGAGGCAGCAATATCCCCTTGGAAACAAGTCGGCTGGAGGACGATGTATCGAAACTCTACGCAATTTGAGTGTTCCATCGTCATTAGGAGGCCCTGATCGTTACAATTAACTATCAGATTTGCGTCGGATTCGATAATCTAGACTCATAGGAGAACGACCATAAGGTGCCCGAGGCAGCAAAAACCCTTGGAGACAAGTCGGCTGGAGGACGATTTATTGAATCTCGACGCAATTTGAATGTTCGTCATTAGGAGACCCTGAACGTTACAATTAACTATCAGTTACGCGTCTGATTCGGATATCTAGAGTCACAGGGAAGGACCATATAGTGCCCGAGGCAGCAATAGACCCTTAGAGACAAGTCGGCTAGTAGCCGATGTATTGAATCTCGACTCAATTTGAGTGTTCCATCGTCATTAGGAGGCCATGAAAATTACAATTAACTATCAGTTTCGCGTCTGATTCGAAAATCTAGTCTCACAGGGAGGACCATATAGTGCCCGAGGCAGCAATAGACCCTTGGAGACAAGTCGGCTGAAGGACGCTGTATTGAATCTCGACGCAATTTAAGTGTTCCAACGTCACTAGGAGGCCCTGAACGTTACAATTAACTATCAGTTTCGCGTCGGATTCGAAAATCTAGACTCACAGGAGACGGACCCTATGGTGCCCGAGGCAGCAGCATCCCCTTGGAGACAAGTCGGCTGGAGGACGATATATTGAATCTCGACGCAATTTGAGTGTTCCATCGTCATTAGGAGGCCCTGAACGTTACTATTAACTATGAGTTCTGCGTCGGAATCGACAATCCAGACTCACAGGAGAACGACCGTAAGTTGCCCGAGGCAGCAATAGACCCTTGGAGACAAGTCGGCTGAAGGACGATGTATTGAATCTCGACGCAATTTGTGTGTTCCATCGTCATTAGGAGGCCCTGAACGTCACAATTAAGAATCAGTTTCGCGTCGGATTCGAAAATATAGACTCATAGGAGACGGACCATATGGATCCCGAGGCAGCAGCATCCCCTTGGAGACAAGTCCGCTGGAGCACGATGTATCGAATCTTGACGCAATTTGAGTGTTCCATCGTCATTAGGAGGCCCTGATCGTTACAATTAACTATCAGTTATGCGTCGGATTCGAAAATCTAGACTCACAGGAGACGAACAATAAGGTGCCCGAGGCTGCAATAGACCTTTGGAGACATGTGGGCTGAAGGGCGATGTATTGAATCTCGACGCAATTTGAGTGTTCCATCGTCATTAGGAGGCCCTGAACGTTACAATTAACTATCAGTTTCGCGTCGGATTCGAAAATCTAGACTCACAGGAGACGGACCATAAGGTGCCCGAGCCAGCAATAGACCCTTGGAGACAAGTCGGCAGGAGGACGAGAATCTAGACGCAATTTGAGTGTTCAATTGTCATTAGGAGGCCCTGAACGTTACAATTAACTACAGTTTCGCGTCGGATTCGAAAATCTAGACTCACAGGAGACGGACCCCATGGTGCCCGAGGCAGCAATATCCCCTTGGAGACAAGTCGGCTGGAGGACGATGTATTGAATCTCCACGCAATTTGAGTGTTCCATCGTCATTAGGAGGCTATGAACGTTACAATTAACTATCAGTTATGCGTCGGATTCGAAAATCTAGACTCACAGGAGAACGACCATAAGGTGCCCGAGGCAGCAATAGACCCTAGGAGACAAGTCGGCTAGTAGCCGATGTATTGAATCTCGATGCAATTTGAGTGTTCCATCGTCAGTAGGAGGCCCTGCACGTTACAATTAACTATCAGTTTTGCGTCGGATTCGACAATCTAGACATACAGGAGAACGACCATAAGGTGCCCGAGGCAGCAATAGACCCTTGGAGACAAGTCGGCTGTAGGACAATGTATTGAATATCGACGCAATTTGAGAGTTACATCGTCATTAGGAGGCCCTGAACGTTACAATTAACTATCAGTTTCGCGTAGGATTCGAAAATCTAGACCCACAGGAGACGGACCATAAGGTGCCCGAGGCAGCAATAGACCCTTAGAGACTTGTCGGCAGGGGGACGATGTATAGAATATAGACGCAATTTGAGTGTTCAATTGTCATTAGGAGACCCTGAACGTTACAATTAACTATCAGTTATGCGTCGGATTCGAAAATCTAAACTCACAGGAGAACGACCATAAGGTGCCCGAGGCAGCAATATCCCCATGGAGACAAGTCAGCTGGAGGACGATGTATTGAATCTCGACGCAATATGACCGTTCAACTGTCATTAGGAGGCCCTGAACGTTACAAGTAACTATCAGTTTTGAGTCGGATTCGACCAACTACACTTACAGGAGAACGATCATAAAGTGCATGAGGCACTATAGACCCTTGGAGACAAGTTGGCTGAAGGACGATGTATTGAATCTCGACTCAATTTGAGTGTTCCATCGTCATTAGGAGGCCATGAACTTTACAATTAACTATCAGTTTCGCGTCTCATTCGAATATTTAGACTCACAGGGAAGAACGAAGTAGTTCCCGAGGCAGCAATATCCCCTTGTAGACAAGTCGCCTGGAGGACGATGTATTGAATCTCGACGCAATTTGAGTGTTCCAACATCATTAGGAGGCGCTAAACATTACAATTAACTACCAGTTATGCGTCGGATTCGAAAATCTAGACTCACAGGAGACGGACAATAAGGTGCCCGAGGCTGCAATAGACCTTTGGAGACATGTGGGCTGAAGGGCGATGTATTGAATCTCGACGCAATTTGAGTGTTCCATCGTCATTAGGAGGCCCTGAACGTTACAATTAACTATCAGTTTCGCGCCGGATTCGAAAATCTAGACTCACAGGAGACGGACCATAAGACGCCCGAGGCAGCAATAGACCCTTGGAGACAAGTCGGCAGGAGGACGAGAATCTAGACGCAATTTGAGTGTTCAATTGTAATTAGGAGGCCCTGAACGTTACAATTAACTATCAGTTTCGCGTCGGATTCGAAAATCTAGACTCACAGGAGACGGACCCTATAGTGCCCGAGGCAGCAATATCCCCTTGGAGACAAATCGGCTGGAGGACGATGTATTGAATCTCCACGCAATTTGAGTGGTCCATCGTCATTAGGAGGCCCTGAACGTTACAATTAACTATCAGTCTCTTGTCGGATTCCAAAAACCTAGACTCACAGGAGACGAACTATATGGTTCCCGAGGCAGCAATATCCCCTTGGAGACAAGTCGGCTGGAGGCCGATGTATCGAAACTCTACGCAATTTGAGTGTTCCATCGTCATTAGGAGGCCCTGATCGTTACAATTAACTATCAGATTTGCGTCGGATTCGACAATCTAGACTCATAGGAGAACGACCATAAGGTGCCCGAGGCAGCAAAAACCCTTGGAGACAAGTCGGCCGGAGGACTATTTATTGAATCTCGACGCAATTTGAATGTTCGTCATTAGGAGACCCTGAACGTTACAATTATCTATCAGTTACGCGACTGATTCGGATATCTAGACTCACAGGGAAGGACCATATAGTGCCCGAGGCAGCAATAGACCCTTAGAGACTAGTCGGCAGGAGGACGATGTATAGAATATAGACGCAATTTGAGTGTTCCATCGTCATTAGGAGGCCATGAACTTTACAATTAACTATCAGTTTCGCGTCTCATTCGAATATTTAGACTCACAGGGAAGAACGAAGTAGTTCCCGAGGCAGCAATATCCCCTTGTAGACAAGTCGCCTGGAGGACGATGTATTGAATCTCGACTCAATTTGAGTGTTCCATCGTCATTAGGAGGCGCTAAACTTTACAATTGACTATCAGTTATGCGTCGGATTCGAAAATCTAGACTCACAGGAGAACGACCATAAGGTGCCCGAGGCAGCAATAGACCCTTGGAGACACATCGGCTAGTAGCCGATGTATTGAATCTCGACGCAATTTGAGTGTTCCATCGTCAGTAGGAGGCCCTGCACGTTACAATTAACTATCAGTTTTGCGTCGGATTCGAAAATCTAGACATACAGGAGAACGACCATAAAGTGCCCGAGGCAGCAATAGACCCTTGGAGACAAGTCGGCTGTAGGACAATGTATTGAATATCGACGCAATTTGAACGTTACATCGTCATTAGGAGGCCCTGAACGTTACAATTAACTATCAGTTTCGCGTAGGATTCGAAAATCTAGACCCACAGGAGACGGACCATGAGGTGCCCGAGGCAGCAATAGACCCTTAGATAATAGTCGGCAGGAGGACGATGTATAGAATATAGACGCAATTTGAGTGTTCAATTGTCATTAGGAGGCCCTGAACGTTACAATTAACTATCAGTTATGCGTCGGATTCGAAAATCTAAACTCACAGGAGAACGACCATAAGGTGCCCGAGGCAGCAATATCCCCATGGAGACAAGTCAGCTGGAGAACGATGTATTGAATCTCGACGCAATATGACCGTTCCATTGTCATTAGGAGGCCCTGAACATTACAAGTAACTATCAGTTTTGAGTCGGATTCGACCAACTAGACTTACAGGAGAAAGATCATAAAGTGCATGAGGCACCAATAGACCCTTGGAGACAAGTCGGCTGAAGGACGATGTATTGAATCTCGACTCAATTTGAGTGTTCCATCGTCATTAGGAGGCCATGAACTTTACAATTAACTATCAGTTTCGCGTCTCATTCGAATATTTAGACTCACAGGGAAGAGCGAAGTAGTTCCCGAGGCAGCAATATCCCCTTGTAGACAAGTCGCCTGGAGGATGATGTATTGAATCTCGACGCAATTTGAGTGTTCCATCGTCATTAGGAGGCGCTAAACGTTACAATTAACTATCAGTTATGCGTCGGATTCGAAAATCTAGACTCACAGGAGACGGACAATAAGGTGCCCGAGGCTGCAATAGACCTTTGGAGACATGTGGGCTGAAGGGCGATGTATTGAATCTCGACGCAATTTGAGTGTTCCATCGTCATTAGGAGGCGCTAAACGTTACAATTAACTATCAGTTATGCGTCGGATTCGAAAATCTAGACTCACAGGGTACGGACCATAAGGTGCCCGAAGCAGCAATAGACCCTTGGAGGCAAGTCGGCAGGAGGACGAGAATCTAGACGCAATTTGAGTGTTCAATTGTCATTAGGAGGCCCTGAACGTTACAATTAACTATCAGTTTTGCGTCGGATTCGACAATCTAGACTCACAGGAGAACGACCATAAGTTGCCGAGGCAGCAATAGACCCTTGGAGACAAGACGGCTGAAGGACGATGTATTGAATCTCGTCGCAATTTGAGTGTTCCATCATCATTAGGATGCCCTGAACGTTGCAACTAACTATCGGTCTCGCGTCGGATTCGAAAATCTAGACTCACATGAGACGGATAATATGGTTCCCGAGGCAGCAATATCCCCTTGGAGACAAGTCGGCTGGAGGACGATGTATCGAATCTCGACGCAATTTGAGTGTTCCATCGTCATTAGGAGGCCCTGATCGTTACAATTAACTATCAGTTTTGCGTCGGATTCGTTAATCTAGACTCACAGGAGAATGACCATAAGATGCCCGAGGCAGCAAAAACCCTTGGAGACAAGTCGGCTGGAGGACGATGTATTGAATCTCGACACAATTTGAATGTTCGTCATTAGGAGACCCTGAACGTTACAATTAACTATCAGTTATGCGTCGGATTCGAAAATCTAGACTCACAGGAGACGGACAATAAGGTGCCCGAGGCTGCAATAGACCTTTGGAGACATGTGGGCTGAAGGGCGATGTATTGAATCTCGACGCAATTTGAGTGTTCCATCGTCATTAGGAGGCCCTGAACGTTACAATTAACTATCAGTTTCGCGTCGGATTCGAAAATCTAGACTCACAGGAGACGGACCACAAGGTGCCCGAGGCAGCAATAGACCCTTGGAGACAGGTCGGCAGGAGGACGAGAATCTAGACGCAATTTGAGTGTTCAATTGTAATTAGGAGGCTCTGAACGTTACAATTAACTATCAGTTTCGCGTCGGATTCGAAAATCTAGACTCACAGGAGACGGACCCTATGGTGCCCGAGGCAGCAATATCCCCTTGGAGACAAGTCGGCTGGAGGACGATGTATTGAATCTCGACGCAATTTGAGTGTTCCATCGTCATTAGGAGGCCCTGAACGTTACAATTAACTATCAGTTTCGCGTCGGATTCGAAAATCTAGACTCACAGGAGACGGACCATATGATTCCCGAGGCAGCAATATCCCCTTGGAGACAAGTCGGCTGGAGGACGATGTATCGAATCTCGACGCAGTTTGAGTGTTCCATCGTCATTAGGAGGCGCTAAACGTTACAATTAACTATCAATTATGCGTCGGATTCGAAAATCTAGACTCACAGGAGAACGACCATAAGGTGCCCGAGGCAGCAATAGACCCTTGGAGACACGTCGGCTAGTAGCCGATGTATTGAATCTCGACGCAATTTGAGTGTTCCATCGTCAGTAGGAGGCCCTGCACGTTACAATTAACTATCAGTTTTGCGTCGGATTCGAGAATCTAGACATACAGGAGAACGACCATAAGGTGCCCGAGGCAGCAATAGACCCTTGGAGACAAGTCATCTGTAGGACAATGTATTGAATATCGACGCAATTTGAGCGTTACATCGTCATTAGGAGGCCCTGAACGTTACAATTAACTATCAGTTTCGCGTAGGATTCGAAAATCTAGACCCACAGGAGACGGACCATAAGGTGCCCGAGGCAGCAATAGACCCTTAGAGACGAGTCGGCAGGAGGACGATGTATAGAATATAGACGCAATTTGAGTGTTCAATTGTCATTAGGAGGCCCTGAACGTTACAATTAACTATCAGTTATGCGCCGGATTCGAAAATCTAAAATCACAGGAGAACGACCATAAGGTGCCCGAGGCAGCAATATCCCCATGGAGACAAGTCAGCTGGAGGACGATGTATTGAATCCCGACGCAATATGACCGTTCCATTGTCATTAGGAAGCCCTGAACGTTACAAGTAACTATCAGTTTTGAGTCGGATTCGACCAACTAGACTTACAGGAGAACGATCATAAAGTGCATGAGGCACCAATAGACCCTTGGAGACAAGTCGGCTGAAGCACGTTGTATTGAATCTCGACTCATTTTGAGTGTTCCATCGTCATTAGGAGGCCATGAACTTTACAATTAACTATCAGTTTCGCGTCTCATTCGAATATTTAGACTCACAGGGAAGAACGAAGTAGTTCCCGAGGCAGCAATATCCCCTTGTAGACAAGTCGCCTGGAGGACGATGTATTGAATCTCGACGCAATTTGAGTGTTCCATCGTCATTAGGAGGCGCTAAACGTTACAATTAACTATCAGTTATGCGTCGGATTCGAAAATCTAGACTCACAGGAGACGGACAATAAGGTGCCCGAGGCTGCAATAGACCTTTGGAGACATGTGGGCTGAAGGGCGATGTATTGAATCTCGACGCAATTTGAGTGTTCCATCGTCATTAGGAGGCCCTGAACGTTACAATTAACTATCAGTTTCGCGTCGGATTCGAAAATCTAGACTCACAGGGTACGGACCATAAGGTGCCCGAGGCAGCAATAGACCCTTGGAGGCATGTCGGCAGGAGGACGAGAATCTAGACCCAATTTGAGTGTTCAATTGTCATTAGGAGGCCCTGAACGTTACAATTAACTATCAGTTTCGCGTCGGATTCGAAAATCTAGACTCACAGGAGACGGACCCTATGGTGCCCGAGGCAGCAATATCCCCTTGGAGACAAGTCGGCTGGAGGACGATGTATTGAATCTCGACGCAATTTGAGTGTTCCATCGTCATTAGGAGGCCCTGAACGTTACAATTAACTATCAGTTTCGCGTCGGATTCGAAAATCTAGACTCACAGGAGACGGACCATATGATTCCCGAGGCAGCAATATCCCCTTGGAGTCAAGTCGGCTGGAGGACGATGTATCGAGTCTCGACGCAATTTGAGTGTTCCATCGTCATTAGGAGGCCCTGATCGTTACAATTAACTATCAGTTTTGCGTCGGATTCGTTAATCTAGACTCACAGGAGAATGACCATAAGATGCCCGAGGCAGCAAAAACCCTTGGAGACAAGTCGGCTGGAGGACGATGTATTGAATCTCGACACAATTTGAATGTTCGTCATTAGGAGACCCTGAAGGTTACAATTAACTATCAGTTTCGCGTCGGATTCGAAAATCTAGCCTCACAGGAGACGGACCCTATAGTGCCCGAGGCAGCAATATCCCCTTACAGACAAGTCGGCTGGAGGACGATGTATTGAATCTCGACGCAGTTTGAGTGTTCCATCGTCATTAGGAGGCTCTGAACGTTACAATTAACTATCAGTTATGCGTCGGATTCGAAAATCTAGACTCACAGGAGAACGACCATAAGATGCCCGAGGCAGCAATAGACCCTTGGAGAAGAGTCGGCTAGTAGCCGATGTATTGAATCTCGATGCAATTTGAGTGTTCCATCGTCAGTAGGAGGCCCTGAACGTTATAATTAACAATCAGTTTTGCGTCGGATTCGACAATCTAGACTTACAGGAGAACGACCATAAGGTGCCCGAGGCAGCAATAGACCCTTGGAGACAAGTCGGCTGTAGGACGATGTATTGAATATCGACGCAATTTGAGCGTTACATCGTCATTAGGAGGCCCTGTACGTTACAATTAACTATCAGTTTCGCGTAGGATTCGAAAATCTAGACCCACAGGAGACGGACCATAAGGTGCCCGAGGCAGCAATAGACCCTTAGAGACTAGTCGGCAGGAGGACGATGTATAGAATATAGACACAATTTGAGTGTTCAATTGTCATTAGGAGGCCCTGAACGTTACAATTAACTATCAGTTATGCGTCGGATTCGAAAATCTAAACTCACAGGAGAACGACCATAAGGTGCCCGAGGCAGCAATATCCCCATGGAGACAAGTCAGCTGGAGGACGATGTATTGAATCTCGACGCAATATGAGTGCTCCATTGTCATTAGGTGGCCCTGAACGTTGCAAGTAACTATCAGTTTTGAGTCGGATTCGACCAACTAGACTTACAGGAGAACGATCATAAAGTGCATGAGGCACCAATAGACCCTTGGAGACAAGTCGGCTGGAGGACGATGTATGGAATCTCGAAGCAATTTGAGTGTTCCATCGTCATTAGGAGGCCCGGAACGTTACAATTAACAATCAGATTTACGTCGGATTTGAAAATCTAGACTCACAGGAGAACGACCATAAGGTGCCCGAGGCAGCGATAGACCCTTGGAGACAAGTCGGCTGAAGGACGATGTATTGAATCTCGACTCATTTGAGTGTTCCATCGTCATTAGGAGGCCATGAACTTTACAATTAACTATCAGTGTCGCGTGTGATTCGAATATCTAGACTCACAGGGAAGGACAATTCTGTGCCCCAGGCAGCAATATCCCCTTGTAGACAAGTCGCCTGGAGGACGATGTATTGAATCTCGACGCAATTAGAGTGTTCCATCGTCAATAGGAGGCGCTAAACGTTACAATTAACTATCAGTTATGCGTCGGATTCGAAAATCTAGACTCACAGGAGAACAACCATAAGGTGCCCGAGGCAGCTATAGACCCTTGGAGACAAGTCGGCTGGTACCCGATGTATCAAATCTCGACGCAATTTGAGTGTTCCATCGTCATTAGGAGGCCCTGAACGTTACAATAAACTATCAGTTTTGCGTCGGATTCTACAATCTAGTCTTACAGGAGAACGACCATAAGGTGCCCGAGGCAGCAATAGACCCTTGGAGACAAGTCGGCGGTAGGACGATGTATTGAATATCGACGCAATTTGAGCGTTACATCGTCATTAGGAGGCCCTGAACGTTACAATTAACTATGAGTTTTGCGTCGGATTCGAAAATCTAGACTCACAGTTGAACGAACATATGGTGCCCGAGGCAGCAATAGACCCTTGGAGACAAGTCGGCTGAAGGACGATGTATTGAATCTCGACGCAATTTAAGTGTTCCAACGTTACTAGGAGGCCCTGAACGTTACAATTAACTATCAGTTTCGCGTCGGATTCGTAAATCTAGACTCACAGGAGACGGACCCTATGGTGCCCGAGGCAGCGGTATCCCCTTGGAAACAAGTCGGCTGGAGGACGATTTATTGAATCTCCACGCGATTTGAGTGTTCCATCGGCATTAGGAGGCCCTGATCGTTACAATTAACTATCAGTTTTGCGTCGGATTCGATAATCTAGACTCACAGGAGAATGACCATAAGGTGCCCGAGGCAGCAAAAACCCTTGGAGACAAGTCGGCTGGAGGACGATGTATTGAATCTCGACACAATTTGAATGTTCGTCATTAGGAGACCCTGAACGTTACAATTAACTATCAGTTTAGCGTCGGATTCGAAAATCTAGCCTCACAGGAGACGGAACCTATAGTGCCCGAGGCGGCAATATCCCCTTGTAGACAAGTCGCCTGGAGGACGATGTATTGAATCTCGACGCAGTTTGAGTGTTCCATCGTCATTAGGAGGCGCTAAACGTTACAATTAACTATCAGTTATGCGTCGGATTCGAAAATCTAGACTCACAGGAGAACGACCATAAGGTACCCGAGGCAGCAATAGACCCTTGGAGACAAGTCGGCTAGTAGCCGATGTAATGAATCTCGACGCAATTTGAGTGTTCCATTGTCACTAAGAGGCCCTGAACGTTACAATTAACTATCAGTTTTGCGTCGGATTCGACAATCTAGACATACAGGAGAACGACCATAAGGTGCCCGAGGCAGCAATAGACCCTTGGAGACAAGTCGGCTGTAGGACGATGTATTGAATATCGACGCAATTTGAGCGTTACATCGTCATTAGGAGGCCCTGAACGTTACAATTAACTATCAGTTTTGCGTCGGATTCGAAAATCTAGTCTCACAGTACAACGACCGTAAGGTGCCCGAGGCAGCAATAGACCCTCGGAGACAAGTGGGCTGAAGGACGATGTATTGAATCTCGACACAATTTCAATGTTCGTCATTAGGAGACCCTGAACGTTACAATTAACTATCAGTTTCGCGTCGGATTCGAAAATCTAGACTCACAGGAGACGAACCATATGGTTCCCGAGGCAGCAATATCCCCTTGGAAACAAGTCGGCTGGAGGACGATGTGTCCAATCTCGACGCAATTTGAGTGTTCCATCGTCATTAGGAGGCCCTGAACTTTACAATTAACTATCAGTTTCGCGTCTGATTCGAGTATCTAGACTCAGAGGGAAGAACTATATAGTACCCGAGGCAGCAATATCCCCTTGTAGACAAGTCGCCTGGAGGACGATGTATTAAATCTCGACGCAATTAAGTGTCCCATCGTCATTAGGAGACGCTAAAGGTTACAATTAACTATCAGTTATGCGTCGGATTCGAAAATCTAGACTCACAGGAGACGGACCGTAAGGTGCCCGAGGCAGCAATTGAACTTTGGAGACAAGTCGGCTGAAGGGCGATGTATTGAATTTCGACGCAATCTGAGTGTTCCATCGTCAGTAGGAGGCCCTGAACGTTACAATTAACTATCAGTTTCGCGTCGGATTCGAAAATCTAGACTCACAGGAGGCGGGCTATAAGGTGCCCGAGGCAGCAATAGACCCTTGGAGACAAGTCGGCAGGAGGACGAGAATCTAGACGCAATTTGAGTGTTCAGTTGTCATTAGGAGGCCCTGAACGTTACAATTAACTATCAGTTTTGCGTCGGATTCGATAATCTAGACTCACAGGACAATGACCATAAGGTGCCCGAGGCAGCAAAAACCCTTGGAGACAAGTCGGCTGGAGGACGATGTATTGAATCTCGACACAATTTGAATGTTCGTCATTAGGAGACCCTGAACGTTACAATTAACTATCAGTTTAGCGTCGGATTCGAAAATCTAGCCTCACAGGAGACGGAACCTATAGTGCCCGAGGCAGCAATATCCCCTTGTAGACAAGTCGACTGGAGGACGATGTATTGAATCTCGACGCAGTTTGAGTGTTCCATCGTCATTAGGAGGCGCTAAACGTTACAATTAACTATCAGTTATGCGTCGGATTCGAAAATCTAGACTCACAGGAGGCGGGCTATAAGGTGCCCGAGGCAGCAATAGACCCTTGGAGACAAGTCGGCAGGAGGACGAGAATCTAGACGCAATTTGAGTGTTCAGTTGTCATTAGGAGGCCCTGAACGTTACAATTAACTATCAGTTTTGCGTCGGATTCGACAATCTAGACATACAGGAGAACGACCATAAGGTGCCCGAGGCAGCAATAGACCCTTGGAGACAAGTCGGCTGTAGGACGATGTATTGAATATCGACGCAATTTGAGCGTTACATCGTCATTAGGAGGCCCTGAACGTTACAATTAACTATCAGTTTTGCGTCGGATTCGAAAATCTAGTCTCACAGTACAACGACCGTAAGGTGCCCGAGGCAGCAATAGACCCTCGGAGACAAGTGGGCTGAAGGACGATGTATTGAATCTCGACACAATTTCAATGTTCGTCATTAGGAGACCCTGAACGTTACAATTAACTATCAGTTATGCGTCGGATTCGAAAATCTAGACTCACAGGAGAACGACCATAGGGTGCCCATGGCAGCAATAGACCCTTGGAGACAAGTCGGCTGAAAGCCGATGTATTGAATCTCGACGCAATTTGAGTGTTCCATCGTCATTAGGAGGCCCTGAACGTTACAATTAACTATCAGTCTTGCGTCCGAGTCGACAATCTAGACATACAGGAGAGCGACCATAAGGTGCCCGAGGCAGCAATAGACCCGTGGAGACAAGCCGGCTGTAGGACTATGTATTGAATATCGACGCAATTTGAGCGTTACATCGTCATTAGGGGGCCCTGAACGTTACAATTAACTATCAGTTTTGCGTCGGATTCGAAAATCTAGACTCACAGTAGAACGACCATAAGGTGCCCGAGGCAGCAATAGACCCTCGGAGACAAGTCGGCTGAAGGACGATGTATTGAAACTCGACGCAATTTAAGTGTTCCATCGTCACTAGGAGGCCCTGATCGTTACAATTAACTATCAGTTTCGCGTCGGATTCGAAAATCTAGACTCAAAGGAGACGGAACCTATGGTGCCCGAGGCAGCAATATCCCCGTGGATACAAGTCGGCTGGAGGACGATGTATTGAATCTCAACGCAATTTGAGTGTTCCATCGTCATTAGGAGGCCCTGAACGTTACAATTAACTATCAGTTTTGCGTCGGATTCGATAATCTAGACTCTCAGGAGAACGACCATATGTTGCCAAGGCAGAAATAGACCCTTGGAGACAAGTCGGCTGAAGGACGATGTATTGAATCTCGACGCAATTTGAGTGTCCCATCGTCATTAGGAGGCCCTGAACGTTACTATTTGTTATCAGTCTCGCGTCGGATTCGAAAATCTAGACTCACAGGAGACGGACCATATGGTTCCCGAGGCAGCAATAGACCCTTGGAGACAAGTCGGCTGAAGGACGATGTATTGAATCTCGACGCAATTTGAGTGTTCCATCGTCATTAGGAGGCCCTAAAAGTTACAATTAACTATCAGTTTTGCGTCGGATTCGAAAATCTAGACTCACAGGAGACGGACCCTATGGTGCCCGAGGCAGCAATATCCCCTTGGAGACATGCCGGCTGGAGGACGATGTATTGAATCTCCACGCAATTTGAGTGTTCCATCGACATTAGGAGCCCCTGAACGTTACAATTAACTATCAGTCTCTCGTCGGATTGGAAAATCTAGACTCATAGGAGACGGACCATATGGTTCCCGAAGCAGCAATATCCCCTTGGAGACAAGTCGGCTGGAGGACGATGTATCGAAACTCGACGCAATTTGAGTGTTCCACCGTCATTAGGAGGCCCTGATCGTTACAATTAACTATCAGTTTTTCGTCGGATTCGATAAGCTAGACTCACAGGAGAACGACCATAAGGTGCCCGAGGCAGCAAAAACCCTTGGAGACAAGTCGGCCGGAGGACGATGTATTGAATCTCGACGCAATTTGATTGTTCGTCATTAGGAGACCCTGAACGTTACAATTAACTATCAGTTACGCGTCTGATTCGAATATCTAGACTCACAGGGAAGGACCATATAGTGCCCGAGGCAGCAATGTCCCCTTGTAGACAAGTCGCCTGATGAACGATGTATTTAGGAGGCGCTAAACGTTACAATTAACTATCAGTTATGCGTCGGATTGGAAAATCTAGACTCACAGGAGAACGACCATAAGGTGCCCATGGCAGCAATAGACCCTTGGAGACAAGTCGGCTGGTAGCCGATGTATTGAATCTCGACGCAATTTGAGTGTTCGATCGTCATTAGGAGGCCCTGAACGTTACAATTAACTATCAGTCTTGCGTCCGAGTCGACAATCTAGACATACAGGAGAGCGACCATAAGGTGCCCGAGGAAGCAATAGACCCGTGGAGACAAGCCGGCTGTAGGACGATGTATTGAATATCGACGCAATTTGAGCGTTACATCGTCATTAGCGGGCCCTGAACGTTACAATTAACTATCAGTTTTGCGTCGGATTCGAAAATCTAGACTCACAGTAGAACGACCATAAGGTGCCCGAGGCAGCAATAGACCCACGGAGACAAGTCGGCTTAAGGACGATGTATTGAATCTCGACGCAATTTAAGTGTTCCATCGTCACTAGGAGGCCCTGATCGTTACAATTAACTATCAGTTTCGCGTCGGATTCGAAAATCTAGACTCAAAGGAGACGGAACCTATGGTGCCCGAGGCAGCAATATCCCCTTGGAGACAAGTCGGCTGGAGGACGATGTATTGAATCTCCACGCAATTTGACTGTTCCATCGTCATTAGGAGGCCCTGAACGTTACAATTAACAATCAGTTTTGCGTCGGATTCGAATATCTAGACTCACAGGAGACAAACCATATGGTGCAGGTGGAAGCAATATGCCCCTGGAGACAAGTCGGCTGAATGGCGATGTATTGAATCTCGACGCAATGAAGTGTTCCATCGTCATTAGGAGGCGCTAAACGTTACAATTAACTATCAGTTATGCGTCGGATTCGAAAAACTAGACTCACAGGAGACGGACCCTATGGTGTCCGAGGCAGCAATATCCCCTTGGAGACAAGTGGGCTGGAGGACGATGTATTGAATCTCCACGCAATTTGACTGTTCCATCGTCATTAGGAGGCCCTGAACGTTACAATTAGCAATCAGTTTTGCGTCGTATTCGACAATCTAGACTCACAGGAGAACGACCATAAGTTGCCAAGGCAGCAATAGACCCTTGGAGACAAGTCGGCTGAAGGACGATGTATTGAATCTCGACGCAATTTGAGTGTTCCATCGTCATTAGGAGGCCCTGAAAGTTACAATTAACTATCAGTCTCGCGTCGGATTCGAAAATCTAGACTCACAGGAGACGGACCATATGGTTCCCGAGGCAGCGTTATCCCCTTGAAGACAAGTCGGCTGGAGGACGATGTATCGAATCCCGACGCAATTTGAGTGTTCCATCGTCATTAGGAGGCCCTGATCGTTACAATTAACTATCAGTCTTGCGTCGGATTCGATAATCTAGACTCACAGGAGAACGACCTTAAGGTGTCCGAGGCAGCAAAAACCCTTGGAGACAAGTCGGCTGGAGGACGATGTATTGAATCTCGACGCAATTTGAATGTTCGTCATTAGGAGACCCTGAACGTTACAATTAACTATCAGTTACGCGTCTGATTCGAATATCTAGACTCACAGGGGAGGACCATATAGTAACCGAGGCAGCAATATCCCCTTGTAGACATGTCGGCTGAAGGACGATGTATTGAATCTCGACGCAATTTGAGTGTTCCATCGTCATTAGGAGGCCCTGAAAGTTACAATTAACTATCAGTCTCGCGTCGGATTCGAAAATCTAGACTCACAGGAGACGGACCATATGGTTCCCGAGGCAGCGTTATCCCCTTGAAGGCAAGTCGGCTGGAGGACGATGTATCGAATCCCGACGCAATTTGAGTGTTCCATCGTCATTAGGAGGCCCTGATCGTTACAATTAACTATCAGTCTTGCGTCGGATTCGATAATCTAGACTCACAGGAGAACGACCATAAGGTGTCCGAGGCAGCAAAAACCCTTGGAGACAAGTCGGCTGGAGGACGATGTATTGAATCTCGACGCAATTTGAATGTTCGTCATTAGCAGACCCTGAACGTTACAATTAACTATCAGTTTCGCGTCGGATTCGAAAATCTAGACTCACAGGAGACGAACCATAAGGTGCCCGAGGCAGCAATAGACCTTTGGAGACAAGTCGGCTGAAGGGCGATGTATTGCATCTCGACGCAATTTGAGTGTTCCATCGTCATTAGGAGGCTCTGAACGTTACAATTAACGATCAGTTTCGCGTCGGATTAGAAAATCTAGTCACAGGAGACGGACCATAAGGTGCCCGAGGCAGCAAAAACCCTTGGAGACAAGTCGGCTGGAGGAGGATGTATTGAATCTCGACGCAATTTGAATGTTCGTCATTAGGAGACCCTGAACGTTACAATTAACTGTCAGTTACGCGTCTGATTCGAATATCTAGACTCACAGGGAACGACCATATAGTAACCGAGGCAGCAATATCCCCTTGTAGACATGTCGCCTGATGGACGATGTATTGAATCTCGACGCAATTTGAATGTTCGTCATTAGGAGACCCTGAACGTTACAATTCACTATCAGTTTCGCGTCGGATTCGAAAATCTAGACTCACAGGAGACGAACCATATGGTGCAGGTGGAAGCAATATGCCCCTGGAGACAAGTCAACTGAATGACGATGTATTGAATCTCGACGCAATTAAGTGTTCCATCGTCATTAGGAGGCCCTGAACGTTACAATTAACTATCACTCTCGCGTCTGATTCGAATTTTCTAGACTCACAGGGAAAAACCATCTAGTGCCCGAGGCAGCAATAGACCTTTGGAGACAAGTCGGCTGAAGGGCGATGTATTGCATCTCGACGCAATTTGAGTGTTCCATCGTCATTAGGAGGCCCTGAACGCTACAATTAACTATCAGTTTCGCGTCGGATTAGAAAATCTAGTCACAGGAGACGGACCATAAGGTGCCCAAGGCAGTAAAAACCCTTGGAGACAAGTCGGCTGGAGGACGATGTATTGAATCTCGACGTAATTTGAATGTTCGTCATTAGGAGATCCTGAACGTTACAATTAACTATCAGTTATGCGTCGGATTCGAAAATCTAATCTCACAGGGGAACGACCATAAGGTGCCCGAGGCAGCAATATCCCCATGGAGACAAGTCGGCTGGAGGACGATGTATTGAATCTCGACGCAATTTGAGTGTTCATTTCGTCATTAGGAGGCCCTGAACGTTACAAGTAACTATCAGTTTTGCGTCGGATTCGACCATCTAGACTTACAGGAGAACGATCATAAACTGCCCGAGGCACCAATAGCCCCTTGCAGACGAGTCGGCTCGAGGAAGATGTATTGAATCTAGACGCAATTTGAGTGTTCCATCGTCATTAGGAGGCCCTGAACGTTACAATTAACTATCAGATTTGCGTCGGATTTGAAAATCTAGACTCACAGGAGTACGACCATAAGGTGCGAGAGGCAGTGATAGACCCTTGGAGACAAGTCGGCTGAAGGACGATGTATTGAATCTCGACGCAATTTAAGTGTTCCATCGTCATTAGGAGGCCCTAAACGTTACAATTAACTATCAGTTTCGCGTCGGATTCGAAAATCTAGACTCACAGGAGACGGAACCTATGGTGCCCGAGGCAGCAATATCCCCTTGGAGACAAGTCGGCTGGAGGACGATGTATTGAATCTCCACGCAATTTGAGTGTTCCATCGTCATTAGGAGGCCCTGAACGTTACAATTAACTATCAGTTTTGCGTCAGATTCGACAATCTAGACTCACAGGAGAACGACCATAAGTTGCCCTAGGCAGCAATAGACCCTCGGAGACAAGTCGGCTGAAGGACGAAGTATTGAATATCGCGCAACTTAAGTGTTCGATCGTTATTAGGAGGCGCTAAACGTTACAATTAACTATCAGTTATGCGTCGGATTCGAAAATCTAGACTCGCAGGGAAGGACCATATAGTGCCCGAGGCAGCAATATCCCCTTGTAGACAAGTTGCCTGCAGGACGATATTTTGAATCTCGACGCAATTTGAGTGTTCCATCGTCATTAGGAGGCGCCAAACGTTACAATTAACTATCATTTATGCGTCGGATTCGAAAATGTAGACTCACAGGAGAACGACCATAAGGAGTAAGAGGCAGCAATAGACCCCTGGAGACAAGCCGGCTGGTAGCCGATGTATTGAATCCCGGCGCAATTTGAGTGTTCCATCGTCATTAGGAGGCCCTGAACTTAACAATTAACTATCCGTTTCGCGTCTAATTCGAAAATCTAGACACACTGGGAAGGACCATATAGTGCCCGAGGCAGCAATATCCCCTTGTTGACAAGTCGCCTGGAGGACGATGTTTTGAATCTCGACGCAGTTTGAGTGTTCCATCGTCATTAGGAGGCGCTAAACGTTACAATTAACTATCAGTTATGCGTCGGATTCGAAACTCTAGACTCACAGTAGAACGACCATAAGTTGTCCGAGGCAGCAATAGACTCTTGGAGACAAGACGGCTGAAGGACGATGTATTGAATCTCGACGCAATTTGAGTGTACCATCGTCATTAGGAGGCCCTGAACGTTACAATTAACTATCAGTTATGCGTCGGATTCGAAAATCTAATCTCACAGGAGAACGACCATAAGGTGCCCGAAGCAGCAATATCCCCATGGAGACAAGTCGGCTGGAGGACGATGTATTGAATCTCGACGCAATTTGAATGTTCCATCGTCCTTAGGAGGCCCTGAACGTTACAAGTAACTAACAGTTTTGCGTCGGATTCGACCATCTAGACTTACAGGAGAACGATCATAAGGTGCCCGAGGCAGCAATAGAACCCTTGGAGACAAGTCGGCTGGTAGCCGATGTATTGAATCTCGACGCAATTTGAGTGTTCCATCGTCCTTAGGAGGCCCTGAACGTTACAATTAACTATCAGTTATGCGTCGGATTTGTAAATCTAGACTCACAGGAGAACGACCATAAGGTGCCCGAGGCAGCGATAGACCCTTGGAGACAAGTCGGCTGAAGGACGATATACGGAATCTCGACGCAATTTGAGTGTTCCATCGTCATTAGGAGGCGCCAAACGTTACAATTAACTATCATTTATGTGTCGGATTCGAAAATCGAGACTTACAGGAGAACGACCATAAGGTGCCCGAGGCAGCAATAGAACCCTTGGAGACAAGTCGGCTGGTAGCCGATGTATTGAATCTCGACGCAATTTGAGTGTTCCATCGTCATTAGGAGGCGCCAAACGTTACAATTAACTATAATTTATGCGTCGGATTTGAAAATTTTGACTCACAGGAGACGGACCATAAGGTGCCCGAGGCAGCAATAGACCCTTGGAGACAAGTCGGCAGGAGGACGAGAATCTAGACGCAATTTGAGTGTTCAATTGTCATTAGGAGGCCCTGAACGTTACAATTAACTATCAGTTTCGCGTCGGATTCGAAAATCTAGACTCACAGGAGACGGACCCTATGGTGCCCGAGGCAGCAATATCCCCTTGGAGACAAGTCGGCTGGAGGACGATGTATTGAATCTCCACGCAATTTGAGTGTTCCATCGTCATTAGGAGGCTCTGAACGTTACAATTAACTATCAGTTTTGCGTCGGATTCGACAATCTAGACTCACAGGCGAACGACCATAAGTTGCCAAGGCAGCAATAGCCCCTTGGAGACAAGACGGCTGAAGGACGATGTATTGAATCTCGTCGCAATTTGAGTGTTCCATCGTCATTAGGATGCCCTGAACGTTACAATTAACTATCAGTCTGGCGTCGGATTCGAAAATCTAGACTCACAGGAGACGGACCATATGGCTCCCGAGGCAGCAATATCCCCTTGGAGACAAGTCGGCTGGAGGACGATGTATCGAATCTCGACGCAATTTGAGTCTTCCATCGTCATTAGGAGGCGCTAAACGTTACAATTAACTATCAGTTATGCGTCGGATTCGAAAATCTAGACTCACCGGAGAACGACAATAAGGTGCCCGAGGCAGCAATAGACCCTTGGAGGCAAGTCGGCTAGTAGCCGATGTATTGAATCTCGACGCAAATTGAGCGTTACATCGTCATTAGAAGGCCCTGAACGTTACAATTAACTACCTGTTTCGCGTAGGATTCGAAAATCTAGACCCACAGGAGACGGACCATAAGGTGCCCGAGGCAGCAATAGACCCTTAGAGACTAGTCGGCAGGAGGACGATGTATTGAATCTCGACGCAATATGAGTGTTCCATTGTCATTAGGAGGCCCTGAACGTTGCAAGTAACTATCAGTTTTGAGTCGGATTCGACCAACTAGACTTACAGGAGAACGATCATAAAGTGCATGAGGCACCAATAGACCCTTGGAGACAAGTCGGCTGGAGGACGATGTATGGAATCTCGACGCCATTTGAGTGTTCCATCGTCATTAGGAGGCCCGGAACGTTACAATTAACAATCAGATTTACGTCGGATTTGAAAATCTCGACTCACAGGAGAACGACCATATGGTGCCCGAGGCAGCGATAGACCCTTGGAGACAAGTCGGCTGAAGGACGATGTATTGAATCTCGACTCATTTGAGTGTTCCATCGTGATTAGGAGGCCATGAACTTTACAATTAACTATCAGTTTCGCGTCTGATTCGAATATCTAGACTCACAGGTAAGGACAATACTGTGCCCGAGGCAGCAATATCCCCTTGTAGACAAGTCGCCTGGAGGACGATGTATTGAATCTCGACGCAATTAGAGTGTTCCATCGTCATTAGGAGGCACTAAATGTTACAATTAACTATCAGTTTCCGCGTAGGATTCGAAAATCTAGATCCACAGGAGACGGACCATAAGGTGCCCGAAGCAGCAATAGACCGTAAGAGACTAGTCGGCAGGAGGACGATGTATAGAATATAGACGCAATTTGAGTGTTCAATTGTCATTAGGAGGCCCTGAACGTTACAATTAACTATCCGTTATGCGTCGGATTCGAAAATCTAAACTCACAGGAGAACGACCATAAGGTGACCGAGGCAGCAATATCCCCATGGAGACAAGTCAGCTGGAGGACGATGTATTGAATCTCGACGCAATATGAGTGTTCCATTATCATTAGGAGGCCCTGAACGTTACAAGTAACTATCAGTTTTGAGTCGGAATCGAACAACTAGACTTCCAGGAGAACGATCATAAAGTGATTGAGGCACCAATATACCCTTGGCGACAAGTCGGCTGGAGGACGATGTATGGAATCTCGACGCAATTTGAGTGTTCCATCGTCATTAGGAGGCCCTGAACGCTACAATTAACTATCAGATTTGCGTCGGATTTGAAAATCTAGACTCACAGGAGAACGACCATAAGGTGCCCGAGGCAGCGATAGACCCTTGGAGACAAGTCGGCTGAAGGACGATGTATTGAATCTCGACTCAATTTGAGTGTTCCATCGTCATTAGGAGGCCATGAAAATTACAATTAACTATCAGTTTCGCGTCTGATTCGAAAATCTAGACTCACAGGGAAGGACCATATAGTGCCCGAGGCAGCAATAGACCCCTGGAGACAAGTCGGCTGAAGGACGCTGTATTGAATCTCGACGCAATTTAAGTGTTCCTACGTCACTAGGATTCCCTGAACGTTACAAGTAACTATCAGTTTCGCGTCGGATTCGAAAATCTAGACTCACAGGAGAAGGACCCTATGGTGCCCGAGGCAGCATCATCCCCTTGGAGACAAGTCGGCTGGAGGACGATGTATTGAATCTCCACGCAATTTGAGTGTTCCATCGTCATTAGGAGGCCCTGAACGTTACTATTAACTATGAGTTCAGCGTCGGATTCGACAATCCAGACTCACAGGAGAACGACCGTAAGTTCCCGAGGCAGCAATAGACCCTTGGAGACAAGTCGGCTGAAGGACGATGTATTGAATCTCGACGCAATTTGTGTGTTCCATCGTCATTAGGAGGCCCTGAACGTCACAATTAAGTTTCAGTCTCGAGTCGGATTCGAAAATATAGAGTCATAGGAGACGGACCATATGGATCCCGAGGCAGCAGCATCCCCTTGGAGACAAGTCCGCTGGAGCACGATGTATCGAATCTCGACGCAATTTGAGTGTTCCATCGTCATTAGGAGGCCCTGAACGTTACAATTAACTATCAGTTTCGCGTCGTATTCGAAAATTTAGACTCACAGGAGACGGAACATAAGGTGCCCGAGGCAGCAATAGACCCTTGGAGACATGTCGGCAGGAGGACGAGAATCTAGACGCAATTTTAATGTTCAATTGTCATTAGGAGGCTCTGAACGTTACAATTAACTATCAGTTTCGCGTCGGATTCGAAAATCTAGACTTACAGGAGACGGACCCTATGGTGCCCGAGGCAGCAATATCCCCTAGGAGACAAGTCGGCTGGAGGACGATGTATTGAATCTCGACGCAATTTGAGTGTTCCATCGTCATTAGGAGGCCCTGATCGTTAAAATTAACTATCAGTTTTGCGTCGGATTCGGTAATCTAGACTCACAGGAGAACGACCATAAGGTGCCCGAGGCAGCAAAAACCCTTGGAGACACGTCGGCTGGAGGACAGTGTATTGAATCTCGACGCAATTTGAATGTTCGTCATTAGGAGACCCTGAACGTTACAATTAACTATCAGTTTCGCGTCGGATTCGAAAATCTAGACTCACAGGAGACGAACCATATGGTGCAGGTGGAAGCAATATGCCCCTGGAGACAAGTTGGCTGAATGACGATGTATTGAATCTCTATTCAATTTGAGTGGTCCATCGTCATTAGGAGGCCCTGAACTTTACAATTAACTATCAGTTTCGCGTCTGATTCGAGTATCTAGATTCAGAGGGAAGAACTATATAGTGCCCGAGGCAGCAATATCCCCTTGTAGACAAGTAGCCTAGAGGACGATGTATTAAATCTCGACGCAATTAAGTGTTCCATCGTCATTAGGAGGCGCTAAACGTAACAATTAACTATCAGTTATGCGTCGGATTCGAAAATCTAGACTCACAGGAGACGGACCGTAAGGTGCCCGAGGCAGCAATAGAACTTTGGAGACAAGTCGGCTGAAGGGCGATGTATTGAATTTCGACGCAATCTGAGTGTTCCATCGTCACTAGGAGGCCCTGAACGTTACAATTAATTATCAGTTTCGCGTCGGATTCGAAAATCTAGACTCACAGGAGGCGGACCATAAGGTGCCCGAGGCAACAATAGACCCTTGGAGACAAGTCGGCAGGAGGACGAGAATCTAGACGCAATTTGAGTGTTCAGTTGTCATTAGGAGGCCCTGAACGTTACAATTAACTATCAGTTTTGCGTCGGATTCGAAAATCTAGACTCACAGGAGACGGACCCTATGGTGCCCGAGGCAGCAATATCCCCTTGGAGACATGTCGGCTGGAGGACGATGTATTGAATCTCCACGCAATTTGAGTGTTCCATCGACATTAGGAGGCCCTGAACTTTACAATTAACTATCAGTCTCTCGTCGGATTAGAAAATCTAGACTCATAGGAGACGGACCATATGGTTCCCGAAGCAGCAATTTCCCCTTGTAGACAAGTCGGCTGGAGGACGATGTATTGAATCTCGACGCAATTTGATTGTTCGTCATTAGGAGACCCTGAACGTTACAATTAACTATCAGTTACGCGTCTGATTCGAATATCTAGACTCACAGGGAAGGACCGTATAGTGCCCGAGGCAGCAATATCCCCTTGTAGACAAGTCGCCTGATGAACGATGTATTTAGGAGGCGCTAAACGTTACAATTAACTATCAGTTATGCGTCGGATTCGACAATCTAGACTCACAGGAGAACGACCATAAGGTGCCCATGGCAGCAATAGACCCTTGGAGACAAGTCAGCTGGTAGCCGATGTATTGAATCTCGACGCAATTTGAGTGTTCCATCGTCTTTAGGAGGCCCTGAACGTTACAATTAACTATCAGTCTTGCGTCCGAGTCGACAATCTAGACATACAGGAGAGCGACCATAAGGTGCCCGAGGCAGCAATAGACCCGTGCAGACAAGCCGGCTGTAGGACGATGTATTGAATATCGACGCAATTTGAACGTTACATCGTCATTAGGGGGCCCTGAACGTTACAATTAACTATCAGTTTTGCGTCGGATTCGAAAATCTAGACTCACAGTAGAACGACCATAAGGTGCCCGAGGCTGCAATAGACCCTCGGAGACAAGTCGGCTGAAGGACGATGTATTGAATCTCGACGCAATTTAAGTGTTCCATCGTCACTAGGAGGCCCTGATCGTTACAATTAACTATCAGTTTCGCGTCGGATTCGAAAATCTAGACTCAAAGGAGACGGAACCTATGGTGCCCGAGGCAGCAATATCCCCGTGGATACAAGTCGGCTGGAGGACGATGTATTGAATCTCCACGCAATTTGAGTGTTCCATCGTCATTAGGAGGCCCTGAACGTTACAATTAACTATCAGTTTTGCGTCGGATTCGATAAACTATACTCTCAGGAGAACGACCATATGTTGCCAAGGCAGCAATAGACCCTTGGAGACAAGTCGGCTGAAGGACGATGTATTGAATCTCGACGCAATTTGAGTGTTCCATCGTCATTGGGAGGCCCTGAACGTTACAATTAACTATCAGTCTCGCGTCGGATTCGAAAATCTAGACTCACAGGAGACGGACCATATGGTTCCCGAGGCAGCAATATCCCCTTGGAGACAAGTCGGCTGGAGGACGATATATCGAATCTCGACGCAATTTGAGTGTTCCATCGTCATTAGGAGGCCCTGATCGTTACAATTAATTATCAGTTTTGCGTCGGATTCGATAATCTAGACTCACAAGAGAACGACCATAAGATGCCCGAGGCAGCAAAAGCCCTTGGAGTCAAGTCGGCTGGAGGACGATGTATTGAACCTCGACGCAATTTGAATGTTCGTCATTAGGAGACCCTGAACGTTACAATTAACTATCAGTTTCGCGTCGGATTCGAAAATCTAGACTCACAGGAGACGAACCATATGGTGCAGGTGGAAGCAATATGCCCCTGGAGACAAGTCGGCTGAATGGCGATGTATTGAATCTCGACGCAATGAAGTGTTCCATCGTCATTAGGAGGCGCTAAACGTTACAATTAGCTATCAGTTATGCGTCGGATTCGAAAATCTAGACTCACAGGAGACGGACCCTATGGTGTCCGAGGCAGCAATATCCCCTTGGAGACAAGTCGGCTGGAGGACGATGTATTGAATCTCCACGCAATTTGACTGTTCCATCGTCATTAGGAGGCCCTGATCGTTAGAATTAACTATCAGTCTTGCGTCGGATTCGATAATCTAGACTCACAGGAGAACGACCATAAGGTGTCCGAGGCAGCAAAAACCCTTGGAGACAAGTCGCCTGGAGGACGATGTATCGAATCTCGACGCAATTAAGTGTTCCATCGTTATTAGGAGGCGCTAAACGTTACAATTAACTATCAGTTATGCGTCGGATTCGAAAATCTAGACTCACAGGAGACGGACCATAAGGTGACCGAGGCAGCAATAGACTCTTGGAGACAAGTCGGCTGAAGGACGATGTATTAAATCTCGACGCAATTTGAGTGTTCCATCGTCATTAGGAGGCCCTGAACGTTACAATTAACTATCAGTTATGCGTCGGATTCGAAAATCTAATCTCACAGGAGAACGAACATAAGGTGCCCGAGGCAGCAATATCCCCATGGAGACAAGTCGGCTGGAGGGCGATGTATTGAATCTCGACCCAATTTTAATGTGTTCCATCGTCATTAGGAGGCCCTGAACGTTACAAGTAACTATCAGTTTTTCGTCGGATTCGACCATCTAGACTTACAGGAGATCGATCATAAACTGCCCGATGCACCAATAGCCCCTTGCAGACGAGTCGGTTCGAGGAAGATGTATTGAATCTAGACGCAATTTGAGTGTTACATCGTCATTAGGAGGCCCTGAACGTTACAATTAACTATCAGTTTTGCGTCGGATTCTATAATCTAGACTCACAGGAGAACGACCATAAGGTGCCGGAATCAGCAAAAACCCTTGGAGATAAGTCGGCTGGAAGACGATGTATTGAATCTCGACGCAATTTCAATGTTCGTCATTAGGAGACCCTGAACGTTACAATTAACTATCAGTTTTGCGTCGGATTCGATAATCTAGACTCTCAGGAGAACGACCATATGTTGCCAAGGCAGCAATAGACCCTTGGAGACAAGTCGGCTGAAGAACGATGTATTGAATCTCGACGCAATTTGAGTGTTCCATCGTCATTAGGAGGCCCTGAACGTTACAATTAACTATCAGTCTCGCGTCGGATTCGAAAATCTAGACTCACAGGAGACGGACAGTATGGTTCCCGAGGCAGCAATATCCCCTTGGAGACAAGTCGGCTGGAGGACGATATATCGAATCTCGACGCAATTTGAGTGTTCCATCGTCATTAGGAGGCCCTGATCGTTACAATTAATTATCAGTTTTGCGTCGGATTCGATAATCTAGACTCACAGGAGAACGACCAGAAGATGCCCGAGGCAGCAAAAACCCTTGGAGTCAAGTCGGCTGGAGAACGATGTATTGAACCTCGACGCAATTTGAATGTTCGTCATTAGGAGACCCTGAACGTTACAATTAACTATCAGTTTCGCGTCGGATTTGAAAATCTAGACTCACAGGAGACGAACCATATGGTGCAGGTGGAAGCAATATGCCCCTGGAGACAAGTCGGCTGAATGGCGATGTATTGAGTCTCGACGCAATGAAGTGTTCCATCGTCATTAGGAGGCGCTAAACGTTACAATTAACTATCAGTTATGCGTCGGATTCGAAAATCTAGACTCACAGGAGACGGACCCTATGGTGTCCGAGGCAGCAATATCCCCTTGGAGACAAGTCGGCTGGAGGACGATGTATTGAATCTCCACGCAATTTGACTGTTCCATCGTCATTAGGAGGCCCTGAACGTTACAATTAACAATCAGTTTTGCGTCGTATTCGACAATCTACACTCACAGGAGAACGACCATAAGTTGCCAAGGCAGCAATAGGCCCTTGGAGACAAGTCGGCTGAAGTACGATGTATTGAATCTCGACACAATTTGAGTGTTCCATCGTCATTAGGAGGCCCTGAAAGTTACAATTAACTATCAGTCTCGTGTCCGATTCGAAAATCTAGACTCACAGGAGACGGACCATATGGCTCCCGAGGCAGCAATATCCCCTTGAAGACAAGTCGGCTGGAGGACGATGTATCGAATCCCGACGCAATTTGAGTGTTCCATCGTCATTAGGAGGCCCTGATCGTTACAATTAACTATCAGTCTTGCGTCGGATTCGATAATCTAGTCTCACAGGAGAACGACCATAAGGTGTCCGAGGCAGCAAAAACCCTTGGAGACAAGTCGGCTGGAGGACGATGGAATGAATCTCGACGCAATTTGAATGTTCGTCATTAGGAGACCCTGAACGTTACAATTAACTATCAGTTTCGCGTCGGATTCGAAAATCTAGACTCACAGGAGACGAACCATATGGTGCAGGTGGAAGCAATATGCCCCTGGAGACAAGTCGGCTGAATGACGATGTATTGAATCTCGACGCAATTAAGTGTTCCATCGTCATTAGGAGGCCCTGAACGTTACAACTAACTATCACTCTCGCGTCAGATTCGAATTTTCTAGACTCACAGGGAAAAACCATATAGTGCCCGAGGCAAAAATATCCCCTTGTAGACAAGTCGCCTGGAGGACGATGTATCGAATCTCGACGCAATTAAGTGTTCCATCGTTATTAGGAGGCGCTAAACGTTACAATTAACTATCAGTTATGCGTCGGATTCGAAAATCTAGACTCACAGGAGACGGACCATGAGGTGCCCGAGGCAGCAATAGACCTTTGGAGACAAGTCGGCTGAAGGGCGATGTATTGCATCTCGACGCAATTTGAGTGTTCCACCGTCATTAGGAGGCCCTGAACGCTACAATTAACGATCAGTTTCGCGTCGGATTAGAAAATCTAGTCACACGAGACGGACCATAAGGTGCCCGAGGCAGTAAAAACCCTTGGAGACAAGTCGGCTGGAGGACGATGTATTGAATCTGGACGCAATTTGAATGTTCGTCATTAGGAGGCCCTGAACGTTACAATTAACTATAAGTTACGCGTCTGATTCGAATATCTAGACTCACAGGGAAGGACCATATAGTAACCGAGGCAGCAATATCCCCTTGTAGACATGTCGCCTGATGGACGATGTATTGAATCTCGACGCAGTTTGAGTGTTCCATCGTCATTAGGAGGCGCTAAACGTTACAATTAACTATCAGTTATGTGTCGGATTCGAAAATCTAGACTCACAATAGAACGACCATAAGTTGCCCGAGGCAGCAATAGACTCTTGGAGACAAGTCGGCTGAAGGACGATGTATTGAATCTCGACGCAATTTGAGTGTTCCATCGACATTAGAAGGCCCTGAACGTTACAATTAACTATCGGTTATGCGTCGGATTCGAAAATCTAGACTCACAGGAGAACGACCATAAGGTGCCCATGGCAGCAATAGACCCTTGGAGACAAGTCGGCTGGTAGCCGATGTATTGAATCTCGACGCAATTTGAGTGTTCCATCGTCTTTAGGAGGCCCTGAACGTTACAATTAACTATCAGTCTTGCGTCCGAGTCGACAATCTAGACATACAGGAGAGCGACCATAAGGTGCCCGAGGCAGCAATAGACCCGTGGAGACAAGCCGGCTGTAGGACGATGTATTGAATATCGACGCAATTTGGGCGTTACATCGTCATTAGGGGGCCCTGAACGTTACAATTAACTATCAGCTTTGCGTCGGATTCGAAAATCTAGACTCACAGTAGAACGACCATAAGGTGCCCGAGGCAGCAATAGACCCTCGGAGACAAGTCGGCTGAAGGACGATGTATTGAATCTCGACGCAATTTAAGTTTTCCATCGTCACTAGGAGGCCCTGATCGTTACAATTAACTATCAGTTTCGCGTCGGATTCGAAAATCTAGACTCAAAGGAGACGGAACCTATGGTGCCCGAGGCAGCAATATCCCCGTGGATACAAGTCGGCTGGAGGACGATGTATTGAATCTCCACGCAATTTGAGTGTTCCATCGTCATTAGGAGGCCCTGAACGTTACAATTAACTATCAGTTTTGCGTCGGATTCGATAATCTAGACTCTCAGGAGAACGACCATATGTTGCCAAGGCAGCAATAGACCCTTGGAGACAAGTCGGCTGAAGGACGATGTATTGAATCTCGACGCAATTTGAGTGTTCCATTGTCATTAGGAGGCCCTGAACGTTACAATTAACTATCAGTCTCGCGTCGGATTCGAAAATCTAGACTCACAGGAGACGGACCATATGGTTCCCGAGGCAGCAATATCCCCTTGGAGACAAGTCGGCTGGAGGAAGATATATCGAATCTCGACGCAATTTGAGTGTTCCATCGTCATTAGGAGGCCCTGATCGTTACAATTAATTATCAGTTTTGCGTCGGATTCGATAATCTAGACTCACAGGAGAACGACCAGAAGATGCCCGAGGCAGCAAAAACCCTTGGAGTCAAGTCGGCTGGAGAACGATATACTGAACCTCGACGCAATTTGAATGTTCGTCATTAGGAGACCCTGAACGTTACAATTAACTATCAGTTTCGCGTCGGATTCGAAAATCTAGACTCACAGGAGACGAACCATATGGTGCAGGTGGAGGCAATATGCCCCTGGAGACAAGTCGGCTGAATGGCGATGTATTGAATCTCGACGCAATGAAGTGTTCCATCGTCATTAGGAGGCGCTAAACGTTACAATTAACTATCAGTTATGCGTCGGATTCGAAAATCTAGACTCACAGGAGACGGACCCTATGGTGTCCGAGGCAGCAATATCCCCTTGGAGACAAGTCGGCTGGAGGACGATGTATTGAATCTCCACGCAATTTGACTGTTCCATCGTCATTAGGAGGCCCTGAACGTTACAATTAACAATCGGTTTTGCGTCGTAATCGACAATCTAGACTCACAGGAGAACGACCATAAGTTGCCAAGGCAGCAATAGACCCTTGGAGACAAGTCGGCTGAAGGACGATGTATTGAATCTCGACGCAATTTAAGTTTTCCATCGTCACTAGGAGGCCCTGATCGTTACAATTAACTATCAGTTATGCGTCGGATTCGAAAATCTAGACTCACAGGAGACGGACCATAAGGTGCCCGAGGCAGCAATAGTCCTTTGGAGACAAGTCGGCTGAAGGGCGATGTAATGCATCTCGACGCAATTTGAGTGTTCCATCGTCATTAGGAGGCCCTGAACGTTACAATTAACGATCAGTTTCGCGTCGGATTAGAAAATCTAGTCACAGGAGACGGACCATAAGGTGCCCGAGGCAGCAAAATCCCTTGGAGACAAGTCGGCTGGAGGAGGATGTATTGAATCTCGACGCAATTTGAATGTTCGTCATTAGGAGACCCTGAACGTTACAATTAACTGTCAGTTACGCGTCTGATTCGAATATCTAGACTCACAGGGAAGGACCATATAGTAACCGAGGCAGCAATATCCCCTTGTAGACATGTCGCCTGATGGACGATGTATTGAATCTCGACGCAGTTTGAGTGTTCCATCGTCATTAGGAGGCCCTGAACGTTACAATTAACTATCAGATTTGCGTCGGATTTGAAAATCTAGACTCACAGGAGTACGACCATAAGGTGCCCGAGGCAGCGATAGACCCTTGGAGACAAGTCGGCTGAAGGACGATGTATTGAATCTCGACTCAATTTGAGTATTCCATCGTCATTAGGAGGCCCTGAACTTTACAATTAACTATCAGTTTCGCGTCTGATTCGAAAATCTAGACTCACAGGGAAGGACCATATAGTGCCCGAGGCAGCAATATCCCCTTGTAGACAAGTTGAATGCAGGACGATATATTGAATCTCGACGCAATTTGAGTGTTCCATCGTCATTAGGAGGCGCCAAACGTTACAATTAACTATCATTTATGCGTCGGATTCGAAAATGTAGACTCACAGGAGAACGACCATAAGGAGCAAGAGGCAGCAATAGACCCTTGGAGACAAGCCGGCTGGAGGACGATATATTGAACCTCGACGCAATTTGAATGTTCGTCATTAGGAGACCCTGAACGTTGCAATTAACTATCAGTTTCGCGTCGGATTCGAAAATCTAGACTCACAGGAGACGAACCATATGGTGTAGGTGGAAGCAATATGCCCTTGGAGACAAGTCGGCTGAAGTACGATGTATTGAATCTCGACACAATTTGAGTGTTCCATCGTCATTAGGAGGCCCTGAAAGTTACAATTAACTATCAGTCTCGTGTCCGATTCGAAAATCTAGACTCACAGGAGACGGACCATATGGCTCCCGAGGCAGCAATATCCCCTTGAAGACAAGTCGGCTGGAGGACGATGTATCGAATCCCAACGCAATTTGAGTGTTCCATCGTCATTAGGAGGCCCAGATCGTTACAATTAACTATCAGTCTTGCGTCGGATTCGATAATCTAGACTCACAGGAAAACGACCATAAGGTGTCCGAGGCAGCAAAAACCCTTGGAGACAAGTCGGCTGGAGGACGATGTAATGAATCTCGACGCAATTTGAATGTTCGTCATTAGGAGACCCTGAACGTTACAATTAACTATCAGTTTCGCGTCGGATTCGAAAATCTAGACTCACAGGAGACGAACCATATGGTGCGGGTAAAAGCAATATGCCCCTGGAGACAAGTCGGCTGAATGACGATGTATTGAATCTCGACGCAATTAAGTGTTCCATCGTCATTAGGAGGCCCTGAACGTTACAACTAACTATCACTCTCGCGTCTGATTCGAATTTTCTAGACTCACAGGGAAAAACCAAATAGTGCCCGAGGCAGCATTATCCCCTTGTAGACAAGTCGCCTGGAGGACGATGTATCGAATCTCGACGCAATTAAGTGTTCCATCGTTATTAGGAGGCGCTAAACGTTACAATTAACTATCAGTTATGCGTCGGATTCGAAAATCTAGACTCACAGGAGACGGACCATGAGGTGCCCGAGGCAGCAATAGACCTTTGGAGACAAGTCGGCTGAAGGGCGATGTATTGCATCTCGACGCAATTTGAGTGTTCCATCGTCATTAGGAGGCCCTCAACGCTACAATTAACGATCAGTTTCGCGTCGGATTAGAAAATCTAGTCACAGGAGACGGACCATAAGGTGCCCAAGGCAGTAAAAACCTTTGGAGACAAGTCGGCTGGAGGACTATGTATTGAATCTCGACGCAATTTGAATGTTCGTCATTAGGAGGCCCTGAACGTTACAATTAACTATAAGTTACGCGTCTGATTCGTATATCTAGACTCACAGGGAAGGACCATATAGTAACCGAGGCAGCAATATCCCCTTGTAGACATGTCGCCTGATGGACGATGTATTGAATCTCGACGCAGTTTGAGTGTTCCATCGTCATTAGGAGGCGCTAAACGTTACAATTAACTATCAGTTATGTGTCGGATTCGAAAATCTAGACTCACAATAGAACGACCATAAGTTGCCCGAGGCAGCAATAGACTCTTGGAGACAAGTCGGCTGAAGGACGATGTATTGAATCTCGACGCAATTTGAGTGTTCCATCGTCATTAGGAGGCCCTGAACGTTAAAATTAACTATCAGTTATGCGTCGGATTCGAAAATCTAATCTCACAGGGGAACGACCATAAGGTGCCCGAGGCAGCAATATCCCCATGGAGACAAGTCGGCTGGAGGACGATGTATTGAATCTCGACGCAATTTGAGTGTTCCATCGTCATTAGGAGGCCCTGAACGTTACAAGTAACTATCAGTTTTGCGTCGGATTCGACCATCTAGACTTACAGGAGAACGATCATAAACTGCCCGAGGCACCAATGGCCCCTTGCAGACGAGTCGGCTCGAGGAAGATGTATTGAATCTACACGCAATTTGAGTGTTCCATCGTCATTAGGAGGCCCTGAACGTTACAATTAACTATCAGATTTGCGTCGGATTTGAAAATCTAGACTCACAGGAGTACGACAATTAGCTGCCCGTGGCAGTGATAGACCCTTGGAGACAAGTCGGCTGAAGGACGATGTATTGAATCTCGACGCAATTTAAGTGTTCCATCGACATTAGGAGGCCCTGAACGTTACAATTAACTATCAGTTTCGCGTCGGATTCGAAAATCTAGACTCACAGGAGACGGACCCTATGGTGCCCGAGGCAGCAATATCCCCTTGGAGACAAGTCGGCTGGAGGACGATGTATTGAATCTCCACGCAATTTGAGTGTTCCATCGTCATTAGGAGGCCCTGAACGCTACAATTAACGATCAGTTTCGCGTCGGATTAGAAAATCTAGTCACAGGAGACGGACCATAAGGTGCCCGAGGCAGTAAAAACCCTTGGAGTCAAGTCGGCTGGAGGACGATGTATTGAATCTCGAAGCAATTTGAATGTTCGTCATTAGGAGGCCCTGAACGTTACAATTAACTATAAGTTACGCGTCTGATTCGAATATCTAGACTCACAGGGAAGGACCATATAGTAACCGAGGCAGCAATATCACCTTGTAGACATGTCGCCTGATGGACGATGTATTGAATCTCGACGCAGTTTGAGTGTTCCATCGTCATTAGGAGGCGCTAAACGTTACAATTAACTATCAGTTATGCGTCGGATTCGAAAATCTAGACTCACAGGAGACGGACCATAAGGTGCCCGGGGCAGCAATAGACCTTTGGAGACAAGTCGGCTGAAGGGCGATATATTGCATCTCGACGCAATTTGAGTGTTCCATCGTCATTAGGGGGCCCTGAACGTTACAATTAACGATCAGTTTCGCGTCGGATTAGAAAATCTAGTCACAGGAGACGGACCATAAGGTGCCCGAGGCAGCAAAAGAACCTTGGAGACAAGACGGCTAGTAGCCGATGTATTGAATCTCGACGCAATTTGAGTGTTCCATTGTCAGTAGGAGGCCCTGACCGTTACAATTAACTATCAGTTTTGCGTCGGATTCGACATTCTAGACATACAGGAGAACGACCATAAGGTGCCCGAGGCAGCAAAAACCCTTGGAGACAAGTCGGCTGGAGGACGATGTATTGAATCTCGACGCAATTTGAATGTTCGTCATTAGGAGACCCTGATCGTTACAATTAACTATCAGCTTCGCGTCGGATTCGAAAATCTAGACTCACTGGGAAGGACCATATAGTGCCCGAGGCAGCAATATCCCCTTGTAGACAAGTTGCCTGCAGGACGATATATTGAATCTCGACGCAATTTGAGTGTTCCATCGTCATTAGGAGGCGCCAAACGTTACAATTAACTATCATTTATGCGTCGGATTCGAAAATATAGACTCACAGGAGAACGACCATAAGGAGCAAGAGGCAGCAATAGACCCTTGGAGACAAGCCGGCTGGTAGCCGATGTATTGAATCTCGACGCAATTTGAGTGTTCCATCGTCATTAGGAGGCTCTGAACTTAACAATTAACTATCCGTTTCGTTTATTGAATCTCCATGCAATTTAAGTGTTCCATCGTCATTAGGACACCCTGCACGTTACAATTAACTATCAGTTTCGCGTAGGATTCGAAAATCTAGACTCATAGGAGACGAACCATATGGTGCCCGTGGAAGCAATAAGCCCTTGGAGACAAGTCGGCTGGAGGACGATGTATTGAATCTCGACGCAATTTGAGTGTTCCATTGTCATTAGGAAGCCCTGAACGTTACAATTAACTGTCAGATTTGCGTCGGATTTGAAAATCTCGACTCACAGGAGAACGACCACAAAGTGCCCGAGGCAGCGATAGACCCTTGGAGTCAAATCGGCTGAATGACGATGTATTGAATCTCGACTCAATTTGAGTGTTCCATCGTCATTAGGAGGCCCTGAACTTCACAATTAACTATTAGTTTCGCGTCTGATTCGAATATCTAGACTCACAGGCAACAACCATATAGTGCCCGAGGCAGCAATATCCCCTTGTAGACAAGTCGCCTGATAGACGATGTATTGAATCTCGACGCAGTTTGAGTGTTCCATCGTCATTAGGAGGCGCTAAACGTTACAATTAACTATCAGTTATGCGTCGGATTCGAAAATCTAATGTCACAGGAGAAAGACCATAAGATGCCCGAGGCAGCAATATCCCCATGGAGACAAGTCGGCTGGAGGACGATGTATTGAATCTCGACGCAAGTTGAGTGTTTCATCGTCATTAGGAGTCCCTGAACGTTACAAGTAACTATCAGTTTTGCGTCGGATTCGACAATCTAGACTTACAGGAGAACAATCATAAACTGCCCGAGGCACCAATAGACCCTTGCAGACAAGTCGACTCGAGGAAGATGTATTGAATCTAGACGCAATTTGAGTGTTCCATCGTAATTAGGAGGCCCTGAACGTTACAATTAACTATCAGATTTGCGTCCGATTTGAAAATTTAGACTCACAGGAGAACGACCATAAGGTGCCCGAGGCAGCGATAGACCCTTGGAGACTCGTCGGCTGAAGGACGATGTATTGAGTCTCCACTCAATTTGAGTATTCCATCGTCATTTGGAGCCCCTGAACTTTACAATTAACTATCAGTTTCGCGTCTGATTCGAAAATCTAGACTCACAGGGAAGGACCATATAGTGCCCGAGGCAGCAATATCCCCTTGTAGACAAGTTGCCTGCAGGACGATATATTTAATCTCGACGCAATTTGAGTGTTCCATCGTCATTAGGAGGCGCCAAACGTTACAATTAACTATCAGTTATGCGTCGGATTCGAAAATCTAATCTCACAGGAGAAAGACCATAAGATGCCCGAGGCAGCAATATCCCCATGGAGACAAGTCGGCTGGAGGACGATCTATTGAATCTCGACGCAAGTTGAGTGTTCCATCGTCATTAGGAGGCACTGAACGTTACAATGAACTATCAGTTTCGCGACGGATTCGAAAATCTAGACTCACAGGAGGCGGACCCTATGGTGCCCGAGGCAGCAAGATCCCCTTGGAGACAAGTCGGCTGGAGGACGATGTATTGAATCTCCACGCAATTTGTGTGTTCCATCGTCATTAGGAGGCCCTGAACGTTACAATTAACTATCAGTCTCGCGTCGGATTCGAAAATCTAGACTCACAGGAGACGGACATTAGGGTTCCCGAGGCACCAATATCCCCTTGGAGACAAGTCGGCTGGATGACGATGTATCGAATCTCGACGCCATTTGAGTGTTCCATCGTCATTAGGCGGCCCTGAACGTTAAAATTAACTATCAGCTTTGCGTCGGATTCGATAATCTAGACTCACAGGAGAATGACCATAAGGTGCCCGAGGCAGCTATAGACCCTTGGAGACAAGTCGGCTGGAGGACGACGTATTGAATCTCGACGCAATTTGAGTGTTCGTCATTAGGAGGCGCCAAACGTTACAATTAACTATCAGTTATGTGTCGGATTCGAAAATCTAGACTCACAGCCGAACAACCATAAGGTGCCCGAGGCAGCTATAGACCCTTGGAGACAAGTCGGCTGGAGGACGACGTATTGAATCTCGACGCAATTTGAGTGTTCCATCGTCATTTGGAAGCCCTGGACGTTACAATTAACTGTCAGATTGGCGTCGGATTTGAAAATCTAGACTCACAGGAGAACGACCATATGGTGCCCGAGGCAGCGACAGACCCCTGGCGACAAGTCGGCTGAATGACGATGTATTGAATCTCGACTCAATTTGAGTGTTCCTTCCTCATTAGGAGGCCCTGAACGTTGCAAGTAACTATCAGTTTTGCGTCGGATTCGACAATCTAGACTAACAGGAGAACGTCGATAAAATGCCCTAGGCACCAATAGACCCTTGGAGACAAGTCGGCTGGTGGACGATGTATTGCATATCGACGCAATTTGAGTGTTCCATCGTCATTAGGAGGCCCTGAACGGTACAATTAACTATCAGTCTCGCGTCGGATTCGAAAATCTAGACTCACTGGAGACGGACCATATGGTTCCCGAGGTAGCAATATCCCCTTGGAGACAAGTCGGCTGTAGGACGATGTATTGAATCTCGACGCAATTTGAGTGTTCCATCGTCATTAGGAGGCCCTGATCGTTGCATTTAACTATCAGTTTTGCGTCGGATTCGACAATCTAGACTCACAGGAGAACGACCATAAGTTGCCCTAGGCAGCAGTAGGCCCTTGGAGACAAATCGGCTGAAGGACGATGTATTGAATATCGACGCAATTTTAGTGTTCCATCGTCATTAGGAGGCCCTGAACGTTACAATTAACTATCAGTTTCGCGACGGAATCGAAAATCTAGACTCACAGGAGAAGGATCCCTATGGTGCCCGAGGCAGCAATATCCCCTTAGAGACAAGTCGGCTGGAGGACGATTTATTGAATCTCCATGCAATTTAAGTGTTCCATCGTCATTAGGACACCCTGAACGTTACAATTAACTATCAGTTTCGCGTAGGATTCGAAAATCTAGACTCATAGGAGACGAACCATATGGTGCCCGTGGAAGCAATAAGCCCTTGGAGACAAGTCGGCTGGAGGACGATGTATTGAATCTCGACGCAATTTGAGTGTTCCATTGTCATTAGGAAGCCCTGAACGTTACAATTAACTGTCAGATTTGCGTCGGATTTGAAAATCTCGACTCACAGGAGAACGACCACAAGGTGCCCGAGGCAGCGATAGACCCTTGGAGTCAAATCGGCTGAATGACGATGTATTGAATCTCGACTCAATTTGAGTGTTCCATCGTCATTAGGAGGCCCTGAACTTCACAATTAACTATTAGTTTCGCGTCTGATTCGAATATCTAGACTCACAGGCAACAACCATATAGTGCCCGAGGCAGCAATATCCCCTTGTAGACAAGTCGCCTGATAGACGATGTATTGAATCTCGACGCAGTTTGAGTGTTCCATCGTCATTAGGAGGCGCTAAACGTTACAATTAACTATCAGTTATGCGTCGGATTCGAAAATCTAATGTCACAGGAGAAAGACCATAAGATGCCCGAGGCAGCAATATCCCCATGGAGACAAGTCGGCTGGAGGACGATGTATTGAATCTCGACGCAAGTTGAGTGTTTCATCGTCATTAGGAGTCCCTGAACGTTACAAGTAACTATCAGTTTTGCGTCGGATTCGACCATCTAGACTTACAGGAGAACAATCATAAACTGCCCGAGGCACCAATAGACCCTTGCAGACAAGTCGACTCGAGGAAGATGTATTGAATCTAGACGCAATTTGAGTGTTCCATCGTAATTAGGAGGCCCTGAACGTTACAGTTAACTATCAGATTTGCGTCCGATTTGAAAATTTAGACTCACAGGAGAACGACCATAAGGTGCCCGAGGCAGCGATAGACCCTTGGAGACTCGTCGGCTGAAGGACGATGTATTGAGTCTCCACTCAATTTGAGTATTCCATCGTCATTTGGAGCCCCTGAACTTTACAATTAACTATCAGTTTCGCGTCTGATTCAAAAATCTAGACTCACAGGGAAGGACCATATAGTGCCCGAGGCAGCAATATCCCCTTGTAGACAAGTTGCCTGCAGGACGATATATTTAATCTCGACGCAATTTGAGTGTTCCATCGTCATTAGGAGGCGCCAAACGTTACAATTAACTATCAGTTATGCGTCGGATTCGAAAATCTAATCTCACAGGAGAAAGACCATAAGATGCCCGAGGCAGCAATATCCCCATGGAGACAAGTCGGCTGGAGGACGATGTATTGAATCTCGACGCAAGTTGAGTGTTCCATCGTCATTAGGAGGCACTGAACGTTACAATGAACTATCAGTTTCGCGACGGATTCGAAAATCTAGACTCACAGGAGACGGCCCATATGGTGCCCGTGGAAGCAATATGCCTTTGGAGACTAGTCGGCTGGAGGACGATGTATTGAATATCGAGCCAATTTGAGCGCTACATCGTCATTCGGAGGCCCTGATCGTTACAATTAACTATGAGTTTCGCGTCGGATTCGAAAATCTAGACTCACAGGAGACGGACCATCTGGTGCCCGTGGAGGCAATATGCCCTTGGAGACAAGTCGGCTGGAGGACGACGTATTTTACCTCGACGCAATGTGAGTGTTCCATCGTCATTAGGGAGGCCCTGAACGTTACAATTAAATATCAGATTTGCGTCGGATTTGAAAATCTAGATTCACAGGAGAACGACCATAAGGTGCCCGAGGCAGCGATAGACCCTTGGTGGCAAGTCGGCTGAATGACGATGTATTGAATCTCGACGCAATTTTAGTGTTCCATCGTCATTAGGAGGCCCTGAACGTTACAAATAACTATCAGTTTCGCGTCGGATTCGAAAATCTAGACCCACAGGAGACGGAGATTATGGTGCCCGAGGCAGCAATATCCCCTTTGTGAGAAGTCCGGTGGAGGACGATGTATTGAATCTTGACGCAATTTGAGTGTACCATCGTCATTAGGAGGCCCTGATCGTTACAATTAACTATGAGTTTTGTGTCGGATTCGATAATCTAGACCCACAGGAGAACGACCATAAGGTGCCCGAGGCAGCAAAAACCCTTAAAGACAAGTCGGCTGGAGGACGATGTATTGAATCTCGACGCAATTTGAATGTTCGTCATTAGGAGACCCTGAACGTTACAATTAACTATCAGTTTCGCGTCGGATTCGAAAATCTAGAGTCACAGGAGACGGACCATATGGTGCCCGTGGGAGCAATATGCCCTTGGAGTCAAGTCGGCTGGAGGAGGATGTATTGAATCTCGACGCAATGTGAGTGTTCCATCGTCATTAGGAGGCCCTGAACGTTGCAATTAACTATCAGATTTGCGTCGGATTTGATAATATAGACTCACAGGAGAACGACCATAAGGTGCCCGAGGCAGCGATAGACCCTTGGAGACAAGTCGGCTGAATGACTCAATTTGAGTGTTCCATCGTCATTAGGAGGCCCTGAAAGTTACAATTAACTATCAGTTTTACGTCGGATTCGACAATCTAGACTCACAGGAGAACGACCATAAGGTGCCCGAGGCAGCGATAGACCCTTGGCGACAAGTCGGCTGGAGGACGATGTATTGAATCTCGACGCAATTTGAGTGTTCCATCGTCATTAGGAGGATCTGAACTTTACAATTAACTATCAGTTTCGCGTCTGATTCGAATATCTAGACTCACAGGGAAGGACCAAATAGTGCCCGAGGCAGCAATATCCCCTTGTAGACAAGTCGCCTGGAGGAGGATGTATTGTATCTCGACGCAATTTGAGTGTTCCATCGTCATTAAGAGGCGCTAAACGTTACAAATAACTATCAGTTTCGCGTCGAATTCGAAAATCTAGACCCACAGGGGACGGACCCTATGGCGCCCGAGGCAGCAATGTCCCCTTGGAGACAAGTCGGCTGGAGGACGATGTATTGAATCTCGACGCAATTTGAGTGTTCCATCGTCATTAGGAGGCCCTGATCGTTACAATTAACTATGAGTTTTCCGTCGGATTCGATAATCTAGACTCACTGGAGAACGACCATAAGGTGCCCGAGGCAGCAAAAACCCTTGGAGACAAGTCGGCTGGAGGACGATGTATTTAATCTCGACTTAATTTGAGTGTTCCATCGTCATTAGGAGGCCCTGAACTTTACAATTATCTATCAGTTTCGCGTCTGATTCGAAAATCTAGACTCACAGGGAAGAACCATATAGTGCCCGAGGCAGCAGTATCCCCTTGTAGACAAAACGCCTGGAGGACGATGTATTAAATTTCGACGCAATTTGAGTGTTCCATCGTCATTAGGAGGCGCCAAACATTACAATTAACTATCAGTTATGCGTCGGATTCGAAAATCTAGACTCACAGGAGAACGACCATAAGGTGCCCAAGGCAGCAATAGACCCTTGGAGACAAGTTGGCTGGTAGCCGATGTATTGAATCTCGACGCAATTTGAGTGTTTCATCGTCTTTAGGAGGCCCTGAACGTTACAATTAACTATCAGTTTTGCGTCGGATTCGAAAATCTAGACTCACAGTAGAACTACCATAAGGTGCCCGAGACAGCAATAGACCCTTGGAGACAAGTCGGCTGAAGGACGATGTATTGAATCTCGACGCAATTTAAGTGTTCCATCGTCATTAGGAGGCACTGAACGTTACAATGAACTATCAGTTTCGCGACGGATACGAAAATCTAGACTCACAGGAGGCGGACCCTATGGTGCCCGAGGCAGCAAGATCCCCTTCGAGACAAGACGGCTGGAGGACGATGTATTGAATCTCCACGCAATTTGTGTGTTCCATCGTCATTAGGAGGCCCTGAACGTTACAATTAACTATCAGTCTCGCGTCGGATTCGAAAATCTATACTCACAGGAGACGGACCATAGGGTTCCCGAGGCACCAATATCCCCTTGGAGACAAGTCGGCTGGAGGACGATGTATCGAATCTCGACGCAATTTGAGTGTTCCATCGTCATTAGGAGGCCCTGAACGTTAAAAATTAACTATCAGCTTTGCGTCGGATTCGATAATCTAGGCTCACAGGAGAATGACCGTAAGGTGCCCGAGGCAGCAAAAACCCTTGGAGACAAGTCGGCTGGAGGACGATGTATTGAATCTCGACGCAATTTGAATGTTCGTCATGAGGAGGCGCCAAACGTTACAATTAACTATCAGTTATGTGTCGGATTCTAAAATCGAGACTCACAGCCGAACAACCGTAAGGTGCCCGAGGCAGCTATAGACCCTTGGAGATAAGTCGGCTGGTGGACGACGTATTGAATCTCGACGCAATTTGAGTGTTCCATCGTCATTTGGAAGCCCTGGACGTTACAATTAACTGTCAGATTTGCGTCGGATTTGAAAATCTAGACTCACAGGAGAACGACCATAAGGTGCCCGTGGCAGGAATAGACCCCTGGAGACAAGTCGGCTGAATGACGATGTATTGAATCTCGACTCAATTTGAGTGTTCCATCCTCATTAGGAGGCCCTGAACGTTACAAGTAAGTATCAGTTTTGCGTCGGATTCGACAATCTAGACTAACAGGAGAACGACGATAAAGTGCCCTAGGCACCAATAGACCCTTGGAGACAAGTCGGCTGGTGGACGATGTACTGAATCTCTACGCAATTTGAATGTTCGTCATTATGAGACCCTGGACGTTACAATTAACTATCAGTTTCGCGTCGGATTCGAATATCTAGACTCACAGGAGACGGACCCTATGGTGCCCGAGGCAGCAATATCCCCTTGGAGACAAGTCGGCAGGAGGACGATGTATTGAATCCCGACGCAATTTAAGTGTTCCATCGTCATTAGGAGGCCCTGATCGTTACAATTAACTATGAGTTTTGCGTCGGATTCGATAATATAGGCTCACAGGAGAGCGACCACAAGGTGCCCGAGGGAGCAAAAACCCTTGGAGACAAGTCGGCTGGAGGACGATGTATTGAATCTCGACGCAATTTGAATGTTCGTCATTAGGAGACCCTGAACATTACAATGAACTATCAGTTTCGCGTCGGATTCGAAAATCTAGACTCACAGGAGACGGACCATATGGTGCCCGTGGAAGCAATATGCCCTTGGAGTCAAGTCGGCTGGAGGACGATGTATTGGATCTCGACGCAATGTGAGTGTTCCATCGTCATTAGGAGGCCCTGAACGTTACAATTAACTATCAGATTTGCGTCGGATTTGATAATATAGACTCACAGGAGAACGACCATAAGGGGCCCGAGGCAGCGATAGACCCTTGGAGACAAGTCGGCTGAATGACTCAATTTGAGTGTTCCATCGTCATTAGGAGGCCCTGAAAGTTGCAATTAACTATCAGTTTCGCATCTGATTCTAAAATCTAGACTCACTGGGAAGGACTATGTAGTGCCCGAGGCAGCAATATCCCCTTGTAGACCAGTCGCCTGGAGGACGATGTGTTGAATCTCGACGCAATTTGGGTGTTCCATCGTCATTAGGAGGCGCTAATGGTTACAATTAACTATCAGTTTCGCGTCGGATTCGAAAATGTAGACTTACAGGAGAACGACCATAAGGTGCCCCAGGCAGCGATAGACCCTTGGAGACACGTCGGCTGGTGGCCGATGTATTGAATCTCGACGCAATTTGCGTGTTCCATCGTCATTAGGAGGCCCTGAACGTTACAATTAACTATCAGTTTTGCGTCGGATTCGACGATCTAGACTTACAGGAGAACGACCATAAGGTGCCCGAGGCAGCAATAGACCCTTGGAGACAATTCGGCTGGAGGGCGATGTATTGAATATCGAGCCAATTTAAGCGTTACATCGTCATTCGGAGGCCCTGATCGTTACAATTAACTATGAGTTTCGCGTCGGATTCGAAAATCTAGACTCACAGGAGACGGACCATATGGTGCCCGTGGAAGCAATATGCCCTTGGAGACAAGTCGGCTGGAGGACGACGTATTTTACCTCGACGCAATGTGAGTGTTCCATGCTCATTAGGGAGGCCCTGAACGTTACAATTAAATATCAGATTTGCGTCGGATTCGAAAATCTAGACTCAATGGAAAACGACCATAAGGTGCCCGAGGCAGCAATAGAACCTTGGCGTCAAGTCGGCTGAAGGACGATGTATTGAATATCGACGCAAATTGAGTGTTCCATCGTCATTAGGAGGCCCTGAACGTTACAAATAACTATCAGTTTCGCGTCGGATTCGAAAATCTAGACCCGCAGGAGACGGAGCCTATGGTGCCCGAGGCAGCACTATCCCCTTTGAGACACGTCCGTTGGAGGACGATGTATTGAATCTCGACGCAATTTGAGTGTTCCATCGATATTAGGAGGCCCTGAACGTTACAATTAACTATCAGTTTTGCGTCGGATTCGAAAATCTGCACTCACAGGAGAACGACCAATAGGTGCCCGAGGCAGCAATAGACCCTTGGAGACAAGTCGGCTGAAGGACGATGTATTGAATCTCGACGCAATTTGAGTGTTCCATCGTCATTAGGAAGCCCTGAACGTTACAATTAACTATCAGTCTCGCGTCGGATTCGAAAATCTAGACTCAATGGAAAACGACCATAAGGTGCCCGAGGCAGCAATAGAACCTTGGCGTCAAGTCGGCTGAAGGACGATGTATTGAATATCGACGCAAATTGAGTGTTCCATCGTCATTAGGACGCCCTGAACGTTAGAATTAACTATCAGTCTCGCGTCGGATTCGAAAATCTAGACTCACTGGGAAGGACCATATAGTGCCCGAGGCAGCAATATCCCCTTGTAGACAAGTCGCCTGGAGGACGATGTATTGAATCTCGACGCAATGTGAGTGTTCCATCGTCATTATGAGGCCCGGAACTTTACAATTAACTATCAGTTTCGCGTCTGATTCGAATATCTAGACTCTCAGGGAAGGACCATATAGTGCCCGAGGCAGCAATATCCCCTTGTAGACAAGTCGCCTGGAGGAGGATGTATTGAATCTCGACTCAATTTGAGTGTTCCATCGTCATTAGAAGGCCCTGAACTTTACAATTAACTATCAGTTTCGCGTCTGATTCGAAAATCTAGACTCACTGGGAAGGACCATATAGTGTCCCAGGCAGCAACATCCCCTTGGAGACAAGTCGGCTGGTGGCCGATGTATTGAATCTCGACGCAATTTGAGTGTTCCATTGTCATTCGGAGGCCCTGATCGTTACAATTAACTATCAGTTTTGCGTCGGATTAGAAAATCTGCACTCACAGGAGAACGACCAATAGGTGCCCGAGGCAGCAATAGACCCTTGGAGACAAGTCGGCTGAAGGACGATGTATTGAATCTCGTCGCAATTTGAGTGTTCCATCGTCATTAGGAGGCCCTGAACGTTACAATTAACTATCAGTCTCGCGTCGGATTCGAAAATCTAGACTCAATGGAGAACGACCATAAGGTGCCCGAGGCAGCAATACACCCTTGGCGTCAAGTCGGCTGAAGGACGATGTATTGAATATCGACGCAATTTGAGTGTTCCATCGTCATTAGGACGGCCTGAACGTTACAATTAACTATCAGTCTCGCGTCGGATTCGAAAATCTAGACTCACAGGAGACGGACCATGTGGTTCCCGAGGCAGCAACATCCCCTTGGAGACAAGTCAGCTGGAGGACGATGTATTTAATCTCGACGCAATGTGAGTGTTCCATCGTCATTAGGTGGCCCTGAACGTTACAATTAAATATCAGATTTGCGTCGGATTTGAATATCAAGACTCACAGGAGAACGACCATAAGGTGCCCGAGGCAGAGATAGACCCTTGGCGACAAGTCGGCTGAATGACGATGTATTGAATCTCGACTCAATTTGAGTGTTCCATCGTCATTAGGAGGCCCTGAACTTTACAATTATCTATCAGTTTCGCGTCTGATTCGAAAATCAAGACTCACAGGAGTCGGACCATATGGTGCTCGAGGCAGCAATATCCCCTTGGCGAAAAGTCGGCTGGAAGACGATGTATTGAATCTCGACGCAATTTTAGTGTTCCTTCGTCTTTAGGAGGCCCTTAACGATAGAATTAAATATCAGTTTTGCCTCGGATTCGATAATCTAGACTCACAGGACCAAGACCATTAGGTGTCAGAGGCAGCAATTGACCCTTGGAGACAAGTCGCCTGGAGGACGATGTCTTGACTCTCGACGCAATTCGAGTGTTCCATCGTCATTAGGAGGCCCTGACCGTTACAATTAACCATCAGTTTTGCGTCGGATTCGAAAATCTAGACTCACAGGAGACGGACCACAAGGTGCCCGAGGCAGCAATATCCCCTTGGAGACAAGTCGGCTGGAGGACGATGTATAGAATCTTGATTGAATTTGAGTGTTCCATCGTCATTAGGAGGCCCTGAATGTTACAATTAACTATCAGATTTGCGTCGGATTAGATAATCTAGACTCACAGGAGAAGGACCACATGGTGCCCGAGGCAGCAATATCCCCTTGTAGACAAGTCGCCTGGAGGACGAGGTATTGAATCTCGACGCAATTTGAGTGTTCCATCGTCATTAGGAGGCCATGAACGTTACAGTTTCGCGGCGGATTCGAAAATCTAGACTCACAGGAGACGGGCCCTATGGTGTCCGAGGCTGCAATTTCTCCTTGGAGACAAGTCGGCTGGAGGACGATGTATTGAATATCGACGCAATTTGAGTGTTCTATCGTCATTAGGAGGCGCTGAACGTTACATTTAACTATCAGTTATGGGTCGGATCCGAAAAACTAGACTCACAGGAGAACGACCATAAGATGCCCGAGGCAGCAATAGACCCTTGGAGACAAGTCGGCTGGAGGACGATGTATTGAATCGCTACGCAATTTTAGTGTTCCTTCGTCATTAGGAGTCCCTGAACGTTACAATTAACTATCATTTTTGCGTCGGATTCGATAATCTAGACTCACAGTAGACGAACCACATGGTGCAGGAGGCAGCAGTATCCCGTTGGAGACAAGTCGGCGCGAGGACGATGTATCGAATCTCGACGCAATTTGAGTGTTCCATCGTCATTAGGAGGCCCAGAACGTTACAATTAACTACAAGTTTTCCGTCGGATTCGAAAAACTTGACTCACATTAGACGAACCATATGGTGCCCGAGGCAGCAATATCCCCTTGGAGACAAGTCAGCTGGAAAATGATGTATTGAATCTCGACGCAATTTGAGTGTTCCTTCGTCTTTAGGAGGCCCTTAACGTTAGAATTAAATATCAGTTTTGCGTCGGATTCGAAAATCTAGACTCAAAGGAGCAAGACCATTAGGTGCCAGAGGCAGCAATAGACCCTTGGAGACAAGTCGCCTGGAGGACGATGTCTTGACTCTCGACGCAATTCGAGTGTTCCACCGTCATTAGGAGGCCCTGACCGTTACAATTAACCATCAGTTTTGCGTCGGATTCGAAAATCTAGACTCACAGGAGACGGACCATAAGGTGCCCGAGGCAGCAATATCCCCTTGGAGACAAGTCGGCTGGAGGACGATGTATAGAATCTCGACGCAATTTGAGTGTTCCATCGTCATTAGGAGGGCCCGAACGTTACAATTAACTACAAGTTATGCGTCGGATTCGTTAATCTAGACTCACAGGGGACGAACCATATGGTGCACGAAGCAGCAATATCTCCTTGGAGACAAGTCGGCTGGAGGACGATGTATAGAATCTCGGCGCAATTTGAGTGTTCCATCGTCATTAGGAGGGCCTGAACGTTACAATTAACCATGAGATTAGCGTCGGATTAGATAATCTAGACTCACTGGAGAACGACCATAAGGTGCCCGAGGAAGCAATAGAGCCTTGGTGACAAATCGGCTGGAGGACGATGTATTGAATCTCGACGCAATTTGGGAGTTCCATCGTCATTAAGAGGCCATGAACGTTACAATTAACGATCATTTTTGCGTCGGATTTGAAAATCTAGACTCACACGAGGCGGGCCATAAGGTGCCCGAGGCAGCAATATCCCCTTGCAGACAAGTCGGATGGAGGACGATGTATTGAATCTCGACGCAATTTGAGTGTTCCATCGACATTAGGAGGCGCTGAACGTTACAATTAACTATCAGTTATTCGTCGGATTTGAAAATCTAGACTCACAGGAGAACGACCATAAGGTGCCCGAGGCAGGAATAGACCCTTGGAGACAAGTCGGCTGGAGGACGACGTATTGAATCTCGACGCAATTTGAGTGTTCTATCGTCATTAGGAGGTCATGAACGTTACAATTAACTATCAGAATCGGGTCGGATTCGAAAATCTAGACTCCCAGGAGAACGACAATTAGGTGCCACATGCAGCAATAGACCCTTGGAGACAAATCGGCTGGAGGACGATGTATTGAATCTCGACGCAATTTGAGTGTTCCATCGTCATTAGGAGGCCATGAACGTTACAATTAACTATCAGGATTGGGTCGGATTCGAAAATCTAGACTCCCAGGAGAACGACAAGTAGGTGCCACATGCAGCAATAGACCCTTGGAGGCAAATCGGCTGGAGGACGATGTATTGAATCTCGACGCAATTTGAGTGTTCCATCGTTATTAGGAGGCCCTGACCGTTACAATTAACCATTACTTTTGCGTCGGATTCGAAAATCTAGACATATAGGAGACGGAGCATAAGGTGCCTGAGACAGCAATATCCCTTTGGAGACAAGTCGGCTGGAGGACGATGTATTGAATCTCGATGCAATTTGAGTGTTCCATCGTCTTTAGGAGGTTCTGAACGTTGCAATTGGCAGTCCGTTTTGCGTCGGATTCGAATATCTGCACTCACAGGAGAACCACCATAAGGTGAGCGAGGTAGCAATAGACCCATGGAGACAAGTCGGCTGTAGGACGATGTATTGAATCGCAACGCAATTTGAGAGTTCCATCATCATTAGGAGGCCCTGAACGTTACAATTAACTATCATATTTGCGTCGGATTAGATAATCTAGACTCACTGGAGAACGACCATAAGGTGCCCGAGGCAGCAATAGAGCCTTGGTGACAAATCGGCTGGAGGACGATGTATTGAATCTCGACGCAATTTGAGAGTTCCATCGTCATTAAGAGGCCATGAACGTTACAATTAACCATCAGTTTTGCGTCGGATTTAAAAATCTAGACTCACACGAGGCGGACCATAAGGTGCCCAAGGCAGCAATATCCCCTAGTACACAAGTCGGCTGGAGAACGATGTATTGAATCTCGACGCAATTTGAGTGCTCCATCGTCATTAGGAGGCGCTAAACGTGAGAATTAACTATCAGTTATACGTCTGATTCGTTAATCTAGACTCACAGGGGACGAACCATATGGTGCCTGAAGCAGCAATATCGCCTTGGAGACAAGTCGGCTGGAGGACGATCTATTGAATCTCGACGCAATTTGAATGTTCCATCGTCATTAGGAGGCCCTTAACGTAACAATTAAATATCAGTTTTGTGTCGGATCCGTAAATCTAGAGTCACAGGAGACGGACCATATAATGCCCGAGGCAGCAATATCCCCTTGGAGACAGGTCGGCTGGAGGACAACGTATTGAATCTCGACGCAATTTAAGTGTTCCATCGTCATTAGGAGGCCCTGAACGTTACAATTAACAATCAATCTCGCGTCGGATTCGAAAATCTAGACTCACAGGAGACGGACCATATGGTTCCCGACTCAGAAAAATCCACTTGGGGACAAGTCGGCTGGAGGACGATGTATTGAATCTCGACGCAATTTGAGTGTTCCATCGTCATTAGGATGCCCAGCACGTTACAATTAACTATCAGTTTTGCGTCGTATTCGAAAATCTAGATTGACATGAGAAGGTGCCACAGGCAGCAATAGACCCTATGAAACAAGTCGGCTGGCGGACGATGTATTGAATCTAGACGCAATTTGAGTGTTCCATCGTCATTAGGAGGCCCTGAACGTTACAATTAACTATCAGATTCGTGTCTGATTCAAAAATCAACACTCACAGGGAAGGACAATATAGTGCCCGAGGCAGCAATATCCCGTTGAAGACAAGTCGGCTGGAGGACGATGTATTGAATCTCGACACAATTTGAGTGTTCCATCCTGATTAGGAGGCAATGAACGTTACAATTAACTCTCAGTTTTACATCGGATTCAAAATTCTAGACTCACAGGAGAAGGTGCCACAGGCAGCAATAGACCCTATGAATCAAGTCGGCTGGTGGCCGATGTATTGAATCTCGACGTAATTTGAGTGTTCCACTGTCATTAGGAGGCCCTGGACGTTACAATTAACTATCAGTTTCGCGTCGGATTCGAAAATCTAAACTCACAGGAGACGGACCATATGGTGTCCGAGGCAGCAATATCCCCTTGGAGACAAGTCGGCTGGAGGACGATGTATCGAATCTCGACGCAAATTGAGTGTTCCATCGTAATTAGGAGGCCCTGATCGTTGCAATTAACTATCAGTTTTGCTTCGGATTCGATAATCTAGACTCACAGGAGAACGACCATAAGGTGCCCGAGGCAGCAATAGACCCTTGGAGACAAGTCGGCTGAATGACGATGTATTGAATCTCGACGCAATATGTGTGTTCCATCGTCATTAGGAGGCCCTGAACGTTACAATTAACTATCAGTTTCGCGTCTGATTCAAAAATCAACACTCACAGGGAAGGACAATATAGTGCCCGAGGCAGCAATATCCCGTTGAAGACAAGTCGGCTGGAGGACGATGTATTAAATCTCGGCACAATTTGAGTGTTCCATCGTCATTAGGAGACGCTAAACGTTACAATTAACTATCAGTTATGCGTCGGATTCGAAAACCTAGACTCAAAGGAGAACGACCATAAGGTGCCCGAGGCAGCAATAGACCCTTGGAGACAAGTCGGCTGAAGGACGATGTACTGAATCTCGACGCAATTTGAATGTTCCATCGTCATTAGGAGGCCCTGGACGTTAAAATTAACTATCTGTTTCGCGTCGGATTCGAAAATCTTGACTCACAGGAGACGGACCATATGGTGTCCGAGGCAGCAAAATCCTCTTGGACATAAGTTGGCTGGAGGACGATGTATTGAATCTAGAAGCAAATTGAGTGTTCCATTGTCATTAGGGGGCCCTGACCGTTACAATTAACTATCAGTTTTGCGTCGGATTCGATAATATAGACTCACAGGCGAACGACCATAAGGTGCCCGAGGCACCAATAGACCCTTGGAGACAAGTCGGCTGGAGGACGATGTACTGAATATCGACGCAATTCGAGTTTACCATCGTCATTAGGAGGCCCTGAATGTTTCAATTAACTATCAGTTTCGCGTCGGATTCGAAAATGTAGACTCACAGGAGACGGACCATATGGTGCCCGAGGCAGCAATATCCCCTTGGAGACAAGTCGGCTGGAGGACGATGTTTTGAATCTCCACGCAATTTGAGTGTTCCATCGTCATTAGGATGCCCTGAACGTTACAATTAACTATCAGTTTTGCGTCGGATTAGATAATCTAGACTCACAGGAGAACGACCATAAGGTGCCTGAGGCAGCAATAGACCCTTGAAGACTAGTCGGCTGGAAGACGATGTATTTAATCTCGACGCAATTTGAATGTTCCATTGTCATAAGGAGGCCCTGAACGTTACAATTAACTATCAGTTTTGCGTCGGATTAGATAATCTAGACTCACAGGAGAACGACCATAAGGTGCCTGAGGCAGCAATAGACCCTTGGAGACAAGTCCGCTGAAGGACGTTGTACTGAATCTCGACGCATAATTAGTGTTCCATCGTCATTAGGAGGCCCGGATCGTTACAATTATCTATCAGTTTCGCGTCGGATTCGAAAATCTAGACTCACAGGAGACGGTCCATATGGTGCCGGTGGAAGCAATATGCCCTTGGAGACAAGTCGGCTGGAGGACGATGTATTGAATCTCGACGCAGTTTGAGTGTTCCATCGTCATCCGGGGGCCCTGAACGTTACAATTAACTACCTGATATGCGTCGGATTTGAAAATCTAGACTCACAGGAGAACGACCATAAGGTGCCCGAGGCAGCAATAGAACCTTGGAGACAAGTCGGCTGAATGACGATGTATTGAATCTCGACGCAAATTCAGTGCTCAGTCGTCATTAGGAGGCCCTGAAGGTTACAATTAACTATCAGTTTCGCGTCGGATTCGAAAATCTAGACTCACAGGAGAACGACCATAAAGTGCCCGAGGCACCAATAGACACTTGGAGACAAGTCGGCTGGAGGTCGATGTATTGACTCTCGACGCAATTTGAGTGTTCCATCGTCATTAGGATGCCCTGCACGTTAGAATTTACTATCAGTTTTGCGTGGGATTCGATAATCTAGACTCACAGGAGAACGACCATAAGGTGCCCGAGGCAGCCAAAACACTTGGAGACAAGTCGGCTGGAGGATGATGTATTGAATCTCGACGCAATTTGAATGTTCGTCATTAGGAGACCCAGAACGTTACAATTAACCATCAGTTTTGCGTAGGATTCGGAAATCTAGACTCACAGGAGAACGACCATAATGTGCCCGAGGCAGCATTGGATCCTTGGAGGCATGTCGGCTGAATGGCGATGTATTGAATCTCGACGCAATTTGAGTGTTCCATCGTCATTAGGAGGCCCTGAACGTTACAATTAACTATCAGTTTCGCGTCTGATTCGAAAATCTAGACTCACAGGGACGAACAATACAGTGCCCGACGCAGCAATATCCCGTTGTAGACAAGTCCGCTGGAGGACGATGTACTGAATCTCAACGCAATTTGAATGTTCCATCGTCAATAGGAGGCCCTGGACGTTACAATTAGCTATCAGTTTCGCGTCGGAATCGAAAATCTAGACTCAGAGGAGACGGACCCTATGATGCCCGAGGCAGCATTATCCCCTTGGAGACAAGTCGGCTGGAGGACGATGTATTGAATCTCGACGCAATTTGAGTGTTCCATCGTCATTAGGAGGCCCTGAACGTTACTATTAACTATCAGTTTCGCGTCGGATTCGAAAATATAGACTCACAGCAGACGGACCATAAGGTGCCCGAGGCAGCAATATCCCCTTGGAGACAAGTAGGCTGGAGGACGATGTTTTGAATCTCGACGAAATTTGAGTGTTCCATCGTCATTAGGAGGCCCTGGACGTTACAATTAACTATCAGTTTCGCGTCGGATTCGAATATCTAGACTCACAGGAGACGGACCGTATGGAGTCCGAGGCAGCAATATCCCCTTGAAGACAAGTCGGCTGGAGGACGATGTATTGAATCTCGATCCAAATTGAGTGTTCCATCGTCATTAGGAGGCATTGATCGTTACAACTAACTATCAGTTTTGCGCAGGATTCGATAATCTAGACTCACAGGAGAACGACCATAAGGTGCACGAGGCAGCAAGAACACTTGGAGACAAGTCGGCTGGAGGATGATGTATTGAATCGTGACGCATTTGAATGTTCGTCATTAAGAGACCCTGAACGTTACAATTAACTATCAGTTTCGCGTCGGATTCGAAAATCTAGACTCACAGGAGACGGTCCATATGGTGCCCGAGGCAGCAATGGATCCTTGGAGGCAAGTCGGCTGAATGACGATGTATTGAAACTCGAGGCAATTTGAGTGTTCCATCGTCATTAGGAGGCCCTGAACGTTACATTTAACTATCAGTTTCGCGTCTGATTCGAAAACCTAGACTCACAGGGAAGGGCAATATAGTGCCCGAGCAGCAATATCCCGTTGTAGACAAGTCGGCTGGAGGACGATGTATTGAATCTCGACGCAATTTGAGTGTTCCATCGTCATTAGGAGGTCCTGAACGTTACAATTAAGTATCAGTTTCGCGTCGGATTCGAAAATCTAGACTCAGAGGAGACGAACCCTATGATGCCCGAGGCAGCATTATCCCCTTGGAGACAAGTCGGCTGGAGGACGATGTATTAAACCTCGACGCAATATGAGTGTTCCATTGTTATTAGGATCCCCGGATCGTTACAATTATCTATCAGTTTCGCGTCGGATTCGAAAATCTAGACGCACAGGAGACGGACCATATAGTGCCCGAGGCAGCAATACCCCCTTGGACACAAATCGGCTGGAGGACGATGTATTGAATCTCGACGCAATTTGAGTGTTCCATCGTCATTAGGAGGTCCTGAAAGTTACAATTAAGTATTAGTTTTGCGTCGGATTCGAAAATCTAGACTCAAAGGAGAGCGACAATAAGGTGCCCGAGGCAGAAATAGACCCTTGGAGACAAGTCGGCTGAAGGACGATGTACTGAATCTCGACGCAATTTGAATGATCCATCGTCATTATGAGGCCCTGGACGTTACAATTAACTATCAGTTTCGCGTCGGATTCGACAATCTAGGCTCACAGGAGACGGACCATGGAGTCCGAGGCAGCAATATCCCCATGGAGACAAGTCGGCTGGAGGAAGATGTATTGAATCTCGACGCAATTTGAGTGTTCCATCGTCATTAGGAGGCCCTGAACGTTACAATTAACTATCAGTTTTGCGTCGGATTCGAAAATCTAGACTCAAAGGAGAACGACCATAAGGTGCCCGTGGCAGCAATAGACCATTGGAGACAAGTCGGCTGAAGGACGATGTATTGAATCTGGACGCAATTTGATTGTTCCATCGTCATTAGGAGGCCCTGAACATTGCAATTAACTATCAGTCTCGCGTCCGATTCGAAAATCTAGACTCACAGGAGACGGAACATATGGTTCATGAGGCAGCAATATCCACTTGCAGACTAGTCGGCTGGAGGACGATGTATTGAATCCCGACGCAATTTGAGTGTTCCATCGTCAGTAGGAGGCCCTGAACGTTACAATTAACCATCAGTTTTGCGTAGGCTTCGAAAATCTAGACTCACAGGAGAACGACCATAAGGTGCCCGAGGCAGCGATAGACCCTTGGAGAAAGTCGGCTGATTGACGATGTATTGAATCTCGACGCAATTTGAGTGTTCCATCGTCATTACGAGGCCCTGAACGTTACAATTATCTATCAGTATCGCGTCGGATTCGAAAATCTAGACGCACAGGAGACGGACCATGTGGTGCCCGAGGCAGCAATATACCCTTGGAGACTAGTCGGCTGGAGGACGATGTATTGAATCTCGACGCAATTTGAATCTTCCATCGTCATTAGCAGGCCCTGAACTTTACAATTAACTATCGGTTTCGCGTCGGATTCGAAAATGTAGACTCACAGGAGACGGACCTTATGGTGTCCGAATCAGCAATATCTCCTTGGAGACAAGTCGGCTGGAGGACGATGTATTTAATTTCGACGCAATTTGAGTGTTCCATCGTCATTAGGAGGCCCTCAACGTTACAATTAACTATCAGTTTTGCGTCGGGTTCGAAAATCTAGACTCAAAGGAGAACGACCATAAGGTGCACGAGGCTGCAATAGACCCTTGGAGACAAGTCGGCTGAAGGTCGATGTATTGAATCTCGACGCAATTTGAGTGTTCCATCGTCATTAGGAGGCCCTGAACGTTACAATTAACTATCAGATATGCGTCGGATTCAAAAATCTAAACTCACAGGAAAACGACCATAAGGTGCCCGAATCAGCAATATCCCCATGGAGACAAGTCGGCTGGAGGACGTTGTATTGAATCTCGACACAATTTGAGTGTTTATCGCCATTAGGAGGCGCTAAAAGTTACAATTAACTATCAGTTACCCGTCGGATTCGAAACTCTAGACTCACAGGAGAACGACAATAAGGTGCCCGAGGCAGCAAGAACACTTGGAGACAAGTCGGCTGGAGGATGATGTATTGAATCTCGACGCAATTTGAATGTTCGTCATTAAGAGTCCCTGAACGTTACAATTAACTATCAGTTTCGCGTCGGATCGAAAATCTAGAATCACAGGAGACGGTCCATATGGTGCCCGTGGATTCAATATGCTCTTGGAGACAAGTTGGCTGGAGGACGATGTATTGTATCTCGACGCAATTTGAGTGTTCCATCGTCATTCGGGGGCCCTGAACGTTACAATTAACTATCTGATTTGCGTCGCGTTTGAAAATCTAGACTCACAGGAGAACGACCATGAGGTGCCCGAGGCAGCAATAGACCCTTGGAGACAAGTCGGCTGAATGACGATGTATTGAATCTCGACGCAATTTGAGTGTTCCATCGTCATTAGGAGGCCCTGAACGTTACAATTAACTATCAGTTTTGCGTCGGATTCGACAATCTAGTCTTACAGGAGAACTACGATAAGGTGCCGGAGGCAGCAATAGACCCTTGGAGACAAGTAGGCTGGAGGACGATGTATTGAATATCGACGCAATTTGAGCGTTGCATCGTCATTAGGAGGCCCTGAACGTTACAATTAATTATCAGTTTTGCGTCGGATTCGAAAATCTAGATTCACAGGAGAAGGACAATAAGGTGCCCGAGGCAGCAATAGACCCTTGGAGACAAGTGGTGTGAAGGACGATGTATTGAATCTCGACGCAATTTAAGTGTTCCATCGTCATTAGGAGGCCCTGAACGTTACAATTAACTATCAGATATGCGTCGGATTCGAAAATCTAGACTCACAGGAGACGGACCATATGGTGTCCGAGGCAGCATTATCCCCTTGGAGACAAGTCGGCTGGAGGACGATGTATTGAATCTCGACGCAATTTGAGTGTTCCATCGTCATTAGGAGGCCCTGAACGTAACAATTAACTATCAGTTTTGCGTCGGATTCGAAAATCTAGACTCACAGGAGAAGGTGCCACAGTCAGCTATAGACCCTATGAAACAAGTCGGCTGGTGGTCGATGTATTGAATCTCGATGCAATTTGAGTGTTCCATCGTCAATAGGAGGCCCTGAACGTTACAATTAACTATCAGTTTCGCGTCGGATTCGAAAATCTAGACTCACAGGAGAACGACCATAAAGTGTCCGAGGCACCAATAGACCCTTGGAGACAAGTCGGCTGGATGACGATGTATTGAATCTCGACGCAATTCGAGTGTTCCATCGTCATTAGGAGGCCCTGAATGTTTCAATTAACTATCAGTTTCGCGTCGGATTCGAAAATCTAGACTCACAGGAGACGGACCATATGGTGCCCGAGGCAGTAATATCCCTTTGGAGACAAGTCGGCTGGAGGACGATGTATTGAATCTCGACGCAATTTGAGTGTTCCATCGTCATTAGGATGCCCTGAACGTTACAATTAACAATCAGTTTCGCGTCGGATTCAAAAATCAAGACTCACAGGAGAAGTTGCCACAGGCAGCAATAGACCCTATGAAACAAGTCGGCTGGTGGCCGATGTATTGAATCTCGACACAATTTTAGTGTTCATCTTCATTAGGAGGCCCTGAACGTTACAAGTATCTATCAGTTTTGCGTGGGATTCGACAATCTAGACTTACAGGAGAACGACCATAAAGTGCCCGAGGCACCAATAGACCCTTGGAGACAAGTCCGCTGAAGGACGATGTACTGAATCTCGACGCAATATGAGTGTTCCATCGTCATTAGGAGGGCCGGATCGTTACAATTATCTATCAGTTTCGCGTCGGATTCGAAAATCTAGACTCACAGGAGAACGATCGTAAGGTGCCCGAGGCAGCAATAGACCCTTGGAGACACGTCTGCTGGTGGCCGATGTATTGAATCTCGACGCAATTTGAGTGTTCCATCGTCATTAGGAGGCCCTGAACGTTACAATTAACTATCAGTTTTGCGTCGGATTCGACAATCTAGTCTTACATTAGAACGACGATAAGGTGCCCGAGGCAGCAATAGACAATTGGAGACAAGTAGGCTGAAGGACGATGTATTGAATCTCGACGCAATATAAGTGTCTCCTTCGTCATTAGGAGGCCCTGAACGTTACAATTAACTATCAGTTTCGCGTCGGATTCGAAAATCCAGACTCACATGAGACGGACCCTATGATGCCCGAGGCAGCATTATCCACTTGGAGACAAGTCGGCTGGAGGACGATGTATTGAATCTCGACGCAATTTCAGAGTTCCATCGTCATTAGGAGGCGCTAAACGTTACAATTAACTATCAGTTATCCGTAGGATTCGAAAATCTAGACTCACAGGAGAACGATCGTAAGGTGCCCGAGGCAGCAATAGACCCTTGGAGACACGTCTGCTGGTGGCCGATGTATTGAATCTCGACGCAATTTGAGTGTTCCATCGTCATTAGGAGGCCCTGAACGTTACAATTAACTATCAGTTTTGCGTCGGATTCGACAATCGAGTCTTACAGGAGTACGACGAAAAGGTGCCCGAGGCAGCAATAGACAATTGGAGACAAGTAGGCTGAAGGACGATGTATTGAATCTCGACGCAATATAAGTGTTTCCTTCGTCATTAGGAGGCCCTGAACGTTACACTTAACTATCAGTTTCGCGTCGGATTCGAAAATCCAGACTCACATGAGACGGACCCTATGATGCCAGAGGCAGCAATACCCCCTTGGATACAAATCGGCTGGAGGACGATGTATTGAATCTTCACGCAATTTGAGTGTACCATCGTCATTAGGAGGCCCTGAACTTTACAATTGACTATCAGTTTTGCGCCGGATTCAAAAATCTACACTCGCAGGAGTCGGACCATACGGTGCCCGAGGCAGCAATATGCCCTTGGAGACTAGTCGGCTGGAGGACGATGTATTGAATCTCGACAAAATGTGAGTGTTCCAACGTCACTAGGAAACCCTGCACGTTACAATTTACTATCAGTTTTGCGGCGGATTCGAAAATCTAGACTCACAAGAGAAGTTGCCACAGGCAGCAATAGACCGTATGAAACAAGTCGGCAGGTGGCCGATGTATTGAATCTCGACGCAATTTTAGGGTTCCATCTTCATTAGGAGGCCCTGAACGTTACAAGTATCTATCAGTTTTGCGTCGGATTCGACAATCTAGACTTACAGGAGAACGACCATAAGGTAACAGAGGCAGCAATAGACCCTTGGAGACAAGTCGGCTGGAGGACGATGTATTGAATATCGATGTAATTTGAGTGTTCCATCGTCATTAGGAGGCCCTGAACTTTACAATTAATTATCAGTTTTGCGTCGGATTCGAAAATCTAGACTCACAGGAGAAGGACCATAGGGTGCCCGAGGCAGCAATATCCCCATGGAGACAAGTCGCCTGGAGGACGATGTATTGAATCTCGACGCAATTTGAGTGTTCCACCGTCATTAGGATGCCATGCACGTTACATCTTACTATCAGTTTTGCGGCGGATTCGAAAATCAAGACTCACAGGAGAAATTGCCACAGGCAGCAATAGACCCTATGAAACAAGTCGGCTGGTGGCCGATGTATTGAATCTCGACGCAATTTGAGTGTTCCATCGTCATTAGGGGGCCCTGAACGTTACAATTAACTATCAGTTTTGCGTCGGATTCGAAAATTTAGTCTTACAGGAGAACGACGATAAGGTGCCCGAGGCAGCAATAGACAATTGGAGACAAGTAGGCTGAAGGACGATGTATTGAATCTCGACGCAATATGAGTGTTTCCTTCGTCATTAGGAGGCCCTGAACGTTACAATTAACTATCAGTTTCGCGTCGGATTCGATAATCTAGACTCACAGGAGACCGACCATTTGGTGCCCGAGGCCGCATACCCCCTTGGATACAATTCGGCTGGAGGACGATGTGTTGAATCTCGACGCAATTTGAGTGTTCCATCGTCATTAGGAGGCCCTGAACTTTACAATTGACTATCAGTTTTGCGCCGGATTCAAAAATCTACACTCGCAGGAGTCGGACCATACGGTGCCCGAGGCAGCAATATGCCCTTGGAGACTAGTCGGCTGGAGCACGATGTATTGAATCTCGACGCAATTTGAGTTTTCCATCGTCATCAGGAGGCCCTGAAAGTTACAATTAACTATCAGTTTCGCGTCGGATTCGAAAATGTAGACTCACAGGAGACGGACCCTATGGTGCCCGCGGCAGCATTATCCCCTTGGAGACAGGTCGGCTGGAGGACGATGTATTGAATATCGACGCAATATGAGAGTTCCATCGTCATTAGGAGGCCCTGACTGTTACAATTAACTATCAGTTATGCGTCGGATTCGAAAATCTAGACTCACAGGAGAACGACCATAAGGTGCCCGAGGCAGCAATAGACCCTTGGAGACAGGTCGGCTGGAGGACGATGTGTTGAATCTCGACACAATTTGAGTGTTCCATCGTCATTCGGAGGCCCTGAACGTTAAAATTAACTATCAGTTTTGCTTCGGATTCGAAAATCTAGACGCACATGAGAACGACCATAAGGTGCCCGAGGCAGCAATAGACCCTTGGAGACAAATCGGCTGGAGGACGATGTATTGAATCTCGACGCAATTTGAGTGTTCCATCGTCATTAGGAGGCCCTGAACGTTGCAATAAACTATCAGTTACGCGTCGGATTCGAAAATCTAAACGCACAGGAGACGGACCATATGGTGCCCGAGGCAGCAATGCCCCCTTGGAGCCAAATCGGCTGGAGGACGATGTATTGAAACTCGACGCAATTTGAGTGTTCCATCGTCATTAAGAGGCCCTGAACGTTACAATTAACTGTCAGTTTCGCGTCGGATTCGAAAATCTAGACTCACAGGAGACGGACCATAAGGTGCCCGAGGCAGCAATATCCCCCTGGAGACAAGTAGACTTGAGGACGTTGTATTGAATCTCGACGCAATTTGAGTGTTCCATCGTCATTAGGAGGTCCTGACGTTACAATTAACTATCAGTTTTGCTTCGGATTCGACAATCTAGACTTACAGGAGAACGACCATAAGGTGCCTGAGGCAGCAATAGACCCTTGGAGACAAGTCGGCTGGAGGACGATGTATTGAATATCGACGCAATTTGAGTGTTCCAACGTCATTAGGAGGCCCTGAACGTTACAATTAACTATCAGTTTCGCGTCAGATTCGAAAATCTAGACTCACAGGAGACCGACCATTTGGTGCCCGAGGCCGCAGTACCCCCTTGGATACAATTCGGCTGGAGGACGATGTATTGAATCTCGACGCAATTTGAGTGTACCATCGTCATTAGGAGGCCCTGAACTTTACAATTGACTATCAGTTTTGCGCCGGATTCAAAAATCTACACTCGCAGGAGTCGGACCATACGGTGCCCGAGGCAGCAATATGCCCTTGGAGACTAGTCGGCTGGAGGACGATGTATTGAATCTCGACGCAATTTGAGTGTTCCATCGTCATTAGGAAACCCTGCACGTTACAATTTACTATCAGTTTTGCGGCGGATTCGAAAATCTAGACTCACTAGAGAAGTTGCCACAGGCAGCAATAGACCGTATGAAACAAGTCGGCAGGTGGCCGATGTATTGAATCTCGACGCAATTTTAGTGTTCCCACTTCTTTAGGAGGCCCTGAACGTTACAAGTATCTATCAGTTTTGCGTCGGATTCGACAAACTAGACTTACAGGAAAACGACCATAAAGTGCCCGAGGCACCAATAGACCCTTGGAGACAAGTCGGCTGGAGGACGATGTATTGAATCTCGACGCAATTCGAGTGTTCCATCGTCATTAGGAGGCCCTGAACGTTACAATTAACAATCAGTTTCGCGTCGGATTCGAAAATCTAGACTCAGAGGAGACGGACACTATTTGCACGAGGCAGCATTATCCCCTTGGAGATTAGATTAGATTAGATTTACTTTCATTCCAATTGATCCGTAGTGAGGAGACAAGTGGGCTGGAGGACGATGTATTGAATCTCGACGCAATTTGAGAGTTCCATCGTCATTAGGAGGCCCTGATTGTTACAATTAACTATCAGTTTTGCGTCGGATTCGAAAATCTAGACTCACAGGAGAACGACCATAAAGTACCCGAGGCAGCAATATACCCGTGGAGACAGGTCGGCTGAAGGTCAATTTAACGAATGTCGACGCAATTTGAGTGTTCCATCGTCATTAGGAGGCCCTGACGTTACAATTGACTATCAGTTTTGCGCCGGATTCGACAATCTAGACTTACAGGAGAACGACCATAAGGTGACCGAGGCAGCAATAGACCCTTGGAGACAAGTCGGCTGGAGGACGATGTATTGAATATGGATGTAATTTGATTGTTCCATCGTCATTAGGAGGCCCTGAACTTTACAATTAATTATCAGTTTTGCGTCGGATTCGAAAATCTAGACTCACTGGAGAAGGACCATAAGGTGCCCGAGGCAGCAATATATCCATGGAGACAAGTCGCCTGGAGGACGATGTATTGAATCTCAACGCAATTTGAGTGTTCCATCGTCATTAGGATGCCATGCACGTTACATCTTACTATCAGTTTTGCGGCGGATTCGAAAATCAAGACTCACAGGAGAAGTTGCCACAGGCAGCAATAGACCCTACGAAACAAGTCGGCTGGTGGCCGATGTATTGAATCTCGACGCAATTTGAGTGTTCCATCGTCATTAGGAGGCCCTGAACGTTACAATTAACTATCAGTTTTGCGTCGGATTCGACAATTTAGTCTTACAGGAGAACGACGATAAGGTGCCCGAGGCAGCAATAGACAATTGGAGACAAGTAGGCTGAAGGACGATGTATTGAATCTCGACGCAATATAAGTGTTTCCTTCGTTATTAGGAGGCCCTGAACGTTACAATTCACTCTCAGTTTCGCGTCGGATTCGAAAATCCAGACTCACATGAGACGGACCCCATGATGCCCGAGGCAGCATTATCCACTTGGAGACAAGTCGGCTGGAGGACGATGTATTGAATCTCGACGCAATTTCAGAGTTCCATCGTCATTAGGAGGCGCTAAACGTTACAATTAACTATCAGTTATCCGTCGGATTCGAAAATCTAGACTCACAGGAGAACGATCATAAGGTGCCCGAGGCAGCAATAGACCCTTGGAGACACGTCTGCTGGTGGCCGATGTATTGAATCTCGACGCAATTTGAGTGTTCCATCGTCATTAGGAGGCCCTGAACGTTACAATTAACTATCAGTTTTGCGTCGGATTCGACAATCTAGTCTTACAGGAGAACGACGAAAATTGCCCGAGGCAGCAATAGACAATCGGAGACAAGTAGGCTGAAGGACGATGTATTGAATCTCGACGCAATATAAGTGTTTCCTTCGTCATTAGGAGGCCCTGAACGTTACAATTAACTATCAGTTTCGCGTCGGATTCGATAATCTAGACTCACAGGAGACCGACCATTTGGTGCCCGAGGCCGCAATACCCCCTTGGATACAATTCGGCTGGAGGACGATGTATTGAATCTCGACGCAATTTGAGTGTTCCATCGTCATTAGGAGGCCCTGAACTTTACAATTGACTATCAGTTTTGCGCCGGATTCAAAAATCTACACTCGCAGTAGTCGGACCATACGGTGCCCGATTCAGCATATGCCCTTGGAGACTAGTCGGCTGGAGCTCGATGTATTGAATCTCGACGCAATTTGAGTGTTCCATCGTCATTAGGAGGCCCTGAAAGTTACAATTAACTATCAGTTTCGCGTCGGATTCGAAAATGTAGACTCACAGGAGACGGACCCTATGATGCCCGCGGCAGCATTATCCCCTTGGAGACAGGTCGGCTGGAGGACGATGTATTGAATCTCGACGCAATATGAGAGTTCCATCGTCATTAGGGGGCCCTTACTGTTACAATTAACTATCAGTTATGCGTCGGATTCGAAAATCTAGACTCACAGGAGAACGACCATAAGGTGCCCGAGGCAGCAATAGACCCTTGGAGACAAGTCGGCTGGAGGACGATGTATTGAATATCGATGTAATTTGAGTGTTCCATCGTCATTAGGAGGCCCTGAACTTTACAATTAATTATCAGTTTTGCGTCGGATTCGAAAATCTAGACTCACTGGAGAAGGACCATAAGGTGCCCGAGGCAGCAATATCCCCATGGAGACAAGTCGCCTGGAGGACGATGTATTGAATCTCAACGCAATTTGAGTGTTCCATCGTCATTAGGATGCCATGCACGTTACATCTTACTATCAGTTTTGCGGCGGATTCGAAAATCAAGACTCACAGGAGAAGTTGCCACAGGCAGCAATAGACCCTATGAAACAAGTCGGCTGGTGGCCGATGTATTGAATCTCGACGCAGTTTGAGTGTTCCATCGTCATTAGTAGGCCCTGAACGTTACAATTAACTATCAGTTTTGCGTCGGATTCGACAATTTAGTCTTACAGGAGAACGACGATAAGGTGCCCGAGGCAGCAATAGACAATTGGAGACAAGTAGGCTGAAGGACGATGTATTGAATCTCGACGCAATATAAGTGTTTCCTTCGTTATTAGGAGGCCCTGAACGTTACAATTCACTCTCAGTTTCGCGTCGGATTCGAAAATCCAGACTCACATGAGACGGACCCTATGATGCCCGAGGCAGCATTATCCACTTGGAGACAAGTCGGCTGGAGGACGATGTATTGAATCTCGACGCAATTTCAGAGTTCCATCGTCATTAGGAGGCGCTAAACGTTACAATTAACAATCAGTTATCCGTCGGATTCGAAAATCTAGACTCACAGGAGAACGATCATAAGGTGCCCGAGGCAGCAATAGACCCTTGGAGACACGTCTGCTGGTGGCCGATGTATTGAATCTCGACGCAATTTGAGTGTTCCATCGTCATTAGGAGGCCCTGAACGATACAATTAACTATCAGTTTTGCGTCGGATTCGACAATGTAGTCTTACAGGAGAACGACGATAAGGTGCCCGAGGCAGCAATAGACAATCGGAGACAAGTAGGCTGAAGGACGATGTATTAAATCTCGACGCAATATAAGTGTTTCCTTCGTCATTAGGAGGCCCTGAACGTTACAATTAACTATCAGTTTCGCGTCGGATTCGATAATCTAGACTCACAGGAGACCGACCATTTGGTGCCCGAGGCCGCAATACCCCCTTGGATACAATTCTCCTGGAGGACGATGTATTGAATCTCGACGCAATTTGAGTGTTCCATCGTCATTAGGAGGCCCTGAACTTTACAATTGACTATCAGTTTTGCGCCGGATTCAAAAATCTACACTCGCAGGAGTCGGACCATACGGTGCCCGAGGCAGCAATATGCCCTTGGAGACTAGTCGGCTGGAGCACGATGTATTGAATCTCGACGCAATTTGAGTGTTCCATCGTCATTAGGAGGCCCTGAAAGTTTCTATTAACTATCAGTTTCGCGTCGGATTCGAAAATGTAGACTCACAGGAGACGGAACCTATGATGCCCGCGGCAGCATTATCCCCTTGGGGACAGGTCGGCTGGAGGACGATGTATTGAATCTCGACGCAATATGAGAGTTCCATCGTCATTAGGGGGCCCCTACTGTTACAATTAACTATCAGTTATGCGTCGGATTCGAAAATCTAGACTCACAGGAGAACGACCATAAGGTGCCCGAGGCAGCAATAGACCCTTGGAGATAGGTCGGCTGAAGGTCGATGTAACGAGCCTCGACACAATTTGAGTGTTCCATCGTCATTCGGAGGCCCTGAACGTTAAAATTAACTATCAGTTTTGCTTCGGATTCGAAAATCTAGACTCACAGGAGAACGACCATAAGGTGCCCGAGGCAGCTATAGACCCTTGGAGAAAAGTCGGCTGAATGACGATGTACTGAATCTCGACGCATTATGAGTGCACCATCGTCATTAGGAGGCCCAGAAAGATACAATTATCTATCAGTTTCGCGTCGGATTCGAAAATCTAGACGTACAGGAGACGGACCATATGGTGCCCGAGGCAGCAATACCCCATTGGAGACAAATCGGCTGGAGGACGATGTATTGAATCTCGACGCAAATTGAGTGTTCCATCGTCATTAGGGGGCCCAGAACTTTACAATTAACTATCAGTTTTGCGCCGGATTCAAAAATCTACACTCGCAGGAGTCGGACCATACGGTGCCCGAGGCAGCAATATGCCCTTGGAGACTAGTCGGCTGGAGGACGATGTATTGAATCTCGACGCAGCTTGAGTGTTCCACCGTCATTAGGAGGCCCTGAACGTTACAATTAACTATCAGTTTCGAGTCGGATTCGAAAATGTAGACTCACAGGAGACGGGCCCTATGGTGCCCGCGGCAGCATTATCCCCTTGGAGATGGTCGGCTGGAGGACGATGTATTGATTCTCGACGCAATTTGAGAGTTCCATCGTCATTAGGAGGCCCTGACTGTTACAATTAACTATCAATTATGCGTCGGATTCAAAAATCTACACTCGCAGGAGTCGGACCATACGGTGCCCGAGGCAGCAATATGCCCTTGGAGACTAGTCGGCTGGAGGACGATGTATTGAATGTCGACGCAACTTGAGTGTTCCACCGTCATTAGGAGGCCATGAACGTTACAATTAACTATCAGTTTCGCGTCCGATTCGAAAATCTAGAATCACAGGAGACGGACCATAAGGGGGCCGAGGCAGTAATATCCCCTTGGAGACAAGACGGCTGGAGGACGATCTATTGAATATCGACGCAATTTGAGTGTTCCATCGACTTTAGGAAGCCCTGAACGTTACAATTAACTATCAGTTTTGCGTCGGATTCAAAATTCTAGAGTCACAGGAGACGGACAATACGGTGCCCGAGGCTGCAATATCCCCTTGGCTGGAGGACGATGTATTGAATCTCGACGCAATTTGAGAGTTCCATCGTCATTAGGAGGCCCTGTTTGTTACAATTAACTATCAGTTTTACGTCGGATTCGAAAATCTAGACTCATAGGAGAACGACCATAAGGTGCCCGAGGCAGCAATAGACCCTTGGAGACAGGTCGGCTGAAGGTCGATGTAACGAATCTCGATGCAATTTGAGTGTTCCATCGTCATTAGGAGGCCCTGAACGTTACAATTAACTATCAGTTTCGCGTCGGTTTCGAAAATCTAGACTCAGAGGAGAACGACCATAAGGTGCCCAAGGCAGCAATAGACCCTTGGAGACAAGTCGGCTGAAGGACGATGTACTGAATCTCGGCGCAATATGAGTGTTCCATCGTCATATGGAGGCCCTATCTATCAGCTTCGCGTCGGATTCGAAAATCTAGACGCACAGGAGACGGACCATATGGTGCCCGAGGCAGCAATACCCCCTTGGAGAAAAATCGGCTGGAGGACAATGTATTGAATTTCGACGCAATTTGAATGTTCCATCATCGTTAGGAGGCCCTGAACGTTACAATTAACTATCAGTTTCGCGTCGGATTCGAAAATGTAGACTCACAGGAGACAGACGCTATGGTGCCCGAAGGAGCATTATTCCCTTGGAGACAAGTCGGCTGGAGGACGATGTATTGAATCTCGTCGCAATTTGAGAGTTCCATCGTCATTACGAGGCCCTGATTGTTACGATTAACTATCAGTTTTGCGTCGGATTCGAAAATCTGAACTCAAAGGAGAACGACCATAAGGTGACCGAGGCAGCAATAGACCCTTGGAGACAAGTCGGCTGGAGGACGATGAATTGAATCTCGACGCTATTTGAGTGTTCCATCGTCATTAGGAGGCCCTGAACGTTACAATTAACTATCAGTTTCGCGTCGGTTTCGAAAATCTAGACTCACAGGAGAACGACAATAAGGTGCCCGAGGCAGCAATAGACCCTTGGAGACAAATCGGCTGGAGGACGATGTATTGAATCTCGACGCAATTTGAGTGCTGCATCGTCATTAAGTGGCCCTGAGCGTTACAATTAACTGTCAGTTTCGCGTCGGATTTGAAAATCTAGACTCACAGGAGACGGACCATTTGGTGCCCGAGGCAGCAATACCCCCTTGGATACAATTCGGCTGGAGGACGATGTATTGAATCTCGACCCAATTTCAGTGTTCCATCGACATTAGGAGGCCCTGAACTTTACAAATAACTATTAGTTTTGCGCCGGATTTAAAAATCTACACTCGCAGGAGTCGGACCATACGGTGCCCGAGGCAGCAATAGACCCTTGGAGACAAGTCGGCTGAATGACGATGTACTGAATCTCGACGCAATATGAGTGCTCCATCGTCATTAGGAGGACCTGAAGGTTACAATTCTCTATCAGTTTTGCGTCGGATTCAAAAATCTAGAGTCACAGGAGACGGACAATACGGTGCCCGAGGCAGCAATATCCCCTTCGAGACTAGTCGGCTGGAGGACGATGTGTTGAATCTCGACGCAATTTGAGAGTTCCATCGTCATTAGGAGGCCCTGATTGTTACAATTAACTATTAGTTTTGCGTCGCATTCGAAAATCTAGACTCACAGGAGAACGACCACAAGGTGCCCAAGGCAGCAATACACCCTTGGAGGCAGGTCGGCTGAAGGTCGATGTAACGAATCTCGACGCAATTCGATTGTTCCATCGTCAATAGGAGGCCCTGAACATTACAATTAACTATCAGTTTTGCGTCGGATTCGAAAATCTAGACTCACAGGAGAACGACAATAAGGTGCACGAGACAGCACTAGACTCTTGGAGACAAGTCGGCTGAAGGACGATGTACTGAATCTCGACGCAATTTGAGTGTTCCATCGTCATTAGGAGGCCCTGAATATTACAATTATCTATCAGTTTCGCATCGGATTTGAAAATCTAGACGCACAGGAGACGGACCATATGTTGCCCGAGGCAGCAACACCCCCTTGGAGACAAATCGGCTCTAGGACGATGTATTGAATATCGACGCAATTTGAGAGTTCCAACGTCATTAGGAGGCCTTGAACGTTACAATTAACTATCAGTTTCGGTCGGATTCGAAAATCTAGACTCACAGGAGACGCACCATAAGGTGCCCGAGGAAGCAATATCCCCATGGAGAAAAATTGGCTGGAGGACGATGTATTAAATCTCGACGCAATTTGAGTGTTCCATCGTCATTAGGAGGCCCTGACGTTACAATTAACTATCAGTTTTGCGTCGGATTCGACAATCTAGACTTACAGGAGAACGACCATAAGGTGCCCGAGGCAGCAATAGACCCTTGGAGACAAGTCGGTTGGAGGACGATGTATTGAATATCGACGCAATTTGAGTGTTCCATCGTCATTAGGAGGCCCTGAACGTTACAATTAACTATCAGTTTCGCGTCGGATTCGAAAATCTAGACTCACAGAGGAAGGACCATAAGGTGCCCGAGGAAGCAATATCCCCTTGGAGACAAGTAGGCTGGAGGACGATGTATTGAATCTCGACGCAATTAGAGTGTTCCATAGTCACTAGGAGGCCCTGACGTTACAATTATCTATCAGTTTTGCGTCGGATTCGACAATCTAGACGTACAGGAGAACGACCATAAGGTGCCCGAGGCAGCAATAGACCCTTGGAGACAAGTCGGTTGGAGTACGATGTATTGAATATCGACGCAATTTGAGTGTCCCATTGTCATTAGGAAGCCCTGAACAATTAAATTAACTATCAGTTTTGCGTCGGATTCAGAAATCTAGACTTACAGGAGGACGACCATAAGGTGCCCGAAGCAGTAATAGACCTTTGGAGACAAGTCGGCTGATGGACGATGTATTGATGCTCGACGCAATTTGAGTGTTCCATCGTTATTAGGAGGCCCTGATCGTTACAATTAACTATCAGTTTTGCGTCGGATTCAAAAATCTAGACTCACACGAGTCGGACCATACGGTGCCCGAGGCAGCAATATCCCCTTGGAGACTAGTCGGCTGGAGGACGATGAATTGAATCTCGACGCTATTTGAGTGTTCCATCGTCATTAGGAGGCCCTGAACGTTACAATTAACTATCAGTTTCGCGTCGGTATCGAAAATCTAGACTCACAGGAGAACGACCATAAGGTGCCCAAGGCAGCAATAGACCCTTGGAGACAAGTCGGCTGAAGGACGATGTACTGAATCTCGACGCAATATGAGTGTTCCATCGTCATATAGAGGCCCTATGTATCAGTTTCGCGTCGGATTCGAAAATCTAGACGCACAGGAGGCGGACCATATGGTGCCCGAGGCAGCAATACACCCTTGGAGACAAATCGGCTGGAGGACAATGTATTGAATTTCGACGCAATTTGAGTGTTCCATCATCGTTAGGAGGCCCTGAACGTTGCAATTAACTATCAGTTTCGCGTCGCTTTCGAAAATCTAGACTCACAGGAGACGGACCCTATGGTGCCCGAGGGAGCATTATTCACTTGGAGACAAGTCGGCTGGAGGACGATGTATTGAATCTCGTCGCAATTTCAGAGATCCATCGTCATTACGAGGCCCTGATTGTTACGATTAACTATCAGTTTGGCGTCGGATTCGAAAATCTGAACTCAAAGGAGAACGACCATAAGGTGCCCGAGGCAGCAATAGACCCTTGGAGACAAGTCGGCTGAAGGTCGATGTAACGAATCTCGACGCAATTTGAGTGTTCCATCGTCATTAGGAGGCCCTGAACGTTACAATTAATTATCAGTTTTGCGTCGGATTCGAAAATCTAGACTCACAGGAGAACGACCATAAGGTGCCCGAGGCAGCAATAGAACCTTGGAGACAAATCGGCTGGAGGACGATGTATTGAATCTCGACGCAATTTGAGTGTTCCATCGTTATTAGGAGGCCCTGATCGTTACAATTAACTATCAGTTTTGCGTCGGATTCGACAATCTAGACTTACGGGAGAACGACCATAAGGTGCCCGAGGCAGCAATAGACCCTTGGAGACAAGTCGGTTGGAGGACGATGTATTGAATATCGACGCAATTTGAGTGTTCCATCGTCATTAGGAGGCCCTGAACGTTACAATTAACTATCAGTTTCGCGTCGGATTCGAAAATCTATACTCACAGAGGAAGGACCATAAGGTGCCCGAGGAAGCAATATCCCCTTGGAGACAAGTAGGCTGGAGGACGATGTATTGAATCTCGACGCAATTAGAATGTTCCATAGTCACTAGGAGGCCCTGACGTTACAATTATCTATCAGTTTTGCGTCGGATTCGACAATCTAGACTTACAGGAGAACGACCATAAGGTGCCCGAGGCAGCAATAGACCCTTGGAGACAAGTCGGTTGGAGTACGATGTATTGAATATCGACGCAATTTGAGTGTCCCATTGTCATTAGGAAGCCCTAAACATTTAAATTAACTATCAGTTTTGCGTCGGATTTAGAAATCTAGACTCACAGGAGGACGACCATAAGGTGCCCGAAGCAGTAATAGACCTTTGGAGACAAGTCGGCTGATGGACGATGTATTGAATCTCGACGCAATTTGAGTGTTCCATCGTTATTAGGAGGCCCTGATCGTTACAATTAACTATCAGTTTTGCGTCGGATTCAAAAATCTAGACTCACACGAGTCGGACCATACGGTGCTTGAGGCAGCAATATCCCCTTGGAGACTAGTCGGCTGGAGGACGATGAATTGAATCTCGACGCTATTTTGGTGTTCCATCGGCATTAGGAGGCCCTGAACAATACAATTAACTATCAGTTTTGCGTCGGTTTCGAAAATCGAGACTCACAGGAGAACGACCATAAGGTGCCCAAGGCAGCAATAGACCCTTGGAGACAAGTCGGCTGAAGGACGATGTACTGAATCTCGACGCAATATGAGTGTTCCATCGTCATATGGAGGCCCTATCAATCAGTTTCGCGTCGGATTCGAAAATCTAGACGCACAGGAGACGGACCATATGGTGCCCGAGGCAGCAATACGCCCTTGGAGACAAATCGGCTGGAGGACAATGTATTGAATTTCGACGCAATTTGAGTGTTCCATCATCGTTAGGAGGCCCTGAACGTTACAATTAACTATCAGTTTCGCGTCGGATTCGAAAATCTAGACTCACAGGAGACGGACCCTATGGTGCCCGAGGGAGCATTATTCCTATGGAGACAAGTCGGCTGAAGGACGATGTATTGAATCTCGTCGCAATTTGAGAGATCCATCGTCATTACGAGGCCCTGATTGTTACGATTAACTATCAGTTTTGCGTCGGATTCGAAAATCTGAACTCAAAGGAGAACGACCATAAGGTGCCCGAAGCAGCAATAGACCCTTGGAGACAAATCGGCTGGAGGACGATGTATTGAATCTCGACGCAATTTGAGTGTTCCATCGTCATTAGGAGGCCCTGAACGTTACAATTAACTATCAGTTTCGCGTCGGTTTCGAAAATCTAGACGCACAGGAGACGGACCATATGGTGCCCGAGGCAGCAAAACCCCCTTGGGGACAAGTAGACTGGAGGATGTGTATTGAATCTCGACGCAATTTGAGTGTTCCATCGTCATTAGGAGGTCCTGACGATACAATTAACTATCAGTTTTGCGCCGGATTCAAAAATCTACACTCCCAGGAGTCGGACCATACGGTGGCCGAGGCAGCAATAGACCCTAGGAGTCAAGTCGGCTGAATGACGATGTACTGAATCTCGACGCAATATGTGTGCTCCATGGTCATTAGGAGGCCCTGAAGGTTACAATTATATATCAGTTTCGCGTCGGATTCGAAAATCTAGACGTACTGGAGACGGACCATATGGTGCCCGAGACAGCAATACCCCCTTGGAGACAAATCAGCTGGAGGACGATGTATTTATTATCGACGCATTTTGAGTGTTCCATCGTCTTTAGGAGGCCCTGAAAGTTACAATTAACTATAAGTTTTGCGTCGGATTCAAAAATCTAGAGTCACAGGAGACGGACAATACGGTGCCCGAGGCAGAAATATCCCCTTGGAGACTAGTCGGCTGGAGGACGATGTATTGAATCTCGACGCAATTTGAGAGTTCCAACGTCATTAGGAGGCCCTGAACGTTACAATTAACTATCAGTTTTGCGTCGGATTCGAAAATCTAGACTCACAGGAGACCGACCATAAGGTGCCCGAGGCAGCAATAGACCCTTGGAGACAAATCGGCTGGAGGACGATGTATTGAATCTCGACGTAATTTGAGTTTTCCATCGTCATTAAGAGGCCCTGAGCGTTACAGTTAACTGTCAGTTTCGCGTCGGATTCGAAAATCTAGACTCACAGGAGACGGACCATTTGGTGCCCGAGGCAGCAATACCCCCTTGGATACAATTCGGCTGGAGGACGATGTATTGAATCTCGACGCAATTTCAGTGTTCCATCGTCATTAGGAGGCCCTGAACTTTACAAATAACTATTAGTTTTGCGCCGGATTTAAAAATCTACACTTGCAGGAGTCGGACCATACGGTGCCCGAGGCAGCAATAGACCCTTGGAGACAAGTCGGCTGAATGACGATGTACTGAATCTCGACGCAATATGAGTGCTCCATCGTCATTAGGAGGCCCTGAAGATTACAATTCTCTACCAGTTTCGCGTCGGATTCGAAAATCTAGACGTACAGGAGACGGACCATATGGTGCCCGAGGCAGCAATACCCCCTTGGAGACAAATCGGCTGGAGGACGATGTATTGAATCTCGACGCAATTTGAGTGTTCCAACGTCATTAGGAGGCCCTGACATTACAATTAACTATCAGTTTAGCGTCGAAATCGAAAATCTACACTCACAGGAGATGGACCATAAGGTGCCCGAGGAAGCAATATCCCCTTGGAAAAAAATAGGCTGGAGGACGATGTATTAAATCTCGACGCAATTTGAGTGTTCCATCGTCTTTAGGAGGCCCTGAACGTTACATTTAACTATCAGTTTTGCGTCGGATTCAAAAATATAGAGTCACAGGAGACGGACAATACGGTGCCCGAGGCAGCAATACCCCCTTGGAGACAAATCGGCTGGAGGACGATGTATTGAATCTCGACGCAATTTGAGTGTTCCATCGTCATTAAGAGGCCCTGAGCGTTACAAATAACTGTCAGTTTCGCGTCGGATTCGAAAATCTAGACTCACAGGAGACGGACCATAAGGTGCCATAGGCAGCAATAGACCCTTGGAGACAAGTCGGTTGGAGGACGATGTATTGAATATCGACGCAATTTGAGTGTTCCATCGTCATTAGGAGGCCGTGATTGTTACAATTAACTATCAGTTTTGCGTCGGATTCAAAAATCTAGACTCACAGGAGAACGACCATAAGGTGCACGAGACAGCAATAGACTCTTGGAGACAAGTCGGCTGAAGCACGATGTACTGAATCTCGACGCAATATGAGTGTTCCATCGTCAATAGGGGGCCCGGATCGTTACAATTATCTATCAGTTTCGCGTCGGATTCGAAAATCTAGACTCACAGGAGACGGACCATGTGGTGCCCGAGGCAGCATTATCCCCTTTGAGACAAGTCGGCTGGAGGACGATGTATTGAATATCGACGCAATTTGAGTGTTCCAACGTCATTAGGAGGCCCTGAACGTTACAATTAACTATCAGCTTCGCATCGGATTCGAAAATCTAGACTCACAGGAGACGCACCATAAGGTGCCCGAGGAAGCAATATCGCCTTTGAGACAAGTAGGCTGGAGGTCGATGTATTGAACATCGACGCAATTTGAGTGTTCCAACGTCATTAGGAGGCCCTGAACGTTACAATTAACTATCAGCTTCGCATCGGATTCGAAAATCTAGACTCACAGGAGAAGGACCATAAGGTGCCCGAGGAGGCAATAGACCCTTGGAGACAAGTCTGCTGGAGTACGATGTATTGATTATCGACGCAATTTGAGTGTTCCATTGTCAGTAGGAGGCCCTGAACATTACAATTAACTATCAGTTTTGCGTCGGATTCAAAAATCTAGGCTCACAGGAGGACGACCATAGGGTGCCCGAGGCAGCAATGGACCTTTAGAGACAAGTCGGCTGATGGACGATGTATTGAATCTCGACGCAATTTGAGTGTTCCATCGTCATTAGGAGGCCCTGAACGTTACAATTAAGTATCATTTTCGCGTCGGATTCGAAAATATAGACTCACAGGAGACGGACCATGTTTTGCCCGAGGCAGCATTATCCCCTTGGAGACAAGTCGGCTGGAGGCCGAAGCATTGAATCTCGACGCAATTTGAGAGTTCCATCGTCATTAGGATTCCTTAATTGTTACAATTTACTATCAGTTTTGCGTCGGATTCGAAAATCTAGACTCATAGGAGAACGACCATAAGGTGCCCGAGGCAGCAATAGACCCTTGGAGACAGGTCGGCTGAAGGTCGATGTATTGTATCTCGACGCAATTGTAGTGTTCCATCGTCATTAGGAGGCCCTGAACGTTACAATTAACTATCAGTTTCGCGTCGGATTCGAAAATCTAGACTCACAGGAGACGCACCATAAGGTGCCCGAGGAAGCAATATCGCCTTTGAGACAAGTAGGCTGGAGGTCGATGTATTGAATCTCGACGCAATTTGAGTGTTCCGTCGTCATTAGAAGGCCCTGACGTTACAATTAACTATCAGTTTTGCGTCGGATTCAAAAATCTAGACTCACAGGAGGATGACCATAAGGTGCCCGAGGCAGCAATAGACCCTTGGAGACAAGTCGGCTGAAGGACGATGTACTGAATCTCGACGCAATATGAATGTTCCATCGTCATATAGAGGCCCTATCTATCAGTTTCGCGTCGGATTCGAAAATCTAGACGCACAGGAGACCGACCATGTGGTGCCCGAGGCAGCAATACACCCTTGGAGACAAATCGGCTGGAGGACGATGTATTGAATCTCGACGCAATTTGAGTGTTCCAACGTCATTAGGAGGCCCTGACATTACAATTAACTATCAGTTTCGCGTCGGAATCGAAAATCTACACTCACAGGAGATGGACCATAAGGTGCCCGAGGCAGCAATATCCCCTTGGAGACAAGTAGGCTGGAGGACGATGTATTGAATCTCGACGCAATTTGAGTATTCCATCGTCATTAGGAGGCCCTGACGTTACAATAAATATCAGTTTTGCGACGGATTCGACAATCTAGACTTACAGGAGAGCGACCATAAGGTGATCGAGTCAGCAATAGACCCTTGGAGAGAAATCGGCTGGAGGACGATGTATTGAATATCGACGCAATTTGAGTGTTCCATCGTCATTTGGAGACCCTGAACGTTTCGATTAACAATCAGTTTAGCGTTGGATTCAAAAATCTAGACTCACAGGAGACGGACCATACGGTGCCCGAGGCAGCAATATCCCCTTGGAGACTAGTCGGCTGGAAGACGATGTATTGAGTCTCGACGCAATTTGAGTGTCCATCGTCATTAGAAGGCCCTGACGTTACAATTAACTATCAGTTTTGCTTCGGATTCGAGAATCTAGACTTACAGGAGAACGACCATAAGGTGTCCGAGGCAGCAATAGACCTTTGGAGACATGACGCCTGTAGGATGATGTACTGAATCTCGACGCAATATGAGTGTTCCATCGTCATAAGGAGGTCCTATCTATCAGTTTCGCGTCGGAGTCGATAATCTAGACGCACAGGAGATCGACCATAAGGTGCCCGAGGCAGCAATAGACCTTTGGAGACAAGTCGGCTGATGGACGATGTATTGAATCTCGACGCAATTTGAGTGCTCCATCGTCATTAGGAGGCCCTGAACGTTACAATTAACTATCAGTTTCGCGTCGGATTCGAAAATCTAGACTCACAGGAGACGGACCTTGTGGTGCCCGAGACAAGTCGGCTGGAGGCCGATGTATTGAATCTCGACGCAATTTGAGAGTTCCATCGTCATTAGGAGGCCCAGATTGTTACAATTAACCATCAGCTTTGCGTCGGATTCGAAAATTTAAACTCACAGGAGAACGACCATAAGGTGCCCGAGGCAGCAATAGACCCTTGGAGACAAGTCGGCTGAAGGACGATGTACTGAATCTCGACGCAATATGAGTGTTCCATGGTCATGAGGAGGCCCTATCTATCAGTTTCGCGTCGCATTCGAAAATCTAGACTCATGGGAGACGGACCCTATGGAGACCGAGGGAGCATTATCCCCTTGGAGACAAGTCGGCTGGAAGGCGATCTATTGAATCTCGACGCAAATTGAGAGTTCCATCGTCATTACGAGGCCCTGATTGTTACAATTAACTAACAGTTATGCATCGGATTCGAAAATCTAGACTCACAGGAGAACGACCATAAGGTGCCCGAGGCAGCTATAGACCCTTGGGGACAGTTCGGCTGAAGGTCGATGTAACGAATCTCGACGCAATTTAAGTGTTCCATCGTCATTAGGAGGCCCTGAACGTTAAAATTAACTATCAGTTTTGCGTCGGATTCAAAAACCTAGACTCACAGGAGAACGACCATAAAGTGCCCGAGGCAGCAATAGACCCTTGGAGACAAGTCGGCTGAAGGACGATGTACTGAATCTCGACGCAATTTGAGTGTTCCATCGTCATTAGGAGGCCCTGAACGTTACATTTATCTATCGGTTTCGCGTCGGATTCGAAAATTTAGACGCACAGGAGACGGACCATATGGTGCCCGAGGCAGCAATACCCCCTTGGAGTCAAATCGGCTGGAGGACGATGTATTGAATCTCGACGCAATTTGAGTGTTCCATCTTCATTAGGAGGCCCTGAACGTTACAATTAAATATCAGTTTCTCGTCGGATTCGAAAATCTAGACTCACAGGAGACGGACCATAAGGTGCCCGAGGCAGCAATATCCCCTTGGAGACAAGTAGGCTGGAGGACGATGTATTGAATCTCGACGCAATTTGAGTGTTCCATCGTCATTAGGAGGCCCTGACGTTACAATTAACTATCAGTTTTGCGTCGGATTCGACAATCTAGACTTACTGGAGAACGACCTTAAGGTGCCGGAGGGAGCAATAGACCCTTGGAGACAAGTCAGCTGGAGGACGATGTATTGATTATCGACGCAATTTGAGTGTTCCATCGTCATTAGGAGGCCCTGTAGGTTACAATTAACTATCAGTTTTGCGTCGGGTTTGAAAATCGAGACTTACAGGAGACGGACCATATGGTGCCCGAGGCAGCAATACTCCCTTGGAGACAAATCGGCTGGAGGACGATGTATTGAATCTTGACGCAATTTGAGTGTTCCATCGTCATTAGGAGGCCCTGAACGTTACAATTAACTATCAGTTTCGCGTCGGATTCGAAAATCTAGACTCACAGGAGACGGACTAAAGGTGCCCGAGGCAGCAATATCCCCTTGGAGACAAGTCGGCTGGAGGACGATGTATTGAATCTCGACGCAATATGAGTGTTCCATCGTCATTACAAGGCCCTGAACGTTACAATTAACTATCAGTTTCGCGTCGGATTCGAAAATCTAGACTCACAGGAGACGGACCCTATGGAGCCCGAGGGAGCATTATCCACTCGGAGACTAGTCGGCTGGAGGACGATGTATTGAATCTCGACTCAATTTGAGAGATCCATCGTCATTACGAGGCACTGATTGTTACAATTAACTAACAGTTATGCGTCGGATTCGAAAATCTAGACTCACTGGAGAACGACCATAAGGTGCCCGAAGCAGCTATAGACCCTTGGAGACAATCCGGCTGAAGGTCGATGTAACGAATCTCGTCGCAATTTGAGTGTTCCATCGTCATTAGGAGGCCCTGAACGTTAAAATTAACTATCAGTTTTGCGTCGGATTCGAAATCCTAGACTCACAGGAGAACGACCATAAGGTGCCCGAGGCAGCAATACCCCCTTGGAGTCAAATCGGCTGGAGGACGATGTATTGAATCTCGACGCAATTTGAGTGTTCCATCGTCATTAGGAGGCTCTGAAGGTTACAATTAACTATCAGTTTCTCGTCGGATTCGAAAAGCGAGACTCACAGGAGACGGACCATAAGGTGCTCGAGGCAGCAATATCCCCTTGGAGACAAGTCGGCTGGAGGACGATGTATTGAATCTCGACGCAATATGAGTGTTCCATCGTCATTAGGAGGCACTGAACGTTACAATTTACTATCAGTTTTGCGTCGGATTCGACAATCTAGACTTACAGAAGAACGACCATAAGGTGCCCGATGTAGCAATAGACCCTTGGAGACTAGCCGGCTGGAGGACGATGTATTGAATCTCGACGCAATTTGAGTGTTCCATCGTCATTAAAAGGCCCTGAACGTTACAATTAAGTATCAGTTTCGCGTCGGATTCGAAAATCTAGACTCACAGGAGACGGAACCTATGGAGCCCGAGGGAGCATTTTCCCCTTGGAGACAAGTCGGCTGGAGGACGATGTACTGAATCTCGACGCTATATGAGTGTTCCATCGTCATAAGGAGGCCCTATCTATCAGTTTCGCGTCGGATTCGAAAATCTAGACTCACAGGAGACGGACCCTATGGAGAGCGAGGGAGCATTATCCCCTTGGAGACAAGTCGGCTGGAGGACGATGTATCGAATCTCGACGCAATTTGAGAGTTCCATCGTCATTATGAGGCCCTGATTGTCACAATTAACTAACAGGTATGCATCGGATTCGAAAATCTAGACTCACAGGAGAACGATCATAAGGTGCCCGAGGCAGCCATAGACCCTTGGGGACTGTTCGGCTGAAGGTCGATGTATCGATTCTGGACGCAATTTAAGTGTTCCATCGTCATTAGGAGGCCCTGAACGTTAAAATTAACTATCAGTTTTGCGTCGGATTCGAAAACCTAGACTCACAGGAGAACGACCATAAGGTGCCCGAGGCAGCAATAGACCCTTGGGGACAAGTCGACTGAAGGACGATGTACTGAATCTCGACGCAATTTGAGTGTTCCATCGTCATTAGGAGGCCCTGAACGTTACATATAACTATCAGTTTTACGTCGGATTCAAAAATCTAGGTTCACAGGAGGCGGACCATACGGTGCCCGAAGCAGCAATATCCCCTTGGAGACTAGTCGGCTGGAGGACGATGTATTGAATCTCGACGCAATTTGAGTGTTCCATCGTCATTAGGAGGCCCTGAACGTTAAAATTAACTATCAGTTTTGCGTCGGATTCGAAAACCTAGACTCACAGGAGAACGACCATAAGGTGCCCGAGGCAGCAATAGACCCTTGGAGACAAGTCGGCTGAAGGACGATGTACTGAATCTCGACGCAATATGAGTGTTCCATCGTCATATAGAGGCCCTATCTATCAGTTTCGCGTCGGATTCGAAAATCTAGACGCACAGGAGACCGACCATATGGTGCCCGAGGCAGCAATACACCCTTGGAGACAAATCGGCTGGAGGACGATGTATTGAATCTCGACGCAATTTGAGTGTTCCAACGTCATTAGGAGGCCCTGACGTTACAATTAACTATCAGTTTCGCGTCGGAATCGAAAATCTACACTCACAGGAGATGGACCATAAGGTGCCCGAGGCAGCAATATCCCCTTGGAGACAAGTAGGCTGGAGGACGATGTATTGAATCTCGACGCAATTTGAGTATTCCATCGTCATTAGGTGGCCCTGACGTTACAATAAATATCAGTTTTGCGTCGGATTCGACAATCTAGACTTACAGGAGAACGACCATAAGGTGTCCGAGGCAGCAATAGACCTTTGGAGACAAGTCGGCTGTAGGATGATGTACTGAATCTCGACGCAATATCAGTGTTCCATCGTCATAAGGAGGTCCTATCTATCAGTTTCGCGTCGGAGTCGATAATCTAGAAGCACAGGAGATCGACCATAAGGTGCCCGAGGCAGCAATAGACCCTTGGAGAGAAGTCGGCTGGAGGACGATGTATTGAATATCGACGCAATTTGAGTGTTCCATCGTCATTTGGAGACCCTGAACGTTTCGATTAACAATCAGTTTAGCGTTGGATTCAAAAATCTAGACTCACAGGAGACGGACCATACGGTGCCCGAGGCAGCAATATCCCCTTGGAGACTAGTCGGCTGGAGGACGATGTATTGAGTCTCGACGCAATTTGAGTGTCCATCGTCATTAGAAGGCCCTGACGTTACAATTAACTATCAGTTTTGCTTCGGATTCGAGAATCTAGACTTACTGGAGAACGACCATAAGGTGTCCGAGGCAGCAATAGACCTTTGGAGACAAGTCGGCTGTAGGATGATGTACTGAATCTCGACGCAATATCAGTGTTCCATCGTCATAAGGAGGTCCTATCTATCAGTTTCGCGTCGGAGTCGATAATCTAGATGCACAGGAGATCGACCATAAGGTGCCCGAGGCAGCAATAGACCTTTGGAGACAAGTCGGCTGATGGACGATGTATTGAATCTCGACGCAATTTGAGTGCTCCATCGTCATTAGGAGGCCCTGAACGTTTCAATTAACTATCAGTTTCGCGTCGGATTCGAAAATCTAGACTCACAGGAGACGGACCTTGTGGTGCCCGAGACAAGTCGGCTGGAGGCCGATGTATTGAATCTCGACGCAATTTGAGAGTTCCATCGTCATTAGGAGGCCCAGATTGTTACAATTAACCATCAGTTTTGCGTCGGATTCGAAAATTTAAACTCACAGGAGAACGACCATAAGGTGCCCGAGGCAGCAATAGACCCTTGGAGACAAGTCGGCTGAAGGACGATGTACTGAATCTCGACGCAATATGAGTGTTCCATGGTCATGAGGAGGCCCTATCTATCAGTTTCGCGTCGGATTCGAAAATCTAGACTCATAGGAGACGGACCCTATGGAGACCGAGGGAGCATTATCCCCTTGGAGACAAGTCGGCTGGAAGGCGATGTATTGAATCTCGACGCAAATTGAGAGTTCCATCGTCATTACGAGGCCCTGATTGTTACAATTAACTAACAGTTATGCATCGGATTCGAAAATCTAGACTCACAGGAGACGGACTAAAGGTGCCCGAGGCAGCAATATCCCCTTGGAGACAAGTAGGCTGGAGGACGATGTATTCAATCTCGACGCAATTTGAGTGTTCCATCGTCATTAGGAGGCCCTGACGTTACAATTAACTATCAGTTTTGCGTCGGATTCGACAATCTAGACTTACTGGAGAACGACCTTAAGGTGCCGGAGGGAGCAATAGACCCTTGGAGACAAGTCAGCTGGAGGACGATGTATTGATTATCGACGCAATTTGAGTGTTCCATCGTCATTAGGAGGCCCTGTAGGTTACAATTAACTATCAGTTTCGCGTCGGATTTGAAAATCGAGACTTACAGGAGACGGACCATATGGTGCCCGAGGCAGCAATACTCCCTTGGAGACAAATCGGCTGGTGGACGATGTATTGAATCTTGACGCAATTTGAGTGTTCCATCGTCATTAGGAGGCCCTGAACGTTACAATTAACTATCAGTTTCGCGTCGGATTCGAAAATCTAGACTCACAGGAGACGGACTAAAGGTGCCCGAGGCAGCAATATCCCCTTGGAGACAAGTCGGCTGGAGGACGATGTATTGAATCTCGACGCAATATGAGTGTTCCATCGTCATTACAAGGCCCTGAACGTTACAATTAACTATCAGTTTCGCGTCGGATTCGAAAATCTAGACTCACAGGAGACGGACCCTATGGGGCCCGAGGGAGCATTATCCACTCGGAGACTAGTCGGCTGGAGGACGATGTATTGAATCTCGACGCAATTTGAGAGATCCATCGTCATTACGAGGCCCTGATTGTTACAATTAACTAACAGTTATGCGTCGGATTCGAAATTCTAGACTCACAGGAGAACGACCATAAGGTGCCCGAGGCAGCTATAGACCCTTGGAGACAATCCGGCTGAAGGTCGATGTAACGAATCTCGTCGCAGTTTGAGTGTTCCATTGTCATTAGGAGGCCCTGAACGTTAAAATTAACTATCAGTTTTGCGTCGGATTCGAAATCCTAGACTCACAGGAGAACGACCATAAGGTGCCCAAGGCAGCAATACCCCCTTGGAGTCAAATCGGCTGGAGGACGATGTATTGAATCTCGACGCAATTTGAGTGTTCCATCGTCATTAGGAGGCTCTGAAGGTTACAATTAACTATCAGTTTCTCGTCGGATTCGAAAATCGAGACTCACAGGAGACGGACCATAAGGTGCTCGAGGCAGCAATATCCCCTTGGAGACAAGTCGGCTGGAGGAAGATGTATTGAATCTCGACGCAATTTGAGTGTTCCATCGTCATAAGGAGGCCCTATCTATCAGTTTCGCGTCGGATTCGAAATTCTAGACTCACAGGAGACGGACCCTATGGAGACCGAGGGAGCATTATCCCCTTGGAGACAAGTCGGCTGGAGGACGATGTATTGAATCTCGACGCAATTTGAGAGTTCCATCGTCATTATGAGGCCCTGATTGTTACAATTAACTAACAGGTATGCATCGGATTCGAAAATCTAGACTCACAGGAGAACGACCATAAGGTGCCCGAGGCAGCCATAGACCCTTGGGGACTGTTCGGCTGAAGGTCGATGTATCGAATCTCGACGCAATTTAAGTGTTCCATCGTCATTAGGAGGCCCTGAACGTTAAAATTAACTATCAGTTTTGCGTCGGATTCGAAAACCTAGACTTACAGGAGAACGACCATAAGGTGCCCGAGGCAGCAATAGACCCTTGGAGACAAGTCGACTGAAGGACGATGTACTGAATCTCGACGCAATTTGAGTGTTCCATCGTCCCTAGGAGGCCCTGAACGTTACATTTATCTATCAGTTTCGCGTCGGATTCGAAAATCTAGACACACAGGAGACGGACCATATGGTGCCCGAGGCAGCAATACCCCCTTGGAGTCAAATCGGCTGGAGGACGATGAATTGAATCTCGACGCAATTTGAGTGTTCCATCGTCATTAGGAGGCCCTGAACGTTACAATTAACTATCAGTTTTACGTCGGATTCAAAAATCTAGGCTCACAGGAGGCGGACCATACGGTGCCCGAAGCAGCAATATCCCCTTGGAGACTAGTCGGCTGGAGGACGATGTATTGAATCTCGACGCAATTTGAGTGTTCCATCGTCATTAGGAGGCCCTGAACGTTAAAATTAACTATCAGTTTTGCGTCGGATTCGAAAACCTAGACTCACAGGAGAACGACCATAAGGTGCCCGAGGCAGCAATAGACCCTTGGAGACAAGTCGGCTGAAGGTCGATGTAACGATCCTCGACGCAATTTGAGTGTTCCATCGTCATTAGGAGGCCCTGAACGTTACAATTAACTATCAGTTTCGCGTCGGATTCGAAAATCTAGACTCACAGGAGAACTACCATAAGGTGCCCGAGGCAGCAATAGACCTTTGGAGACAAGTCGGCTGATGGACGATGTATTGAATCTCGACGCAATTTGAGTGCTCCATCGTCATTAGGAGGCCCTGAACGTTACAATTAACTATCAGTTTCACGTCGGATTCGAAAATCTAGACTCACAGGAGACGGACCTTGTGGTGCCCGAGACAAGTCGGCTGGAGGCCGATGTATTGAATCTCGACGCAATTTGAGAGTTCCATCGTCATTAGGAGGCCCAGATTGTTACAATTAAGCATCAGTTTTGCGTCGGATTCGAAAATTTAAACTCACAGGAGAACGACCATAAGGTGCCCGAGGCAGCAATAGACCCTTGGAGACAAGTCGGCTGAAGGACGATGTACTGAATCTCGACGCAATATGAGTGTTCCATGGTCATAAGGAGGCCCTATCTATCAGTTTCGCGTCGGATTCGAAAATCTAGACTCACAGGAGACGGACCCTATGGAGACCGAGGGAGCATTATCCCCTTGGAGACAAGTCGGCTGGACGGCGATGTATTGAATCTCGACGCAATTTGAGAGTTCCATCGTCATTACGAGGCCCTGATTGTTACAATTAACTGACAGTTATGCATCGGATTCGAAAATCTAGACTCACACGAGAACGACCGTAAGGTGCCCGAGGCAGCCATAGACCCTTGGGGACAGTTCGGCTGAAGGTAGATGTAACGAATCTCGACGCAATTTAAGTGTTCCATCGTCATTAGGAGGCCCTGAACGTTAAAATTAACTATCAGTTTTGCGTCGGATTCAAAAACCTAGACTCACAGGAGAACAACCATAAGTTAACCGAGGAAGCAATAGACCCTTGGAGACAAGTCGGCTGAAGGACGATGTACTGAATCTCGACGCAATTTGAGTGTTCCATCGTCATTAGGAGGCCCTAAACGATACAATTAACTATCAGTTTCTCGTCGGACTCGAAAATCTAGACTCACAGGAGACGGACCATAAGGTGCCCGAGGCAGCAATATCCCCTTGCAGACAAGTAGGCTGGAGGACGATGTATTGAATCTCGACGCAATTTGAGTGCTCCATCGTCATTAGGAGGCCCTGACGTTACAATTAACTATCAGTTTTGCGTCGGATTCGACAATCTAGACTTACAGGAGAACGACCTTAAGGTGCCGGAGGGATCAATAGACCCTTGGAGACAAGTCAGCTGGAGGACGATGTATTGATTATCGACGCAATTTGAGTGTTCCATCGTCATTAGGAGACCCTGTACGTTACAATTAACTATCAGTTTTGCGTCGGATTCAAAAATCTAGACTCACAGAAGACGGACCATACGGTGCCCGAGGCAGCAATATCCCCTTGGAGACTAGTCGGCTGGAGGACGATGTATTGAATCTCGACGCAATTTGAGTGTTCCATCATCATTAAGAGGCCCTGAACGTTACAAATAACTATCAGTTTCTCGTCGGATTCGAAAATCTAGGCTCACAGGAGACGGACTAAAGGTGCCCGAGGCAGCAATATCCCCTTGGAGACAAGTTGGCTGGAGGACGATGTATTGAATCTCGACGCAGTATGAGTGTTCCATCGTCATTAATAGGCCCTGAACGTTACATTTAACTATCAGTTTCGCGTCGGATTCGAAAATCTAGACTCACAGGAGACGGAACCTATGGAGCCCGTGGGAGCATTATCCCCTTGGAGTCAAGTCGGCTGGAGGACGATGTATTGAATCTCGACGCAGTATGAGTGTTCCATCGTCATTAGGAGGCACTGAACGTTACAATTTACTATCAGTTTTGCGTCGGATTCGACAATCTAGACTTACAGAAGAACGACCATAAGGTGCCCAATGCAGCAATAGACCCTTCGAGACTAGTCGGCTGGAGGACGATGTATTGAATCTCGACGCAATTTGAGTGTTCCATCGTCATTAAGAGGCCCTGAACGTTACAATTAACTATCAGTTTCGCGTCGGATTCGAAAATCTAGACTCACAGGAGACGGACCCTATGGAGCCCGAGGGAGCATTTTCCCCTTGGAGGCAAGTCGGCTGAAGGACGATGTATTGAATCTCGACGCAATTTGAGAGATCCATCGTCATTACGAGGCCCTGATTGTTACAATTAACTAACAGTTGTGCGTCGGATTCGAAAATCTAGACTCACAGGAGAACGGCCATAAGGTGCCCGAGGCAGCAATAGACCCTTGGAGACAAGTCGGCTGAAGGACGATGTACTGATTCTCGACGCAATTTGAGTTTTCCATCGTCATTAGGAGGCCCTGAACGTTACATTTATCTATCAGTTTCGCGTCGGATTCGAAAATTTAGACGCAGAGGCGACGGACCATATGGTGCCCGAGGCAGCAATACCCCCTTGGAGTCAAATCGGCTGGAGGACGATGTATTGAATCTCGACCCAATTTGAGTGTTCCATCGTCATTAGGAGGCCCTGAACGTTACAATTAACTATCAGTTTCTCGTCGGATTCGAAAATCTATACTCACAGGAGACGGACCATATGGTGCCCGAGGCAGCAATATCCCCTTGGAGACAAGTAGGCTGGAAGACGATTATATTGAATCTCGACGCATTTTGAGTGTTCCTTGGTCATTACGAGGCCCCGACGTTACAATTAACTAACAGTTTTGAGTCGGATTCGACAATCTAGACTTACAGGAGAACAACCTTAAGGTGCCCGAGGCATCAATAGACCCTTGGAGACAAGTCGACTGGAGGACGATGTATTGAATATCGACGCAATTTGAGAGTTCCATCGTCATTAGGAGGCCCTGAACGTTACAATTAACTATCAGTTTGGCGTCGGATTCGATAATCTAGACTTACAGGAGAACGACCATAAGGTGCCCGATGCAGCAATAGACCCTTGGAGACAAGTCGGCTGAAGGACGATGTACTGAATCTCGACGCAATTTGAGTGTTCCATCGTCATTAGGAGGCCCTGAACGTTACATTTATCTAACAGTTTCGAGACGGATTCGAAAATCTAGACGCACAGGAGACGGACCATATGGTGCCCGAGGCAGCAGTACCCCCTTGGAGTCAAATCGGCTGGAGGGCGATGTATTGAATCTCGACGCAATTTGAGTGTTCCATCGTCATTAGGAGGCCCTGAGCGTTACAATTAACTATCAGTTTCTCGTCGGATTCGAAAATCTGGACTCACAGGAGACGGACCATAAGGTGCCCGAGGCAGCAATATCCCGTTGGAGACAAGTAGGCTGGGGGACGATGTATTGAATCTCGACGCATTTTGAGTGTTCCTTCGTCATTAGGAGGCCCTGACGTTACAATTAACTAACAGTTTTGAGTCGGATTCGACAATCTAGACTTACAGGAGAACAACCTTAAGGTGCCCGATGCAGCAATAGACCATTGCAGACTAGTCGGCTGGAGGACGATGTATTGAATCTCGACGCAATTTGAGTGTTCCATCGTCATTAGGAGGCCCTGAACGTTACAATTAACTATCCGTTTTGCGTCGGATTCAAAAATCTAGACTCACAGGTGACGGACCATACAGTTCCCGAGGCAGCAATATCCCCTTGGAGACTAGTCGGCTGGAGGACGATGTATTGAATCTCGACGCAATTTGAGTGTTCCATCGTCATTAGGAGGCCCTGAACGTTACGATAACTATCAGTTTTGCGTCGGATTCGAAAATCTAGACTCACAGGATGACGACTATAAGGTGCAAGAGGCAGCAATAGACCTTTGGAGACAAGTCGGTTGAAGGACGATGTATTGAATCTCGACGCAATTTGAGTGTTCCATCGTCATTAGGAGGCCCTGAACGTTAGAATTAACTGTCAGTTTTGCGTCGGATTCAAAAATCTAGACTCACAGGAGGCGGACCATACGGTGCCCGAGTCAGCAATATCCGCTTGGTGACAAGTCAACTGGAGGACGATGTATTGAATCTCGACGCATTTGGAGAGTTCCATCGACCTTAGGAGGCCCTGATTGTTACGATTAACTATCAGTTTTGCGTCGGATTCGAAAATCGAGACTCACAGGAGAACGACCATAAGGTGCCCGAGGCAGCAGTAGACCCTTGGAGACAAGTCGGCTGAAGGTCGATGTACCGATCCTCGACGCAATTTAAGTGTTCCATCGTCATTAGGAGGCCCTGAACGTTACAATTAACTATCAGTTTTGCGACGGATTCGACAATCTAGACTTACAGGAGAACGACCATAAGGTGCCCGATGCAGCAATAGACCATTGCAGACTAGTTGGCTGGAGGACGATGTATTGAATCTAGACGCAATTTGAGTGTTCCATCGTCATTAAAAGGCCCTGAACGTTACAATTAACTATCAGCTTCGCGTCGGATTCGAAAATCTAGACTCACAAAGGAGACGGACCCAATGGAGCCCGAGGGAGCATTATCCCCTTGGAGACAAGTCGGCTGGAGGACGATGTATTGAATCTCGACGCAGTTTGAGAGATCCATCGTCATTACGAGGCCCTGATTGTTACAATTAACTAACAGTTATGCGTCGGATTCGAAAATCTAGACTCACAGTAGAACGACCATAAGGTGCCCGATGCAGCTAATAGACCCTTGGAGACAAGTCGGCTGAAGGACGATGTACTGAATCTCGACGCAATTTGAGTGTTCCATCGTCATTAGGAGGCCCTGAGCGTTACATTTATCTTACAGTTTCGCGTCGAATTCGAAAATCTAGACGCACAGGAGACGGACCATATGGTGCCCGAGGCAGCAATACCCCCTTGGAGTCAAATCGGCTGGAGGACGATGTATTGAATCTCGACGCAATTTGAGTGTTCCATCGTCATTAGGAGGCCCTGAACGTTACAATTAACTATCAGTTTTGCGTCGGATTCAAAAATCTAGACTCACAGGAGACGGACCATACGGTGCCCGAGGGAGCAATATCCCCTTGGAGACAAGTCGGCTGGAGGACGATTTATTGAATCTCGACGCAATTTGAGTGTTCCATCGTCATTAGGAGGCCCTGAACGTTACAATTAACTATCAGTTTTGCGTCGGTTTCAAAAATCTAGACTCACAGGAGGCGGACCATACGGTGCCCGAGGCAGCTATATCCCCATGGAGACAAGTCGGCTGGAGGACGATGTATTGAATCCCGACGCATTTGGAGAGTTCCATCGTCATTAGGAGGCCCTGATTGTTACAATTAACTAACAGTATGCGTCGGAATCGAAAATCTAGACTAACAGGAGGACGACCATAACGTGCCCGAGGCAGCAATAGACCTTTGGAGACAAGTCGGTTGAAGGACGATGTATTGAATCTCGACGCAATTTGAGCGTTCCATCGTCATTAGGAGGCCCTGAACGTTACAATTAACTATCAGTTTTGCGCCATATTCAAAAATCTAGACCCACAGGAGAACGACCATAAGGTGCCCGAGGCAGCAATAGACCCTTGGAGACAAGTCGGCTGAAGGTCGATGTAACGATCCTCGACGCAATTTGAGTGTTCCATCGTCATTAGGAGGCCCTGAAGGTTAAAATTATCTATCAGTTTCGCGTCGGATTCGAAAATCTAGACTCACAGGAGACGGACCATAAGGTGCCCGAGGCAGCAATCTCCCCTTCGAGACAAGAAGGCTGGAGGACGATGTATTGAATCTCGACGCAATTTGAGTGTTCCATCGTCATAAAGAGGCCCTGACGTTACAATTAACTATCAGTTTTGCGTCGGATTCGACAATCTTGACTTACAGGAGAACGACCTTAAGGTGCCCGAGGCAGCAATAGACCCTTGGAGGCAATACGGCTGGAGGACGATGTATTGAATATCGACGCAATTTGAGTGTTCCATCGTCATTGGGTGGCCCTGAACGTTACAATTAACTATCAGTTTCTCGCCGGATTCGGAAATCTAGACTCACAGGAGACGGACCATAAGGTGCCCGAGGCACCAATCTCCCCTTCGAGACAAGAAGGCTGGAGGACGATGTATTGTATCTCGACGAAATTTGAGTGTTCCATAGTCATTAGGAGGCCCTGAACGTTACAATTAACTAACAGTATGCGTCGGATTCGAAAATCTAGACTAACAGGAGGACGACCATAAGGTGCCCGAGGCAGCAATAGACCTTTGGAGACAAGTCGGTTGTAGGACGATGTATTGAATCTCGACGCAATTTGAGTGATCCATCAGCATTAGGAGGCCCTGAAAGTTACAATTAACTATCAGTTTTGCGTCGGTTTCAAAAATCTAGACTCACAGGAGGCGGACCATACGGTGCCCGAGGCAGCTATATCCCCTTGGAGACAAGTCGGCTGGAGGACGATGTATTGAATCTCGACGCATTTGGATAGTTCCATCGTCATTAGGAGGCCCTGATTGTTACAATTAACTATCAGTTTTGTGTCGGATTCTAAAATCGAGACTCACAGGAGACCGACCATAAGGCGCCCGAGGCAGCAATGGACACTTGGAGACAAGTCGGCTGAAGGTCGATGTACCGATCCTCGACGCAATTTAAGTGTTCCATCGTCATTAGGAGGCCCTGAACGTTACAATTAACTATCAGTTTTGCGTCGGATTCGAAAATCTAGACTCACAGGAAAACGACCATAAGGTGCCCGAGGCAGCAACAGACCCTTGGAGACAAGTCGGCTGAAGGACGATGTACAGATTCTCGACGCAATTTGAGTTTTCCAACGTCATTAGGAGGCCCTGAACGTTACATTTATCTATCAGTTTCGCGTCGGATTCGAAAATCTAGACGCACAGGAGACGGACCATATTGTGCCCGAGGCAGCAATACCCCCTTGGAGTCAAATCGGCTGGAGGACGATGTATGGAATCTCGACGCAATTTGAGTGTTCCATCGTCATTAGGAGGCCCTGAACGTTACATTTATCTATCAGTTTCGCGTCGGATTCGAAAATCTAGACGCACAGGAGACGGACCATATGGTGCCAGAGGCAGCAATACCCCCTTGGAGTCAAATCGGCTGGAGGACGATTTATTGAATCTCGACGCAATTTGAGTGTTTCATCGTCATTAGGAAGCCCTGAACGTTACAATTAACTATCAGTTTCTCGTCGGATTCGAAAATCTAGACTAACAGGAGACGGACCATAAGGTGCCCGAGGCAGCAATCTCCCCTTCGAGACAAGAAGGCTGGAGGACGATGTATTGAATCTCGACGCAATTAGAGTGTTGCATCGTCATAAAGAGGCCCTGACATTACAATTAACTATCAGTTTTGCGTCGGATTCGACAATCTTGACTTACAGGAGAACGACCTTAAGGTGCCCGAGGCAGCAATAGACCCTTGGAGGCAAGTCGGCTGGAGGACGATGTATTGAATATCGACGCAATTTGAGTGTTCCATCGCCATTGGGAGGCCCTGAACGTTACAATTAACTATCAGTTTTGCGTCGGATTCAAAAATCTAGACTCACAGAAGACCGACCATACGGTGCCCGAGGCAGCAATATCCCCTTGGAGACTAGTCGGCTGGAGGACGATGTATTGAATCTCGACGAAATTTGAGTGTTCCATCGTCATTAGGAGGCCCTGAACGTTACAATCAACTAACAGTATGCGTCGGATTCGAAAATCTAGACTAACAGGAGGACGACCATAAGGTGCCCGAGGCAGCAATAGACCTTTGGAGACAAGTCGGTTGAAGGACGATGTATTGAATCTCGACGCAATTTGAGCGTTCCGTCGTCATTAGGAGGCCCTGAACGTTACAATTGACTATCAGTTTTGCGTCATATTCAAAAATCTAGACTCACAGGAGGCGGACCATACGGTGCCCGAGGCAGCAATATCCCCTTGGAGACTAGTCGGCTTGAATCTCGACGCATTTGGAGAGTTCCATCGTCATTAGGAGGCCCTGATTGTTACAATTAACTATCAGTTTCGCGTCGGATTCGAAAATCTAGACGCACAGGAGACGGACCATATGGTGCCCGAGGCAGCAATATCCCCTTGGAGACAAGTAGGCTGGAGGACGATGTATTGAATCTCGACGCATTTTGAGTGTTCCTTCGTCATTAGGAGGCCCTGACGTTACAATTAACTATCAGTTTTGCGTGGGATTCGACAATCTAGACTTACAGGAGAACAACCATAAGGTGCCCGAGGCATCAACAGGCCCTTGGAGACAAGTCGGCTGGAGGACGATGTATTGAATATCGGCGCAATTTGAGTGTCCCATCGTCATTAGGAGGCCCTGAACGTTACAATTAACTATCAGTTTTGCGTCGGATTCGAAAATCTAGACTCACAGGATGACGACTATAAGGTGCAAGAGGCAGCAATAGACCTTTGGAGACAAGTCGGTTGAAGGACGATGTATTGAATCTCGACGCAATTTGAGTGTTCCATCAGCATTAGGAGGCCCTGAACGTTACAATTAAATATCAGTTTTGCGTCGAATTCAAAAATCTAGACTCACTGGAGGCGGACCATACGGTGCCCGAGGCAGCAATATCCCCTTGGAGACAAGTCGGCTTTAGGACGATGTATTGAATCTCGACGCAATTTGAGTGTTCCATCGTCATCAGGAGGCCCTGATTGTTACAATTAAATATCAGTTTTGCGTCGGATTCGAAAATCGAGACTCACAGGAGAACGACCATAAGGCGCCCGACGCAGCAATAGACCCTTGGAGACAAGTCGGCTGAAGGACGATGTACTAAATCTCGACGCAATATGAGTGTTCCATCGTCATTAGGAGGAACTGAACGTTACATTTATCTATCAGTTTCGCGTCGGATTCGAAAATCTAGACGCACAGGAGACGGACCAAATGGTGTCCGAGGCAGCAATACTCCCTTGGAAACAAATCGGCTGGAGGACGATGTATTGAATCTTGACGCAATTTGAGTGTTCCATCGTCATTAGGAGGCCCTGAACGTTACAATTAACTATCAGTTTTGCGTCGGATTCGACTATCTAGACTTACAGGAGAACGACCATAAGGAGCCCGAGGCAGCTATATACCCTTGGAGACAGGTCGGCTGAAAGTCGATGTAACGAATCTCAACGCAATTTGAGTGTTCCATCGTTATTAGGAGGCCCTGAACGTTAAAATTAACTATCAGTTTTGCGTCGAATTCGAAAATCTAGACTCACAGGAGAACGACCATAAGTTGCCCAAGGCAGCAATAAACCCTTGGAGACAAGTAGGCTGGAGGACGATTATATTGAATCTCGACGCATTTTGAGTGTTCCTTCGTCATTAGGAGGCCCTGACGTTACAATTAACTATCAGTTTTGAGTCGGATTCGACAATCTAGACTTACCGGAGAACAACCTTAAGGTGCCCGAGGCATCAATAGGCCCTTGGAGACAAGTCGTCTGGAGGACGATGTATTGAATATCGACGCAATTTGAGTGTTCTATCGTCATTAGGAGGCCCTGAACGTTACAATTAACTATCCGTTTTGCGTCGGATTCAAAAATCTAGACTCACAGGTGACGGACCATACGGTGCCCGAGGCAGCAATATCAGCTTGGAGACTAGTCGGCTGGAGGACGATGTATTGAATCTCGACGCAATTTGAGTGTTCCATCGTCATTAGGAGGCCCTGATCGTTACAATTAACTATCAGTTTTGCGTCGGATTCAATAATCTAGAATCACAGGAGGCGGACCATACGGTGCCCGAGGCAGCAATATCCCCTTGGAGACAAGTCGGCTGGAGGACGATGTATTGAATCTCGACGCATTTGGAGAGTTCCATCGACCTTAGAAGGCCCAGATTGTTACAATTAACTATCAGTTTTGCGTCGGATTTGAAAATCGAGACTCACAGGAGAACGACCATAAGGTGCCCGAGGCAGCAATAGACCCCTGGAGACAAATCGTCTGGAGGACGATGTTTTGAATCTCGACGCAATATGAGTGTTCCATCGTCATTAGGAGGCACTTAACGTTACAATTTACTATCAGTTTCGCGTCGGATTCGACAATCTAGACTTACAGGAGAACGACCATAAGGTGCCCGATGCAGCAACAGACCATTGCAGACTAGTCGGCTGGAGGACGATGTATTGAATCTCGACGCAATTTGAGTGTTCCATCGTCATTAAAAGGCCCTGAACAATTAACTATCAGCTTCGCGTCGGATTCGAAAAATCCAGACTCACAGGAGACGGACCCTATGGAGCCCGAGGGAGCATTATCCCCTTGGAGACAAGTCGGCTGGAGGACGATGTATTGAATCTCGACGCAATATCAGAGATCCATCGTCATTACGAGGCCCTGATTGTTACAGTTTACTGACAGTTATGCGTCGGAATCGAAAATCTAGACTCACAGGAGAACGAAAATAAGGTGCCCGATGCAGCTAATAGACCCTTGGAGACAGTTCGGCTGAAGGTCGATGTAACGAATCTCGACGCAATTTGAGTGTTCCATAGTCATTAGGAGGCCCTGAACGTTACATTTATCTAACAGTTTCGCGTCGGATTTGAAAATCTAGACGCACAGGAGACGGACCATATGGTGCCCGAGGCAGCAATATCCCCTAGGAGTCAAATCGGCTGGAGGACGATGTATTAAATCTCGACGCAATTTGAGTGTTCCATCGTCATTAGGAGACCCTGAACGTTACAATTAACTATCAGTTTCTCGTCGGATTCGAAAATCTAGACTCACAGGAGACGGACCATAAGGTGCCCCAGGCAGCAATATCCCCTTGGAGACAAGTAGGCTGGAGGACGATGTATTGAATCTCGACGCATTTTGAGTGTTCCTTCGTCATTAGGAGGCCCTGACGTTACAATTAACTATCAGTTTTGCGTCGGATTCTACAATCTAGACTTACAGGAGAACAACCTTAAGGTGCCCGAGGCATCAACAGGCCCTTGGAGACAAGTCGCCTGGAGGACGATGTATTGAATATCGACGCAATTTGAGTGTTCCATCGTCATTAGGAGGCCCTGAACCTTACAATTAACTATCAGTTTTGCGTCGGATTCAAAAATTTAGACTCACAGGAGACGGACCATACGGTGCCCGAGGCAGCAATATCCCCTTGGAGACTAGTCGGCTGGAGGACGATGTATTGAATCTCGACGCATTTTGAGTGTTCCTTCGTCATTAGGAGGCCCTGACGTTACAATTAACTATCAGTTTTGCGTCGGATTCGACAATCTAGACTTACAGGAGAACAACCTTAAGGTGCCCGAGGCATCAATAGACGCTTGGAGACAAGTCGGCTGGAGGACGATGTATTGAATATCGACGCAATTTGAGTGTCCCATCGTCATTAGGAGGCCCTGAACGTTACAATTAACTATCAGTTTTGCGTCGGATTCGAAAATCTAGACTCACAGGAGAACGACCATAAGGCGCCCGAGGCAGCAATAGACCCTTGGAGACAAGTCGGCTGAAGTACGATGTACTAATTCTTGACGCAATATGAGTGTTCCATCGTCATTAGGAGGCCCTGAACGTTACATTTATCTATGAGTTTCGCGTCGGATTCGAAAATCTAGACGCACAGGAGACGGACCAAATGGTGTCCGAGGCAGCAATACTCCCTTGGAAACAAATCGGCTGGATTACGATGTATTGAATCTTGACGCAATTTGAGTGTTCCATCGTCATTAGGAGTCCCTGAACGTTACAATTAACTATCAGTTTTGCGTCGGATTCGACTATCTAGACTTACAGGAGAACGACCATAAGGAGCCCGAGGTAGCTATATACCCTTGGAGACAGGTCGGCTGAAAGTCGATGTAACGAATCTCGACGCAATTTGAGTGTTCCATCGTTATTAGGAGGCCCTGAACGTTAAAATTAATTATCAGTTTTGCGTCGGATTCGAAAATCTAGACTCACAGGAGAACGACCATAAGTTGCCCAAGGCAGCAATAAACCCTTGGAAACAAGTCTGCTGAAGGACGATGTACTGAATCTCGACGCAATATGAGTGTTCCATCGTCAATAGGAGTTCCTGAACGTAACAATTAACTATCATTTCTACGTCGGATTCGAAAATCTAGACTCACTGGAGACGGACCGTAAGGTGCCCGATGCATCAATATCCCCTTGGAGACAAGTCGGCTGGAGTCCGATGTATTGAATCTCGACGCAATTTGAGTGTTCCATCGCCATTTGGAGGCCCTGAACGTTACAATTTACAATCAGTTTTGCGTCGGATTCGAAAATCTAGACTCACAGGAGACGGCCACATGGTGCCCGAGGCAGCAATATCCCCTTGGATACAAGTAGGTTGGAGGACGATGCATTGGCTCTCGACGCATTTTGAGTATTCCATCGTCATTAGGACGCCCTGAACGTTACAATTAACTATTATTTCTGCGTCGGATTCGAAAATCTAAACTCACAGGAGACGGACCACATGGAGTCCGAGGCAGCAATATCCCCCTGTAGATAAGACGGCTGGAGGACGATGTATTGAATCTCGACGCAATTAGAGTGATCATTCGTCATTAAGAGGCGCTGAACGTCACAATTCACTATCATTTTTGCGTCGGATTCGAAAATCTACTCACAGGAGATGGACCATATGGTGCCCGAGACAGCAATAGACACTTGGAGACAAGTCGGCTGAAGTCCGATGTATTGAATCTCGACGCAATTTGAGTGTTGCATCGTCATTTGGAGGCCCTGAACGTTACAATTAACAATCAGTTTTGCGTCGGATTCGAAAATCTAGACTCACAGGAGACGGACCACATGGTGCCCGAGGCAGCAATATCCCCTTTTAGACAAGTCGGCTGGAGGCCGATGTATTGAATCTCGACGCAATTTGAGTGTTCCATCGTCATTAGGAGGCCCTGAACATTACAATTAACTATCATTTTTGCGTCGGATTCGAAAATCTAGACTCACAGGAGACAGACCACATGGTGCCCGAGGCAGCAATATCCCCTTGTAGACAAGTCGGCTGGAGGACGATGTATTGACTCTCGACGCAATTTGAGTGTTCCATTGTCATTAGGAGGCGCTTAACGTTACAATTAACTATCATTTTAGCGTTGGATTCGAAAATCTACTCACAGGAGAAGGACCATATGGTGCCCGAGACAGCAATATCCCCTTGGATACAAGTAGGCTGGAGGACGATGTACTGAATCTCGACGCAATATGAGTGTTCCATCGTCAATAGGAGTTCCTGAACGTTACAATTAACTATCATTTCTACGTCGGATTCGAAAATCTAGACTCACAGGAGACGGACCATATGGTGCCCGAGGCAGCAATATCCCCTTGGCGACAAGACGGCTGGAGGACGATGTACTGAATCTCGACGCAATTTGAGTGTTCCACCGTGATTAGGAGGCCCTGAACGTTACAATTAAGTATCAGTTATGCGTCGGAATCGAAAATCTAGACTCACGGGAGAACGACCATAATGTGCCCGAGGCAGCAATAGACCCTTGGAGACAAGTCGGCTGGAGGACGATGTATTGTATTTCGACGCAATTTGAGTGTTCCATCGTCATTAGGAGGCCCTGAACGTTACAATTAACTATCAGTTATGCGTCGGATTCGAAAATATAAACTCACAGGAAAACGACCATAAGGTGCCGAATGCAGCAATAGACTCTTGGAGACAAGTCGGCTGAAGGACGATGTATTGAATCCCGACGCAATTTGAGTGTTCCATTGTCATTAGGAGACCCTCAACGTTACAATTAACTATCTGTTTTGCATCGCGTTCGAAAACCTAGACTCACAGGAGAACGACCAGAAGGTGTTCGAGGCAATAATAGACCCTTGGGAGACAAATCGGCAGGAGGACGATGTATTGAATCGCGACGCAATTTGTGTGTTCCATCGTCGTTGACAGGGTCGGAACGTTACAATTAACAGTCCGTTTTGTGTCGGATTCGAAAATCTGGACTCACAGGAGAATGAGCATAAGGGGACCGATTCAGCAATAGAGCCATGGACACATGTCGTCTGGAGGACGATGTAAAGAAACGCAACGCAATTTGTGAGTTCCATCGTCGTTAGCATAGTCGTAACGTTATAATTAAAAGTCAGTTTTGCGTCGGATTCGAAAATCCAGACTCACAGTAGAACGACCATAAGGTGACAGAGGCAGCAATACCTTGGAGACAAGTCGGCTAGAGGACGATGTATTGAATCTCGACGCAATTTGAGTGCTCCAACGTCATTCGGAGCCCCTGAACGTTACAATTAACTATCAGTTTTGCCTCTGATTTGAAAATCTAGACTCACAGGAGAACGACCATAAGGTGCCCGAGGCTGCAATATACTCTTGGAGACAAGTCGACTTTAAGACGATGTAAAGAAACGCAACGCAATTTGTGAGTTCCATCGTCGTTAGTATAGTCGTAACGTTATAATTAAATGTCAGTTTTGAGTCGGATTCGAAAATCTAGACTCACAGGAGAACGAACATAAGGTGCCCGAGGCAGCTTTATCCCCATGGAGACAAGTCTGATGGAGGCAGATGTATTGAATCTCGACGCAATTTGAGTGTTCCATCGTCATTAGGAGGCTCTGAACGTTACAATTAACTATCAGTTTTGCGTCCGATACGAGAATCTAGACTCGCAGGAGACGGACCATATGGTGCCCGAGGCAGCAATATCCCCTTGGAGACAAGTCGGCTGGAGGACGATGTATTGAATCTCGACGCAATTTGTGTGTTCCCTTCATCATTAGGAGGCGCAGAACGTTACAATTCACTATCATTTTTGCGTCGGATTCGAAAATCCACTCAAAAGAGAAGGACCATATGGTGACCGAGACAGCAATAGACACTTGGGTACATGTCGGCTAGAGGACGAATTATTGAATCTCGACGCAATTTGAGTGTTCCATTGTCGTTACGAGGCCATGAACGTTACAACTAACTATCATTTCTGCGTCGGATTCGAAAATGTAGACTCACAGGAGACGGACCACATGGTGCCCGAGGCAGCAATATCTTCTTGGAGAGAAGTCGGCTGGAGGGCGATGTATTGAATCTCGACGCAATTTGAGTGTTCTTTCGTCATGAAGAGGCGCTGAACGTCACAATTCACTATCATTCCTGCGTCGGATTCGAAAATCTACTCACAGGAGTTGGGCCATATGGTGGCCGAGACAGCAATAGATACTTGGATACAAGTCGGCTGGAGGACGATGTTATGAATCTCGCTGCAATTTGAGTGTTCCATCGTTAATTGGAGGCCCTGAACGTTACAATTAACCGTCAGTTTTGCATCGGATACGAAATTCTAGACTCACGGGAGACGGACCACATGGAGCCCGAGGCAGCAATATCCGCTTGTAGACAAGACGGCCGGAGGACGATGTATTGAATCTCGACGCAATTTGAGTGTCCCTTCGTGTTTAGGAGGCGCAGAACGTTACAATTCACTATCATTTTTGCGTCGGATTCGAAAATCCACTCAAAGGAGAAGGACCATATGGTGACCGAGACAGCAATAGCCACTTGGGTACATGTTGGCTGAAGGACGATGTATTGAATCTCGACGCAATTTGAGAGTTCCATCGTCATTAGGAGGCTATGAACGTTACAATTAACTATCATTTCTGCGTCGGATTCGAAAATCTAGACTCACAGGAGACGGACCACATGGTGCCCTAGGCAGCAAAATCCCCTTGGAGACAAGTCGTGTGGAGGACGATGTAAAGAAACGCTACGCAATTTGTGAGTTCCATCGTCGCTAGCAGAGTCGTAAAGTTATAATTAAGTGACAGTTTTTCGTAGGATTCGGTAACCTAGACCCACAGGAGAACGACCATATGGTGACCGAGGCAGCAATACCGTGGAGACAAGTCGGCTTGAGGACCATGTATTGAATCTCGACGCAATTTGAGTGTTTCATCGTCATTAGGAGGCCCTGAACGTAACAATTTACTATCAGTTTTGCCTCTGATTTGAAAATCTAGACTCACAGGAGAACGACCATAAGGGGCCCAAGGCAGCAATATCCCCTTGGAGACAAGACGGCTGGAGGCCGATATATTGAATCTCGACGCCATTTGAGTGTTCCATTTTCTTTAGGAGGCCCTGAACGTTACAATAAACTATCAGTTTTGCGTCAGATTCGAAAATCTAGACTCACAGGAGAACGACCATAAGGTGCCCGAGGCAGCAATAGACCCTTGGAGACAATTCGGCTGGTGGCCGATGTATCCAATCTCGAAGCAATTTAAGTGTTCCATCGTCATTAGGATCCCCTGAACGTTACAATTAACAATCAGTTTTGCATCGGATTCGAAAATCTAGACTCACAGGAGGCAGCATAACCCCCTTGGAGTGAAGTCGGATGGAGGACGATTTATTGAGTCTCGACGCAATTTGAGTGTTCCATCGTCATTAGGAGGCGCAGAACGTTACAATTCACTATCATTTTTGCGTCGGATTCGAAAATCGACTCAAAGGAGAAGGACCATATGGTGACCGAGACAGCAATAGACACTTGGATACAAGTCGGCCGTAAGCCGAAGTATTGATTCTCGACGCAATTTGAGTGTTCCATCGTCATTAGGAGGCGCTGAGCGTTACAATTCACTATCAGTTTTGCGTCGGATTCGAAAATCCACTCACTGGAGAAAGACCATATGGTGACCGAGACAGCAATAGACACTTGGATAGAAGTCGGCTGGAGGACGATGTATGGAATGTCGACGCAATTTGAGTGTTCCATCGTCATTAGGAGGCCCTGAACGTTACAATTAACCATCAGTTTTGCGTCGGATACGAAAATCTAGGCTCACGGGAGACGGACCATATGGTGACCGAGGAAGCAATTTCCCCTTCGAGCCCGGTCGGCTTGAGGAGGAGGTATTGAATCTCGACGCAATTTGAGTGTTGCACTGTCATTAGGAGGCCTTTAACGTTACAATTAACTATCAGTTATGCGTCGGATTCGAAAATCTAGACTCACAGGAGAACGACCATAAGGTGCCCGAGGCAGCAATAGACCCTTGGAGACAAGTCGGCTGGAGGCCGATGTATTGAATCTCGCTGCAATTTGAGTGTTCCATCGTTAATAGGAGGCCCTGAACGTTACAATTAACAATCACTTTTGCGTCATTCTAAAATCTAGACTCACATTAGACGGACCACATGTAGCCCGATTCAGCAATATCCCCTTGTAGACAGGACGGCTGGAGGACGATCTATTGGCTCTCGACGCATTTTGAGTATTCCATCGTGATTATAACGCCATGAACGTTACAATTAACTATCATTTCTGCGTCGGATTCGACAATCTAGACTCACAGGAGAACGACCATAAGGTGCCCGAGGCAGCAATAGACCCTTGAAGGCAAGTCGGCTGGATGCCGATGTATTGAATCTCGACGCAATTTGAGTGTTCCAACGTCATTAGGATGCCCTGAACGTTACAATTAACAATCAGTTATGCGTCGGATTCGAAAATCTAGACTCACAGGAAACGGACCACATGGTGCCCGAGGCAGCAATGTCCCCTTGTAGACAAGTAGGCAAGTGGACAATATATTAACTCTCGACGCAATTTGTGTGTTCCATCGTTATTAGGAGGCGCTGAACGTTACAATTAACTATCAGTTTTGCCTCGGATGTGAAAATCTAGACTCACAGGAGAACGACCATAAGGTGCCCGATGCAGTAATAGACCCTTGGGAGACAAGGCGGCTGGAGGGAAATGAATTTAATCGCGACGCAATTTGTGTGTTCCATCGTCGTTAACAGGGTCGGAACGTTACAATTAAAAGTCCGTTTTGCGTCGGATTCGAAAATCTGGACTCACAGGAGAAAGACCATAAGGTGACCGTTTCAGCAATAGACCCATGGAGACAAGTCGTCTGGAGGACGATGTAAAGAAACGCAACGCAATTTGTGAGTTCCATCGTCGTTAGCATATTCGTAACCTTATAATTAAGTGACAGTTTTTCGTAGGATTCGGTAACCTAGACCCACAGGAGAACGACCATATGGTAACCGAGGCAGCAATACCGTGGAAACAAGTCGGCTTGAGGACCATGTATTGAATCTCGACGCAATTTGAGTGTTCCATCGTCATCAGGACGCCCTGAATGTTACAAATAACTATCAGTTTTTCGTCGGATTCGAAAATCTAGACTCACAGGAGGACGACCATAAGGTGCCCGAGGCAGCAATAGACCCTTGGAGACAAGTCGGCTGGAGGCCGATGTATTGAATCTCGACGCAATTTGAGTGTTCCATCGTCATTAGGAGGCCCGGAACGTTACAATTAACAATCAGTTTTGCGTCGGATTCGAAAATCTAGACTAGGAGACGAACCACATGGTGCCCGAGGCTGCGATATCCCCTTGGAGACAAGTCGGCTGGAGGCCGATGTATTTAATCTCGACGCAATTTGAGTGTTCCATCGTCAATAGGAGGCCATGAACGTTACAATTAACTATCATTTCTGCGTCGGATTCGAAAATCTAGACTCCCAGGAGACGGACCACATGGTGCCCGAGGCAGCAATATCCCCTTGGTGACAAGTCGGCTGGCGGACGATGTATTGAATCTCGACGCAATTTGAGTGTTCCATCGTCATTAGGAGGCGCTGAACGTTGCAATTAACTATCAGTAATTCGTCGGATTAGAAAATCTAGCCTCACAGGAGAACGACCATATGGTGCCCGAGGCAGCAATAGACCCTTGGAGACATGTCGGCTGAATGGCCATGTATTGAATCTCGACGCAATTTGAGTGTTCCATCGTCATTAGGAGGCCCTGAACGTTACAATTAACTATCAGTTTCGCGGCTTAATCGAAAATCTAGACTCACAGGAGACGGACCACATGGTGCCCGAGGCAACAATATCCCCTTGGAGACAAGTCGGCTGGATGCCGATGTATTGAATCTCGACGTAATTTGAGTGTTCCAGCGTCATTTGGAGGCCCTGAACGTTACAATTAACTATCAGTTTCAAGTCGGAATCGAAAATCTAGACTCACAGGAGAACGACCATAAGGTGCCCATAGGCAGCAATAGAGCCTTGGAGACAAGTCGGCTGGAGGTCGATGTACTGAATCTCGACGCAATTTGTGTGTTCCATCGTCATTAGGAGGCCCTGAACGATACAATTAACTATCAGTTTCGCGTCGGATTCAAAAAACTAGACTCACAGGAGAAGGACCATATGGTGAGCGAGGCAGCAATATCCCCTTGGAGACAAGTCGGCTGGAGGAACGGACCATATGGTGCCCGAGGCAGCAATATCCCCTTGGAGACAAGTCGGCTGGAGGACGATGTAAAGAATCGCAACGCAATTTGTGTGTTCCATGGTCATTAGGAGGCCCTGAACGTTACAATTAACAATCAGTTTTGCGTCGGATTCGAAAATCTAGACTCACAGGAGACGGACCACATGCTGCCCGAGACAGCAATATCCCCTTGTAGACAAGTCGGCTGCAGGACGATGTATTGACTCTCGACGCAATTTGAGTGTTCCATCGTCATAAGAAGGCCATGACGTTACAATTAACTATCATTTCTGCGTCGTATTCGAAAATCTAGACTCACAGGAGACGGACCACATGGTGCCCGAGGCAGCAATATCCTCTTGGTGACAAGTCGGCTGGCGGACGATGTATTGAATCTCGACGCAATTTGAGTGTTCCATTGTCATTAGGAGGCTATGAACGTTACAATTAACTATCATTTCTGCGTCGCATTCGAAAATCTAGACTCACAGGAGACGGACCACATGGTGCCCAAGGCAGCAATATCCCCTTTGGAGACAAGTCGTCGCAATTTGAGTGTTCCATCGTCATTAGGAGGCGCTGAACGTTACAATTCACTATCATTTTTGCGTCGGATTCGAAAATCCACTCACAGGAGAAGGACCATATGGTGCCCGAGACAGCAATAGACACTCGGATACAAGTCGGCTGGAGGACGATGTATTGAGTCTCGGCGCAATTTGAGTGTTCCACCGTCATTAGCAGGCCCCGAACGTTACAATTAACTATCAGCTTTGCGTCGGATTTGAAAATCTAGACCCACAGGAGTCGGACCTCATGGTGCCCGAGGCAGCAATATCCCCTTGTAGATAAGTCGGCTGCAAGTCGATGTATTGACTCTCGACACAATTTGAGTGTTCCATCGTCATTAGAAGGCCCTGAACGTTACAATTTACTATCAGTTATCCGTCGGACTCGACAATCTACACCCACAGAACGACCATAAGGTGCCCGAGGCAGCAATAGACCCTTGAAGACAAGTCGGCTGGCTTACGATGTATTGAATCTCGACGCAATTTGAGTGTTCCATCGTCATTAGGAGGCGCTGAACGTTACAATTAACTATCAGTAATTCGTCGAATTCGAAAATCTAGTCTCACAGGAGAACGACCATATGGTGCCCGAGGCAGCAATAGACCCTTGGAGACATGTCGGCTGAATGACCATGTATTGAATCTCGACGCAATTTCAGTGTTCCATTGTCATTAGGAGGCCCTGAACGTTACAATTAACTATCAGTTTCGCATCGGAATCGAAAATCTAGACTCACAGGAGAACGACCATAAGGTGCCCGAGGCTGCAATAGACTCTTGGAGTCAAGACGGCTGAAGGACGATGTATTGAAACGCAACGCAATTTGTGAGTTCCATCGTCGTTAGCATAGTAGTAACGTTATAATTAAATGTCAGTTTTGCGTCGGATTCGAAAATCTAGACTCACAGGGGAACGACTATATGGTGACCGAGGTAGCAATAGACTCTTGGAGACAAGTCGGCTGGAGGACGATGTATTGAATCTCGACGCAATTTGAGTGCTCCATCGTCATTAGGAGGCCCTGAACGTTACAATTAACTATCAGTTTTGCCTCTGATTTGAAAATCTAGACTCACAGGAGAACGACCATAAGGTGCCCATAGGCAGCAATAGAGCCTTGGAGACAAGTCGGCTGGAGGTCGATGTACTGAATCTCGACGCAATTTGTGTGTTCCATCGTCATTAGGAGGCCCTGAACGATACAATTAACTATCAGTTTCGCGTCGGATTCGAAAGACTAGACTCACAGGAAACGGAACATACGGTGCCCGAGGCAGCAATATCCCCTTGGAGACAAGTCGGCTGGAGGAACGGACCATATTGTGCCCGAGGCAGCAATATCCCCTTGGAGACAAGTCGGCTGGAGGACGATGTAAAGAATCGCAACGCAATTTGTGTGTTCCATCGTCGTTAGCATAGTCGTGCCGTTATAGTTAAAAGTCAATTTTGCGTCGGATTCGAAAAACTAGACTCACAGGAGAACAACCATAAGGTGCCCGAGGCAGCAATAGACCCTTGGAGACAAGTCGGCTGGAGGCCGATTTATTGAATCTCGACGCAATTTGAGTGTTCCATCGTCATTTGGAGGCTCTGAACGTTACAATTAACCATCCGTTTTGCGTCGGATTCTAAAATCTAGACTCACAGGAGAACGGCCATAAGGTGCCCATAGGCAGCAATAGAGCCTTGGAGACAAGTCGGCTGGAGGTCGATGTATTGAATCTCGACGCAATTTGAGTGTTCCACCGTCATTAGGAGGCCCTGAACGTTACAATTAACTATCAGTTATGCGTCGGATTCGAAAGTCTAGACTCGCAGGAGAACGACCATTAGGTGCGCGAGGCAGCAATATACCCTTGGAGACATGTCGGCTGAATGGCCATGTATTGAATCTCGACGCAATTTGAGTGTTCCATCGTCATTAGGGGGCCCTGAACGTTACAATTAACTATCAGTTTCGCGTCTGAATCGAGAATCTAGACTCACAGGAGGCGGACCACATGGTGCCCGAGGCAACAATATGCCATTGAAGACAAGTCTCCTGGATGCCGATGTATTGAATCTCGACGTAATTTGAGTGTTCCATCGTCATTTGGAGGCCCTGAACGTTACAATTAACTATCAGTTTCATGTCGGAATCGAAAATCTAGACTCACAGGGGAACGACCATAAGGTGACCGAGGTAGCAATAGACTCTTGGAGACAAGTAGGCTTGAGGACGATGTTTTGAATCTCGACGCCATTTGAGTGCTCCATCGCCATTAGGAGGCCCTGAACGTTACAATTAACTATCAGTTTCGCGTCGGAATCGAAAATCTAGACTCACAGGAGACGGACCACATGGTGCCCGAGGCAACAATATCCCCTTGGAAACAAGTCGGCTGGATGCCGATGTATTGAATCTCGACGTAATTTGAGTGTTCCATCGTCATTTGGAGGCCCTGAACGTTACAATTAACTATCAGTTTTGCCTCTGATTTGAAAATCTAGACTCACAGGAGAACGACCATAAGGTGCCCATAGGCAGCAATAGAGCCTTGGAGACAAGTCGGCTGGAGGCCGATGTACTGAATCTCGACGCAATTTGTGTGTTCCATAGTCATTAGGAGGCCCTGAACGATACAATTAACTATCAGTTTCGCGTCGGATTCGAAAGACTAGACTCACAGGAAACGGAACATACGGTGCCCGAGGCAGCAATATCCCCTTGGAGACAAGTCGGCTGGAGGAACGGACCATATTGTGCCCGAGGCAGCAATATCCCCTTGGAGACAAGTCGGCTGGAGGACGATGTAAAGAATCGCAACGCAATTTGTGTGTTCCATCGTCGTTAGCATAGTCGTACCGTTATAGTTAAAAGTCAATTTTGCGTCGGATTCGAAAAACTAGACTCACAGGAGAACGAACATAAGGTGCCCGACGCAGCAATAGACCCTTGGAGACAAGTCGGCTGGAGGCCGATGTATTGAATCTCGACGCAATTTGAGTATTCCATCGTCATTTGGAGGCTCTGAACGTTACAATTAACTATCCGTTATGCGTCGGATTGTAAAATCTAGACTCACAGGGGAACGGCCATAAGGTGCCCATAGGCAGCAATAGAGCCTTGGAGACAAGTCGGCTGGAGGTCGATGTATTGAATCTCGACGCAATTTGAGTGTTCCACCGTCATTAGGAGGCCCTGAACGTTACAATTAACTATCAGTTATGCGTCGGATTCGAAAGTCTAGACTCGCAGGAGAACGACCATTAGGTGCGCGAGGCAGCAATATACCCTTGGAGACATGACGGCTGAATGGCCATGTATTGAATCTCGACGCAATTTGAGTGTTCCATCGTCAATAGGAGGCCCTGAACGTTACAATTAATTATCATTTCTGCGTCGGATTCGAAAATCTAGACTCACAGGAGACGGACCACATGGTGCCCAAGGCAGCAATATCCCTTTGGAGACAAGTCGTCGCAATTTGAGTGTTCCATCGTCATTAGGAGGCGCTGAACGTTACAATTCACTATCATTTTTGCGTCGATTCGAAAATCCACTCACAGGAGGACCATATGGTGCCCGAGAAAGCACCAGACAATTGGATACAAGTCGGCTGGAGGACGATGTATTGAATCTCGAGGCAATTTGAGTGTTCCATCGTCATTTGGAGGCTCTGAACGTTACAATTAACTATCCGTTTTGCGTCGGATTCTAAAATCTAGACTCACAGGAGAACGACCATCAGGTGCCCGAGGCAGCAACATCCCCTTCGAGGCAAGTCGGCTGGAGGACGATGCATTGAATCTCGACGCAATTTGAGTGTTCCTTCGTCATTAGGAGGCCCTGAACGTTACAATTAACTATCAGCTTTGCGTCGGATTCGAAAATCTAGACCCACAGGAGACGGGCCACATGGTGCCCGAGGCAGCAATATCCCCTTGTAGACAAGTCGGCTGCAAGTCGATGTATTGACTCTCGACACAATTTGAGTGTTCCATCGTCATTAGAAGGCGCTGAACGTTACAATTAACTATCAGTTATGCGTCGGACTCGACAATCTACACTCACAGAACGACCATAAGGTGCCCGAGGCTGCAATAGACCCTTGGAGACAAGTCGGCTGGAGGAACGGACCATATTGTGCCCGAGGCAGCAATATCCCCTTGGAGACAAGTCTGCTGGAGGACGATGTAAAGAATCGCAACGCAATTTGTGTGTTCCATCGTCGTTAGCATAGTCGTACCGTTATAGTTAAAAGTCAATTTTGCGTCGGATTCGAAAAACTAGACTCACAGGAGAACGACCATAAGGTGCCCGAGGCAGCAATAGACCCTTGGAGACAAGTCGGCTGGAGGCCGATGTATTGAATCTCGACGCAATTTGAGTGTTCCATCGTCATTTGGAGGCTCTGAACGTTACAACTAACTATCCGTTTTGCGTCGGATTCTAAAATCTAGACTCACAGGAGAACGGCCATAAGGTGCCCATAGGCAGCAATAGAGCCTTGGAGGCAAGTCGGCTGGAGGTCTATGTATTGAATCTCGTCGCAATTTGAGTGTTCCACCGTCATTAGGAGGCCCTGAACGTTACAATTAACTATCAGTTATGCGTCGGATTCGAAAGTCTAGACTCGCAGGAGAACGACCATTAGGTGCGCGAGGCAGCAATATACCCTTGGAGACATGTCGGCTGAATGGCCATGTATTGAATCTCGACGCAATTTGAGTGTTCCATCGTCATTAGGGGGCCCTGAACGTTAAAATTAACTATCAGTTTCATGTCGGAATCGTAAATATAGACTCACAGGGGAACGACCATAAGGTGACCGAGGTAGCAATAGACTCTTGGAGACAAGTAGGCTTGAGGACGATGTTTTGAATCTCGACGCCATTTGAGTGCTCCATCGCTATTAGGAGGCCCTGAACGCTACAATTAACTATCAGTTTCGCGTCGGAATCGAAAATCTAGACTCACAGGAGACGGACCACATGGTGCCCGAGGCAACAATATCCCCTTGGAAACAAGTCGTCTGGATGCCGATGTATTGAATCTCGACGCAATTTGAGTGTTCCATCGTCATTTGGAGGCCCTGAACGTTACAATTAACTATCAGTTTCGCGTCGGAATCGAAAATTTAGACTCACAGGAGACGGACCACTTGGTGCCCGAGGCAACAATATCCCCTTGGAAACAAGTCGGCTGGATGCCGATGTATTGAATCTCGACGTAATTTGAGTGTTCCATCGTCATTTGGAGGCCCTGAACGTTACAATTAACTATCAGTTTTGCCTCTGATTTGAAAATCTAGACTCACAGGAGAACGACCATAAGGTGCCCATAGGCAGCAATAGAGCCTTGGAGACAAGTCGGCTGGAGGTCGATGTATTGAATCTCGACGCAATTTGAGTGTTCCACCGTCATTAGGAGGCCCTGAACGTTACAATTAACTATCAGTTTCGCGTCGGAATCGAAAATCTAGACTCACAGGAGACGGACCACATGGTGCCCGAGGCAACAATATCCCCTTGGAAACAAGTCGTCTGGATGCCGATGTATTGAATCTCGACGCAATTTGAGTGTTCCATCGTCATTTGGAGGCCCTGAACGTTACAATTAACTATCAGTTTCGCGTCGGATTCGAAAGACTAGACTCACAGGAAACGGAACATACGGTGCCCGAGGCAGCAATATCCCCTTGGAGACAAGTCGGCTGGAGGAACGGACCATATTGTGCCCGAGGCAGCAATATCCCCTTGGAGACAAGTCGGCTGGAGGACGATGTAAAGAATCGCAACGCAATTTGTGTGTTCCATCGTCGTTAGCACAGTCGTTCCGTTATAGTTAAAAGTCAATTTTGCGTCGGATTCGAAAAACTAGACTCACAGGAGAACGACCATAAGGTGCCCGAGGCAGCAATAGACCCTTGGAGACAAGTCGGCTGGAGGGCGATGTATTGAATCTCGACGCAATTTGAGAGTCCATCGTCATTTGGAGGCTCTGAACGTTACAATTAACTATCCGTTATGCGTCGGATTCAAAAATCTAGACTCACAGGGGAACGGCCATAAGGTGCCCATAGGCAGCAATAGAGCCTTGGAGACAAGTCGGCTGGAGGTCGATGTATTGAATCTCGACGCAATTTGAGTGTTCCACCGTCATGAGGAGGCCCTGAACGTTACAATTAACTATCAGTTATGCGTCGGATTCGAAAGTCTAGACTCGCAGGAGACGGACCACATGGTGCCCGAGGCAACAATATCCCCTTGGAAACAAGTCGTCTGGATGCCGATGTATTGAATCTCGACGCAATCTGAGTGTTCCACCGTCATTAGGAGGCCCTGAACGTTACAATTAACTATCCGTTTTGCGTCGGATTCTAAAATCTAGACTCACAGGAGAACGACCATCAGGTGCCCGAGGCAGCAATATCCCCTTCGAGGCAAGTCGGCTGGAGGACGATGCATTGAATCTCGACGCAATTTGAGAGTTCCTTCGTCATTAGGAGGCGCTGAACGTTACAATTAACTATCAGCTTTGCGTCGGATTCGAAAATCTAGACCCACAGGAGACGGGCCACATGGTGCCCGAGGCAGCAAGATTTCCTTGTAGATAAGTCGGCTGCAAGTCGATGTATTGACTCTCGACACAATTTGAGTGTTCCATCGTCATTAGAAGGCGCTGAACGTTACAATTAACTATCAGTTATGCGTCGGACTCGACAATCTACACTCACAGAATGACCATAAGGTGCCCGAGGCTGCAATAGACCCTTGGAGACAAGTCGGCTGGAGGAACGGACCATATTGTGCCCGAGGCAGCAATATCCCCTTGGAGACAAGTCGGCTGGAGGACGATGTAAAGAATCGAACGCAATTTGTGTGTTCCATCGTCGTTAGCATAGTCGTACCGTTATAGTTAAAAGTCAATTTTGCGTCGGATTCGAAAAACTAGACTCACAGGAGAACGACCATAAGGTGCCCGAGGCAGCAATAGACCCTTGGAGACAAGTCGGCTGGAGGCCGATGTATTGAATCTCGACGCAATTTGAGTGTTCCATCGTCATTTGGAGGCTCTGAACGTTACAGTTAACTATCCGTTTTGCGTCGGATTCTAAAATCTAGACTCACAAGAGAACGGCCATAAGGTGCCCATAGGCAGCAATAGAGCCTTGGAGACAAGTCGGCTGGAGGTCGATGTATTGAACCTCGACGCAATTTGAGTGTTCCACCGTCATTAGGAGGCCCTGAACGTTACAATTAACTATCAGTTATGCGTCGGATTCGAAAGCCTAGACTCGCAGAAAAACGACCATTAGGTGCGCGAGGCAGCAATATACCCTTGGAGACATGTCGGCTGAATGGCCATGTATTGAATCTCGACGCAATTTGAGTGTTCCATCGTCATTAGGGGGCCCTGAACGTTACAATTAACTATCAGTTTCGCGTCTGAATCGAGAATCTAGACTCACAGGAGACGGACCACATGGTGCGCGAGGCAACAATATCCCATTGAAGACAAGTCGGCTGGATGCCGATGTATTGAATCTCGACGTAATTTGAGTGTTCCATCGTCATTTGGAGGCCCTGAACGTTACAATTAACTATCAGTTTCATGTCGGAATCGAAAATCTAGACTCACAGGGGAACGACCATAAGGTGACCGAGGTAGCAATAGACTCTTGGAGACAAGTAGGCTTGAGGACGATGTTTAGAAATCTCGACGCAATTTGAGTGCTCCATCGCCATTAGGAGGCCCTGAACGTTACAATTAACTATCAGTTTCGCTTCGGAATCGAAAATCTAGACTCACAGGAGACGGACCACATGGTGCCCGAGGCAACAATATCCCCTTGGAAACAAGTCGGCTGGATGCCGATGTATTGATCTCGACGTAATTTGAGTGTTCCATCGTCATTTGGAGGCCCTGAACGTTACAATTAACTATCAGTTTTTCCTCTGATTTGAAAATCTAGAATCACAGGAGGACGACCATAAGGTGCCCATAGGCAGCAATAGAGCCTTGGAGACAAGTCGGCTGGAGGTCGATGTACTGAATCTCGACGCAATTTGTGTGTTCCATAGTCATTAGGAGGCCCTGAACGATACAATTAACTATCAGTTATGCGTCGGATTCGAAAGTCTAGACTCGCAGGAGAACGACCATTAGGTGCGCGAGGCAGCAATATACCCTTGGAGACATGACGGCTGAATGGCCATGTATTGAATCTCGACGCAATTTGAGTGTTCCATCGTCATTAGGGGGCCCTGAACGTTACAATTAACTATCAGTTTCGCGTCGGAATCGAGAATCTAGACTCACAGGAGACGGACCACATGGTGCCCAAGGCAGCAATATCCCCTTGGAGACAAGTCGTCGCAATTTGAGTGTTCCATCGTCATTAGGAGGCGCTGAACGTTACAATTCACTATCATTTTTGCGTCGATTCGAAAATCCACTCACAGGAGGACCATATGGTGCCCGAGAAAGCACCAGACAATTGGATACAAGTCGGCTGGAGGACGATGTAATGAATCTCGACGCAATTTGAGTGTTCCATCGTCATTTTGAGGCTCTGAACGTTACAATTAACTATCCGTTTTGCGTCGGATTCTAAAATCTAGACTCACAGGAGAACGACCATCAGGTGCCCGAGGCAGCAATATCCCCTTCGAGGCAAGTCGGCTGGAGGACAATGCATTGAATCTCGACGCAATTTGAGTGTTCCTTCGTCATTAGGAGGCGCTGAACGTTACAATTAACTATCAGCTTTGCGTCGGATTCGAAAATCTAGACCCACAGGAGACGGGCCACATGGTGCCCGAGGCAGCAATATCCCCTTGTAGATAAGTCGGCTGCAAGTCGATGTATTGACTCTCGACACAATTTGAGTGTTCCATCGTCATTAGAAGGCGCTGAACGTTACAATTAACTATCAGTTAAGCGTCGGACTCGACAATCTACACTCACAGAACGACCATAAGGTGCCCGAGGCTGCAATAGACCCTTGGAGACAAGTCGGCTGGAGGCCGATGTATTGATTCTCGACGCAATTTGAGTGTTCCATCGTCAATAGGAGGCCATGAGCGTTACACTTAACTATCATTTCTGCGTCGGATTCGAAAATCTAGACTCACAGGAGACGGACCACATGGTGCCCGAGGCAGCAATATCCCCTTGGGGACAAGTCGGCTGGCGGACGATGTATTGAATCTCGACGCAATTTGAGTGTTCCATCGTCATTAGGAGGCGCTGAACGTTACAATTAACTATCAGTAATTCGTCGGATTCGAAAATCTAGCCTCACAGGAGAACGACCATATGGTGCCCGAGGCAGCAATAGACCCTTGGAGACATGTCGGCTGAATGGCCATGTATTGAATCTCGACGCAATTTGAGTGTTCCATCGTCATTTGGAGGCCCTGAACGTTACAATTAACTATCAGTTTCGCGTCGGAATCGAAAATCTGGACTCACAGGAGAACGACCATAAGGTGCCCGAGGCTGCAATAGACTCTTGGAGACAAGTCGGCTGAAGGACGATGTATTGAAACGCAACGCAATTTGTGAGTTCCATCGTCGTTAGCATAGTAGTAACGTTATAATTAAATGTCAGTTTTGCGTCGGAATCGAAAATCTAGACTCACAGGGGAACGACCATATGGTGACCGAGGTAGCAATAGACTCTTGGAGACAAGTCGGCTGGAGGACGATGAATTGAATCTCGACGCAATTTGAGTGCTCCATCGTCATTAGGAGGCCCTGAACGTTACAATTAACTATCAGTTTTGCCTCTGATTTGAAAATCTAGACTCACAGGAGAACGACGATAAGGTGCCCATAGGCAGCAATAGAGCCTTGGAGACAAGTCGGCTGGAGGTCGATGTACTGAATCTCGACGCAATTTGTGTGTTCCATCGTCATTAGGAGGCCCTGAACGATACAATTAACTATCAGTTTCGCGTCGGATTCGAAAGACTAGACTCACAGGAAACGGAACATACGGTGCCCGAGCCAGCAATATCCCCTTGGAGACAAGTCGGCTGGAGGAACGGACCATATTGTGCCCGAGGCAGCAATATCCCCTTGGAGACAAGTCGGCTGGAGGACGATGTAAAGAATCGCAACGCAATTTGTGTGTTCCATCGTCGTTAGCATAGTCGTACCGTTATAGTTAAAAGTCAATTTTGCGTCGGATTCGAAAAACTAGACTCACAGGAGAACGACCATAAGGTGCCCAAGGCAGCAATAGACCCTTGGAGACAAGTCGGCTGGAGGACGATGTATTGAATCTCCACGCAATTTGAGTGTTCCATCGTCATTTGGAGGCTCTGAACGTTACAATTAACTATCCGTTTTGTGTCGGATTCTAAAATCTAGACTCACAGGAGAACGGCCATAAGGTGCCCATAGGCAGCAATAGAGCCTTGGAGACAAGTCGGCTGGAGGTCGATGTATTGAATCTCGACGCAATTTGAGTGTTCCACCGTCATTAGGAGGCCCTGAACGTTACAATTAACTATCAGTTATGCGTCGGATTCGAAAGTCTAGACTCGCAGGAGAACGACCATTAGGTGCGCGAGGCAGCAATATACCCTTGGAGACATGTCGGCTGAATGGCCATGTATTGAATCTCGACGCAATTTGAGTGTTCCATCGTCATTAGGGGGCCCTGAACGTTACAATTAACTATTAGTTTCAAGTCGGAATCGAGAATCTAGACTCACAGGAGACGGACCACATGGTGCCCGAGGCAACAATATCCCATTGAAGACAAGTCGGCTGGATGCCGATGTATTGAATCTCGACGCAATTTGAGTGTTCCACCGTCATTAGCAGGCCCCGAACGTTACAATTAACTATCAGCTTTGCGTCGGATTCGAAAATCTAGACCCACAGGAACCGGACCACATGGTGCCCGAGGCAGCAATATCCCCTTGTAGATAAGTCGGCTGCAAGTCGATGTATTGACTCTCGACACAATTTGAGTGTTCCATCGTCATTAGAAGGCGCTGAACGTTACAATTTACTATCAGTTATCCGTCGGACTCGACAATCCACACCCACAGAACGACCATAAGGTGCCCGAGGCAGCAATAGACCCTTGAACACAAGTCGGCTGGAGGCCGATGTATTGAATGTCGACGCAATTTGAGTGTTCCATCGTCAATAGGAGGCCATGAACGTTACAATTAACTATCATTTCTGCGTCGTATAAGAAAATCTAGACTTACAGGAGACGGACCACATGGTGCCCGAGGCAGCAATATCCCCTTGGAGACAAGTCGGCTGGCTTACGATGTATTGAATCTCGACGCAATTTGAGTGTTCCATCGTCATTAGGAGGCGCTGAACGTTACAATTAAGTATCAGTAATTCGTCGAATTCGAAAATCTAGTCTCACAGGAGAACGACCATATGGTGCTCGAGGCAGCAATATACCCTTGGAGACATGTCGGCTGAATGGCCATGTATTGAATCTCGACGCAATTTGAGTGTTCCATCCTCATTAGGGGGCCCTGATCGTTACAATTAACTATCAGTTTCGCGTCGGAATCGAGAATCTAGACTCACAGGAGACGGACCACATGGTGCCCGAGGCAACAATATCCCATTGAAGACAAGTCGGCTGGATGCCGATGTATTGAATCTCGACGTAGCTTGAGTGTTCCATCGTCATTTGGAGGCCCTGAACGTTACAATTAACTATCAGTTTCATGTCGGAATCGAAAATCCAGACTCACAGGGGAACGACCATAAGGTGACCGAGGTAGCAATAGACTCTTGGAGACAACTAGGCTTGAGGACGATGTTTTGAATCTCGACGCAATTTGAGTGTTCCATCGCCATTAGGAGGCCCTGAACGTTACAATTAATTATCATTTCTGCGTCGGATTCGAAAATCTAGACTCACAGGAGACGGACCACATGGTGCCCAAGGCAGCAATATCCCCTTGGAGACAAGTCGTCGCAATTTGAGTGTTCCATCGTCATTAGGAGGCGCTGAACGTTACAATTCACTATCATTTTTGCGTCGATTCGAAAATCCACTCACAGGAGGACCATATGGTGCCCGAGAAAGCACCAGACAATTGGATACAAGTCGGCTGGAGGACGATGTTTTGAATCTCGACGCAATTTGAGTGTTCCATCGTCATTAGGAGGCCCTGAACGTTATAATTAACAATCAGTTTTGCGTCGGATTCGAAAATCTAGACTAGGAGACGAACCACATGGTGCCCGGGGCAGCAATATCGCCTTGGAGACAAGTCGGCTGGAGGACGATGCATTGAATCTCGACGCAATTTGAGTGTTCCACCGTCATTAGCAGGCCCCGAACTTTACAATTAACGATCAGCTTTGCGTCGGATTCGAAAATCTAGACCCACAGGAGACGGGCCACATTTTGCCCGAGGCAGCAATATCCCCTTGTAGATAAGTCGGGTGCAAGTCGATGTATTGACTCTCGACACAATTTGAGTGTTCCATCGTCATTAGAAGGCGCTGAACGTTACAATTTACTATCAGTTATCCGTCGGACTCGACAATCTACACCCACAGAACGACCATAATGTGCCCGAGGCAGCAATAGACCCTTGAAGCCAAGTCGGCTGGAGGCCGATGTATTGAATGTCGACGCTATTTGTGTGTTCCATCGTCAATAGGAGGCCATGAACGTTACAATTAACTATCATTTCTGCGTCGTATTCGAAAATCTAGACTCACAGGAGACGGACCACATGGTGCCAGAGGCAGCAATATCCCCTTGGAGACAAGTCGGCTGGCTTACGATGTATTGAATCTCGACGCAATTTGAGTGTTCCATCGTCATTAGGAGGCGCTGAACGTTGCAATTAACTATCAGCAATTCGTCGAATTCGAAAATCTAGTCTCACAGGAGAACGACCATATGGTGCTCGAGGCAGCAATAAACCCTTGGAGACATGTCGGCTGAATGGCCATGTATTGAATCTCGACGCAATTTGAGTGTTCCATCGTCATTAGGGGGCCCTGAACGTTACAATTAACTATCAGTTTCGCGTCGGAATCGAGAATCTAGACTCACAGGAGACGGACCACATGGTGCCCGAGGCAACAATATCCCATTGAAGACAAGTCGGCCGGATGCCGATGTATTGAATCTCGACGTAATTTGAGTGTTCCATCGTCATTTGGAGGCCCTGAACGTTACAATTAACTATCAGTTTCATGTCGGAATCGAAAATCTAGACTCACAGGGGAACGACCATAAGGTGACCGAGGTAGCAATAGACTCTTGGAGACAAGTAGGCTTGAGGACGATGTTTTGAATCTCGACGCAATTTGAGTGCTCCATCGCCATTAGGAGGCCCTGAACGTTAAAATTAACTATCAGTTTTGCGTCTGATTTGAAAATCTAGACTCACAGGAGAACGACCGTAAGGTGCCCATTGGCAGCAATAGACCCTTGGAGACAAGTCGGCTGGCGACCGATGTATTTAATCTCGAAGAAATTTGAGTGTTCCATCGTCATTAGGAGGCCCTGAACGTTACAATTAATTATCATTTCTGCGTCGGATTCGAAAATCTAGACTCACAGGAGACGGACCACATGGTGCCCAAGGCAGCAATATCCCCTTGGAGACAAGTCGTCGCAAATTGAGTGTTCCATCGTCGTTAGGAGGCGCTGAACGTTACAATTCACTATCATTTTTGCGTCGATTCGAAAATCCACTCACAGGAGGACCATATGGTGCCCGAGAAAGCACCAGACAATTGGATACAAGTCGGCTGGAGGACGATGTATTGAATCTCGACGCAATTTGAGTGTTCCACCGTCATTAGGAGGCCCTGAACGTTACAATTAACTATCAGTTATGGTCGGATTCGAAAGTCTAGACTCGCAGGAGAACGACCATTAGGTGCGCGAGGCAGCAATAGACCGTTGCAGACAAGTCGGCTGGAGGCCGATGTATTGAAACAAGACGCAATTTGAGTGTTCCATCGTCATTAGGAGGCGCTGAATGTTACAATTAACTATCAGCTTTGCGTCGGATTCGAAAATCTAGACCCACAGGAGACGGGCCACATGGTGCCCGAGGCAGCAATATCCCCTTGTAGATAAGTCGGCTGCAAGTCGATGTATTGACTCTCGACACAATTTGAGTGTTCCATCGTCATTAGAAGGCGCTGAACGTTACAATTAACTATCAGTTATGCGTCGGACTCGACAATCTACACTCACAGAACGACCATAAGGTGCCCGAGGCTGCAATAGACCCTTGGAGACAAGTCGGCTGGAGGCCGATGTATTGAATCTCGACGCAATTTCAGTGTTCCATCGTCAATAGGAGGCCATGAGCGTTACAATTAACTATCATTTCTGCGTCGGATTCTAAAATCCACCCTCACAGGAGAACGACGATAAGGTGCCCGAGGCAGTAATATCCCCTTGGAGACAAGTAGGCTGGATGCCGATGTATTGAATCTCGACGTAATTTGGGTGTCCCGTCGTCATTTGGAGGCCCTGAACGATACAATTAACTATCAGTTTCGCGTCGGATTCGAAAAACTAGACTCACAGGAGACGGACCATATGGTGCCCGAGGCAGCAATATCCCCTTGGAGACAAGTCGGCTGGGGGAACGGACCATATGGTGCCCGAGGCACCAATATCCCTTTGGATACAAGTCGGCTGGAGGACGATGTAAAGAAACGCAACGCAATTTGTGTGTTCCATCGTCGTTAGCATAGTCTTAACGTAATAATTAAATGTCAATTTTGCGTCGGATTCGAAAAACTAGACTCACAGGAGAACGACCATTAGGTGACCGAGGCAGCAATATCCCGTTGGGTACAAGTCGGCTGGAGGCCGATGTATTGAATCACGACACAATTTGAGTGTTCCATCGTCATTAGACGGACATGAACGTTACAATTAACTATCATTTTTGCGTCGATTCGAAAATCCACTCACAGGAGGACCATATGGTGCCCAAAAGAGCAATAGAGAATTGGATACAAGTCGGCTGGAGGACGATGTATTGACTCTCGACACAATTTGAGTGTTCCATCGTCATTAGAAGGCGCTGAACGTTACAATTAACTATCAGTTAAGCGTCGGACTCGACAATCTACACTCACAGAACGACCATAAGGTGCCCGAGGCAGCAATAGACCCTTGGAGACAAGTCGGCTGGAGGCCGATGTATTGAATCTCGACGCAATTTGAGTGTTCCATCGTCAATAGGAGGCTCTGAATGTTACAATTAAATATCAGTTATGCGTCGGATTCGAATGTCTAGACTCACAGGAGAACGACCATTAGGTGCGCGAGGCAGCAATAAACCGTTGCAGACAAGTCGGCTGGAGGCCGATGTATTGAAACAAGCCGCAATTTGAGTGTTCCATCGTCATTAGGAGGCCCTGAATGTTACAATTAACTATCAGTTTTGCGTCGGATACGAAAATCTAGACTCACAGGAGGCGGACCATATGGTGCTCGAGGCAGCAATATCCCCTTGGAGACAAGTCGGCCGGAGACCGATGTATTGAATCTCGCCGCAATTTGAGTGTTCCATCGTCATTTGGAGGCTCTGAACATTACAATTAACTATCCGTTTTGCGTCGGATTCTAAAATCTACACTCACAGGAGAACGACCATAAGGTGCCCGAGGTAGCAATAGACTCTTGGAGACAAGTCGGCTGAAGGACGATGTATTGACTCTCGACGCAATTTGAGTGTTCCATCGTCATTAGGAGGCCCTGAACGTTACAATTAACTATCATTTTAGCGTCGGATTCAAAAATCTACTCACAGGAGAAGGACCATATGGCGCCCGATACAGCAATAGGCCCTTGGATACAAGTCGGCTGGAGGACATTGTATTGAATCTCGACGCAATCAGAGTGTTCCATCGTCATTAGGAGGCCCAGAACGTTACAATTAACTATCAGTTTTGCCTCGGATTCGAAAACCTAGACTCACAGGAGACGGACCACATGGTGCCCGCGACAGCAATATCCCATTGTAGACAAGTCGGCTGAAGGACGATGTATTGACTCTCGACGCAATTTGAGTGTTCCATCGTCATTAGAAGGCCAAGAACGTTACGATTAACTATCATTTCGGCGTCAGATTCGAAAATCTAGACTAGGAGACGGACCACATGGTTCCCGAGGCAGCAATATCCCCTTGGAGACAAGTCGGCTGGAGGACAATGTATTGAATCTAGACGCAATTTGAGTGTTCCATCGTCATTAGAAGGCCGAGAACGCTACAATTAACTATCAGTTTTGCCGCGGATTCGAAAACCAAGACTCACAGGAGACGGGCCACATGGTTCCCGAGAAAGCAATAGACACTTGGATACAAGTCGGCTGGAGGACGATGTATTGAATTTCGACGCAATTTGAGTGTTCCATCGTCATTAGGACGCCCTGAAAGTCCAATTAACTATCAGTTTTGCCTCTGATTTGAAAATCTAGACTCATTGGAGAACGACCATAAGGTGCCCATAGGCAGCAATAGAGCCTTGGAGACAAGTCGGCTAGAGGTCGATGTATTGAATCTATCCGCAATTTGAGTGTTCCACAGTCATTAGGAGGCCCTGAACGTTACAATTAACTATCTGTTTCGCGTCGGAATCAAAAATCTAGACTCACAGGAGAACGACCATAAGGTGCCCGAGGCTGCAATAGACTCTTGGAGACAAGTCGGCTGAAGGACGATGTATTGAAACGCAACGCAATTTGTGAGTTCCATCGTCGTTAGCATAGTCGTAACGTTATAATTAAATGTCAGGTTTGCGTCGGATTCGAAAATCTAGACTCACAGGAAACGGAACATATGGTGCCCGAGGAAGCAATATCCATTTGGAGACAAGTCGGCTGGAGGAACGGACCATATGGTGCCCGAGGCAGCAATATCCCCTTGGAGACAAGTCGGCTGGATGCCGATGTATTGAATCTCGACGTAATTTGAGGTTTCCATCGTCATTAGGGGGTGCTGAGCGTTACAATTAACTATCAGTTTCGCGCCGGATTCGAAAATCTAGACTCACAGGAGAACGACCATAAGGTGCCCGAGGCAGCAATAGACTCTTGGAGACAAGTCGGCTGATGGACGATGTATTGACTCTCGACGCAATTTGAGAGTTCCATCGTCAATAGGAGGCCCTGAACGTTACAATTAACTATCATTTTAGCGTCGGATTCAAAAATCTACTCACTGGAGAAGGACCATATGGCGCCCGATACAGCAATAGGCCCTTGGATACAAGTCGGCTGGAGGACATTGTATTGAATCTCGACGCAATCAGAGTGTTCCATCGTCATTAGGAGGCCCAGAACGTTACAATTAACTATCAGTTTTGCCTCGGGTTCGAAAACCTAGACTCACAGGAGACGGACCACATGGTGCCCGAGACAGCAATATCCCCTTGTAGACAAGTCGGCTGAAGGACGATGTATTGAATCTCGACGCAATTTGAGTGTTCCATCGTCATTAGAAGGCCAAGAACGTTACAATTAACTATCATTTCTGCGTCAGATTCGAAAATCTAGACTAGGAGACGGACCACATGGTTCCCGAGGCAGCAATATCCCCTTGGAGACAAGTCGGCTGGAGGACAATGTATTGAATCTAGACGCAATTTGAGTGTTCCATCGTCATTAGAAGGCCCAGAACGCTACAATTAACTATCAGTTATGCCGCGGATTCGAAAACCAAGACTCACAGGAGACGGGCCACATGGTTCCCGAGAAAGCAATAGACACTTGGATACAAGTCGGCTGGAGGACGATGTATTGAATTTCGACGCAATTTGAGTGTTCCATCGCCATTAGGACGCCCTGAAAGTCCAATTAACTATCAGTTTTGCCTCTGATTTGAAAATCTAGACTCATTGGAGAACGACCACAAGGTGCCCATAGGCAGCAATAGAGCCTTGGAGACAAGTCGGCTAGAGGTCGATGTATTGAATCTATCCGCAATTTGAGTGTTCCACCGTCATTAGGAGGCCCTGAACGTTACAATTAACTATCAGTTTCGCGTCGGAATCAAAAATCTAGACTCACAGGAGAACGACCATAAGGTGCCCGAGGCTGCAATAGACTCTTGGAGACAAGTCGGCTGAAGGACGATGTATTGAAACGCAACGCAATTTGTGAGTTCCATCGTCGTTAGCATAGTCGTAACGTTATAATTAAATGTCAGGTTTGCGTCGGATTCGAAAATCTAGACTCACAGGAAACGGAACATATGGTGCCCGAGGAAGCAATATCCCCTTGGAGACAAGTCGGCTGGAGGAACGGACCGTATGGTGCCCGAGGCAGCAATATCCCCTTGGAGACAAGTCGGCTGGATGCCGATGTATTGAATCTCGACGTAATTTGAGTGTTCCATCGTCATTTGGAGGCCCTGAACGTTACAATTAACTATCAGTTTCGCGTCGGAATCGAAAATCTAGACTCACAGGAGAACGACCATAAGGTGCCCGAGGCTGCAATAGACTCTTGGAGACAAGTCGGCTGAAGGACGATGTATTGAAACGCAACGCAATTTGTGAGTTCCATCGTCGTTAGCATAGTCGTAACGTTATAATTAAATGTCAGGTTTGCGTCGGATTCGAAAATCTAGACTCACAGGAAACGGAACATATGGTGCCCGAGGAAGCAATATCCCCTTGGAGACAAGTCGGCTGGAGGAACGGACCATATGGTGCCCGAGGCAGCAATATCCCCTTGGAGACAAGTCGGCTGGATGCCGATGTATTGAATCTCGACGTAATTTGAGTGTTCCATCGTCATTAGGAGGCCCTGAATGTTACAATTAACTATCAGTTTTGCGTCGGATACGAAATTCTAGACTCACAGGAGGCAGACCATATGGTGCTCGAGGCAGCAATATCCCCATGGAGACAAGTCGGCTGGAGGCCGAGGTATTGAATCTCGACGCAATTTGAGTGTTCCATCGTCATTAGGAGGCCATGAACGATACAATTAACTTTCATTTCTGCGTCGGATTCGAAAATCTAGACTCACAGGAGACGGACCACATGGTGCCCGAGGCAGCAATATCCCCTTGGAGACAAGCTGCCGCAATTTGAGTGTTCCATCGTAATTAGGAGGCGCTGAACGTTACAATTAACTATCAGTTATTCGGCGGATTCGAAAATCTAGCCTCACTGGAGGACGTCCATAAGGTGACCGAGGTAGCAATAGACCCTTGGAGATAAGTCGGCTGGAGCCCGATGTATTGAATCTCGACGCAATTTGAGTGTTCTATCGTCATTCGGAGGCTCTGAACATTACAATTAACTATCCGTTTTGCGTCGGATTCTAAAATCTACACTCACAGGAGAACGACCATAAGGTGCCCGAGGCAGCAATATCCCCTTAGAGACAAGTCTGCTGGATGCCGATGTATTGAATCTCGACGTAATTTGAGTGTTCCGTCTTCATTTGGAGGCCCTGAACGATACAATTAACTATCAGTTTTGCGTCGAATTCGAAAATCTACACTCACAGGAGAACGACCATAAGGTGCCCGAGGCAGCGATATCCCTTTGGAGATAAGTCGGCTGGATGCCGATGTATTGAATCTCGACGCAATTTGAGTGTTCCATCGTCATTAGGAGGCGCTGAACGTTACAATTAACTATAAGTTATTCGTCGGATTCGAAAATCTAGCCTCACTGGGGAACGACCATATGGTGCCCGAGGCAGCAATAGACCCTTGGAGACAAGTTGACTGGAGGCCGATGTATTGAATCTCGATGCAATTTGAGGTTTCCATCGTCATTAGGGGGCGCTGAGCGTTACAATTAACTATCAGTTTCTCGCCGGATTCGAAAATCTAGACTCACAGGAGAACGACCATAAGGTGCCCGAGGCAGCAATAGACTCTTGGAGACAAGTCGGCTGAAGGACGATGTATTGACTCTCGACGCAATTTGAGATCTCCATCGTCAATAGGAGGCCCTGAACGTTACAATTAACTATCATTTTAGCGTCGGATTCAAAAATCTACTCACTGGAGAAGGACCATATGGCGCCCGATACAGCAATAGGCCCTTGGATACAAGTCGGCTGGAGGACATTGTATTGAATCTCGACGCAATCAGAGTGTTCCATCGTCATTAGGAGGCCCAGAACGTTACAATTAACTATCAGTTTTGCCTCGGGTTCGAAAACCTAGACTCACAGGAGACGGACCACATGGTGCCCGAGACAGCAATATCCCCTTGTAGACAAGTCGGCTGAAGGACGATGTATTGAATCTCGACGCAATTTGGGTGTTCCACCGTCATTAGGAGGCCCTGAACGTTTCAATTAACTATCAGTAATTCGTCGGATTCGAAAATGTAGTCTCACAGGAGAATGACCATATGGTGCCCGAGGCAGCAATATACCCTTGGAGACATGTCGGCTGAATGGCCATGTATTGAATCTCGACGCAATTTGAGTATTCCATCGTCATTAGGAGGCCCTGAACGTTACAATTAACTATCAGTTTCGCGTCGGAATCGAAAATCTAGATTCACAGGAGACGGACCACATGGTGCCCGAGGCAACAATATCCCCTTAAAGGCAAGTCGGCTGGATGCCGATGTATTGAATCTCGACGTAATTTGAGTGTTCCATCGTCATTTGGAGGCCCTGAACGTTACAATTAACTATCAGTTTCGCGTCGGAATCGAAAATCTAGACCCACAGGAGAACGACCACAAGGTGCCCGAGGCAGCAATAGACCCTTGGAGACAAGTCGGCTGAAGGATGATGTATTGAAACGCAACGCAATTTGTGAGTTCCATCGTCGTTAGCATAGTCGTAACGTTATAATTAAATGTCAGTTTTGCGTCGGATTCGAAAATCTAGACTCACAGGGGAACGACGATAAGGTGACCGAGGTAGCAATAGACTCTTAGGGACAAGTCGGCTTGAGGACGATGTATTGGATCTCGACGCAATTTAAGTGCTCCATCGTCATTAGGAGGCCCTGAACGTTAACATTAACTATCAGTTTTGCCTCTGATTTGAAAATCAAGACTCACAGGAGAAAGACCATAAGGTGCCCGAGGCAGCAATAGACCATTGTAGACAAGTTGGCTGGAGGCCGATGTATTGAATCTCGATGCAATTTGAGTGTTCCATCGTCATTAGGGGGCACTGAGCGTTACAATTCACTATCATTTTAGCGTCGGATTCAAAAATCTACTCACAGGAGAAGGACCATATGGCGCCCGATACAGCAATAGGCCCTTGGATACAAGTCAGCTGGAGGACGATGTATTGGATCGCGACGCAATTTGAGTGTTCCATCGTCAACAGGACGCCCTGAATGTTACAATTAACTATCAGTTTTTCGTCGGATTCGAAAATCTAGACTCACAGGAGGACGACCATAAGGTGCCCGAGGCAGCAATAGACCCTTGGAGACAAGTCGGCTGGAGGGCCATGTATTGAATCTCGACGCAATTTGAGTGTTCCATCGTCATTTGGAGGCCCTCATCGTTACAATTAACTATCAGTTTCGCGTCGGAATCGAAAATCTAGACTCACACGAGACGGACCATATGGTGCCACAGGCAGCAATATCCCCTTGGGGACAAGTCGGCTGCATGCCGATGTATTGAATCTCGACGTCATTTGAGTGTTCCATCGTCATTTGGAGGCTCTGAACGTTACAATCAACTATCAGTTTTGCGTCGGGTACTAAAAACTAGACTCACAGGCGAACGACCATAAGGTGCCCGAGGCAGCAATAGACGCTTGGAGACAAGTCGGCTGGAAGCCGATGTATTGATTCGCGACCCAATTTCAGTGTTCCATCGTCATTAGGAGGCCCTGAACGTTACAATTAACAATTTTTTTGCGTCGGATTCGAAAACCTAGACTCACAGGAGAACGACCATAAGGTGCCCGAGGCAGCAATAGACTCTTGGATCCAAGTCGGCTGAGGACGATGTATTGAATCTCGACGCAATTTGAGAGTTCCATCGTCATTAGGAGGCCCTGAACATTACAATTAACTATCAGTTTCGCGCCGGATTCGAAAATCTAGACTCACAGGAGACGGACCATATGGTGCCCGAGGCAGCAATATCCCCTTGTAGACAAGTCGGCTGAAGGACGATGTATTGACTCTCGAGGCAATTTGAGTGTTCCATCGTCATTAGAAGGCCAAGCACGTTACAATTAACTATCATTTCTGCGTCGGATTCGAAAATCTAGACTAGGAGACGGACCACATGGTTCCCGAAGCAGCAATATCCCCTTGGAGACATGTCGGCTGGAGGACAATGTATTGAATCTCGACGCAATTTGAGTGTTCCATCGTCATTAGGACGCCCTGAACGTCCAATTAACTATCAGTTATGCGTCGGATTCGAAAGTCTAGACTCACAGGAGAACGACCACAAGGTGCGCGAGGCAGCAATAGACCGTTGCAGACAAGTCGGCTGGAGGCCGATGTATTGAATCTCGACGTAATTTGGGTGTTCCATCGTCATTTGGAGGCCCTGAACGTTACAATTAACTATCAGTTTCGCGTCGGACTCGAAAATCTAGACTCACAGGAGAACGACCATAAGGTGCCCGAGGCAGCAATAGGCCCTTGTACACAAGTCGGCTGGAGACCGATGTATTGAATCTCGACGCAATTTGAGTGTTCCATCGTCATTAGGAGGCCCTAAACGTTACAATTAACAATCAGTTTTGCGTCGGATTCGAAAATCTACACTCACAGGAGACGGACCACATGGTGCCCGAGACAGCAATATACCCTTGGAGACATGTCGGCTGAATGGCCATGTATTGAATCTCGACGCAATTTGAGTGTTCCATCGTCATTAGGAGGCCCTGAACGTTACAATTAACTATCAGTTTCGCGTCGGAATCGAAAATCTAGATTCACAGGAGACGGACCACATGGTGCCCGAGGCAACAATATCCCCTTGGAGACATGTCGGCTGGATGCCGATGTATTGAATCTCGACGTAATTTGAGTGTTCCATCGTCGTTTGGAGGCCCTGAACGTTACAATTAACTATCAGTTTCGCGTCGGAATCGAAAATCTAGACTCACAGGGGAACGACCATAAGGTGACCGAGGTAGCTATAGACTCTTAGAGACAAGTCGGCTTGAGGACGATATATTGGATCTCGAGGCAATTTAAGTGCTCCATCGTCATTAGGAGGCCCTGAACGTTAAAATTAACTATCAGTTTTGCCTCTGATTTGAAAATCTAGACTCACAGGAGAACGACCATAAAGTGCCCATAGGCAGCAATAGAGCCTTGGAGACAAGTCGGCTGGAGATCGATGTACTGAATCTCGACGCTATTTGAGTGTTCCATCGTCATTAGGAGGAACTGAACGTTACAATTAACCATCAGTTTTGCGTCGAATCGAAAATCCACTCACAGGAGGACCATATGGTGCCCCAGAAAGCAATAGACAATTGGATACAAGTCGGCTGGAGGATGATGTATTGAATTTCGACGCAATTTGAGTGTTCCATCGTCATTAGGACATCCTGAACGTTACAATTAACCATCAGTTTTGCGTCGGATACGAAATTCTAGACTCACAGGAGGCGGACCATATGGTGCTCGAGGCAGCAATATCCCCTTTGAGACAAGTCGGCTGGAGGCCGATGTATTGAATCTCGACGCAATTTGAGGTTTCCATCGTCATTAGGAGGCCATGAACGTTACAATTAACTATCATTACTGCGTCGGATTCGAAAATCAAGACTCACAGGGGACGGACGACATGGTGCCCAATTCAGCAATATCCCCTTGGAGACAAGTCGTCGCAATTTGAGTGTTCCATCGTCAATAGGAGGCGATGAACCTTACAATTAACTATAAGTTATTCGTCGGATTCGAAAATCTAGCCTCACAGGAGAACGACCATAAGGTGCCCGAGGCAGCAATAGACCCTTGGAGACAAGTTGACTGGAGGCCGATGTATTGAACCTCGACGCAATTTGGGTGTTCCACCGTCATTAGGAGGCCCTGATCGTTTCAATTAACTATCAGTTATGCGTCGGATTCGAAAGTCTAGACTCACAGGAGAACGACTAGAAGGTGCGCGAGGCAGCAATAGACCGTTGCAGACAAGCCGGCTGGAGGCCGATGTCTTGAATCAAGACGCAATTTGAGTGTTCCATCGTCATTAGGAGGCCCTGAATGTTACAATTAACAATCAGTTTTGCGTCGGATACGAAAATCTAGACTCACAGGAGGTGGACCATATGGTGCTCGAGGCAGCAATATCCCCTTGGTGACAAGTCCCCTGGAGGACGATGTATTGAATCTCGACGCAATTTGATTGTTCCACCGTCATTAGCAGGCCCTGAACGTTACAATTAACTATCAGTTTTGCGTCGGATTCGAAAAACTAGACTCACAGGAGACGGACCACATGGTGCCCGAGGCAACAATATCCCCTTGGAGACAAGTTGGCTGGATGCCGATGTATTGAATCTCGACTTAATTTGAGTGTTCCATCGTCATTTGGAGACCCTGAACGTTACAATTAACTATCAGTTTCGCGTCGGAATCCTACACTCACAGGAGAAAGACCATAAGGTGCCCGAGGCAGCAATAGACCCTTGTAGACAAGTCGGCTGGCGGCCGATGTATTGAATCTCGATGCAATTTGAGTGTTCCATCGTCATTAGGGGGCGCTGAGCGTTACAATTCACTATCATTTTTGCGTCGGATTCAAAAATCTACTCACAGGAGAAGGACCCTATGGCGCCCGATACAGCAAAAGGCCCTTGGATACAAGTCAGCTGGAGGACGATGTATTGGATCGCGACGCAATTTGAGTGTTCCATCGTCAACAGGACGCCCTGAATGTTACAATTAACTATCAGTTTTTCGTCGGATTCGAAAATCTAGACTCACAGGAGGACGACCATAAGGTGCCCGAGGGAGCAATAGACCCTTGGAGACGAGTCGACTGGAGGGCCATGTATTGAATCTCGACGCAATTTGAGTGTTCCATCGTCATTTGGAGGCCCTGATCGTTACAATTAACTATCAGTTTCGCGTCGGAATCGAAAATCTAGACTCACAGGAGACGGACCATATGGCGTCACAGGCAGCATTATCCCCTTGGGGACAAGTCGGCTGGATGCCGATGTATTGAATCTCGACGTCATTTGAGTGTTCCATCGTCATTTGGAGGCTCTGAAGGTTCAAATTAACTATCAGTTTTGCGTCGGGTACTAAAAACTAGACTCACAGGCGAACGACCATAAGGTGCCCGAGGCAGCAATAGACGCTTGGAGACAAGTCGGCTGGAAGCCGATGTATTGATTCGCGACCCAATTTCAGTGTGCCATCGTCATTAGGAGGCCCTGAACGTTACAATTAACAATTTTTTTGCGTCGGATTCGAAAATCTAGACTCACAGGAGAACGACCATAAGGTGCCCGAGGCAGCAATATCCCCTTGTAGACAAGTCGGCTGAAGGACGATGTATTGACTCTCGAGGCAATTTGAGTGTTCCATTGTCATTAGAAGGCCAAGCACGTTACAATTAACTATCATTTCTGCGTCGGATTCGAAAATCTAGACTAGGAGACGGACCACATGGTTCCCGAAGCAGCAATATCCCCTTGGAGACAAGTCGGCTGTAGGACGATGTATTGGATCTCGAAGCAATTTAAGTGCTCCATCGTCATTAGGAGGCCCTGAACGTTAAAATTAACTATCAGTTTTGCCTCTGATTTGAAAATCTAGACTCACAGGAGAACGACCATAAAGTGCCCATAGGCAGCAATATAGCCTTGGAGACAAGTCGGCAGGAGATCGATGTACTGAATCTCGACGCTATTTGAGTGTTCCATCGTCATTAGGAGGCCCTGAACGTTACAATTAACTATCAGTTTTGCGTCGGACACGAAATTCTAGACTCGCAGGAGGCGGACCATATGGTGCTCGAGACAGCAATATCCCCATTGAGACAAGTCGGCTGGAGGCCGATGTATTGAATCTCGACGCAATTTGGGTGTTCCACCGTCATTAGGAGGCCCTGAACGTTTCAATTAACTATCAGTAATTCGTCGGATTCGAAAATGTAGTCTCACAGGAGAATGACCATATGGTGCCCGAGGCAGCAATATACCCTTGGAGACATGTCGGCTGAATGGCCATGTATTGAATCTCGACGCAATTTGAGTATTCCATCGTCATTAGGAGGCCCTGAACGTTACAATTAACTATCAGTTTCGCGTCGGAATCGAAAATCTAGATTCACAGGAGACGGACCACATGGTGCCCGAGGCAACAATATCCCCTTGGAGGCAAGTCGGCTGGATGCCGATGTATTGAATCTCGACGTAATTTGAGTGTTCCATCGTCATTTGGAGGCCCTGAACGTTACAATTAACTATCAGTTTCGCGTCGGAATCGAAAATCTAGACCCACAGGAGAACGACCACAAGGTGCCCGAGGCAGCAATAGACCCTTGGAGACAAGTCGGCTGAAGGATGATGTATTGAAACGCAACGCAATTTGTGAGTTCCATCGTCGTTAGCATAGTTGTAACGTTATAATTAAATGTCAGTTTTGCGTCGGATTCGAAAATCTAGACTCACAGGGGAACGACGATAAGGTGACCGAGGTAGCAATAGACTCTTAGAGACAAGTCGGCTTGAGGACGATGTATTGGATCTCGACGCAATTTAAGTGCTCCATCGTCATTAGGAGGCCCTGAACGTTAACATTAACTATCAGTTTTGCCTCTGATTTGAAAATCAAGACTCACAGGAGAACGACCATAAAGTGCCCATAGGCAGCAATAGAGCCTTGGAGACAAGTCGGCTGGAGATCGATGTACTGAATCTCGACGCAATTTGAGTGTTCCATCGTCATTAGGACGTCCTGAACGTTACAATTAACCATCAGTTTTGCGTCGGATACGAAATTCTAGACTCACAGGAGACGGACGACATGGTGCCCAAGACAGCAATTTCCCCTTGGAGACAAGTCGTCGCAATTTGAGTGTTCCATCGTCATTAGGAGGCGATGAACGTTACAATTAACAATAAGTTATTCGTCGGATTCGAAAATCTAGCCTTACAGGAGAACGACCATAAGGTGCCCGAGGCAGCAATAGACCCTTGGAGACAAGTTGACTGGAGGCCGATGTATTGAATCTCGACGCAATTTGGGTGTTCCACCGTCATTAGGAGGCCCTGAATGTTACAATTAACCATCAGTTTTGCGTCGGAATCGAAAATGTAGACTCACAGGAGAAAGACCATAAGGTGCCCGAGGCAGCAATAGACCATTGTAGACAAGTTGGCTGGAGGCCGATGTATTGAATCTCGATGCAATTTGAGTGTTCCATCGTCATTAGGGGGCACTGAGCGTTACAATTCACTATCATTTTAGCGTCGGATTCAAAAATCTACTCACAGGAGAAGGACCATATGGCGCCCGATACAGCAATAGGCCCTTGGATACAAGTCAGCTGGAGGACGATGTATTGGATCGCGACGCAATTTGAGTGTTCCATCGTCAACAGGACGCCCTGAATGTTACAATTAACTATCAGTTTTTCGTCGGATTCGAAAATCTAGACTCACAGGAGGACGACCATAAGGTGCCCGAGGCAGCAATAGACCCTTGGAGACAAGTCGGCTGGAGGGCCATGTATTGAATCTCGACGCAATTTGAGTGTTCCATCGTCATTTGGAGGCCCTGATCGTTACAATTAACTATCAGTTTCGCGTCGGAATCGAAAATCTAGACTCACACGAGACGGACCATATGGTGCCACAGGCAGCAATATCCCCTTGGGGACAAGTCGGCTGCATGCCGATGTATTGAATCTCGACGTCATTTGAGTGTTCCATCGTCATTTGGAGGCTCTGAACGTTACAATCAACTATCAGTTTTGCGTCGGGTACTAAAAACTAGACTCACAGGCGAACGACCATAAGGTGCCCGAGGCAGCAATAGACGCTTGGAGACAAGTCGGCTGGAAGCCGATGTATTGATTCGCGACCCAATTTCAGTGTTCCATCGTCATTAGGAGGCCCTGAACGTTACAATTAACAATTTTTTTGCGTCGGATTCGAAAATCTAGACTCACAGGAGAACGACCATAAGGTGCCCGAGGCAGCAATAGACTCTTGGATCCAAGTCGACTGAGGACGATGTATTGAATCTCGACGCAATTTGAGAGTTCCATCGTCATTAGGAGGCCCTGAACATTACAATTAACTATCAGTTTCGCGCCGGATTCGAAAATCTAGACTCACAGGAGACGGACCATATGGTGCCCGAGGCAGCAATATCCCCTTGTAGACAAGTCGGCTGAAGGACGATGTATTGACTCTCGAGGCAATTTGAGTGTTCCATCGTCATTAGAAGGCCAAGCACGTTACAATTAACTATCATTTCTGCGTCGGATTCGAAAATCTAGACTAGGAGACGGACCACATGGTTCCCGAAGCAGCAATATCCCCTTGGAGACATGTCGGCTGGAGGACAATGTATTGAATCTCGACGCAATTTGAGTGTTCCATCGTCATTAGGAGGCCCAGAACGTTACAATCAACTATGAGTTTTGCCTCGGATTTGAAAACGTAGACTCACAGGAGACGGACCACATGGTTCCTGAGAAAGCAATAGACACTTGGATACAAGTCGGCTGGAGGACGATGTATTGAATCTCGACGCAATTTGAGTGTTCCATCGTCATTAGGACGCCCTGAACGTCCAATTAACTATCAGTTATGCGTCGGATTCGAAAGTCTAGACTCACAGGAGAACGACCACAAGGTGCGCGAGGCAGCAATAGACCGTTGCAGACAAGTCGGCTGGAGGCCGATGTATTGAATCTCGACGTAATTTGGGTGTTCCATCGTCATTTGGAGGCCCTGAACGTTACAATTAACTATCAGTTTCGCGTCGGACTCGAAAATCTAGACTCACAGGAGAACGACCATAAGGTGCCCGAGGCAGCAATAGGCCCTTGTACACAAGTCGGCTGGAGACCGATGTATTGAATCTCGACGCAATTTGAGTGTTCCATCGTCATTAGGAGGCCCTAAACGTTACAATTAACAATCAGTTTTGCGTCGGATTCGAAAATCTACACTCACAGGAGACGGACCACATGGTGCCCGAGACAGCAATATACCCTTGGAGACATGTCGGCTGAATGGCCATGTATTGAATCTCGACGCAATTTGAGTGTTCCATCGTCATTAGGAGGCCCTGAACGTTACAATTAACTATCAGTTTCGCGTCGGAATCGAAAATCTAGATTCACAGGAGACGGACCACATGGTGCCCGAGGCAACAATATCCCCTTGGAGACATGTCGGCTGGATGCCGATGTATTGAATCTCGACGTAATTTGAGTGTTCCATCGTCGTTTGGAGGCCCTGAACGTTACAATTAACTATCAGTTTCGCGTCGGAATCGAAAATCTAGACTCACAGGGGAACGACCATAAGGTGACTGAGGTAGCTATAGACTCTTAGAGACAAGTCGGCTTGAGGACGATATATTGGATCTCGAGGCAATTTAAGTGCTCCATCGTCATTAGGAGGCCCTGAACGTTAAAATTAACTATCAGTTTTGCCTCTGATTTGAAAATCTAGACTCACAGGAGAACGACCATAAGGTGCCCGAGGCAGCAATAGACCCTTGGAGACAAGTTGACTGGAGGCCGATGTATTGAACCTCGACGCAATTTGGGTGTTCCACCGTCATTAGGAGGCCCTGATCGTTTCAATTAACTATCAGTTATGCGTCGGATTCGAAAGTCTAGACTCACAGGAGAACGACTATAAGGTGCGCGAGGCAGCAATAGACCGTTGCAGACAAGCCGGCTGGAGGCCGATGTCTTGAATCAAGACGCAATTTGAGTGTTCCATCGTCATTAGGAGGCCCTGAATGTTACAATTAACAATCAGTTTTGCGTCGGATACGAAAATCTAGACTCACAGGAGGTGGACCATATGGTGCTCGAGGCAGCAATATCCCCTTGGTGACAAGTCGGCTGGAGGACGATGTATTGAATCTCGACGCAATTTGATTGTTCCACCGTCATTAGCAGGCCCTGAACGTTACAATTAACTATCAGTTTTGCGTCGGATTCGAAAAACTAGACTCACAGGAGACGGACCACATGGTGCCCGAGGCAACAATATCCCCTTGGAGACAAGTTGGCTGGATGCCGATGTATTGAATCTCGACTTAATTTGAGTGTTCCATCGTCATTTGGAGACCCTGAACGTTACAATTAACTATCAGTTTCGCGTCGGAATCGAAAATCTAGACTCACAGGAGAAAGACCATAAGGTGCCCGAGGCAGCAATAGACCCTTGTAGACAAGTCGGCTGGCGGCCGATGTATTGAATCTCGATGCAATTTGAGTGTTCCATCGTCATTAGGGGGCGCTGAGCGTTACAATTCACTATCATTTTTGCGTCGGATTCAAAAATCTACTCACAGGAGAAGGACCCTATGGCGCCCGATACAGCAAAAGGCCCTTGGATACAAGTCAGCTGGAGGACGATGTATTGGATCGCGACGCAATTTGAGTGTTCCATCGTCAACAGGACGCCCTGAATGTTACAATTAACTATCAGTTTTTCGTCGGATTCGAAAATCTAGACTCACAGGAGGACGACCATAAGGTGCCCGAGGGAGCAATAGACCCTTGGAGACGAGTCGACTGGAGGGCCATGTATTGAATCTCGACGCAGTTTGAGTGTTCCATCGTCATTTGGAGGCCCTGATCGTTACAATTAACTATCAGTTTCGCGTCGGAATCGAAAATCTAGACTCACAGGAGACGGACCATATGGCGTCACAGGCAGCATTATCCCCTTGGGGACAAGTCGGCTGGATGCCGATGTATTGAATCTCGACGTCATTTGAGTGTTCCATCGTCATTTGGAGGCTCTGAAGGTTCAAATTAACTATCAGTTTTGCGTCGGGTACTAAAAACTAGACTCACAGGCGAACGACCATAAGGTGCCCGAGGCAGCAATAGACGCTTGGAGACAAGTCGGCTGGAAGCCGATGTATTGATTCGCGACCCAATTTCAGTGTTCCATCGTCATTAGGAGGCCCTGAACGTTACAATTAACAATTTTTTTGCGTCGGATTCGAAAATCTAGACTCACAGGAGAACGACCATAAGGTGCCCGAGGCAGCAATATCCCCTTGTAGACAAGTCGGCTGAAGGACGATGTATTGACTCTCGAGGCAATTTGAGTGTTCCATTGTCATTAGAAGGCCAAGCACGTTACAATTAACTATCATTTCTGCGTCGGATTCGAAAATCTAGACTAGGAGACGGACCACATGGTTCCCGAAGCAGCAATATCCCCTTGGAGACAAGTCGGCTGTAGGACGATGTATTGGATCTCGAAGCAATTTAAGTGCTCCATCGTCATTAGGAGGCCCTGAACGTTAAAATTAACTATCAGTTTTGCCTCTGATTTGAAAATCTAGACTCACAGGAGAACGACCATAAAGTGCCCATAGGCAGCAATAGAGCCTTGGAGACAAGTCGGCAGGAGATCGATGTACTGAATCTCGACGCTATTTGAGTGTTCCATCGTCATTAGGAGGCCCTGAACGTTACAATTAACTATCAGTTTTGCGTCGGACACGAAATTCTAGACTCGCAGGAGGCGGACCATATGGTGCTCGAGACAGCAATATCCCCATTGAGACAAGTCGGCTGGAGGCCGATGTATTGAATCTCGACGCAATTTGAGGTTTCCATCGTCATTAGGAGGCCATGAACGTTACAATTAACTATCATTTCTGCGTCGGATTCGAAAATCTAGACTCACAGGAGACGGACGACATGGTGCCCAAGGCAGCAATATCCCTTTGGAGACAAGTCGTCGCAATTTGAGTGTTCCATCGTCATTAGGAGGCGATGAACGTTACAATTAACTGTAAGTTATTCATCGGATTCGAAAATCTATCCTCACAGGACAACGACCATAAGGTGCCCGAGGCAGCAATAGACGCTTGGAGACAAGTCGGCTGGAAACCGATGTATTGATTCGCGACGCAATTTGAGAGTTCCATCGTCATCAGGAGGCCCTGAACATTACAATTAACAATCAGTTTTGCGTCGGATTCGAAAATCTAGACTCACAAGAGACGGACCACATGGTGCCCGAGACAGCAATATCCCCTTGTAGACAAGTCAGCTGCATTACGATTTATTGACTCTCGACGCAATTTGAGTGTTCCATCGTCAGTAGAAGGCCATGAGGGTTACAATTAACTATCATTTCTGCGTCGGATTCGAAAATCTAGACTAGGAGACGGACCACATGGTGCCCGAGGCAGCAATATCCCCTTGCAGACAAGTCGGCTGGAGGACGATGCATTGAATCTCGACGCAATTTGAGTGTTCCAACGTCATTAGGAGGCGCTGAACGTTACAATTCACTATCAATTTTGCGTCGGATTCGAAAATCCACTCACAGGGGGACCATATGGTGCCCGAGAAAGCAATAGACAATTGGATACAAGTCACCTGGAGGACAATGTATTGAATCTCGACGCAATTTGAGTGTTCCATTGTCATTAGGACGCCCTGAACTTTCAATTAACTATCAGTTTTGCCTCTGATTTGAAAATCTAGACTCACAGGAGAACGACCATAAGGTGCCCATAGGCAGCAATAGAGCCTTGGAGATAAGTCGGCTGGAGGTCGATGTATTGAATCTCGACGCAATTTGAGTGTTCCACCGTCATTAAGAGGCCCTGAACGTTACAATTAACTATCAGTTTCGCGTCGGAATCGAAAATCTGGACTCACAGGAGAACGACCATAAGGTGCCCGAGGCAGCAATAGACTCTTGGAGACAAGTCGGCTTGAGAACGATTTATTGAATCTCGACGCAATTTGAGTGCTCCATCGTCATTAGGAGGACCTGAACGTTAGAATTAACTATCAGTTTTGTCTGTGATTTGAAAATCTAGACTCACAGTAGAACGACCATAAGGTGCCCATAGGCAGCAATAGAGCCTTGGAGACAAGTCGGTTGGAGGTCGATGTACTGACACTCGACGCATTTTGTGTGTTATATCGTCATTGCGAGGCCCTGAACGATACAATTAACTATCAGTTTCGCGTCGGATTCGAAAAACTAGACTCACAGGAGTCGGACCATATGGTGCCCGAGGCAGCAATATCCCCTTGGAGACAAGTCGGCTGGTGGAACGGACCATATGGTGCCCGAGAAAGCAATAGACAATTGGATACAAGTCACCTGGAGGACGATGTATTGAATCCCGACGCAATTTGAGTTTTACATCGTCATTAAGAAGCCCTGAACGTTACAATTAACAATCAGTTTTGCGTCGGATTCGAAAATCTAGTCTCACAGGAGACGGAACACATGGTGCCCGAGACAGCAATATCCCCTTGTAGACAAGTCGGCTGCAGGACGATGTATTGACTCTTGACGCAATTTGAGTGTTCCATCGTCATTAGGAGGCCCTGAACGTTACAATTAACAATCAGTTTTGCGTCGGATTCGAAAATCTAGACTCACAGGAAACGGACCACATGGTGCCCGTGACAGCAATATCCCCTTGTAGACAAGTCGGCTGCAGGACGATATATTGATTCTCGTCGCAATTTCAGTGTTCTATCGTCATTAGGAGGCCATGAACGTTACAATTCACTATCAATTTAGCGTCGGATTCGAAAATCTACTCACAGGAGAAGGACCATATGGCGCCCGAGACAGCAATAGGCCCTTGGATACAAGTCGGCTTCAGGACGATGTATTGGATCGTGACGCAATTTGAGTGTTCCATCGTCATCAGGACGCCCTGAATGTTACAATTAACTATCAGTTTTTCGTCGGATTCGAAAATCTAGACTCACAGGAGGACGACCAGACGGTTCCCGAGACAACAATAGACCCTAGGAGAAAAGTCGGCTGGAGGGCCATGTATTGAATCTCGACGCAATTTTAGTGTTTCATCGTCATTAGGAGGCCCTGATCGTTACAATTAACTATCAGTTTCGCGTCGGATTAGAGAATCCCGACTCGCAGGAGTCGGACCATATGGTGCCACAGGCAGCAATATCCACTTGGAGACAAGTCGGCTGGATGCCGGTGTATTGAATCTCGACGTAATTTGAGTGTACCATCGTCATTTGGAGGCTCTGAACGTTACAATTAACTATCAGTTTTGCGTCGGGTACTAAAATCTAGACTCACAGGAGAACGACCATAAGGTGCCCGAGGCAGCAATAGACGCTTGGAAGCAAGTCGGCTGGAAGCCGATGTATTGATTCGCGACCCAATTTCAGTGTTCCATCGTCATTAGGAGGGCCTGAACGTTTCAATTAACAATCATTTATGCGTCGGATCGAAAATCTACTAACAGGAGGAGGACCATATAATGCCCGAGGCAGCAATATAACCTTGGAGATAAGTCGGCTGGAGGACGATTCATTGAATCTCGACGCAATTTGACTGTTCCAACGTCATTAGGAGGTGCTGAACGTTACAGTTCACTATCATTTTTGCGTCGGAATCGGAAATCCACTCACAGGAGGACTATATGGTTCCCGAGAAAGCAATAGACACTTGGATACAAGTCGGCTGGAGGACGATGTATTGAATCTCGACGCAATTTGAGCGTTCCATCGTCATTAGGACGCCCTGAACGTCCAATTAACTATCAGTTTTGCCTCTGATTTGAAAATCTAGACTCACAGGAGAACGACCATAAGGTGCCCATAGGCAGCAATAGAGCCTTGGAGACAAGTCGGCTGGAGGTCTATGTATTGAATCTCGACGCAATTTGAGTGTTCCACCGTCATTAGGAGGCCCTGAACGTTTCAATTAACTATCAGTTACGTGTCGGATGCGAAAGTCTAGACTCACAGGAGAACGACCATAAGGTGCGCGAGGCAGCAATAGACCATTGCAGAAAAGTCGGCTGGAGGCCGAAGTATTGAATCAAGACGCAATTTGAGTGTTCCATCGTCATTAGGAGGCCCTAAATGTTACAATTAACCATCTGTTTTGCGTCAGATACGAAAATCTAGACTCACAGCAGGCGGACCATATGGTGCTCGAGGCAGGAATATCCCCTTGGAGACAAGTCGGCTGGAGGACGATGTATTGAATCTCGACGCAATTTGAGTGTTCCTCCGTCATTAGCAGGCCCTGAACGTTACAATTTACTATCAGTTTTTCGCCGGATTCGAAAATCTAGACTCACAGGAGGACGACCATAAGGTGCCCGAGGCAGCAATAGACTCTTGGAGACAAGTCGGCTGAAGGGCCATGAATTGAATCTCGACGCAATTTGAGTGTTCCATCGTCATTAGGAGGCCCTGAACGTTACAATTAACTATCAGTTTCGCGGCGGAATCGAAAATCTAGACTCACAGTAGACGGAGCATATGGTGCCACAGGCAGCAATATCCCCTTGGAGACAAGTCGGCTGGATGCCGATGTATTGAATCTCGACGTAGTTTGAGTTTTTCCATCGTCATTAGGAGGCCCTGAACGTCACAATTAACTATCAGTTTTGCGTCGGATTCGAAAATCTAGACCCACAGGAGACGGACCACATGGTGCCCGAGGCAGCAATATCCCCTTGTAGATAAGTCGGCTGGTGGTCGATGTATTGACACTCGACGCAATTTGAGTGTTCCATCGCCTTTAGGAGGCCATGAACGTTACAATTAACTATCAGTTATGCGTCGGATTCGACAATCTAGACTCACAGGATAACGACCATAAGGTGCCCGAGACAGCAATAGGCCCTTGGATACAAGTCGGCTGGAGGACACTGTATTGGATCGCAACGCAATTTGAGTGTTCCATCGTCATCAGCACGCCCTGAATGTTACAATTAACTATCAGTTTTTCGTCGGATTCGAAAATCTAGACTCACAGGAGAACGACCATAAGGTGCCCGAGTCAGCAATAGACGCTTGGAGACAAGTCGGCTGGAAGCCGATGTATTGAATCGCGACCCAATTTCAGTGTTCCATCGTTATTATGAGGCCCTGATCGTTACAATTAATAATCAATTTTGCGTCGGATTCGAAAATCTAGACTCACAGGAGAACGACCTTAAGGTGCCCGAGGCAGCAATAGACTCTTGGAGACAAGTCGGCTGAAGGACGATGTATTGAATCTCGACGCAATTTGAGTGTTCCAACGTCATCAGGAGGCCCTCAACGTTGCAATTAACTATCAGTTTCGCGTCGGATTCGAAAATCTATACTCACAGGAGAACGACCATAAGGTGCGCGAGGCAGCAATAGACCGTTGCAGACAAGTCGGCTGGAGGCCGATGGATTGAATCAAGACGCAATTTGAGTGTTCCGTCGTCATTAGGAGGCCCTGAATGTTACAATTAACCATCAGGTTTGCGTCGGATACGAAAATCTAGACTCACAGGAGATGGACCATATGGTGCTCGAGGCAGCAATATCCCCTTGGAGACAAGTCAGCTGGTGGAACGGACCATATGGTGCCCGAGGCAGCAATATCCCCTTGGAGACAAGTCGGCTGGAGGACGATGTAAAGAATCGCAACGCAATTTGTGTGTTCCATCGTCGTTAGCATAGTCGTACCGTTATAATGAAGTGTCAATTTTGCGTCGGATTCGAAAAACTAGACTCACAGGAGAACGACCATAAGGTGCCCGAGGCAGCAATAGACCCTTGGGGACAAGTCGGCTGGAGGCCGATGTATTAAATCTCGACGCAATCTGAGTTTTCCATCGTCATTAAGAGGCCCTGAACGTTACAATTAACAATCAGTTTTGCGTCGGATTCGAAGATCTAGACTCACAGGAGACGGACCACATGGTGCCCAAAACAGCAATATCCCCTTGTAGACAAGTCGGCTGCAGGACGATGTATCGATTCTCGACGCAATTTGAGTGTTCCATCGTCATTAGGAGGCCCTGAACGTTTTAATTAACAATCAGTTTTGCGTCGGATTCGAAAATCTAGACTCACAGGAAACGGACCACATGGTGCCCGAGACAGCAATATCCCCTTGTAGACAAGTCGGCTGCAGGACGATGTATTGAATCTCGACGCAATTTGAGTGTTCCATCGTCATTAGGAGGCCATGAACGTTACAATTACTATCAATTTAGCGTCGGATTCGAAAATCTACTCACAGGAGAAGGACCATATGGCGCCCGAGACAGCAATAGGCCCTTGGATACAAGTCGGCTGGAGGACGATGTATTGGATCGCGACGCAATTTGAGAGTTCCATCGTCATCAGGACGCCCTGAATGTTACAATTAACCATCAGTTTTGCGTCGGATACGAAAATCTAGACACACAGGAGGTGGACCATATGGTGCTCGAGGCAGAAATATCCCCTTGGAGACAAGTCGGCTGGAGGACGATGTATTGAATCTCGACGCAATTTGAGTGTTCCACCGTCATTAGGAGGCGCTGAACGTTACAATTCATTATCATTTTTGCGTCGGATTCGAAAATCCACTCACAGGGGGACCATATGGTGCCCGAGAAAGCAATAGACAACTGGATGCAAGTCGGCTGGAGGACGATGTACTGAATCTCGACGCAATTTGAGTGTTCCATCGTCATTAGGACCCCCTGAACGTCCAATTAACTAACAGATTTGCCTCTGATTTGAAAAACTAGACTCACAGGAGAACGACCATAAGGTGCACATTGGCAGCAATAGAGCCTTGGAGACAAGTCGGCTGGAGGTCGATGTATTGAATCTCGACGCAATTTGAGTGTTCCACCGTCATTAGGAGGCCCTGAACGTTACAATTAACTATCAGTCTCGCGTCGGAATCGAAAATCTGGACTCACAGGAGAACGACCATAAGGTGCCCGAGGCAGCAATAGACCCTTCGGGACAAGTCGGCTGGAGGCCGATGTATTGAATCTCGACGCAATTTGTGTGTTCCATCGTCATTAGGAGGCCCTGAACGATACAATTAACTATCAGTTTCGCGTCGGATTCGAAAAACAACACTCACAGGAGTCGGACCATATGGTGCCCGAGGCAGCAATATCCCCTTGGAGACAAGTCGGCTGGTGGAACGGACCATATGGTGCCCGAGGCAGCAATAGACCCTTGGGGGCAAGTCCGCTGGAGGCCGATGTATTGAATCTCGACGTAGTTTGAGTTTTTCCATCGTCATTAGGAGGCCCTGAACGTCACAATTAACTATCAGTTTTGCGTCGGATTCGAAAATCTAGACCCACAGGAGACGGACCACATGGTGCCCGAGGCAGCAATATCCCCTTGTAGATAAGTCGGCTGGTGGTCGATGTATTGACACTCGATGCAATTTGAGTGTTCCATCGTCTTTAGGAGGCCATGAACGTTACAATTAACTATCAGTTATGCGTCGGATTCGACAATCTAGACTCACAGGATAACGACCATAAGGTGCCCGAGACAGCAATAGGCCCTTGGATACAAGTCGGCTGGAGGACACTGTATTGGATCGCAACGCAGTGTTCCATCGTCATCAGCACGCCCTGAATGTTACAATTAACTATCAGTTTTTCGTCGGATTCGAAAATCTAGACTCACAGGAGAACGACCATAAGGTGCCCGAGTCAGCAATAGACGCTTGGAGACAAGTCGGCTGGAAGCCGATGTATTGAATCGCGACCCAATTTCAGTGTTCCATCGTTATTATGAGGCCCTGATCGTTACAATTAATAATCAATTTTGCGTCGGATTCGAAAATCTAGACTCACAGGAGAACGACCTTAAGGTGCCCGAGGCAGCAATAGACTCTTGGAGACAAGTCGGCTGAAGGACGATGTATTGAATCTCGACGCAATTTGAGTGTTCCAACGTCATCAGGAGGCCCTCAACGTTGCAATTAACTATCAGTTTCGCGTCGGATTCGAAAATCTAGACTCACAGGAGAACGACCATAAGGTGCGCGAGGCAGCAATAGACCGTTGCAGACAAGTCGGCTGGAGGCCGATGGATTGAATCAAGACGCAATTTGAGTGTTCCGTCGTCATTAGGAGGCCCTGAATGTTACAATTAACCATCAGGTTTGCGTCGGATACGAAAATCTAGACTCACAGGAGGTGGACCATATGGTGCTCGAGGCAGCAATATCCCCTTGGAGACAAGTCAGCTGGTGGAACGGACCATATGGTGCCCGAGGCAGCAATATCCCCTTGGAGACAAGTCGGCTGGAGGACGATGTAAAGAATCGCAACGCAATTTGTGTGTTCCATCGTCGTTAGCATAGTCGTACCGTTATAATGAAGTGTCAATTTTGCGTCGGATTCGAAAAACTAGACTCACAGGAGAACGACCATAAGGTGCCCGAGGCAGCAATAGACCCTTGGGGACAAGTCGGCTGGAGGCCGATGTATTGAATCTCGACGCAATCTGAGTTTTCCATCGTCATTAAGAGGCCCTGAACGTTACAATTAACAATCAGTTTTGCGTCGGATTCGAAGATCTAGACTCACAGGAGACGGACCACATGGTGCCCAAAACAGCAATATCCCCTTGTAGACAAGTCGGCTGCAGGACGATGTATCGATTCTCGACGCAATTTGAGTGTTCCATCGTCATTAGGAGGCCCTGAACGTTTTAATTAACAATCAGTTTTGCGTCGGATTCGAAAATCTAGACTCACAGGAAACGGACCACATGGTGCCCGAGACAGCAATATCCCCTTGTAGACAAGTCGGCTGCAGGACGATGTATTGAATCTCGACGCAATTTGAGTGTTCCATCGTCATTAGGAGGCCATGAACGTTACAATTACTATCAATTTAGCGTCGGATTCGAAAATCTACTCACAGGAGAAGGACCATATGGCGCCCGAGACAGCAATAGGCCCTTGGATACAAGTCGGCTGGAGGACGATGTATTGGATCGCGACGCAATTTGAGAGTTCCATCGTCATCAGGACGCCCTGAATGTTACAATTAACCATCAGTTTTGCGTCGGATACGAAAATCTAGACACACAGGAGGTGGTCCATATGGTGCTCGAGGCAGAAATATCCCCTTGGAGACAAGTCGGCTGGAGGACGATGTATTGAATCTCGACGCAATTTGAGTGTTCCACCGTCATTAGGAGGCGCTGAACGTTACAATTCATTATCATTTTTGCGTCGGATTCGAAAATCCACTCACAGGGGGACCATATGGTGCCCGAGAAAGCAATAGACAACTGGATGCAAGTCGGCTGGAGGACGATGTACTGAATCTCGACGCAATTTGAGTGTTCCATCGTCATTAGGACCCCCTGAACGTCCAATTAACTAACAGTTTTGCCTCTGATTTGAAAAACTAGACTCACAGGAGAACGGCCATAAGGTGCAAATAGGCAGCAATAGAGCCTTGGAGACAAGTCGGCTGGAGGTCGATGTATTGAATCTCGACGCAATTTGAGTGTTCCACCGTCATTAGGATTCCCTGAACGTTACAATTAACTATCAGTTTCGCGTCGGAATCGAAAATCTGGACTCACAGGAGAACGACCATAAGGTGCCCGAGGCAGCAATAGACCCTTGGGGACAAGTCGGCTGGAGGCCGATGTATTGAATCTCGACGCAATTTGTGTGTTCCATCGTCATTAGGAGGCCCTGAACGATACAATTAACTATCAGTTTCGCGTCGGATTCGAAAAACTAGACTCACAGGAGTCGGACCATATGGTGCCCGAGGCAGCAATATCCCCTTGGAGACAAGTCGGCTGGTGGAACGGACCATATGGTGCCCGAGGCAGCAATATCCCCTTGGAGACAAGTCGGCTGGAGGACGATGTAAAGAATCGCAACCCAACATGTGTGTTCCATCGTCGTTAGCATAGTCTTACCGTTATAATGAAATGTCAATTTTGCGTCGGATTCGAAAAACTAGACTCACAGGAGAATGACCATAAGGTGCCCGAGGCAGCAATAGACCCTTGGGGGCAAGTCCGCTGGAGGCCGATGTATTGAATCTCGACGCAATTTGAGTTTTCCATCGTCATTAAGAGGCCCTGAACGTTACAATTAAGAATCAGTTTTGCGTCGGATTCGAAAATCTAGACTCACAGGAAACGGACTACATGCTGCCCGAGACAGCAATATCCCCTTGTAGACAAGTCGGCTGCAGGACGATGTATTGAATCTCGACGCAATTTGAGTGTTCCATCGTCATTAGGAGGCCATGAACGTTACAATTCACTATCAATTTTTCGTCGGATTCGAAAATCTACTCACAGGAGAAGGACCATATGGCGCCCGAGACAGCAATAGGCCGTTGGATACAAGTCGGCTGGAGGACGATGTATTGGATCGCGACGCAATTTGAGTGTTCCATCGTCATCAGGACGCCCTGAATGTTACAAATAACTATCAGTTTTTCGTCGGGTTCGAAAATCTAGACTCACAGGAGGACGACCATAAGGTGCCCGATGCAACAATAGACCCTAGGAGACAAGTCGGCTGGAGGGCCATTTATTGAATCTCGACGCAATTTAAGTGTTTCATCGTCATTAGGAGGCCCTGATCGTTACAATTAACTATCAGTTTCGCGTTGGAATCGAAAATCTAGATCCACAGGAGACGGACCACATGGTGCCCGAGGCAGCAATATCCCCTTGTAGATAAGTCGGCTGGTGGTCGATGTATTGACACTCGACGCAATTTGAGTGTTCCATCGTCATTAGGAGGTTCTGCACGCCACAATTAACTATCAGTTATGCGTCGGATTCGACAATCTAGACTCACAGGATAACGACCATAAGGTGCCCGAGACAGCAATTCGCCCTTGGATACAAGCCGGCTGGAGGACACTGAACTGGATCGCGACGCAATTTGAGTGTTCCATCGTCATCAGCACGCCCTGAATGTTACAATTAACTATCAATTTTTCGTCGGATTCGAAAATCTAGACTCACAGGAGGACGACCGTAAGGTGCCCGTGGTAGCAATAGACCCTTGGAGACAAGTCGGCTGAAGGGCCATGTATTGAATCTCGACGCAATTTGAGTGTTCCATCGTCATCAGGACGCCCTGAATGTTACAATTAACTATCAGTTTTTCGTCGGATTCGAAAATCTAGACTCACAGGAGGACGACCATAAGGTGCCCGAGGCAACAATGGACCCTAGGAGACAAGTCGGCTGGAGGGCCATGTATTGAATCTCGACGCAATTTGAGTGTTCCATCGTCATTAGGAGGCCCTGAGCGTTACAATTAACTATCTGTTTTGCGTCGGGTTCGAAAGTCTAGACCCATAGGAGAACGACCATAAGGTGCCACAGGCAGCAATAGACCCTTGGAGGCATGTCGGCTGGAGGACAATGTATTGAATCTCGACGCAATTTGAGTGTTCCATCGTCATTAGGAGGCCCAGAACGTTACAATTAACAAACAGTTTTGCGCCGGATTCGAAAATCTAGACTCACAGGAAACGGACCACATGCTGCCCGAGACAGCAATATCCCCTTGTAGACAAGTCGGCTGCAGGACGATGTATTGAATCTCGACGCAATTTGAGTGTTCCATCGTCATTAGGAGGCCATGAACGTTACAATTCACTATCAATTTAGCGTCGGATTCGAAAATCTACTCACAGGAGAAGGACCATAATGCGCCCGACACAGCAATAGGCCCTTGGATATAAGTTGGCTGGAGGACGATGTATTGGATTGCGACGCAATTTGAGTGTTCCATCGTCATAAGGACGCCCTGAAAGTTACAATTAACTATCAGTTTTTCCTCGGATTCGAAAATCTAGACTCACAAGACGACGACCATATGGTGCCCAAGGCAACAATAGACCCTAGGAGACAAGTCGGCTGGAGGGCCATGTATTGAATCTCGACGCAATTTGAGTGTGTCATCGTCATTAGGAGGCCCTGATCGTTACAATTAACTATCAGATTCGCGTCGGAATCGAAAATCTAGACTCACAGGAGACGGACCATGTGGTGCCACAGGCAGCAATATCCCCTTGGAGACAAGTCGGCTGGATGCCGATGTATTGAATCTCGACGTAATTTGAGTGTTCCATCGACATTTGGAGGCTCTGAACGTTACAATTAACTATCAGTTTTGCGTCGGGTACTAAAATCTAGACTCACAGGAGAACGACCATAAGGTGCCCGAGGCAGCAATAGACACTTGGAGGCAAGTCGGCTGGAAGCCGATGTTTTGAATCGCGACCCAATTTCAGTGATCCATCGTCAATCGGAGGCCCTGAACGTTACAATTAACAATCATTTAAGCGTCGGATCGAAAATCTACTAACAGGAGGAGGACCATATGGTGCCCGAGGCAGCAATATCCCCCAGGAGGCAAGCCGGCTGGAGGACGATGTATTGAATCTCGACGCAATTTGGGTGTTCCAGCGTCATTAGGAAGCCCTGAAAGTTTCAATTAACTATCAGTTACGGGTCGGATTCGAAAGACTAGACTCACAGAGGAACGACCATAAGGTGCGCGAGGCAGCGATAGACCGTTGCAGACAAGTCGGCTGGAGGCCGAAGTATTGAATCATGACGCAATTTAAGTGTTCCATCGTCATTAGGAGGCCCTAAATGTTACAATTAACCATCAGTTTTGCGTCGGATACGAAAATCTAGACTCACAGCAGGCGGACCATATGGTGCTCGAGGCAGCAATATCCCCTTGGAGACAAGTCGGCTGGAGGACGATGTATTGAATCTCGACGCAATTTGAGTGTCCCACCGTCATTAGCAGGCCCTGAACGTTACAATTAACTATCAGTTTTGCGTCGGATTCGAAAATCTAGACCCACAGGAGACGGACCATATGGTGCCCGAGGCAGCAATATCCCCTTGTAGATAAGTCGGCTGGTGGTCGATGTATTGACACTCGACGCAATTTGAGTGTTCCATCGTCATTAGGAGGCGCTGAACGTTACAATTAACTATCAGTTATGCGTCGGATTCGACAATCTAGACTCACAGGTTAACGACCATAAGGTGCCCGAAACAGCAATAGGCCCTTAGATACAAGTCGGCTGGAGGACACTGTATTGGATCGCGACGCAATTTGAGTGTTCCATCGTCATCAACACGCCCTGAATGTTACAATTAACTATCAGTTTTTCCTCGGATTCGAAAATCTAGACTCACAGGAGGACGACCATAAGGTGCCCGAGGCAGCAATAGACGCTTGGAGACAAGTCAGCTGGAAGCCGATGTATTGAATCGCGACCCAATTTCAGTGTTCCATCGTTATTATGAGGCCCTGAACGTTACAATTAATAATCAGTTTTGCGTCGGATTCGAAAATCTAGACTCACAGGAGAACGACCATAAGGTGCCCGAGGCAGCAATAGACTCTTGGAGACAAGTCGGCTGAAGGACGATGTATTGAATATCGACGCAATTTGAGTGTTCCATCGTCATTAGGAGGCCATGAACGTTACAATTGACTATCAGTTATGCGTCGGATTCGACAACCTAGACTCACAGGAGAACGACCATAAGGTGCCCGAGGCAGCAATAGACCCTTGGAGACAAGTTGGCTGGAGACGTATGTATTGAATCTCGATGCAATTTGAGTGTTCCATCTTCATTAGGGGGCGCTGAACGTTACAATTCAGTATCATTTTAGCGTCGGATTCGAACATCTACTCGCAGGAGAAGGACCATATGGTGCCCGAGAGAGCAATAGGCCCTTGGATACAAGTCGGCTGGAGGACGATGTATTGGATCGCGACGCAATTTGAGTGTTCCATCGTCATCATGACGCTCTGAATGTTTTTTGTCGGATTCGACAACCTAGACTCACAGGTGAACGACCATATGGTGCCCGAGGCAGCAACAACCCCTTCTAGAAAAGTCGGCTGGAGGACGATGTATTGACTCTCGACGCAATTTGAGTGTTCCATCGTCATTAGGAGGCCCTGAACGTTACAATTATTTATCATTTTAGCGTCGGATTCGAAAATCTACTAACAGGAGAAGGACCATATGGTGCCCGAGACAGCAGTATCCCCTTGGAGTAAATTCGGCTGGAGGACGATGTATTGAATCGCGACGCAATTTGTGTGTGCCATCGTCGTTAGCAGGGTCGGAACTTTAGAATTAACAGTCCGTTTTGCGTCGGATTCGAAAATCTGGACTGCCGGGAGAAAGACCATAAGGTGACCGTTTCAGCAATATACCCATGGAGACAAGTCGTCCGGAGGACGATGTACAGAAACGCAACGCAATTTGTGAAATCCATCGTCGTTAGCATATTCGTAAAGTTATAGTTAAATGTCAGTTTTGCGTCGGAATCGAAAATCTATCCTCACAGGAGAACGAAAATTAGGTGCCCGAGGCAGCAATATCCCCTTGGAGTAAATTCGGCTGGAGGACGATGTATTGAATCTCGATGCAATTTGAGTGTTCCCTCGTCATTAGGAGGCCCTGAACGTTACAATCAACTATCAGTTTTGCCTCTGATTTGAAAATCTAGCCTCACAGGAGAACGACCATCAGGTGCCCGAGGCAGCAATATCCCCTTGGAGACAAGTCGGCTGGAGGCCGATGTATTAAATCTCGACGCAATTTGAGTGTTCCATCGTCATTAGGAGGCCCCGAACGTTACAATTAACAATCAGTTTTGCGTCGGATTCGAAAATCTAGACTCACAGGAGACGGACCACATGGTGCCCGAGACAGCAATATCCCCTTGTAGACAAGTCGGCTGCAGGACGATGTATTGACTCTCGACGCCGTTTAAGTGTTCCATCGTCATTAGAAGGCCATGAACGTTACAATTAACAATCAGTTTTGCGTCGGATTCGAAAATCTAAACTCACAGGAGACGGACCACATGGTGCCCGATACAGCAATATCCCCTTGGAGACAATTCGGCTGGAGGACGATGTATTGAATATCGACCCAATTTCAGTGTTCCATCGTCATTAGGGGGCCATGAACGTTACAATTAACTATCAGTTATGCGTCGGATTCGACAACCTAGACTCACAGGAGAACGACCATAAGGTGCCCGAGGCAGCAATAGTCCCTTGGAGACAAGTCGGCTGAAGGGCCATGTATTGAATCTCGACGCAATTTGAGTGTTCCATCGTCATTAGGAGGCCCTGACAGTTACATTTAACTATCAGTTTCGCGTCGTAATCGAAAATCTAGACTCACAGGAGACGGGCCATATGGTGCCACAGGCAGCAATATCCCCTTGGAGACAAGTCGGCTGGATGCCGATGTATTTAATCTCGACGTAATTTGAGTGTTCCATCGTCATTTGGCGGCTCTGAACGTTACAATTAACTATCATTTTAGCGTCGGATTCGAAAATCTAGACTCACAGGAGACGGAACATATGGTGCCCGAGGCAGCAACAACCCCTTCTAGAAAAGTCGGCTGGAGGACGATGTATTGACTCTCGACGCAATTTGATTGTTCCATCGTCATTAGGAGGCCCTGAACGTAACAATTATTTATCATTTTAGCGTCGGATTCGAAAATCTACTAACAGGAGAAGGACCATATGGTGCCCGAGACAGCAGTATCCCCTTGGAGTAAATTCGGCTGGAGGACGATGTATTGAATCTCGACGCAATTTGAGTGTTCCATCGTCATTAGGAGTTCCTGAACGTTACAATTAACTATCAGTTTTGCCTCGGATTCGAAAACCTAGACTCACAGGTGAACGACCATAAGGTACCCGAGGCAGTAATAGACCGTTGGGAGACAAGCCGGCTGGAGGACGATGTATTGAATCGCGACGCAATTTGTGTGTGCCATCGTCGTTAGCAGGGTCGGAACTTTAGAATTAACAGTCCGTTTTGCGTCGGATTCGAAAATCTGGACTGCCGGGAGAAAGACCATAAGGTGACCGTTTCAGCAATATACCCATGGAGACAAGTCGTCTTGAGGACGATGTACAGAAACGCAACGCAATTTGTTTGCTCCATCGTCGTTAGCATAGTCGTAACGTTATAATTAAATGTCAATTTTGCGTCGGATTCGAAAAACTAGACTCACAGGAGAACGACCATAAGGTGACCGAGGCAGCAATACCTTGGAGACAAGTCTGCTTGAGGACGATGTATTGAATCTCGACGCAATTAGAGTGTTCCATCGTCATTAGGAGGCCCTGAACGTTACAATTAACTATCAGTTTTGCCTCTGATTTGAAAATCTAGCCTCACAGGAGAACGACCATTAGGTGCCCGAGGCAGCAATATCCCCTTGGAGACAAGTCGGCTGGAGGCCGATGTATTGAATCTCGACGCAATTTGAGTGTTCCATCGTCATTAGGAGGCCCTGAACGTTACAATTATTTATCATTTTAGCGTCGGATTCGAAAATCTAGTAACAGGAGAAGGACCACATGGTGCCCAAGGCAGCAATATCCCCTTGGAGACAAGTCGGCTGGCGGACGATGTATTGAATCTCGACGCAATTTGAGTGTTCCATCGTCATTAGGAGGCCCTGAACGTTACAATTAACTGTCAGTTATTCGTCGGATTCGAAAATCTAGCCTCACAGGAGAACGACCATAAGGTGCCCGAGGCAGCAATAGACCCTTGGAACAAGTTGGCTGGAGGCCGATGTATTGAATCTCGATGCAATTTGAGTGTTCCATCGTCATTAGGGGGCGCTGAACGTTACAATTCACTATCATTTTAGCGTCGGATTCGAAAACTTACTCACAGGAGAGGGACCATATGGTGCCCGAGACAGCAATATCCCCTTGGAGACAAGTCGGCTGGAAGCCGATGTATTGAATCTCGACCCAATTTCAGTGTTCCATCGTCATTAGGAGGCCATGAACGTTACAATTAACCATCAGTTTTGCGGCGGATTCGAAAATCTAGACTCACAGGAGAACGACCATAAGGTGCCCGAGGCAGCAATAGACTCTTGGAGACAAGTCGGCTGGAGGACGATGTATTGAATCTCGACGCAATTTGAGTGTTCCATCGTCATTAGGAGGCCCTGAACGTTACAATTAACTATCAGTTTTGCATCGTATTCGAAAACCTAGACTCACGGGTGAACGACCATAAGGTACTCGAGGCAGTAATAGACCGTTGGGAGACAAGTCGGCTGGAGGACGATGTATTAAATCGCGACGCAATTTGTGTGTGCCATCGTCGTTAGCAGGGTCGGAACTTTAGAATTAACAGTCCGTTTTGCGTCGGATTCGAAAATCTGGACTGCCGGGAGAAAGACCATAAGGTGACCGTTTTAGCAATAGACCCATGGATACAAGTCGTCTGGAGGACGATGTACAGAAACGCAACGCAATTTGTGAGTTCCATCGTCGTTAGCATATTCGTAAAGTTATAATTAAATGTCAGTTTTGCGTCGGAATCGAAAATCTAGACTCACAGGAGAATGACCATAAGGTGCCCAAGGTAGCAATTGACTCTGGGAGACAAGTCGGCTGATGGACGATATAAAGAAACGCAACGCAAATTGTGTGTTCCATCGTCGTTAGCATAGTCGTAACGTTATAATTAAATGTCAATTTTGCGTCGGATTCGAAAAACTAGACTCACTGGAGAACGACCATAAGGTGACCGAGGCGGCAATACCTTGGAGACAAGTCGGCTTGAGGACGATGTACTGAATCTCGACGCAATTAGAGTGTTCCATCGTCATTAGGAGGTCCTGAACATTACAATTAACTATCAGTTTTGAAAATCTTGCCTCACAGGAGAACGACCATTAGGTGCCCGAGGCAGCAATATCCCCTTGGAGACAAGTCGGCTGGAGGCCGATGTCTTGAATCTCGACGCAATTTGAGTGTTCCATCGTCATTAGGAGGACCGAACGTTACAATTAACAATCAGTTTTGCGTTGGATTCCAAAATCTAGTCTCAAAGGAGACGGACCACATGGTGCCCAAGGCAGCAATATCCCCTTGGAGACAAGTCGACTGGAGGACGATGTATTAAATATCGACGCAATTTGAGTGTTCCATCGTCATTAGGAGGCCATGAACGTTACAATTAACTATCAGTTATGCGTCGGATTCGACAATCTAGACTCACAGGAGAACGACCATAAGGTGCCCGAGGCAGCAACAGACCCTTGGAGACAAGTAGGCTGGAGGCCGATGAATTGAATCTCGACCCAATTTGAGTGTTCCATCGTCATTAGGAGGCCATGAACGTTACAATTAACTATTATTTCTGCGTCGGGTTCGAAAATCTAGACTCACAGGAGACGGACCACATGGTGCCCAAGGCAGCAATATCCCCTTGGAGACAAGTCGGCTGGAGGCCGATGTATTGAATCTCGACGCAATTTGAGAGTTCCATCGTCATTAGGAGGCCCTGAACGTTACAATTAACTCTCATTTTTGCGTCGGATTCGAAAATCTAGACTCACAGGAGGACCATGTGGTGCCCGAGGCAGCAATAGACCCTTGGAGACAAGACGGCTGCAGGCCGATGTATTGAATCTTGACGCAATTTGAGTGTTCCATCGTCATTACAAGGCCCTGAACGTTACAATTAACTTTCATTTTTGCGTGGGATTCGAAAATCTAGACTCACAGGAGAACGACCATAAGGTGCCCGAGGCAGCAATAGACCCTTGGAGACAAGTCGGCTGGAGGCCGATGTATTGAATCTCGACGCAATTTGAGTGTTCCATCGGCATTAGGAGGCCCTGAACCGTACAAGTAACTATCACTTTTGCGTCGGATTCGAAAATCTAGACTCACCGGAGACGGACCATGTGGTGCCCGAGGCAGCGATACTCCCTTGGAGACAAGTCGGCTGGAGGCCGATTTACTGAATCTCGACGCAATTTGAGAGTTCCATCGTCATTAGGAGGCCCTGAACGTTACAATTAACAATCATTTTTGCGTCGGATTCGAAAATCTAGACTCACAGGAGAACGACCATAAGGTGCCCGAGGCAGCAATAGACCCTTGGAGACAAGTCGGCTGGAGGCCGATGTATTGAATCTCGACGCAATCTGAGAGTTCCATCGTCATTAGGAGGCCCTAAACGTTACAATTAACTATCATTTTTGCGTAGGAATCGATAATCTAGACATACAAGAGAATGACTATAAGGTGCCCGACGCAGCAACAGTCGCATGGAGACAAGTCGGCTGGAGGCCGATGTATTGGATGTCGACGCAATTTGAGTGTTCCATCGTCATTAGGAGGCCCTAAACGTTACAATTCACTATCATTTTTGCGTCGGGTTCGAAAATCTAGACTCACAGGAGAAGGACCATGTGGTGCCCGAGGCAGCAACAGACCCTTGGAGACAAGTCGGCTGCAGGGCGATGTATTGAATCTCGACGCAATTTGATTGTTCCATCGTCACTACAAGGCCCTGAACGTTACAATTAACTATCATTTTTGCGTCGGATTCGAAAATCTAGACTCACAGGAAAAGGACCATGTGGTGCCCGAGGCAGCAATTACCCTTGGAGACAAGTCGGCTGGAGGCCGATGTATTGAATCTCGACGCAATTTGAGTGTTCCATCGGCATTAGGAGGCCCTGAACGTTACAATTAACTATCATTTTTGCGTCGGATTCGAAAATCTAGACTCACCGGAGACGGAAAATGTGGTGCCCGAGGCAGCGATATCACCTTGGAGACAAGTCGGCTGGAGGCCGATGTATTGAATCTCGACGCAATTTGAGGGTTCCATCGTCATTAGGAGGCCCTGAACGTTACAATTAACAATCACTTTTGCGTCGGATTCGAAAATCTAGACTTACAAGAGAACGAACGTAAGGTTCCCGAGGCAGCATTAGACCCTTGGAGACAAGTCGGCTGGAGGACGATGTATTGAATCTCGACGCAATTTGAGTGTCCCATCGTCATTAGGAGGCCCTAAACGTTACAATTAAATATCATTATTGCGTCGGATTCGATAATCTAAAATCACAGGAGAACAACCATAAGGTGCCCGAGGCAGCAACAGATCCTTGTAGACAAGTAGGCTGGAGGCCGATGTATTGAATCTCGACGCAATTTGAGAGTTCCATCGTCATTAGGAGGCCCTGAACGTTACAATTAACAATCATTTTTGCGTCGGATTCGAAAATCTAGACACACAGGAGAACGACCATAAGGTGCCCGAGGCAGCAATAGACCCTTGGAGACAAGTCGGCTGGAGGACGATGTATTGAATCTCGACGCAATTTGAGAGTTCCATCGGCATTAGGAGGCCCTGAACGTTTCAATTAACTATCATTTTTGCGTCGGATTCGAAAATCTAGACTTACAAGAGAACGACCATGAGGGGCCTGAGACTGCAATATCCTCTTGGATACAAGTCGACTGGAGGTCGATGTATTGAATCTCGACGCAATTTGAGTCTTCTATCGTCATTAGGAGGCGCTGAACGTTACAATTCACTATCATTTTTGCGTCGGATTCGATAATCTAAACTCACAGGAGAACGACCATAAGGTGCCGAGGCAGCAACAGACCCTTGGAGACAAGTCGGCTGGAGGCCGATGTATTGAATCTCGACGCAATTTGAGAGTTCCATCGTCATTAGGAGGCCCTGAACGTTACAATTAACTATCATTTTTGCGTCGGATTCGAAAATCTAGACTCACAGGAGAAGGACCATGTGGTGCCCGAGGCAGCAATAGACCCTTGGAGACAAGTCGGCTGCAGGCCGATGTATTGAATCTTGACGCAATTTGAGTGTTCCATCGTCATTACAAGGCCCTGAACGTTACAATTAACTTTCATTTTTGCGTCGGATTCGAAAATCTAGACTCACAGGAGAAGGACCATGTGGTGCCCGAGGCAGCAACAGAGCCTTTTAGACAAGTCGGCTGGAGGCCGATGTATTGGATCTCGACGCAATTTGAGTGTTCCATCGGCATTAGGAGGCCCCTAACGTTACAATTAAGTATCATTTTTGCGTCGGATTCGAAAATCTAGACTCACAGGAGAACGACCATGTGGTGCCCGAGGCAGCAATAGACCCTTGGAGACTAGTCGGCTGGAGGCCGATGTATTGAATCTCGACGCAATTTGAGTGTTCCATCGTCATTAGGAGGCCCTAAACGTTACAATTCACTATCAGTTTTGCGTCGGGTTCGAAAATCTAGACTCACAGGAAAAGGACCATGTGGTGCCCGAGGCAGCAATAGACCCTTGGAGACAAGTCGGCTGGAGGCCGATGTATTGAATCTCGACGCAATTTGAGTGTTCCATCGGCATTAGGAGGCCCTGAACGTTACAATTAACTATCATTTTTGCGTCGGATTCGAAAATCTAGACTCACCGGAGACGGAAAATGTGGTGCCCGAGGCAGCGATATCACCTTGGAGACAAGTCGGCTGGAGGCCGATGTATTGAATCTCGACGCAATTTGAGAGTTCCATCGTCATTAGGAGGCCCTGAACGTTACAATTAACAATCATTTTTGCGTCGGATTCGAAAATCTAGACTTACAAGAGAACGAACGTAAGGTTCCCGAGGCAGCATTAGACCCTTGGAGACAAGTCGGCTGGAGGCCGATGTATTGAATCTCGACGCAATCTGAGAGTTCCATCGTCATTAGGAGGCCCTAAACGTTACAATTAACTATCATTTTTGCGTCGGAATCGATAATCTAGACATACAAGAGAATGACCATAAGGTGCCCGACGCAGCAACAGACGCTTGGAGACAAGTCGGCTGGAGGCCGATGTATTGGATCTCGACGCAATTTGAGTGTTCCATCGCCATTAGGAGGCCCTAAACGTTACAATTCACTATCATTTTTGCGTCGGATTCGAAAATCTAGACTCACAGGAGACGGACCATGTGGTGCCCGAGGCAGCAACAGACCCTTGGAGACAAGTCGTCTGCAGGCCGATGTATTGAATCTCGACGCAATTTGATTGTTCCATCGTCACTACAAGGCCCTGAACGTTACAATTAACTATCATTTTTGCGTCGGATTCGGAAATCTAGACTCACAGGAGAAGGACCATGAGGTGCCCGAGGCAGCAATAGACCCTTGGAGACAAGTCGGCTGGAGGACGATGTATTGAATCTCGACGCAATTTGAGTGTCCCATCGTCATTAGGAGGCCCTAAACGTTACAATTAACTATCATTATTGCGTCGGATTCGATAATCTAAAATCACAGGAGCACAACCATTAGGTGCCCGAGGCAGCAACATACCCTTGGAGACAAGTAGGCTGGAGGCCGATGTATTGAATCTCGACGCAATTTGAGTGTTCCATCGTCATTAGGAGGCCCTAAACGGTACAATTAACTATCATTTTTGCGTCGGATTCGATAATCTAGACTTACAAGAGAACGACCATAAGGGGCCCGAGGCAGCAACAGACCCTTGGAGACAAGTCGGCTGGAGGCCGATGTATTGAATCTCGACGCAATTTGAGTGTTCCATCGGCATTAGGAGGCCCCTAACGTTACAATTAACTATCATTTTTGCGTCGGATTCGAAAATCTAGACTCACAGGAGAACGACCATGTGGTGCCCGAGGCAGCAATAGACCCTTGGAGACAAGTCGGCTGGAGGCCGATGTATTGAATCTCGACGCAATTTGAGTGTTCCATCGGCATTAGGAGGCCCTGAACGTTACAATTAACTATCATTTTTGCGTCGGATTCGAAAATCTAGACTCACCGGAGACGGAAAATGTGGTGCCCGAGGCAGCGATATCACCTTGGAGACAAGTCGGCTGGAGGCCGATGTATTGAATCTCGACGCAATTTGAGAGTTCCATCGTCATTAGGAGGCCCTGAACGTTACAATTAACAATCATTTTTGCGTCGGATTCGAAAATCTAGACTTACAAGAGAACGAACGTAAGGTTCCCGAGGCAGCATTAGACCCTTGGAGACAAGTCGGCTGGAGGCCGATGTATTGAATCTCGACGCAATCTGAGAGTTCCATCGTCATTAGGAGGCCCTAAACGTTACAATTAACTATCATTTTTGCGTCGGAATCGATAATCTAGACATACAAGAGAATGACCATAAGGTGCCCGACGCAGCAACAGACGCTTGGAGACAAGTCGGCTGGAGGCCGATGTATTGGATCTCGACGCAATTTGAGTGTTCCATCGTCATTAGGAGGCCCTAAACGTTACAATTCACTATCATTTTTGCGTCGGATTCGAAAATCTAGACTCGCAGGAGACGGACCATGTGGTGCCCGAGGCAGCAACAGACCCTTGGAGACAAGTCGTCTGCAGGCCGATGTATTGAATCTTGACGCAATTTGATTGTTCCATCGTCACTACAAGGCCCTGAACGTTACAATTAACTATCATTTTTGCGTCGGATTCGAAAATCTAGACTCACAGGAGAAGGACCATGAGGTGCCCGAGGCAGCAATAGACCCTTGGAGACAAGTCGGCTGGAGGCCGATGTATTGAATCTCGACGCAATTTGAGAGTTCCATCGTCATTAGGAGGCCCTGAACGTTACAATTAACAATCATTTTTGCGTCGGATTCGAAAATCTAGACACACAGGAGAACGACCATAAGGGGCCCGAGGCAGCAATAGACCCTTGGAGACAAGTCGGCTGGAGGACGATGTATTGAATCTCGACGCAATTTGAGAGTTCCATCGGCATTAGGAGGCCCTGAACGTTTCAATTAACTATCATTTTTGCGTCGGATTCGAAAATCTAGACTTACAAGAGAACGACCATGAGGGGCCTGAGACTGCAATATCCTCTTGGATACAAGTCGACTGGAGGTCGATGTATTGAATCTCGACGCAATTTGAGTCTTCTATCGTCATTAGGAGGCGCTGAACGTTACAATTCACTATCATTTTTGCGTCGGATTCGATAATCTAAACTCACAGGAGAACGACCATGTGGTGCCCGAGGCAGCAGTAGACCCTTGGAGACTAGTCGGCTGGAGGCCGATGTATTGAATCTCGACGCAATTTGAGTGTTCCATCGTCATTAGGAGGCCCTAAACGTTACAATTCACTATCAGTTTTGCGTCGGGTTCGAAAATCTAGACTCACAGGAAAAGGACCATGTGGTGCCCGAGGCAGCAATAGACCCTTGGAGACAAGTCGGCTGGAGGCCGATGTATTGAATCTCGACGCAATTTGAGTGTTCCATCGGCATTAGGAGGCCCTGAACGTTACAATTAACTATCATTTTTGCGTCGGATTCGAAAATCTAGACTCACCGGAGACGGAAAATGTGGTGCCCGAGGCAGCGATATCACCTTGGAGACAAGTCGACTGGAGGCCGATGTATTGAATCTCGACGCAATTTGAGAGTTCCATCGTCATTAGGAGGCCCTGAACGTTACAATTAACAATCATTTTTGCCTCGGATTCGAAAATCTAGACTTACAAGAGAACGAACGTAAGGTTCCCGAGGCAGCATTAGACCCTTGGAGACAAGTCGGCTGGAGGCCGATGTATTGAATCTCGACGCAATCTGAAAGTTCCATCGTCATTAGGAGGCCCTAAACGTTACAATTAACTATCATTTTTGCGTCGGAATCGATAATCTAGACATACAAGAGAATGACCAGAAGGTGCCCGACGCAGCAACAGACGCTTGGAGACAAGTCGGCTGGAGGCCGATGTATTGGATCTCGACGCAATTTGAGTGTTCCATCGCCATTAGGAGGCCCTAAACGTTACAATTCACTATCATTTTTGCGTCGGATTCGAAAATCTAGACTCACAGGAGACGGACCATGTGGTGCCCGAGGCAGCAACAGACCCTTGGAGACAAGTCGTCTGCAGGCCGATGTATTGAATCTCGACGCAATTTGATTGTTCCATCGTCACTACAAGGCCCTGAACGTTACAATTAACTATCATTTTTGCGTCGGATTCGGAAATCTAGACTCACAGGAGAAGGACCATGAGGTGCCCGAGGCAGCAATAGACCCTTGGAGACAAGTCGGCTGGAGGACGATGTATTGAATCTCGACGCAATTTGAGTGTCCCATCGTCATTAGGAGGCCCTAAACGTTACAATTAACTATCATTATTGCGTCGGATTCGATAATCTAAAATCACAGGAGCACAACCATTAGGTGCCCGAGGCAGCAACATACCCTTGGAGACAAGTAGGCTGGAGGCCGATGTATTGAATCTCGACGCAATTTGAGTGTTCCATCGTCATTAGGAGGCCCTAAACGGTACAATTAACTATCATTTTTGCGTCGGATTCGATAATCTAGACTTACAAGAGAACGACCATAAGGGGCCCGAGGCAGCAACAGACCCTTGGAGACAAGTCGGCTGGAGGCCGATGTATTGAATCTCGACGCAATTTGAGTGTTCCATCGGCATTAGGAGGCCCCTAACGTTACAATTAACTATCATTTTTGCGTCGGATTCGAAAATCTAGACTCACAGGAGAACGACCATGTGGTGCCCGAGGCAGCAATAGACCCTTGGAGACAAGTCGGCTGGAGGCCGATGTATTGAATCTCGACGCAATTTGAGTGTTCCATCGGCATTAGGAGGCCCTGAACGTTACAATTAACTATCATTTTTGCGTCGGATTCGAAAATCTAGACTCACCGGAGACGGAAAATGTGGTGCCCGAGGCAGCGATATCACCTTGGAGACAAGTCGGCTGGAGGCCGATGTATTGAATCTCGACGCAATTTGAGAGTTCCATCGTCATTAGGAGGCCCTGAACGTTACAATTAACAATCATTTTTGCGTCGGAATCGATAATCTAGACATACAAGAGAATGACCATAAGGTGCCCGACGCAGCAACAGACGCTTGGAGACAAGTCGGCTGGAGGCCGATGTATTGGATCTCGACGCAATTTGAGTGTTCCATCGTCATTAGGAGGCCCTAAACGTTACAATTCACTATCATTTTTGCGTCGGATTCGAAAATCTAGACTCACAGGAGAAGGACCATGAGGTGCCCGAGGCAGCAATAGACCCTTGGAGACAAGTCGGCTGGAGGCCGATGTATTGAATCTCGACGCAATTTGAGAGTTCCATCGTCATTAGGAGGCCCTGAACGTTACAATTAACTATCATTTTTGCGTCGGATTCGAAAATCTAGACTTACAAGAGAACAACCATGAGGTGCCTGAGACTGCAATATCCTCTTGGAGACAAGTCGGCTGCAGGCCGATGTATTGAATCTCGACGCAATTTGAGTGTTCCATCGTCATTAGGAGGCCCTAAACGTTACAATTCACTATCAGTTTTGCGTCGGGTTCGAAAATCTAGACTCACAGGAAAAGGACCATGTGGTGCCCGAGGCAGCAATAGACCCTTGGAGACAAGTCGGCTGGAGGCCGATGTATTGAATCTCGACGCAATTTGAGTGTTCCATCGGCATTAGGAGGCCCTGAACGTTACAATTAACTATCATTTTTGCGTCGGATTCGAAAATCTAGACTCACCGGAGACGGAAAATGTGGTGCCCGAGGCAGCGATATCACCTTGGAGACAAGTCGGCTGGAGGACGATGTATTGAATCTCGACGCAATTTGAGAGTTCCATCGTCATTAGGAGGCCCTGAACGTTACAATTAACAATCATTTTTGCGTCGGATTCGAAAATCTAGACTTACAAGAGAACGAACGTAAGGTTCCCGAGGCAGCATTAGACCCTTGGAGACAAGTCGGCTGGAGGCCGATGTATTGAATCTCGACGCAATCTGAGAGTTCCATCGTCATTAGGAGGCCCTAAACGTTACAATTAACTGTCATTTTTGCGTCGGAATCGATAATCTAGACATACAAGAGAATGACCATAAGGTGCCCGACGCAGCAACAGAAGCTTGGAGACAAGTCGGCTGGAGGCCGATGTATTGGATCTCGACGCAATTTGAGTGTTCCATCGTCATTAGGAGGCCCTAAACGTTACAATTCACTATCATTATTGCGTCGGATTCGATAATCTAAAATCACAGGAGCACAACCATTAGGTGCCCGAGGCAGCAACATACCCTTGGAGACAAGTAGGCTGGAGGCCGATGTATTGAATCTCGACGCAATTTGAGTGTTCCATCGTCATTAGGAGGCCCTAAACGGTACAATTAACTATCATTTTTGCGTCGGATTCGATAATCTAGACTTACAAGAGAACGACCATAAGGGGCCCGAGGCAGCAACAGACCCTTGGAGACAAGTCGGCTGGAGGCCGATGTATTGAATCTCGACGCAATTTGAGAGTTCCATCGTCATTAGGAGGCCCTGAACGTTACAATTAACTATCATTTTTGCGTCGGATTCGAAAATCTAGACTTACAAGAGAACAACCATGAGGTGCCTGAGACTGCAATATCCTCTTGGAGACAAGTCGGCTGGAGGCCGATATATTGAATCTCGACGCAATTTGAGAGTTCCATCGTCATTAGGAGGCCCTGAACGTTACAATTCACTATCATTTTTGCGTCGGATTCGAAAATCTAGACTCACAGGAGAAGGACCATGTGGTGCCCGAGGCAGCAACAGACCCTTTTAGACAAGTCGGCTGGAGGCCGATGTATTGAATCTCGACGCAATTTGAGTGTTCCATTGGCATTAGGAGGCCCTGAACGTTACAATTAACTATCATTTTTGCGTCGGATTCGAAAATCTAGACTCACCGGAGACGGACCATGTGGTGCCCGAGGCAGCGATATCCCCTTGGAGACAAGTCGGCTGGAGGCCGATGTATTGGATCTCGACGCAATTTGAGTGTTCCATCGGCATTAGGAGGCCCCTAACGTTACAATTAACTATCATTTTTGCGTCGGATTCGAAAATCTAGACTCACAGGAGAACGACCATGTGGTGCCCGAGGCAGCAATAGACCCTTGGAGACAAGTCGGCTGGAGGCCGATGTATTGAATCTCGACGCAATTTGAGTGTTCCATCGGCATTAGGAGGCCCTGAACGTTACAATTAACTATCATTTTTGCGTCGGATTCGAAAATCTAGACTCACCGGAGACGGAAAATGTGGTGCCCGAGGCAGCGATATCACCTTGGAGACAAGTCGGCTGGAGGCCGATGTATTGAATCTCGACGCAATTTGAGAGTTCCATCGTCATTAGGAGGCCCTGAACGATACAATTAACAATCATTTTTGCGTCGGATTCGAAAATCTAGACTTACAAGAGAACGAACGTAAGGTTCCCGAGGCAGCATTAGACCCTTGGAGACAAGTCGGCTGGACGCCGATGTATTGAATCTCGACGCAATCTGAGAGTTCCATCGTCATTAGGAGGCCCTAAACGTTACAATTAACTATCATTTTTGCGTCGGAATCGATAATCTAGACATACAAGAGAATGACCATAAGGTGCCCGACGCAGCAACAGACGCTTGGAGACAAGTCGGCTGGAGGCCGATGTATTGGATCTCGACGCAATTTGAGTGTTCCATCGTCATTAGGAGGCCCTAAACGTTACAATTCACTATCATTTTTGCGTCGGATTCGAAAATCTAGACTCACAGGAGACGGACCATGTGGTGCCCGAGGCAGCAACAGACCCTTGGAGACAAGTCGTCTGCAGGCCGATGTATTGAATCTCGACGCAATTTGATTGTTCCATCGTCACTACAAGGCCCTGAACGTTACAATTAACTATCATTTTTGCGTCGGATTCGAAAATCTAGACTCACAGGAGAAGGACCATGAGGTGCCCGAGGCAGCAATAGACCCTTGGAGACAAGTCGGCTGGAGACCGATGTATTGAATCTCGACGTAATTTGAGAGTTCCATCGTCATTAGGAGGCCCTGAACGTTACAATTAACTATCATTTTTGCGTCGGATTCGAAAATCTAGACTTACAAGAGAACAACCATGAGGTGCCTGAGACTGCAATATCCTCTTGGAGACAAGTCGGCTGCAGGCCGATGTATTGAATCTCGACGCAATTTGAGAGTTCCATCGTCATTAGGAGGCCCTAAACGTTACAATTCACTGTCATTTTTTCGTCGGATTCGAAAATCTAGACTCGCAGGAGAAGGACCATGTGGTGCCCGAGGCAGCAATAGACCCTTGGAGACAAGTCGGCTGGAGGCCGATGTATTGAATCTCGACGCAATTTGAGTGTTCCATCGTCATTAGGAGGCCCTAAACGTTACAATTCACTATCAGTTTTGCGTCGGGTTCGAAAATCTAGACTCACAGGAAAAGGACCATGTGGTGCCCGAGGCAGCAATAGACCCTTGGAGACAAGTCGGCTGGAGGCCGATGTATTGAATCTCGACGCAATTTGAGTGTTCCATCGGCATTAGGAGGCCCTGAACGTTACAATTAACTATCATTTTTGCGTCGGATTCGAAAATCTAGACTCACCGGAGACGGAAAATGTGGTGCCCGAGGCAGCGATATCACCTTGGAGACAAGTCGGCTGGAGGACGATGTATTGAATCTCGACGCAATTTGAGAGTTCCATCGTCATTAGGAGGCCCTGAACGTTACAATTAACAATCATTTTTGCGTCGGATTCGAAAATCTAGACTTACAAGAGAACGAACGTAAGGTTCCCGAGGCAGCATTAGACCCTTGGAGACAAGTCGGCTGGAGGCCGATGTATTGAATCTCGACGCAATCTGAGAGTTCCATCGTCGTTAGGAAGCCCTAAACGTTACAATTAACTGTCATTTTTGCGTCGGAATCGATAATCTAGACATACAAGAGAATGACCATAAGGTGCCCGACGCAACAACAGACGCTTGGAGACAAGTCGGCTGGAGGACGATGTATTGAATCTCGACGCAATTTGAGTGTTCCATCGTCATTAGGAGGCCCTAAACGTTACAATTCACTATCATTTTTGCGTCGGATTCGAAAATCTAGACTCACAGGAGACGGACCATGTGGTGCCCGAGGCAGCAACAGACCCTTGGAGACAAGTCGTCTGCAGGCCGATGTATTGAATCTCGACGCAATTTGATTGTTCCATCGTCACTACAAGGCCCTGAACGTTACAATTAACTATCATTTTTGCGTCGGATTCGAAAATCTAGACTCACAGGAGAAGGACCATGAGGTGCCCGAGGCAGCAATAGACCCTTGGAGACAAGTCGGCTGGAGGCCGATGTATTGAATCTCGACGCAATTTGAGAGTTCCATCGTCATTAGGAGGCCCTGAACGTTACAATTAACTATCATTTTTGCGTCGGATTCGAAAATCTAGACTTACAAGAGAACAACCATGAGGTGCCTGAGACTGCAATATCCTCTTGGAGACAAGTCGGCTGCAGGCCGATGTATTGAATCTCGACGCAATTTGAGAGTTCCATCGTCATTAGGAGGCCCTAAACGTTACAATTCACTGTCATTTTTGCGTCGGATTCGAAAATCTAGACTCGCAGGAGAAGGACCATGTGGTGCCCGAGGCAGCAATAGACCCTTGGAGACAAGTCGGCTGGAGGCCGATGTATTGAATCTCGACGCAATTTGAGTGTTCCATCGTCATTAGGAGGCCCTAAACGTTACAATTCACTATCAGTTTTGCGTCGGGTTCGAAAATCTAGACTCACAGGAAAAGGACCATGTGGTGCCCGAGGCAGCAATAGACCCTTGGAGACAAGTCGGCTGGAGGCCGATGTATTGAATCTCGACGCAATTTGAGTGTTCCATCGGCATTAGGAGGCCCTGAACGTTACAATTAACTATCATTTTTGCGTCGGATTCGAAAATCTAGACTCACCGGAGACGGAAAATGTGGTGCCCGAGGCAGCGATATCACCTTGGAGACAAGTCGGCTGGAGGACGATGTATTGAATCTCGACGCAATTTGAGAGTTCCATCGTCATTAGGAGGCCCTGAACGTTACAATTAACAATCATTTTTGCGTCGGATTCGAAAATCTAGACTTACAAGAGAACGAACGTAAGGTTCCCGAGGCAGCATTAGACCCTTGGAGACAAGTCGGCTGGAGGCCGATGTATTGAATCTCGACGCAATCTGAGAGTTCCATCGTCATTAGGAGGCCCTAAACGTTACAATTAACTATCATTTTTGCGTCGGAATCGATAATCTAGACATACAAGAGAATGACCATAAGGTGCCCGACGCAGCAACAGACGCTTGGAGACAAGTCGGCTGGAGGCAGATGTATTGGATCTCGACGCAATTTGAGTGTTCCATCGTCATTAGGAGGCCCTAAACGTTACAATTCACTATCATTTTTGCGTCGGATTCGAAAATCTAGACTCACAGGAGACGGACCATGTGGTGCCCGAGGCAGCAACAGACCCTTGGAGACAAGTCGTCTGCAGGCCGATGTATTGAATCTCGACGCAATTTGATTGTTCCATCGTCACTACAAGGCCCTGAACGTTACAATTAACTATCATTTTTGCGTCGGATTCGAAAATCTAGACTCACAGGAGAAGGACCATGAGGTGCCCGAGGCAGCAATAGACCCTTGGAGACAAGTCGGCTGGAGGCCGATGTATTGAATCTCGACGCAATTTGAGAGTTCCATCGTCATTAGGAGGTCCTGAACGTTACAATTAACTATCATTTTTGCGTCGGATTCAAAAATCTAGACTTACAAGAGAACAACCATGAGGTGCCTGAGACTGCAATATCCTCTTGGAGACAAGTCGGCTGCAGGCCGATGTATTGAATCTCGACGCAATTTGAGAGTTCCATCGTCATTAGGAGGCCCTAAACGTTACAATTCACTGTCATTTTTGCGTCGGATTCGAAAATCTAGACTCGCAGGAGAAGGACCATGTGGTGCCCGAGGCAGCAATAGACCCTTGGAGACAAGTCGGCTGGAGGCCGATGTATTGAATCTCGACGCAATTTGAGTGTTCCATCGTCATTAGGAGGCCCTAAACGTTACAATTCACTATCAGTTTTGCGTCGGGTTCGAAAATCTAGACTCACAGGGAAAAGGACCATGTGGTGCCCGAGGCAGCAATAGACCCTTGGAGACAAGTCGGCTGGAGGCCGATGTATTGAATCTCGACGCAATTTGAGTGTTCCATCGGCATTAGGAGGCCCTGAACGTTACAATTAACTATCATTTTTGCGTCGGATTCGAAAATCTAGACTCACCGGAGACGGAAAATGTGGTGCCCGAGGCAGCGATATCACCTTGGAGACAAGTCGGCTGGAGGACGATGTATTGAATCTCGACGCAATTTGAGAGTTCCATCGTCATTAGGAGGCCCTGAACGTTACAATTAACAATCATTTTTGCGTCGGATTCGAAAATCTAGACTTACAAGAGAACGAACGTAAGGTTCCCGAGGCAGCATTAGACCCTTGGAGACAAGTCGGCTGGATGCCGATGTATTGAATCTCGACGCAATCAGAGAGTTCCATCGTCATTAGGAGGCCCTAAACGTTACAATTAACTATCATTTTTGCGTCGGAATCGATAATCTAGACATACAAGAGAATGACCATAAGGTGCCCGACGCAGCAACAGACGCTTGGAGACAAGTCGGCTGGAGGCCGATGTATTGGATCTCGACGCAATTTGAGTGTTCCATCGTCATTAGGAGGCCCTAAACGTTACAATTCACTATCATTTTTGCGTCGGATTCGAAAATCTAGACTCACAGGAGACGGACCATGTGGTGCCCGAGGCAGCAACAGACCCTTGGAGACAAGTCGGCTGCAGGCCGATGTATTGAATCTCGACGCAATTTGATTGTTCCATCGTCACTACAAGGCCCTGAACGTTACAATTAACTATCATTTTTGCGTCGGATTCGATAATCTAGACTCACAGGAGAAGGACCATGAGGTGCCCGGGGCAGCAATAGACCCTTGGAGACAAGTCGGCTGGAGGACGATGTATTGAATCTCGACGCAATTTGAGTGTCCCATCGTCATTAGGAGGCCCTAAACGTTACAATTAACTATCATTATTGCGTCGGATTCGATAATCTAAAATCACAGGAGCACAACCATTAGGTGCCCGAGGCAGCAACATACCCTTGGAGACAAGTAGGCTGGAGGCCGATGTATTGAATCTCGACGCAATTTGAGTGTTCCATCGTCATTAGGAGGCCCTAAACGGTACAATTAACTATCATTTTTGCGTCGGATACGATAATCTAGACTTACAAGAGAACGACCATAAGGTGCCCGAGGCAGCAACAGACCTTTGGAGACAAGTCGGCTGGAGGCCGATGTATTGAATCTCGACGCAATTTGAGTGTTCCATCGGCATTAGGAGGCCATGAACGTTACAATTAACTATCATTTTTGCGTCGGATTCGAAAATCTAGACTCACAGGAGACGGACCATGTGGTGCCCGAGGCAGCAACAGACCCTTGGAGACAAGTCGTCTGCAGGCCGATGTATTGAATCTCGACGCAATTTGATTGTTCCATCGTCACAACAAGGCCCTGAACGTTACAATTAACTATCATTTTTGCGTCGGATTCGAAAATCTAGACTCACAGGAGAAGGACCATGAGGTGCCCGAGGCAGGAATAGACCCTTGGAGACAAGACGGCTGGAGACCGATGTATTGAATCTCGACGTAATTTGAGAGTTCCATCGTCATTAGGAGGCCCTGAACGTTACAATTAACTATCATTTTTGCGTCGGATTCGAAAATCTAGACTTACAAGAGAACAACCATGAGGTGCCTGAGACTGCAATATCCTCTTGGAGACAAGTCGGCTGCAGGCCGATGTATTGAATCTCGACGCAATTTGAGAGTTCCATCGTCATTAGGAGGCCCTAAACGTTACAATTCACTGTCATTTTTGCGTCGGATTCGAAAATCTAGACTCGCAGGAGAAGGACCATGTGGTGCCCGAGGCAGCAATAGACCCTTGGAGACAAGTCGGCTGGAGGCCGATGTATTGAATCTCGACGCAATTTGAGTGTTCCATCGTCATTAGGAGGCCCTAAACGTTACAATTCACTATCAGTTTTGCGTCGGGTTCGAAAATCTAGACTCACAGGAAAAGGACCATGTGGTGCCCGAGGCAGCAATAGACCCTTGGAGACAAGTCGGCTGGAGGCCGATGTATTGAATCTCGACGCAATTTGAGTGTTCCATCGGCATTAGGAGGCCCTGAACGTTACAATTAACTATCATTTTTGCGTCGGATTCGAAAATCTAGACTTACAAGAGAACGAACGTAAGGTTCCCGAGGCAGCATTAGACCCTTGGAGACAAGTCGGCTGGAGGCCGATGTATTGAATCTCGACGCAATCTGAGAGTTCCATCGTCGTTAGGAAGCCCTAAACGTTACAATTAACTGTCATTTTTGCGTCGGAATCGATAATCTAGACATACAAGAGAATGACCATAAGGTGCCCGACGCAACAACAGACGCTTGGAGACAAGTCGGCTGGAGGACGATGTATTGAATCTCGACGCAATTTGAGTGTTCCATCGTCATTAGGAGGCCCTAAACGTTACAATTCACTATCATTTTTGCGTCGGATTCGAAAATCTAGACTCACAGGAGACGGACCATGTGGTGCCCGAGGCAGCAACAGACCCTTGGAGACAAGTCGTCTGCAGGCCGATGTATTGAATCTCGACGCAATTTGATTGTTCCATCGTCACTACAAGGCCCTGAACGTTACAATTAACTATCATTTTTGCGTCGGATTCGAAAATCTAGACTCACAGGAGAAGGACCATGAGGTGCCCGAGGCAGCAATAGACCCTTGGAGACAAGTCGGCTGGAGGCCGATGTATTGAATCTCGACGCAATTTGAGAGTTCCATCGTCATTAGGAGGCCCTGAACGTTACAATTAACTATCATTTTTGCGTCGGATTCGAAAATCTAGACTTACAAGAGAACAACCATGAGGTGCCTGAGACTGCAATATCCTCTTGGAGACAAGTCGGCTGCAGGCCGATGTATTGAATCTCGACGCAATTTGAGAGTTCCATCGTCATTAGGAGGCCCTAAACGTTACAATTCACTGTCATTTTTGCGTCGGATTCGAAAATCTAGACTCGCAGGAGAAGGACCATGTGGTGCCCGAGGCAGCAATAGACCCTTGGAGACAAGTCGGCTGGAGGCCGATGTATTGAATCTCGACGCAATTTGAGTGTTCCATCGTCATTAGGAGGCCCTAAACGTTACAATTCACTATCAGTTTTGCGTCGGGTTCGAAAATCTAGACTCACAGGAAAAGGACCATGTGGTGCCCGAGGCAGCAATAGACCCTCGGAGACAAGTCGGCTGGAGGCCGATGTATTGAATCTCGACGCAATTTGAGTGTTCCATCGGCATTAGGAGGCCCTGAACGTTACAATTAACTATCATTTTTGCGTCGGATTCGAAAATCTAGACTCACCGGAGACGGAAAATGTGGTGCCCGAGGCAGCGATATCACCTTGGAGACAAGTCGGCTGGAGGACGATGTATTGAATCTCGACGCAATTTGAGAGTTCCATCGTCATTAGGAGGCCCTGAACGTTACAATTAACAATCATTTTTGCGTCGGATTCGAAAATCTAGACTTACAAGAGAACGAACGTAAGGTTCCCGAGGCAGCATTAGACTCTTGGAGACAAGTCGGCTGGAGGCCGATGTATTGAATCTCGACGCAATCTGAGAGTTCCATCCTCATTAGGAGGCCCTAAACGTTACAATTAACTATCATTTTTGCGTCGGAATCGATAATCTAGACATACAAGAGAATGACCATAAGGTGCCCGACGCAGCAACAGACGCTTGGAGACAAGTCGGCTGGAGGCAGATGTATTGGATCTCGACGCAATTTGAGTGTTCCATCGTCATTAGGAGGCCCTAAACGTTACAATTCACTATCATTTTTGCGTCGGATTCGAAAATCTAGACTCACAGGAGACGGACCATGTGGTGCCCGAGGCAGCAACAGACCCTTGGAGACAAGTCGTCTGCAGGCCGATGTATTGAATCTCGACGCAATTTGATTGTTCCATCGTCACTACAAGGCCCTGAACGTTACAATTAACTATCATTTTTGCGTCGGATTCGAAAATCTAGACTCACAGGAGAAGGACCATGAGGTGCCCGAGGCAGCAATAGACCCTTGGAGACAAGTCGGCTGGAGGCCGATGTATTGAATCTCGACGCAATTTGAGAGTTCCATCGTCATTAGGAGGTCCTGAACGTTACAATTAACTATCATTTTTGCGTCGGATTCGAAAATCTAGACTTACAAGAGAACAACCATGAGGTGCCTGAGACTGCAATATCCTCTTGGAGACAAGTCGGCTGCAGGCCGATGTATTGAATCTCGACGCAATTTGAGAGTTCCATCGTCATTAGGAGGCCCTAAACGTTACAATTCACTGTCATTTTTGCGTCGGATTCGAAAATCTAGACTCGCAGGAGAAGGACCATGTGGTGCCCGAGGCAGCAATAGACCCTTGGAGACAAGTCGGCTGGAGGCCGATGTATTGAATCTCGACGCAATTTGAGTGTTCCATCGTCATTAGGAGGCCCTAAACGTTACAATTCACTATCAGTTTTGCGTCGGGTTCGAAAATCTAGACTCACAGGAAAAGGACCATGTGGTGCCCGAGGCAGCAATAGACCCTTTGGAGACAAGTCGGCTGGAGGCCGATGTATTGAATCTCGACGCAATTTGAGTGTTCCATCGGCATTAGGAGGCCCTGAACGTTACAATTAACTATCATTTTTGCGTCGGATTCGAAAATCTAGACTCACCGGAGACGGAAAATGTGGTGCCCGAGGCAGCGATATCACCTTGGAGACAAGTCGGCTGGAGGACGATGTATTGAATCTCGACGCAATTTGAGAGTTCCATCGTCATTAGGAGGCCCTGAACGTTACAATTAACAATCATTTTTGCGTCGGATTCGAAAATCTAGACTTACAAGAGAACGAACGTAAGGTTCCCGAGGCAGCATTAGACCCTTGGAGACAAGTCGGCTGGATGCCGATGTATTGAATCTCGACGCAATCAGAGAGTTCCATCGTCATTAGGAGGCCCTAAACGTTACAATTAACTATCATTTTTGCGTCGGAATCGATAATCTAGACATACAAGAGAATGACCATAAGGTGCCCGACGCAGCAACAGACGCTTGGAGACAAGTCGGCTGGAGGCCGATGTATTGGATCTCGACGCAATTTGAGTGTTCCATCGTCATTAGGAGGCCCTAAACGTTACAATTCACTATCATTTTTGCGTCGGATTCGAAAATCTAGACTCACAGGAGACGGACCATGTGGTGCCCGAGGCAGCAACAGACCCTTGGAGACAAGTCGGCTGCAGGCCGATGTATTGAATCTCGACGCAATTTGATTGTTCCATCGTCACTACAAGGCCCTGAACGTTACAATTAACTATCATTTTTGCGTCGGATTCGATAATCTAGACTCACAGGAGAAGGACCATGAGGTGCCCGGGGCAGCAATAGACCCTTGGAGACAAGTCGGCTGGAGGACGATGTATTGAATCTCGACGCAATTTGAGTGTCCCATCGTCATTAGGAGGCCCTAAACGTTACAATTAACTATCATTATTGCGTCGGATTCGATAATCTAAAATCACAGGAGCACAACCATTAGGTGCCCGAGGCAGCAACATACCCTTGGAGACAAGTAGGCTGGAGGCCGATGTATTGAATCTCGACGCAATTTGAGTGTTCCATCGTCATTAGGAGGCCCTAAACGGTACAATTAACTATCATTTTTGCGTCGGATACGATAATCTAGACTTACAAGAGAACGACCATAAGGTGCCCGAGGCAGCAACAGACCTTTGGAGACAAGTCGGCTGGAGGCCGATGTATTGAATCTCGACGCAATTTGAGTGTTCCATCGGCATTAGGAGGCCATGAACGTTACAATTAACTATCATTTTTGCGTCGGATTCGAAAATCTAGACTTACAAGAAAACGACCATAAGGTGCCCGAGGCAGCAATAGACCCTTTGAGACAAGTCGGCTGGAGGCCGATGTATTGAATCTCGACGCAATTTGAGGGTTCCATCGTCATTAGGAGGCCCTGAACGTTATAATTAACTATCATTTTTGCGTCGGATTCGAAAATCTAGACTTACAAGAGAACAACCATGAGGTGCCTGAGACTGCAATATCCTCTTGGAGACAAGTCGGCTGCAGGCCGATGTATTGAATCTCGACGCAATTTGAGAGTTCCATCGTCATTAGGAGGCCCTAAACGTTACAATTCACTGTCATTTTTGCGTCGGATTCGAAAATCTAGACTCGCAGGAGAAGGACCATGTGGTGCCCGAGGCAGCAATAGACCCTTGGAGACAAGTCGGCTGGAGGCCGATGTATTGAATCTCGACGCAATTTGAGTGTTCCATCGTCATTAGGAGGCCCTAAACGTTACAATTCACTATCAGTTTTGCGTCGGGTTCGAAAATCTAGACTCACAGGAAAAGGACCATGTGGTGCCCGAGGCAGCAATAGACCCTTGGAGACAAGTCGGCTGGAGGCCGATGTATTGAATCTCGACGCAATTTGAGTGTTCCATCGGCATTAGGAGGCCCTGAACGTTACAATTAACTATCATTTTTGCGTCGGATTCGAAAATCTAGACTCACCGGAGACGGAAAATGTGGTGCCCGAGGCAGCGATATCACCTTGGAGACAAGTCGGCTGGAGGCCGATGTATTGAATCTCTACGCAATTTGAGGGTTCCATCGTCATTAGGAGGCCCTGAACGTTACAATTAACAATCATTTTTGCGTCGGATTCGAAAATCTAGACTTACAAGAGAACGAACGTAAGGTTCCCGAGGCAGCATTAGACCCTTGGAGACAATTCGGCTGGAGGACGATGTATTGAATCTCGACGCAATTTGAGTGTCCCATCGTCATTAGGAGGCCTTAAACGTTACAATTAACTATCATTATTGCGTCGGATTCGATAATCTAAAATCACAGGAGAACAACCATAAGGTGCCCGAGGCAGCAACAGACCCTTGGAGACAAGTAGGCTGGAGGCCGATGTATTGAATCTCGACGCAATTTGAGAGTTCCATCGGCATTAGGAGGCCCTGAACGTTTCATTTAACTATCATTTTTGCGTCGGATTCGAAAATCTAGACTTACTAGAGAACGACCATGAGGTGCCTGAGACTGCAATATCCTCTTGGATACAAGTCGACTGGAGGTCGATGTATTGAATCTCGACGCAATTTGAGTCTTCTATCGTCATTAGGAGGCGCTGAACGTTACAATTCACTATCATTTTTGCGTCGGATTCGATAATCTAAACTCACAGGAGAACGACCATAAGAAGCCGAGGCAGCAACAGACCCTTGGAGACAAGTCGGCTGGAGGCCGATGTATTGAATCTCGACGCAATTTGAGAGTTCCATCGTCATTAGGAGGCCCTGAACGTTACAATTAACTCTCATTTTTGCGTCGGATTCGAAAATCTAGACTCACAGGAGAAGGACCATGTGGTGCCCGAGGCAGCAATAGACCCTTGGAGACAAGTCGGCTGGAGGCCGATGTATTGAATCTCGACGCAATTTGAGTGTTCCATCGTCATTAGGAGGCCCTAAACGTTACAATTCACTATCAGTTTTTCGTCGGGTTCGAAAATCTAGACTCACAGGAAAAGGACCATGTGGTGCCCGAGGCAGCAATAGACCCTTGGAGACAAGTCGGCTGGAGGCCGATGTATTGAATCTCGACGCAATTTGAGTGTTCCATCGGCATTAGGAGGCCCTGAACGTTACAATTAACTATCATTTTTGCGTCGGATTCGAAAATCTAGACTTTACCGGAGACGGAAAATGTGGTGCCCGAGGCAGCGATATCACCTTGGAGACAAGTCGGCTGGAGGACGATGTATTGAATCTCGACGCAATTTGAGAGTTCCATCGTCATTAGGAGGCCCTGAACGTTACAATTAACAATCATTTTTGCGTCGGATTCGAAAATCTAGACTTACAAGAGAACGAACGTAAGGTTCCCGAGGCAGCATTAGACCCTTGGAGACATGTCGGCTGGAGGCCGATGTATTGAATCTCGACGCAATCTGAGAGTTCCATCGTCATTAGGAGGCCCTAAACGTTACAATTAACTATCATTTTTGCGTCGGAATCGATAATCTAGACATACAAGAGAATGACCATAAGGTGCCCGACGCAGCAACAGACGCTTGGAGACAAGTCGGCTGGAGGCCGATGTATTGGATCTCGACGCAATTTGTGTGTTCCATCGTCATTAGGAGGCCCTAAACGTTACAATTCACTATCAGTTTTGCGTCGGGTTCGAAAATCTAGACTCACAGGAAAAGGACCATGTGGTGCCCGAGGCAGCAATAGACCCTTGGAGACAAGTCGGCTGGAGGCCGATGTATTGAATCTCGACGCAATTTGAGTGTTCCATCGGCATTAGGAGGCCCTGAACGTTACAATTAACTATCATTTTTGCGTCGGATTCGAAAATCTAGACTCACCGGAGACGGAAAATGTGGTGCCCGAGGCAGCGATATCACCTTGGAGACAAGTCGGCTGGAGGACGATGTATTGAATCTCGACGCAATTTGAGAGTTCCATCGTCATTAGGAGGCCCTGAACGTTACAATTAACAATCATTTTTGCGTCGGATTCGAAAATCTAGACTTACAAGAGAACGAACGTAAGGTTCCCGAGGCAGCATTAGACCCTTGGAGACAAGTCGGCTGGAGGCCGATGTATTGAATCTCGACGCAATCAGAGAGTTCCATCGTCATTAGGAGGCCCTAAACGTTACAATTAACTATCATTTTTGCGTCGGATTCGAAAATCTAGACTTACAAGAAAACGACCATAAGGTGCCCGAGGCAGCAATAGACCCTTTGAGACAAGTCGGCTGGAGGCCGATGTATTGAATCTCGACGCAATTTGAGAGTTCCATCGTCATTAAGAGGCCCTGAACGTTATAATTAACTATCATTTTTGCGTCGGATTCGAAAATCTAGACTTACAAGAGAACAACCATGAGGTGCCTGAGACTGCAATATCCTCTTGGAGACAAGTCGGCTGCAGGCCGATGTATTGAATCTCGACGCAATTTGAGAGTTCCATCGTCATTAGGAGGCCCTAAACGTTACAATTCACTGTCATTTTTGCGTCGGATTCGAAAATCTAGACTCGCAGGAGAAGGACCATGTGGTGCCCGAGGCAGCAATAGACCCTTGGAGACAAGTCGGCTGGAGGCCGATGTATTGAATCTCGACGCAATTTGAGTGTTCCATCGTCATTAGGAGGCCCTAAACGTTACAATTCACTATCAGTTTTGCGTCGGGTTCGAAAATCTAGACTCACAAGAAAAGGACCATGTGGTGCCCGAGGCAGCAATAGACCCTTGGAGACAAGTCGGCTGGAGGCCGATGTATTGAATCTCGACGCAATTTGAGTGTTCCATCGGCATTAGGAGGCCCTGAACGTTACAATTAACTATCATTTTTGCGTCGGATTCGAAAATCTAGACTCACCGGAGACGGAAAATGTGGTGCCCGAGGCAGCGATATCACCTTGGAGACAAGTCGGCTGGAGGCCGATGTATTGAATCTCTACGCAATTTGAGGGTTCCATCGTCATTAGGAGGCCCTGAACGTTACAATTAACAATCATTTTTGCGTCGGATTCGAAAATCTAGACTTACAAGAGAACGAACGTAAGGTTCCCGAGGCAGCATTAGACCCTTGGAGACAATTCGGCTGGAGGACGATGTATTGAATCTCGACGCAATTTGAGTGTCCCATCGTCATTAGGAGGCCTTAAACGTTACAATTAACTATCATTATTGCGTCGGATTCGATAATCTAAAATCACAGGAGAACAACCATAAGGTGCCCGAGGCAGCAACAGACCCTTGGAGACAAGTAGGCTGGAGGCCGATGTATTGAATCTCGACGCAATTTGAGAGTTCCATTGTCATTAGGAGGCCCTGAACGTTACAATTAACAATCATTTTTGCGTCGGATTCGAAAATCTAGACACACAGGAGAACGACCATAAGGTGCCCGAGGCAGCAATAGACCCTTGGAGACAAGTCGGCTGGAGGACGATGTATTGAATCTCGACGCAATTTGAGAGTTCCATCGGCATTAGGAGGCCCTGAACGTTTCAATTAACTATCATTTTTGCGTCGGATTCGAAAATCTAGACTTACAAGAGAACGACCATGAGGTGCCTGAGACTGCAATATCCTCTTGGATACAAGTCGACTGGAGGTCGATGTATTGAATCTCGACGCAATTTGAGTCTTCTATCGTCATTAGGAGGCGCTGAACGTTACAATTCACTATCATTTTTGCGTCGGATTCGATAATCTAAACTCACAGGAGAACGATCATAAGGTGCCGAGGCAGCAACAGACCCTTGGAGACAAGTCGGCTGGAGGCCGATGTATTGAATCTCGACGCAATTTGAGAGTTCCATCGTCATTAGGAGGCCCTGAACGTTACAATTAACTATCATTTTTTCGTCGGATTCGAAAATCTAGACTCACAGGAGAAGGACCATGTGGTGCCCGAGGCAGCAATAGACCCTTGGAGACAAGTCGGCTGCAGGCCGATGTATTGAATCTTGACGCAATTTGAGTGTTCCATCGTCATTACAAGGCCCTGAACGTTACAATTAACTTTCATTTTTGCGTGGGATTCGAAAATCTAGACACACAGGAGAACGACCATAAGGTGCCCGAGGCAGCAATAGACCCTTGGAGACAAGTCGGCTGGAGGCCGATGTATTGAATCTCGACGCAATTTGAGTGTTCCATCGGCATTAGGAGGCCCTGAACGTTACAATTAACTATAACTTTTGCGTCGGATTCGAAAATCTAGACTCACCGGAGACGGACCATGTGGTGCCTGAGACTGCAATATCCTCTTGGAGACAAGTCGGCTGCAGGCCGATGTATTGAATCTCGACGCAATTTGAGAGTTCCATCGTCATTAGGAGGCCCTAAACGTTACAATTCACTGTCATTTTTGCGTCGGATTCGAAAATCTAGACTCGCAGGAAAGGACCATGTGGTGCCCGAGGCAGCAATAGACCCTTGGAGACAAGTCGGCTGGAGGCCGATGTATTGAATCTCGACGCAATTTGAGTGTTCCATCGTCATTAGGAGGCCCTAAACGTTACAATTCACTATCAGTTTTGCGTCGGGTTCGAAAATCTAGACTCACAGGAAAAGGACCATGTGGTGCCCGAGGCAGCAATAGACCCTTGGAGACAAGTCGGCTGGAGGCCGATGTATTGAATCTCGACGCAATTTGAGTGTTCCATCGGCATTAGGAGGCCCTGAACGTTACAATTAACTATCATTTTTGCGTCGGATTCGAAAAATCTGGACTCACCGGAGACGGAAAATGTGGTGCCCGAGGCAGCGATATCACCTTGGAGACAAGTCGGCTGGAGGCCGATGTATTGAATCTCGACGCAATTTGAGGGTTCCATCGTCATTAGGAGGCCCTGAACGTTACAATTAACAATCATTTTTGCGTCGGATTCGAAAATCTAGACTTACAAGAGAACGAACGTAAGGTTCCCGAGGCAGCATTAGACCCTTGGAGACAAGTCGGCTGGAGGACGATGTATTGAATCTCGACGCAATTTGAGAGTTCCATCGGCATTAGGAGGCCCTGAACGTTTCATTTAACTATCATTTTTGCGTCGGATTCGAAAATCTAGACTTACTAGAGAACGACCATGAGGTGCCTGAGACTGCAATATCCTCTTGGATACAAGTCGACTGGAGGTCGATGTATTGAATCTCGACGCAATTTGAGTCTTCTATCGTCATTAGGAGGCGCTGAACGTTACAATTCACTATCATTTTTGCGTCGGATTCGATAATCTAAACTCACAGGAGAACGACCATAAGAAGCCGAGGCAGCAACAGACCCTTGGAGACAAGTCGGCTGGAGGCCGATGTATTGAATCTCGACGCAATTTGAGAGTTCCATCGTCATTAGGAGGCCCTGAACGTTACAATTAACTCTCATTTTTGCGTCGGATTCGAAAATCTAGACTCACAGGAGAAGGACCATGTGGTGCCCGAGGCAGCAATAGACCCTTGGAGACAAGTCGGCTGGAGGACGATGTATTGAATCTCGACGCAATTTGAGTGTCCCATCGTCATTAGGAGGCCCTAAACGTTACAATTAACTATCATTTTTGCGTCGGATTCGAAAATCTAGACTCACAGGAGAAGGACCATGCGGTGCCCGAGGCAGCAATAGACCCTTGGAGACAAGTCGGCTGCAGGCCGATGTATTGAATCTTGACGCAATTTGAGTGTTCCATCGTCATTACAAGGCCCTGAACGTTACAATTAACTTTCATTTTTGCGTGGGATTCGAAAATCTAGACTCACAGGAGAACGACCATAAGGTGCCCGAGGCAGCAATAGACCCTTGGAGACAAGTCGGCTGGAGGCCGATGTATTGAATCTCGACGCAATTTGAGTGTTCCATCGGCATTAGGAGGCCCTGAACGTTACAATTAACTATAACTTTTGCGTCGGATTCGAAAATCTAGACTCACCGGAGACGGACCATGTGGTGCCCGAGGCAGCGATATCCCCTTGGAGACAAGTCGGCTGGAGGCCGATGTATTAAATCTCGACGCAATTTGAGAGTTCCATCGTCATTAGGAGGCCCTGAACGTTACAATTCACTATCATTTTTGCGTCGGATTCGAAAATCTAGACTCACAAGAGAAGGACCATGTGGTGCCCGAGGCAGCAACAGACCCTTTTAGACAAGTCGGCTGGAGGCCGATGTATTGAATCTCGACGCAATTTGAGTGTACCATCGGCATTATTAGGCCCTGAACGTTACAATTAACTATCATTTTTGCGTCGGATTCGAAAATCTAGACTCACCGGAGACGGACCATGTGGTGCCCGAGGCAGCGATATCCCCTTGGAGACAAGTCGGCTGGAGGCCGATGTATTGGATCTCGACGCAATTTGAGTGTTCCATCGGCATTAGGAGGCCCCTAACGTTACAATTAACTATCATTTTTGCGTCGGATTCGAAAATCTAGACTCACAGGAGAACGACCATGTGGTGCCCGAGGCAGCAATAGACCCTTGGAGACTAGTCGGCTGGAGGCCGATGTATTGAATCTCGACGCAATTTGAATGTTCCATCGTCATTAGGAGGCCCTAAACGTTACAATTCACTATCAGTTTTGCGTCGGGTTCGAAAATCTAGACTCACAGGAAAAGGACCATGTGGTGCCCGAGGCAGCAATAGACCCTTGGAGACAAGTCGGCTGGAGGCCGATGTATTGAATCTCGACGCAATTTGAGTGTTCCATCGGCATTAGGAGGCCCTGAACGTTACAATTAACTATCATTTTTGGGTCGGATTCGAAAATCTAGACTCACCGGAGACGGAAAATGTGGTGCCCGAGGCAGCGATATCACCTTGGAGACAAGTCGGCTGGAGGCCGATGTATTGAATCTCGACGCAATCTGAGAGTTCCATCGTCATTAGGAGGCCCTAAACGTTACAATTAACTATCATTTTTGCGTCGGAATCGATAATCTAGACATACAAGAGAATGACCATAAGGTGCCCGACGCAGCAACAGACGCTTGGAGACAAGTCGGCTGGAGGCCGATGTATTGGATCTCGACGCAATTTGAGTGTTCCATCGTCATTAGGAGGCCCTAAACGTTACAATTCACTATCATTTTTGCGTCGGATTCGAAAATCTAGACTCGCAGGAGAAGGACCATGTGGTGCCCGAGGCAGCAATAGACCCTTGGAGACAAGTCGGCTGGATTCCGATGTATTGAATCTCGACGCAATTTGAGTATTCCATCGTCATTAGGAGGCCCTAAACGTTACAATTCACTATCAGTTTTGCGTCGGGTTCGAAAATCTAGACTCACAGGAAAAGGACCATGTGGTGCCCGAGGCAGCAATAGACCCTTGGAGACAAGTCGGCTGGAGGCCGATGTATTGAATCTCGACGCAATTTGAGTGTTCCATCGGCATTAGGAGGCCCTGAACGTTACAATTAACTATCATTTTTGCGTCGGATTCGAAAATCTAGACTCACCGGAGACGGAAAATGTGGTGACCGAGGCAGCGATATCACCTTGGAGACGAGTCGGCTGGAGGCCGATGTATTGAATCTCGACGCAATTTGAGTGTTCCATCGGCATTAGGAGGCCCTGAACGTTACAATTAACTATCATTTTTGAGTCGGATTGGAAAATCTAGACTTACAAGAGAACGAACGTAAGGTTCCCGAGGCAGCATTAGACCCTTGGAGACAAGTCGGCTGGAGGACGATGTATTGAATCTCGACGCAATTTGAGTGTCCCATCGTCATTAGGAGGCCCTAAACGTTACAATTAACTATCATTATTGCGTCGGATTCGATAATCTAAAATCACAGGAGAACAAGTCGGCTGGAGGCCGATGTATTGAATCTCGACGCAATTTGAGTGTTCCATCGGCATTAGGAGGCCCTGAACGTTACAATTAACTATCATTTTTGCGTCGGATTCGAAAATCTAGACTGCCCGAGGCAGCGAAATCACCTTGGAGACAAGTCGGCTGGAGGCCGATGTATTGAATCTCGACGCAATCTGAGAGTTCCATCGTCATTAGGAGGCCCTTGGAGACAAGTAGGCTGGAGGCCGATGTATTGAATCTCGACGCAATTTGAGAGTTCCATCGTCATTAGGAGGCCCTGAACGTTACAATTAACAATGATTTTTGCGTCGGATTCGAATATCTAGACACACAGGAGAAGTACTAAGTGGTGCCCGAGGCAGCAATAGACCCTTGGAGACAAGTCGGCTGCAGGACAATGTATTGAATCTCGACGCAATTTGAGTGTTCCATCGTCATTAGGAGGCCCTAAACGTTACAATTCACTATCATTTTTGCGTCGGATTCGAAAATCTAGACTCACAGGAGAAGGACCATGTGGTGCCCGAGGCAGCAACAGACCCTTGGAGACAAGTCGGCTGCAGGCCGATGTATTGAATCTCGACGCAATTTGAGTGTTCCATCGTCACTACAAGGCCCTGAACGTTACAATTAACTATCATTTTTGCGTCGGATTCGAAAATCTACTCACAGGAGAAGGACCATGTGGTGCCGGAGGCAGCAATAGACCCTTGGAGACAAGTCGGCTGGAGGCCGATGTATTGAATCTCGACGCAATTTGAGTGTTCCATCGTCATTAGGAGGCCCTAAACGTTACAATTCACTATCATTTTCGCGTCGGATTCGAAAATCTAGACTCGCAGGAGAAGGACCATGTGGTGCCCGAGGCAGCAATATCCTCTTGGATACAAGTCGACTGGAGGTCGATGTATTGAATCTCGACGCAATTTGAGTCTTCTATCGTCATTAGGAGGCGCTGAACGTTACAATTCACTATCATTTTTGCGTCATATTCGATAATCTAAACTCACAGGAGAACGACCATAAGGTGCCGAGGCAGCAAGAGACCCCTGGAGACAAGTCGGCTGGAGGCCGATGTATTGAATCTCGACGCAATTTGAGTGTTCCATCGTCATTAGGAGGCCCTGAACGTTACAATTAACTATCATTTTTGCGTCGGATTCGAAAATCTAGACTCACAGGAGAAGGACCATGAGGTGCCCGAGGCAGCAATAGACCCTTGGAGACAAGTCGGCTGCAGGCCGATGTATTGAATCTTGACGCAATTTGAGTGTTCCATCGTCATTACAAGAACCTGAACGTTACAATTAACTTTCATTTTTGCGTCAGATTCGAAAATCTTGACTCACAGGAGAACGACCATAAGGTGCCCGAGGCAGCAATAGACCCTTGGAGACAAGTCGGCTGGAGGCCGATGTATTGAATCTCGACGCAATCTGAGAGTTCCATCGTCATTAGGAGGCCCTAAACGTTACAATTAACTATCATTTTTGCGTCGGAATCGATAATCTAGACATACAAGAGAATGACCATAAGGTGCCCGACGCAGCAACAGACGCTTGGAGACAAGTCGGCTGGAGGCCGATGTATTGGATCTCGACGCAATTTGAGTGTTCCATCGTCATTAGGAGGCCCTAAACGTTACAATTCACTATCATTTTTGCGTCGGGTTCGAAAATCTAGACTCACAGGAGAAGGACCATGTGGTGCCCGAGGCAGCAACAGACCCTTGGAGACAAGTCGGCTGCAGGCCGATGTATTGAATCTCGACGCAATTTGATTGTTCCATCGTCACTAGAAGGCCCTGAACGTTACAATTAACTATCATTTTTGCGTCGGATTCGAAAATCTAGACTCACAGGAGAAGGACCATGAGGTGCCCGAGGCAGCAATAGACCCTTGGAGACAAGTCGGCTGGAGGACGATGTATTGAATCTCGACGCAATTTGAGTGTCCCATCGTCATTAGGAGGCGCTAAACGTTACAATTAACTATCATTATTGCGTCGGATTCGATAATCTAAAATCACAGGAGAACAACCATTAGGTGCCCGGGGCAGCAACATACCCTTGGAGACTAGTAGGCTGGAGGCCGATGTATTAAATCTCGACGCAATTTGAGTGTTTCATCGTCATTACAAGGCCCTGAACGTTACAATTAACTATCATTTTTGCGTCGGATTCGAAAATCTAGACTCACCGGAGACGGACCATGTGGTGCCCGAGGCAGCGATATGCCCTTGAAGACAAGTCGGCTGGAGGCCGATGTATTGAATCTCGACGCAATTTGAGAGTTCCATCGTCATTAGGAGACCCTGAACGTTACAATTAACAATCATTTTTGCGTCGGATTCGAAAATCTAGACTTACAAGAGAACGACCATAAGGTGCCCGAGGCAGCATTAAACCCTTGGAGACAGGTCGGCTGGAGGCCGATGAATTGAATCTCGACGCAATTTGAGTGTTCCATCGTCATTAGGAGGCCGTAAACGGTACAATTAACTATCATTTTTGCGTCGGATTCGATAATCTAGACTTACAAGAGAACGACCATAAGGTGCCCGAGGCAGCAACAGACCCTTGGAGACAAGTCGGCTGGAGGCCGATGTGTTGAATCTCGACGCAATTTGAGTGTTCCATCGGCATTAGGAGGCCATGAACGTTACAATTAACTATCATTTTTGCGTCGGATTCGAAAAACTAGACTTACAAGAGAACGACCGTAAGGTGCCCGAGGCAGCAATAGACCCTTTGAGACAAGTCGGCTGGAGGCCGATGTATTGAATCTCGACGCAATTTGAGAGTTCCATCGTCATTAGGAGGCCCTGAACGTTACAATTAACTATCATTTTTGCGTCGGATTCGAATATCTAGACTTACAAGAGAACAACCATGAGGTGCCTGAGACTGCAATATCCTCTTGGAGACATGTCGGCTGCAGGCCGATGTATTGAATCTCGACGCAATTTGAGAGTTCCATCGTCATTAGGAGGCCCTGAACGTTACAATTAACAATCATTTTTGCGTCGGATTCGAAAATCTAGACTCACAGGAGAACGACCATGAGGTGCCCGAGGCAGCAATAGACCCTTGGAGACAAGTCGGCTGGAGGCCGATGTATTGAATCTCGACGCAATCTGAGAGTTCCATCGTCATTAGGAGGCCCTAAACGTTGCAATTAACTATCATTTTTGCGTCGGAATCGATAATCTAGACATACAAGAGAATGACCATAAGGTGCCCGACGCAGCAACAGACGCTTGGAGACAAGTCGGCTGGAGGCCGATGTATTGGATCTCGACGCAATTTGAGTGTTCCATCGTCATTAGGAGGCCCTAAACGTTACAATTCACTATCATTTTTGCGTCGGGTTCGAAAATCTAGACTCACAGGAGAAGGACCATGTGGTGCCCGAGGCAGCAACAGACCCTTGGAGACAAGTCGGCTGCAGGCCGATGTATTGAATCTCGACGCAATTTGGTTGTTCCATCGTCACTAGAAGGCCCTGAACGTTACAATTAACTATCACTTTTGCGTCGGATTCGAAAATCTACTCACAGGAGAAGGACCATGTGGTGCCGGAGGCAGCAATAGACCCTTGGAGACAAGTCGGCTGGAGGCCGATGTATTGAATCTCGACGCAATTTGAGTGTTCCATCGTCATTAGGAGGCCCTAAACGTTACAATTCACTATCATTTTTGCGTCATATTCGATAATCTAAACTCACAGGAGAACGACCATAAGGTGCCGAGGCAGCAAGAGACCCTTGGAGACAAGTCGGGTGGAGGCCGATGTATTGAATCTCGACGCAATTTGAGTGTTCCATCGTCATTAGGAGGCCCTGAACGTTACAATTAACTATCATTTTTGCGTCGGATTCGAAAATCTAGACTCACAGGAGAAGGACCATGTGGTGCCCGAGGCAGCAATAGACCCTTGGAGACAAGTCGGCTGCTGGCCGATGTATTGAATCTTGACGCAATTTGAGTGTTCCATCGTCATTACAAGGCCCTGAACGTTACAATTAACTTTCATTTTTGCGTCGGATTCGAAAATCTTGACTCACAGGAGAACGACCATAATGTGCCCGAGGCAGCAATAGACCCTTGGAGACAAGTCGGCTGGAGGCCGATGTATTGAATCTCGACGAAATTTGAGTGTTCCATCGGCATTAGGAGGCCCTGAACGTTACAATTAACTATCATTTTTGCGTCGGATTCGAAAATCTAGACTCACCGGAGACGGACCATGTGGTGCCCGAGGCAGCGATATCCCCTTGGAGACAAGTCGGCTGGAGGCCGATGTATTGGATCTCGACGCAATTTGAGTGTTCCATCGGCATTAGGAGGCCCTGAACGTTACAATTAACTATCATTTTAGCGTCGGATTCGATAATCTAAACTCACAGGAGAACGACCATAAGGTGCCGAGGCAGCAACAGACCCTTGGAGACAAGTCGGCTGGAGGCCGATGTATTGAATCTCGACGCAATTTGAGTGTTCCATCGTCATTAGGAGGCCCTGAACTATCATTTTTGCGTCGGATTCGAAAATCTAGACTCACAGGAGAAGGACCATGTGGTGCCCGAGGCAGCAATAGACCCTTGGAGATAAGTCGGCTGCAGGCCGATGTATTGAATCTTGACGCAATTTGAGTGTTCCATCGTCATTACAAGGCCCTGAACGTTACAATTAACTTTCATTTTTGCGGCGGATTCGAAAATCTAGACTCACAGGAGAACGACCATAAGGTGCTCGAGGCAGCAATAGACATTGGAGACAAGTCGGCTGGAGGCCTATGTATTGAATCTCGACGCAATTTGAGTGTTCCATCGGCATTAGGAGGCCCTGAACGTTACAATTAGCTATAATTTTTGCGTCGGATTCGAAAATCTAGACTCACCGGAGACGGACCATGTGGTGCCCGAGGCAGCGATATCCCCTTGGAGACAAGTCGGCTGGAGGCCGATGTATTGAATCTCGACGCAATTTGAGAGTTCCATCGTCATTAGGAGGCCCTGAACGTTACAATTCACTATCATTTTTGCGTCGGATTCGAAAATCTAGACTCACAGGAGAAGGACCATGTGGTGCCCGAGGCAGCAACAGACCCTTTTAGACAAGTCGGCTGGAGGCCGATGTATTGAATCTCGACGCAATTTGAGTGTTCCATCGGCATTAGGAGGCCCTGAACGTTACAATTAACTATCATTTTTGCGTCGGATTCGAAAATCTAGACTTACAAGAGAACGACCATAAGGTGCCAGAGGCAGCAATAGACCCTTGGAGACAAGTCGGCTGGAGGACGATGTGTTGAATCTCGACGCAATTTGAGAGTTCCATCGGCATTACGAGGCCCTGAACGTTACAATTAACAATCATTTTTGCGTCGGATTCGAAAATCTAGACTCACAGGAGAACGACCATAAGGTGCCCGAGGCAGCAATAGACCCTTGGAGACAAGTCGGCTGGAGGCCGATGTATTGAATCTCGACGCAATTTGAGTGTTCCATCGGCATTAGGAGGCCCTGAACGTTACAATTAACTATCACTTTTGCGTCGGATTCGAAAATCTAGACTCACCGGAGACGGACCATGTGGTGCCCGAGGCAGCGATACCCCCTTGGAGACAAGTCGGCTGGAGGCCGATGTATTGAATCTCGACGCAATTTGAGAGTTCCATCGTCATTAGTAGGCCCTGAACGTTACAATTAACAATCATTTTTGCGTCGGATTCGAAAATCTAGACTCACAGGAGAACGACCATGTGGTGCCCGAGGCAGCAATAGACCCTTGGAGACAAGTCGGCTGGAGGCCGATGTATTGAATCTCGACGCAATCTGAGAGTTCCATCGTCATTAGGAGGCCCTAAACGTTACAATTAACTATCATTTTTGCGTCGGAATCGATAATCTAGACATACAAGAGAATGACCATAAGGTGCCCGACGCAGCAACAGACGCTTGGAGACAAGTCGGCTGGAGGCCGATGTATTGGATCTCGACGCAATTTGTGTGTTCCATCGTCATTAGGAGGCCCCAAACGTTACAATTCACTATCATTTTTGCGTCGGGTTCGAAAATCTAGACTGACAGGAGAAGGACCATGTGGTGCCCGAGGCAGCAACAGACCCTTGGAGACAAGTCGGCTGCAGGCCGATGTATTGAATCTCGACGCAATTTGATTGTTCCATCGTCACTACAAGGCCCTGAACGTTACAATTAACTATCATTTTTGCGTCGGATTCGAAAATCTAGACTCACAGGAGAAGGACCATGAGGTGCCCGAGGCAGCAATAGACCCTTGGAGACAAGTCAGCTGGAGGACGATGTATTGAATCTCGACGCAATTTGAGTGTTCCATCGTCATTAGGAGGCCCTAAACGTTACAATTAACTATCGTTATTGCGTCGGATTCGATAATCTAAAATCACAGGAGAACAACCATTAGGTGCCCGAGGCAGCAACATACCCTTGGAGACAAGTAGGCTGGAGGCCGATGTATTGAATCTCGACGCAATTTGAGTGTTTCATCGGCATTAGGAGGCCCTGAACGTTACAATTAACAATCATTTTTGCGTCGGATTCGAAAATCTAGACTTACAAGAGAACGACCATAAGGTGCCCGAGGCAGCATTAAACCCTTGGAGACAGGTCGGCTGGAGGCCGATGAATTGAATCTCGACGCAATTTGAGTGTTCCATCGTCATTAGGAGGCCCTAAACGGTACAATTAACTATCATTTTTGCGTCGGATTCGATAATCTAGACTTACAAGAGAACGACCATAAGGTGCCCGAGGCAGCATTAAACCCTTGGAGACAGGTCGGCTGGAGGCCGATGAATTGAATCTCGACGCAATTTGAGTGTTCCATCGTCATTAGGAGGCCCTAAACGGTACAATTAACAATCATTTTTGCGTCGGATTCGAATATCTAGACTTACAAGAGAACAACCATGAGGTGCCTGAGACTGCAATATCCTCTTGGAGACATGTCGGCTGCAGGCCGATGTATTGGATCTCGACGCAATTTGAGTGTTCCATCGTCATTAGGAGGCCCTGAACGTTACAATTCACTATCATTTTTGCGTCGGATTCGAAAATCTAGACTCACAGGAGAAGGACCATGTGGTGCCCGAGGCAGCAACAGACCCTTTTAGACAAGTCGGCTGGAGGCCGATGTATTGAATCTCGACGCAATTTGAGTGTTCCATCGGCATTAGGAGGCCCTGAACGTTACAATTAACTATCATTTTTGCGTCGGATTCGAAAATCTAGACTTACAAGAGAACGACCATAAGGTGCCAGAGGCAGCAATAGACCCTTGGAGACAAGTCGGCTGGAGGACGATGTGTTGAATCTCGATGCAATTTGAGAGTTCCATCGGCATTATGAGGCCCTGAACGTTACAATTAACAATCATTTTTGCGTCGGATTCGAAAATCTAGACTCACAGGAGAACGACCATAAGGTGCCCGAGGCAGCAATAGACCCTTGGAGACAAGTCGGCTGGAGGCCGATGTATTGAATCTCGACGCAATTTGAGTGTTCCATCGGCATTAGGAGGCCCTGAACGTTACAATTAACTATCACTTTTGCGTCGGATTCGAAAATCTAGACTCACCGGAGACGGACCATGTGGTGCCCGAGGCAGCGATACCCCCTTGGAGACAAGTCGGCTGGAGGCCGATGTATTGAATCTCGACGCAATTTGAGAGTTCCATCGTCATTAGGAGGCCCTGAACGTTACAATTAACAATCATTTTTGCGTCGGATTCGAAAATCTAGACTCACAGGAGAACGACCATAAGGTGCCCGAGGCAGCAATAGACCCTTGGAGACAAGTCGGCTGGAGGCCGATGTATTGAATCTCGACGCAATCTGAGAGTTCCATCGTCATTAGGAGGCCCTAAACGTTACAATTAACTATCATTTTTGCGTCGGAATCGATAATCTAGACATACAAGAGAATGACCATAAGGTGCCCGACGCAGCAACAGAGGCTTGGAGACAAGTCGGCTGGAGGCCGATGTATTGGATCTCGACCCAATTTGTGTGTTCCATCGTCATTAGGAGGCCCCAAACGTTACAATTCACTATCATTTTTGCGTCGGGTTCGAAAATCTAGACTGACAGGAGAAGGACCATGTGGTGCCCGAGGCAGCAACAGACCCTTGGAGACAAGTCGGCTGGAGGCCGATGTATTGAATCTCGACGCAATTTGATTGTTCCATCGTCACTACAAGGCCCTGAACGTTACAATTAACTATCATTTTTGCGTCGGATTCGAAAATCTAGACTCACAGGAGAAGGACCATGAGGTGCCCGAGGCAGCAATAGACCCTTGGAGACAAGTCAGCTGGAGGACGATGTATTGAATCTCGACGCAATTTGAGTGTTCCATCGTCATTAGGAGGCCCTAAACGTTACAATTAACTATCGTTATTGCGTCGGATTCGATAATCTAAAATCACAGGAGAACAACCATTAGGTGCCCGAGGCAGCAACATACCCTTGGAGACAAGTAGGCTGGAGGCCGATGTATTGAATCTCGACGCAATTTGAGTGTTTCATCGGCATTAGGAGGCCCTGAACGTTACAATTAACAATCATTTTTGCGTCGGATTCGAAAATCTAGACTTACAAGAGAACGACCATAAGGTGCCCGAGGCAGCATTAAACCCTTGGAGACAGGTCGGCTGGAGGCCGATGAATTGAATCTCGACGCAATTTGAGTGTTCCATCGTCATTAGGAGGCCCTAAACGGTACAATTAACTATCATTTTTGCGTCGGATTCGATAATCTAGACTTACAAGAGAACGACCATAAGGTGCCCGAGGCAGCATTAAACCCTTGGAGACAGGTCGGCTGGAGGCCGATGAATTGAATCTCGACGCAATTTGAGTGTTCCATCGTCATTAGGAGGCCCTAAACGGTACAATTAACTATCATTTTTGCGTCGGATTCGATAATCTAGACTTACAAGAGAACGACCATAAGGTGCCCGAGGCAGCAACAGACCCTTGGAGACAAGTCGGCTGGAGGCCGATGTGTTGAATCTCGACGCAATTTGAGTGTTCCATCGGCATTAGGAGGCCCTGAACGTTACAATTAACTATCATTTTTGCGTCGGATTCGAAAATCTAGACTTACAAGAGAACGACCATAAGGTGCCAGAGGCAGCAATAGACCCTTGGAGACAAGTCGGCTGGAGGACGATGTGTTGAATCTCGATGCAATTTGAGAGTTCCATCGGCATTATGAGGCCCTGAACGTTACAATTAACAATCATTTTTGCGTCGGATTCGAAAATCTAGACTCACAGGAGAACGACCATAAGGTGCCCGAGGCAGCAATAGACCCTTGGAGACAAGTCGGCTGGAGGCCGATGTATTGAATCTCGACGCAATTTGAGTGTTCCATCGGCATTAGGAGGCCCTGAACGTTACAATTAACTATCACTTTTGCGTCGGATTCGAAAATCTAGACTCACCGGAGACGGACCATGTGGTGCCCGAGGCAGCGATACCCCCTTGGAGACAAGTCGGCTGGAGGCCGATGTATTGAATCTCGACGCAATTTGAGAGTTCCATCGTCATTAGGAGGCCCTGAACGTTACAATTAACAATCATTTTTGCGTCGGATTCGAAATCTAGACTCACAGGAGAACGACCATAAGGTGCCCGAGGCAGCAATAGACCCTTGGAGACAAGTCGGCTGGAGGCCGATGTATTGAATCTCGACGCAATCTGAGAGTTCCATCGTCATTAGGAGGCCCTAAACGTTACAATTAACTATCATTTTTGCGTCGGAATCGATAATCTAGACATACAAGAGAATGACCATAAGGTGCCCGACGCAGCAACAGAGGCTTGGAGACAAGTCGGCTGGAGGCCGATGTATTGGATCTCGACCCAATTTGTGTGTTCCATCGTCATTAGGAGGCCCCAAACGTTACAATTCACTATCATTTTTGCGTCGGGTTCGAAAATCTAGACTGACAGGAGAAGGACCATGTGGTGCCCGAGGCAGCAAACAGACCCTTGGAGACAAGTCGGCTGGAGGCCGATGTATTGAATCTCGACGCAATTTGATTGTTCCATCGTCACTACAAGGCCCTGAACGTTACAATTAACTATCATTTTTGCGTCGGATTCGAAATCTAGACTCACAGGAGAAGGACCATGAGGTGCCCGAGGCAGCAATAGACCCTTGGAGACAAGTCAGCTGGAGGACGATGTATTGAATCTCGACGCAATTTGAGTGTTCCATCGTCATTAGGAGGCCCTAAACGTTACAATTAACTATCGTTTATTGCGTCGGATTCGATAATCTAAAATCACAGGAGAACAACCATTAGGTGCCCGAGGCAGCAACATACCCTTGGAGACAAGTAGGCTGGAGGCCGATGTATTGAATCTCGACGCAATTTGAGTGTTTCATCGGCATTAGGAGGCCCTGAACGTTACAATTAACAATCATTTTTGCGTCGGATTCGAAAATCTAGACTTACAAGAGAACGACCATAAGGTGCCCGAGGCAGCATTAAACCCTTGGAGACAGGTCGGCTGGAGGCCGATGAATTGAATCTCGACGCAATTTGAGTGTTCCATCGTCATTAGGAGGCCCTAAACGGTACAATTAACTATCATTTTTGCGTCGGATTCGATAATCTAGACTTACAAGAGAACGACCATAAGGTGCCCGAGGCAGCATTAAACCCTTGGAGACAGGTCGGCTGGAGGCCGATGAATTGAATCTCGACGCAATTTGAGTGTTCCATCGTCATTAGGAGGCCCTAAACGGTACAATTAACTATCATTTTTGCGTCGGATTCGATAATCTAGACTTACAAGAGAACGACCATAAGGTGCCCGAGGCAGCAACAGACCCTTGGAGACAAGTCGGCTGGAGGCCGATGTGTTGAATCTCGACGCAATTTGAGTGTTCCATCGGCATTAGGAGGCCATGAACGTTACAATTAACTATCATTTTTGCGTCGGATTCGAAAAACTAGACTTACAAGAGAACGACCATAAGGTGCCCGAGGCAGCAATAGACCCTTTGAGACAAGTCGGCTGGAGGCCGATGTATTGAATCTCGACGCAATTTGAGAGTTCCATCGTCATTAGGAGGCCCTGAACGTTACAATTAACTATCATTTTTGCGTCGGATTCGAATATCTAGACTTACAAGAGAACAACCATGAGGTGCCTGAGACTGCAATAATCCTCTTGGAGACATGTCGGCTGCAGGCCGATGTATTGAATCTCGACGCAATTTGAGAGTTCCATCGTCATTAGGAGGCCCTGAACGTTACAATTAACAATCATTTTTGCGTCGGATTCGAAAATCTAGACTCACAGGAGAACGACCATGAGGTGCCCGAGGCAGCAATAGACCCTTGGAGACAAGTCGGCTGGAGGCCGATGTATTGAATCTCGACGCAATTTGAGTGTTCCATCGTCATTAGGAGGCCCTAAACGTTACAATTCACTATCATTTTTGCGTCATATTCGATAATCCAAACTCACAGGAGAACGACCATAAGGTGCCGAGGCAGCAAGAGACCCTTGGAGACAAGTCGGCTGGAGGCCGATGTATTGAATCTCGACGCAATTTGAGTGTTCCATCGTCATTAGGAGGCCCTGAACGTTACAATTAACTATCATTTTTGCGTCGGATTCGAAAATCTAGACTCACAGGAGAAGGACCATGTGGTGCCCGAGGCAGGCAATAGACCCTTGGAGACAAGTCGGCTGCTGGCCGATGTATTGAATCTTGACGCAATTTGAGTGTTCCATCGTCATTACAAGGCCCTGAACGTTACAATTAACTTTCATTTTCGCGTCGGATTCGAAAATCTTGACTCACAGGAGAACGACCATAAGGTGCCCGAGGCAGCAATAGACCCTTGGAGACAAGTCGGCTGGAGGCCGATGTATTGAATCTCGACGAAATTTGAGTGTTCCATCGGCATTAGGAGGCCCTGAACGTTACAATTAACTGTCATTTTTGCGTAGGATTCGAAAATCTAGACTCACCGGAGACGGACCATGTGGTGCCCGAGGCAGCGATATCCCCTTGGAGACAAGTCGGCTGGAGGGCCGATGTATTGGATCTCGACGCAATTTGAGTGTTCCATCGGCATTAGGAGGCCCTGAACGTTACAATTAACTATCATTTTTGCGTCGGATTCGATAATCTAAACTCACAGGAGAACGACCATGTGGTGCCCGAGGCAGCAATAGACCCTTGGAGATAAGTCGGCTGCAGGCCGATGTATTGAATCTTGACGCAATTTGAGTGTTCCATCGTCATTACAAGGCCCTGAACGTTACAATTAACTTTCATTTTTGCGGCGGATTCGAAAATCTAGACTCACAGGAGAACGACCATAAGGTGCTCGAGGCAGCAATAGACCCTTGGAGACAAGTCGGCTGGAGGCCTATGTATTGAATCTCGACGCAATTGGAGTGTTCCATCGGCATTAGGAGGCCCTGAACGTTACAATTAGCTATAATTTTTTGCGTCGGATTCGAAAATCTAGACTCACCGGAGACGGACCATGTGGTGCCCGAGGCAGCGATATCCCCTTGGAGACAAGTCGGCTGGAGGCCCGATGTATTGAATCTCGACGCAATTTGAGAGTTCCATCGTCATTAGGAGGCCCTGAACGTTACAATTCACTATCATTTTTGCGTCGGATTCGAAAATCTAGACTCACAGGAGAGGACCATGTGGTGCCCGAGGCAGCAACAGACCCTTTTAGACAAGTCGGCTGGAGGCCGATGTATTGAATCTCGACGCAATTTGAGTGTTCCATCGGCATTAGGAGGCCCTGAACGTTACAATTAACTATCATTTTTGCGTCGGATTCGAAAATCTTGACTTACAAGAGAACGACCATAAGGTGCCAGAGGCAGCAATAGACCCTTGGAGACAAGTCGGCTGGAGGACGATGTGTTGAATCTCGACGCAATTTGAGAGTTCCATCGGCATTACGAGGCCCTGAACGTTACAATTAACAATCATTTTTGCGTCGGATTCGAAAATCTAGACTCACAGGAGAACGACCATAAGGTGCCCGAGGCAGCAATAGACCCTTGGAGACAAGTCGGCTGGAGGCCGATGTATTGAATCTCGACGCAATTTGAGTGTTCCATCGGCATTAGGAGGCCCTGAACGTTACAATTAACTATCACTTTTGCGTCGGATTCGAAAATCTAGACTCACCGGAGACGGACCATGTGGTGCCCGAGGCAGCGATACCCCCTTGGAGACAAGTCGGCTGGAGGCCGATGTATTGAATCTCGACGCAATTTGAGAGTTCCATCGTCATTAGGAGGCCCTGAACGTTACAATTAACAATCATTTTTGCGTCGGATTCGAAAATCTAGACTCACAGGAGAACGACCATAAGGTGCCCGAGGCAGCAATAGACCCTTGGAGACAAGTCGGCTGGAGGCCGATGTATTGAATCTCGACGCAATCTGAGAGTTCCATCGTCATTAGGAGGCCCTAAACGTTACAATTAACTATCATTTTTGCGTCGGAATCGATAATCTAGACATACAAGAGAATGACCATAAGGTGCCCGACGCAGCAACAGACGCTTGGAGACAAGTCGGCTGGAGGCCGATGTATTGGATCTCGACGCAATTTGTGTGTTCCATCGTCATTAGGAGGCCCCAAACGTTACAATTCACTATCATTTTTGCGTCGGGTTCGAAAATCTAGACTGACAGGAGAAGGACCATGTGGTGCCCGAGGCAGCAACAGACCCTTGGAGACAAGTCGGCTGCAGGCCGATGTATTGAATCTCGACGCAATTTGATTGTTCCATCGTCACTACAAGGCCCTGAACGTTACAATTAACTATCATTTTTGCGTCGGATTCGAAAATCTAGACTCACAGGAGAAGGACCATGAGGTGCCCGAGGCAGCAATAGACCCTTGGAGACAAGTCAGCTGGAGGACGATGTATTGAATCTCGACGCAATTTGAGTGTTCCATCGTCATTAGGAGGCCCTAAACGTTACAATTAACTATCGTTATTGCGTCGGATTCGATAATCTAAAATCACAGGAGAACAACCATTAGGTGCCCGAGGCAGCAACATACCCTTGGAGACAAGTAGGCTGGAGGCCGATGTATTGAATCTCGACGCAATTTGAGTGTTTCATCGTCATTACAAGGCCCTGAACGTTACAATTAACTATCATTTTTGCGTCGGATTCGAAAATCTAGACTCACCGGAGACGGACCATGTGGTGCCCGAGGCAGCGATATCCCCTTGAAGACAAGTCGGCTGGAGGCCGATGTATTGAATCTCGACGCAATTTGAGAGTTCCATCGTCATTAGGAGGCCCTGAACGTTACAATTAACAATCATTTTTGCGTCGGATTCGAAAATCTAGACTCACAGGAGAACGACCATAAGGTGCCCGAGGCAGCAATAGACCCTTGGAGACAAGTCGGCTGGAGGACGATGTATTGAATCTCGACGCAATTTGAGTGTTCCATCGGCATTAGGAGGCCCTGAACGTTCCAATTAACTATCATTTTTGCGTCGGATTCGAAAATCTAGACTTACAAGAGAACGACCATAAGGTGCCAGAGGCAGCAATAGACCCTTGGAGACAAGTCGGCTGGAGGCCGATGTACTGGATCTCGACGCAATTTGAGTGTTCCATCGTCATTAGGAGGCCCTAAACGTTACAATTCACTATCATTTTTGCGTCGGGTTCGAAAATCTAGACTCACAGGAGAAGGACCATGTGGTGCCCGAGGCAGCAACAGACCCTTGGAGACAAGTCGGCTGCAGGCCGATGTATTGAATCTCGACGCAATTTGATTGTTCCATCGTCACTAGAAGGCCCTGAACGTTACAATTAACTATCATTTTTGCGTCGGATTCGAAAATCTAGACTCACAGGAGAAGGACCATGAGGTGCCCGAGGCAGCAATACACCCTTGGAGACAAGTCGGCTGGAGGACGATGTATTGAATCTCGACGCAATTTGAGTGTCCCATCGTCATTAGGAGGCGCTAAACGTTACAATTAACTGTCATTATTGCGTCGGATTCGATAATCTAAAATCACAGGAGAACAACCATTAGGTGCCCGAGGCAGCAACATACCCTTGGAGACAAGTAGGCTGGAGGCCGATGTATTAAATCTCAACGCAATTTGAGTGTTTCATCGTCATTACAAGGCCCTGAACTTTACAATTAACTATCATTTTTGCGTCGGATTCGAAAATCTAGACTCACCGGAGACGGACCATGTGGTGCCCGAGGCAGCGATATCCCCTTGAAGACAAGTCGGCTGGAGGCCGATGTATTGAATCTCGACGCAATTTGAGAGTTCCATCGTCATTAGGAGGCCCTGAACGTTACAATTAACAATCATTTTTGCGTCGGATTCGAAAATCTAGACTTACAAGAGAACGACCATAAGGTGCCCGAGGCAGCATTAAACCCTTGGAGACAGGTCGGCTGGAGGCCGATGAATTGAATCTCGACGCAATTTGAGTGTTCCATCGTCATTAGGAGTTCCTAAACGGTACAATTAACTATCATTTTTGCGTCGGATTCGATAATCTAGACTTACAAGAGAACGACCATAAGGTGCCCGAGGCAGCAACAGACCCTTGGAGACAAGTCGGCTGGAGGCCGATGTGTTGAATCTCGACGCAATTTGAGTGTTCCATCGGCATTAGGCGGCCATGAACGTTACAATTAACTATCATTTTTGCGTCGGATTCGAAAAACTAGACTTACAAGAGAACGACCATAAGGTGCCCGAGGCAGCAATAGACCCTTTGAGACAAGTCGGCTGGAGGCCGATGTATTGAATCTCGACGCAATTTGAGAGTTCCATCGTCATTAGGAGGCCCTGAACGTTACAATTAACTATCATTTTTGCGTCGGATTCGAATATCTAGACTTACAAGAGAACAACCATGAGGTGCCTGAGACTGCAATTTCCTCTTGGAGACAAGTCGGCTGCAGGCCGATGTATTGAATCTCGACGCAATTTGAGAGTTCCATCGTCATTAGGAGGCCCTGAACGTTACAATTAACAATCATTTTTGCGTCGGATTCGAAAATCTAGACTCGCAGGAGAAGGACCATGTGGTGCCCGAGGCAGCAATATCCTCTTGGATACAAGTCGACTGGAGGTCGATGTATTGAATCTCGACGCAATTTGAGTCTTCTATCGTCATTAGGAGGCGCTGAACGTTACAATTCACTATCATTTTTGCGTCATATTCGATAATCTAAACTCACAGGAGAACGACCATAAGGTGCCGAGGCAGCAACTGACCCTTGGAGACAAGTCGGCTGGAGGCCGATGTATTGAATCTCGACGCAATTTGAGTGTTCCATCGTCATTAGGAGGCCCTGAACGTTACAATTAACTATCATTTTTGCGTCGGATTCGAAAATCTAGACTCACCGGAGACGGACCATGTGGTGCCCGAGGCAGCGATATCCCCTTGGAGACAAGTCGGCTGGAGGCCGATGTATTGAATCTCGACGCAATTTGAGAGTTCCATCGTCATTAGGAGGCCCTGAACGTTACAATTAACTATCATTTTTGCGTCGGATTCGAAAATCTAGACTCACCGGAGACGGACCATGTGGTGCCCGAGGCAGCGATATCCCATTGGAGACAAGTCGGCTGGAGGCCGATGTATTGGATCTCGACGCAATTTGAGTGTTCCATCGGCATTAGGAGGCCCTGAACGTTACAATTAACTATCATTTTTGCGTCGGATTCGATAATCTAAACTCACAGGAGAACGACCATATGGTGCCGAGGCAGCAACAGACCCTTGGAGACAAGTCGGCTGGAGGCCGATGTATTGAATCTCGACGCAATTTGAGTGTTCCATCGTCATTAGGAGGCCCTGAACGTTACAATTAACTATCATTTTTGCGTCGGATTCGAAAATCTAGACTCACAGGAGAAGGACCATGTGGTGCCCGTGGCAGCAATAGACCCTTGGAGATAAGTCGGCTGCAGGCCGATGTATTGAATCTTGACGTAATTTGAGTGTTCCATCGTCATTACAAGGCCCTGAACGTTACAATTAACTTTCATTTTGGCGTCGGATTCGAAAATCTAGACTCACAGGAGAACGACCATAAGGTGCCCGAGGCAGCAATAGACCCTTGGAGACAAGTCGGCTGGGGGCCGATGTATTGAATCTCGACGCAATTTGAGTGTTCCATCGGCATTAGGAGGCCCTGAACGTTACAATTAACTATAATTTTAGCGTCGGATTCGAAAATCTAGACTCACCGGAGACGGACCATGTGGTGCCCGAGGCAGCAACAGACCCCTTTAGACAAGTCGGCTGGAGGCCGATGTATTGAATCTCGACGCAATTTGAGTGTTCCATCGGCATTAGGAGGCCCTGAACGTTACAATTAACTATCATTTTTGCGTCGGATTCGAAAATCTAGACTCACAGGAGAACGACCATAAGGTGCCCGAGGCAGCAACAGACCCTTGGAGACAAGTCGGCTGGAGGCCGATGTATTGAATCTCGACGCAATTTGAGTGTTCCATCGTCATTACAAGGCCCTGAACGTTACAATTAACTATCATTTTTGCGTCGGATTCGAAAATTTAGACTCACAGGAGAAAGACCATGAGGTGCCTGAGGCAGCAACAGACCCTTGGAGACAAGTCGGCTGGAGGCCGATGTATTGAATCTCGACGCAATTTGAGTGTTCCATCGTCATTAGGAGGCCCTAAACGTTACAATTCACTATCAGTTTTGCGTCGGGTTCGAAAATCTAGACTCACAGGAGAAGGACCATGTGGTGCCCGAGGCAGCAATAGACCCTTGGAGACAAGTCGGCTGCAGGCCGATGTATTGAATCTCGACGCAATTTGAGTGTTCCATCGTCATTAAAAGGCCCTGAACGTTACAATTAACTATCATTTTTGCGTCGGATTCGAAAATCTAGACTCACAGGAGAACGACCATAAGGCGCCCGAGGCAGCAATAGACCCTTGGAGACAAGTCGGCTGGTGGCCGATGTATTGAATCTCGACGCAATTTGAGTGTTCCATCGGCATTAGGAGGCCCTGAACGTTACAATTAACTACCATTTTTGCGTCGGATTCGAAAATCGAGACTCACCGGAGACGGACCATGTGGTGCCCGAGGCAGCGATATCCCCTTGGAGACAAGTCGGCTGGAGGCCGATGTATTGAATCTCGACGCAATTTGAGTGTTCCATCGTCATTAGGAGGCCCTAAACGTTACCATTCACTATCAGTTTTGCGTCGGGTTCGAAAATCTAGACTCACAGGAGAAGGACCATGTGGTGCCCGAGGCAGCAATAGACCCTTGGAGACAAGTCGGCTGCAGGCCGATGTATTGAATCTTGACGCAATTTGAGTGTTCCATCGTCATTACAAGGCCCTGAACGTTACAATTAACTATCAATTTTGCGTCGGATTCGAAAATCTAGACTCACATGAGAACACCCATAAGGTGCCCCAGGCAGCAATAGACCCTTGGAGACCAGTCGGCTGGAGGACGATGTATTGAATCTCGACGCAATTTGAGAGTTCCATTGGCATTAGGAGGCCCTGAACGTTTCAATTAACTATCATTTTTGCGTCGGATTCGAAAATCTAGACTTACAAGAGAACGACCATAAGGTGCCCGAGGCAGCAATAGACCCTTGGAGACAAGTCGGCTGGAGGCCGATGTATTGAATCTCGACGCAATTTGAGAGTTCCATCGTCATTAGGAGGCCCTGAACGTTACAATTAACTATCAATTTTGCATCGGATTCGAAAATCTAGACTTACAAGAGAACGACCATGAGGTGCCCGAGACTGAAATATCCCCTTGGATACAAGTCGACTGGAGGTCGATGTATTGAATCTCGACGCAATTTGAGTCTTCTATCGTCATTAGGAATCGCTGAACGTTACAATTCACTATCATTTTTGCGTCGGATTCGATAATCTAGACTTACAAGAGAACGACCATAAGGTGCCCGAGGCAGCAACAGACCCTTGGAGACAAGTCGGCTGGAGGCCGATGTATTGAATCTCGACGCAATTTGAGTGTTCCATCGGCATTAGGAGGCCATGAACGTTACAATTAACTTTCATATTTGCGTCGGATTCGAAAATCTAGACTTACAAGAGAACGACCATAAGGTGCCCGAGGCAGCAATTGACCCTTGGAGACAAGTCGGCTGGAGGCCGATGTATTGAATCTCGACGCAATTTGAGAGTTCCATCGACATTAGGAGGCCCTGAACGTTACAATTAACTATCATTTTTGCGTCGGATTCGAAAATCTAGACTTACAAGAGAACGACCATGAGGTGCCCCAGACTGCAATATCCCCTTGGATACAAGTCGACTGGAGGTCGATGTATTGAATCTCGACGCAATTTGAGTCTTCTATTGTCATTAGGAGGTGCTGAACGTTACAATTCACTATCATTTTTGCGTCGGATTCGATAATCTAAACTCACAGGAGAACGACCATAAGGTGCCGAGGTAGCAACAGACCCTTGGAGACAAGTCGGCTGGAGGCCGATGTATTGAATCTCGACGCAATTTGAGTGTTCCATCGTCATTAGGAGGCCCTGAACGTTACAATTAACTATCATTTTTGCGACGGATTCGAAAATCTAGGCTCACAGGAGAAGGACCATGTGGTGCCTGAGGCAGCAATAGACCCTTGGAGACAAGTCGGCTGCAGGCCGATGTATTGAATCTTGACGCAATTTGAGTGTTCCACCGTCATTGCAAGGCCCTGAACGTTACAATTAACTATCATTTTTGCGTCGGATTCGAAAATCTAGACTCACAGGAGAACACCCATAAGGTGCCCCAGGCAGCAATAGACCCTTGGAGACCAGTCGGCTGGAGGACGATGTATTGAATCTCGACGCAATTTGAGAGTTCCATCGGCATTAGGAGGCCCTGAACGTTTCAATTAACTATCATTTTTGCGTCGGATTCGAAAATCTAGACTTACAAGAGAACGACCATAAGGTGCCCGAGGCAGCAATAGACCCTTGGAGACAAGTCGGCTGGAGGCCGATGTATTGAATCTCGACGCAATTTGAGAGTTCCATCGTCATTAGGAGGCCCTGAACGTTACAATTAACTATCAATTTTGCATCGGATTCGAAAATCTAGACTTACAAGAGAACGACCATGAGGTGCCCGAGACTGAAATATCCCCTAGGATACAAGTCGACTGGAAGTCGATGTATTGAATCTCGACGCAATTTGAGTCTTCTATCGTCATTAGGAATCGCTGAACGTTACAATTCACTATCATTTTTGCGTCGGATTCGATAATCTAGACTTACAAGAGAACGACCATAACGTGCCCGAGGCAGCAACAGACCCTTGGAGACGAGTCGGCTGGAGGCCGATGTATTGAATCTCGACGCAATTTGAGTGTTCCATCGGCATTAGGAGGCCATGAACGTTACAATTAACTTTCATATTTGCGTCGGATTCGAAAATCTAGACTTACAAGAGAACGACCATAAGGTGCCCGAGGCAGCAATTGACCCTTGGAGACAAGTCGGCTGGAGGCCGATGTATTGAATCTCGACGCAATTTGAGAGTTCCATCGTCATTAGGAGGCCCTGAACGTTACAATTAACTATCATTTTTGCGTCGGATTCGAAAATCTAGACTTACAAGAGAACGACCATGAGGTGCCCCAGACTGCAATATCCCCTTGGATACAAGTCGACTGGAGGTCGATGTATTGAATCTCGACGCAATTTGAGTCTTCTATTGTCATTAGGAGGTGCTGAACGTTACAATTCACTATCATTTTTGCTTCGGATTCGATAATCTAAACTCACAGGAGAACGACCATAAGGTGCCGAGGCAGCAACAGACCCTTGGAGACAAGTCGGCTGGAGGCCGATGTATTGAATCTCGACGCAATTTGAGTGTTCCATCGTCATTAGGAGGCCCTGAACGTTACAATTAACTATCATTTTTGCGACGGATTCGAAAATCTAGGCTCACAGGAGAAGGACCATGTGGTGCCTGAGGCAGCAATAGACCCTTGGAGACAAGTCGGCTGCAGGCCGATGTATTGAATCTTGACGCAATTTGAGTGTTCCACCGTCATTGCAAGGCCCTGAACGTTACAATTAACTATCATTTTTGCGTCGGATTCGAAAATCTAGACATACAAGAGAACGACCATGAGGTGCCCGAGATTGCAATATCCCCTTGGATACAAGTCGACTGGATGTCGATGTATTGAATCTCGACGCAATTTGAGTCTTCTATCGTCATTAGGAGGCGCTGAACGTTACAATTCACTATCATTTTTGCGTCGGATTCGATAATCTAAACTCACAGGAGAACGACCATAAGGTGCCGTGGCAGCAACAGACCCTTGGAGACAAGTCGGCTGGAGGCCGATGTATTGAATCTCGACGCTATTTGAGTGTTCCATCGTCATTAGGAGGCCGTGAACGTTACAATTAACTATCATTTTTGCGACGGATTCGAAAATCTAGACTCACAGGAGAAGGACCATGTGGTGCCCGAGGCAGCAATAGACCCTTGGAGACAAGTCGGCTGCAGGCCGATGTATTGAATCTTGACGCAATTTGAGTGTTCCATCGTCATTACAAGGCCCTGAACGTTACAATTAACTATCATTTTTGCGTCGGATTCGAAAATCTAGACTCACAGGAGAACGACCATAAGGTGCCCGAGGCAGCAATTGACCCTTGGAGACAAGTCGGCTGGTGGCCGATGTATTGAATCTCGACGCAATTTGAGTGTTCCATCGGCACTAGGAGGCCCTGAACGTTACAATTAACTATCATTTTTGCGTCGGATTCAAAATCTAGTCTCACCGGAGACGGACCATGTGGTGCCCGAGGCAGCGATATCCCTTTGGAGACAAGTCGGCTGGAGGCCGATGTATTGAATCTCGACGCAATTTGAGTGTTCCATCGGCATTAGGAGGCACTGAACGTTACAATTAACTATCATTTTTGCGTCGGATTCGCAAATCTAGACTCACAGGAGAACGATAATAAGGTGCCCGAGGCAGCAACAGACCCTTGGAGACAAGTCGGCTGGAGGCCGATGTATTGAATCTCGACGCAATTTGAGTGTTCCATCGTCATTAGGAGGCCCTAAACGTTACAATTCACTATCATTTTTGCGTCGGATTCGAAAATCTAGACTCACAGGAGAAGGACCATGTGGTGCCCGAGGCAGCAACAGACCCTTGGAGACAAGTCGGCTGCAGGCCGATGTATTGAATCTCGACGCAATTTGAGTGTTCCATCGTCACTACAAGGCCCTGAACGTTACAATTAACTATCATTTTTGCGTCGGATTCGAAAATCTAGACTCACAGGAGAAGGACCATGTGGTGCCCGAGGCAGCAATAGACCCTTGGAGACAAGTCGGCTGGAGGCCGATGTATTGAATCTCGACGCAATTTGAGTGTTCCATCGCCATTACAAGGCCCCGAACGTTACAATTAACTATTATGTTTGCGTCGGATTCGAAAATTTAGACTCACAGGAGAACGACCATAACGTGCCCGAGGCAGCAATAGACCCTTGGAGACAAATCGGCTGCAGGCCGATGTATTGAATCTCGACGTAATTTGAGTGTTCCATCGGCATTAGGAGGCCCTGAACGTTACAATTAACTATCATTTTTGCGTCGGATTCGAAAATCTAGACTCACCGGAGACGGACCATGTGGTGCCCGAGGCAGCGATATCGCCTTGGAGACAAGTCGGCTGGAGGCCGATGTATTGAATCTCGACGCATTTTGAGAGTTCCATCGTCATTAGGAGACCCTGAACGTTACAATTAACAATCATTTTTGCGTCGGATTCGAAAATCTAGACTCACAAGAGAACGACCATAAGGTGCCCGAGGCAGCAATAGACCCTTGGAGACAAGTCGGCTGGTGGCCGATGTATTGAATCTCGACGCAATTTGAGTGTTCCATCGGCATTAGGAGGCCCTGAACGTTATAATTAACTATCATTTTTGCGTCGGATTCGAAAATCTAGACTCACCGGAGACGGACCATGTGGTGCCCGAGGCATCAACAGACCCTTGGAGAAAAGTCGGCTGCAGGCCGATGTATTGAATCTCGACGCAATTAGAGTGTTCCATCGTAATTACAAGGCCCTGAACGTTACAATTAACTATCATTTTTGCGTCGGATTCGAAAGTCTAGACTCACAGGAGAAGGACCATGTGGTGCCCGAGGCAGCAATAGACCCTTGGAGACAAGTCGGCTGGATGCCGATGTATTGAATCTCGACGCAATTTGAGTGTTCCATAGTCATTAGGAGGCCCTACACGTTACAATTCACTATCATTTTTGCGTCGGATTCGAAAATCTAGACTCGCAGGAAAAGGACCATGTGGTGCCCGAGGCAGCAATAGACCCTTGGAGACAAGTCGGCTGCAGGCCGATGTATTGAATCTCGACGCAATCTGAGTGTTCCATCGTCATTACAAGGCCTTGAACGTTACAATTAACTATCATTTTTGCGTCGGATTCGAAAATTTAGACTCACAGGAGAAAGACCATGAGGTGCCTGAGGCAGCAACAGACCCTTGGAGTCAAGTCGGCTGGAGGCCGATGTATTGAATCTCGACGCAATTTGAGTGTTCCATCGTCATTAGGAGGCCCTAAACGTTACAATTCACTTTCAGTTTTGCGTCGGGTTCGAAAATCTAGACCCACAGGAGAAGGACCATGTGGTGCCCGAGGCAGCAATAGACCCTTGCAGACAAGTCGGCTGCAGACCGATGTATTGAATCTCGACGCAATTAGAGTGTTCCATCGTCATTACAAGGCCCTGAACGTTACAATTAACTATCATTTTTGCGTCGGATTCGAAAATCTAGACTCACAGGATAACGACCATAAGGTGCCCGAGGCAGCAATAGACCCTTGGAGACAAGTCGGCTGGAGGCCGATGTATTGAATCTCGACGCAATTTGAGTGTTCCATCGGCATTAGGAGGCCCTGAACGTTACAATTAACTATCATTTTTGCGTCGGATGCGAAAATCTAGACTTACAAGGGAACGACCATGAGGTGCCCGAGACTGCAATATCCTCTTGGAGACAAGTCGGCTGGAGGCCGATGTATTGAATCTCGACGCAATTTGAGTGTTCCATCGGCATTAGGAGGGCCTGAACGTTACAATTAACTATCATTTTTGCGTCGGATTCGAAAATCTAGACTCACCGGTGACGGACCATGTGGTGCCCGAGGCAGCGATATCCCCTTGGAGACAAGTCGGCTGGAGGCCGATGTATTGAATCTCGACGCAATTTGAGAGTTCCATCGTCATTAGGAGGCCCTGAACGTTACAATTAACAATCATTTTTGCGTCGGATTCGAAAATCTATACTCACAGGGGAACGACCATAAGGTGCCCGAGGCAGCAATAGACCCTCGGAGACAAGTCGGCTGGTGGCCGATGTATTGAATCTCGACGCAATTTGAGAGTTCCATCGGCATTAGGAGGCCCTGAACGTTACAATTAACTATCATTTTTGCGTCGGATTCCAAAATCTAGACTCACCGGAGACGGACCATGTGGTGCCCGAGGCAGCGATATCCCCTTGGAGACAAGTCGGCTGGAGGCCGATGTATTGAATCTCGACGCAATTTGAGAGTTCCATCGTCATTAGGAGGCCCTGAACGTTACAATTAACTATCAGTTTTGCGTCGGATTCGAAAATCTAGACTTACAAGAGACCGACCATGAGGTGCCCGAGACTGCAATATCCCCTTGGATACAAGTCGACTGGAGGTCGATGTATTGAATCTCGACGCAATTTGAGTCTTCTTTCGTCATTAGGAGGCGCTGAACGTTACAATTAACTATCATTTTTGCGTCGGAATCGAAAATCTAGACTCACAGGAGAAGGACCATGTGGTGCCCGAGGCAGCAACAGACCCTTGGAGACAAGTCGGCTGCAGGCCGATGTATTGAATCTCGACGCAATTTGAGTGTTCCATCGTCACTACAAGGCCCTGAACGTTACAATTAACTATCATTTTTGCGTCGGATTCGAAAATCTAGACTCACAGGAGAAGGACCATGTGGTGCCCGAGGCAGCAATAGAGCTTTGGAGACAAGTCGGCTGGAGGCGGATGTATTGAATCTCGACGCAATTTGAGTGTTCCATCGTCATTAGGAGGCCCTAAACGTTACAATTCACTATCACTTTTGCGTCGGATTCGAAAATCTAGACTCGCAGGAGAAGGACCATGTGGTGCCCGAGGCAGCAATAGACCCTTGGAGACAAGTCGGCTGCAGGCCGATGTATTGAATCTCGACGCAATTTGAGTGTTCCATCGTCATTACAAGGCCCTGAACGTTACAATTAACTATCATTTTTGCGTCGGATTCGAAAATCTAGACTCACAGGAGAACGACCATAAGGTGCCCGAGGCAGCAATAGACCCTTGGAGACAAGTCGGCTGGAGGCCGATGTATTGAATCTCGACGCAATTTGAGTGTTCCATCGGCATTAGGAGGCCCTGAACGTTACAATTAACTATCATTTTTGCGTCGGATTCGAAAATCCAGACTTACAAGGGAACGACCATGAGGTGCCCGAGACTGCAATATCCTCTTGGATACAAGTCGACTGGAGGTAGATGTATTGAATCTCGACGCAATTTGAGTCTTCTATCGTCATTACAAGGCCCTGAACGTTACAATTAACAAACATTTTTGCGTCGGATTCGAAAATCTAGACTCACAGGAGAACGACCATAAGGTGCCCGAGGCAGCAATAGACCCTTGGAGACAAGTCGGCTGGAGGCCGATGTATTGAATCTCGACGCAATTTGAGTGTTCCATCGTCATTAGGAGGCCCTAAGCGTTACAATTCACTATCACTTTTGCGTCGGATTCGAAAATCTAGACTCACAGGAGAAGGACCATGTGGTGCCCGAGGCAGCAACAGACCCTTGGAGACAAGTCGGCTGCAGGCCGATGTATTGAATCTCGACGCAATTTGAGTGTTCCATCGTCACTACAAGGCCCGAGACTGCAATATCCCCTTGGATACAAGTCGTCTGGAGGTCGATGTATTGAATCTCGACGCAATTTGAGTCTTCTTTCGTCATTAGGAGGCGCTGAACGTTACAATTAACTATCATTTTTGCGTCGGAATCGAAAATCTAGACTCACAGGAGAAGGACCATGTGGTGCCCGAGGCAGCAACAGACCCTTGGAGACAAGTCGGCTGCAGGCCGATGTATTGAATCTCGACGCAATTTGAGTGTTCCATCGTCACTACAAGGCCCTGAACGTTACAATTAACTATCATTTTTGCGTCGGATTCGAAAATCTAGACTCACAGGAGAAGGACCATGTGGTGCCCGAGGCAGCAATAGACCCTTGGAGACAAGTCGGCTGGAGGCCGATGTATTGAATCTCGACGCAATTTGAGTGTTCCATCGGCATTAGGAGGCCCTGAACGTTACAATTAACTATCATTTTTGCGTCGGATTCGAAAATCTAGACTCACAGGAGAAGGACCATGTGGTGCCCGAGGCAGCAATAGACCCTTGGAGACAAGTCGGCTGGAGGCGGATGTATTGAATCTCGACGCAATTTGAGTGTTCCATCGTCATTAGGAGGCCCTAAACGTTACAATTCACTATCATTTTTGCGTCGGATTCGAAAATCTAGACTCGCAGGAGAAGGACCATGTGGTGCCCGAGGCAGCAATAGACCCTTGGAGACAAGTCGGCTGCAGGCCGATGTATTGAATCTCGACGCAATTTGAGTGTTCCATCGACATTACAAGGCCCTGAACGTTACAATTAACTATCATTTTTGCGTCGGATTCGAAAATCTAGACTCACAGGAGAACGACCATGAGGTGCCCGAGGCAGCAATAGACCCTTGGAGACAAGTCGGCTGGAGGCCGATGTATTGAATCTCGACGCAATTTGAGTGTTCCATCGGCATTAGGAGGCCCTGAACGTTACAATTAACTATCATTTTTGCGTCGGATTCGAAAATCTAGACTTACAAGGGAACGACCATGAGGTGCCCGAGACTGCAATATCCTCTTGGATACAAGTCGACTGGAGGTAGATGTATTGAATCTCGACGCAATTTGAGTCTTCTATCGTCATTACAAGGCCCTGAACGTTACAATTAACAAACATTTTTGCGTCGGATTCGAAAATCTAGACTCACAGGAGAACGACCATAAGGTGCCCGAGGCAGCAATAGACCCTTGGAGACAAGTCGGCTGGAGGCCGATGTATTGAATCTCGACGCAATTTGAGTGTTCCATCGGCATTAGGAGGCCCTGAACGTTACAATTAACTATCATTTTTGCGTCGGATGCGAAAATCTAGACTTACAAGGGAACGACCATGAGGTGCCCGAGACTGCAATATCCTCTTGGAGACAAGTCGGCTGGAGGCCGATGTATTGAATCTCGACGCAATTTGAGTGTTCCATCGGCATTAGGAGGGCCTGAACGTTACAATTAACTATCATTTTTGCGTCGGATTCGAAAATCTAGACTCACCGGTGACGGACCATGTGGTGCCCGAGGCAGCGATATCCCCTTGGAGACAAGTCGGCTGGAGGCCGATGTATTGAATCTCGACGCAATTTGAGAGTTCCATCGTCATTAGGAGGCCCTGAACGTTACAATTAACAATCATTTTTGCGTCGGATTCGAAAATCTATACTCACAGGGGAACGACCATAAGGTGCCCGAGGCAGCAATAGACCCTCGGAGACAAGTCGGCTGGTGGCCGATGTATTGAATCTCGACGCAATTTGAGAGTTCCATCGGCATTAGGAGGCCCTGAACGTTACAATTAACTATCATTTTTGCGTCGGATTCCAAAATCTAGACTCACCGGAGACGGACCATGTGGTGCCCGAGGCAGCGATATCCCCTTGGAGACAAGTCGGCTGGAGGCCGATGTATTGAATCTCGACGCAATTTGAGAGTTCCATCGTCATTAGGAGGCCCTGAACGTTACAATTAACTATCAGTTTTGCGTCGGATTCGAAAATCTAGACTTACAAGAGACCGACCATGAGGTGCCCGAGACTGCAATATCCCCTTGGATACAAGTCGACTGGAGGTCGATGTATTGAATCTCGACGCAATTTGAGTCTTCTTTCGTCATTAGGAGGCGCTGAACGTTACAATTAACTATCATTTTTGCGTCGGAATCGAAAATCTAGACTCACAGGAGAAGGACCATGTGGTGCCCGAGGCAGCAACAGACCCTTGGAGACAAGTCGGCTGCAGGCCGATGTATTGAATCTCGACGCAATTTGAGTGTTCCATCGTCACTACAAGGCCCTGAACGTTACAATTAACTATCATTTTTGCGTCGGATTCGAAAATCTAGACTCACAGGAGAAGGACCATGTGGTGCCCGAGGCAGCAATAGAGCTTTGGAGACAAGTCGGCTGGAGGCGGATGTATTGAATCTCGACGCAATTTGAGTGTTCCATCGTCATTAGGAGGCCCTAAACGTTACAATTCACTATCACTTTTGCGTCGGATTCGAAAATCTAGACTCGCAGGAGAAGGACCATGTGGTGCCCGAGGCAGCAATAGACCCTTGGAGACAAGTCGGCTGCAGGCCGATGTATTGAATCTCGACGCAATTTGAGTGTTCCATCGTCATTACAAGGCCCTGAACGTTACAATTAACTATCATTTTTGCGTCGGATTCGAAAATCTAGACTCACAGGAGAACGACCATAAGGTGCCCGAGGCAGCAATAGACCCTTGGAGACAAGTCGGCTGGAGGCCGATGTATTGAATCTCGACGCAATTTGAGTGTTCCATCGGCATTAGGAGGCCCTGAACGTTACAATTAACTATCATTTTTGCGTCGGATTCGAAAATCCAGACTTACAAGGGAACGACCATGAGGTGCCCGAGACTGCAATATCCTCTTGGATACAAGTCGACTGGAGGTAGATGTATTGAATCTCGACGCAATTTGAGTCTTCTATCGTCATTACAAGGCCCTGAACGTTACAATTAACAAACATTTTTGCGTCGGATTCGAAAATCTAGACTCACAGGAGAACGACCATAAGGTGCCCGAGGCAGCAATAGACCCTTGGAGACAAGTCGGCTGGAGGCCGATGTATTGAATCTCGACGCAATTTGAGTGTTCCATCGTCATTAGGAGGCCCTAAGCGTTACAATTCACTATCACTTTTGCGTCGGATTCGAAAATCTAGACTCACAGGAGAAGGACCATGTGGTGCCCGAGGCAGCAACAGACCCTTGGAGACAAGTCGGCTGCAGGCCGATGTATTGAATCTCGACGCAATTTGAGTGTTCCATCGTCACTACAAGGCCCTGAACGTTACAATTAACTATCATTTTTGCGTCGGATTCGAAAATTTAGACTCACAGGAGAAAGACCATGAGGTGCCTGAGGCAGCAACAGACCCTTGGAGTCAAGTCGGCTGGAGGCCGATGTATTGAATCTCGACGCAATTTGAGTGTTCCATCGTCATTAGGAGGCCCTAAACGTTACAATTCACTTTCAGTTTTGCGTCGGGTTCGAAAATCTAGACCCACAGGAGAAGGACCATGTGGTGCCCGAGGCAGCAATAGACCCTTGGAGACAAGTCGGCTGCAGACCGATGTATTGAATCTCGACGCAATTAGAGTGTTCCATCGTCATTACAAGGCCCTGAACGTTACAATTAACTATCATTTTTGCGTCGGATTCGAAAATCTAGACTCACAGGATAACGACCATAAGGTGCCCGAGGCAGCAATAGACCCTTGGAGACAAGTCGGCTGGAGGCCGATGTATTGAATCTCGACGCAATTTGAGTGTTCCATCGGCATTAGGAGGCCCTGAACGTTACAATTAACTATCATTTTTGCGTCGGATTCGAAAATCTAGACTTACAAGGGAACGACCATGAGGTGCCCGAGACTGCAATATCCTCTTGGATACAAGTCGACTGGAGGTCGATGTATTGAATCTCGACGCAATTTGAGTCTTCTATCGTCATTACAAGGCCCTGAACGTTACAATTAACAAACATTTTTGCGACGGATTCGAAAATCTAGACTCACAGGAGAACGACCATAAGGTGCCCGAGGCAGCAATAGACCCTTGGAGACAAGTCGGCTGGAGGCCGATGTATTGAATCTCGACGCAATTTGAGTGTTCCATCGGCATTAGGAGGCCCTGAACGTTACAATTAACTATCATTTTTGCGTCGGATTCGAAAATCTAGACTTACAAGAGAACGACCATGAGGTGCCCGAGACTGCAATATCCTCTTGGATACAAGTCGACTGGAGGTCGATGTATTGAATCTCGACGCAATTTGAGTCTTCTATCGTCATTAGGAGGCGCTAAACGTTACAATTCACTATCATTTTTGCGTCGGATTCGATAATCTAAACTCACAGGAGAACGACCATAAGGTGTCGAGGCAGCAACAGACCCTTGGAGACAAGTCGTCTGGAGGCCGATGTATTGAATCTCGACGCAATTTGAGTGTTCCATCGTCATTAGGAGGCCCTAAACGTTACAATTCACTATCATTTTTGCGTCGGATTTGAAAATATAGACTCACAGGAGATCGACCATAAGGAGCCGGAGGAAGCAATAGACCCTTGGAGACAAGTCGGCTGGAGGCCGATGTATTGAATCTCGACGCAATTTGAGAGTTCCATTGTCATTAGGAGGCCCTGAACGTTACAATTAACAATCATTTTTGCGTCGGATTCGATAATCTAGACTCACAGGAGAACGACCATAAGGTGCCCGAGGCAGCAATAGACCCTCGGAGACAAGTCGGCTGGTGGCCGATGTATTGAATCTCGACGCAATTTGAGAGTTCCATCGGCATTAGGAGGCCCTGAACGTTACAATTAACTATCATTTTTGCGTCGGATTCCAAAATCTAGACTCACCGGAGACGGACCATGTGGTGCCCGAGGCAGCGATATCCCCTTGGAGACAAGTCGGCTGGAGGCCGATGTATTGAATCTCGACGCAATTTGAGAGTTCCATCGTCATTAGGAGGCCCTGAACGTTACAATTAACTATCAGTTTTGCGTCGGATTCGAAAATCTAGACTTACAAGGGACCGACCATGAGGTGCCCGAGACTGCAATATCCCCTTGGATACAAGTCGTCTGGAGGTCGATGTATTGAATCTCGACGTAATTTGAGTCTTCTTTCGTCATTAGGAGGCGCTGAACGTTACAATTAACTATCATTCTTGCGTCGGAATCGAAAATCTAGACTCACAGGAGAAGGACCATGTGGTGCCCGAGGCAGCAACAGACCCTTGGAGACAAGTCGGCTGCAGGCCGATGTATTGAATCTCGACGCAATTTGAGTGTTCCATCGTCACTACAAGGCCCTGAACGTTACAATTAACTATCATTTTTGCGTCGGATTCGAAAATCTAGACTCACAGGAGAAGGACCATGTGGTGCCCGAGGCAGCAATAGACCCTTGGAGACAAGTCGGCTGGAGGCGGATGTATTGAATCTCGACGCAATTTGAGTGTTCCATCGTCATTAGGAGGCCCTAAACGTTACAATTCACTATCATTTTTGCGTCGGATTCGAAAATCTAGACTCGCAGGAGAAGGACCATGTGGTGCCCGAGGCAGCAATAGACCCTTGGAGACAAGTCGGCTGCAGGCCGATGTATTGAATCTCGACGCAATTTGAGTGTTCCATCGACATTACAAGGCCCTGAACGTTACAATTAACTATCATTTTTGCGTCGGATTCGAAAATCTAGACTCACAGGAGAACGACCATGAGGTGCCCGAGGCAGCAATAGACCCTTGGAGACAAGTCGGCTGGAGGCCGATGTATTGAATCTCGACGCAATTTGAGTGTTCCATCGGCATTAGGAGGCCCTGAACGTTACAATTAACTATCATTTTTGCGTCGGATTCGAAAATCTAGACTTACAAGGGAACGACCATGAGGTGCCCGAGACTGCAATATCCTCTTGGATACAAGTCGACTGGAGGTAGATGTATTGAATCTCGACGCAATTTGAGTCTTCTATCGTCATTACAAGGCCCTGAACGTTACAATTAACAAACATTTTTGCGTCGGATTCGAAAATCTAGACTCACAGGAGAACGACCATAAGGTGCCCGAGGCAGCAATAGACCCTTGGAGACAAGTCGGCTGGAGGCCGATGTATTGAATCTCGACGCAATTTGAGTGTTCCATCGTCATTAGGAGGCCCTAAACGTTACAATTCACTATCACTTTTGCGTCGGATTCGAAAATCTAGACTCACAGGAGAAGGACCATGTGGTGCCCGAGGCAGCAACAGACCCTTGGAGACAAGTCGGCTGCAGGCCGATGTATTGAATCTCGACGCAATTTGAGTGTTCCATCGTCACTACAAGGCCCTGAACGTTACAATTAACTATCATTTTTGCGTCGGATTCGAAAATTTAGACTCACAGGAGAAAGACCATGAGGTGCCTGAGGCAGCAACAGACCCTTGGAGTCAAGTCGGCTGGAGGCCGATGTATTGAATCTCGACGCAATTTGAGTGTTCCATCGTCATTAGGAGGCCCTAAACGTTACAATTCACTTTCAGTTTTGCGTCGGGTTCGAAAATCTAGACCCACAGGAGAAGGACCATGTGGTGCCCGAGGCAGCAATAGACCCTTGGAGACAAGTCGGCTGCAGACCGATGTATTGAATCTCGACGCAATTAGAGTGTTCCATCGTCATTACAAGGCCCTGAACGTTACAATTAACTATCATTTTTGCGTCGGATTCGAAAATCTAGACTCACAGGAGAACGACCATTAGGTGCCCGAGGCAGCAATAGACCCTTGGAGACAAGTTGGCTGGAGGCCGATGTATTGAATCTCGACGCAATTTGAGTGTTCCATCGGCATTAGGAGGCCCTGAACTTTACAATTAACTATCATTTTTTCGTCGGATTCGAAAATCTAAACTTACAAGGGAACGACCATGAGGTGCCCGAGACTGCAATATCCTCTTGGATACAAGTCGACTGGAGGTCGATGTATTGAATCTCGACGCAATTTGAGTCTTCTATCGTCATTACAAGGCCCTGAACGTTACAATTAACAAACATTTTTGCGACGGTTTCGAAAATCTAGACTCACAGGAGAACGACCATAAGGTGCCCGAGGCAGCAATAGACCCTTGGAGACAAGTCGGCTGGAGGCCGATGTATTGAATCTCGACGCAATTTGAGTGTTCCATCGGCATTAGGAGGCCCTGAACGTTACAATTAACTATCATTTTTGCGTCGGATTCGAAAATCTAGACTTACAAGAGAACGACCATGAGGTGCCCGAGACTGCAATATCCTCTTGGATACAAGTCGACTGGAGGTCGATGTATTGAATCTCGACGCAATTTGAGTCTTCTATCGTCATTAGGAGGCGCTAAACGTTACAATTCACTATCATTTTTGCGTCGGATTCGGTAATCTAAACTCACAGGAGAACGACCATAAGGTGTCGAGGCAGCAACAGACACTTGGAGACAAGTCGGCTGGAGGCCGATGTATTGAATCTCGACGCAATTTGAGTGTTCCATCGTCATTAGGAGGCCCTAAACGTTACAATTCACTATCATTTTTGCGTCGGATTTGAAAATATAGACTCACAGGAGATTGACCATAAGGAGCCGGAGGAAGCAATAGACCCTTGGAGACAAGTCGGCTGGAGGCCGATGTATTGAATCTCGACGCAATTTGAGAGTTCCATTGTCATTAGGAGGCCCTGAACGTTACAATTAACAATCATTTTTGCGTCGGATTCAATAATCTAGACTCACAGGAGAACGACCATAAGGTGCCCGAGGCAGCAATAGACCCTCGGAGACAAGTCGGCTGGTGGCCGATGTATTGAATCTCGACGCAATTTGAGAGTTCCATCGGCATTAGGAGGCCCTGAACGTTACAATTAACTATCATTTTTGCGTCGGATTCCAAAATCTAGACTCACCGGAGACGGACCATGTGGTGCCCGAGGCAGCGATATCCCCTTGGAGACAAGTCGGCTGGAGGCCGATGTATTGAATCTCGACGCAATTTGAGAGTTCCATCGTCATTAGGAGGCCCTGAACGTTACAATTAACTATCATTTTTGCGTCGGATTCGAAAATCTAGACTTACAAGAGACCGACCATGAGGTGCCCGAGACTGCAATATCCCCTTGGATACAAGTCGTCTGGAGGTCGATGTATTGAATCTCGACGCAATTTGAGTCTTCTTTCGTCATTAGGAGGCGCTGAACGTTACAATTAACTATCATTTTTGCGTCGGAATCGAAAATCTAGACTCACAGGAGAAGGACCATGTGGTGCCCGAGGCAGCAACAGACCCTTGGAGACAAGTCGGCTGCAGGCCGATGTATTGAATCTCGACGCAATTTGAGTGTTCCATCGTCACTACAAGGCCCTGAACGTTACAATTAACTATCATTTTTGCGTCGGATTCGAAAATCTAGACTCACAGGAGAAGGACCATGTGGTGCCCGAGGCAGCAATAGACCCTTGGAGACAGGTCGGCTGGAGGCGGATGTATTGAATCTCGAGGCAATTTGAGTGTTCCATCGTCATTAGGAGGCCCTAAACGTTACAATTCACTATCATTTTTGCGTCGGATTCGAAAATCTAGACTCGCAGGAGAAGGACCATGTGGTGCCCGAGGCAGCAATAGACCCTTGGAGACAAGTCGGCTGCAGGCCGATGTATTGAATCTCGACGCAATTTGAGTCTTCTATCGTCATTACAAGGCCCTGAACGTTACAATTAACAAACATTTTTGCGTCGGATTCGAAAATCTAGACTCACAGGAGAACGACCATAAGGTGCCCGAGGCAGCAATAGACCCTTGGAGACAAGTCGGCTGGAGGCCGATGTATTGAATCTCGACGCAATTTGAGTGTTCCATCGTCATTAGGAGGCCCTAAACGTTACAATTCACTATCACTTTTGCGTCGGATTCGAAAATCTAGACTCACAGGAGAAGGACCATGTGGTGCCCGAGGCAGCAACAGACCCTTGGAGACAAGTCGGCTGCAGGCCGATGTATTGAATCTCGACGCAATTTGAGTGTTCCATCGTCACTACAAGGCCCTGAACGTTACAATTAACTATCATTTTTGCGTCGGATTCGAAAATTTAGACTCACAGGAGAAAGACCATGAGGTGCCTGAGGCAGCAACAGACCCTTGGAGTCAAGTCGGCTGGAGGCCGATGTATTGAATCTCGACGCAATTTGAGTGTTCCATCGTCATTAGGAGGCCCTAAACGTTACAATTCACTTTCAGTTTTGCGTCGGGTTCGAAAATCTAGACCCACAGGAGAAGGACCATGTGGTGCCCGAGGCAGCAATAGACCCTTGGAGTACAAGTCGGCTGCAGACCGATGTATTGAATCTCGACGCAATTAGAGTGTTCCATCGTCATTACAAGGCCCTGAACGTTACAATTAACTATCATTTTTGCGTCGGATTCGAAAATCTAGACTCACAGGAGAACGACCATTAGGTGCCCGAGGCAGCAATAGACCCTTGGAGACAAGTTGGCTGGAGGCCGATGTATTGAATCTCGACGCAATTTGAGTGTTCCATCGGCATTAGGAGGCCCTGAACGTTACAATTAACTATCATTTTTGCGTCGGATTCGAAAATCTAGACTTACAAGGGAACGACCATGAGGTGCCCGAGACTGCAATATCCTCTTGGATACAAGTCGACTGGAGGTAGATGTATTGAATCTCGACGCAATTTGAGTCTTCTATCGTCATTACAAGGCCCTGAACGTTACAATTAACAAACATTTTTGCGTCGGATTCGAAAATCTAGACTCACAGGAGAACGACCATAAGGTGCCCGAGGCAGCAATAGACCCTTGGAGACAAGTCGGCTGGAGGCCGATGTATTGAATCTCGACGCAATTTGAGTGTTCCATCGTCATTAGGAGGCCCTAAACGTTACAATTCACTATCACTTTTGCGTCGGATTCGAAAATCTAGACTCACAGGAGAAGGACCATGTGGTGCCCGAGGCAGCAACAGACCCTTGGAGACAAGTCGGCTGCAGGCCGATGTATTGAATCTCGACGCAATTTGAGTGTTCCATCGTCACTACAAGGCCCTGAACGTTACAATTAACTATCATTTTTGCGTCGGATTCGAAAATTTAGACTCACAGGAGAAAGACCATGAGGTGCCTGAGGCAGCAACAGACCCTTGGAGTCAAGTCGGCTGGAGGCCGATGTATTGAATCTCGACGCAATTTGAGTGTTCCATCGTCATTAGGAGGCCCTAAACGTTACAATTCACTTTCAGTTTTGCGTCGGGTTCGAAAATCTAGACCCACAGGAGAAGGACCATGTGGTGCCCGAGGCAGCAATAGACCCTTGGAGACAAGTCGGCTGCAGACCGATGTATTGAATCTCGACGCAATTAGAGTGTTCCATCGTCATTACAAGGCCCTGAACGTTACAATTAACTATCATTTTTGCGTCGGATTCGAAAATCTAGACTCACAGGAGAACGACCATTAGGTGCCCGAGACTGCAATATCCTCTTGGATACAAGTCGACTGGAGGTCGATGTATTGAATCTCGACGCAATTTGAGTCTTCTATCGTCATTAGGAGGCGCTAAACGTTACAATTCACTATCATTTTTGCGTCGGATTCGGTAATCTAAACTCACAGGAGAACGACCATAAGGTGTCGAGGCAGCAACAGACCCTTGGAGACAAGTCGGCTGGAGGCCGATGTATTGAATCTCGACGCAATTTGAGTGTTCCATCGTCATTAGGAGGCCCTAAACGTTACAATTCACTATCATTTTTGCGTCGGATTTGAAAATATAGACTCACAGGAGATCGACCATAAGGAGCCGGAGGAAGCAATAGACCCTTGGAGACAAGTCGGCTGGAGGCCGATGTATTGAATCTCGACGCAATTTGAGAGTTCCATTGTCATTAGGAGGCCCTGAACGTTACAATTAACAATCATTTTTGCGTCGGATTCAATAATCTAGACTCACAGGAGAACGACCATAAGGTGCCCGAGGCAGCAATAGACCCTCCGAGACAAGTCGGCTGGTGGCCGATGTATTGCATCTCGACGCAATTTGAGAGTTCCATCGGCATTAGGAGGCCCTGAACGTTACAATTAACTATCATTTTTGCGTCGGATTCCAAAATCTAGACTCACCGGAGACGGACCATGTGGTGCCCGAGGCAGCGATATCCCCTTGGAGACAAGTCGGCTGGAGGCCGATGTATTGAATCTCGACGCAATTTGAGAGTTCCATCGTCATTAGGAGGCCCTGAACGTTACAATTAACTATCATTTTTGCGTCGGATTCGAAAATCTAGACTTACAAGAGACCGACCATGAGGTGCCCGAGACTGCAATATCCCCTTGGATACAAGTCGTCTGGAGGTCGATGTATTGAATCTCGACGCAATTTGAGTCTTCTTTCGTCATTAGGAGGCGCTGAACGTTACAATTAACTATCATTTTTGCGTCGGAATCGAAAATCTAGACTCACAGGAGAAGGACCATGTGGTGCCCGAGGCAGCAACAGACCCTTGGAGACAAGTCGGCTGCAGGCCGATGTATTGAATCTCGACGCAATTTGAGTGTTCCATCGTCACTACAAGGCCCTGAACGTTACAATTAACTATCATTTTTGCGTCGGATTCGAAAATCTAGACTCACAGGAGAAGGACCATGTGGTGCCCGAGGCAGCAATAGACCCTTGGAGACAGGTCGGCTGGAGGCGGATGTATTGAATCTCGAGGCAATTTGAGTGTTCCATCGTCATTAGGAGGCCCTAAACGTTACAATTCACTATCATTTTTGCGTCGGATTCGAAAATCTAGACTCGCAGGAGAAGGACCATGTGGTGCCCGAGGCAGCAATAGACCCTTGGAGACAAGTCGGCTGCAGGCCGATGTATTGAATCTCGACGCAATTTGAGTCTTCTATCGTCATTACAAGGCCCTGAACGTTACAATTAACAAACATTTTTGCGTCGGATTCGAAAATCTAGACTCACAGGAGAACGACCATAAGGTGCCCGAGGCAGCAATAGACCCTTGGAGACAAGTCGGCTGGAGGCCGATGTATTGAATCTCGACGCAATTTGAGTGTTCCATCGTCATTAGGAGGCCCTAAACGTTACAATTCACTATCACTTTTGCGTCGGATTCGAAAATCTAGACTCACAGGAGAAGGACCATGTGGTGCCCGAGGCAGCAACAGACCCTTGGAGACAAGTCGGCTGCAGGCCGATGTATTGAATCTCGACGCAATTTGAGTGTTCCATCGTCACTACAAGGCCCTGAACGTTACAATTAACTATCATTTTTGCGTCGGATTCGAAAATTTAGACTCACAGGAGAAAGACCATGAGGTGCCTGAGGCAGCAACAGACCCTTGGAGTCAAGTCGGCTGGAGGCCGATGTATTGAATCTCGACGCAATTTGAGTGTTCCATCGTCATTAGGAGGCCCTAAACGTTACAATTCACTTTCAGTTTTGCGTCGGGTTCGAAAATCTAGACCCACAGGAGAAGGACCATGTGGTGCCCGAGGCAGCAATAGACCCTTGGAGACAAGTCGGCTGCAGACCGATGTATTGAATCTCGACGCAATTAGAGTGTTCCATCGTCATTACAAGGCCCTGAACGTTACAATTAACTATCATTTTTGCGTCGGATTCGAAAATCTAGACTCACAGGAGAACGACCATAAGGTGCCCGAGGCAGCAATAGACCCTTGGAGACAAGTTGGCTGGAGGCCGATGTATTGAATCTCGACGCAATTTGAGTGTTCCATCGGCATTAGGTGGCCCTGAACGTTACAATTAACTATCATTTTTGCGTCGGATTCGAAAATCTAAACTTACAAAGGAACGACCATGAGGTGCCCGAGACTGCAATATCCTCTTGGATACAAGTCGACTGGAGGTCGATGTATTGAATCTCGACGCAATTTGAGTCTTCTATCGTCATTACAAGGCCCTGAACGTTACAATTAACAAACATTTTTGCGACGGTTTCGAAAATCTAGACTCACAGGAGAACGACCATAAGGTGCCCGAGGCAGCAATAGACCCTTGGAGACAAGTCGGCTGGAGGCCGATGTATTGAATCTCGACGCAATTTGAGTGTTCCATCGGCATTAGGAGGCCCTGAACGTTACAATTAACTATCATTTTTGCGTCGGATTCGAAAATCTAGACTTACAAGAGAACGACCATGAGGTGCCCGAGACTGCAATATCCTCTTGGATACAAGTCGACTGGAGGTCGATGTATTGAATCTCGACGCAATTTGAGTCTTCTATCGTCATTAGGAGGCGCTAAACGTTACAATTCACTATCATTTTTGCGTCGGATTCGATAATCTAAACTCACAGGAGAACGACCATAAGGTGTCGAGGCAGCAACAGACCCTTGGAGACAAGTCGGCTGGAGGCCGATGTATTGAATCTCGACGCAATTTGAGTCTTCTATCGTCATTAGGAGGCGCTGAACGTTACAATTAACTATCATTTTTGCGTCGGAATCGAAAATCTAGACTCACAGGAGAAGGACCATGTGGTGCCCGAGGCAGCAACAGACCCTTGGAGACAAGTCGGCTGCAGGCCGATGTATTGAATCTCGACGCAATTTGAGTGTTCCATCGTCACTACAAGGCCCTGAACGTTACAATTAACTATCATTTTTGCGTCGGATTCGAAAATCTAGACTCACAGGAGAAGGACCATGTGGTGCCCGAGGCAGCAATAGACCCTTGGAGACAAGTCGGCTGGAGGCGGATGTATTGAATCTCGAGGCAATTTGAGTGTTCCATCGTCATTAGGAGGCCCTAAACGTTACAATTCACTATCATTTTTGCGTCGGATTCGAAAATCTAGACTCGCAGGAGAAGGACCATGTGGTGCCCGAGGCAGCAATTGACCCTTGGAGACAAGTCGGCTGCAGGCCGATGTATTGAATCTCGACGCAATTTGAGTCTTCTATCGTCATTACAAGGCCCTGAACGTTACAATTAACAAACATTTTTGCGTCGGATTCGAAAATCTAGACTCACAGGAGAACGACCATAAGGTGCCCGAGGCAGCAATAGACCCTTGGAGACAAGTCGGCTGGAGGCCGATGTATTGAATCTCGACGCAATTTGAGTGTTCCATCGTCATTAGGAGGCCCTAAACGTTACAATTCACTATCACTTTTGCGTCGGATTCGAAAATCTAGACTCACAGGAGAAGGACCATGTGGTGCCCGAGGCAGCAACAGACCCTTGGAGACAAGTCGGCTGCAGGCCGATGTATTGAATCTCGACGCAATTTGAGTGTTCCATCGTCACTACAAGGCCCTGAACGTTACAATTAACTATCATTTTTGCGTCGGATTCGAAAATTTAGACTCACAGGAGAAAGACCATGAGGTGCCTGAGGCAGCAACAGACCCTTGGAGTCAAGTCGGCTGGAGGCCGATGTATTGAATCTCGACGCAATTTGAGTGTTCCATCGTCATTAGGAGGCCCTAAACGTTACAATTCACTTTCAGTTTTGCGTCGGGTTCGAAAATCTAGACCCACAGGAGAAGGACCATGTGGTGCCCGAGGCAGCAATAGACCCTTGGAGACAAGTCGGCTGCAGACCGATGTATTGAATCTCGACGCAATTAGAGTGTTCCATCGTCATTACAAGGCCCTGAACGTTACAATTAACTATCATTTTTGCGTCGGATTCGAAAATCTAGACTCACAGGAGAACGACCATAAGGTGCCCGAGGCAGCAATACACCCTTGGAGACAAGTTGGCTGGAGGCCGATGTATTGAATCTCGACGCAATTTGAGTGTTCCATCGGCATTAGGTGGCCCTGAACGTTACAATTAACTATCATTTTTGCGTCGGATTCGAAAATCTAAACTTACAAAGGAACGACCATGAGGTGCCCGAGACTGCAATATCCTCTTGGATACAAGTCGACTGGAGGTCGATGTATTGAATCTCGACGCAATTTGAGTCTTCTATCGTCATTACAAGGCCCTGAACGTTACAATTAACAAACATTTTTGCGACGGTTTCGAAAATCTAGACTCACAGGAGAACGACCATAAGGTGCCCGAGGCAGCAATAGACCCTTGGAGACAAGTCGGCTGGAGGCCGATGTATTGAATCTCGACGCAATTTGAGTGTTCCATCGGCATTAGGAGGCCCTGAACGTTACAATTAACTATCATTTTTGCGTCGGATTCGAAAATCTAGACTTACAAGAGAACGACCATGAGGTGCCCGAGACTGCAATATCCTCTTGGATACAAGTCGACTGGAGGTCGATGTATTGAATCTCGACGCAATTTGAGTCTTCTATCGTCATTAGGAGGCGCTAAACGTTACAATTCACTATCATTTTTGCGTCGGATTCGATAATCTAAACTCACAGGAGAACGACCATAAGGTGTCGAGGCAGCAACAGACCCTTGGAGACAAGTCGGCTGGAGGCCGATGTATTGAATCTCGACGCAATTTGAGTCTTCTATCGTCATTAGGAGGCGCTGAACGTTACAATTAACTATCATTTTTGCGTCGGAATCGAAAATCTAGACTCACAGGAGAAGGACCATGTGGTGCCCGAGGCAGCAACAGACCCTTGGAGACAAGTCGGCTGCAGGCCGATGTATTGAATCTCGACGCAATTTGAGTGTTCCATCGTCACTACAAGGCCCTGAACGTTACAATTAACTATCATTTTTGCGTCGGATTCGAAAATCTAGACTCACAGGAGAAGGACCATGTGGTGCCCGAGGCAGCAATAGACCCTTGGAGACAAGTCGGCTGGAGGCGGATGTATTGAATCTCGAGGCAATTTGAGTGTTCCATCGTCATTAGGAGGCCCTAAACGTTACAATTCACTATCATTTTTGCGTCGGATTCGAAAATCTAGACTCGCAGGAGAAGGACCATGTGGTGCCCGAGGCAGCAATAGACCCTTGGAGACAAGTCGGCTGCAGGCCGATGTATTGAATCTCGACGCAATTTGAGTCTTCTATCGTCATTACAAGGCCCTGAACGTTACAATTAACAAACATTTTTGCGTCGGATTCGAAAATCTAGACTCACAGGAGAACGACCATAAGGTGCCCGAGGCAGCAATAGACCCTTGGAGACAAGTCGGCTTGAGGCCGATGTATTGAATCTCGACGCAATTTGAGTGTTCCATCGTCATTAGGAGGCCCTAAACGTTACAATTCACTATCACTTTTGCGTCGGATTCGAAAATCTAGACTCACAGGAGAAGGACCATGTGGTGCCCGAGGCAGCAACAGACCCTTGGAGACAAGTCGGCTGCAGGCCGATGTATTGAATCTCGACGCAATTTGAGTGTTCCATCGTCACTACAAGGCCCTGAACGTTACAATTAACTATCATTTTTGCGTCGGATTCGAAAATTTAGACTCACAGGAGAAAGACCATGAGGTGCCTGAGGCAGCAACAGACCCTTGGAGTCAAGTCGGCTGGAGGCCGATGTATTGAATCTCGACGCAATTTGAGTGTTCCATCGTCATTAGGAGGCCCTAAACGTTACAATTCACGTTCAGTTTTGCGTCGGGTTCGAAAATCTAGACCCACAGGAGAAGGACCATGTGGTGCCCGAGGCAGCAATAGACCCTTGGAGACAAGTCGGCTGCAGACCGATGTATTGAATCTCGACGCAATTAGAGTGTTCCATCGTCATTACAAGGCCCTGAACGTTACAATTAACTATCATTTTTGCGTCGGATTCGAAAATCTAGACTCACAGGAGAACGACCATAAGGTGCCCGAGGCAGCAATAGACCCTTGGAGACAAGTTGGCTGGAGGCCGATGTATTGAATCTCGACGCAATTTGAGTGTTCCATCGGCATTAGGAGGCCCTGAACGTTACAATTAACTATCATTTTTGCGTCGGATTCGAAAATCTAGACTTACAAGGGAACGACCATGAGGTGCCCGAGACTGCAATATCTTCTTGGATACAAGTCGACTGGAGGTCGATGTATTGAATCTCGACGCAATTTGAGTCTTCTATCGTCATTACAAGGCCCTGAACGTTACAATTAACAATCATTTTTGCGACGGATTCGAAAATCTAGACTCACAGGAGAACGACCATAAGGTGCCCGAGGCAGCAATAGACCCTTGGAGACAAGTCGGCTGGAGGCCGATGTATTGAATCTCGACGCAATTTGAGTGTTCCATCGGCATTAGGAGGCCCTGAACGTTACAATTAACTATCATTTTTGCGTCGGATTCGAAAATCTAGACTTACAAGAGAACGACCATGAGGTGCCCGAGACTGCAATATCCTCTTGGATACAAGTCGACTGGAAGTCGATGTATTGAATCTCGACGCAATTTGAGTCTTCTATCGTCATTAGGAGGCGCTAAACGTTACAATTCACTATCATTTTTGCGTCGGATTCGATAATCTAAACTCACAGGAGAACGACCATAAGGTGTCGAGGCAGCAACAGACCCTTGGAGACAAGTCGGCTGGAGGCCGATGTATTGAATGTCGACGCAATTTGAGTGTTCCATCGTCATTACAAGGCCCTGAACGTTACAATTAACTATCATTTTTGCGTCGGATTCGAAAATCTAGACTCACAGGAGAACGACCATAAGGTGCCCGAGGCAGCAATAGACCCTTGGAGACAAGTCGGCTGGTGGCCGATGTATTGAATCTCGACGCAATTTGAGTGTTCCATCGGCATTAGGAGGCCCTGAACGTTACAATTAACTATCATTTTTGCGTCGGATTCGAAAATCTAGACTCACCGGAGACGGACCATGTGGTGCCCGAGGCAGCGATATCCCCTTGGAGACAAGTCGGCTGGAGGCCGATGTATTGAATCTCGACGCAATTTGAGAGTTCCATCGTCATTAGGAGGCCCTGAACGTTACAATTAACAATCATTTTTGCGTCGGATTCGAAAATCAAGACTCACAGGAGAACGACCATAAGGTGCCCGAGGCAGCAATAGACCCTTGGAGACAAGTCGGCTGGTGGCCGATGTATTGAATCTCGACGCAATTTGAGTGTTCCATAGGCATTAGGAGGCCCTGAACGTTACAATTAACTATCATTTTTGCGTCGGATTCGAAAATCTAGACTCACCGGAGACGGACCATGTGGTGCCCGAGGCAGCGATATCCCCTTGGAGACAAGTCGGCTGGAGGCCGATGTATTGAATCTCGACGCAATTTGAGTGTTCCATCGTCATTAGGAGGCCCTAAACGTTACAATTCACTATCAGTTTTGCGTCGGATTCGAAAATCTAGACTCACAGGAGAACGACCATAAGGTGCCCGAGGCAGCAATAGACCCTTGGAGACAAGTCGGCTGGTGGCCGATGTATTGAATCTCGACGCAATTTGAGTGTTCCACAGGCATTAGGAGGCCCTGAACGTTACAATTAACTATCATTTTTGCGTCGGATTCGAAAATCTAGACTCACCGGAGACGGACCATGTGGTGCCCGAGGCAGCGATATCCCCTTGGAGACAAGTCGGCTGGAGTCCGATGTATTGAATCTCGACGCAATTTGAGTGTTCCATCGTCATTAAAAGGCCCTAAACGTTACAATTCACTTTCAGTTTTGCGCCGGATTCGAAAATCTAGACCCACAGGAGAACGACCATAAGGTGCCCGAGGCAGCAATAGACCCTTGGAGACAAGTCGGCTGGAGGCCGATGTATTGAATCTCGACGCAATTTGAGTGTTCCATCGGCATTAGGAGGCCCTGAACGTTACAATTAACTATCATTTTTGCGTCGGATTCGAAAATCTAGACTTACAAGGGAACGACCTTGAGGTGCCCGAGACTGCAATATCCTCTTGGATACAAGTCGACTGGAGGTAGATGTATTGAATCTCGACGCAATTTGAGTCTTCTATCGTCATTACAAGGCCCTGAACGTTACAATTAACAAACATTTTTGCGTCGGATTCGAAAATCTAGACTCACAGGAGAACGACCATAAGGTGCCCGAGGCAGCAATAGACCCTTGGAGACAAGTCGGCTGGAGGCCGATGTATTGAATCTCGACGCAATTTGAGTGTTCCATCGTCATTAGGAGGCCCTAAACGTTACAATTAACTATCATTTTTGCGTCGGATTCGAAAATCTAGACTCGCAGGAGAAGGACCATGTGGTGCCCGAGGCAGCAATAGACCCTTGGAGACAAATCGGCTGCAGGCCGATGTATTGAATCTCGACGCAATCTGAGTGTTCCATCGTCATTACAAGGCCCTGAACGTTACAATTAACTATCATTTTAGCGTCGGATTCGAAAATTTAGACTCACAGGAGAAAGACCACGAGGTGCCTGAGGCAGCAACGGACACTTGGAGTCAAGTCGGCTGGAGGCCGATGTATTGAATCTCGACGCAATTTGAGTGTTCCATCGTCATTAGGAGGCCCTAAACGTTACAATTCACTTTCAGTTTTGCGCCGGATTCGAAAATCTAGACCCACAGGAGAAGGACGATGTGGTGCTCGAGGCAGCAATAGACCCTTGGAGACAAGTCGGCTGCAGGCCGATGTATTGAATCTCGACGCAATTTGAGTGTTCCATCGTCATTACAAGGCCCTGAACGTTACAATTAACTATCATTTTTGCGTCGGATTCGAAAATCTAGACTCACAGGAGAACGACCATAAGGTGCCCGAGGCAGCAATAGACCCTTGGAGACAAGTCGGCTGGAGGCCGATGTATTGAATCTCGACGCAATTTGAGTGTTCCATCGGCATTAGGAGGCCCTGAACGTTACAATTAACTATCATTTTTGCGTCGGATTCGAAAATCTAGACTTACAAGGGAACGACCATGAGGTGCCCGAGACTGCAATATCCTCTTGGATACAAGTCGACTGGAGGTCGATGTATTGAATCTCGACGCAATTTGAGTCTTCTATCGTCATTACAAGGCACTGAACGTTACAATTAACAAACATTTTTGCGTCGGATTCGAAAATCTAGACTCACAGGAGAACGACCATAAAGTGCCCGAGGCAGCAATAGACCCTTGGAGACAAGTCGGCTGGAGGCCGATGTATTGAATCTCGACGCAATTTTAGTGTTCCATCGGCATTAGGAGGCCCTGAACGTTACAATTAACTATCATTTTTGCGTCGGATTCGAAAATCTAGACTTACAAGAGAACGACCATGACGTTACAATTCACTATCATTTTTGCGTCGGATTCGATAATCTAAACTCACAGGAGAACGACCATAAGGTGCCGAGGCAGCAACAGACCCTTGGAGACAAGTCGGCTGGAGGCCGATGTATTGAATCTCGACGCAATTTGAGTGTTCCATCGGCATTAGGAGGGCCTGAACGTTACAATTAACTATCATTTTTGCGTCGGATTCGAAAATCTAGACTCACCGGAGACGGACCATGTGGTGCCCGAGGCAGCGATATCCCCTTGGAGACAAGTCGGCTGGAGGCCGATGTATTGAATCTCGACGCAATTTGAGAGTTCCATCGTCATTAGGAGGTCCTGAACGTTACAATTAACAATCATTTTTGCGTCGGATTCGAAAATCTAGACTCACAGGAGAACGACCAAAAGGTGCCCGAGGCAGCAATAGACCCTTGGAGACAAGTCGGCTGGTGGCCGATGTATTGAATCTCGACGCAATTTGAGTGTTCCATCGGCATTAGGAGGCCCTGAACGTTACAATTAACTATCATTTTTGCGTGGGATTCGAAAATCTAGACTCACCGGAGACGGACCATGTGGTGCCCGAGGCAGCGATATCCCCTTGGAGACAAGTCGGCTGGAGGCCGATGTATTGAATCTCGACGCAATTTGAGTGTTCCATCGTCATTAGGAGGCCCTAAACGTTACAATTCACTATCAGTTTTGCGACGGATTCGAAAATCTAGACTCACAGGAGAAGGACCATGTGGTGCCCGAGGCAGCAACAGACCCTTGGAGACAAGTCGGCTGCAGGCCGATGTATTGAATCTCGACGCAATTTGAGTGTTCCATCGTCACTACAAGGCCCTGAACGTTACAATTAACTATCATTTTTGCGTCGGATTCGAAAATCTAGACTCACACGAGAAGGACCATGTGGTGCCCGAGACAGCAATAGACCCTTGGAGACAAGTCGGCTGGAGGACGATGTATTGAATCTCGACGCAATTTGAGTGTTCCATCGTCATTAGGAGGCCCTAAACGTTACAATTCACTATCACTTTTGCGTCGGATTCGAAAATCTAGACTCGCAGGAGAAGGACCATGTGGTGCCCGAGGCAGCAATAGCCCCTTGGAGACAAGTCGGCTGCAGGCCGATCTATTGAATCTCGACGCAATCGGAGTGTTTCATCGTCATTACAAGGCCTTGAACGTTACAATTAACTATCTTTTTTGCGTCGGATGCGAAAATTTAGACTCACAGGAGAAAGACCATGAGGTGCCTGAGGCAGCAACAGACCCTTGGAGTCAAGTCGGCTGGAGGCCGATGTATTGAATCTCGACGCAATTTGAGTGTTCCATCGTCATTAGGAAGCCCTAAACGTTGCAATTCACTTTCAGTTTTGCGTCGGGTTCGAAAATCTAGACCCACAGGAGAAGGACCATGTGGTGCACGAGGCAGCAATAGACCCTTGGAGACAAGTCGGCTGCAGGCCGATGTATTCAATGTCGACGCAATTTGAGTGTTCCATCGTCATTACAAGGCCCTGAACGTTACAATTAACTGTCATTTTTGCGTCGGATTCGAAAATCTAGACTCACAGGAGAACGACCATAAGGTGCCCGAGGCAGCAATAGACCCTTGGAGACAAGTCGGCTGGAGGCCGATGTATTGAATCTCGACGCAATTTGAGTGTTCCATCGGCATTAGGAGGCCCTGAACGTTACAATTAACTATCATTTTTGCGTCGGATTCGAAAATCTAGACTTACAAGGGAACGACCATGAGGTGCCCGAGACTGCAATATCCTCTTGGATCAAGTCGACTGGAGGTCGATGTATTGAATCTCGACGCAATTTGAGTCTTCTATCGTCATTACAAGGCCCTGAACGTTACAATTAACAAACATTTTTGCGTCGGATTCGAAAATCTAGACTCACAGGAGAACGACCATAAGGTGCCCGAGGCAGCAATAGACCCTTGGAGACAAGTCGGCTGGAGGCCGATGTATTGAATCTCGACGCAATTTGAGTGTTCCATCGGCATTAGGAGGCCCTGAACGTTACAATTAACTTTCATTTTTGCGTCGGATTCGAAAATCTAGACTCACAGGTGAAGGACCATGTGGTGCCCGAGCCAGCAATAGACCCTTGGAGACAAGTCGGCTGCAGGCCGGTGTATTGAATCTTGACGCAATTTGAGTGTTCCATCGTCATTACAAGGTCCTGAACGTTACAATTAACTATCATTTTTGCGTCGGATTCGAAAATCTAGACTCACAGGAGAACGACCATAAGGTGCCCGAGGCAGCAATAGACCCTTGGAGACAAGTCGGCTGGAGGCCGATGTATTGAATCTCGACACAATATGAGTGTTCCATCGGCATTAGGAGACCCTGAACGTTACAATTAACTATCATTTTTGCGTCGGATTCGAAAATCTAGACTCACCGGAGACGGACCATGTGGTGCCCGAGGCAGCGATATCCCCTTGGAGACAAGTCGGCTGGAGGCCGATGTATTGAATCTCGACGCAATTTGAGAGTTCCATCGTCATTAGGAGGCCCTGAACGTTACAATTAACAATCATTTTTGCGTCGGATTCGAAAATCTAGACTCACAGGAGAACGACCAAAAGGTGCCCGAGGCTGCAATAGACCCTTGGAGACAAGTCGGCTGGTGGCCGATGTATTGAATCTCGACGCAATTTGAGTGTTCCATCGGCATTAGGAGGCCCTGAACGTTACAATTAACTATCATTTTTGCGTCGGATTCGAAAATCTAGACTCACCGGAGACGGACCATGTGGTGCCCGAGGCAGCGATATCCCCTTGGAGACAAGTCGGCTGGAGGCCGATGTATTGAATCTCGACGCAATTTGAGTGTTCCATCGTCACTACAAGGCCCTGAACGTTACAATTAACTATCATTTTTGCGTCGGATTCGAAAATCTAGACTCACACGAGAAGGACCATGTGCTGCCCGAGGCAGCAATAGACCCTTGGAGACAAGTCGGCTGGAGGCCGATCTATTGAATCTCGACGCAATTTGAGTGTTCCATCGTCATTACAAGGCCCTGAACGTTACAATTAACTGTCATTTTTGCGTCGGATTCGAAAATCTAGACTCACAGGAGAACGATCATAAGGTGCCCGAGGCAGCAATAGACCCTTGGAGACAAGTCGGCTGGAGGCCGATGTATTGAATCTCGACGCAATTTGAGTGTTCCATCGGCATTAGGAGGCCCTGAACGTTACAATTAACTATCATTTTTGCGTCGGATTCGAAAATCTAGACTTACAAGAGAACGACCATGAGGTGCCCGAGACTGCAATATCCTCTTGGATACAAGTCGACTGGTGGGCGATGTATTGAATCTCGACGCAATTTGAGTCTTCTATCGTCATTAGGAGGCGCTGAACGTTACATTTCACTATCATTTTTGCGTCGGATTCGATAATCTAAACTCACAGGAGAACGACCAAAAGGTGCCGAGGCAGCAACAGACCCTTGGAGACAAGTCGGCTGGAGGCCGATGTATTGAATCTCGACGCAATTTGAGTGTTCCATCGTCATTAGGAGGCCCTAAACGTTACAATTCACTATCATTTTTGTTTCGGATTCGAAAATATAGACTCACAGGAGAACGACCATAAGGAGCCGGAGGAAGCAATAGACCCTTGGAGACAAGTCGGCTGGAGGCCGATGTACTGAATCTCGACGCAATTTGAGTGTTCCATCGTCATTAGGAGGCCCTGAACGTTACAATTAACTTTCATTTTTGCGTCGGATTCGAAAATCTAGACTCACAGGAGAAGGACCATGTGGTGCCCGAGGCAGCAATAGACCCTTGGAGACAAGTCGGCTGCAGGCCGATGTATTGAATCTTGACGCAATTTGAGTGTTCCATCATCATTACAAGGTCATGAACGTTACAATTAACTATCATTTTTGCGTCGGATTCGAAAATCTAGACTCACAGGAGAACGACCATAAGGTGCCCGAGGCAGCAATAGACCCTTGGAGACAAGTCGGCTGGAGGCCGATGTATTGAATCTCGACACAATATGAGTGTTCCATCGGCATTAGGAGACCCTGAACGTTACAATTAACTATCATTTTTGCGTCGGATTCGAAAATCTAGACTCACCGGAGACGGACCATGTGGTGCCCGAGGCAGCGATATCCCCTTGGAGACAAGTCGGCTGGAGGCCGATGTATTGAATCTCGACGCAATTTGAGAGTTCCATCGTCATTAGGAGGCCCTGAACGTTACAATTAACTATCATTTTTGCGTCGGATTCGAAAATCTAGACTTACAAGGGAACGACCATGAGGTGCCCGAGACTGCAATATCCTCTTGGATACAAGTCGACTGGAGGTCGATGTATTGAATGTCGACGCAATTTGAGTCTTCTATCGTCATTACAAGGTCCTGAACATTACAATTAACAAACATTTTTGCGACGGATTCGAAAATCTAGACTCACAGGAGAACGACCATAAGGTGCCCGAGGCAGCAATAGACCCTTGGAGACAAGTCGGCTGGAGGCCGATGTATTGAATCTCGACGCAATTTGAGTGTTCCATCGGCATTAGGAGGCCCTGAACGTTACAATTAACAATCATTTTTGCGTCGGATTCGAAAATCTAGACTTACAAGAGAACGACCATGAGGTGCCCGAGACTGCAATATCCTCTTGGATACAAGTCGACTGGAGGTCGATGTATTGAATCTCGACGCAATTTGAGTGTTCCATCGTCATTAGGAGGCCCTAAACGTTACAATTCACTATCAGTTTTGCGTCGGATTCGAAAATCTAGACTCACAGGAGAAGGACCATGTGGTGCCCGAGGCAGCAACAGACCCTTGGAGACAAGTCGGCTGCAGGCCGATGTATTGAATGTCGACGCAATTTGAGAGTTCCATCGTCATTAGGAGGCCCCGAACGTTACAATTAACAATCATTTTTGCGTCGGATTCGAAAATCTAGACTCACCGGAGACGGACCATGTGGTGCCCGAGGCAGCGATATCCCCTTGGAGACAAGTCGGCTGGAGGCCGATGTATTGAATCTCGACGCAATTTGAGTGTTCCATCGGCATTAGGAGGCCCTGAACGTTACAATTAACTATCATTTTTGCGTCGGATTCGAAAATCTACACTCACCGGAGACGGACCATGTGGTGCCCGAGGCAGCGATATCCCCTTGGAGACAAGTCGGCTGGAGGCCGATGTATTGAATCTCGACGCAATTTGAGTGTTCCATCGTCATTAGGAGGCCCTAAACGTTACAATTCACTATCAGTTTTGCGTCGGATTCGAAAATCTAGACTCACAGGAGAAGGACCATGTGGTGCCCGAGGCAGCAACAGACCCTTGGAGACAAGTCGGCTGCAGGCCGATGTATTGAATCTCGACGCAGTTTGAGTGTTCCATCGTCACTACAAGGCCCTGAACGTTACAATTAACTATCATTTTTGCGTCGGATTCGAAAATCTAGACTCACAGGAGAAGGACCATGTGGTGCCCGAGGCAGCAATAGACCCTTGGAGACAAGTCGGCTGGAGGATGATGTATTGAATCTCGACGCAATTTGAGTGTTCCATAGTCATTAGGAGCCCCTAAACGTTACAATTCACTATCATTTTTGCGTCGGATTCGAAAATCAAGACTCGCAGGAGAAGGACCATGTGGTGCCCGAGGCAGCAATAGACCCTTGGAGACAAGTCGGCTGCAGGCCGATGTATTGAATCTCGACGCAATCTGAGTGTTCCATCGTCATTACAAGGCCTTGAACGTTACAATTAACTATCATTTTTGCGTCGGATTCGAAAATTTAGACTCACAGGAGAAAGACCATGAGGTGCCTGAGGCAGCAACAGACCCTTGGAGTCAAGTCGGCTGGAGGCCGATGTATTGAATCTCGACGCAATTTGAGTGTTCCATCGTCATTAGGAGGCCCTAAACGTTACAATTCACTTTCAGCTTTGCGCCGGGTTCGAAAATCTAGACTCACCGGAGACGGACCATGTGGTGCCCGAGGCAGCGATATCCCCTTGGAGACAAGTCGGCTGGAGGCCGATGTATTGAATCTCGACGCAATTTGAGTGTTCCATCGTCATTAGGAAGCCCTAAACGTTACAATTCACTATCAGTTTTGCGTCGGATTCGAAAATCTAGACTCACAGGAGAAGGACCATGTGGTGCCCGAGGCAGCAACAGACCCTTGGAAACAAGTCGGCTGCATCCGATGTATTGAATCTCGACGCAATTTGAGTGTTCCATCGTCACTACAAGGCCCTGAACGTTACAATTAACTATCATTTTTGCGTCGGATTCGAAAATCTAGACTCACACGAGAAGGACCATGTGGTGCCCGAGACAGCAATAGACCCTTGGAGACAAGTCGGCTGGAGGCCGATGTATTGAATCTCGACGCAATTTGAGTGTTCCATCGTCATTAGGAGGCCCTAGACGTTACAATTCACTATCATTTTTGCGTCGGATTCGAAAGTCTAGACTCGCAGGAGAAGGACCATGTGGTGCCCGAGGCAGCAATAGCCCCTTGGAGACAAGTCGGCTGCAGGCCGATCTATTGAATCTCGACGCAATCGGAGTGTTTCATCGTCATTACAAGGCCTTGAACGTTACAATTAACTGTCATTTTTGCGTCGGATTCGAAAATCTAGACTCACAGGAGAACGATCATAAGGTGCCCGAGGCAGCAATAGACCCTTGGAGACAAGTCGGCTGGAGGCCGATGTATTGAATCTCGACGCAATTTGAGTGTTCCATCGGCATTAGGAGGCCCTGAACGTTACAATTAACTATCATTTTTGCGTCGGATTCGAAAATCTAGACTTACAAGAGAACGACCATGAGGTGCCCGAGACTGCAATATCCTCTTGGATACAAGTCGACTGGTGGTCGATGTATTGAATCTCGACGCAATTTGAGTCTTCTATCGTCATTAGGAGGCGCTGAACGTTACATTTCACTATCATTTTTGCGTCGGATTCGATAATCTAAACTCACAGGAGAACGACCAAAAGGTGCCGAGGCAGCAACAGACCCTTGGAGACAAGTCGGCTGGAGGCCGATGTATTGAATCTCGACGCAATTTGAGTGTTCCATCGTCATTAGGAGGCCCTAAACGTTACAATTCACTATCATTTTTGTTTCGGATTCGAAAATATAGACACTCAGGAGAACGACCATAAGGAGCCGGAGGAAGCAATAGACCCTTGGAGACAAGTCGGCTGGAGGCCGATGTATTGAATCTCGACGCAATTTGAGTGTTCCATCGTCATTAGGAGACCCTGAACGTTACAATTAACTTTCATTTTTGCGTCGGATTCGAAAATCTAGACTCACAGGAGAAGGACCATGTGGTGCCCGAGGCAGCAATAGACCCTTGGAGACAAGTCGGCTGCAGGCCGATGTATTGAATCTTGACGCAATTTGAGTGTTCCATCATCATTACAAGGTCATGAACGTTACAATTAACTATCATTTTTGCGTCGGATTCGAAAATCTAGACTCACAGGAGAACGACCATAAGGTGCCCGAGGCAGCAATAGACCCTTGGAGACAAGTCGGCTGGAGGCCGATGTATTGAATCTCGACACAATATGAGTGTTCCATCGGCATTAGGAGACCCTGAACGTTACAATTAACTATCATTTTTGCGTCGGATTCGAAAATCTAGACTCACCGGAGACGGACCATGTGGTGCCCGAGGCAGCGATATCCCCTTGGAGACAAGTCGGCTGGAGGCCGATGTATTGAATCTCGACGCAATTTGAGAGTTCCATCGTCATTAGGAGGCCCTGAACATTACAATTAACTATCATTTTTGCGTCGGATTCGAAAATCTAGACTTACAAGGGAACGACCATGAGGTGCCCGAGACTGCAATATCCTCTTGGATACAAGTCGACTGGAGGTCGATGTATTGAATCTCGACGCAATTTGAGTCTTCTATCGTCATTACAAGGTCCTGAACGTTACAATTAACAAACATTTTTGCGACGGATTCGAAAATCTAGACTCACAGGAGAACGACCATAAGGTGCCCGAGGCAGCAATAGACCCTTGGAGACAAGTCGGCTGGAGGCCGATGTATTGAATCTCGACGCAATTTGAGTGTTCCATCGGCATTAGGAGGCCCTGAACGTTACAATTAACAATCATTTTTGCGTCGGATTCGAAAATCTAGACTTACAAGAGAACGACCATGAGGTGCCCGAGACTGCAATATCCTCTTGGATACAAGTCGACTGGAGGTCGATGTATTGAATCTCGACGCAATTTGAGTCTTCTATCGTCATTAGGAGGCGCTAAACGTTACAATTCACCATCATTTTTGCGTCGGATTCGATAACGTAAACTCACAGGAGAACGACCATAAGGTGTCGAGGCAGCAACAGACCCTTGGAGACAAGTCGGCTGGAGGCCGATGTATTGAATCTCGACGCAATTTGAGTGTTCCATCGTCATTAGGAGGCCCTAAACGTTACAATTCATTATCATTTTTGCGTCGGATTCGAAAATATAGACTCACAGGAGATCGACCATAAGGAGCCGGAGGAAGCAATAGACCCTTGGAGACAAGTCGGCTGGAGGCCGATGTATTGAATCTCGACGCAATTTGAGTGTTCCATCGGCATTAGGAGGGCCTGAACTTTACAATTAACTATCATTTTTGCGTCGGATTCGAAAATCTAGACTCACAGGAGAAGGACCATGTGGTGCCCGAGGCAGCAATAGACCCTTGAGACAAGTCGGCTGGAGGCCGATGTATTGAATCTCGACGCAATTTGAGTGTTCCATCGTCATTAGAGGCCCTAAACGTTACAATTCACTATCATTTTTGCGTCGGATTCGAAAATCTAGACTCGCAGGAGAAGGACCATGTGGTGCCCGAGGCAGCAATAGACCCTTGGAGACAAGTCGGCTGCAGGCCGATGTATTGAATGTCGACGCAATTTGAGAGTTCCATCGTCATTAGGAGGCCCTGAACGTTACAATTAACAATCATTTTTGCGTCGGATTCGAAAATCTAGACTCACCGGAGACGGACCATGTGGTGCCCGAGGCAGCGATATCCCCTTGGAGACAAGTCGGCTGGAGGCCGATGTATTGAATCTCGACGCAATTTGAGTGTTCCATCGGCATTAGGAGGCCCTGAACGTTACAATTAACTATCATTTTTGCGTCGGATTCGAAAATCTACACTCACCGGAGACGGACCATGTGGTGCCCGAGGCAGCGATATCCCCTTGGAGACAAGTCGGCTGGAGGCCGATGTATTGAATCTCGACGCAATTTGAGTGTTCCATCGTCATTAGGAGGCCCTAAACGTTACAATTCACTATCAGTTTTGCGTCGGATTCGAAAATCTAGACTCACAGGAGAAGGACCATGTGGTGCCCGAGGCAGCAACAGACCCTTGGAGACAAGTCGGCTGCAGGCCGATGTATTGAATCTCGACGCAGTTTGAGTGTTCCATCGTCACTACAAGGCCCTGAACGTTACAATTAACTATCATTTTTGCGTCGGATTCGAAAATTTAGACTCACAGGAGAAAGACCATGAGGTGCCTGAGGCAGCAACAGACCCTTGGAGTCAAGTCGGCTGGAGGCCGATGTATTGAATCTCGACGCAATTTGAGTGTTCCATCGTCATTAGGAGGCCCTAAACGTTACAATTCACTTTCAGCTTTGCGCCGGGTTCGAAAATCTAGACTCACCGGAGACGGACCATGTGGTGCCCGAGGCAGCGATATCCCCTTGGAGACAAGTCGGCTGGAGGCCGATGTATTGAATCTCGACGCAATTTGAGTGTTCCATCGTCATTAGGAAGCCCTAAACGTTACAATTCACTATCAGTTTTGCGTCGGATTCGAAAATCTAGACTCACAGGAGAAGGACCATGTGGTGCCCGAGGCAGCAACAGACCCTTGGAAACAAGTCGGCTGCATCCGATGTATTGAATCTCGACGCAATTTGAGTGTTCCATCGTCACTACAAGGCCCTGAACGTTACAATTAACTATCATTTTTGCGTCGGATTCGAAAATCTAGACTCACACGAGAAGGACCATGTGGTGCCCGAGACAGCAATAGACCCTTGGAGACAAGTCGGCTGGAGGCCGATGTATTAAATCTCGACGCAATTTGAGTGTTCCATCGTCATTAGGAGGCCCTAGACGTTACAATTCACTATCATTTTTGCGTCGGATTCGAAAATCTAGACTCGCAGGAGAAGGACCATGTGGTGCCCGAGGCAGCAATAGCCCCTTGGAGACAAGTCGGCTGCAGGCCGATCTATTGAATCTCGACGCAATCGGAGTGTTTCATCGTCATTACAAGGCCTTGAACGTTACAATTAACTCTCTTTTTTGCGTCGGATTCGAAAATTTAGACTCACAGGAGAAGGACCATGTGGTGCCCGAGGCAGCAATAGACCCTTGGAGACAAGTCGGCTGCAGGCCGATGTATTGAATGTCGACGTAATTTGAGAGTTCCATCGTCATTAGGAGGCCCTGAACGTTACAATTAACAATCATTTTTGCGTCGGATTCGAAAATCTAGACTCACCGGAGACGGACCATGTGGTGCCCGAGGCAGCGATATCCCCTTGGAGACAAGTCGGCTGGAGGCCGATGTATTGAATCTCGACGCTATTTGAGTGTTCCATCGGCATTAGGAGGCCCTGAACGTTACAATTAACTATCATTTTTGCGTCGGATTCGAAAATCTAGACTCACCGGAGACGGACCATGTGGTGCCCGAGCAGCGATATCCCCTTGGAGACAAGTCGGCTGGAGGCCGATGTATTGAATCTCGACGCAATTTGAGTGTTCCATCGTCATTAGGAGGCCCTAAACGTTACAATTCACTATCAGTTTTGCGTCGGATTCGAAAATCTAGACTCACAGGAGAAGGACCATGTGGTGCCCGAGGCAGCAACAGACCCTTGGAGACAAGTCGGCTGCAGGCCGATGTATTGAATCTCGACGCAGTTTGAGTGTTCCATCGTCACTACAAGGCCCTGAACGTTACAATTAACTATCATTTTTGCGTCGGATTCGAAAATCTAGACTCACAGGAGAAGGACCATGTGGTGCCCGAGGCAGCAATAGACCCTTGGAGACAAGTCGGCTGGAGGCCGATGTATTGAATCTCGACGCAATTTGAGTGTTCCATAGTCATTAGGAGCCCTAAACGTTACAATTCACTATCATTTTTGCGTCGGATTCGAAAATCAAGACTCGCAGGAGAAGGACCATGTGGTGCCCGAGGCAGCAATAGACCCTTGGAGACAAGTCGGCTGCAGGCCGATGTATTGAATCTCGACGCAATCTGAGTGTTCCATCGTCATTACAAGGCCTTGAACGTTACAATTAACTATCATTTTTGCGTCGGATTCGAAATTTTAGACTCACAGGAGAAAGACCATGAGGTGCCTGAGGCAGCAACAGACCCTTGGAGTCAAGTCGGCTGGAGGGCCGATGTATTGAATCTCGACGCAATTTGAGTGTTCCATCGTCATTAGGAGGCCCTAAACGTTACAATTCACTTTCAGCTTTGCGCCGGGTTCGAAAATCTAGACCCACAGGAGTAGGACCATGTGGTGCCCGAGGCAGCAATAGACCCTTGGAGACTAGTCGGCTGCAGGCCGATGTATTGAATCTCGACGCAATTTGAGTGTTCCATCGTCATTACAAGGTCCTGAACGTTACAATTAACTATCATTTTTGCGTCGGATTCGAAAATCTAGACTCACCGGAGAACGACCATAAGGTGCCCGAGGCAGCAATAGACCCTTGGTGACAAGTCGGCTGGAGGCCGATGTATTGAATCTCGACGTAATTTGAGTGTTCCATAGGCAATAGGAGGCCCTGAACGTTACAATTAACTATCATTTTTGCGTCGGATTCGAAAATCTAGACTTACAAGGGAACGACCATGAGGTGCCCGACACTGCAATATCCTCTTGGATACAAGTCGACTGGAGGTCGATGTATTGAATCTCGACGCAATTTGAGTCTTCTATCGTCATTAGGAGGCGCTGAACGTTACAATTCACTATCATTTTTGCGTCGGATTCGATAATCTAAGCTCACAGGAGAACGACCATAAGGTGCCGAGGCAGCAACAGACCCTTGGAGACAAGTCGGCTGGAGGCCGATGTATTGAATCTCGACGCAATTTGAGTGTTCCATCGTCATTAGGAGGCCCTAAACGTTACAATTCACTATCATTTTTGCGTCGGATTCGAAAATATAGACTCAGAGGAGATCGACCATAAGGAGCCGGAGGAAGCAATAGACCCTTGGAGACAAGTCGGCTGGAGGCCGATGTATTGAATCTCGACGCAATTTGAGTGTTCCATCGGCATTAGGAGGGCCTGAACGTTACAATTAACTATCATTTTTGCGTCGGATTCGAAAATCTATACTCACCGGAGACGGACCATATAGTGCCCGAGGCAGCGATATGCCCTTGGAGACAAGTCGGCTGGAGGCCGATGTATTGAATCTCGACGCAATTTGAGAGTTCCATCGTCATTAGGAGGCCCTGAACGTTACAATTAACAATCATTTTTGCGTCGGATTCGAAAATCTAGACTCACAGGAGAACGACCATAAGGTGCCCGAGGCAGCAATAGACCCTTGGAGACAAGTCTGCTGGTGGCCGATGTATTGAATCTCGACGGAATTTGAGTATTCCATCGGCATTAGGAGGCCCTGAACGTTACAATTAACTATCATTTTTGCGTCGGATTCGAAAATATAGACTCACCGGAGACGGACCATGTGGTGCCCGAGGCAGCGATATCCCCTTGGAGACAAGTCGGCTGGAGGCCGATGTATTGAATCTCGACGCAATTTGAGAGTTCCATCGTCATTAGGAGGTCCTGAACGTTACAATTAACAATCATTTTTGCGTCGGATTCGAAAATCTAGACTCACAGGAGAACGACCAAAAGGTGCCCGAGGCAGCAATAGACCCTTGGAGACAAGTCGGCTGGTGGCCGATGTATTGAATCTCGACGCAATTTGAGTGTTCCATCGGCATTAGGAGGCCCTGAACGTTACAATTAACTATCATTTTTGCGTCGGATTCGAAAATCTAGACTCACCGGAGACGGACCATGTGGTGCCCGAGGCAGCGATATCCCCTTGGAGACAAGTCGGCTGGAGGCCGATGTATTGAATCTCGACGCAATTTGAGTGTTCCATCGTCATTAGGAGGCCCTAAACGTTACAATTCACTATCAGTTTTGCGTCGGATTCGAAAATCTAGACTCACAGGAGAAGGACCATGTGGTGCCCGAGGCAGCAACAGACCCTTGGAGACAAGTCGGCTGCAGGCCGATGTATTGAATCTCGACGCAGTTTGAGTGTTCCATCGTCACTACAAGGCCCTGAACGTTACAATTAACTATCATTTTTGCGTCGGATTCGAAAATCTAGACTCACAGGAGAAGGACCATGTGGTGCCCGAGGCAGCAATAGACCCTTGGAGACAAGTCGGCTGGAGGCCGGTGTATTGAATCTCGACGCAATTTGAGTGTTCCATAGTCATTAGGAGCCCCTAAACGTTACAATTCACTATCATTTTTGCGTCGGATTCGAAAATCAAGACTCGCAGGAGAAGGACCATGTGGTGCCCGAGGTAGCAATAGACCCTTGGAGACAAGTCGGCTGCAGGCCGATGTATTGAATCTCGACGCAATCTGAGTGTTCCATCGTCATTACAAGGCTTTGAACGTTACAATTAACTATCATTTTTGCGTCGGATTCGAAAATTTAGACTCACAGGAGAAAGACCATGAGGTGCCTGAGGCAGCAACAGACCCTTGGAGTCAAGTCGGCTGGAGGCCGATGTATTGAATCTCGACGCAATTTGAGTGTTCCATCGTCATTAGGAGGCCCTAAACGTTACAATTCACTTTCAGCTTTGCGCCGGGTTCGAAAATCTAGACCCACAGGAGGAGGACCATGTGGTGCCCGAGGCAGCAATAGACCCTTGGAGACAAGTCGGCTGCAGCCCGATGTATTGAATCTCGACGCAATTTGAGTGTTGCATCGTCATTACAAGGTCCTGAACGTTACAATTAACTATCATTTTTGCGTCGGATTCGAAAATCTAGACTCACCGGAGAACGACCATAAGGTGCCCGAGGCAGCAATAGACCCTTGGAGACAAGTCGGCTGGAGGCCGATGTATTGAATCTCGACGTAATTTGAGTGTTCCATTGGCAATAGGAGGCCCTGAACGTTACAATTAACTATCATTTTTGCGTCGGATTCGAAAATCTAGACTTACAAGGGAACGACCATGAGGTGCCCGACACTGCAATATCCTCTTGGATACAAGTCGACTGGAGGTCGATGTATTGAATCTCGACGCAATTTGAGTCTTCTATCGTCATTAGGAGGCCCTAAACGTTACAATTCACTATCATTTTTGCGTCGGATTCGAAAATATAGACTCAGAGGAGATCGACCATAAGGAGCCGGAGGAAGCAATAGACCCTTGGAGACAAGTCGGCTGGAGGCCGATGTATTGAATCTCGACGCAATTTGAGTGTTCCATCGGCATTAGGAGGGCCTGAACGTTCAATTAACTATCATTTTTGCGTCGGATTCGAAAATCTAGACTCACCGGAGACGGACCATGTAGTGCCCGAGGCAGCGATATGCCCTTGGGGACAAGTCGGCTGGAGGCCGATGTATTGAATCTCGACGCAATTTGAGAGTTCCATCGTCATTAGGAGGCCCTGAACGTTACAATTAACAATCATTTTTGCGTCGGATTCGAAAATCTAGAGTCACAGGAGAACGACCATAAGGTGCCCGAGGCAGCAATAGACCCTTGGAGACAAGTCGGCTGGTGGCCGATGTATTGAATCTCGACGGAATTTGAGTATTCCATCGGCATTAGGAGGCCCTGAACGTTACAATTAACTATCATTTTTGCGTCGGATTCGAAAATCTAGACTCACCGGAGACGGACCATGTGGTGCCCGAGGCAGCGATATCCCCTTGGAGACAAGTCGGCTGGAGGCCGATGTATTGAATCTCGACGCAATTTGAGAGTTCCATCGTCATTAGGAGGTCCTGAACGTTACAATTAACAATCATTTTTGCGTCGGATTCGAAAATCTAGACTCACAGGAGAACGACCAAAAGGTGCCCGAGGCAGCAATAGACCCTTGGAGACAAGTCGGCTGGTGGCCGATGTATTGAATCTCGACGCAATTTGAGTGTTCCATCGGCATTAGGAGGCCCTGAACGTTACAATTAACTATCATTTTTGCGTGGGATTCGAAAATTTAGACTCACCGGAGACGGACCATGTGGTGCCCGAGGCAGCGATATCCCCTTGGAGACAAGTCGGCTGGAGGCCGATGTATTGAATCTCGACGCAATTTGAGTGTTCCATCGTCATTAGGAGGCCCTAAACGTTACAATTCACTATCAGTTTTGCGTCGGATTCGAAAATCTAGACTCACAGGAGAAGGACCATGTGGTGCCCGAGGCAGCAACAGACCCTTGGAGACAAGTCGGCTGCAGGCCGATGTATTGAATCTCGACGCAATTTGAGTGTTCCATCGTCACTACAAGGCCCTGAACGTTACAATTAACTATCTTTTTTGCGTCGGATTCGAAAATTTAGACTCACAGGAGAAAGACCATGAGGTGCCTGAGGCAGCAACAGACCCTTGGAGTCAAGTCGGCTGGAGGCCGATGTATTGAATCTCGACGCAATTTGAGTGTTCCATCGTCATTAGGAAGCCCTAAACGTTGCAATTCACTTTCAGTTTTGCGTCGGGTTCGAAAATCTAGACCCACAGGAGAAGGACCATGTGGTGCACGAGGCACAAGTCGGCTGCAGGCCGATGTATTGAATGTCGACGCAATTTGAGTGTTCCATCGTCATTACAAGGCCCTGAACGTTAGAATTAACTGTCATTTTTGCGTCGGATTCGAAAATCTAGACTCACAGGAGAACGACCATAAGGTGCCCGAGGCAGCAATAGACCCGAGGAGACAAGTCGGCTGGAGGCCGATGTATTGAATCTCGACGCAATTTGAGTGTTCCATCCGCATTAGGAGGCCCTGAACGTTACAATTAACTATCATTTTTGCGTCGGATTCGAAAATCTAGACTTACAAGGGAACGACCATGAGGTGCCCGAGACTGCAATATCCTCTTGGATACAAGTCGACTGGAGGTCGATGTATTGAATCTCGACGCAATTTGAGTCTTCTATCGTCATTACAAGGCCCTGAACGTTACAATTAACAAACATTTTTGCGTCGGATTCGAAAATCTAGACTCACAGGAGAACGACCATAAGGTGCCCGAGGCAGCAATAGACCCTTGGAGACAAGTCGGCTGGAGGCCGATGTATTGAATCTCGACGCAATTTGAGTGTTCCATCGGCATTAGGAGGCCCTGAACGTTACAATTAACTATCATTTTTGCGTCGGATTCGAAAATCTAGACTTACAAGAGAACGACCATGAGGTGCCCGAGACTGCAATATCCTCTTGGATACAAGTCGACTGGAGGTCGATGTATTGAATCTCGACGCAATTTGAGTCTTCTATCGTCATTAGGAGGCGCTGAACGTTACATTTCACTATCATTTTTGCGTCGGATTCGATAATCTAAACTCACAGGAGAACGACCATAAGGTGCCGAGGCAGCAACAGACCCTTGGAGACAAGTCGGCTGCAGGCCGATGTATTGAATCTCGACGCAATTTGAGTGTTCCATCGTCACTACAAGGCCCTGAACGTTACAATGAACTATCATTTTTGCGTCGGATTCGAAAATCTAGACTCACACGAGAAGGACCATGTGCTGCCCGAGGCAGCAATAGACCCTTGGAGACAAGTCGGCTGGAGGCCGATGTATTGAATCTCGACGCAATTTGAGTGTTCCATCGTCATTAGGAGGCTCTAAACGTTACAATTCACTATCATTTTTGCGTCGGATTCGAAAATCTAGACTCGCAGGAGAAGGACCATGTGGTGCCCGAGGCAGCAATAGCCCCTTGGAGACAAGTCTGCTGCAGGCCGATGTATTGAATCTCGACGCAATTTGAGTGTTCCATCGTCATTACAAGGCCTTGAACGTTACAATTAACTATCATTTTTGCGTCGGATTCGAAAATTTAGACTCACAGGAGAAAGACCATGAGGTGCCTGAGGCAGCAACAGACCCTTGGAGTCAAGTCAACTGGAGGCCGATGTATTGAATCTCGACGCAATTTGAGTGTTCCATCGTCATTAGGAAGCCCTAAACGTTACAATTCACTTTGAGTTTTGCGTCGGGTTCGAAAATCTAGACCCACAGGAGAAGGACCATTTGGTGCACGAGGCAGCAATGGACCCTTGGAGACAAGTCGGCTGCAGGCCGATGTATTGAATCTCGACGCAATTTGAGAGTTCCATCGTCATTAGGAGGTCCTGAACGTTACAATTAACAATCATTTTTGCGTCGGATTCGAAAATCTAGACTCACAGGAGAACGACCAAAAGGTGCCCGAGGCAGCAATAGACCCTTGGAGAAAAGTCGGCTGGTGGCCGATGTATTGAATCTCGACGCAATTTGAGTGTTCCATCGGCATTAGGAGGCCCTGAACGTTACAATTAACTATCATTTTTGCGTGGCATTCGAAAATCTAGACTCACCGGAGACGGACCATGTGGTGCCCGAGGCAGCGATATCCCCTTGGAGACAAGTCGGCTGGAGGCCGATGTATTGAATCTCGACGCAATTTGAGTTTTCCATCGTCACTACAAGGCCCTGAACGTTACAATTAACTATCATTTTTGCGTCGGATTCGAAAATCTAGACTCACACGAGAAGGACCATGTGGTGCCCGAGACAGCAATAGACCCTTGGAGACAAGTCGGCTGGAGGCCGATGTATTGAATCTCGACGCAATTTGAGTGTTCCATCGTCATTAGGAAGCCCTAAACGTTGCAATTCACTTTCAGTTTTGCGTCGGGTTCGAAAATCTAGACCCACAGGAGAAGGACCATGTGGTGCACGAGGCAGCAATAGACCCTTGGAGAAAGTCGGCTGCAGGCCGATGTATTGAATGTCGACGCAATTTGAGTGTTCCATCGTCATTACAAGGCCCTGAACGTTACAATTAACTGTCATTTTTGCGTCGGATTCGAAAATCTAGACTCACAGGAGAACGACCATAAGGTGCCCGAGGCAGCAATAGACCCGAGGAGACAAGTCGGCTGGAGGCCGATGTATTGAATCTCGACGCAATTTGAGTGTTCCATCCGCATTAGGAGGCCCTGAACGTTACAATTAACTATCATTTTTGCGTCGGATTCGAAAATCTAGACTTACAAGGGAACGACCATGAGGTGCCCGAGACTGCAATATCCTCTTGGATACAAGTCGACTGGAGGTCGATGTATTGAATCTCGACGCAATTTGAGTCTTCTATCGTCATTACAAGGCCCTGAACGTTACAATTAACAAACATTTTTGCGTCGGATACGAAAATCTAGACTCACAGGAGAACGACCATTAGGTGCCCGAGGCAGCAATAGACCCTTGGAGACAAGTCGGTTGGAGGCCGATGTATTGAATCTCGACGCAATTTGAGTGTTCCATCGGCATTAGGAGGCCCTGAACGTTACAATTAACTATCATTTTTGCGTCGGATTCGAAAATCTAGACTTACAAGAGAACGACCATGAGGTGCCCGAGACTGCAATATCCTCTTGGATACAAGTCGACTGGAGGTCGATGTATTGAATCTCGACGCAATTTGAGTCTTCTATCGTCATTAGGAGGCGCTGAACGTTACATTTCACTATCATTTTTGCGTCGGATTCGATAATCTAAACTCACAGGAGAACGACCATAAGGTGCCGAGGCAGCAACAGACCCTTGGAGACAAGTCGGCTGGAGGCCGATGTATTGAATCTCGACGCAATTTGAGTGTTCCATCGTCATTAGGAGGCCCTAAACGTTACAATTCACTATCATTTTTGTTTCGGATTCGAAAATATAGACTCACAGGAGAACGACCATAAGGAGCCGGAGGAAGCAATAGACCCTTGGAGACAAGTCGGCTGGAGGCCGATGTATTGAATCTCGACGCAATTTGAGTGTTCCATCGTCATTAGGAGGCCCTGAACGTTACAATTAACTGTCATTTTTGCGTCGGATTCGAAAATCTAGACTCACAGGAGAAGGACCATGTGGTGCCCGAGGCAGCAATAGACCCTTGGAGACAAGTCGGCTGCAGGCCGATGTATTGAATCTTGACGCAATTTGAGTGTTCCATCGTCATTACAAGGTCCTGAACGTTACAATTAACTATCATTTTTGCGTCGGATTCGAAAATCTAGACTCACAGGAGAACGACCATAAGGTGCTCGAGGCAGCAATAGACCCTTGGAGACAAGTCGGCTGGAGGCCGATGTATTGAATCTCGACACAATATGAGTGTTCCATCGGCATTAGGAGACCCTGAACGTTACAATTAACTATCATTTTTGCGTCGGATTCGAAAATCTAGACTCACCGGAGACGGACCATGTGGTGCCCGAGGCAGCGATATCCCCTTGGAGACAAGTCGGCTGGAGGCCGATGTATTGAATCTCGACGCAATTTGAGAGTTCCATCGTCATTAGGAGGCCCTGAACGTTACAATTAACAATCATTTTTGCGTCGGATTCGAAAATCTAGACTCACAGGAGAACGACCAAAAGGTGCCCGAGGCAGCAATAGACCCTTGGAGACAAGTCGGCTGGTGGCCGATGTATTGAATCTCGACGCAATTTGAGTGTTCCATCGGCATTAGGAGGCCCTGAACGTTACAATTAACTATCATTTTTGCGTCGGATTCGAAAATCTAGACTCACCGGAGACGGACCATGTGGTGCCCGAGGCAGCGATATCCCCTTGGAGACAAGTCGGCTGGAGGCCGATGTATTGAATCTCGACGCAATTTGAGTGTTCCATCGTCATTAGGAGGCCCTAAACGTTACAATTCACTATCAGTTTTGCGTCGGATTCGAAAATCTAGACTCACAAGAGAAGGACCATGTGGTGCCCGAGGCAGCAACAGACCCTTGGAGACAAGTCGGCTGCAGGCCGATGTATTGAATCTCGACGCAATTTGAGTGTTCCATCGTCACTACAAGGCCCTGAACGTTACAATGAACTATCATTTTTGCGTCGGATTCGAAAATCTAGACTCACACGAGAAGGACCATGTGCTGCCCGAGGCAGCAATAGACCCTTGGAGACAAGTCGGCTGGAGGCCGATGTATTGAATCTCGACGCAATTTGAGTGTTCCATCGTCATTAGGAGGCCCTAAACGTTACAATTCACTTTCATTTTTGCGTCGGATTCGAAAATTTAGACTCGCAGGAGAAGGACCATGTGGTGCCCGAGGCAGCAATAGCCCCTTGGAGACAAGTCGGCTGCAGGCCGATCTATTGAATCTCGACGCAATCGGAGTGTTCCATCGTCATTACAAGGCCTTGAACGTTACAATTAACTATCATTTTTGCGTCGGATTCGAAAATTTAGACTCACAGGAGAAAGACCATGAGGTGCCTGAGGCAGCAACCGACCCTTGGAGTCAAGTCAACTGGAGGCCGATGTATTGAATCTCGACGCAATTTGAGTGTTCCATCGTCATTAGGAAGCCCTAAACGTTACAATTCACTTAGAGTTTAGCGTCGGGTTCGAAAATCTAGACCCACAGGAGAAGGACCATTTGGTGCACGAGGCAGCAATAGACCCTTGGAGACAAGTCGGCTGCAGGCCGATGTATTGAATGTCGACGCAATTTGAGTGTTCCATCGTCATTACAAGGCCCTGAACGTTACAATTAACTGTCATTTTTGCGTCGGATTCGAAAATCTAGACTCACAGGAGAACGACCATAAGGTGCCCGAGGCAGCAATAGACCCTTGGAGACAAGTCGGCTGGAGGCCGATGTATTGAATCTCGACGCAATTTGAGTGTTCCATCGGCATTAGGAGGCCCTGAACGTTATAATTAACTATCATTTTTGCGTCGGATTCGAAAATCTAGACTCACAAGAGAACGACCATGAGGTGCCCGAGACTGCAATATCCTCTTGGATACAAGTCGACTGGAGTTCGATGTATTGAATCTCGACGCAATTTGAGTCTTCTATCGTCATTAGGAGGCGCTGAACGTTACATTTCACTATCATTTTTGCGTCGGATTCGATAATCTAAACTCACAGGAGAACGACCAAAAGGTGCCGAGGCAGCAACAGACCCTTGGAGACAAGTCGGCTGGAGGCCGATGTATTGAATCTCGACGCAATTTGAGTGTTCCATCGTCATTAGGAGGCCCTAAACGTTACAATTCACTATCATTTTTGTTTCGGATTCGAAAATATAGACTCACAGGAGAACGACCATAAGGAGCCGGAGGAAGCAATAGACCCTTGGAGACAAGTCGGCTGGAGGCCGATGTATTGAATCTCGACGCAATTTGAGTGTTCCATCGTCATTAGGAGGCCCTGAACGTTACAATTAACTTTCATTTTTGCGTCGGATTCGAAAATCTAGACTCACAGGAGAACGACCATAAGGTGCCCGAGGCAGCAATAGACCCTTGGAGACAAGTCGGCTGCAGGCCGATGTATTGAATCTTGACGCAATTTGAGTGTTCCATCGTCATTACAAGGTCCTGAACGTTACAATTAACTATCATTTTTGCGTCGGATTCGAAAATCTAGACTCACAGGAGAACGACCATAAGGTGCCCGAGGCAGCAATAGACCCTTGCAGACAAGTCGGCTGGAGGCCGATGTATTGAATCTCGAAACAATATGAGTGTTCCATCGGCATTAGGAGACCCTGAACGTTACAATTAACTATCATTTTTGCGTCGGATTCGAAAATCTAGACTCACCGGAGACGGACCATGTGGTGCCCGAGGCAGCGATATCCCCTTGGAGACAAGTCGGCTGGAGGCCGATGTATTGAATCTCGACGCAATTTGAGAGTTCCATCGTCATTAGGAGGCCCTGAACGTTACAATTAACTATCATTTTTGCGTCGGATTCGAAAATCTAGACTTACAAGGGAACGAGCATGAGGTGCCCGAGACTGCAATATCCTCTTGGATACAAGTCGACTGGAGGTCGATGTATTGAATCTCGACGCAATTTGAGTCTTCTATCGTCATTACAAGGTCCTGAACGTTACAATTAACAAACATTTTTGCGACGGATTCGAAAATCTAGACTCACAGGAGAACGACCATTAGGTGCCCGAGGCAGCAATAGACCCTTGGAGACAAGTCGGCTGGAGGCCGATGTATTGAATCTCGACGCAATTTGAGTGTTCCACCGGCATTAGGAGGCCCTGAACGTTACAATTAACTATCATTTTTGCGTCGGATTCGAAAATCTAGACTTACAAGAGAACGACCATGAGGTGCCCGAGACTGCAATATCCTCTTGGATACAAGTCGACTGGAGGTCGATGTATTGAATCTCGACGCAATTTGAGTCTTCTATCGTCATTAGGAGGCGCTGAACGTTACATTTCACTATCATTTTTGCGTCGGATTCGATAATCTAAACTCACAGGAGAACGACCATAAGGTGCCGAGGCAGCAACAGACCCTTGGAGACAAGTCGGCTGGAGGCCGATGTATTGAATCTCGACGCAATTTGAGTGTTCCATCGTCATTAGGAGGCCCTAAACGTTACAATTCACTATCATTTTTGTTTCGGATTCGAAAATATAGACTCACAGGAGAACGACCATAAGCAGCCGGAGGAAGCAATAGACCCTTGGAGACAAGTCGGCTGGAGGCCGATGTATTGAATCTCGACGCAATTTGAGTGTTCCATCGTCATTAGGAGGCCCTGAACGTTACAATTAACTGTCATTTTTGCGTCGGATTCGAAAATCTAGACTCACAGGAGAAGGACCATGTGGTGCCCGAGGCAGCAATAGACCCTTGGAGACAAGTCGGCTGCAGGCCGATGTATTGAATCTTGACGCAATTTGAGTGTTCCATCTTCATTACAAGGTCCTGAACGTTACAATTAACTATCATTTTTGCGTCGGGTTCGAAAATCTAGACTCACACGAGAACGACCATAAGGTGCCCGAGGCAGCAATAGACCCTTGGAGACAAGTCGGCTGGCGGCCGATGTATTGAATCTCGACACAATATGAGTGTTCCATCGGCATTAGGAGACCCTGAACGTTACAATTAACTATCATTTTTGCGTCGGATTCGAAAATCTAGACTCACCGGAGACGGACCATGTGGTGCCCGAGGCAGCGATATCCCCTTGGAGACAAGTCGGCTGGAGGCCGATGTATTGAATCTCGACGCAATTTGAGAGTTCCATCGTCATTAGGAGGCCCTGAACGTTACAATTAACAATCATTTTTGCGTCGGATTCGAAAATCTAGACTCACAGGAGAACGACCAAAAGGTGCCCGAGGCAGCAATAGACCCTTGGAGACAAGTCGGCTGGTGGCCGATGTATTGAATCTCGACGCAATTTGAGTGTTCCATCGGCATTAGGAGGCCCTGAACGTTACAATTAACTATCATTTTTGCGTCGGATTCGAAAATCTAGACTCACCGGAGACGGACCATGTGGTGCCCGAGGCAGCGATATCCCCTTGGAGACAAGTCGGCTGGAGGCCGATGTATTGAATCTCGACGCAATTTGAGTGTTCCATCGTCATTAGGAGGCCCTAAACGTTACAATTCACTATCAGTTTTGCGTCGGATTCGAAAATCTAGACTCACAAGAGAAGGACCATGTGGTGCCCGAGGCAGCAACAGACCCTTGGAGACAAGTCGGCTGCAGGCCGATGTATTGAATCTCGACGCAATTTGAGTGTTCCATCGTCACTACAAGGCCCTGAACGTTACAATGAACTATCATTTTTGCGTCGGATTCGAAAATCTAGACTCACACGAGAAGGACCATGTGCTGCATGAGGCAGCAATATACCCTTGGAGACAAGTCGGCTGGAGGCCGATGTATTGAATCTCGACGCAATTTGAGTGTTCCATCGTCATTAGGAGGCCCTAAACGTTACAATTCACTTTCATTTTTGCGTCGGATTCGAAAATCTAGACTCGCAGGAGAAGGACCATGTGGTGCCCGAGGCAGCAATAGCCCCTTGGAGACAAGTCGGCTGCAGGCCGATCTATTGAATCTCGACGCAATCGGAGTGTTCCATCGTCATTACAAGGCCTTGAACGTTACAATTAACTATCATTTTTGCGTCGGATTCGAAAATTTAGACTCACAGGAGAAAGACCATGAGGTGCCTGAGGCAGCAACAGACCCTTGGAGTCAAGTCAACTGGAGGCCGATGTATTGAATCTCGACGCAATTTGAGTATTCCATCGTCATTAGGAAGCCCTAAACGTTACAATTCACTTTGAGTTTTGCGTCGGGTTCGAAAATCTAGACCCACAGGAGAAGGACCATTTGGTGCACGAGGCAGCAATAGACCCTTGGAGACAAGTCGGCTGCAGGCCGATGTATTGAATGTCGACGCAATTTGAGTGTTCCATCGTCATTACAAGGCCCTGAACGTTACAATTAACTGTCATTTTTGCGTCGGATTCGAAAATCTAGACTCACAGGAGAACGACCATAAGGTGCCCGAGGCAGCAATAGACCCTTGGAGACAAGACGGCTGGAGGCCGATGTATTGAATCTCGACGCAATTTGAGTGTTCCATCGGCATTAGGAGGCCCTGAACGTTATAATTAACTATCATTTTTGCGTCGGATTCGAAAATCTAGACTCACAAGAGAACGACCATGAGGTGCCCGAGACTGCAATATCCTCTTGGATACAAGTCGACTGGAGGTCGATGTATTGAATCTCGACGCAATTTGAGTCTTCTATCGTCATTAGGAGGCGCTGAACGTTACATTTCACTATCATTTTTGCGTCGGATTCGATAATCTAAACTCACAGGAGAACGACCAAAAGGTGCCGAGGCAGCAACAGACCCTTGGAGACAAGTCGGCTGGAGGCCGATGTATTGAATCTCGACGCAATTTGAGTGTTCCATCGTCATTAGGAGGCCCTAAACGTTACAATTCACTATCATTTTTGTTTCGGATTCGAAAATATAGACTCACAGGAGAACGACCATAAGGAGCCGGAGGAAGCAATAGACCCTTGGAGACAAGTCGGCTGGAGGCCGATGTATTGAATCTCGACGCAATTTGAGTGTTCCATCGTCATTAGGAGGCCCTGAACGTTACAATTAACTTTCATTTTTGCGTCGGATTCGAAAATCTAGACTCACAGGAGAAGGACCATGTGGTGCCCGAGGCAGCAATAGACCCTTGGAGACAAGTCGGCTGCAGGCCGATGTATTGAATCTTGACGCAATTTGAGTGTTCCATCGTCATTACAAGGTCCTGAACGTTACAATTAACTATCATTTTTGCGTCGGATTCGAAAATCTAGACTCACAGGAGAACGACCATAAGGTGCCCGAGGCAGCAATAGACCCTTGCAGACAAGTCGGCTGGAGGCCGATGTATTGAATCTCGACACAATATGAGTGTTCCATCGGAATTAGGAGACCCTGAACGTTACAATTAACTATCATTTTTGCGTCGGATTCGAAAATCTAGACTCACCGGAGACGGACCATGTGGTGCCCGAGGCAGCGATATCCCCTTGGAGACAAGTCGGCTGGAGGCCGATGTATTGAATCTCGACGCAATTTGAGAGTTCCATCGTCATTAGGAGGCCCTGAACGTTACAATTAACTATCATTTTTGCGTCGGATTCGAAAATCTAGACTTACAAGGGAACGAGCATGAGGTGCCCGAGACTGCAATATCCTCTTGGATACAAGTCGACTGGAGGTCGATGTATTGAATCTCGACGCAATTTGAGTCTTCTATCGTCATTACAAGGTCCTGAACGTTACAATTAACAAACATTTTTGCGACGGATTCGAAAATCTAGACTCACAGGAGAACGACCATAAGGAGAAGGAGGAAGCAATAGACCCTTGGAGACAAGTCGGCTGGAGGCCGATGTATTGAATCTCGACGCAATTTGAGTGTTCCATCGTCATTAGGAGGCCCTGAACGTTACAATTAACTGTCATTTTTGCGTCGGATTCGAAAATCTAGACTCACAGGAGAAGGACCATGTGGTGCCCGAGGCAGCAATAGACCCTTGGAGACAAGTCGGCTGCAGGCCGATGTATTGAATCTTGACGCAATTTGAGTGTTCCATCTTCATTACAAGGTCCTGAACGTTACAATTAACTATCATTTTTGCGTCGGATTCGAAAATCTAGACTCACAGGAGAACGACCATAAGGTGCCCGAGGCAGCAATAGACCCTTGGAGACAAGTCGGCTGGAGGCCGATGTATTGAATCTCGACACAATATGAGTGTTCCATCGGCATTAGGAGACCCTGAACGTTACAATTAACTATCATTTTTGCGTCGGATTCGAAAATCTAGACTCACCGGAGACGGACCATGTGGTGCCCGAGGCAGCGATATCCCCTTGGAGACAAGTCGGCTGGAGGCCGATGTATTGAATCTCGACGCAATTTGAGAGTTCCATCGTCATTAGGAGGCCCTGAACGTTACAATTAACAATCATTTTTGCGTCGGATTCGAAAATCTAGACTCACAGGAGAACGACCAAAAGGTGCCCGAGGCAGCAATAGACCCTATTAGACAAGTCGGCTGGTGGCCGATGTATTGAATCTCGACGCAATTTGAGTGTTCCATCGCCATTAGGAGGCCCTGAACGTTACAATTAACTATCATTTTTGCGTCGGATTCGAAAATCTAGACTCACCGGAGACGGACCATGTGGTGCCCGAGGCAGCGATATCCCCTTGGAGACAAGTCGGCTGGAGGCCGATGTATTGAATCTCGACGCAATTTGAGTGTTCCATCGTCATTAGGAGGCCCTAAACGTTACAATTCACTATCAGTTTTGCGTCGGATTCGAAAATCTAGACTCACAAGAGAAGGACCATGTGGTGCCCGAGGCAGCAACAGACCCTTGGAGACAAGTCGGCTGCAGGCCGATGTATTGAATCTCGACGCAATTTGAGTGTTCCATCGTGACTACAAGGCCCTGAACGTTACAATGAACTATCATTTTTGCGTCGGATTCGAAAATCTAGACTCACACGAGAAGGACCATGTGCTGCCCGAGGCAGCAATAGACCCTTGGAGACAAGTCGGCTGGAGGCCGATGTATTGAATCTCGACGCAATTTGAGTGTTCCATCGTCATTAGGAGGCCCTAAACGTTACAATTCACTTTCATTTTTGCGTCGGATTCGAAAATCTAGACTCGCAGGAGAAGGACCATGTGGTGCCCGAGGCAGCAATAGCCCCTTGGAGACAAGTCGGCTGCAGGCCGATCTATTGAATCTCGACGCAATCGGAGTGTTCCATCGTCATTACAAGGCCTTGAACGTTACAATTAACTATCATTTTTGCGTCGGATTCGAAAATTTAGACTCACAGGAGAAAGACCATGAGGTGCCTGAGGCAGCAACAGACCCTTGGAGTCAAGTCAACTGGAGGCCGATGTATTGAATCTCGACGCAATTTGAGTGTTCCATCGTCATTAGGAAGCCCTAAACGTTACAATTCACTTTGAGTTTTGCGTCGGGTTCGAAAATCTAGACCCACAGGAGAAGGACCATTTGGTGCACGAGGCAGCAATAGACCCTTGGAGACAAGACGGCTGGAGGCCGATGTATTGAATCTCGACGCAATTTGAGAGTTCCATCGTCATTAGGAGGCCCTGAACGTTACAATTAACAAACATTTTTGCGACGGATTCGAAAATCTAGACTCACAGGAGAACGACCATAAGGTGCCCGAGGCAGCGATAGACCCTTGGAGACAAGTCGGCTGGAGGCCGATGTATTGAATCTCGACGCAATTTGAGTGTTCCATCGGCGTTAGGAGGCCCTGAACGTTACAATTAACTATCATTTTTGCGTCGGATTCGAAAATCTAGACTTACAAGAGAACGACCATGAGGTGCCCGAGACTGCAATATCCTCTTCGATACAAGTCGACTGGAGGTCGATGTATTGAATCTCGACGCAATTTGAGTCTTCTATCGTCATTAGGAGGCGCTAAACGTTACAATTCACCATCATTTTTGCGTCGGATTCGATAATCTAAACTCACAGGAGAACGACCATAAGGTGTCGAGGCAGCAACAGACCCTTGGAGACAAGTCGGCTGGAGGCCGATGTATTGAATCTCGACGCAATTTGAGTGTTCCATCGTCATTAGGAGGCCCTAAACGTTACAATTCACTATCATTTTTGCGTCGGATTCGAAAATATAGACTCACAGGAGATCGACCATAAGGAGCCGGAGGAAGCAATAGACCCTTGGAGACAAGTCGGCTGGAGGCCGATGTATTGAATCTCGACGCAATTTGAGTGTTCCATCGGCATTAGGAGGGCCTGAACGTTACAATTAACTATCATTTTTGCGTCGGATTCGAAAATCTAGACTCACAGGAGAAGGACCATGTGGTGCCCGAGGCAGCAATAGACCCTTGAGACAAGTCGGCTGGAGGCCGATGTATTGAATCTCGACGCAATTTGAGTGTTCCATCGTCATTAGGAGGCCCTAAACGTTACAATTCTCTATCATTTTTGCGTCGGATTCGAAAATCTAGACTCGCAGGAGAAGGACCATGTGGTGCCCGAGGCAGCAATAGACCCTTGGAGACAAGTCGGCTGCAGGCCGATGTATTGAATGTCGACGCAATTAGAGAGTTCCATCGTCATTAGGAGGCCCTGAACGTTACAATTAACAATCATTTTTGCGTCGGATTCGAAAATCTAGACTCACCGGAGACGGACCATGTGGTGCCCGAGGCAGCGATATCCCCTTGGAGACAAGTCGGCTGGAGGCCGATGTATTGAATCTCGACGCAATTTGAGTGTTCCATCGTCATTAGGAGGCCCTAAACGTTACAATTCACTATCAGTTTTGCGTCGGATTCGAAAATCTAGACTCACAGGAGAAGGACCATGTGGTGCCCGAGGCAGCAATAGACCCTTGGAGACAAGTCGGCTGGAGGCCGATGTATTGAATCTCGACGCAATTTGAGTGTTCCATAGTCATTAGGAGCCCCTAAACGTTACAATTCACTATCGTTTTTGCGTCGGATTCGAAAATCAAGACTCGCAGGAGAAGGACCATGTGGTGCCCGAGGCAGCAATAGACCCTTGGAGACAAGTCGGCTGCAGGCCGATGTATTGAATCTCGACGCAATCTGAGTGTTCCATCGTCATTACAAGGCCTTGAACGTTACAATTAACTATCATTTTTGCGTCGGATTCGAAAATTTAGACTCACAGGAGAAAGACCATGAGGTGCCTGAGGCAGCAACAGACCCTTGGAGTAAAGTCGGCTGGAGGCCGATGTATTGAATCTCGACGCAATTTGAGTGTTCCATCGTCATTAGGAGGCCCTAAACGTTACAATTCACTTTCAGCTTTGCGCCGGGTTCGAAAATCTAGACCCACAGGAGAAGGACCATGTGGTGCCCGAGGCAGCAATAGACCCTTGGAGACTAGTCGGCTGCAGGCCGATGTATAGAATCTCGACGCAATTTGAGTGTTCCATCGTCATTACAAGGCCTTGAACGTTACAATTAACTATCATTTTTGCGTCGGATTCGAAAATTTAGACTCACAGGAGAAAGACCATGAGGTGCCTGAGGCAGCAACAGACCCTTGGAGTCAAGTCAACTGGAGGCCGATGTATTGAATCTCGACGCAATTTGAGTGTTCCATCGTCATTAGGAAGCCCTAAACGTTACAATTCACTTTGAGTTTTGCGTCGGGTTCGAAAATCTAGACCCACAGGAGAAGGACCATTTGGTGCACGAGGCAGCAATAGACCCTTGGAGACAAGACGGCTGGAGGCCGATGTATTGAATCTCGACGCAATTTGAGAGTTCCATCGTCATTAGGAGGCCCTGAACGTTACAATTAACAAACATTTTTGCGACGGATTCGAAAATCTAGACTCACAGGAGAACGACCATAAGGTGCCCGAGGCAGCAATAGACCCTTGGAGACAAGTCGGCTGGAGGCCGATGTATTGAATCTCGACGCAATTTGAGTGTTCCATCGGCATTAGGAGGCCCTGAACGTTACAATTAACTATCATTTTTGCGTCGGATTCGAAAATCTAGACTTACAAGAGAACGACCATGAGGTGCCCGAGACTGCAATATCCTCTTGGATACAAGTCGACTGGAGGTCGATGTATTGAATCTCGACGCAATTTGAGTCTTCTATCGTCATTAGGAGGCGCTAAACGTTACAATTCACCATCATTTTTGCGTCGGATTCGATAATCTAAACTCACAGGAGAACGACCATAAGGTGTCGAGGCAGCAACAGACCCTTGGAGACAAGTCGGCTGGAGGCCGATGTATTGAATCTCGACGCAATTTGAGTGTTCCATCGTCATTAGGAGGCCCTAAACGTTACAATTCACTATCATTTTTGCGTCGGATTCGAAAATATAGACTCACAGGAGATCGACCATAAGGAGCCGGAGGAAGCAATAGACCCTTGGAGACAAGTCGGCTGGAGGCCGATGTATAGAATCTCGACGCAATTTGAGTGTTCCATCGTCATTACAAGGCCTTGAACGTTACAATTAACTATCATTTTTGCGTCGGATTCGAAAATCTAGACTCACAGGAGAAGGACCATGTGGTGCCCGAGGCAGCAATAGACCCTTGAGACAAGTCGGCTGGAGGCCGATGTATTGAATCTCGACGCAATTTGAGTGTTCCATCGTCATTAGGAGGCCCTAAACGTTACAATTCTCTATCATTTTTGCGTCGGATTCGAAAATCTAGACTCGCAGGAGAAGGACCATGTGGTGCCCGAGGCAGCACTAGACCCTTGGAGACAAGTCGGCTGCAGGCCGATGTATTGAATGTCGACGCAATTAGAGAGTTCCATCGTCATTAGGAGGCCCTGAACGTTACAATTAACAATCATTTTTGCGTCGGATTCGAAAATCTAGACTCACCGGAGACGGACCATGTGGTGCCCGAGGCAGCGATATCCCCTTGGAGACAAGTCGGCTGGAGGCCGATGTATCGAATCTCGACGCAATTTGAGTGTTCCATCGTCATTAGGAGGCCCTAAACGTTACAATTCACTATCAGTTTTGCGTCGGATTCGAAAATCTAGACTCACAGGAGAAGGACCATGTGGTGCCCGAGGCAGCAATAGACCCTTGGAGACAAGTCGGCTGGAGGCCGATGTATTGAATCTCGACGCAATTTGAGTGTTCCATAGTCATTAGGAGCCCCTAAACGTTACAATTCACTATCGTTTTTGCGTCGGATTCGAAAATCAAGACTCGCAGGAGAAGGACCATGTGGTGCCCGAGGCAGCAATAGACCCTTGGAGACAAGTCGGCTGCAGGCCGATGTATTGAATCTCGACGCAATCTGAGTGTTCCATCGTCATTACAAGGCCTTGAACGTTACAATTAACTATCATTTTTGCGTCGGATTCGAAAATTTAGACTCACAGGAGAAAGACCATGAGGTGCCTGAGGCAGCAACAGACCCTTGGAGTAAAGTCGGCTGGAGGCCGATGTATTGAATCTCGACGCAATTTGAGTGTTCCATCGTCATTAGGAGGCCCTAAACGTTACAATTCACTTTCAGCTTTGCGCCGGGTTCGAAAATCTAGACCCACAGGAGAAGGACCATGTGGTGCCCGAGGCAGCAATAGACCCTTGGAGACTAGTCGGCTGCAGGCCGATGTATAGAATCTCGACGCAATTTGAGTGTTCCATCGTCATTACAAGGCCCTGAACGTTACAATTAACTATCTTTTTTGCGTCGGATTCGAAAATCTAGACTCACCGGAGAACGACCATAAGGTGCCCGAGGCAGCAATAGACCCTTGGAGACTAGTCGGCTGGAGGCCGATGTATTGAATCTCGACGTAATTTGAGTGTTCCATTGGCAATAGGAGGCCCTGAACGTTACAATTAACTATCATTTTTGCGTCGGATTCGAAAATCTAGACTTACAAGGGAACGACCATGAGGTGCCCGAGACTGCAATATCCTCTTGGATACAAGTCGACTGGAGGTCGATGTATTGAATCTCGACGCAATTTGAGTCTTCTATCGTCATTAGGAGGCGCTGAACGTTACAATTCACTATCATTTTTGCGTCGGATTCGAAAATCTAGACTCACAGGAGAACGACCATAAGGTGCCGAGGCAGCAACAGACCCTTGGAGACAAGTCGGCTGGAGGCCGATGTATTGAATCTCGACGCAATTTGAGTGTTCCATCGTCATTAGGAGGCCCTAAACGTTACAATTCACTATCATTTTTGCGTCGGATTCGAAAATATAGACTCAGAGGAGATCGACCATAAGGAGCCGGAGGAAGCAATAGACCCTTGGAGACAAGTCGGCTGGAGGCCGATGTATTGAATCTCGACGCAATTTGAGTGTTCCATCGGCATTAGGAGGCCCTGAACGTTACAATTAACTATCATTTTTGCGTCGGATTCGAAAATCTAGACTCACCGGAGACGGACCATGTGGTGCCCGAGGCAGCGATATCCCCTTGGAGACAAGTCGGCTGGAGGCCGATGTATTGAATCTCGACGCAATTTGAGTGTTCCATCGTCATTAGGAGGCCCTAAACGTTACAATTCACTATCAGTTTTGCGTCGGATTCGAAAATCTAGACTCACAGGAGAAGGACCATGTGGTGCCCTAGGCAGCAACAGACCCTTGGAGACAAGTCGGCTGCAGGCCGATGTATTGAATCTCGACGCAATTTGAGTGTTCCATCGTCACTACAAGGCCCTGAACGTTACAATTAACTATCATTTTTGCGTCGGATTCGAAAATCTAGACTCACAGGAGAAGGACCATGTGGTGCCCGAGGCAGCAATAGACCCTTGGAGACAAGTCGGCTGGACGCCGATGTATTGAATCTCGACGCAATTTGAGTGTTCCATCGTCATTAGGAGGCCCTAAACGTTACAATTCACTATCATTTTTGCGTCGGATTCGAAAATCTAAACTCGCAGGAGAAGGACCATGTGGTGCCCGAGGCAGCAAAAGACCCTTGGAGACAAGTCGGCTGCAGGCCGATGTATTGAATCTCGACGCAATCGGAGTGTTCCATCGTCATTACAAGGCCTTGAACGTTACAATTAACTATCTTTTTTGCGTCGGATTCGAAAATTTAGACTCACAGGAGAAAGACCATGAGGTGCCTGAGGCAGCAACAGACCCTTGGAGTCAAGTCGGCTGGAGGCCGATGTATTGAATCTCGACGCAATTTGAGTGTTCCATCGTCATTAGGAGGCCCTAAACGTTACAATTCACTTTCAGTTTTGCGTCGGGTTCGAAAATCTAGACCCACAGGAGAAGGACCATGTGGTGCCCGAGGCAGCAATAGACCCTTGGAGACTAGTCGGCTGCAGGCCGATGAATTGAATCTCGACGCAATTTGAGTGTTCCATCGTCATTACAAGGCCCTGAACGTTACAATTAACTATCATTTTTGCGTCGGATTCGAAAATCTAGACTCACCGGAGAACGACCATAAGGTGCCCGAGGCAGCAATAGACCCTTGGAGACAAGTCGGCTGGAGGCCGATGTATTGAATCTCGACGTAATTTGAGTGTTCCATTGGCAATAGGAGGCCCTGAACGTTACAATTAACTATCATTTTTGCGTCGGATTCGAAAATCTAGACTTACAAGGGAACGACCATGAGGTGCCCGAGACTGCAATATCCTCTTGGATACAAGTCGACTGGAGGTCGATGTATTGAATCTCGACGCAATTTGAGTGTTCCATCGTCATTAGGAGGCCCTAAACGTTACAATTCACTATCATTTTTGCGTCGGATTCGAAAATATAGACTCAGAGGAGATCGACCATAAGGAGCCGGAGGAAGCAATAGACCCTTGGAGACAAGTCGGCTGGAGGCCGATGTATTGAATCTCGACGCAATTTGAGTGTTCCATCGGCATTAGGAGGCCCTGAACGTTACAATTAACTATCATTTTTGCGTCGGATTCGAAAATCTAGACTCACCGGAGACGGACCATGTGGTGCCCGAGGCAGCGATATCCCCTTGGAGACAAGTCGGCTGGAGGCCGATGTATTGAATCTCGACGCAATTTGAGTGTTCCATCGTGATTAGGAGGCCCTAAACGTTACAATTCACTATCAGTTTTGCGTCGGATTCGAAAATCTAGACACACAGGAGAAGGACCATGTGGTGCCCGAGGCAGCAACAGACACTTGGAGACAAGTCGGCTGCAGGCCGATGTATTGAATCTCGACGCAATTTGAGTGTTCCATCGTCACTACAAGGCCCTGAACGTTACAATTAACTATCATTTTTGCGTCGGATTCGAAAATCTAGACTCACAGGAGAAGGAACATGTGGTGCCCGAGGCAGCAATAGACCCTTGGAGACAAGTCGGCTGGACGCCGATGTATTGAATCTCGACGCAATTTGAGTGTTCCATCGTCATTAGGAAGCCCTAAACGTTACAATTCACTATCATTTTTGCGTCGGATTCGAAAATCTAGACTCGCAGGAGAAGGACCATGTGGTGCATGAGGCAGCAATAGACCCTTGGAGACAAGTCGGCTGCAGGCCGATGTATTGAATCTCGACGCAATCGGAGTGTTCCATCGTCATTACAAGGCCTTGAACGTTACAATTAACTATCTTTTTTGCGTCGGATTCGAAAATTTAGACTCACAGGAGAAAGACCATGAGGTGCCTGAGGCAGCAACAGACCCTTGGAGTCAAGTCGGCTGGAGGCCGATGTATTGAATCTCGACGCAATTTGAGTGTTCCATCGTCATTAGGAGGCCCTAACGTTACAATTCACTTTCAGTTTTGCGTCGGGTTCGAAAATCTAGACCCACAGGAGAAGGACCATGTGGTGCCCGAGGCAGCAATAGACCCTTGGAGACTAGTCGGCTGCAGGCCGATGTATTGAATCTCGACGCAATTTGAGTGTTCCATCGTCATTACAAGGCCCTGAACGTTACAATTAACTATCATTTTTGCGTCGGATTCGAAAATCTAGACTCACCGGAGAACGAGCATAAGGTGCCCGAGGCAGCAATAGACCCTTGGAGACAAGTCGGCTGGAGGCCGATGTATTGAATCTCGACGTAATTTGAGTGTTCCATTGGCAATAGGTGGCCCTGAACGTTACAATTAACTATCATTTTTGCGTCGGATTCGAAAATCTAGACTTACAAGGGAACGACCATGAGGTGCCCGAGACTGCAATATCCTCTTGGATACAAGTCGACTGGAGGTCGATGTATTGAATCTCGACGCAATTTGAGTGTTCCATCGTCATTAGGAGGCCCTAAACGTTACAATTCACTATCATTTTTGCGTCGGATTCGAAAATATAGACTCAGAGGAGATCGACCATAAGGAGCCGGAGGAAGCAATAGACCCTTGGAGACAAGTCGGCTGGAGGCCGATGTATTGAATCTCGACGCAATTTGAGTGTTTCATCGGCATTAGGAGGCCCTGAACGTTACAATTAACTATCATTTTTGCGTCGGATTCGAAAATCTAGACTCACCGGAGACGGACCATGTGGTGCCCGAGGCAGCGATATCCCCTTGGAGACAAGTCGGCTGGAGGCCGATGTATTGAATCTCGACGCAATTTGAGTGTTCCATCGTGATTAGGAGGCCCTAAACGTTACAATTCACTATCAGTTTTGCGTCGGATTCGAAAATCTAGACTCACAGGAGAAGGACCATGTGGTGCCCGAGGCAGCAACAGACCCTTGGAGACAAGTCGGCTGCAGGCCGATGTATTGAATCTCGACGCAATTTGAGTGTTCCATCGTCACTACAAGGCCCTGAACGTTACAATTAACTATCATTTTTGCGTCGGATTCGAAAATCTAGACTCACAGGAGAAGGACCATGTGGTGCCCGAGGCAGCAATAGACCCTTGGAGACAAGTCGGCTGGACGCCGATGTATTGAATCTCGACGCAATTTGAGTGTTCCATCGTCATTAGGAGGCCCTAAACGTTACAATTCACTATCAGTTTTGCGTCGGATTCGAAAATCTAAACTCGCAGGAGAAGGACCATGTGGTGCCCGAGGCAGCAATAGACCCTTGGAGACAAGTCGGCTGCAGGCCGATGTATTGAATCTCGACGCAATCGGAGTGTTCCATCGTCATTACAAGGCCTTGAACGTTACAATTAACTATCTTTTTTGCGTCGGATTCGAAAATTTAGACTCACAGGAGAAAGACCATGAGGTGCCTGAGGCAGCAACAGACCCTTGGAGTCAAGTCGGCTGGAGGCCGATGTATTGAATCTCGACGCAATTTGAGTGTTCCATCGTCATTAGGAGGCCCTAAACGTTACAATTCACTTTCAGTTTTGCGTCGGGTTCGAAAATCTAGACCCACAGGAGAAGGACCTTGTGGTACACGAGGCAGCAATAGACCTTTGGAGACAAGTCGGCTGCAGGCCGATGTATTGAATGTCGACGCAATTTGAGTGTTCCATCGTCATTACAAGGCCCTGAACGTTACAATTAACTATCATTTTTTTGTCGGATTCGAAAATCTAGACTCACAGGAGAACGACCATAAGGTGCCCGAGGCAGCAATAGACCCTTGGAGACAAGTCGGCTGGAGGCCGATGTATTGAATCTCGACGCAATTTGAGTGTTCCATCGGCATTAGGAGGCCCTGAACGTTACAATTAACTATCAATTTTGCGTCGGATTCGAAAATCTAGACTTACAAGGGAACGACCATGAGGTGCCCGAGACTGCAATATCCTCTTGGATACAAGTCGACTGGAGGTCGATGTATTGAATCTCGACGCAATTTGAGTCTTCTATCGTCATTACAAGGCCTTGAACGTTACAATTAACAAACATTTTTGCGTCGGATTCGAAAATCTAGACTCACAGGAGAACGACCATAAGGTGCCCGAGGCAGCAATAGACCCTTGGAGACAAGTCGGCTGGAGGCCGATGTATTGAATCTCGACGCAATTTTAGTGTTCCATCGGCATTAGGAGGCCCTGAACGTTACAATTAACTATCATTTTTGCGTCGGATTCCAAAATCTAGACTTACAAGAGAACGACCATGAGGTGCCCGAGACTGCAATATCCTCTTGGATACAAGTCGACTGGAGGTCGATGTATTGAATCTCGACGCAATTTGAGTCTTCTATTGTCATTAGGAGGCGCTGAACGTCACATTTCATTATCATTTTTGTTTCGGATTCGAAAATATAGACTCACAGGAGAACGACCATAAGGAGCCGGAGGAAGCAATAGACCTTTGGAGACAAGTCGGCTGGAGGCCGATGAATTGACTCTCGACGCAATTTGAGTGTTCCACCGTCATTAAGAGGCCCTGAACGTTACAATTAACTTTCATTTTTGCGTCGGATTCGAAAATCTAGCCTCACAGGAGAAGAACCATGTGGTGCCCGAGGCAGCAATAGACCCTTGGAGACAAGTCGGCTGCAGGCCGATGTATTGAATCTCGACGGAATTTGAGTGTTCCATCGTCATTAGGAGGCCCTGAACGTTACAATTAACTATCATTTTTGCGTCGGATTCGAAAATCCAGACTCACAGGAGAAGGACCATGTGGTGCCCGAGGCTGCAATAGACCCTTGGAGACAAGTCGGCTGCAGGCCGATGTAATGAATCTTGACGCAATTTGAGTGTTCCATCGTCATTACAAGGCCCTGAACGTTACAATTAACTATCATTTTTGCGTCGGATTCGAAAATCTAGACTCACAGGAGAACGACCATAAGGTGCCCGAGGCAGCAATAGACCCTTGGAGACAAGTCGGCTGGAGGCCGATGTATTGAATCTCGACGCAATATGAGTGTTCCATCGGCATTAGGAGGCCCTGAACGTTACAATTAACTATCTTTTTTGCGTCGGATTCAAAAATCTAGACTCACAGGAGAACGACCATAAGGTGCCCGAGGCAGCAACAGACCCTTGGAGACAAGTCGGCTGGAGGCCGATGTATTGAATCTCGACGCAATTTGAGAGTTCCATTGTCATTAGCAGGCCCTAAACGTTGCAATTCACTATCATTTTTGCGTCGGATTCGAAAATCTAGACTTACAGGAGAAGGACCATGTGGTGCCCGAGGCAGCAATAGACCCTTGGAGACAAGTCGGCTGCAGGCCGATGTATTGAATCTTGACGCAATTTGAGTGTTCCATCGTCATTACAAGGCCCTGAACGTTACAATTAACTATCATTTTTGCGTCGGATTCGAAAATCTAGACTCACAGGAGAACGACCATAAGGTGCCCGAGGCAGCAATGGACCCTTGGAGACAAGTCGGCTGGAGGCCGATGTATTGAATCTCGACGCAATTTGAGTGTTCCATCGGCATTAGGAGGGCCTGAACGTTACAATTAACTATCATTTTTGCGTCGGATTCGAAAATCTAGACTCACCGGAGACGGACCATGTGGTGCCCGAGGCAGCGATATCCCCTTGGAGACAAGTCGGCTGGAGGCCGATGTATTGAATCTCGACGCAATTTGAGTGTTCCATCGTCATTAGGAGGCCCTAAACGTTACAATTCACTATCATTTTTGCGTCGGATTCGAAAATCTAGACTCGCAGGAGAAGGACCATGTGGTGCCCGAGGCAGCAATAGACCCTTGGAGACAAGTCGGCTGCAGGCCGATGTATTGAATCTCGACGCAATCGGAGTGTTCCATCGTCATTACAAGGCCTTGAACGTTACAATTAACTATCTTTTTTGCGTCGGATTCGAAAATTTAGACTCACAGGAGAAAGACCATGAGGTGCCCGAGACTGCAATATCCTCTTGGATACAAGTCGACTGGAGGTCGATGTATTGAATCTCGACGCAATTTGCGTCTTCTATCGTCATTACAAGGCCTTGAACGTTATAATTAACAATCATTTTTGCATCGGATTCGAAAATCTAGACTCACAGGAGAACGACCATAAGGTGCCCGAGGCAGCAATAGACCCTTGGAGACAAGTCGGCTGGAGGCCGATGTATTGAATCTCGACGCAATTTGAGTGTTCCATCGGCATTAGGAGGCCCTGAACGTTACAATTAACTATCATTTTTGCGTCGGATTCGAAAATCTAGACTTACAAGAGAACGACCATGAGGTGCCCGAGACTGCAATATCCTCTTGGATACAAGTCGACTGGAGGTCGATGTATTGAATCTCGACGCAATTTGAGTCTTCTATCGTCATTAGGAGGCGCTGAACGTTACAATTCACTATCATTTTTGCGTCGGATTCGATAATCTAAACTCACAGGAGAACGACCATAAGGTGCCGAGGCTGGAGGCCGATGTATTGAATCTCGACGCAATTTGAGTGTTCCATCGTCATTAGGAGGCCCTAAACGTTACAATTCACTATCATTTTTGCGTCGGATTCGAAAATATAGACTCACAGGAGATCGACCATAAGGAGCCGGAGGAAGCAATAGACCCTTGGAGCCAAGTCGGCTGGAGGCCGATGTATTGAATCTCGACGCAATTTGAGTGTTCCATCGGCATTAGGAGGGCCTGAACGTTACAATTAACTATCATTTTTGCGTCGGATTCGAAAATCTAGACACACCGGAGACGGACCATGTGGTGCCCGAGGCAGCGATATCCCCTTGGAGACAAGTCGGTTGGAGGCCGATGTATTGAATCTCGACGCAATTTGAGAGTTCCATCGTCATTAGGAGGCCCTGAACGTTGCAATTAACAATCATTTTTGCGTCGGATTCGAAAATCTAGACTCACAGGAGAACGACTATAAGGTGCCCGAGGCAGCAATAGACCCTTGGAGACAAGTCGGCTGCAGGCCGATGTATTGAATGTCGACGCAATTTGCGTCTTCTATCGCCATTACAAGGCCTTGAACGTTACAATTAACAAACATTTTTGCGTCGGATTCGAAAATCTAGACTCACAGGAGAACGACCATAAGGTGCCCGAGGCAGCAATAGACCCTTGGAGACAAGTCGGCTGGAGGCCGATGTATTGAATCTCGACGCAATTTGAGTGTTCCATCGGCATTAGGAGGCCCTGAACGTTACAATTAACTATCAATTTTGCGTCGGATTCGAAAATCTAGACTTACTAGAGAACGACCATGAGGTGCCCGAGACTGCAATATCCTCTTGGATACAAGTCGACTGGAGGTCGATGTATTGAATCTCGACGCAATTTGAGTCTTCTATCGTCATTAGGAGGCGCTGAACGTTACATTTCACTATCATTTTTGCGTCGGATTCGATAATCTAAACTCACAGGAGAACGACCATAAGGTGCCGAGGCAGCAACAGACCCTTGGAGACAAGTCGGCTGGAGGCCGATGTATTGAATCTCGACGCAATTTGAGTGTTCCATCGTCATTAGGAGGCCCTAAACGTTACAATTAACTTTCATTTTTGCGTCGGATTCGAAAATCTATACTCACAGGAGAAGAACCATGTGGAGCCCGAGGCAGCAATAGACCCTTGGAGACAAGTCGGCTGGAGGCCGATGTAATGAATCTCGACGCAATCGGAGTGTTCCATCGTCATTACAAGGCCTTGAACGTTACAATTAACTATCTTTTTTGCGTCGGATTCGAAAATTTAGACTCACAGGAGAAAGACCATGAGGTGCCTGAGGCAGCAACAGACCCTTGGAGTCTAGTCGGCTGGAGGCCGATGTATTGAATCTCGACGCAATTTGAGTGTTCCATCGTCATTAGGAGGCCCTAAACGTTAGAATTCACTTTCAGTTTTGCGTCGGGTTCGAAAATCTAGACCCACAGGAGAAGGACCATGTGATGCACGAGGCAGCAATAGACCCTTGGAGACAAGTCGGCTGCAGGCCGATGTATTGAATGTCGACGCAATTTGAGTGTTCCATCGTCATTACAAGGCGCTGAACGTTACAATTAACTGTCATTTTTGCGTCGGATTCGAAAATCTAGACTCACAGGAGAACGACCATAAGGTGCCCGAGGCAGCAATAGACCCTTGGAGACAAGTCGGCTGGAGGCCGATGTATTGAATCTCGACGCAATTTGAGTGTTCCATCGGCATTAGGAGGCCCTGAACGTTACAATTAACTATCAATTTTGCGTCGGATTCGAAAATCTAGACTTACAAGGGAACGACCATGAGGTGCCCGAGACTGCAATATCCTCTTGGATACAAGTCGACTGGAGGTCGATGTATTGAATCTCGACGCAATTTGCGTCTTCTATCGTCATTACAAGGCCTTGAACGTTACAATTAACAATCATTTTTGCATCGGATTCGAAAATCTAGACTCACAGGAGAACGACCATAAGGTGCCCGAGGCAGCAATAGACCCTTGGAGACAAGTCGGCTGGAGGCAGATGTATTGAATCTCGACGCAATTTGAGTGTTCCATCGGCATTAGGAGGCCCTGAACGTTACAATTAACTATCATTTTTGCGTCGGATTCGAAAATCTAGACTTACAAGAGAACGACCATGAGGTGCCCGAGACTGCAATATCCTCTTGGATACAAGTCGACTGGAGGTCGATGTATTGAATCTCGACGCAATTTGAGTCTTCTATCGTCATTAGGAGGCGCTGAACGTTACAATTCACTATCATTTTTGCGTCGGATTCGATAATCTAAACTCACAGGAGAACGACCATAAGGTGCCGAGGCTGGAGGCCGATGTATTGAATCTCGACGCAATTTGAGTGTTCCATCGTCATTAGGAGGCCCTAAACGTTACAATTCACAATCATTTTTGCGTCGGATTCGAAAATATAGACTCACAGGAGATCGACCATAAGGAGCCGGAGGAAGCAATAGACCCTTGGAGACAAGTCGGCTGGAGGCCGATGTATTGAATCTCGACGCAATTTGAGTGTTCCATCGGCATTAGGAGGGCCTGAACGTTACAATTAACTATCATTTTTGCGTCGGATTCGAAAATCTAGACTCACCGGAGACGGACCATGTGGTGCCCGAGGCAGCGATATCCCCTTGGAGACAAGTCGGCTGGAGGCCGATGTATTGAATCTCGACGCAATTTGAGAGTTCCATCGTCATTAGGAGGCCCTGAACGTTACAATTAACAATCATTTTTGCGTCGGATTCGAAAATCTAGACTCACAGGAGAACGACCATAAGGTGCCCGAGGCAGCAATAGACCCTTGGAGACAAGTCGGCTGCAGGCCGATGTATTGAATGTCGACGCAATTTGAGTGTTCCATCGTCATTACAAGGCGCTGAACGTTACAATTAACTATCATTTTTGCGTCGGATTCGAAAATCTAGACTCACAGGAGAACGACCATAAGGTGCCCGAGGCAGCAATAGACCCTTGGAGACAAGTCGGCTGGAGGCCGATGTATTGAATCTCGACGCAATTTGAGTGTTCCATCGGCATTAGGAGGCCCTGAACGTTACAATTGACTATCATTTTTGCGTCAGATTCGAAAATCTAGACTTACAAGAGAACGACCATGAGGTGCCCGAGACTGCAATATCCTCTTGGATACAAGTCGACTGGAGGTCGATGTATTGAATCTCGACGCAATTTGAGTCTTCTATCGTCATTAGGAGGCGCTGAACGTTACATTTCACTATCATTTTTGCGTCGGATTCGATAATCTAAACTCACAGGAGAACGACCATAAGGTGCCGAGGCAGCAACAGACCCTTGGAGACAAGTCGGCTGGAGGCCGATGTATTGAATCTCGACGCAATTTGAGTGTTCCATCGTCATTAGGAGGCCCTAAACGTTACAATTCACTACCATTTTTGTTTCGGATTCGAAAATATAGACTCACAGGAGAACGACCATAAGGAGCCGGAGGAAGCAATAGACCCTTGGAGACAAGTCGGCTGGAGGCCGATGTATTGAATCTCGACGCAATTTGAGTGTTCCACCGTCATTAGGAGGCCCTGAACGTTACAATTAACTTTCATTTTTGCGTCGGATTCGAAAATCTATACTCACAGGAGAAGAACCATGTGGTGCCCGAGGCAGCAATAGACCCTTGGAGACAAGTCGGCTGCAGGCCGATGTATTGAATCTTGACGCAATTTGAGTGTTCCATCGTCATTACAAGGCCCTGAACGTTACAATTAACTTTCATTTTTGCGTCGGATTCGAAAATCTATACTCACAGGAGAAGAACCATGTGGTGCCCGAGGCAGCAATAGACCCATGGAGACAAGTCGGCTGCAGGCCGATGTATTGAATCTCGACGCAATTTGAGTGTTCCATCGTCACTACAAGGCCCTGAACGTTACAATTAACTATCATTTTTGCGTCGGATTCGAAAATCTAGACTCACACGAGAAGGACCATGTGGTGCCCGAGGCAGCAATAGACCCTTGGAGACAAGTCGGCTGGAGGCCGATGTATTGAATCTCGACGCAATTTGAGTGTTCCATCGTCATTAGGAGGCCCTAAACGTTACAATTCACTATCATTTTTGCGTCGGATTCGAAAATCTAGACTCGCAGGAGAAGGACCATGTGGTGCCCGAGGCAGCAATAGACCCTTGGAGACAAATCGGCTGCAGGCCGATGTATTGAATCTCGACGCAATCGGAGTGTTCCATCGTCATTACAAGGCCTTGAACGTTACAATTAACTATCTTTTTTGCGTCGGATTCGAAAATTTAGACTCACAGGAGAAAGACCATGAGGTGCCTGAGGCAGCAACAGACCCTTGGAGTCAAGTCGGCTGGAGGCCGATGTATTGAATCTCGACGCAATTTGAGTGTTCCATCGTCATTAGGAGGCCCTAAACGTTACAATTCACTATCATTTTTGCGTCGGATTCGAAAATCTAGACTCGCAGGAGAAGGACCATGTGGTGCCCGAGGCAGCAATAGACCCTTGGAGACAAGTCGGCTGCAGGCCGATGTATTGAATCTTGACGCAATTTGAATGTTCCATCGTCATTACAAGGCCCTGAACGTTACAATTAACTTTCCTTTTTGCGTCGGATTCGAAAATCTATACTCACAGGAGAAGAACCATGTGGTGCCCGAGGCAGCAATAGACCCATGGAGACAAGTCGGCTGCAGGCCGATGTATTGAATCTCGACGCAATTTGAGTGTTCCATCGTCACTACAAGGCCCTGAACGTTACAATTAACTATCATTTTTGCGTCGGATTCGAAAATCTAGACTCACACGAGAAGGACCATGTGGTGCCCGAGGCAGCAATAGACCCTTGGAGACAAGTCGGCTGGAGGCCGATGTATTGAATCTCGACGCAATTTGAGTGTTCCATCGTCATTAGGAGGTCCTAAACGTTAGAATTCACTTTCAGTTTTGCGTCGGGTTCGAAAATCTAGACCCACAGGAGAAGGACCATGTGGTGCACGAGGCAGCAATAGACCCTTGGAGACAAGTCGGCTGCAGGCCGATGTATTGAATCTCGACGCAATTTGCGTCTTCTATCGTCATTACAAGGCCTTGAACGTTACAATAACAAACATTTTTGCGTCGGATTCGAAAATCTAGACTCACAGGAGAACGACCATAAGGTGCCCGAGGCAGCAATAGACCCTTGGAGACAAGTCGGCTGGAGGCCGATGTATTGAATCTCGACGCAATTTGAGTGTTCCATCGGCATTAGGAGGCCCTGAACGTTACAATTAACTATCATTTTTGCGTCGGATTCGAAAATCTAGACTTACAAGAGAACGACCATGAGGTGCCCGAGACTGCAATATCCTCTTGGATACAAGTCGACTGGAGGTCGATGTATTGAATCTCGACGCAATTTGAGTCTTCTATCGTCATTAGGAGGCGCTGAACGTTACAATTCACTATCATTTTTGCGTCGGATTCGATAATCTAAACTCACAGGAGAACGACCATAAGGTGCCGAGGCTGGAGGCCGATGTATTGAATCTCGACGCAATTTGAGTGTTCCATCGTCACTACAAGGCCCTGAACGTTACAATTAACTATCATTTTTGCGTCGGATTCGAAAATCTAGACTCACACGAGAAGGACCATGTGGTGCCCGAGGCAGCAATAGACCCTTGGAGACAAGTCGGCTGGAGGCCGATGTATTGAATCTCGACGCAATTTGAGTGTTCCATCGTCATTAGGAGGCCCTAAACGTTACAATTCACTATCATTTTTGCGTCGGATTCGAAAATCTAGACTCGCAGGAGAAGGACCATGTGGTGCCCGAGGCAGCAATAGACCCTTGGAGACAAGTCGGCTGCAGGCCGATGTATTGAATCTCGACGCAATCGGAGTGTTCCATCGTCATTACAAGGCCTTGAACGTTACAATTAACTATCTTTTTTGCGTCGGATTCGAAAATTTAGACTCACAGGAGAAAGACCATGAGGTGCCTGAGGCAGCAACAGACCCTTGGAGTCAAGTCGGCTGGAGGCCGATGTATTGAATCTCGACGCAATTTGAGTGTTCCATCGTCATTAGGAGGCCCTAAACGTTACAATTCACTATCATTTTTGCGTCGGATTCGAAAATCTAGACTCGCAGGAGAAGGACCATGTGGTGCCCGAGGCAGCAATAGACCCTTGGAGACAAGTCGGCTGCAGGCCGATGTATTGAATCTTGACGCAATTTGAGTGTTCCATCGTCATTACAAGGCCCTGAACGTTACAATTAACTTTCCTTTTTGCGTCGGATTCGAAAATCTATACTCACAGGAGAAGAACCATGTGGTGCCCGAGGCAGCAATAGACCCATGGAGACAAGTCGGCTGCAGGCCGATGTATTGAATCTCGACGCAATTTGAGTGTTCCATCGTCACTACAAGGCCCTGAACGTTACAATTAACTATCATTTTTGCGTCGGATTCGAAAATCTAGACTCACACGAGAAGGACCATGTGGTGCCCGAGGCAGCAATAGACCCTTGGAGACAAGTCGGCTGGAGGCCGATGTATTGAATCTCGACGCAATTTGAGTGTTCCATCGTCATTAGGAGGTCCTAAACGTTAGAATTCACTTTCAGTTTTGCGTCGGGTTCGAAAATCTAGACCCACAGGAGAAGGACCATGTGGTGCACGAGGCAGCAATAGACCCTTGGAGACAAGTCGGCTGCAGGCCGATGTATTGAATCTCGACGCAATTTGCGTCTTCTATCGTCATTACAAGGCCTTGAACGTTACAATAACAAACATTTTTGCGTCGGATTCGAAAATCTAGACTCACAGGAGAACGACCATAAGGTGCCCGAGGCAGCAATAAACCCTTGGAGACAAGTCGGCTGGAGGCCGATGTATTGAATCTCGACGCAATTTGAGTGTTCCATCGGCATTAGGAGGCCCTGAACGTTACAATTAACTATCATTTTTGCGTCGGATTCGAAAATCTAGACTTACAAGAGAACGACCATGAGGTGCCCGAGACTGCAATATCCTCTTGGATACAAGTCGACTGGAGGTCGATGTATTGAATCTCGACGCAATTTGAGTCTTCTATCGTCATTAGGAGGCGCTGAACGTTACATTTCACTATCATTTGTGCGTCGGATTCGATAATCTAAACTCACAGGAGAACGACCATAAGGTGCCGAGGCAGCAACAGACCCTTGGAGACAAGTCGGCTGGAGGCCGATGTATTGAATCTCGACGCAATTTGAGTGTTCCATCGTCATTAGGAGGCCCTAAACGTTACAATTCACTATCATTTTTGTTTCGGATTCGAAAATATAGACTCACAGGAGAACGACCATAAGGAGCCGGTGGAAGCAATAGACCCTTGGAGACAAGTCGGCTGGAGGCCGATGTATTGAATCTCGACGCAATTTGAGTGTTCCACCGTCATTAGGAGGCCCTGAACGTTACAATTAACTTTCATTTTTGCGTCGGATTCGAAAATCTATACTCACAGGAGAAGAACCATGTGGTGCCCGAGGCAGCAATAGACCCTTGGAGACAAGTCGGCTGCAGGCCGATGTATTGAATCTTGACGCAATTTGAGTGTTCCACCGTCATTACAAGGCCCTGAACGTTACAATTAACTATCATTTTTGCGTCGGATTCGAAAATCTAGACTCACAGGAGAACGACCATAAGGTGCCCGAGGCAGCAATAGACCCTTGGAGACAAGTCGGCTGGAGGCCGATGTATTGAATCTCGACACAATATGAGTGTTCCATCGGCATTAGGAGACCCTGAACGTTACAATTAACTATCATTTTTGCGTCGGATTCGAAAATCTAGACTCACCGGAGCCGGACAATGTGGTGCCCGAGGCAGCGATATCCCCTTGGAGACAAGTCGGCTGGAGGCCGATGTATTGAATCTCGACGCAATTTGAGAGTTCCATCGTCATTAGGAGGCCCTGAACGTTACAATTAACAATCATTTTTGCGTCGGATTCGAAAATCTAGACTCACAGGAGAAGGACCATGTGGTGCCCGAGGCAGCAACAGACCCTTGGAGACAAGTCGGCTGCAGGCCGATGTATTGAATCTCGACGCTATTTGAGTGTTCCATCGTCACTACAAGGCCCTGAACGTTACAATTAACAATCATTTTTGCGTCGGATTCGAAAATCTAGACTCACAGGAGAAGGACCATGTGGTGCCCGAGGCAGCAATAGACCCTTGGAGACAAGTCGGCTGGAGGCCGATGTATTGAATCTCGACGCAATTTGAGTCTTCTATCGTCATTAGGAGGCGCTGAACGTTACAATTCACTATCATTTTTGCGTCGGATTCGACAATCTAAACTCACAGGAGAACGACCATAAGGTGCCCGAGGCAGCAATAGACCCTTGGAGACAAGTCGGCTGGAGGCCGATGTATTGAATCTCGACGCAATTTGAGTGTTCCATCGTCACTACAAGGTCCTGAACGTTACAATTAACTATCATTTTTGCGTCGGATTCGAAAATCTAGACTCACAGGAGAAGGACCATGTGGTGCCCGAGGCAGCAATAGACCCTTGGAGACAAGTCGGCTGGAGGCCGATGTATTGAATCTCGACACAATATGAGTGTTCCATCGGCATTAGGAGACCCTGAACGTTACAATTAACTATCATTTTTGCGTCGGATTCGAAAAACTAGACTCACCGGAGACGGACCATGTGGTGCCCGAGGCAGCGATATCCGATTGGAGACAAGTCGGCTGGAGGCCGATGTATTGAATCTCGACGGAATTTGAGAGTTCCATCGTCATTAGGAGGCCCTGAGCGTTACAATTAACAATCATTTTTGCGTCGGATTCGAAAATCTAGACTCACAGGAGAAGGACCATGTGGTGCCCGAGGCAGCAACAGACCCATGGAGACAAGTCGGCTGCAGGCCGATGTATTGAATCTCGACGCAATTTGAGTGTTCCATCGTCACTACAAGGCCCTGAACGTTACAATTAACTATAATCTTTGCGTCGGATTCGAAAATCTAGACTCACAGGAGAAGGATCATGTGGTGCCCGAGGCAGCAATAGACCCTTGGAGACAAGTCGGCTGGAGGCCGATGTATTGAATCTCGACGCAATTTGAGTGTTCCATCGGCATTAGGAGGCCCTGAACGTTACAATTAACTATCATTTTTGCGTCGGATTCGAAAATCTAGACTTACAAGAGAACGACCATGAGGTGCCCGAGACTGCAATATCCTCTTGGATACAAGTCGACTGGAGGTCGATGTATTGAATCTCGACGCAATTTGAGTCTTCTATCGTCATTAGGAGGCGCTGAACGTTACATTTCACTATCATTTTTGCGTCGGATTCGATAATCTAAACTCACAGGAGAACGACCATAAGGTGCCGAGGCAGCAACAGACCCTTGGAGACAAGTCGGCTGGAGGCCGATGTATTGAATCTCGACGCAATTTGAGTGTTCCATCGTAATTAGGAGGCCCTAAACGTTACAATTCACTATCATTTTTGTTTCGGATTCGAAAATATAGACTCACAGGAGAACGACCATAAGGAGCCGGAGGAAGCAATAGACCCTTGGAGACAAGTCGGCTGGAGGCCGATGTATTGAATCTCGACGCAATTTGAGTGTTCCACCGTCATTAGGAGGCCCTGAACGTTACAATTAACTTTCATTTTTGCGTAGGATTCGAAAATCTATACTCACAGGAGAAGAACCATGTGGTGCCCGAGGCAGCAATAGACCCTAGGAGACAAGTCGGCTGCAGGCCGATGTATTGAATCTTGACGTAATTTGAGTGTTCCATCGTCATTACAAGGCCCTGAACGTTACAATTAACTATCATTTTTGCGTCGGATTCGAAAATCTAGACTCACAGGAGAACGACCATAAGGTGCCCGAGGCAGCAATAGACCCTTCGAGACAAGTCGGCTGGAGGCCGATGTATTGAATCTCGACACAATTTGAGTGTTCCATCGTCATTAGGAGGCCCTGAACGTTACAATTAACAATCATTTTTGCGTCGGATTCGAAAATCTAGACTCACAGGAGAACGACCATAAGGTGCCCGAGGCAGCAATAGACCCTTGGAGACAAGTCGGCTGGTGGCCGATGTATTGAATCTCGACGGAATTTGAGTGTTCCATCGGCATTAGGAGGCCCTGAACGTTACAATTAACTATCATTTTTGCGTCGGATTCGAAAATCTAGACTCACCGGAGACGGACCATGTGGTGCCCGAGGCAGCGATATCCCCTTGGAGACAAGTCGGCTGGAGGCCGATGTATTGAATCTCGACGCAATTTGAGTGTTCCATCGTCATTAGGAGGCCCTAAACGTTACAATTCACTATCAGTTTTGCGTCGGATTCAAAAATCTAGACTCACAGGAGAAGGACCATGTGGTGCCCGAGGCAGCAACAGACCCTTGGAGACAAGTCGGCTGCAGACCGATGTATTGAATCTCGACGCAATTTGAGTGTTCCATCGTCACTACAAGGCCCTGAACGTTACAATTAACTATCATTTTTGCGTCGGATTCGAAAATCTGGACTCACACGAGAAGGACCATGTGGTGCCCGAGGCAGCAATAGACCCTTGGAGACAGTTCGGCTGGAGGCCGATGTATTGAATCTCGACGCAATTTGAGTGTTCCATCGTCATTAGGATACCCTAAACGTTACAATTCACTATCATTTTTGCGTCGGATTCGAAAATCTAGACTCGCAGGAGAAGGACCATGTGGTGCCCGAGGCAGCAATAGACCCTTGGAGACAAGTCGGCTGCAGGCCGATGTATTGAATCTCGACGCAATCGGAGTGTTCCATCGTCATTACAAGGCCTTGAACGTTACATTTAACTATCTTTTTTGCGTCGGATTCGAAAATTTAGACTCACAGGAGAAAGGCCATGAGGTGCCTGAGGCAGCAACAGACCCTTGGAGTCAAGTCGGCTGGAGCCCGATGTATTGAATCTCGACGCAATTTGAGTGTTCCATCGTCATTAGGAGGCCCTAAACGTTAGAATTCACTTTCAGTTTTGCGTCGGGTTCGAAAATCTAGACCCACAGGAGATGGACCATGTGGTGCACGAGGCAGCAATAGACCCTTGGAGACAAGTCGGCTGCAGGCCGATGTATTGAATGTCGACGCAATTTGAGTGTTCCATCGTCATTACAAGGCGCTGAACGTTACAATTAACTATCATTTTTGCGTCGGATTCGAAAATCTAGACTCACAGGAAAACGACCATAAGGTGCCCGAGGCAGCAATAAACCCTTGGAGACAAGTCGGCTGGAGGCCGATGTATTGAATCTCGACGCAATTTGAGTGTTCCATCGGCATTAGGAGGCCCTGAACGTTACAATTAACTATCAATTTTGCGTCGGATTCGAAAATCTAGACTTACAAGGGAACGACCATGAGGTGCCCGAGACTGCAATATCCTCTTGGATACAAGTAGACTGTAGGTCGATGTATTGAATCTTGACGCAATTTGAGTGTTCCATCGTCATTACAAGGCCCTGAACGTTACAATTAACTATCATTTTTGCGTCGGATTCGAAAATCTAGACTCACAGGAGAACGACCATAAGGTGCCCGAGGCAGCAATAGACCCTTGGAGACAAGTCGGCTGGAGGCCGATGTATTGAATCTCGACACAATATGAGTGTTCCATCGGCATTAGGAGACCCTGAACGTTACAATTAACTATCATTTTTGCGTCGGATTCGAAAATCTAGACTCACCGGAGCCGGACAATGTGGTGCCCGAGGCAGCGATATCCCCTTGGAGACAAGTCGGCTGGAGGCCGATGTATTGAATCTCCACGCAATTTGAGAGTTCCATCGTCATTAGGAGGCCCTGAACGTTACAATTCACTATCATTTTTGCGTCGGATTCGACAATCTAAACTCACAGGAGAACGACCATAAGGTGCCCGAGGCAGCAATAGACCCTTGGAGACAAGTCGGCTGGAGGCCGATGTATTGAATCTCGTCGCAATTTGAGTGTTCCATCGTCACTACAAGGCCCTGAACGTTACAATTAACTATCATTTTTGCGTCGGATTCGAAAATCTAGACTCACAGGAGAAGGACCATGTGGTGCCCGAGGCAGCAATAGAACCTTGGAGACAAGTCGGCTGCAAGCCGATGTATTGAATCTCGACGCAATTTGAGTGTTCCATCGTCATTAGGAGGCCCTAAACGTTACAATTCACTATCATTTTTGCGTCGGATTCGAAAATCTAGACTCGCAGGAGAAGGACCATGTGGTGCCCGAGGCAGCAATAGAACCTTGGAGACAAGTCGGCTGCAAGCCGATGTATTGAATCTCGACGCAATTTGAGTGTTCCGTCGTCATTAGGAGGCCCTAAACGTTACAATTCACTATCATTTTTGCCTCGGATTCGAAAATCTAGATTCGCAGGAGAAGGACCCTATGGTGCCCGAGGCAGCAATAGACCCTTGGAGACAAGTCGGCTGCAGGCCGATGTATTGAATCTCGACGCAATCGGAGTGTTCCATCGTCATTACAAGGCCTTGAACGTTACAATTAACTATCATTTTTGCGTCGGATTCGAAAATTTAGACTCACAGGAGAAAGACCATGAGGTGCCTGAGGCAGCAACAGACCCTTGGAGTCAAGTCGGCTGGAGGCCGATGTATTGAATCTCGACGCAATTTGAGTGTTCCATTTGCATTAGGAGGCCCTGAACGTTACAATTAACTATCATTTTTGCGTCGGATTCGAAAATCTAGACTCACAGGAGAAGGACCATGTGGTGCCAGAGACTGCAATATCCTCTTGGATACATGTCGACTGGAGGTCGATGTATTGAATCTCGACGCAATTTGAGTCTTCTATCGTCATTACAAGGCCCTGAACGTTACAATTTACAAACATTTTTGCGTCGGATTCGAAAATCTAGACTCACAGGAGAACGAGGCAGCAATAGACCCTTGGAGACAAGTCGGCTGGAGGCCGATGTATTGAATCTCGACGCAATTTGAGTGTTCCATCGGCATTAGGAGACCCTGAACGTTACAATTAACTATCATTTTTGCGTCGGATTCGAAAATCTAGACTCACCGGAGACGGACCATGTGGTGCCCGAGGCAGCGATATCCCCTTGGAGACAAGTCGGCTGGAGGCCAATGTATTGAATCTCGACGCAATGTGAGAGTTCCATCGTCATTAGGAGGCCCTGAGCGTTACAATTAACAATCATTTTTGCGTCGGATTCGAAAATCTAGACTCACAGGAGACGGACCATGTGGTGCCCGAGGCAGTGATATCCCCTTGGAGACAAGTCGGCTGGAGGCCGATGTATTGAATCTCGACGCAATTTGAGTGTTCCATCGTCACTACAAGGCCCTGAACGTTACAATTAACTATAATTTTTGCGTCGGATTCGAAAATCTAGACTCACAGGAGAAGGATCATGTGGTGCCCGCGGCAGCAATAGACCCTTGGAGACAAGTCGGCTGGAGGCCGATGTATTGAATCTCGACGCAATCTCAGAGTTCCATCGTCATTAGGAGGCCCCAAACGTTACAATTCACTATCATTTTTGCGTCGGAATCGATAATCTAGACATACCAGAAATTGACCATAAGGTGCTCGACGCAGCAACAGACCCTTGGAGACAAGTCGGCTGGAGGCCGATGTATTGAATCTCGACGCAATGTGAGTGTTCCATCGTCATTAGGAGGCGCTGAACGTTACAATTCACTATCATTTTTGCGTCGGATTCGATAATCTAAACTCACAGGAGAACGACCATAAGGTGCCGAGGCAGCAACAGACCCTTGGAGACAAGTCGGCTGGAGGCCGATGTATTGAATCTCGACGCAATTTGAGTGTTCCATCGTCATTTGGAGGCCCTGAACGTTACAATTCACTATCATTTTTTCATAGGATTCGAAAATATAGACTCACAGGAGAACGACCATAAGGAGCCGGAGGAAGCAATAGACCCTTGGAGACAAGTCGGCTGGAGGCCGATGTATTGAATCTCGACGCAATTTGAGTGTTCCATCGTCATTAGGAGGCCCTGAACGTTACAATTAACTATCATTTTTGCGACGGATTCGAAAATCCAGACTCACAGGAGAAGGACCATGTGGTGCCCGAGGCTGCTATAGACCCTTGGAGACAAGTCGGCTGCAGGCCGATGTATTGAATCTTGACGCAATTTGAGTGTTCCATCGTCATTAGGAGGCCCTGAACGTTACAATTAACTATCATTTTTGCGTCGGATTCGAAAATCTAGACTCACCGGAGACGGACCATGTGGTGCCCGAGGCAGTGATATCCCCTTGGAGACAAGTCGGCTGGAGGCCGATGTATTGAATCTCGACGCAATTTGAGTGTTCCATCGTCATTACAAGGACCTGAACGTTACAATTAACTATCATTTTTGCGTCGGATTCGAAAATCTAGACTCACAGGAGAACGACCATACGGTGCCCGAGGCAGCAATAGACCCTTGGAGACAAGTCGGCTGGAGGCCGATGTACTGAATCTCGACGCAATCTGAGAGTTCCATCGTCATTAGGAGGCCCTAAACGTTACAATTAACTATCATTTTTGCGTCGGATTCGATAATCTAGACTTACAAGAGAACGACCATAAGGTGCCCGAGGCAGCAACAGACCCTTGGAGACAAGTCGGCTGGAGGCCGATGTATTGAATCTCGACGCAATTTGGGTGTTCCATCGGCATTAGGAGGCCCTGAACGTTACAATTAACTATCATTTTTGCGTCGGATTCGAAAATCTAGTCTCACCGGAGACGGACCATGTGGTGCCCGAGGCAGCGATATCCCCTTGGAGACAAGTCGGCTGGAGGCCGATGTATTGAATCTCGACGCAATTTGAGAGTTCCATCGGCAAAATCTAGTCTCACCGGAGACGGACCATGTGGTGCCCGAGGCAGCGATATCCCCTTGGAGACAAGTCGGCTGGAGGCCGATGTATTGAATCTCGACGCAATTTGAGAGTTCCATCGTCATTAGGAGGCCCTGAACGTTACAATTAACTATCATTTTTGCGTCGGATTCGAAAATCTAGACTTACAAGAGAACGACCATGAGGTGCCCGAGACTGCAATATCCTCTTGGATACAAGTCGACTGGAGGTCGATGTATTGAATCTCGACGCAATTTGAGTCTTCTATCGTCATTAGGAGGCGCTGAACGTTACAATTCACTATCATTTTTGCGTCGGATTCGAAAATCTAGACTCACAGGAGAAGGACCATGTGGTGCCCGAGGCAGCAATTGACCCTTGGAGACAAGTCGGCTGCAGGCCGATGTATTGAATCTTGACGAAATTTGAGTGTTCCGTCGTCATTACAAGGCCCTGAACGTTACAATTAACTATCATTTTCGGGTCGGATTCGAAAATCTAGACTCACAGGAGAACGACTATGAGGTGCCCGAGGCAGCAATAGACCCTTGGAGACAAGTCGGCTGGAGGCCGATGTATTGAATCTCGACGCAATCTCAGAGTTCCATCGTCATTAGGAGGCCCTAAACGTTACAATTCACTATCATTTTTTGCGTCGGAATCGATAATCTAGACATACCAGAGAATGACCATAAGGTCCCCGACGCAGCAACAGACACTTGGAGACATGTCGGCTGGAGGCCGATGTATTGAATCTCGACGCAATGTGAGTGTTCCATCGTCATTAGGAGGCGCTGAACGTTACAATTCACTATCATTTTTGCGTCGGATTCGATAATCTAAACTCACAGGAGAACGACCATAAGGTGCCGAGGCCGCAACAGACCCTTGGAGACAAGTCGGCTGGAGGCCGATGTATTGAATCTCGACGCAATTTGAGTGTTCCATCGTCATTAGGAGGCCCTAAACGTTACAATTCACTATCATTTTTGCGTCGGATTCGAAAATCTAGACTCGCAGGAGAAAGACCATGTGGTGCCCGAGGCAGCAATAGACCCTTGGAGACAAGTCGGCTGCAGGCCGATGTATTGAATCTAGACGCAATTTGAGTGTTCCATCGTCATTACAAGGCCCTGAACGTTACAATTAACTATGATTTTTGCGTCGGATTCGAAAATTTAGACTCACAGGAGAAAGACCATGAGGTGCCTGAGGCAGCAACAGACCCTTGTAGACAAGTCGGCTGGAGGCCGATGTATTGAATCTCGACGCAATTTGAGTGTTCCATCGTCATTAGGAGGCCCTAAACGTTACAATTCACTATCAGTTTTGCGTCGGATTCGAAAATCTAGACTCACAGATGAAGGACCATGTGGTGCCCAAGGCAGCAATAGACTCTTGGAGACAAGTCGGCTGGAGGCCGATGTATTGAATCTCGACGCAATTTTAGTATTCCATCGGCATTAGGAAGCCCTGAACGTTACAATTAACAATCATTTTTGCGTCGGATTCGATAATCTAGACTTACAAGAGAAAGACCATAAGGTGCCCGAGGCAGCAACAGACCCTTGGAGACAAGTCGGCTGGAGGCCGATGTATTGAATCTCGACGCAATTTGAGTGTTCCATCGGCATTAGGAGGCCATGAACGTTACAATTTACTATCATTTTTGCGTCGGATTCGAAAATCTAGACTCACAGGAGAACGAACAAAAGGTGCCCGAGGCAGCAACAGACCCTTGGAGACAAGTCGGCTGCAGGCCGATGTATTGAATCTCGACGCAATTTGAGTGTTCCATCGGCATTAGGAGGCCCTGAACGTTACAATTAACTATCATTTTTGCGTCGGATTCGAAAATCTAGACTCACCGGAGACGGACCATGTGGTGCCCGAGGCAGCGATATCCTCTTGGAGACAAGTCGGCTGGAGGCCGATGTATTGAATCTCGACGCTATTTGAGAGTTCCATCGTCATTAGGAGGCCCTGAACGTTACAATAAAGAATCATTTTTGCGTCGGATTTGAAAATCTAGACTCACAGGAGAACGACCATAAGGTGCCCGAGGAAGCAAAAGACCCTTGGAGACAAGTCGGCTGGAGGCCGATGTATTTAATCTCGACGCAATCTGAGAGTTCCATCGTCATTAGGAGGCCCTAAACGTTACAATTAACTATCTTTTTGCGTCGGAATCGATAATCTAGACATACAAGAGAATGACCATAAGGTGCCCGACGCAGCAACAGACCCTTGGAGACAAGTTGGCTGGAGGCCGATGTATTGGATCTCGACGCAATTTGAGTGTTCCATCGTCATTAGGAGGCCCCAAACGTTACAATTCACTATCAGTTTTGCGTCGGGTTCGAAAATCTAGACTCACAGGAGAAGGACCATGTGGTGCCCAAGGCAGCAATAGACTCCTGGAGACAAGTCGGCTGGAGGCCGATGTATTGAATCTCGACGCAATATTAGTTTTCCATCGGCATTAGGAAGCCCTGAACTTTACAATTAACAATCATTTTTGCGTCGGATTCGAAAATCTAGACTTACAAGAGAACGAACTTAAGGTTCCCGAGGCAGCATTAGACCCTTGGAGACAAGTCGGCTGGAGGACGATGTATTGAATCTCGACGCAATTTGAGTGTCCCATCGTCATTAGGAGGCCCTAAACGTTACAATTAACTATCATTATTGCGTCGGATTCGATAATCTAAAATCACAGGAGAACAACCATAAGGTGCCCGAGGCAGCAACTGACCCTTGGAGACAAGTAGGCTGGAGGCCGATGTATTGAATCTCGACGCAATTTGAGTGTTCCATCGTCATTACAAGGCCCTGAACGTTACAATGAACTATCATTTTTGCGTCGGATTCGAAAATCTAGACTCACCGGAGACGGACCATGTGGTGCCCGAGGCAGCGATATCCCCTTGGAGACAAGTCGGCTGGAGGCCGATGTATTGAATCTCGACGCAATTTGAGAGTTCCATCGTCATTACGAGGCCCTGAACGTTACAATTAACAATCATTTTTGCGTCGGATTCGAAAATCTAGACTCACAGGAGAACGACCATAAGGTGCCCGAGGCAGCAATAGACCCTTGGAGACAAGTCGGCTGGAGGACGATGTATTGAATCTCGACGCAATTTGAGAGTTCCATCGGCATTACGAGGCCCTCAACGTTTCAATTAACTATCATTTTTGCGTCGGATTCGAAAATCTAGACTTACAAGAGAACGACCATAAGGTGCCCGAGGCAGCATTAGACCCTTGGAGACAAGTCTTCTGGAGGCCGATGTATTGAATCTCGACGCAATTTGAGTGTTCCATCGTCATTAGGAGGCCCTAAACGTTACAATTAACTATCATTTTTGCGTCGGATTCGATAATCTAGACTTACAAGAGAACGACCATAAGGTGCCCGAGGCAGCAACAGACCCTTGGAGACAAGTCGGCTGGAGGCCGATGTGTTGAATCTCGACGCAATTTGAGTGTTCCATCAGCATTAGGAGGCCATGAACGTTTTACTATCATTTTTGCGTCGGATTCGAAAATCTAGACTCACAGGAGAACGACCATAAGGTGCCCGAGGCAGCAACAGACCCTTGGAGACAAGTCGGCTGGAGGCCGATGTATTGAATCTCGACGCAATTTGATTGTTCCATCGTCATTAGGAGGCCCTAAACGTTACAATTAACTATCATATTTGCGTCGGATTCGAAAATCTAGACTCACCGGAGACGGACCATGTGGTGCCCGAGGCAGCGATATCCCCTTGGAGACAAGTCGGCTGGAGGCCGATGTATTGAATCTCGACGCCATTTGAGTGTTCCATCGGCTTTAGGAGGCCATGAACGTTACAATTAACTATCATTTTTGCGTCGGATTCGAAAATCTAGACTCACAGGAGAACGACCATAAGGTGCCCGAGGCAGCAACAGACCCTTGGAGACAAGTCGGCTGGAGGCCGATGTATTGAATCTCGACGCAATTTGAGTGTTCCATCGTCATTAGGAGGCCCTAAACGTTGCAATTCACTATCATTTTTGCGACGGATTCGAAAATCTAGACTCACAGGAGAAGGACCATGTGGTGCCCGAGGCAGCAATAGACCCTTGGAGACAAGTCGGCTGGAGGCCGATGTATTGAATCTCGATGCAATTTGAGTGTTCCATCGGCATTAGGAGGCCCTGAACGTTACAATTAACTATCATTTTTGCGTCGGATTCGAAAATCTAGACTCACCGGAGACGGACCATGTGGTGCCCGAGGCAGCGATATCACCTTGGAGACAAGTCGGCTGGAGGCCGATGTATTGAATCTCGACGCAATTTCAGAGTTCCATCGAAATTAGGAACCCCTGAACGTTACAATTAACAATCATTTTTGCGTCGGATTTGAAAATCTAGACTCACAGGAGAACGACCGTAAGGTGCCCGAGGAAGCAATAGACCCTTGGAGACAAGTCGGCTGGAGGACGATGTATTGAATCTCGACGCAATCTGAGAGTTCCATCGTCATTAGGAGGCCCTAAACGTTACAATTAACTATCATTTTTGCGTCGGAATCGATAATCTAGACATACAAGAGAATGACCATAAGGTGCCCGACGCAGCAACAGACCCTTGGAGACAAGTCGGCTGGAGGCCGATGTATTGGATCTCGACGCAATTTGAGTGTTCCATCGGCATTAGGAGGCCCTGAACGTTACAATTTTCTATCATTTTTGCGTCGGATTCGAAAATCTAGACTCACAGGAGAACGACCATAAGGTGCCCAAGGCAGCAACAGACCCTTGGAGACAAGTCGGCTGGATGCCGATGTATTGAATCTCGACGCAATTTGAGTGTTCCATCGTCTTTAGGAGGCCCTAAACGTTACAGTTCACTATCATTTTTGCGTCGGATTCGAAAATCTAGACTCACAGGAGAAGGACCATGTGGTGCCCGAGGCAGCAACAGACCCTTGGAGACAAGTCGGCTGCAGGCCGATGTATTGAATCTCGATGCAATTTGAGTGTTCCATCGTCACTACGAGGCCCTGAACGTTACAATTAACTATCGTTTTTGCGTCGGATTCGAAAATTTAGACTCACAGGAGAAAGACCATGAGGTGCCTGAGGCAGCAACAGACCCTTGGTGACAAGTCGGCTGGAGGCCGATGTATTGAATCTCGACGCAATTTGAGTGTTCCATCGGCATTAGGAGGCCCTGAACGTTACAATTAACTATCATTTTTGCGTCGGATTCGAAAATCTAGACTCACCGGAGACGGACCATGTGGTGCCCGAGGCAGCGATATCCCCTAGGAGACAAGTCGGCTGGAGGCCGATGTATTGAATCTCGACGCAATTTGAGAGTTCCATCGTTATTAGGAGGCCCTGAACGTTACAATTAACAATCATTTTTGCGTCGGATTCGAAAATCTAGACTTACAAGAGAACGACCATGAGGTGCCTGAGACTGCAATATCCTCTTGGATACAAGTCGACTGGAGGTCGATGTATTGAATCTCGACGCAATTTGAGTCTTCTATCGTCATTAGGAGGGGCTGAACGTTACAATTAACTATCATTTTTGCGTCGGATTCGAAAATCTAGACTCACAGGAGAACGACCATAAGGTGCCCGAGGCAGCAATAGACCCTTGGAGACAAGTCGGCTGGAGGCCGATGTATTGAATCTCGACGCAATTTGAGTGTTCCATCGGCATTAGGAGGCCCTGAACGTTACAATTAACTATCATTTTTGCGTCGGATTCGAAAATCTAGACTCACCGGAGACGGACCATGTGGTGCCCGAGGCAGCGATATCCCCTAGGAGACAAGTCGGCTGGAGGCCGATGTATTGAATCTCGACGCAATTTGAGAGTTCCATCGTTATTAGGAGGCCCTGAACGTTACAATTAACAATCATTTTTGCGTCGGATTCGAAAATCTAGACTTACAAGAGAACGACCATGAGGTGCCTGAGACTGCAATATCCTCTTGGATACAAGTCGACTGGAGGCCCATGTATTGAATCTCGACGCAATTTGAGTGTTCCATCGTCATTAGGAGGCCCTAAACGTTGCAATTCACTATCATTTTTGCGACGGATTCGAAAATCTAGACTCACAGGAGAAGGACCATGTGGTGCCCGAGGCAGCAATAGACCCTTGGAGACAAGTCGGCTGGAGGCCGATGTATTGAATCTCGACGCAATTTGAGTGTTCCATCGGCATTAGGAGGCCCTGAACGTTACAATTAACTATCATTTTTGCGTCGGATTCGAAAATCTAGACTCACCGGAGACGGACCATGTGGTGCCCGAGGCAGCGATATCCCCTTGGAGACAAGTCGGCTGGAGGCCGATGTATTGAATCTCGTCGCAATTTCAGAGTTCCATCGAAATTAGGAACCCCTGAACGTTTCAATTAACAATCATTTTTGCGTCGGATTTGAAAATCTAGACTCACAGGAGAACGACCGTAAGGTGCCCGAGGAAGCAATAGACCCTTGGAGACAAGTCGGCTGGAGGACGATGTATTGAATCTCGACGCAATCTGAGAGTTCCATCGTCATTAGGAGGCCCTAAACGTTACAATTAACTATCATTTTTGCGTCGGAATCGATAATCTAGACATACAAGAGAATGACCATAAGTTGCCCGACGCAGCAACAGACCCTTGGAGACAAGTCGGCTGGAGGCCGATGTATTGGATCTCGACGCAATTTGAGTGTTCCATCGGCATTAGGAGGCCCTGAACGTTACAATTTACTATCATTTTTGCGTCGGATTCGAAAATCTAGACTCACAGGAGAACGACCATAAGGTGCCCGAGGCAGCAACAGACCCTTGGAGACAAGTCGGCTGGATGCCGATGTATTGAATCTCGACGCAATTTGAGTGTTCCATCGTCATTAGGAGGCCCTAAACGTTACAATTCACTATCATTTTTGCGTCGGATTCGAAAATCTAGACTCACAGGAGAAGGACCATGTGGTGCCCGAGGCAGCAACAGACCCTTGGAGACAAGTCGGCTGGAGGCCGATGTATTGAATCTCGACGCAATTTGAGTGTTCCATCGTCATTAGGGGGCCCTAAACGTTACAATTCACTATCATGTTTGCGTCGGATTCGAAAATCTAGACTCACAGGAGAAGGACCATGTGGTGCCCGAGGCAGCAACAGACCCTTGGAGACAAGTCGCCTGCAGGCCGATGTATTGAATCTCGACGCAATTTGAGTGTTCCATCGTCACTACAAGGCCCTGAACGTTACAATTAACTATCATTTTTGCGTCGGATTCGAAAATCTAGACTCACAGGAGAAGGACCATGAGGTTTCCCAGGCAGCAATAGACCCTTGGAGACAAGTCGGCTGGAGGCCGATGTATTGAATCTCGACGCAATTTGAGTGTTCCATCGTCATTAGGAGGCCCTAAACGTTACAATTCACTATCATTTTTGCGTCGGATTCGAAAATCTAGACTCGCAGGAGAAGGACCATGTGATGCCCGAGGCAGCAATAGACCCTTGGAGACAAGTCGGCTGCAGGCCGATGTATTGAATCTAGACGCAATTTGAGTGTTCCATCGTCATTACAAGGCCCTGAACGTTGCAATTAACTATCATTTTTGCGTCGGATTCGAAAATCTAGACTTACAAGAGAACGACCATGAGGTGCCTGAGACTGCAATATCCTCTTGGATACAAGTCGACTGGAGGTCGATGTATTGAATCTCGACGCAATTTGAGTCTTCTATCGTCATTAGCAGGGGCTGAACGTTACAATTAACTATCATTTTTGCGTCGGATTCGAAAATCTAGACTCACAGGAGAACGACCATAAGGTGCCCGAGGCAGCAACAGACCCTTGGAGACAAGTCGGCTGGAGGCCGATGTATTGAATCTCGACGCAATTAGAGTGTTCCATCGTCATTAGGAGGCCCTAAACGTTGCAATTCACTATCATTTTTGCGTCGGATTCGAAAATCTAGACTCACCGGAGACGGACCATGTGGTGCCCGAGGCAGCGATATCCCCTAGGAGACAAGTCGGCTGGAGGCCGATGTATTGAATCTCGACGCAATTTGAGAGTTCCATCGTTATTAGGAGGCCCTGAACGTTACAATTAACAATCATTTTTGCGTCGGATTCGAAAATCTAGACTTACAAGAGAACGACCATGAGGTGCCTGAGACTGCAATATCCTCTTGGATACAAGTCGACTGGAGGTCGATGTATTGAATCTCGACGCAATTTGAGTCTTCTATCGTCATTAGGAGGGTCTGAACGTTACAATTAACTATCATTTTTGCGTCGGATTCGAAAATCTAGACTCACAGGAGAACGACCATAAGGTGCCCGAGGCAGCAATAGACCCTTGGAGACAAGTCGGCTGGAGGCCGATGTATTGAATCTCGACGCAATTTGAGTGTTCCATCGGCATTAGGAGGCCCTGAACGTTACAATTAACTATCATTTTTGCGTCGGATTCGAAAATCTAGACTCACCGGAGACGGACCATGTGGTGCCCGAGGCAGCGATATCCCCTTGGAGACAAGTCGGCTGGAGGCCGATGTATTGAATCTCGACGCAATTTGAGTGTTCCATCGGCATTAGGAGGCCATGAACGTTACAATTAACTATCATTTTTGCGTCGGATTCGAAAATCTAGACTCACAGGAGAACGACCATAAGGCGCCCGAGGCAGCAACAGACCCTTGGAGACAAGTCGGCTGGAGGCCCATGTATTGATCTCGACGCAATTTGAGTGTTCCATCGTCATTAGGAGGCCCTAAACGTTGCAATTCACTATCATTTTTGCGACGGATTCGAAAATCTAGACTCACAGGAGAAGGACCATGTGGTGCCCGAGGCAGCAATAGACCCTTGGAGACAAGTCGGCTGGAGGCCGATGTATTGAATCTCGACGCAATTTGAGTGTTCCATCGGCATTAGGAGGCCCTGAACGTTACAATTAACTATCATTTTTGCGTCGGATTCGAAAATCTAGACTCACCGGAGACGGACCATGTGGTGCCCGAGGCAGCGATATCCCCTTGGAGACAAGTCGGCTGGAGGCCGATGTATTGAATCTCGACGCAATTTCAGAGTTCCATCGAAATTAGGAACCCCTGAACGTTACAATTAACAATCATTTTTGCGTCGGATTTGAAAATCTAGACTCACAGGAGAACGACCGTAAGGTGCCCGAGGAAGCAATAGACCCTTGGAGACAAGTCGGCTGGAGGACGATGTATTGAATCTCGACGCAATCTGAGAGTTCCATCGTCATTAGGAGGCCCTAAACGTTACAATTAACTATCATCTTTGCGTCGGAATCGATAATCTAGACATACAAGAGAATGACCATAAGGTGCCCGACGCAGCAACAGACCCTTGGAGACAAGTCGCCTGCAGGCCGATGTATTGAATCTCGACGCAATTTGAGTGTTCCATCGTCACTACAAGGCCCTGAACGTTACAATTAACTATCATTTTTGCGTCGGATTCGAAAATCTAGACTCACAGGAGAAGGACCATGAGGTGCCCCAGGCAGCAATAGACCCTTGGAGACAAGTCGGCTGGAGGCCGATGTATTGAATCTCGACGCAATTTGAGTGTTCCATCGTCATTAGGAGGCCCTAAACGTTACAATTCACTATCATTTTTGCGTCGGATTCGAAAATCTAGACTCGCAGGAGAAGGACCATGTGGTGCCCGAGGCAGCAATAGACCCTTGGAGACAAGTCGGCTGCAGGCCGATGTATTGAATCTAGACGCAATTTGAGTGTTCCATCGTCATTACAAGGCCCTGAACGTTACAATTAACTATCATTTTTGCGTCGGATTCGAAAATCTAGACTTACAAGAGAACGACAATGAGGTGCCTGAGTCTGCAATATCCTCTTGGATACAAGTCGACTGGAGGTCGATGTATTGAATCTCGACGCAATTTGAGTCTTCTATCGTCATTAGCAGGGGCTGAACGTTACAATTAACTATCATTTTTGCGTCGGATTCGAAAATCTAGACTCACAGGAGAACGACCATAAGGTGCCCGAGGCAGCAACAGACCCTTGGAGACAAGTCGGCTGGAGGCCGATGTATTGAATCTCGACGCAATTTGAGTGTTCCATCGTCATTAGGAGGCCCTAAACGTTGCAATTCACTATCATTTTTGCGACGGATTCGAAAATCGAGACTCACAGGAGAAGGACCATGTGGTGCCCGAGGCAGCAATAGACCCTTGGAGACAAGTCGGCTGGAGGCCGATGTATTGAATCTCGACGCAATTTGAGTGTTCCATCGGCATTAGGAGGCCCTGAACGTTACAATTAACTATCATTTTTGCGTCGGATTCGAAAATCTAGACTCACCGGAGACGGACCATGTGGTGCCCGAGGCAGCGATATCCCCTTGGAGACAAGTCGGCTGGAGGCCGATGTATTGAATCTCGACGCAATTTCAGAGTTCCATCGAAATTAGGAACCCCTAAACGTTACAATTAACAATCATTTTTGCGTCGGAATCGATAATCTAGACATACAAGAGAATGACCATAAGGTGCCCGACGCAGCAACAGACCCTTGGAGACAAGTCGGCTGGAGGCCGATGTATTGGATCTCGACGCAATTTGAGTGTTCCATCGGCATTAGGAGGCCCTGAACGTTACAATTTACTATCATTTTTGCGTCGGATTCGAAAATCTAGACTCACAGGAGAACGACCATATGGTGCCCGAGGCAGCAACAGACCCTTGGAGACAAGTCAGCTGGATGCCGATGTATTGAATCTCGACGCAATTTGAGTGTTCCATCGTCATTAGGAGGCCCTAAACGTTACAATTCACTATCATTTTTGCGTCGGATTCGAAAATCTAGACTCACAGGAGAAGGACCATGTGGTGCCCGAGGCAGCAACAGACCCTTGGAGACAAGTCGGCTGCAGGCCGATGTATTGAATCTCGACGCAATTTGAGTGTTCCATCGTCACTACAAGGCCCTGAACGTTACAATTAACTATCATTTTTGCGTCGGATTCGAAAATCTAGAGTCACAGGAGAAGGACCACGAGGTGCCCGAGGCAGCAAGAGACCCTTGGAGACAAGTCGGCTGGAGGCCGATGTATTGAATCTCGACGCAATTTGAGTGTTCCATCGTCATTAGGAGGCCCTAAACGTTACAATTCACTATCATTTTTGCGTCGGATTCGAAAATCTAGACTCGCAGGAGAAGGACCATGTGGTGCCCGAGGCAGCAATAGACCCTTGGAGACAAGTCGGCTGCAGGCCGATGTATTGAATCTAGACGCAATTTGAGTGTTCCATCGTCATTACAAGGCCCTGAACGTTACAATTAACTATCGTTTTTGCGTCGGATTCGAAAATTTAGACTCACAGGAGAAAGACCATGAGGTGCCTGAGGCAGCAACAGACCCTTGGAGACAAGTCAGCTGGAGGCCGATGTATTGAATCTCGACGCAATTTGAGTGTTCCATCGGCATTAGGAGGCCCTGAACGTTACAATTAACTATCATTTTTGCGTCGGATTCGAAAATCTAGACTCACCGGAGACGGACCATGTGGTGGCCGAGGCAGCGATATCCCCTAGGAGACAAGTCGGCTGGAGGCCGATGTATTGAATCTCGACGCAATTTGAGAGTTCCATCGTCATTAGGAGGCCCTGAACGTTACAATTAACAATCATTTTTGAGTCGGATTCGAAAATCTAGACTCACAGGAGAACGACCATAAGGTGCCCGAGGCAGTAACAGACCCTTGGAGACAAGTTGGCTGGAGGCCGATGTATTGGATCTCGACGCAATTTTAGTCTTCCATCGTCATTAGGGGGCCCTAAACGTTACAATTCACTATCATTTTTGCGTCGGATTCGAAAATCTAGACTCACAGGAGAAGGACCTTGTGGTGCCCGAGGCAGCAACAGACCCTTGGAGACAAGTCGCCTGCAGGCCGATGTATTGAATCTCGACGCAATTTGAGTGTTCCATCGTCACTACAAGGCCCTGAACGTTACAATTAACTATCATTTTTGCGTCGGATTCGAAAATCTAGACTCACAGGAGAAGGACCACGAGGTGCCCGAGGCAGGAATAGACCCTTGGAGACAAGTCGGCTGGAGGCCGATGTATTGAATCTCGACGCAATTTGAGTGTTCCATCGTCATTAGGAGGCCCTAAACGTTACAATTCACTATCATTTTTGCGTCGGATTCGAAAATCTAGACTCGCAGAAGAAGGACCATGTGGTGCCCGAGGCAGCAATAGACCCTTGGAGACAAGTCGGCTGCAGGCCGATGTATTGAATCTAGACGCAATTTGAGTGTTCCATCGTCATTACAAGGCGCTGAACGTTAAAATTAACTATCATTTTTGCGTCGGATTCGAATATCTAGACTTACAAGAGAACGACCATGAGGTGCCTGAGACAGCAATATCCTCTTGGATACAAGTCGACTGGAGGTCGATGTATTGAATCTCGACGCAATTTGAGTCTTGTATCGTCATTAGGAGGGGCTGAACGTTACAATTCACTATCATTTTTGCGTCGGATTCGATAATCTAAACTCACAGGAGAACGACCATAAGGTGCCCAGGCAGCAACAGACCCTTGGAGACAATTCGGCTGGAGGACGATGTATTGAATCTCGACGCAATTTGAGTGTTCCAACGACATTAGGAGGCCCTGAACGTTACAATTAACTATCATTTTTGCGTCGGATTCGAAAATCTAGACTCTCAGGAGAAGGACCATGTGGTGCCCGAGGCAGCAATAGACCCTTGGAGACAAGTCGGCTGCAGGCCGATGTATTGAATCTTGACGCAATTTGAGTGTTCCATCGTCAATACAAGGCCCTGAACGTTACAATTAACTATCATTTTTGCGTCGGATTCGAAAATCTAGACTCACAGGAGAACGACCATAAGGTGCCCGAGGCAGCAACAGACCCTTGGAGACAAGTCGGCTGGAGGCCGATGTATTGAACCTCGACGCAATTTGAGTGTTCCATCGGCATTAGGAGGCCCTAAACGTTACAATTCACTATCATTTTTGCGTCGGATTCGGAAATCTAGACTCACAGGAGAAGGACCATGTGGTGCCCGAGGCAGCAATAGACCATTGGAGACAAGTCGGCTGCAGGCCGATGTACTGAATCTTGACGCAATTTGAGTGTTCCATCGTCATTTCAAGGCCCTGATCGTTACAATTAACTATCATTTTTGCGTCGGATTCGAAAATCTAGACTCACAGGAGAACGACCATAAGGTGCCCGAGGCAGCAATAGAACCTTGGAGACAAGTCGGCTGGAGGCCGATGTATTGAATCTCGACGCAATTTGAGTGTTCCATCGGCATTAGGAGGCCCTGAACGTTACAATTAACTATCATTTTTGCGTCGGATTCGAAAATCTAGACTCACCGGAGACGGACCATGTGGTGCAAGAGGCAGCGATATCCCCTTGGAGACAAGTCGGCTGGAGGCCGATGTAATGAATCTCGACGCAATTTGAGAGTTCCATCGGCATTACGAGGCCCTCAACGTTTCAATTAACTATCATTTTTGCGTCGGATTTGAAAATCTAGACTTACAAGAGAATGACCATAAGGTGCCCGAGGCAGCATTAGACGCTTGGAGACAAATCGGCTGGAGGCCGATGTATTGAATCTCGACGCAATTTGAGTGTTCCATCGTCATTAGGAGGCCCTAAACGTTACAATTAACTATCATTTTTGCGTCGGATTCGATAATCTAGACTTACAAGAGAACGACCATAAGGTGCCCGAGGCAGCAACAGACCCTTGGAGACAAGTCGGCTGGAGGCCGATGTATTGAATCTCGACGCAATCTGAGAGTTCCATCGTCATTAGGAGGCCCTAAACGTTACAATTAACTATAATTTTTGCGTCGGAATCGATAATCTAGACATACAAGAGAATGACCATAAGGTGCCCGACGCAGCAACAGACGCTTGGAGTCAAGTCGGCTGGAGGCCGATGTATTGGATGTCGACGCAATTTGAGTGTTCCATCGTCATTAGGAGGCCCTATACGTTACAATTCACTATCATTTTTGCGTCGGGTTCGAAAATCTAGACTCACAGGAGAAGGACCATGTGGTGCCCGAGGCAGCAACAGAACCTTGGAGACAAGTCGGCTGCAGGCCGATGTATTGAATCTCGACGCAATTTGATTGTTCCATCGTCACTACAAGGCCCTGAACGTTACAATTAACTATCATTTTTGCGTCGGATTCGATAATCTAAAATCACAGGAGCACAACCATTAGGTGCCCGAGGCAGCAACATACCCTTGGAGACAAGTAGGCTGGAGGCCGATGTATTGAATCTCGTCGCAATTTGAGTGTTCCATCGTCATTAGGAGGCCCTAAACGGTACAATTAACTATCATTTTTGCGTCGGATTCGATAATCTAGACTTACAAGAGAACGACCATAAGGTGCCCGAGGCAGCAACAGACCCTTGGAGACAAGTCGGCTGGAGGCCGATGTATTGAATCTCGACGCAATTTGAGTGTTCCATCGGCATTAGGAGGCCATGAACGTTACAATTAACTATCATTTTTGCGTCGGATTCGAAAATCTAGACTTACAAGAGAACGACCATAAGGTGCCCGAGGCAGCAATAGACCCTTTGAGACAAGTCGGCTGGAGGCCGATGTATTGAATCTCGACGCAATTTAAGAGTTCCATCGTCATTAGGAGGCCCTGAACGTTACAATTAACTATCATTTTTGCGTCGGATTCGAAAATCTAGACTTACAAGAGAACAACCATGAGGTGCCTGAGACTGCAATATCCTCTTGGAGACAAGTCGGCTGCAGGCCGATGTATTGAATCTCGACGCAATTTGAGAGTTCCATCGTCATTAGGAGGCCCCGAACGTTACAATTAACAATCATTTTTGAGTCGGATTTGAAAATCTAGACTCACAGGAGAACGACCATAAGGTGCCCGAGGAAGCAATAGACCCTTGGAGACAAGTCGGCTGGAGGCCGATGTATTGGATCTCGACGCAATTTGAGTGTTCCATCGGCATTAGGAGGCCCTGAACGTTACAATTTACTATCATTTTTGCGTCGGATTCGAAAATCTAGACTCACAGGAGAACGACCATAAGGTGCCCGAGGCAGTAACAGACCCTTGGAGACAAGTTGGCTGGAGGCCGATGTATTGGATCTCGACGCAATTTTAGTCTTCCATCGTCATTAGGGGGCCCTAAACGTTACAATTCACTATCATTTTTGCGTCGGATTCGAAAATCTAGACTCACAGGAGAAGGACCTTGTGGTGCCCGAGGCAGCAACAGACCCTTGGAGACAAGTCGCCTGCAGGCCGATGTATTGAATCTCGTCGCAATTTGAGTGTTCCATCGTCACTACAAGGCCCTGAACGTTACAATTAACTATCATTTTTGCGTCGGATTCGAAAATCTAGAGTCACAGGAGAAGGACCACGAGGTGCCCGAGGCAGCAAGAGACCCTTGGAGACAAGTCGGCTGGAGGCCGATGTATTGGATCTCGACGCAATCTCAGAGTTCCATCGTCATTAGGAGGCCCTAAACGGTACAATTAACTATCATTTTTGCGTCGGATTCGATAATCTAGACTTACAAGAGAACGACCATAAGGTGCCCGAGGCAGCAACAGACCCTTGGAGACAAGTCGGCTGCAGGCCGATGTATTGAATCTCGACGCAATTTGAGTGTTCCATCGTCACTTCAAGGCCCTGAACGTTACAATTAACTATCATTTTTGCGTCGGATTCGAAAATCTAGAGTCACAGGAGAAGGACCACGAGGTGCCCGAGGCAGCAAGAGACCCTTGGAGACAAGTCGGCTGGAGGCCGATGTATTGAATCTCGACGCAATTTGAGTGTTCCATCGTCATTAGGAGGCCCTAAACGTTACAATTCACTATCATTTTTGCGTCGGATTCGAAAATCTAGACTCGCAGGAGAAGGACCATGTGGTGCCCGAGGCAGCAATAGACCCTTGGAGACAAGTCGGCTGCAGGCCGATGTATTGAATCTAGACGCAATTTGAGTGTTCCATCGTCATTACAAGGCCCTGAACGTTACAATTAACTATCGTTTTTGCGTCGGATTCGAAAATTTAGACTCACAGGAGAAAGACCATGAGGTGCCTGAGGCAGCAACAGACCCTTGGAGACAAGTCAGCTGGAGGCCGATGTATTGAATCTCGACGCAATTTGAGTGTTCCATCGGCATTAGGAGGCCCTGAACGTTACAATTAACTATCATTTTTGCGTCGGATTCGAAAATCTAGACTCACCGGAGACGGACCATGTGGTGGCCGAGGCAGCGATATCCCCTAGGAGACAAGTCGGCTGGAGGCCGATGTATTGAATCTCGACGCAATTTGAGAGTTCCATCGTCATTAGGAGGCCCTGAACGTTACAATTAACAATCATTTTTGAGTCGGATTTGAAAATCTAGACTCACAGGAGAACGACCATAAGGTGCCCGAGGAAGCAATAGACCCTTGGAGACAAGTCGGTTGGAGGCCGATGTATTGGATCTCGACGCAATTTGAGTGTTCCATCGGCATTAGGAGGCCCTGAACGTTACAATTTACTATCATTTTTGCGTCGGATTCGAAAATCTAGACTCACAGGAGAACGACCATAAGGTGCCCGAGGCAGTAACAGACCCTTGGAGACAAGTTGGCTGGAGGCCGATGTATTGGATCTCGACGCAATTTTAGTCTTCCATCGTCATTAGGGGGCCCTAAACGTTACAATTCACTATCATTTTTGCGTCGGATTCGAAAATCTAGACTCACAGGAGAAGGACCTTGTGGTGCCCGAGGCAGCAACAGACCCTTGGAGACAAGTCGCCTGCAGGCCGATGTATTGAATCTCGTCGCAATTTGAGTGTTCCATCGTCACTACAAGGCCCTGAACGTTACAATTAACTATCATTTTTGCGTCGGATTCGAAAATCTAGGCTCTAGGGAGAAGGACCACGAGGTGCCCGAGGCAGGAATAGACCCTTGGAGACAAGTCGGCTGGAGGCCGATGTATTGAATCTCGACGCAATTTGAGTGTTCCATCGTCATTAGGAGGCCCTAACCGTTACAATTCACTATCATTTTTGCGTCGGACTCGAAAATCTAGACTCGCAGGAGAAGGACCATGTGGTGCCCGAGGCAGCAATAGAACCTTAGAGACAAGTAGGCTGCAATCCGATGTATTGAATCTAGACGCAATGTGAGTGTTCCATCGTCATTACAAGGCCCTGAACGTTACAATCAACTATCATTTTTGCGTCGGATTCGAAAATTTAGACTCACAGGAGAAAGACCATGAGGTGCTTGAGGCAGCAACAGACCCTTGGAGACAAGTCGGCTGGAGGCCGATGTATTGATTCTCGACGCAATTTGAGTGTTCCATCGTCATTAGGAGGCCCTAAACGTTACAATTCACTATCATTTTTGCGTCGGATTCGAATATCTAGACTTACAAGAGAACGACCATGAGGTGCCTGAGACAGCAATATCCTCTTGGATACAAGTCGACTGGAGGTCGATGTATTGAATCTCGACGCAATTTGAGTCTTCTATCGTCATTAGGAGGGGCTGAACGTTACAATTCACTATCATTTTTGCGTCGGATTCGATAATCTAAACTCACAGGAGAACGACCATCAGGTGCCCAGGCAGCAACAGACCCTTGGAGACAAGTCGGCTGGAGGCCGATGTATTGAATCTCGACGCAATTTGAGTGTTCCATCGGCATTAGGAGGCCCTAAACGTTACAATTCACTATCATTTTTGCGTCGGATTCGGAAATCTAGACTCACAGGAGAACGACCATAAGGTGCCCGAGGCAGCAATAGACCCTTGGAGACAAGTCGGCTGGAGGCCGATGTATTGAATTTCGACGCAATTTGAGTGTTCCATCGGCATTAGGAGGCCCTGAACGTTACAATTAATTATCATTTTTGCGTCGGATTCGAAAATCTAGACTCACCGGAGACGGACCATGTGGTGCAAGAGGCAGCGATATCCCCATGGAGCCAAGTCGGCTGGAGGCCGATGTAATGAATCTCGACGCAATTTGAGAGTTCCATCGGCATTACGAGGCCCTCAACGTTTCAATTAACTATCATTTTTGCGTCGGATTTGAAAATCTAGACTTACAAGAGAATGACCATAAGGTGCCCGAGGCAGCATTAGACGCTTGGAGACAAATCGGCTGGAGGCCGATGTATTGAATCTCGACGCAATTTGAGTGTTCCATCGTCATTAGGAGGCCCTAAACGTTACAATTAACTATCATTTTTGCGTCGGATTCGATAATCTAGACTTACAAGAGAACGACCATAAGGTGCCCGAGGCAGCAACAGACCCTTGGAGCCAAGTCGGCTGGAGGCCGATGTAATGAATCTCGACGCAATTTGAGAGTTCCATCGGCATTACGAGGCCCTCAACGTTTCAATTAACTATCATTTTTGCGTCGGATTTGAAAATCTAGACTTACAAGAGAATGACCATAAGGTGCCCGAGGCAGCATTAGACGCTTGGAGACAAATCGGCTGGAGGCCGATGTATTGAATCTCGACGCAATTTGAGTGTTCCATCGTCATTAGGAGGCCCTAACCGTTACAATTCACTATCATTTTTGCGTCGGATTCGAAAATCTAGACTCGCAGGAGAACGACCATGTGGTGCCCGAGGCAGCAATAGAACCTTAGAGACAAGTAGGCTGCAATCCGATGTATTGAATCTAGACGCAATGTGAGTGTTCCATCGTCATTACAAGGCCCTGAACGTTACAATCAACTATCATTTTTGCGTCGGATTCGAAAATTTAGACTCACAGGAGAAAGACCATGAGGTGCTTGAGGCAGCAACAGACCCTTGGAGACAAGTCGGCTGGAGGCCGATGTATTGAATCTCGACGCAATTTGAGTGTTCCATCGTCATTAGGAGGCCCTAAACGTTACAATTCACTATCATTTTTGCGTCGGATTCGAATATCTAGACTTACAAGAGAACGACCATGAGGTGCCTGAGACAGCAATATCCTCTGGGATACAAGTCGACTGGAGGTCGATGTATTGAATCTCGACGCAATTTGAGTCTTCTATCGTCATTAGGAGGGGCTGAACGTTACAATTCACTATCATTTTTGCGTCGGATTCGATAATCTAAACTCACAGGAGAACGACCATAAGGTGCCCAGGCAGCAACAGACCCTTGGAGACAAGTCGGCTGGAGGCCGATGTATTGAATCTCGACGCAATTTGAGAGTTCCATCGGCATTAGGAGGCCCTAAACGTTACAATTCACTATCATTTTTGCGTCGGATTCGGAAATCTAGACTCACAGGAGAACGACCATAAGGTGCCCGAGGCAGCAATAGACCCTTGGAGACAAGTCGGCTGGAGGCCGATGTATTGAATCTCGACGCAATTTGAGTGTTCCATCGGCATTAGGAGGCCCTGAACGTTACAATTAACTATCATTTTTGCGTCGGATTCGAAAATCTAGACTCACCGGAGACGGACCATGTGGTGCAAGAGGCAGCGATATCCCCATGGAGCCAAGTCGGCTGGAGGCCGATGTAATGAATCTCGACGCAATTTGAGAGTTCCATCGGCATTACGAGGCCCTCAACGTTTCAATTAACTATCATTTTTGCGTCGGATTTGAAAATCTAGACTTACAAGAGAATGACCATAAGGTGCCCGAGGCAGCATTAGACGCTTGGAGACAAATCGGCTGGAGGTCGATGTATTGAATCTCGACGCAATTTGAGTGTTCCATCGTCATTAGGAGGCCCTAAACGTTACAATTAACTATAATTTTTGCGTCGGAATCGATAATCTAGACATACAAGAGAATGACCATAAGGTGCCCGACGCAGCAACAGACGCTTGGAGTCAAGTCGGCTGGAGGCCGATGTATTGGATGTCGACGCAATTTGAGTGTTCCATCGTCATTAGGAGGCCCTATACGTTACAATTCACTATCATTTTTGCGTCGGGTTCGAAAATCTAGACTCACAGGAGAAGGACCATGTGGTGCCCGAGGCAGCAACAGACCCTTGGAGACAAGTCGGCTGCATGCCGATGTATTGAATCTCGACGCAATTTGATTGTTCCATCGTCACTACAAGGCCCTGAACGTTACAATTAACTATCATTTTTGCGTCGGATTCGAAAATCTAGACTCACAGGAGAAGGACCATGAGGTGCCCGAGGCAGCAATAGACCCTTGGAGACAAGTCGGCTGGAGGACGATGTGTTGAATCTCGACGCAATTTGAGTGACCCATCGTCATTAGGAGGCCCTAAACGTTACAATTAACTATCATTATTGCGTCGGATTCGATAATCTAGACTTACAAGAGAACGACCATAAGGTGCCCGAGGCAGCAACAGACCCTTGGAGACAAGTCGGCTGGAGGCCGATGTATTGAATCTCGACGCAATTTGAGTGTTCCATCGGCATTAGGAGGCCATGAACGTTACAATTAACTATCATTTTTGCGTCGGATTCGAAAATCTAGACTTACAAGAGAACGACCATAAGGTGCCCGAGGCAGCAATAGACCCTTTGAGACAAGTCGGCTGGAGGCCGATGTATTGAATCTCGACGCAATTTAAGAGTTCCATCGTCATTAGGAGGCCCTGAACGTTACAATTAACTATCATTTTTGCGTCGGATTCGAAAATCTAGACTTACAAGAGAACAACCATGAGGTGCCTGAGACTGCAATATCCTCTTGGAGACAAGTCGGCTGCAGGCCGATGTATTGAATCTCGACGCAATTTGAGAGTTCCATCGTCATTAGGAGGCCCCGAACGTTACAATTAACAATCATTTTTGCGTCGGATTCGAAAATCTAGACTCACAGGAGAACGACCATGAGGTGCCCGAGGCAGCAATAGACCCTTGGAGACAAGTCGGCTGGACGCCGTTGTATTGAATCTCGACGCAATCTGAGAGTTCCATCGTCATTAGGAGGCCCTAAACGTTACAATTAACTATCATTTTTGCGTCGGAATCGATAATCTAGACATACAAGAGAATGACCATAAGGTGCCCGACGCAGCAACAGACGCTTGGAGACAAGTCGGCTGGAGGCCGATGTATTGGATCTCGACGCAATCTCAGAGTTCCATCGTCATTAGGAGGCCCTAAACGTTACAATTCACTATCATTTTTGCGTCGGATTCGAAAATCTAGACTCACAGGAGAAGGACCATGTGGTGCCCGAGGCAGCAACAGACCCTTGGAGGCAAGTCGGCTGCAGGCCGATGTATTGAATCTCGACGCAATTTGATTGTTCCATCGTCACTACAAGGCCCTGAACGTTACAATTAACTATCATTTTTGCGTCGGATTCGAAAATCTAGGCTCACAGGAGAAGGACCATGAGGTGCCCGAGGCAGCAATAGTCCCTTGTAGACAAGTCGGCTGGAGGCCGATGTATTGAATCTCGACGCAATTTGAGTGTTCCATCGTCATTACGAGGCCCCAAACGTTACAATTCACTGTCATTTTTGCGTCGGATTCGAAAATCTAGACTCGCAGGAGAAGGACCATGTGGTGCCCGAGGCAGCAATAGACCCTTGGAGACAAGTCGGCTGGAGGCCGATGTATTGAATCTCGACGCAATTTGAGTGTTCCATCGTCATTAGGAGCCCCTAAACGTTACAATTCACTATCAGTTTTGCGTCGGGTTCGAAAATCTAGACTCACAGGAAAAGGACCATGTGGTGCCCGAGGCAGCAATAGACCCTTGGAGACAAGTCGGCTGGAGGCCGATGTATTGAATCTCGACGCAATTTGAGTGTTCCATCGGCATTAGGAGGCCCTGAACGTTACAATTAACTATCATTTTTGCGTCGGATTCGAAAATCTAGACTCACCGGAGACGGAAAATGTGGTGCCCGAGGCAGCGATATCACCTTGGAGACAAGTCGGCTGGAGGCCGATGTATTGAATCTCGACGCAATTTGAGGGTTCCATCGTCATTAGGAGGCCCTGAACGTTACAATTAACAATCATTTTTGCGTCGGATTCGAAAATCTAGACTTACAAGAGAACGAACGTAAGGTTCCCGAGGCAGCATTAGACCCTTGGAGACAAGTCGGCTGGAGGACGATGTATTGAATCTCGACGCAATTTGAGAGTTCCATCGGCATTAGGAGGCCCTGAACGTTTCAATTAACTATCATTTTTGCGTCGGATTCGAAAATCTAGACTTACAAGAGAACGACCATGAGGTGCCTGAGACTGCAATATCCTCTTGGATACAAGTCGACTGGAGGTCGATGTATTGAATCTCGACTCAATTTGAGTCTTCTATCGTCATTAGGAGGCGCTGAACGTTACAATTCACTATCATTTTTGCGTCGGATTCGATAATCTAAACTCACAGGAGAACGACCATAAGGTGCCGAGGCAGCAACAGACCCTTGGAGACAAGTCAGCTGGAGGCCGATGTATTGAATCTCGACGCAATTTGAGAGTTCCATCGTCATTAGGAGGCCCTGAACGTTACAATTAACTATCATTTTTGCGTCGGATTCGAAAATCTAGACTCACAGGAGAAGGACCATGTGGTGCCCGAGGCAGCAATAGACCCTTGGAGACAAGTCGGCTGCAGGCCGATGTATTGAATCTTGACGCAATTTGAGTGTTCCATCGTCATTACAAGGCCCTGAACGTTACAATTAACTTTCATTTTTGCGTGGGATTCGAAAATCTAGACTCACAGGAGAACGACCATAAGGTGCCCGAGGCAGCAATAGACCCTTGGAGACAAGTTGGCTGGAGGCCGATGTATTGAATCTCGACGCAATTTGAGTGTTCCATCGGCATTAGGAGGCCCTGAACGTTACAATTAACTATCATTTTTGCGTCGGATTCGAAAATCTAGACTCACCGGAGACGGACCATGTGGTGCCCGAGGCAGCGATATCCCCTTGGAGACAAGTCGGCTGGAGGCCGATGTATTGGATCTCGACGCAATTTGAGAGTTCCATCGTCATTAGGAGGCCCTGAACGTTACAATTAACATTCATTTTTGCGTCGGATTCGAAAATCTAGACTTACAAGAGAACGAACGTAAGGTTCCCGAGGCAGCATTAGACCCTTGGAGACAAGTCGGCTGGAGGCCGATGTATTGATTCTCGACGCAATCTGAGAGTTCCATCGTCATTAGGAGGCCCTAAACGTTACAATTAACTATCATTTTTGCGTCGGAATCGATAATCTAGACATACAAGAGAATGACCATAAGGTGCCCGACGCAGCAACAGACGCTTGGAGACAAGTCGGCTGGAGGCCGATGTATTGGATCTCGACGCAATTTGACTGTTCCATCGTCATTAGGAGGCCCTAAACGTTACAATTCACTATCATTTTTGCGTCGGATTCGAAAATCTAGACTCACAGGAGAAGGACCATGAGGTGCCCGAGGCAGCAATAGACCCTTGGAGACAAGTCGGCTGGAGGCCGATGTATTGAATCTCGACGCAATTTGAGTGTTCCATCGTCATTAGGAGGCCCTAAACGTTACAATTCACTGTCATTTTTGCGTCGGATTCGAAAATCTAGACTCGCAGGAGAAGGACCATGTGGTGCCCGAGGCAGCAATAGACCCTTGGAGACAAGTCGGCTGGAGGCCGATGTATTGAATCTTGACGCAATTTGAGTGTTCCATCGTCATTAGGAGGCCCTAAACGTTACAATTAACTATCATTTTTGCGTCGGATTCGAAAATCTAGACTCACAGGAGAAGGACCATGTGGTGCCCGAGGCAGCAATAGACCCTTGGAGACAAGTCGGCTGCAGGCCGATGTATTGAATCTTGACGCAATTTGAGTGTTCCATCGTCATTACAAGGCCCTGAACGTTACAATTAACTTTCATTTTTGCGTGGGATTCGAAAATCTAGACTCACAGGAGAACGACCATAAGGTGCCCGAGGCAGCAATAGACCCTTGGAGACAAGTCGGCTGGAGGCCGATGTATTGAATCTCGACGCAATTTGAGTGTTCCATCGACATTAGGAGGCCCTGAACGTTACAATTAACTATAACTTTTGCGTCGGATTCGAAAATCTAGACTCACCGGAGACGGACCATGTGGTGCCCGAGGCAGCGATATCCCCTTGGAGACAAGTCGGCTGGAGGCCGATGTATTGAATCTCGACGCAATTTGAGAGTTCCATCGTCATTAGGAGGCCCTGAACGTTACAATTCACAATCATTTTTGCGTCGGATTCGAAAATCTAGACTCACAGGAGAAGGACCATGTGGTGCCCGAGGCAGCAACAGACCCTTTTAGACAAGTCGGCTGGAGGCCGATGTATTGAATCTCGACGCAATTTGAGTGTTCCATCGGCATTAGGAGGCCCTGAACGTTACAATTAACTATCATTTTTGCGTCGGATTCGAAAATCTAGACTCACCGGAGACGGACCATGTGGTGCCCGAGGCAGCGATATCCCCTTGGAGACAAGTCGGCTGGAGGCCGATGTATTGGATCTCGACGCAATTTGAGAGTTCCATCGTCATTAGGAGGCCCTGAACGTTACAATTAACAATCATTTTTGCGTCGGATTCGAAAATCTAGACTTACAAGAGAACGAACGTAAGGTTCCCGAGGCAGCATTAGACCCTTGGAGACAAGTCGGCTGGAGGCCGATGTATTGATTCTCGACGCAATCTGAGAGTTCCATCGTCATTAGGAGGCCCTAAACGTTACAATTAACTATCATTTTTGCGTCGGAATCGATTATCTAGACATACAAGAGAATGACCATAAGGTGCCCGACGCAGCAACAGACGCTTGGAGACAAGTCGGCTGGAGGCCGATGTATTGGATCTCGACGCAATTTGAGTGTTCCATCGTCATTAGGAGGCCCTAAACGTTACAATTCACTATCATTTTTGCGTCGGATTCGAAAATCTAGACTCACAGGAGAAGGACCATGAGGTGCCCGAGGCAGCAATAGACCCTTGGAGACAAGTCGGCTGGAGGCCGATGTATTGAATCTCGACGCAATTTGAGTGTTCCATCGTCATTAGGAGGCCCTAAACGTTACAATTCACTGTCATTTTTGCGTCGGATTCGAAAATCTAGACTCGCAGGAGAAGGACCATGTGGTGCCCGAGGCAGCAATAGACCCTTGGAGACAAGTCGGCTGGAGGCCGATGTATTGAATCTCGACGCAATTTGAGTGTTCCATCGTCATTAGGAGGCCCTAAACGTTACAATTCACTATCAGTTTTGCGTCGGGTTCGAAAATCTAGACTCACAGGAAAAGGACCATGTGGTGCCCGAGGCAGCGATATCACCTTGGAGACAAGTCGGCTGGAGGCCGATGTATTGAATCTCGACGCAATTTGAGTGTTCCATCGGCATTAGGAGGCCCTGAACGTTACAATTAACTATCATTTTTGCGTCGGATTCAAAAATCTAGACTTACAAGAGAACGAACGTAAGGTTCCCGAGGCAGCATTAGACCCTTGGAGACAAGTCGGCTGGAGGACGATGTATTGAATCTCGACGCAATTTGAGTGTCCCATCGTCATTAGGAGGCCCTAAACGTTACAATTAACTATCATTATTGCGTCGGATTCGATAATCTAAAATCACAGGAGAACAACCATAAGGTGCCCGAGGCAGCAACAGACCCTTGGAGACAAGTAGGCTGGAGGCCGATGTATTGAATCACGACGCAATTAGAGTGTTCCATCGTCATTACAAGGCCCTGAACGTTACAATTAACTATCATTTTTGCGTCGGATTCGAAATTCTAGACTCACCGGAGACGGACCATGTGGTGCCCGAGGCAGCGATATCCCCTTGGAGACAAGTCGGCTGGAGGCCGATGTATTGAATCTCGACGCAATTTGAGAGTTCCATCGTCATTAGGAGGCCCTGAACGTTACAATTCACTATCATTTTTGCGTCGGATTCGAAAATCTAGACTCACAGGAGAAGGACCATGTGGTGCCCGAGGCAGCAACAGACCATTTTAGACAAGTCGGCTGGAGGCCTATGTATTGAAACTCGACGCAATTTGAGTGTTCCATCGGCATTAGGAGGCCCTGAACGTTACAATTAACTATCATTTTTGCGTCGGATTCGAAAATCTAGACTCACCGGAGACGGACCATGTGGTGCCCGAGGCAGCGATATCCCCTTGGAGACAAGTCGGCTGGAGGCCGATGTATTGAATCTCGACGCAATTTGAGTGTTCCATCGTCATTAGGAGGCCCTAAACGTTACAATTAACTACATTTTTGCGTCGGATTCGAAAATCTAGACTCACAGGAGAAGGACCATGTGGTGCCCGAGGCAGCAACAGACCCTTTTAGACAAGTCGGCTGGAGGACGATGTATTGAATCTCGACGCAATTTGAGTGTTCCATCGGCATTAGGAGGCCCTGAACGTTACAATTAACTATCATTTTTGCGTCGGATTCGAAAATCTAGACTCACCGGAGACGGACCATGTGGTGCCCGAGGCAGCGATATCCCCTTGGAGACAAGTCGGCTGGGGGCCGATGTATTGGATCTCGACGCAATTTGAGTGTTCCATCGGCATTAGGTGGCCCTGAACGTTACAATTCACTATCATTTTTGCGTCGGATTCGAAAATCTAGACTCACAGGAGAAGGACCATGTGGTGCCCGAGGCAGCAACAGACCCTTTTAGACAAGTCGGCTGGAGGCCGATGTATTGAATCTCGACGCAATTTGAGTGTTCCATCGGCATTAGGAGGCCCTGAACGTTACAATTAACTATCATTTTTGCGTCGGATTCGAAAATCTATACTCACAGGAGAACGACCATAAGATGCCCGAGGCAGCAACAGACCCTTGGACACAAGTCGGCTGGAGGCCGATGTATTGAATCTCGACGCAATTTGAGTGTTCCATCGGCATTAGGAGGCCCTGAACGTTACAATTAACTATCATTTTTGCGTCGGATTCGAAAATCTAGACTTACAAGAGAACGAACGTAAGGTTCCCGAGGCAGCATTAGACCCTTGGAGACAAGTCGGCTGGAGGACGATGTATTGAATCTCGACGCAATTTGAGTGTCCCATCGTCATTAGGAGGCCCTAAACGTTACAATTAACTATCATTATTGCGTCGGATTCGATAATCTAAAATCACAGGAGAACAACCATAAGGTGCCCGAGGCAGCAGCAGACCCTTGGAGACAAGTAGGCTGGGGGCCGATGTATTGAATCACGACGCAATTAGAGTGTTCCATCGTCATTACAAGGCCCTGAACGTTACAATTAACTATCATTTTTGCGTCGGATTCGAAAATCTAGACTCACCGGAGACGGACCATGTGGTGCCCGAGGCAGCGATATCCCCTTGGAGACAAGTCGGCTGGAGGCCGATGTATTGAATCTCGACGCAATTTGAGAGTTCCATCGTCATTAGGAGGCCCTGAACGTTACAATTCACTATCATTTTTGCGTCGGATTCGAAAATCTAGACTCACAGGAGAAGGACCATGTGGTGCCCGAGGCAGCAACAGACCATTTTAGACAAGTCGGCTGGAGGCCTATGTATTGAATCTCGACGCAATTTGAGTGTTCCATCGGCATTAGGAGGCCCTGAACGTTACAATTAACTATCATTTTTGCGTCGGATTCGAAAATCTAGACTCACCGGAGACGGACCATGTGGTGCCCGAGGCAGCGATATCCCCTTGGAGACAAGTCGGCTGGGGGCCGATGTATTGGATCTCGACGCAATTTAAGTGTTCCATCGGCATTAGGTGGCCCTGAACGTTACAATTCACTATCATTTTTGCGTCGGATTCGAAAATCTAGACTCACAGGAGAAGGACCATGTGGTGCCCGAGGCAGCAACAGACCCTTTTAGACAAGTCGGCTGGAGGCCGATGTATTGAATCTCGACGCAATTTGAGTGTTCCATCGGCATTAGGAGGCCCTAAACGTTACAATTAACTATCATTTTTGCGTCGGATTCGAAAACCTATACTCACAGGAGAACGACCATAAGATGCCCGAGGCAGCAACAGACCCTTGGACACAAGTCGGCTGGAGGCCGATGTATTGAATCTCGACGCAATTTGAGTGTTCCATCGTCATTAGGAGGCCCTAAACGTTACAATTCACTATCATTTTTGCGTCGGATTCGAAAATCTAGACTCACAGGAGAAGGACCATGTGGTGCCCGAGGCAGCAACAGACCCTTGGAGACAAGACGGCTGCAGGCCGATGTATTGAATCTCGACGCAATTTGAGTGTTCCATCGTCACTACAAGGCCCTGAACGTTACAATTAACTATCATTTTTGCGTCGGATTCGAAAATCTACTCACAGGAGAAGGACCATGTGGTGCCGGAGGCAGCAATAGACCCTTGGAGACAAGTCGGCTGGAGGCCGATGTATTGAATCTCGACGCAATTTGAGTGTTCCATCGTCATTAGGAGGCCCTAAACGTTACAATTCACTATCATTTTTGCGTCGGATTCGAAAATCTAGACTCGCAGGAGAAGGACCATGTGGTGCCCGAGGCAGCAATATCCTCTTGGATACAAGTCGACTGGAGGTCGATGTATTGAATCTCGACGCAATTTGAGTCTTCTATCGTCATTAGGAGGCGCTGAACGTTACAATTCACTATCATTTTTGCGTCATATTCGATAATCTAAACTCACAGGAGAACGACCATAAGGTGCCGAGGCAGCAACAGACCCTTGGAGACAAGTCGGCTGGAGGCCGATGTATTGAATCTCGACGCAATTTGAGTGTTCCATCGTCATTAGGAGGCCCTGAACGTTACAATTAACTATCATTTTTGCGTCGGATTCGAAAATGTAGACTCACAGGAGAAGGACCATGTGGTGCCCGAGGCAGCAATAGACCCTTGGAGACAAGTCGGCTGCAGGCCGATGTATTGAATATTGACGCAATTTGAGAGTTCCATCGTCATTAGGAGCCCTGAACGTTACAATTCACTATCATTTTTGCGTCGGATTCGAAAATCTAGACTCACAGGAGAAGGACCATGTGGTGCCCGAGGCAGCAACAGACCCTTTTAGACAAGTCGGCTGGAGGCCGATGTATTGAATCTCGACGCAATTTGTGTGTTCCATCGGCATTAGGAGGCCCTGAACGATACAATTAACTATCAATTTTGCGTCGGATTCGAAAATCTAGACTCACCGGAGACGGACCATGTGGTGCCCGAGGCAGCGATATCCCCTTGGAGACAAGTCGGCTGGAGGCCGATGTATTGGATCTCGACGCAATTTGAGTGTTCCATCGGCATTAGGAGGCCCTGAACGTTACAATTAACTATCATTTTTGCGTCGGATTCGATAATCTAAACTCACAGGAGAACGACCATAAGGTGCCGAGGCAGCAACAGACCCTTGGAGACAAGTCGGCTGGAGGCCGATGTATTGAATCTCGTCGCAATTTGAGTGTTCCATCGTCATTAGGAGGCCCTGAACGTTACAATTAACTATCATATTTGCGTCGGATTCGAAAATCTAGACTCACAGGAGAAGGACCATGTGGTGCCCGAGGCAGCAATAGACCCTTGGAGATAAGTCGGCTGCAGGCCGATGTATTGAATCTTGACGCAATTTGAGTGTTCCATCGTCATTACAAGGCCCTGAACGTTACAATTAACTTTCATTTTTGCGTCGGATTCGAAAATCTAGACTCACAGGAGAACGACCATAAGGTGCCCGAGGCAGCAATAGACCCTTGGAGACAAGTCGGCTGGAGGCCGATGTATTGAATCTCGACGCAATTTGAGTGTTCCATCGGCATTAGGAGGCCCTGAACGTTACAATTAACAATAATTTTTGCGTCGGATTCGAAAATCTAGACTCACCGGAGACGGACCATGTGGTGCCCGAGGCAGCGATATCCCCTTGGAGACAAGTCGGCTGGAGGCCGATGTATTGAATCTCGACGCAATTTGAGAGTTCCATCGTCATTAGGAGGCCCTGAACGTTACAATTCACTATCATTTTTGCGTCGGGTTCGAAAATCTAGACTCACAGGAGAAGGACCATGTGGTGCCCGAGCAGCAACAGACCCTTTTAGACAAGTCGGCTGGAGGCCGATGTATTGAATCTCGACGCAATTTGAGTGTTCCATCGGCATTAGGAGGCCCTGAACGTTACAATTAACTATCATTTTTGCGTCGGATTCGAAAATCTAGACTCACCGGAGACGGACCATGTGGTGCCTGAGGCAGCGATATCCCCTTGGAGACAAGTCGGCTGGAGGCCAATGTATTGGATCTCGACGCAATTTGAGTGTTCCATCGGCATTACGAGGCCCTGAACGTTACAATTAACTATCATTTTTGCGTCGGATTCGAAAATCTAGACTCACAGGAGAACGACCATAAGGTGCCCGAGGCAGCAATAGACCCTTTTAGACAAGTCGGCTGGAGGCCGATGTATTGAATCTCGACGCAATTTGAGTGTTCCATCGTCACTACAAGGCCCTGAACGTTACAATTAACTATCATATTTGCGTCGGATTCGAAAATCTAGACTCACAGGAGAAGGACCATGTGGTGCCCGAGGCAGCAATAGACCCTTGGAGATAAGTCGGCTGCAGGCCGATGTATTGAATCTTGACGCAATTTGAGTGTTCCATCGTCATTACAAGGCCCTGAACGTTACAATTAACTTTCATTTTTGCGTCGGATTCGAAAATCTAGACTCACAGGAGAACGACCATAAGGTGCCCGAGGCAGCAATAGACCCTTGGAGACAAGTCGGCTGGAGGCCGATGTATTGAATCTCGACGCAATTTGAGTGTTCCATCGGCATTAGGAGGCCATGAACGTTACAATTAACTATCATTTTTGCGTCGGATTCGAAAATCTAGTCTTACAAGAGAACGACCATAAGGTGCCCGAGGCAGCAATAGACCCTTTGAGACAAGTCGGCTGGAGGCCGATGTATTGAATCTCGACGCAATTTGAGAGTTCCATCGTCATTAGGAGGCCCTGAAAGTTACAAATAACTATCATTTTTGCGTCGGATTCGAAAATCTAGACTTACAAGTGAACAACCATGAGGTGCCTGAGACTGCAATATCCTCTTGGAGACAAGTCGGCTGCAGGCCGATGTATTGAATCTCGACGCAATTTGAGTGTTCCATCGGCATTAGGAGGCCCTAAACGTTACAATTAACTATCATTTTTGCGTCGGATTCGAAAATCTAGACTTACAAGAGAACGACCATAAGGTGCCCGAGGCAGCAATAGACCCTTTGAGACAAGTCGGCTGGAGGCCGATGTATTGAATCTCGACGCAATTTGAGTGTTCCATCGTCACTACAAGGCCCTGAACGTTACAATTAACTATCATTTTTGCGTCGGATTCGAAAATGTACTCACAGGAGAAGGACCATGTGGTGCCGGAGGCAGCAATAGACCCTTGGAGACAAGTCGGCTGGACCCCGATGTATTGAATCTCGACGCAATTTGAGTGTTCCATCGTCATTAGGAGGCTCTAAACGTTACAATTCACTATCATTTTTGCGTCGGATTCGAAAATCTAGACTCGCAGGAGAAGGACCATGTGGTGCCCGAGGCAGCAATATCCTCTTGGATACAAGTCGACTGGAGGTCGATGTATTGAATCTCGACGCAATTTGAGTCTTCTATCGTCATTAGGAGGCGCTGAACGTTACAATTCACTATCATTTTTGCGTCATATTCGATAATCTAAACTCACAGGAGAACGACCATAAGGTGCCGAGGCAGCAAGAGACCCTTGGAGACAAGTCGGCTGGAGGCCGATGTATTGAATCTCGACGCAATTTGAGTGTTCCATCGTCATTAGGAGGCCCTGAACGTTACAATTAACTATCATTTTTGCGTCGGATTCGAAAATCTAGACTCACAGGAGAAGGACCATGTGGTGCCCGAGGCAGCAATAGACCCTTGGAGACAAGTCGGCTGCAGGCCGATGTATTGAATCTTGACGCAATTTGAGTGTTCCATCGTCATTACAAGGCCCTGAACGTTACAATTAACTTTCATTTTTGCGTCGGATTCGAAAATCTAGACTCACAGGAGAACGACCATAAGGTGCCCGAGGCAGCAATAGACCCTTGGAGACAAGTCGGCTGGAGGCCGATGTATTGAATCTCGACGAAATTTGAGTGTTCCATCGGCATTAGGAGGCCCTGAACGTTACAATTAACTGTCATTTTTGCGTCGGATTCGAAAATCTAGACTCACCGGAGACGGACCATGTGGTGCCCGAGGCAGCGATATCCCATTGGAGACAAGTCGGCTGGAGACCGATGTATTGAATCTCGACGCAATTTGAGAGTTCCATCGTCATTAGGAGGCCCTGAACGTTACAATTCACTATCATTTTTGCGTCGGATTCGAAAATCTAGACTCACAGGAGAAGGACCATGTGGTGCCCGAGGCAGCAACAGACCCTTTTAGACAAGTCGGCTGGAGGCCGATGTATTGAATCTCGACGCAATTTGAGTGTTCCATCGTCATTAGGAGGCCCTGAACGTTACAATTAACTATCATTTTTGCGTCGGATTCGAAAATCTAGACTCACAGGAGAAGGACCATGTGGTGCCCGAGGCAGCGATATCCCCTTGGAGACAAGTCGGCTGGAGGCCGATGTATTGAATCTCGACGCAATTTGAGAGTTCCATCGTCATTAGGAGGCCCTGAACGTTACAATTCACTATCATTTTTGCGTCGGATTCGAAAATCTAGACTCACAGGAGAAGGACAATGTGGTGCCCGAGGCAGCAACAGGCCCTTTTAGACAAGTCGGCTGGAGGCCGATGTATTGAATCTCGACGCAATTTGAGTGTTCCATCGGCATTAGGAGGCCCTGAACGTTACAATTAACTATCATTTTTGCGTCGGATTCGAAAATCTAGACTCACCGGAGACGGACCATGTGGTGCCCGAGGCAGCGATATCCCCTTGGAGACAAGTCGGCTGGAGGCCAATGTATTGGATCTCGGCGCAATTTGAGTGTTCCATCGGCATTAGGAGGCCCTGAACGTTACAATTAACTATCATTTTTGCGTCGGATTCGAAAATCTAGACTCACAGGAGAACGACCATAAGGTGCCCGAGGCAGCAACAGACCCTTGGACACAAGTCGGCTGGAGGCCGATGTATTGAATCTCGACGCAATTTGAGTGTTCCATCGTCATTAGGAGGCCCTGAACGTTACAATTCACTATCATTTTTGCGTCGGATTCGAAAATCTAGACTCACAGGAGAAGGACCATGTGGTGCCCGAGGCAGCAACAGGCCCTTGGAGACAATTCGGCTGCAGGCCGCTGTATTGAATCTCGACGCAATTTGAGTGTTCCATCGTCACTACAAGGCCCTGAACGTTACAATTAACTATCATTTTTGCGTCGGATTCGAAAATCTACTCACAGGAGAAGGACCATGTGGTGCCGGAGGCAGCAATAAACCCTTGGAGACAAGTCGGCTGGAGGCCGATGTATTGAATCTCGACGCAATTTGAGTGTTCCATCGTCATTAGGAGGCCCTGAACGTTACAATTAACTATCATTTTTGCGTCGGATTCGAAAATCTAGACTCACAGGAGAAGGACCATGTGGTGCCCGAGGCAGCAATAGACCCTTGGAGACAAGTCGGCTGCAGGCCGATGTATTGAATCTTGACGCAATTTGAGTGTTCCATCGTCATTACAAGGCCCTGAACGTTACAATTAACTTTCATTTTTGCGTCGGATTCGAAAATCTAGACTCACGGGAGAACGACCATAAGGTGCCCGAGGCAGCAATAGACCCTTGGAGACAAGTCGGCTGGAGGCCGATGTATTGAATCTCGACGCATTTTGAGTGTTCCATCGGCATTAGGAGGCCCTGAACGTTACAATTAGCTATAATTTTTGTGTCGGATTCGAAAATCTAGACTCACCGGAGACGGACCATGTGGTGCCCGAGGCAGCGATATCCCCTTGGAGACAAGTCGGCTGGAGGCCGATGTATTGAATCTCGACGCAATTTGAGAGTTCCATCGTCATTAGGAGGCCCTGAACGTTACAATTCACTATCATTTTTGCGTCGGATTCGAAAATCTAGACTCACAGGGGAAGGACCATGTGGTGCCCGAGGCAGCAACAGACCCTTTTAGACAAGTCGGCTGGAGGCCGATGTATTGAATCTCGACGCAATGTGAGTGTTCCATCGGCATTAGGAGGCCCTGAACGTTACAATTAACTATCATTTTTGCGTCGGATTCGAAAATCTAGACTTACAAGAGAACGACCATGAGGTGCCTGAGACTGCAATATCCTCTTGGATACAAGTCGGCTGGAGGCCGATGTATTGAATCTCGACGCAATTTGAGAGTTCCATCGTCATTAGGAGGCCCTGAACGTTACAATTAACTATCATTTTTGCGTCGGATTCGAAAATCTAGACTCACAGGAGAAGGACCATGTGGTGCCCGAGGCAGCAACAGACCCTTTTAGACAAGTCGGCTGGAGGCCGATGTATTGAATCTCGACGCAATTTGAGTGTTCCATCGGCATTAGGAGGCCCTGAACGTTACAATTAACTATCATTTTTGCGTCGGATTCGAAAATCTATACTCACAGGAGAACGACCATAAGATGCCCGAGGCAGCAACAGACCCTTGGACACAAGTCGGCTGGAGGCCGATGTATTGAATCTCGACGCAATTTGAGTGTTCCATCGTCATTAGGAGGCCCTAAACGTTACAATTCACTATCATTTTTGCGTCGGATTCGAAAATCTAGACTCACAGGAGAAGGACATTGTGGTGCCCGAGGCAGCAACAGACCCTTGGAGACAAGTCGGCTGCAGGCCGATGTATTGAATCTCGACGCAATTTGAGTGTTCCATCGTCACTACAAGGCCCTGAATGTTACAATTAACTATCATTTTTGCGTCGGATTCGAAAATCTATTCACAGGAGAAGGACCATGTGGTGCCAGAGGCAGCAATAGACCTTTGGAGACAAGTCGGCTGGAGGCCGATGTATTGAATCTCGACGCAATTTGAGTGTTCCACCGTCATTAGGAGGCCCTAAACGTTACAATTCACTATCATTTTTGCGTCGGATTCGAAAATCTAGACTCGCAGGAGAAGGACCATGTGGTACCCGAGGCAGCAATATCCTCTTGGATACAAGTCGACTGGAGGTCGATGTATTGAATCTCGACGCAATTTGAGTCTTCTATCGTCATTAGGAGGCGCTGAACGCTACAATTCACTATCATTTTTGCGTCATATTCGATAATCTAAACTCACAGGAGAACGACCATAAGGTGCCGAGGCAGCAATAGACCCTTGGAGACAAGTCGGCTGCAGGCCGATGTTTTGAATCTTGACGCAATTTGAGAGTTCCATCGTCATTAGGAGGCCCTGAACGCTACAATTCACTATCATTTTTGCGTCGGATTCGAAAGTCTAGACTCACAGGAGAAGGACCACGTGGTGCCCGAGGCAGCAACAGACCCTTTTAGACAAGTCGGCTGGAGGCCGATGTATTGAATCTCGACGCAATTTGAGTGTTCCATCGTCATTACGAGGCCCTAAACGTTACAATTCACTATCATTTTTGCGTCGGATTCGAAAATCTAGACTCGCAGGAGAAGGACCATGTGGTGCCCGAGGCAGCTATATCCTCTTGGATACAAGTCGACTGGAGGGCGATGTATTGAATCTCGACGCAATTTGAGTCTTCTATCGTCATTAGGAGGCGCTGAACGTTACAATTCACTATCATTTTTGCGTCATATTCGATAATCTAAACTCACAGGAGAACGACCATAAGGTGCCGAGGCAGCAAGAGACCCTTGGAGACAAGGCGGCTGGAGGCCGATGTATTGAATCTCGACGCAATTTGAGTGTTCCATCGTCATTAGGAGGCCCTGAACGTTACAATTAACTATCATTTTTGCGTCGGATTCGAAAATCTAGACTCACAGGAGAAGGACCATGTGGTGGCCGAGGCAGCAATAGACCCTTGGAGACAAGTCGGCTGCAGGCCGATGTATTGAATCTTGACGCAATTTGAGTGTTCCATCGTCATTACAAGGCCCTGAACGTTACAATTAACTATCATTTTTGCGTCGGATTCGAAAATCTAGACTCACAGGAGAACGACCATAAGGTGCCCGAGGCAGCAATAGACCCTTGGAGACAAGTCGGCTGGAGGCCGATGTATTGAATCTCGACGAAATTTGAGTGTTCCATCGGCATTAGGAGGCCCTGAACGTTACAATTAACTGTCATTTTTGCGTCGGATTCGAAAATCTAGACTCACCGGAGACGGACCATGTGGTGCCCGAGGCAGCGATATCCCCTTGGAGACAAGTCGGCTGGAGGCCGATGTATTGAATCTCGACGCAATTTGAGAGTTCCATCGTCATTAGGAGGCCCTGAACGTTACAATTCACTATCATTTTTGCGTCGGATTCGAAAATCTAGACTCACAGGAGAAGGACCATGTGGTGCCCGAGGCAGCAACAGACCCTTTTAGACAAGTCGGCTGGAGGCCGATGTATTGAATCTCGACGCAATTTGAGTGTTCCATCGGCATTAGGAGGCCCTGAACGTTCCAATTAACTATCATTTTTGCGTCGGATTCGAAAATCTAGACTCACCGGAGACGGACCATGTGGTGCCCGAGGCAGCGATATCCCCTTGGAGACAAGTCGGCTAGAGGCCGATGTATTGGATCTCGACGCAATTTGAGTGTTCCATCGGCATTAGGAGGCCCTGAACGTTACAATTAACTATCATTTTTGCGTCGGATTCGATAATCTAAACTCACAGGAGAACAACCATAAGGTGCCGAGGCAGCAACAGACCCTTGGGGACAAGTCGGCTGGAGGCCGATGTAATGAATCTCGACGCAATTTGAGTGTTCCATCGTCATTACGAGGCCGTGAACGTTACAATTAACTATCATTTTTGCGTCGGATTCGAAAATCTAGACTCACAGGAGAAGGACCATGTGGTGCCCGAGGCAGCAATAGACCCTTGGAGATAAGTCGGCTGCAGGCCGATGTATTGAATCTTGACGCAATTTGAGTGTTCCATCGTCATTACAAGGCCCTGAACGTTACAATTAACTTTCATTTTTGCGTCGGATTCGAAAATCTAGACTCACGGGAGAACGACCATAAGGTGCCCGAGGCAGCAATAGACCCTTGGAGACAAGTCGGCTGGAGGCCGATGTATTGAATCTCGACGCATTTTGAGTGTTCCATCGGCATTAGGAGGCCCTGAACGTTACAATTAGCTATAATTTTTGCGTCGGATTCGAAAATCTAGACTCACCGGAGACGGACCATGTGGTGCCCGAGGCAGCGATATCCCCTTGGAGACAAGTCGGCTGGAGGCCGATGTATTGAATCTCGACGCAATTTGAGAGTTCCATCGTCATTAGGAGGCCCTGAACGTTACAATTCACTATCATTTTTGCGTCGGATTCGAAAATCTAGACTCACAGGAGAAGGACCATGTGGTGCCCGAGGCAGCAACAGACCCTTTTAGACAAGTCGGCTGGAGGCCGATGTATTGAATCTCGACGCAATGTGAGTGTTCCATCGGCATTAGGAGGCCCTGAACGTTACAATTAACTATCATTTTTGCGTCGGATTCGAAAATCTAGACTTACAAGAGAACGACCATGAGGTGCCTGAGACTGCAATATCCTCTTGGATACAAGTCGGCTGGAGGCCGATGTATTGAATCTCGACGCAATTTGAGAGTTCCATCGGCATTAGGAGGCCCTGAACGTTACAATTCACTATCATTTTTGCGTCGGAATCGAAAATCTAGACTCACAGGAGAAGGACCATGTGGTGCCCGAGGCAGCAACAGACCCTTTTAGACAAGTAGGCTGGAGGCCGATGTATTGAATCTCGACGCAATTTGAGTGTTCCATCGGCATTAGGAGGCCCTGAACGTTACAATTAACTATCATTTTTGCGTCGGATTCGAAAATCTATACTCACAGGAGAACGACCATAAGATGCCCGAGGCAGCAACAGACCCTTGGACACAAGTCGGCTGGAGGCCGATGTATTGAATCTCGACGCAATTTGTGTGTTCCATCGTCATTAGGAGGCCCTAAACGTTACAATTCACTATCATTTTTGCGTCGGATTCGAAAATCTAGACTCGCAGGAGAAGGACCATGTGGTACCCGAGGCAGCAATATCCTCTTGGATACAAGTCGACTGGAGGTCGATGTATTGAATCTCGACGCAATTTGAGTCTTCTATCGTCATTAGGAGGCGCTGAACGTTACAATTCACTATCATTTTTGCGTCATATTCGATAATCTAAACTCACAGGAGAACGACCATAAGGTGCCGAGGCAGCAACAGACCCTTGGAGACAAGTCGGCTGGAGGCCGATGTATTGAATCTCGACGCAATTTGAGTGTTCCATCGTCATTAGGAGGCCCTGAACGTTACAATTAACTATCATTTTTGCGTCGGATTCGAAAATCTAGACTCACAGGAGAAAGACCATGTGGTGCCCGAGGCAGCAATAGACCCTTGGAGACAAGTCGGCTGCAGGCCGATGTTTTGAATCTTGACGCAATTTGAGAGTTCCATCGTCATTAGGAGGCCCTGAACGTTACAATTCACTATCATTTTTGCGTCGGATTCGAAAATCTAGACTCACAGGAGAAGGACCATGTGGTGCCCGAGGCAGCAACAGACCCTTTTAGACAAGTCGGCTGGAGGCCGATGTATTGAATCTCGACGCAATTTGTGTGTTCCATCGGCATTAGGAGGCCCTGAACGTTACAATTAACTATCAATTTTTCGTCGGATTCGAAAATCTAGACTCACCGGAGACGGACCATGTGGTGCCCGAGGCAGCGATATCCCCTTGGAGACAAGTCGGCTGGAGGCCGATGTATTGGATCTCGACGCAATTTGAGTGTTCCATCGGCATTAGGAGGCCCTGAACGTTACAATTAACTATCATTTTTGCGTCGGATTCGATAATCTAAACTCACAGGAGAACGACCATAAGGTGCCGAGGCAGCAACAGACCCTTGGAGACAAGTCGGCTGGAAGTCGATGTATTGAATCTCGACGCAATTTGAGTGTTCCATCGTCATTAGGAGGCCCTGAACGTTACAATTAACTATCATATTTGCGTCGGATTCGAAAATCTAGACTCACAGGAGAAGGACCATGTGGTGCCCGAGGCAGCAATAGACCCTTGGAGATAAGTCGGCTGCAGGCCGATGTATTGAATCTTGACGCAATTTGAGTGTTCCATCGTCATTACAAGGCCCTGAACGTTACAATTAACTTTCATTTTTGCGTCGGATTGGAAAATCTAGACTCACTGGAGAACGACCATAAGGTGCCCGAGGCAGCAATAGACCCTTGGAGACAAGTCGGCTGGAGGCCGATGTATTGAATCTCGACGCAATTTGAGTGTTCCATCGGCATTAGGAGGCCCTGAACGTTACAATTAACTATAATTTTTGCGTCGGATTCGAAAATCTAGACTCACCGGAGACGGACCATGTGGTGCCCGAGGCAGCGATATCCCCTTGGAGACAAGTCGGCTGGAGGCCGATGTATTGAATCTCGACGCAATTTGGGAGTTCCATCGTCATTAGGAGGCCCTGAACGTTACAATTCACTATCATTTTTGCGTCGGATTCGAAAATCTAGACTCACAGGAGAAGGACCATGTGGTGCCCGAGGCAGCAACAGACCCTTTTAGACAAGTCGGCTGGAGGCCGATGTATTGAATCTCGACGCAATTTGAGTGTTCCATCGGCATTAGGAGGCCCTGAACGTTACAATTAACTATCATTTTTGCGTCGGATTCGAAAATCTAGACTCACCGGAGACGGACCATGTGGTGCCCGAGGCAGCGATATCCCCTTGGAGACAAGTCGGCTGGAGGCCAATGTATTGGATCTCGACGCAATTTGAGTGTTCCATCGGCATTACGAGGCCCTGAACGTTACAATTAACTATCATTTTTGCGTCGGATTCGAAAATCTAGACTCACAGGAGAACGACCATAAGGTGCCCGAGGCAGCAACAGACCCTTGGACACAAGTCGGCTGGAGGCCGATATATTGAATCTCGACGCAATTTGAGTGTTCCATCGTCATTAGGAGGCCCTAAACGTTACAATTCACTATCAGTTTTGCGTCGGATTCGAAAATCTAGACTCACAGGAGAAGGACCATGTGGTGCGCGAGGCAGCAACAGACCCTTGGAGACAAGTCGGCTGCAGGCCGATGTATTGAATCTCGACGCAATTTGAGTGTTCCATCGTCACTACAAGGCCGTGAACGTTACAATTAACTGTCATTTTTGCGTCGGATTCGAAAATCTACTCACAGGAGAAGGACCATGTGGTGCCGGAGGCAGCAATAGACCCTTGGAGACAAGTCGGCTGGAGGCCGATGTATTGAATCTCGACGCAATTTGAGTGTTCCATCGTCATTAGGAGGCCCTAAACGTTACAATTCACTATCATTTTTGCGTCGGATTCGAAAATCTAGACTCGCAGGAGAAGGACCATGTGGTGCCCGAGGCAGCAATATCCTCTTGGATACAAGTCGACTGGAGGTCGATGTATTGAATCTCGACGCAATTTGAGTCTTCTATCGTCATTAGGAGGCGCTGAACGTTACAATTCACTATCATTTTTGCGTCATATTCGATAATCTAAACTCACAGGAGAACGACCATAAGGTGCCGAGGCAGCAAGATGCCCTTGGAGACAAGTCGGCTGGAGGCCGATGTATTGAATCTCGACGCAATTTGAGTGTTCCATCGTCATTAGGAGGCCCTGAACGTTACAATTAACTATCATTTTTGCGTCGGATTCGAAAATCTAGACTCACAGGAGACGGACCATGTGGTGCCCGAGGCAGCAATAGACCCTTGGAGACAAGTCGGCTGCAATCCGATGTATTGAATCTTGACGCAATTTGAGTGTTCCATCGTCATTACAAGGCCCTGAACGTCACAATTAACTTTCATTTTTGCGTCGGATTCGAAAATCTAGACTCACAGGAGAACGACCATAAGGTGCCTGAGGCAGCAATAGACCCTTGGAGACAAGTCGGCTGGAGGCCGATGTATTGAATCTCGACGAAATTTGAGTGTTCCATCGGCATTAGGAGGCCCTGAACGTTACAATTAACTGTCATTTTTGCGTCGGATTCGAAAATCTAGACTCACCGGAGACGGACCATGTGGTGCCCGAGGCAGCAATATCCCCTTGGAGACAAGTCGGCTGGAGGCCGATGTATTGAATCTCGACGCAATTTGAGTGTTCCATCGGCATTAGGAGGCCCTGAACGTTACAATTAACTATCATTTTTGCGTCGGATTCGAAAATCTAGATTCACCGGAGACGGACCATGTGGTGCCCGAGGCAGCGATATCCCATTGGAGACAAGTCGGCTGGAGGCCGATGTATTGGATCTCGACGCAATTTGAGTGTTCCATCGGCATTAGGAGGCCCTGAACGTTACAATTAACTTTCATTTTTGCGTCGGATTCGATAATCTAAACTCACATGAGTACGACCATAAGGTGCCGAGGCAGCAACAGACCCTTGGAGACAAGTCGGCTGGAGGCCGATGTATTGAATCTCGACGCAATTTGAGTGTTCCATCGTCATTACGAGGCCCTGAACGTTACAATTAACTATCATTTTTGCGTCGGATTCGAAAATCTAGACTCACAGGAGAAGGACCATGTGGTGCCCGAGGCAGCAATAGACCCTTGGAGATAAGTCGGCTGCAGGCCGATGTATTGAATCTTGACGCAATTTGAGTGTTCCACCGTCATTACAAGGCCCTGAACGTTACAATAAACTTTCTTTTTTGCGTCGGATTCGAAAATCTAGACTCACAGGAGAAGGACCATAAGGTGCCCGAGGCAGCAATAGACCCTTGGAGACAAGTCGGCTGGAGGCCGATGTATTGAATCTCGACGCAATTTGAGTGTTCCATCGGCATTAGGAGGCCCTGAACGTTACAATTAGCTATAATTTTTGCGTCGGATTCGAAAATCTAGACTCACCGGAGACGGACCATGTGGTGCCCGAGGCAGCGATATCCCCTTGGAGACAAGTCGGCTGGAGGCCGATGTATTGAATCTCGACGCAGTTTGAGAGTTCCATCGTCATTAGGAGGCCCTGAACGTTACAATTCACTATCATTTTTGCGTCGGATTCGAAAATCTAGACTCACAGGAGAAGGACCATGTGGTGCCCGAGGCAGCAACAGACCCTTTTAGACAAGTCGGCTGGAGGCCGATGTATTGAATCTCGACGCAATTTGAGTGTTCCATCGGCATTAGGAGGCCCTGAACGTTACAATTAACTATCATTTTTGCGTCGGATTCGAAAATCTAGACTTACAAGAGAACGACCATAAGGTGCCCGAGGCAGCAATAGACCCTTGGAGACAAGTCGGCTGGAGGACGATGTATTGAATCTCGACGCAATTTGAGAGTTCCATCGTCATTAGGAGGCCCTAAACGTTACAATTAACTATCGTTATTGCGTCGGATTCGATAATCTAAAATCACAGGAGAACAACCATTAGGTGCCCGAGGCAGCAACATACCCTTGGAGACAAGTAGGCTGGAGGCCGATGTATTGAATCTCGACGCAATTTGAGTGTTTCATCGTCATTACAAGGCCCTGAACGTTACAATTAACTATCATTTTTGCGTCGGATTCGAAAATCTAGACTCACCGGAGACGGACCATGTGGTGCCCGAGGCAGCGATATCCCCTTGAAGACAAGTCGGCTGGAGGCCGATGTATTGAATCTCGACGCAATTTGAGAGTTCCATCGTCATTAGGAGGCCCTGAACGTTACAATTAACAATCAGTTTTTGCGTCGGATTCGAAAATCTAGACTTACAAGAGAACGACCATAAGGTGCCCGAGGCAGCATTAAACCCTTGGAGACAGGTCGGCTGGAGGCCGATGAATTGCATCTCGACGCAATTTGAGTGTTCCATAGTCATTAGGAGGCCCTAAACGGTACAATTAACTATCATTTTTGCGTTGGATTCGATAATCTAGACTTACAAGAGAACGACCATAAGGTGCCCGAGGCAGCAACAGACCCTTGGAGACAAGTCGGCTGGAGGCCGATGTGTTGAATCTCGACGCAATTTGAGTGTTCCATCGTCATTAGGAGGCCCTGAACGTTACAATTAACTATCATTTTTGCGTCGGAATCGATAATCTAGACATACAAGAGAATGACCATAAGGTGCCCGACGCAGCAACAGACGCTTGGAGACAAGTCGGCTGGAGGCCGATATATTGGATCTCGACGCAATTTGAGTGTTCCATCGTCATTAGGAGGCCCTAAACGTTACAATTCACTATCACTTTTGCGTCGGATTCGAAAATCTAGACACACAGGAGAAGGACCATGTGGTGCCCGAGGCAGCAACAGACCCTTGGAGACAAGTCGGCTGCAGGCCGATGTATTGAATCTCGACGCAATTTGATTGTTCCATCGTCACTACAAGGCCCTGAACGTTACAATTAACTATCATTTTTGCGTCGGATTCGAAAATCTAGACTCACAGGAGAAGGACCATGTGGTGCCCGAGGCAGCAACAGACCCTTTCAGACAAGTCGGCTGGAGGCCGATGTATTGAATCTCGACGCAATTTGAGTGTTCCATCGGCATTAGGAGGCCCTGAACGTTACAATTAACTATCATTTTTGCGTCGGATTCGAAAATCTAGACTCACAGGAGAACGACCATAAGGTGCCCGAGGCAGCAACAGACCCTTGGAGACAAGTCGGCTGGAGGCCGATGTATTGAATCTCGACGCAATTTGAGTGTTCCATCGTCATTAGGAGGCCCTAAACGTTACAATTCACTATCATTTTTGCGTCGGATTCGAAAATCTAGACTCACAGGAGAAGGACCATGTGGTGCCCGAGGCAGCAACAGACATTTGGAGACAAGTCGGCTGCAGGCCGATGTATTGAATCTCGACGCAATTTGAGTGTTCCATCGTCACTACAAGGCCCTGAACGTTACAATTAACTATCATTTTTGCGTCGGATTCGAAAATCTACTCACAGGAGAAGGACCATGTGGTGCCGGAGGCAGCAATAGACCCTTGGAGACAAGTCGGCTGGAAGCCGATGTATTGAATCTCGACGCAATTTGAGTGTTCCATCGTCATTAGGAGGCCCTAAACGTTACAATTCACTATCATTTTTGCGTCGGATTCGAAAATCTAAACTCGCAGGAGAACGACCGTAAGGTGCCGAGGCAGCAACAGACCCTTGGAGACAAGTCGGCTGGAGGCCGATGTATTGAATCTCGACGCAATTTGAGAGTTCCTACGTCATTAGGAGGCCCTGAACGTTACAATTAACTATCATTTTTGCGTCGGATTCGAAAATTTAGACTCATAGGAGAACGACCATAAGGTGTCCGAGGCAGCAACAGACCCTTGGAGACAAGTCGGCTGCAGGCCGATGTATTGAATCTTGACGCAATTTGAGTGTTCCATCGTCATTACAAAGCCCTGAACGTTACAATTAACTTTCATTTTTGCGTCGGATTCAAAAATCTAGACTCACAGGAGAACGACCATAAGGTGCCCGAGGCAGCAATAGACCCTTGGAGACAAGTCGGCTGGAGGCCGATGTATTGAATCTCGACGAAATTTGAGTGTTCCATCGGCATTAGGAGGCCCTGAACGTTACAATTAACTATAATTTTAGCGTCGGATTCGAAAATCTAGACTCACCGGAGACGGACCATGTGGTGCCCGAGGCAGCGATATCCCCTTGGAGACAAGTCGGCTGGAGGCCGATGTATTGAATCTCGACGCAATTTGAGAGTTCCATCGTCATTAGGAGGCCCTGAACGTTACAATTCACTATCATTTTTGCGTCGGATTCGAAAATCTAGACTCACAGGAGAACGACCATAAGGTGCCCGAGGCAGCAACAGACCCTTGGAGCCAAGTCGGCTGGAGGCCGATGTATTGAATCTCGACGCAATTTGAGTGTTCCATCGTCATTACAAGGCCCTGAACGTTACATTTAACTATCATTTTTGCGTCGGATTCGAAAATTTAGACTCACAGGAGAAAGACCATGAGGTGCCTGAGGCAGCAAAAGATCCTTGGAGACAAGTCGGCTGGAGGCCGATGTATTGAATCTTGACGCAATTTGAGTGTTCCATCGTCATTACAAGGCCCTGAACGTTACAATTAACTATCAATTTTGCATCGGATTCGAAAATCTAGACTTACAAGAGAACGACCATGAGGTGCCCGAGACTGAAATATCCCCTTGGATACAAGTCCACTGGAGGTCGATGTATTGAATCTCGACGTAACTTGAGTCTTCTATTGTCATTAGGAGGCGCTGAACGTTACAATTCACTATCATTTTTGCGTCGGATTCGATAATCTAAACTCACAGGAGAACGACCATAAGGTGCCGAGGCAGCAGCAGACCCTTGGAGACAAGTCGGCTGGAGGCCGATGTATTGAATCTCGACGCAATTTGAGTGTTCCATCGTCATTAGGAGGCCCTGAACGTTACAATTAACTATCATTTTTGCGACGGATTCGAAAATCTAGACTCACAGGAGAAGGACCATGTGGTGCCTGAGGCAGCAATAGACCCTTGGAGACAAGTCGGCTGCAGGCCGATGTATTGAATCTTGACGCAATTTGAGTGTTCCACCGTCATTGCAAGGCCCTGAACGTTACAATTAACTATCATTTTTGCGTCGGATTCGAAAATCTAGACATACAAGAGAACGACCATGAGGTGCCCGAGATTGCAATATCCCCTTGGATACAAGTCGACTGGATGTCGATGTATTGAATCTCGACGCAATTTGAGTCTTCTATCGTCATTAGGAGGCGCTGAACGTTACAATTCACTATCATTTTTGCGTCGGATTCGATAATCTAAACTCACAGGAGAACGACCATAAGGTGCCGAGGCAGCAACAGACCCTTGGAGACAAGTCGGCTGGAGGCCGATGTATTGAACCTCGACGCTATTTGAGTGTTCCATCGTCATTAGGAGGCCGTGAACGTTACAATTAACTATCATTTTTGCGACGGATTCGAAAATCTAGACTCACAGGAGAAGGACCATGTGGTGCCCGAGGCAGCAATAGACCCTTGGAGACAAGTCGGCTGCAGGCCGATGTATTGAATCTTGACGCAATTTGAGTGTTCCATCGTCATTACAAGGCCCTGAACGTTACAATTAACTATCATTTTTGCGTCGGATTCGAAAATCTAGACTCACAGGAGAACGACCATAAGGTGCCCGAGGCAGTAATTGACCCTTGGAGACAAGTCGGCTGGAGGCCGATGTATTGAATCTCGACGCAATTTGAGTGTTCCATCGGCACTAGGAGGCCGTGAACGTTACAATTAACTATCATTTTTGCGTCGGATTCGAAAATCTAGACTCACCGGAGACGGACCATGTGGTGCCCGAGGCAGCGATATCCCTTTGGAGACAAGTCGGCTGGAGGCCGATGTATTGAATCTCGACGCAATTTGAGTGTTCCATCGGCATTAGGAGGCCCTGAACGTTACAATTAACTATCATTTTTGCGTCGGATTCGAAAATCTAGACTCACAGGAGAACGACCATAAGGTGCCCGAGGCAGCAACAGACCCTTGGAGACAAGTCGGCTGGAGGCCGATGTATTGAATCTCGACGCAATTTGAGTGTTCCATCGTCATTAGGAGGCCCTAAACGTTATAATTCACTATCATTTTTGCGTCGGATTCGAAAATCTAGACTCACAGGAGAAGGACCATGTGGTGCCCGAGGCAGCAACAGACCCTTGGAGACAAGTCGGCTGCAGGCCGATGTATTGAATCTCGACGCAATTTGAGTGTTCCATCGTCACTACAAGGCCCTGAACGTTACAATTAACAATCATTTTTGCGTCGGATTCGAAAATCTAGACTCACAGGAGAACGACCATAAGGTGCCCGAGGCAGCAATAGACCCTTGGAGACAAGTCGGCTGGAGGCCGATGTATTGAATCTCGACGCAATTTGAGAGTTCCATCGTCATTAGGAGGCCCTGAACGTTACAATTAACAATCATTTTTGCGTCGGATTCGAAAATCTAGACTCACAGGAGAACGACCATAAGGTGCCCGAGGCAGCAATAGACCCTTGGAGACAAGTCGGCTGGAGGCCGATGTATTGAATCTCGACGCAATTTGAGTGTTCCATCGGCATTAGGAGGCCCTGAACGTTACAATTAACTATCATTTTTGCGTCGGATTCGAAAATCTAGACTTACAAGGGAACGACCATGAGGTGCCCGAGACTGCAATATCCTCTTGGATACAAGTCGACTGGAGGTTGATGTATTGAATCTCGACGCAATTTGAGTCTTCTATCGTCATTAGGAGGCGCTAAACGTTACAATTCACTATCATTTTTGCGTCGGATTCGATAATCTAAACTCACAGGAGAACGACCATAAGGTGTCGAGGCAGCAACAGACCCTTGGAGACAAGTCGGCTGGAGGCCGATGTATTGAATCTCGACGCAATTTGAGTGTTCCATCGTCATTAGGAGGCCCTAAACGTTACAATTCACTATCATTTTTGCGTCGGATTTGAAAATATAGACTCACAGGAGATCGACCATAAGGAGCCGGAGGAAGCAATAGACCCTTGGAGACAAGTCGGCTGGAGGCCGATGTATTGAATCTCGACGCAATTTGAGTGTTCCATCGGCATTAGGAGGGCCTGATCGTTACAATTAACTATCATTTTTGCGTCGGATTGGAAAATCTAGACTCACCGGAGACGGACCATGTGGTGCCCGAGGCAGCAATATCCCCTTGGAGACAAGTCGGCTGGAGGCCGATGTATTGAATCTCGACGCAATTTGAGTGTTCCACCGTCATTACAAGGCCCTGAACGTTACAATTAACTTTCATTTTTGCGTCGGATTCGAAAATCTAGACTCACAGGAGAAGGACCATAAGGTGCCCGAGGCAGCAACAGACCCTTGGAGACAAGTCGGCTGGAGGCCGATGTATTGAATCTCGACGCAATTTGAGTGTTCCATCGTCATTAGGAGGCCCTAAACGTTACAATTCACTATCATTTTTGCGTCGGATTTGAAAATATAGACTCACAGGAGATCGACCATAAGGAGCCGGAGGAAGCAATAGACCCTTGGAGACAAGTCGGCTGGAGGCCGATGTATTGAATCTCGACGCAATTTGAGTGTTCCATCGGCATTACGAGGCCCTGAACGTTACAATTAACTATCATTTTTGCGTCGGATTCGAAAATCTAGACTCACAGGAGAACGACCATAAGGTGCCCGAGGCAGCAACAGACCCTTGGACACAAGTCGGCTGGAGGCCGATATATTGAATCTCGACGCAATTTGAGTGTTCCATCGTCATTAGGAGGCCCTAAACGTTACAATTCACTATCAGTTTTGCGTCGGATTCGAAAATCTAGACTCACAGGAGAAGGACCATGATGTGCGCGAGGCAGCAACAGACCCTTGGAGACAAGTCGGCTGCAGGCCGATGTATTGAATCTCGACGCAATTTGAGTGTTCCATCGTCACTACAAGGCCGTGAACGTTACAATTAACTGTCATTTTTGCGTCGGATTCGAAAATCTACTCACAGGAGAAGGACCATGTGGTGCCGGAGGCAGCAATAGACCCTTGGAGACAAGTCGGCTGGAGGCCGATGTATTGAATCTCGACGCAATTTGAGTGTTCCATCGTCATTAGGAGGCCCTAAACGTTACAATTCACTATCATTTTTGCGTCGGATTCGAAAATCTAGACTCGCAGGAGAAGGACCATGTGGTGCCCGAGGCAGCAATATCCTCTTGGATACAAGTCGACTGGAGGTCGATGTATTGAATCTCGACGCAATTTGAGTCTTCTATCGTCATTAGGAGGCGCTGAACGTTACAATTCACTATCATTTTTGCGTCATATTCGATAATCTAAACTCACAGGAGAACGACCATAAGGTGCCGAGGCAGCAAGAGGCCCTTGGAGACAAGTCGGCTGGAGGCCGATGTATTGAATCTCGACGCAATTTGAGTGTTCCATCGTCATTAGGAGGCCCTGAACGTTACAATATAACTATCATTTTTGCGTCGGATTCGAAAATCTAGACTCACAGGAGAAGGACCATGTGGTGCCCGAGGCAGCAATAGACCCTTGGAGACAAGTCGGCTGCAATCCGATGTATTGAATCTTGACGCAATTTGAGTGTTCCATCGTCATTACAAGGCCCTGAACGTTACAATTGACTTTCATTTTTGCGTCGGATTCGAAAATCTAGACTCACAGGAGAACGACCATAAGGTGCCCGAGGCAGCAATAGACCCTTGGAGACAAGTCGGCTGGAGGCCGATGTATTGAATCTCGACGAAATTTGATTGTTCCATCGGCATTAGGAGGCCCTGAACGTTACAATTAACTGTCATTTTTGCGTCGGATTCGAAAATCTAGACTCACCGGAGACGGACCATGTGGTGCCCGAGGCAGCAATATCCCCTTGGAGACAAGTCGGCTGGAGGCCGATGTATTGAATCTCGACGCAATTTGAGTGTTCCATCGGCATTAGGAGGCCCTGAACGTTACAATTAACTATCATTTTTGCGTCGGATTCGAAAATCTAGATTCACCGGAGACGGACCATGTGGTGCCCGAGGCAGCGATATCCCATTGGAGACAAGTCGGCTGGAGGCCGATGTATTGGATCTCGACGCAATTTGAGTGTTCCATCGGCATTAGGAAGCCCTGAACGTTACAATTAACTTTCATTTTTGCGTCGGATTCGATAATCTAAACTCACATGAGAACGACCATAAGGTGCCGAGGCAGCAACAGACCCTTGGAGACAAGTCGGCTGGAGGCCGATGTATTGAATCTCGACGCAATTTGAGTGTTCCATCGTCATTACGAGGCCCTGAACGTTACAATTAACTATCATTTTTGCGTCGGATTCGAAAATCTAGACTCACAGGAGAAGGACCATGTGGTGCCCGAGGCAGCAATAGACCCTTGGAGATAAGTCGGCTGCAGGCCGATGTATTGAATCTTGACGCAATTTGAGTGTTCCACCGTCATTACAAGGCCCTGAACGTTACAATTAACTTTCATTTTTGCGTCGGATTCGAAAATCTAGACTCACACGAGAAGGACCATAAGGTGCCCGAGGCAGCAATAGACCCTTGGAGACAAGTCGGCTGGAGGCCGATGTATTGAATCTCGACGCAATTTGAGTGTTCCATCGGCATTAGGAGGCCCTGAACGTTACAATTAGCTATAATTTTTGCGTCGGATTCGAAAATCTAGACTCACCGGAGACGGACCATGTGGTGCCCGAGGCAGCGATATCCCCTTGGAGACAAGTCGGCTGGAGGCCGATGTATTGAATCTCGACGCAGTTTGAGAGTTCCATCGTCATTAGGAGGCCCTGAACGTTACAATTCACTATCATTTTTGCGTCGGATTCGAAAATCTAGACTCACAGGAGAAGGACCATGTGGTGCCCGAGGCAGCAGCAGACCCTTTTAGACAAGTCGGCTGGAGGCCGATGTATTGAATCTCGACGCAATTTGAGTGTTCCATCGGCATTAGGAGGCCCTGAACGTTACAATTAACTATCATTTTTGCGTCGGATTCGAAAATCTAGACTCACAGGAGAACGACCATAAGGTGCCCGAGGCAGCAATAGACCCTTGGAGACAAGTCGGCTGGAGGCCGATGTATTGAATCTCGACGCAATTTGAGTGTTCCATCGGCATTAGGAGGCCCTGAACGTTACAATTAACTATCATTTTTGCGTCGGATTCGAAAATCTAGACTTACAAGGGAACGACCATGAGGTGCCCGAGACTGCAATATCCTCTTGGATACAAGTCGACTGGAGGTTGATGTATTGAATCTCGACGCAATTTGAGTCTTCTATCGTCATTAGGAGGCGCTAAACGTTACAATTCACTATCATTTTTGCGTCGGATTCGATAATCTAAACTCACAGGAGAACGACCATAAGGTGTCGAGGCAGCAACAGACCCTTGGAGACAAGTCGGCTGGAGGCCGATGTATTGAATCTCGACGCAATTTGAGTGTTCCATCGTCATTAGGAGGCCCTAAACGTTACAATTCACTATCATTTTTGCGTCGGATTTGAAAATATAGACTCACAGGAGATCGACCATAAGGAGCCGGAGGAAGCAATAGACCCTTGGAGACAAGTCGGCTGGAGGCCGATGTATTGAATCTCGACGCAATTTGAGTGTTCCATCGGCATTAGGAGGGCCTGAACGTTACAATTAACTATCATTTTTGCGTCGGATTGGAAAATCTAGACTCACCGGAGACGGACCATGTGGTGCCCGAGGCAGCAATATCCCCTTGGAGACAAGTCGGCTGGAGGCCGATGTATTGAATCTCGACGCAATTTGAGTGTTCCACCGTCATTACAAGGCCCTGAACGTTACAATTAACTTTCATTTTTGCGTCGGATTCGAAAATCTAGACTCACAGGAGAAGGACCATAAGGTGCCCGAGGCAGCAACAGACCCTTGGAGACAAGTCGGCTGGAGGCCGATGTATTGAATCTCGACGCAATTTGAGTGTTCCATCGTCATTAGGAGGCCCTAAACGTTACAATTCACTATCATTTTTGCGTCGGATTTGAAAATATAGACTCACAGGAGATCGACCATAAGGAGCCGGAGGAAGCAATAGACCCTTGGAGACAAGTCGGCTGGAGGCCGATGTATTGAATCTCGACGCAATTTGAGTGTTCCATCGGCATTACGAGGCCCTGAACGTTACAATTAACTATCATTTTTGCGTCGGATTCGAAAATCTAGACTCACAGGAGAACGACCATAAGGTGCCCGAGGCAGCAACAGACCCTTGGACACAAGTCGGCTGGAGGCCGATATATTGAATCTCGACGCAATTTGAGTGTTCCATCGTCATTAGGAGGCCCTAAACGTTACAATTCACTATCAGTTTTGCGTCGGATTCGAAAATCTAGACTCACAGGAGAAGGACCATGATGTGCGCGAGGCAGCAACAGACCCTTGGAGACAAGTCGGCTGCAGGCCGATGTATTGAATCTCGACGCAATTTGAGTGTTCCATCGTCACTACAAGGCCGTGAACGTTACAATTAACTGTCATTTTTGCGTCGGATTCGATAATCTAAACTCACATGAGAACGACCATAAGGTGCCGAGGCAGCAACAGACCCTTGGAGACAAGTCGGCTGGAGGCCGATGTATTGAATCTCGACGCAATTTGAGTGTTCCATCGTCATTACGAGGCCCTGAACGTTACAATTAACTATCATTTTTGCGTCGGATTCGAAAATCTAGACTCACAGGAGAAGGACCATGTGGTGCCCGAGGCAGCAATAGACCCTTGGAGATAAGTCGGCTGCAGGCCGATGTATTGAATCTTGACGCAATTTGAGTGTTCCACCGTCATTACAAGGCCCTGAACGTTACAATTAACTTTCATTTTTGCGTCGGATTCGAAAATCTAGACTCACACGAGAAGGACCATAAGGTGCCCGAGGCAGCAATAGACCCTTGGAGACAAGTCGGCTGGAGGCCGATGTATTGAATCTCGACGCAATTTGAGTGTTCCATCGGCATTAGGAGGCCCTGAACGTTACAATTAGCTATAATTTTTGCGTCGGATTCGAAAATCTAGACTCACCGGAGACGGACCATGTGGTGCCCGAGGCAGCGATATCCCCTTGGAGACAAGTCGGCTGGAGGCCGATGTATTGAATCTCGACGCAGTTTGAGAGTTCCATCGTCATTAGGAGGCCCTGAACGTTACAATTAACTATCATTTTTGCGTCGGATTCGAAAATCTAGACTCACAGGAGAAGGACCATGTGGTGCCCGAGGCAGCAATAGACCCTTGGAGACAAGTCGGCTGCAATCCGATGTATTGAATCTTGACGCAATTTGAGTGTTCCATCGTCATTACAAGGCCCTGAACGTTACAATTAACTTTCATTTTTGCGTCGGATTCGAAAATCTAGACTCACAGGAGAACGACCATAAGGTGCCCGAGGCAGCAATAGACCCTTGGAGACAAGTCGGCTGGAGGCCGATGTATTGAATCTCGACGAAATTTGATTGTTCCATCGGCATTAGGAGGCCCTGAACGTTACAATTAACTGTCATTTTTGCGTCGGATTCGAAAATCTAGACTCACCGGAGACGGACCATGTGGTGCCCGAGGCAGCAATATCCCCTTGGAGACAAGTCGGCTGGAGGCCGATGTATTGAATCTCGACGCAATTTGAGTGTTCCATCGGCATTAGGAGGCCCTGAACGTTACAATTAACTATCATTTTTGCGTCGGATTCGAAAATCTAGATTCACCGGAGACGGACCATGTGGTGCCCGAGGCAGCGATATCCCATTGGAGACAAGTCGGCTGGAGGCCGATGTATTGGATCTCGACGCAATTTGAGTGTTCCATCGGCATTAGGAAGCCCTGAACGTTACAATTAACTTTCATTTTTGCGTCGGATTCGATAATCTAAACTCACATGAGAACGACCATAAGGTGCCGAGGCAGCAACAGACCCTTGGAGACAAGTCGGCTGGAGGCCGATGTATTGAATCTCGACGCAATTTGAGTGTTCCATCGTCATTACGAGGCCCTGAACGTTACAATTAACTATCATTTTTGCGTCGGATTCGAAAATCTAGACTCACAGGAGAAGGACCATGTGGTGCCCGAGGCAGCAATAGACCCTTGGAGATAAGTCGGCTGCAGGCCGATGTATTGAATCTTGACGCAATTTGAGTGTTCCACCGTCATTACAAGGCCCTGAACGTTACAATTAACTTTCATTTTTGCGTCGGATTCGAAAATCTAGACTCACACGAGAAGGACCATAAGGTGCCCGAGGCAGCAATAGACCCTTGGAGACAAGTCGGCTGGAGGCCGATGTATTGAATCTCGACGCAATTTGAGTGTTCCATCGGCATTAGGAGGCCCTGAACGTTACAATTAGCTATAATTTTTGCGTCGGATTCGAAAATCTAGACTCACCGGAGACGGACCATGTGGTGCCCGAGGCAGCGATATCCCCTTGGAGACAAGTCGGCTGGAGGCCGATGTATTGAATCTCGACGCAGTTTGAGAGTTCCATCGTCATTAGGAGGCCCTGAACGTTACAATTCACTATCATTTTTGCGTCGGATTCGAAAATCTAGACTCACAGGAGAAGGACCATGTGGTGCCCGAGGCAGCAGCAGACCCTTTTAGACAAGTCGGCTGGAGGCCGATGTATTGAATCTCGACGCAATTTGAGTGTTCCATCGGCATTAGGAGGCCCTGAACGTTACAATTAACTATCATTTTTGCGTCGGATTCGAAAATCTAGACTCACAGGAGAACGACCATAAGGTGCCCGAGGCAGCAATAGACCCTTGGAGACAAGTCGGCTGGAGGCCGATGTATTGAATCTCGACGCAATTTGAGTGTTCCATCGGCATTAGGAGGCCCTGAACGTTACAATTAACTATCATTTTTGCGTCGGATTCGAAAATCTAGACTTACAAGGGAACGACCATGAGGTGCCCAAGACTGCAATATCCTCTTGGATACAAGTCGACTGGAGGTTGATGTATTGAATCTCGACGCAATTTGAGTCTTCTATCGTCATTAGGAGGCGCTAAACGTTACAATTCACTATCATTTTTGCGTCGGATTCGATAATCTAAACTCACAGGAGAACGACCATAAGGTGTCGAGGCAGCAACAGACCCTTGGAGACAAGTCGGCTGGAGGCCGATGTATTGAATCTCGACGCAATTTGAGTGTTCCATCGTCATTAGGAGGCCCTAAACGTTACAATTCACTATCATTTTTGCGTCGGATTTGAAAATATAGACTCACAGGAGATCGACCATAAGGAGCCGGAGGAAGCAATAGACCCTTGGAGACAAGTCGGCTGGAGGCCGATGTATTGAATCTCGACGCAATTTGAGTGTTCCATCGGCATTAGGAGGGCCTGAACGTTACAATTAACTATCATTTTTGCGTCGGATTGGAAAATCTAGACTCACCGGAGACGGACCATGTGGTGCCCGAGGCAGCAATATCCCCTTGGAGACAAGTCGGCTGGAGGCCGATGTATTGAATCTCGACGCAATTTGAGTGTTCCACCGTCATTACAAGGCCCTGAACGTTACAATTAACTTTCATTTTTGCGTCGGATTCGAAAATCTAGACTCACAGGAGAAGGACCATAAGGTGCCCGAGGCAGCAACAGACCCTTGGAGACAAGTCGGCTGGAGGCCGATGTATTGAATCTCGACGCAATTTGAGTGTTCCATCGTCATTAGGAGGCCCTAAACGTTACAATTCACTATCATTTTTGCGTCGGATTTGAAAATATAGACTCACAGGAGATCGACCATAAGGAGCCGGAGGAAGCAATAGACCCTTGGAGACAAGTCGGCTGGAGGCCGATGTATTGAATCTCGACGCAATTTGAGTGTTCCATCGGCATTACGAGGCCCTGAACGTTACAATTAACTATCATTTTTGCGTCGGATTCGAAAATCTAGACTCACAGGAGAACGACCATAAGGTGCCCGAGGCAGCAACAGACCCTTGGACACAAGTCGGCTGGAGGCCGATATATTGAATCTCGACGCAATTTGAGTGTTCCATCGTCATTAGGAGGCCCTAAACGTTACAATTCACTATCAGTTTTGCGTCGGATTCGAAAATCTAGACTCACAGGAGAAGGACCATGATGTGCGCGAGGCAGCAACAGACCCTTGGAGACAAGTCGGCTGCAGGCCGATGTATTGAATCTCGACGCAATTTGAGTGTTCCATCGTCACTACAAGGCCGTGAACGTTACAATTAACTGTCATTTTTGCGTCGGATTCGAAAATCTACTCACAGGAGAAGGACCATGTGGTGCCGGAGGCAGCAATAGACCCTTGGAGACAAGTCGGCTGGAGGCCGATGTATTGAATCTCGACGCAATTTGAGTGTTCCATCGTCATTAGGAGGCCCTAAACGTTACAATTCACTATCATTTTTGCGTCGGATTCGAAAATCTAGACTCGCAGGAGAAGGACCATGTGGTGCCCGAGGCAGCAATATCCTCTTGGATACAAGTCGACTGGAGGTCGATGTATTGAATCTCGACGCAATTTGAGTCTTCTATCGTCATTAGGAGGCGCTGAACGTTACAATTCACTATCATTTTTGCGTCATATTCGATAATCTAAACTCACAGGAGAACGACCATAAGGTGCCGAGGCAGCAAGAGGCCCTTGGAGACAAGTCGGCTGGAGGCCGATGTATTGAATCTCGACGCAATTTGAGTGTTCCATCGTCATTACAAGGCCCTGAACGTTACAATTAACTTTCATTTTTGCGTCGGATTCGAAAATCTAGACTCACAGGAGAACGACCATAAGGTGCCCGAGGCAGCAACAGACCCTTGGACACAAGTCGGCTGGAGGCCGATATATTGAATCTCGACGCAATTTGAGTGTTCCATCGTCATTAGGAGGCCCTAAACGTTACAATTCACTATCAGTTTTGCGTCGGATTCGAAAATCTAGACTCACAGGAGAAGGACCATGATGTGCGCGAGGCAGCAACAGACCCTTGGAGACAAGTCGGCTGCAGGCCGATGTATTGAATCTCGACGCAATTTGAGTGTTCCATCGTCACTACAAGGCCGTGAACGTTACAATTAACTGTCATTTTTGCGTCGGATTCGAAAATCTACTCACAGGAGAAGGACCATGTGGTGCCGGAGGCAGCAATAGACCCTTGGAGACAAGTCGGCTGGAGGCCGATGTATTGAATCTCGACGAAATTTGATTGTTCTATCGGCATTAGGAGGCCCTGAACGTTACAATTAACTGTCATTTTTGCGTCGGATTCGAAAATCTAGACTCACCGGAGACGGACCATGTGGTGCCCGAGGCAGCAATATCCCCTTGGAGACAAGTCGGCTGGAGGCCGATGTATTGAATCTCGACGCAATTTGAGTGTTCCATCGGCATTAGGAGGCCCTGAACGTTACAATTAACTATCATTTTTGCGTCGGATTCGAAAATATAGATTCACCGGAGACGGACCATGTGGTGCCCGAGGCAGCGATATCCCATTGGAGACAAGTCGGCTGGAGGCCGATGTATTGGATCTCGACGCAATTTGAGTGTTCCATCGGCATTAGGAAGCCCTGAACGTTACAATTAACTTTCATTTTTGCGTCGGATTCGATAATCTAAACTCACATGAGAACGACCATAAGGTGCCGAGGCAGCAACAGACCCTTGGAGACAAGTCGGCTGGAGGCCGATGTATTGAATCTCGACGCAATTTGAGTGTTCCATCGTCATTACGAGGCCCTGAACGTTACAATTAACTATCATTTTTGCGTCGGATTCGAAAATCTAGACTCACAGGAGAAGGACCATGTGGTGCCCGAGGCAGCAATAGACCCTTGGAGATAAGTCGGCTGCAGGCCGATGTATTGAATCTTGACGCAATTTGAGTGTTCCACCGTCATTACAAGGCCCTGAACGTTACAATTAACTTTCATTTTTGCGTCGGATTCGAAAATCTAGACTCACACGAGAAGGACCATAAGGTGCCCGAGGCAGCAATAGACCCTTGGAGACAAGTCGGCTGGAGGCCGATGTATTGAATCTCGACGCAATTTGAGTGTTCCATCGGCATTAGGAGGCCCTGAACGTTACAATTAGCTATAATTTTTGCGTCGGATTCGAAAATCTAGACTCACCGGAGACGGACCATGTGGTGCCCGAGGCAGCGATATCCCCTTGGAGACAAGTCGGCTGGAGGCCGATGTATTGAATCTCGACGCAGTTTGAGAGTTCCATCGTCATTAGGAGGCCCTGAACGTTACAATTCACTACCATTTTTGCGTCGGATTCGAAAATCTAGACTCACAGGAGAAGGACCATGTGGTGCCCGAGGCAGCAACAGACCCTTTTAGACAAGTCGGCTGGAGGCCGATGTATTGAATCTCGACGCAATTTGAGTGTTCCATCGGCATTAGGAGGCCCTGAACGTTACAATTAACTATCATTTTTGCGTCGGATTCGAAAATCTAGACTTACAAGAGAACGACCATAAGGTGCCCGAGGCAGCAATAGACCCTTGGAGACAAGTCGGCTGGAGGACGATGTATTGAATCTCGACGCAATTTGAGAGTTCCATCGTCATTAGGAGGCCCTAAATGTTACAATAAACTATCATTATTGCGTCGGATTCGATAATCTAAAATCACAGGAGAACAACCATTAGGTGCCCGAGGCAGCAACATACCCTTGGAGACAAGTAGGCTGGAGGCCGATGTATTGAATCTCGACGCAATTTGAGTGTTTCATCGTCATTACAAGGCCCTGAACGTTACAATTAACTATCATTTTTGCGTCGGATTCGAAAATCTAGACTCACCGGAGACGGACCATGTGGTGCCCGAGGCAGCGATATCCCCTTGAAGACAAGTCGGCTGGAGGCCGATGTATTGAATCTCGACGCAATTTGAGAGTTCCATCGTCATTAGGAGGCCCTGAACGTTACAATTAACAATCAGTTTTTGCGTCGGATTCGAAAATCTAGACTTACAAGAGAACGACCATAAGGTGCCCGAGGCAGCATTAAACCCTTGGAGACAGGTCGGCTGGAGGCCGATGAATTGCATCTCGACGCAATTTGAGTGTTCCATAGTCATTAGGAGGCCCTAAACGGTACAATTAACTATCATTTTTGCGTCGGATTCGATAATCTAGACTTACAAGAGAACGACCATAAGGTGCCCGAGGCAGCAACAGACCCTTGGAGACAATTCGGCTGGAGGCCGATGTGTTGAATCTCGACGCAATTTGAGTGTTCCATCGGCATTAGGAGGCCATGAACGTTACAATTAACTATCATTTTTGCGTCGGATTCGAAAATCTAGACTTACAAGAGAACAACCATGAGGTGCCTGAGACTGCAATATCCTCTTGGAGACAAGTCGGCTGCAGGCCGATGTATTGAATCTCGACGCAATTTGAGAGTTCCATCGTCATTAGGAGGCCCTGAACGTTACAATTAACAATCATTTTTGCGTCGGATTCGAAAATCTAGACTCACAGGAGAACGACCATGAGGTGCCCGAGGCAGCAATAGACCCTTGGAGACAAGTCGGCTGGAGGCCGATGTATTGAATCTCGACGCAATCTGAGAGTTCCATCGTCATTAGGAGGCCCTAAACGTTACAATTAACTATCATTTTTGCGTCGGAATCGATAATCTAGACATACAAGAGAATGACCATAAGGTGCCCGACGCAGCAACAGACGCTTGGAGACAAGTCGGCTGGAGGCCGATATATTGGATCTCGACGCAATTTGAGTGTTCCATCGTCACTACAAGGCCCTGAACGTTACAATTAACTATCATTTTTGCGTCGGATTCGAAAATCTAGACTCAGAGGAGAAGGACCATGAGGTGCCCGAGGCAGCAATAGACCCTTGGAGACAAGTCCGCTGGAGGCCGATGTGTTGAATCTTGACGCAATTTGAGAGTTCCATCGTCATTAGGAGGCCCTAAACGTTACAATTCACTGTCATTTTTGCGTCGGATTCGAAAATCTAGACTCGCAGGAGAAGGACCATGTGGTGCCCGAGGCAGCAATAGACCCTTGGAGACAAGTCGGCTGGAGGCCGATGTATTGAATCTCGACGCAATTTGAGTGTTCCATCGTCATTAGGAGGCCCTAAAAGTTACAATTCACTATCAGTTTTGCGTCGGGTTCGAAAATCTAGATTCACAGGAAAAGGACCATGTGGTGCCCGAGGCAGCAATAGACCCTTGGAGACAAGTCGGCTGGAGGCCGATGTATTGAATCTCGACGCAATTTGAGTGTTCCATCGGCATTAGGAGGCCCTGAACGTTACAATTAACTATCATTTTTGCGTCGGATTCGAAAATCTAGACTCACCGGAGACGGAAAATGTGGTGCCCGAGGCAGCGATATCACCTTGGAGACAAGTCGGCTGGAGGCCGATGTATTGAATCTCGACGCAATTTGAGAGTTCCATCGTCATTAGGAGGCCCTGAACGTTACAATTCACTATCATTTTTGCGTCGGATTCGAAAATCTAGACTCACAGGAGAAGGACCATGTGGTGCCCGAGGCAGCAACAGACCCTTTCAGACAAGTCGGCTGGAGGCCGATGTATTGAATCTCGACGCAATTTGAGTGTTCCATCGGCATTAGGAGGCCCTGAACGTTACAATTAACTATCATTTTTGCGTCGGATTCGAAAATCTAGACTCACAGGAGAACGACCATAAGGTGCCCGAGGCAGCAACAGACCCTTGGGGACAAGTCGGCTGGAGGCCGATGTATTGAATCTCGACGCAATTTGAGTGTTCCATCGTCATTAGGAGGCCCTAAACGTTACAATTCACTATCATTTTTGCGTCGGATTCGAAAATCTAGACTCACAGGAGAAGGACCATGTGGTGCCCGAGGCAGCAACAGACCCTTGGAGACAAGTCGGCTGCAGGCCGATGTATTGAATCTCGACGCAATTTGAGTGTTCCATCGTCACTACAAGGCCCTGAACGTTACAATTAACTACCATTTTTGCGTCGGATTCGAAAATCTACTCACAGGAGAAGGACCATGTGGTGCCGGAGGCAGCAATAGACCCTTGGAGACAAGTCGGCTGGAAGCCGATGTATTGAATCTCGACGCAATTTGAGTGTTCCATCGTCATTAGGAGGCCCTAAACGTTACAATTCACTATCATTTTTGCGTCGGATTCGAAAATCTAAACTCGCAGGAGAACGACCGTAAGGTGCCGAGGCAGCAACAGACCCTTGGAGACAAGTCGGCTGGAGGCCGATGTATTGAATCTCGACGCAATTTGAGAGTTCCATCGTCATTAGGAGGCCCTGAACGTTACAATTAACTATCATTTTTGCGTCGGATTCGAAAATTTAGACTCACAGGAGAACGACCATAAGGTGTCCGAGGCAGCAACAGACCCTTGGAGACAAGTCGGCTGCAGGCCGATGTATTGAATCCTGACGCAATTTGAGTGTTCCATCGTCATTACAAGGCCCTGAACGTTACAATTAAATTTCATTTTTGCGTCGGATTCAAAAATCTAGACTCACAGGAGAACGACCATAAGGTGCCCGAGGCAGCAATAGACCCTTGGAGACAAGTCGGCTGGAGGCCGATGTATTGAATCTCGACGAAATTTGAGTGTTCCATCGGCATTAGGAGGCCCTGAACGTTACAATTAACTATAATTTTAGCGTCGGATTCGAAAATCTAGACTCACCGGAGACGGACCATGTGGTGCCCGAGGCAGCGATATCACCTTGGAGACAAGTCGGCTGGAGGCCGATGTATTGAATCTCGACGCAATTTGAGAGTTCCATCGTCATTAGGAGGCCCTGAACGTTACAATTCACTATCATTTTTGCGTCGGATTCGAAAATCTAGACTCACAGGAGAACGACCATAAGGTGCCCGAGGCAGCAACAGACCCTTGGAGACAAGTCGGCTGGAGGCCGATGTATTGAATCTCGACGCAATTTGAGTGTTCCATCGTCATTACAAGGCCCTGAACGTTACATTTAACTATCATTTTTGCGTCGGATTCGAAAATTTAGACTCACAGGAGAAAGACCATGAGGTGCCTGAGGCAGCAAAAGATCCTTGGAGACAAGTCGGCTGGAGGCCGATGTATTGAATCTCGACGCAATTTGAGTGTTCCATCGTCATTAGGAGGCCCTAAACGTTACCATTCACTATCAGTTTTGCGTCGGGTTCGAAAATCTAGACTCACAGGAGAAGGAACATGTGGTGCCCGAGGCAGCAATAGACCCTTGGAGACAAGTCGGCTGGAGGCCGATGTATTGAATCTCGACGCAATTTCAGTGTTCCATCGTCATTAGGAGGCCCTAAACGTTACCATTCACTATCAGTTTTGCGTCGGATTCGAAAATCTAGACTCACAGGAGAAGGACCATGTGGTGCCCGAGGCAGCAATAGACCCTTGGAGACAAGTCGGCTGGAGGCCGATGTATTGAATCTCGACGGAATTTGAGTGTTCCATCGTGATTAGGAGACCCTGAACGTTACAATTAACAATCATTTTTGCGTCGGATTCGAAATTCTAGACTTACAAGAGAACGAACGTAAGGTTCCCGAGGCAGCATTAGACCCTTGGAGGCAAGTCGGCTGGAGGACGATGTATTGAATCTCGACGCAATTTGAGTGTCCCATCGTCATTAGGAGGCCCCAAACGTTACAATTAACTATCATTATTGCGTCGGATTCGATAATCTAAAATCACAGGAGAACAACCATAAGGTGCCCGAGGAAGCAACAGACCCTTGGAGACAAGTAGGCTGGAGGCCGATGTATTGAATCCCGACGCAATTTGAGTGTTCCATCGTCATTACAAGGCCCTGAACGTTACAATTAACTATCATTTTTGCGTCGGATTCGAAAATCTAGACTCACAGGAGAAGGACCACGTGGTGCCCGAGGCAGCAATAGACCCTTGGAGACAAGTCGGCTGCAGGCCGATGTATTGAATCTTGACGCAATTTGAGTGTTCCATCGTCATTACAAGGCCCTGAACGTTACAATTAACTATCAATTTTGCATCGGATTCGAAAATCTAGACTTACAAGAGAACGACCATGAGGTGCCCGAGACTGAAATATCCCCTTGGATACAAGTCGACTGGAGGTCGATGTATTGAATCTCGACGTAATTTGAGTCTTCTATTGTCATTAGGAGGCGCTGAACGTTACAATTCACTATCATTTTTGCGTCGGATTCGATAATCTAAACTCACAGGAGAACGACCATAAGGTGCCGAGGCAGCAGCAGACCCTTGGAGACAAGTCGGCTGGAGGCCGATGTATTGAATCTCGACGCAATTTGAGTGTTCCATCGTCATTAGGAGGCCCTGAACGTTACAATTAACTATCATTTTTGCGACGGATTCGAAAATCTAGACTCACAGGAGAAGGACCATGTGGTGCCTGAGGCAGCAATAGACCCTTGGAGACAAGTCGGCTGCAGGCCGATGTATTGAATCTTGACGCAATTTGAGTGTTCCACCGTCATTGCAAGGCCCTGAACGTTACAATTAACTATCATTTTTGCGTCGGATTCGAAAATCTAGACATACAAGAGAACGACCATGAGGTGCCCGAGATTGCAATATCCCCTTGGATACAAGTCGACTGGATGTCGATGTATTGAATCTCGACGCAATTTGAGTCTTCTATCGTCATTAGGAGGCGCTGAACGTTACAATTCACTATCATTTTTGCGTCGGATTCGATAATCTAAACTCACAGGAGAACGACCATAAGGTGCCGAGGCAGCAACAGACCCTTGGAGACAAGTCGGCTGGAGGCCGATGTATTGAACCTCGACGCTATTTGAGTGTTCCATCGTCATTAGGAGGCCGTGAACGTTACAATTAACTATCATTTTTGCGACGGATTCGAAAATCTAGACTCACAGGAGAAGGACCATGTGGTGCCCGAGGCAGCAATAGACCCTTGGAGACAAGTCGGCTGCAGGCCGATGTATTGAATCTTGACGCAATTTGAGTGTTCCATCGTCATTACAAGGCCCTGAACGTTACAATTAACTATCATTTTTGCGTCGGATTCGAAAATCTAGACTCACAGGAGAACGACCATAAGGTGCCCGAGGCAGCAATTGACCCTTGGAGACAAGTCGGCTGGAGGCCGATGTATTGAATCTCGACGCAATTTGAGTGTTCCATCGGCACTAGGAGGCCGTGAACGTTACAATTAACTATCATTTTTGCGTCGGATTCGAAAATCTAGACTCACCGGAGACGGACCATGTGGTGCCCGAGGCAGCGATATCCCTTTGGAGACAAGTCGGCTGGAGGCCGATGTATTGAATCTCGACGCAATTTGAGTGTTCCATCGGCATTAGGAGGCCCTGAACGTTACAATTAACTATCATTTTTGCGTCGGATTCGAAAATCTAGACTTACAAGGGAACGACCATGAGGTGCCCGAGACTGCAATATCCTCTTGGATACAAGTCGACTGGAGGTTGATGTATTGAATCTCGACGCAATTTGAGTCTTCTATCGTCATTAGGAGGCGCTAAACGTTACAATTCACTATCATTTTTGCGTCGGATTCGATAATCTAAACTCACAGGAGAACGACCATAAGGTGTCGAGGCAGCAACAGACCCTTGGAGACAAGTCGGCTGGAGGCCGATGTATTGAATCTCGACGCAATTTGAGTGTTCCATCGTCATTAGGAGGCCCTAAACGTTACAATTCACTATCATTTTTGCGTCGGATTTGAAAATATAGACTCACAGGAGATCGACCATAAGGAGCCGGAGGAAGCAATAGACCCTTGGAGACAAGTCGGCTGGAGGCCGATGTATTGAATCTCGACGCAATTTGAGTGTTCCATCGGCATTAGGAGGGCCTGAAGGTTACAATTAACTATCATTTTTGTGTCGGATTCGAAAATCTAGACTCACCGGAGACGGACCATGTGGTGCCCGAGGCAGCGATATCCCCTTGGAGACAAGTCGGCTGGTGGCCGATGTATTGAATCTCGACGCAATTTGAGAGTTCCATCGTCATTAGGAGGCCCTGAACGTTACAATTAACAATCATTTTTGTGTCGGATTCGAAAATCTAGACTCACAGGAGAACGACCATAAGGTGCCCGAGGCAGCAATAGACCCTCGGAGACAAGTCGGCTGGTGGCCGATGTATTGAATCTCGACGCAATTTGAGTGTTACATCGGCATTAGGAGGCCCTGAACGTTACAATTAACTATCATTTTTGCGTCGGATTCCAAAATCTAGACTCACCGGAGACGGACCATGTGGTGCCCGAGGCAGCGATATCCCCTTGGAGACAAGTCGGCTGGAGGCCGATGTATTGAATCTCGACGCAATTTGAGAGTTCCATCGTCATTAGGAGGCCCTGAACGTTACAATTAACTATTATTTTTGCGTCGGATTCGAAAATTTAGACTCACAGGAGAAAGACCGAGAGGTGCCTGAGGCAGCAACAGACCCTTGGAGACAAGTCGGCTGCAGGCCGATGTATTGAATCTCGACGCAATTTGAGTGTTCCATCGTCACTACAAGGCCCTGAACGTTACAATTAACTATCATTTTTGCGTCGGATTCGAAAATCTAGACTCACAGGAGAAGGACCATGTGGTGCCCGAGGCAGCAACAGACCCTTGGAGACAAGTCGGCTGCAGGCCGATGTATTGAATCTCGACGCAATTTGAGTGTTCCATCGTCACTACAAGGACCTGAACGTTACAATTAACTATCATTTTTGCGTCGGATTCGAAAATCTACTCACAGGAGAAGGACCATGTGGTGCCGGAGGCAGCAATAGACCCTTGGAGACAAGTCGGCTGGAAGCCGATGTATTGAATCTCGACGCAATTTGAGTGTTCCATCGTCATTAGGAGGCCCTAAACGTTACAATTCACTATCATTTTTGCGTCGGATTCGAAAATCTAAACTCGCAGGAGAACGACCGTAAGGTGCCGAGGCAGCAACAGACCCTTGGAGACAAGTCGGCTGGAGGCCGATGTATTGAATCTCGACGCAATTTGAGAGTTCCATCGTCATTAGGAGGCCCTGAACGTTACAATTAACTATCATTTTTGCGTCGGATTCGAAAATTTAGACTCACAGGAGAACGACCATAAGGTGTCCGAGGCAGCAACAGACCCTTGGAGACAAGTCGGCTGCAGGCCGATGTATTGAATCCTGACGCAATTTGAGTGTTCCATCGTCATTACAAGGCCCTGAACGTTACAATTAACTTTCATTTTTGCGTCGGATTCAAAAATCTAGACTCACAGGAGAACGACCATAAGGTGCCCGAGGCAGCAATAGACCCTTGGAGACAAGTCGGCTGGAGGCCGATGTATTGAATCTCGACGAAATTTGAGTGTTCCATCGGCATTAGGAGGCCCTGAACGTTACAATTAACTATAATTTTAGCGTCGGATTCGAAAATCTAGACTCACCGGAGACGGACCATGTGGTGCCCGAGGCAGCGATATCCCCTTGGAGACAAGTCGGCTGGAGGCCGATGTATTGAATCTCGACGCAATTTGAGAGTTCCATCGTCATTAGGAGGCCCTGAACGTTACAATTCACTATCATTTTTGCGTCGGATTCGAAAATCTAGACTCACAGGAGAACGACCATAAGGTGTCCGAGGCAGCAACAGACCCTTGGAGACAAGTCGGCTGGAGGCCGATGTATTGAATCTCGACGCAATTTGAGTGTTCCATCGTCATTACAAGGCCCTGAACGTTACATTTAACTATCATTTTTGCGTCGGATTCGAAAATTTAGACTCACAGGAGAAAGACCATGAGGTGCCTGAGGCAGCAAAAGATCCTTGGAGACAAGTCGGCTGGAGGCCGATGTATTGAATCTCGACGCAATTTGAGTGTTCCATCGTCATTAGGAGGCCCTAAACGTTACCATTCACTATCAGTTTTGCGTCGGGTTCGAAAATCTAGACTCACAGGAGAAGGAACATGTGGTGCCCGAGGCAGCAATAGACCCTTGGAGACAAGTCGGCTGGAGGCCGATGTATTGAATCTCGACGCAATTTCAGTGTTCCATCGTCATTAGGAGGCCCTAAACGTTACCATTCACTATCAGTTTTGCGTCGGATTCGAAAATCTAGACTCACAGGAGAAGGACCATGTGGTGCCCGAGGCAGCAATAGACCCTTGGAGACAAGTCGGCTGGAGGCCGATGTATTGAATCTCGACGGAATTTGAGTGTTCCATCGTGATTAGGAGACCCTGAACGTTACAATTAACAATCATTTTTGCGTCGGATTCGAAATTCTAGACTTACAAGAGAACGAACGTAAGGTTCCCGAGGCAGCATTAGACCCTTGGAGGCAAGTCGGCTGGAGGACGATGTATTGAATCTCGACGCAATTTGAGTGTCCCATCGTCATTAGGAGGCCCCAAACGTTACAATTAACTATCATTATTGCGTCGGATTCGATAATCTAAAATCACAGGAGAACAACCATAAGGTGCCCGAGGAAGCAACAGACCCTTGGAGACAAGTAGGCTGGAGGCCGATGTATTGAATCTCGACGCAATTTGAGTGTTCCATCGTCATTACAAGGCCCTGAACGTTACAATTAACTATCATTTTTGCGTCGGATTCGAAAATCTAGACTCACAGGAGAAGGACCACGTGGTGCCCGAGGCAGCAATAGACCCTTGGAGACAAGTCGGCTGCAGGCCGATGTATTGAATCTTGACGCAATTTGAGTGTTCCATCGTCATTACAAGGCCCTGAACGTTACAATTAACTATCAATTTTGCATCGGATTCGAAAATCTAGACTTACAAGAGAACGACCATGAGGTGCCCGAGACTGAAATATCCCCTTGGATACAAGTCGACTGGAGGTCGATGTATTGAATCTCGACGTAATTTGAGTCTTCTATTGTCATTAGGAATCGCTGAACGTTACAATTCACTATCATTTTTGCGTCGGATTCGATAATCTAAACTCACAGGAGAACGACCATAAGGTGCCGAGGCAGCAGCAGACCCTTGGAGACAAGTCGGCTGGAGGCCGATGTATTGAATCTCGACGCAATTTGAGTGTTCCATCGTCATTAGGAGGCCCTGAACGTTACAATTAACTATCATTTTTGCGACGGATTCGAAAATCTAGACTCACAGGAGAAGGACCATGTGGTGCCTGAGGCAGCAATAGACCCTTGGAGACAAGTCGGCTGCAGGCCGATGTATTGAATCTTGACGCAATTTGAGTGTTCCACCGTCATTGCAAGGCCCTGAACGTTACAATTAACTATCATTTTTGCGTCGGATTCGAAAATCTAGACATACAAGAGAACGACCATGAGGTGCCCGAGATTGCAATATCCCCTTGGATACAAGTCGACTGGATGTCGATGTATTGAATCTCGACGCAATTTGAGTCTTCTATCGTCATTAGGAGGCGCTGAACGTTACAATTCACTATCATTTTTGCGTCGGATTCGATAATCTAAACTCACAGGAGAACGACCATAAGGTGCCGAGGCAGCAACAGACCCTTGGAGACAAGTCGGCTGGAGGCCGATGTATTGAACCTCGACGCTATTTGAGTGTTCCATCGTCATTAGGAGGCCGTGAACGTTACAATTAACTATCATTTTTGCGACGGATTCGAAAATCTAGACTCACAGGAGAAGGACCATGTGGTGCCCGAGGCAGCGATATCCCTTTGGAGACAAGTCGGCTGGAGGCCGATGTATTGAATCTCGACGCAATTTGAGTGTTCCATCGGCATTAGGAGGCCCTGAACGTTACAATTAACTATCATTTTTGCGTCGGATTCGAAAATCTAGACTTACAAGGGAACGACCATGAGGTGCCCGAGACTGCAATATCCTCTTGGATACAAGTCGACTGGAGGTTGATGTATTGAATCTCGACGCAATTTGAGTCTTCTATCGTCATTAGGAGGCGCTAAACGTTACAATTCACTATCATTTTTGCGTCGGATTCGATAATCTAAACTCACAGGAGAACGACCATAAGGTGTCGAGGCAGCAACAGACCCTTGGAGACAAGTCGGCTGGAGGCCGATGTATTGAATCTCGACGCAATTTGAGTGTTCCATCGTCATTAGGAGGCCCTAAACGTTACAATTCACTATCATTTTTGCGTCGGATTTGAAAATATAGACTCACAGGAGATCGACCATAAGGAGCCGGAGGAAGCAATAGACCCTTGGAGACAAGTCGGCTGGAGGCCGATGTATTGAATCTCGACGCAATTTGAGTGTTCCATCGGCATTAGGAGGGCCTGAAGGTTACAATTAACTATCATTTTTGTGTCGGATTCGAAAATCTAGACTCACCGGAGACGGACCATGTGGTGCCCGAGGCAGCGATATCCCCTTGGAGACAAGTCGGCTGGTGGCCGATGTATTGAATCTCGACGCAATTTGAGAGTTCCATCGTCATTAGGAGGCCCTGAACGTTACAATTAACAATCATTTTTGTGTCGGATTCGAAAATCTAGACTCACAGGAGAACGACCATAAGGTGCCCGAGGCAGCAATAGACCCTCGGAGACAAGTCGGCTGGTGGCCGATGTATTGAATCTCGACGCAATTTGAGTGTTACATCGGCATTAGGAGGCCCTGAACGTTACAATTAACTATCATTTTTGCGTCGGATTCCAAAATCTAGACTCACCGGAGACGGACCATGTGGTGCCCGAGGCAGCGATATCCCCTTGGAGACAAGTCGGCTGGAGGCCGATGTATTGAATCTCGACGCAATTTGAGAGTTCCATCGTCATTAGGAGGCCCTGAACGTTACAATTAACTATTATTTTCGCGTCGGATTCGAAAATCTAGACTTACAAGAGACCGACCATGAGGTGCCCGAGACTGCAATATCCCCTTGGATACAAGTCGACTGGAGGTCGATGCATTGAATCTCGACGCAATTTGAGTCTTCTATCGTCATTAGGAGGCGCTGAACGTTACAATTAACTATCATTTTTGCGTCGGAATCGAAAATCTAGACTCACAGGAGAAGGACCATGTGGTGCCCGAGGCAGCAACAGACCCTTGGAGACAAGTCGGCTGCAGGCCGATGTATTGAATCTCGACGCAATTTGAATGTTCCATCGTCACTACAAGGCCCTGAACGTTACAATTAACTATCATTTTTGCGTCGGATTCGAAAATCTAGACTCACAGGAGAAGGACCATGTGGTGCCCGAGGCAGCAATAGACCCTTGGAGACAAGTCGGCTGGAGGCGGATGTATTGAATCTCGACGCAATTTGAGTGTTCCATCGTCATTAGGAGGCCCTAAACGTTACAATTCACTATCATTTTTGCGTCGGATTTGAAAATATAGACTCACAGGAGATCGACCATAAGGAGCCGGAGGAAGCAATAGACCCTTGGAGACAAGTCGGCTGGAGGCCGATGTATTGAATCTCGACGCAATTTGAGAGTTCCATCGTCATTAGGAGGCCCTGAACGTTACAATTAACTATTATTTTTGCGTCGGATTCGAAAATTTAGACTCACAGGAGAAAGACCGAGAGGTGCCTGAGGCAGCAACAGACCCTTGGAGACAAGTCGGCTGGAAGCCGATGTATTGAATCTCGACGCAATTTGAATGTTCCATCGTCATAAGGAGGCCCTGAACGTTACAATTAACTATCATTTTTGCGTCGGATTCGAAAATCTAGACTTACAAGGGAAGACCATGAGGTGCCCGAGACTGCAATATCCTCTTGGATACAAGTCGACTGGAGGTCGATGTATTGAATCTCGACGCAATTTGAGTCTTCTATCGTCATTAGGAGGCCCTAAACGTTACAATTCACTATCATTTTTGCGTCGGATTCGATAATCTAAACTCACAGGAGAACGACCATAAGGTGTCGAGGCAGCAACAGACCCTTGGAGACAAGTCGGCTGGAGGCCGATGTATTGAATCTCGACGCAATTTGAGTGTTCCATCGTCATTAGGAGGCCCTAAACGTTACAATTCACTATCATTTTTGCGTCGGATTTGAAAATATAGACTCACAGGAGATCGACCATAAGGAGCCGGAGGAAGCAATAGACCCTTGGAGACAAGTCGGCTGGAGGCCGATGTATTGAATCTCGACGCAATTTGAGTGTTCCATCGGCATTAGGAGGCCCTGAACGTTACAATTAACTATCATTTTTGCGTCGGATTCCAAAATCTAGACTCACCGGAGACGGACCATGTGGTGCCCGAGGCAGCGATATCCCCTTGGAGACAAGTCGGCTGGAGGCCGATGTATTGAATCTCGACGCAATTTGAGAGTTCCATCGTCATTAGGAGGCCCTGAACGTTACAATTAACTATTATTTTCGCGTCGGATTCGAAAATCTAGACTTACAAGAGACCGACCATGAGGTGCCCGAGACTGCAATATCCCCTTGGATACAAGTCGACTGGAGGTCGATGCATTGAATCTCGACGCAATTTGAGTCTTCTATCGTCATTAGGAGGCGCTGAACGTTACAATTAACTATCATTTTTGCGTCGGAATCGAAAATCTAGACTCACAGGAGAAGGACCATGTGGTGCCCGAGGCAGCAACAGACCCTTGGAGACAAGTCGGCTGCATGCCGATGTATTGAATCTCGACGCAATTTGAGTGTTCCATCGTCACTACAAGGCCCTGAACGTTACAATTAACTATCATTTTTGCGTCGGATTCGAAAATCTAGACTCACAGGAGAACGACCATAAGGTGCCCGAGGCAGCAATAGACCCTTGGAGACAAGTCGGCTGGAGGCGGATGTATTGAATCTCGACGCAATTTGAGTGTTCCATCGTCATTAGGAGGCCCTAAACGTTACAATTCACTATCATTTTTGCGTCGGATTCGAAAATCTAGACTCGCAGGAGAAGGACCATGTGGTGCCCGAGGCAGCAATAGACCCTTGGAGACAAGTCGGCTGCAGGCCGATGTATTGAATCTCGACGCAATTTGAGTGTTCCATCGTCATTACAAGGCCCTGAACGTTACAATTAACTATTATTTTTGCGTCGGATTCGAAAATTTAGACTCACAGGAGAAAGACCGAGAGGTGCCTGAGGCAGCAACAGACCCTTGGAGACAAGTCGGCTGGAAGCCGATGTATTGAATCTCGACGCAATTTGAGTGTTCCATCGTCATTAGGAGGCCCTAAACGTTACAATTCACTATCAGTTTTGCGTCGGGTTCGAAAATCTAGACTCACAGGAGAAGGGCCATGTGGTGCCCGAGGCAGCAATAGACCCTTGGAGACAAATCGGCTGCAGGCCGATGTATTGAATGTCGACGCAATTTGAGTATTCCATCGTCATTACAAGGCCCTGAACGTTACAATTAACTATCATTTTTGCGTCGGATTCGAAAATCTAGACTCACAGGAGAACGACCATAAGGTGCCCGAGGCAGCAATAGACCCTTGGAGACAAGTCGGCTGGTGGCCGATGTATTGAATCTCGACGCAATTTGAGTGTTCCATCGGCATTAGGAGGCCCTGAACGTTACAATTAACTATCATTTTTGCGTCGGATTCGAAAATCTAGACTCACCGGAGACGGACCATGTGGTGCCCGAGGCAGCGATATCCCCTTGGAGACAAGTCGGCTGGAGGCCGATGTATTGAATCTCGACGCAATTTGAGAGTTCCATCGGCATTAGGAGGCCCTGAACGTTACAATTAACAATCATTTTTGCGTCGGATTCGAAAATCTAGACTCACAGGGAACGACCATAAGGTGCCCGAGGCAGCAATAGACCCTTGGAGACAAGTCGGCTGGTGGCCGATGTATTGAATCTCGACCCAATTTGAGTGCTCCATCGGCATTTGGAGGCCCTGAACGGTACAATTAACTATCATTTTTGCGTAGGATTCGAAAATCTAGACTCACCGGAGACGGACCATGTGGTGCCCCAGGCAGCGATATCCCCTTGGAGACAAGTCGGCTGGAGGCCGATGTATTGAATCTCGACGCAATTTGAGTGTTCCAACGTCATTAGGAGGCCCTAAACGTTACAATTCACTATCAGTTTTGCGTCGGATTCGAAAATCTAGACTCAGAGGAGAAGGACCATGTGGTGCCCGAGGCAGCAACAGACCCTTGGAGACAAGTCGGCTGCAGGCCGATGTATTGAATCTCGACGCAATTTGAGTGTTCCATCGTCACTACAAGGCCCTGAACGTTACAATTAACTATCATTTTTGCGTCGGATTCGAAAATCTAGACTCACAGGAGAAGGACCATGTGGTGCCCGAGGCAGCAATAGACCCTTGGAGACAAGTCGGCTGGAGGCCGATGTATTGAATCTCGACGCAATTAGAGTGTTCCATCGTCATTACAAGGCCCTGAACGTTACAATTAACTATCATTTTTGCGTCGGATTCGAAAATCTAGACTTACAAGGGAACGACCATGAGGTGCCCGAGACTGCAATATCCTCTTGGATACAAGTCGACTGGAGGTCGATGTATTGAATCTCGACGCAATTTGAGTCTTCTATCGTCATTAGGAGGCGCTAAACGTTACAATTCACTATCATTTTTTCGTCGGATTCGATAATCTAAACTCACAGGAGAACGACCATAAGGTGTCGAGGCAGCAACAGACCCTTGGAGACAAGTCGGCTGGAGGCCGATGTATTGAATCTCGACGCAATTTGAGTGTTCCATCGTCATTAGGAGGCCCTAAACGTTACAATTCACTATCATTTTTGCGTCGGATTTGAAAATATAGACTCACAGGAGAACGACCATAAGGTGCCCGAGGCAGCAACAGACCCTTGGAGACAAGTCGGCTGGAGGCCGATGTATTGAATCTCGACGCAATTTGAGTGTTCCATCGTCATTAGGATGCCCTAAACGTTACAATTCACTATCACTTTTGCGTCGGATTCGAAAATCTAGACTCACAGGAGAAGGACCATGTGGTGCCCGAGGCAGCAACAGACCCTTGGAGACAAGTCGGCTGCAGGCCGATGTATTGAATCTCGACGCAATTTGAGTGTTCCATCGTCACTACAAGGCCCTGAACGTTACAATTAACTATCATTTTTGCGTCGGATTCGAAAGTCTAGACTCACAGGAGAAGGACCATGTGGTGCCCGAGGCAGCAATAGACCCTTGGAGACAAGTCGGCTGGAGGCCGATGTATTGAATCTCGACGCAATTTGAGTGTTCCATAGTCATTAGGAGGCCCTACACGTTACAATCCACTATCATTTTTGCGTCGGATTCGAAAATCTAGACTCGCAGGAAAAGGACCATGTGGTGCCCGAGGCAGCAATAGACCCTTGGAGACAAGTCGGCTGCAGGCCGATGTATTGAATCTCGACGCAATCTGAGTGTTCCATCGTCATTACAAGGCCCTGAACGTTACAATTAACTATCATTTTTGCGTCGGATTCGAAAATTTAGACTCACAGGAGAAAGACCATGAGGTGCCTGAGGCAGCAACAGACCCTTGGAGTCAAGTCGGCTGGAAGCCGATGTATTGAATCTCGACGCAATTTGAGTTTTCCATCGTCATTAGGAGGCCCTAAACGTTACAATTCACTTTCAGTTTTGCGTCGGGTTCGAAAATCTAGACCCACAGGAGAAGGACCATGTGGTGCCCGAGGCAGCAATAGACCCTTGGAGACAAGTCGGCTGCAGACCGATGTATTGAATCTCGACGCAATTAGAGTGTTCCATCGTCATTACAAGGCCCTGAACGTTACAATTAACTATCATTTTTGCGTCGGATTCGAAAATCTAGACTCACAGGAGAACGACCATAAGGTGCCCGAGGCAGCAATAGACCCTTGGAGACAAGTCGGCTGGAGGCCGATGTATTGAATCTCGACGCAATTTGAGTGTTCCATCGGCATTAAGAGGCCCTGAACGTTACAATTAACTATCATTTTTGCGTCGGATTCGAAAATCTAGACTTACAAGGGAACGACCATGAGGTGCCCGAGACTGCAATATCCTCTTGGATACAAGTCGACTGGAGGTCGATGTATTGAATCTCGACACAATTTGAGTCTTCTATCGTCATTAGGAGGCGCTAAACGTTACAATTCACTATCATTTTTGCGTCGGATTCGATAATCTAAACTCACAGGAGAACGACCATAAGGTGTCGAGGCAGCAACAGACCCTTGGAGACAAGTCGGCTGGAGGCCGATGTATTGAATCTCGACGCAATTTGAGTGTTCCATCGTCATTAGGAGGCCCTAAACGTTACAATTCACTATCATTTTTGCGTCGGATTTGAAAATATAGACTCACAGGAGATCGACCATAAGGAGCCGGAGGAAGCAATAGACCCTTGGAGACAAGTCGGCTGGAGGCCGATGTATTGAATCTCGACGCAATTTGAGAGTTCCATCGTCATTAGGAGGCCCTGAACGTTACAATTAACTATCATTTTGGCGTCGGATTCGAAAATCTAGACTTACAAGAGGCCGACCATGAGGTGCCCGAGACTGCAATATCCCCTTGGATACAAGTCGACTGGAGGTCGATGTATTGAATCTCGACGCAATTTGAGTCTTCTATCGTCATTAGGAGGCGCTGAACGTTACAATTAACTATCATTTTTGCGTCGGAATCGAAAATCTAGACTCACAGGAGAAGGACCATGTGGTGCCCGAGGCAGCAACAGACCCTTGGAGACAAGTCGGCTGCAGGCCGATGTATTGAATCTCGACACAATTTGAGTGTTCCATCGTCACTACAAGGCCCTGAACGTTACAATTAACTATCATTTTTGCGTCGGATTCGAAAATCTAGACTCACAGGAGAAAGACCATGAGGTGCCTGAGGCAGCAACAGACCCTTGGAGTCAAGTCGGCTGGAGGCCGATGTATTGAATCTCGACGCAATTTGAGTTTTCCATCGTCATTAGGAGGCCCTAAACGTTACAATTCACTTTCAGTTTTGCGTCGGGTTCGAAAATCTAGACCCACAGGAGAAGGACCATGTGGTGCCCGAGGCAGCAATAGACCCTTGGAGACAAGTCGGCTGCAGACCGATGTATTGAATCTCGACGCAATTAGAGTGTTCCATCGTCATTACAAGGCCCTGAACGTTACAATTAACTATCATTTTTGCGTCGGATTCGAAAATCTAGACTCACAGGAGAACGACCATAAGGTGCCCGAGGCAGCAATAGACCCTTGGAGACAAGTCGGCTGGAGGCCGATGTATTGAATCTCGACGCAATTTGAGTGTTCCATCGGCATTAGGAGGCCCTGAACGTTACAATTAACTATCATTTTTGCGTCGGATTCGAAAATCTAGACTTACAAGGGAACGACCATGAGGTGCCCGAGACTGCAATATCCTCTTGGATACAAGTCGACTGGAGGTCGATGTATTGAATCTCGACGCAATTTGAGTCTTCTATCGTCATTACAAGGCCCTGAACGCTACAATTAACAAACATTTTTGCGACGGATTCGAAAATCTAGACTCACAGGAGAACGACCATAAGGTGCCCGAGGCAGCAATAGACCCTTGGAGACAAGTCGGCTGGAGGCCGATGTATTGAATCTCGACGCAATTTGAGTGTTCCATCGGCATTAGGAGGCCCTGAACGTTACAATTAACTATCATTTTTGCGTCGGATTCGAAAATCTAGACTTACAAGAGAACGACCATGAGGTGCCCGAGACTGCAATATCCTCTTGGATACAAGTCGACTGGAGGTCGATGTATTGAATCTCGACGCAATTTGAGTCTTCTATCGTCATTAGGAGGCGCTAAACGTTACAATTCACTATCATTTTTTCGTCGGATTCGATAATCTAAACTCACAGGAGAACGACCATAAGGTGTCGAGGCAGCAACAGACCCTTGGAGACAAGTCGGCTGGAGGCTATGTATTGAATCTCGACGCAATTTGAGTGTTCCATCGTCATTAGGAGGCCCTAAACGTCACAATTCACTATCATTTTTGCGTCGGATTTGAAAATATAGACTCACAGGAGATCGACCATAAGGAGCCGGAGGAAGCAATAGACCCTTGGAGACAAGTCGGCTGGAGGCCGATGTATTGAATCTCGACGCAATTTGAGAGTTCCATCGTCATTAGGAGGCCCTGAACGTTACAATTAACTATCATTTTTGCGTAGGATTCGAAAATCTAGACTCACCGGAGACGGACCATGTGGTGCCCCAGGCAGCGATATCCCCTTGGAGACAAGTCGGCTGGAGGCCGATGTATTGAATCTCGACGCAATTTGAGTGTTCCATCGTCATTAGGAGGCCCTAAACGTTACAATTCACTATCAGTTTTGCGTCGGATTCGAAAATCTAGACTCAGAGGAGAAGGACCATGTGGTGCCCGAGGCAGCAACAGACCCTTGGAGACAAGTCGGCTGCAGGCCGATGTATTGAATCTCGACGCAATTTGAGTGTTCCATCGTCACTACAAGGCCCTGAACGTTACAATTAACTATCATTTTTGCGTCGGATTCGAAAATCTAGACTCACAGGAGAAGGACCATGTGGTGCCCGAGGCAGCAATAGACCCTTGGAGACAAGTCGGCTGGAGGCCGATGTATTGAATCTCGACGCAATTTGAGTGTTCCATCGTCATTAGGAGGCCCTAAACGTTACAATTCACTTTCAGTTTTGCGCCGGATTCGAAAATCTAGACCCACAGGAGAAGGACCATGTGGTGCCCGAGGCAGCAATAGACCCTTGGAGACAAGTCGGCTGCAGGCCGATGTATTGAATCTCGACGCAATTTGAGTGTTCCATCGTCATTACAAGGCCCTGAACGTTACAATTAACTATCATTTTTGCGTCGGATTCGAAAATCTAGACTCACAGGAGAACGACCATAAGGTGCCCGAGGCAGCAATAGACCCTTGGAGACAAGTCGGCTGGAGGCCGATGTATTGAATCTCGACGCAATTTGAGTGTTCCATCGGCATTAGGAGGCCCTGAACGTTACAATTAACTATCATTTTTTCGTCGGATTCGAAAATCTAGACTTACAAGGGAACGACCATGAGGTGCCCGAGACTGCAATATCCTCTTGGATACAAGTCGACTGGAGGTAGATGTATTGAATCTCGACGCAATTTGAGTCTTCTATATTCATTACAAGGCCCTGAACGTTACAATTAACAAACATTTTTGCGTCGGATTCGAAAATCTAGACTCACAGGAGAACGACCATAAGGTGCCCGAGGCAGCAATAGACCCTTGGAGACAAGTCGGCTGGAGGCCGATGTATTGAATCTCGACGCAATTTGAGTGTTCCATCGTCATTAGGAGGCCCTAAACGTTACAATTCACTATCACTTTTGCGTCGGATTCGAAAATCTAGACTCACAGGAGAAGGACCATGTGGTGCCCGAGGCAGCAACAGACCCTTGGAGACAAGTCGGCTGCAGGCCGATGTATTGAATCTCGACGCAATTTGAGTGTTCCATCGTCACTACAAGGCCCTGAACGTTACAATTAACTATCATTTTTGCGTCGGATTCGAAAGTCTAGACTCACAGGAGAAGGACCATGTGGTGCCCGAGGCAGCAATAGACCCTTGGAGACAAGTCGGCTGGAGGCCGATGTATTGAATCTCGACGCAATTTGAGTGTTCCATAGTCATTAGGAGGCCCTACACGTTACAATCCACTATCATTTTTGCGTCGGATTCGAAAATCTAGACTCGCAGGAAAAGGACCATGTGGTGCCCGAGGCAGCAATAGACCCTTGGAGACAAGTCGGCTGCAGACCGATGTATTGAATCTCGACGCAATTAGTGTGTTCCATCGTCATTACAAGGCCCTGAACGTTACAATTAACTATCATTTTTGCGTCGGATTCGAAAATCTAGACTCACAGGAGAACGACCATAAGGTGCCCGAGGCAGCAATAGACCCTTGGAGACAAGTCGGCTGGAGGCCGATGTATTGAATCTCGACGCAATTTGAGTGTTCCATCGGCATTAGGAGGCCCTGAACGTTACAATTAACTATCATTTTTGCGTCGGATTCGAAAATCTAGACTTACAAGGGAACGACCATGAGGTGCCCGAGACTGCAATATCCTCTTGGATACAAGTCGACTGGAGGTCGATGTATTGAATCTCGACGCAATTTGAGTCTTCTATCGTCATTACAAGGCCCTGAACGCTACAATTAACAAACATTTTTGCGACGGATTCGAAAATCTAGACTCACAGGAGAACGACCATAAGGTGCCCGAGGCAGCAATAGACCCTTGGAGACAAGTCGGCTGGAGGCCGATGTATTGAATCTCGACGCAATTTGAGTGTTCCATCGGCATTAGGAGGCCCTGAACGTTACAATTAACTATCATTTTTGCGTCGGATTCGAAAATCTAGACTTACAAGAGAACGACCATGAGGTGCCCGAGACTGCAATATCCTCTTGGATACAAGTCGACTGGAGGTCGATGTATTGAATCTCGACGCAATTTGAGTCTTCTATCGTCATTAGGAGGCGCTAAACGTTACAATTCACTATCATTTTTTCGTCGGATTCGATAATCTAAACTCACAGGAGAACGACCATAAGGTGTCGAGGCAGCAACAGACCCTTGGAGACAAGTCGGCTGGAGGCCGATGTATTGAATCTCGACGCAATTTGAGTGTTCCATCGTCATTAGGAAGCCCTAAACGTCACAATTCACTATCATTTTTGCGTCGGATTTGAAAATATAGACTCACAGGAGATCGACCATAAGGAGCCGGAGGAAGCAATAGACCCTTGGAGACAAGTCGGCTGGAGGCCGATGTATTGAATCTCGACGCAATTTGAGAGTTCCATCGTCATTAGGAGGCCCTGAACGTTACAATTAACTATCATTTTTGCGTAGGATTCGAAAATCTAGACTCACCGGAGACGGACCATGTGGTGCCCCAGGCAGCGATATCCCCTTGGAGACAAGTCGGCTGGAGGCCGATGTATTGAATCTCGACGCAATTTGAGTGTTCCATCGTCATTAGGAGGCCCTAAACGTTACAATTCACTATCAGTTTTGCGTCGGATTCGAAAATCTAGACTCAGAGGAGAAGGACCATGTGGTGCCCGAGGCAGCAACAGACCCTTGGAGACAAGTCGGCTGCAGGCCGATGTATTGAATCTCGACGCAATTTGAGTGTTCCATCGTCACTACAAGGCCCTGAACGTTACAATTAACTATCATTTTTGCGTCGGATTCGAAAATCTAGACTCACAGGAGAAGGACCATGTGGTGCCCGAGGCAGCAATAGACCCTTGGAGACAAGTCGGCTGGAGGCCGATGTATTGAATCTCGACGCAATTTGAGTGTTCCATCGTCATTAGGAGGCCCTAAACGTTACAATTCACTTTCAGTTTTGCGCCGGATTCGAAAATCTAGACCCACAGGAGAAGGACCATGTGGTGCCCGAGGCAGCAATAGACCCTTGGAGACAAGTCGGCTGCAGGCCGATGTATTGAATCTCGACGCAATTTGAGTGTTCCATCGTCATTACAAGGCCCTGAACGTTACAATTAACTATCATTTTTGCGTCGGATTCGAAAATCTAGACTCACAGGAGAACGACCATAAGGTGCCCGAGGCAGCAATAGACCCTTGGAGACAAGTCGGCTGGAGGCCGATGTATTGAATCTCGACGCAATTTGAGTGTTCCATCGGCATTAGGAGGCCCTGAACGTTACAATTAACTATCATTTTTTCGTCGGATTCGAAAATCTAGACTTACAAGGGAACGACCATGAGGTGCCCGAGACTGCAATATCCTCTTGGATACAAGTCGACTGGAGGTAGATGTATTGAATCTCGACGCAATTTGAGTCTTCTATCGTCATTACAAGGCCCTGAACGTTACAATTAACAAACATTTTTGCGTCGGATTCGTAAATCTAGACTCACAGGAGAACGACCATAAGGTGCCCGAGGCAGCAATAGACCCTTGGAGACAAGTCGGCTGGAGGCCGATGTATTGAATCTCGACGCAATTTGAGTGTTCCATCGTCATTAGGAGGCCCTAAACGTTACAATTCACTATCACTTTTGCGTCGGATTCGAAAATCTAGACTCACAGGAGAAGGACCATGTGGTGCCCGAGGCAGCAACAGACCCTTGGAGACAAGTCGGCTGCAGGCCGATGTATTGAATCTCGACGCAATTTGAGTGTTCCATCGTCACTACAAGGCCCTGAACGTTACAATTAACTATCATTTTTGCGTCGGATTCGAAAGTCTAGACTCACAGGAGAAGGACCATGTGGTGCCCGAGGCAGCAATAGACCCTTGGAGACAAGTCGGCTGGAGGCCGATGTATTGAATCTCGACGCAATTTGAGTGTTCCATAGTCATTAGGAGGCCCTACACGTTACAATCCACTATCATTTTTGCGTCGGATTCGAAAATCTAGACTCGCAGGAAAAGGACCATGTGGTGCCCGAGGCAGCAATAGACCCTTGGAGACAAGTCGGCTGCAGACCGATGTATTGAATCTCGACGCAATTAGTGTGTTCCATCGTCATTACAAGGCCCTGAACGTTACAATTAACTATCATTTTTGCGTCGGATTCGAAAATCTAGACTCACAGGAGAACGACCTTAAGGTGCCCGAGGCAGCAATAGACCCTTGGAGACAAGTCGGCTGGAGGCCGATGTATTGAATCTCGACGCAATTTGAGTGTTCCATCGGCATTAGGAGGCCCTGAACGTTACAATTAACTATCATTTTTGCGTCGGATTCGAAAATCTAGACTTACAAGGGAACGACCATGAGGTGCCCGAGACTGCAATATCCTCTTGGATACAAGTCGACTGGAGGTCGATGTATTGAATCTCGACGCAATTTGAGTCTTCTATCGTCATTACAAGCCCCTGAACGCTACAATTAACAAACATTTTTGCGACGGATTCGAAAATCTAGACTCACAGGAGAACGACCATAAGGTGCCCGAGGCAGCAATAGACCCTTGGAGACAAGTCGGCTGGAGGCCGATGTATTGAATCTCGACGCAATTTGAGTGTTCCATCGGCATTAGGAGGCCCTGAACGTTACAATTAACTATCATTTTTGCGTCGGATTCGAAAATCTAGACTTACAAGAGAACGACCATGAGGAGCCCGAGACTGCAATATCCTCTTGGATACAAGTCGACTGGAGGTCGATGTATTGAATCTCGACACAATTTGAGTCTTCTATCGTCATTAAGAGGCGCTAAACGTTACAATTCACTATCATTTTTGCGTCGGATTCGATAATCTAAACTCACAGGAGAACGACCATAAGGTGTCGAGGCAGCAACAGACCCTTGGAGGCAAGTCGGCTGGAGGCCGATGTATTGAATCTCGACGCAATTTGAGTGTTCCATCGTCATTAGGAGGCCCTAAACGTTACAATTCACTATCATTTTTGCGTCGGATTTGAAAATATAGACTCACAGGAGATCGACCATAAGGAGCCGGAGGAAGCAATAGACCCTTGGAGACAAGTCGGCTGGAGGCCGATGTATTGAATCTCGACGCAATTTGAGAGTTCCATCGTCATTAGGAGGCCCTGAACGTTACAATTAACTATCATTTTTGCGTCGGATTCGAAAATCTAGACTTACAAGAGGCCGACCATGAGGTGCCCGAGACTGCAATATCCCCTTGGATACAAGTCGACTGGAGGTCGATGTACTGAATCTCGACGCAATTTGAGTCTTCTATCGTCATTAGGAGGCGCTGAACGTTACAATTAACTATCATTTTTGCGTCGGAATCGAAAATCTAGACTCACAGGAGAAGGACCATGTGGTGCCCGAGGCAGCAACAGACCCTTGGAGACAAGTCGGCTGCAGGCCGATGTATTGAATCTCGACGCAATTTGAGTGTTCCATCGTCACTACAAGGCCCTGAACGTTTCAATTAACTATCATTTTTGCGTCGGATTCGAAAATCTAGACTCACAGGAGAAGGACCATGTGGTGCCCGAGGCAGCAATAGACCCTTGGAGATAAGTCGGCTGGTGGCCGATGTATTGAATCTCGACGCAATTTGAGTGTTCCATCGGCATTAGGAGGCCCTGAACGTTACAATTAACTATCATTTTTGCGTCGGATTCGAAAATCTAGACTCACCGGAGACGGACCATGTGGTGCCCGAGGCAACGATATCCCCTTGGAGACAAGTCGGCTGGAGGCCGATGTATTGAATCTCGACGCAATTTGAGTGTTCCATCGTCATTAGGAGGCCCTAAACGTTACAATTCACTATCAGTTTTGCGTCGGATTCGAAAATCTAGACTCACAGGAGAAGGACCATGTGGTGCCCGAGGCAGCAACAGACCCTTGGAGACATGTCGGCTGCAGGCCGATGTATTGAATCTCGACGCAATTTGAGTGTTCCATCGTCACTACAAGGCCCTGAACGTTACAATTAACTATCATTTTTGCGTCGGATTCGAAAATCTAGACTCACAGGAGAAGGACCATGTGGTGCCCGAGGCAGCAATAGACCCTTGGAGACAAGTCGGCTGCAGGCCGATGTATTGAATCTCGACGCAATTTGAGTGTTCCATCGTCATTACAAGGCCCTGAACGTTACAATTAACTATCATTTTTGCGTCGGATTCGAAAATCTAGACTCACAGGAGAACGACCATAAGGTGCCCGAGGCAGCAATAGACCCTTGGAGACAAGTCGGCTGGAGGCCGATGTATTGAATCTCGACGCAATTTGAGTGTTCCATCGGCATTAGGAGGCCCTGAACGTTACAATTAACTATCATTTTTTCGTCGGATTCGAAAATCTAGACTTACAAGGGAACGACCATGAGGTGCCCGAGACTGCAATATCCTCTTGGATACAAGTCGACTGGAGGTAGATGTATTGAATCTCGACGCAATTTGAGTCTTCTATCGTCATTACAAGGCCCTGAACGTTACAATTAACAAACATTTTTGCGTCGGATTCGAAAATCTAGACTCACAGGAGAAGGACCATGTGGTGCCCGAGGCAGCAATAGACCCTTGGAGACAAGTCGGCTGGTGGCCGATGTATTGAATCTCGACGCAATTTGAGTGTTCCATCGGCATTAGGAGGCCCTGAACGTTACAATCAACTATCATTTTTGCGTCGGATTCGAAAATCTAGACTCACAGGAGAAAGACCATGAGGTGCCTGAGGCAGCAACAGACCCTTGGAGTCAAGTCGGCTGGAGGCCGATGTATTGAATCTCGACGCAATTTGAGTTTTCCATCGTCATTAGGAGGCCCTAAACGTTACAATTCACTATCACTTTTGCGTCGGATTCGAAAATCTAGACTTACAAGAGAACGACCATGAGGAGCCCGAGACTGCAATATCCTCTTGGATACAAGTCGACTGGAGGTCGATGTATTGAATCTCGACGCAATTTGAGTCTTCTATCGTCATTAGGAGGCGCTAAACGTTACAATTCACTATCATTTTTGCGTCGGATTCGATAATCTAAACTCACAGGAGAACGACCATAAGGTGTCGAGGCAGCAACAGACCCTTGGAGACAAGTCGGCTGGAGGCCGATGTATTGAATCTCGACGCAATTTGAGTGTTCCATCGTCATTAGGAGGCCCTAAACGTTACAATTCACTATCATTTTTGCGTCGGATTTGAAAATATAGACTCACAGGAGATCGACCATAAGGTGCCGGAGGAAGCAATAGATCCTTGGAGACAAGTCGGCTGGAGGCCGATGTATTGAATCTCGACGCAATTTGAGAGTTCCATCGTCATTAGGAGGCCCTGAACGTTACTATTAACTATCATTTTTGCGTCGGATTCGAAAATCTAGACTTACAAGAGGCCGACCATGAGGTGCCCGAGGCAGCGATATCCCCTTGGAGACAAGTCGGCTGGAGGCCGATGTATTGAATCTCGACGCAATTTGAGTGTTCCATCGTCATTAGGAGGCCCTAAACGTTACAATTCACTATCACTTTTGCGTCGGATTCGAAAATCTAGACTCACAGGAGAAGGACCATGTGGTGCCCGAGGCAGCAACAGACCCTTGGAGACAAGTCGGCTGCAGGCCGATGTATTGAATCTCGACGCAATTTGAGTGTTCCATCGTCACTACAAGGCCCTGAAAGTTACAATTAACTATCATTTTTGCGTCGGATTCGAAAGTCTAGACTCACAGGAGAAGGACCATGTGGTGCCCGAGGCAGCAATAGACCCTTGGAGACAAGTCGGTTGGAGGCCGATGTATTGAATCTCGACGCAATTTGAGTGTTCCATAGTCATTAGGATTCCCTACACGTTACAATCCAGTATCATTTTTGCGTCGGATTCGAAAATCTAGACTCGCAGGAAAAGGACCATGTGGTGCCCGAGGCAGCAATAGACCCTTGGAGACAAGTCGGCTGCAGGCCGATGTATTGAATCTCGACGCAATCTGAGTGTTCCATCGTCATTACAAGGCCTTGAACGTTACAATTAACTATCATTTTTGCGTCGGATTCGAAAATTTAGACTCACAGGAGAAAGACCATGAGGTGCCTGAGGCAGCAACAGACCCTTGGAGTCAAGTCGGCTGGAGGCCGATGTATTGAATCTCGACGCAATTTGAGTGTTCCATCGTCATTAGGAGGCCCTAAACGTTACAATTCACTTTCAGTTTTGCGTCGGGTTCGAAAATCTAGACCCACAGGAGAAGGACCATGTGGTGCCCGAGGCAGCAGTAGACCCTTGGAGACAAGTCGGCTGCAGACCGATGTATTGAATCTCGACGCAATTAGAGTGTTCCATCGTAATTACAAGGCCCTGAACGTTACAATTAACTATCATTTTTGCGTCGGATTCGAAAATCTAGACTCACAGGAGAACGACCATGAGGTGCCCGAGGCAGCAATAGACCCTTGGAGACAAGTCGGCTGGAGGCCGATGTATTGAATCTCGACGCAATTTGAGTGTTCCATCGGCATTAGGAGGCCCTGAACGTTACAATTAACTATCATTTTTGCGTCGGATTCGAAAATCTAGACTTACAAGGGAACGACCATGAGGTGCTCGAGACTGCAATATCCTCTTGGATACAAGTCGACTGGAGGTCGATGTATTGAATCTCGACGCAATTTGAGTCTTCTATCGTCATTACAAGGCCCTGAACGTTACAATTAACAAACATTTTTGCGACGGATTCGAAAATCTAGACTCACAGGAGAACGACCATAAGGTGCCCGAGGCAGCAATAGACCCTTGGAGACAAGTCGGCTGGAGGCCGATGTATTGAATCTCGACGCAATTTGAGTGTTCCATCGGCATTAGGAGGCCCTGAACGTTACAATTAACTATCATTTTTGCGTCGGATTCGAAAATCTTGACTTACAAGAGAACGACCATGAGGTGCCCGAGACTGCAATATCCTCTTGGATACAAGTCGACTGGAGGTCGATGTATTGAATCTCGACGCAATTTGAGTCTTCTATCGTCATTAGGAGGCGCTAAACGTTACAATTCACTATCATTTTTGCGTCGGATTCGATAATCTAAACTCACAGGAGAACGACCATAAGGTGTCGAGGCAGCAACAGACCCTTGGAGACAAGTCGACTGGAGGCCGATGTATTGAATCTCGACGCAATTTGAGTGTTCCATCGGCATTAGGAGGGCCTGAACGTTACAATTAACTATCATTTTTGCGTCGGATTCGAAAATCTAGACTCACCGGAGACGGACCATGTGGTGCCCGAGGCAGCGATATCACCTTGGAGACAAGTCGGCTGGAGGCCGATGTATTGATTCTCGACGCAATTTGAGAGTTCCATCGTCATTAGGAGGCCCTGAAGGTTACAATTAACAATTATTTTTGCGTCGGATTCGAAAATCTAGACTCACAGGAGAACGACCATAAGGTGCCCGAGGCAGCAATAGACCCTCGGAGACAAGTCGGCTGGTGGCCGATGTATTGAATCTCGACGCAATTTGAGTGTTCCATCGGCATTAGGAGGCCCTGAACGTTACAATTAACTATCATTTTTGCGTCGGATTCCAAAATCTAGACTCACCGGAGACGGACCATGTGGTGCCCCAGGCAGCGATATCCCCTTGGAGACAAGTCGGCTGGAGGCCGATGTATTGAATCTCGACGCAATTTGAGTGTTCCATCGTCATTAGGAGGCCCTAAACGTTACAATTCACTATCATTTTTGCGTCGGATTTGAAAATATAGACTCACAGGAGATCGACCATAAGGAGCCGGAGGAAGCAATAGATCCTTGGAGACAAGTCGGCTGGAGGCCGATGTATTGAATCTCGACGCAATTTGAGAGTTCCATCGTCATTAGGAGGCCCTGAACGTTACTATTAACTATCATTTTTGCGTCGGATTCGAAAATCTAGACTTACAAGAGGCCGACCATGAGGTGCCCGAGGCAGCGATATCCCCTTGGAGACAAGTCGGCTGGAGGCCGATGTATTGAATCTCGACGCAATTTGAGTGTTCCATCGTCATTAGGAGGCCCTAAACGTTACAATTCACTATCACTTTTGCGTCGGATTCGAAAATCTAGACTCACAGGAGAAGGACCATGTGGTGCCCGAGGCAGCAACAGACCCTTGGAGACAAGTCGGCTGCAGGCCGATGTATTGAATCTCGACGCAATTTGAGTGTTCCATCGTCACTACAAGGCCCTGAAAGTTACAATTAACTATCATTTTTGCGTCGGATTCGAAAGTCTAGACTCACAGGAGAAGGACCATGTGGTGCCCGAGGCAGCAATAGACCCTTGGAGACAAGTCGGTTGGAGGCCGATGTATTGAATCTCGACGCAATTTGAGTGTTCCATAGTCATTAGGATTCCCTACACGTTACAATCCAGTATCATTTTTGCGTCGGATTCGAAAATCTAGACTCGCAGGAAAAGGACCATGTGGTGCCCGAGGCAGCAATAGACCCTTGGAGACAAGTCGGCTGCAGGCCGATGTATTGAATCTCGACGCAATCTGAGTGTTCCATCGTCATTACAAGGCCTTGAACGTTACAATTAACTATCATTTTTGCGTCGGATTCGAAAATTTAGACTCACAGGAGAAAGACCATGAGGTGCCTGAGGCAGCAACAGACCCTTGGAGTCAAGTCGGCTGGAGGCCGATGTATTGAATCTCGACGCAATTTGAGTGTTCCATCGTCATTAGGAGGCCCTAAACGTTACAATTCACTTTCAGTTTTGCGTCGGGTTCGAAAATCTAGACCCACAGGAGAAGGACCATGTGGTGCCCGAGGCAGCAGTAGACCCTTGGAGACAAGTCGGCTGCAGACCGATGTATTGAATCTCGACGCAATTAGAGTGTTCCATCGTAATTACAAGGCCCTGAACGTTACAATTAACTATCATTTTTGCGTCGGATTCGAAAATCTAGACTCACAGGAGAACGACCATGAGGTGCCCGAGGCAGCAATAGACCCTTGGAGACAAGTCGGCTGGAGGCCGATGTATTGAATCTCGACGCAATTTGAGTGTTCCATCGGCATTAGGAGGCCCTGAACGTTACAATTAACTATCATTTTTGCGTCGGATTCGAAAATCTAGACTTACAAGGGAACGACCATGAGGTGCTCGAGACTGCAATATCCTCTTGGATACAAGTCGACTGGAGGTCGATGTATTGAATCTCGACGCAATTTGAGTCTTCTATCGTCATTACAAGGCCCTGAACGTTACAATTAACAAACATTTTTGCGACGGATTCGAAAATCTAGACTCACAGGAGAACGACCATAAGGTGCCCGAGGCAGCAATAGACCCTTGGAGACAAGTCGGCTGGAGGCCGATGTATTGAATCTCGACGCAATTTGAGTGTTCCATCGGCATTAGGAGGCCCTGAACGTTACAATTAACTATCATTTTTGCGTCGGATTCGAAAATCTTGACTTACAAGAGAACGACCATGAGGTGCCCGAGACTGCAATATCCTCTTGGATACAAGTCGACTGGAGGTCGATGTATTGAATCTCGACGCAATTTGAGTCTTCTATCGTCATTAGGAGGCGCTAAACGTTACAATTCACTATCATTTTTGCGTCGGATTCGATAATCTAAACTCACAGGAGAACGACCATAAGGTGTCGAGGCAGCAACAGACCCTTGGAGACAAGTCGACTGGAGGCCGATGTATTGAATCTCGACGCAATTTGAGTGTTCCATCGGCATTAGGAGGGCCTGAACGTTACAATTAACTATCATTTTTGCGTCGGATTCGAAAATCTAGACTCGCCGGAGACGGACCATGTGGTGCCCGAGGCAGCGATATCACCTTGGAGACAAGTCGGCTGGAGGCCGATGTATTGAATCTCGACGCAATTTGAGAGTTCCATCGTCATTAGGAGGCCCTGAACGTTACAATTAACAATTATTTTTGCGTCGGATTCGAAAATCTAGACTCACAGGAGAACGACCATAAGGTGCCCGAGGCAGCAATAGACCCTCGGAGACAAGTCGGCTGGTGGCCGATGTATTGAATCTCGACGCAATTTGAGTGTTCCATCGGCATTAGGAGGCCCTGAACGTTACAATTAACTATCATTTTTGCGTCGGATTCCAAAATCTAGACTCACCGGAGACGGACCATGTGGTGCCCCAGGCAGCGATATCCCCTTGGAGACAAGTCGGCTGGAGGCCGATGTATTGAATCTCGACGCAATTTGAGTGTTCCATCGTCATTAGGAGGCCCTAAACGTTACAATTCACTATCAGTTTTGCGTCGGATTCGAAAATCTAGACTCAGAGGAGAAGGACCATGTGGTGCCCGAGGCAGCAACAGACCCTTGGAGACAAGTCGGCTGCAGGCCGATGTATTGAATCTCGACGCAATTTGAGTGTTCCATCGTCACTACAAGGCCCTGAACGTTACAATTAACTATCATTTTTGCGTCGGATTCGAAAATCTAGACTCACAGGAGAAGGACCATGTGGTGCCCGAGGCAGCAATAGACCCTTGGAGACAAGTCGGCTGGAGGCCGATATATTGAATCTCGACGCAATTTGAGTGTTCCATCGTCATTAGGAGGCCCTAAACGTTACAATTCACTTTCAGTTTTGCGCCGGATTCGAAAATCTAGACCCACAGGAGAAGGACCATGTGGTGCCCGAGGCAGCAATAGACCCTTGGAGACAAGTCGGCTGCAGGCCGATGTATTGAATCTCGACGCAATTTGAGTGTTCCATCGTCATTACAAGGCCCTGAACGTTACAATTAACTATCATTTTTGCGTCGGATTCGAAAATCTAGACTCACAGGAGAACGACCATAAGGTGCCCGAGGCAGCAATAGACCCTTGGAGACAAGTCGGCTGGAGGCCGATGTATTGAATCTCGACGCAATTTGAGTGTTCCATCGGCATTAGGAGGCCCTGAACGTTACAATTAACTATCATTTTTTCGTCGGATTCGAAAATCTAGACTTACAAGGGAACGACCATGAGGTGCCCGAGACTGCAATATCCTCTTGGATACAAGTCGACTGGAGGTAGATGTATTGAATCTCGACGCAATTTGAGTCTTCTATCGTCATTACAAGGCCCTGAACGTTACAATTAACAAACATTTTTGCGTCGGATTCGAAAATCTAGACTCACAGGAGAACGACCATAAGGTGCCCGAGGCAGCAATAGACCCTTGGAGACAAGTCGGCTGGAGGCCGATGTATTGAATCTCGACGCAATTTGAGTGTTCCATAGTCATTAGGAGGCCCTACACGTTACAATCCACTATCATTTTTGCGTCGCATTCGAAAATCTAGACTCGCAGGAAAAGGACCATGTGGTGCCCGAGGCAGCAATAGACCCTTGGAGACAAGTCGGCTGCAGACCGATGTATTGAATCTCGACGCAATTAGTGTGTTCCATCGTCATTACAAGGCCCTGAACGTTACAATTAACTATCATTTTTGCGTCGGATTCGAAAATCTAGACTCACAGGAGAACGACCATAAGGTGCCCGAGGCAGCAATAGACCCTTGGAGACAAGTCGGCTGGAGGCCGATGTATTGAATCTCGACGCAATTTGAGTGTTCCATCGGCATTAGGAGGCCCTGAACGTTACAATTAACTATCATTTTTGCGTCGGATTCGAAAATCTAGACTTACAAGGGAACGACCATGAGGTGCCCGAGACTGCAATATCCTCTTGGATACAAGTCGACTGGAGGTCGATGTATTGAATCTCGACGCAATTTGAGTCTTCTATCGTCATTACAAGCCCCTGAACGCTACAATTAACAAACATTTTTGCGACGGATTCGAAAATCTAGACTCACAGGAGAACGACCATAAGGTGCCCGAGGCAGCAATAGACCCTTGGAGACAAGTCGGCTGGAGGCCGATGTATTGAATCTCGACGCAATTTGAGTGTTCCATCGGCATTAGGAGGCCCTGAACGTTACAATTAACTATCATTTTTGCGTCGGATTCGAAAATCTAGACTTACAAGAGAACGACCATGAGGAGCCCGAGACTGCAATATCCTCTTGGATACAAGTCGACTGGAGGTCGATGTATTGAATCTCGACACAATTTGAGTCTTCTATCGTCATTAAGAGGCGCTAAACGTTACAATTCACTATCATTTTTGCGTCGGATTCGATAATCTAAACTCACAGGAGAACGACCATAAGGTGTCGAGGCAGCAACAGACCCTTGGAGACAAGTCGGCTGGAGGCCGATGTATTGAATCTCGACGCAATTTGAGTGTTCCATCGTCATTAGGAGGCCCTAAACGTTACAATTCACTATCATTTTTGCGTCGGATTTGAAAATATAGACTCACAGGAGATCGACCATAAGGAGCCGGAGGAAGCAATAGACCCTTGGAGACAAGTCGGCTGGAGGCCGATGTATTGAATCTCGACGCAATTTGAGAGTTCCATCGTCATTAGGAGGCCCTGAACGTTACAATTAACTATCATTTTTGCGTCGGATTCGAAAATCTAGACTTACAAGAGGCCGACCATGAGGTGCCCGAGACTGCAATATCCCCTTGGATACAAGTCGACTGGAGGTCGATGTATTGAATCTCGACGCAATTTGAGTCTTCTATCGTCATTAGGAGGCGCTGAACGTTACAATTAACTATCATTTTTGCGTCGGAATCGAAAATCTAGACTCACAGGAGAAGGGCCATGTGGTGCCCGAGGCAGCAACAGACCCTTGGAGACAAGTCGGCTGCAGGCCGATGTATTGAATCTCGACGCAATTTGAGTGTTCCATCGTCACTACAAGGCCCTGAAAGTTACAATTAACTATCATTTTTGCGTCGGATTCGAAAGTCTAGACTCACAGGAGAAGGACCATGTGGTGCCCGAGGCAGCAATAGACCCTTGGAGACAAGTCGGTTGGAGGCCGATGTATTGAATCTCGACGCAATTTGAGTGTTCCATAGTCATTAGGATTCCCTACACGTTACAATCCAGTATCATTTTTGCGTCGGATTCGAAAATCTAGACTCGCAGGAAAAGGACCATGTGGTGCCCGAGGCAGCAATAGACCCTTGGAGACAAGTCGGCTGCAGGCCGATGTATTGAATCTCGACGCAATCTGAGTGTTCCATCGTCATTACAAGGCCTTGAACGTTACAATTAACTATCATTTTTGCGTCGGATTCGAAAATTTAGACTCACAGGAGAAAGACCATGAGGTGCCTGAGGCAGCAACAGACCCTTGGAGTCAAGTCGGCTGGAGGCCGATGTATTGAATCTCGACGCAATTTGAGTGTTCCATCGTCATTAGGAGGCCCTAAACGTTACAATTCACTTTCAGTTTTGCGTCGGGTTCGAAAATCTAGACCCACAGGAGAAGGACCATGTGGTGCCCGAGGCAGCAGTAGACCCTTGGAGACAAGTCGGCTGCAGACCGATGTATTGAATCTCGACGCAATTAGAGTGTTCCATCGTAATTACAAGGCCCTGAACGTTACAATTAACTATCATTTTTGCGTCGGATTCGAAAATCTAGACTCACAGGAGAACGACCATGAGGTGCCCGAGGCAGCAATAGACCCTTGGAGACAAGTCGGCTGGAGGCCGATGTATTGAATCTCGACGCAATTTGAGTGTTCCATCGGCATTAGGAGGCCCTGAACGTTACAATTAACTATCATTTTTGCGTCGGATTCGAAAATCTAGACTTACAAGGGAACGACCATGAGGTGCCCGAGACTGCAATATCCTCTTGGATACAAGTCGACTGGAGGTCGATGTATTGAATCTCGACGCAATTTGAGTCTTCTATCGTCATTACAAGCCCCTGAACGCTACAATTAACAAACATTTTTGCGACGGATTCGAAAATCTAGACTCACAGGAGAACGACCATAAGGTGCCCGAGGCAGCAATAGACCCTTGGAGACAAGTCGGCTGGAGGCCGATGTATTGAATCTCGACGCAATTTGAGTGTTCCATCGGCATTAGGAGGCCCTGAACGTTACAATTAACTATCATTTTTGCGTCGGATTCGAAAATCTAGACTTACAAGAGAACGACCATGAGGAGCCCGAGACTGCAATATCCTCTTGGATACAAGTCGACTGGAGGTCGATGTATTGAATCTCGACACAATTTGAGTCTTCTATCGTCATTAAGAGGCGCTAAACGTTACAATTCACTATCATTTTTGCGTCGGATTCGATAATCTAAACTCACAGGAGAACGACCATAAGGTGTCGAGGCAGCAACAGACCCTTGGAGACAAGTCGGCTGGAGGCCGATGTATTGAATCTCGACGCAATTTGAGTGTTCCATCGTCATTAGGAGGCCCTAAACGTTACAATTCACTATCATTTTTGCGTCGGATTTGAAAATATAGACTCACAGGAGATCGACCATAAGGAGCCGGAGGAAGCAATAGACCCTTGGAGACAAGTCGGCTGGAGGCCGATGTATTGAATCTCGACGCAATTTGAGAGTTCCATCGTCACTACAAGGCCCTGAAAGTTACAATTAACTATCATTTTTGCGTCGGATTCGAAAGTCTAGACTCACAGGAGAAGGACCATGTGGTGCCCGAGGCAGCAATAGACCCTTGGAGACAAGTCGGTTGGAGGCCGATGTATTGAATCTCGACGCAATTTGAGTGTTCCATAGTCATTAGGATTCCCTACACGTTACAATCCAGTATCATTTTTGCGTCGGATTCGAAAATCTAGACTCGCAGGAAAAGGACCATGTGGTGCCCGAGGCAGCAATAGACCCTTGGAGACAAGTCGGCTGCAGGCCGATGTATTGAATCTCGACGCAATCTGAGTGTTCCATCGTCATTACAAGGCCTTGAACGTTACAATTAACTATCATTTTTGCGTCGGATTCGAAAATTTAGACTCACAGGAGAAAGACCATGAGGTGCCTGAGGCAGCAACAGACCCTTGGAGTCAAGTCGGCTGGAGGCCGATGTATTGAATCTCGACGCAATTTGAGTGTTCCATCGTCATTAGGAGGCCCTAAACGTTACAATTCACTTTCAGTTTTGCGTCGGGTTCGAAAATCTAGACCCACAGGAGAAGGACCATGTGGTGCCCGAGGCAGCAGTAGACCCTTGGAGACAAGTCGGCTGCAGACCGATGTATTGAATCTCGACGCAATTAGAGTGTTCCATCGTAATTACAAGGCCCTGAACGTTACAATTAACTATCATTTTTGCGTCGGATTCGAAAATCTAGACTCACAGGAGAACGACCATGAGGTGCCCGAGGCAGCAATAGACCCTTGGAGACAAGTCGGCTGGAGGCCGATGTATTGAATCTCGACGCAATTTGAGTGTTCCATCGGCATTAGGAGGCCCTGAACGTTACAATTAACTATCATTTTTGCGTCGGATTCGAAAATCTAGACTTACAAGGGAACGACCATGAGGTGCCCGAGACTGCAATATCCTCTTGGATACAAGTCGACTGGAGGTCGATGTATTGAATCTCGACGCAATTTGAGTCTTCTATCGTCATTACAAGCCCCTGAACGCTACAATTAACAAACATTTTTGCGACGGATTCGAAAATCTAGACTCACAGGAGAACGACCATAAGGTGCCCGAGGCAGCAATAGACCCTTGGAGACAAGTCGGCTGGAGGCCGATGTATTGAATCTCGACGCAATTTGAGTGTTCCATCGGCATTAGGAGGCCCTGAACGTTACAATTAACTATCATTTTTGCGTCGGATTCGAAAATCTAGACTTACAAGAGAACGACCATGAGGAGCCCGAGACTGCAATATCCTCTTGGATACAAGTCGACTGGAGGTCGATGTATTGAATCTCGACACAATTTGAGTCTTCTATCGTCATTAAGAGGCGCTAAACGTTACAATTCACTATCATTTTTGCGTCGGATTCGATAATCTAAACTCACAGGAGAACGACCATAAGGTGTCGAGGCAGCAACAGACCCTTGGAGACAAGTCGGCTGGAGGCCGATGTATTGAATCTCGACGCAATTTGAGTGTTCCATCGTCATTAGGAGGCCCTAAACGTTACAATTCACTATCATTTTTGCGTCGGATTTGAAAATATAGACTCACAGGAGATCGACCATAAGGAGCCGGAGGAAGCAATAGACCCTTGGAGACAAGTCGGCTGGAGGCCGATGTATTGAATCTCGACGCAATTTGAGAGTTCCATCGTCATTAGGAGGCCCTGAACGTTACAATTAACTATCATTTTTGCGTCGGATTCGAAAATCTAGACTTACAAGAGGCCGACCATGAGGTGCCCGAGACTGCAATATCCCCTTGGATACAAGTCGACTGGAGGTCGATGTATTGAATCTCGACGCAATTTGAGTCTTCTATCGTCATTAGGAGGCGCTGAACGTTACAATTAACTATCATTTTTGCGTCGGAATCGAAAATCTAGACTCACAGGAGAAGGGCCATGTGGTGCCCGAGGCAGCAACAGACCCTTGGAGACAAGTCGGCTGCAGGCCGATGTATTGAATCTCGACGCAATTTGAGTGTTCCATCGTCACTACAAGGCCCTGAAAGTTACAATTAACTATCATTTTTGCGTCGGATTCGAAAGTCTAGACTCACAGGAGAAGGACCATGTGGTGCCCGAGGCAGCAATAGACCCTTGGAGACAAGTCGGTTGGAGGCCGATGTATTGAATCTCGACGCAATTTGAGTGTTCCATAGTCATTAGGATTCCCTACACGTTACAATCCAGTATCATTTTTGCGTCGGATTCGAAAATCTAGACTCGCAGGAAAAGGACCATGTGGTGCCCGAGGCAGCAATAGACCCTTGGAGACAAGTCGGCTGCAGGCCGATGTATTGAATCTCGACGCAATCTGAGTGTTCCATCGTCATTACAAGGCCTTGAACGTTACAATTAACTATCATTTTTGCGTCGGATTCGAAAATTTAGACTCACAGGAGAAAGACCATGAGGTGCCTGAGGCAGCAACAGACCCTTGGAGTCAAGTCGGCTGGAGGCCGATGTATTGAATCTCGACGCAATTTGAGTGTTCCATCGTCATTAGGAGGCCCTAAACGTTACAATTCACTTTCAGTTTTGCGTCGGGTTCGAAAATCTAGACCCACAGGAGAAGGACCATGTGGTGCCCGAGGCAGCAGTAGACCCTTGGAGACAAGTCGGCTGCAGACCGATGTATTGAATCTCGACGCAATTAGAGTGTTCCATCGTAATTACAAGGCCCTGAACGTTACAATTAACTATCATTTTTGCGTCGGATTCGAAAATCTAGACTCACAGGAGAACGACCATGAGGTGCCCGAGGCAGCAATAGACCCTTGGAGACAAGTCGGCTGGAGGCCGATGTATTGAATCTCGACGCAATTTGAGTGTTCCATCGGCATTAGGAGGCCCTGAACGTTACAATTAACTATCATTTTTGCGTCGGATTCGAAAATCTAGACTTACAAGGGAACGACCATGAGGTGCTCGAGACTGCAATATCCTCTTGGATACAAGTCGACTGGAGGTCGATGTATTGAATCTCGACGCAATTTGAGTCTTCTATCGTCATTACAAGGCCCTGAACGTTACAATTAACAAACATTTTTGCGACGGATTCGAAAATCTAGACTCACAGGAGAACGACCATAAGGTGCCCGAGGCAGCAATAGACCCTTGGAGACAAGTCGGCTGGAGGCCGATGTATTGAATCTCGACGCAATTTGAGTGTTCCATCGGCATTAGGAGGCCCTGAACGTTACAATTAACTATCATTTTTGCGTCGGATTCGAAAATCTTGACTTACAAGAGAACGACCATGAGGTGCCCGAGACTGCAATATCCTCTTGGATACAAGTCGACTGGAGGTCGATGTATTGAATCTCGACGCAATTTGAGTCTTCTATCGTCATTAGGAGGCGCTAAACGTTACAATTCACTATCATTTTTGCGTCGGATTCGATAATCTAAACTCACAGGAGAACGACCATAAGGTGTCGAGGCAGCAACAGACCCTTGGAGACAAGTCGACTGGAGGCCGATGTATTGAATCTCGACGCAATTTGAGTGTTCCATCGGCATTAGGAGGGCCTGAACGTTACAATTAACTATCATTTTTGCGTCGGATTCGAAAATCTAGACTCACCGGAGACGGACCATGTGGTGCCCGAGGCAGCGATATCACCTTGGAGACAAGTCGGCTGGAGGCCGATGTATTGAATCTCGACGCAATTTGAGAGTTCCATCGTCATTAGGAGGCCCTGAACGTTACAATTAACAATTATTTTTGCGTCGGATTCGAAAATCTAGACTCACAGGAGAACGACCATAAGGTGCCCGAGGCAGCAATAGACCCTCGGAGACAAGTCGGCTGGTGGCCGATGTATTGAATCTCGACGCAATTTGAGTGTTCCATCGGCATTAGGAGGCCCTGAACGTTACAATTAACTATCATTTTTGCGTCGGATTCCAAAATCTAGACTCACCGGAGACGGACCATGTGGTGCCCCAGGCAGCGATATCCCCTTGGAGACAAGTCGGCTGGAGGCCGATGTATTGAATCTCGACGCAATTTGAGTGTTCCATCGTCATTAGGAGGCCCTAAACGTTACAATTCACTATCAGTTTTGCGTCGGATTCGAAAATCTAGACTCAGAGGAGAAGGACCATGTGGTGCCCGAGGCAGCAACAGACCCTTGGAGACAAGTCGGCTGCAGGCCGATGTATTGAATCTCGACGCAATTTGAGTGTTCCATCGTCACTACAAGGCCCTGAACGTTACAATTAACTATCATTTTTGCGTCGGATTCGAAAATCTAGACTCACAGGAGAAGGACCATGTGGTGCCCGAGGCAGCAATAGACCCTTGGAGACAAGTCGGCTGGAGGCCGATGTATTGAATCTCGACGCAATTTGAGTGTTCCATCGTCATTAGGAGGCCCTAAACGTTACAATTCACTTTCAGTTTTGCGCCGGATTCGAAAATCTAGACCCACAGGAGAAGGACCATGTGGTGCCCGAGGCAGCAATAGACCCTTGGAGACAAGTCGGCTGCAGGCCGATGTATTGAATCTCGACGCAATTTGAGTGTTCCATCGTCATTACAAGGCCCTGAACGTTACAATTAACTATCATTTTTGCGTCGGATTCGAAAATCTAGACTCACAGGAGAACGACCATAAGGTGCCCGAGGCAGCAATAGACCCTTGGAGACAAGTCGGCTGGAGGCCGATGTATTGAATCTCGACGCAATTTGAGTGTTCCATCGGCATTAGGAGGCCCTGAACGTTACAATTAACTATCATTTTTTCGTCGGATTCGAAAATCTAGACTTACAAGGGAACGACCATAAGGTGCCCGAGGCAGCAATAGACCCTTGGAGACAAGTCGGCTGGAGGCCGATGTATTGAATCTCGACGCAATTTGAGTGTTCCATCGTCATTAGGAGGCCCTAAACGTTACAATTCACTATCACTTTTGCGTCGGATTCGAAAATCTAGACTCACAGGAGAAGGACCATGTGGTGCCCGAGGCAGCAACAGACCCTTGGAGACAAGTCGGCTGCAGGCCGATGTATTGAATCTCGACGCAATTTGAGTGTTCCATCGTCACTACAAGGCCCTGAACGTTACAATTAACTATCATTTTTGCGTCGGATTCGAAAGTCTAGACTCACAGGAGAAGGACCATGTGGTGCCCGAGGCAGCAATAGACCCTTGGAGACAAGTCGGCTGGAGGCCGATGTATTGAATCTCGACGCAATTTGAGTGTTCCATAGTCATTAGGAGGCCCTACACGTTACAATCCACTATCATTTTTGCGTCGGATTCGAAAATCTAGACTCGCAGGAAAAGGACCATGTGGTGCCCGAGGCAGCAATAGACCCTTGGAGACAAGTCGGCTGCAGACCGATGAATTGAATCTCGACGCAATTAGTGTGTTCCATCGTCATTACAAGGCCCTGAACGTTACAATTAACTATCATTTTTGCGTCGGATTCGAAAATCTAGACTCACAGGAGAACGACCATAAGGTGCCCGAGGCAGCAATAGACCCTTGGAGACAAGTCGGCTGGAGGCCGATGTATTGAATCTCGACGCAATTTGAGTGTTCCATCGGCATTAGGAGGCCCTGAACGTTACAATTAACTATCATTTTTGCGTCGGATTCGAAAATCTAGACTTACAAGGGAACGACCATGAGGTGCCCGAGACTGCAATATCCTCTTGGATACAAGTCGACTGGAGGTCGATGTATTGAATCTCGACGCAATTTGAGTCTTCTATCGTCATTACAAGCCCCTGAACGCTACAATTAACAAACATTTTTGCGACGGATTCGAAAATCTAGACTCACAGGAGAACGACCATAAGGTGCCCGAGGCAGCAATAGACCCTTGGAGACAAGTCGGCTGGAGGCCGATGTATTGAATCTCGACGCAATTTGAGTGTTCCATCGGCATTAGGAGGCCCTGAACGTTACAATTAACTATCATTTTTGCGTCGGATTCGAAAATCTAGACTTACAAGAGAACGACCATGAGGAGCCCGAGACTGCAATATCCTCTTGGATACAAGTCGACTGGAGGTCGATGTATTGAATCTCGACACAATTTGAGTCTTCTATCGTCATTAAGAGGCGCTAAACGTTACAATTCACTATCATTTTTGCGTCGGATTCGATAATCTAAACTCACAGGAGAACGACCATAAGGTGTCGAGGCAGCAACAGACCCTCGGAGACAAGTCGGCTGGTGGCCGATGTATTGAATCTCGACGCAATTTGAGTGTTACATCGGCATTAGGAGGCCCTGAACGTTACAATTAACTATCATTTTTGCGTCGGATTCCAAAATCTAGACTCACCGGAGACGGACCATGTGGTGCCCGAGGCAGCGATATCCCCTTGGAGACAAGTCGGCTGGAGGCCGATGTATTGAATCTCGACGCAATTTGAGAGTTCCATCGTCATTAGGAGGCCCTGAACGTTACAATTAACTATCATTTTTGCGTCGGATTCGAAAATCTAGACTTACAAGAGGCCGACCATGAGGTGCCCGAGACTGCAATATCCCCTTGGATTCAAGTCGACTGGAGGTCGATGTATTGAATCTCGACGCAATTTGAGTCTTCTATCGTCATTAGGAGGCGCTGAACGTTACAATTAACTATCATTTTTGCGTCGGAATCGAAAATCTAGACTCACAGGAGAAGGGCCATGTGGTGCCCGAGGCAGCAACAGACCCTTGGAGACAAGTCGGCTGCAGGCCGATGTATTGAATCTCGACGCAATTTGAGTGTTCCATCGTCACTACAAGGCCCTGAACGTTTCAATTAACTATCATTTTTGCGTCGGATTCGAAAATCTAGACTCACAGGAGAAGGACCATGTGGTGCCCGAGGCAGCAATAGACCCTTGGAGACAAGTCGGCTGGTGGCCGATGTATTGAATCTCGACGCAATTTGAGTGTTCCATCGGCATTAGGAGGCCCTGAACGTTACAATTAACTATCATTTTTGCGTCGGATTCGAAAATCTAGACTCACCGGAGACGGACCATGTGGTGCCCGAGGCAACGATATCCCCTTGGAGACAAGTCGGCTGGAGGCCGATGTATTGAATCTCGACGCAATTTGAGTGTTCCATCGTCATTAGGAGGCCCTAAACGTTACAATCAACTATCATTTTTGCGTCGGATTCGAAAATCTAGACTCACAGGAGAAGGACCATGTGGTGCCCGAGGCAGCAATAGACCCTTGGAGACAAGTCGGCTGCAGGCCGATGTATTGAATCTCGACGCAATTTGAGTGTTCCATCGTCATTACAAGGCCCTGAACGTTACAATTAACTATCATTTTTGCGTCGGATTCGAAAATCTAGACTCACAGGAGAACGACCATAAGGTGCCCGAGGCAGCAATAGACCCTTGGAGACAAGTCGGCTGGAGGCCGATGTATTGAATCTCGACGCAATTTGAGTGTTCCATCGGCATTAGGAGGCCCTGAACGTTACAATTAACTATCATTTTTTCGTCGGATTCGAAAATCTAGACTTACAAGGGAACGACCATGAGGTGCCCGAGACTGCAATATCCTCTTGGATACAAGTCGACTGGAGGTAGATGTATTGAATCTCGACGCAATTTGAGTCTTCTATCGTCATTACAAGGCCCTGAACGTTACAATTAACAAACATTTTTGCGTCGGATTCGAAAATCTAGACTCACAGGAGAAGGACCATGTGGTGCCCGAGGCAGCAATAGACCCTTGGAGACAAGTCGGCTGGTGGCCGATGTATTGAATCTCGACGCAATTTGAGTGTTCCATCGGCATTAGGAGGCCCTGAACGTTACAATCAACTATCATTTTTGCGTCGGATTCGAAAATCTAGACTCACAGGAGAAAGACCATGAGGTGCCTGAGGCAGCAACAGACCCTTGGAGTCAAGTCGGCTGGAGGCCGATGTATTGAATCTCGACGCAATTTGAGTTTTCCATCGTCATTAGGAGGCCCTAAACGTTACAATTCACTATCACTTTTGCGTCGGATTCGAAAATCTAGACTTACAAGAGAACGACCATGAGGAGCCCGAGACTGCAATATCCTCTTGGATACAAGTCGACTGGAGGTCGATGTATTGAATCTCGACGCAATTTGAGTCTTCTATCGTCATTAGGAGGCGCTAAACGTTACAATTCACTATCATTTTTGCGTCGGATTCGATAATCTAAACTCACAGGAGAACGACCATAAGGTGTCGAGGCAGCAACAGACCCTTGGAGACAAGTCGGCTGGAGGCCGATGTATTGAATCTCGACGCAATTTGAGTGTTCCATCGTCATTACAAGGCCCTGAACGTTACAATTAACTATCATTTTTGCGTCGGATTCGAAAATCTAGACTCACAGGAGAACGACCATAAGGTGCCCGAGGCAGCAATAGACCCTTGGAGACAAGTCGGCTGGAGGCCGATGTATTGAATCTCGACGCAATTTGAGTGTTCCATCGGCATTAGGAGGCCCTGAACGTTACAATTAACTATCATTTTTTCGTCGGATTCGAAAATCTAGACTTACAAGGGAACGACCATAAGGTGCCCGAGGCAGCAATAGACCCTTGGAGACAAGTCGGCTGGAGCCCGATGTATTGAATCTCGACGCAATTTGAGTGTTCCATCGTCATTAGGAGGCCCTAAACGTTACAATTCACTATCACTTTTGCGTCGGATTCGAAAATCTAGACTCACAGGAGAAGGACCATGTGGTGCCCGAGGCAGCAACAGACCCTTGGAGACAAGTCGGCTGCAGGCCGATGTATTGAATCTCGACGCAATTTGAGTGTTCCATCGTCACTACAAGGCCCTGAACGTTACAATTAACTATCATTTTTGCGTCGGATTCGAAAGTCTAGACTCACAGGAGAAGGACCATGTGGTGCCCGAGGCAGCAATAGACCCTTGGAGACAAGTCGGCTGGAGGCCGATGTATTGAATCTCGACGCAATTTGAGTGTTCCATAGTCATTAGGAGGCCCTACACGTTACAATCCACTATCATTTTTGCGTCGGATTCGAAAATCTAGACTCGCAGGAAAAGGACCATGTGGTGCCCGAGGCAGCAATAGACCCTTGGAGACAAGTCGGCTGCAGACCGATGAATTGAATCTCGACGCAATTAGTGTGTTCCATCGTCATTACAAGGCCCTGAACGTTACAATTAACTATCATTTTTGCGTCGGATTCGAAAATCTAGACTCACAGGAGAACGACCATAAGGTGCCCGAGGCAGCAATAGACCCTTGGAGACAAGTCGGCTGGAGGCCGATGTATTGAATCTCGACGCAATTTGAGTGTTACATCGGCATTAGGAGGCCCTGAACGTTACAATTAACTATCATTTTTGCGTCGGATTCGAAAATCTAGACTTACAAGAGAACGACCATGAGGAGCCCGAGACTGCAATATCCTCTTGGATACAAGTCGACTGGAGGTCGATGTATTGAATCTCGACACAATTTGAGTCTTCTATCGTCATTAAGAGGCGCTAAACGTTACAATTCACTATCATTTTTGCGTCGGATTCGATAATCTAAACTCACAGGAGAACGACCATAAGGTGTCGAGGCAGCAACAGACCCTCGGAGACAAGTCGGCTGGTGGCCGATGTATTGAATCTCGACGCAATTTGAGTGTTACATCGGCATTAGGAGGCCCTGAACGTTACAATTAACTATCATTTTTGCGTCGGATTCCAAAATCTAGACTCACCGGAGACGGACCATGTGGTGCCCGAGGCAGCGATATCCCCTTGGAGACAAGTCGGCTGGAGGCCGATGTATTGAATCTCGACGCAATTTGAGAGTTCCATCGTCATTAGGAGGCCCTGAACGTTACAATTAACTATCATTTTTGCGTCGGATTCGAAAATCTAGACTTACAAGAGGCCGACCATGAGGTGCCCGAGACTGCAATATCCCCTTGGATTCAAGTCGACTGGAGGTCGATGTATTGAATCTCGACGCAATTTGAGTCTTCTATCGTCATTAGGAGGCGCTGAACGTTACAATTAACTATCATTTTTGCGTCGGAATCGAAAATCTAGACTCACAGGAGAAGGGCCATGTGGTGCCCGAGGCAGCAACAGACCCTTGGAGACAAGTCGGCTGCAGGCCGATGTATTGAATCTCGACGCAATTTGAGTGTTCCATCGTCACTACAAGGCCCTGAACGTTTCAATTAACTATCATTTTTGCGTCGGATTCGAAAATCTAGACTCACAGGAGAAGGACCATGTGGTGCCCGAGGCAGCAATAGACCCTTGGAGACAAGTCGGCTGGCGGCCGATGTATTGAATCTCGACGCAATTTGAGTGTTCCATCGGCATTAGGAGGCCCTGAACGTTACAATTAACTATCATTTTTGCGTCGGATTCGAAAATCTAGACTCACCGGAGACGGACCATGTGGTGCCCGAGGCAACGATATCCCCTTGGAGACAAGTCGGCTGGAGGCCGATGTATTGAATCTCGACGCAATTTGAGTGTTCCATCGTCATTAGGAGGCCCTAAACGTTACAATCAACTATCATTTTTGCGTCGGATTCGAAAATCTAGACTCACAGGAGAAGGACCATGTGGTGCCCGAGGCAGCAATAGACCCTTGGAGACAAGTCGGCTGCAGGCCGATGTATTGAATCTCGACGCAATTTGAGTGTTCCATCGTCATTACAAGGCCCTGAACGTTACAATTAACTATCATTTTTGCGTCGGATTCGAAAATCTAGACTCACAGGAGAACGACCATAAGGTGCCCGAGGCAGCAATAGACCCTTGGAGACAAGTCGGCTGGAGGCCGATGTATTGAATCTCGACGCAATTTGAGTGTTCCATCGGCATTAGGAGGCCCTGAACGTTACAATTAACTATCATTTTTTCGTCGGATTCGAAAATCTAGACTTACAAGGGAACGACCATGAGGTGCCCGAGACTGCAATATCCTCTTGGATACAAGTCGACTGGAGGTAGATGTATTGAATCTCGACGCAATTTGAGTCTTCTATCGTCATTACAAGGCCCTGAACGTTACAATTAACAAACATTTTTGCGTCGGATTCGAAAATCTAGACTCACAGGAGAAGGACCATGTGGTGCCCGAGGCAGCAATAGACCCTTGGAGACAAGTCGGCTGGTGGCCGATGTATTGAATCTCGACGCAATTTGAGTGTTCCATCGGCATTAGGAGGCCCTGAACGTTACAATCAACTATCATTTTTGCGTCGGATTCGAAAATCTAGACTCACAGGAGAAAGACCATGAGGTGCCTGAGGCAGCAACAGACCCTTGGAGTCAAGTCGGCTGGAGGCCGATGTATTGAATCTCGACGCAATTTGAGTTTTCCATCGTCATTAGGAGGCCCTAAACGTTACAATTCACTATCACTTTTGCGTCGGATTCGAAAATCTAGACTTACAAGAGAACGACCATGAGGAGCCCGAGACTGCAATATCCTCTTGGATACAAGTCGACTGGAGGTCGATGTATTGAATCTCGACGCAATTTGAGTCTTCTATCGTCATTAGGAGGCGCTAAACGTTACAATTCACTATCATTTTTGCGTCGGATTCGATAATCTAAACTCACAGGAGAACGACCATAAGGTGTCGAGGCAGCAACAGACCCTTGGAGACAAGTCGGCTGGAGGCCGATGTATTGAATCTCGACGCAATTTGAGTGTTCCATCGTCATTACAAGGCCCTGAACGTTACAATTAACTATCATTTTTGCGTCGGATTCGAAAATCTAGACTCACAGGAGAACGACCATAAGGTGCCCGAGGCAGCAATAGACCCTTGGAGACAAGTCGGCTGGAGGCCGATGTATTGAATCTCGACGCAATTTGAGTGTTCCATCGGCATTAGGAGGCCCTGAACGTTACAATTAACTATCATTTTTTCGTCGGATTCGAAAATCTAGACTTACAAGAGGCCGACCATGAGGTGCCCGAGGCAGCGATATCCCCTTGGAGACAAGTCGGCTGGAGGCCGATGTATTGAATCTCGACGCAATTTGAGTGTTCCATCGTCATTAGGAGGCCCTAAACGTTACAATTCACTATCACTTTTGCGTCGGATTCGAAAATCTAGACTCACAGGAGAAGGACCATGTGGTGCCCGAGGCAGCAACAGACCCTTGGAGACAAGTCGGCTGCAGGCCGATGTATTGAATCTCGACGCAATTTGAGGGTTCCATCGTCACTACAAGGCCCTGAAAGTTACAATTAACTATCATTTTTCCGTCGGATTCGAAAGTCTAGACTCACAGGTGAAGGACCATGTGGTGCCCGAGGCAGCAATAGACCCTTGGAGACAAGTCGGCTGCAGGCCGATGTATTGAATCTCGACGCAATCTGAGTGTTCCATCGTCATTACAAGGCCTTGAACGTTACAATTAACTATCATTTTTGCGTCGGATTCGAAAATTTAGACTCACAGGAGAAAGACCATGAGGTGCCTGAGGCAGCGACAGACCCTTGGAGTCAAGTCGGCTGGAGGCCGATGTATTGAATCTCGACGCAATTTGAGTGTTCCATCGTCATTAGGAGGCCCTAAACGTTACAATTCACTTTCAGTTTTGCGTCGGGTTCGAAAATCTAGACCCACAGGAGAAGGACCATGTGGTGCCCGAGGCAGCAGTAGACCCTTGGAGACAAGTCGGCTGCAGACCGATGTATTGAATCTCGACGCAATTAGAGTGTTCCATCGTAATTACAAGGCCCTGAACGTTACAATTAACTATCATTTTTGCGTCGGATTCGAAAATCTAGACTCACAGGAGAACGACCATGAGGTGCCCGAGGCAGCAATAGACCCTTGGAGACAAGTCGGCTGGAGGCCGATGTATTGAATCTCGACGCAATTTGAGTGTTCCATCGGCATTAGGAGGCCCTGAACGTTACAATTAACTATCATTTTTGCGTCGGATTCGAAAATCTAGACTTACAAGGGAACGACCATGAGGTGCTCGAGACTGCAATATCCTCTTGGATACAAGTCGACTGGAGGTCGATGTATTGAATCTCGACGCAATTTGAGTCTTCTATCGTCATTACAAGGCCCTGAACGTTACAATTAACAAACATTTTTGCGACGGATTCGAAAATCTAGACTCACAGGAGAACGACCATAAGGTGCCCGAGGCAGCAATAGACCCTTGGAGACAAGTCGGCTGGAGGCCGATGTATTGAATCTCGACGCAATTTGAGTGTTCCATCGGCATTAGGAGGCCCTGAACGTTACAATTAACTATCATTTTTGCGTCGGATTCGAAAATCTTGACTTACAAGAGAACGACCATGAGGTGCCCGAGACTGCAATATCCTCTTGGATACAAGTCGACTGGAGGTCGATGTATTGAATCTCGACGCAATTTGAGTCTTCTATCGTCATTAGGAGGCGCTAAACGTTACAATTCACTATCATTTTTGCGTCGGATTCGATAATCTAAACTCACAGGAGAACGACCATAAGGTGTCGAGGCAGCAACAGACCCTTGGAGACAAGTCGACTGGAGGCCGATGTATTGAATCTCGACGCAATTTGAGTGTTCCATCGGCATTAGGAGGGCCTGAACGTTACAATTAACTATCATTTTTGCGTCGGATTCGAAAATCTAGACTCACCGGAGACGGACCATGTGGTGCCCGAGGCAGCGATATCACCTTGGAGACAAGTCGGCTGGAGGCCGATGTATTGAATCTCGACGCAATTTGAGAGTTCCATCGTCATTAGGAGGCCCTGAACGTTACAATTAACAATTATTTTTGCGTCGGATTCGAAAATCTAGACTCACAGGAGAACGACCATAAGGTGCCCGAGGCAGCAATAGACCCTCGGAGACAAGTCGGCTGGTGGCCGATGTATTGAATCTCGACGCAATTTGAGTGTTCCATCGGCATTAGGAGGCCCTGAACGTTACAATTAACTATCATTTTTGCGTCGGATTCCAAAATCTAGACTCACCGGAGACGGACCATGTGGTGCCCGACGCAGCGATATCCCCTTGGAGACAAGTCGGCTGGAGGCCGATGTATTGAATCTCGACGCAATTTGAGAGTTCCATCGTCATTAGGAAGCCCTGAACGTTACAATTAACTATCATTTTTGCGTCGGATTCGAAAATCTAGACTTACAAGAGACCGACCATGAGGTGCCCGAGACTGCAATATCCCCTTGGATACAAGTCGACTGGCGGTCGATGTATTGAATCTAGACGCAATTTGAGTCTTCTATCGTCATTAGGAGGCGCTGAACGTTACAATTCACTTTCAGTTTTGCGTCGGCTTCGAAAATCTAGACCCACAGGAGAAGGACCATGTGGTGCCCGAGGCAGCAATAGACCCTTGGAGACAAGTCGGCTGCAGACCGATGTATTGAATCTCGACGCAATTAGAGTGTTCCATCGTCATTACAAGGCCCTGAACGTTACAATTAACTATCATTTTTGCGTCGGATTCGAAAATCTAGACTCACAGGAGAACGACCATGAGGTGCCCGAGGCAGCAATAGACCCTTGGAGACAAGTCGGCTGGAGGCCGATGTACTGAATCTCGACGCAATTTGAGTGTTCCATCGTCATTAGGAGGCCCTGAACGTTACAATTAACTATCATTTTTGCGTCGGATTCGAAAATCTAGACTTACAAGGGAACGACCATGAGGTGCCCGAGACTGCAATATCCTCTTGGATACAAGTCGACTGGAGGTCGATGTATTGAATCTCGACGCAATTTGAGTCTTCTATCGTCATTACAAGGCCCTGAACGTTACAATTAACTATCATTTTTGCGTCGGATTCAAAAATCTGGACTCACAGGAGAACGACCATAAGGTGCCCGAGCCAGCAATAGACCCTTGGAGACAAGTCGGCTGGTGGCCGATGTATTGAATCTCGACGCAATTTGAGTGTTCCATCGGCATTAGGAGGCCCTGAACGTTACAATTAACTATCATTTTTGCGTCGGATTCGAAAATCTAGACTCACCGGAGACGGACCATGTGGTGCCCGAGGCAGCGATATCCCCTTGGAGACAAGTCGGCTGGAGGCCGATGTATTGAATCTCGACGCAATTTGAGAGTTCCATCGTCATTAGGAGGCCCTGAACGTTACAATTAACAATCATTTTTGCGTCGGATTCGAAAATCTAGACTCACAGGAGAACGACCATAAGGTGCCCGAGGCAGCAATAGACCCTTGGAGACAAGTCGGCTGGTGGCCGATGTATTGAATCTCGACGCAATTTGAGTGTTCCATCGGCATTAGGAGGTCCTGAACGTTACAATTAACTATCATTTTTGCGTCGGATTCGAAAATCTAGACTCACCGGAGACGGACCATGTGGTGCCCGAGGCAGCGATATCCCCTCGGAGACAGGTCGGCTGGGGGCCGATGTATTGAATCTCGACGCAATTTGAGTGTTCCATCGTCATTAGGAGGCCCTAAACGTTACAATTCACTATCAGTTTTGCGTCGGATTCGAAAATCTAGACTCACAGGAGAAGGACCATGTGGTGCCCGAGGCAGCAACAGACCCTTGGAGCAAGTCGGCTGCAGGCCGATGTATTGAATCTCGACGCAATTTGAGTGTTCCATCGTCACTACAAGGCCCTGAACGTTACAATTAACTATCATTTTTGCGTCGGATTCGAAAATCTAGACTCACAGGAGAAGGACCATGTGGTGCCCGAGGCAGCAACAGACCCCTGGAGACAAGTCGGCTGGAGGCCGATGTATTGAATCTCGACGCAATTTGTGTGTTCCATCGTCATTAGGAGGCCCTAAACGTTACAATTCACTTTCAGTTTTGCGCCGGATTCGAAAATCTAGACCCACAGGAGAAGGACCATGTGGTGCCCGAGGCAGAAATAGACCCTTGGAGACAAGTCGGCTGCAGGCCGATGTATTGAATCTCGACGCAATTTGAGTGTTCCATCGTCATTACAAGGCCCTGAACGTTACAATTAACTATCATTTTTGCGTCGGATTCGAAAATCTAGACTCACAGGAGAACGACAGGAGAACAGGTGCCCGAGGCAGCAATAGACCCTTGGAGACAAGTCGGCTGGAGGCCGATGTATTGAATCTCGACGTAATTTGAGTGTTCCCTCGGCATTAGGTGGCCCTGAACGTTACAATTAACTATCATTTTTGCGTCGGATTCGAAAATCTAGACTTACAAGGGAACGACCATGAGGTGCCCGAGACTGCAATATCCTCTTGGATACAAGTCGACTGGAGGTAGATGTATTGAATCTCGACGCAATTTGAGTCTTCTATCGTCATTACAAGGCCCTGAACGTTACAATTAACAAACAATTTTGCGTCGGATTCGAAAATCTAGACTCACAGGAGAACGACCATAAGGTGCCCGAGGCAGCAATAGACCCTTGGAGACAAGTCGGCTGGAGGCCGATGTATTGAATCTCGACGCAATTTGAGTGTTCCATCGTCATTAGGAGGCCCTAAACGTTACAATTAACTATCATTTTTGCGTCGGATTCGAAAATCTAGACTCGCAGGAGAAGGACCATGTGGTGCCCGAGGCAGCAGTAGACCCTTGGAGACAAGTCGGCTGCAGGCCGATGTATTGAATCTCGACGCAATCTGAGTGTTCCATCGTCATTACAAGGCCCTGAACGTTACAATTAACTATCATTTTAGCGTCGGATTCGAAAATTTAGACTCACAGGAGAAAGACCACGAGGTGCCTGAGGCAGCAACAGACCCATGGAGTCAAGTCGGCTGGAAGCCGATGTATTGAATCTCGACGCAATTTGAGTGTTCCATCGTCATTAGGAAGCCCTAAACGTTACAATTCACTTTCAGTTTTGCGCCGGATTCGAAAATCTAGACCCACAGGAGAAGGACCATGTGGTGCTCGAGGCAGCAATAGACCCTTGGAGACAAGTCGGCTGCAGGCCGATGTATTGAATGTCGACGCAATTTGAGTGTTCCATCGTCATTACAAGGCCCTGAACGTTACAATTAACTATCATTTTTGCGTCGGATTCGAAAATCTAGACTCACCGGAGACGGACCATGTGGTGCCCGAGGCAGCGATATCCCCTTGGAGACAAGTCGGCTGGAGGCCGATGTATTGAATCTCGACGCAATTTGAGAGTTCCATCGTCATTAGGAGGCCCTGAACGTTACAATTAACTATCATTTTTGCGTCGGATTCGAAAATCTAGACTTACAAGGGAACGACCATGAGGTGCCCGAGACTGCAATATCCTCTTGGATACAAGTCGACTGGAGGTCGATGTATTGAATCTCGACGCAATTTGAGTCTTCTATCGTCATTACAAGGTCCTGAACGTTACAATTAACAAACATTTTTGCGACGGATTCGAAAATCTAGACTCACAGGAGAACGACCATAAGGTGCCCGAGGCAGCAATAGACCCTTGGAGACAAGTCGGCTGGAGGCCGATGTATTGAATCTCGACGCAATTTGAGTGTTCCATCGGCATTAGGAGGCCCTGAACGTTTCAATTAACTATCATTTTTGCGTCGGATTCGAAAATCTAGACATACAAGAGAACGACCACGAGGTGATCGAGACTGCAATATCCTCTTGGATACAAGTCGACTGGAGGTCGATGTATCAAATCTCGACGCAATTTGAGTCTTCTATCGTCATTAGGAGGCGCTAACTGTTACAATTCACCATCATTTTTGCGTCGGATTCGATAATCTAAACTCACAGGAGAACGACCATAAGGTGTCGAGGAAGCAACAGACCCTTGGAGACAAGTCGGCTGGAGGCCGATGTATTGAATCTCGACGCAATTTGAGTGTTCCATCGTCATTAGGAGGCCCTAAACGTTACAATTCACTATCATTTTTGCGTCGGATTCGAAAATATAGACTCACAGGAGATCGACCATAAGGAGCCGGAGGAAGCCATAGACCCTTGGAGACAAGTCGGCTGGAGGCCGATGTATTGAATCTCGACGCAATTTGAGTGTTCCATCGGCATTAGGAGGGCCTGAACGTTACAATTAACTATCATTATTGCGTCGGATTCGAAAATCTAGACTCACAGGAGAAGGACCATGTGGTGCCCGAGGCAGCAATAGACCCTTGAGACAAGTCGGCTGGAGGCCGATGTATTGAATCTCGACGCAATTTGAGTGTTGTATCGTCATTAGGAGGCACTAAACGTTACAATTCACTATCATTTTTGCGTCGGATTCGAAAATCTAGACTCGCAGGAGAAGGTCCATGTGGTGCCCGAGGCAGCAATAGACCCTTGGAGACAAGTCGGCTGCAGGCCGATGTATTGAATCTCGACGAAGTTTGAGTGTTCCATCGTCACTACAAGGCCCTGAACGTTACAATTAACTATCATTTTTGCGTCGGATTCGAAAATCTAGACTCACAGGAGAAGGACCATGTGGTGCCCGAGGCGGCAATAGACCCTTGGAGACAAGTCGGCTGGAGGCCGATGTATTGAATCTCGACGCAATTTGAGTGTTCCATCGGCATTAGGAGGCCCTGAACGTTACAATTAACTATCATTTTTGCGTCGGATTCGAAAATCTAGACTCACCGGAGACGGACCATGTGGTGCCCGAGGCAGCGATATCCCCTTAGAGACAAGTCGGCTGGAGGCCGATGTATTGAATCTCGACGCAATTTGAGAGTTCCATCGTCATTAGGAGACCCTGAACGTTACAATTAACAATCATTTTTGCGTCGGATTCGAAAATCTAGACTCACAGGAGAACGACCATAAGGTGCCCGAGGCAGCAATAGACCCTTGGAGACAAGTCGGCTGGTGGCCGATGTATTGAATCTCGACGCAATTTGAGTGTTCCATCGGCATTAGGAGGGCCTGAACGTTACAATTAACTATCATTTTTGCGTCGGATTCGAAAATCTAGACTCACAGGAGAAGGACCATGTGGTGCCCGAGGCAGCAATAGACCCTTGAGACAAGTCGGCTGGAGGCCGATGTATTGAATCTCGACGCAATTTGAGTGTTGTATCGTCATTAGGAGGCACTAAACGTTACAATTAACTATCATTTTTGCGTCGGATTCGAAAATCTAGACTCGCAGGAGAAGGTCCATGTGGTGCCCGAGGCAGCAATAGACCCTTGGAGACAAGTCGGCTGGAAGCCGATGTATTGAATCTCGACGCAATTTGAGTGTTCCATCGTCATTAGGAAGCCCTAAACGTTACAATTCACTTTCAGTTTTGCGCCGGATTCGAAAATCTAGACCCACAGGAGAAGGACCATGTGGTGCTCGAGGCAGCAATAGACCCTTGGAGACAAGTCGGCTGCAGGCCGATGTATTGAATGTCGACGCAATTTGAGTGTTCCATCGTCATTACAAGGCCCTGAACGTTACAATTAACTATCATTTTTGCGTCGGATTCGAAAATCTAGACTCACCGGAGACGGACCATGTGGTGCCCGAGGCAGCGATATCCCCTTGGAGACAAGTCGGCTGGAGGCCGATGTATTGAATCTCGACGCAATTTGAGAGTTCCATCGTCATTAGGAGGCCCTGAACGTTACAATTAACTATCATTTTTGCGTCGGATTCGAAAATCTAGACTTACAAGGGAACGACCATGAGGTGCCCGAGACTGCAATATCCTCTTGGATACAAGTCGACTGGAGGTCGATGTATTGAATCTCGACGCAATTTGAGTCTTCTATCGTCATTACAAGGTCCTGAACGTTACAATTAACAAACATTTTTGCGACGGATTCGAAAATCTAGACTCACAGGAGAACGACCATAAGGTGCCCGAGGCAGCAATAGACCCTTGGAGACAAGTCGGCTGGAGGCCGATGTATTGAATCTCGACGCAATTTGAGTGTTCCATCGGCATTAGGAGGCCCTGAACGTTTCAATTAACTATCATTTTTGCGTCGGATTCGAAAATCTAGACATACAAGAGAACGACCACGAGGTGCCCGAGACTGCAATATCCTCTTGGATACAAGTCGACTGGAGGTCGATGTATCAAATCTCGACGCAATTTGAGTCTTCTATCGTCATTAGGAGGCGCTAACTGTTACAATTCACCATCATTTTTGCGTCGGATTCGATAATCTAAACTCACAGGAGAACGACCATAAGGTGTCGAGGAAGCAACAGACCCTTGGAGACAAGTCGGCTGGAGGCCGATGTATTGAATCTCGACGCAATTTGAGTGTTCCATCGTCATTAGGAGGCCCTAAACGTTACAATTCACTATCATTTTTGCGTCGGATTCGAAAATATAGACTCACAGGAGATCGACCATAAGGAGCCGGAGGAAGCCATAGACCCTTGGAGACAAGTCGGCTGGAGGCCGATGTATTGAATCTCGACGCAATTTGAGTGTTCCATCGGCATTAGGAGGGCCTGAACGTTACAATTAACTATCATTTTTGCGTCGGATTCGAAAATCTAGACTCACAGGAGAAGGACCATGTGGTGCCCGAGGCAGCAATAGACCCTTGAGACAAGTCGGCTGGAGGCCGATGTATTGAATCTCGACGCAATTTGAGTGTTGTATCGTCATTAGGAGGCACTAAACGTTACAATTCACTATCATTTTTGCGTCGGATTCGAAAATCTAGACTCGCAGGAGAAGGTCCATGTGGTGCCCGAGGCAGCAATAGACCCTTGGAGACAAGTCGGCTGCAGGCCGATGTATTGAATCTCGACGAAGTTTGAGTGTTCCATCGTCACTACAAGGCCCTGAACGTTACAATTAACTATCATTTTTGCGTCGGATTCGAAAATCTAGACTCACAGGAGAAGGACCATGTGGTGCCCGAGGCGGCAATAGACCCTTGGAGACAAGTCGGCTGGAGGCCGATGTATTGAATCTCGACGCAATTTGAGTGTTCCATCGGCATTAGGAGGCCCTGAACGTTACAATTAACTATCATTTTTGCGTCGGATTCGAAAATCTAGACTCACCGGAGACGGACCATGTGGTGCCCGAGGCAGCGATATCCCCTTAGAGACAAGTCGGCTGGAGGCCGATGTATTGAATCTCGACGCAATTTGAGAGTTCCATCGTCATTAGGAGACCCTGAACGTTACAATTAACAATCATTTTTGCGTCGGATTCGAAAATCTAGACTCACAGGAGAACGACCATAAGGTGCCCGAGGCAGCAATAGACCCTTGGAGACAAGTCGGCTGGTGGCCGATGTATTGAATCTCGACGCAATTTGAGTGTTCCATCGGCATTAGGAGGCCCTGAACGTTACAATTAACTATCATTTTTGCGTCGGATTCGAAAATCTAGACTCACCGGAGACGGACCATGTGGTGCCCGAGGCAGCGATATCCCCTTGGAGACAAGTCGGCTGGAGGCCGATGTATTGAATCTCGACGCAATTTGAGAGTTCCATCGTCATTAGGAGGCCCTGAACGTTACAATTAACAATCATTTTTGCGTCGGATTCGAAAATCTAGACTCACAGGAGAACGACCATAAGGTGCCCGAGGCAGCAATAGACCCTTGGAGACAAGTCGGCTGGTGGCCGATGTATTGAATCTCGACGCAATTTGAGTGTTCCATCGGCATTAGGAGGTCCTGAACGTTACAATTAACTATCATTTTTGCGTCGGATTCGAAAATCTAGACTCACCGGAGACGGACCATGTGGTGCCCGAGGCAGCGATATCCCCTCGGAGACAGGTCGGCTGGGGGCCGATGTATTGAATCTCGACGCAATTTGAGTGTTCCATCGTCATTAGGAGGCCCTAAACGTTACAATTCACTATCAGTTTTGCGTCGGATTCGAAAATCTAGACTCACAGGAGAAGGACCATGTGGTGCCCGAGGCAGCAACAGACCCTTGGAGCAAGTCGGCTGCAGGCCGATGTATTGAATCTCGACGCAATTTGAGTGTTCCATCGTCACTACAAGGCCCTGAACGTTACAATTAACTATCATTTTTGCGTCGGATTCGAAAATCTAGACTTACAAGGGAACGACCATGAGGTGCCCGAGACTGCAATATCCTCTTGGATACAAGTCGACTGGAGGTAGATGTATTGAATCTCGACGCAATTTGAGTCTTCTATCGTCATTACAAGGCCCTGAACGTTACAATTAACAAACATTTTTGCGTCGGATTCGAAAATCTAGACTCACAGGAGAACGACCATAAGGTGCCCGAGGCAGCAATAGACCCTTGGAGACAAGTCGGCTGGAGGCCGATGTATTGAATCTCGACGCAATTTGAGTGTTCCATCGTCATTAGGAGGCCCTAAACGTTACAATTAACTATCATTTTTGCGTCGGATTCGAAAATCTAGACTCGCAGGAGAAGGACCATGTGGTGCCCGAGGCAGCAATAGACCCTTGGAGACAAGTCGGCTGCAGGCCGATGTATTGAATCTCGACGCAATCTGAGTGTTCCATCGTCATTACAAGGCCCTGAACGTTACAATTAACTATCATTTTAGCGTCGGATTCGAAAATTTAGACTCACAGGAGAAAGACCACGAGGTGCCTGAGGCAGCAACAGACCCTTGGAGTCAAGCCGGCTGGAAGCCGATGTATTGAATCTCGACGCAATTTGAGTGTTCCATCGTCATTAGGAAGCCCTAAACGTTACAATTCACTTTCAGTTTTGCGCCGGATTCGAAAATCTAGACCCACAGGAGAAGGACCATGTGGTGCTCGAGGCAGCAATAGACCCTTGGAGACAAGTCGGCTGCAGGCCGATGTATTGAATGTCGACGCAATTTGAGTGTTCCATCGTCATTACAAGGCCCTGAACGTTACAATTAACTGTCATTTTTGCGTCGGATTCGAAAATCTAGACTCACAGGAGAACGACCATAAGGTGCCCGAGGCAGCAATAGACCCTTGGAGACAAGTCGGCTGGAGGCCGATGTATTGAATCTCGACGCAATTTGAGTGTTCCATCGGCATTAGGAGGCCCTGAACGTTACAATTAACTATCATTTTTGCGTCGGATTCGAAAATCTAGACTTACAAGGGAACGACCATGAGGTGCCCGAGACTGCAATATCCTCTTGGATACAAGTCGACTGGAGGTCGATGTATCAAATCTCGACGCAATTTGAGTCTTCTATCGTCATTAGGAGGCGCTAACTGTTACAATTCACCATCATTTTTGCGTCGGATTCGATAATCTAAACTCACAGGAGAACGACCATAAGGTGTCGAGGAAGCAACAGACCCTTGGAGACAAGTCGGCTGGAGGCCGATGTATTGAATCTCGACGCAATTTGAGTGTTCCATCGTCATTAGGAGGCCCTAAACGTTACAATTCACTATCATTTTTGCGTCGGATTCGAAAATATAGACTCACAGGAGATCGACCATAAGGAGCCGGAGGAAGCCATAGACCCTTGGAGACAAGTCGGCTGGAGGCCGATGTATTGAATCTCGACGCAATTTGAGTGTTCCATCGGCATTAGGAGGGCCTGAACGTTACAATTAACTATCATTTTTGCGTCGGATTCGAAAATCTAGACTCACAGGAGAAGGACCATGTGGTGCCCGAGGCAGCAATAGACCCTTGAGACAAGTCGGCTGGAGGCCGATGTATTGAATCTCGACGCAATTTGAGTGTTGTATCGTCATTAGGAGGCACTAAACGTTACAATTAACTATCATTTTTGCGTCGGATTCGAAAATCTAGACTCGCAGGAGAAGGTCCATGTGGTGCCCGAGGCAGCAATAGACCCTTGGAGACAAGTCGGCTGCAGGCCGATGTATTGAATCTCGACGAAGTTTGAGTGTTCCATCGTCACTACAAGGCCCTGAACGTTACAATTAACTATCATTTTTGCGTCGGATTCGAAAATCTAGACTCACAGGAGAAGGACCATGTGGTGCCCGAGGCGGCAATAGACCCTTGGAGACAAGTCGGCTGGAGGCCGATGTATTGAATCTCGACGCAATTTGAGTGTTCCATCGTCATTAGGAGGCCCTAAACGTTACAATTAACTATCATTTTTGCGTCGGATTCGAAAATCTAGACTCGCAGGAGAAGGACCATGTGGTGCCCGAGGCAGCAGTAGACCCTTGGAGACAAGTCGGCTGCAGGCCGATGTATTGAATCTCGACGCAATCTGAGTGTTCCATCGTCATTACAAGGCCCTGAACGTTACAATTAACTATCATTTTAGCGTCGGATTCGAAAATTTAGACTCACAGGAGAAAGACCACGAGGTGCCTGAGGCAGCAACAGACCCATGGAGTCAAGTCGGCTGGAAGCCGATGTATTGAATCTCGACGCAATTTGAGTGTTCCATCGTCATTAGGAAGCCCTAAACGTTACAATTCACTTTCAGTTTTGCGCCGGATTCGAAAATCTAGACCCACAGGAGAAGGACCATGTGGTGCTCGAGGCAGCAATAGACCCTTGGAGACAAGTCGGCTGCAGGCCGATGTATTGAATGTCGACGCAATTTGAGTGTTCCATCGTCATTACAAGGCCCTGAACGTTACAATTAACTATCATTTTTGCGTCGGATTCGAAAATCTAGACTCACCGGAGACGGACCATGTGGTGCCCGAGGCAGCGATATCCCCTTGGAGACAAGTCGGCTGGAGGCCGATGTATTGAATCTCGACGCAATTTGAGAGTTCCATCGTCATTAGGAGGCCCTGAACGTTACAATTAACTATCATTTTTGCGTCGGATTCGAAAATCTAGACTTACAAGGGAACGACCATGAGGTGCCCGAGACTGCAATATCCTCTTGGATACAAGTCGACTGGAGGTCGATGTATTGAATCTCGACGCAATTTGAGTCTTCTATCGTCATTACAAGGTCCTGAACGTTACAATTAACAAACATTTTTGCGACGGATTCGAAAATCTAGACTCACAGGAGAACGACCATAAGGTGCCCGAGGCAGCAATAGACCCTTGGAGACAAGTCGGCTGGAGGCCGATGTATTGAATCTCGACGCAATTTGAGTGTTCCATCGGCATTAGGAGGCCCTGAACGTTTCAATTAACTATCATTTTTGCGTCGGATTCGAAAATCTAGACATACAAGAGAACGACCACGAGGTGCCCGAGACTGCAATATCCTCTTGGATACAAGTCGACTGGAGGTCGATGTATCAAATCTCGACGCAATTTGAGTCTTCTATCGTCATTAGGAGGCGCTAACTGTTACAATTCACCATCATTTTTGCGTCGGATTCGATAATCTAAACTCACAGGAGAACGACCATAAGGTGTCGAGGAAGCAACAGACCCTTGGAGACAAGTCGGCTGGAGGCCGATGTATTGAATCTCGACGCAATTTGAGTGTTCCATCGTCATTAGGAGGCCCTAAACGTTACAATTCACTATCATTTTTGCGTCGGATTCGAAAATATAGACTCACAGGAGATCGACCATAAGGAGCCGGAGGAAGCCATAGACCCTTGGAGACAAGTCGGCTGGAGGCCGATGTATTGAATCTCGACGCAATTTGAGTGTTCCATCGGCATTAGGAGGGCCTGAACGTTACAATTAACTATCATTTTTGCGTCGGATTCGAAAATCTAGACTCACAGGAGAAGGACCATGTGGTGCCCGAGGCAGCAATAGACCCTTGAGACAAGTCGGCTGGAGGCCGATGTATTGAATCTCGACGCAATTTGAGTGTTGTATCGTCATTAGGAGGCACTAAACGTTACAATTCACTATCATTTTTGCGTCGGATTCGAAAATCTAGACTCGCAGGAGAAGGTCCATGTGGTGCCCGAGGCAGCAATAGACCCTTGGAGACAAGTCGGCTGCAGGCCGATGTATTGAATCTCGACGAAGTTTGAGTGTTCCATCGTCACTACAAGGCCCTGAACGTTACAATTAACTATCATTTTTGCGTCGGATTCGAAAATCTAGACTCACAGGAGAAGGACCATGTGGTGCCCGAGGCGGCAATAGACCCTTGGAGACAAGTCGGCTGGAGGCCGATGTATTGAATCTCGACGCAATTTGAGTGTTCCATCGGCATTAGGAGGCCCTGAACGTTACAATTAACTATCATTTTTGCGTCGGATTCGAAAATCTAGACTCACCGGAGACGGACCATGTGGTGCCCGAGGCAGCGATATCCCCTTAGAGACAAGTCGGCTGGAGGCCGATGTATTGAATCTCGACGCAATTTGAGAGTTCCATCGTCATTAGGAGACCCTGAACGTTACAATTAACAATCATTTTTGCGTCGGATTCGAAAATCTAGACTCACAGGAGAACGACCATAAGGTGCCCGAGGCAGCAATAGACCCTTGGAGACAAGTCGGCTGGTGGCCGATGTATTGAATCTCGACGCAATTTGAGTGTTCCATCGGCATTAGGAGGCCCTGAACGTTACAATTAACTATCATTTTTGCGTCGGATTCGAAAATCTAGACTCACCGGAGACGGACCATGTGGTGCCCGAGGCAGCGATATCCCCTTGGAGACAAGTCGGCTGGAGGCCGATGTATTGAATCTCGACGCAATTTGAGAGTTCCATCGTCATTAGGAGGCCCTGAACGTTACAATTAACAATCATTTTTGCGTCGGATTCGAAAATCTAGACTCACAGGAGAACGACCATAAGGTGCCCGAGGCAGCAATAGACCCTTGGAGACAAGTCGGCTGGTGGCCGATGTATTGAATCTCGACGCAATTTGAGTGTTCCATCGGCATTAGGAGGTCCTGAACGTTACAATTAACTATCATTTTTGCGTCGGATTCGAAAATCTAGACTCACCGGAGACGGACCATGTGGTGCCCGAGGCAGCGATATCCCCTCGGAGACAGGTCGGCTGGGGGCCGATGTATTGAATCTCGACGCAATTTGAGTGTTCCATCGTCATTAGGAGGCCCTAAACGTTACAATTCACTATCAGTTTTGCGTCGGATTCGAAAATCTAGACTCACAGGAGAAGGACCATGTGGTGCCCGAGGCAGCAACAGACCCTTGGAGCAAGTCGGCTGCAGGCCGATGTATTGAATCTCGACGCAATTTGAGTGTTCCATCGTCACTACAAGGCCCTGAACGTTACAATTAACTATCATTTTTGCGTCGGATTCGAAAATCTAGACTTACAAGGGAACGACCATGAGGTGCCCGAGACTGCAATATCCTCTTGGATACAAGTCGACTGGAGGTAGATGTATTGAATCTCGACGCAATTTGAGTCTTCTATCGTCATTACAAGGCCCTGAACGTTACAATTAACAAACATTTTTGCGTCGGATTCGAAAATCTAGACTCACAGGAGAACGACCATAAGGTGCCCGAGGCAGCAATAGACCCTTGGAGACAAGTCGGCTGGAGGCCGATGTATTGAATCTCGACGCAATTTGAGTGTTCCATCGTCATTAGGAGGCCCTAAACGTTACAATTAACTATCATTTTTGCGTCGGATTCGAAAATCTAGACTCGCAGGAGAAGGACCATGTGGTGCCCGAGGCAGCAATAGACCCTTGGAGACAAGTCGGCTGCAGGCCGATGTATTGAATCTCGACGCAATCTGAGTGTTCCATCGTCATTACAAGGCCCTGAACGTTACAATTAACTATCATTTTAGCGTCGGATTCGAAAATTTAGACTCACAGGAGAAAGACCACGAGGTGCCTGAGGCAGCAACAGACCCTTGGAGTCAAGCCGGCTGGAAGCCGATGTATTGAATCTCGACGCAATTTGAGTGTTCCATCGTCATTAGGAAGCCCTAAACGTTACAATTCACTTTCAGTTTTGCGCCGGATTCGAAAATCTAGACCCACAGGAGAAGGACCATGTGGTGCTCGAGGCAGCAATAGACCCTTGGAGACAAGTCGGCTGCAGGCCGATGTATTGAATGTCGACGCAATTTGAGTGTTCCATCGTCATTACAAGGCCCTGAACGTTACAATTAACTGTCATTTTTGCGTCGGATTCGAAAATCTAGACTCACAGGAGAACGACCATAAGGTGCCCGAGGCAGCAATAGACCCTTGGAGACAAGTCGGCTGGAGGCCGATGTATTGAATCTCGACGCAATTTGAGTGTTCCATCGGCATTAGGAGGCCCTGAACGTTACAATTAACTATCATTTTTGCGTCGGATTCGAAAATCTAGACTTACAAGGGAACGACCATGAGGTGCCCGAGACTGCAATATCCTCTTGGATACAAGTCGACTGGAGTTCGATGTATTGAATCTCGACGCAATTTGAGTCTTCTATCGTCATTACAAGGCCCTGAACGTTACAATTAACAAACATTTTTGCGTCGGATTCGAAAATCTAGACTCACAGGAGAACGACCATAAGGTGCCCGAGGCAGCAATAGACCCTTGGAGACAAGTCGGCTGGAGGCCGATGTATTGAATCTCGACGCAATTTGAGTGTTCCATCGGCATTAGGAGGCCCTGAACGTTACAATTAACTATCATTTTTGCGTCGGATTCGAAAATCTAGACTTACAAGAGAACGACCATGAGGTGCCCGAGACTGCAATATCCTCTTGGATACAAGTCGACTGGAGGTCGATGTATTGAATCTCGACGCTATTTGAGTCTTCTATTGTCATTAGGATCCGCTGAACGTTACATTTCACTATCATTTTTGCGTCGGATTCGATAATCTAAACTCACAGGAGAACGACCAAAAGGTGCCGAGGCAGCAACAGACCCTTGGAGACAAGTCGGCTGGAGGCCGATGTATTGAATCTCGACGCAATTTGAGTGTTCCATCGTCATTAGGAGGCCCTAAACATTACAATTCACTATCATATTTGTTTCGGATTCGAAAATATAGACTCACAGGAGAACGACCATAAGGAGCCGGAGGAAGCAATAGACCCTTAGAGACAAGTCGGCTGGAGGCCGATGTATTGAATCTCGACGCAATTTGAGTGTTCCATCGTCATTAGGAGGCCCTGAACGTTACAATTAACTTTCATTTTTGCGTCGGATTCGAAAATCTAGACTCACAGGAGAAGGACCATGTGGTGCCCGAGGCAGCAATAGACCCTTGGAGACAAGTCGGCTGCAGGCCGATGTATTGAATCTTGACGCAATTTGAGTGTTCCATCGTCATTACAAGGTCCTGAACGTTACAATTAACTATCATTTTTGCGTCGGATTCGAAAATCTAGACTCACCGGAGACGGACCATGTGGTGCCCGAGGCAGCGATATCCCCTTGGAGACAAGTCGGCTGGAGGCCGATGTATTGAATCTCGACGCAATTTGAGAGTTCCATCGTCATTAGGAGGCCCTGAACGTTACAATTAACTATCATTTTTGCGTCGGATTCGAAAATCTAGACTTACAAGGGAACGACCATGAGGTGCCCGAGACTGCAATATCCTCTTGGATACAAGTCGACTGGAGGTCGATGTATTGAATCTCGACGCAATTTGAGTCTTCTATCGTCATTACAAGGTCCTGAACGTTACAATTAACAAACATTTTTGCGACGGATTCGAAAATCTAGACTCACAGGAGAACGACCATAAGGTGCCCGAGGCAGCAATAGACCCTTGGAGACAAGTCGGCTGGAGGCCGATGTATTGAATCTCGACGCAATTTGAGTGTTCCATCGGCATTAGGAGGCCCTGAACGTTTCAATTAACTATCATTTTTGCGTCGGATTCGAAAATCTAGACATACAAGAGAACGACCACGAGGTGCCCGAGACTGCAATATCCTCTTGGATACAAGTCGACTGGAGGTCGATGTATCAAATCTCGACGCAATTTGAGTCTTCTATCGTCATTAGGAGGCGCTAACTGTTACAATTCACCATCATTTTTGCGTCGGATTCGATAATCTAAACTCACAGGAGAACGACCATAAGGTGTCGAGGAAGCAACAGACCCTTGGAGACAAGTCGGCTGGAGGCCGATGTATTGAATCTCGACGCAATTTGAGTGTTCCATCGTCATTAGGAGGCCCTAAACGTTACAATTCACTATCATTTTTGCGTCGGATTCGAAAATATAGACTCACAGGAGATCGACCATAAGGAGCCGGAGGAAGCCATAGACCCTTGGAGACAAGTCGGCTGGAGGCCGATGTATTGAATCTCGACGCAATTTGAGTGTTCCATCGGCATTAGGAGGGCCTGAACGTTACAATTAACTATCATTTTTGCGTCGAATTCGAAAATCTAGACTCACAGGAGAAGGACCATGTGGTGCCCGAGGCAGCAATAGACCCTTGAGACAAGTCGGCTGGAGGCCGATGTATTGAATCTCGACGCAATTTGAGTGTTCCATCGTCATTAGGAGGCACTAAACGTTACAATTCACTATCATTTTTGCGTCGGATTCGAAAATCTAGACTCGCAGGAGAAGGTCCATGTGGTGCCCGAGGCAGCAATAGACCCTTGGAGACAAGTCGGCTGCAGGCCGATGTATTGAATCTCGACGCAGTTTGAGTGTTCCATCGTCACTACAAGGCCCTGAACGTTACAATTAACTATCATTTTTGCGTCGGATTCGAAAATCTAGACTCACAGGAGAAGGACCATGTGGTGCCCGAGGCGGCAATAGACCCTTGGAGACAAGTCGGCTGGAGGCCGATGTATTGAATCTCGACGCAATTTGAGTGTTCCATAGTCATTAGGAGCCCCTAAACGTTACAATTCACTATCATTTTTGCGTCGGATTCGAAAATCAAGACTCGCAGGAGAAGGACCATGTGGTGCCCGAGGCAGCAATAGACCCTTGGAGACAAGTCGGCTGCAGGCCGATGTATTGAATCTCGACGCAATCTGAATGTTCCATCGTCATTACAAGGCCTTGAACGTTACAATTAACTATCATTTTTGCGTCGGATTCGAAAATTTAGACTCACAGGAGAAAGACCATGAGGTGCCTGAGGCAGCAACAGACCCTTGGAGTCAAGTCGGCTGGAGGCCGATGTATTGAATCTCGACGCAATTTGAGTGTTCCATCGTCATTACAAGGCCCTGAACGTTACAATTAACTATCATTTTTGCGTCGGATTCGAAAATCTAGACTCACCGGAGAACGACCATAAGGTGCCCGAGGCAGCAATAGACCCTTGGAGACAAGTCGGCTGGAGGCCGATGTATTGAATCTCGACGTAATTTGAGTGTTCCATTGGCAACAGGAGGCCCTGAACGTTACAATTAACTATCATTTTTGCGTCGGATTCGAAAATCTAGACTTACAAGGGAACGACCATGAGGTGCCCGAGACTGCAATATCCTCTTGGATACAAGTCGACTGGAGGTCGATGTATTGAATCTCGACGCAATTTCAGTCTTCTATCGTCATTACAAGGCTCTGAACGTTACAATTAACAAACATTTTTGCGTCGGATTCGAAAATCTAGACTCACAGGAGAACGACCATAAGGTGCCCGAGGCAGCAATAGACCCTTGGAGACAAGTCGGCTGGAGGCCGATGTATTGAATCTCGACGCAATTTGAGTGTTCCATCGGCATTAGGACGGCCTGAACGTTACAATTAACTATCATTTTTGCGTCGGATTCGAAAATCTAGACTCACAGGAGAAGGACCATGTGGTGCCCGAGGCAGCAATAGACCCTTGAGACAAGTCGGCTGGAGGCCGATGTATTGAATCTCGACGCAATTTGAGTGTTCCATCGTCATTAGGAGGCACTAAACGTTACAATTCACTATCATTTTTGCGTCGGATTCGAAAATCTAGACTCGCAGGAGAAGGTCCATGTGGTGCCCGAGGCAGCAATAGACCCTTGGAGACAAGTCGGCTGGAGGCCGATGTATTGAATCTCGACGCAGTTTGAGTGTTCCATCGTCACTACAAGGCCCTGAACGTTACAATTAACTATCATTTTTGCGTCGGATTCGAAAATCTAGACTCACAGGAGAAGGACCATGTGGTGCCCGAGGCGGCAATAGACCCTTGGAGACAAGTCGGCTGGAGGCCGATGTATTGAATCTCGACGCAATTTGAGTGTTCCATAGTCATTAGGAGCCCCTAAACGTTACAATTCACTATCATTTTTGCGTCGGATTCGAAAATCAAGACTCGCAGGAGAAGGACCATGTGGTGCCCGAGGCAGCAATAGACCCTTGGAGACAAGTCGGCTGGAGGCCGATGTATTGAATCTCGACGCAATCTGAATGTTCCATCGTCATTACAAGGCCTTGAACGTTACAATTAACTATCATTTTTGCGTCGGATTCGAAAATTTAGACTCACAGGAGAAAGACCATGAGGTGCCTGAGGCAGCAACAGACCCTTGGAGTCAAGTCGGCTGGAGGCCGATGTATTGAATCTCGACGCAATTTGAGTGTTCCATCGTCATTACAAGGCCCTGAACGTTACAATTAACTATCATTTTTGCGTCGGATTCGAAAATCTAGACTCACCGGAGAACGACCATAAGGTGCCCGAGGCAGCAATAGACCCTTGGAGACAAGTCGGCTGGAGGCCGATGTATTGAATCTCGACGTAATTTGAGTGTTCCATTGGCAATAGGAGGCCCTGAACGTTACAATTAACTATCATTTTTGCGTCGGACTCGAAAATCTAGACTTACAAGGGAACGACCATGAGGTGCCCGAGACTGCAATATCCTCTTGGATACAAGTCGACTGGAGGTCGATGTATTGAATCTCGACGCAATTTCAGTCTTCTATCGTCATTACAAGGCTCTGAACGTTACAATTAACAAACATTTTTGCGTCGGATTCGAAAATCTAGACTCACAGGAGAACGACCATAAGGTGCCCGAGGCAGCAATAGACCCTTGGAGACAAGTCGGCTGGAGGCCGATGTATTGAATCTCGACGCAATTTGAGTGTTCCATCGGCAATAGGAGGCCTTGAACGTTACAATTAACTATCATTTTTGCGTCGGATTCGAAAATCTAGACTTACAAGAGAACGACCATGAGGTGCCCGAGACTGCAATATCCTCTTGGATACAAGTCGACTGGAGGTCGATGTATTGAATCTCGACGCAATTTGAGTCTTCTATGTCATTAGGAGGCGCTGAACGTTACAATTCACTATCATTTTTGCGTCGGATTCGATAATCTAAACTCACAGGAGAACGACCATAAGGTGCCGAGGCAGCAACAGACCCTTGGAGACAAGTCGGCTGGAGGCCGATGTATTGAATCTCGACGCAATTTGAGTGTTCCATCGTCATTAGGAGGCCCTAAACGTTACAATTCACTATCATTTTTGCGTCGGATTCGAAAATATAGACTCACAGGAGATCGACCATAAGGAGCCGGAGGAAGCAATAGACCCTTGGAGACAAGTCGGCTGGAGGCCGATGTATTGAATCTCGACGCAATTTGAGTGATCCATCGGCATTAGGAGGGCCTGAACGTTACAATTAACTATCATTTTTGCGTCGGATTCGAAAATCTAGACTCACCGGAGACGGACCATGTGGTGCCCGAGGCAGCGATATGCCCTTGGAGACAAGTCGGCTGGAGGCCGATGTATTGAATCTCGACGCAATTTGAGAGTTCCATCGGCATTAGGAGGCCCTGAACGTTACAATTAACAATCATTTTTGCGTCGGATTCGAAAATCTAGACTCACAGGAGAACGACCATAAGGTGCCCGAGGCAGCAATAGACCCTTGGAGACAAGTCGGCTGTTGGCCGATGTATTGAATCTCGACGGAATTTGAGTATTCCATCGGCATTAGGAGGCCCTGAACGTTACAATTAACTATCATTTTTGCGTCGGATTCGAAAATCTAGACTCACCGGAGACGGACCATGTGGTGCCCGAGGCAGCGATATCCCCTTGGAGACAAGTCGGCTGGAGGCCGATGTATTGAATCTCGACGCAATTTGAGTGTTCCATCGTCATTAGGAGGCCCTAAACGTTACAATTCACTATCAGTTTTGCGTCGGATTCGAAAATCTAGACTCACAGGAGAAGGACCATGTGGTGCCCGAGGCAGCAACAGACCCTTGGAGACAAGTCGGCTGCAGGCCGATGTATTGAATCTCGACGCAATTTGAGTGTTCCATCGTCACTACAAGGCCCTGAACGTTACAATTAACTATCATTTTTGCGTCGGATTCGAAAATCTAGACTCGCAGGAGAAGGACCATGTGGTGCCCGAGGCAGCAAGAGACCCTTGGAGACAAGTCGGCTGCATGCCGATGTATTGAATCTCGACGCAATCGGAGTGTTCCATCGTCATTACAAGGCCTTGAACGTTACAATTAACTATCTTTTTTGCGTCGGATTCGAAAATTTAGACTCACAGGAGAAAGACCATGAGGTGCCTGAGGCAGCAACAGACCCTTGGAGTCAAGTCGGCTGGAGGCCGATGTATTGAATCTCGACGCAATTTGAGTGTTCCATCGTCATTAGGAGGCCCTAAACGTTACAATTCACTATCATTTTTGCGTCGGATTCGAAAATCTAGACTCGCAGGAGAAGGACCGTGTGGTGCCCGAGGCAGCAATAGACCCTTGGAGACAAGTCGGCTGCATGCCGATGTATTGAATCTCGACGCAAGCGGAGTGTTCCATCGTCATTACAAGGCCTTGAACGTTACAATTAACTATCTTTTTTGCGTCGGATTCGAAAATCTAGACTCACCGGAGACGGACCATGTGGTGCCCGAGGCAGCGATATCCCCTTGGAGACAAGTCGGCTGGAGGCCGATGTATTGAATCTCGACGCAATTTGAGTGTTCCATCGTCATTAGGAGGCCCTAAACGTTACAATTCACTTTCATTTTTGCGTCGGGTTCGAAAATCTAGACCCACAGGAGAAGGACCATGTGGTACACGTGGCAGCAATAGACCCTTGGAGACAAGTCGGCTGCGGGCCGATGTATTGAATGTCGACGCAATTTGAGTGTTCCATCGTCATTACAAGGCCCTGAACGTTACAATTCACTATCATTTTTTTGTCGGATTCGAAAATCTAGACTCACAGGAGAACGACCATAAGGTGCCCGAGGCAGCAATAGACCCTTGGATACAAGTCGACTGGTGGTCGATGTATTGAATCTCGACGCAATTTGAGTCTTCTATCGACACTACAAGGCCTTGAACGTTACAATTAAAAAAACATTTTTGCGTCGGATTCGAAAATCTAGACTCACAGGAGAACGACCATAAGGTGCCCGAGGCAGCAATAGACCCTTGGAGACAAGTCGGCTGTAGGCCGATGTATTGAATCTCGACGCAATTTGAGTGTTCCATCGGTATTAGGAGGCCCTGAACGTTACAATTAATTATCAATTTTGCGTCGGATTCCAAAATCTAGACTTACAAGGGAACGACCACGAGGTGCCCGAGACTCCAATATCCTCTTGGATACAAGTCGACTGGAGGTCGATGTATTGAATCTCGACGCAATTTGAGTCTTCTATTGTCATTACAAGGCCTTGAACGTTACAATTAACAAACATTTTTGCGTCGGATTCGAAAATCTAGACTCACAGGAGAACGACCATAAGGTGCCCGAGGCAGCAATAGACCCTTGGAGACAAGTCGGCTGGAGGCCGATGTATTGAATCTCGACGCAATTTGAGTGTTCCATCGGCATTAGGAAGCCCTGAACGTTACAATCTTCCAAAATCTAGACTTACAAGAGAACGACCATGAGGTGCCCGAGACTGCAATATTCTCTTGGATACAAGTCGACTGGAGGTCGATGTATTGAATCTCGACGCAATTTGTGTCTTCAATCGTCATTAGGAGGCGCTGAACGTTACATTTCACTATCATTTTTGCGTCGGATTCGATAATCTAAACTCACAGGAGAACGACCATAAGGTGCCGAGGCAGCTACAGACCCTTGGAGACAAGTTGGCTGGAGGCCGATGTATTGAATCTCGACGCAATTTGAGTGTTCCATCGTCATTAGAAGGCCCTAAACGTTACAAGTCACTATCATTTTTGTTTCGGATTCGAAAATATAGACTCACAGGAGAACGACCATAAGGAGCCGGAGGAAGCAATAGATCCTTGGAGACAAGTCGGCTGGAGGCCGATGTATTACTCTCGACGCAATTTGAGTGTTCCACCGTCATTAGGAGGCCCTGAACGTTACAATTAACTTTCATTTTTGCCTCGGATTCGAAAATCTAGACTCACAGGAGAAGAACCATGTGGTGCCCGAGGCAGCAATAGACCCTTGGAGACAAGTCGGCTGCAGGCCGATGTATTGAATCTCGACACAATATGAGTGTTCCATCGGCATTAGGAAACCCTGAACGTTACAATTAACTATCATTTTTGCGTCGGATTCGAAAATCTAGACTCACCGGAGACGGACCATGTGGTGCCCGAGGCAGCGATATCCCCTTGGAGACAAGTCGGCTGGAGGCCGATGTATTGAATCTCGACGCAATTTGAGAGTTCCATCGTCATTAGGAGGCCCTGAACGTTACAATTAACAATCATTTTTGCGTCGGATTCGAAAATCTAGACTCACAGGAGAAGGACCATGTGGTGCCCGAGGCAGCAACAGACCCTTGGAGACAAGTCGGCTGGAGGCCGATGTATTGAATCTCGACGCAATTTGAGTGTTCCATCGCCATTACAAGGCCCTGAACGTTACAATTAACTATCATTTTTGCGTCGGATTCGAAAATCTAGACTCACAGGAGAACGATCGGAAGGTGCCCGAGGCAGCAATAGACCCTTGGAGACAAGTCGGCTGAAGGCCGATGTATTGAATCTCGACACAATATGAGTGTTCCATCGGCATTAGGAGACCCTGAACGTTACAATTAACTATCATTTTTGCGTCGGATTCGAAAATCTAGACTCACCGGAGACGGACCATGTGGTGCCCGAGGCAGCGATATCCCCTTGGAGACAAGTCGGCTGGAGGCCGATGTATTGAATCTCGACGCAATTTGAGAGTTCCATCGTCATTAGGAGGCCCTGAACGTTACAATTAACAATCATTTTTGCGTCGGATTCGAAAATCTAGACTCACAGGAGAAGGACCATGTGGTGCCCGAGGCAGCAACAGACCCTTGGAGACAAGTCGGCTGGAGGCCGATGTATTGAATCTCGACGCAATTTGAGTGTTCCATCGGCATTAGGAGGCCCTGAACGTTACAATTAACTATCATTTTTGCGTCGGATTCCAAAATCTAGACTTACAAGAGAATGACCATGAGGTGCCCGAGACTGCAATATCCTCTTGGATACAAGTCGACTGGAGGTCGATGTATTGAATCTCGACGCAATTTGAGTCTTCTATCGTCATTAGGAGGCGCTGAACGTTACATTTCACTATCATTTTTGCGTCGGATTCGATAATCTAAACTCACAGGAGAACGACCATAAGGTGCCGAGGCAGCTACAGACCCTTGGAGACAAGTCGGCTGGAGGCCGATGTATTGAATCTCGACGCAATTTGAGTGTTCCATCGTCATTAGGAGGCCCTAAACGTTACAATTCACTATCATTTTTGTTTCGGATTCGAAAATATAGACTCACAGGAGAACGACCATAAGGAGCCGGAGGAAGCAATAGACCCTTGGAGACAAGTCGGCTGGAGGCCGATGTATTGACTCTCGACGCAATTTGAGTGTTCCACCGTCATTAGGAGGCCCTGAACGTTACAATTAACTTTCATTTTTGCGTCGGATTCGAAAATCTAGACACACAGGAGAAGAACCATGTGGTGCCCGAGGCAGCAATAGACCCTTGGAGACAAGTCGGCTGCAGGCCGATGTATTGAATCTTGACGCAATTTGAGTGTTCCATCGTCATTACAAGGCCCTGAACGCTACAATTAACTATCATTTTTGCGTCGGATTCGAAAATCTAGACTCACAGGAGAACGACCGGAAGGTGCCCGAGGCAGCAATAGACCCTTGGAGACAAGTCGGCTGGAGGCCGATGTATTGAATCTCGACACAATATGAGTGTTCCATCGGCATTAGGAGACCCTGAACGTTACAATTAACTATCATTTTTGCGTCGGATTCGAAAATCTAGACTCACCGGAGACGGACCATGTGGTGCCCGAGGCAGCGATATCCCCTTGGAGACAAGTCGGCTGGAGGCCGATGTATTGAATCTCGACGCAATTTGAGAGTTCCATCGTCATTAGGAGGCCCTGAACGTTACAATTAACAATCATTTTTGCGTCGGATTCGAAAATCTAGACTCACAGGAGAAGGACCATGTGGTGCCCGAGGCAGCAACAGACACTTGGAGACAAGTCGGCTGCAGGCCGATGTATTGAATCTCGACGCAATTTGAGTGTTCCATCGTCACTACAAGGCCCTGAACGTTACAATTAACTATCATTTTTGCGTCGGATTCGAAAATCTAGACTCACAGGAGAAGGACCATGTGGTGCCCGAGGCAGCAATAGACCCTTGGAGACAAGTCGGCTGGAGGCCGATGTATTGAATCTCGACGCAATTTGAGTGTTCCATCGTCATTACAAGGCCCTGAACGTTACAATTAACTATCATTTTTGCGTCGGATTCGAAAATCTAGACTCACAGGAGGACGACCATAAGGTGGCCGAGGCAGCAATAGACCCTTGGAGACAAGTCGGCTGGAGGCCGATGTATTGAATCTCGACGCAATATGAGTGTTCCATCGGCATTAGGAGGCCCTGAACGTTACAATTAACTATCATTTTTGCGTCGGATTCAAAAATCTAGACTCACAGGAGAACGACCATAAGGTGCCCGAGGCAGCAACAGACCCTTGGAGACAAGTCGGCTGGAGGCCGATGTATTGAATCTCGGCGCAATTTGAGTGTTCCATTGTCATTAGCAGGCCCTAAACGTTGCAATTCACTATCATTTTTGCGTCGGATTCGAAAATCTAGACTCACAGGAGAAGGACCATGTGGTGCCCTAAGCAGCAATAGACCCTTGGAGACAAGTCGGCTGCAGGCCGATGTATTGAATCTTGACGCAATTTGAGTGTTCCACCGTCATTACAAGGCCCTGAACGTTACAATTAACTATCATTTTTGCGTCGGATTCGAAAATCTAGACTCACAGGAGAACGACCATAAGGTGCCCGAGGCAGCAATGGACCCTTGGAGACAAGTCGGCTGGAGGCCGATGTATTGAATCTCGACGCAATTTGAGTGTTCCATCGGCATTAGGAGGCCCTGAACGTTACAATTAACTATCATTTTTGCGTCGGATTCGAAAATCTAGACTCACCGCAGACGGACCATGTGGTTCCCGAGGCAGCGATATCCCCTTGGAGACAAGTCGGCTGGATGCCGATGTATTGAATCTCGACGCAATTTGAGTGTTCCATCGGCATTAGGAGGCCCTGAACGTTACAATTAACTATCATTTTTGCGTCGGATTCAAAAATCTAGACTTACAAGAGAACGACCATGAGGTGCCCGAGACTGCAATATCCTCTTGGATACAAGTCGACTGGAGGTCGATGTATTGAATCTCGACGCAATTTGAGTCTTCTATCGTCTTTAGGAGGCGCTGAACGTTACAATTCACTATCATTTTTGCGTCGGATTCGATAATCTAAACTCACAGGAGAACGACCATAAGGTGCCGAGGCTGGAGGCCGATGTATTGAATCTCGACGCAATTTGAGTGTTCCATCGTCATTAGGAGGCCCTAAACGTTACAATTCACTATCATTTTTGCGTCGGATTCGAAAATATAGACTCACAGGAGATCGACCATAAGGAGCCGGAGGAAGCAATAGACCCTTGGAGACAAGCCGGCTGGAGGGCGATGTATTGAATCTCGACGCAATTTGAGTGTTCCATCGGCATTAGGAGGGCCTGAACGTTACAATTAACTATCATTTTTGCGTCGGATTCGAAAATCTAGACTCACAGGAGAACGACCATAAGGTGCCCGAGGCAGCAATAGACCCTTGGAGACAAGTCGGCTGGTGGCCGATGTATTGAATCTCGACGGAATTTGAGTCTTCTATCGTCATTAGGAGGCGCTGAACGTTACATTTCACTATCATTTTTGCGTCGGATTCGATAATCTAAACTCACAGGAGAACGACCATAAGGTGCCGAGGCAGCAACAGACCCTTGGAGACAAGTCGGCTGGAGGCCGATGTATTGAATCTCGACGCAATTTGAGTGTTCCATCGTCATTAGGAGGCCCTAAACGTTATAATTCACTATCATTTTTGTTTCGGATTCGAAAATCTAGACTCACAGGAGAAGGACCATGTGGTGCCCGAGGCAGCAACAGACCCTTGGAGACAAGTCGGCTGGAGGCCGATGTATTGAATCTCGACGCAATTTGAGTGTTCCATCGGCATTAGGAGGCCCTGAACGTTACAATTAACTATCATTTTTGCGTCGGATTCAAAAATCTAGACTTACAAGAGAACGACCATGAGGTGCCCGAGACTGCAATATCCTCTTGGATACAAGTCGACTGGAGGTCGATGTATTGAATCTCGACGCAATTTGAGTCTTCTATCGTCTTTAGGAGGCGCTGAACGTTACAATTCACTATCATTTTTGCGTCGGATTCGATAATTTAAACTCACAGGAGAACGACCATAAGGTGCCGAGGCTGGAGGCCGATGTATTGAATCTCGACGCAATTTGAGTGTTCCATCGTCATTAGGAGGCCCTAAACGTTACAATTCACTATCATTTTTGCGTCGGATTCGAAAATATAGACTCACAGGAGATCGACCATAAGGTGCCGGAGGAAGCAATAGACCCTTGGAGACAAGCCGGCTGGAGGGCGATGTATTGAATCTCGACGCAATTTGAGTGTTCCATCGGCATTAGGAGGGCCTGAACGTTACAATTAACTATCATTTTTGCGTCGGATTCGAAAATCTAGACTCACAGGAGAACGACCATAAGGTGCCCGAGGCAGCAATAGACCCTTGGAGACAAGTCGGCTGGTGGCCGATGTATTGAATCTCGACGGAATTTGAGTCTTCTATCGTCATTAGGAGGCGCTGAACGTTACATTTCACTATCATTTTTGCGTCGGATTCGATAATCTAAACTCACAGGAGAACGACCATAAGGTGCCGAGGCAGCAACAGACCCTTGGAGACAAGTCGGCTGGAGGCCGATGTATTGAATCTCGACGCAATTTGAGTGTTCCATCGTCATTAGGAGGCCCTAAACGTTATAATTCACTATCATTTTTGTTTCGGATTCGAAAATCTAGACTCACAGGAGAAGGACCATGTGGTGCCCGAGGCAGCAACAGACCCTTGGAGACAAGTCGGCTGCAGGCCGATGTATTGAATCTCGACGCAATTTGAGTGTTCCATCGTCACTACAAGGCCCTGAACGTTACAATTAACTATCATTTTTGCGTCGGATTCGAAAATCTAGTCTCACACGAGAAGGACCATGTGGTGCCCGAGGCAGCAATAGACCCTTGGAGACAAGTCGGCGGGAGACCGATGTATTGAATCTCGACGCAATTTGAGTGTTCCATCGTCATTAGGAGGCCCTAAACGTTACAATTCACTATCATTTTTGCGTCGGATTCGAAAATCTAGACTCGCAGGAGAAGGACCATGTGGTGCCCAGGGCAGCAATAGACCCTTGGAGACAAGTCGGCTGCAGGCCGATGTATTGAATCTCGACGCAATCGGAGTGTTCCATCGTCATTACAAGGCCTTGAACGTTACAATTAACTATCTTTTTTGCGTCGGATTCGAAAATTTAGACTCACAGGAGAAAGACCATGAGGTGCTGAGGCAGCAACAGACCCTTGGAGTCAAGTCGGCTGGAGGCCGATGTATTGAATCTCGACGCAATTTGAGTGTTCCATCATCATTAGGAGTCCCTAAACGTTAGAATTCACTTTCAGTTTTGCGTCGGGTTCGAAAATCTAGACCCACAGGAGAAGGACCATGTGGTGCACGAGGCAGCAATAGACCCTTGGAGACAAGTCGGCTGCAGGCCGATGTATTGAATGTCGACGCAATTTGAGTGTTCCATCGTCATTACAAGGCGCTGAACGTTACAATTAACTATCATTTTTGCGTCGGATTCGAAAATCTAGACTCACAGGAGAACGACCATAAGGTGCCCGAGGCAGCAATAGACCCTTGGAGACAAGTCGGCTGGAGGCCGATGTATTGAATCTCGACGCAATTTGAGTGTTCCATCGGCATTAGGAGGCCCTGAACGTTACAATTAACTATCAAATTTGCGTCGGATTCGAAAATCTAGACTTACAAGGGAACGACCATGAGGTGCCCGAGACTGCAATATCCTCTTGGATACAAGTCGACTGGAGGTCGATGTATTGAATCTCGACGCAATTTGCGTCTTCTATCGTCATTACAAGGCCTTGAACGTTACAATTAACAAACATTTTTGCGTCGGATTCGAAAATCTAGACTCACAGGAGAACGACCATAAGGTGCCCGATGCAGCAATAGACCCTTGGAGACAAGTCGGCTGGAGGCCGATGTATTGAATCTCGACGCAATTTGAGTGTTCCATCGGCATTAGGAGGCCCTGAACGTTACAATTAACTATCATTTTTGCGTCGGATTCGAAAATCTAGACATACAAGAGAACGACCATGAGGTGCAATATCCTCTTGGATCCAAGTCGACTGGAGGTCGATGTATTGAATCTCGACGCAATTTGAGTCTTCTATCGTCATTAGGAGGCGCTGAACGTTACATTTCACTATCATTTTTGCGTCGGATTCGATAATCTAAACTCACAGGAGAACGACCATAAGGTGCCGAGGCAGCAACAGACCCTTGGAGACAAGTCGGCTGGAGGCCGATGTATTGAATCTCGACTCAATTTGAGTGTTCCATCGTCATTAGGAGGCCCTAAACGTTATAATTCACTATCATTTTTGTTTCGGATTCGAAAATATAGACTCACAGGAGAACGACCATAAGGAGCCGGAGGAAGCAATAGACCCTTGGAGACAAGTCGGCTGGAGGCCGATGTATTGAATCTCGACGCAATTTGAGTGTTCCACCGTCAATAGGAGGCCCTGAACGTTACTATTAACTTTCATTTTTGCGTCGGATTCGAAAATCTATACTCACAGGAGAAGAACCATGTGGTGCCCGAGGCAGCAATAGACCCTTGGAGACAAGTCGGCTGCAGGCCGATGTATTGAATCTTGACGCAATTTGAGTGTTCCATCGTCATTACAAGGCCCTGAACGTTACAATTAACTATCATTTTTGCGTCGGATTCGAAAATCTAGACTCACAGGAGAACGACCATAAGGTGCCCGAGGCAGCAATAGACCCTTGGAGACAAGTCGGCTGGAGGCCGATGTATTGAATCTCGACACAATATGAGTGTTCCATCGGCATTAGGAGACCCTGAACGTTACAATTAACTATCATTTTTTCGTCGGATTCGAAAATCTAGACTCACCGGAGCCGGACAATGTGGTGCCCGAGGCAGCGATATCCCCTTGGAGACAAGTCGGCTGGAGGCCGATGTATTGAATCTCGACGCAATTTGAGAGTTCCATCGTCATTAGGAGGCCCTGAACGTTACAATTAACAATCATTTTTGCGTCGGATTCGAAAATCTAGACTCAAAGGAGAAGGACCATGTGGTGCCCGAGGCAGCAACAGACCCTTGGAGACAAGTCGGCTGCAGGCCGATGTATTGAATCTCGACGCAATTTGAGTGTTCCATCGTCACTACAAGGCCCTGAACGTTACAATTAACTATCATTTTTGCGTCGGATTCGAAAATCTAGACTCACAGGAGAAGGACCATGTGGTGCCCGAGGCAGCAATAGAACCTTGGAGACAAGTCGGCTGCAAGCCGATGTATTGAATCTCGACGCAATTTGAGTGTTCCATCGTCACTACAAGGCCCTGAACGTTACAATTAACTATCATTTTTGCGTCGGATTCGAAAATCTAGACTCACACGAGAAGGACCATGTGGTGCGCGAGGCAGCAATAGACCCTTGGAGACAAGTCGGCTGGAGGCCGATGTATTGAATCTCGACGCAATTTGAGTGTTCCATCGTCATTAGGAGGCCCTAAACGTTACAATTCACTATCATTTTTGCGTCGGATTCGAAAATCTAGACTCGCAGGAGAAGGACGATGTGGTGCCCGAGGCAGCAATAGACCCTTGGAGACAAGTCGGCTGCAGGCCGATGTATTGAATCTCGACGCAATCGGAGTGTTCCATCGTCATTACAAGGCCTTGAACGTTACAATTAACTATCTTTTTTGCGTCGGATTCGAAAATTTAGACTCACAGGAGAAAGACCATGAGGTGCCTGAGGCAGCAACAGACCCTTGGAGACAAGTCGGCTGGAGGCCGATGTATTGAATCTCGACGCAATTTGAGTGTTCCATCGTCATTAGGAGTCCCTAAACGTTAGAATTCACTTTCAGTTTTGCGTCGGGTTCGAAAATCTAGACCCACAGGAGAAGGACCATGTGGTGCACGAGGCAGCAATAGACCCTTGGAGACAAGTCGGCTGCAGGCCGATGTATTGAATGTCGACGCAATTTGAGTGTTCCATCGTCATTACAAGGCGCTGAACGTTACAATTAACTATCTTTTTGCGTCGGATTCGAAAATCTAGACTCACAGGAGAACGACCATAAGGTGCCCGAGGCAGCAATAGACCCTTGGAGACAAGTCCGCTGCAGGCCGATGTATTGAATCTCGACGCAATCGGAGTGTTCCATCGTCATTACAAGGCCTTGAACGTTACAATTAACTATCATTTTAGCGTCGGATTCGAAAATTTAGACTCACAGGAGAAAGACCGTGAGGTGCCTGAGGCAGCAACAGACCCTTGGAGTCAAGTCGGCTGGTGGCCGATGTATTGAATCTCGACGCAATTTGAGTGTTCCATCGGCATTAGGAGGCCCTGAACGTTACAATTAACTATCATTTTTGCGTCGGATTCGAAAATCTAGACTCACAGGAGAAGGACCATGTGGTGCCCGAGGCAGCAATAGACCCTTGGAGACAAGTCCGCTGCAGGCCGATGTATTGAATCTCGACGCAATCGGAGTGTTCCATCGTCATTACAAGGCCTTGAACGTTACAATTAACTATCATTTTAGCGTCGGATTCGAAAATTTAGACTCACAGGAGAAAGACCGTGAGGTGCCTGAGGCAGCAACAGACCCTTGGAGTCAAGTCGGCTGGTGGCCGATGTATTGAATCTCGACGCAATTTGAGTGTTCCATCGGCATTAGGAGGCCCTGAACGTTACAATTAACTATCATTTTTGCGTCGGATTCGAAAATCTAGACTTACAAGGGAACATCCATGAGGTGCCAGAGACTGCAATATCCTCTTGGATACATGTCGACTGGAGGTCGATGTATTGAATCTCGACGCAATTTGAGTCTTCTATCGTCATTACAAGGCCCTGAACGTTACAATTTACAAACATTTTTGCGTCGGATTCGAAAATCTAGACTCACAGGAGAACGACCATAAGGTGCCCGAGGCAGCAATAGACCCTTGGAGACAATTCGGCTGGAGGCCGATGTATTGAATCTCGACGCAATTTGAGTGTTCCATCGGCATTAGGAGGCCCTGAACGTTACAATTAACTATCATTTTTGCGTCGGATTCGAAAATCTAGACTTACAAGAGAACGACCATGAGGTGCCCGAGACTGCAATATCCTCTTGGATACAAGTCGACTGGAGGTCGATGTATTGAATCTCGACGCAATTTGAGTCTTCTATCGTCGTTAGGAGGCGCTGAACGTTACATTTCACTATCATTTTTGCGTCGGATTCGATAATCTAAACTCACAGGAGAACGACCATAAGGTGCCGAGGCAGCAACAGACCCTTGGAGACAAGTCGGCTGGAGGCAGATGTATTGAATCTCGACGCAATTTGAGTGTTCCATCGTCATTAGGAGGCCCTAAACGTTACAATTCACTATCATTTTTGTTTCGGATTCGAAAATATAGACTCACAGGAGAACGACCATAAGGAGCCGGAGGAAGCAATAGACCCTTGGAGACAAGTCGGCTGGAGGTCGATGTATTGAATCTCGACGCAATTTGAGTGTTCCATCGTCATTAGGAGGCCCTGAACGTTACAATTAGCTTTCATTTTTGCGTCGGATTCGAAAATCTAGACTCACAGGAGAAGGACCATGTGGTGCCCGAGGCAGCAATAGACCCTTGGAGACAAGTCGGCTGCAGGCCGATGTATTGAATCTCGACGCAATCTCAGAGTTCCATCGTCATTAGGAGGCCCTAAACGTTACAATTCACTATCATTTTTGCGTCGGAATCGAAAATCTAGACATACCAGAGAAGGACCATAAGGTGCCCGACGCAGCAACAGACCCTTGGAGACAAGTCGGCTGGAAGCCGATGTATTGAATCTCGACGCAATTTGAGAGTTCCATCGTCATTAGGAGGCCCTGAACGTTACAATTAACTATCATTTTTGCGTCGGATTCGAAAATCTAGACTCACAGGAGAACGACCATAAGGTGCCCGAGGCAGCAATAGACCCTTGGAGACAAGTCGGCTGGAGGCCGATGTATTGAATCTCGACACAATATGAGTGTTCCATCGGCATTAGGAGACCCTGAACGTTACAATTAACTATCATTTTTGCGTCGGATTCGAAAATCTAGACTCACCGGAGACGGACCATGTGGTGCCCGAGGCAGCGATATCCCCTTGGAGACAAGTCGGCTGGAGGCCGATGTATTAAATCTCGACGCAATTTGAGAGTTCCATCGTCATTAGGAGGCCCTGAGCGTTACAATTAACAATCATTTTTGCGTCGGATTCGAAAATCTAGACTCACAGGAGAAGGACCATGTGGTGCCCGAGGCAGCAACAAACCCATGGAGACAAGTCGGCTGCAGGCCGATGTATTGAATCTCGACGCAATTTGAGTGTTCCATCGTCACTACAAGGCCCTGAACGTTACAATTAACTATAATTTTTGCGTCGGATTCGATAATCTAGACTCACAGGAGAAGGATCATGTGGTGCCCGAGGCAGCAATAGACCCTTGGAGACAAGTCGGCTGGAGGCCGATGTATTGAATCTCGACGCAATCTCAGAGTTCCATCGTCATTAGGAGGCCCTAAACGTTACAATTCACTATCATTTTTGCGTCGGAATCGAAAATCTAGACATACCAGAGAATGACCATAAGGTGCCCGACGCAGCAACAGACCCTTGGAGACAAGTCGGCTGGAAGCCGATGTATTGAATCTCGACGCAATTTGAGAGTTCCATCGTCATTAGGAGGCCCTGAACGTTACAATTAACAATCATTTTTGCGTCGGATTCGAAAATCTAGACTCACAGGAGAAGGACCATGTGGTCGCCGTGGCAGCAACAGACCCTTGGAGACAAGTCGGCTGCAGGCCGATGTATTGAATCTCGACGCAATTTGAGTGTTCCATCGTCACTACAAGGCACTGAACGTTACAATTAACTATCATTTTTGCGTCGGATTCGAAAATCTAGACTCACAGGAGAAGGACCATGTGGTGCCCGAGACAGCAATAGACCCTTGGAGACAAGTCGGCTGGAGGCCGATGTATTGAATCTCGACGCAATTTGAGTCTTCTATCGTCATTAGGAGGCGCTGAACGTTACAATTCACTATCATTTTTGCGTCGGATTCGACAATCTAAACTCACAGGAGAACGACCATAAGGTGCCCCAGGCAGCAATGGACCCTTGGAGACAAGTCGGCTGGAGGCCGATGTAATGAATCTCGACGCAATTTGAGTGTTCCATCGGCATTAGGAGGCCCTGAACGTTACAATTAACTATCATTTTTGCGTCGGATTCGAAAATCTAGACTCACCGCAGACGGACCATGTGGTGCCCGAGGCAGCGATATCCCCTTGGAGACAAGTCGGCTGGAGGCCGATGTATTGAATCTCGACGCAATTTGAGTGTTCCATCGTCATTAGGAGGCCCTAAACGTTACAATTCACTATCATTTTTGTTTCGGATTCGAAAATATAGACTCACAGGAGAACGACCATAAGGAGCCGGAGGAAGCAATAGACCCTTGGAGACAAGTCGGCTGGAGGCCGATGTATTGAATCTCGACGCAATTTGAGTGTTCCACCGTCATTAGGAGGCCCTGAACGTTACAATTAACTTTCATTTTTGCGTCGGATTCGAAAATCTATACTCACAGGAGAAGAACCATGTGGTGCCCGAGGCAGCAATAGACCCTTGGAGACAAGTCGGCTGCAGGCCGATGTATTGAATCTTGACGCAATTTGAGTGTTCCATCGTCATTACAAGGCCCTGAACGTTACAATTAACTATCATTTTTGCGTCGGATTCGAAAATCTAGACTCACAGGAGAACGACCATAAGGTGCCCGAGGCAGCAATAGACCCTTGGAGACAAGTCGGCTGGAGGCCGAAGTATTGAATCTCGACACAATATGAGTGTTCCATCGGCATTAGGAGACCCTGAACGTTACAATTAACTATCATTTTTGCGTCGGATTCGAAAATCTAGACTCACCGGAGCCGGACAATGTGGTGCCCGAGGCAGCGATATCCCCTTGGAGACAAGTCGGCTGGAGGCCGATGTATTGAATCTCGACGCAATTTGAGTCTTCTATCGTCATTAGGAGGCGCTGAACGTTACAATTCACTATCATTTTTGCGTCGGATTCGACAATCTAAACTCACAGGAGAACGACCATAAGGTGCCCGAGGCAGCAATAGACCCTTGGAGACAAGTCGGCTGGAGGCCGATGTATTGAATCTCGACGCAATTTGAGTGTTCCATCGTCACTACAAGGCCCTGAACGTTACAATTAACTATCATTTTTGCGTCGGATTCGAAAATCTAGACTCACAGGAGAAGGACCATGTGGTGCCCGAGGCAGCAATAGACCCTTGGAGACAAGTCCGCTGCAGGCCGATGTATTGAATCTCGACGCAATCGGAGTGTTCCATCGTCATTACAAGGCCTTGAACGTTACAATTAACTATCATTTTAGCGTCGGACTCGAAAATTTAGACTCACAGGAGAAAGACCGTGAGGTGCCTGAGGCAGCAACAGACCCTTGGAGTCAAGTCGGCTGGTGGCCGATGTATTGAATCTCGACGCAATTTGAGTGTTCCATCGGCATTAGGAGGCCCTGAACGTTACAATTAACTATCATTTTTGCGTCGGATTCGAAAATCTAGACTCACCGCAGACGGACCATGTGGTGCCCGAGGCAGCGATATCCCCTTGGAGACAAGTCGGCTGGAGGCCGATGTATTGAATCTCGACGCAATTTGAGTGTTCCATCGTCATTAGGAGGCCCTAAACGTTACAATTCACTGTCATTTTTGTTTCGGATTCGAAAATATAGACTCACAGGAGAACGACCATAAGGAGCCGGAGGAAGCAATAGACCCTTGGAGACAAGTCGGCTGGAGGCCGATGTATTGAATCTCGACGCAATTTGAGTGTTCCACCGTCATTAGGAGGCCCTGAAAGTTACAATTAACTTTCATTTTTGCGTCGGATTCGAAAATCTAGACTCACAGGAGAAGGACCATGTGGTGCCCGAGGCAGCAATAGACCCTTGGAGACAAGTCGGCTGCAGGCCGATGTATTGAATCTTGACGCAATTTGAGTGTTCCATCGTCATTACAAGGCCCTGAACGTTACAATTAACTATCATTTTTGCGTCGGATTCGAAAATCTAGACTCACAGGAGAACGACCATAAGGTGCCCGAGGCAGCAATAGACCCTTGGAGACAAGTCGGCTGGAGGCCGATGTATTAAATCTCGACGCAATTTGAGAGTTCCATCGTCATTAGGAGGCCCTGAGCGTTACAATTAACAATCATTTTTGCGTCGGATTCGAAAATCTAGACTCACAGGAGAAGGACCATGTGGTGCCCGAGGCAGCAACAAACCCATGGAGACAAGTCGGCTGCAGGCCGATGTATTGAATCTCGACGCAATTTGAGTGTTCCATCGTCACTACAAGGCCCTGAACGTTACAATTAACTATAATTTTTGCGTCGGATTCGATAATCTAGACTCACAGGAGAAGGATCATGTGGTGCCCGAGGCAGCAATAGACCCTTGGAGACAAGTCGGCTGGAGGCCGATGTATTGAATCTCGACGCAATCTCAGAGTTCCATCGTCATTAGGAGGCCCTAAACGTTACAATTCACTATCATTTTTGCGTCGGAATCGATAATCTAGACATACCAGAGAATGACCATAAGGTGCCCGACGCAGCAACAGACCCTTGGAGACAAGTCGGCTGGAAGCCGATGTATTGAATCTCGACGCAATTTGAGAGTTCCATCGTCATTAGGAGGCCCTGGACGTTACAATTAACAATCATTTTTGCGTCGGATTCGAAAATCTAGACTCACAGGAGAAGGACCATGTGGTCGCCGAGGCAGCAACAGACCCTTGGAGACAAGTCGGCTGGAGGCCGATGTATTGAATCTCGACGCAATTTGAGTGTTCCATCGTCATTAGGAGGCCCTAAACGTTACAATTCACTATCATTTTTGTTTCGGATTCGAAAATATAGACTCACAGGAGAACGACCATAAGGAGCCGGAGGAAGCAATAGACCCTTGGAGACAAGTCGGCTGGAGGCCGATGTATTGAATCTCGACGCAATTTGAGTGTTCCACCGTCATTAGGAGGCCCTGAACGTTACAATTAACTTTCATTTTTGCGTCGGATTCGAAAATCTATACTCACAGGAGAAGAACCATGTGGTGCCCGAGGCAGCAATAGACCCTTGGAGACAAGTCGGCTGCAGGCCGATGTATTGAATCTTGACGCAATTTGAGTGTTCCATCGTCATTACAAGGCCCTGAACGTTACAATTAACTATCATTTTTGCGTCGGATTCGAAAATCTAGACTCACAGGAGAACGACCATAAGGTGCCCGAGGCAGCAATAGACCCTTGGAGACAAGTCGGCTGGAGGCCGATGTATTGAATCTCGACACAATATGAGTGTTCCATCGGCATTAGGAGACCCTGAACGTTACAATTAACTATCATTTTTGCGTCGGATTCGAAAATCTAGACTCACCGGAGCCGGACAATGTGGTGCCCGAGGCAGCGATATCCCCTTGGAGACAAGTCGGCTGGAGGCCGATGTATTGAATCTCGACGCAATTTGAGTCTTCTATCGTCATTAGGAGGCGCTGAACGTTACAATTCACTATCATTTTTGCGTCGGATTCGACAATCTAAACTCACAGGAGAACGACCATAAGGTGCCCGAGGCAGCAATAGACCCTTGGAGACAAGTCGGCTGGAGGCCGATGTATTGAATCTCGACGCAATTTGAGTGTTCCATCGTCACTACAAGGCCCTGAACGTTACAATTAACTATCATTTTTGCGTCGGATTCGAAAATCTAGACTCACAGGAGAAGGACCATGTGGTGCCCGAGGCAGCAATAGACCCTTGGAGACAAGTCCGCTGCAGGCCGATGTATTGAATCTCGACGCAATCGGAGTGTTCCATCGTCATTACAAGGCCTTGAACGTTACAATTAACTATCATTTTAGCGTCGGATTCGAAAATTTAGACTCACAGGAGAAAGACCGTGAGGTGCCTGAGGCAGCAACAGACCCTTGGAGTCAAGTCGGCTGGTGGCCGATGTATTGAATCTCGACGCAATTTGAGTGTTCCATCGGCATTAGGAGGCCCTGAACGTTACAACTAACTATCATTTTTGCGTCGGATTCGAAAATCTAGACTCACCGCAGACGGACCATGTGGTGCCCGAGGCAGCGATATCCCCTTGGAGACAAGTCGGCTGGAGGCCGATGTATTGAATCTCGACGCAATTTGAGTGTTCCATCGTCATTAGGAGGCCCTAAACGTTACAATTCACTGTCATTTTTGTTTCGGATTCGAAAATATAGACTCACAGGAGAACGACCATAAGGAGCCGGAGGAAGCAATAGACCCTTGGAGACAAGTCGGCTGGAGGCCGATGTATTGAATCTCGACGCAATTTGAGTGTTCCACCGTCATTAGGAGGCCCTGAACGTTACAATTAACTTTCATTTTTGCGTCGGATTCGAAAATCTATACTCACAGGAGAAGAACCATGTGGTGCCCGAGGCAGCAATAGACCCTTGGAGACAAGTCGGCTGCAGGCCGATGTATTGAATCTTGACGCAATTTGAGTGTTCCATCGTCATTACAAGGCCCTGAACGTTACAATTAACTATCATTTTTGCGTCGGATTCGAAAATCTAGACTCACAGGAGAACGACCATAAGGTGCCCGAGGCAGCAATAGACCCTTGGAGACAAGTCGGCTGGAGGCCGATGTATTGAATCTCGACACAATATGAGTGTTCCATCGGCATTAGGAGACCCTGAACGTTACAATTAACTATCATTTTTGCGTCGGATTCGAAAATCTAGACTCACCGGAGCCGGACAATGTGGTGCCCGAGGCAGCGATATCCCCTTGGAGACAAGTCGGCTGGAGGCCGATGTATTGAATCTCGACGCAATTTGAGTCTTCTATCGTCATTAGGAGGCGCTGAACGTTACAATTCACTATCATTTTTGCGTCGGATTCGACAATCTAAACTCACAGGAGAACGACCATAAGGTGCCCGAGGCAGCAATAGACCCTTGGAGACAAGTCGGCTGGAGGCCGATGTATTGAATCTCGACGCAATTTGAGTGTTCCATCGTCACTACAAGGCCCTGAACGTTACAATTAACTATCATTTTTGCGTCGGATTCGAAAATCTAGACTCACAGGAGAAGGACCATGTGGTGCCCGAGGCAGCAATAGACCCTTGGAGACAAGTCCGCTGCAGGCCGATGTATTGAATCTCGACGCAATCGGAGTGTTCCATCGTCATTACAAGGCCTTGAACGTTACAATTAACTATCATTTTAGCGTCGGATTCGAAAATTTAGACTCACAGGAGAAAGACCGTGAGGTGCCTGAGGCAGCAACAGACCCTTGGAGTCAAGTCGGCTGGTGGCCGATGTATTGAATCTCGACGCAATTTGAGTGTTCCATCGGCATTAGGAGGCCCTGAACGTTACAATTAACTATCATTTTTGCGTCGGATTCGAAAATCTAGACTTACAAGGGAACATCCATGAGGTGCCAGAGACTGCAATATCCTCTTGGATACATGTCGACTGGAGGTCGATGTATTGAATCTCGACGCAATTTGAGTCTTCTATCGTCATTACAAGGCCCTGAACGTTACAATTTACAAACATTTTTGCGTCGGATTCGAAAATCTAGACTCACAGGAGAACGACCATAAGGTGCCCGAGGCAGCAATAGACCCTTGGAGACAAGTCGGCTGGAGGCCGATGTATTGAATCTCGACGCAATTTGAGTGTTCCATCGGCATTAGGAGGCCCTGAACGTTACAATTAACTATCATTTTTGCGTCGGATTCGAAAATCTAGACTTACAAGAGAACGACCATGAGGTGCCCGAGACTGCAATATCCTCTTGAATACAAGTCGACTGGAGGTCGATGTATTGAATCTCGACGCAATTTGAGTCTTCTATCGTCGTTAGGAGGCGCTGAACGTTACATTTCACTATCATTTTTGCGTCGGATTCGATAATCTAAACTCGCAGGAGAACGACCATAAGGTGCCGAGGCAGCAACAGACCCTTGGAGACAAGTCGGCTGGAGGCAGATGTATTGAATCTCGACGCAATTTGAGTGTTCCATCGTCATTAGGAGGCCCTAAACGTTACAATTCACTATCATTTTTGTTTCGGATTCGAAAATATAGACTCACAGGAGAACGACCATAAGGAGCCGGAGGAAGCAATAGACCCTTGGAGACAAGTCGGCTGGAGGTCGATGTATTGAATCTCGACGCAATTTGAGTGTTCCATCGTCATTAGGAGGCCCTGAACGTTACAATTAGCTTTCATTTTTGCGTCGGATTCGAAAATCTAGACTCACAGGAGAAGGACCATGTGGTGCCCGAGGCAGCAATAGACCCTTGGAGACAAGTCGGCTGCAGGCCGATGTATTGAATCTTGACGCAATTTGAGTGTTCCATCGTCATTACAAGGCCCTGAACGTTACAATTAACTATCATTTTTGCGTCGGATTCGAAAATCTAGACTCACAGGAGAACGACCATAAGGTGCCCGAGGCAGCAATAGACCCTTGGAGACAAGTCGGCTGGAGGCCGATGTATTGAATCTCGACACAATATGAGTGTTCCATCGGCATTAGGAGACCCTGAACGTTACAATTAACTATCATTTTTGCGTCGGATTCGAAAATCTAGACTCACCGGAGACGGACCATGTGGTGCCCGAGGCAGCGATATCCCCTTGGAGACAAGTCGGCTGGAGGCCGATGTATTGAATCTCGACGCAATTTGAGAGTTCCATCGTCATTAGGAGGCCCTGAACGTTACAATTAACAATCATTTTTGCGTCGGATTCGAAAATCTAGACTCACAGGAGAAGGACCATGTGGTCGCCGAGGCAGCAACAGACCCTTGGAGACAATTCGGCTGCAGGCCGATGTATTGAATCTCGACGCAATTTGAGTGTTCCATCGTCACTACAAGGCCCTGAACGTTACAATTAACTATCATTTTTGCGTCGGATTCGAAAATCTAGACTCACAGGAGAAGGACCATGTGGTGCCCGAGGCAGCAATAGACCCTTGGAGACAAGTCGGCTGGAGGCCGATGTATTGAATCTCGACGCAATTTGAGTCTTCTATCGTCATTAGGAGGCGCTGAACGTTACAATTCACTATCATTTTTGCGTCGGATTCGACAATCTAAACTCACAGGAGAACGACCATAAGGTGCCCGAGGCAGCAATGGACCCTTGGAGACAAGTCGGCTGGAGGCCGATGTATTGAATCTCGACGCAATTTGAGTGTTCCATCGGCATTAGGAGGCCGTGAACGTTACAATTAACTATCATTTTTGCGTCGGATTCGAAAATCTAGACTCACCGCAGACGGACCATGTGGTGCCCGAGGCAGCGATATCCCCTTGGAGACAAGTCGGCTGGAGGCCGATGTATTGAATCTCGACGCAATTTGAGTGTTCCATCGGCATTAGGAGGCCCTAAACGTTACAATTCACTATCAGTTTTGCGTCGGATTCGAAAATCTAGGCTCACAGGAGAAGGACCATGTGGTGCCCGAGGCAGCAACAGACCCTTGGAGACAAGTCGGCTGCAGGCCGATGTATTGAATCTCGACGCAATTTGAGTGTTCCATCGTCACTACAAGGCCCTGAACGTTACAATTAACTATCATTTTTGCGTCGGATTCGAAAATCTAGACTCACACGAGAAGGACCATGTGGTGCCCGAGGCAGCAATAGACCCTTGGAGACAAGTCGGCGGGAGGCCGATGTATTGAATCTCGACGCAATTTGAGTGTTCCATCGTCATTAGGAGGCCCTAAACGTTACAATTCACTATCATTTTTGCGTCGGATTCGAAAATCTAGACTCGCAGGAGAAGGACCATGTGGTGCCCAGGGCAGCAATAGACCCTTGGAGACAAGTCGGCTGGAGGCCGATGTATTGAATCTCGACGCAATCGGAGTGTTCCATCGTCATTACAAGGCCTTGAACGTTACAATTAACTATCTTTTTTGCGTCGGATTCGAAAATTTAGACTCACAGGAGAAAGACCATGAGGTGCTGAGGCAGCAACAGACCCTTGGAGTCAAGTCGGCTGGAGGCCGATGTATTGAATCTCGACGCAATTTGAGTGTTCCATCATCATTAGGAGTCCCTAAACGTTAGAATTCACTTTCAGTTTTGCGTCGGGTTCGAAAATCTAGACTCACAGGAGAAGGACCATGTGGTGCCCGAGGCAGCAATAGACCCTTGGAGACAAGTCGGCTGCAGGCCGATGTATTGAATCTTGACGCAATTTGAGTGTCCATCGTCATTACAAGGCCCTGAACGTTACAATTAACTTTCATTTTTGCGTCGGATTCGAAAATCTAGACTCACAGGAGAACGACCATAAGGTGCCCGAGGCAGCAATAGACCCTTGGAGACAAGCCGGCTGGAGGCCGATGTATTGAATCTCGACGCAATTTGAGTGTTCCATCGGCATTAGGAGGCCCTGAACGTTACAATTAACTATCATTTTTGAGTCGGATTCGAAAATCTAGACTCACCGGAGACGGACCATGTGGTGCCCGAGGCAGCGATATCCCCTTGGAGACAAGTCGGCTGGAGGCCGATGTATTGAATCTTGACGCAATTTGAGAGTTCCATCGTCATTAGGAGGCCCTGAACGTTACAATTCACTATCATTTTTGCGTCGGATTCGAAAATCTAGACTCACAGGAGAAGGACCATGTGGTGCCCGAGGCAGCAACAGACCCTTTTAGACAAGTCGGCTGGAGGCCGATGTATTGAATCTCGACGCAATTTGAGTGTTCCATCGGCATTAGGAGGCCCTGAACGTTACAATTAACTATCATTTTTGCGTCGGATTCGAAAATCTATACTCACAGGAGAAAGACCATAAGGTTCCGAGGCAGCAACAGACCCTTGGAGACAAGTCGGCTGGAGGCCGATGTATTGAATCTCGACGCAATTTGAGTGTTCCATCGTCATTAGGAGGCCCTGAACGTTACAATTAACTATCATTTTTGCGTCGGATTCGAAAATCTACACTCACAGGAGAAGGACCATGTGGTGCCCGAGGCAGCAATAGACCCTTGGAGTAAAGTCGGCTGCAGGCCGATGTATTGAATCTTGACGCAATTTGAGTGTTCCATCGTCATTACAAGGCTCTGGACGTTACAATTAACTTTCATTTTTGCGTCGGATTCGAAAATCTAGACTCACAGGAGAACGACCATAAGGTGCCCGAGGCAGCAATAGACCCTTGGAGACAAGTCGGCTGGAGGACGATGTATTGAATCTCGACTCAATTTGAGTGTTCCATCGGCATTAGGAGGCCCTGAACGCTACAATTCACTATCATTTTTGCGTCGGATTCGAAAAGCTAGACTCACAGGAGAAGGACCATGTGGTGCCCGAGGCAGCAACAGACCCTTTTAGACAAGTCGGCTGGAGGTCGATGTTTTGAATCTCGACGCAATTTGAGTGTTCCATCGGCATTAGGAGGCCCTGAACGTTACAATTAACTATCATTTTTGCGTCGGATTCGAAAATCTAGACTCACAGGAGAACGACCATGAGGTGCCTGAGACTGCAATATCCTCTTGGATACAAGTCGACTGGAGGTCGATGTATTGAATCTCGACGCAATTTGAGTCTTCTATCGTCATTAGGAGGCGCCGAACGTTACAATTCACTATCATTTTTGCGTCGGATTCGATAATCTAAACTCACAGGAGAACGACCATAAGGTGCCGAGGCAGCAACAGACCCTTGGAGACAAGTCGGCTGGAGGCCGATGTATTGAACCTCGACGCAATTTGAGTGTTCCATCGTCATTAGGAGGCCCTGAACGTTACAATTAACTATCATTTTTGCGTCGGATTCGATAATCTAGCCTCACAGGAGAAGGACCATGTGGTGCCCGAGGCAGCAATAGACCCTTGGAGACAAGTCGGCTGCAGGCCGATGTATTGAATCTTGACGCAATTTTAGTGTCCATCGTCATTACAAGGCCCTGAACGTTACAATTAACTTTCATTTTTGCGTCGGATTCGAAAATCTAGACTCACAGGAGAACGACCATAAGGTGCCCGAGGCAGCAATAGACCCTTGGAGACAAGCCGGCTGGAGGCCGATGTATTGAATCTCGACGCAATTTGAGTGTTCCATCGGCATTAGGAGGCCCTGAACGTTACAATTAACTATCATTTTTGCGTCGGATTCGAAAATCTAGACTCACCGGAGACGGACCATGTGGTGCCCGAGGCAGCGATATCCCCTTGGAGACAAGTCGGCTGGAGGCCGATGTATTGGATCTCGACGCAATTTGAGTGTTCCATCGGCATTAGGAGGCCCTGAACGTTACAATTAACTATCATTTTTGCGTCGGATTCGAAAATCTAGACTCACAGGAAAACGACCATAAGGTGCCCGAGGCAGCAACAGACCCTTGGAGACAAGTCGGCTGGAGGCCGATGTATTGAATCTCGACGCAATTTGAGTGTTCCATCGTCATTAGGAGGCCCTAAACGGTACAATTCACGATCATTTTTGCGTCGGATTCGAAAATCTAGACTCACAGGAGAAGGACCATGTGGTGCCCGAGGCAGCAGCAGACCCTTGGAGACAAGTCGGCTGCAGGCCGATGTACTGAATCTCGACGCAATTTGAGTGTTCCATCGTCATTACAAGGCCCTGAACGTTACATTTAACTATCATTTTTGCGTCGGATTCGAAAATTTAGACTCACAGGAGAAAGACCATGAGGTGCCTGAGGCAGCAACAGACCCTTGGAGACAACTCGGCTGGAGGCCGATGTATTGAATCTCGACGCAATTTGAGTGTTCCATCGTCATTACAAGGCCCTGAACGTTACATTTAACTATCATTTTTGCGTCGGATTCGAAAATTTAGACTCACAGGAGAAAGACCATGAGGTGCCTGAGGCAGCAATAGACCCTTGGAGACAAGCCGGCTGGAGGCCGATGTATTGAATCTCGACGCAATTTGAGTGTTCCATCGGCATTAGGAGGCCCTGAACGTTACAATTAACTATCATTTTTGAGTCGGATTCGAAAATCTAGACTCACCGGAGACGGACCATGTGGTGCCCGAGGCAGCGATATCCCCTTGGAGACAAGTCGGCTGGAGGCCGATGTATTGAATCTCGACGCAATTTGAGAGTTCCATCGTCATTAGGAGGCCCTGAACGTTACAATTCACTATCATTTTTGCGTCGGATTCGAAAATCTAGACTCACAGGAGAAGGACCATGTGGTGCCCGAGGCAGCAACAGACCCTTTTAGACAAGTCGGCTGGAGGCCGATGTATTGAATCTCGACGCAATTTGAGTGTTCCATCGGCATTAGGAGGCCCTGAACGTTACAATTAACTATCATTTTTGCGTCGGATTCGAAAATCTATACTCACCGGAGACGGACCATGTGGTGCCCGAGGCAGCGATATCCCCTTGGAGACAAGTCGGCTGGAGGCCGATGTATTGGATCTCGACGCAATTTGAGTGTTCCATCGGCATTAGGAGGCCCTGAACGTTACAATTCACTATCATTTTTGCGTCGGATTCGAAAATCTAGACTCACAGGAGAAGGACCATGTGGTGCCCGAGGCAGCAACAGACCCTTGGCGACAAGTCGGCTGGAGGCCGATATATTGAATCTCGACGCAATTTGAGTGTTCCATCGTCATTAGGAGGCCCTAAACGTTACAATTAACTATCATTTTTGCGTCGGATTCGAAAATCTAGACTCACCGGAGACGGACCATGTGGTGCCCGAGGCAGCGATATCCCCTTGGAGACAAGTCGGCTGGAGGCCGATGTATTGAATCTCGACGCAATTTGAGAGTTCCATCGTCATTAGGAGGCCCTGAACGTTACAATTAACAATCATTTTTGCGTCGGATTCGAAAATCTAGACTCACAGGAGAAGGACCATGTGGTCGCCGAGGCAGCAACAGACCCTTGGAGACAATTCGGCTGCAGGCCGATGTATTGAATCTCGACGCAATTTGAGTGTTCCATCGTCACTACAAGGCCCTGAACGTTACAATTAACTATCATTTTTGCGTCGGATTCGAAAATCTAGACTCACAGGAGAAGGACCATGTGGTGCCCGAGGCAGCAATAGACCCTTGGAGACAAGTCGGCTGGAGGCCGATGTATTGAATCTCGACGCAATTTGAGTCTTCTATCGTCATTAGGAGGCGCTGAACGTTACAATTCACTATCATTTTTGCGTCGGATTCGACAATCTAAACTCACAGGAGAACGACCATAAGGTGCCCGAGGCAGCAATGGACCCTTGGAGACAAGTCGGCTGGAGGCCGATGTATTGAATCTCGACGCAATTTGAGTGTTCCATCGGCATTAGGAGGCCGTGAACGTTACAATTAACTATCATTTTTGCGTCGGATTCGAAAATCTAGACTCACCGCAGACGGACCATGTGGTGCCCGAGGCAGCGATATCCCCTTGGAGACAAGTCGGCTGGAGGCCGATGTATTGAATCTCGACGCAATTTGAGTGTTCCATCGGCATTAGGAGGCCCTGAACGTTACAATTAACTATCATTTTTGCGTCGGATTCAAAAATCTAGACTTACAAGAGAACGACCATGAGGTGCCCGAGACTGCAATATCCTCTTGGATACAAGTCGACTGGAGGTCAATGTATTGAATCTCGACGCAATTTGAGTCTTCTATCGTCATAGGAGGCGCTGAACGTTACAATTCACTATCATTTTAGCGTCGGATTCGATAATCTAAACTCACATGAGAACGACCATAAGGTGCCGAGGCTGGAGGCCGATGTATTGAATCTCGACGCAATTTGAGTGTTCCATCGTCATTAGGAGGCCCTAAACGTTACAATTCACTATCATTTTTGCGTCGGATTCGAAAATATAGACTCACAGGAGATCGACCATAAGGAGCCGGAGGAAGCAATAGACCCTTGGAGACAAGCCGGCTGGAGGGCGATGTATTGAATCTCGACGCAATTTGAGTGTTCCATCGGCATTAGGAGGGCCTGAACGTTACAATTAACTATCATTTTTGTGTCGGATTCGAAAATCTAGACTCACAGGAGAACGACCATAAGGTGCGCGAGGCAGCAATAGACCCTTGGAGACAAGTCGGCTGGTGGCCGATGTATTGAATCTCGACGGAATTTGAGTGTTCCATCGGCATTAGGAGGCCCTGAACGTTACAATTAACTATCATTTTTGTGTCGGATTCGAAAATCTAGACTCACCGGAGACAGACCATGTGGTGCCCGAGGCAGCGATATCCCCTTGGAGACAAGTCGGCTGGAGGCCGATATATTGAATCTCGACGCAATTTGAGTGTTCCATCGTCATTAGGAGGCCCTAAACGTTACAATTCACTATCAGTTTTGCGTCGGATTCGAAAATCTAGACTCACAGGAGAAGGACCATGTGGTGCCCGAGGCAGCAACAGACCCTTGGAGACAAGTCGGCTGCAGGCCGATGTATTGAATCTCGACGCAATTTGAGTGTTCCATCGTCACTACAAGGCCCTGAACGTTACAATTAACTATCATTTTTGCGTCGGATTCGAAAATCTAGACTCACACGAGAAGGACCATGTGGTGCCCGAGGCAGCAATAGACCCTTGGAGACAAGTCGGCGGGAGGCCGATGTATTGAATCTCGACGCAATTTGAGTGTTCCATCGTCATTAGGAGGCCCTAAACGTTACAATTCACTATCATTTTTGCGTCGGATTCGAAAATCTAGACTCGCAGGAGAAGGACCATGTGGTGCCCAGGGCAGCAATAGACCCTTGGAGACAAGTCGGCTGGAGGCCGATGTATTGAATCTCGACGCAATCGGAGTGTTCCATCGTCATTACAAGGCCTTGAACGTTACAATTAACTATCTTTTTTGCGTCGGATTCGAAAATTTAGACTCACAGGAGAAAGACCATGAGGTGCTGAGGCAGCAACAGACCCTTGGAGTCAAGTCGGCTGGAGGCCGATGTATTGAATCTCGACGCAATTTGAGTGTTCCATCATCATTAGGAGTCCCTAAACGTTAGAATTCACTTTCAGTTTTGCGTCGGGTTCGAAAATCTAGACCCACAGGAGAAGGACCATGTGGTGCACGAGGCAGCAATAGACCCTTGGAGACAAGTCGGCTGCAGGCCGATGTATTGAATGTCGACGCAATTTGAGTGTTCCATCGTCATTACAAGGCGCTGAACGTTACAATTAACTATCATTTTTGCGTCGGATTCGAAAATCTAGACTCACAGGAGAACGACCATAAGGTGCCCGAGGCACCAATAGACCCTTGGAGACAAGTCGGCTGGAGGCCGATGTATTGAATCTCGACGCAATTTGAGTGTTCCATCGGCATTAGGAGGCCCTGAACGTTACAATTAACTATCAATTTTGCGTCGGATTCGAAAATCTAGACTTACAAGGGAACGACCATGAGGTGCCCGAGACTGCAATATCCTCTTGGATACAAGTCGACTGGAGGTCGATGTATTGAATCTCGACGCAATTTGCGTCTTCTATCGTCATTACAAGGCCTTGAACGTTACAATTAACAAACATTTTTGCGTCGGATTCGAAATCTAGACTCACAGGAGAACGACCATAAGGTGCCCGAGGCAGCAATAGACCCTTGGAGACAAGTCGGCTGGAGGCCGATGTATTGAATCTCGACGCAATTTGAGTGTTCCATCGGCATTAGGAGGCCCTGAACGTTACAATTAACTATCATTTTTGCGTCGGATTCGAAAATCTAGACATACAAGAGAACGACCATGAAATGCCCGAGACTGCAATATCCTCTTGGATCCAAGTCGACTGGAGGCCGATGTATTGAATCTCGACGCAATTTGAGTGTTCCATCGTCATTAGGAGGCCCTAAACGTTATAATTCACTATCATTTTTGTTTCGGATTCGAAAATATAGACTCACAGGAGAACGACCATAAGGAGCCGGAGGAAGCAATAGACCCTTGGAGACAAGTCGGCTGGAGGCCGATGTATTGAATCTCGACGCAATTTGAGTCTTCTATCGTCATTAGGAGGCGCTGAACGTTACAATTCACTATCATTTTTGCGTCGGATTCGACAATCTAAACTCACAGGAGAACGACCATAAGGTGCCCGAGGCAGCAATAGACCCTTGGAGACAAGTCGGCTGGAGGCCGATGTATTGAATCTCGACGCAATTTGAGTGTTCCATCGTCACTACAAGGCCCTGAACGTTACAATTAACTATCATTTTTGCGTCGGATTCGAAAATCTAGACTCACAGGAGAAGGACGATGTGGTGCCCGAGGCAGCAATAGAACCTTGGAGACAAGTCGGCTGCAAGCCGATGTATTGAATCTCGACGCAATTTGAGTGTTCCATCGTCATTAGGAGGCCTTAAACGTTACAATTCACTATCATTTTTGCGTCGGATTCGAAAATCTAGACTCGCAGGAGAAGGACCATGTGGTGCCCGAGGCAGCAATAGAACCTTGGAGAAAAGTCGGCTGCAAGCCGATGTATTGAATCTCGACGCAATTTGAGTGTTCCATCGTCACTACAAGGCCCTGAACGTTACAATTAACTATCATTTTTGCGTCGGATTCGAAAATCTAGACTCACACGAGAAGGACCATGTGGTGCGCGAGGCAGCAATAGACCCTTGGAGACAAGTCGGCTGGAGGCCGATGTATTGAATTTCGACGCAATTTGAGTGTTCCATCGTCATTAGGAGGCCCTAAACGTTACAATTCACTATCATTTTTGCGTCGGATTCGAAAATCTAGACTCGCAGGAGAAGGACGATGTGGTGCCCGAGGCAGCAATAGACCCTTGGAGACAAGTCGGCTGCAGGCCGATGTATTGAATCTCGACGCAATCGGAGTGTTCCATCGTCATTACAAGGCCTTGAACGTTACAATTAACTATCTTTTTTGCGTCGGATTCGAAAATTTAGACTCACAGGAGAAAGACCATGAGGTGCCTGAGGCAGCAACAGACCCTTGGAGTCAAGTCGGCTGGAGGCCGATGTATTGAATCTCGACGCAATTTGAGTGTTCCATCGTCATTAGGAGTCCCTAAACGTTAGAATTCACTTTCAGTTTTGCGTCGGGTTCGAAAATCTAGACCCACAGGAGAAGGACCATGTGGTGCACGAGGCAGCAATAGACCCTTGGAGACAAGTCGGCTGCAGGCCGATGTATTGAATGTCGACGCAATTTGAGTGTTCCATCGTCATTACAAGGCGCTGAACGTTACAATTAACTATCATTTTTGCGTCGGATTCGAAAATCTAGACTCACAGGAGAACGACCATAAGGTGCCCGAGGCAGCAATAGACCCTAGGAGACAAATCGGCTGGAGGCCGATGTATTGAATCTCGACGCAATTTGAGTGTTCCATCGGCATTAGGAGGCCCTGAACGTTACAATTAACTATCAATTTTGCGTCGGATTCGAAAATCTAGACTTACAAGGGAACGACCATGAGGTGCCCGAGACTGCAATATCCTCTTGGATACAAGTCGACTGGAGGTCGATGTATTGAATCTCGACGCAATTTGCGTCTTCTATCGTCATTACAAGGCCTTGAACGTTACAATTAACAAACATTTTTGCGTCGGATTCGAAAATCTAGACTCACAGGAGAACGACCATAAGGTGCCCGAGGCAGCAATAGACCCTTGGAGACAAGTCGGCTGGAGGCCGATGTATTGAATCTCGACGCAATTTGAGTGTTCCATCGGCATTAGGAGGCCCTGAACGTTACAATTAACTATCATTTTTGCGTCGGATTCGAAAATCTAGACTTACAAGAGAACGACCATGAGGTGCCCGAGACTGCAATATCCTCTTGGATCCAAGTCGACTGGAGGTCGATGTATTGAATCTCGACGCAATTTCAGTCTTCTATCGTCATTAGGAGGCGCTGAACGTTACATTTCACTATCATTTTTGCGTCGGATTCGATAATCTAAACTCACAGGAGAACGACCATAAGGTGCCGAGGCAGCAACAGACCCTTGGAGACAAGTCGGCTGGAGGCCGATGTATTGAATCTCGACGCAATTTGAGTGTTCCATCGTCATTAGGAGGCCCTAAACGTTACAATTCACTATCATTTTTGTTTCGGATTCGAAAATATAGACTCACAGGAGAACGACCATAAGGAGCCGGAGGAAGCGATAGACTCTTGGAGACAAGTCGGCTGGAGGCCGATGTATTGAATCTCGACGCAATTTGAGTGTTCCACCGTCATTAGGAGGCCCTGAACGTTACAATTAACTTTCATTTTTGCGTCGGATTCGAAAATCTATACTCACAGGAGAAGAACCATGTGGTGCCCGAGGCAGCAATAGACCCTTGGAGACAAGTCGGCTGCAGGCCGATGTATTGAATTTTGACGCATTTTGAGTGTTCCATCGTCATTACAAGGCCCCGAACGTTACAATTAACTATCATTTTTGCGTCGGATTCGAAAATCTAGACTCACAGGAGAACGACCATAAGGTGCCCGAGGCAGCAATAGACCCTTGGAGACAAGTCGGCTGGAGGCCGATGTATTGAATCTCGACACAATATGAGTGTTCCATCGGCATTAGGAGACCCTGAACGTTACAATTAACTATCATTTTTGCGTCGGATTCGAAAATCTAGACTCACCGGAGCCGGACAATGTGGTGCCCGAGGCAGCGATATCCCCTTGGAGACAAGTCGGCTGGAGGCCGATGTATTGAATCTCGACGCAATTTGAGTCTTCTATCGTCATTAGGAGGCGCTGAACGTTACAATTCACTATCATTTTTGCGTCGGATTCGACAATCTAAACTCACAGGAGAACGACCATAAGGTGCCCGAGGCAGCAATAGACCCTTGGAGACAAGTCGGCTGGAGGCCGATGTATTGAATCTCGACGCAATTTGAGTGTTCCATCGTCACTACAAGGCCCTGAACGTTACAATTAACTATCATTTTTGCGTCGGATTCGAAAATCTAGACTCACAGGAGAAGGACCATGTGGTGCCCGAGGCAGCAATAGACCCTTGGAGACAAGTCCGCTGCAGGCCGATGTATTGAATCTCGACGCAATCGGAGTGTTCCATCGTCATTACAAGGCCTTGAACGTTACAATTAACTATCATTTTAGCGTCGGATTCGAAAATCTAGACTTACAAGGGAACATCCATGAGGTGCCAGAGACTGCAATATCCTCTTGGATACATGTCGACTGGAGGTCGATGTATTGAATCTCGACGCAATTTGAGTCTTCTATCGTCATTACAAGGCCCTGAACGTTACAATTTACAAACATTTTTGCGTCGGATTCGAAAATCTAGACTCACAGGAGAACGACCATAAGGTGCCCGAGGCAGCAATAGACCCTTGGAGACAAGTCGGCTGGAGGCCGATGTATTGAATCTCGACACAATATGAGTGTTCCATCGGCATTAGGAGGCCCTGAACGTTACAATTAACTATCATTTTTGCGTCGGATTCGAAAATCTAGACTTACAAGAGAACGACCATGAGGTGCCCGAGACTGCAATATCCTCTTGGATACAAGTCGACTGGAGGTCGATGTATTGAATCTCGACGCAATTTGAGTCTTCTATCGTCGTTAGGAGGCGCTGAACGTTACATTTCACTATCATTTTTGCGTCGGATTCGATAATCTAAACTCACAGGAGAACGACCATAAGGTGCCGAGGCAGCAACAGACCCTTGGAGACAAGTCGGCTGGAGGCAGATGTATTGAATCTCGACGCAATTTGAGTGTTCCATCGTCATTAGGAGGCCCTAAACGTTACAATTCACTATCATTTTTGTTTCGGATTCGAAAATATAGACTCACAGGAGAACGACCATAAGGAGCCGGAGGAAGCAATAGACCCTTGGAGACAAGTCGGCTGGAGGTCGATGTATTGAATCTCGACGCAATTTGAGTGTTCCATCGTCATTAGGAGGCCCTGAACGTTACAATTAGCTTTCATTTTTGCGTCGGATTCGAAAATCTAGACTCACAGGAGAAGGACCATGTGGTGCCCGAGGCAGCTATAGACCCTTGGAGACAAGTCGGCTGCAGGCCGATGTATTGAATCTTGACGCAATTTGAGTGTTCCATCGTCATTACAAGGCCCTGAACGTTACAATTAACTATCATTTTTGCGTCGGATTCGAAAATCTAGACTCACAGGAGAACGACCATAAGGTGCCCGAGGCAGCAATAGACCCTTGGAGACAAGTCGGCTGGAGGCCGATGTATTGAATCTCGACACAATATGAGTGTTCCATCGGCATTAGGAGACCCTGAACGTTACAATTAACTATCATTTTTGCGTCGGACTCGAAAATCTAGACTCACCGGAGACGGACCATGTGGTGCCCGAGGCAGCGATATCCCCTTGGAGACAAGTCGGCTGGAGGCCGATGTATTGAATCTCGACGCAATTTGAGAGTTCCATCGTCATTAGGAGGCCCTGAGCGTAACAATTAACAATCATTTTTGCGTCGGATTCGAAAATCTAGACTCACAGGAGAAGGACCATGTGGTGCCCGAGGCAGCAACAGACCCATGGAGACAAGTCGGCTGCAGGCCGATGTATTGAATCTCGACGCAATTTGAGTGTTCCATCGTCACTACAAGGCCCTGAACGTTACAATTAACTATAATTTTTGCGTCGGATTCGATAATCTAGACTCACAGGAGAAGGATCATGTGGTGCCCGAGGCAGCAATAGACCCTTGGAGACAAGTCGGCTGGAGACCGATGTATTGAATCTCGACGCAATCTCAGAGTTCCATCGTCATTAGGAGGCCCTAAACGTTACAATCCACTATCATTTTTGCGTCGGAATCGATAATCTAGACATACCAGAGAATGACCATAAGGTGCCCGACGCAGCAACAGACCCTTGGAGACAAGTCGGCTGGAGGCCGATGTATTGAATCTCGACGCAATTTGAGAGTTCCATCGTCATTAGGAGGCCCTGAACGTTACAATTAACAATCATTTTTGTGTCGGATTCGAAAATCTAGACTCACAGGAGAAGGACCATGTGGTCGCCGAGGCAGCAACAGACCCTTGGAGACAAGTCGGCTGCAGGCCGATGTATTGAATCTCGACGCAATTTGAGTGTTCCATCGTCACTACAAGGCCCTGAACGTTACAATTAACTATCATTTTTGCGTCGGATTCGAAAATCTAGACTCACAGGAGAAGGACCATGTGGTGCCCGAGGCAGGAATAGACCCTTGGAGACAAGTCGGCTGGAGGCCGATGTATTGAATCTCGACGCAATTTGAGTCTTCTATCGTCATTAGGAGGCGCTGAACGTTACAATTCACTATCATTTTTGCGTCGGATTCGACAATCTAAACTCACAGGAGAACGACCATAAGGTGCCCGAGGCAGCAATAGACCCTTGGAGACAAGTCGGCTGGAGGCCGATGTATTGAATCTCGACGCAATTTGAGTGTTCCATCGTCACTACAAGGCCCTGAACGTTACAATTAACTATCATTTTTGCGTCGGATTCGAAAATCTAGACTCACAGGAGAAGGACCATGTGGTGCCCGAGGCAGCAATAGAACCTTGGAGACAAGTCGGCTGCAAGCCGATGTATTGAATCTCGACGCAATTTGAGTGTTTCATCGTCATTAGGAGGTCCTAAACGTTACAATTCACTATCATTTTTGCGTCGGATTCGAAAATCTAGACTCGCAGGAGAAGGACCATGTGGTGCCCGAGGCAGCAATAGAACCTTGGAGACAAGTCGGCTGCAAGCCGATGTATTGAATCTCGACGCAATTTGAGTGTTCCATCGTCATTAGGAGGCCCTAAACGTTACAATTCACTATCATTTTTGCGTCGGATTCGAAAATCTAGATTCGCAGGAGAAGGACCATGTGGTGCCCGAGGCAGCAATAGACCCTTGGAGACAAGTCGGCTGTAGGCCGATGTATTGAATCTCGACGCAATCGGAGTGTTCCATCGTCATTACAAGGCCTTGAACGTTACAATTAACTATCATTTTTGCGTCGGATTCGAACATTTAGACTCACAGGAGAAAGACCATGAGGTGCCTGAGGCAGCAACAGACCCTTGGAGTCAAGTCGGCTGGAGGCCGATGTATTGAATCTCGACGCAATTTGAGTGTTCCATCGGCATTAGGAGGCCCTGAACGTTACAATTAACTATCATTTTTGCGTCGGATTCGAAAATCTAGACTTACAAGGGAACATCCATGAGGTGCCAGAGACTGCAATATCCTCTTGCATACATGTCGACTGGAGGTCGATGTATTGATTCTCGACGCAATTTGAGTCTTCTATCGTCATTACAAGGCCCTGAACGTTACAATTAGCTTTCATTTTTGCGTCGGATTCGAAAATCTAGACTCACAGGAGAACGACCATAAGGTGCCCGAGGCAGCAATAGACCCTTGGAGACAAGTCGGCTGGAGGCCGATGTATTGAATCTCGACACAATATGAGTGTTCCATCGGCATTAGGAGACCCTGAACGTTACAATTAACTATCATTTTTGCGTCGGATTCGAAAATCTAGACTCACCGGAGACGGACCATGTGGTGCCCGAGGCAGCGATATCCCCTTGGAGACAAGTCGGCTGGAGGCCGATGTATTGAATCTCGACGCAATTTGAGAGTTCCATCGTCATTAGGAGGCCCTGAGCGTTACAATTAACAATCATTTTTGCGTCGGATTCGAAAATCTAGACTCACAGGAGAAGGACCATGTGGTGCCCGAGGCAGCAACAGACCCATGGAGACAAGTCGGCTGCAGGCCGATGTATTGAATCTCGACGCAATTTGAGTGTTCCATCGTCACTACAAGGCCCTGAACGTTACAATTAACTATAATTTTTGCGTCGGATTCGAAAATCTAGACTCACAGGAGAAGGATCATGTGGTGCCCGAGGCAGCAATAGACCCTTGGAGAGAAGTCGGCTGGAGGCCGATGTATTGAATCTCGACGCAATCTCAGAGTTCCATCGTCATTAGGAGGCCCTAAACGTTACAATTCACTATCATTTTTGCGTCGGAATCGATAATCTAGACATACCAGAGAATGACCATAAGGTGCCCGACGCAGCAACAGACCCTTGGAGACAAGTCAGCTGGAGGCCGATGTATTGGATCTCGACGCAATTTGAGTGTTCCATCGGCATTAGGAGGCCCTGAAAGTTACAATTAACTGTCATTTTTGCGTCGGATTCGAAAATCTAGACTCACAGGAGAACGACCATAAGGAGCCGGAGGAAGCAATAGACCCTTGGAGACAAGTCGGCTGGAGGCCGATGTATTGAATCTCGACGCAATTTGAGTGTTCCATCGTCATTAGGAGGCCCTGAACGTTACAATTAACTATCATTTTTGCGTCGGATTCGAAAATCCAGACTCACAGGAGAAGGACCATGTGGTGCCCGAGGCTGCAATAGACCCTTGGAGACAAGTCGGCTGCAGGCCGATGTATTGAATCTTGACGCAATTTGAGTGTTCCATCGTCATTACAAGGCCCTGAACGTTACAATTAACTATCATTTTTGCGTCGGATTCGAAAATCTAGACTCACAGGAGAACGACCATAAGGTGCCCGAGGCAGCAATAGACCCTTGGAGACAAGTCGGCTGCAGGCCGATGTATTGAATCTCGACGCAATTTGAGTGTTCCATCGTCATTACAAGGCCCTGAACGTTACAATTTACTATCAATTTTGCGTCGGATTCGAAAATCTAGACTCACCGGAGCCGGACAATGTGGGCCCGAGGCAGCGATATCCCCTTGGAGACAAGTCGGCTGGAGGCCGATGTATTGAATCTCGACGCAATTTGAGAGTTCCATCGTCATTAGGAGGCCCTGAACGTTACAATTAACAATCATTTTTGCGTCGGATTCGAAAATCTAGACTCACAGGAGAAGGACCATGTGGTGCCCGAGGCAGCAACAGACCCTTGGAGACAAGTCGGCTGCAGGCCGATGTATTGAATCTCGACGCAATTTGAGTGTTCCATCGTCACTACAAGGCCCTGAACGTTACAATTAACTATCATTTTTGCGTCGGAATCGAAAATCTAGACTCACAGGAGAAGGACCATGTGGTGCCCGAGGCAGCAATAGGACCTTGGAGACAAGTCGGCTGCAAGCCGATGTATTGAATCTCGACGCAATTTGAGTGTTTCATCGTCATTAGGAGGCCCTAAACGTTACAATTCACTATCATTTTTGCGTCGGATTCGAAAATCTAGACTCGCAGGAGAAGGACCATGTGGTGCCCGAGGCAGCAATAGAACCTTGGAGACAAGTCGGCTGCAAGCCGATGTATTGAATCTCGACGCAATTTGAGTGTTCCATCGTCATTAGGAGGCCCTAAACGTTACAATTCACTATCATTTTTGCGTCGGATTCGAAAATCTAGATTCGCAGGAGAAGGACCATGTGGTGCCCGAGGCAGCAATAGACCCTTGGAGACAAGTCGGCTGCAGGCCGATGTATTGAATCTCGACGCAATCGGAGTGTTCCATCGTCATTACAAGGCCTTGAACGTTACAATTAACTATCATTTTTGCGTCGGATTCGAACATTTAGACTCACAGGAGAAAGACCATGAGGTGCCTGAGGCAGCAACAGACCCTTGGAGTCAGGTCGGCTGGAGGCCGATGTATTGAATCTCGACGCAATTTGAGTGTTCCATCGGCATTAGGAGGCCCTGAACGTTACAATTAACTATCATTTTTGCGTCGGATTCGAAAATCTAGACTTACAAGGGAACATCCATGAGGTGCCAGAGACTGCAATATCCTCTTGGATACATGTCGACTGGAGGTCGATGTATTGAATCTCGACGCAATTTGAGTCTTCTATCGTCATTACAAGGCCCTGAACGTTACAATTAACTATCATTTTTGCGTCGGATTCGAAAGTCTAGACTTACAAGAGAACGACCATGAGGTGCCCGAGACTGCAATATCCACTTGGATACAAGTCGACTGGAGGTCGATGTATTGAATCTCGACGCAATTTGAGTCTTCTATCGTCATTAGGAGGCGCTGAACGTTACATTTCACTATCATTTTTGCGTCGGATTCGATAATCTAAACTCACAGGAGAACGACCATAAGGTGCCGAGGCAGCAACAGACCCTTGGAGACAAGTCGGCTGGAGGCAGATGTATTGAATCTCGACGCAATTTGAGTGTTGCATCGTCATTAGGAGGCCCTAAACGTTACAATTCACTATCATTTTTGTTTCGGATTCGAAAATATAGACTCACAGGAGAACGACCATAAGGAGCCGGAGGAAGCAATAGACCCTTGGAGACAAGTCGGCTGGAGGTCGATGTATTGAATCTCGACGCAATTTGAGTGTTCCATCGTCATTAGGAGGCCCTGAACGTTACAATTAGCTTTCATTTTTGCGTCGGATTCGAAAATCTAGACTCACAGGAGAAGGACCATGTGGTGCCCGAGGCAGCAATAGACCCTTGGAGACAAGTCGGCTGCAGGCCGATGTATTGAATCTTGACGCAATTTGAGTGTTCCATCGTCATTACAAGGCCCTGAACGTTACAATTCACTATCATTTTTGCGTCGGATTCGATAATCTAAACTCACAGGAGAACGACCATAAGGTGCCGAGTCAGCAACAGACCCTTGGAGACAAGTCGGCTGGAGGCCGATGTATTGAATCTCGACGCAATTTGAGTGTTCCATCGGCATTAGGAGACCCTGAACGTTACAATTAACTATCATTTTTGCGTCGGATTCGAAAATCTAGACTCACCGGAGACGGACCCTGTGGTGCCCGAGGCAGCGATATCCCCTTGGAGACAAGTCGGCTGGAGGCCGATGTATTGAATCTCGACGCAATTTGAGAGTTCCATCGTCATTAGGAGGCCCTGAGCGTTACAATTAACAATCATTTTTGCGTCGGATTCGAAAATCTAGACTCACAGGAGAAGGACCATGTGGTGCCCGAGGCAGCAACAGACCCATGGAGACAAGTCGGCTGCAGGCCGATGTATTGAATCTCGACGCAATTTGAGTGTTCCATCGTCACTACAAGGCCCTGAACGTTACAATTAACTATAATTTTTGCGTCGGATTCGAAAATCTAGACTCACAGGAGAAGGATCATGTGGTGCCCGAGGCAGCAATAGACCCTTGGAGAGAAGTCGGCTGGAGGCCGATGTATTGAATCTCGACGCAATCTCAGAGTTCCATCGTCATTAGGAGGCCCTAAACGTTACAATTCACTATCATTTTTGCGTCGGAATCGATAATCTAGACATACCAGAGAATGACCATAAGGTGCCCGACGCAGCAACAGACCCTTGGAGACAAGTCGGTTGGAGGCCGATGTAGTGGATCTCGACGCAATTTGAGTGTTCCATCGGCATTAGGAGGCCCTGAAAGTTACAATTAACTGTCATTTTTGCGTCGGATTCGAAAATCTAGACTCACAGGAGAAGGACCATGTGGTGCCCGAGGCAGCAATAGACCCTTGGAGACAAGTCGGCTGGAGGCCGATGTATTGAATCTCGACGCAATGTGAGTGTTCCATCGTCATTAGGAGGCGCTGAACGTTACAATTCACTATCATTTTTGCGTCGGATTCGATAATCTAGACTCACAGGAGAACGACCATAAGGTGCCGAGGCAGCAACAGACCCTTGGAGACAGGTCGGCTGGAGGCCGATGTATTGAATCTCGACGCAATTGGAGTGTTCCATCGTCATTTGGAGGCCCTGAACGTTACAATTCACTATCATTTTTTCATCGGATTCGAAAATATAGACTCACAGGAGAACGACCATAAGGAGCCGGAGGAAGCAATAGACCCTTGGAGACAAGTCGGCTGGAGGCCGATGTATTGAATCTCGACGCAATTTGAGTGTTCCATCGTCATTAGGAGGCCCTGAACGTTACAATTAACTATCATTTTTGCGTCGGATTCGAAAATCCAGACTCACAGGAGAAGGACCATGTGGTGCCCGAGGCTGCAATAGACCCTTGGAGACAAGTCGGCTGCAGGCCGATGTATTGAATCTTGACGCAATTTGAGTGTTCCATCGTCATTACAAGGCCCTGAACGTTACAATTAACTATCATTTTTGCGTCGGATTCGAAAATCTAGACTCACAGGAGAACGACCATAAGGTGCCCGAGGCAGCAATAGACCCTTGGAGACAAGTCGGCTGCAGGCCGATGTATTGAATCTCGACGCAATTTGAGTGTTCCATCGTCATTACAAGGCCCTGAACGTTACAATTTACTATCATTTTTGCGTCGGATTCGAAAATCTAGACTCACCGGAGCCGGACAATGTGGGCCCGAGGCAGCGATATCCCCTTGGAGACAAGTCGGCTGGAGGCCGATGTATTGAATCTCGACGCAATTTGAGAGTTCCATCGTCATTAGGAGGCCCTGAACGTTACAATTAACAATCATTTTTGCGTCGGATTCGAAAATCTAGACTCACAGGAGAAGGACCATGTGGTGCCCGAGGCAGCAACAGACCCTTGGAGACAAGTCGGCTGCAGGCCGATGTATTGAATCTCGACGCAATTTGAGTGTTCCATCGTCACTACAAGGCCCTGAATGTTACAATTAACTATCATTTTTGCGTCGGATTCGAAAATCTAGACTCACAGGAGAAGGACCATGTGGTGCCCGAGGCAGCAATAGGACCTTGGAGACAAGTCGGCTGCAAGCCGATGTATTGAATCTCGACGCAATTTGGGTGTTTCATCGTCATTAGGAGGCCCTAAACGTTACAATTCACTATCATTTTTGCGTCGGATTCGAAAATCTAGACTCGCAGGAGAAGGACCATGTGGTGCCCGAGGCAGCAATAGAACCTTGGAGACAAGTCGGCTGCAAGCCGATGTATTGAGTCTCGACGCAATTTGAGTGTTCCATCGTCATTAGGAGGCCCTAAACGTTACAATTCACTATCATTTTTGCGTCGGATTCGAAAATCTAGATTCGCAGGAGAAGGACCATGTGGTGCCCGAGGCAGCAATAGACCCTTGGAGACAAGTCGGCTGCAGGCCGATGTATTGAATCTCGACGCAATCGGAGTGTTCCATCGTCATTACAAGGCCTTGAACGTTACAATTAACTATCATTTTTGCGTCGGATTCGAACATTTAGACTCACAGGAGAAAGACCATGAGGTGCCTGAGGCAGCAACAGACCCTTGGAGTCAGGTCGGCTGGAGGCCGATGTATTGAATCTCGACGCAATTTGAGTGTTCCATCGGCATTAGGAGGCCCTGAACGTTACAATTAACTATCATTTTTGCGTCGGATTCGAAAATCTAGACTTACAAGGGAACATCCATGAGGTGCCAGAGACTGCAATATCCTCTTGGATACATGTCGACTGGAGGTCGATGTATTGAATCTCGACGCAATTTGAGTCTTCTATCGTCATTACAAGGCCCTGAACGTTACAATTTACAAGCATTTTTGCGTCGGATTCGAAAATCTAGACTCACAGGAGAACGACCATAAGGTGCCCGAGGCAGCAATAGACCCTTGTAGACAAGTCGGCTGGAGGCCGATGTATTGAATCTCGACGCAATTTGAGTGTTCCATCGGCATTAGGAGGCCCTGAACGTTACAATTAACTATCATTTTTGCGTCGGATTCGAAAATCTAGACTTACAAGAGAACGACCATGAGGTGCCCGAGACTGCAATATCCACTTGGATACAAGTCGACTGGAGGTCGATGTATTGAATCTCGACGCAATTTGAGTCTTCTATCGTCATTAGGAGGCGCTGAACGTTACATTTCACTATCATTTTTGCGTCGGATTCGATAATCTAAACTCACAGGAGAACGACCATAAGGTGCCGAGGCAGCAACAGACCCTTGGAGACAAGTCGGCTGGAGGCAGATGTATTGAATCTCGACGCAATTTGAGTGTTGCATCGTCATTAGGAGGCCCTAAACGTTACAATTCACTATCATTTTTGTTTCGGATTCGAAAATATAGACTCACAGGAGAACGACCATAAGGAGCCGGAGGAAGCAATAGACCCTTGGAGACAAGTCGGCTGGAGGTCGATGTATTGAATCTCGACGCAATTTGAGTGTTCCATCGTCATTAGGAGGCCCTGAACGTTACAATTAGCTTTCATTTTTGCGTCGGATTCGAAAATCTAGACTCACAGGAGAAGGACCATGTGGTGCCCGAGGCAGCAATAGACCCTTGGAGACAAGTCGGCTGCAGGCCGATGTATTGAATCTTGACGCAATTTGAGTGTTCCATCGTCATTACAAGGCCCTGAACGTTTCAATTAACTATCATTTTTGCGTCGGATTCGAAAATCTAGACTCACAGGAGAACGACCATAAGGTGCCCGAGGCAGCAATAGACCCTTGGAGACAAGTCGGCTGGAGGCCGATGTATTGAATCTCGACACAATATGAGTGTTCCATCGGCATTAGGAGACCCTGAACGTTACAATTAACTATCATTTTTGCGTCGGATTCGAAAATCTAGACTCACCGGAGACGGACCATGTGGTGCCCGAGGCAGCGATATCCCCTTGGAGACAAGTCGGCTAGAGGCCGATGTATTGAATCTCGACGCAATTTGAGAGTTCCATCGTCATTAGGAGGCCCTGAGCGTTACAATTAACAATCATTTTTGCGTCGGATTCGAAAATCTAGACTCACAGGAGAAGGACCATGTGGTGCCCGAGGCAGCAACAGACCCATGGAGACAAGTCGGCTGCAGGCCGATGTATTGAATCTCGACGCAATTTGAGTGTTCCATCGTCACTACAAGGCCCTGAACGTTACAATTAACTATAATTTTTGCGTCGGATTCGAAAATCTAGACTCACAGGAGAAGGATCATGTGGTGCCCGAGGCAGCAATAGACCCTTGGAGACAAGTCGGCTGGAGGCCGATGTATTGAATCTCGACGCAATCTCAGAGTTCCATCGTCATTAGGAGGCCCTAAACGTTACAATTCACTATCATGTTTGCGTCGGAATCGATAATCTAGACATACCAGAGAATGACCATAAGGTGCCCGACGCAGCAACAGACCCTTGGAGACAAGTCAGCTGGAGGCCGATGTATTGGATCTCGACGCAATTTGAGTGTTCCATCGGCATTAGGAGGCCCTGAACGTTACAATTAACTATCATTTTTGCGTCGGATTCGAAAATCTAGACTCACAGGAGAAGGACCATGTGGTGCCCGAGGCAGCAATAGACCCTTGGAGACAAGTCGGCTGGAGGCCGATGTATTGAATCTCGACGCAATGTGAGTGTTCCATCGTCATTAGGAGGCGCTGAACGTTACAATTCACTATCATTTTTGCGTCGGATTCGATAATCTAAACTCACAGGAGAACGACCATAAGGTGCCGAGTCAGCAACAGACCCTTGGAGACAAGTCGGCTGGAGGCCGATGTATTGAATCTCGACGCAATTTGAGTGTTCCATCGTCATTTGGAGGCCCTGAACGTTACAATTCACTATCATTTTTTCATCGGATTCGAAAATATAGACTCACAGGAGAACGACCATAAGGAGCCGGAGGAAGCAATAGACCTTTGGAGACAAGTCGGCTGGAGGCCGATGTATTGAATCTCGACGCAATTTGAGTGTTCCATCGTCATTAGGAGGCCCTGAACGTTACAATTAACTATCATTTTTGCGTCGGATTCGAAAATCCAGACTCACAGGAGAAGGACCATGTGGTGCCCGAGGCTGCAATAGACCCTTGGAGGCAAGTCGGCTGCAGGCCGATGTATTGAATCTTGACGCAATTTGAGTGTTCCATCGTCATTACAAGGCCCTGAACGTTACAATTAACTATCATTTTTGCGTCGGATTCGAAAATCTAGACTCACAGGAGAACGACCATCGGGTGCCCGAGGCAGCAATAGACCCTTGGAGACAAGTCGGCTGGAGGCCGATGTATTGAATCTCGACGCAATATGAGTGTTCCATCGGCATTAGGAGGCCCTGAACGTTACAATTAACTATCATTTTTGCGTCGGATTCGAAAATCTAGACTCACCGGAGACGGACCATGTGGTGCCCGAGGCAGTGATATCCCCTTGGAGACAAGTCGGCTGGAGGCCGATGTATTGAATCTCGACGCAATTTGAGTGTTCCATCGTCATTAGGAGGCCCCAAACGTTACTATTCACTATCAGTTTTGCGTCGGGTTCGAAAATCTAGACTCACAGGAGAAGGACCATGTGGTGCCCAAGGCAGCAATAGACTCCTGGAGACAAGTCGGCTGGAGGCCGACGTATTGAATCTCGACGCAATATTAGTTTTCCATCGGCATTAGGAAGCCCTGAACTTTACAATTAACAATCATTTTTGCGTCGGATTCGAAAATCTAGACTTACAAGAGAACGACCATAAGGTGCCCGAGGCAGCATTAGACCCTTGGAGACAAGTCGGCTGGAGGCCGATGTACTGAATCTCGACGCAATTTGAGTGTTCCATCGTCATTAGGAGGCCCTAAACGTTACAATTAACTATCATTTTTGCGTCGGATTCGATAATCTAGACTTACAAGAGAACGACCATAAGGTGCCCGAGGCAGCAACAGACCCTTGGAGACAAGTCGGCTGGAGGCCGATGTGTTGAATCTCGACGCAATTTGAGTGTTCCATCGGCATTAGGAGGCCATGAACGTTTTACTATCATTTTTGCGTCGGATTCGAAAATCTAGACTCACAGGAGAACGACCATAAGGTGCCCGAGGCAGCAACAGACCCTTGGAGACAAGTCGGCTGGAGGCCGATGTATTGAATCTCGACGCAATTTGATTGTTCCATCGTCATTAGGAGGCCCTAAACGTTACAATTCACTATCATTTTTGCGTCGGATTCGAAAATCTAAACTCACAGGAGAAGGACCATGCGGTGTCCGAGACAGCAATAGACCCTTGGAGACAAGTCGGCTGCAGGCCGATGTATTGAATCTTGACGCAATTTGAGTGTTCCATCGTCATTACAAGGCCCTGATCGTTACAATTAACTATCATTTTTGCGTCGGATTCGAAAATCTAGACTCACAGGAGAACGACCATAAGGTGATCGAGGCAGCAATAGACCCTTGGAGACAAGTCGGCTGGAGGCCGATGTATTGAATCTCGACGCAATTTGAGTGATCCATCGGCATTAGGAGGCCCTGAACGTTACAATAGACTATCATTTTTGCGTCGGATTCGAAAATCTAGACTCACAGGAGAAGGACCATGTGGTGCCCGAGGCAGCAATTGACCCTTGGAGACAAGTCGGCTGGAGGCCGATGTATTGAATCTCGACGCAATCTCAGAGTTCCATCGTCATTAGGAGGCCCTAAACGTTACAATTCACTATCATTTTTGCGTCGGAATCGATAATCTAGACATACCAGAGAATGACCATAAGGTGCCCGGCGCAGCAACAGACCCTTGGAGACAAGTCGGCTGGAGGCCGATGTATTGAATCTCGACGCAATGTGAGTGTTCCATCGTCATTAGGAGGCGCTGAACGTTACAATTCACTATCATTTTTGCGTCGGATTCGATACTCTAAACTCACAGGAGAACGACCATAAGGTGCCGAGGCAACAACAGACCCTTGGAGACAAGTCGGCTGCAGGCCGATGTATTGAATCTAGACGCAATTTGGGTGTTCCATCGTCATTACAAGGCCCTGAACGTTACAATTAACTATGATTTTTGCGTCGGATTCGAAAATTTAGACTCACAGGAGAAAGACCATGAGGTGCCTGAGGCAGCAACAGACCCTTGTAGACAAGTCGGCTGGAGGCCGATGTATTGAATCTCGACGCAATTTGAATGTTCCATCGTCATTAGGAGGCCCTAAACGTTACAATTCACTATCAGTTTTGCGTCGGATTCGAAAATCTAGACTCACAGGTGAAGGACCATGTGGTGCCCAAGGCAGCAATTGACTCTTGGAGACAAGTCGGCTGGAGGCAGATGTATTGAATCTCGACGCAATTTTAGTGTTCCATCGGCATTAGGAAGCCCTGAACGTTACAATTAACAATCATTTTTGCGTCGGATTCGATAATCTAGACTTACAAGAGAACGACCATAAGGTGCTTGAGGCAGCAACAGACCCTTGGAGACAAGTCGGCTGGAGGCCGATGTATTGAATCTCGACGCAATTTGAGTGTTCCATCGGCATTAGGAGGCCATGAACGTTACAATTTACTATCATTTTTGCGTCGGATTCGAAAATCTAGACTCACAGGAGAACGACCAAAAGGTGCCCGAGGCAGCAACAGGCCCTTGGAGACAAATCGGCTGGAGGCCGATGTATTGAATCTCGACGCAATTTGAGTGTTCCATCGTCATTAGGAGGCCTTAAACGTTACAATTCACTATCATTTTTGCGTCGGATTCGAAAATCTAGACTCACAGGAGAAGGACCATGTGGTGCCCGAGGCAGCAATAGACCCTTGGAGACAAGTCGGCTGCAGGCCGATGTATTGAATCTTGACGCAATTTGAGTGTTCCATCGTCATTACAAGGCGCTGATCGTTACAATTAACTATCATTTTTGCGTCGGATTCGAAAATCTAGACTCACCGGAGACGGACCATGTGGTGCCCGAGGCAGCGATATCCTCTTGGAGACAAGTCGTCTGGAGGCCGATGTATTGAATCTCGACACTATTTGAGAGTTCCATCGTCATTAGGAGGCCCTGAACGTTACAATTAAGAATCATTTTTGCGTCGGATTTGAAAATCTAGACTCACAGGAGAACGACCATAAGGTGCCCGAGGAAGCAAAAGACCCTTGGAGACAAGTCGGCTGGAGGCCGATGTTTTGAATCTCGACGCAATCTGAGAGTTCCATCGTCATTAGGAGGCCCTAAACGTTACAATTAACTATCATTTTTGCGTCGGAATCGATAATCTAGACATACAAGAGAATGACCATAAGGTGCCCGACGCAGCAACAGACCCTTGGAGACAAGTCGGCTGGAGGCCGATGTATTGGATCTCGACGCAATTTGAGTGTTCCATCGGCATTAGGAGGCCCAGAACGTTACAATTTACTATCATTTTTGCGTCGGATTCGAAAATCTAGACTCACAGGAGAAGGACCATGTGGTGCCCGAGGCAGCAACAGACCCTTGGAGACAAGTCGGCTGCAGGCCGATGTATTGAATCTCGACGCAATTTGAGTGTCCCATCGTCATTACAAGGCCCTGAACGTTACAATTATCTATCATTTTTGCGTCGGATTCGAAAATTTAGACTCACAGGAGAAAGACCATGAGGTGCCTGAGGCAGCAACAGACCCTTGTAGACAAGTCGGCTGGAGGCCGATGAATTGAATCTCGACGCAATTTGAGTGTTCCATCGTCATTAGGAGGCCCCAAACGTTACAATTCACTATCAGTTTTGCGTCGGGTTCGAAAATCTAGACTCACAGGAGAAGGACCATGTGGTGCCCAAGGCAGCAATAGACTCCTGGAGACAAGTCGGTTGGAGGCCGATGTATTGAATCTCGACGCAATATTAGTTTTCCATCGGCATTAGGAAGCCCCGAACTTTACAATTAACAATCATTTTTGCGTCGGATTCGAAAATCTAGACTTACAAGAGAACGACCATAAGGTGCCCGAGGCAGCATTAGACCCTTGGAGACAAGTCGGCTGGAGGCCGATGTATTGAATCTCGACGCAATTTGAGTGTTCCATCGTCATTAGGAGGCCCTAAACGTTACAATTCACTATCATTTTTGCGTCGGATTCGAAAATCTAGACTCACAGGAGAAGGACCATGTGGTGCCCGAGGCAGCAACAGACCCTTGGAGACAAGTCGCCTGCAGGCCGATGTATTGAATCTCGATGCAATTTGAGTGTTCCATCGTCACTACAAGGCACTGAACGTTACAATTAACTATCATTTTTGCGTCGGATTCGAAAATCTAGACTCACAGGAGAAGGACCATGAGGTGCCCCAGGCAGCAATAGACCCTTGGAGACAAGTCGGCTGGAGGCCGATGTATTGAATCTCGACGCAATCTGAGAGTTCCATTGTCATTAGGAGGCCCTAAACGTTACAATTAACTATCATTTTTGCGTCGGATTCGATAATCTAGACTTACAAGAGAACGACCATAAGGTGCCCGAGGCAGCAACAGACCCTTGGAGACAAGTCGGCTGGAGGCCGATGTATTGAATCTCGACGCAATTTGGGTGTTCCATCGGCATTAGGAGGCCCTGAACGTTACAATTAACTATCATTTTTGCGTCGGATTCGAAAATCTAGTCTCACCGGAGACGGACCATGTGGTGCCCGAGGCAGCGATATCCCCTTGGAGACAAGTCGGCTGGAGGCCGATGTATTGAATCTCGACGCAATTTGAGAGTTCCATCGTCATTAGGAGGCCCTGAACGTTACAATTAACAATCATTTTTGCGTCGGATTCGAAAATCTAGACTCACAGGAGAACGACCATAAGGTGCCCGAGGCAGCAATAGACCCTAGGAGACAAGTCGGCTGGAGGACGATGTTTTGAATCTCGACGCAATTTGAGAGTTCCATCGGCATTAGGAGGCCCTGAACGTTTCAATTAACTATCATTTTTGCGTCGGATTCGAAAATCTAGACTTACAAGAGAACGACCATAAGGTGCCCGAGGCAGCATTAGACCCTTGGAGACAAGTTGGCTGGAGGGCGATGTATTGAATCTCGACGCAATTTGAGTGTTCCATCGTCATTAGGCGGCCCTAAACGTTTAACTATCAATTTTGCGTCAGATTCGATAATCTAGACTTACAAGAGAACGACCATAAGGTGCCCGAGGCAGCAGTAGACCCCTGGAGACAAGTCGGCTGGAGGACGATGTATTGAATCTCGACGCAATTTGAGAGATCCATCGTCATTAGGAGGCCCTGAACGTTACAATTCACTATAATTTTTGCGTCGGATTCGATAATCTAAACTCACAGGAGAACGACCATAAGGTGCCGAGGCAGAGACAGACCCTTGGAGACAAGTCGGCTGGAGGCCGATGTATTGAATCTCGACGCAATTTGAGTGTTCCATCGTCATTAGGAGGCCCTAAACGTTACAATTCACTATCAATTTTGCGTCGGATTCGAAAATCTAGACTCGCAGGAGAAGGACCATGTGGTGCCCGAGGCAGCAATAGACCCTTGGAGACAAGTCGGCTGCAGGCCGATGTATTGAATCTAGACGCAATTTGTGTTTTCCATCGTCATTACAAGGCCCTGAACGTTACAATTAACTATGATTTTTGCGTCGGATTCGAAAATTTAGACTCACAGGAGAAAGACCATGAGGTGCCTAAGGCAGCAACAGACCCTTGTAGACAAGTCGGCTGGAGGCCGATGTATTGAATCTCGACGCAATTTGAGTGCTCCATCGTCATTAGGAGGCCCTAAACGTCACAATTCACTATCAGTTTTGCGTCGGATTCGAAAATCTAGACTCACAGGAGAAGGACCATCTGGTGCCCAAGGCAGCAATAGACTCTTGGAGACAAGTCGGCTGGAGGCCGATGTATTGAATCTCGACGCAATTTTAGTGTTCCATCGGCATTAGGAAGCCCTGAACGTTACAATTAACAATCATTTTTGCGTCGGATTCGAAAATCTAGACTTACAAGAGAACGAACTTAAGGTTCCCGAGGCAGCATTACACCCTTGGAGACAAGTCGGCTGGAGGCCGATGTATTGAATCTCGACGCAATTTGAGTGTTCCATCGTCATTAGGAGGCCCTAAACGTTACAATTAACTATCATTGTTGCGTCGGATTCGATAATCTAGACTTACAAGAGAACGACCATAAGGTGCCCGAGGCAGCAACAGACCCTTGGAGACAAGTCGGCTGGAGGCCGATGTATTGAATCTCGACGCAATTTGAGTGTTCCATCGTCATTAGGAGGCCCTAAACGTTACAATTCACTATCATTTTTGCGTCGGATTCGAAAATCTAGACTCACAGGAGAAGGACCATGTGGTGCCCGAGGCAGCAATAGACCCTTGGAGACAAGTCGGCTGCAGGCCGATGTATTGAATCTTGACGCAATTTGAGTGTTCCATCGTCATTACAAGGCCCTGATCGTTACAATTAACTATCATTTTTGCGTCGGATTCGATAATCTAGACTCACAGGAGAAAGACCATAAGGTGATCGAAGCAGCAATAGACCCTTGGAGACAAGTCGGCTGGAGGCCGATGTATTGAATCTCGACGCAATTTGAGTGTTCCATCGGCATTAGGAGGCCCTGAACGTTACAATTAACTATCATTTTTGCGTCGGATTCGAAAATCTAGACTCACCGGAGACGGACCATGTGGTGCCCGTGGCAGCGATATCCTCTTGGAGACAAGTCGGCTGGAGGCCGATGTATTAAATCTCGACGCTATTTGAGAGTTCCATCGTCATTAGGAGGCCCTGAACGTTACAATTAAGAATCATTTTTGCATCGGATTTGAAAATCTAGACTCACAGGAGAACGACCATAAGGTGCCCGAGGAAGCAAAAGACCCTTGGAGACAAGTCGGCTGGAGGCCGATGTATTGAATCTCGACGCAATCTGAGAGTTCCATCGTCATTAGGAAGCCCTAAACGTTACAATTAACTATCATTTTTGCGTCGGAATCGATAATCTAATCATACAAGAGAATGACCATAAGGTGCCCGACGCAGCAACAGACCCTTGGAGACAAGTCGGCTGGAGGCCGATGTATTGGATCTCGACGCAATTTGAGTGTTCCATCGGCATTAGGAGGCCCTGAACGTTACAATTTACTATCATTTTGGCGTCGGATTCGAAAATCTAGACTCACAGGAGAAGGACCATGTGGTGCCCGAGGCAGCAACAGACCCTTGGAGACAAGTCGGCTGCAGGCCGATGTATTGAATCTCGACGCAATTTGAGTGTTCCATCGTCACTACAAGGCCCTGAACGTTACAATTAACTATCATTTTTGCGTCGGATTCGAAAATCTAGACTCACAGGAGAAGGACCATGAGGTGCCCGAGGCAGCAATAGACCCTTGGAGACAAGTCGGCTGGAGGCCGATGTATTGAATCTCGACGCAATTTGAGTGTTCCATCGTCATTAGGAGGCCCTGAACGTTACAATTAACAATCATTTTTGCGTCGGATTCGAAAATCTAGACTTACAAGAGAACGAACTTAAGGTTCCCGAGGCAGCATTAGACCCTTGGAGACAAGTCGGCTGGAGGACGATGTATTGAATCTCGACGCAATTTGAGTGTCCCATCGTCATTAGGAGGCCCTAAACGTTACAATTAACTATCATTATTGCGTCGGATTCGATAATCTAAAATCACAGGAGAGCAACCATAAGGTGCCCGAGGCAGCAACTGACCCTTGGAGACAAGTAGGCTGGAGGCCGATGTATTGAATCTCGACGCAATTTGAGTGTTCCATCGTCATTACAATGCCCCGAACGTTACAATGAACTATCATTTTTGCGTCGGATTCGAAAATCTAGACTCACCGGAGACGGACCATGTGGTGCCCGAGGCAGCGATATACCCCTTGGAGACAAGTCGGCTGGAGGCCGATGTATTGAATCTCGACGCAATTTGAGAGTTCCATCGTCATTAGGAGGCCCTGAACGTTACAATTAACAATCATTTTTGCGTCGGATTCGAAAATCTAGACTCACAGGAGAACGACCATAAGGTGCGCGAGGCAGCAATAGACCCTTGGAGACAAGTCGGCTGGAGGACGATGTATTGAATCTCGACGCAATCTGAGAGTTCCATCGTCATTAGGAGGCCCTAAACGTTACAATTAACTATCATTTTTGCGTCGGAATCGATAATCTAGACATACAAGAGAATGACCATAAGGTGCCCGACGCAGCAACAGACCCTTGGAGACAAGTCGGCTGGAGGCCGATGTATTGGATCTCGACGCAATTTGAGTGTTCCATCGGCATTAGGAGGCCCTGAACGTTACAATTTACTATCATTTTTGCGTCGGATTCGAAAATCTAGACTCACAGGAGAAGGACCATGAGGTGCCCGAGGCAGCAATAGACCCTTGGAGACAAGTCGGCTGGAGGCCGATGTATTGAATCTCGACGCAATTTGAGTGTTCCATCGTCATTAGGAGGCCCTGAACGTTACAATTAACAATCATTTTTGCGTCGGATTCGAAAATCTAGACTTACAAGAGAACGAACTTAAGGTTCCCGAGGCAGCATTAGACCCTTGGAGACAAGTCGGCTGGAGGACGATGTATTGAATCTCGACGCAATTTGAGTGTCCCATCGTCATTAGGAGGCCCTAAACGTTACAATTAACTATCATTATTGCGTCGGATTCGATAATCTAAAATCACAGGAGAGCAACCATAAGGTGCCCGAGGCAGCAACTGACCCTTGGAGACAAGTAGGCTGGAGGCCGATGTATTGAATCTCGACGCAATTTGAGTGTTCCATCGTCATTACAATGCCCTGAACGTTACAATGAACTATCATTTTTGCGTCGGATTCGAAAATCTAGACTCACCGGAGACGGACCATGTGGTGCCCGAGGCAGCGATATCCCCTTGGAGACAAGTCGGCTGCAGGCCGATGTATTGAATCTTGACGCAATTTGAGTGTTCCATCGTCATTACAAGGCCCTGATCGTTACAATTAACTATCATTTTTGCGTCGGATTCGAAAATCTAGACTCACAGGAGAACGACCATAAGGTGATCGAGGCAGCAATAGACCCTTGGAGACAAATCGGCTGGAGGCCGATGTATTGAATCTCGACGCAATTTGAGTGTTCCATCGGCATTAGGAGGCCCTGAACTTTACAATAGACTATCATTTTTGCGTCGGATTCGTAAATCTAGACTCACCGGAGACGGACCATGTGGTGCCCGAGGCAGCGATATCCCCTTGGAGACAAGTCGGCTGGAGTCCGATGTATTGAATCTCGACGCAATCTGAGAGTTCCATCGTCATTAGGAGGCCCTAAACGTTACAATTAACTATCATTCTTGCGTCGGAATCGATAATCTAGACATACAAGAGAATGACCATAAGGTGCCCGACGCAGCAACAGACCCTTGGAGACAAGTCGGCTGGAGGCCGATGTTTTGGATCTCGACGCAATTTGAGTGTTCCATCGGCATTAGGAGGCCCTGAACGTTACAATTTACTATCATTTTTGCGTCGGATTCGAAAATCTAGACTCACAGGAGAACGACCATTAGGTGCCCGAGGCAGCAACAGACCCTTGGAGACAAGTCGGCTGGAGGCCGATGTATTGAATCTCGACGCAATTTGAGTGTTCCATCGTCATTAGGAGGCCCTAAACGTTACAATTCACTATCATTTTCGCGTCGGATTCGAAAATCTAGACTCACAGGAGAAGGACCATGTGGTGCCCGAGGCAGCAACAGACCCTTGGAGACAAGTCGCCTGCAGGCCGATGTATTGAATCTCGACGCAATTTGAGTGTTCCATCGTCACTACAAGGCCCTGAACGTTACAATTAACTATCATTTTTGCGTCGGATTCGAAAATCTAGACTCACAGGAGAAGGACCATGAGGTGCCCCAGGCAGCAATAGACCCTTGGAGACAAGTCGGCTGGAGGCCGATGTATTGAATCTCGACGCAATTTGAGTGTTCCATCGTCATTAGGAGGCCCTAAACGTTACAATTCACTATCATTTTTGCGTCGGATTCGAAAATCTAGACTCGCAGGAGAAGGACCATGTGGTGCCCGAGGCAGCAATAGACCCTTGGAGACAAGTCGGCTGCAATCCGATGTATTGAATCTAGACGCAATTTGAGTGTTCCATCGTCATTACAAGGCCCTGAACGTTACAATTAACTATCATTTTTGCGTCGGATTCGAAAATCTAGACTCACCGGAGACGGAAAATGTGGTGCCCGAGGCAGCGATATCACCTTGGAGACAAGTCGGCTGGAGGCCGATGTATTGAATCGCGACACAATTTGAGAGTTCCATCGTCATTAGGAGGCCCTGAATGTTACAATTAACAATCATTTTTGCGTCGGATTCGAAAATCTAGACTCACAGGAGAAGGACCATGAGGTGCCCGAGGCAGCAATAGACCCTTGGAGACAAGTCGGCTGGAGGCCGATGTATTGAATCTCGACGCAATTTGAGTGTTCCATCGTCATTAGGAGGCCCTGAACGTTACAATTAACAATCATTTTTGCGTCGGATTCGAAAATCTAGACTTACAAGAGAACGAGGCAGCATTAGACCCTTGGAGACAAGTCGGCTGGAGGACGATGTATTGAATCTCGACGCAATTTGAGTGTCCCATCGTCATTAGGAGGCCCTAAACGTTACAATTAACTATCATTATTGCGTCGGATTCGATAATCTAAAATCACAGGAGAGCAACCATAAGGTGCCCGAGGCAGCAACTGACCCTTGGAGACAAGTAGGCTGGAGGCCGATGTATTGAATCTCGACGCAATTTGAGTGTTCCATCGTCATTACAATGCCCTGAACGTTACAATGAACTATCATTTTTGCGTCGGATTCGAAAATCTAGACTCACCGGAGACGGACCATGTGGTGCCCGAGGCAGCGATATACCCCTTGGAGACAAGTCGGCTGGAGGCCGATGTATTGAATCTCGACGCAATTTGAGAGTTCCATCGTCATTAGGAGGCCCTGAACGTTACAATTAACAATCATTTTTGCGTCGGATTCGAAAATCTAGACTCACAGGAGAACGACCATAAGGTGCGCGAGGCAGCAATAGACCCTTGGAGACAAGTCGGCTGGAGGACGATGTATTGAATCTCGACGCAATCTGAGAGTTCCATCGTCATTAGGAGGCCCTAAACGTTACAATTAACTATCATTTTTGCGTCGGAATCGATAATCTAGACATACAAGAGAATGACCATAAGGTGCCCGACGCAGCAACAGACCCTTGGAGACAAGTCGGCTGGAGGCCGATGTATTGGATCTCGACGCAATTTGAGTGTTCCATCGGCATTAGGAGGCCCTGAACGTTACAATTTACTATCATTTTTGCGTCGGATTCGAAAATCTAGACTCACAGGAGAAGGACCATGAGGTGCCCGAGGCAGCAATAGACCCTTGGAGACAAGTCGGCTGGAGGCCGATGTATTGAATCTCGACGCAATTTGAGTGTTCCATCGTCATTAGGAGGCCCTGAACGTTACAATTAACAATCATTTTTGCGTCGGATTCGAAAATCTAGACTTACAAGAGAACGAACTTAAGGTTCCCGAGGCAGCATTAGACCCTTGGAGACAAGTCGGCTGGAGGACGATGTATTGAATCTCGACGCAATTTGAGTGTCCCATCGTCATAAGGAGGCCCTAAACGTTACAATTAACTATCATTATTGCGTCGGATTCGATAATCTAAAATCACAGGAGAGCAACCATAAGGTGCCCGAGGCAGCAACTGACCCTTGGAGACAAGTAGGCTGGAGGCCGATGTATTGAATCTCGACGCAATTTGAGTGTTCCATCGTCATTACAATGCCCTGAACGTTACAATGAACTATCATTTTTGCGTCGGATTCGAAAATCTAGACTCACCGGAGACGGACCATGTGGTGCCCGAGGCAGCGATATCCCCTTGGAGACAAGTCGGCTGCAGGCCGATGTATTGAATCTTGACGCAATTTGAGTGTTCCATCGTCATTACAAGGCCCTGATCGTTACAATTAACTATCATTTTTGCGTCGGATTCGAAAATCTAGACTCACAGGAGAACGACCATAAGGTGATCGAGGCAGCAATAGACCCTTGGAGACAAATCGGCTGGAGGCCGATGTATTGAATCTCGACTCAATTTGAGTGTTCCATCGGCATTAGGAGGCCCTGAACTTTACAATAGACTATCATTTTTGCGTCGGATTCGTAAATCTAGACTCACCGGAGACGGACCATGTGGTGCCCGAGGCAGCGATATCCCCTTGGAGACAAGTCGGCTGGAGTCCGATGTATTGAATCTCGACGCAATCTGAGAGTTCCATCGTCATTAGGAGGCCCTAAACGTTACAATTAACTATCATTCTTGCGTCGGAATCGATAATCTAGACATACAAGAGAATGACCATAAGGTGCCCGACGCAGCAACAGACCCTTGGAGACAAGTCGGCTGGAGGCCGATGTATTGGATCTCGACGCAATTTGAGTGTTCCATCGGCATTAGGAGGCCCTGAACGTTACAATTTACTATCATTTTTGCGTCGGATTCGAAAATCTAGACTCACAGGAGAACGACCATAAGGTGCCCGAGGCAGCAACAGACCCTTGGAGACAAGTCGGCTGGAGGCCGATGTATTGAATCTCGACGCAATTTGAGTGTTCCATCGTCATTAGGAGGCCCTAAACGTTACAATTCACTATCATTTTCGCGTCGGATTCGAAAATCTAGACTCACAGGAGAAGGACCATGTGGTGCCCGAGGCAGCAACAGACCCTTGGAGACAAGTCGCCTGCAGGCCGATGTATTGAATCTCGACGCAATTTGAGTGTTCCATCGTCACTACAAGGCACTGAACGTTACAATTAACTATCATTTATGCGTCGGATTCGAAAATCTAGACTCACAGGAGAAGGACCATGAGGTGCCCCAGGCAGCAATAGACCCTTGGAGACAAGTCGGCTGGAGGCCGATGTATTGAATCTCGACGCAATTTGAGTGTTCCATCGTCATTAGGAGGCCCTAAACGTTACAATTCACTATCATTTTTGCGTCGGATTCGAAAATCTAGACTCGCAGGAGAAGGACCATGTGGTGCCCGAGGCAGCAATAGACCCTTGGAGACAAGTCGGCTGCATGCCGATGTATTGAATCTAGACGCAATTTGAGTGTTCCATCGTCATTACAAGGCCCTGAACGTTACAATTAACTATCATTTTTGCGTCGGATTCGAAAATCTAGACTTACAAGAGAACGACCATGAGGTGCCTGAGACTGCAATATCCTCTTGGATACAAGTCGACTGGAGGTCGATGTATTGAATCTCGACGCAATTTGAGTCTTCTATCGTCATTAGGAGGGGCTGAACGTTACAATTAACTATCATTTTTGCGTCGGATTCGAAAATCTAGACTCACAGGAGAACGACCATAAGGTGCCCGAGGCAGCAATAGACCCTTGGAGACAAGTCGGCTGGAGGCCGATGTATTGAATCTCGACGCAATTTCAGAGTTCCATCGAAATTAGGAACCCCTGAACGTTACAATTAACAATCATTTTTGCGTCGGATTTGAAAATCTAGACACACAGGAGAACGACCGTAAGGTGCCCGAGGAAGCAATAGACCCTTGGAGACAAGTCGGCTGGAGGACGATGTATTGAATCTCGACGCAATCTGAGATTTCCATCGTCATTAGGAGGCCCTAAACGTTACAATTAACTATCATTTTTGCGTCGGAATCGATAATCTAAACATACAAGAGAATGACCATAAGGTGCCCGACGCAGCAACAGACCCTTGGAGACAAGTCGGCTGGATGCCGATGTATTGAATCTCGACGCAATTTGAGTGTTCCATCGTCATTAGGAGGCCCTAAACGTTACAATTCACTATCATTTTCGCGTCGGATTCGAAAATCTAGACTCACAGGAGAAGGACCATGTGGTGCCCGAGGCAGCAATAGACCCTTGGAGACAAGTCGGCTGCAGGCCGATGTATTGAATCTAGACGCAATTTGAGTGTTCCATCGTCATTACAAGGCGCTGAACGTTACAATTAACTATCATTTTTGCGTCGGATTCGAATATCTAGACTTACAGGAGAACGACCATGAGGTGCCTGAGACTGCAATATCCTCTTGGATACAAGTCGACTGGAGGTCGCGGTATTGAATCTCGGCGCAATTTGAGTCTTCTATCGTCATTAGGAGGCCCTGAACGTTACAATTAACTATCATTTTTGCGTCGGATTCGAAAATCTAGACTCACAGGAGAACGACCATAAGGTGCCCGAGGCAGCAACACACCCTTGGAGACAAGTCGGCTGGAGGCCGATGTATTGAATCTCGACGCAATTTGAGTGTTCCATCGTCATTAGGAGGCCCTAAACGTTACAATTCACTATCATTTTTGCGTCGGATTCGAAAATCTAGACTCACAGGAGAAAGACCATGTGGTGCCCGATGCAGCAATAGACCATTGGAGACAAGTCGGCTGCAGGCCGATGTACTGAATCTTGACGCAATTTGAGTGTTCCATCGTCATTACAAGGCCCTGATCGTTACAATTAACTATCATTTTTGCGTCGGATTCGAAAATCTAGACTCACAGGAGAACGACCATAAGGTGCCCGAGACAGCAATAGACCCTTGGAGACAAGTCGGCTGGAGGCCGATGTATTGAATCTCGACGCAATTTGAGTGTTCCATCGTCATTAGGAGGCCCTAAACGTTACAATTCACTATCATTTTTGCGTCGGATTCGAAAATCTAGACTCGCAGGAGAAGGACCATGTGGTGCCCGAGGCAGCAATAGACCCTTGGAGACAAGTCGGCTGCAGGCCGATGTATTGAATCTAGACGCAATTTGAGTGTTCCATCGTCATTACAAGGCGCTGAACGTTACAATTAACTATCATTTTTGCGTCGGATTCGAATATCTAGACTTACAGGAGAACGACCATGAGGTGCCTGAGACTGCAATATCCTCTTGGATACAAGTCGACTGGAGGTCGCGGTATTGAATCTCGGCGCAATTTGAGTCTTCTATCGTCATTAGGAGGGGCTGAACGTTACAATTCACTATCATTTTTGCGTCGGATTCGATAATCTAAACTCACAGGAGAACGACCATAAGGTGCCGAGGCAGCAACAGACCCTTGGAGACAATTCGGCTGGAGGCCGATGTATTGAATCTCGACGCAATTTGAGTGTTCCAACGTCATTAGGAGGCCCTGAACGTTACAATTAACTATCATTTTTGCGTCGGATTCGAAAATCTAGACTCGCAGGAGAAGGACCATGTGGTGCCCGAGGCAGCAATAGACCCTTGGAGACAAGTCGGCTGCAGGCCGATGTATTGAATCTAGACGCAATTTGAGTGTTCCATCGTCACTACAAGGCCCTGAACGTTACAATTAACTATCATTTTTGCGTCGGATTCGAAAATTTAGACTCACAGGAGAAAAACCATGAGGTGCCTGAGGCAGCAACAGACCCTTGGAGACAAGTCGGCTGGAGGCCGATGTATTGAATCTCGACGCAATTTGAGTGTTCCATCGTCATTAGGAGGCCCTAAACGTTACAATTCACTATCATTTTTGCGTCGGATTCGAAAATCTAGACTCGCAGGAGAAGGACCATGTGGTGCCCGAGGCAGCAATAGACCCTTGGAGACAAGTCGGCTGCAGGCCGATGTATTGAATCTAGACGCAATTTGAGTGTTCCATCGTCATTACAAGGCGCTGAACGTTACAATTAACTATCATTTTTGCGTCGGATTCGAATATCTAGACTTACAGGAGAACGACCATGAGGTGCCTGAGACTGCAATATCCCCTTGGAGACAAGTCGGCTGGAGGCCGATGTATTGAATCTCGACGTAATTTGAGAGTTCCATCGGCATTACGAGGCCTCGACGTTTCAATTAACTATCATTTTTGCGTCGGATTTGAAAATCTAGACTTACAAGAGAACGACCGTAAGGTGCCCGAGGCAGCATTAGACGCTTGGAGACAAGTCGGCTGGAGGCCGATGTATTGAATCTCGACGCAATTTGAGTGTTCCATCGTCATTAGGAGGCCCTAAACGTTACAATTAACTATCATTTTTGCGTCGGATTCGATAATCTAGACTTACAAGAGAACGACCATAAGGTGCCCGAGGCAGCAACAGACCCTTGGAGACAAGTCGGCTGGAGGCCGATGTATTGGATCTCGACGCAATTTGAGTGTTCCATCGGCATTAGGAGGCCCTGAACGTTACAATTTACTATCATTTTTGCGTCGGATTCGAAAATCTAGACTTACACTAGAACGACCATAAGGTGCCCGAGGCAGCAATAGACCCTTGGAGACAAGTCGGCTGGAGGCCGATGTATTGAATCTCGACGCAATTTGAGTGTTCCATCGTCATTAGGAGGCCCTAAACGTTACAATTCACTATCATTTTTGCGTCGGATTCGAAAATCTAGACTCACAGGAGAAGGACCATGTAGTGCCCGAATCAGCAACAGACCCTTGGAGACAAGTCGGCTGCAGGCCGGTATTGAATCTCGACGCAATTTGAGTGTTCCATCGTCACTACAAGGCCCTGAACGTTCCAATTAACTATCATTTTTGCGTCGGATTCGAAAATCTAGACTCACAGGAGAAGGACCATGAGGTGCCCGAGGCAGCAATAGACCGTTGGAGACAAGTCGGCTGGAGGCCGATGTATTGAATCTCGACGCAATTTGAGTGTTCCATCGTCATTAGGAGGCCCTAAACGTTACAATTCACTATCATTTTTGCGTCGGATTCGAAAATCTAGACTCGCAGGAGAAGGACCATGTGGTGCCCGAGGCAGCAATAGACCCTTGGAGACATGTCGGCTGCAGGCCGATGTATTGAATCTAGACGCAATTTGAGTGTTCCATCGTCATTACAAGGCCCTGAACGTTACAATTAACTATCATTTTTGCGTCGGATTCGAAAATTTAGACTCACAGGAGAAGGACCATGTGGTGCCCGAGGCAGCAACAGACCCTTGGAGACAAATCGGCTGCAGGCCGATGTATTGAATCTCGACGCAGTTTGAGTGTTCCATCGTCACTACAAGGCCCTGAACGTTACAATTAACTATCATTTTTGCGTCGGATTCTAAAATCTAGACTCACAGGAGAAGGACCATGTGGTGCCCGAGGCAGCAATAGACCATTGGAGACAAGTCGGCTGCAGGCCGATGTACTGAATCTTGACGCAATTTGAGTGTTCCATCGTCATTACAAGGCCCTGATCGTTACAATTAACTATCATTTTTGCGTCGGATTCGAAAATCTAGACTCACAGGAGAACGACCATAAGGTGCCCGAGGCAGCAATAGACCCTTGGAGACAAGTCGGCTGGAGGCCGATGTATTGAATCTCGACGCAATTTGAGTGTTCCATCGGCATTAGGAGGCCCTGAACGTTACAATTAACAATCATTTTTGCGTCGGATTTGAAAATCTAGACTCACCGGAGAACGACCATAAGGTGCCCGAGGAAGCAATAGACGCTTGGAGACAAGTCGGCTGGAGGCCGATGTATTGAATCTCGACGCAATTTGAGTGTTCCATCGTCATTAGGAGGCCCTAAACGTTACAATTAACAATCATTTTTGCGTCGGATTTGAAAATCTAGACTCACCGGAGAACGACCATAAGGTGCCCGAGAAAGCAATAGACGCTTGGAGACAAGTCGGCTGGAGGCCGATGTATTGAATCTCGACGCAATTTGAGTGTTCCATCGTCATTAGGAGGCCCTAAACGTTACAATTAACTATCATTTTTGCGTCGGATTCGATAATCTAGACTTACAAGAGAACGACCATAAGGTGCCCGAGGCAGCAACAGACCCTTGGAGACAAGTCGGCTGGAGGCCGATGTATTGAATCTCGACGCAATTTGAGTGTTCCATCGTCATTAGGAGGCCCTAAACGTTACAATTAACTATCATTTTTGCGTCGGATTCGAAAATCTAGACTCACAGGAGTACGACCATAAGGTGCCCGAGGCAGCAACAGACCCTTGGAGACAAGTCGGCTGGAGGTCGATGTATTGAATCTCGACGCAATTTGAGTGTTCCATCGTCATTAGGAGGCCCTAAACGTTACAATTCACTATCATTTTTGCGACGGATTCGAAAATCTAGACTCACAGGAGAAGGACCATGTGGTGCCCGAGGCAGCAATAGACCCTAGGAGACAAGTCGGCTGGAGGCCGATGTATTGAATCTCGACGCAATTTGAGTGTTCCATCGGCATTAGGAGGCCCTGAACCTTACAATTAACTATCATTTTTGCGTCGGATTCGAAAATCTAGAATCACTGGAGACGGACCATGTGGTGCCCGAGGCAGCGATATCCCCTTGGAGACAAGTCGCCTGGAGGCCGATGTATTGAATCTCGACGCAATTTGAGAGTTCCATCGTCATTAGGAGGCCCTGAACGTTACAATTAACAATCATTTTTGCGTCGGATTTGAAAATCTAGACTCACAGGAGAACGACCATAAGGTGCCCGAGGAAGCAACAGGCCCTTGGAGACAAGTCGGCTGGATGCCGATGTATTGAATCTCGACGCAATTTGAGTGTTCCATCGTCATTAGGAGGCCCTAAACGTTACAATTCACTATCATTTTCGCGTCGGATTCGAAAATCTAGACTCACAGGAGAAGGACCATGTGGTGCCCGAGGCAGCAACAGACCCTTGGAGACAAGTCGGCTGCAGTCCGATGTATTGAATCTCGACGCAATTTGAGTGTTCCATCGTCACTACAAGGCCCTGAACGTTACAATTAACTATCATTTTTGCGTCGGATTCGAAAATTTAGACTCACAGGAGAAAAACCATGAGGTGCCTGAGGCAGCAACAGACCCTTGGAGACAAGTCGGCTGGAGGCCGATGTATTGAATCTCGACGCAATTTGAGTGTTCCATCGTCATTAGGAGGCCCTAAACGTTACAATTCACTATCATTTTTGCGTCGGATTCGAAAATCTAGACTCGCAGGAGAAGGACCACGTGGTGCCCGAGGCAGCAATAGACCCTTGGAGACAAGTCGGCTGCAGGCCGATGTATTGAATCTAGACGCAATTTGAGTGTTCCATCGTCATTACAAGGCGCTGAACGTTACAATTAACTATCATTTTTGCGTCGGATTCGAATATCTAGACTTACAGGGAGAACGACCATGAGGTGCCTGAGACTGCAATATCCTCTTGGATACAAGTCGACTGGAGGTCGCGGTATTGAATCTCGGCGCAATTTGCGTCTTCTATCGTCATTAGGAGGGGCTGAACGTTACAATTCACTATCATTTTTGCGTCGGATTCGATAATCTAAACTCCCAGGAGAACGACCATAAGGTGCCGAGGCAGCAACAGACCCTTGGAGACAATTCGGCTGGAGGCCGATGTATTGAATCTCGACGCAATTTGAGTGTTCCAACGTCATTAGGAGGCCCTGAACGTTACAATTAACTATCATTTTTGCGTCGGATTCGAAAATCTAGACTCTCAGGAGAAGGACCATGCGGTGCCCGAGGCAGCAATAGACCCTTGGAGACAAGTCGGCTGCAGGCCGATGTATTGAATCTTGACGCAATTTGAATGTTCCATCGTCAATAGAAGGCCCTGAACGTTACAATTAACTATCATTTTTGCGTCGGATTCGAAAATCTAGACTCACAGGAGAACGACCATAAGGTGCCCGAGGCAGCAACACACCCTTGGAGACAAGTCGGCTGGAGGCCGATGTATTGAATCTCGACGCAATTTGTGTGTTCCATCGTCATTAGGAGGCCCTAAACGTTACAATTCACTATCATTTTCGCGTCGGATTCGAAAATCTAGACTCACAGGAGAAAGACTACGTGGTGCCCGAGGCAGCAATAGACCATTGGAGACAAGTCGGCTGCAGGCCGATGTACTGAATCTTGACGCAATTTGAGTGTTCCATCGTCATTACAAGGATCTGATCGTTACAATTAACTATCATTTTTGCGTCGGATTCGAAAATCTAGACTCACCGGAGACGGACCATGTGGTGCCCGAGGCAGCGATATCCCCTTGGAGACAAGTCGGCTGGAGGCCGATGTATTGAATCTCGACGCAATTTGAGAGTTCCATCGGCATTACGAGGCCCTCAACGTTTCAATTAACTATCATTTTTGCGTCGGATTTGAAAATCTAGACTTACAAGAGAACGACCATAAGGTGCCCGAGGCAGCATTAGACGCTTGGAGACAAGTCGGCTGGAGGCCGATGTATTGAATCTCGACGCAATTTGAGTGTTCCATCGTCATTAGGAGGCCCTAAACGTTACAATTAACTATCATTTTTGCGACGGATTCGAAAATCTAGACTCACAGGAGAAGGACCATGTGGTGCCCGAGGCAGCAATAGACCCTAGGAGACAAGTCGGCTGGAGGCCGATGTATTGAATCTCGACGCAATTTGCGTGTTCCATCGGCATTAGGAGGCCCTGAACGTTACAATTAACTATCATTTTTGCGTCGGATTCGAAAATCTAGAATCACTGGAGACGGACCATGTGGTGCCCGAGGCAGCGATATCCCCTTGGAGACAAGTCGCCTGGAGGCCGATGTATTGAATCTCGACGCAATTTGAGAGTTCCATCGTCATTAGGAGGCCCTGAACGTTACAATTAACAATCATTTTTGCGTCGGATTTGAAAATCTAGACTCACAGGAGAACGACCATAAGGTGCCCGAGGAAGCAACAGACCCTTGGAGACAAGTCGGCTGGATGCCGATGTATTGAATCTCGACGCAATTTGAGTGTTCCATCGTCATTAGGAGGCCCTAAACGTTACAATTCACTATCATTTTCGCGTCGGATTCGAAAATCTAGACTCACAGGAGAAGGACCATGTGGTGCCCGAGGCAGCAACAGACCCTTGGAGACAAGTCGGCTGCAGTCCGATGTATTGAATCTCGACGCAATTTGAGTGTTCCATCGTCACTACAAGGCCCTGAACGTTACAATTAACTATCATTTTTGCGTCGGATTCGAAAATTTAGACTCACAGGAGAAAAACCATGAGGTGCCTGAGGCAGCAACAGACCCTTGGAGACAAGTCGGCTGGAGGCCGATGTATTGAATCTCGACGCAATTTGAGTGTTCCATCGTCATTAGGAGGCCCTAAACGTTACAATTCACTATCATTTTTGCGTCGGATTCGAAAATCTAGACTCGCAGGAGAAGGACCACGTGGTGCCCGAGGCAGCAATAGACCCTTGGAGACAAGTCGGCTGCAGGCCGATGTATTGAATCTAGACGCAATTTGAGTGTTCCATCGTCATTACAAGGCGCTGAACGTTACAATTAACTATCATTTTTGCGTCGGATTCGAATATCTAGACTTACAGGAGAACGACCATGAGGTGCCTGAGACTGCAATATCCTCTTGGATACAAGTCGACTGGAGGTCGCGGTATTGAATCTCGGCGCAATTTGAGTCTTCTATCGTCATTAGGAGGGGCTGAACGTTACAATTCACTATCATTTTTGCGTCGGATTCGAAAATTTAGACTCACAGGAGAAAAACCATGAGGTGCCTGAGGCAGCAACAGACCCTTGGAGACAAGTCGCCTGGAGGCCGATGTATTGAATCTCGACGCAATTTGAGAGTTCCATCGTCATTAGGAGGCCCTGAACGTTACAATTAACAATCATTTTTGCGTCGGATTTGAAAATCTAGACTCACAGGAGAACGACCATAAGGTGCCCGAGGAAGCAACAGACCCTTGGAGACAAGTCGGCTGGATGCCGATGTATTGAATCTCGACGCAATTTGAGTGTTCCATCGTCATTAGGAGGCCCTAAACGTTACAATTCACTATCATTTTCGCGTCGGATTCGAAAATCTAGACTCACAGGAGAAGGACCATGTGGTGCCCGAGGCAGCAACAGACCCTTGGAGACAAGTCGGCTGCAGTCCGATGTATTGAATCTCGACGCAATTTGAGTGTTCCATCGTCACTACAAGGCCCTGAACGTTACAATTAACTATCATTTTTGCGTCGGATTCGAAAATTTAGACTCACAGGAGAAAAACCATGAGGTGCCTGAGGCAGCAACAGACCCTTGGAGACAAGTCGGCTGGAGGCCGATGTATTGAATCTCGACGCAATTTGAGTGTTCCATCGTCATTAGGAGGCCCTAAACGTTACAATTCACTATCATTTTTGCGTCGGATTCGAAAATCTAGACTCGCAGGAGAAGGACCACGTGGTGCCCGAGGCAGCAATAGACCCTTGGAGACAAGTCGGCTGCAGGCCGATGTATTGAATCTAGACGCAATTTGAGTGTTCCATCGTCATTACAAGGCGCTGAACGTTACAATTAACTATCATTTTTGCGTCGGATTCGATAATCTAAACTCCCAGGAGAACGACCATAAGGTGCCGAGGCAGCAACAGACCCTTGGAGACAATTCGGCTGGAGGCCGATGTATTGAATCTCGACGCAATTTGAGTGTTCCAACGTCATTAGGAGGCCCTGAACGTTACAATTAACTATCATTTTTGCGTCGGATTCGAAAATCTAGACTCTCAGGAGAAGGACCATGCGGTGCCCGAGGCAGCAATAGACCCTTGGAGACAAGTCGGCTGCAGGCCGATGTATTGAATCTTGACGCAATTTGAGTGTTCCATCGTCAATAGAAGGCCCTGAACGTTACAATTAACTATCATTTTTGCGTCGGATTCGAAAATCTAGACTCACAGGAGAACGACCATAAGGTGCCCGAGGCAGCAACACACCCTTGGAGACAAGTCGGCTGGAGGCCGATGTATTGAATCTCGACGCAATTTGAGTGTTCCATCGTCATTAGGAGGCCCTAAACGTTACAATTCACTATCATTTTCGCGTCGGATTCGAAAATCTAGACTCACAGGAGAAAGACCACGTGGTGCCCGAGGCAGCAATAGACCATTGGAGACAAGTCGGCTGCAGGCCGATGTACTGAATCTTGACGCAATTTGAGTGTTCCATCGTCATTACAAGGCCCTGATCGTTACAATTAACTATCATTTTTGCGTCGGATTCGAAAATCTAGACTCACAGGAGAACGACCATAAGGTGCCCGAGACAGCAATAGAACCTTGGAGACAAGTCGGCTGGAGGCCGATGTATTGAATCTCGACGCAATTTGAGTGTTCCATCGGCATTAGGAGGCCCTGAACGTTACAATTAACTATCATTTTTGCGTCGGATTCGAAAATCTAGACTCACCGGAGACGGACCATGTGGTGCCCGAGGCAGCGATATCCCCTTGGAGACAAGTCGGCTGGAGGCCGATGTATTGAATCTCGACGCAATTTGAGTGTTCCATCGTCATTAGGAGGCCCTAAACGTTACAATTAACTATCATTTTTGCGTCGGATTCGATAATCTAGACTTACAAGAGAACGACCATAAGGTGCCCGAGGCAGCAACAGACCCTTGGAGACAAGTCGGCTGGAGGCCGATGTATTGGATCTCGACGCAATTTGAGTGTTCCATCGTCATTAGGAGGCCCTAAACGTTACAATTAACTATCATTTTTGCGTCGGATTCGAAAATTTAGACTCACAGGAGAAGGACCATGTGGTGCCCGAGGCAGCAACAGACCCTTGGAGACAAATCGGCTGCAGGCCGATGTATTGAATCTCGACGCAGTTTGAGTGTTCCATCGTCACTACAAGGCCCTGAACGTTACAATTAACTATCATTTTTGCGTCGGATTCTAAAATCTAGACTCACAGGAGAAGGACCATGTGGTGCCCGAGGCAGCAATAGACCATTGGAGACAAGTCGGCTGCAGGCCGATGTACTGAATCTTGACGCAATTTGAGTGTTCCATCGTCATTACAAGGCCCTGATCGTTACAATTAACTATCATTTTTGCGTCGGATTCGAAAATCTAGACTCACAGGAGAACGACCATAAGGTGCCCGAGGCAGCAATAGACCCTTGGAGACAAGTCGGCTGCAGGCCGATGTATTGAATCTAGACGCAATTTGAGTGTTCCATCGTCATTACAAGGCGCTGAACGTTTTTGCGTCGGATTCGAATATCTAGACTTACAGGAGAACGACCATGAGGTGCCTGAGACTGCAATATCCTCTTGGATACAAGTCGACTGGAGGTCGCGGTATTGAATCTCGGCGCAATTTGAGTCTTCTATCGTCATTAGGAGGGGCTGAACGTTACAATTAACTATCATTTTTGCGTCGGATTCGAAAATCTAGACTCACCGGAGACGGACCATGTGGTGCCCGAGGCAGCGATATCCCATTGGAGACTTGTCGGCTGCAGGCCGATGTATTGAATCTCGACGCAATTTGAGTGTTCCATCGTCATTAGGAGGCCCTAAACGTTACAATTCACTATCATTTTTGCGTCGGATTCGAAAATCTAGACTCGCAGGAGAAGGACCATGTGGTGCCCGAGGCAGCAATAGACCCTTGGAGACATGTCGGCTGCAGGCCGATGTATTGAATCTAGACGCAATTTGAGTGTTCCATCGTCATTACAAGGCCCTGAACGTTACAATTAACTATCATTTTTGCGTCGGATTCGAAAATTTAGACTCACAGGAGAAGGACCATGTGGTGCCCGAGGCAGCAACAGACCCTTGGAGACAAATCGGCTGCAGGCCGATGTATTGAATCTCGACGCAGTTTGAGTGTTCCATCGTCACTACAAGGCCCTGAACGTTACAATTAACTATCATTTTTGCGTCGGATTCTAAAATCTAGACTCACAGGAGAAGGACCATGTGGTGCCCGAGGCAGCAATAGACCATTGGAGACAAGTCGGCTGCAGGCCGATGTACTGAATCTTGACGCAATTTGAGTGTTCCATCGTCATTACAAGGCCCTGATCGTTACAATTAACTATCATTTTTGCGTCGGATTCGAAAATCTAGACTCACAGGAGAACGACCATAAGGTGCCCGAGGCAGCAATAGAACCTTGGAGACAAGTCGGCTGGAGGCCGATGTATTGAATCTCGACGCAATTTGAGTGTTCCATCGGCATTAGGAGGCCCTGAACGTTACAATTAACAATCATTTTTGCGTCGGATTTGAAAATCTAGACTCACCGGAGAACGACCATAAGGTGCCCGAGGAAGCAATAGACGCTTGGAGACAAGTCGGCTGGAGGCCGATGTATTGAATCTCGACGCAATTTGAGTGTTCCATCGTCATTAGGAGGCCCTAAACGTTACAATTAACAATCATTTTTGCGTCGGATTTGAAAATCTAGACTCACCGGAGAACGACCATAAGGTGCCCGAGGAAGCAATAGACGCTTGGAGACAAGTCGGCTGGAGGCCGATGTATTGAATCTCGACGCAATTTGAGTGTTCCATCGTCATTAGGAGGCCCTAAACGTTACAATTAACTATCATTTTTGCGTCGGATTCGATAATCTAGACTTACAAGAGAACGACCATAAGGTGCCCGAGGCAGCAACAGACCCTTGGAGACAAGTCGGCTGGAGGCCGATGTATTGAATCTCGACGCAATTTGAGTGTTCCATCGTCATTAGGAGGCCCTAAACGTTACAATTAACTATCATTTTTGCGTCGGATTCGAAAATCTAGACTCACAGGAGTACGACCATAAGGTGCCCGAGGCAGCAACAGACCCTTGGAGACAAGTCGGCTGGAGGTCGATGTATTGAATCTCGACGCAATTTGAGTGTTCCATCGTCATTAGGAGGCCCTAAACGTTACAATTCACTATCATTTTTGCGACGGATTCGAAAATCTAGACTCACAGGAGAAGGACCATGTGGTGCCCGAGGCAGCAATAGACCCTAGGAGACAAGTCGGCTGGAGGCCGATGTATTGAATCTCGACGCAATTTGAGTGTTCCATCGGCATTAGGAGGCCCTGAACCTTACAATTAACTATCATTTTTGCGTCGGATTCGAAAATCTAGAATCACTGGAGACGGACCATGTGGTGCCCGAGGCAGCGATATCCCCTTGGAGACAAGTCGCCTGGAGGCCGATGTATTGAATCTCGACGCAATTTGAGAGTTCCATCGTCATTAGGAGGCCCTGAACGTTACAATTAACAATCATTTTTGCGTCGGATTTGAAAATCTAGACTCACAGGAGAACGACCATAAGGTGCCCGAGGAAGCAACAGACCCTTGGAGACAAGTCGGCTGGATGCCGATGTATCGAATCTCGACGCAATTTGAGTGTTCCATCGTCATTAGGAGGCCCTAAACGTTACAATTCACTATCATTTTCGCGTCGGATTCGAAAATCTAGACTCACAGGAGAAGGACCATGTGGTGCCCGAGGCAGCAACAGACCCTTGGAGACAAGTCGGCTGCAGTCCGATGTATTGAATCTCGACGCAATTTGAGTGTTCCATCGTCATTACAAGGCGCTGAACGTTACAATTAACTATCATTTTTGCGTCGGATTCGAATATCTAGACTTACAGGAGAACGACCATGAGGTGCCTGAGACTGCAATATCCTCTTGGATACAAGTCGACTGGAGGTCGCGGTATTGAATCTCGGCGCAATTTGCGTCTTCTATCGTCATTAGGAGGGGCTGAACGTTACAATTCACTATCATTTTTGCGTCGGATTCGATAATCTAAACTCCCAGGAGAACGACCATAAGGTGCCGAGGCAGCAACAGACCCTTGGAGACAATTCGGCTGGAGGCCGATGTATTGAATCTCGACGCAATTTGAGTGTTCCAACGTCATTAGGAGGCCCTGAACGTTACAATTAACTATCATTTTTGCGTCGGATTCGAAAATCTAGACTCTCAGGAGAAGGACCATGCGGTGCCCGAGGCAGCAATAGACCCTTGGAGACAAGTCGGCTGCAGGCCGATGTATTGAATCTTGACGCAATTTGAATGTTCCATCGTCAATAGAAGGCCCTGAACGTTACAATTAACTATCATTTTTGCGTCGGATTCGAAAATCTAGACTCACAGGAGAACGACCATAAGGTGCCCGAGGCAGCAACACACCCTTGGAGACAAGTCGGCTGGAGGCCGATGTATTGAATCTCGACGCAATTTGAGTGTTCCATCGTCATTAGGAGGCCCTAAACGTTACAATTCACTATCATTTTCGCGTCGGATTCGAAAATCTAGACTCACAGGAGAAAGACTACGTGGTGCCCGAGGCAGCAATAGACCATTGGAGACAAGTCGGCTGCAGGCCGATGTACTGAATCTTGACGCAATTTGAGTGTTCCATCGTCATTACAAGGCCCTGATCGTTACAATTAACTATCATTTTTGCGTCGGATTCGAAAATCTAGACTCACCGGAGACGGACCATGTGGTGCCCGAGGCAGCGATATCCCCTTGGAGACAAGTCGGCTGGAGGCCGATGTATTGAATCTCGACGCAATTTGAGAGTTCCATCGGCATTACGAGGCCCTCAACGTTTCAATTAACTATCATTTTTGCGTCGGATTTGAAAATCTAGACTTACAAGAGAACGACCATAAGGTGCCCGAGGCAGCATTAGACGCTTGGAGACAAGTCGGCTGGAGGCCGATGTATTGAATCTCGACGCAATTTGAGAGTTCCATCGTCATTAGGAGGCCCTGAACGTTACAATTAACAATCATTTTTGCGTCGGATTTGAAAATCTAGACTCACAGGAGAACGACCATAAGGTGCCCGAGGAAGCAACAGACCCTTGGAGACAAGTCGGCTGGATGCCGATGTATTGAATCTCGACGCAATTTGAGTGTTCCATCGTCATTAGGAGGCCCTAAACGTTACAATTCACTATCATTTTCGCGTCGGATTCGAAAATCTAGACTCACAGGAGAAGGACCATGTGGTGCCCGAGGCAGCAACAGACCCTTGGAGACAAGTCGGCTGCAGTCCGATGTATTGAATCTCGACGCAATTTGAGTGTTCCATCGTCACTACAAGGCCCTGAACGTTACAATTAACTATCATTTTTGCGTCGGATTCGAAAATTTAGACTCACAGGAGAAAAACCATGAGGTGCCTGAGGCAGCAACAGACCCTTGGAGACAAGTCGGCTGGAGGCCGATGTATTGAATCTCGACGCAATTTGAGTGTTCCATCGTCATTAGGAGGCCCTAAACGTTACAATTCACTATCATTTTTGCGTCGGATTCGAAAATCTAGACTCGCAGGAGAAGGACCACGTGGTGCCCGAGGCAGCAATAGACCCTTGGAGACAAGTCGGCTGCAGGCCGATGTATTGAATCTAGACGCAATTTGAGTGTTCCATCGTCATTACAAGGCGCTGAACGTTACAATTAACTATCATTTTTGCGTCGGATTCGAATATCTAGACTTACAGGAGAACGACCATGAGGTGCCTGAGACTGCAATATCCTCTTGGATACAAGTCGACTGGAGGTCGCGGTATTGAATCTCGGCGCAATTTGAGTCTTCTATCGTCATTAGGAGGGGCTGAACGTTACAATTCACTATCATTTTTGCGTCGGATTCGATAATCTAAACTCCCAGGAGAACGACCATAAGGTGCCGAGGCAGCAACAGACCCTTGGAGACAATTCGGCTGGAGGCCGATGTATTGAATCTCGACGCAATTTGAGTGTTCCAACGTCATTAGGAGGCCCTGAACGTTACAATTAACTATCATTTTTGCGTCGGATTCGAAAATCTAGACTCTCAGGAGAAGGACCATGCGGTGCCCGAGGCAGCAATAGACCCTTGGAGACAAGTCGGCTGCAGGCCGATGTATTGAATCTTGACGCAATTTGAGTGTTCCATCGTCAATAGAAGGCCCTGAACGTTACAATTAACTATCATTTTTGCGTCGGATTCGAAAATTTAGACTCACAGGAGAAAAACCATGAGGTGCCTGAGGCAGCAACAGACCCTTGGAGACAAGTCGGCTGGAGGCCGATGTATTGAATCTCGACGCAATTTGAGTGTTCCATCGTCATTAGGAGGCCCTAAACGTTACAATTCACTATCATTTTCGCGTCGGATTCGAAAATCTAGACTCACAGGAGAAAGACCACGTGGTGCCCGAGGCAGCAATAGACCATTGGAGACAAGTCGGCTGCAGGCCGATGTACTGAATCTTGACGCAATTTGAGTGTTCCATCGTCATTACAAGGCCCTGATCGTTACAATTAACTATCATTTTTGCGTCGGATTCGAAAATCTAGACTCACAGGAGAACGACCATAAGGTGCCCGAGACAGCAATAGAACCTTGGAGACAAGTCGGCTGGAGGCCGATGTATTGAATCTCGACGCAATTTGAGTGTTCCATCGGCATTAGGAGGCCCTGAACGTTACAATTAACTATCATTTTTGCGTCGGATTCGAAAATCTAGACTCACCGGAGACGGACCATGTGGTGCCCGAGGCAGCGATATCCCCTTGGAGACAAGTCGGCTGGAGGCCGATGTATTGAATCTCGACGCAATTTGAGTGTTCCATCGTCATTAGGAGGCCCTAAACGTTACAATTAACTATCATTTTTGCGTCGGATTCGATAATCTAGACTTACAAGAGAACGACCATAAGGTGCCCGAGGCAGCAACAGACCCTTGGAGACAAGTCGGCTGGAGGCCGATGTATTGGATCTCGACGCAAATTGAGTGTTCCATCGGCATTAGGAGGCCCTGAACGTTACAATTTACTATCATTTTTGCGTCGGATTCGAAAATCTAGACTCACAGGAGAACGACCATAAGGTGCCCGAGGCAGCAACAGACCCTTGGAGACAAGTCGGCTGGAGGCCGATGTATTGAATCTCGACGCAATTTGAGTGTTCCATCGTCATTAGGAGGCCCTAAACGTTACAATTCACTATCATTTTTGCGTCGGATTCGAAAATCTAGACTCACAGGAGAAGGACCATGTAGTGCCCGAATCAGCAACAGACCCTTGGAGACAAGTCGGCTGCAGGCCGGTATTGAATCTCGACGCAATTTGAGTGTTCCATCGTCACTACAAGGCCCTGAACGTTACAATTAACTATCATTTTTGCGTCGGATTCGAAAATCTAGACTCACAGAAGAAGGACCATGAGGTGCCCGAGGCAGCAATAGACCCTTGGAGACAAGTCGGTTGGAGGCCGATGTATTGAATCTCGACGCAATTTGAGTGTTCCATCGTCATTAGGAGGCCCTAAACGTTACAATTAACTATCATTTTTGCGTCGGATTCGAAAATTTAGACTCACAGGAGAAGGACCATGTGGTGCCCGAGGCAGCAACAGACCCTTGGAGACAAATCGGCTGCAGGCCGATGTATTGAATCTCGACGCAGTTTGAGTGTTCCATCGTCACTACAAGGCCCTGAACGTTACAATTAACTATCATTTTTGCGTCGGATTCTAAAATCTAGACTCACAGGAGAAGGACCATGTGGTGCCCGAGGCAGCAATAGACCATTGGAGACAAGTCGGCTGCAGGCCGATGTACTGAATCTTGACGCAATTTGAGTGTTCCATCGTCATTACAAGGCCCTGATCGTTACAATTAACTATCATTTTTGCGTCGGATTCGAAAATCTAGACTCACAGGAGAACGACCATAAGGTGCCCGAGGCAGCAATAGACCCTTGGAGACAAGTCGGCTGCAGGCCGATGTATTGAATCTAGACGCAATTTGAGTGTTCCATCGTCATTACAAGGCGCTGAACGTTTTTGCGTCGGATTCGAATATCTAGACTTACAGGAGAACGACCATGAGGTGCCTGAGACTGCAATATCCTCTTGGATACAAGTCGACTGGAGGTCGCGGTATTGAATCTCGGCGCAATTTGAGTCTTCTATCGTCATTAGGAGGGGCTGAACGTTACAATTAACTATCATTTTTGCGTCGGATTCGAAAATCTAGACTCACCGGAGACGGACCATGTGGTGCCCGAGGCAGCGATATCCCATTGGAGACTTGTCGGCTGCAGGCCGATGTATTGAATCTCGACGCAATTTGAGAGTTCCATCGGCATTACGAGGCCCTCAACGTTTCAATTAACTATCATTTTTGCGTCGGATTCGAAAATTTAGACTCACAGGAGAAAAACCATGAGGTGCCTGAGGCAGCAACAGACCCTTGGAGACAAGTTACAATTAACTATCATTTTTGCGTCGGATTCGAAAATCTAGACTCACAGGAGAACGACCATAAGGTGCCCGAGGCAGCAACACACCCTTGGAGACAAGTCGGCTGGAGGCCGATGTATTGAATCTCGACGCAATTTGAGTGTTCCATCGTCATTAGGAGGCCCTAAACGTTACAATTCACTATCATTTTCGCGTCGGATTCGAAAATCTAGACTCACAGGAGAAAGACCACGTGGTGCCCGAGGCAGCAATAGACCATTGGAGACAAGTCGGCTGCAGGCCGATGTACTGAATCTTGACGCAATTTGAGTGTTCCATCGTCATTACAAGGCCCTGATCGTTACAATTAACTATCATTTTTGCGTCGGATTCGAAAATCTAGACTCACAGGAGAACGACCATAAGGTGCCCGAGACAGCAATAGAACCTTGGAGACAAGTCGGCTGGAGGCCGATGTATTGAATCTCGACGCAATTTGAGTGTTCCATCGGCATTAGGAGGCCCTGAACGTTACAATTAACTATCATTTTTGCGTCGGATTCGAAAATCTAGACTCACCGGAGACGGACCATGTGGTGCCCGAGGCAGCGATATCCCCTTGGAGACAAGTCGGCTGGAGGCCGATGTATTGAATCTCGACGCAATTTGAGAGTTCCATCGGCATTACGAGGCCCTCAACGTTTCAATTAACTATCATTTTTGCGTCGGATTTGAAAATCTAGACTTACAAGAGAACGACCATAAGGTGCCCGAGGCAGCATTAGACGCTTGGAGACAAGTCGGCTGGAGGCCGATGTATTGAATCTCGACGCAATTTGAGTGTTCCATCGTCATTAGGAGGCCCTAAACGTTACAATTACCTATCATTTTTGCGTCGGATTCGATAATCTAGACTTACAAGAGAACGACCATAAGGTGCCCGAGGCAGCAACAGACCCTTGGAGACAAGTCGGCTGGAGGCCGATGTATTGGATCTCGACGCAATTTGAGTGTTCCATCGGCATTAGGAGGCCCTGAACGTTACAATTTACTATCATTTTTGCGTCGGATTCGAAAATCTAGACTCACAGGAGAACGACCATAAGGTGCCCGAGGCAGCAACAGACCCTTGGAGACAAGTCGGCTGGAGGCCGATGTATTGAATCTCGACGCAATTTGAGTGTTCCATCGTCATTAGGAGGCCCTAAACGTTACAATTCACTATCATTTTTGCGTCGGATTCGAAAATCTAGACTCACAGGAGAAGGACCATGTAGTGCCCGAATCAGCAACAGACCCTTGGAGACAAGTCGGCTGCAGGCCGGTATTGAATCTCGACGCAATTTGAGTGTTCCATCGTCACTACAAGGCCCTGAACGTTACAATTAACTATCATTTTTGCGTCGGATTCGAAAATCTAGACTCACAGAAGAAGGACCATGAGGTGCCCGAGGCAGCAATAGACCCTTGGAGACAATTCGGCTGGAGGCCGATGTATTGAATCTCGACGCAATTTGAGTGTTCCATCGTCATTAGGAGGCCCTAAACGTTACAATTCACTATCATTTTTGCGTCGGATTCGAAAATCTAGACTCGCAGGAGAAGGACCATGTGGTGCCCGAGGCAGCAATAGACCCTTGGAGACATGTCGGCTGCAGGCCGATGTATTGAATCTAGACGCAATTTGAGTGTTCCATCGTCATTACAAGGCCCTGAACGTTACAATTAACTATCATTTTTGCGTCGGATTCGAAAATTTAGACTCACAGGAGAAGGACCATGTGGTGCCCGAGGCAGCAACAGACCCTTGGAGACAAATCGGCTGCAGGCCGATGTATTGAATCTCGACGCAGTTTGAGTGTTCCATCGTCACTACAAGGCCCTGAACGTTACAATTAACTATCATTTTTGCGTCGGATTCTAAAATCTAGACTCACAGGAGAAGGACCATGTGGTGCCCGAGGCAGCAATAGACCATTGGAGACAAGTCGGCTGCAGGCCGATGTACTGAATCTTGACGCAATTTGAGTGTTCCATCGTCATTACAAGGCCCTGATCGTTACAATTAACTATCATTTTTGCGTCGGATTCGAAAATCTAGACTCACAGGAGAACGACCATAAGGTGCCCGAGGCAGCAATAGACCCTTGGAGACAAGTCGGCTGGAGGCCGATGTATTGAATCTCGACGCAATTTGAGTGTTCCATCGGCATTAGGAGGCCCTGAACGTTACAATTAACTATCATTTTTGCGTCGGATTCGAAAATCTAGACTCACCGGAGACGGACCATGTGGTGCCCGAGGCAGCGATATCCCATTGGAGACTTGTCGGCTGCAGGCCGATGTATTGAATCTCGACGCAATTTGAGAGTTCCATCGGCATTACGAGGCCCTCAACGTTTCAATTAACTATCATTTTTGCGTCGGATTCGAAAATCTAGACTTACAAGAGAACGACCATAAGGTGCCCGAGGCAGCAATAGACGCTTGGAGACAAGTCGGCTGGAGGCCGATGTATTGAATCTCGACGCAATTTGAGTGTTCCATCGTCATTAGGAGGCCCTAAACGTTACAATTAACTATCATTTTTGCGTCGGATTCGATAATCTAGACTTACAAGAGAACGACCATAAGGTGCCCGAGGCAGCAACAGACCCTTGGAGACAAGTCGGCTGGAGGCCGATGTATTGAATCTCGACGCAATTTGAGTGTTCCATCGGCATTAGGAGGCCATGAACGTTACAATTAACTATCATTTTTGCGTCGGATTCGAAAATCTAGACTCACAGGAGTACGACCATAAGGTGCCCGAGGCAGCAACAGACCCTTGGAGACAAGTCGGCTGGAGGCCGATGTATTGAATCTCGACGCAATTTGAGTGTTCCATCGTCATTAGGAGGCCCTAAACGTTACAATTCACTATCATTTTTGCGACGGATTCGAAAATCTAGACTCACAGGAGAAGGACCATGTGGTGCCCGAGGCAGCAATAGACCCTAGGAGACAAGTCGGCTGGAGGCCCATGTATTGAATCTCGACGCAATTTGAGTGTTCCATCGGCATTAGGAGGCCCTGAACGTTACAATTAACTATCATTTTTGCGTCGGATTCGAAAATCTAGAATCACTGGAGACGGACCATGTGGTGCCCGAGGCAGCGATATCCCCTTGGAGACAAGTCGCCTGGAGGCCGATGTATTGAATCTCGACGCAATTTGAGAGTTCCATCGTCATTAGGAGGCCCTGAACGTTACAATTAACAATCATTTTTGCGTCGGATTTGAAAATCTAGACTCACAGGAGAACGACCATAAGGTGCCCGAGGAAGCAGTAGACCCTTGTAGACAAGTCGGCTGGAGGACGATGTATTGAATCGCGACGCAATCTGAGAGTTCCATCGTCATTAGGAGGCCCTAAACGTTACAATTAACTATCATTTTTGCGTCGGAATCGATAATCTAGACATACAAGAGAATGACCATAAGGTGCCCGACGCAGCAACAGACCCTTGGAGACAAGTCGGCTGGAGGCCGATGTATTGGATCTCGACGCAATTTGAGTGTTCCATCGGCATTAGGAGGCCCTGAACGTTACAATTTACTATCATTTTTGCGTCGGATTCGAAGATCTAGACTCACAGGAGAAGGACCATGTAGTGCCCGAATCAGCAACAGACCCTTGGAGACAAGTCGGCTGCAGGCCGGTATTGAATCTCGACGCAATTTGAGTGTTCCATCGTCACTACAAGGCCCTGAACGTTACAATTAACTATCATTTTTGCGTCGGATTCGAAAATCTAGACTCACAGGAGAAGGACCATGAGGTGCCCGAGGCAGCAATAGACCCTTGGAGACAAGTCGGCTGGAGGCCGATGTATTGAATCTCGACGCAATTTGAGTGTTCCATCGTCATTAGGAGGCCCTAAACGTTACAATTCACTATCATTTTTGCGTCGGATTCGAAAATCTAGACTCGCAGGAGAAGGACCATGTGGTGCCCGAGGCAGCAATAGACTCTTGGAGACAAGTCGGCTGCAGGCCGACAAATTGAATCTAGACGCAATTTGAGTGTTCCATCGTCATTACAAGGCCCTGAACGTTACAATTAACTATCATTTTTGAGACGGATTCGGAAATCTAGACTCACCGGAGACGGACCATGTGGTGCCCGAGGCAGCGATATCCCCTTGGAGACAAGTCGGCTGGGGGGCGATGTATTGAATCTCGACGCAATTTGAGAGTTCCATCGTCATTAGGAGGCCCTGAACGTTACAATTCACTATCATTTTTGCGTCGGATTCGAAAATCTAGACTCAGAGGAAAAGGACCATGTGGTGCCCGAGGCAGCAACAGACCCTTTTAGACAAGTCGGCTGGAGGCCGATGTATTGAATCTCGACGCAATTTGAGTGTTCCATCGGCATTAGGAGGCCCTGAACGTTACAATTAACTATCATTTTTGCGTCGGATTCGAAAATCTAGACTCACCGGAGACGGACCATGTGGTGCCCGAGGCAGCGATTCCCCTTGGAGACAAGTCGGCTGGAGGCCGATGTATTGGATCTCGACGCAATTTGAGTGTTCCATCGGCATTAGGAGGCCCTGAACGTTACAATTAACTATCAATTTTGCGTCGGATTCGATAATCTAAACTCACAGGAGAACGACCATAAGGTGCCGAGGCAGCAACAGACCCTTGGAGACAAGTCGGCTGGAGGCCGATGTATTGAATCTCGACGCAATTTGAGTGTTCCATCGTCATTAGGAGGCCCTGAACGTTACAATTAACTATCATTTTTGCGTCGGATTCGAAAATCTAGACTCACAGGAGAACGACCATAAGGTGCCCGAGGCAGCAATAGACCCTTGGAGACAAGTCGGCTGGAGGACGATGTATTGAATCTCGACGCAATTTGAGTTTTCCATCGGCATTAGGAGGCCCTGAACGTTACAATTAACTATCATTTTTGCGTCGGATTCGAAAATCTAGACTCACCGGAGACGGACCATGTGGTGCCCGAGGCAGCGATATCCCCTTGGAGACAAGTCGGCTGGAGGCCGATGTATTGAATCTCGACGCAATTTGAGAGTTCCATCGTCATTAGGAGGCCCTGAACGTTACAATTCACTATCATTTTTGCGTCGGATTCGAAAATGTAGACTCACAGGAGTAGGACCATGTGGTGCCCGAGGCAGCAACAGACCCTTTTAGACAAGTCGGCTGGAGGCCGATGTTTTGAATCTCGACGCAATTTGAGTGTTCCATCGGCATTAGGAGGCCCTGAACGTTACAATTAACTATCATTTTTGCGTCGGATTCGAAAATCTAGACTCACCGGAGACGGACCATGTGGTGCCCGTGGCAGCGATATCCCCTTGGAGACAAGTCGGCTGGAGGCCGATGTATTGGATCTCGACGCAATTTGAGTGTTCCATCGGCATTAGGAGGCCCTGAACGTTACAATTAACTATCATTTTTGCGTCGGATTCGAAAATCTAGACTCACAGGAAAACGACCATAAGGTGCCCGAGGCAGCAACGGACCCTTGGAGACAAGTCGGCTGGAGGCCGATGTATTGAATCTCGAGGCAATTTGAGTGTTCCATCGTCATTAGGAGGCCCTAAACGTTACAATTCACTATCATTTTTGCGTCGGATTCGAAAATCTAGACTCACAGGAGAAGGACCATGTGGTGCCCGAGGCAGCAACAGACCCTTGGAGACAAGTCGGCTGCAGGCCGATGTATTGAATCTCGACGCAATTTGAGTGTTCCATCGTCATTACGAGGCCCTGAACGTCACATTTAACTATCATTTTTGCGTCGGATTCGAAAATTTAGACTCACAGGAGAAAGACCATGAGGTGCCTGAGGCAGCAACAGACCCTTGGAGACAACTCGGCTGGAGGCCGATGTATTGAATCTCGACGCAATTTGAGTGTTCCATCGTCATTACAAGGCCCTGAACGTTACATTTAACTATCATTTTTGCGTCGGATTCGAAAATTTAGACTCACAGGAGAAAGACCATGAGGTGCCTGAGGCAGCAACAGACCCTTGGAGACAAGTCGGCTGGAGGCCGATGTATTGAATCTCGATGCAATTTGAGTGTTCCATCGTCATTAGGAGGCCCTAAACGTTACAATTCACTATCATTTTTGCGTCGGATTCGAAAATCTAGACTCGCAGGAGAAAGACCATGTGGTGCCCGAGGCAGCAATAGACCCTTGGAGACAAGTCGGCTGCAGGCCGATGTATTGAATCTCGATGCAATTTGAGTGTTCCATCGTCATTACAAGGCCCTGAACGTTACAATTAACTATCATTTTTGCGTCGGATTCGAAAATCTAGACTCACCGGAGACGGACCATGTGGTGCCCGAGGCAGCGATATCCCCTTGGAGACAAGTCGGCTGGAGGCCGATGTATTGGATCTCGACGCAATTTGAGTGTTCCATCGGCATTAGGAGGCCCTGAACGTTACAATTAACTATCATTTTTGCGTCGGATTCGATAATCTAAACTCACAGGAGAACGACCATAAGGTGCCGAGGCAGCAACAGAACCTTGGAGACAAGTCGGCTGGAGGCCGATGTATTGAATCTCGACGCAATTTGAGTGTTCCATCGTCATTAGGAGGCCCTGAACGTTACAATTAACTATCATTTTTGCGTCGGATTCGAAAATCTAGACTCACAGGAGAACGACCATAAGGTGCCCGAGGCAGCAATAGACCCTTGGAGACAAGTCGGCTGGAGGACGATGTATTGAATCTCGACGCAATTTGAGTTTTCCATCGGCATTAGGAGGCCCTGAACGTTACAATTAACTATCATTTTTGCGTCGGATTCGAAAATCTAGACTCACCGGAGACGGACCATGTGGTGCCCGAGGCAGCGATATCCCCTTGGAGACAACTCGGCTGGAGGCCGATGTATTGAATCTCGACGCAATTTGAGAGTTCCATCGTCATTAGGAGGCCCTGAACGTTACAATTCACTATCATTTTTGCGTCGGATTCGAAAATCTAGACGCACAGGAGTAGGACCATGTGGTGCCCAAGGCAGCAACAGACCCTTTTAGACAAGTCGGCTGGAGGCCGATGTTTTGAATCTCGACGCAATTTGAGTGTTCCATCGGCATTAGGAGGCCCTGAACGTTACAATTAACTATCATTTTTGCGTCGGATTCGAAGATCTAGACTCACAGGAGAAGGACCATGTAGTGCCCGAATCAGCAACAGACCCTTGGAGACAAGTCGGCTGCAGGCCGGTATTGAATCTCGACGCAATTTGAGTGTTCCATCGTCACTACAAGGCCCTGAACGTTACAATTAACTATCATTTTTGCGTCGGATTCGAAAATCTAGACTCACAGGAGAAGGACCATGAGGTGCCCGAGGCAGCAATAGACCCTTGGAGACAAGTCGGCTGGAGGCCGATGTATTGAATCTCGACGCAATTTGAGTGTTCCATCGTCATTAGGAGGCCCTAAACGTTACAATTCACTATCATTTTTGCGTCGGATTCGAAAATCTAGACTCGCAGGAGAAGGACCATGTGGTGCCCGAGGCAGCAATAGACCCTTGGAGACAAGTCGGCTGCAGGCCGACAAATTGAATCTAGACGCAATTTGAGTGTTCCATCGTCATTACAAGGCCCTGAACGTTACAATTAACTATCATTTTTGAGACGGATTCGGAAATCTAGACTCACCGGAGACGGACCATGTGGTGCCCGAGGCAGCGATATCCCCTTGGAGACAAGTCGGCTGGGGGGCGATGTATTGAATCTCGACGCAATTTGAGAGTTCCATCGTCATTAGGAGGCCCTGAACGTTACAATTCACTATCATTTTTGCGTCGGATTCGAAAATCTAGACTCAGAGGAAAAGGACCATGTGGTGCCCGAGGCAGCAACAGACCCTTTTAGACAAGTCGGCTGGAGGCCGATGTATTGAATCTCGACGCAATTTGAGTGTTCCATCGGCATTAGGAGGCCCTGAACGTTACAATTAACTATCATTTTTGCGTCGGATTCGAAAATCTAGACTCACCGGAGACGGACCATGTGGTGCCCGAGGCAGCGATTCCCCTTGGAGACAAGTCGGCTGGAGGCCGATGTATTGGATCTCGACGCAATTTGAGTGTTCCATCGGCATTAGGAGGCCCTGAACGTTACAATTAACTATCAATTTTGCGTCGGATTCGATAATCTAAACTCACAGGAGAACGACCATAAGGTGCCGAGGCAGCAACAGACCCTTGGAGACAAGTCGGCTGGAGGCCGATGTATTGAATCTCGACGCAATTTGAGTGTTCCATCGTCATTAGGAGGCCCTGAACGTTACAATTAACTATCATTTTTGCGTCGGATTCGAAAATCTAGACTCACAGGAGAACGACCATAAGGTGCCCGAGGCAGCAATAGACCCTTGGAGACAAGTCGGCTGGAGGACGATGTATTGAATCTCGACGCAATTTGAGTTTTCCATCGGCATTAGGAGGCCCTGAACGTTACAATTAACTATCATTTTTGCGTCGGATTCGAAAATCTAGACTCACCGGAGACGGACCATGTGGTGCCCGAGGCAGCGATATCCCCTTGGAGACAAGTCGGCTGGAGGCCGATGTATTGAATCTCGACGCAATTTGAGAGTTCCATCGTCATTAGGAGGCCCTGAACGTTACAATTCACTATCATTTTTGCGTCGGATTCGAAAATGTAGACTCACAGGAGTAGGACCATGTGGTGCCCGAGGCAGCAACAGACCCTTTTAGACAAGTCGGCTGGAGGCCGATGTTTTGAATCTCGACGCAATTTGAGTGTTCCATCGGCATTAGGAGGCCCTGAACGTTACAATTAACTATCATTTTTGCGTCGGATTCGAAAATCTAGACTCACCGGAGACGGACCATGTGGTGCCCGTGGCAGCGATATCCCCTTGGAGACAAGTCGGCTGGAGGCCGATGTATTGGATCTCGACGCAATTTGAGTGTTCCATCGGCATTAGGAGGCCCTGAACGTTACAATTAACTATCATTTTTGCGTCGGATTCGAAAATCTAGACTCACAGGAAAACGACCATAAGGTGCCCGAGGCAGCAACGGACCCTTGGAGACAAGTCGGCTGGAGGCCGATGTATTGAATCTCGAGGCAATTTGAGTGTTCCATCGTCATTAGGAGGCCCTAAACGTTACAATTCACTATCATTTTTGCGTCGGATTCGAAAATCTAGACTCACAGGAGAAGGACCATGTGGTGCCCGAGGCAGCAACAGACCCTTGGAGACAAGTCGGCTGCAGGCCGATGTATTGAATCTCGACGCAATTTGAGTGTTCCATCGTCATTACGAGGCCCTGAACGTCACATTTAACTATCATTTTTGCGTCGGATTCGAAAATTTAGACTCACAGGAGAAAAACCATGAGGTGCCTGAGGCAGCAACAGACCCTTGGAGACAACTCGGCTGGAGGCCGATGTATTGAATCTCGACGCAATTTGAGTGTTCCATCGTCATTACAAGGCCCTGAACGTTACATTTAACTATCATTTTTGCGTCGGATTCGAAAATTTAGACTCACAGGAGAAAGACCATGAGGTGCCTGAGGCAGCAACAGACCCTTGGAGACAAGTCGGCTGGAGGCCGATGTATTGAATCTCGATGCAATTTGAGTGTTCCATCGTCATTAGGAGGCCCTAAACGTTACAATTCACTATCATTTTTGCGTCGGATTCGAAAATCTAGACTCGCAGGAGAAAGACCATGTGGTGCCCGAGGCAGCAATAGACCCTTGGAGACAAGTCGGCTGCAGGCCGATGTATTGAATCTCGATGCAATTTGAGTGTTCCATCGTCATTACAAGGCCCTGAACTTTACAATTAACTATCATTTTTGCGTCGGATTCGAAAATCTAGACTCACCGGAGACGGACCATGTGGTGCCCGAGGCAGCGATATCCCCTTGGAGACAAGTCGGCTGGAGGCCGATGTATTGGATCTCGACGCAATTTGAGTGTTCCATCGGCATTAGGAGGCCCTGAACGTTACAATTAACTATCATTTTTGCGTCGGATTCGATAATCTAAACTCACAGGAGAACGACCATAAGGTGCCGAGGCAGCAACAGAACCTTGGAGACAAGTCGGCTGGAGGCCGATGTATTGAATCTCGACGCAATTTGAGTGTTCCATCGTCATTAGGAGGCCCTGAACGTTACAATTAACTATCATTTTTGCGTCGGATTCGAAAATCTAGACTCACAGGAGAACGACCATAAGGTGCCCGAGGCAGCAATAGACCCTTGGAGACAAGTCGGCTGGAGGCCGATGTATTGGATCTCGACGCAATTTGAGTGTTCCATCGGCATTAGGAGGCCCTGAACGTTACAATTAACTATCATTTTTGCGTCGGATTCGAAAATCTAGACTCACAGGAAAACGACCATAAGGTGCCCGAGGCAGCAACGGACCCTTGGAGACAAGTCGGCTGGAGGCCGATATATTGAATCTCGAGGCAATTTGAGTTTTCCATCGTCATTAGGAGGCCCTAAACGTTACAATTCACTATCATTTTTGCGTCGGATTCGAAAATCTAGACTCACAGGAGAAGGACCATGTGGTGCCCGAGGCAGCAACAGACCCTTGGAGACAAGTCGGCTGCAGGCCGATGTATTGAATCTCGACGCAATTTGAGTGTTCCATCGTCATTACGAGGCCCTGAACGTCACATTTAACTATCATTTTTGCGTCGGATTCGAAAATCTAGACTCGCAGGAGAAGGACCATGTGGTGCCCGAGGCAGCAATAGACCCTTGGAGACAAGTCGGCTGCAGGCCGACAAATTGAATCTAGACGCAATTTGAGTGTTCCATCGTCATTACAAGGCCCTGAACGTTACAATTAACTATCATTTTTGAGACGGATTCGGAAATCTAGACTCACCGGAGACGGACCATGTGGTGCCCGAGGCAGCGATATCCCCTTGGAGACAAGTCGGCTGGGGGGCGATGTATTGAATCTCGACGCAATTTGAGAGTTCCATCGTCATTAGGAGGCCCTGAACGTTACAATTCACTATCATTTTTGCGTCGGATTCGAAAATCTAGACTCAGAGGAAAAGGACCATGTGGTGCCCGAGGCAGCAACAGACCCTTTTAGACAAGTCGGCTGGAGGCCGATGTATTGAATCTCGACGCAATTTGAGTGTTCCATCGTAATTAGGAGGCCCTGAACGTTACAATTAACTATCATTTTTGCGTCGGATTCGAAAATCTAGACTCACCGGAGACGGACCATGTGGTGCCCGAGGCAGCGATTCCCCTTGGAGACAAGTCGGCTGGAGGCCGATGTATTGGATCTCGACGCAATTTGAGTGTTCCATCGGCATTAGGAGGCCCTGAACGTTACAATTAACTATCAATTTTGCGTCGGATTCGATAATCTAAACTCACAGGAGAACGACCATAAGGTGCCGAGGCAGCAACAGACCCTTGGAGACAAGTCGGCTGGAGGCCGATGTATTGAATCTCGACGCAATTTGAGTGTTCCATCGGCATTAGGAGGCCATGAACGTTACAATTAACTATCATTTTTGCGTCGGATTCGAAAATCTAGACTCGCAGGAGAAGGACCATGTGGTGCCCGAGGCAGCAATAGACCCTTGGAGACAAGTCGGCTGCAGGCCGACAAATTGAATCTAGACGCAATTTGAGTGTTCCATCGTCATTACAAGGCCCTGAACGTTACAATTAACTATCATTTTTGAGACGGATTCGGAAATCTAGACTCACCGGAGACGGACCATGTGGTGCCCGAGGCAGCGATATCCCCTTGGAGACAAGTCGGCTGGGGGGCGATGTATTGAATCTCGACGCAATTTGAGAGTTCCATCGTCATTAGGAGGCCCTGAACGTTACAATTCACTATCATTTTTGCGTCGGATTCGAAAATCTAGACTCAGAGGAAAAGGACCATGTGGTGCCCGAGGCAGCAACAGACCCTTTTAGACAAGTCGGCTGGAGGCCGATGTATTGAATCTCGACGCAATTTGAGTGTTCCATCGGCATTAGGAGGCCCTGAACGTTACAATTAACTATCATTTTTGCGTCGGATTCGAAAATCTAGACTCACCGGAGACGGACCATGTGGTGCCCGAGGCAGCGATTCCCCTTGGAGACAAGTCGGCTGGAGGCCGATGTATTGGATCTCGACGCAATTTGAGTGTTCCATCGGCATTAGGAGGCCCTGAACGTTACAATTAACTATCAATTTTGCGTCGGATTCGATAATCTAAACTCACAGGAGAACGACCATAAGGTGCCGAGGCAGCAACAGACCCTTGGAGACAAGTCGGCTGGAGGCCGATGTATTGAATCTCGACGCAATTTGAGTGTTCCATCGTCATTAGGAGGCCCTGAACGTTACAATTAACTATCATTTTTGCGTCGGATTCGAAAATCTAGACTCACAGGAGAACGACCATAAGGTGCCCGAGGCAGCAATAGACCCTTGGAGACAAGTCGGCTGGAGGACGATGTATTGAATCTCGACGCAATTTGAGTTTTCCATCGGCATTAGGAGGCCCTGAACGTTACAATTAACTATCATTTTTGCGTCGGATTCGAAAATCTAGACTCACCGGAGACGGACCATGTGGTGCCCGAGGCAGCGATATCCCCTTGGAGACAAGTCGGCTGGAGGCCGATGTATTGAATCTCGACGCAATTTGAGAGTTCCATCGTCATTAGGAGGCCCTGAACGTTACAATTCACTATCATTTTTGCGTCGGATTCGAAAATGTAGACTCACAGGAGTAGGACCATGTGGTGCCCGAGGCAGCAACAGACCCTTTTAGACAAGTCGGCTGGAGGCCGATGTTTTGAATCTCGACGCAATTTGAGTGTTCCATCGGCATTAGGAGGCCCTGAACGTTACAATTAACTATCATTTTTGCGTCGGATTCGAAAATCTAGACTCACCGGAGACGGACCATGTGGTGCCCGTGGCAGCGATATCCCCTTGGAGACAAGTCGGCTGGAGGCCGATGTATTGGATCTCGACGCAATTTGAGTGTTCCATCGGCATTAGGAGGCCCTGAACGTTACAATTAACTATCATTTTTGCGTCGGATTCGAAAATCTAGACTCACAGGAAAACGACCATAAGGTGCCCGAGGCAGCAACGGACCCTTGGAGACAAGTCGGCTGGAGGCCGATGTATTGAATCTCGAGGCAATTTGAGTGTTCCATCGTCATTAGGAGGCCCTAAACGTTACAATTCACTATCATTTTTGCGTCGGATTCGAAAATCTAGACTCACAGGAGAAGGACCATGTGGTGCCCGAGGCAGCAACAGACCCTTGGAGACAAGTCGGCTGCAGGCCGATGTATTGAATCTCGACGCAATTTGAGTGTTCCATCGTCATTACGAGGCCCTGAACGTCACATTTAACTATCATTTTTGCGTCGGATTCGAAAATTTAGACTCACAGGAGAAAAACCATGAGGTGCCTGAGGCAGCAACAGACCCTTGGAGACAACTCGGCTGGAGGCCGATGTATTGAATCTCGACGCAATTTGAGTGTTCCATCGTCATTACAAGGCCCTGAACGTTACATTTAACTATCATTTTTGCGTCGGATTCGAAAATTTAGACTCACAGGAGAAAGACCATGAGGTGCCTGAGGCAGCAACAGACCCTTGGAGACAAGTCGGCTGGAGGCCGATGTATTGAATCTCGATGCAATTTGAGTGTTCCATCGTCATTAGGAGGCCCTAAACGTTACAATTCACTATCATTTTTGCGTCGGATTCGAAAATCTAGACTCGCAGGAGAAAGACCATGTGGTGCCCGAGGCAGCAATAGACCCTTGGAGACAAGTCGGCTGCAGGCCGATGTATTGAATCTCGATGCAATTTGAGTGTTCCATCGTCATTACAAGGCCCTGAACTTTACAATTAACTATCATTTTTGCGTCGGATTCGAAAATCTAGACTCACCGGAGACGGACCATGTGGTGCCCGAGGCAGCGATATCCCCTTGGAGACAAGTCGGCTGGAGGCCGATGTATTGGATCTCGACGCAATTTGAGTGTTCCATCGGCATTAGGAGGCCCTGAACGTTACAATTAACTATCATTTTTGCGTCGGATTCGATAATCTAAACTCACAGGAGAACGACCATAAGGTGCCGAGGCAGCAACAGAACCTTGGAGACAAGTCGGCTGGAGGCCGATGTATTGAATCTCGACGCAATTTGAGTGTTCCATCGTCATTAGGAGGCCCTGAACGTTACAATTAACTATCATTTTTGCGTCGGATTCGAAAATCTAGACTCACAGGAGAACGACCATAAGGTGCCCGAGGCAGCAATAGACCCTTGGAGACAAGTCGGCTGGAGGCCGATGTATTGGATCTCGACGCAATTTGAGTGTTCCATCGGCATTAGGAGGCCCTGAACGTTACAATTAACTATCATTTTTGCGTCGGATTCGAAAATCTAGACTCACAGGAAAACGACCATAAGGTGCCCGAGGCAGCAACGGACCCTTGGAGACAAGTCGGCTGGAGGCCGATATATTGAATCTCGAGGCAATTTGAGTTTTCCATCGTCATTAGGAGGCCCTAAACGTTACAATTCACTATCATTTTTGCGTCGGATTCGAAAATCTAGACTCACAGGAGAAGGACCATGTGGTGCCCGAGGCAGCAACAGACCCTTGGAGACAAGTCGGCTGCAGGCCGATGTATTGAATCTCGACGCAATTTGAGTGTTCCATCGTCATTACGAGGCCCTGAACGTCACATTTAACTATCATTTTTGCGTCGGATTCGAAAATCTAGACTCGCAGGAGAAGGACCATGTGGTGCCCGAGGCAGCAATAGACCCTTGGAGACAAGTCGGCTGCAGGCCGACAAATTGAATCTAGACGCAATTTGAGTGTTCCATCGTCATTACAAGGCCCTGAACGTTACAATTAACTATCATTTTTGAGACGGATTCGGAAATCTAGACTCACCGGAGACGGACCATGTGGTGCCCGAGGCAGCGATATCCCCTTGGAGACAAGTCGGCTGGGGGGCGATGTATTGAATCTCGACGCAATTTGAGAGTTCCATCGTCATTAGGAGGCCCTGAACGTTACAATTCACTATCATTTTTGCGTCGGATTCGAAAATCTAGACTCAGAGGAAAAGGACCATGTGGTGCCCGAGGCAGCAACAGACCCTTTTAGACAAGTCGGCTGGAGGCCGATGTATTGAATCTCGACGCAATTTGAGTGTTCCATCGTAATTAGGAGGCCCTGAACGTTACAATTAACTATCATTTTTGCGTCGGATTCGAAAATCTAGACTCACCGGAGACGGACCATGTGGTGCCCGAGGCAGCGATTCCCCTTGGAGACAAGTCGGCTGGAGGCCGATGTATTGGATCTCGACGCAATTTGAGTGTTCCATCGGCATTAGGAGGCCCTGAACGTTACAATTAACTATCAATTTTGCGTCGGATTCGATAATCTAAACTCACAGGAGAACGACCATAAGGTGCCGAGGCAGCAACAGACCCTTGGAGACAAGTCGGCTGGAGGCCGATGTATTGAATCTCGACGCAATTTGAGTGTTCCATCGTCATTAGGAGGCCCTGAACGTTACAATTAACTATCATTTTTGCGTCGGATTCGAAAATCTAGACTCACAGGAGAACGACCATAAGGTGCCCGAGGCAGCAATAGACCCTTGGAGACAAGTCGGCTGGAGGACGATGTATTGAATCTCGACGCAATTTGAGTTTTCCATCGGCATTAGGAGGCCCTGAACGTTACAATTAACTATCATTTTTGCGTCGGATTCGAAAATCTAGACTCACCGGAGACGGACCATGTGGTGCCCGAGGCAGCGATATCCCCTTGGAGACAAGTCGGCTGGAGGCCGATGTATTGAATCTCGACGCAATTTGAGAGTTCCATCGTCATTAGGAGGCCCTGAACGTTACAATTCACTATCATTTTTGCGTCGGATTCGAAAATGTAGACTCACAGGAGTAGGACCATGTGGTGCCCGAGGCAGCAACAGACCCTTTTAGACAAGTCGGCTGGAGGCCGATGTTTTGAATCTCGACGCAATTTGAGTGTTCCATCGGCATTAGGAGGCCCTGAACGTTACAATTAACTATCATTTTTGCGTCGGATTCGAAAATCTAGACTCACCGGAGACGGACCATGTGGTGCCCGTGGCAGCGATATCCCCTTGGAGACAAGTCGGCTGGAGGCCGATGTATTGGATCTCGACGCAATTTGAGTGTTCCATCGGCATTAGGAGGCCCTGAACGTTACAATTAACTATCATTTTTGCGTCGGATTCGAAAATCTAGACTCACAGGAAAACGACCATAAGGTGCCCGAGGCAGCAACGGACCCTTGGAGACAAGTCGGCTGGAGGCCGATGTATTGAATCTCGAGGCAATTTGAGTGTTCCATCGTCATTAGGAGGCCCTAAACGTTACAATTCACTATCATTTTTGCGTCGGATTCGAAAATCTAGACTCACAGGAGAAGGACCATGTGGTGCCCGAGGCAGCAACAGACCCTTGGAGACAAGTCGGCTGCAGGCCGATGTATTGAATCTCGACGCAATTTGAGTGTTCCATCGTCATTACGAGGCCCTGAACGTCACATTTAACTATCATTTTTGCGTCGGATTCGAAAATTTAGACTCACAGGAGAAAGACCATGAGGTGCCTGAGGCAGCAACAGACCCTTGGAGACAACTCGGCTGGAGGCCGATGTATTGAATCTCGACGCAATTTGAGTGTTCCATCGTCATTACAAGGCCCTGAACGTTACATTTAACTATCATTTTTGCGTCGGATTCGAAAATTTAGACTCACAGGAGAAAGACCATGAGGTGCCTGAGGCAGCAACAGACCCTTGGAGACAAGTCGGCTGGAGGCCGATGTATTGAATCTCGATGCAATTTGAGTGTTCCATCGTCATTAGGAGGCCCTAAACGTTACAATTCACTATCATTTTTGCGTCGGATTCGAAAATCTAGACTCGCAGGAGAAAGACCATGTGGTGCCCGAGGCAGCAACAGACCCTTTTAGACAAGTCGGCTGGAGGCCGATGTTTTGAATCTCGACGCAATTTGAGTGTTCCATCGGCATTAGGAGGCCCTGAACGTTACAATTAACTATCATTTTTGCGTCGGATTCGAAAATCTAGACTCACCGGAGACGGACCATGTGGTGCCCGAGGCAGCGATATCCCCTTGGAGACAAGTCGGCTGGAGGCCGATGTATTGGATCTCGACGCAATTTGAGTGTTCCATCGGCATTAGGAGGCCCTGAACGTTACAATTAACTATCATTTTTGCGTCGGATTCGATAATCTAAACTCACAGGAGAACGACCATAAGGTGCCGAGGCAGCAACAGACCCTTGGAGACAAGTCGGCTGGAGGCCGATGTATTGAATCTCGACGCAATTTGAGTGTTCCATCGTCATTAGGAGGCCCTGAGCGTTACAATTAACTATCATTTTTGCGTCGGATTCGAAAATCTAGACTCACAGGAGAACGACCATAAGGTGCCCGAGGCAGCAATAGACCCTTGGAGACAAGTCGGCTGGAGGACGATGTATTGAATCTCGACGCTATTTGAGTTTTCCATCGGCATTAGGAGGCCCTGAACGTTACAATTAACTATCATTTTTGCGTCGGATTCGAAAATCTAGACTCACCGGAGACGGACCATGTGGTGCCCGAGGCAGCGATATCCCCTTGGAGACAAGTCGGCTGGAGGCCGATGTATTGAATCTCGACGCAATTTGAGAGTTCCATCGTCATTAGGAGGCCCTGAACGTTACAATTCACTATCATTTTTGCGTCGGATTCGAAAATCTAGACTCACAGGAGTAGGACCATGTGGTGCCCGAGGCAGCAACAGACCCTTTTAGACAAGTCGGCTGGAGGCCGATGTTTTGAATCTCGACGCAATTTGAGTGTTCCATCGGCATTAGGAGGCCCTGAACGTTACAATTAACTATCATTTTTGCGTCGGATTCGAAAATCTAGACTCACCGGAGACGGACCATGTGGTGCCCGAGGCAGCGATATCCCCTTGGAGACAAGTCGGCTGGAGGCCGATGTATTGGATCTCGACGCAATTTGAGTGTTCCATCGGCATTAGGAGGCCCTGAACGTTACAATTAACTATCATTTTTGCGTCGGATTCGAAAATCTAGACTCACAGGAAAACGACCATAAGGTGCCCGAGGCAGCAACGGACCCTTGGAGACAAGTCGGCTGGAGGCCGATGTATTGAATCTCGAGGCAATTTGAGTGTTCCATCGTCATTAGGAGGCCCTAAACGATACAATTCACTATCATTTTTGCATCGGATTCGAAAATCTAGACTCACAGGAGAAGGACCATGTGGTGCCCGAGGCAGCAACAGACCCTTGGAGACAAGTCGGCTGCAGGCCGATGTATTGAATCTCGACGCTATTTGAGTGTTCCATCGTCATTACGAGGCCCTGAACGTTACATTTAACTATCATTTTTACGTCGGATTCGAAAATTTAGACTCACAGGAGAAAGACCATGAGGTGCCTGAGGCAGCAACAGACCCTTGGAGACAACTCGGCTGGAGGCCGATGTATTGAATCTCGACGCAATTTGAGTGTTCCATCGTCATTACAAGGCCCTGAACGTTACATTTAACTATCACTTTTGCGTCGGATTCGAAAATTTAGACTCACAGGAGAAAGACCATGAGGTGCCTGAGGCAGCAACAGACCCTTGGAGACAAGTCGGCTGGAGGCCGATGTATTGAATCTCGATGCAATTTGAGTGTTCCATCGTCATTAGGAGGCCCTAAACGTTACAATTCACTATCATTTTTGCGTCGGATTCGAAAATCTAGACTCGCAGGAGAAAGAGCATGTGGTGCCCGAGGCAGCAATAGACCCTTGGAGACAAGTCCGCTGCAGGCCGATGTATTGAATCTCGATGCAATTTGAGTGTTCCATCGTCATTACAAGGCCCTGAACGTTACAATTAACTATCATTTTTGTGTCGGATTCGAAAATCTAGACTCACCGGAGACGGACCATGTGGTGCCCGAGGCAGCGATATCCCCTTGGAGACAAGTCGGCTGGAGGCCGATGTATTGGATCTCGACGCAATTTGAGTGTTCCATCGGCATTAGGAGGCCCTGAACGTTACAATTAACTATCATTTTTGCGTCGGATTCGAAAATCTAGACTCACCGGAGACGGACCATGTGGTGCCCGAGGCAGCGATATCCCCTTGGAGACAAGTCGGCTGGAGGCCGATGTATTGAATCTCGACGCAATTTGAGAGTTCCATCGTCATTAGGAGGCCCTGAACGTTACAATTCACTATCATTTTTGCGTCGGATTCGAAAATCTAGACTCACAGGAGTAGGACCATGTGGTGCCCGAGGCAGCAACAGACCCTTTTAGACAAGTCGGCTGGAGGCCGATGTTTTGAATCTCGACGCAATTTGAGTGTTCCATCGGCATTAGGAGGCCCTGAACGTTACAATTAACTATCATTTTTGCGTCGGATTCGAAAATCTAGACTCACCGGAGACGGACCACGTGGTGCCCGAGGCAGCGATATCCCCTTGGAGACAAGTCGGCTGGAGGCCGATGTATTGGATCTCGACGCAATTTGAGTGTTCCATCGGCATTAGGAGGCCCTTGAACGTTACAATTAACTATCATTTTTGCGTCGGATTCGAAAATCTAGACTCACAGGAAAACGACCATAAGGTGCCCGAGGCAGCAACGGACCCTTGGAGACAAGTCGGCTGGAGGCCGATGTATTGAATCTCGAGGCAATTTGAGTGTTCCATCGTCATTAGGAGGCCGTAAACGTTACAATTCACTATCATTTTTGCGTCGGATTCGAAAATCTAGACTCACGGGAGAAGTACCATGTGGTGCCCGAGGCAGCAACAGACCCTTGGAGACAAGTCGGCTGCAGGCCGATGTATTGAATCTCGACGCAATTTGAGTGTTCCATCGTCATTACGAGGCCCTGAACGTTACATTTAACTATCATTTTTGCGTCGGATTCGAAAATTTAGACTCACAGGAGAAAGACCATGAGGTGCCTGAGGCAGCAACAGACCCTTGGAGACAACTCGGCTGGAGGCCGATGTGTTGAATCTCGACGCAATTTGAGTGTTCCATCGTCATTACAAGGCCCTGAACGTTACATTTAACTATCATTTTTGCGTCGGATTCGACAATTTAGACTCACAGGAGAACGACCATGAGGTGCCTGAGGCAGCAACAGACCCTTGGAGACAAGTCGGCTGGAGGCCGATGTATTGAATCTCGATGCAATTTGAGTGTTCCATCGTCATTAGGAGGCCCTAAACGTTATAATTCACTATCATTTTTGCGTCGGATTCGAAAATCTAGACTCGCAGGAGAAAGACCATGTGGTGCCCGAGGCAGCAATAGACCCTTGGAGACAAGTCGGCTGCAGGCCGATGTATTGAATCTCGACGCAATTTGAGTGTTCCATCGGCATTAGGAGGCCCTGAACGTTACAATTAACTATCATTTTTGCGTCGGATTCGATAATCTAAACTCACAGGAGAACGACCATAAGGTGCCGAGGCAGCAACAGACCCTTGGAGACAAGTCGGCTGGAGGCCGATGTATTGAATCTCGACGCAATTTGAGTGTTCCATCGTCATTAGGAGGCCCTGAACGTTACAATTAACTATCATTTTTGCGTCGGATTCGAAAATCTAGACTCACAGGAGAACGACCATAAGCCCGAGGCAGCAATAGACCCTTGGAGACAAGTCGGCTGGAGGACGATGTATTGAATCTCGACGCTATTTGAGTTTTCCATCGGCATTAGGAGGCCCTGAACGTTACAATTAACTATCATTTTTGCGTCGGATTCGAAAATCTAGACTCACCGGAGACGGACCATGTGGTGCCCGAGGCAGCGATATCCCCTTGGAGACAAGTCGGCTGGAGGCCGATGTATTGAATCTCGACGCAATTTGAGAGTTCCATCGTCATTAGGAGGCCCTGAACGTTACAATTCACTATCATTTTTACGTCGGATTCGAAAATTTAGACTCACAGGAGAAAGACCATGAGGTGCCTGAGGCAGCAACAGACCCTTGGAGACAACTCGGCTGGAGGCCGATGTATTGAATCTCGACGCAATTTGAGTGTTCCATCGTCATTACAAGGCCCTGAACGTTACATTTAACTATCACTTTTGCGTCGGATTCGAAAATTTAGACTCACAGGAGAAAGACCATGAGGTGCCTGAGGCAGCAACAAACCCTTGGAGACAAGTCGGCTGGAGGCCGATGTATTGGATCTCGACGCAATTTGAGTGTTCCATCGGCATTAGGAGGCCCTGAACGTTACAATTAACTATCATTTTTGCGTCGGATTCGAAAATCTAGACTCACAGGAAAACGACCATAAGGTGCCCGAGGCAGCAACGGACCCTTGGAGACAAGTCGGCTGGAGGCCGATGTACTGAATCTCGAGGCAATTTGAGTGTTCCATCGTCATTAGGAGGCCCTAAACGTTACAATTCACTATCATTTTTGCGTCGGATTCGAAAATCTAGACTCACAGGAGAAGGACCATGTGGTGCCCGAGGCAGCAACAGACCCTTGGAGACAAGTCGGCTGCAGGCCGATGTATTGAATCTCGACGCAATTTGAGTGTTCCATCGTCATTACGAGGCCCTGAACGTTACATTTAACTATCATTTTTGCGTCGGATTCGAAAATTTAGACTCACAGGAGAAAGACCATGAGGTGCCTGAGGCAGCAACAGACCCTTGGAGACAACTCGGCTGGAGGCCGATGTGTTGAATCTCGACGCAATTTGAGAGTTCCATCGTCATTAGGAGGCCCTGAACGTTACAATTCACTATCATTTTTGCGTCGGATTCGAAAATCTAGACTCACAGGAGAAGGACCATGTGGTGCCCGAGGCAGCAACAGACCCTTTTAGAACATTTGAGAGTTCCATCGTCATTAGGAGGCCCTGAACGTTACAATTAACTATCATTTTTGCGTCGGATTCGAAAATCTAGACTCACCGGAGACGGACCATGTGGTGCCCGAGGCAGCGATATCCCCTTGGAGACAAGTCGGCTGGAGGCCGATGTATTGGATCTCGACGCAATTTGAGTGTTCCATCGTCATTACAAGGCCCTGAACGTTACATTTAACTATCATTTTTCCGTCGGATTCGAAAATTTAGACTCTCAGGAGAAAGACCATGAGGTGCCTGAGGCAGCAACAGACCCTTGGAGACAACTCGGCTGGAGGCCGATGTATTGAATCTCGACGCAATTTGAGTGTTCCATCGTCATTACAAGGGCCTGAACGTTACATTTAACTATCATTTTTGCGTCGGATTCGAAAATTTAGACTCACAGGAGAAAGACCATGAGGTGCCTGAGGCAGCAACAGACCCTTGGAGACAAGTCGGCTGGAGGCCGATGTATTGAATCTCGACGCAATTTGAGTGTTCCATCGTCATTACAAGGCCCTGAACGTTACATTTAACTATCATTTTTGCGTCGGATTCGAAAATTTAGACTCACAGGAGAAAGACCATGAGGTGCCTGAGGCAGCAACAGACCCTTGGAGACAAGTCGGCTGGAGGCCGATGTATTGAATCTCGACGCAATTTGAGTGTTCCATCGTCATTAGGAGGCCCTAAACGTTACAATTCACTATCATTTTTGCGTCGGATTCGAAAATTTAGACTCGCAGGAGAAGGACCATGTGGTGCCCGAGGCAGCAATAGACCCTTGGAGACAAGTCGGCTGCAGGCCGATGTATTGAATCTCGATGCAATTTGAGTGTTCCATCGTCATTACAAGGCCCTGAACATTACATTTAACTATCATTTTTGCGTCGGATTCGAAAATTTAGACTCACAGGAGAACGACCATAAGGTGCCCGAGGCAGCAATAGACCCTTGGAGACAAGCCGGCTGGAGGCCGATGTATTGAGTGTCGACGCAATTTGAGTGTTCCATCGGCATTAGGAGGCCCTGAACGTTACAATTAACTATCATTTTTGCGTCGGATTCGATAATCTAAACTCACAGGAGAACGACCACAAGGTGCCGAGGCAGCAACAGACCCTTGGAGACAAGTCGGCTGGAGGCCGATGTATTGAATCTCGACGCAATTTGAGTGTTCCATCGTCATTAGGAGGCCCTGAACGTTACAATTAACTATCATTTTAGCGTCGGATTCGAAAATCTAGACTCACAGGAGTAGGACCATGTGGTGCCCGAGGCAGCAACAGACCCTTTTAGACAAGTCGGCTGGAGGCCGATGTTTTGAATCTCGACGCAATTTGAGTGTTCCATCGGCATTAGGAGGCCCTGAACGTTACAATTAACTATCATTTTTGCGTCGGATTCGAAAATCTAGACTCACCGGAGACGGACCATGTGGTGCCCGAGGCAGCGATATCCCCTTGGAGACAAGTCGGCTGGAGGCCGATGTATTGGATCTCGACGCAATTTGAGTGTTCCATCGGCATTAGGAGGCCCTTGAACGTTACAATTAACTATCATTTTTGCGTCGGATTCGAAAATCTAGACTCACAGGAAAACGACCATAAGGTGCCCGAGGCAGCAACGGACCCTTGGAGACAATTCGGCTGGAGGCCGATGTATTGAATCTCGAGGCAATTTGAGTGTTCCATCGTCATTAGGAGGCCGTAAACGTTACAATTCACTATCATTTTTGCGTCGGATTCGAAAATCTAGACTCACAGGAGAAGGACCATGTGGTGCCCGAGGCAGCAACAGACCCTTGGAGACAAGTCGGCTGCAGGCCGATGTATTGAATCTCGACGCAATTTGAGTGTTCCATCGTCATTACGAGGCCCTGAACGTTACATTTAACTATCATTTTTGCGTCGGATTCGAAAATTTAGACTCACAGGAGAAAGACCATGAGGTGCCTGAGGCAGCAACAGACCTTTGGAGACAACTCGTCTGGAGGCCGATGTGTTGAATCTCGACGCAATTTGAGTGTTCCATCGTCATTACAAGGCCCTGAACGTTACATTTAACTATCATTTTTGCGTCGGATTCGACAATTTAGACTCACAGGAGAACGACCATGAGGTGCCTGAGGCAGCAACAGACCCTTGGAGACAAGTCGGCTGGAGGCCGATGTATTGAATCTCGATGCAATTTGAGTGTTCCATCGTCATTAGGAGGCCCTAAACGTTACAATTCACTATCATTTTTGCGTCGGATTCGAAAATCTAGACTCGCAGGAGAAAGACCATGTGGTGCCCGAGGCAGCAATAGACCCTTGGAGACAAGTCGGCTGCAGGCCGATGTATTGAATCTCGACGCAATTTGAGTGTTCCATCGGCATTAGGAGGCCCTGAACGTTACAATTAACTATCATTTTTGCGTCGGATTCGATAATCTAAACTCACAGGAGAACGACCATAAGGTGCCGAGGCAGCAACAGACCCTTGGAGACAAGTCGGCTGGAGGCCGATGTATTGAATCTCGACGCAATTTGAGTGTTCCATCGTCATTAGGAGGCCCTGAACGTTACAATTAACTATCATTTTTGCGTCGGATTCGAAAATCTAGACTCACAGGAGAACGACCATAAGGTGCCCGAGGCAGCAATAGACCCTTGGAGACAAGTCGGCTGGAGGACGATGTATTGAATCTCGACGCTATTTGAGTTTTCCATCGGCATTAGGAGGCCCTGAACGTTACAATTAACTATCATTTTTGCGTCGGATTCGAAAATCTAGACTCACCGGAGACGGACCATGTGGTGCCCGAGGCAGCGATATCCCCTTGGAGACAAGTCGGCTGGAGGCCGATGTATTGAATCTCGACGCAATTTGAGAGTTCCATCGTCATTAGGAGGCCCTGAACGTTACAATTCACTATCATTTTTACGTCGGATTCGAAAATTTAGACTCACAGGAGAAAGACCATGAGGTGCCTGAGGCAGCAACAAACCCTTGGAGACAAGTCGGCTGGAGGCCGATGTATTGGATCTCGACGCAATTTGAGTGTTCCATCGGCATTAGGAGGCCCTGAACGTTACATTTAACTATCATTTTTGCGTCGGATTCGACAATTTAGACTCACAGGAGAACGACCATGAGGTGCCTGAGGCAGCAACAGACCCTTGGAGACAAGTCGGCTGGAGGCCGATGTATTGAATCTCGATGCAATTTGAGTGTTCCATCGTCATTAGGAGGCCCTAAACGTTACAATTCACTATCATTTTTGCGTCGGATTCGAAAATCTAGACTCGCAGGAGAAAGACCATGTGGTGCCCGAGGCAGCAATAGACCCTTGGAGACAAGTCGGCTGCAGGCCGATGTATTGAATCTCGACGCAATTTGAGTGTTCCATCGGCATTAGGAGGCCCTGAACGTTACAATTAACTATCATTTTTGAGTCGGATTCGAAAATCTAGACTCACCGGAGACGGACCATGTGGTGCCCGAGGCAGCGATATCCCCTTGGAGACAAGTCGGCTGGAGGCCGATGTATTGAATCTCGACGCAATTTGAGAGTTCCATCGTCATTAGGAGGCCCTGAACGTTACAATTCACTATCATTTTTGCGTCGGATTCGAAAATCTAGACTCACAGGAGAAGGACCATGTGGTGCCCGAGGCAGCAACAGACCCTTTTAGACAAGTCGGCTGGTGGCCGATGTATTGAATCTCTTCGCAATTTGAGTGTTCCATCGGCATTAGGAGGCCCTGAACGTTACAATTAACTATCGTTTTTGCGTCGGATTAGAAAATCTATACTCACCGGAGACGGACCATGTGGTGCCCGAGGCAGCGATATCCCCTTGGAGACAAGTCGGCTGGAGGCCGATGTATTGGATCTCGACGCAATTTGAGTGTTCCATCGGCATTAGGAGGCCCTGAACGTTACAATTAACTTTCATTTTTGCGTCGGATTCGAAAATCTAGACTCACAGGAGAACGACCATGTGGTGCCCGAGGCAGCAATAGACCCTTGGAGACAAGTCGGCTGGAGGATGATGTATTGAATCTCGACGCAATTTGAGTGTTCCATCGGCATTAGGAGGCCCTGAACGTTACAATTAACTATCATTTTTGCGTCGAATTCGAAAATCTAGACTCACCGGAGACGGACCATGTGGTGCCCGAGGCAGCGATATCCCCTTGGAGACAAGTCGGCTGGAGGCCGATGTATTGAATCTCGACGCAATTTGAGAGTTCCATCGTCATAAGGAGGCCCTGAACGTTACAATTCACTATCATTTTTGCGTCGGATTCGAAAATCTAGACTCACAGGAGAAGGACCATGTGGTGCCCGAGGCAGCAACAGACCCATTTAGACAAGTCGGCTGAAGGCCGATGTTTTGAATCTCGACGCAATTTGAGTGTTCCATCGGCATTAGGAGGCCCTGAACGTTACAATTAACTATCATTTTTGCGTCGGATTCGAAAATCTAGACTCACCGGAGACGGACCATGTAGTGCCCGAGGCAGCAATAGACCCTTGGAGACAAGTCGGTTGGAGGACGATGTATTGAATCTCGACGCAATTTGAGTGTTCCATCGGCATTAGGAGGCCCTGAACGTTACAATTCACTATCATTTTTGCGTCGGATTCGAAAATCTAGACTCACAGGCGAAGGACCATGTGGTGCCCGAGGCAGCAACAGACCCTTTTAGACAAGTCGGCTGGAGGTCGATGTTTTGAATCTCGACGCAATTTGAGTGTTCCATCGGCATTAGGAGGCCCTGAACGTTACAATTAACTATCATTTTTGCGTCGGATTCGAAAATCTAGACTCACCGGAGACGGACCATGTGGTGCCCGAGGCAGCGATATCCCCTTGGAGACAAGTCGGCTGGAGGCCGATGTATTGGATCTCGACGCAATTTGAGTGTTCCATCGTCATTACAAGGCCCTGAACGTTACATTTAACTATCATTTTTCCGTCGGATTCGAAAATTTAGACTCTCAGGAGAAAGACCATGAGGTGCCTGAGGCAGCAACAGACCCTTGGAGACAACTCGGCTGGAGGCCGATGTATTGAATCTCGACGCAATTTGAGTGTTCCATCGTCATTACAAGGGCCTGAACGTTACATTTAACTATCATTTTTGCGTCGGATTCGAAAATTTAGACTCACAGGAGAAAGACCATGAGGTGCCTGAGGCAGCAACAGACCCTTGGAGACAAGTCGGCTGGAGGCCGATGTATTGAATCTCGACGCAATTTGAGTGTTCCATCGTCATTACAAGGCCCTGAACGTTACATTTAACTATCATTTTTGCGTCGGATTCGAAAATTTAGACTCACAGGAGAAAGACCATGAGGTGCCTGAGGCAGCAACAGACCCTTGGAGACAAGTCGGCTGGAGGCCGATGTATTGAATCTCGACGCAATTTGAGTGTTCCATCGTCATTAGGAGGCCCTAAACGTTACAATTCACTATCATTTTTGCGTCGGATTAGAAAATTTAGACTCGCAGGAGAAGGACCATGTGGTGCCCGAGGCAGCAATAGACCCTTGGAGACAAGTCGGCTGCAGGCCGATGTATTGAATCTCGATGCAATTTGAGTGTTCCATCGTCATTACAAGGCCCTGAACATTACATTTAACTATCATTTTTGCGTCGGATTCGAAAATTTAGACTCACAGGAGAACGACCATAAGGTGCCCGAGGCAGCAATAGACCCTTGGAGACAAGCCGGCTGGAGGCCGATGTATTGAGTGTCGACGCAATTTGAGTGTTCCATCGGCATTAGGAGGCCCTGAACGTTACAATTAACTATCATTTTTGCGTCGGATTCGAAAATCTAGACTCACAGGAGAACGACCATGAGGTGCCTGAGACTGCAATATCCTCTTGGATACAAGTCGACTGGAGGTCGATGTATTGAATCTCGACGCAATTTGAGTCTTCTATCGTCATTAGGAGGCGCCGAACGTTACAATTCACTATCATTTTTGCGTCGAATTCGATAATCAAAACTCACAGGAGAACGATCATAAGGTGCCGAGGCAGCAACAGACCCTTGGAGACAAGTCGGCTGGAGGCCGATGTATTGAACCTCGACGCAATTTGAGTGTTCCATCGTCATTAGGAGGCCCTGAACGTTACAATTAACTATCATTTTTGCGTCGGATTCGATAATCTAGACTCACAGGAGAAGGACCATGTGGTGCCCGATGCAGCAATAGACCCTTGGAGACAAGTCGGCTGCAGGCCGATGTATTGAATCTCGACGCAATTTGAGTGTTCCATCGGCATTAGGAGGCCCTGAACGTTACAAATAACTATCATTTTTGCGTCGGATTCGAAAATCTAGACTCACCGTAGACGGACCATGTGGTGAACGAGGCAGCGATATCCCCTTGGAGACAAGTCGGCTGGAGGCCGATGTATTGGATCTCGACGCAATTTGAGTGTTCCATCGGCATTAGGAGGCCCTGAACGTTACAATTAACTATCATTTTTGCGTCGGATTCGATAATCTAAACTCACAGGAGAACGACCATAAGGTGCCGAGGCAGCAACAGACCCTTGGAGACAAGTCGGCTGGAGGCCGATGTATTGAATCTCGACGCAATTTGAGTGTTCCATCGTCATTAGGAGGCCCTGAACGTTACAATTAACAATCATTTTTGCGTCGGATTCGAAAATCTAGACTCACAGGAGAAGGACCATGTGGTGCCCGAGGCAGCAATAGACCCTTGGAGACAAGTCGGCTGCAGGCCGATGTATTGAATCTTGACGCAATTTGAGTGTTCCATCGTCATTACAAGGCCCTGAACGTTACAATTAACTTTCATTTTTGCGTCGGATTCGAAAATCTAGACTCACAGGAGAACGACCATAAGGTGCCCGAGGCAGCAATAGACCCTTGGAGACAAGTCGGCTGGAGGACGATGTATTGAATCTCGACGCAATTTGAGTGTTCCATCGGCATTAGGAGGCCCTGAACGTTACAATTCACTATCATTTTTGCGTCGGATTCGAAAATCTAGACTCACAGGAGAAGGACCATGTGGTGCCCGAGGCAGCAACAGTCCCTTTTAGACAAGTCGGCTGGAGGTTGATGTTTTGAATCTCTACGCAATTTGAGTGTTCCATCGGCATTAGGAGGCCCTGAACGTTACAATTAACTATCATTTTTGCGTCGGATTCGAAAATCTAGACTCACCGGAGACGGACCATGTGGTGCCCGAGGCAGCGATATCCCCTTGGAGACAAGTCGGCTGGAGGCCGATGTATTGGATCTCGACGCAATTTGAGTGTTCCATCGGCATTAGGAGGCCCTGAACGTTACAATTAACTATCATTTTTGCGTCGGATTCGAAAATCTAGACTCACAGGAAAACGACCATAAGGTGCCCGAGGCAGCAACAGACCCTTGGAGACAAGTCGGCTGGAGGCCGATGTATTGAATCTCGACGCAATTTGAGTGTTCCATCGTCATTAGGAGGCCCTAAACGTTACAATTCACTATCATTTTTGCGTCGGATTCGAAAATCTAGACTCACAGGAGAAGGACCATGTGGTGCCCGAGGCAGCAGCAGACCCTTGGAGACAAGTCGGCTGCAGGCCGATGTATTGAATCTCGACGCAATTTGAGTGTTCTATCGTCATTACAAGGCCCTGAACGTTACATTTAACTATCATTTTTGCGTCGGATTCGAAAATTTAGACTCACAGGAGAAAGACCATGAGGTGCCTGATTCAGCAACAGACCCTTGGAGACAACTCGGCTGGAGGCCGATGTATTGAATCTCGACGCAATTTGAGTGTTCCATCGTCATTACAAGGCCCTGAACGTTACATTTAACTATCATTTTGGCGTCGGATTCGAAAATTTAGACTCACAGGAGAAAGACCATGAGCTGCCTGAGGCAGCAACAGACCCTTGGAGACAAGTCGGCTGGAGGCCGATGTATTGAATCTCGACGCAATTTGAGTGTTCCATCGGCATTAGGAGGCCCTAAACATTACAATTCACTATCATTTTTGCGTCGGATTCGAAAATCTAGACTCGCAGGAGAAGGACCATGTGGTGCCCGAGGCAGCAATAGACCCTTGGAGACAAGTCGGCTGCAGGCCGATGTATTGAATCTCGATGCAATTTGAGTGTTCCATCGTCATTACAAGGCCCTGAACGTTACATTTAACTATCATTTTTGCGTGGGATTCGAAAATTTAGACTCACAGGAGAACGACCTTAAGGTGCCCGAGGCAGCATTAGACCCTTGGAGACAAGCCGGCTGGAGGCCGATGTATTGAATCTCGACGCAATTTGAGTGTTCCATCGTCATTAGGAGGCCCTGAACGTTACAATTAACTATCATTTTTGCGTCGGATTCGAAAATCTAGACTCACAGGAGAACGACCATGAGGTGCCTGAGGCTGCAATATCCTCTTGGATACAAGTCGACTGGAGGTCGATGTATTGAATCACGACGCAATTTGAGTCTTCTATCGTCATTAGGAGGCGCCGAACGTTACAATTCACTATCATTTTTGCGTCGGATTCGATAATCTAAACTCACAGGAGAACGACCATAAGGTGCCGAGGCAGCAACAGACCCTTGGAGACAAGTCGGCTGGAGGCCGATGTATTGAACCTCGACGCAATTTGAGTGTTCCATCGTCATTAGGAGGCCCTGAACGTTACAATTAACTATCATTTTTGCGTCGGATTCGATAATCTAGACTCACAGGAGAAGGACCAACTGGTGCCCGAGGCAGCAATAGACCCTTGGAGACAAGTCGGCTGCAGGCCGATGTATTGAATCTTGACGCAATTTGAGTGTCCATCGTCATTACAAGGCCCTGAACGTTACAATTAACTTTCATTTTTGCGTCGGATTCGAAAATCTAGACTCACAGGAGAACGACCATAAGGTGCCCGAGGCAGCAATAGACCCTTGGAGACAAGTCGGCTGGAGGATGATGTATTGAATCTCGACGCAATTTGAGTGTTCCATCGGCATTAGGAGGCCCTGAACGTTACAATTAACTATCATTTTTGCGTCGAATTCGAAAATCTAGACTCACCGGAGACGGACCATGTGGTGCCCGAGGCAGCGATATCCCCTTGGAGACAAGTCGGCTGGAGGCCGATGTATTGAATCTCGACGAAATTTGAGAGTTCCATCGTCATAAGGAGGCCCTGAACGTTACAATTCACTATCATTTTTGCGTCGGATTCGAAAATCTAGACTCACAGGAGAAGGACCATGTGGTGCCCGAGGCAGCAACAGACCCATTTAGACAAGTCGGCTGGAGGCCGATGTTTTGAATCTCGACGCAATTTGAGTGTTCCATCGGCATTAGGAGGCCCTGAACGTTACAATTAACTATCATTTTTGCGTCGGATTCGAAAATCTAGACTCACCGGAGACGGACCATGTGGTGCCCGAGGCAGCAATAGACCCTTGGAGACAAGTCGGTTGGAGGACGATGTATTGAATCTCGACGCAATTTGAGTGTTCCATCGGCATTAGGAGGCCCTGAACGTTACAATTCACTATCATTTTTGCGTCGGATTCGAAAATCTAGACTCACAGGCGAAGGACCATGTGGTGCCCGAGGCAGCATCAGACCCTTTTAGACAAGTCGGCTGGAGGTCGATGTTTTGAATCTCGACGCAATTTGAGTGTTCCATCGGCATTAGGAGGCCCTGAACGTTACAATTAACTATCATTTTTGCGTCGGATTCGAAAATCTAGACTCACCGGAGACGGACCATGTGGTGCCCGAGGCAGCGATATCCCCTTGGAGACAAGTCGGCTGGAGGCCGATGTATTGGATCTCGACGCAATTTGAGTGTTCCATCGTCATTACAAGGCCCTGAACGTTACATTTAACTATCATTTTTCCGTCGGATTCGAAAATTTAGACTCTCAGGAGAAAGACCATGAGGTGCCTGAGGCAGCAACATACCCTTGGAGACAAGTCGGCTGGAGGCCGATGTATTGAATCTCGACGCAATTTGAGTGTTCCATCGTCATTAGGAGGCCCTAAACGTTACAATTAACTATCATTTTTGCGTCGGATTCGATAATCTAGACTCACAGGAGAAGGACCATGTGGTGCCCGAGGCAGCAATAGACCCTTGGAGACAAGTCGGCTGCAGGCCGATGTATTGAATCTCGACGCAATTTGAGTGTTCCATCGGCATTAGGAGGCCCTGAACGTTACAAATAACTATCATTTTTGCGTCGGATTCGAAAATCTAGACTCACCGTAGACGGACCATGTGGTGCCCGAGGCAGCGATATCCCCTTGGAGACAAGTCGGCTGGAGGCCGATGTATTGGATCTCGACGCAATTTGAGTGTTCCATCGGCATTAGGAGGCCCTGAACGTTACAATTAACTATCATTTTTGCGTCGGATTCGATAATCTAAACTCACAGGAGAACGACCATAAGGTGCCGAGGCAGCAACAGACCCTTGGAGACAAGTCGGCTGGAGGCCGATGTATTGAATCTCGACGCAATTTGAGTGTTCCATCGTCATTAGGAGGCCCTGAACGTTACAATTAACAATCATTTTTGCGTCGGATTCGAAAATCTAGACTCACAGGAGAAGGACCATGTGGTGCCCGAGGCAGCAATAGACCCTTGGAGACAAGTCGGCTGCAGGCCGATGTATTGAATCTTGACGCAATTTGAGTGTTCCATCGTCATTACAAGGCCCTGAACGTTACAATTAACTTTCATTTTTGCGTCGGGTTCGAAAATCTAGACTCACAGGAGAACGACCATAAGGTGCCCGAGGCAGCAATAGACCCTTGGAGACAAGTCGGCTGGAGGACGATGTATTGAATCTCGACGCAATTTGAGTGTTCCATCGGCATTAGGAGGCCCTGAACGTTACAATTCACTATCATTTTTGCGTCGGATTCGAAAATCTAGACTCACAGGAGAAGGACCATGTGGTGCCCGAGGCAGCAACAGACCCTTTTAGACAAGTCGGCTGGAGGTCGATGTTTTGATTCTCGACGCAATTTGAGTGTTCCATCGGCATTAGGAGGCCCTGAACGTTACAATTAACTATCATTTTTGCGTCGGATTCGAAAATCTAGACTCACCGGAGACGGACCATGTGGTGCCCGAGGCAGCGATATCCCCTTGGAGACAAGTCGGCTGGAGGCCGATGTATTGGATCTCGACGCAATTTGAGTGTTCCATCGGCATTAGGAGGCCCTGAACGTTACAATTAACTATCATTTTTGCGTCGGATTCGAAAATCTAGACTCACAGGAAAACGACCATAAGGTGCCCGAGGCAGCAACAGACCCTTGGAGACAAGTCGGCTGGAGGCCGATGTATTGAATCTCGACGCAATTTGAGTGTTCCATCGTCATTAGGAGGCCCTAAACGTTACAATTCACTATCATTTTTGCGTCGGATTCGAAAATCTAGACTCACAGGAGAAGGACCATGTGGTGCCCGAGGCAGCAGCAGACCCTTGGAGACAAGTCGGCTGCAGGCCGATGTATTGAATCTCGACGCAATTTGAGTGTTCTATCGTCATTACAAGGCCCTGAACGTTACATTTAACTATCATTTTTGCGTCGGATTCGAAAATTTAGACTCACAGGAGAAAGACCATGAGGTGCCTGATTCAGCAACAGACCCTTGGAGACAACTCGGCTGGAGGCCGATGTATTGAATCTCGACGCAATTTGAGTGTTCCATCGTCATTACAAGGCCCTGAACGTTACATTTAACTATCATTTTGGCGTCGGATTCGAAAATTTAGACTCACAGGAGAAAGACCATGAGCTGCCTGAGGCAGCAACAGACCCTTGGAGACAAGCCGGCTGGAGGCCGATGTATTGAATCTCGACGCAATTTGAGTGTTCCATCGGCATTAGGACGCCCTGAACGTTACAATTAACTATCATTTTTGCGTCGGATTCGAAAATCTAGACTCACAGGAGAACGACCATGAGGTGCCTGAGGCTGCAATATCCTCTTGGATACAAGTCGACTGGAGGTCGATGTATTGAATCTCGACGCAATTTGAGTTTTCCATCGGCATTAGGAGGCCCTGAACGTTACAATTAACTATCATTTTTGCGTCGGATTCGAAAATCTAGACTCACCGGAGACGGACCATGTGGTGCCCGAGGCAGCGATATCCCCTTGGAGACAAGTCGGCTGGAGGCCGATGTATTGAATCTCGACTCAATTTGAGAGTTCCATCGTCATTAGGAGGCCCTGAACGTTACAATTCACTATCATTTTTGCGTCGGATTCGAAAATCTAGACTCACAGGAGAAGGACCATGTGGTGCCCGAGGCAGCAACAGACCCTTTTAGACAAGTCGGCTGGAGGCCGATGTTTTGAATCTCGACGCAATTTGAGTGTTCCATCGGCATTAGGAGGCCCTGAACGTTACAATTAACTATCATTTTTGCGTCGGATTCGAAAATCTAGACTCACCGGAGACGGACCATGTGGTGCCCGAGGCAGCGATATCCCCTTGGAGACAAGTCGGCTGGAGGCTGATGTATTGGATCTCGACGCAATTTGAGTGTTCCATCGGCATTAGGAGGCCCTGAACGTTACAATTAACTATCATTTTTGCGTCGGATTCGATAATCTAAACTCACAGGAGAACGACCATAAGGTGCCGAGGCAGCAACAGACCCTTGGAGACAAGTCGGCTGGAGGCCGATGTATTGAATCTCGACGCAATTTGAGTGTTCCATCGTCATTAGGAGGCCCTGAACGTTACAATTAACAATCATTTTTGCCTCGGATTCGAAAATCTAGACTCACAGGAGAAGGACCATGTGGTGCCCGAGGCAGCAATAGACCCTTGGAGACAAGTCGGCTGCAGGCCGATGTATTGAATCTTGACGCAATTTGAGTGTTCCATCGTCATTACAAGGCCCTGAACGTTACAATTAACTTTCATTTTTGCGTCGGATTCGAAAATCTAGACTCGAAGGAGAACGACCATAAGGTGCCCGAGGCAGCAATAGACCCTTGGAGACAAGTTGGCTGGAGGACGATGTATTGAATCTCGACGCAATTTGAGTGTTCCATCGGCATTAGGAGGCCCTGAACGTTACAATTAACTATCATTTTTGCGTCGGATTCGAAAATCTAGACCCACCGGAGACGGACCATGTGGTGCCCGAGGCAGCGATATCCCCTTGGAGTCAAGTCGGCTGGAGGCCGAAGTATTGGATCTCGACGCAATTTGAGTGTTCCATCGGCATTAGGAGGCCCTGAACGTTACAATTAACTATCATTTTTGCGTCGGATTCGAAAATCTAGACTCACAGGAAAACGACCATAAGGTGCCCGAGGCAGCAAGAGACCCTTGGAGACAAGTCGGCTGGAGGCCGATGTATTGAATCTCGACGCAATTTGAGTGTTCCATCGTCATTAGGAGGCCGTAAACGTTACAATTCACTATCATTTTTGCGTCGGATTCGAAAATCTAGACTCACAGGAGAAGGACCATGTGGTGCCCGAGGCAGCAGCAGACCCTTGGAGACAAGTCGGCTGCAGGCCGATGTATTGAATCTCGACGCAATTTGTGTGTTCCATCGTCATTACAAGGCCCTGAACGTTACATTTAACTATCATTTTTGCGTCGGATTCGAAAATTTAGACTCACAGGAGAAAGACCATGAGGTGCCTGAGGCAGCAACAGACCCTTGGAGACAACTCGGCTGGAGGCCGATGTATTGAATCTCGACGCAATTTGAGTGTTCCATCATCATTAGGAGGCCCTAAACGTTACAATTCACTATCATTTTTGCGTCGGATTCGAAAATCTAGACTCGCAGGAGAAGGACCATGTGGTGCCCGAGGCAGCAATAGACCCTTGGAGACAAGTCGGCTGCAGGCCGATGTATTGAATCTCGATGCAATTTGAGTGTTCCATCGTCATTACAAGTCCCTGAACGTTACATTTAACTATCATTTTTGCGTCGGATTCGAAAATTTAGACTCACAGGAGAACGACCATAAGGTGCCCGAGGCAGCAATAGACCCTTGGAGACAAGTCGGCTGCAGGCCGATGTATTAAATCTCGACGCAATTTGAGTGTTCCATTGTCATTACAAGGCCCTGAACGTTACAATTAACTATCATTTTTGCGTCGGATTCGAAAATCTAGACTCACAGGAGAACGACCATGAGGTGCCTGAGACTGCAATATCCTCTTGGATACAAGTCGACTGGAGGTCGATGTATTGAACCTCGACGCAATTTGAGTGTTCCATCGTCATTAGGAGGCCCTGAACGTTACAATTAACTATCATTTTTGCGTCGGATTCGATAATCAAGACTCACAGGAGAAGGACCATGTGGTGCCCGAGGCAGCAACAGACCCTTGGAGACAAGCCGGCTGGAGGCCGATGTATTGAATCTCGACGCAATTTGAGTGTTCCATCGGCATTAGGAGGCCCTGAACGTTACAATTAACTATCATTTTTGAGTCGGATTCGAAAATCTAGACTCACCGGAGACGGACCATGTGGTGCCCGAGGCAGCGATATCCCCTTGGAGACAAGTCGGCTGGAGGCCGATGTATTGAATCTCGACGCAATTTGAGTGTTCCATCGGCATTAGGAGGCCCTGAACGTTACAATTAACTATCATTTTTGCGTCGGATTCGAAAATCTAGACTCACCGGAGACGGACCATGTGGTGCCCGAGGCAGCGATATCCCCTTGGAGACAAGTCGGCTGGAGGCCGATGTATTGGATGTCGACGCAATTTGAGTGTTCCATCGGCATTAGGAGGCCCTGTACGTTACAATTAACTATCATTTTTGCGTCGGATTCGAAAATCTAGACTCACAGGAAAACGACCATAAGGTGCCCGAGGCAGCAACAGACCCTTGGAGACAAGTCGGCTGGAGGCCGATGTATTGAATCTCGACGCAATTTGAGTGTTCCATCGTCATTAGGAGGCCCTAAACGTTACAATTCACTATCATTTTTGCGTCGGATTCGAAAATCTAGACTCACAGGAGAAGGACCATGTGGTGCCCGAGGCAGCAGCAGACCCTTGGAGACAAGTCGGCTGCAGGCCGATGTATTGAATCTCGACGCAATTTGAGTGTTCCATCGTCATTACAAGGCCCTGAACGTTACATTTAACTATCATTTTTGCGTCGGATTCGAAAATTTAGACTCACAGGAGAAAGACCATGAGGTGCCTGAGGCAGCAACAGACCCTTGGAGACAACTCGGCTGGAGGCCGATGTATTGAATCTCGACGCAATTTGAGTGTTCCATCGTCATTACAAGGCCCTGAACGTTACATTTAACTATCATTTTTGCGTCGGATTCGAAAATTTAGACTCACAGGAGAAAGACCATGAGGTGCCTGAGGCAGCATTAGACCCTTGGAGACAAGTCGGCTGGAGGCCGATGTATTGAATCTCGACGCAATTTGAGTGTTCCATCATCATTAGGAGGCCCTAAACGTTACAATTCACTATCATTTTTGCGTCGGATTCGAAAACCTAGACTCGCAGGAGAAGGACCATGTGGTGCCCGAGGCAGCAATAGACCCTTGGAGACAAGTCGGCTGCAGGCCGATGTATTGAATCTCGATGCAATTTGAGTGTTCCATCGTCATTACAAGGCCCTGAACGTTACATTTAACTATCATTTTTGCGTCGGATTCGAAAATTTAGACTCACAGGAGAACGACCATAGGGTGCCCGAGGCAGCAATAGACCCTTGGAGACAAGCCGGCTGGAGGCCGATGTATTGAATCTCGACGCAATTTGAGTGTTCCATCGGCATTAGGAGGCCCTGAATGTTACAATTAACTATCATTTTTGCGTCGGATTCGAAAATCTAGACTCATAGGAGAACGACCATGAGGTGCCTGAGACTGCAATATGCTCTTGAATACAAGTCGACTGGAAGTCGATGTATTGAATCTCGACGCAATTTGAGTCTTCTATCGTCATTAGGAGGCGCCGAACGTTACAATTCATTATCATTTTTGCGTCGGATTCGATAATCTAAACTCACAGGAGAACGACCATAAGGTGCCGAGGCAGCAACAGACCCTTGGAGACAAGTCTGCTGGAGGCCGATGTATTGAACCTCGACGCAATTTGAGTGTTCCATCGTCATTAGGAGGCCCTGAACGTTACAATTAACTATCATTTTTGCGTCGGATTCGATAATCTAGACTCACAGGAGAAGGACCATGTGGTGCCCGAGGCAGCAATAGACCCTTGGAGACAAGTCGGCTGCAGGCCGATGTATTGAATCTTGACGCAATTTGAGTGTCCATCGTCATTACAAGGCCCTGAACGTTACAATTAACTTTCATTTTTGCGTCGGATTCGAAAATCTAGACTCACAGGAGAACGACCATAAGGTGCCCGAGGCAGCAATAGACCCTTGGAGACAAGCCGGCTGGAGGCCGATGTATTGAATCTCGACGCAATTTGAGTGTTCCATCGTCATTAGGAGGCCCTGAACGTTACAATTAACAATCATTTTTGCGTCGGATTCGAAAATCTAGACTCACAGGAGAAGGACCATGTGGTGCCCGAGGCAGCAATAGACCCTTGGAGACAAGTCGGCTGCAGGCCGATGTATTGAATCTTGACGCAATTTGAGTGTTCCATCGTCATTACAAGGCCCTGAACGTTACAATTAACTTTCATTTTTGCGTCGGATTCGAAAATCTAGACTCACAGGAGAACGACCATAAGGTGCCCGAGGCAGCAATAGACCCTTGGAGACAAGTCGGCTGGAGGACGATGTATTGAATCTCGACGCAATTTGAGTGTTCCATCGGCATTAGGAGGCCCTGAACGTTACAATTAACTATCATTTTTGCGTCGGATTCGAAAATCTAGACCCACCGGAGACGGACCATGTGGTGCCCGAGGCAGCGATATCCCCTTGGAGTCAAGTCGGCTGGAGGCCGATGTATTGGATCTCGACGCAATTTGAGTGTTCCATCGTCATTACAAGGCCCTGAACGTTACAATTAACTATCATTTTTGCGTCGGATTCGAAAATCTAGACTCACAGGAAAACGACCATAAGGTGCCCGAGGCAGCAAGAGACCCTTGGAGACAAGTCGGCTGGAGGCCGATGTATTGAATCTCGACGCAATTTGAGTGTTCCATCGTCATTAGGAGGCCCTAAACGTTATAATTCACTATCATTTTTGCGTCGGATTCGAAAATTTAGACTCACAGGAGAAAGACCATGAGGTGCCTGAGGCAGCAACAGATCCTTGGAGACAACTCGGCTGGAGGCCGATGTATTGAATCTCGACGCAATTTGAGTGTTCCATCATCATTAGGAGGCCCTAAACGTTACAATTCACTATCATTTTTGCGTCGGATTCGAAAATCTAGACTCGCAGGAGAAGGACCATGTGGTGCCCGAGGCAGCAATAGACCCTTGGAGACAAGTCGGCTGCAGGCCGATGTATTGAATCTCGACGCAATTTGAGTGTTCCATCGTCATTAGGAGGCCCTGAACGTTACAATTAACTATCATTTTTGCGTCGGATTCGATAATCTAGACTCACAGGAGAAGGACCATGTGGTGCCCGAGGCAGCAATAGACCCTTGGAGACAAGCCGGCTGGAGGCCGATGTATTGCATCTCGACGCAATTTGAGTGTTCCATCGGCATTAAGAGGCCCTGAACGTTACAATTAACTATCATTTTTGAGTCGGATTCGAAAATCTAGACTCACCGGAGACGGACCATGTGGTGCCCGAGGCAGCGATATCCCCTTGGAGACAAGTCGGCTGGAGGCCGATGTATTGAATCTCGACGCAATTTGAGTGTTCCATCGGCATTAGGAGGCCCTGAACGTTACAATTAACTATCATTTTTGCGTCGGATTCGAAAATCTAGACTCACCGGAGACGGACCATGTGGTGCCCGAGGCAGCGATATCCCCTTGGAGACAAGTCGGCTGGAGGCCGATGTATTGGATCTCGACGCAATTTGAGTGTTCCATCGGCATTAGGAGGCCCTGAACGTTACAATTAACTATCATTTTTGCGTCGGATTCGAAAATCTAGACTCACAGGAAAACGACCATAAGGTGCCCGAGGCAGCAACAGACCCTTGGAGACAAGTTGGCTGGAGGCCGATGTATTGAATCTCGACGCAATTTGAGTGTTCCATCGTCATTAGGAGGCCCTAAACGTTACAATTCACTATCATTTTTGCGTCGGATTCGAAAATCTAGACTCACAGGAGAAGGACCATGTGGTGCCCGAGGCAGCAGCAGACCCTTGGAGACAAGTCGGCTGCAGGCCGATGTATTGAATCTCGACGCAATTTGAGTGTTCCATCGTCATTACAAGACCCTGAACGTTACATTTAACTATCATTTTTGCGTCGGATTCGAAAATTTAGACTCACAGGAGAAAGACCATGAGGTGCCTGAGGCAGCAACAGACCCTTGGAGACAACTCGGCTGGAGGCCGATGTATTGAATCTCGACGCAATTTGAGTGTTCCATCGTCATTACAAGGCCCTGAACGTTACATTTAACTATCATTTTTGCGTCGGATTCGAAAATTTAGACTCACAGGAGAAAGACCATGAGGTGCCTGAGGCAGCATTAGACCCTTGGAGACAAGTCGGCTGGAGGCCGATGTATTGAATCTCGACGCAATTTGAGTGTTCCATCATCATTAGGAGGCCCTAAACGTTACAATTCACTATCATTTTTGCGTCGGATTCGAAAACCTAGACTCGCAGGAGAAGGACCATGTGGTGCCCGAGGCAGCAATAGACCCTTGGAGACAAGTCGGCTGCAGGCCGATGTATTGAATCTCGATGCAATTTGAGTGTTCCATCGTCATTACAAGGCCCTGAACGTTACATTTAACTATCATTTTTGCGTCGGATTCGAAAATTTAGACTCACAGGAGAACGACCATAAGGTGCCCGAGGCAGCAATAGACCCTTGGAGACAAGCCGGCTGGAGGCCGATGTATTGAATCTCGACGCAATTTGAGTGTTCCATCGGCATTAGGAGGCCCTGAATGTTACAATTAACTATCATTTTTGCGTCGGATTCGAAAATCTAGACTCATAGGAGAACGACCATGAGGTGCCTGAGACTGCAATATCCTCTTGAATACAAGTCGACTGGAAGTCGATGTATTGAATCTCGACGCAATTTGAGTCTTCTATCGTCATTAGGAGGCGCCGAACGTTACAATTCATTATCATTTTTGCGTCGGATTCGATAATCTAAACTCACAGGAGAACGACCATAAGGTGCCGAGGCAGCAACAGACCCTTGGAGACAAGTCGGCTGGAGGCCGATGTATTGAACCTCGACGCAATTTGAGTGTTCCATCGTCATTAGGAGGCCCTGAACGTTACAATTAACTATCATTTTTGCGTCGGATTCGATAATCTAGACTCACAGGAGAAGGACCATGTGGTGCCCGAGGCAGCAATAGACCCTTGGAGACAAGTCGGCTGCAGGCCGATGTATTGAATCTTGACGCAATTTGAGTGTCCATCGTCATTACAAGGCCCTGAACGTTACAATTAACTTTCATTTTTGCGTCGGATTCGAAAATCTAGACTCACAGGAGAACGACCATAAGGTGCCCGAGGCAGCAATAGACCCTTGGAGACAAGCCGGCTGGAGGCCGATGTATTGAATCTCGACGCAATTTGAGTGTTCCATCGGCATTAGGAGGCCCTGAACGTTACAATTAACTATCATTTTTGAGTCGGATTCGAAAATCTAGACTCACCGGAGACGGACCATGTGGTGCCCGAGGCAGCGATATCCCCTTGGAGACAAGTCGGCTGGAGGCCGATGTATTGAATCTCGACGCAATTTGAGTGTTCCATCGGCATCAGGAGGCCCTGAACGTTACAATTCACTATCATTTTTGCGTCGGATTCGAAAATCTAGACTCACAGGAGAAGGACCATGTGGTGCCCGAGGCAGCAGCAGACCCTTGGAGACAAGTCGGCTGGAGGCCGATGTATTGAACCTCGACGCAATTTGAGTGTTCCATCGTCATTAGGAGGCCCTGAACGTTACAATTAACTATCATTTTTGCGTCGGATTCGATAATCTAGACTCACAGGAGAAGGACCATGTGGTGCCCGAGGCAGCAATAGACCCTTGGAGACAAGTCGGCTGCAGGCCGATGTATTGAATCTTGACGCAATTTGAGTGTCCATCGTCATTACAAGGCCCTGAACGTTACAATTAACTTTCATTTTTGCGTCGGATTCGAAAATCTAGACTCACAGGAGAACGACCATAAGGTGCCCGAGGCAGCAATAGACCCTTGGAGACAAGCCGGCTGGAGGCCGATGTATTGAATCTCGACGCAATTTGAGTGTTCCAACGGCATTAGGAGGCCCTGAACGTTACAATTAACTATCATTTTTGCGTCGGATTCGAAAATCTACACTCACAGGAGAAGGACCATGTGGTGCCCGAGGCAGCAATAGACCCTTGGAGACAAGTCGGCTGCAGGCCGATGTATTGAATCTTGACGCAATTTGAGTGTTCCATCGTCATTACAAGGCCCTGGACGTTACAATTAACTTTCATTTTTGCGTCGGATTCGAAAATCTAGACTCACAGGAGAACGACCATAAGGTGCCCTAGGCAGCAATAGACCCTTGGAGACAAGTCGGCTGGAGGACGATGTATTGAATCTCGACGCAATTTGAGTGTTCCATCGGCATTAGGAAGCCCTGAACGTTCCAATTCACTATCATTTTTGCGTCGGATTCGAAAATCTAGACTCACAGGGAAGGACCATGTGGTGCCCGAGGCAGCAACAGACCCTTTTAGACAAGTCGGCTGGAGGTCGATGTTTTGAATCTCGACGCAATTTGAGTGTTCCATCGGCATTAGGAGGCCCTGAACGTTACAATTAACTATCATTTTTGCGTCGGATTCGAAAATCTATACTCACCGGAGACGGACCATGTGGTGCCCGAGGCAGCGATATCCCCTTGGAGACAAGTCGGCTGGAGGCCGATGTATTGGATCTCGACGCAATTTGAGTGTTCAATCGGCATTAGGAGGCCCTGAACGTTACAATTAACTATCATTTTTGCGTCGGATTCGAAAATCTAGACTCACAGGAAAACGACCATAAGGTGCCCGAGGCAGCAACAGACCCTTGGAGACAAGCCGGCTGGAGGCCGATGTATTGAATCTCGACGCAATTTGAGTGTTCCATCGTCATTAGGAGGCCCTAAACGTTACAATTCACTATCATTTTTGCGTCGGATTCGAAAATCTAGACTCACAGGAGAAGGACCATGTGGTGCCCGAGGCAGCAGCAGACCCTTGGAGACAAGTCGGCTGCAGGCCGATGTATTGAATCTCGACGCAATTTGAGTGTTCCATCGTCATTACAAGGCCCTGAACGTTACATTTAACTATCATTTTTGCGTCGGATTCGAAAATTTAGACTCACAGGAGAAAGACCATGAGGTGCCTGAGGCAGCAACAGACCCTTGGAGACAACTCGGCTGGAGGCCGATGTATTGAATCTCGACGCAATTTGAGTGTTCCGTCGTCATTACAAGGCCCTGAACGTTACATTTAACTATCATTTTTGCGTCGGATTCGAAAATTTAGACTCACAGGAGAAAGACAATGAGGTGCCTGAGGCAGCATTAGACCCTTGGAGACAAGTCGGCTGGAGGCCGATGTATTGAATCTCGACGCAATTTGAGTGTTCCATCATCATTAGGAGGCCCTAAACGTTACAATTCACTATCATTTTTGCGACGGATTCGAAAATCTAGACTCGCAAAAGAAGGACCATGTGGTACCCGAGGCAGCAATAGACCCTTGGAGACAAGTCGGCTGCAGGCCGATGTATTGAATCTCGATGCAATTTGAGTGTTCCATCGTCATTACAAGGCCCTGAACGTTACATTTAACTATCATTTTTGCGTCGGATTCGAAAATTTAGACTCACAGGAGAACGACCATAAGGTGCCCGAGGCAGCAATAGACCCTTGGAGACAAGCCGGCTGGAGGCCGATGTATTGAATCTCGACGCAATTTGAGTGTTCCATCGGCATTAGGAGGCCCTGAACGTTGCAATTAACTATCATTTTTGCGTCGGATTCGAAAATCTAGACTCACAGGAGAACGACCATGAGGTGCCTGAGACTGCAATATCCTCTTGGATACAAGTCGACTGGAGGTCGATGTATTGAATCTCGACGCAATTTGAGTCTTCTATCGTCATTAGGAGGCGCCGAACGTTACAATTCACTATCATTTTTGCGTCGGATTCGATAATCTAAACTCACAGGAGAACGACCATAAGGTGCCGAGGCAGCAACAGACCCTTGGAGACAAGTCGGCTGGAGGCCGATGTATTGAATCTCAACGCAATTTGAGTGTTCCATCGGCATTAGGAGGCCCTGAACGTTACAATTAACTATCATTTTTGAGTCGGATTCGAAAATCTAGACTCACCGGAGACGGACCATGTGGTGCCCGAGGCAGCGATATCCCCTTGGAGACAAGTCGGCTGGAGGCCGATGTATTGAATCTCGACGCAATTTGAGTGTTCCATCGGCATCAGGAGGCCCTGAACGTTACAATTCACTATCATTTTTGCGTCGGATTCGAAAATCTAGACTCACAGGAGAAAGACCATGTGGTGCCCGAGGCAGCAGCAGACCCTTGGAGACAAGTCGGCTGGAGGCCGATGTATTGAACCTCGACGCAATTTGAGTGTTCCTTCGTCATTAGGAGGCCCTGAACGTTACAATTAACTATCATTTTTGCGTCGGATTCGATAATCTAGACTCACAGGAGAAGGACCATGTGGTGCCCGAGGCAGCAATAGACCCTTGGAGACAAGTCGGCTGCAGGCCGATGTATTGAATCTTGACGCAATTTGAGTGTCCATCGTCATTACAAGGCCCTGAACGTTACAATTAACTTTCATCTTTGCGTCGGATTCGAAAATCTAGACTCACAGGAGAACGACCATAAGGTGCCCGAGGCAGCAATAGACCCTTGGAGACAAGCCGGCTGGAGGCCGATGTATTGAATCTCGACGCAATTTGAGTGTTCCAACGGCATTAGGAGGCCCTGAACGTTACAATTAACTATCATTTTTGAGTCGGATTCGAAAATCTAGACTCACCGGAGACGGACCATGTGGTGCCCGAGGCAGCGATATCCCCTTGGAGACAAGTCGGCTGGAGGCCGATGTATTGAATCTCGACGCAATTTGAGAGTTCCATCGTCATTAGGAGGCCCTGAACGTTACAATTCACTATCATTTTTGCGTCGGATTCGAAAATCTAGACTCACAGGAGAAGGACCATGTGGTGCCCGAGGCAGCAACAGACCCTTTTAGACAAGTCGGCTGGAGGCCGATGTACTGAATCTCGACGCAATTTGAGTGTTCCATCGGCATTAGGAGGCCCTGAACGTTACAATTAACTATCATTTTTGCGTCGGATTCGAAAATCTATACTCACCGGAGACGGACCATGTGGTGCCCGAGGCAGCGATATCCCCTTGGAGACAAGTCGGCTGGAGGCCGATGTATTGGATCTCGACGCAATTTGAGTGTTCCATCGGCATTAGGAGGCCCTGAACGTTACTATTAACTATCATTGTTGCGTCGGGTTCGATAATCTAAACTCACAGGAGAACGACCATAAGGTGCCGAGGCAGCAACAGACCCTTGGAGACAAGTCGGCTGGAGGCCGATGTATTGAATCTCGACGCAATTTGAGTGTTCCATCGTCATTAGGAGGCCCTGAACGTTACAATTAACTATCATTTTTGCGTCGGATTCGAAAATCTACACTCACAGGAGAAGGACCATGTGGTGCCCGAGGCAGCAATAGACCCTTGGAGACAAGTCGGCTGCAGGCCGATGTATTGAATCTTGACGCAATTTGAGTGTTCCATTGTCATTACAAGGCCCTGGACGTTACAATTAACTTTCATTTTTGCGTCGGATTCGAAAATCTAGACTCACAGGAGAACGACCATAAGGTGCCCGAGGCAGCAATAGACCCTTGGAGACAAGTCGGCTGGAGGACGATGTATTGAATCTCGACGCAATTTGAGTGTTCCATCGGCATTAGGAGGCCCTGAACGTTACAATTAACTATCATTTTTGCGTCGGATTCGAAAATCTAGACTCACAGGGAAGGACCATGTGGTGCCCGAGGCAGCAACAGACCCTTTTAGACAAGTCGGCTGGAGGTCGATGTTTTGAATCTCGACGCAATTTGAGTGTTCCATCGGCATTAGGAGGCCCTGAACGTTACAATTAACTATCATTTTTGCGTCGGATTCGAAAATCTAGACTCACCGGAGACGGACCATGTGGTGCCCGAGGCAGCGATATCCCCTTGGAGACAAGTCGGCTGGAGGCCGATGTATTGGATCTCGACGCAATTTGAGTGTTCAATCGGCATTAGGAGGCCCTGAACGTTACAATTAACTATCATTTTTGCGTCGGATTCGAAAATCTAGACTCACAGGAGAACGACCATAAGGTGCCCGAGGCAGCAATAGACCCTTGGAGACAAGCCGGCTGGAGGCCGATGTATTGAATCTCGACGCAATTTGAGTGTTCCATCGGCATTAGGAGGCCCTGAACGTTACAATTAACTATCATTTTTGCGTCGGGTTCGAAAATCTAGACTCACAGGAGAACGACCATGAGGTGCCTGAGACTGCAATATCCTCTTGGATACAAGTCGACTGGAGGTCGATGTATTGAATCTCGACGCAATTTGAGTCTTCTATCGTCATTAGGAGGCGCCGAACGTTACAATTCACTATCATTTTTGCGTCGGATTCGATAATCTAAACTCACAGGAGAACGACCATAAGGTGCCGAGGCAGCAACAGACCCTTGGAGACAAGTCGGCTGGAGGCCGATGTATTGAATCTCAACGCAATTTGAGTGTTCCATCGGCATTAGGAGGCCCTGAACGTTACAATTAACTATCATTTTTGCGTCGAATTCGAAAATCTAGACTCACCGGAGACGGACCATGTGGTGCCCGAGGCAGCGATATCCCCTTGGAGACAAGTCGGCTGGAGGCCGATGTATTGAATCTCGACGCAATTTGAGAGTTCCATCGTCATTAGGAGGCCCTGAACGTTACAATTCACTATCATTTTTGCGTCGGATTCGAAAATCTAGACTCACAGGAGAAGGACCATGTGGTGCCCGAGGCAGCAACAGACCCTTTTAGACAAGTCGGCTGGAGGCCGATGTACTGAATCTCGACGCAATTTGAGTGTTCCATCGGCATTAGGAGGCCCTGAACGTTACAATTAACTATCATTTTTGCGTCGGATTCGAAAATCTATACTCACCGGAGACGGACCATGTGGTGCCCGAGGCAGCGATATCCCCTTGGAGACAAGTCGGCTGGAGGCCGATGTATTGGATCTCGACGCAATTTGAGTGTTCCATCGGCATTAGGAGGCCCTGAACGTTACAATTAACTATCATTTTTGCGTCGGGTTCGATAATCTAAACTCACAGGAGAACGACCATAAGGTGCCGAGGCAGCAACAGACCCTTGGAGACAAGTCGGCTGGAGGCCGATGTATTGAATCTCGACGCAATTTGAGTGTTCCATCGTCATTAGGAGGCCCTGAACGTTACAATTAACTATCATTTTTGCGTCGGATTCGAAAATCTACACTCACAGGAGAAGGACCATGTGGTGCCCGAGGCAGCAATAGACCCATGGAGACAAGTCGGCTGCAGGCCGATGTATTGAATCTTGACGCAATTTGAGTGTTCCATTGTCATTACAAGGCCCTGGACGTTACAATTAACTTTCATTTTTGCGTCGGATTCGAAAATCTAGACTCACAGGAGAACGACCATAAGGTGCCCGAGGCAGCAATAGACCCTTGGAGACAAGTCGGCTGGAGGACGATGTATTGAATCTCGACGCAATTTGAGTGTTCCATCGGCATTAGGAGGCCCTGAACGTTACAATTAACTATCATTTTTGCGTCGGATTCGAAAATCTAGACTCACAGGGAAGGACCATGTGGTGCCCGAGGCAGCAACAGACCCTTTTAGACAAGTCGGCTGGAGGTCGATGTTTTGAATCTCGACGCAATTTGAGTGTTCCATCGGCATTAGGAGGCCCTGAACGTTACAATTAACTATCATTTTTGCGTCGGATTCGAAAATCTAGACTCACCGGAGACGGACCATGTGGTGCCCGAGGCAGCGATATCCCCTTGGAGACAAGTCGGCTGGAGGCCGATGTATTGGATCTCGACGCAATTTGAGTGTTCAATCGGCATTAGGAGGCCCTGAACGTTACAATTAACTATCATTTTTGCGTCGGATTCGAAAATCTAGACTCACAGGAAAACGACCATAAGGTGCCCGAGGCAGCAACAGACCCTTGGAGACAAGTCGGCTGGAGGCCGATGTATTGAATCTCGACGCAATTTGAGTGTTCCATCGTCATTAGGAGGCCCTAAACGTTACAATTCACTATCATTTTTGCGTCGGATTCGAAAATCTAGACTCACAGGAGAAGGACCATGTGGTGCCCGAGGCAGCAGCAGACCCTTGGAGACAAGTCGGCTGCAGGCCGATGTATTGAATCTCGACGCAATTTGAGTGTTCCATCGTCATTACAAGGCCCTGAACGTTACATTTAACTATCATTTTTGCGTCGGATTCGAAAATTTAGACTCACAGGAGAAAGACCATGAGGTGCCTGAGGCAGCAACAGACCCTTTGAGACAACTCGGCTGGAGGCCGATGTATTGAATCTCGACGCAATTTGAGTGTTCCATCGTCATTACAAGGCCCTGAACGTTACATTTAACTATCATTTTTGCGTCGGATTCGAAAATTTAGACTCACAGGAGAAAGACAATGAGGTGCCTGAGGCAGCATTAGACCCTTGGAGACAAGTCGGCTGGAGGCCGATGTATTGAATCTCGACGCAATTTGAGTGTTCCATCATCATTAGGAGGCCCTAAACGTTACAATTCACTATCATTTTTGCGTCGGATTCGAAAATCTAGACTCGCAGGAGAAGGACCATGTGGTACCCGAGGCAGCAATAGACCCTTGGAGACAAGTCGGCTGCAGGCCGATGTATTGAATCTCGATGCAATTTGAGTGTTCCATCGTCATTACAAGGCCCTGAACGTTACATTTAACTATCATTTTTGCGTCGGATTCGAAAATTTAGACTCACAGGAGAACGACCATAAGGTGCCCGAGGCAGCAATAGACCCTTGGAGACAAGCCGGCTGGAGGCCGATGTATTGAATCTCGACGCAATTTGAGTGTTCCATCGGCATTAGGAGGCCCTGAACGTTACAATTAACTATCATTTTTGCGTCGGATTCGAAAATCTAGACTCACAGGAGAACGACCATGAGGTGCCTGAGACTGCAATATCCTCTTGGATACAAGTCGACTGGAGGTCGATGTATTGAATCTCGACGCAATTTGAGTCTTCTATCGTCATTAGGAGGCGCCGAACGTTACAATTCACTATCATTTTTGCGTCGGATTCGATAATCTAAACTCACAGGAGAACGACCATAAGGTGCCGAGGCAGCAACAGACCCTTGGAGACAAGTCGGCTGGAGGAGGATGTATTGAATCTCAACGCAATTTGAGTGTTCCATCGGCATTAGGAGGCCCTGAACGTTACAATTAACTATCATTTTTGCGTCGAATTCGAAAATCTAGACTCACCGGAGACGGACCATGTGGTGCCCGAGGCAGCGATATCCCCTTGGAGACAAGTCGGCTGGAGGCCGATGTATTGAATCTCGACGCAATTTGAGAGTTCCATCGTCATAAGGAGGCCCTGAACGTTACAATTCACTATCATTTTTGCGTCGGATTCGAAAATCTAGACTCACAGGAGAAGGACCATGTGGTGCCCGAGGCAGCAACAGACCCATTTAGACAAGTCGGCTGGAGGCCGATGTTTTGAATCTCGACGCAATTTGAGTGTTCCATCGGCATTAGGAGGCCCTGAACGTTACAATTAACTATCATTTTTGCGTCGGATTCGAAAATCTAGACTCACCGGAGACGGACCATGTGGTGCCCGAGGCAGCAATAGACCCTTGGAGACAAGTCGGTTGGAGGACGATGTATTGAATCTCGACGCAATTTGAGTGTTCCATCGGCATTAGGAGGCCCTGAACGTTACAATTAACTTTCATTTTTGCGTCGGATTCGAAAATCTAGACTCACAGGAGAACGACCATGAGGTGCCTGAGACTGCAATATCCTCTTGGATACAAGTCGACTGGAGGTCGATGTATTGAATCTCGACGCAATTTGAGTCTTCTATCGTCATTAGGAGGCGCCGAACGTTACAATTCACTATCATTTTTGCGTCGGATTCGATAATCTAAACTCACAGGAGAACGACCATAAGGTGCCGAGGCAGCAACAGACCCTTGGAGACAAGTCGGCTGGAGGCCGATGTATTGAACCTCGACGCAATTTGAGTGTTCCATCGTCATTAGGAGGCCCTGAACGTTACAATTAACTATCATTTTTGCGTCGGATTCGATAATCTAGACTCACAGGGGAAGGACCATGTGGTGCCCGAGGCAGCAGTAGACCCTTGGAGACAAGTCGGCTGCAGGCCGATGTATTGAATCTTGACGCAATTTGAGTGTCCATCGTCATTACAAGGCCCTGAACGTAACAATTAACTTTCATTTTTGCGTCGGATTCGAAAATCTAGACTCACAGGAGAACGACCATAAGGTGCCGGAGGCAGCAATAGACCCTTGGAGACAAGCCGGCTGGAGGCCGATGTATTGAATCTCGACGCAATTTGAGTGTTCCATCGGCATTAGGAGGCCCTGAACGTTACAATTAACTATCATTTTTGAGTCGGATTCGAAAATCTAGACTCACCGGAGACGGACCATGTGGTGCCCGAGGCAGCGATATCCCCTTGGAGACAAGTCGGCTGGAGGCCGATGTATTGAATCTCGACGCAATTTGAGTGTTCCATCGGCATCAGGAGGCCCTGAACGTTACAATTCACTATCATTTTTGCGTCGGATTCGAAAATCTAGACTCACAGGAGAAGGACCATGTGGTGCCCGAGGCAGCAGCAGACCCTTGGAGACAAGTCGGCTGGAGGCCGATGTATTGAACCTCGACGCAATTTGAGTGTTCCATCGTCATTAGGAGGCCCTGAACGTTACAATTAACTATCATTTTTGCGTCGGATTCGATAATCTAGACTCACAGGAGAAGGACCATGTGGTGCCCGAGGCAGCAATAGACCCTTGGAGACAAGTCGGCTGCAGGCCGATGTATTGAATCTTGACGCAATTTGAGTGTCCATCGTCATTACAAGGCCCTGAACGTTACAATTAACTTTCATTTTTGCGTCGGATTCGAAAATCTAGACTCACAGGAGAACGACCATAAGGTGCCCGAGGCAGCAATAGACCCTTGGAGACAAGCCGGCTGGAGGCCGATGTATTGAATCTCGACGCAATTTGAGTGTTCCAACGGCATTAGGAGGCCCTGAACGTTACAATTAACTATCATTTTTGAGTCGGATTCGAAAATCTAGACTCACCGGAGACGGACCATGTGGTGCCCGAGGCAGCGATATCCCCTTGGAGACAAGTCGGCTGGAGGCCGATGTATTGAATCTCGACGCAATTTGAGAGTTCCATCGTCATTAGGAGGCCCTGAACGTTACAATTCACTATCATTTTTGCGTCGGATTCGAAAATCTAGACTCACAGGAGAAGGACCATGTGGTGCCCGAGGCAGCAACAGACCCTTTTAGACAAGTCGGCTGGAGGCCGATGTACTGAATCTCGACGCAATTTGAGTGTTCCATCGGCATTAGGAGGCCCTGAACGTTACAATTAACTATCATTTTTGCGTCGGATTCGAAAATCTATACTCACCGGAGACGGACCATGTGGTGCCCGAGGCAGCGATATCCCCTTGGAGACAAGTCGGCTGGAGGCCGATGTATTGGATCTCGACGCAATTTGAGTGTTCCATCGGCATTAGGAGGCCCTGAACGTTACAATTAACTATCATTTTTGCGTCGGGTTCGATAATCTAAACTCACAGGAGAACGACCATAAGGTGCCGAGGCAGCAACAGACCCTTGGAGACAAGTCGGCTGGAGGCCGATGTATTGAATCTCGACGCAATTTGAGTGTTCCATCGTCATTAGGAGGCCCTGAACGTTACAATTAACTATCATTTTTGCGTCGGATTCGAAAATCTACACTCACAGGAGAAGGACCATGTGGTGCCCGAGGCAGCAATAGACCCTTGGAGACAAGTCGGCTGCAGGCCGATGTATTGAATCTTGACGCAATTTGAGTGTTCCATCGTCATTACAAGGCCCTGGACGTTACAATTAACTTTCATTTTTGCGTCGGATTCGAAAATCTAGACTCACAGGAGAACGACCATAAGGTGCCCGAGGCAGCAATAGACCCTTGGAGACAAGTCGGCTGGAGGACGATGTATTGAATCTCGACGCAATTTGAGTGTTCCATCGGCATTAGGAGGCCCTGAACGTTACAATTCACTATCATTTTTGCGTCGGATTCGAAAATCTAGACTCACAGGGAAGGACCATGTGGTGCCCGAGGCAGCAACAGACCCTTTTAGACAAGTCGGCTGGAGGTCGATGTTTTGAATCTCGACGCAATTTGAGTGTTCCATCGGCATTAGGAGGCCCTGAACGTTACAATTAACTATCATTTTTGCGTCGGATTCGAAAATCTAGACTCACCGGAGACGGACCATGTGGTGCCCGAGGCAGCGATATCCCCTTGGAGACAAGTCGGCTGGAGGCCGATGTATTGGATCTCGACGCAATTTGAGTGTTCAATCGGCATTAGGAGGCCCTGAACGTTACAATTAACTATCATTTTTGCGTCGGATTCGAAAATCTAGACTCACAGGAAAACGACCATAAGGTGCCCGAGGCAGCAACAGACCCTTGGAGACAAGTCGGCTGGAGGCCGATGTATTGAATCTCGACGCAATTTGAGTGTTCCATCGTCATTACAAGGCCCTGAACGTTACATTTAACTATCATTTTTGCGTCGGATTCGAAAATTTAGACTCACAGGAGAAAGACAATGAGGTGCCTGAGGCAGCATTAGACCCTTGGAGACAAGTCGGCTGGAGGCCGATGTATTGAATCTCGACGCAATTTGAGTGTTCCATCATCATTAGGAGGCCCTAAACGTTACAATTCACTATCATTTTTGCGTCGGATTCGAAAATCTAGACTCGCAGGAGAAGGACCATGTGGTACCCGAGGCAGCAATAGACCCTTGGAGACAAGTCGGCTGCAGGCCGATGTATTGAATCTCGATGCAATTTGAGTGTTCCATCGTCATTACAAGGCCCTGAACGTTACATTTAACTATCATTTTTGCGTCGGATTCGAAAATTTAGACTCACAGGAGAACGACCATAAGGTGCCCGAGGCAGCAATAGACCCTTGGAGACAAGCCGGCTGGAGGCCGATGTATTGAATCTCGACGCAATTTGAGTGTTCCATCGGCATTAGGAGGCCCTGAACGTTACAATTAACTATCATTTTTGCGTCGGATTCGAAAATCTAGACTCACAGGAGAAGGACCATGTGGTGCCCGAGGCAGCAACAGACCCATTTAGACAAGTCGGCTGGAGGCCGATGTTTTGAATCTCGACGCAATTTGAGTGTTCCATCGGCATTAGGAGGCCCTGAACGTTACAATTAACTATCATTCTTGCGTCGGATTCGAAAATCTAGACTCACCGCAGACGGACCATGTGGTGCCCGAGGCAGCAATAGACCCTTGGAGACAAGTCGGTTGGAGGACGATGTATTGAATCTCGACGCAATTTGAGTGTTCCATCGGCATTAGGAGGCCCTGAACGTTACAATTAACTTTCATTTTTGCGTCGGATTCGAAAATCTAGACTCACAGGAGAACGACCATAAGGTGCCCGAGGCAGCAATAGACCCTTGGAGACAAGTCGGCTGGAGGATGATGTATTGAATCTCGACGCAATTTGAGTGTTCCATCGGCATTAGGAGGCCCTGAACGTTACAATTAACTATCATTTTTGCGTCGAATTCGAAAATCTAGACTCACCGGAGACGGACCATGTGGTGCCCGAGGCAGCGATATCCCCTTGGAGACAAGTCGGCTGGAGGCCGATGTATTGAATCTCGACGCAATTTGAGTGTTCCATCGGCATTAGGAGGCCCTGAACGTTACAATTCACTATCATTTTTGCGTCGGATTCGAAAATCTAGACTCACAGGCGAAGGACCATGTGGTGCCCGAGGCAGCAACAGACCCTTTTAGACAAGTCGGCTGGAGGTCGATGTTTTGAATCTCGACGCAATTTGAGTGTTCCATCGGCATTAGGAGGCCCTGAACGTTACAATTAACTATCATTTTTGCGTCGGATTCGAAAATCTAGACTCACCGGAGACGGACCATGTGGTGCCCGAGGCAGCGATATCCCCTTGGAGACAAGTCGGCTGGAGGCCGATGTATTGGATCTCGACGCAATTTGAGTGTTCCATCGTCATTACAAGGCCCTGAACGTTACATTTAACTATCATTTTTCCGTCGGATTCGAAAATTTAGACTCTCAGGATAAAGACCATGAGGTGCCTGAACAGCAACAGACCCTTGGAGACAACTCGGCTGGAGGCCGATGTATTGAATCTCGACGCAATTTGAGTGTTCCATCGTCATTACAAGGGCCTGAACGTTACATTTAACTATCATTTTTGCGTCGGATTCGAAAATTTAGACTCACAGGAGAAAGACCATGAGGTGCCTGAGGCAGCAACAGACCCTTGGAGACAAGTCGGCTGGAGGCCGATGTATTGAATCTCGACGCAATTTGAGTGTTCCATCGTCATTACAAGGCCCTGAACGTTACATTTAACTATCATTTTTGCGTCGGATTCGAAAATTTAGACTCACAGGAGAAAGACCATGAGGTGCCTGAGGCAGCAACAGACCCTTGGAGACAAGTCGGCTGGAGGCCGATGTATTGAATCTCGACGCAATTTGAGTGTTCCATCGTCATTAGGAGGCCCTAAACGTTACAATTCACTATCATTTTTGCGTCGGATTCGAAAATTTAGACTCGCAGGAGAAGGAACATGTGGTGCCCGAGGCAGCAATAGACCCTTGGAGACAAGTCGGCTGCAGGCCGATGTATTGAATCTCGACGCAATTTGAGTGTTCCATCGGCATTAGGAGGCCCTGAACGTTACAATTAACTATCATTTTTGCGTCGGATTCGAAAATCTAGACTCACAGGAGAACGACCATGAGGTGCCTGAGACTGCAATATCCTCTTGGATACAAGTCGACTGGAGGTCGATGTATTGAATCTCGACGCAATTTGAGTCTTCTATCGTCATTAGGAGGCGCCGAACGTTACAATTAACTATCATTTTTGCGTCGAATTCGATAATCAAATCTCACAGGAGAACGACCATAAGGTGCCGAGGCAGCAACAGACCCTTGGAGACAAGTCGGCTGGAGGCCGATGTATTGAACCTCGACGCAATTTGAGTGTTCCATCGTCATTAGGAGGCCCTGAACGTTACAATTAACTATCATTTTTGCGTCGGATTCGATAATCTAGACTCACAGGAGAAGGACCATGTGGTGCCCGAGGCAGCAATAGACCCTTGGAGACAAGTCGGCTGCAGGCCGATGTATTGAATCTCGACGCAATTTGAGTGTTCCATCGGCATTAGGAGGCCCTGAACGTTACAAATAACTATCATTTTTGCGTCGGATTCGAAAATCTAGACTCACCGTAGACGGACCATGTGGTGCCCGAGGCAGCGATATCCCCTTGGAGACAAGTCGGCTAGAGGCCGATGTATTGGATCTCGACGCAATTTGAGTGTTCCATCGGCATTAGGAGGCCCTGAACGTTACAATTAACTATCATTTTTGCGTCGGATTCGATAATCTAAACTCACAGGAGAACGACCATAAGGTGCCGAGGCAGCAACAGACCCTTGGAGACAAGTCGGCTGGAGGCCGATGTATTGAATCTCGACGCAATTTGAGTGTTCCATCGTCATTAGGAGGCCCTGAACGTTACAATTAACAATCATTTTTGCGTCGGATTCGAAAATCTAGACTCACAGGAGAACGACCATAAGGTGCCCGAGGCAGCAATAGACCCTTGGAGACAAGTCGGCTGGAGGACGATGTATTGAATCTCGACGCAATTTGAGTGTTCCATCGGCATTAGGAGGCCCTGAACGTTACAATTCACTATCATTTTTGCGTCGGATTCGAAAATCTAGACTCACAGGAGAAGGACCATTTGGGGCCCGAGGCAGCAACAGACCCTTTTAGACAAGTCGGCTGGAGGTCGATGTTTTGAATCTCGACGCAATTTGAGTGTTCCATCGGCATTAGGAGGCCCTGAACGTTACAATTAACTATCATTTTTGCGTCGGATTCGAAAATCTAGACTCACCGGAGACGGACCATGTGGTGCCCGTGGCAGAGATATCCCCTTGGAGACAAGTCGGCTGGAGGCCGATGTATTGGATCTCGACGCAATTTGAGTGTTCCATCGGCATTAGGAGGCCCTGAACGTTACAATTAACTATCATTTTTGCGTCGGATTCGAAAATCTAGACTCACAGGAAAACGACCATAAGGTGCCCGAGGCAGCAACAGACCCTTGGAGACAAGTCGGCTGGAGGCCGATGTATTGAATCTCGACGCAATTTGAGTGTTCCATCGTCATTAGGAGGCCCTAAACGTTACAATTCACTATCATTTTTGCGCCGGATTCGAAAATCTAGACTCACAGGAGAAGGACCATGTGGTGCCCGAGGCAGCAGCAGGCCCTTGGAGACAAGTCGGCTGCAGGCCGATGTATTGAATCTCGACGCAATTTGAGTGTTCTATCGTCATTACAAGGCCCTGAACGTTACATTTAACTATCATTTTTGCGTCGGATTCGAAAATTTAGACTCACAGGAGAAAGACCATGAGGTGCCTGATTCAGCAACAGACCCTTGGAGACAACTCGGCTGGAGGCCGATGTATTGAATCTCGACGCAATTTGAGTGTTCCATCGTCATTTCAAGGCCATGAACGTTACATTTAACTATCATTTTTGCGTCGGATTCGAAAATTTAGACACACAGGAGAAAGACCATGAGCTGCCTGAGGCAGCAACAGACCCTTGGAGACAAGTCGGCTGGAGGCCGATGTATTGAATCTCGACGCAATTTGAGTGTTCCATCGGCATTAGGAGGCCCTAAACGTTACAATTCACTATCATTTTTGCGTCGGATTCGAAAATCTAGACTCGCAGGAGAAGGACCATGTGGTGCCCGAGGCAGCAATAGACCCTTGGAGACAAGTCGGCTGCAGGCCGATGTATTGAATCTCGATGCAATTTGAGTGTTCCATCGTCATTACAAGGCCCTGAACGTTACATTTAACTATCATTTTTGCGTGGGATTCGAAAATTTAGACTCACAGGAGAACGACCTTAAGGTGCCCGAGGCAGCAATAGACCCTTGGAGACAAGCCGGCTGGAGGCCGATGTATTGAATCTCGACGCAATTTGAGTGTTCCATCGGCATTAGGAGGCCCTGAACGTTACAATTAACTATCATTTTTGCGTCGGATTCGAAAATCTAGACTCACAGGAGAAAGACCATGAGGTGCCTGAGGCTGCAATATCCTCTTGGATACAAGTCGACTGGAGGTCGATGTATTGAATCTCGACGCAATTTGAGTCTTCTATCGTCATTAGGAGGCGCCGAACGTTACAATTCACTATCATTTTTGCGTCGGATTCGATAATCTAAACTCACAGGAGAACGACCATAAGGTGCCGAGGCAGCAACAGACCCTTGGAGACAAGTTGGCTGGAGGCCGATGTATTGAACCTCGACGCAATTTGAGTGTTCCATCGTCATTAGGAGGCCCTGAACGTTACAATTAACTATCATTTTTGCGTCGGATTCGATAATCTAGACTCACAGGAGAAGGAGCAACTGGTGCCCGAGGCAGCAATAGACCCTTGGAGACAAGCCGGCTGGAGGCCGATGTATTGAATCTCGACGCAATTTGAGTGTTCCATCGGCATTAGGAGGCCCTGAACGTTACAATTAACTATCATTTTTGAGTCGGATTCGAAAATCTAGACTCACCGGAGACGGACCATGTGGTGCCCGAGGCAGCGATATCCCCTTGGAGACAAGTCGGCTGGAGGCCGATGTATTGAATCTCGACGCAATTTGAGAGTTCCATCGTCATTAGGAGGCCCTGAACGTTACAATTCACTATCATTTTTGCGTCGGATTCGAAAATCTAGACTCACAGGAGAAGGATCATGTGGAGCCCGAGGCAGCAACAGACCCTTTTAGACAAGTCGGCTGGAGGCCGATGTATTGAATCTCGACGCAATTTGAGTGTTCCATCGGCATTAGGAGGCCCTGAACGTTACAATTAACTATCATTTTTGCGTCGGATTCGAAAATCTATACTCACCGGAGACGGACCATGTGGTGCCCGAGGCAGCGATATCCCCTTGGAGACAAGTCGGCTGGAGGCCGATGTATTGGATCTCGACGCAATTTGAGTGTTCCATCGGCATTAGGAGGCCCTGAACGTTACAATTAACTATCATTTTTGCGTCGGATTCGATAATCTAAACTCACAGGAGAACGACCATAAGGTGCCGAGGCAGCAACAGACCCTTGGAGACATGTCGGCTGGAGGCCGATGTATTGAATCTCGACGCAATTTGAGCGTTCCATCGTCATTACAAGGCCCTGGACGTTACAATTAACTTTCATTTTTGCGTCGGATTCGAAAATCTAGACTCACAGGAGAACGACCATAAGGTGCCCGAGGCAGCAATAGACCCTTGGAGACAAGTCGGCTGGAGGACGATGTATTGAATCTCGACGCAATTTGAGTTTTCCATCGGCATTAGGAGGCCCTGAACGTTACAACTAACTATCATTTTTGCGTCGGATTCGAAAATCTAGACTCACCGGAGACGGACCATGTGGTGCCCGAGGCAGCGATATCCCCTTGGAGACAAGTCGGCTGGAGGCCGATGTATTGAATCTCGACTCAATTTGAGGGTTCCATCGTCATTAGGAGGCCCTGAACGTTACAATTCACTATCATTTTTGCGTCGGATTCGAAACTCTAGACTCACAGGAGAAGGACCATGTGGTGCCCGAGGCAGCAACAGACCCTTGGAGACAAGTCGGCTGGAGGCCGATGTTTTGAATCTCGACGCAATTTGAGTGTTCCATCGGCATTAGGAGGCCCTGAACGTTACAATTAACTATCATTTTTGCGTCGGATTCGAAAATCTAGAGTCACCGGAGACGGACCATGTGGTGCCCGAGGCAGCGATATCCCCTTGGAGACAAGTCGGCTGCAGGCTGATGTATTGGATCTCGACGCAATTTGGGTGTTCCATCGGCATTAGGAGGCCCTGAACGTTACAATTAACTATCATTTTTGCGTCGGATTCGATAATCTAAACTCACAGGAGAACGACCATAAGGTGCCGAGGCAGCAACAGACCCTTGGAGACAAGTCGGCTGGAGGCCGATGTATTGAATCTCGACGCAATTTGAGTGTTCCATCGTCATTAGGAGGCCCTGAACGTTACAATTAACAATCATTTTTGCGTCGGATTCGAAAATCTAGACTCACAGGAGAAGGACCATGTGGTGCCCGAGGCAGCAATAGACCCTTGGAGACAAGTCGGCTGCAGGCCGAAGTATTGAATCTTGACGCAATTTGAGTGTTCCATCGTCATTACAAGGCCCTGAACGTTACAATTAACTTTCATTTTTGCGTCGGATTCGAAAATCTAGACTCACAGGAGAACGACCATAAGGTGCCCGAGGCAGCAATAGACCCTTGGAGACAAGTCGGCTGGAGGACGATGTATTGAATCTCGACGCAATTTGAGTGTTCCATCGGCATTAGGAGGCCCTGAACGTTACAATTCACTATCATTTTTGCGTCGGATTCGAAAATCTGGACTCACAGGAGAAGGACCATGTGGTGCCCGAGGCAGCAACAGACCCTTTTAGACAAGTCGGCTGGAGGTCGATGTTTTGAATCTCGACGCAATTTGAGTGTTCCATCGGCATTAGGAGGCCCTGAACGTTACAATTCACTATCATTTTTGCGTCGGATTCGAAAATCTAGACCCACCGGAGACGGACCATGTGGTGCCCGAGGCAGCGATATCCCCTTGGAGTCAAGTCGGCTGGAGGCCGATGTATTGGATCTCGACGCAATTTGAGTGTTCCATCGGCATTAGGAGGCCCTGAACGTTACAATTAACTATCATTTTTGCGTCGGATTCGAAAATCTAGACTCACAGGAGAAGGACCATGTGGTGCCCGAGGCAGCAGCAGACCCTTGGAGACAAGTCGGCTGCAGGCCGATGTATTGAATCTCGACGCAATTTGTGTGTTCCATCGTCATTACAAGGCCCTGAACGTTACATTTAACTATCATTTTTGCGTCGGATTCGAAAATTTAGACTCACAGGAGAAAGACCATGAGGTGCCTGAGGCAGCAACAGACCCTTGGAGACAACTCGGCTGGAGGCCGATGTATTGAATCTCGACGCAATTTGAGTGTTCCATCGTCATTACAAGGCCCTGAACGTTACATTTAACTATCATTTTTGCGTCGGATTCGAAAATTTAGACTCACAGGAGAAAGACCATGAGGTGCCTGAGGCAGCATTAGACCCTTGGAGACAAGTCGGCTGGAGGCCGATGTATTGAATCTCGACGCAATTTGAGTGTTCCATCATCATTAGGAGGCCCTAAACGTTACAATTCACTATCATTTTTGCGTCGGATTCGAAAATCTAGACTCGCAGGAGAAGGACCATGTGGTGCCCGAGGCAGCAATAGACCCTTGGAGACAAGTCGGCTGCAGGATGATGTATTGAATCTCGATGCAATTTGAGTGTTCCATCGTCATTACAAGGCCCTGAACGTTACATTTAACTATCATTTTTGCGTCGGATTCGAAAATTTAGACTCACAGGAGAACGACCATAAGGTGCCCGAGGCAGCAATAGACCCTTGGAGACAAGTCGGCTGCAGGCCGATGTATTGAATCTCGACGCAATTTGAGTGTTCCATCGTCATTACAAGGCCCTGAACGTTACAATTAACTATCATTTTTGCGTCGGATTCGAAAATCTAGACTCACAGGAGAACGACCATGAGGTGCCTGAGACTGCAATATCCTCTTGGATACAAGTCGACTGGAGGTCGATGTATTGAATCTCGACGCAATTTGAGTCTTCTATCGTCATTAGGAGGCGCCGAACGTTACAATTCACTATCATTTTTGCGTCGGATTCGATAATCTAAACTCACAGGAGAACGACCATAAGGTGCCGAGGCAGCAACAGACCCTTGGAGACAAGTCGGCTGGAGGCCGATGTATTGAACCTCGACGCAATTTGAGTGTTCCATCGTCATTAGGAGGCCCTGAACGTTACAATTAACTATCATTTTTGCGTCGGATTCGATAATCTAGACTCACAGGAGAAGGACCATGTGGTGCCCGAGGCAGCAATAGACCCTTGGAGACAAGTCGGCTGCAGTCCGATGTATTGAATCTTGACGCAATTTGAGTGTCCATCGTCATTACAAGGCCCTGAACGTTACAATTAACTATCATTTTTGCGTCGGATTCGAAAATCTAGACTCACCGGAGACGGACCATGTGGTGCCCGAGGCAGCGATATCCCCTTGGAGACAAGTCGGCTGGAGGCCGATGTATTGGATCTCGACGCAATTTGAGTGTTCCATCGGCATTAGGAGGCCCTGAACGTTACAATTAACTATCATTTTTGCGTCGGATTCGAAAATCTAGACTCACAGGAGAAGGACCATGTGGTGCCCGAGGCAGCAGCAGACCCTTGGAGACAAGTCGGCTGCAGGCCGATGTATTGAATCTCGACGCAATTTGAGTGTTCCATCGTCATTACAAGGCCCTGAACGTTACATTTAACTATCATTTTTGCGTCGGATTCGAAAATTTAGACTCACAGGAGAAAGACCATGAGGTGCCTGAGGCAGCAACAGACCCTTGGAGACAACTCGGCTGGAGGCCGATGTATTGAATCTCGACGCAATTTGAGTGTTCCATCGTCATTACAAGGCCCTGAACGTTACATTTAACTATCATTTTTGCGTCGGATTCGAAAATTTAGACTCACAGGAGAAAGACCATGAGGTGCCTGAGGCAGCATTAGACCCTTGGAGACAAGTCGGCTGGAGGCCGATGTATTGAATCTCGACGCAATTTGAGTGTTCCATCATCATTAGGAGGCCCTAAACGTTACAATTCACTATCATTTTTGCGTCGGATTCGAAAACCTAGACTCGCAGGAGAAGGACCATGTGGTGCCCGAGGCAGCAATAGACCCTTGGAGACAAGTCGGCTGCAGGCCGATGTATTGAATCTCGATGCAATTTGAGTGTTCCATCGTCATTACAAGGCCCTGAACGTTACATTTAAGTATCATTTTTGCGTCGGATTCGAAAATTTAGACTCACAGGAGAACGACCATAAGGTGCCCGAGGCAGCAATAGACCCTTGGAGACAAGCCGGCTGGAGGCCGATGTATTGAATCTCGACGCAATTTGAGTGTTCCATCGGCATTAGGAGGCCCTGAATGTTACAATTAACTATCATTTTTGCGTCGGAATCGAAAATCTAGACTCACAGGAGAACGACCATGAGGTGCCTGAGACTGCAATATCCTCTTGAATACAAGTCGACTGGAGGTCGATGTATTGAATCTCGACGCAATTTGAGTCTTCTATCGTCATTAGGAGGCGCCGAACGTTACAATTCATTATCATTTTTGCGTCGGATTCGATAATCTAAACTCACAGGAGAACGACCATAAGGTGCCGAGGCAGCAACAGACCCTTGGAGACAAGTCGGCTGGAGGCCGATGTATTGAACCTCGACGCAATTTGAGTGTTCCATCGTCATTAGGAGGCCCTGAACGTTACAATTAACTATCATTTTTGCGTCGGATTCGATAATCTAGACTCACAGGAGAAGGACCATGTGGTGCCCGAGGCAGCAATAGACCCTTGGAGACAAGTCGGCTGCAGGCCGATGTATTGAATCTTGACGCAATTTGAGTGTCCATCGTCATTACAAGGCCCTGAACGTTACAATTAACTTTCATTTTTGCGTCGGATTCGAAAATGTAGACTCACAGGAGAACGACGATAAGGTGCCCGAGGCAGCAATAGACCCTTGGAGACAAGCCGGCTGGAGGCCGATGTATTGAATCTCGACGCAATTTGAGTGTTCCATCGGCATTAGGAGGCCCTGAACGTTACAATTAACTATCATTTTTGCGTCGGATTCGAAAATCTAGACTCACCGGAGACGGACCATGTGGTGCCCGAGGCAGCGATATCCCCTTGGAGACAAGTCGGCTGGAGGCCGATGTATTGGATCTCGACGCAATTTGAGTGTTCCATCGGCATTAGGAGGCCCTGAACGTTACAATTAACTATCATTTTTGCGTCGGATTCGAAAATCTAGACTCACAGGAAAACGACCATAAGGTGCCCGAGGCAGCAACAGACCCTTGGAGACAAGTCGGCTGGAGGCCGATGTATTGAATCTCGACGCAATTTGAGTGTTCCATCGTTATTAGGAGGCCCTAAACGTTACAATTCACTATCATTTTTGCGTCGGATTCGAAAATCTAGACTCACAGGAGAAGGACCATGTGGTGCCCGAGGCAGCAGCAGACCCTTGGAGACAAGTCGGCTGCAGGCCGATGTATTGAATCTCGACGCAATTTGAGTGTTCCATCGTCATTACAAGGCCCTGAACGTTACATTTAACTATCATTTTTGCGTCGGATTCGAAAATTTAGACTCACAGGAGAAAGACCATGAGGTGCCTGAGGCAGCAACAGACCCTTGGAGACAACTCGGCTGGAGGCCGATGTATTGAATCTCGACGCAATTTGAGTGTTCCATCGTCATTACAAGGCCCTGAACGTTACATTTAACTATCATTTTTGCGTCGGATTCGAAAATTTAGACTCACAGGAGAAAGACCATGAGGTGCCTGAGGCAGCATTAGACCCTTGGAGACAAGTCGGCTGGAGGCCGATGTATTGAATCTCGACGCAATTTGAGTGTTCCATCATCATTAGGAGGCCCTAAACGTTACAATTCACTATCATTTTTGCGTCGGATTCGAAAACCTAGACTCGCAGGAGAAGGACCATGTGGTGCCCGAGGCAGCAATAGACCCTTGGAGACAAGTCGGCTGCAGGCCGATGTATTGAATCTCGATGCAATTTGAGTGTTCCATCGTCATTACAAGGCCCTGAACGTTACATTTAACTATCATTTTTGCGTCGGATTCGAAAATTTAGACTCACAGGAGAACGACCATAAGGTGCCCGAGGCAGCAATAGACCCTTGGAGACAAGCCGGCTGGAGGCCGATGTATTGAATCTCGACGCAATTTGAGTGTTCCATCGGCATTAGGAGGCCCTGAATGTTACAATTAACTATCATTTTTGCGTCGGAATCGAAAATCTAGACTCACAGGAGAACGACCATGAGGTGCCTGAGACTGCAATATCCTCTTGAATACAAGTCGACTGGAGGTCGATGTATTGAATCTCGACGCAATTTGAGTCTTCTATCGTCATTAGGAGGCGCCGAACGTTACACTTCATTATCATTTTTGCGTCGGATTCGATAATCTAAACTCACAGGAGAACGACCATAAGGTGCCGAGGCAGCAACAGACCCTTGGAGACAAGTCGGCTGGAGGCCGATGTATTGAACCTCGACGCAATTTGAGTGTTCCATCGTCATTAGGAGGTCCTGAACGTTACAATTAACTATCATTTTTGCGTCGGATTCGATAATCTAGACTCACAGGAGAAGGACCATGTGGTGCCCGAGGCAGCAATAGACCCTTGGAGACAAGTCGGCTGCAGGCCGATGTATTGAATCTTGACGCAATTTGAGTGTCCATCGTCATTACAAGGCCCTGAACGTTACAATTAACTTTCATTTTTGCGTCGGATTCGAAAATCTAGACTCACAGGAGAACGACGATAAGGTGCCCGAGGCAGCAATAGACCCTTGGAGACAAGCCGGCTGGAGGCCGATGTATTGAATCTCGACGCAATTTGAGTGTTCCATCGGCATTAGGAGGCCCTGAACGTTACAATTAACTATCATTTTTGCGTCGGATTCGATAATCTAGACTCACAGGAGAACGACCATAAGGTGCCGAGGCAGCAACAGACCCTTGGAGACAAGTCGGCTGGAGGCCGATGTATTGAACCTCGACGCAATTTGAGTGTTCCATCGTCATTAGGAGGCCCTGAACGTTACAATTAACTATCATTTTTGCGTCGGATTCGATAATCTAGACTCACAGGAGAAGGACCATGTGGTGCCCGAGGCAGCAATAGACCCTTGGAGACAAGTCGGCTGCAGTCCGATGTATTGAATCTTGACGCAATTTGAGTGTCCATCGTCATTACAAGGCCCTGAACGTTACAATTAACTATCATTTTTGCGTCGGATTCGAGAATCTAGACTCACCGGAGACGGACCATGTGGTGCCCGAGGCAGCGATATCCCCTTGGAGACAAGTCGGCTGGAGGCCGATGTATTGGATCTCGACGCAATTTGAGTGTTCCATCGGCATTAGGAGGCCCTGAACGTTACAATTAACTATCATTTTTGCGTCGGATTCGAAAATCTAGAATCACAGGAAAACGACCATAAGGTGCCCGAGGCAGCAACAGACCCTTGGAGACAAGTCGGCTGGAGGCCGATGTATTGAATCTCGACGCAATTTGAGTGTTCCATCGTTATTAGGAGGCCCTAAACGTTACAATTCACTATCATTTTTGCGTCGGATTCGAAAATCTAGACTCACAGGAGAAGGACCATGTGGTGCCCGAGGCAGCAGCAGACCCTTGGAGACAAGTCGGCTGCAGGCCGATGTATTGAATCTCGACGCAATTTGAGTGTTCCATCGTCATTACAAGGCCCTGAACGTTACATTTAACTATCATTTTTGCGTCGGATTCGAAAATTTAGACTCACAGGAGAAAGACCATGAGGTGCCTGAGGCAGCAACAGACCCTTGGAGACAACTCGGCTGGAGGCCGATGTATTGAATCTCGACGCAATTTGAGTGTTCCATCGTCATTACAAGGCCCTGAACGTTACATTTAACTATCATTTTTGCGTCGGATTCGAAAATTTAGACTCACAGGAGAAAGACCATGAGGTGCCTGAGGCAGCATTAGACCCTTGGAGACAAGTCGGCTGGAGGCCGATGTATTGAATCTCGACGCAATTTGAGTGTTCCATCATCATTAGGAGGCCCTAAACGTTACAATTCACTATCATTTTTGCGTCGGATTCGAAAACCTAGACTCGCAGGAGAAGGACCATGTGGTGCCCGAGGCAGCAATAGACCCTTGGAGACAAGTCGGCTGCAGGCCGATGTATTGAATCTCGATGCAATTTGAGTGTTCCATCGTCATTACAAGGCCCTGAGCGTTACATTTAACTATCATTTTTGCGTCGGATTCGAAAATTTAGACTCACAGGAGAACGACCATAAGGTGCCCGAGGCAGCAATAGACCCTTGGAGACAAGCCGGCTGGAGGCCGATGTATTGAATCTCGACGCAATTTGAGTGTTCCATCGGCATTAGGAGGCCCTGAATGTTACAATTAACTATCATTTTTGCGTCGGAATCGAAAATCTAGACTCACAGGAGAACGACCATGAGGTGCCTGAGACTGCAATATCCTCTTGAATACAAGTCGACTGGAGGTCGATGTATTGAATCTCGACGCAATTTGAGTCTTCTATCGTCATTAGGAGGCGCCGAACGTTACACTTCATTATCATTTTTGCGTCGGATTCGATAATCTAAACTCACAGGAGAACGACCATAAGGTGCCGAGGCAGCAACAGACCCTTGGAGACAAGTCGGCTGGAGGCCGATGTATTGAACCTCGACGCAATTTGAGTGTTCCATCGTCATTAGGAGGCCCTGAACGTTACAATTAACTATCATTTTTGCGTCGGATTCGATAATCTAGACTCACAGGAGAAGGACCATGTGGTGCCCGAGGCAGCAATAGACCCTTGGAGACAAGTCGGCTGCAGGCCGATGTATTGAATCTTGACGCAATTTGAGTGTCCATCGTCATTACAAGGCCCTGAACGTTACAATTAACTTTCATTTTTGCGTCGGATTCGAAAATCTAGACTCACAGGAGAACGACGATAAGGTGCCCGAGGCAGCAATAGACCCTTGGAGACAAGCCGGCTGGAGGCCGATGTATTGAATCTCGACGCAATTTGAGTGTTCCATCGGCATTAGGAGGCCCTGAACGTTACAATTAACTATCATTTTTGCGTCGGATTCGATAATCTAGACTCACAGGAGAACGACCATAAGGTGCCGAGGCAGCAACAGACCCTTGGAGACAAGTCGGCTGGAGGCCGATGTATTGAACCTCGACGCAATTTGAGTGTTCCATCGTCATTAGGAGGCCCTGAACGTTACAATTAACTATCATTTTTGCGTCGGATTCGATAATCTAGACTCACAGGAGAAGGACCATGTGGTGCCCGAGGCAGCAATAGACCCTTGGAGACAAGTCGGCTGCAGTCCGATGTATTGAATCTTGACGCAATTTGAGTGTCCATCGTCATTACAAGGCCCTGAACGTTACAATTAACTATCATTTTTGCGTCGGATTCGAAAATCTAGACTCACCGGAGACGGACCATGTGGTGCCCGAGGCAGCGATATCCCCTTGGAGACAAGTCGGCTGGAGGCCGATGTATTGGATCTCGACGCAATTTGAGTGTTCCATCGGCATTAGGAGGCCCTGAACGTTACAATTAACTATCATTTTTGCGTCGGATTCGAAAATCTAGACTCACAGGAAAACGACCATAAGGTGCCCGAGGCAGCAACAGACCCTTGGAGACAAGTCGGCTGGAGGCCGATGTATTGAATCTCGACGCAATTTGAGTGTTCCATCGTTATTAGGAGGCCCTAAACGTTACAATTCACTATCATTTTTGCGTCGGATTCGAAAATCTAGACTCACAGGAGAAGGACCATGTGGTGCCCGAGGCAGCAGCAGACCCTTGGAGACAAGTCGGCTGCAGGCCGATGTATTGAATCTCGACGCAATTTGAGTGTTCCATCGTCATTACAAGGCCCTGAACGTTACATTTAACTATCATTTTTGCGTCGGATTCGAAAATTTAGACTCACAGGAGAAAGACCATGAGGTGCCTGAGGCAGCAACAGACCCTTGGAGACAACTCGGCTGGAGGCCGATGTATTGAATCTCGACGCAATTTGAGTGTTCCATCGTCATTACAAGGCCCTGAACGTTACATTTAACTATCATTTTTGCGTCGGATTCGAAAATTTAGACTCACAGGAGAAAGACCATGAGGTGCCTGAGGCAGCATTAGACCCTTGGAGACAAGTCGGCTGGAGGCCGATGTATTGAATCTCGACGCAATTTGAGTGTTCCATCATCATTAGGAGGCCCTAAACGTTACAATTCACTATCATTTTTGCGTCGGATTCGAAAACCTAGACTCGCAGGAGAAGGACCATGTGGTGCCCGAGGCAGCAATAGACCCTTGGAGACAAGTCGGCTGCAGGCCGATGTATTGAATCTCGATGCAATTTGAGTGTTCCATCGTCATTACAAGGCCCTGAACGTTACATTTAACTATCATTTTTGCGTCGGATTCGAAAATTTAGACTCACAGGAGAACGACCATAAGGTGCCCGAGGCAGCAATAGACCCTTGGAGACAAGCCGGCTGGAGGCCGATGTATTGAATCTCGACGCAATTTGAGTCTTCTATCGTCATTAGGAGGCGCCGAACGTTACAATTCATTATCATTTTTGCGTCGGATTCGATAATCTAAACTCACAGGAGAACGACCATAAGGTGCCGAGGCAGCAACAGACCCTTGGAGACAAGTCGGCTGGAGGCCGATGTATTGAACCTCGACGCAATTTGAGTGTTCCATCGTCATTAGGAGGCCCTGAACGTTACAATTAACTATCATTTTTGCGTCGGATTCGATAATCTAGACTCACAGGAGAAGGACCATGTGGTGCCCGAGGCAGCAATAGACCCTTGGAGACAAGTCGGCTGCAGGCCGATGTATTGAATCTTGACGCAATTTGAGTGTCCATCGTCATTACAAGGCCCTGAACGTTACAATTAACTTTCATTTTTGCGTCGGATTCGAAAATCTAGACTCACAGGAGAACGACGATAAGGTGCCCGAGGCAGCAATAGACCCTTGGAGACAAGCCGGCTGGAGGCCGATGTATTGAATCTCGACGCAATTTGAGTGTTCCATCGGCATTAGGAGGCCCTGAACGTTACAATTAACTATCATTTTTGCGTCGGATTCGATAATCTAGACTCACAGGAGAAGGACCAACTGGTGCCCGAGGCAGCAATAGACCCTTGGAGACAAGTCGGCTGCAGGCCGATGTATTGAATCTTGACGCAATTTGAGTGTCCATCGTCATTACAAGGCCCTGAACGTTACAATTAACTTTCATTTTTGCGTCGGATTCGAAAATCTAGACTCACAGGAGAACGACCATAAGGTGCCCGAGGCAGCAATAGACCCTTGGAGACAAGCCGGCTGGAGGCCGATGTATTGAATCTCGACGCAATTTGAGTGTTCCATCGGCATTAGGAGGCCCTGAACGTTACAATTAACTATCATTTTTGCGTCGGATTCGAAAATCTAGACTCACCGGAGACGGACCATGTGGTGCCCGAGGCAGCGATATCCCCTTGGAGACAAGTCGGCTGGAGGCCGATGTATTGGATCTCGACGCAATTTGAGTGTTCCATCGGCATTAGGAGGCCCTGAACGTTACAATTAACTATCATTTTTGCGTCGGATTCGAAAATCTAGACTCACAGGAAAACGACCGGTGCCCGAGGCAGCAACAGACCCTTGGAGACAAGTCGGCTGGAGGCCGATGTATTGAATCTCGACGCAATTTGAGTGTTCCATCGTCATTAGGAGGCCCTAAACGTTACAATTCACTATCATTTTTGCGTCGGATTCGAAAATTTAGACTCACAGGAGAAAGACCATGAGGTGCCTGAGGCAGCAACAGACCCTTGGAGACAACTCGGCTGGAGGCCGATGTATTGAATCTCGACGCAATTTGAGTGTTCCATCGTCATTACAAGGCCCTGAACGTTACATTTAACTATCATTTTTGCGTCGGATTCGAAAATTTAGACTCACAGGAGAAAGACCATGAGGTGCCTGAGGCAGCATTAGACCCTTGGAGACAAGTCGGCTGGAGGCCGATGTATTGAATCTCGACGCAATTTGAGTGTTCCATCATCATTAGGAGGCCCTAAACGTTACAATTCACTATCATTTTTGCGTCGGATTCGAAAACCTAGACTCGCAGGAGAAGGAACATGTGGTGCCCGAGGCAGCAATAGACCCTTGGAGACAAGTCGGCTGCAGGCCGATGTATTGAATCTCGATGCAATTTGAGTGTTCCATCGTCATTACAAGGCCCTGAACGTTACAATTAACTTTCATTTTTGCGTCGGATTCGAAAATCTAGACTCACAGGAGAACGACCATAAGGTGCCCGAGGCAGCAATAGACCCTTGGAGACAAGCCGGCTGGAGGCCGATGTATTGAATCTCGACGCAATTTGAGTGTTCCATCGGCATTAGGAGGCCCTGAACGTTACAATTAACTATCATTTTTGAGACGGATTCGAAAATCTAGACTCACCGGAGACGGACCATGTGGTGCCCGAGGCAGCGATATCCCCTTGGAGACAAGTCGGCTGGAGGCCGATGTATTGAATCTCGACGCAATTTGAGTGTTCCATCGGCATTAGGAGGCCCTGAACGTTACAATTAACTATCATTTTTGCGTCGGATTCGAAAATCTAGACTCACCGGAGACGGACCATGTGGTGCCCGAGGCAGCGATATCCCCTTGGAGACAAGTCGGCTGGAGGCCGATGTATTGGATCTCGACGCAATTTGAGTGTTCCATCGGCATTAGGAGGCCCTGAACGTTACAATTAACTATCATTTTTGCGTCGGATTCGAAAATCTAGACTCACAGGAAAACGACCATAAGGTGCCCGAGGCAGCAACAGACCCTTGGAGACAAGTCGGCTGGAGGCCGATGTATTGAATCTCGACGCAATTTGAGTGTTCCATCGTCATTAGGAGGCCCCAAACGTTACAATTCACTATCATTTTTGCGTCGGATTCGAAAATCTAGACTCACAGGAGAAGGACCATGTGGTGCCCGAGGCAGCAGCAGACCCTTGGAGACAAGTCGGCTGCAGGCCGATGTATTGAATCTCGACGCAATTTGAGTGTTCCATCATCATTAGGAGGCCCTAAACGTTACAATTCACTATCATTTTTGCGTCGGATTCGAAAACCTAGACTCGCAGGAGAAGGACCATGTGGTGCCCGAGGCAGCAATAGACCCTTGGAGACAAGTCGGCTGCAGGCCGATGTATTGAATCTCGATGCAATTTGAGTGTTCCATCGTCATTACAAGGCCCTGAACGTTACATTTAACTATCATTTTTGCGTCGGATTCGAAAATTTAGACTCACAGGAGAACGACCATAAGGTGCCCGAGGCAGCAATAAACCCTTGGAGACAAGCCGGCTGGAGGCCGATGTATTGAATCTCGACGCAATTTGAGTGTTCCATCGGCATTAGGAGGCCCTGAATGTTACAATTAACTATCATTTTTGCGTCGGATTCGAAAATCTAGACTCACAGGAGAACGACCATGAGGTGCCTGAGACTGCAATATCCTCTTGAATACAAGTCGACTGGAGGTCGATGTATTGAATCTCGACGCAATTTGAGTCTTCTATCGTCATTAGGAGGCGCCGAACGTTACAATTCATTATCATGTTTGCGTCGGATTCGATAATCTAAACTCACAGGAGAACGACCATAAGGTGCCGATGCAGCAACAGACCCTTGGAGACAAGTCGGCTGGAGGCCGATGTATTGAACCTCGACGCAATTTGAGTGTTCCATCGTCATTAGGAGGCCCTGAACGTTACAATTAACTATCATTTTTGCGTCGGATTCGAAAATCTAGACTCACAGGAGAAGGACCATGTGGTGCCCGAGGCAGCAATAGACCCTTGGAGACAAGTCGGCTGCAGGCCGATGTATTGAATCTTGACGCAATTTGAGTGTCCATCGTCATTACAAGGCCCTGAACGTTACAATTAACTTTCATTTTTGCGACGGATTCGAAAATCTAGACTCACAGGAGAACGACCATAAGGTGCCCGAGGCAGCAATAGACCCTTGGAGACAAGCCAGCTGGAGGCCGATGTATTGAATCTCGACGCAATTTGAGTGTTCCATCGGCATTAGGAGGCCCTGAACGTTACAATTAACTATCATTTTTGAGTCGGATTCGAAAATCTAGACTCACCGGAGACGGACCATGTGGTGCCCGAGGCAGCGATATCCCCTTGGAGACAAGTCGGCTGGAGGCCGATGTATTGAATCTCGACGCAATTTGAGTGTTCCATCGGCATTAGGAGGCCCTGAACGTTACAATTCACTATCATTTTTGCGTCGGATTCGAAAATCTAGACTCACAGGAGAAGGACCATGTGGTGCCCGAGGCAGCAGCAGACCCTTGGAGACAAGTCGGCTGGAGGCCGATGTATTGAACCTCGACGCAATTTGAGTGTTCCATCGTCATTAGGAGGCCCTGAACGTTACAATTAACTATCATTTTTGCGTCGGATTCGATAATCTAGACTCACAGGAGAAGGACCAACTGGTGCCCGAGGCAGCAATAGACCCTTGGAGACAAGTCGGCTGCAGGCCGATGTATTGAATCTTGACGCAATTTGAGTGTCCATCGTCATTACAAGGCCCTGAACGTTACAATTAACTTTCATTTTTGCGTCGGATTCGAAAATCTAGACTCACAGGAGAACGACCATAAGGTGCCCGAGGCAGCAATAGACCCTTGGAGACAAGCCGGCTGGAGGCCGATGTATTGAATCTCGACGCAATTTGAGTGTTCCATCGGCATTAGGAGGCCCTGAACGTTACAATTAACTATCATTTTTGAGTCGGATTCGAAAATCTAGACTCACCGGAGACGGACCATGTGGTGCCCGAGGCAGCGATATCCCCTTGGAGACAAGTCGGCTGGAGGCCGATGTATTGAATCTCGACGCAATTTGAGAGTTCCATCGTCATTAGGAGGCCCTGAACGTTACAATTCACTATCATTTTTGCGTCGGATTCGAAAACCTAGACTCACAGGAGAAGGACCATGTGGTGCCCGAGGCAGCAACAGACCCTTTTAGACAAGTCGGCTGGAGGCCGATGTATTGAATCTCGACGCAATTTGAGTGTTCCATCGGCATTAGGAGGCCCTGAACGTTACAATTAACTATCATTTTTGCGTCGGATTCGAAAATCTAGACTCACCGGAGACGGACCATGTGGTGGCCGAGGCAGCGATATCCCCTTGGAGACAAGTCGGCTGGAGGCCGATGTATTGGATCTCGACGCAATTTGAGTGTTCCATCGGCATTAGGAGGCCCTGAACGTTACAATTAACTATCATTTTTGCGTCGGATTCGATAATCTAAACTCACAGGAGAACGACCATATGGTGCCGAGGCAGCAACAGACCCTTGGAGACAAGTCGGCTGGAGGCCGATGTATTGAATCTCGACGCAATTTGAGTGTTCCATCGTCATTAGGAGGCCCTGAACGTTACAATTAACTATCATTTTTGCGTCGGATTCGAAAATCTAGACTCACCGGAGACGGACCATGTGGTGCCCGAGGCAGCGATATCCCCTTGGAGACAAGTCGGCTGGAGGCCGATGTATTGGATCTCGACGCAATTTGAGTGTTCCATCGGCATTAAAAGGCCCTGAACGTTACAATTAACTATCATTTTTGCGTCGGATTCGAAAATCTAGACTCACAGGAAAACGACCATAAGGTGCCCGAGGCAGCAACAGACCCTTGGAGACAAGTCGGCTGGAGGCCGATGTATTGAATCTCGACGCAATTTGAGTGTTCCATCGTCATTAGGAGGCCCTAAACGTTACAATTCACTATCATTTTTGCGTCGGATTCGAAAATCTAGACTCACAGGAGAAGGACCATGTGGTGCCCGAGGCAGCAGCAGACCCTTGGAGACAAGTCGGCTGCAGGCCGATGTATTGAATCTCGACGCAATTTGAGTGTTCCATCGTCATTACAAGGCCCTGAACGTTACATTTAACTATCATTTTTGCGTCGGATTCGAAAATTTAGACTCACAGGAGAAGGACCATGTGGTGCCCGAGGCAGCAGCAGACCCTTGGAGACAAGTCGGCTGCAGGCCGATGTATTGAATCTCGACGCAATTTGAGTGTTCCATCGTCATTACAAGGCTCTGACCGTTACATTTAACTATCATTTTTGCGTCGGATTCGAAAATTTAGACTCACAGGAGAAAGACAATGAGGTGCCTGAGGCAGCATTAGACCCTTGGAGACAAGCCGGCTGGAGGCCGATGTATTGAATCTCGACGCAATTTGAGTGTTCCATCATCATTAGGAGGCCCTAAACGTTACAATTCACTATCATTTTTGCGTCGGATTCGAAAATCTAGACTCGCAGGAGAAGGACCATGTGGTACCCGAGGCAGCAATAGACCCTTGGAGACAAGTCGGCTGCAGGCCGATGTATTGAATCTCGATGCAATTTGAGTGTTCCATCGTCATTACAAGGCCCTGAACGTTACATTTAAATATCATTTTTGCGTCGGATTCGAAAATTTAGACTCACAGGAGAACGACCATAAGGTGCCCGAGGCAGCAATAGACCCTTGGAGACAAGCCGGCTGGAGGCCGATGTATTGAATCTCGACGCAATTTGAGTGTTCCATCGGCATTAGGAGGCCCTGAACGTTACAATTAACTATCATTTTTGCGTCGGATTCGAAAATCTAGACTCACAGGAGAACGACCATGAGGTGCCTGAGACTGCAATATCCTCTTGGATACAAGTCGACTGGAGGTCGATGTATTGAATCTCGACGCAATTTGAGTCTTCTATCGTCATTAGGAGGCGCCGAACGTTACAATTCACTATCATTTTTGCGTCGGATTCGATAATCTAAACTCACAGGAGAACGACCATAAGGTGCCGAGGCAGCAACAGACCCTTGGAGACAAGTCGGCTGGAGGACGATGTATTGAATCTATACGCAATTTGAGTGTTCCATCGGCATTAGGAGGCCCTGAACGTTACAATTAACTATCATTTTTGAGTCGGATTCGAAAATCTAGACTCACCGGAGACGGACCATCTGGTGCCCGAGGCAGCGATATCCCCTTGGAGACAAGTCGGCTGGAGGCCGATGTATTGAATCTCGACGCAATTTGAGTGTTCCATCGGCATTAGGAGGCCCTGAACGTTACAATTAACTATCATTTTTGCGTCGGATTCGAAAATCTAGACTCACCGGAGACGGACCATGTGGTGCCCGAGGCAGCGATATCCCCTTGGAGACAAGTCGGCTGGAGGCCGATGTATTGGATCTCGACGCAATTTGAGTGTTCCATCGTCACTACAAGTCCCTGAACGTTACAATTAACTATCATTTTTGCGTCGGATTCGAAAATCTAGACTCACAGGAAAACGACCATAAGGTGCCCGAGGCAGCAACAGACCCTTGGAGACAAGTCGGCTGGAGGCCGATGTATTGAATCTCGACGCAATTTGAGTGTTCCATCGTCATTAGGAGGCCCTAAACGTTACAATTCACGATCATTTTTGCGTCGGATTCGAAAATCTAGACTCACAGGAGAAGGACCATGTGGTGCCCGAGGCAGCAGCAGACCCTTGGAGACAAGTCGGCTGCAGGCCGATGTACTGAATCTCGACGCAATTTGAGTGTTCCATCGTCATTACAAGGCCCTGAACGTTACATTTAACTATCATTTTTGCGTCGGATTCGAAAATTTAGACTCACAGGAGAAAGACCATGAGGTGCCTGAGGCAGCAACAGACCCTTGGAGACAACTCGGCTGGAGGCCGATGTATTGAATCTCGACGCAATTTGAGTGTTCCATCGTCATTACAAGGCCCTGAACGTTACATTTAACTATCATTTTTGCGTCGGATTCGAAAATTTAGACTCACAGGAGAAAGACCATGAGGTGCCTGAGGCAGCAATAGACCCTTGGAGACAAGCCGGCTGGAGGCCGATGTATTGAATCTCGACGCAATTTGAGTGTTCCATCGGCATTAGGAGGCCCTGAACGTTACAATTAACTATCATTTTTGAGTCGGATTCGAAAATCTAGACTCACCGGAGACGGACCATGTGGTGCCCGAGGCAGCGATATCCCCTTGGAGACAAGTCGGCTGGAGGCCGATGTATTGAATCTCGACGCAATTTGAGAGTTCCATCGTCATTAGGAGGCCCTGAACGTTACAATTAACTATCATTTTTGCGTCGGATTCGAAAATCTATACTCACCGGAGACGGACCATGTGGTGCCCGAGGCAGCAACAGACCCTTGGCGACAAGTCGGCTGGAGGCCGATGTATTGAATCTCGACGCAATTTGAGTGTTCCATCGTCATTAGGAGGCCCTAAACGTTACAATTCACTATCATTTTTGCGTCGGATTCGAAAATCTAGACTCACAGGAGAACGACCATAAGGTGCCCGAGGCAGCAATAGACCCTTGGAGACAAGTCGGCTGGAGGACGATGTATTGAATCTCGACGCAATTTGAGTGTTCCATCGTCATTAGGAGGCCCTGAACGTTACAATTCACTATCATTTTTGCGTCGGATTCGAAAATCTAGACTCACAGGAGAAGGACCATGTGGTGCCCGAGGCAGCAACAGACCCTTTTAGACAAGTCGGCTGGAGGTCGATGTTTTGAATCTCGACGCAATTTGAGTGTTCCATCGGCATTAGGAGGCCCTGAACGTTACAATTAACTACCATTTTTGCGTCGGATTCGAAAATCTAGACTCACCGGAGACGGACCATGTGGTGCCCGAGGCAGCGATATCCCCTTGGAGACAAGTCGGCTGGAGGCCGATGTATTGGATCTCGACGCAATTTGAGTGTTCCATCGGCATTACGAGGCCCTGAACGTTACAATTAACTATCATTTTTGCGTCGGATTCGAATATCTAGACTCACAGGAAAACGACCATAAGGTGCCCGAGGCAGCAACAGACCCTTGGAGACAAGTCGGCTGGAGGCCGATGTATTGAATCTCGACGCAATTTGAGTGTTCCATCGTCATTAGGTGGCCCTAAACGTTACAATTCACTATCATTTTTGCGTCGGATTCGAAAATCTAGACTCACAGGAGAAGAACCATGTGGTGCCCGAGGCAGCAGCAGACCCTTGGAGACAAGTCGGCTGCAGGCCGATGTATTGAATCTCGACGCAATTTGTGTGTTCCATCGTCATTACAAGGCCCTGAACGTTACATTTAACTATCATTTTTGCGTCGGATTCGAAAATTTAGACTCACAGGAGAAAGACCATGAGGTGCCTGAGGCAGCAACAGACCCTTGGAGACAACTCGGCTGGAGGCCGATGTATTGAATCTCGACGCAATTTGAGTGTTCCATCGTCATTACAGGGCCCTGAACGTTACATTTAACTATCATTTTTGCGTCGGATTCGAAAATTTAGACTCACAGGAGAAAGACCATGAGGTGCCTGAGGCAGCATTAGACCCTTGGAGACAAGTCGGCTGGAGGCCGATGTATTGAATCTCGACGCAATTTGAGTGTTCCATCATCATTAGGAGGCCCTAAACGTTACAATTCACTATCATTTTTGCGTCGGCTTCGAAAATCTAGACTCGCAGGAGAAGGACCATGTGGTGCCCGAGGCAGCAATAGACCCTTGGAGACAAGTCGGCTGCAGGCCGATGTATTGAATCTCGATGCAATTTGAGTGTTCCATCGTCATTACAAGGCCCTGAACGTTACATTTAACTATCATTTTTGCGTCGGATTCGAAAATTTAGACTCACAGGAGAACGACCATAAGGTGCCCGAGGCAGCAATAGACCCTTGGAGACAAGTCGGCTGCAGGCCGATGTATTGAATCTCGATGCAATTTGAGTGTTCCATCGTCATTACAAGGCCCTGAGCGTTACAATTAACTATCATTTTTGCGTCGGATTCGAAAATCTAGACTCACAGGAAAACGACCATGAGGTGCCTGAGACTGCAATATCCTCTTGGATACAAGTCGACTGGAGGTCGATGTATTGAATCTCGACGCAATTTGAGTCTTCTATCGTCATTAGGAGGCGCCGAACGTTACAATTCACTATCATTTTTGCGTTGGATTCGATAATCTAAACTCACAGGAGAACGACCATAAGGTGCCGAGGCAGCAACAGACCCTTGGAGACAAGTCGGCTGGAGGCCGATGTATTGAACCTCGACGCAATTTGAGTGTTCCATCGTCATTAGGAGGCCCTGAACGTTACAATTAACTATCATTTTTGCGTCGGATTCGATAATCTAGACTCACTGGAGAAGGACCATGTGGTGCCCGAGGCAGCAATAGACCCTTGGAGACAAGTCGGCTGCAGGCCGATGTATTGAATCTTGACGCAATTTGAGTGTCCATCGTCATTACAAGGCCCTGAACGTTACAATTAACTTTCATTTTTGCGTCGGATTCGAAAATCTAGACTCACAGGAGAACGACCATAAGGTGCCCGAGGCAGCAATGGACCCTTGGAGACAAGTCGGCTGGAGGCCGATGTATTGAATCTCGACGCAATTTGAGTGTTCCATCGTCATTAGGAGGCCCTAAACGTTACAATTCACTATCATTTTTGCGTCGGATTCGAAAATCTAGACTCACAGGAGAAGAACCATGTGGTGCCCGAGGCAGCAGCAGACCCTTGGAGACAAGTCGGCTGCAGGCCGATGTATTGAATCTCGACGCAATTTGTGTGTTCCATCGTCATTACAAGGCCCTGAACGTTACATTTAACTATCATTTTTGCGTCGGATTCGAAAATTTAGACTCACAGGAGAAAGACCATGAGGTGCCTGAGGCAGCAATAGACCCTTGGAGACAAGCCGGCTGGAGGCCGATGTATTGAATCTCGACGCAATTTGAGTGTTCCATCGGCATTAGGAGGCCCTGAACGTTACAATTAACTATCATTTTTGAGTCGGATTCGAAAATCTAGACTCACCGGAGACGGACCATGTGGTGCCCGAGGCAGCGATATCCCCTTGGAGACAAGTCGGCTGGAGGCCGATGTATTGAATCTCGACGCAATTTGAGAGTTCCATCGTCATTAGGAGGCCCTGAACGTTACAATTAACTATCATTTTTGCGTCGGATTCGAAAATCTATACTCACCGGAGACGGACCATGTGGTGCCCGAGGCAGCAACAGACCCTTGGCGACAAGTCGGCTGGAGGCCGATGTATTGAATCTCGACGCAATTTGAGTGTTCCATCGTCATTAGGAGGCCCTAAACGTTACAATTCACTATCATTTTTGCGTCGGATTCGAAAATCTAGACTCACAGGAGAACGACCATAAGGTGCCCGAGGCAGCAATAGACCCTTGGAGACAAGTCGGCTGGAGGACGATGTTTTGAATCTCGACGCAATTTGAGTGTTCCATCGGCATTAGGAGGCCCTGAACGTTACAATTAACTACCATTTTTGCGTCGGATTCGAAAATCTAGACTCACCGGAGACGGACCATGTGGTGCCCGAGGCAGCGATATCCCCTTGGAGACAAGTCGGCTGGAGGCCGATGTATTGGATCTCGACGCAATTTGAGTGTTCCATCGGCATTACGAGGCCCTGAACGTTACAATTAACTATCATTTTTGCGTCGGATTCGAAAATCTAGACTCACAGGAAAACGACCATAAGGTGCCCGAGGCAGCAACAGACCCTTGGAGACAAGTCGGCTGGAGGCCGATGTATTGAATCTCGACGCAATTTGAGTGTTCCATCGTCATTAGGTGGCCCTAAACGTTACAATTCACTATCATTTTTGCGTCGGATTCGAAAATCTAGACTCACAGGAGAAGAACCATGTGGTGCCCGAGGCAGCAGCAGACCCTTGGAGACAAGTCGGCTGCAGGCCGATGTATTGAATCTCGACGCAATTTGTGTGTTCCATCGTCATTACAAGGCCCTGAACGTTACATTTAACTATCATTTTTGCGTCGGATTCGAAAATTTAGACTCACAGGAGAAAGACCATGAGGTGCCTGAGGCAGCAACAGACCCTTGGAGACAACTCGGCTGGAGGCCGATGTATTGAATCTCGACGCAATTTGAGTGTTCCATCGTCATTACAGGGCCCTGAACGTTACATTTAACTATCATTTTTGCGTCGGATTCGAAAATTTAGACTCACAGGAGAAAGACCATGAGGTGCCTGAGGCAGCATTAGACCCTTGGAGACAAGTCGGCTGGAGGCCGATGTATTGAATCTCGACGCAATTTGAGTGTTCCATCATCATTAGGAGGCCCTAAACGTTACAATTCACTATCATTTTTGCGTCGGCTTCGAAAATCTAGACTCGCAGGAGAAGGACCATGTGGTGCCCGAGGCAGCAATAGACCCTTGGAGACAAGTCGGCTGCAGGCCGATGTATTGAATCTCGATGCAATTTGAGTGTTCCATCGTCATTACAAGGCCCTGAACGTTACATTTAACTATCATTTTTGCGTCGGATTCGAAAATTTAGACTCACAGGAGAACGACCATAAGGTGCCCGAGGCAGCAATAGACCCTTGGAGACAAGTCGGCTGCAGGCCGATGTATTGAATCTCGATGCAATTTGAGTGTTCCATCGTCATTACAAGGCCCTGAGCGTTACAATTAACTATCATTTTTGCGTCGGATTCGAAAATCTAGACTCACAGGAAAACGACCATGAGGTGCCTGAGACTGCAATATCCTCTTGGATACAAGTCGACTGGAGGTCGATGTATTGAATCTCGACGCAATTTGAGTCTTCTATCGTCATTAGGAGGCGCCGAACGTTACAATTCACTATCATTTTTGCGTTGGATTCGATAATCTAAACTCACAGGAGAACGACCATAAGGTGCCGAGGCAGCAACAGACCCTTGGAGACAAGTCGGCTGGAGGCCGATGTATTGAACCTCGACGCAATTTGAGTGTTCCATCGTCATTAGGAGGCCCTGAACGTTACAATTAACTATCATTTTTGCGTCGGATTCGATAATCTAGACTCACAGGAGAAGGACCATGTGGTGCCCGAGGCAGCAATAGACCCTTGGAGACAAGTCGGCTGCAGGCCGATGTATTGAATCTTGACGCAATTTGAGTGTCCATCGTCATTACAAGGCCCTGAACGTTACAATTAACTTTCATTTTTGCGTCGGATTCGAAAATCTAGACTCACAGGAGAACGACCATAAGGTGCCCGAGGCAGCAATGGACCCTTGGAGACAAGTCGGCTGGAGGCCGATGTATTGAATCTCGACGCAATTTGAGTGTTCCATCGTCATTAGGAGGCCCTAAACGTTACAATTCACTATCATTTTTGCGTCGGATTCGAAAATCTAGACTCACAGGAGAAGAACCATGTGGTGCCCGAGGCAGCAGCAGACCCTTGGAGACAAGTCGGCTGCAGGCCGATGTATTGAATCTCGACGCAATTTGTGTGTTCCATCGTCATTACAAGGCCCTGAACGTTACATTTAACTATCATTTTTGCGTCGGATTCGAAAATTTAGACTCACAGGAGAAAGACCATGAGGTGCCTGAGGCAGCAACAGACCCTTGGAGACAACTCGGCTGGAGGCCGATGTATTGAATCTCGACGCAATTTGAGTGTTCCATCGTCACTACAGGGCCCTGAACGTTACATTTAACTATCATTTTTGCGTCGGATTCGAAAATTTAGACTCACAGGAGAAAGACCATGAGGTGCCTGAGGCAGCATTAGACCCTTGGAGACAAGTCGGCTGGAGGCCGATGTATTGAATCTCGACGCAATTTGAGTGTTCCATCATCATTAGGAGGCCCTAAACGTTACAATTCACTATCATTTTTGCGTCGGCTTCGAAAATCTAGACTCGCAGGAGAAGGACCATGTGGTGCCCGAGGCAGCAATAGACCCTTGGAGACAAGTCGGCTGGAGGCCGATGTATAGAACCTCGACGCAATTTGAGTGTTCCATCGTCATTAGGAGGCCCTGAACGTTACAATTAACTATCATTTTTGCGTCGGATTCGATAATCTAGACTCACAGGAGAAGGACCATGTGGTGCCCGAGGCAGCAATAGACCCTTGGAGACAAGTCGGCTGCAGGCCGATGTATTGAATCTTGACGCAATTTGAGTGTCCATCGTCATTACAAGGCCCTGAACGTTACAATTAACTTTCATTTTTGCGTCGGATTCGAAAATCTAGACTCACAGGAGAACGACCATAAGGTGCCCGAGGCAGCAATAGACCCTAGGAGACAAGCCGGCTGGAGGCCGATGTATTGAATCTCGACGCAATTTGAGTGTTCCATCGGCATTAGGAGGCCCTGAACGTTACAATTAACTATCATTTTTGAGTCGGATTCGAAAATCTAGACTCACCGGAGACGGACCATGTGGTGCCCGAGGCAGCGATATCCCCTTGGAGACAAGTCGGCTGCAGGCCGATGTATTGAATCTCGACGCAATTTGAGTGTTCCATCGGCATTAGGAGGCCCTGAACGTTACAATTAACTATCATTTTTGCGTCGGATTCGAAAATCTAGACTCACCGGAGACGGACCATGTGGTGCCCGAGGCAGCGATATCCCCTTGGAGACAAGTCGGCTGGAGGCCGATGTATTGGATCTCGACGCAATTTGAGTGTTCCATCGGCATTAGGAGGCCCTGAACGTTACAATTAACTATCATTTTTGCGTCGGATTCGAAAATCTAGACTCACAGGAAAACGACCATAAGGTGCCCGAGGCAGCAACAGACCCTTGGAGACAAGTCGGCTGGAGGCCGATGTATTGAATCTCGACGCAATTTGAGTGTTCCATCGTCATTAGGAGGCCCTAAACGTTACAATTCACTATCATTTTTGCGTCGGATTCGAAAATCTAGACTCACAGGAGAAGGACCATGTGGTGCCCGAGGCAGCAGCAGACCCTTGGAGACAAGTCGGCTGCAGGCCGATGTATTGAATCTCGACGCAATTTGAGTGTTCCATCGTCATTACAAGGCCCTGAACGTTACAATTAACTATCATTTTTGCGTCGGATTCGAAAATTTAGACTCACAGGAGAAAGACCATGAGGTGCCTGAGGCAGCAACAGACCCTTGGAGACAACTCGGCTGGAGGCCGATGTATTGAATCTCGACGCAATTTGAGTGTTCCATCGTCATTACAAGGCCCTGAACGTTACATTTAACTATCATTTTTGCGTCGGATTCGAAAATTTAAACTCACAGGAGAAAGACCATGAGGTGCCTGAGGCAGCATTAGACCCTTGGAGACAAGTCGGCTGGAGGCCGATGTATTGAATCTCGACGCAATTTGAGTGTTCCATCATCATTAGGAGGCCCTAAACGTTACAATTCACTATCATTTTTGCGTCGGATTCGAAAACCTAGACTCGCAGGAGAAGGACCATGTGGTGCCCGAGGCAGCAATAGACCCTTGGAGACAAGTCGGCTGCAGGCCGATGTATTGAATCTCGATGCAATTTGAGTGTTCCATCGTCATTACAAGGCCCTGAACGTTACATTTAACTATCATTTTTGCGTCGGATTCGAAAATTTAGACTCACAGGAGAACGACCATAAGGTGCCCGAGGCAGCAATAGACCCTTGGAGACAAGCCGGCTGGAGGCCGATGTATTGAATCTCGACGCAATTTGAGTGTTCCATCGGCATTAGGAGGCCCGGAATGTTACAATTAACTATCATTTTTGCGTCGGATTCGAAAATCTAGACTCACAGGAGAACGACCATGAGGTGCCTGAGACTGCAATATCCTCTTGAATACAAGTCGACTGGAGGTCGATGTATTGAATCTCGACGCAATTTGAGTCTTCTATCGTCATTAGGAGGCGCCGAACGTTACAATTCATTATCATTTTTGCGTCGGATTCGATAATCTAAACTCACAGGAGAACGACCATAAGGTGCCGAGGCAGCAACAGACCCTTGGAGACAAGTCGGCTGGAGGCCGATGTATTGAACCTCGACGCAATTTGAGTGTTCCATCGTCATTAGGAGGCCCTGAACGTTACAATTAACTATCATTTTTGCGTCGGATTCGATAATCTAGACTCACAGGAGAAGGACCATGTGGTGCCCGAGGCAGCAATAGACCATTGGAGACAAGTCGGCTGCAGGCCGATGTATTGAATCTTGACGCAATTTGAGTGTCCATCGTCATTACAAGGCCCTGAACGTTACAATTAACTTTCATTTTTGCGTCGGATTCGAAAATCTAGCCTCACAGGAGAACGACCATAAGGTGCCCGAGGCAGCAATAGACCCTTGGAGACAAGAAGGCTGGAGGCCGATGTATTGAATCTCGACGCAATTTGAGTGTTCCATCGGCATTAGGAGGCCCTGAACGTTACAATTAACTATCATTTTTGAGTCGGATTCGAAAATCTAGACTCACCGGAGACGGACCATGTGGTGCCCGAGGCAGCGATATCCCCTTGGAGACAAGTCGGCTGGAGGCCGATGTATTGAATCTCGACGCAATTTGAGTGTTCCATCGGCATTAGGAGGACCTGAACGTTACAATTCACTATCATTTTTGCGTCGGATTCGAAAATCTAGACTCACAGGAGAAGGACCATGTGGTGCCCGAGGCAGCAGCAGACCCTTGGAGACAAGTCGGCTGGAGGCCGATGTATTGAACCTCGACGCAATTTGAGTGTTCCATCGTCATTAGGAGGCCCTGAACGTTACAATTAACTATCATTTTTCGTCGGATTCGATAATCTAGACTCACAGGAGAAGGACCATGTGGTGCCCGAGGCAGCAATAGACCCTTGGAGACAAGTCGGCTGCAGGCCGATGTATTGAATCTTGACGCAATTTGAGTGTCCATCGTCATTACAAGGCCCTGAACGTTACAATTAACTTTCATTTTTGCGTCGGATTCGAAAATCTAGACTCACAGGAGAACGACCATAAGGTGCCCGAGGCAGCAATGGACCCTTGGAGACAAGTCGGCTGGAGGCCGATGTATTGAATCTCGACGCAATTTGAGTGTTCCATCGTCATTAGGAGGCCCTAAACGTTACAATTCACTATCATTTTTGCGTCGGATTCGAAAATCTAGACTCACAGGAGAAGAACCATGTGGTGCCCGAGGCAGCAGCAGACCCTTGGAGACAAGTCGGCTGCAGGCCGATGTATTGAATCTCGACGCAATTTGTGTGTTCCATCGTCATTACAAGGCCCTGAACGTTACATTTAACTATCATTTTTGCGTCGGATTCGAAAATTTAGACTCACAGGAGAAAGACCATGAGGTGCCTGAGGCAGCAACAGACCCTTGGAGACAACTCGGCTGGAGGCCGATGTATTGAATCTCGACGCAATTTGAGTGTTCCATCGTCACTACAGGGCCCTGAACGTTACATTTAACTATCATTTTTGCGTCGGATTCGAAAATTTAGACTCACAGGAGAAAGACCATGAGGTGCCTGAGGCAGCATTAGACCCTTGGAGACAAGTCGGCTGGAGGCCGATGTATTGAATCTCGACGCAATTTGAGTGTTCCATCATCATTAGGAGGCCCTAAACGTTACAATTCACTATCATTTTTGCGTCGGCTTCGAAAATCTAGACTCGCAGGAGAAGGACCATGTGGTGCCCGAGGCAGCAATAGACCCTTGGAGACAAGTCGGCTGGAGGCCGATGTATAGAACCTCGACGCAATTTGAGTGTTCCATCGTCATTAGGAGGCCCTGAACGTTACAATTAACTATCATTTTTGCGTCGGATTCGATAATCTAGACTCACAGGAGAAGGACCATGTGGTGCCCGAGGCAGCAATAGACCCTTGGAGACAAGTCGGCTGCAGGCCGATGTATTGAATCTTGACGCAATTTGAGTGTCCATCGTCATTACAAGGCCCTGAACGTTACAATTAACTTTCATTTTTGCGTCGGATTCGAAAATCTAGACTCACAGGAGAACGACCATAAGGTGCCCGAGGCAGCAATAGACCCTAGGAGACAAGCCGGCTGGAGGCCGATGTATTGAATCTCGACGCAATTTGAGTGTTCCATCGGCATTAGGAGGCCCTGAACGTTACAATTAACTATCATTTTTGAGTCGGATTCGAAAATCTAGACTCACCGGAGACGGACCATGTGGTGCCCGAGGCAGCGATATCCCCTTGGAGACAAGTCGGCTGCAGGCCGATGTATTGAATCTCGACGCAATTTGAGTGTTCCATCGGCATTAGGAGGCCCTGAACGTTACAATTAACTATCATTTTTGCGTCGGATTCGAAAATCTAGACTCACCGGAGACGGACCATGTGGTGCCCGAGGCAGCGATATCCCCTTGGAGACAAGTCGGCTGGAGGCCGATGTATTGGATCTCGACGCAATTTGAGTGTTCCATCGGCATTAGGAGGCCCTGAACGTTACAATTAACTATCATTTTTGCGTCGGATTCGAAAATCTAGACTCACAGGAAAACGACCATAAGGTGCCCGAGGCAGCAACAGACCCTTGGAGACAAGTCGGCTGGAGGCCGATGTATTGAATCTCGACGCAATTTGAGTGTTCCATCGTCATTAGGAGGCCCTAAACGTTACAATTCACTATCATTTTTGCGTCGGATTCGAAAATCTAGACTCACAGGAGAAGGACCATGTGGTGCCCGAGGCAGCAGCAGACCCTTGGAGACAAGTCGGCTGCAGGCCGATGTATTGAATCTCGACGCAGTTTGAGTGTTCCATCGTCATTACAAGGCCCTGAACGTTACAATTAACTATCATTTTTGCGTCGGATTCGAAAATTTAGACTCACAGGAGAAAGACCATGAGGTGCCTGAGGCAGCAACAGACCCTTGGAGACAACTCGGCTGGAGGCCGATGTATTGAATCTCGACGCAATTTGAGTGTTCCATCGTCATTACAAGGCCCTGAACGTTACATTTAACTATCATTTTTGCGTCGGATTCGAAAATTTAAACTCACAGGAGAAAGACCATGAGGTGCCTGAGGCAGCATTAGACCCTTGGAGACAAGTCGGCTGGAGGCCGATGTATTGAATCTCGACGCAATTTGAGTGTTCCATCATCATTAGGAGGCCCTAAACGTTACAATTCACTATCATTTTTGCGTCGGATTCGAAAACCTAGACTCGCAGGAGAAGGACCATGTGGTGCCCGAGGCAGCAATAGACCCTTGGAGACAAGTCGGCTGCAGGCCGATGTATTGAATCTCGATGCAATTTGAGTGTTCCATCGTCATTACAAGGCCCTGAACGTTACATTTAACTATCATTTTTGCGTCGGATTCGAAAATTTAGACTCACAGGAGAACGACCATAAGGTGCCCGAGGCAGCAATAGACCCTTGGAGACAAGCCGGCTGGAGGCCGATGTATTGAATCTCGACGCAATTTGAGTGTTCCATCGGCATTAGGAGGCCCGGAATGTTACAATTAACTATCATTTTTGCGTCGGATTCGAAAATCTAGACTCACAGGAGAACGACCATGAGGTGCCTGAGACTGCAATATCCTCTTGAATACAAGTCGACTGGAGGTCGATGTATTGAATCTCGACGCAATTTGAGTCTTCTATCGTCATTAGGAGGCGCCGAACGTTACAATTCATTATCATTTTTGCGTCGGATTCGATAATCTAAACTCGCAGGAGAACGACCATAAGGTGCCGAGGCAGCAACAGACCCTTGGAGACAAGTCGGCTGGAGGCCGATGTATTGAACCTCGACGCAATTTGAGTGTTCCATCGTCATTAGGAGGCCCTGAACGTTACAATTAACTATCATTTTTGCGTCGGATTCGATAATCTAGACTCACAGGAGAAGGACCATGTGGTGCCCGAGGCAGCAATAGACCATTGGAGACAAGTCGGCTGCAGGCCGATGTATTGAATCTTGACGCAATTTGAGTGTCCATCGCCATTACAAGGCCCTGAACGTTACAATTAACTTTCATTTTTGCGTCGGATTCGAAAATCTAGACTCACAGGAGAACGACCATAAGGTGCCCGAGGCAGCAATAGACCCTTGGAGACAAGCCGGCTGGAGGCCGATGTATTGAACCTCGACGCAATTTGAGTGTTCCATCGTCATTAGGAGGCCCTGAACGTTACAATTAACTATCATTTTTGCGTCGGATTCGATAATCTAGACTCACAGGAGAAGGACCATGTGGTGCCCGAGGCAGCAATAGACCCTTGGAGACAAGTCGGCTGCAGGCCGATGTATTGAATCTTGACGCAATTTGAGTGTCCATCGTCATTACAAGGCCCTGAACGTTACAATTAACTTTCATTTTTGCGTCGGATTCGAAAATCTAGACTCACAGGAGAACGACCATAAGGTGCCCGAGGCAGCAATGGACCCTTGGAGACAAGTCGGCTGGAGGCCGATGTATTGAATCTCGACGCAATTTGAGTGTTCCATCGTCATTAGGAGGCCCTAAACGTTACAATTCACTATCATTTTTGCGTCGGATTCGAAAATCTAGACTCACAGGAGAAGAACCATGTGGTGCCCGAGGCAGCAGCAGACCCTTGGAGACAAGTCGGCTGCAGGCCGATGTATTGAATCTCGACGCAATTTGTGTGTTCCATCGTCATTACAAGGCCCTGAACGTTACATTTAACTATCATTTTTGCGTCGGATTCGAAAATTTAGACTCACAGGAGAAAGACCATGAGGTGCCTGAGGCAGCAACAGACCCTTGGAGACAACTCGGCTGGAGGCCGATGTATTGAATCTCGACGCAATTTGAGTGTTCCATCGTCACTACAGGGCCCTGAACGTTACATTTAACTATCATTTTTGCGTCGGATTCGAAAATTTAGACTCACAGGAGAAAGACCATGAGGTGCCTGAGGCAGCATTAGACCCTTGGAGACAAGTCGGCTGGAGGCCGATGTATTGAATCTCGACGCAATTTGAGTGTTCCATCATCATTAGGAGGCCCTAAACGTTACAATTCACTATCATTTTTGCGTCGGCTTCGAAAATCTAGACTCGCAGGAGAAGGACCATGTGGTGCCCGAGGCAGCAATAGACCCTTGGAGACAAGTCGGCTGGAGGCCGATGTATAGAACCTCGACGCAATTTGAGTGTTCCATCGTCATTAGGAGGCCCTGAACGTTACAATTAACTATCATTTTTGCGTCGGATTCGATAATCTAGACTCACAGGAGAAGGACCATGTGGTGCCCGAGGCAGCAATAGACCCTTGGAGACAAGTCGGCTGCAGGCCGATGTATTGAATCTTGACGCAATTTGAGTGTCCATCGTCATTACAAGGCCCTGAACGTTACAATTAACTTTCATTTTTGCGTCGGATTCGAAAATCTAGACTCACAGGAGAACGACCATAAGGTGCCCGAGGCAGCAATAGACCCTAGGAGACAAGCCGGCTGGAGGCCGATGTATTGAATCTCGACGCAATTTGAGTGTTCCATCGGCATTAGGAGGCCCTGAACGTTACAATTAACTATCATTTTTGAGTCGGATTCGAAAATCTAGACTCACCGGAGACGGACCATGTGGTGCCCGAGGCAGCGATATCCCCTTGGAGACAAGTCGGCTGCAGGCCGATGTATTGAATCTCGACGCAATTTGAGTGTTCCATCGGCATTAGGAGGCCCTGAACGTTACAATTAACTATCATTTTTGCGTCGGATTCGAAAATCTAGACTCACCGGAGACGGACCATGTGGTGCCCGAGGCAGCGATATCCCCTTGGAGACAAGTCGGCTGGAGGCCGATGTATTGGATCTCGACGCAATTTGAGTGTTCCATCGGCATTAGGAGGCCCTGAACGTTACAATTAACTATCATTTTTGCGTCGGATTCGAAAATCTAGACTCACAGGAAAACGACCATAAGGTGCCCGAGGCAGCAACAGACCCTTGGAGACAAGTCGGCTGGAGGCCGATGTATTGAATCTCGACGCAATTTGAGTGTTCCATCGTCATTAGGAGGCCCTAAACGTTACAATTCACTATCATTTTTGCGTCGGATTCGAAAATCTAGACTCACAGGAGAAGGACCATGTGGTGCCCGAGGCAGCAGCAGACCCTTGGAGACAAGTCGGCTGCAGGCCGATGTATTGAATCTCGACGCAATTTGAGTGTTCCATCGTCATTACAAGGCCCTGAACGTTACAATTAACTATCATTTTTGCGTCGGATTCGAAAATTTAGACTCACAGGAGAAAGACCATGAGGTGCCTGAGGCAGCAACAGACCCTTGGAGACAACTCGGCTGGAGGCCGATGTATTGAATCTCGACGCAATTTGAGTGTTCCATCGTCATTACAAGGCCCTGAACGTTACATTTAACTATCATTTTTGCGTCGGATTCGAAAATTTAAACTCACAGGAGAAAGACCATGAGGTGCCTGAGGCAGCATTAGACCCTTGGAGACAAGTCGGCTGGAGGCCGATGTATTGAATCTCGACGCAATTTGAGTGTTCCATCATCATTAGGAGGCCCTAAACGTTACAATTCACTATCATTTTTGCGTCGGATTCGAAAACCTAGACTCGCAGGAGAAGGACCATGTGGTGCCCGAGGCAGCAATAGACCCTTGGAGACAAGTCGGCTGCAGGCCGATGTATTGAATCTCGATGCAATTTGAGTGTTCCATCGTCATTACAAGGCCCTGAACGTTACATTTAACTATCATTTTTGCGTCGGATTCGAAAATTTAGACTCACAGGAGAACGACCATAAGGTGCCCGAGGCAGCAATAGACCCTTGGAGACAAGCCGGCTGGAGGCCGATGTATTGAATCTCGACGCAATTTGAGTGTTCCATCGGCATTAGGAGGCCCGGAATGTTACAATTAACTATCATTTTTGCGTCGGATTCGAAAATCTAGACTCACAGGAGAACGACCATGAGGTGCCTGAGACTGCAATATCCTCTTGAATACAAGTCGACTGGAGGTCGATGTATTGAATCTCGACGCAATTTGAGTCTTCTATCGTCATTAGGAGGCGCCGAACGTTACAATTCATTATCATTTTTGCGTCGGATTCGATAATCTAAACTCACAGGAGAACGACCATAAGGTGCCGAGGCAGCAACAGACCCTTGGAGACAAGTCGGCTGGAGGCCGATGTATTGAACCTCGACGCAATTTGAGTGTTCCATCGTCATTAGGAGGCCCTGAACGTTACAATTAACTATCATTTTTGCGTCGGATTCGATAATCTAGACTCACAGGAGAAGGACCATGTGGTGCCCGAGGCAGCAATAGACCATTGGAGACAAGTCGGCTGCAGGCCGATGTATTGAATCTTGACGCAATTTGAGTGTCCATCGTCATTACAAGGCCCTGAACGTTACAATTAACTTTCATTTTTGCGTCGGATTCGAAAATCTAGCCTCACAGGAGAACGACCATAAGGTGCCCGAGGCAGCAATAGACCCTTGGAGACAAGAAGGCTGGAGGCCGATGTATTGAATCTCGACGCAATTTGAGTGTTCCATCGGCATTAGGAGGCCCTGAACGTTACAATTAACTATCATTTTTGAGTCGGATTCGAAAATCTAGACTCACCGGAGACGGACCATGTGGTGCCCGAGGCAGCGATATCCCCTTGGAGACAAGTCGGCTGGAGGCCGATGTATTGAATCTCGACGCAATTTGAGTGTTCCATCGGCATTAGGAGGACCTGAACGTTACAATTCACTATCATTTTTGCGTCGGATTCGAAAATCTAGACTCACAGGAGAAGGACCATGTGGTGCCCGAGGCAGCAGCAGACCCTTGGAGACAAGTCGGCTGGAGGCCGATGTATTGAACCTCGACGCAATTTGAGTGTTCCATCGTCATTAGGAGGCCCTGAACGTTACAATTAACTATCATTTTTCGTCGGATTCGATAATCTAGACTCACAGGAGAAGGACCATGTGGTGCCCGAGGCAGCAATAGACCCTTGGAGACAAGTCGGCTGCAGGCCGATGTATTGAATCTTGACGCAATTTGAGTGTCCATCGTCATTACAAGGCCCTGAACGTTACAATTAACTTTCATTTTTGCGTCGGATTCGAAAATCTAGACTCACAGGAGAACGACCATAAGGTGCCCGAGGCAGCAATGGACCCTTGGAGACAAGTCGGCTGGAGGCCGATGTATTGAATCTCGACGCAATTTGAGTGTTCCATCGTCATTAGGAGGCCCTAAACGTTACAATTCACTATCATTTTTGCGTCGGATTCGAAAATCTAGACTCACAGGAGAAGAACCATGTGGTGCCCGAGGCAGCAGCAGACCCTTGGAGACAAGTCGGCTGCAGGCCGATGTATTGAATCTCGACGCAATTTGTGTGTTCCATCGTCATTACAAGGCCCTGAACGTTACATTTAACTATCATTTTTGCGTCGGATTCGAAAATTTAGACTCACAGGAGAAAGACCATGAGGTGCCTGAGGCAGCAACAGACCCTTGGAGACAACTCGGCTGGAGGCCGATGTATTGAATCTCGACGCAATTTGAGTGTTCCATCGTCACTACAGGGCCCTGAACGTTACATTTAACTATCATTTTTGCGTCGGATTCGAAAATTTAGACTCACAGGAGAAAGACCATGAGGTGCCTGAGGCAGCATTAGACCCTTGGAGACAAGTCGGCTGGAGGCCGATGTATTGAATCTCGACGCAATTTGAGTGTTCCATCATCATTAGGAGGCCCTAAACGTTACAATTCACTATCATTTTTGCGTCGGCTTCGAAAATCTAGACTCGCAGGAGAAGGACCATGTGGTGCCCGAGGCAGCAATAGACCCTTGGAGACAAGTCGGCTGGAGGCCGATGTATAGAACCTCGACGCAATTTGAGTGTTCCATCGTCATTAGGAGGCCCTGAACGTTACAATTAACTATCATTTTTGCGTCGGATTCGATAATCTAGACTCACAGGAGAAGGACCATGTGGTGCCCGAGGCAGCAATAGACCCTTGGAGACAAGTCGGCTGCAGGCCGATGTATTGAATCTTGACGCAATTTGAGTGTCCATCGTCATTACAAGGCCCTGAACGTTACAATTAACTTTCATTTTTGCGTCGGATTCGAAAATCTAGACTCACAGGAGAACGACCATAAGGTGCCCGAGGCAGCAATAGACCCTAGGAGACAAGCCGGCTGGAGGCCGATGTATTGAATCTCGACGCAATTTGAGTGTTCCATCGGCATTAGGAGGCCCTGAACGTTACAATTAACTATCATTTTTGAGTCGGATTCGAAAATCTAGACTCACCGGAGACGGACCATGTGGTGCCCGAGGCAGCGATATCCCCTTGGAGACAAGTCGGCTGCAGGCCGATGTATTGAATCTCGACGCAATTTGAGTGTTCCATCGGCATTAGGAGGCCCTGAACGTTACAATTAACTATCATTTTTGCGTCGGATTCGAAAATCTAGACTCACCGGAGACGGACCATGTGGTGCCCGAGGCAGCGATATCCCCTTGGAGACAAGTCGGCTGGAGGCCGATGTATTGGATCTCGACGCAATTTGAGTGTTCCATCGGCATTAGGAGGCCCTGAACGTTACAATTAACTATCATTTTTGCGTCGGATTCGAAAATCTAGACTCACAGGAAAACGACCATAAGGTGCCCGAGGCAGCAACAGACCCTTGGAGACAAGTCGGCTGGAGGCCGATGTATTGAATCTCGACGCAATTTGAGTGTTCCATCGTCATTAGGAGGCCCTAAACGTTACAATTCACTATCATTTTTGCGTCGGATTCGAAAATCTAGACTCACAGGAGAAGGACCATGTGGTGCCCGAGGCAGCAGCAGACCCTTGGAGACAAGTCGGCTGCAGGCCGATGTATTGAATCTCGACGCAGTTTGAGTGTTCCATCGTCATTACAAGGCCCTGAACGTTACAATTAACTATCATTTTTGCGTCGGATTCGAAAATTTAGACTCACAGGAGAAAGACCATGAGGTGCCTGAGGCAGCAACAGACCCTTGGAGACAACTCGGCTGGAGGCCGATGTATTGAATCTCGACGCAATTTGAGTGTTCCATCGTCATTACAAGGCCCTGAACGTTACATTTAACTATCATTTTTGCGTCGGATTCGAAAATTTAAACTCACAGGAGAAAGACCATGAGGTGCCTGAGGCAGCATTAGACCCTTGGAGACAAGTCGGCTGGAGGCCGATGTATTGAATCTCGACGCAATTTGAGTGTTCCATCATCATTAGGAGGCCCTAAACGTTACAATTCACTATCATTTTTGCGTCGGATTCGAAAACCTAGACTCGCAGGAGAAGGACCATGTGGTGCCCGAGGCAGCAATAGACCCTTGGAGACAAGTCGGCTGCAGGCCGATGTATTGAATCTCGATGCAATTTGAGTGTTCCATCGTCATTACAAGGCCCTGAACGTTACATTTAACTATCATTTTTGCGTCGGATTCGAAAATTTAGACTCACAGGAGAACGACCATAAGGTGCCCGAGGCAGCAATAGACCCTTGGAGACAAGCCGGCTGGAGGCCGATGTATTGAATCTCGACGCAATTTGAGTGTTCCATCGGCATTAGGAGGCCCGGAATGTTACAATTAACTATCATTTTTGCGTCGGATTCGAAAATCTAGACTCACAGGAGAACGACCATGAGGTGCCTGAGACTGCAATATCCTCTTGAATACAAGTCGACTGGAGGTCGATGTATTGAATCTCGACGCAATTTGAGTCTTCTATCGTCATTAGGAGGCGCCGAACGTTACAATTCATTATCATTTTTGCGTCGGATTCGATAATCTAAACTCGCAGGAGAACGACCATAAGGTGCCGAGGCAGCAACAGACCCTTGGAGACAAGTCGGCTGGAGGCCGATGTATTGAACCTCGACGCAATTTGAGTGTTCCATCGTCATTAGGAGGCCCTGAACGTTACAATTAACTATCATTTTTGCGTCGGATTCGATAATCTAGACTCACAGGAGAAGGACCATGTGGTGCCCGAGGCAGCAATAGACCATTGGAGACAAGTCGGCTGCAGGCCGATGTATTGAATCTTGACGCAATTTGAGTGTCCATCGCCATTACAAGGCCCTGAACGTTACAATTAACTTTCATTTTTGCGTCGGATTCGAAAATCTAGACTCACAGGAGAACGACCATAAGGTGCCCGAGGCAGCAATAGACCCTTGGAGACAAGCCGGCTGGAGGCCGATGTATTGAATCTCGACGCAATTTGAGTGTTCCATCGGCATTAGGAGGCCCTGAACGTTACAATTAACTATCATTTTTGAGTCGGATTCGAAAATCTAGACTCACCGGAGACGGACCATGTGGTGCCCGAGGCAGCGATATCCCCTTGGAGACAAGTCGGCTGGAGGCCGATGTATTGAATCTCGACGCAATTTGAGTGTTCCATCGGCATTAGGAGGACCTGAACGTTACAATTCACTATCATTTTTGCGTCGGATTCGAAAATCTAGACTCACAGGAGAAGGACCATGTGGTGCCCGAGGCAGCAGCAGACCCTTGGAGACAAGTCGGCTGGAGGCCGATGTATTGAACCTCGACGCAATTTGAGTGTTCCATCGTCATTAGGAGGCCCTGAACGTTACAATTAACTATCATTTTTCGTCGGATTCGATAATCTAGACTCACAGGAGAAGGACCATGTGGTGCCCGAGGCAGCAATAGACCCTTGGAGACAAGTCGGCTGCAGGCCGATGTATTGAATCTTGACGCAATTTGAGTGTCCATCGTCATTACAAGGCCCTGAACGTTACAATTAACTTTCATTTTTGCGTCGGATTCGAAAATCTAGACTCACAGGAGAACGACCATAAGGTGCCCGAGGCAGCAATAGACCCTTGGAGACAAGCCGGCTGGAGGCCGATGTATTGAATCTCGACGCAATTTGAGTGTTCCATCGGCATTAGGAGGCCCTGAACGTTACAATTAACTATCATTTTTGAGTCGGATTCGAAAATCTAGACTCACCGGAGACGGACCATGTGGTGCCCGAGGCAGCGATATCCCCTTGGAGACAAGTCGGCTGGAGGCCGATGTATTGAATCTTGACGCAATTTGAGAGTTCCATCGTCATTAGGAGGCCCTGAACGTTACAATTCACTATCATTTTTGCGTCGGATTCGAAAATCTAGACTCACAGGAGAAGGACCATGTGGTGCCCGAGGCAGCAACAGACCCTTTTAGACAAGTCGGCTGGAGGCCGATGTATTGAATCTCGACGCAATTTGAGTGTTCCATCGGCATTAGGAGGCCCTGAACGTTACAATTAACTATCATTTTTGCGTCGGATTCGAAAATCTATACTCACAGGAGAAAGACCATAAGGTTCCGAGGCAGCAACAGACCCTTGGAGACAAGTCGGCTGGAGGCCGATGTATTGAATCTCGACGCAATTTGAGTGTTCCATCGTCATTAGGAGGCCCTGAACGTTACAATTAACTATCATTTTTGCGTCGGATTCGAAAATCTACACTCACAGGAGAAGGACCATGTGGTGCCCGAGGCAGCAATAGACCCTTGGAGTAAAGTCGGCTGCAGGCCGATGTATTGAATCTTGACGCAATTTGAGTGTTCCATCGTCATTACAAGGCTCTGGACGTTACAATTAACTTTCATTTTTGCGTCGGATTCGAAAATCTAGACTCACAGGAGAACGACCATAAGGTGCCCGAGGCAGCAATAGACCCTTGGAGACAAGTCGGCTGGAGGACGATGTATTGAATCTCGACTCAATTTGAGTGTTCCATCGGCATTAGGAGGCCCTGAACGCTACAATTCACTATCATTTTTGCGTCGGATTCGAAAAGCTAGACTCACAGGAGAAGGACCATGTGGTGCCCGAGGCAGCAACAGACCCTTTTAGACAAGTCGGCTGGAGGTCGATGTTTTGAATCTCGACGCAATTTGAGTGTTCCATCGGCATTAGGAGGCCCTGAACGTTACAATTAACTATCATTTTTGCGTCGGATTCGAAAATCTAGACTCACCGGAGACGGACCATGTGGTGCCCGAGGCAGCGATATCCCCTTGGAGACAAGTCGGCTGGAGGCCGATGTATTGGATCTCGACGCAATTTGAGTGTTCCATCGGCATTAGGAGGCCCTCAACGTTACAATTAACTATCATTTTTGCGTCGGATTCGAAAATCTAGACTCACAGGAAAACGACCATAAGGTGCCCGAGGCAGCAACAGACCCTTGGAGACAAGTCGGCTGGAGGCCGATGTATTGAATCTCGACGCAATTTGAGTGTTCCATCGTCATTAGGAGGCCCTAAACGTTACAATTCACTATCATTTTTGCGTCGGATTCGAAAATCTAGACTCACAGGAGAAGGACCATGTGGTGCGCGAGGCAGCAGCAGACCCTTGGAGACAAGTCGGCTGCAGGCCGATGTATTGAATCTCGACGCAATTTGAGTGTTCCATCGTCATTACAAGGCCCTGAACGTTACATTTAACTATCATTTTTGCGTCGGATTCGAAAATTTAGACTCACAGGAGAAAGACCATGAGGTGCCTGAGGCAGCAACAGACCCTTGGAGACAACTCGGCTGGAGGCCGATGTATTGAATTTCGACGCAATTTGAGTGTTCCATCGTCATTACAAGGCCCTGAACGTAACATTTAACTATCATTTTTGCGTCGGATTCGAAAATTTAGACTCACAGGAGAAAGACAATGAGGTGCCTGAGGCAGCATTAGACCCTTGGAGACAAGTCGGCTGGAGGCCGATGTATTGAATCTCGACGCAATTTGAGTGTTCCATCATCATTAGGAGGCCCTAAACGTTACAATTCACTATCATTTTTGCGTCGGATTCGAAAATCTAGACTCGCAGGAGAAGGACCATGTGGTACCCGAGGCAGCAATAGACCCTTGGAGACAAGTCGGCTGCAGGCCGATGTATTGAATCTCGATGCAATTTGAGTGTTCCATCGTCATTACAAGGCCCTGAACGTTACATTTAACTATCATTTTTGCGTCGGATTCGAAAATTTAGACTCACAGGAGAACGACCATAAGGTGCCCGATGCAGCAATAGACCCTTGGAGACAAGCCGGCTGGAGGCCGATGTATTGAATCTCGACGCAATTTGAGTGTTCCATCGGCATTAGGAGGCCCTGAACGTTACAATTAACTATCATTTTTGCGTCGGTTTCGAAAATCTAGACTCACAGGAGAACGACCATGAGGTGCCTGAGACTGCAATATCCTCTTGGATACAAGTCGACTGGAGGTCGATGTATTGAATCTCGACGCAATTTGAGTCTTCTATCGTCATTAGGAGGCGCCGAACGTTACAATTCACTATCATTTTTGCGTCGGATTCGATAATCTAAACTCACAGGAGAACGACCATAAGGTGCCGAGGCAGCAACAGACCCTTGGAGACAAGTCGGCTGGAGGCCGATGTATTGAACCTCGACGCAATTTGAGTGTTCCATCGTCATTAGGAGGCCCTGAACGTTACAATTAACTATCATTTTTGCGTCGGATTCGATAATCTAGCCTCACAGGAGAAGGACCATGTGGTGCCCGAGGCAGCAATAGACCCTTGGAGACAAGTCGGCTGCAGGCCGATGTATTGAATCTTGACGCAATTTTAGTGTCCATCGTCATTACAAGGCCCTGAACGTTACAATTAACTTTCATTTTTGCGTCGGATTCGAAAATCTAGACTCACAGGAGAACGACCATAAGGTGCCCGAGGCAGCAATAGACCCTTGGAGACAAGCCGGCTGGAGGCCGATGTATTGAATCTCGACGCAATTTGAGTGTTCCATCGGCATTAGGAGGCCCTGAACGTTACAATTAACTATCATTTTTGCGTCGGATTCGAAAATCTAGACTCACCGGAGACGGACCATGTGGTGCCCGAGGCAGCGATATCCCCTTGGAGACAAGTCGGCTGGAGGCCGATGTATTGGATCTCGACGCAATTTGAGTGTTCCATCGGCATTAGGAGGCCCTGAACGTTACAATTAACTATCATTTTTGCGTCGGATTCGAAAATCTAGACTCACAGGAAAACGACCATAAGGTGCCCGAGGCAGCAACAGACCCTTGGAGACAAGTCGGCTGGAGGCCGATGTATTGAATCTCGACGCAATTTGAGTGTTCCATCGTCATTAGGAGGCCCTAAACGGTACAATTCACGATCATTTTTGCGTCGGATTCGAAAATCTAGACTCACAGGAGAAGGACCATGTGGTGCCCGAGGCAGCAGCAGACCCTTGGAGACAAGTCGGCTGCAGGCCGATGTACTGAATCTCGACGCAATTTGAGTGTTCCATCGTCATTACAAGGCCCTGAACGTTACATTTAACTATCATTTTTGCGTCGGATTCGAAAATTTAGACTCACAGGAGAAAGACCATGAGGTGCCTGAGGCAGCAACAGACCCTTGGAGACAACTCGGCTGGAGGCCGATGTATTGAATCTCGACGCAATTTGAGTGTTCCATCGTCATTACAAGGCCCTGAACGTTACATTTAACTATCATTTTTGCGTCGGATTCGAAAATTTAGACTCACAGGAGAAAGACCATGAGGTGCCTGAGGCAGCAATAGACCCTTGGAGACAAGCCGGCTGGAGGCCGATGTATTGAATCTCGACGCAATTTGAGTGTTCCATCGGCATTAGGAGGCCCTGAACGTTACAATTAACTATCATTTTTGAGTCGGATTCGAAAATCTAGACTCACCGGAGACGGACCATGTGGTGCCCGAGGCAGCGATATCCCCTTGGAGACAAGTCGGCTGGAGGCCGATGTATTGAATCTCGACGCAATTTGAGAGTTCCATCGTCATTAGGAGGCCCTGAACGTTACAATTCACTATCATTTTTGCGTCGGATTCGAAAATCTAGACTCACAGGAGAAGGACCATGTGGTGCCCGAGGCAGCAACAGACCCTTTTAGACAAGTCGGCTGGAGGCCGATGTATTGAATCTCGACGCAATTTGAGTGTTCCATCGGCATTAGGAGGCCCTGAACGTTACAATTAACTATCATTTTTGCGTCGGATTCGAAAATCTATACTCACCGGAGACGGACCATGTGGTGCCCGAGGCAGCGATATCCCCTTGGAGACAAGTCGGCTGGAGGCCGATGTATTGGATCTCGACGCAATTTGAGTGTTCCATCGGCATTAGGAGGCCCTGAACGTTACAATTCACTATCATTTTTGCGTCGGATTCGAAAATCTAGACTCACAGGAGAAGGACCATGTGGTGCCCGAGGCAGCAACAGACCCTTGGCGACAAGTCGGCTGGAGGCCGATGTATTGAATCTCGACGCAATTTGAGTGTTCCATCGTCATTAGGAGGCCCTAAACGTTACAATTCACTATCATTTTTGCGTCGGATTCGAAAATCTAGACTCACAGGAGAAGGACCATGTGGTGCCCGAGGCAGCAACAGACCCTTTTAGACAAGTCGGCTGGAGGTCGATGTTTTGAATCTCGACGCAATTTGAGTGTTCCATCGGCATTAGGAGGCCCTGAACGTTACAATTAACTATCATTTTTGCGTCGGATTCGAAAATCTAGACTCACAGGAAAACGACCATAAGGTGCCCGAGGCAGCAACAGACCCTTGGCGACAAGTCGGCTGGAGGCCGATGTATTGAATCTCGACGCAATTTGAGTGTTCCATCGTCATTAGGAGGCCCTAAACGTTACAATTCACTATCATTTTTGCGTCGGATTCGAAAATCTAGACTCACAGGAGAAGGACCATGTGGTGCCCCAGGCAGCAGCAGACCCTTGGAGACAAGTCGGCTGCAGGCCGATGTATTGAATCTCGACGCAATTTGAGTGTTCCATCGTCATTACAAGGCCTTGAACGTTACATTTAACTATCATTTTTGCGTCGGATTCGAAAATTTAGACTCACAGGAGAAAGACCATGAGGTGCCTGAGGCAGCAACAGACCCTTGGAGACAACCCGGCTGGAGGCCGATGTATTGAATCTCGACGCAATGTGAGTGTTCCATCGTCATTACAAGGCCCTGAACGTTACATTTAACTATCATTTTTGCGTCGGATTCGAAAATTTAGACTCACAGGAGAAAGACCATGAGGTGCCTGAGGCAGCATTAGACCCTTGGAGACAAGTCGGCTGGAGGCCGATGTATTGAATCTCGACGCACTTTGAGTGTTCCATCATCATTAGGAGGCCCTAAACGTTACAATTCACTATCATTTTTGCGTCGGATTCGAAAATCTAGACTCGCAGGAGAAGGACCATGTGGTGCCCGAGGCAGCAATAGACCCTTGGAGACAAGTCGGCTGCAGGCCGATGTATTGAATCTCGATGCAATTTGAGTGTTCCATCGTCATTACAAGGCCCTGAACGTTACATTTAACTATCATTTTTGCGTCGGATTCGAAAATTTAGACTCACAGGAGAACGACCATAAGGTGCCCGAGGCAGCAATAGACCCTTGGAGACAAGCCGGCTGGAGGCCGATGTATTGAATCTCGACGCAATATGAGTGTTCCATCGGCATTAGGAGGCCCTGAACGTTACAATTAACTATCATTTTTGCGTCGGATTCGAAAATCTAGACTCACAGGAGAACGACCATGAGGTGCCTGAGACTGCAATATCCTCTTGGATACAAGTCGACTGGAGGTCGATGTATTGAATCTCGACGCAATTTGAGTCTTCTATCGTCATTAGGAGGCGCCGAACGTTACAATTCACTATCATTTTTGCGTCGGATTCGATAATCTAAACTCACAGGAGAACGACCATAAGGTGCCGAGGCAGCAACAGACCCTTGGAGACAAGTCGGCTGCAGGCCGATGTACTGAATCTCGACGCAATTTGAGTGTTCCATCGTCATTACAAGGCCCTGAACGTTACATTTAACTATCATTTTTGCGTCGGATTCGAAAATTTAGACTCACAGGAGAAAGACCATGAGGTGCCTGAGGCAGCAACAGACCCTTGGAGACAACTCGGCTGGAGGCCGATGTATTGAATCTTGACGCAATTTGAGTGTTTCATCGTCATTACAAGGCCCTGAACGTTACATTTAACTATCATTTTTGCGTCGGATTCGAAAATTTAGACTCACAGGAGAAAGACCATGAGGTGCCTGAGGCAGCAATAGACCCTTGGAGACAAGCCGGCTGGAGGCCGATGTATTGAATCTCGACGCAATTTGAGTGTTCCATCGGCATTAGGAGGCCCTGAACGTTACAATTAACTATCATTTTTGAGTCGGATTCGAAAATCTAGACTCACCGGAGACGGACCATGTGGTGCCCGAGGCAGCGATATCCCCTTGGAGACAAGTCGGCTGGAGGCCGATGTATTGAATCTCGACGCAATTTGAGAGTTCCATCGTCATTAGGAGGCCCTGAACGTTACAATTCACTATCATTTTTGCGTCGGATTCGAAAATCTAGACTCACAGGAAAAGGACCATGTGGTGCCCGAGGCAGCAACAGACCCTTTTAGACAAGTCGGCTGGAGGCCGATGTATTGAATCTCGACGCAATTTGAGTGTTCCATCGGCATTAGGAGGCCCTGAACGTTACAATTAACTATCATTTTTGCGTCGGATTCGAAAATCTATACTCACCGGAGACGGACCATGTGGTGCCCGAGGCAGCGATATCCCCTTGGAGACAAGTCGGCTGGAGGCCGATGTATTGGATCTCGACGCAATTTGAGTGTTCCATCGTCATTAGGAGGCCCTAAACGTTACAATTCACTATCATTTTTGCGTCGGATTCGAAAATCTAGACTCACAGGAGAAGGACCATGTGGTGCCCCAGGCAGCAGCAGACCCTTGGAGACAAGTCGGCTGCAGGCCGATGAATTGAATCTCGACGCAATTTGAGTGTTCCATCGTCATTACAAGGCCCTGAACGTTACATTTAACTATCATTTTTGCGTCGGATTCGAAAATTTAGACTCACAGGAGAGAGACCATGAGGTGCCTGAGGCAGCAACAGACCCTTGGAGACAACCCGGCTGGAGGCCGATGTATTGAATCTCGACGCAATTTGAGTGTTCCATCGTCATTACAAGGCCCTGAACGTTACATTTAACTATCATTTTTGCGTCGGATTCGAAACTTTAGACTCACAGGAGAAAGACCATGAGGTGCCTGAGGCAGCATTAGACCCTTGGAGACAAGTCGGCTGGAGGCCGATGTATTGAATCTCGACGCACTTTGAGTGTTCCATCATCATTAGGAGGCCCTAAACGTTACAATTCACTATCATTTTTGCGTCGGATTCGAAAATCTAGACTCGCAGGAGAAGGACCATGTGGTGCCCGAGGCAGCAATAGACCCTTGGAGACAAGTCGGCTGCAGGCCGATGTATTGAATCTCGATGCAATTTGAGTGTTCCATCGTCATTACAAGGCCCTGAACGTTACATTTAACTATCATTTTTGCGTCGGATTCGAAAATTTAGACTCACAGGAGAACGACCATAAGGTGCCCGAGGCAGCAATAGACCCTTGGAGACAAGCCGGCTGGAGGCCGATGTATTGAATCTCGACGCAATATGAGTGTTCCATCGGCATTAGGAGGCCCTGAACGTTACAATTAACTATCATTTTTGCGTCGGATTCGAAAATCTAGACTCACAGGAGAACGACCATGAGGTGCCTGAGACTGCAATATCCTCTTGGATACAAGTCGACTGGAGGTCGATGTATTGAATCTCGACGCAATTTGAGTCTTCTATCGTCATTAGGAGGCGCCGAACGTTACAATTCACTATCATTTTTGAGTCGGATTCGATAATCTAAACTCACAGGAGAACGACCATAAGGTGCCGAGGCAGCAACAGACCCTTGGAGACAAGTCGGCTGGAGGCCGATGTATTGAACCTCGACGCAATTTGAGTGTTCCATCGTCATTAGGAGGCCCTGAACGTTACAATTAACTATCATTTTTGCGTCGGATTCGATAATCTAGACTCACAGGAGAAGGACCATGTGGTGCCCGAGGCAGCAATAGACCCTTGGAGACAAGTCGGCTGCAGGCCGATGTATTGAATCTTGACGCAATTTGAGTGTCCATCGTCATTACAAGGCCCTGAACGTTGCAATTAACTTTCATTTTTGCGTCGGATTCGAAAATCTAGACTCACAGGAGAACGACCATAAGGTGCCCGAGGCAGCAATAGACCCTTGGAGACAAGCCGGCTGTAGGCCGATGTATTGAAGCTCGACGCAAATTGAGAGTTCCATCGTCATTAGGAGGCCCTGAACGTTACAATTCACTATCATTTTTGAGTCGGATTCGAAAATCTAGACTCACAGGAGAAGGACCAAGTGGTGCCCGAGGCAGCAACAGACCCTTTTAGACAAGTCGGCTGGAGGCCGATGTATTGAATCTCGACGCAATTTGAGTGTTCCATCGGCATTAGGAGGCCCTGAACGTTACAATTAACTATCATTTTTGCGTCGGATTCGAAAATCTATACTCACCGGAGACGGACCATGTGGTGCCCGAGGCAGCGATATCCCCTTGGAGACAAGTCGGCTGGAGGCCGATGTATTGGATCTCGACGCAATTTGAGTGTTCCATCGGCATTAGGAGGCCCTGAACGTTACAATTAACTATCATTTTTGCGTCGGATTCGATAATCTAAACTCACAGGAGAACGACCATAAAGTGCCGAGGCAGCAACAGACCCTTGGAGACAAGTCGGCTGGAGGCCGATGTATTGAGTCTCGACGCAATTTGAGTGTTCCATCGTCATTAGGAGGCCCTGAACGTTACAATTAACTATCATTTTTGCGTCGGATTCGAAAATCTACACTCACAGGAGAAGGACCATGTGGTGCCCGAGGCAGCAATAGACCCTTGGAGACAAGTCGGCTGCAGGCCGATGTATTGAATCTTGACGCAATTTGAGTGTTCCATCGTCATTACAAGGCCCTGGACGTTAAAATAAACTTTCATTTTTGCGTCGGATTCGAAAATCTAGACTCACAGGAGAACGACCATAAGGTGCCCGAGGCAGCAATAGACCCTTGGAGACAAGTCGGCTGGAGGACGATGTATTGAATCTCGACGCAATTTGAGTGTTCCATCGGCATTAGGAGGCCCTGAACATTACATTTAACTATCATTTTTGCGTCGGATTCGAAAATTTAGACTCACAGGAGAACGACCATAAGGTGCCCGAGGCAGCAATAGACCCTTGGAGACAAGCCGGCTGGAGGCCGATGTATTGAATCTCGACGCAATTTGCGTGTTCCATCGGCATTAGGAGGCCCTGAACGTTACAATTAACTATCATTTTTGCGTCGGATTCGAAAATCTAGACTCACCGGAGACGGACCATGTGGTGCCCGAAGCAGCGATATCCCCTTGGAGACAAGTCGGCTGGAGGCCGATGTATTGGATCTCGACGCAATTTGAGTGTTCCATCGGCATTAGGAGGCCCTGAACGTTACAATTAACTATCATTTTTGCGTCGGATTCGAAAATCTAGACTCACAGGAAAACGACCATAAGGTGCCCGAGGCAGCAACAGACCCTTGGAGACAAGTCGGCTGCAGGCCGATGTACTGAATCTCGACGCAATTTGAGTGTTCCATCGTCATTACAAGGCCCTGAACGTTACATTTAACTATCATTTTTGCGTCGGATTCGAAAATTTAGACTCACAGGAGAAAAACCATGAGGTGCCTGAGGCAGCAACAGACCCTTGGAGACAACTCGGCTGGAGGCCGATGTATTGAATCTCGACGCAATTTGAGTGTTCCATCGTCATTACAAGGCCCTGAACGTTACATTTAACTATCATTTTTGCGTCGGATTCGAAAATTTAGACTCACAGGAGAAAGACCATGAGGTGCCTGAGGCAGCAATAGACCCTTGGAGACAAGCCGGCTGGAGGCCGATGTATTGAATCTCGACGCAATTTGAGTGTTCCATCGGCATTAGGAGGCCCTGAACGTTACAATTAACTATCATTTTTGAGTCGGATTCGAAAATCTAGACTCACCGGAGACGGACCATGTGGTGCCCGAGGCAGCGATATCCCCTTGGAGACAAGTCGGCTGGAGGCCGATGTATTGAATCTCGACGCAATTTGAGAGTTCCATCGTCATTAGGAGGCCCTGAACGTTACAATTCACTATCATTTTTGCGTCGGATTCGAAAATCTAGACTCACAGGAGAAGGACCATGTGGTGCCCGAGGCAGCAACAGACCCTTGGCGACAAGTCGGCTGGAGGCCGATGTATTGAATCTCGACGCAATTTGAGTGTTCCATCGTCATTAGGAGGCCCTAAACGTTACAATTCACTATCATTTTTGCGTCGGATTCGAAAATCTAGACTCACAGGAGAACGACCATAAGGTGCCCGAGGCAGCAATAGACCCTTGGAGACAAGTCGGCTGGAGGACGATGTATTGAATCTCGACGCAATTTGAGTGTTCCATCGGCATTAGGAGGCCCTGAACGTTACAATTCACTATCATTTTTGCGTCGGATTCGAAAATCTAGACTCACAGGAGAAGGACCATGTGGTGCCCGAGGCAGCAACAGACCCTTTTAGACAAGTCGGCTGGAGGTCGATGTTTTGAATCTCGACGCAATTTGAGTGTTCCATCGGCATTAGGAGGCCCTGAACGTTACAATTAACTATCATTTTTGCGTCGGATTCGAAAATCTAGACTCACAGGAAAACGACCATAAGGTGCCCGAGGCAGCAACAGACCCTTTGCGACAAGTCGGCTGGAGGCCGATGTATTGAATCTCGACGCAATTTGAGTGTTCCATCGTCATTAGGAGGCCCTAAACGTTACAATTCACTATCATTTTTGCGTCGGATTCGAAAATCTAGACTCACAGGAGAAGGACCATGTGGTGCCCCAGGCAGCAGCAGACCCTTGGAGACAAGTCGGCTGCAGGCCGATGTATTGAATCTCGACGCAATTTGAGTGTTCCATCGTCATTACAAGGCCTTGAACGTTACATTTAACTATCATTTTTGCGTCGGATTCGAAAATTTAGACTCACAGGAGAAAGACCATGAGGTGCCTGAGGCAGCAACAGACCCTTGGAGACAACCCGGCTGGAGGCCGATGTATTGAATCTCGACGCAATGTGAGTGTTCCATCGTCATTACAAGGCCATGAACGTTACATTTAACTATCATTTTTGCGTCGGATTCGAAAATTTAGACTCACAGGAGAAAGACCATGAGGTGCCTGAGGCAGCATTAGACCCTTGGAGACAAGTCGGCTGGAGGCCGATGTATTGAATCTCGACGCACTTTGAGTGTTCCATCATCATTAGGAGGCCCTAAACGTTACAATTCACTATCATTTTTGCGTCGGATTCGAAAATCTAGACTCACAGGAGAAGGACCAAGTGGTGCCCGAGGCAGCAACAGACCCTTTTAGACAAGTCGGCTGGAGGCCGATGTATTGAATCTCGACGCAATTTGAGTGTTCCATCGGCATTAGGAGGCCCTGAACGTTACAATTAACTATCATTTTTGCGTCGGATTCGAAAATCTATACTCACCGGAGACGGACCATGTGGTGCCCGAGGCAGCGATATCCCCTTGGAGACAAGTCGGCTGGAGGCCGATGTATTGGATCTCGACGCAATTTGAGTGTTCCATCGGCATTAGGAGGCCCTGAACGTTACAATTAACTATCATTTTTGCGTCGGATTCGATAATCTAAACTCACAGGAGAACGACCATAAAGTGCCGAGGCAGCAACAGACCCTTGGAGACAAGTCGGCTGGAGGCCGATGTATTGAGTCTCGACGCAATTTGAGTGTTCCATCGTCATTAGGAGGCCCTGAACGTTACAATTAACTATCATTTTTGCGTCGGATTCGAAAATCTACACTCACAGGAGAAGGACCATGTGGTGCCCGAGGCAGCAATAGACCCTTGGAGACAAGTCGGCTGCAGGCCGATGTATTGAATCTTGACGCAATTTGAGTGTTCCATCGTCATTACAAGGCCCTGGACGTTAAAATAAACTTTCATTTTTGCGTCGGATTCGAAAATCTAGACTCACAGGAGAACGACCATAAGGTGCCCGAGGCAGCAATAGACCCTTGGAGACAAGTCGGCTGGAGGACGATGTATTGAATCTCGACGCAATTTGAGTGTTCCATCGGCATTAGGAGGCCCTGAACATTACATTTAACTATCATTTTTGCGTCGGATTCGAAAATTTAGACTCACAGGAGAACGACCATAAGGTGCCCGAGGCAGCAATAGACCCTTGGAGACAAGCCGGCTGGAGGCCGATGTATTGAATCTCGACGCAATTTGCGTGTTCCATCGGCATTAGGAGGCCCTGAACGTTACAATTAACTATCATTTTTGCGTCGGATTCGAAAATCTAGACTCACCGGAGACGGACCATGTGGTGCCCGAAGCAGCGATATCCCCTTGGAGACAAGTCGGCTGGAGGCCGATGTATTGGATCTCGACGCAATTTGAGTGTTCCATCGGCATTAGGAGGCCCTGAACGTTACAATTAACTATCATTTTTGCGTCGGATTCGAAAATCTAGACTCACAGGAAAACGACCATAAGGTGCCCGAGGCAGCAACAGACCCTTGGAGACAAGTCGGCTGCAGGCCGATGTACTGAATCTCGACGCAATTTGAGTGTTCCATCGTCATTACAAGGCCCTGAACGTTACATTTAACTATCATTTTTGCGTCGGATTCGAAAATTTAGACTCACAGGAGAAAAACCATGAGGTGCCTGAGGCAGCAACAGACCCTTGGAGACAACTCGGCTGGAGGCCGATGTATTGAATCTCGACGCAATTTGAGTGTTCCATCGTCATTACAAGGCCCTGAACGTTACATTTAACTATCATTTTTGCGTCGGATTCGAAAATTTAGACTCACAGGAGAAAGACCATGAGGTGCCTGAGGCAGCAATAGACCCTTGGAGACAAGCCGGCTGGAGGCCGATGTATTGAATCTCGACGCAATTTGAGTGTTCCATCGGCATTAGGAGGCCCTGAACGTTACAATTAACTATCATTTTTGAGTCGGATTCGAAAATCTAGACTCACCGGAGACGGACCATGTGGTGCCCGAGGCAGCGATATCCCCTTGGAGACAAGTCGGCTGGAGGCCGATGTATTGAATCTCGACGCAATTTGAGAGTTCCATCGTCATTAGGAGGCCCTGAACGTTACAATTCACTATCATTTTTGCGTCGGATTCGAAAATCTAGACTCACAGGAGAAGGACCATGTGGTGCCCGAGGCAGCAACAGACCCTTGGCGACAAGTCGGCTGGAGGCCGATGTATTGAATCTCGACGCAATTTGAGTGTTCCATCGTCATTAGGAGGCCCTAAACGTTACAATTCACTATCATTTTTGCGTCGGATTCGAAAATCTAGACTCACAGGAGAACGACCATAAGGTGCCCGAGGCAGCAATAGACCCTTGGAGACAAGTCGGCTGGAGGACGATGTATTGAATCTCGACGCAATTTGAGTGTTCCATCGGCATTAGGAGGCCCTGAACGTTACAATTCACTATCATTTTTGCGTCGGATTCGAAAATCTAGACTCACAGGAGAAGGACCATGTGGTGCCCGAGGCAGCAACAGACCCTTTTAGACAAGTCGGCTGGAGGTCGATGTTTTGAATCTCGACGCAATTTGAGTGTTCCATCGGCATTAGGAGGCCCTGAACGTTACAATTAACTATCATTTTTGCGTCGGATTCGAAAATCTAGACTCACAGGAAAACGACCATAAGGTGCCCGAGGCAGCAACAGACCCTTTGCGACAAGTCGGCTGGAGGCCGATGTATTGAATCTCGACGCAATTTGAGTGTTCCATCGTCATTAGGAGGCCCTAAACGTTACAATTCACTATCATTTTTGCGTCGGATTCGAAAATCTAGACTCACAGGAGAAGGACCATGTGGTGCCCCAGGCAGCAGCAGACCCTTGGAGACAACCCGGCTGGAGGCCGATGTATTGAATCTCGACGCAATGTGAGTGTTCCATCGTCATTACAAGGCCATGAACGTTACATTTAACTATCATTTTTGCGTCGGATTCGAAAATTTAGACTCACAGGAGAAAGACCATGAGGTGCCTGAGGCAGCATTAGACCCTTGGAGACAAGTCGGCTGGAGGCCGATGTATTGAATCTCGACGCACTTTGAGTGTTCCATCATCATTAGGAGGCCCTAAACGTTACAATTCACTATCATTTTTGCGTCGGATTCGAAAATCTAGACTCGCAGGAGAAGGACCATGTGGTGCCCGAGGCAGCAATAGACCCTTGGAGACAAGTCGGCTGCAGGCCGATGTATTGAATCTCGATGCAATTTGAGTGTTCCATCGTCATTACAAGGCCCTGAACGTTACATTTAACTATCATTTTTGCGTCGGATTCGAAAATTTAGACTCACAGGAGAACGACCATAAGGTGCCCGAGGCAGCAATAGACCCTTGGAGACAAGCCGGCTGGAGGCCGATGTATTGAATCTCGACGCAATATGAGTGTTCCATCGGCATTAGGAGGCCCTGAACGTTACAATTAACTATCATTTTTGCGTCGGATTCGAAAATCTAGACTCACAGGAGAACGACCATGAGGTGCCTGAGACTGCAATATCCTCTTGGATACAAGTCGACTGGAGGTCGATGTATTGAATCTCGACGCAATTTGAGTCTTCTATCGTCATTAGGAGGCGCCGAACGTTACAATTCACTATCATTTTTGCGTCGGATTCGATAATCTAAACTCACAGGAGAACGACCATAAGGTGCCGAGGCAGCAACAGACCCTTGGAGACAAGTCGGCTGGAGGCCGATGTATTGAACCTCGACGCAATTTGAGTGTTCCATCGTCATTAGGAGGCCCTGAACGTTACAATTAACTATCATTTTTGCGTCGGATTCGATAATCTAGCCTCACAGGAGAAGGACCATGTGGTGCCCGAGGCAGCAATAGACCCTTGGAGACAAGTCGGCTGCAGGCCGATGTATTGAATCTTGACGCAATTTTAGTGTCCATCGTCATTACAAGGCCCTGAACGTTACAATTAACTTTCATTTTTGCGTCGGATTCGAAAATCTAGACTCACAGGAGAACGACCATAAGGTGCCCGAGGCAGCAATAGACCCTTGGAGACAAGCCAGCTGGAGGCCGATGTATTGAATCTCGACGCAATTTGAGTGTTCCATCGGCATTAGGAGGCCCTGAACGTTACAATTAACTATCATTTTTGCGTCGGATTCGAAAATCTAGACTCACCGGAGACGGACCATGTGGTGCCCGAGGCAGCGATATCCCCTTGGAGACAAGTCGGCTGGAGGCCGATGTATTGGATCTCGACGCAATTTGAGTGTTCCATCGGCATTAGGAGGCCCTGAACGTTACAATTAACTATCATTTTTGCGTCGGATTCGAAAATCTAGACTCACAGGAAAACGACCATAAGGTGCCCGAGGCAGCAACAGACCCTTGGAGACAAGTCGGCTGGAGGCCGATGTATTGAATCTCGACGCAATTTGAGTGTTCCATCGTCATTAGGAGGCCCTAAACGTTACAATTCACTATCATTTTTGCGTCGGATTCGAAAATCTAGACTCACAGGAGAACGACCATAAGGTGCCCGAGGCAGCAATAGACCCTTGGAGACAAGTCGGCTGGAGGACGATGTATTGAATCTCGACGCAATTTGAGTGTTCCATCGGCATTAGGAGGCCCTGAACGTTACAATTCACTATCATTTTTGCGTCGGATTCGAAAATCTAGACTCACAGGAGAAGGACCATGTGGTGCCCGAGGCAGCAACAGACCCTTTTAGACAAGTCGGCTGGAGGTCGATGTTTTGAATCTCGACGCAATTTGAGTGTTCCATCGGCATTAGGAGGCCCTGAACGTTACAATTAACTATCATTTTTGCGTCGGATTCGAAAATCTAGACTCACAGGAAAACGACCATAAGGTGCCCGAGGCAGCAACAGACCCTTGGCGACAAGTCGGCTGGAGGCCGATGTATTGAATCTCGACGCAATTTGAGTGTTCCATCGTCATTAGGAGGCCCTAAACGTAACAATTCACTATCATTTTTGCGTCGGATTCGAAAATCTAGACTCACAGGAGAAGGACCATGTGGTGCCCCAGGCAGCAGCAGACCCTTGGAGACAAGTCGGCTGCAGGCCGATGAATTGAATCTCGACGCAATTTGAGTGTTCCATCGTCATTACAAGGCCCTGAACGTTACATTTAACTATCATTTTTGCGTCGGATTCGAAAATTTAGACTCACAGGAGAAAGACCATGAGGTGCCTGAGGCAGCAACAGACCCTTGGAGACAACCCGGCTGGAGGCCGATGTATTGAATCTCGACGCAATTTGAGTGTTCCATCGTCATTACAAGGCCCTGAACGTTACATTTAACTATCATTTTTGCGTCGGATTCGAAAATTTAGACTCACAGGAGAAAGACCATGAGGTGCCTGAGGCAGCATTAGACCCTTGGAGACAAGTCGGCTGGAGGCCGATGTATTGAATCTCGACGCACTTTGAGTGTTCCATCACCATTAGGAGGCCCTAAACGTTACAATTCACTATCATTTTTGCGTCGGATTCGAAAATCTAGACTCGCAGGAGAAGGACCATGTGGTGCCCGAGGCAGCAATAGACCCTTGGAGACAAGTCGGCTGCAGGTCGATGTATTGAATCTCGATGCAATTTGAGTGTTCCATCGTCATTACAAGGCCCTGAACGTTACATTTAACTATCATTTTTGCGTCGGATTCGAAAATTTAGACTCACAGGAGAACGACCATAAGGTGCCCGAGGCAGCAATAGACCCTTGGAGACAAGCCGGCTGGAGGCCGATGTATTGAATCTCGACGCAATATGAGTGTTCCATCGGCATTAGGAGGCCCTGAACGTTACAATTAACTATCATTTTTGCGTCGGATTCGAAAATCTAGACTCACAGGAGAACGACCATGAGGTGCCTGAGACTGCAATATCCTCTTGGATACAAGTCGACTGGAGGTCGATGTATTGAATCTCGACGCAATTTGAGTCTTCTATCGTCATTAGGAGGCGCCGAACGTTACAATTCACTATCATTTTTGCGTCGGATTCGATAATCTAAACTCACAGGAGAACGACCATAAGGTGCCGAGGCAGCAACAGACCCTTGGAGACAAGTCGGCTGGAGGCCGATGTATTGAACCTCGACGCAATTTGAGTGTTCCATCGTCATTAGGAGGCCCTGAACGTTACAATTAACTATCATTTTTGCGTCGGATTCGATAATCTAGACTCACAGGAGAAGGACCATGTGGTGCCCGAGGCAGCAATAGACCCTTGGAGACAAGTCGGCTGCAGGCCGATAAATTGAATCTTGACGCAATTTGAGTGTCCATCGTCATTACAAGGCCCTGAACGTTGCAATTAACTTTCATTTTTGCGTCGGATTCGAAAATCTAGACTCACAGGAGAACGACCATAAGGTGCCCGAGGCAGCAATAGACCCTTGGAGACAAGCCGGCTGTAGGCCGATGTATTGAAGCTCGACGCAAATTGAGAGTTCCATCGTCATTAGGAGGCCCTGAACGTTACAATTCACTATCATTTTTGAGTCGGATTCGAAAATCTAGACTCACAGGAGAAGGACCATGTGGTGCCCGAGGCAGCAACAGACCCTTTTAGACAAGTCGGCTGGAGGCCGATGTATTGAATCTCGACGCAATTTGAGTGTTCCATCGGCATTAGGAGGCCCTGAACGTTACAATTAACTATCATTTTTGCGTCGGATTCGAAAATCTATACTCACCGGAGACGGACCATGTGGTGCCCGAGGCAGCGATATCCCCTTGGAGACAAGTCGGCTGGAGGCCGATGTATTGGATCTCGACGCAATTTGAGTGTTCCATCGGCATTAGGAGGCCCTGAACGTTACAATTAACTATCATTTTTGCGTCGGATTCGATAATCTAAACTCACAGGAGAACGACCATAAAGTGCCGAGGCAGCAACAGACCCTTGGAGACAAGTCAGCTGGAGGCCGATGTATTGAGTCTCGACGCAATTTGAGTGTTCCATCGTCATTAGGAGGCCCTGAACGTTACAATTAACTATCATTTTTGCGTCGGATTCGAAAATCTACACTCACAGGAGAAGGACCATGTGGTGCCCGAGGCAGCAATAGACCCTTGGAGACAAGTCGGCTGCAGGCCGATGTATTGAATCTTGACGCAATTTGAGTGTTCCATCGTCATTACAAGGCCCTGGACGTTAAAATAAACTTTCATTTTTGCGTCGGATTCGAAAATCTAGACTCACAGGAGAACGACCATAAGGTGCCCGAGGCAGCAATAGACCCTTGGAGACAAGTCGGCTGGAGGACGATGTATTGAATCTCGACGCAATTTGAGTGTTCCATCGGCATTAGGAGGCCCTGAACATTACATTTAACTATCATTTTTGCGTCGGATTCGAAAATTTAGACTCACAGGAGAACGACCATAAGGTGCCCGAGGCAGCAATAGACCCTTGGAGACAAGCCGGCTGGAGGCCGATGTATTGAATCTCGACGCAATTTGAGTGTTCCATCGGCATTAGGAGGCCCTGAACGTTACAATTAACTATCATTTTTGCGTCGGATTCGAAAATCTAGACTCACCGGAGACGGACCATGTGGTGCCCGAGGCAGCGATATCCCCTTGGAGACAAGTCGGCTGGAGGCCGATGTATTGGATCTCGACGCAATTTGAGTGTTCCATCGGCATTAGGAGGCCCTGAACGTTACAATTAACTATCATTTTTGCGTCGGATTCGAAAATCTAGACTCACAGGAAAACGACCATAAGGTGCCCGAGGCAGCAACAGACCCTTGGAGACAAGTCGGCTGCAGGCCGATGTACTGAATCTCGACGCAATTTGAGTGTTCCATCGTCATTACAAGGCCCTGAACGTTACATTTAACTATCATTTTTGCGTCGGATTCGAGAATTTAGACTCACAGGAGAAAGACCATGAGGTGCCTGAGGCAGCAACAGACCCTTGGAGACAACTCGGCTGGAGGCCGATGTATTGAATCTCGACGCAATTTGAGTGTTCCATCGTCATTACAAGGCCCTGAACGTTACATTTAACTATCATTTTTGCGTCGGATTCGAAAATTTAGACTCACAGGAGAAAGACCATGAGGTGCCTGAGGCAGCAATAGACCCTTGGAGACAAGCCGGCTGGAGGCCGATGTATTGAATCTCGACGCAATTTGAGTGTTCCATCGGCATTAGGAGGCCCTGAACGTTACAATTAACTATCATTTTTGAGTCGGATTCGAAAATCTAGACTCACCGGAAACGGACCATGTGGTGCCCGAGGCAGCGATATCCCCTTGGAGACAAGTCGGCTGGAGGCCGATGTATTGAATCTCGACGCAATTTGAGAGTTCCATCGTCATTAGGAGGCCCTGAACGTTACAATTAACTATCATTTTTGCGTCGGATTCGAAAATCTACACTCACAGGAGAAGGACCATGTGGTGCCCGAGGCAGCAATAGACCCTTGGAGACAAGTCGGCTGCAGGCCGATGTATTGAATCTTGACGCAATTTGAGTGTTCCATCGTCATTACAATGCCCTGGACGTTACAATTAACTTTCATTTTTGCGTCGGATTCGAAAATCTAGACTCACAGGAGAACGACCATAAGGTGCCCGAGGCAGCAATAGACCCTTGGAGACAAGTCGGCTGGAGGACGATGTATTGAATCTCGACGCAATTTGAGTGTTCCATCGGCATTAGGAGGCCCTGAACGTTACAATTCACTATCATTTTTGCGTCGGATTCGAAAATCTAGATTCACAGGAGAAGGACCATGTGGTGCCCGAGGCAGCAACAGACCCTTTTAGACAAGTCGGCTGGAGGCCGATGTATTGAATCTCGACGCAATTTGAGTGTTCCATCGGCATTAGGAGGCCCTGAACGTTACAATTAACTATCATTTTTGCGTCGGATTCGAAAATCTATACTCACCGGAGACGGACCATGTGGTGCCCGAGGCAGCGATATCCCCTTGGAGACAAGTCGGCTGGAGGCCGATGTATTGGATCTCGACGCAATTTGAGTGTTCCATCGGCATTAGGAGGCCCTGAACGTTACAATTCACTATCATTTTTGCGTCGGATTCGAAAATCTAGACTCACAGGAGAAGGACCATGTGGTGCCCGAGGCAGCAACAGACCCTTGGCGACAAGTCGGCTGGAGGCCGATGTATTGAATCTCGACGCAATTTGAGTGTTCCATCGTCATTAGGAGGCCCTAAACGTTACAATTCACTATCATTTTTGCGTCGGATTCGAAAATCTAGACTCACAGGAGAACGACCATAAGGTGCCCGAGGCAGCAATAGACCCTTGGAGACAAGTCGGCTGGAGGACGATGTATTGAATCTCGACGCAATTTGAGTGTTCCATCGGCATTAGGAGGCCCTGAACGTTACAATTCACTATCATTTTTGCGTCGGATTCGAAAATCTAGACTCACAGGAGAAGGACCATGTGGTGCCCGAGGCAGCAACAGACCCTTTTAGACAAGTCGGCTGGAGGTCGATGTTTTGAATCTCGACGCAATTTGAGTGTTCCATCGGCATTAGGAGGCCCTGAACGTTACAATTAACTATCATTTTTGCGTCGGATTCGAAAATCTAGACTCACAGGAAAACGACCATAAGGTGCCCGAGGCAGCAACAGACCCTTGGCGACAAGTCGGCTGGAGGCCGATGTATTGAATCTCGACGCAATTTGAGTGTTCCATCGTCATTAGGAGGCCCTAAACGTTACAATTCACTATCATTTTTGCGTCGGATTCGAAAATCTAGACTCACAGGAGAAGGACCATGTGGTGCCCCAGGCAGCAGCAGACCCTTGGAGACAAGTCGGCTGCAGGCCGATGAATTGAATCTCGACGCAATTTGAGTGTTCCATCGTCATTACAAGGCCCTGAACGTTACATTTAACTATCATTTTTGCGTCGGATTCGAAAATTTAGACTCACAGGAGAAAGACCATGAGGTGCCTGAGGCAGCAACAGACCCTTGGAGACAACCCGGCTGGAGGCCGATGTATTGAATCTCGACGCAATTTGAGTGTTCCATCGTCATTACAAGGCCCTGAACGTTACATTTAACTATCATTTTTGCGTCGGATTCGAAAATTTAGACTCACAGGAGAAAGACCATGAGGTGCCTGAGGCAGCATTAGACCCTTGGAGACAAGTCGGCTGGAGGCCGATGTATTGAATCTCGACGCACTTTGAGTGTTCCATCACCATTAGGAGGCCCTAAACGTTACAATTCACTATCATTTTTGCGTCGGATTCGAAAATCTAGACTCGCAGGAGAAGGACCATGTGGTGCCCGAGGCAGCAATAGACCCTTGGAGACAAGTCGGCTGCAGGCCGATGTATTGAATCTCGATGCAATTTGAGTGTTCCATCGTCATTACAAGGCCCTGAACGTTACATTTAACTATCATTTTTGCGTCGGATTCGAAAATTTAGACTCACAGGAGAACGACCATAAGGTGCCCGAGGCAGCAATAGACCCTTGGAGACAAGCCGGCTGGAGGCCGATGTATTGAATCTCGACGCAATATGAGTGTTCCATCGGCATTAGGAGGCCCTGAACGTTACAATTAACTATCATTTTTGCGTCGGATTCGAAAATCTAGACTCACAGGAGAACGACCATGAGGTGCCTGAGACTGCAATATCCTCTTGGATACAAGTCGACTGGAGGTCGATGTATTGAATCTCGACGCAATTTGAGTCTTCTATCGTCATTAGGAGGCGCCGAACGTTACAATTCACTATCATTTTTGCGTCGGATTCGATAATCTAAACTCACAGGAGAACGACCATAAGGTGCCGAGGCAGCAACAGACCCTTGGAGACAAGTCGGCTGGAGGCCGATGTATTGAACCTCGACGCAATTTGAGTGTTCCATCGTCATTAGGAGGCCCTGAACGTTACAATTAACTATCATTTTTGCGTCGGATTCGATAATCTAGACTCACAGGAGGAGGACCATGTGGTGCCCGAGGCAGCAATAGACCCTTGGAGACAAGTCGGCTGCAGGCCGATGTATTGAATCTTGACGCAATTTGAGTGTCCATCGTCATTACAAGGCCCTGAACGTTGCAATTAACTTTCATTTTTGCGTCGGATTCGAAAATCTAGACTCACAGAAGAACGACCATAAGGTGCCCGAGGCAGCAATAGACCCTTGGAGACAAGCCGGCTGTAGGCCGATGTATTGAAGCTCGACGCAAATTGAGAGTTCCATCGTCATTAGGAGGCCCTGAACGTTACAATTCACTATCATTTTTGAGTCGGATTCGAAAATCTAGACTCACAGGAGAAGGACCATGTGGTGCCCGAGGCAGCAACAGACCCTTTTAGACAAGTCGGCTGGAGGCCGATGTATTGAATCTCGACGCAATTTGAGTGTTCCATCGGCATTAGGAGGCCCTGAACGTTACAATTAACAATCATTTTTGCGTCGGATTCGAAAATCTATACTCACCGGAGACGGACCATTTGGTGCCCGAGGCAGCGATATCCCCTTGGAGACAAGTCGGCTGGAGGCCGATGTATTGGATCTCGACGCAATTTGAGTGTTCCATCGGCATTAGGAGGCCCTGAACGTTACAATTAACTATCATTTTTGCGTCGGATTCGATAATCTAAACTCACAGGAGAACGACCATAAAGTGCCGAGGCAGCAACAGACCCTTGGAGACAAGTCAGCTGGAGGCCGATGTATTGAGTCTCGACGCAATTTGAGTGTTCCATCGTCATTAGGAGGCCCTGAACGTTACAATTAACTATCATTTTTGCGTCGGATTCGAAAATCTACACTCACAGGAGAAGGACCATGTGGTGCCCGAGGCAGCAATAGACCCTTGGAGACAAGTCGGCTGCAGGCCGATGTATTGAATCTTGACGCAATTTGAGTGTTCCATCGTCATTACAAGGCCCTGGACGTTAAAATAAACTTTCATTTTTGCGTCGGATTCGAAAATCTAGACTCACAGGAGAACGACCATAAGGTGCCCGAGGCAGCAATAGACCCTTGGAGACAAGTCGGCTGGAGGACGATGTATTGAATCTCGACGCAATTTGAGTGTTCCATCGGCATTAGGAGGCCCTGAACATTACATTTAACTATCATTTTTGCGTCGGATTCGAAAATTTAGACTCACAGGAGAACGACCATAAGGTGCCCGAGGCAGCAATAGACCCTTGGAGACAAGCCGGCTGGAGGCCGATGTATTGAATCTCGACGCAATTTGAGTGTTCCATCGGCATTAGGAGGCCCTGAACGTTACAATTAACTATCATTTTTGCGTCGGATTCGAAAATCTAGACTCACCGGAGACGGACCATGTGGTGCCCGAGGCAGCGATATCCCCTTGGAGACAAGTCGGCTGGAGGCCGATGTATTGGATCTCGACGCAATTTGAGTGTTCCATCGGCATTAGGAGGCCCTGAACGTTACAATTAACTATCATTTTTGCGTCGGATTCGAAAATCTAGACTCACAGGAAAACGACCATAAGGTGCCCGAGGCAGCAACAGACCCTTGGAGACAAGTCGGCTGCAGGCCGATGTACTGAATCTCGACGCAATTTGAGTGTTCCATCGTCATTACAAGGCCCTGAACGTTACATTTAACTATCATTTTTGCGTCGTATTCGAGAATTTAGACTCACAGGAGAAAGACCATGAGGTGCCTGAGGCAGCAACAGACCCTTGGAGACAACTCGGCTGGAGGCCGATGTATTGAATCTCGACGCAATTTGAGTGTTCCATCGTCATTACAAGGCCCTGAACGTTACATTTAACTATCATTTTTGCGTCGGATTCGAAAATTTAGACTCACAGGAGAAAGACCATGAGGTGCCTGAGGCAGCAATAGACCCTTGGAGACAAGCCGGCTGGAGGCCGATGTATTGAATCTCGACGCAATTTGAGTGTTCCATCGGCATTAGGAGGCCCTGAACGTTACAATTAACTATCATTTTTGAGTCGGATTCGAAAATCTAGACTCACCGGAGACGGACCATGTGGTGCCCGAGGCAGCGATATCCCCTTGGAGACAAGTCGGCTGGAGGCCGATGTATTGAATCTCGACGCAATTTGAGAGTTCCATCGTCATTAGGAGGCCCTGAACGTTACAATTAACTATCATTTTTGCGTCGGATTCGAAAATCTACACTCACAGGAGAAGGACCATGTGGTGCCCGAGGCAGCAATAGACCCTTGGAGACAAGTCGGCTGCAGGCCGATGTATTGAATCTTGACGCAATTTGAGTGTTCCATCGTCATTACAATGCCCTGGACGTTACAATTAACTTTCATTTTTGCGTCGGATTCGAAAATCTAGACTCACAGGAGAACGACCATAAGGTGCCCGAGGCAGCAATAGACCCTTGGAGACAAGTCGGCTGGAGGACGATGTATTGAATCTCGACGCAATTTGAGTGTTCCATCGGCATTAGGAGGCCCTGAACGTTACAATTCACTATCATTTTTGCGTCGGATTCGAAAATCTAGATTCACAGGAGAAGGACCATGTGGTGCCCGAGGCAGCAACAGACCCTTTTAGACAAGTCGGCTGGAGGTCGATGTTTTGAATCTCGACGCAATTTGAGTGTTCCATCGTCATTACAAGGCCCTGAACGTTACATTTAACTATCATTTTTGCGTCGGATTCGAAAATTTAGACTCACAGGAGAAAGACCATGAGGTGCCTGAGGCAGCAACAGACCCTTGGAGACAACCCGGCTGGAGGCCGATGTATTGAATCTCGACGCAATTTGAGTGTTCCATCGTCATTACAAGGCCCTGAACGTTACATTTAACTATCATTTTTGCGTCGGATTCGAAAATTTAGACTCACAGGAGAAAGACCATGAGGTGCCTGAGGCAGCATTAGACCCTTGGAGACAAGTCGGCTGGAGGCCGATGTATTGAATCTCGACGCACTTTGAGTGTTCCATCATCATTAGGAGGCCCTAAACGTTACAATTCACTATCATTTTTGCGTCGGATTCGAAAATCTAGACTCGCAGGAGAAGGACCATGTGGTGCCCGAGGCAGCAATAGACCCTTGGAGACAAGTCGGCTGCAGGCCGATGTATTGAATCTCGATGCAATTTGAGTGTTCCATCGTCATTACAAGGCCCTGAACGTTACATTTAACTATCATTTTTGCGTCGGATTCGAAAATTTAGACTCACAGGAGAACGACCATAAGGTGCCCGAGGCAGCAATAGACCCTTGGAGACAAGCCGGCTGGAGGCCGATGTATTGAATCTCGACGCAATTTGAGTGTTCCATCGGCATTAGGAGGCCCTGAACGTTACAATTAACTATCATTTTTGCGTCGGATTCGAAAATCTAGACTCACAGGAGAACGACCATGAGGTGCCTGAGACTGCAATATCCTCTTGGATACAAGTCGACTGGAGGTCGATGTATTGAATCTCGACGCAATTTGAGTCTTCTATCGTCATTAGGAGGCGCCGAACGTTACAATTCACTATCATTTTTGCGTCGGATTCGATAATCTAAACTCACAGGAGAACGACCATAAGGTGCCGAGGCAGCAACAGACCCTTGGAGACAAGTCGGCTGGAGGCCGATGTATTGAACCTCGACGCAATTTGAGTGTTCCATCGTCATTAGGAGGCCCTGAACGTTACAATTAACTATCATTTTTGCGTCGGATTCGATAATCTAGACTCACAGGAGAAGGACCATGTGGTGCCCGAGGCAGCAATAGACCCTTGGAGACAAGTCGGCTGCAGGCCGATGTATTGAATCTTGACGCAATTTGAGTGTCCATCGTCATTACAAGGCCCTGAACTTTACAATTAACTTTCATTTTTGCGTCGGATTCGAAAATCTAGACTCACAGGAGAACGACCATAAGGTGCCCGAGGCAGCAATAGACCCTTGTAGACAAGCCGGCTGGAGGCCGATGTATTGAATCTCGACGCAATTTGAGAGTTCCATCGTCATTAGGAGGCCCTGAACGTTACAATTCACTATCATTTTTGCGTCGGATTCGAAAATCTAGACTCACAGGAGAAGGACCATGTGGTGCCCGAGGCAGCAACAGACCCTTTTAGACAAGTCGGCTGGAGGCCGATGTATTGGATCTCGACGCAATTTGAGTGTTCCATCGGCATTACAAGGCCCTGAACGTTACAATTAACTATCATTTTTGCGTCGGATTCGATAATCTAAACTCACAGGAGAACGACCATAAGGTGCCGAGGCAGCAACAGACCCTTGGAGACAAGTCGGCTGGAGGCCGATGTATTGAATCTCGACGCAATTTGAGTGTTCCATCGTCATTAGGAGGCCCTGAACGTTACAATTAACTATCATTTTTGCGTCGGATTCGAAAATTTAGACTCATAGGAGAAAGACCATGAGGTGCCTGAGGCAGCAACAGACCCTTGGAGACAACCCGGCTGGAGGCCGATGTATTGAATCTCGACGCAATTTGAGTGTTCCATCGTCATTACAAGGCCCTGAACGTTACATTTAACTATCATTTTTGCGTCGGATTCGAAAATTTAGACTCACAGGAGAAAGACCATGAGGTGCCTGAGGCAGCATTAGACCCTTGGAGACAAGTCGGCTGGAGGCCGATGTATTGAATCTCGACGCACTTTGAGTGTTCCATCATCATTAGGAGGCCCTAAACGTTACAATTCACTATCATTTTTGCGTCGGATTCGAAAATCTAGACTCGCAGGAGAAGGACCATGTGGTGCCCGAGGCAGCAATAGACCCTTGGAGACAAGTCGGCTGCAGGCCGATGTATTGAATCTCGATGCAATTTGAGTGTTCCATCGTCATTACAAGGCCCTGAACGTTACATTTAACTATCATTTTTGCGTCGGATTCGAAAATTTAGACTCACAGGAGAACGACCATAAGGTGCCCGAGGCAGCAATAGACCCTTGGAGACAAGCCGGCTGGAGGCCGATGTATTGAATCTCGACGCAATTTGAGTGTTCCATCGGCATTAGGAGGCCCTGAACGTTACAATTAACTATCATTTTTGCGTCGGATTCGAAAATCTAGAGTCACAGGAGAACGACCATGAGGTGCCTGAGACTGCAATATCCTCTTGGATACAAGTCGACTGGAGGTCGATGTATTGAATCTCGACGCAATTTGAGTCTTCTATCGTCATTAGGAGGCGCCGAACGTTACAATTCACTATCATTTTTGCGTCGGATTCGATAATCTAGACTCACAGGAGAAGGACCATGTGGTGCCCGAGGCAGCAATAGACCCTTGGAGACAAGTCGGCTGCAGGCCGATGTATTGAATCTTGACGCAATTTGAGTGTCCATCGTCATTACAAGGCCCTGAACTTTACAATTAACTTTCATTTTTGCGTCGGATTCGAAAATCTAGACTCACAGGAGAACGACCATAAGGTGCCCGAGGCAGCAATAGACCCTTGGAGACAAGCCGGCTGGAGGCCGATGTATTGAATCTCGACGCAATTTGAGAGTTCCATCGTCATTAGGAGGCCTTGAACGTTACAATTCACTATCATTTTTGCGTCGGATTCGAAAATCTAGACTCACAGGAGAAGGACCATGTGGTGCTCGAGGCAGCAACAGACCCTTTTAGACAAGTCGGCTGGAGGCCGATGTATTGAATCTCGACGCAATTTGAGTGTTCCATCGGCATTAGGAGGCCCTGAACGTTACAATTAACTATCATTTTTGCGTCGGATTCGAAAATCTATACTCACCGGAGACGGACCATGTGGTGCCCGAGGCAGCGATATCCCCTTGGAGATTGGCGGCTGGAGGCCGATGTATTGGATCTCGACGCAATTTGAGTGTTCCATCGGCATTAGGAGGCCCTGAACGTTACAATTAACTATCATTTTTGCGTCGGATTCGATAATCTAAACTCACAGGAGAACGACCATAAGGTGCCGAGGCAGCAACAGACCCTTGGAGACAAGTCGGCTGGAGGCCGATGTATTGAATCTCGACGCAACTTGAGTGTTCCATCGTCATTAGGAGGCCCTGAACGTTACAATTAACTATCATTTTTGCGTCGGATTCGAAAATCTACACTCACAGGAGAAGGACCATGTGGTGCCCGAGGCAGCAATAGACCCTTGGAGACAAGTCGGCTGCAGGCCGATGTATTGAATCTTGACGCAATTTGAGTGTTCCATCGTCATTACAAGGCCCTGGACGTTACAATTAACTTTCATTTTTGCGTCGGATTCGAAAATCTAGACTCACAGGAGAACGACCATAAGGTGCCCGAGGCAGCAATAGACCCTTGGAGACAAGTCGGCTGGAGGACGATGTATTGAATCTCGACGCAGTTTGAGTGTTCCATCGGCATTAGGAGGCCCTGAACGTTACAATTCACTATCATTTTTGCGTCGGATTCGAAAATCTAGACTCACAGGAGAAGGACCATGTGGTGCCCGAGGCAGCAACAGACCCTTTTAGACAAGTCGGCTGGAGGTCGATGTTTTGAATCTCGACGCAATTTGAGTGTTCCATCGGCATTAGGAGGCCCTGAACGTTACAATTAACTATCATTTTTGCGTCGGATTCGAAAATCTAGACTCACCGGAGACGGACCATGTGGTGCCCGAGGCAGCGATATCCCCTTGGAGACAAGTCGGCTGGAGGCCGATGTATTGGATCTCGACGCAATTTGAGTGTTCCATCGGCATTAGGAGGCCCTGAACGTTACAATTAACTATCATTTTTGCGTCGGATTCGAAAATCTAGACTCACAGGAAAACGACCATAAGGTGCCCGAGGCAGCAACAGACCCTTGGAGACGAGTCGGCTGGAGGCCGATGTATTGAATCTCGACGCAATTTGAGTGTTCCATCGTCATTAGGAGGCCCTAAACGTTACAATTCACTATCATTTTTGCGTCGGATTCGAAAATCTAGACTCACAGGAGAAGGACCATGTGGTGCCCGAGGCAGCAGCAGACCCTTGGAGACAAGTCGGCTGCAGGCCGATGTATTGAATCTCGACGCAATTTGAGTGTTCCATCGTCATTACAAGGCCCTGAACGTTACATTTAACTATCATTTTTGCGTCGGATTCGAAAATTTAGACTCACAGGAGAAAGACCATGAGGTGCCTGAGGCAGCAACAGACCCTTGGAGACAACTCGGCTGGAGGCCGATGTATTGAATCTCGACGCAATTTGAGTGTTCCATCGTCATTACAAGGCCCTGAACGTTACATTTAACTATCATTTTTGCGTCGGATTCGAAAATCTAGACTCACAGGAAAACGACCATAAGGTGCCCGAGGCAGCAACAGACCCTTGGAGACGAGTCGGCTGGAGGCCGATGTATTGAATCTCGACGCAATTTGAGTGTTCCATCGTCATTAGGAGGCCCTAAACGTTACAATTCACTATCATTTTTGCGTCGGATTCGAAAATCTAGACTCACAGGAGAAGGACCATGTGGTGCCCGAGGCAGCAACAGACCCTTTTAGACAAGTCGGCTGGAGGTCGATGTTTTGAATCTCGACGCAATTTGAGTGTTCCATCGGCATTAGGAGGCCCTGAACGTTACAATTAACTATCAGTTTTGCGTCGGATTCGAAAATCTAGACTCACAGGAGAACGAACATAAGGTGCCCGAGGCAGCAATAGACCCTTGGAGACAAGTCGGCTGGAGGACGATGTATTGAATCTCGACGCAATTTGAGTCTTCTATCGTCAATAGGAGGCGCCGAACGTTACAATTCACTATCATTTTTGCGTCGGATTCGATAATCTAAACTCACAGGAGAACGACCATAAGGTGCCGAGGCAGCAACAGACCCTTGGAGACAAGTCGGCTGGAGGCCGATGTATTGAACCTCGACGCAATTTGAGTGTTCCATCGTCATTAGGAGGCCCTGAACGTTACAATTAACTATCATTTTTGCGTCGGATTCGATAATCCAGACTCACAGGAGAAGGACCATGTGGTGCCCGAGGCAGCAATGGACCCTTGGAGACAAGTCGGCTGCAGGCCGATGTATTGAATCTTGACGCAATTTGAGTGTCCATCGTCATTACAAGGCCCTGAACGTTACAATTAACTTTCATTTTTGCGTCGGATTCGAAAATCTAGACTCACAGGAGAACGACCATAAGGTGCCCGAGGCAGCAATAGACCCTTGGAGACAAGTCGGCTGGAGGACGATGTATTGAATCTCGACGCAATTTGAGTGTTCCATCGGCATTAGGAGGCCCTGAACGTTACAATTCACTATCATTTTTGCGTCGGATTCGAAAATCTAGACTCACAGGAGAAGGACCATGTGGTGCCCGAGGCAGCAACAGACCCTTTTAGACAAGTCGGCTGGAGGTCGATGTTTTGAATCTCGACGCAATTTGAGTGTTCCATCGGCATTAGGAGGCCCTGAACGTTACAATTAACTATCATTTTTGCGTCTGATTCGAAATTCTAGACTCACCGGAGACGGACCATGTGGTGCCCGAGGCAGCGATATCCCCTTGGAGACAAGTCGGCTGGAGGCCGATGTATTGGATCTCGACGCAATTTGAGTGTTCCATCGGCATTAGGAGGCCCTGAACGTTACAATTAACTATCATTTTTGCGTCGGATTCGAAAATCTAGACTCACAGGAAAACGACCATAAGGTGCCCGAGGCAGCAACAGACACTTGGAGACAAGTCGGCTGGAGGCCGATGTATTGAATCTCGACGCAATTTGAGTGTTCCATCGTCATTAGGAGGCCCTAAACGTTACAATTCACTATCATTTTTGCGTCGGATTCGAAAATCTAGACTCACAGGAAAACGACCATAAGGTGCCCGAGGCAGCAACAGACCCTTGGAGACGAGTCGGCTGGAGGCCGATGTATTGAATCTCGACGCAATTTGAGTGTTCCATCGTCATTAGGAGGCCCTAAACGTTACAATTCACTATCATTTTTGCGTCGGATTCGAAAATCTAGACTCACAGGAGAAGGACCATGTGGTGCCCGAGGCAGCAGCAGACCCTTGGAGACAAGTCGGCTGCAGGCCGATGTATTGAATCTCGACGCAATTTGAGTGTTCCATCGTCATTACAAGGCCCTGAACGTTACATTTAACTATCATTTTTGCGTCGGATTCGAAAATTTAGACTCACAGGAGAAAGACCATGAGGTGCCTGAGGCAGCAACAGACCCTTGGAGACAACTCGGCTGGAGGCCGATGTATTGAATCTCGACGCAATTTGAGTGTTCCATCGTCATTACAAGGCCCTGAACGTTACATTTAACTATCATTTTTGCGTCGGATTCGAAAATCTAGACTCACAGGAAAACGACCATAAGGTGCCCGAGGCAGCAACAGACCCTTGGAGACGAGTCGGCTGGAGGCCGATGTATTGAATCTCGACGCAATTTGAGTGTTCCATCGTCATTAGGAGGCCCTGAACGTTACAATTAACTATCATTTTTGCGTCGGATTCGAAAATTTAGACTCATAGGAGAAAGACCATGAGGTGCCTGAGGCAGCAACAGACCCTTGGAGACAACCCGGCTGGAGGCCGATGTATTGAATCTCGACGCAATTTGAGTGTTCCATCGTCATTACAAGGCCCTGAACGTTACATTTAACTATCATTTTTGCGTCGGATTCGAAAATTTAGACTCACAGGAGAAAGACCATGAGGTGCCTGAGGCAGCATTAGACCCTTGGAGACAAGTCGGCTGGAGGCCGATGTATTGAATCTCGACGCACTTTGAGTGTTCCATCATCATTAGGAGGCCCTAAACGTTACAATTCACTATCATTTTTGCGTCGGATTCGAAAATCTAGACTCGCAGGAGAAGGACCATGTGGTGCCCGAGGCAGCAATAGACCCTTGGAGACAAGTCGGCTGCAAGCCGATGTATTGAATCTCGATGCAATTTGAGTGTTCCATCGTCATTACAAGGCCCTGAACGTTACATTTAACTATCATTTTTGCGTCGGATTCGAAAATTTAGACTCACAGGAGAACGACCATAAGGTGCCCGAGGCAGCAATAGACCCTTGGAGACAAGCCGGCTGGAGGCCGATGTATTGAATCTCGACGCAATTTGAGTGTTCCATCGGCATTAGGAGGCCCTGAACGTTACAATTAACTATCATTTTTGCGTCGGATTCGAAAATCTAGAGTCACAGGAGAACGACCATGAGGTGCCTGAGACTGCAATATCCTCTTGGATACAAGTCGACTGGAGGTCGATGTATTGAATCTCGACGCAATTTGAGTCTTCTATCGTCATTAGGAGGCGCCGAACGTTACAATTCACTATCATTTTTGCGTCGGATTCGATAATCTAGACTCACAGGAGAAGGACCATGTGGTGCCCGAGGCAGCAATAGACCCTTGGAGACAAGTCGGCTGCAGGCCGATGTATTGAATCTTGACGCAATTTGAGTGTCCATCGTCATTACAAGGCCCTGAACTTTACAATTAACTTTCATTTTTGCGTCGGATTCGAAAATCTAGACTCACAGGAGAACGACCATAAGGTGCCCGAGGCAGCAATAGACCCTTGGAGACAAGCCGGCTGGAGGCCGATGTATTGAATCTCGACGCAATTTGAGAGTTCCATCGTCATTAGGAGGCCTTGAACGTTACAATTAACTATCATTTTTGCGTCGGATTCGAAAATCTATACTCACCGGAGACGGACCATGTGGTGCCCGAGGCAGCGATATCCCCTTGGAGATTGGCGGCTGGAGGCCGATGTATTGGATCTCGACGCAATTTGAGTGTTCCATCGGCATTAGGAGGCCCTGAACGTTACAATTAACTATCATTTTTGCGTCGGATTCGATAATCTAAACTCACAGGAGAACGACCATAAGGTGCCGAGGCAGCAACAGACCCTTGGAGACAAGTCGGCTGGAGGCCGATGTATTGAATCTCGACGCAACTTGAGTGTTCCATCGTCATTAGGAGGCCCTGAACGTTACAATTAACTATCATTTTTGCGTCGGATTCGAAAATCTACACTCACAGGAGAAGGACCATGTGGTGCCCGAGGCAGCAATAGACCCTTGGAGACAAGTCGGCTGCAGGCCGATGTATTGAATCTTGACGCAATTTGAGTGTTCCATCGTCATTACAAGGCCCTGGACGTTACAATTAACTTTCATTTTTGCGTCGGATTCGAAAATCTAGACTCACAGGAGAACGACCATAAGGTGCCCGAGGCAGCAATAGACCCTTGGAGACAAGTCGGCTGGAGGACGATGTATTGAATCTCGACGCAATTTGAGTGTTCCATCGGCATTAGGAGGCCCTGAACGTTACAATTCACTATCATTTTCGCGTCGGATTCGAAAATCTAGACTCACAGGAGAAGGACCATGTGGTGCCCGAGGCAGCAACAGACCCTTTTAGACAAGTCGGCTGGAGGTCGATGTTTTGAATCTCGACGCAATTTGAGTGTTCCATCGGCATTAGGAGGCCCTGAACGTTACAATTAACTATCATTTTTGCGTCGGATTCGAAAATCTAGACTCACCGGAGACGGACCATGTGGTGCCCGAGGCAGCGATATCCCCTTGGAGACAAGTCGGCTGGAGGCCGATGTATTGGATCTCGACGCAATTTGAGTGTTCCATCGGCATTAGGAGGCCCTGAACGTTACAATTAACTATCATTTTTGCGTCGGATTCGAAAATCTAGACTCACAGGAAAACGACCATAAGGTGCCCGAGGCAGCAACAGACCCTTGGAGACGAGTCGGCTGGAGGCCGATGTATTGAATCTCGACGCAATTTGAGTGTTCCATCGTCATTAGGAGGCCCTAAACGTTACAATTCACTATCATTTTTGCGTCGGATTCGAAAATCTAGACTCACAGGAGAAGGACCATGTGGTGCCCGAGGCAGCAGCAGACCCTTGGAGACAAGTCGGCTGCAGGCCGATGTATTGAATCTCGACGCAATTTGAGTGTTCCATCGTCATTACAAGGCCCTGAACGTTACATTTAACTATCATTTTTGCGTCGGATTCGAAAATTTAGACTCACAGGAGAAAGACCATGAGGTGCCTGAGGCAGCAACAGACCCTTGGAGACAACTCGGCTGGAGGCCGATGTATTGAATCTCGACGCAATTTGAGTGTTCCATCGTCATTACAAGGCCCTGAACGTTACATTTAACTATCATTTTTGCGTCGGATTCGAAAATCTAGACTCACAGGAAAACGACCATAAGGTGCCCGAGGCAGCAACAGACCCTTGGAGACGAGTCGGCTGGAGGCCGATGTATTGAATCTCGACGCAATTTGAGTGTTCCATCGTCATTAGGAGGCCCTAAACGTTACAATTCACTATCATTTTTGCGTCGGATTCGAAAATCTAGACTCACAGGAGAAGGACCATGTGGTGCCCGAGGCAGCAACAGACCCTTTTAGACAAGTCGGCTGGAGGTCGATGTTTTGAATCTCGACGCAATTTGAGTGTTCCATCGGCATTAGGAGGCCCTGAACGTTACAATTAACTATCAGTTTTGCGTCGGATTCGAAAATCTAGACTCACAGGAGAACGAACATAAGGTGCCCGAGGCAGCAATAGACCCTTGGAGACAAGTCGGCTGGAGGACGATGTATTGAATCTCGACGCAATTTGAGTCTTCTATCGTCAATAGGAGGCGCCGAACGTTACAATTCACTATCATTTTTGCGTCGGATTCGATAATCTAAACTCACAGGAGAACGACCATAAGGTGCCGAGGCAGCAACAGACCCTTGGAGACAAGTCGGCTGGAGGCCGATGTATTGAACCTCGACGCAATTTGAGTGTTCCATCGTCATTAGGAGGCCCTGAACGTTACAATTAACTATCATTTTTGCGTCGGATTCGATAATCTAGACTCACAGGAGAAGGACCATGTGGTGCCCGAGGCAGCAGTGGACCCTTGGAGACAAGTCGGCTGCAGGCCGATGTATTGAATCTTGACGCAATTTGAGTGTCCATCGTCATTACAAGGCCCTGAACGTTACAATTAACTTTCATTTTTGCGTCGGATTCGAAAATCTAGACTCACAGGAGAACGACCATAAGGTGCCCGAGGCAGCAATAGACCCTTGGAGACAAGTCGGCTGGAGGACGATGTATTGAATCTCGACGCAATTTGAGTGTTCCATCGGCATTAGGAGGCCCTGAACGTTACAATTCACTATCATTTTTGCGTCGGATTCGAAAATCTAGACTCACAGGAGAAGGACCATGTGGTGCCCGAGGCAGCAACAGACCCTTTTAGACAAGTCGGCTGGAGGTCGATGTTTTGAATCTCGACGCAATTTGAGTGTTCCATCGGCATTAGGAGGCCCTGAACGTTACAATTAACTATCATTTTTGCGTCGGATTCGAAATTCTAGACTCACCGGAGACGGACCATGTGGTGCCCGAGGCAGCGATATCCCCTTGGAGACAAGTCGGCTGGAGGCCGATGTATTGGATCTCGACGCAATTTGAGTGTTCCATCGGCATTAGGAGGCCCTGAACGTTACAATTAACTATCATTTTTGCGTCGGATTCGAAAATCTAGACTCACAGGAAAACGACCATAAGGTGCCCGAGGCAGCAACAGACACTTGGAGACAAGTCGGCTGGAGGCCGATGTATTGAATCTCGACGCAATTTGAGTGTTCCATCGTCATTAGGAGGCCCTAAACGTTACAATTCACTATCATTTTTGCGTCGGATTCGAAAATCTAGACTCACAGGAAAACGACCATAAGGTGCCCGAGGCAGCAACAGACCCTTGGAGACGAGTCGGCTGGAGGCCGATGTATTGAATCTCGACGCAATTTGAGTGTTCCATCGTCATTAGGAGGCCCTAAACGTTACAATTCACTATCATTTTTGCGTCGGATTCGAAAATCTAGACTCACAGGAGAAGGACCATGTGGTGCCCGAGGCAGCAGCAGACCCTTGGAGACAAGTCGGCTGCAGGCCGATGTATTGAATCTCGACGCAATTTGAGTGTTCCATCGTCATTACAAGGCCCTGAACGTTACATTTAACTATCATTTTTGCGTCGGATTCGAAAATTTAGACTCACAGGAGAAAGACCATGAGGTGCCTGAGGCAGCAACAGACCCTTGGAGACAACTCGGCTGGAGGCCGATGTATTGAATCTCGACGCAATTTGAGTGTTCCATCGTCATTACAAGGCCCTGAACGTTACATTTAACTATCATTTTTGCGTCGGATTCGAAAATCTAGACTCACAGGAAAACGACCATAAGGTGCCCGAGGCAGCAACAGACCCTTGGAGACGAGTCGGCTGGAGGCCGATGTATTGAATCTCGACGCAATTTGAGTGTTCCATCGTCATTAGGAGGCCCTAAACGTTACAATTCACTATCATTTTTGCGTCGGATTCGAAAATCTAGACTCACAGGAGAAGGACCATGTGGTGCCCGAGGCAGCAACAGACCCTTTTAGACAAGTCGGCTGGAGGTCGATGTTTTGAATCTCGACGCAATTTGAGTGTTCCATCGGCATTAGGAGGCCCTGAACGTTACAATTAACTATCAGTTTTGCGTCGGATTCGAAAATCTAGACTCACAGGAGAACGACCATAAGGTGCCCGAGGCTGCAATAGACCCTTGGAGACAAGTCGGCTGGAGGACGATGTATTGAATCTCGACGCAATTTGAGTCTTCTATCGTCAATAGGAGGCGCCGAACGTTACAATTCACTATCATTTTTGCGTCGGATTCGATAATCTAAACTCACAGGAGAACGACCATAAGGTGCCGAGGCAGCAACAGACCCTTGGAGACAAGTCGGCTGGAGGCCGATGTATTGAACCTCGACGCAATTTGAGTGTTCCATCGTCATTAGGAGGCCCTGAACGTTACAATTAACTATCATTTTTGCGTCGGATTCGATAATCTAGACTCACAGGAGAAGGACCATGTGGTGCCCGAGGCAGCAATGGACCCTTGGAGACAAGTCGGCTGCAGGCCGATGTATTGAATCTTGACGCAATTTGAGTGTCCATCGTCATTACAAGGCCCTGAACGTTACAATTAACTTTCATTTTTGCGTCGGATTCGAAAATCTAGACTCACAGGAGAACGACCATAAGGTGCCCGAGGCAGCAATAGACCCTTGGAGACAAGTCGGCTGGAGGACGATGTATTGAATCTCGACGCAATTTGAGTGTTCCATCGGCATTAGGAGGCCCTGAACGTTACAATTCACTATCATTTTTGCGTCGGATTCGAAAATCTAGACTCACAGGAGAAGGACCATGTGGTGCCCGAGGCAGCAACAGACCCTTTTAGACAAGTCGGCTGGAGGTCGATGTTTTGAATCTCGACGCAATTTGAGTGTTCCATCGGCATTAGGAGGCCCTGAACGTTACAATTAACTATCATTTTTGCGTCGGATTCGAAATTCTAGACTCACCGGAGACGGACCATGTGGTGCCCGAGGCAGCGATATCCCCTTGGAGACAAGTCGGCTGGAGGCCGATGTATTGGATCTCGACGCAATTTGAGTGTTCCATCGGCATTAGGAGGCCCTGAACGTTACAATTAACTATCATTTTTGCGTCGGATTCGAAAATCTAGACTCACAGGAAAACGACCATAAGGTGCCCGAGGCAGCAACAGACACTTGGAGACAAGTCGGCTGGAGGCCGATGTATTGAATCTCGACGCAATTTGAGTGTTCCATCGTCATTAGGAGGCCCTAAACGTTACAATTCACTATCATTTTTGCGTCGGATTCGAAAATCTAGACTCACAGGAGAAGGACCATGTGGTGCCCGAGGCAGCAGCAGACCCTTGGAGACAAGTCGGCCGCAGGCCGATGTATTGAATCTCGACGCAATTTGAGTGTTCCATCGGCATTAGGAGGCCCTGAACGTTACAATTAACTATCATTTTTGCGTCGGATTCGAAAATCTATACTCACCGGAGACGGACCATGTGGTGCCCGAGGCAGCGATATCCCCTTGGAGACAAGTCGGCTGGAGGCCGATGTATTGGATCTCGACGCAATTTGAGTGTTCCATCGGCATTAGGAGGCCCTGAACGTTACAATTAACTTTCATTTTTGCGTCGGATTCGATAATCTAAACTCACAGGAGAACGACCATAAGGTGCCGAGGCAGCAACAGACCCTTGGAGACAAGTCGGCTGGAGGCCGATGTATTGAATCTCGACGCAATTTGAGTGTTCCATCGTCATTAGGAGGCCCTGAACGTTACAATTAACTATCATTTTTGCGTCGGATTCGAAAATCTACATTCACAGGAGAAGGACCATGTGGTGCCCGAGGCAGCAATAGACCCTTGGAGACAAGTCGGCTGCAGGCCGATGTATTGAATCTTGACGCAATTCGAGTGTTCCATCGTCATTACAAGGCCCTGGACGTTACAATTAACTTTCATTTTTGCGTCGGATTCGAAAATCTAGACTCACAGGAGAACGACCATAAGGTGCCCGAGGCAGCAATAGACCCTTGGAGACAAGTCGGCTGGAGGACGATGTATTGAATCTCGACGCAATTTGAGTGTTCCATCGGCATTAGGAGGCCCTGAACGTTACAATTCACTATCATTTTTGCGTCGGATTCGAAAATCTAGACTCACAGGAGAAAGACCATGTGGTGCCCGAGGCAGCAACGGACCCTTTTAGACAAGTCGGCTGGAGGTCGATGTTTTGAATCTCGACGCAATTTGAGTGTTCCATCGGCATTAGGAGGCCCTGAACGTTACAATTAACTATCATTTTTGCGTCGGATTCGAAAATCTAGACTCACCGGAGACGGACCATGTGGTACCCGAGGCAGCGATATCCCCTTGGAGACAAGTCGGCTGGAGGCCGATGTATTGGATCTCGACGCAATTTGAGTGTTCCATCGGCATTAGGAGGCCCTGAATGTTACAATTAACTATCATTTTTGCGTCGGATTCGAAAATCTAGACTCACAGGAAAACGACCATAAGGTGCCCGAGGCAGCAACAGACCCTTGGAGACGAGTCGGCTGGAGGCCGATGTATTGAATCTCGACGCAATTTGTGTGTTCCATCGGCATTAGGAGGCCCTAAACGTTACAATTCACTATCATTTTTGCGTCGGATTCGAAAATCTAGACTCACAGGAGAAGGACCATGTGGTGCCCGAGGCAGCAGCAGACCCTTGGAGACAAGTCGGCTGCAGGCCGATGTATTGAATCTCGACGCAATTTGAGTGTTCCATCGTCATTACAAGGCCCTGAACGTTACATTTAACTATCATTTTTGCGTCGGATTCGAAAATTTAGACTCACAGGAGAAAGACCATGAGGTGCCTGAGGCAGCAACAGACCCTTGGAGACAACTCGGCTGGAGGCCGATGTATTGAATCTCGACGCAATTTGAGTGTTCCATCATCATTAGGAGGCCCTAAACGTTACAATTCACTATCATTTTTGCGTCGGATTCGAGAATCTAGACTCGCAGGAGAAGGACCATGTGGTGCCCGAGGCAGCAATAGACCCTTGGAGACAAGTCGGCTGCAGGCCGATGTATTGTATCTCGATGCAATTTGAGTGTTCCATCGTCATTACAAGGCCCTGAACGTTACATTTAACTATCATTTTTGCGTCGGATTCGAAAATTTAGACTCACAGGAGAACGACCATAAGGTGCCCGAGGCAGCAATAGACCCTTGGAGACAAGCCGGCTGGAGGCCGATGTATTGAATCTCGACGCAATTTGAGTGTTCCATCGGCATTAGGAGGCCCTGAACGTTAGAATTAACTATCATTTTTGCGTCGGATTCGAAAATCTAGACTCGCAGGAGAAGGACCATGTGGTGCCCGAGGCAGCAATAGACCCTTGGAGACAAGTCGGCTGCAGGCCGATGTATTGTATCTCGATGCAATTTGAGTATTCCATCGTCATTACAAGGCCCTGAACGTTACATTTAACTATCATTTTTGCGTCGGATTCGAAAATTTAGACTCACAGGAGAACGACCATAAGGTGCCCGAGGCAGCAATAGACCCTTGGAGACAAGCCCGCTGGAGGCCGATGTATTGAATCTCGACGCAATTTGAGTGTTCCATCGGCATTAGGAGGCCCTGAACGTTACAATTAACTATCATTTTTGCGTCGGATTCGAAAATCTAGACTCACAGAAGAACGACCATGAGGTGCCTGAGACTGCAATATCCTCTTGGATACAAGTCGACTGGAGGTCGATGTATTGAATCTCGACGCAATTTGAGTTTTCTATCGTCATTAGGAGTCGCCGAACGTTACAATTCACTATCATTTTTGCGTCGGATTCGATAATCTAAACTCACAGGAGAACGACCATAAGGTGCCGAGGCAGCAACAGACCCTTGGAGACAAGTCGGCTGGAGGCCGATGTATTGAACCTCGACGCAATTTGAGTGTTCCATCGTCATTAGGAGGCCCTGAACGTTACAATTAACTATCATTTTTGCGTCGGATTCGATAATCTAGACTCACAGGAGAAGGACCATGTGGTGCCCGAGGCAGCAATAGACCCTTGGAGACAAGTCGGCTGCAGGCCGATGTATTGAATCTTGAAGCAATTTGAGTGTCCATCGTCATTACAAGGCCCTTAACGTTACAATTAACTTTCATTTTTGCGTCGGATTCGAAAATCTAGACTCACAGGAGAACGACCATAAGGTGCCCGAGGCAGCAATAGACCCTTGGAGACAAGTCGGCTGGAGGACGATGTATTGAATCTCGACGCAATTTGAGTGTTCCATCGGCATTAGGAGGCCCTGAACGTTACAATTCACTATCATTTTTGCGTCGGATTCGAAAATCTAGACTCACAGGAGAAGGACCATGTGGTGCCCGAGGCAGCAACAGACCCTTTTAGACAAGTCGGCTGGAGGTCGATGTTTTGAATCTCGACGCAATTTGAGTGTTCCATCGGCATTAGGAGGCCCTGAACGTTACAATTAACTATCATTTTTGCGTCGGATTCGGAAATCTAGACTCACCGGAGACGGACCATGTGGTGCCCGAGGCAGCGATATCCCCTTGGAGACAAGTCGGCTGGAGGCCGATGTATTGGATCTCGACGCAATTTGAGTGTTCCATCGGCATTAGGAGGCCCTGAACGTTACAATTAACTATCATTTTTGCGTCGGATTCGAAAATCTAACTCACAGGAAAACGACCATAAGGGCCCGAGGCAGCAACAGACCCTTGGAGACAAGTCGGCTGGAGGCCGATGTATTGAATCTCGACGCAATTTGAGTGTTCCATCGTCATTAGGAGGTTCTAAACGTTACAATTCACTATCATTTTTGCGTCGGATTCGAAAATCTAGACTCACAGGAGAAGGACCATGTGGTGCCCGAGGCAGCAGCAGACCCTTGGAGACAAGTCGGCTGCAGGCCGATGTATTGAATCTCGACGCAATTTGAGTGTTCCATCGTCATTACAAGGCCCTGAACGTTACATTTAACTATCATTTTTGCGTCGGATTCGAAAATTTAGACTCACAGGAGAAAGACCATGAGGTGCCTGAGGCAGCAACAGACCCTTGGAGACAACTCGGCTGGAGGCCGATGTATTGAATCTCGACGCAATTTGAGTGTTCCATCGTCATTACAAGGCCCTGAACGTTACATTTAACTATCATTTTTGCGTCGGATTCGAAAATCTAGACTCACAGGAGAAGGACCATGTGGTGCGCGAGGCAGCAGCAGACCCTTGGAGACAACTCGGCTGGAGGCCGATGTATTGAATCTCGACGCAATTTGAGTGTTCCAGCGTCAATACAAGGCCCTGAACGTTACATTTAACTATCATTTTTGCGTCGGATTCGAAAATTTAGACTCACAGGAGAAAGACCATGAGGTGCCTGAGGCAGCATTAGACCCTTGGAGACAAGTCGGCTGGAGGCCGATGTATTGAATCTCGACGCAATTTGAGTGTTCCATCATCATTAGGAGGCCCTAAACGTTACAATTCACTATCATTTTTGCGTCGGATTCGAAAATCTAGACTCGCAGGAGAAGGACCATGTGGTGCCCGAGGCAGCAATAGACCCTTGGAGACAAGTCGGCTGCAGGCCGATGTATTGAATCTCGCAATTTGAGTGTTCCATCGTCATTACAAGGCCCTGAACGTTACATTTAACTATCATTTTTGCGTCGGATTCGAAAATTTAGACTCACAGGAGAACGACCATAAGGTGCCCGAGGCAGCAATAGACCCTTGGAGACAAGCCTTCTGGAGGCCGATGTATTGAATCTCGACGCAATTTGAGTGTTCCATCGGCATTAGGAGGCCCTGAACGTTACAATTAACTATCATTTTTGCGTCGGATTCGAAAATCTAGACTCACAGGAGAACGACCATGAGGTGCCTGAGACTGCAATATCCTCTTGGATACAAGTCGACTGGAGGTCGATGTATTGAATCTCGACGCAATTTGAGTCTTCTATCGTCATTAGGAGGCGCCGAACGTTACAATTCACTATCATTTTTGCGTCGGATTCGATAATCTAAACTCACAGGAGAACGACCATAAGGTGCCGAGGCAGCAACAGACCCTTGGAGACAAGTCGGCTGGAGGCCGATGTATTGAACCTCGACGCAATTTGAGTGTTCCATCGTCATTAGGAGGCCCTGAACGTTACAATTAACTATCATTTTTGCGTCGGATTCGAAAATCTATACTCACCGGAGACGGACCATGTGGTGCCCGAGGCAGCGATATCCCCTTGGAGACAAGTCGGCTGGAGGCCGATGTATTGGATCTCGACGCAATTTGAGTGTTCCATCGGCATTAGGAGGCCCTGAACGTTACAATTAACTATCATTTTTGCGTCGGATTCGATAATCTAAACTCACAGGAGAACGACCATAAGGTGCCGAGGCAGCAACAGACCCTTGGAGACAAGTCGGCTGCAGGCCGATGTATTGAATCTTGACGCAATTTGAGTGTTCCATCGTCATTACAAGGCACTGGACGTTACAATTAACTTTCATTTTTGCGTTGGATTCGAAAATCTAGACTCACAGGAGAACGACCATAAGGTGCCCGAGGCAGCAATAGACCCTTGGAGGCAAGTCGGCTGGAGGACGATGTATTGAATCTCGACGCAATTTGAGTGTTCCATCGGCATTAGGAGGCCCTGAACGTTACAATTCACTATCATTTTTGCGTCGGATTCGAAAATCTAGACTCACAGGAGAAGGACCATGTGGTGCCCGAGGCAGCAACAGACCCTTTTAGACAAGTCGGCTGGAGGTCGATGTTTTGAATCTCGACGCAATTTGAGTGTTCCATCGGCATTAGGAGGCCCTGAACGTTACAATTAACTATCATTTTTGCGTCGGATTCGAAAATCTAGACTCACCGGAGACGGACCATGTGGTGCCCGAGGCAGCGATATCCCCTTGGAGACAAGTCGGCTGGAGGCCGATGTATTGGATCTCGACGCAATTTGAGTGTTCCATCGGCATTAGGAGGCCCTGAACGTTACAATTAACTATCATTTTTGCGTCGGATTCGAAAATCTAGACTCACAGGAAAACGACCATAAGGTGCCCGAGGCAGCAACAGACCCTTGGAGACAAGTCGGCTGGAGGCCGATGTATTGAATCTCGACTCAATTTGAGTGTTCCATCGTCATTAGGAGGCCCTAAACGTTACAATTCACTATCATTTTTGCGTCGGATTCGAAAATTCAGACTCACAGGAGAAGGACCATGTGGTGCCCGAGGCAGCAGCAGACCCTTGGAGACAAGTCGGCTGCAGGCCGATGTATTGAATCTCGACGCAATTTGAGTGTTCCATCGTCATTACAAGGCCCTGAACGTTACATTTAACTATCATTTTTGCGTCGGATTCGAAAATTGAGACTCACAGGAGAAAGACCATGGGGTGCCTGAGGCAGCAACAGACCCTTGGAGACAACTCGGCTGGAGGCCGATGTATTGAATCTCGACGCAATTTGAGTGTTCCATCGTCATTACAAGGCCCTGAACGTTACATTTAACTATCATTTTTGCGTCGGATTCGAAAATCTAGACTCGCAGGAGAAGGACCATGTGGTGCCCGAGGCAGCAATAGACCCTTGGAGGCAAGTCGGCTGCAGGCCGATGTATTGAATCTCGACGCAATTTGAGTGTTCCATCGGCATTAGGAGGCCCTGAACGTTACAATTAACTATCATTTTTGCGTCGGATTCGAAAATCTAGACTCACAGGAGAAGGACCATGTGGTGCCCGAGGCAGCAATAGACCCTTGGAGACAAGTCGGCTGCAGGCCCTGAACGTTAGAATTAACTATCATTTTTGCGTCGGATTCGAAAATCTAGACTCACAGGAGAAGGACCATGTGGTGCCCGAGGCAGCAGCAGACCCTTGGAGACAACTCGGCTGGAGGCCGATGTATTGAATCTCGACGCAATTTGAGTGTTCCAGCGTCAATACAAGGCCCTGAACGTTACATTTAACTATCATTTTTGCGTCGGATTCGAAAATTTAGACTCACAGGAGAAAGACCATGAGGTGCCTGAGGCAGCATTAGACCCTTGGAGACAAGTCGGCTGGAGGCCGATGTATTGAATCTCGACGCAATTTGAGTGTTCCATCATCATTAGGAGGCCCTAAACGTTACAATTCACTATCATTTTTGCGTCGGATTCGAAAATCTAGACTCGCAGGAGAAGGACCATGTGGTGCCCGAGGCAGCAATAGACCCTTGGAGACAAGTCGGCTGCAGGCCGATGTATTGAATCTCGCAATTTGAGTGTTCCATCGTCATTACAAGGCCCTGAACGTTACATTTAACTATCATTTTTGCGTCGGATTCGAAAATTTAGACTCACAGGAGAACGACCATAAGGTGCCCGAGGCAGCAATAGACCCTTGGAGACAAGCCTTCTGGAGGCCGATGTATTGAATCTCGACGCAATTTGAGTGTTCCATCGGCATTAGGAGGCCCTGAACGTTACAATTAACTATCATTTTTGCGTCGGATTCGAAAATCTAGACTCACAGGAGAACGACCATGAGGTGCCTGAGACTGCAATATCCTCTTGGATACAAGTCGACTGGAGGTCGATGTATTGAATCTCGACGCAATTTGAGTCTTCTATCGTCATTAGGAGGCGCCGAACGTTACAATTCACTATCATTTTTGCGTCGGATTCGATAATCTAAACTCACAGGAGAACGACAATAAGGTGCCGAGGCAGCAACAGACCCTTGGAGACAAGTCGGCTGGAGGCCGATGTATTGAACCTCGACGCAATTTGAGTGTTCCATCGTCATTAGGAGGCCCTGAACGTTACAATTAACTATCATTTTTGCGTCGGATTCGAAAATCTATACTCACCGGAGACGGACCATGTGGTGCCCGAGGCAGCGATATCCCCTTGGAGACAAGTCGGCTGGAGGCCGATGTATTGGATCTCGACGCAATTTGAGTGTTCCATCGGCATTAGGAGGCCCTGAACGTTACAATTAACTATCATTTTTGCGTCGGATTCGATAATCTAAACTCACAGGAGAACGACCATAAGGTGCCGAGGCAGCAACAGACCCTTGGAGACAAGTCGGCTGCAGGCCGATGTATTGAATCTTGACGCAATTTGAGTGTTCCATCGTCATTACAAGGCACTGGACGTTACAATTAACTTTCATTTTTGCGTTGGATTCGAAAATCTAGACTCACAGGAGAACGACCATAAGGTGCCCGAGGCAGCAATAGACCCTTGGAGGCAAGTCGGCTGGAGGACGATGTATTGAATCTCGACGCAATTTGAGTGTTCCATCGGCATTAGGAGGCCCTGAACGTTACAATTCACTATCATTTTTGCGTCGGATTCGAAAATCTAGACTCACAGGAGAAGGACCATGTGGTGCCCGAGGCAGCAACAGACCCTTTTAGACAAGTCGGCTGGAGGTCGATGTTTTGAATCTCGACGCAATTTGAGTGTTCCATCGGCATTAGGAGGCCCTGAACGTTACAATTAACTATCATTTTTGCGTCGGATTCGAAAATCTAGACTCACCGGAGACGGACCATGTGGTGCCCGAGGCAGCGATATCCCCTTGGAGACAAGTCGGCTGGAGGCCGATGTATTGGATCTCGACGCAATTTGAGTGTTCCATCGGCATTAGGAGGCCCTGAACGTTACAATTAACTATCATTTTTGCGTCGGATGCGAAAATCTAGACTCACAGGAGAACGACCATAAGGTGCCCGAGGCAGCAATAGACCCTTGGAGGCAAGTCGGCTGGAGGACGATGTATTGAATCTCGACGCAATTTGAGTGTTCCATCGGCATTAGGAGGCCCTGAACGTTACAATTCACTATCATTTTTGCGTCGGATTCGAAAATTTAGACTTACAGGAGAAAGACCATGAGGTGCCTGAGGCAGCATTAGACCCTTGGAGACAATTCGGCTGGAGGCCGATGTATTGAATCTCGACGCAATTTGAGTGTTCCATCATCATTAGGAGGCCCTAAACGTTACAATTCACTATCATTTTTGCGTCGGATTCGAAAATCTAGACTCGCAGGAGAAGGACCATGTGGTGCCCGAGGCAGCAATAGACCCTTGGAGACAAGTCGGCTGCAGGCCGATGTATTGAATCTCGATGCAATTTGAGTGTTCCATCGTCATTACAAGGCCCTGAACGTTACATTTAACTATCATTTTTGCGTCGGATTCGAAAATTTAGACTCACAGGAGAACGACCATAAGGTGCCCGAGGCAGCAATTGACCCTTGGAGACAAGCCGGCTGGAGGCCGATGTATTGAATCTCGACGCAATTTGAGTGTTCCATCGGCATTAGGAGGCCCTGAACGTTACAATTAACTATCATTTTTGCGTCGGATTCGAAAATCTAGACTCACAGGAGAACGACCATGAGGTGCCTGAGACTGCAATATCCTCTTGGATACAAGTCGACTGGAGGTCGATGTATTGAATCTCGACGCAATTTGTGTCTTCTATCGTCATTAGGAGGCGCCGAACGTTACAATTCACTATCATTTTTGCGTCGGATTCGATAATCTAAACTCACAGGAGAACGACCATAAGGTGCCGAGGCAGCAACAGACCCTTGGTGACAAGTCGGCTGGAGGCCGATGTATTGAACCTCGACGCAATTTGAGTGTTCCATCGTCATTAGGAGGCCCTGAACGTTACAATTAACTATCATTTTTGCGTCGGATTCGATAATCTAGACTCACAGGAGAAGGACCATGTGGTGCCCGAGGCAGCAATAGACCCTTGGAGACAAGTCGGCTGCAGGCCGATGTATTGAATCTTGACGCAATTTGAGTGTCCATCGTCATTACAAGGCCCTGAACGTTACAATTAACTTTCATTTTTGCGTCGGATTCGAAAATCTAGACTCACAGGAGAACGACCATAAGGTGCCCGAGGCAGCAATAGACCCTTGGAGACAAGCCGGCTGGAGGCCGATGTATTGAATCTCGACGCAATTTGAGTGTTCCATCGGCATTAGGAGGCCCTGAACGTTACAATTAACTATCATTTTTGAGTCGGATTCGAAAATCTAGACTCACCGGAGACGGACCATGTGGTGCCCGAGGCAGCGATATCCCCTTGGAGACAAGTCGGCTGGAGGCCGATGTATTGAATCTCGACGCAATTTGAGAGTTCCATCGTCATTAGGAGGCCCTGAACGTTACAATTCACTATCATTTTTGCGTCGGATTCGAAAATCTAGACTCACAGGAGAAGGACCATGTGGTGCCCCGAGGCAGCAACAGACCCTTTTAGACAAGTCGCTGGAGGCCGATGTATTGAATCTCGACGCAATTTGAGTGTTCCATCGGCATTAGGAGGCCCTGAACGTTACAATTAACTATCATTTTTGCGTCGGATTCGATAATCTAAACTCACAGGAGAACGACCATAAGGTGCCGAGGCAGCAACAGACCCTTGGAGACAAGTCGGCTGGAGGCCGATGTATTGGATCTCGACGCAATTTTAATGTTCCATCGGCATTTGGAGGCCCTGAACGTTACAATTAACTATCATTTTTGCGTCGGATTCGATAATCTAAACTCACAGGAGAACGACCATAAGGTGCCGAGGCAGCAACAGACCCTTGGAGACAAGTCGGCTGGAGGCCGATGTATTGAATCTCGACGCAATTTGAGTGTTCCATCGTCATTAGGAGGCCCTGAACGTTACAATTAACTATCATTTTTGCGTCGGATTCGAAAATCTACACTCACAGGAGGAGGACCATGTGGTGCCCGAGGCAAAAATAGACCCTTGGAGACAAGTCGGCTGCAGGCCGATGTATTGAATCTTGACGCAATTTGAGTGTTCCATCGTCATTACAAGGCCCTGGACGTTACAATTAACTTTCATTTTTGCGTCGGATTCGAAATTCTAGACTCACATGAGAACGACCATAAGGTGCCCGAGGCAGCAATAGACCCTTGGAGACAAGTCGGCTGGAGGACGATGTATTGAATCTCGACGCAATTTGAGTGTTCCATCGGCATTAGGAGGCCCTGAACGGTACAATTAACTATCATTTTTGCGTCGGATTCGAAAATCTAGACTCACCGGAGACGGACCATGTGGTGCCCGAGGCAGCGATATCCCCTTGGAGACAAGTCGGCTGGAGGCCGATGTATTGAATCTCGACGCAATTTGAGAGTTCCATCGTCATTAGGAGGCCCTGAACGTTACAATTCACTATCATTTTTGCGTCGGATTCGAAAATCTAGACTCACAGGAGAAGGACCATGTGGTGCCCGAGGCAGCAACAGACCCTTGGAGACAAGTCGGCTGGAGGCCGATGTATTGAATCTCGACGCAATTTGAGTCTTCTATCGTCATTAGGAGGCGCCGAACGTTACAATTCACTATCATTTTTGCGTCGGATTCGATAATCTAAACTCACAGGAGAACGACCATAAGGTGCCGAGGCAGCAACAGACCCTTGGAGACAAGTCGGCTGGAGGCCGATGTATTGAACCTCGACGCAATTTGAGTGTTCCATCGTCTTTAGGAGGCTCCTGAACGTTACAATTAACTATCATTTTTGCGTCGGATTCGATAATCTAGACTCACAGGAGAAGGACCATGTGGTGCCCGAGGCAGCAACAGACCCTTGGAGACAAGTCGGCTGCAGGCCGATGTATTGAATCTCGACGCAATTTGAGAGTTCCATCGTCATTACAAGGCCCTGAACGTTACATCTAACTATCATTTTTGCGTCGGATTCGAAAATTTAGACTCACAGGAGAAAGACCATGAGGTGCCTGAGGCAGCAACAGACCCTTGGAGACAAGTCGGCTGGAGGCCGATGTATTGAATCTCGACGCAATTTGAGTCTTCTATCGTCATTAGGAGGCGCCGAACGTTACAATTCACTATCATTTTTTGCGTCGGATTCGATAATCTAAACTCACAGGAGAACGACCATAAGGTGCCGAGGCAGCAACAGACCCTTGGAGACAAGTCGGCTGGAGGCCGATGTATTGAACCTCGACGCAATTTGAGTGTTCCATCGTCATTAGGAGGCCCTGAACGTTACAATTAACTATCATTTTTGCGTCGGATTCGATAATCTACACTCACCGGAGAAGGACCATGTGGTGCCAGAGGCAGCAATAGACCCTTGGAGAGAAGTCGGCTGCAGGCCGATGTATTGAATCTTGACGCAATTTGAGTGTCCATCGTCATTACAAGGCCCTGAACGTTACAATTAACTTTCATTTTTGCGTAGGATTCGAAAATCTAGACTCACAGGAGAACGCCCATAAGGTGCCCGAGGCAGCAATAGACCCTTGGAGACAAGCCGGCTGGAGGCCGATGTATTGAATCTCGACGCAATTTGAGTGTTCCATCGGCATTAGGAGGCCCTGAACGTTACAATTCACTATCATTTTTGCGTCGGATTCGAAAATCTATACTCACAGGAGAAGGACCATGTGGTGCCCGAGGCAGCAACAGACCCTTTTAGACAAGTCGGCTGGAGGCCGATGTATTGAATCTCGACGCAATTTGAGTGTTCCATCGTCATTAGGAGGCCCTGAACGTTACAATTAACTATGATTTTTGCGTCGGATTCGAAAATCTACACTCACAGGAGAAGGACCATGTGGTGCCCGAGGCAGCAATAGACCCTTGGAGACAAGTCGGCTGCAGGCCGATGTATTGAATCTTGACGCAATTTGAGTGTTCCATCGCCATTACAAGGCCCTGGACGTTACAATTAACTTTCATTTTTGCGTCGGATTCGAAATTCTAGACTCACATGGGAACGACCATAAGGTGCCCGAGGCAGCAATAGACCCTTAGAGACAAGTCGGTTGGAGGACGATGTATTGAAGCTCGACGCAATTTGAGTGTTCCATCGTCATTAGGAGTCTCCTGAACGTTACAATTAACTACCATTTTTGCGTCGGATTCGATAATCTAGACTCACAGGAGAAGGACCATGTGGTGCCAGAGGCAGCAATAGACCCTTGGAAACAAGTCGGCTGCAGGCCGATGTATTGAATCTTGACGCAATTTGAGTGTCCATCGTCATTACAAGGCCCCTGAACGTTACAATTAACTTTCATTTTTTGCGTCGGATTCGAAAATCTAGACTCACATGAGAACGACCATAAGGTGCCCGAGGCAGCAATAGACCCTTGGAGACAAGCCGGCTGGAGGCCGATGTATTGAATCTCGACGCAATTTGAGTGTTCCATCGGCATTAGGAGGCCCTGAACGTTACAATTAACTGTCATTTTTGAGTCGGATTCGAAAATCTAGACTCACCGGAGACGGACCATGTGGTGCCCGAGGCAGCGATATCCCCTTGGAGACAAGTCGGCTGGAGGCCGATGTATTGAATCTCGACGCAATTTGAGAGTTCCATCGTCATTAGGAGGCCCTGAACGTTACAATTCACTATCATTTTTGCGTCGGATTCGAAAATCTAGACTCACAGGAGAAGGACCATGTGGTGCCCGAGGCAGCAACAGACCCTTGGAGACAAGTCGGCTGCAGGCCGATGTATTGAATCTCGACGCAATTTGAGAGTTCCATCGTCATTACAAGGCCCTGAACGTTACATTTAACTATCATTTTTGCGTCGGATTCGAAAATTTAGACTCACAAGAGAAAGACCATGAGGTGCCTGAGGCAGCAACAGACCCTTGGAGACAAGTCGGCTGGAGGCCGATGTATTGAATCTCGACGCAATTTGAGTCTTCTATCGTCATTAGGAGGCGCCGAACGTTACAATTCACTATCATTTTTGCGTCGGATTCGATAATCTAAACTCACAGGAGAACGACCATAAGGTGCCGAGGCAGCAACAGACCCTTGGAGACAAGTCGGCTGGAGGCCGATGTATTGAACCTCGACGCAATTTGAGTGTTCCATCGTCATTAGGAGGCTCCTGAACGTTACAATTAACTATCATTTTTGCGTCGGATTCGATAATCTAGACTCACAGGAGAAGGACCATGTGGTGCCAGAGGCAGCAATAGACCCTTGGAGACAAGTCGGCTGCAGGCCGATGTATTGAATCTTGACGCAATTTGAGTGTCCATCGTCATTACAAGGCCCTGAACGTTACAATTAACTTTCATTTTTGCGTCGGATTCGAAAATCTAGACTCACAGGAGAACGACCATAAGGTGCCCGAGGCAGCAATAGACCCTTGGAGACAAGCCGGCTGGAGGTCGATGTATTGAATCTCGACGCAATTTGAGTGTTCCATCGGCATTAGGAGGCCCTGAACGTTACAATTAACTATCATTTTTGAGTCGGATTCGAAAATCTAGACTCACCGGAGACGGACCATGTGGTGCCCGAGGCAGCGATATCCCCTTGGAGACAAGTCGGCTGGAGGCCGATGTATTGAATCTCGACGCAATTTGAGAGTTCCATCGTCATTAGGAGGCCCTGAACGTTACAATTCACTATCATTTTTGCGTCGGATTCGAAAATCTAGACTCACAGGAGAAGGACCATGTGGTGCCCGAGGCAGCAACAGACCCTTGGAGACAAGTCGGCTGCAGGCCGATGTATTGAATCTCGACGCAATTTGAGTGTTCCATCGTCATTACAAGGCCCTGAACGTTACATTTAACTATCATTTTTGCGTCGGATTCGAGAATTTAGACTTACAGGAGAAAGACCATGAGGTGCCTGAGGCAGCAACAGACCCTTGGAGACAAGTCGGCTGGAGGCCGATGTTTTGAATATCGACGCAATTTGAGTCTTCTATCGTCATTAGGAGGCGCCGAACGTTACAATTCACTATCATTTTTGCGTCGGATTCGATAATCTAAACTCACAGGAGAACGACCATAAGGTGGCGAGGCAGCAACAGACCCATGGAGACAAGTCGGCTGGAGGCCGATGTATTGAACCTCGACGCAATTTGAGTGTTCCATCGTCATTAGGAGGCCCTGAACGTTACAATTAACTATCTTTTTGCGTCGGATTCGATAATCTAGACTCACAGGAGAAGGACCATGTGGTGCCAGAGGCAGCAATAGACCCTTGGAGAGAAGTCGGCTGCAGGCCGATGTATTGAATCTTGACGCAATTTGAGTGTCCATCGTCATTACAAGGCCCTGAACGTTACAATTAACTTTCATTTTTGCGTCGGATTCGAAAATCTAGACTCACAGGAGAACGACCATAAGGTGCCCGAGGCAGCAATAGACCCTTGGAGACAAGCCGGCTGGAGGCCGATGTATTGAATCTCGACGCAATTTGAGTGTTCCATCGGCATTAGGAGGCCCTGAACGTTACAATTCACTATCATTTTTGCGTCGGATTCGAAAATCTATACTCACAGGAGAAGGACCATGTGGTGCCCGAGGCAGCAACAGACCCTTTTAGACAAGTCGGCTGGAGGCCGATGTATTGAATCTCGACGCAATTTGAGTGTTCCATCGTCATTAGGAGGCCCTGAACGTTACAATTAACTATGATTTTTGCGTCGGATTCGAAAATCTACACTCACAGGAGAAGGACCATGTGGTGCCCGAGGCAGCAATAGACCCTTGGAGACAAGTCGGCTGCAGGCCGATGTATTGAATCTTGACGCAATTTGAGTGTTCCATCGCCATTACAAGGCCCTGGACGTTACAATTAACTTTCATTTTTGCGTCGGATTCGAAATTCTAGACTCACATGGGAACGACCATAAGGTGCCCGAGGCAGCAATAGACCCTTAGAGACAAGTCGGTTGGAGGACGATGTATTGAAGCTCGACGCAATTTGAGTGTTCCATCGTCATTAGGAGTCTCCTGAACGTTACAATTAACTACCATTTTTGCGTCGGATTCGATAATCTAGACTCACAGGAGAAGGACCATGTGGTGCCAGAGGCAGCAATAGACCCTTGGAAACAAGTCGGCTGCAGGCCGATGTATTGAATCTTGACGCAATTTGAGTGTCCATCGTCATTACAAGGCCCTGAACGTTACAATTAACTTTCATTTTTGCGTCGGATTCGAAAATCTAGACTCACATGAGAACGACCATAAGGTGCCCGAGGCAGCAATAGACCCTTGGAGACAAGCCGGCTGGAGGCCGATGTATTGAATCTCGACGCAATTTGAGTGTTCCATCGGCATTAGGAGGCCCTGAACGTTACAATTAACTATCATTTTTGAGTCGGATTCGAAAATCTAGACTCACCGGAGACGGACCATGTGGTGCCCGAGGCAGCGATATCCCCTTGGAGACAAGTCGGCTGGAGGCCGATGTATTGAATCTCGACGCAATTTGAGAGTTCCATCGTCATTAGGAGGCCCTGAACGTTACAATTCACTATCATTTTTGCGTCGGATTCGAAAATCTAGACTCACAGGAGAAGGACCATGTGGTGCCCGAGGCAGCAACAGACCCTTGGAGACAAGTCGGCTGCAGGCCGATGTATTGAATCTCGACGCAATTTGAGAGTTCCATCGTCATTACAAGGCCCTGAACGTTACATTTAACTATCATTTTTGCGTCGGATTCGAAAATTTAGACTCACAAGAGAAAGACCATGAGGTGCCTGAGGCAGCAACAGACCCTTGGAGACAAGTCGGCTGGAGGCCGATGTATTGAATCTCGACGCAATTTGAGTCTTCTATCGTCATTAGGAGGCGCCGAACGTTACAATTCACTATCATTTTTGCGTCGGATTCGATAATCTAAACTCACAGGAGAACGACCATAAGGTGCCGAGGCAGCAACAGACCCTTGGAGACAAGTCGGCTGGAGGCCGATGTATTGAATCTCGACGCAATTTGAGTGTTCCATCGTCATTAGGAGGCCCTGAACGTTACAATTAACTATCATTTTTGAGTCGGATTCGAAAATCTAGACTCACCGGAGACGGACCATGTGGTGCCCGAGGCAGCGATATCCCCTTGGAGACAAGTCGGCTGGAGGCCGATGTATTGAATCTCGACGCAATTTGAGAGTTCCATCGTCATTAGGAGGCCCTGAACGTTATAATTCACTATCATTTTTGCGTCGGATTCGAAAATCTAGACTCACAGGAGAAGGACCATGTGGTGCCCGAGGCAGCAACAGACCCTTTTAGACAAGTCGGCTGGAGGCCGATGTTTTGAATCTCGACGCAATTTGAGTGTTCCATCGGCATTAGGAGGCCCTGAACGTTACAATTAACTATCATTTTTGCGTCGGATTCGAAAATCTAGACTCACAGGAAAACGACCATAAGGTGCCCGAGGCAGCAACAGACCCTTGGAGACAAGTCGGCTGGAGGCCGATGTATTGAATCTCGACGCAATTTGAGTCTTCTATCGTCATTAGGAGGCGCCGAACGTTACAATTCACTATCATTTTTGCGTCGGATTCGATAATCTAAACTCACAGGAGAACGACCATAAGGTGCCGAGGCAGCAACAGACCCTTGGAGACAAGTCGGCTGGAGGCCGATGTATTGAACCTCGACGCAATTTGAGTGTTCCATCGTCATTAGGAGGCTCCTGAACGTTACAATTAACTATCATTTTTGCGTCGGATTCGATAATCTAGACTCACAGGAGAAGGACCATGTGGTGCCAGAGGCAGCAATAGACCCTTGGAGACAAGTCGGCTGCAGGCCGATGTATTGAATCTTGACGCAATTTGAGTGTCCATCGTCATTACAAGGCCCTGAACGTTACAATTAACTTTCATTTTTGCGTCGGATTCGAAAATCTAGACTCACAGGAGAACGACCATAAGGTGCCCGAGGCAGCAATAGACCCTTGGAGACAAGCCGGCTGGAGGTCGATGTATTGAATCTCGACGCAATTTGAGTGTTCCATCGGCATTAGGAGGCCCTGAACGTTACAATTAACTATCATTTTTGAGTCGGATTCGAAAATCTAGACTCACCGGAGACGGACCATGTGGTGCCCGAGGCAGCGATATCCCCTTGGAGACAAGTCGGCTGGAGGCCGATGTATTGAATCTCGACGCAATTTGAGAGTTCCATCGTCATTAGGAGGCCCTGAACGTTACAATTCACTATCATTTTTGCGTCGGATTCGAAAATCTAGACTCACAGGAGAAGGACCATGTGGTGCCCGAGGCAGCAACAGACCCTTGGAGACAAGTCGGCTGCAGGCCGATGTATTGAATCTCGACGCAATTTGAGTGTTCCATCGTCATTACAAGGCCCTGAACGTTACATTTAACTATCATTTTTGCGTCGGATTCGAGAATTTAGACTTACAGGAGAAAGACCATGAGGTGCCTGAGGCAGCAACAGACCCTTGGAGACAAGTCGGCTGGAGGCCGATGTTTTGAATATCGACGCAATTTGAGTCTTCTATCGTCATTAGGAGGCGCCGAACGTTACAATTCACTATCATTTTTGCGTCGGATTCGATAATCTAAACTCACAGGAGAACGACCATAAGGTGGCGAGGCAGCAACAGACCCATGGAGACAAGTCGGCTGGAGGCCGATGTATTGAACCTCGACGCAATTTGAGTGTTCCATCGTCATTAGGAGGCCCTGAACGTTACAATTAACTATCTTTTTGCGTCGGATTCGATAATCTAGACTCACAGGAGAAGGACCATGTGGTGCCAGAGGCAGCAATAGACCCTTGGAGAGAAGTCGGCTGCAGGCCGATGTATTGAATCTTGACGCAATTTGAGTGTCCATCGTCATTACAAGGCCCTGAACGTTACAATTAACTTTCATTTTTGCGTCGGATTCGAAAATCTAGACTCACAGGAGAACGACCATAAGGTGCCCGAGGCAGCAATAGACCCTTGGAGACAAGCCGGCTGGAGGCCGATGTATTGAATCTCGACGCAATTTGAGTGTTCCATCGGCATTAGGAGGCCCTGAACGTTACAATTAACTATCATTTTTGAGTCGGATTCGAAAATCTAGACTCACCGGAGACGGACCATGTGGTGCCCGAGGCATCGATATCCCCTTGGAGACAAGTCGGCTGGAGGCCGATGTATTGAATCTCGACTCAATTTGAGAGTTCCATCGTCATTAGGAGGCCCTGAACGTTACAATTCACTATCATTTTTGCGTCGGATTCGAAAATCTAGACTCACAGGAGAAGGACCATGTGGTGCCCGAGGCAGCAACAGACCCTTTTAGACAAGTCGGCTGGAGGCCGATGTTTTGAATCTCGACGCAATTTGAGTGTTCCATCGGCATTAGGGGGCCCTGAACGTTACAATTAACTATCATTTTTGCGTCGGATTCGAAAATCTAGACTCACCGGAGACGGACCAAGTGGTGCCCGAGGCAGCGATATCCCCTTGGAGACAAGTCGGCTGGAGGCCGATGTATTGGATCTCGACGCAATTTGAGTGTTCCATCGGCATTAGGAGGCCCTGAACGTTACAATTAACTATCATTTTTGCGTCGGATTCGAAAATCTAGACTCACAGGAAAACGACCATAAGGTGCCCGAGGCAGCAACAGACCCTTGGAGACAAGTCGGCTGGAGGCCGATGTATTGAATCTCGACGCAATTTGAGTCTTCTATCGTCATTAGGAGGCGCCGAACGTTACAATTCACTATCATTTTTGCGTCGGATTCGATAATCTAAACTCACAGGAGAACGACCATAAGGTGCCGAGGCAGCAACAGACCCTTGGAGACAAGTCGGCTGGAGGCCGATGTATTGAACCTCGACGCAATTTGAGTGTTCCATCGTCATTAGGAGGCTCCTGAACGTTACAATTAACTATCATTTTTGCGTCGGATTCGATAATCTAGACTCACAGGAGAAGGACCATGTGGTGCCAGAGGCAGCAATAGACCCTTGGAGACAAGTCGGCTGCAGGCCGATGTATTGAATCTTGACGCAATTTGAGTGTCCATCGTCATTACAAGGCCCTGAACGTTACAATTAACTTTCATTTTTGCGTCGGATTCGAAAATCTAGACTCACAGGAGAACGACCATAAGGTGCCCGAGGCAGCAATAGACCCTTGAAGACAAGCCGGCTGGAGGTCGATGTATTGAATCTCGACGCAATTTGAGTGTTCCATCGGCATTAGGAGGCCCTGAACGTTACAATTAACTATCATTTTTGAGTCGGATTCGAAAATCTAGACTCACCGGAGACGGACCATGTGGTGCCCGAGGCAGCGATATCCCCTTGGAGACAAGTCGGCTGGAGGCCGATGTATTGAATCTCGACGCAATTTGAGAGTTCCATCGTCATTAGGAGGCCCTGAACGTTACAATTCACTATCATTTTTGCGTCGGATTCGAAAATCTAGACTCACAGGAGAAGGACCATGTGGTGCCCGAGGCAGCAACAGACCCTTGGAGACAAGTCGGCTGCAGGCCGATGTATTGAATCTCGACGCAATTTGAGTGTTCCATCGTCATTACAAGGCCCTGAACGTTACATTTAACTATCATTTTTGCGTCGGATTCGATAATCTAAACTCACAGGAGAACGACCATAAGGTGCCGAGGCAGCAACAGACCCTTGGAGACAAGTCGGCTGGAGGCCGATGTATTGAACCTCGACGCAATTTGAGTGTTCCATCGTCATTAGGAGGCCCTGAACGTTACAATTAACTATCATTTTTGCGTCGGATTCGATAATCTACACTCACCGGAGAAGGACCATGTGGTGCCAGAGGCAGCAATAGACCCTTGGAGAGAAGTCGGCTGCAGGCCGATGTATTGAATCTTGACGCAATTTGAGTGTCCATCGTCATTACAAGGCCCTGAACGTTACAATTAACTTTCATTTTTGCGTAGGATTCGAAAATCTAGACTCACAGGAGAACGCCCATAAGGTGCCCGAGGCAGCAATAGACCCTTGGAGACAAGCCGGCTGGAGGCCGATGTATTGAATCTCGACGCAATTTGAGTGTTCCATCGGCATTAGGAGGCCCTGAACGTTACAATTCACTAACATTTTTGCGTCGGATTCGAAAATCTAGACTCGCAGGAGAAGGACTATGTGGTGCCCGAGGCAGCAACAGACCCTTTTAGACAAGTCGGCTGGAGGCCGATGTATTGAATCTCGACGCAATTTGAGTGTTCCATCGGCATTAGGAGGCCCTGAACGTTACAATTAACTATCATTTTTGCGTCGGATTCGAAAATCTAGACTCACCGGAGACGGACCATGTGGTGCCCGAGGCAGCGATATCCCCTTGGAGACAAGTCGGCTAGAGGCCGATGTATTGGATCTCGACGCAATTTGAGTGTTCCATCGGCATTAGGAGGCCCTGAACGTTACAATTAACTATCATTTTTGCGTCGGATTCGATAATCTAAACTCACAGGAGAACGACCATAAGGTGCCGAGGCAGCAACAGACCCTTGGAGACAAGTCGGCTGGAGGCCGATGTATTGAATCTCGACGCAATTTGAGTGTTCCATCGTCATTAGGAGGCCCTGAACGTTACAATTAACTATCATTTTTGCGTCGGATTCGAAATTCTAGACTCACATGGGAACGACCATAAGGTGCCCGAGGCAGCAATAGACCCTTGGAGACAAGTCGGCTGGAGGACGATGTATTGAATCTCGACGCAATTTGAGTGTTCCATCGGCATTAGGAGGCCCTGAACGTTACAATTAACTATCATTTTTGCGTCGGATTCGAAAATCTAGACTCACCGGAGACGGACCATGTGGTGCCCGAGGCAGCGATATCCTCTTGGAGACAAGTCGGCTGGAGGCCGATGTATTGAATCTCGACGCAATTTGAGAGTTCCATCGTCATTAGGAGGCCCTGAACGTTACAATTCACTATCATTTTTGCGTTGGATTCGAAAATCTAGACTCACAGGAGAAGGACCATGTGGTGCCCGAGGCAGCAACAGACCCTTGGAGACAAGTCGGCTGGAGGCCGATGTATTGAATCTCGACGCAATTTGAGTCTTCTATCGTCATTAGGAGGCGCCGAACGTTACAATTCACTATCATTTTTGCGTCGGATTCGATAATCTAGACTCACAGGAGAACGACCATAAGGTGCCGAGGCAGCAACAGACCCTTGGAGACAAGTCGGCTGGAGGCCGATGTATTGAACCTCGACGCAATTTGAGTGTTCCATCGTCATTAGGAGGCTCCTGAACGTTACAATTAACTATCATTTTTGCGTCGGATTCGATAATCTAGACTCACAGGAGAAGGACCATGTGGTGCCAGAGGCAGCAATAGACCCTTGGAGACAAGTCGGCTGCAGGCCGATGTATTGAATCTTGACGCAATTTGAGTGTCCATCGTCATTACAAGGCCCTGAACGTTACAATTAACTTTCATTTTTGCGTCGGATTCGAAAATCTAGACTCACAGGAGAACGACCATAAGGTGCCCGAGGCAGCAATAGACCCTTGAAGACAAGCCGGCTGGAGGTCGATGTATTGAATCTCGACGCAATTTGAGTGTTCCATCGGCATTAGGAGGCCCTGAACGTTACAATTAACTATCATTTTTGAGTCGGATTCGAAAATCTAGACTCACCGGAGACGGACCATGTGGTGCCCGAGGCAGCGATATCCCCTTGGAGACAAGTCGGCTGGAGGCCGATGTATTGAATCTCGACGCAATTTGAGAGTTCCATCGTCATTAGGAGGCCCTGAACGTTACAATTCACTATCATTTTTGCGTCGGATTCGAAAATCTAGACTCACAGGAGAAGGACCATGTGGTGCCCGAGGCAGCAGCAGACCCTTGGAGACAAGTCGGCTGCAGGCCGATGTATTGAATCTCGACGCAATTTGAGTGTTCCATCGTCATTACAAGGCCCTGAACGTTACATTTAACTATCATTTTTGCGTCGGATTCGATAATCTAAACTCACAGGAGAACGACCATAAGGTGCCGAGGCAGCAACAGACCCTTGGAGACAAGTCGGCTGGAGGCCGATGTATTGAACCTCGACGCAATTTGAGTGTTCCATCGTCATTAGGAGGCCCTGAACGTTACAATTAACTATCATTTTTGCGTCGGATTCGATAATCTACACTCACCGGAGAAGGACCATGTGGTGCCAGAGGCAGCAATAGACCCTTGGAGAGAAGTCGGCTGCAGGCCGATGTATTGAATCTTGACGCAATTTGAGTGTCCATCGTCATTACAAGGCCCTGAACGTTACAATTAACTTTCATTTTTGCGTAGGATTCGAAAATCTAGACTCACAGGAGAACGCCCATAAGGTGCCCGAGGCAGCAATAGACCCTTGGAGACAAGCCGGCTGGAGGCCGATGTATTGAATCTCGACGCAATTTGAGTGTTCCATCGGCATTAGGAGGCCCTGAACGTTACAATTCACTAACATTTTTGCGTCGGATTCGAAAATCTAGACTCGCAGGAGAAGGACTATGTGGTGCCCGAGGCAGCAACAGACCCTTTTAGACAAGTCGGCTGGAGGCCGATGTATTGAATCTCGACGCAATTTGAGTGTTCCATCGGCATTAGGAGGCCCTGAACGTTACAATTAACTATCATTTTTGCGTCGGATTCGAAAATCTAGACTCACCGGAGACGGACCATGTGGTGCCCGAGGCAGCGATATCCCCTTGGAGACAAGTCGGCTAGAGGCCGATGTATTGGATCTCGACGCAATTTGAGTGTTCCATCGGCATTAGGAGGCCCTGAACGTTACAATTAACTATCATTTTTGCGTCGGATTCGATAATCTAAACTCACAGGAGAACGACCATAAGGTGCCGAGGCAGCAACAGACCCTTGGAGACAAGTCGGCTGGAGGCCGATGTATTGAATCTCGACGCAATTTGAGTGTTCCATCGTCATTAGGAGGCCCTGAACGTTACAATTAACTATCATTTTTGCGTCGGATTCGAAAATCTACACTCACAGGAGAAGGACCATGTGGTGCCCGAGGCAGCAATAGACCCTTGGAGACAAGTCGGCTGCAGGCCGATGTATTGAATCTTGACGCAATTTGAGTGTTCCATCGCCATTACAAGGCCCTGGACGTTACAATTAACTTTCATTTTTGCGTCGGATTCGAAATTCTAGACTCACATGGGAACGACCATAAGGTGCCCGAGGCAGCAATAGACCCTTGGAGACAAGTCGGCTGGAGGACGATGTATTGAATCTCGACGCAATTTGAGTGTTCCATCGGCATTAGGAGGCCCTGAACGTTACAATTAACTATCATTTTTGCGTCGGATTCGAAAATCTAGACTCACCGGAGACGGACCATGTGGTGCCCGAGGCAGCGATATCCTCTTGGAGACAAGTCGGCTGGAGGCCGATGTATTGAATCTCGACGCAATTTGAGAGTTCCATCGTCATTAGGAGGCCCTGAACGTTACAATTCACTATCATTTTTGCGTTGGATTCGAAAATCTAGACTCACAGGAGAAGGACCATGTGGTGCCCGAGGCAGCAACAGACCCTTGGAGACAAGTCGGCTGGAGGCCGATGTATTGAATCTCGACGCAATTTGAGTCTTCTATCGTCATTAGGAGGCGCCGAACGTTACAATTCACTATCATTTTTGCGTCGGATTCGATAATCTAGACTCACAGGAGAACGACCATAAGGTGCCGAGGCAGCAACAGACCCTTGGAGACAAGTCGGCTGGAGGCCGATGTATTGAACCTCGACGCAATTTGAGTGTTCCATCGTCATTAGGAGGCTCCTGAACGTTACAATTAACTACCATTTTTGCGTCGGATTCGATAATCTAGACTCACAGGAGAAGGACCATGTGGTGCCAGAGGCAGCAATAGACCCTTGGAGACAAGTCGGCTGCAGGCCGATGTATTGAATCTTGACGCAATTTGAGTGTCCATCGTCATTACAAGGCCCTGAACGTTACAATTAACTTTCATTTTTGCGTCGGATTCGAAAATCTAGACTCACAGGAGAACGACCATAAGGTGCCCGAGGCAGCAATAGACCCTTGGAGACAAGCCGGCTGGAGGCCGATGTATTGAATCTCGACGCAATTTGAGTGTTCCATCGGCATTAGGAGGCCCTGAACGTTACAATTAACTATCATTTTTGAGTCGGATTCGAAAATCTAGACTCACCGGAGACGGACCATGTGGTGCACGAGGCAGCGATATCCCCTTGGAGACAAGTCGGCTGGAGGCCGATGTATTGAATCTCGACGCACTTTGAGAGTTCCATCGTCATTAGGAGGCCCTGAACGTTATAATTCACTATCATTTTTGCGTCGGATTCGAAAATCTAGACTCACAGGAGAAGGACCATGTGGTGCCCGAGGCAGCAACAGACCCTTTTAGACAAGTCGGCTGGAGGCCGATGTTTTGAATCTCGACGCAATTTGAGTGTTCCATCGGCATTAGGAGGCCCTGAACGTTACAATTAACTATCATTTTTGCGTCGGATTCGAAAATCTAGACTCACCGGAGACGGACCATGTGGTGCCCGAGGCAGCGATATCCCCTTGGAGACAAGTCGGCTGGAGGCCGATGTATTGGATCTCGACGCAATTTGAGTGTTCCATCGGCATTAGGAGGCCCTGAACGTTACAATTAACTATCATTTTTGCGTCGGATTCGAAAATCTAGACTCACAGGAAAACGACCATAAGGTGCCCGAGGCAGCAACAGACCCTTGGAGACAAGTCGGCTGGAGGCCGATGTATGGAATCTCGACGCAATTTGAGTGTTCCATCGTCATTAGGAGGCCCTAAACGTTACAATTCACTATCATTTTTGCGTCGGATTCGAAAATCTAGACTCACAGGAGAAGGACCATGTGGTGCCCGAGGCAGCAACAGGCCCTTGGAGACAAGTCGGCTGCAGGCCGATGTATTGAATCTCGACGCAATTTGAGTGTTCCATCGTCATTACAAGACCCTGAAAGTTACATTTAACTATCATTTTGGCGTCGGATTCGAAAATTTAGACTCACAGGAGAAAGACCATGAGGTGCCTGAGGCAGCAACAGACCCTTGGAGACAAGTCGGCTGGAGGCCGATGTATTGAATCTCGACGCAATTTGAGTCTTCTATCGTCATTAGGAGGCGCCGAACGTTACAATTCACTATCATTTTTGCGTCGGATTCGATAATCTAGACTCACAGGAGAACGACCATAAGGTGCCCGAGGCAGCAATAGACCCTTGGAGACAAGCCGGCTGGAGGTCGATGTATTGAATCTCGACGCAATTTGAGTGTTCCATCAGCATTAGGAGGCCCTGAACATTACAATTAACTATCATTTTTGAGTCGGATTCGAAAATCTAGACTCACCGGAGACGGACCATGTGGTGCCCGAGGCAGCGATATCCCCTTGGAGACAAGTCGGCTGGAGGCCGATGTATTGAATCTCGACTCAATTTGAGAGTTCCATCGTCATTAGGAGGCCCTGAACGTTACAATTCACTATCATTTTTGCGTCGGATTCGAAAATCTAGACTCACAGGAGAAGGACCATGTGGTGCCCGAGGCAGCAACAGACCCTTTTAGACAAGTCGGCTGGAGGCCGATGTTTTGAATCTCGACGCAATTTGAGTGTTCCATCGGCATTAGGGGGCCCTGAACGTTACAATTAACTATCATTTTTGCGTCGGATTCGAAAATCTAGACTCACCGGAGACGGACCAAGTGGTGCCCGAGGCAGCGATATCCCCTTGGAGACAAGTCGGCTGGAGGCCGATGTATTGGATCTCGACGCAATTTGAGTGTTCCATCGGCATTAGGAGGCCCTGAACGTTACAATTAACTATCATTTTTGCGTCGGATTCGAAAATCTAGACTCACAGGAAAACGACCATAAGGTGCCCGAGGCAGCAACAGACCCTTGGAGACAAGTCGGCTGGAGGCCGATGTATTGAATCTCGACGCAATTTGAGTCTTCTATCGTCATTAGGAGGCGCCGAACGTTACAATTCACTATCATTTTTGCGTCGGATTCGATAATCTAAACTCACAGGAGAACGACCATAAGGTGCCGAGGCAGCAACAGACCCTTGGAGACAAGTCGGCTGGAGGCCGATGTATTGAACCTCGACGCAATTTGAGTGTTCCATCGTCATTAGGAGGCTCCTGAACGTTACAATTAACTATCATTTTTGCGTCGGATTCGATAATCTAGACTCACAGGAGAAGGACCATGTGGTGCCAGAGGCAGCAATAGACCCTTGGAGACAAGTCGGCTGCAGGCCGATGTATTGAATCTTGACGCAATTTGAGTGTCCATCGTCATTACAAGGCCCTGAACGTTACAATTAACTTTCATTTTTGCGTCGGATTCGAAAATCTAGACTCACATGAGAACGACCATAAGGTGCCCGAGGCAGCAATAGACCCTTGGAGACAAGCCGGCTGGAGGTCGATGTATTGAATCTCGACGCAATTTGAGTGTTCCATCGGCATTAGGAGGCCCTGAACGTTACAATTAACTATCATTTTTGAGTCGGATTCGAAAATCTAGACTCACCGGAGACGGACCATGTGGTGCCCGAGGCAGCGATATCCCCTTGGAGACAAGTCGGCTGGAGGCCGATGTATTGAATCTCGACGCAATTTGAGAGTTCCATCGTCATTAGGAGGCCCTGAACGTTACAATTCACTATCATTTTTGCGTCGGATTCGAAAATCTAGACTCACAGGAGAAGGACCATGTGGTGCCCGAGGCAGCAACAGACCCTTGGAGACAAGTCGGCTGCAGGCCGATGTATTGAATCTCGACGCAATTTGAGTGTTCCATCGTCATTACAAGGCCCTGAACGTTACATATAACTATCATTTTTGCGTCGGATTCGAAAATTTAGACTTACAGGAGAAAGACCATGAGGTGCCTGAGGCAGCAACAGACCCTTGGAGACAAGTCGGCTGGAGGCCGATGTATTGAATCTCGACGCAATTTGAGTCTTCTATCGTCATTAGGAGGCGCCGAACGTTACAATTCACTATCATTTTTGCGTCGGATTCGATAATCTAAACTCACAGGAGAACGACCATAAGGTGGCGAGGCAGCAACAGACCCATGGAGACAAGTCGGCTGGAGGCCGATGTATTGAACCTCGACGCAATTTGAGTGTTCCATCGTCATTAGGAGGCCCTGAACGTTACAATTAACTATCTTTTTGCGTCGGATTCGATAATCTAGACTCACAGGAGAAGGACCATGTGGTGCCAGAGGCAGCAATAGACCCTTGGAGAGAAGTCGGCCGCAGGCCGATGTATTGAATCTCGACGCAATTTGAGTGTTCCATCGGCATTAGGAGGCCCTGAACGTTACAATTAACTATCATTTTTGAGTCGGATTCGAAAATCTAGACTCACCGGAGACGGACCAAGTGGTGCCCGAGGCAGCGATATCCCCTTGGAGACAAGTCGGCTGGAGGCCGATGTATTGGATCTCGACGCAATTTGAGTGTTCCATCGGCATTAGGAGGCCCTGAACGTTACAATTAACTATCATTTTTGCGTCGGATTCGAAAATCTAGACTCACAGGAAAACGACCATAAGGTGCCCGAGGCAGCAACAGACCCTTGGAGACAAGTCGGCTGGAGGCCGATGTATTGAATCTCGACGCAATTTGAGTCTTCTATCGTCATTAGGAGTCGCCGAACGTTACAATTCACTATCATTTTTGCGTCGGATTCGATAATCTAAACTCACAGGAGAACGACCATAAGGTGCCGAGGCAGCAACAGACCCTTGGAGACAAGTCGGCTGGAGGCCGATGTATTGAACCTCGACGCAATTTGAGTGTTCCATCGTCATTAGGAGGCTCCTGAACGTTACAATTAACTATCATTTTTGCGTCGGATTCGATAATCTAGACTCACAGGAGAAGGACCATGTGGTGCCAGAGGCAGCAATAGACCCTTGGAGACAAGTCGGCTGCAGGCCGATGTATTGAATCTTGACGCAATTTGAGTGTCCATCGTCATTACAAGGCCCTGAACGTTACAATTAACTTTCATTTTTGCGTCGGATTCGAAAATCTAGACTCACAGGAGAACGACCATAAGGTGCCCGAGGCAGCAATAGACCCTTGGAGACAAGCCGGCTGGAGGTCGATGTATTGAATCTCGACGCAATTTGAGTGTTCCATCGGCATTAGGAGGCCCTGAACGTTACAATTAACTATCATTTTTGAGTCGGATTCGAAAATCTAGACTCACCGGAGACGGACCATGTGGTGCCCGAGGCAGCGATATCCCCTTGGAGACAAGTCGGCTGGAGGCCGATGTATTGAATCTCGACGCAATTTGAGAGTTCCATCGTCATTAGGAGGCCCTGATCGTTACAATTCACTATCATTTTTGCGTCGGATTCGAAAATCTAGACTCACAGGAGAAGGACCATGTGGTGCCCGAGGCAGCAACAGACCCTTGGAGACAAGTCGGCTGCAGGCCGATGTATTGAATCTCGACGCAATTTGAGTGTTCCATCGTCATTACAAGGCCCTGAACGTTACATTTAACTATCATTTTTGCGTCGGATTCGAAAATTTAGACTCACAGGAGAAAGACCATGAGGTGCCTGAGGCAGCAACAGACCCTTGGAGACAAGTCGGCTGGAGGCCGATGTATTGAATCTCGACGCAATTTGAGTCTTCTATCGTCATTAGGAGGCGCCGAACGTTACAATTCACTATCATTTTTTCGTCGGATTCGATAATCTAAACTCACAGGAGAACGACCATAAGGTGGCGAGGCAGCAACAGACCCATGGAGACAAGTCGGCTGGAGGCCGATGTATTGAACCTCGACGCAATTTGAGTGTTCCATCGTCATTAGGAGGCCCTGAACGTTACAATTAACTATCTTTTTGCGTCGGATTCGATAATCTAGACTCACAGGAGAAGGACCATGTGGTGCCAGAGGCAGCAATAGACCCTTGGAGAGAAGTCGGCTGCAGGCCGATGTATTGAATCTTGACGCAATTTGAGTGTCCATCGTCATTACAAGGCCCTGAACGTTACAATTAACTTTCATTTTTGCGTCGGATTCGAAAATCTAGACTCACAGGAGAACGACCATAAGGTGCCCAAGGCAGCAATAGACCCTTGGAGACAAGCCGGCTGGAGGCCGATGTATTGAATCTCGACGCAATTTGAGTGTTCCATCGGCATTAGGAGGCCCTGAACGTTACAATTAACTATCATTTTTGAGTCGGATTCGAAAATCTAGACTCACCGGAGACGGACCATGTGGTGCCCGAGGCAGCGATATCCCCTTGGAGACAAGTCGGCTGGAGGCCGATGTATTGAATCTCGACTCAATTTGAGAGTTCCATCGTCATTACGAGGCCCTGAACGTTACAATTCACTATCATTTTTGCGTCGGATTCGAAAATCTAGACTCACAGGAGAAGGACCATGTGGTGCCCGAGGCGGCAACAGACCCTTTTAGACAAGTCGGCTGGAGGCCGATGTTTTGAATCTCGACGCAATTTGAGTGTTCCATCGGCATTAGGGGGCCCTGAACGTTACAATTAACTATCATTTTTGCGTCGGATTCGAAAATCTAGACTCACAGGAAAACGACCATAAGGTGCCCGAGGCAGCAACAGACCCTTGGAGACAAGTCGGCTGGAGGCCGATGTATTGAATCTCGACGCAATTTGAGTGTTCCATCGTCATTAGGAGGCCCTAAACGTTACAATTCACTATCATTTTTGCGTCGGATTCGAAAATCTAGACTCACAGGAGAAGGACCATGTGGTGCCCGAGGCAGCAACAGACCCTTGGAGACAAGTCGGCTGCAGGCCGATGTATTGAATCTCGACGCAATTTGAGTGTTCCATCGTCATTACAAGGCCCTGAACGTTACATTTAACTATCATTTTTGCGTCGGATTCGAAAATTTAGACTCACAGGAGAAAGACCATGAGGTGCCTGAGGCAGCAACAGACCCTTGGAGACAAGTCGGCTGGAGGCCGATGTATTGAATCTCGACGCAATTTGAGTGTTCCATCGTCATTACAAGGCCCTGAACGTTACATTTAACTATAATTTTTGCGTCGGATTCGAAAATTTAGACTCACAGGAGAAAGACCATGAGGTGCCTGAGGCAGCAACAGACCCTTGGAGACAAGTCGGCTGGAGGCCGATGTATTGAATCTCGACGCAATTTGAGTGTTCCATCGTCATTAGGAGGCCCTAAACGTTACAATTCACTATCATTTTTGCGTCGGATTCGAAAATCTAGACTCGTAGGAGAAGGACCATGTGGTGCCCGAGGCAGCAGTAGACCCTTGGAGACAAGTCGGCTGCAGGCCGATGTATTGAATCTCGATGCAATTTGAGTGTTCCATCGTCATTACAAGGCCCTGAACATTACATTTAACTATCATTTTTGCGTCGGATTCGAAAATTTAGACTCACAGGAGAACGACCATAAGGTGCCCGAGGCAGCAATAGACCCTTGGAGACAAGCCGGCTGGAGGCCGATGTAGTGAATCTCGACGCAATTTGAGTGTTCCATCGGCATTAGGAGGCCCTGAACGTTACAATTAACTATCATTTTTGCGTCGGATTCGAAAATCTAGACTCACAGGAGAACGACCATGAGGTGCCTGAGACTGCAATATCCTCTTGGATACAAGTCGGCTGGAGGCCGATGTATTGAACCTCGACGCAATTTGAGTGTTCCATCGGCATTAGGAGGCCCTGAACGTTACAATTAACTATCATTTTTGCGTCGGATTCGATAATCTAGACTCACAGGAGAAGGACCATGTGGTGCCCGAGGCAGCAATAGACCCTTGGAGACAAGTCGGCTGCAGGCCGATGTATTGAATCTCGACGCAATTTGAGTGTTCCATCGGCATGAGGAGGCCCTGAACGTTACAATTAACTATCATTTTTGCGTCGGATTCGAAAAACTAGACTCACGGGAGACGGACCATGTGGTGCCCGAGGCAGCGATATCCCCTTGGAGACAAGTCGGCTGGAGGCCGATGTATTGGATCTCGACGCAATTTGAGTGTTCCATCGGCATTAGGAGGCCCTGAACGTTACAATTAACTATCATTTTTGCGTCGGATTCGATAATCTAAACTCACAGGAGAACGACCATAAGGTGGCGAGGCAGCAACAGACCCTTGGAGACAAGTCGGCTGGAGGCCGATGTATTGAACCTCGACGCAATTTGAGTGTTCCATCGTCATTAGGAGGCCCTGAACGTTACAATTAACTATCATTTTTGCGTCGGATTCGATAATCTAGACTCACAGGAGAAGGACCATGTGGTGCCAGAGGCAGCAATAGACCTTTGGAGAGAAGTCGGCTGCAGGCCGATGTATTGAATCTTGACGCAATTTGAGTGTCCATCGTCATTACAAGGCCCTGAACGTTACAATTAACCTTCATTTTTGCGTCGGATTCGAAAATCTAGACTCACAGGAGAACGACCATAAGGTGCCCGAGGCAGCAATAGACCCTTGGAGACAAGCCGGCTGGAGGCCGATGTATTGAATCTCGACGCAATTTGAGTGTTCCATCGGCATTAGGAGGCCCTGAACGTTACAATTAACTATCATTTTTGAGTCGGATTCGAAAATGTAGACTCACCGGAGACGGACCATGTGGTGCCCGAGGCAGCGATATCCCCTTGGAGACAAGTCGGCTGGAGGCCGATGTATTGAATCTCGACTCAATTTGAGAGTTCCATCGTCATTAGGAGGCCCTGAACGTTACAATTCACTATCATTTTTGCGTCGGATTCGAAAATCTAGACTCACAGGAGAAGGACCATGTGGTGCCCGAGGCAGCAACAGACCCTTTTAGACAAGTCGGCTGCAGGCCGATGTTTTGAATCTCGACGCAATTTGAGTGTTCCATCGGCATTAGGGGGCCCTGAACGTTACAATTAACTATCATTTTTGCGTCGGATTCGAAAATCTAGACTCACCGGAGACGGACCAAGTGGTGCCCGAGGCAGCGATATCCCCTTGGAGACAAGTCGGCTGGAGGCCGATGTATTGGATCTCGACGCAATTTGAGTGTTCCATCGGCATTAGGAGGCCCTGAACGTTACAATTCACTATCATTTTTGCGTCGGATTCGAGAATCTAGACTCACAGGAAAACGACCATAAGGTGCCCGAGGCAGCAACAGACAAGTCGGCTGGAGGCCGATGTATTGAATCTCGACGCAATTTGAGTGTTCCATCGTCATTACAAGGCCCTGAACGTTACATTTAACTATCATTTTTGCGTCGGATTCGAAAATTTAGACTCACAGGAGAAAGACCATGAGGTGCCTGAGGCAGCAACAGACCCTTGGAGACAAGTCGGCTGGAGGCCGATGTATTGAATCTCGACACAATTTGAGTGTTCCATCGTCATTAGGAGGCCCTAAACGTTACAATTCACTATCATTTTTGCGTCGGATTCGAAAATCTAAACTCGCTGGAGAAGGACCATGTGGTGCCCGAGGCAGCAATAGACCCTTGGAGACAAGTCGGCTGCAGGCCGATGTATTGAATCTCGATGCAATTTGTGTGTTCCATCGTCATTACAAGGCCCTGAACGTTACATTTAACTATCATTTTTGCGTCGGATTCGAAAATTTAGACTCACAGGAGAACGACCATGTGGTGCCAGAGGCAGCAATAGACCATTGGAGACAAGCCGACTGGAGGCCGATGTATTGAATCTCGACGCAATTTGAGTGTTCCATCGGCATTAGGAGGCCCTGAACGTTACAATTAACTATCATTTTTGCGTCGGATTCGAAAATCTAGACTCACAGGAGAACGACCATGAGGTGCCTGAGACTGCAATATCCTCTTGGATACAAGTCGACTAGAGGTCGATGTATTGAATCTCGACGCAATTTGAGTCTTCTATCGTCATTAGGAGGCGCCGAACGTTACAATTAAATATCATTTTTGCGTCGGATTCGAAAATCTAGACTCACCGGAGACGGACCATGTGGTGCCCGAGGCAGCGATATCCCCTTGGAGACAAGTCGGCTGGAGGCCGATGTATTGGATCTCGACGCAATTTGAGTGTTCCATCGGCATTAGGAGGCCCTGAACGTTACAATTAACTATCATTTTTGCGTCGGATTCGAAAATCTAGACTCACAGGAAAACGACCATAAGGTGCCCGAGGCAGCAACAGACCCTTGGAGACAAGTCGGCTGGAGGCCGATGTATTGAATCTCGACGCAATTTGAGTGTTCCATCGTCATTAGGAGGCCCTAAACGTTACAATTCACTATCATTTTTGCGTCGGATTCGAAAATCTAGACTCACAGGAGAAGGACCATGTGGTGCCCGAGGCAGCAACAGACCCTTGGAGACAAGTCGGCTGCAGGCCGATGTATTGAATCTCGACGCAATTTGAGTGTTCCATCGTCATTACAAGGCCCTGAACGTTACATTTAACTATCATTTTTGCGTCGGATTCGAAAATTTAGACTCACAGGAGAAAGACCATGAGGTGCCTGAGGCAGCAACAGACCCTTGGAGACAAGTCGACTGGAGGCCGATGTATTGAATCTCGACGCTATGTGAGTGTTCCATCGTCATTAGGAGGCCCTAAACGTTACAATTCACTATCATTTTTGCGTCGGATTCGAAAATCTAGACTCGCAGGAGAAGGACCATGTGGTGCCCGAGGCAGCAATAGACCCTTGGAGACAAGTCGGCTGCAGGCCGATGTATTGAATCTCGATGCAATTTGAGTGTTCCATCGTCATTACAAGGCCCTGAACGTTACATTTAACTATCATTTTTGAGTCGGATTCGAAAATTTAGACTCACAGGAGAACGACCTGAAGGTGCCCGAGGCAGCAATAGACCCTTGGAGACAAGCCGGCTGGAGGCCGATGTATTGAATCCCGACGCAATTTGAGTGTTCCATCGGCATTAGGAGGCCCTGAACGTTACAATTAACTATCATTTTTGAGTCGGATTCGAAAATCTAGACTCACCGGAGACGGACCATGTGGTGCCCGAGGCAGCGATATCCCCTTGGAGTCAAGTCGGCTGGAGGCCGATGTATGGAATCTCGACGCAATTTGAGAGTTCCATCGTCATTAGGAGGCCCTGAACGTTACAATTCACTATCATTTTTGCGTCGGATTCGAAAATCTAGACTTACAGGAGAAGGACCATGTGGTGCCCGAGGCAGCAACAGACCCTTTTAGACAAGTCGGCTGGAGGCCGATGTATTGAATCTCGACGCAATTTGAGTGTTCCATCGGCATTAGGAGGCCCTGAACGTTACAATTAACTATCATTTTTGCGTCGGATTCGAAAATTTAGACTCACAGGAGAAAGACCATGAGGTGCCTGAGGCAGCAACAGACCCTTGGAGACAAGTCGGCTGGAGGCCGATGTATTGAATCTCGACGCAATTTGAGTGTTCCATCGTCATTAGGAGGCCCTAAACGTTACAATTCACTATCATTTTTGCGTCGGATTCGAAAATCTAGACTCGCAGGAGAAGGACCATGTGGTGCCCGAGGCAGCAATAGACCCTTGGAGACAAGTCGGCTGCAGGCCGATGTATTGAATCTCGATGCAATTTGAGTGTTCCATCGTCATTACAAGGCCCTGAACATTACATTTAACTATAATTTTTGCGTCGGATTCGAAAATTTAGACTCACAGGAGAACGACCATAAGGTGCCCGAGGCAGCAATAGACCCTTGGAGACAAGTCGGCTGCAGGCCGATGTATTGAATCTCGACGCAATTTGAGTGTTCCATCGTCATTAGGAGGCCCTGAACGTTACAATTAACTTTCGTTTTTGCGTCGGATTCGAAAATCTAGACTCACAGGAGAACGACCATGAGGTGCCTGAGACTGCAATATCCTCTTGGATACAAGTCGACTGGAGGTCGATGTATTGAATCTCGACGCAATTTGAGTCTTCTATCGTCATTAGGAGGCGCCGAACGTTACAATTCACTATCATTTTTGCGTCGGATTCGATAATCTAAACTCACAGGAGAACGACCATAAGGTGCCGAGGCAGCAACAGACCCTTGGAGACAAGTCGGCTGGAGGCCGATGTATCGAACCTCGACGCAATTTGAGTGTTCCATCGTCATTAGGAGGCACTGAACGTTACAATTAACTATCATTTTTGCGTCGGATTCGATAATCTAGACTCACAGGAGAAGGACCATGTGGTGCCCGAGGCAGCAATAGACCCTTGGAGACAAGTCGGCTGCAGGCCGATGTATTGAATCTCGACGCAATTTGAGTGTTCCATCGGCATTAGGAGGCCCTGAACGTTACAATTAACTATCATTTTTGCGTCGGATTCGAAAATCTAGACTCACCGGAGACGGACCATGTGGTGCCCGAGGCAGCGATATCCCCTTGGAGACAAGTCGGCTGGAGGCCGATGTATTGGATCTCGACGCAATTTGAGTGTTCCATCGGCATTAGGAGGCCCTGAACGTTACAATTAACTTTCATTTTTGCGTCGGATTCGAAAATCTAGACTCACAGGAGAAGGACCATGTGGTGCCCGAGGCAGCAACAGACCCTTGGAGACAAGTCGGCTGCAGGCCGATGTATTGAATCTCGACGCAATTTGAGTGTTCCATCGTCATTACAAGGCCCTGAACGTTACATTTAACTATCATTTTTGCGTCGGATTCGAAAATTTAGACTCACAGGAGAAAGACCATGAGGTGCCTGAGGCAGCAACAGACCCTTGGAGACAACTCGGCTGGAGGCCGATGTATTGAATCTCGACGCAATTTGAGTGTTCCATCGTCATTACAAGGCCCTGAACGTTACATTTAACTATCATTTTTGCGTCGGATTCGAAAATTTAGACTCACAGGAGAACGACCATAAGGTGCCCGAGGCAGCAATAGACCCTTGGAGACAAGCCGGCTGGAGGCCGATGTATTGAATCTCGACGCAATTTGAGTGTTCCATCGGCATTAGGAGGCCCTGAACGTTACAATTAACTATCATTTTTGCGTCGGATTCGAAAATCTAGACTCACAGGAGAACGACCATGAGGTGCCTGAGACTGCAATATCCTCTTGGATACAAGTCGACTGGAGGTCGATGTATTGAATCTCGACGCAATTTGAGTCTTCTATCGTCATTAGGAGGCGCCGAACGTTACAATTAACTATCATTTTTGCGTCGGATTCGATAATCTAGACTCACAGGAGAAGGACCATGTGGTGCCCGAGGCAGCAATAGACCCTTGGAGACAAGTCGGCTGCAGGCCGATGTATTGAATCTTGACGCAATTTGAGTGTCCATCGTCATTACAAGGCCCTGAACGTTACAATTAACTTTCATTTTTGCGTCGGATTCGAAAATCTAGACTCACAGGAGAACGACCATAAGGTGCCCGAGGCAGCAATAGACCCTTGGAGACAAGCCGGCTGGAGACCGATGTATTGAATCTCGACGCAATTTGAGTGTTCCATCTTCATTAGGAGGCCCTGAACGTTACAATTAACTATCATTTTTGAGTCGGATTCGAAAATCTAGACTCACCGGAGACGGACCATGTGGTGCCCGAGGCAGCGATATCCCCTTGGAGACAAGTCGGCTGGAGGCCGATGTATTGAATCTCGACGCAATTTGAGAGTTCCATCGTCATTAGGAGGCCCTGAACGTTACAATTCACTATCATTTTTGCGTCGGATTCGAAAATCTAGACTCACAGGAGAAGGACCATGTGGTGCCCGAGGCAGCAACAGACCCTTTTAGACAAGTCGGCTGGAGGCCGATGTATTGAATCTCGACGCAATTTGAGTGTTCCATCGGCATTAGGAGGCCCTGAACGTTGCAATTAACTATTATTTTTGCGTCGGATTCGAAAATCTATACTCACCGGAGACGGACCATGTGGTGCCCGAGGCAGCGATATCCCCTTGGAGACAAGTCGGCTGGAGGCCGATGTATTGGATCTCGACGCAATTTGAGTGTTCCATCGTCATTAGGAGGCCCTGAACGTTACAATTAACTATCATTTTTGCGTCGGATTCGAAAATCTACACTCACAGGAGAAGGACCATGTTGTTGCCGAGGCAGCAATAGACCCTTGGAGACAAGTCGGCTGCAGGCCGATGTATTGAATCTTGACGCAATTTGAGTGTTCCATCGTCATTACAAGGCCCTGAACGTTACATTTAACTATGATTTTTGCGTCGGATTCGAAAATTTAGACTCACAGGAGAAAGACCATGAGGTGCCTGAGGCAGCAATAGACCCTTGGAGGCAAGTCGGCTGGAGGCCGATGTATTGAATCTTGACGCAATTTGAGTGTTCCATCGTCATTAGGAGGCCCTGAACGTTACAATTAACTATCATTTTTGCGTCGGATTCGAAAATTTAGACTCACAGGAGAAAGACCATGAGGTGCCTGAGGCAGCAACAGACCTTTGGAGACAAGTCGGCTGGAGGCCGATGTATTGAATCTCGACGCAATTGGAGTATTCCATCGTCATTAGGAGGCGCTAAACGTTACAATTCACTATCATATTTGCGTCGGATTCGAAAATCTAGACTCGCAGGAGAAGGACCATGTGGTGCCCGAGGCAGCAATAGACCCTTGGAGACAAGTCGGCTGCAGGCCGATGTATTGAATCTCGACGCAATTTGAGTGTTCCATCGGCATTAGGAGGCCCTGAACGTTACAGTTAACTATCATTTTAGCGTCGGATTCGAAAATCTAGACTCACAGGAAAACGACCATAAGGTGCCCGAGGCAGCAACAGACCCTTGGAGACAAGTCGGCTGGAGGCCGATGTATTAAATCTCGACGCAATTTGAGTGTTCCATCGTCATTAGGAGGCCCTAAACGTTACAATTCACTATCATTTTTGCGTCGGATTCGAAAATCTAGACTCACAGGAGAAGGACCACGTGGTGCCCGAGGCAGCAACAGACCCTTGGAGACAAGTCGGCTGCAGGCCGATGTATTGAATCTCGACGCAATTTGAGTGTTCCATCGTCATTACAAGGCCCTGAACGTTACATTTTACTATCATTTTTGCGTCGGATTCGAAAATTTGGACTCACAGGAGAGAGACCATGAGGTGCCTGAGGCAGCAACAGACCCTTGGAGACAAGTCGGCTGGAGGCCGATGTATTGAATCTCGACGCAATTTGAGTGTTCCATCGTCATTAGGAGGCCCTAAACGTTACAATTCACTATCATTTTTGCGTCGGATTCGAAAATCTAGACTCGCAGGAGTAGGACCATGTGGTGCCCGAGGCAGCAATAGACCCTTGGAGACAAGTCGGCTGCAGGCCGATGTATTGAATCTCGATGCAATTTGTGTGTTCCATCGTCATTACAAGGCCCTGAACGTTACATTTAACTATCATTTTTGCGTCGGATTCGAAAATTTAGACTCACCGGAGACGGACCATGTGGTGCCCGAGGCAGCGATATCCCCTTGGAGACAAGTCGGCTGGAGGCCGATGTATTGAATCTCGACGCATTTTGAGAGTTCCATCGACATTAGGAGGCCCTGAACCTTGCAAATAACTATCATTTTTGCGTCGGATTCGAAAATCTAGACTCACAGGAGAAGGACCATGAGGTGCCCGAGGCAGCAATAGACCCTTGGAGACAAGTCGGCTGGAGGCCGATGTATTGAATCTCGACGCAATTTGAGTGTTCCATCGTCATTAGGAGGCCCTAAACGTTACAATTCACTATCATTTTTGCGTCGGATTCGAAAATCTAGACTCGCAGGAGAAGGACCATGTGGTGCCCGAGGCAGCAATAGACCCTTGGAGACAAGTCGGCTGGAGGCCGATGTATTGGATCTCGACGCAATTTGAGTGTTCCATCGGCATTAGGAGGCCCTGAACGTTACAATTAACTATCATTTTTGCGTCGGATTCGAAAATCTAGACTCACCGGAGACGGACCATGTGGTGCCCGAGGCAGCGATATCCCCTTCGAGACAAGTCGGCTGGAGGCCGATGTATTGAATCTCGACGCAATTTGAAGGTTCCATCGTCATTAGGGGGCCCTGAACGTTACAATTAACACTCATTTTTCCGTCGGATTCGAAAATCTAGACTTACAAGAGAACGAACGTAAGGTTCCCGAGGCAGCATTAGACCCTTGGAGACAAGTCGGCTGGAGGACGATGTATTGAATCTCGACGCAATTTGAGTGTCCCATCGTCATTAGGAGGCCCGAAACGTTACAGTTAACTATCATTATTGCGTCGGATTCGATAATCTAAAATCACAGGAGAACAACCATAAGGTGCCCGAGGCAGCGACAGACCCTTGGAGACAAGTAGGCTGGAGGCCGATGTATTGAATCTCGACGCAATTTGAGTGTTCCATCGTCATTACAAGGCCCTGAACGTTACAATTAACTATCATTTTTGCGTCGGATTCGAAAATCTAGACTCACCGGAGACGGACCATGTGGTGCCCGAGGCAGCGATATCCCCTTGGAGACAAGTCGGCTGGTGGCCGATGTATTGAATCTCGACGCAATTTGAGTGTTCCATCGTCATTAGGAGGCCCTAAACGTTACAATTCACTATCATTTTTGCGTCGGATTCGAAAATCTAGACTCGCAGGAGAAGGACCATGTGGTGCCCGAGGCAGCAATAGACCCTTGGAGACAAGTCGGCTGCAGGCCGATGTATTGAATCTCGATGCAATTTGAGTGTTCCATCGTCATTACAAGGCCCTGAACGTTACATTTAACTATCATTTTTGCGTCGGATTCGAAAATTTAGACTCACCGGAGACGGACCATGTGGTGCCCGAGGCAGCGATATCCCCTTGGAGACAAGTCGGCTGGAGGCCGATGTATTGAATCTCGACGCAATTTGAGAGTTCCATCGACATTAGGAGGCCCTGAACCTTACAAATAACTATCATTTTTGCGTCGGATTCGAAAATCTAGACTCACAGGAGAAGGACCATGAGGTACCCGAGGCAGCAATAGACCCTTGGAGACAAGTCGGCTGGAGGACGATGTATTGAATCTCGACGCAATTTGAGTGTCCCATCGTCATTAGGAGGCCCGAAACGTTACAGTTACCTATCATTATTGCGTCGGATTCGATAATCTAAAATCACAGGAGAACAACCATAAGGTGCCCGAGGCAGCAACAGACCCTTGGAGACAAGTAGGCTGGAGGCCGATGTATTGAATCTCGACGCAATTTGAGTGTTCCATCGTCATTACAAGGCCCTGAACGTTACAATTAACTATCATTTTTGCGTCGGATTCGAAAATCTAGACTCACAGGAGAACGACCATAAGGTGCCCGAGGCAGCAATAGACCCTTGGAGACAAGCCGGCTGGAGGCCGATGTATTGAATCTCGACGCAATTTGAGTGTTCCATCGGCATTAGGAGGCCCTGAACGTTACAATTAACTATCATTTTTGAGTCGGATTCGAAAATGTAGACTCACCGGAGACGGACCATGTGGTGCCCGAGGCAGCGATATCCCCTTGGAGACAAGTCGGCTGGAGGCCGATGTATTGAATCTCGACTCAATTTGAGAGTTCCATCGTCATTAGGAGGCCCTGAACGTTACAATTCACTATCATTTTTGCGTCGGATTCGAAAATCTAGACTCACAGGAGAAGGACCATGTGGTGCCCGAGGCAGCAACAGACCCTTTTAGACAAGTCGGCTGCAGGCCGATGTTTTGAATCTCGACGCAATTTGAGTGTTCCATCGGCATTAGGGGGCCCTGAACGTTACAATTAACTATCATTTTTGCGTCGGATTCGAAAATCTAGACTCACCGGAGACGGACCAAGTGGTGCCCGAGGCAGCGATATCCCCTTGGAGACAAGTCGGCTGGAGGCCGATGTATTGGATCTCGACGCAATTTGAGTGTTCCATCGGCATTAGGAGGCCCTGAACGTTACAATTCACTATCATTTTTGCGTCGGATTCGAGAATCTAGACTCACAGGAAAACGACCATAAGGTGCCCGAGGCAGCAACAGACAAGTCGGCTGGAGGCCGATGTATTGAATCTCGACGCAATTTGAGTGTTCCATCGTCATTACAAGGCCCTGAACGTTACATTTAACTATCATTTTTGCGTCGGATTCGAAAATTTAGACTCACAGGAGAAAGACCATGAGGTGCCTGAGGCAGCAACAGACCCTTGGAGACAAGTCGGCTGGAGGCCGATGTATTGAATCTCGACACAATTTGAGTGTTCCATCGTCATTAGGAGGCCCTAAACGTTACAATTCACTATCATTTTTGCGTCGGATTCGAAAATCTAAACTCGCTGGAGAAGGACCATGTGGTGCCCGAGGCAGCAATAGACCCTTGGAGACAAGTCGGCTGCAGGCCGATGTATTGAATCTCGATGCAATTTGTGTGTTCCATCGTCATTACAAGGCCCTGAACGTTACATTTAACTATCATTTTTGCGTCGGATTCGAAAATTTAGACTCACAGGAGAACGACCATGTGGTGCCAGAGGCAGCAATAGACCATTGGAGACAAGCCGACTGGAGGCCGATGTACTGAATCTCGACGCAATTTGAGTGTTCCATCGGCATTAGGAGGCCCTGAACGTTACAATTAACTATCATTTTTGCGTCGGATTCGAAAATCTAGACTCACAGGAGAACGACCATGAGGTGCCTGAGACTGCAATATCCTCTTGGATACAAGTCGACTAGAGGTCGATGTATTGAATCTCGACGCAATTTGAGTCTTCTATCGTCATTAGGAGGCGCCGAACGTTACAATTAAATATCATTTTTGCGTCGGATTCGAAAATCTAGACTCACCGGAGACGGACCATGTGGTGCCCGAGGCAGCGTTATCCGCTTGGAGACAAGTCGGCTGGAGGCCGATGTATTGGATCTCGACGCAATTTGAGTGTTCCATCGGCATTAGGAGGCCCTGAACGTTACAATTAACTATCATTTTTGCGTCGGATTCGAAAATCTAGACTCACAGGAAAACGACCATAAGGTGCCCGAGGCAGCAACAGACCCTTGGAGACAAGTCGGCTGGAGGCCGATGTATTGAATCTCGACGCAATTTGAGTGTTCCATCGTCATTAGGAGGCCCTAAACGTTACAATTCACTATCATTTTTGCGTCGGATTCGAAAATCTAGACTCGCAGGAGTAGGACCATGTGGTGCCCGAGGCAGCAATAGACCCTTGGAGACAAGTCGGCTGCAGGCCGATGTATTGAATCTCGATGCAATTTGTGTGTTCCATCGTCATTACAAGGCCCTGAACGTTACATTTAACTATCATTTTTGCGTCGGATTCGAAAATTTAGACTCACCGGAGACGGACCATGTGGTGCCCGAGGCAGCGATATCCCCTTGGAGACAAGTCGGCTGGAGGCCGATGTATTGAATCTCGACGCATTTTGAGAGTTCCATCGACATTAGGAGGCCCTGAACCTTGCAAATAACTATCATTTTTGCGTCGGATTCGAAAATCTAGACTCACAGGAGAAGGACCATGAGGTGCCCGAGGCAGCAATAGACCCTTGGAGACAAGTCGGCTGGAGGCCGATGTATTGAATCTCGACGCAATTTGAGTGTTCCATCGTCATTAGGAGGCCCTAAACGTTACAATTCACTATCATTTTTGCGTCGGATTCGAAAATCTAGACTCGCAGGAGAAGGACCATGTGGTGCCCGAGGCAGCAATAGACCCTTGGAGACAAGTCGGCTGGAGGCCGATGTATTGGATCTCGACGCAATTTGAGTGTTCCATCGGCATTAGGAGGCCCTGAACGTTACAATTAACTATCATTTTTGCGTCGGATTCGAAAATCTAGACTCACCGGAGACGGACCATGTGGTGCCCGAGGCAGCGATATCCCCTTCGAGACAAGTCGGCTGGAGGCCGATGTATTGAATCTCGACGCAATTTGAAGGTTCCATCGTCATTAGGGGGCCCTGAACGTTACAATTAACACTCATTTTTCCGTCGGATTCGAAAATCTAGACTTACAAGAGAACGAACGTAAGGTTCCCGAGGCAGCATTAGACCCTTGGAGACAAGTCGGCTGGAGGACGATGTATTGAATCTCGACGCAATTTGAGTGTCCCATCGTCATTAGGAGGCCCGAAACGTTACAGTTAACTATCATTATTGCGTCGGATTCGATAATCTAAAATCACAGGAGAACAACCATAAGGTGCCCGAGGCAGCGACAGACCCTTGGAGACAAGTAGGCTGGAGGCCGATGTATTGAATCTCGACGCAATTTGAGTGTTCCATCGTCATTACAAGGCCCTGAACGTTACAATTAACTATCATTTTTGCGTCGGATTCGAAAATCTAGACTCACCGGAGACGGACCATGTGGTGCCCGAGGCAGCGATATCCCCTTGGAGACAAGTCGGCTGGTGGCCGATGTATTGAATCTCGACGCAATTTGAGTGTTCCATCGTCATTAGGAGGCCCTAAACGTTACAATTCACTATCATTTTTGCGTCGGATTCGAAAATCTAGACTCGCAGGAGAAGGACCATGTGGTGCCCGAGGCAGCAATAGACCCTTGGAGACAAGTCGGCTGCAGGCCGATGTATTGAATCTCGATGCAATTTGAGTGTTCCATCGTCATTACAAGGCCCTGAACGTTACATTTAACTATCATTTTTGCGTCGGATTCGAAAATTTAGACTCACCGGAGACGGACCATGTGGTGCCCGAGGCAGCGATATCCCCTTGGAGACAAGTCGGCTGGAGGCCGATGTATTGAATCTCGACGCAATTTGAGAGTTCCATCGACATTAGGAGGCCCTGAACCTTACAAATAACTATCATTTTTGCGTCGGATTCGAAAATCTAGACTCACAGGAGAAGGAACATGAGGTACCCGAGGCAGCAATAGACCCTTGGAGACAAATCGGCTGGAGTCCGATGTATTGAATCTCGACGCAATTTGAGTGTTCCATCGTCATTAGGAGGCCCTAAACGTTACAATTCACTATCATTTTTGCGTCGGATTCGAAAATCTAGACTCGCAGGAGAAGGACCATGTGGTGCCCGAGGCAGCAATAGACCCTTGGAGACAAGTCGGCTGGAGGCCGATGAATTGTATCTCGACGCAATTTGAGTGTTCCATCGGCATTAGGAGGCCCTGAACGTTACAATTAACTATCATTTTTGCGTCGGATTCGAAAATTTAGACTCAGAGGAGAAGGACCATGTGGTGCCCGAGGCAGCAATAGACCCTTGGAGACAAGTCGGCTGGAGGCCGATGTATTGAATCTCGACGCAATTTGAGTGTTCCATCGTCATTAGGAGGCCCTAAACGTTACAATTCACTATCAGTTTTGCGTCGGGTTCGAAAATCTAGACTCACAGGAGAAGGACCATGTGGTGCCCGAGGCAGCAATAGACCCTTGGAGACAAGTCGGCTGCAGGCCGATGTATTGAATCTCGACGCAATTTGAGTGTTCCATCGGCATTAGGAGGCCATGAACGTTACAATTAACTATCATTTTTGCGTCGGATTCGAAAATCTAGACTCACCGGAGACGGACCATGTGGTGCCCGAGGCAGCGATATCCCCTTCGAGACAAGTCGGCTGGAGGCCGATGTATTGAATCTCGACGCAATTTGAGAGTTCCATCGTCATTAGGAGGCCCTGAACGTTACAATTAACAATCATTTTTCCGTCGGATTCGAAAATCTAGACTTACAAGAGAACGAACGTAAGGTTCCCGAGGCAGCATTAGACCCTTGGAGACAAGTCGGCTGGAGGACGATGTATTGAATCTCGACGCAATTTGAGTGTCCCATCGTCATTAGGAGGCCCGAAACGTTACAGTTACCTATCATTATTGCGTCGGATTCGATAATCTAAAATCACAGGAGAACAACCATAAGGTGCCCGAGGCAGCAACAGACCCTTGGAGACAAGTAGGCTGGAGGCCGATGTATTGAATCTCGACGCAATTTGAGTGTTCCATCGTCATTACAAGGCCCTGAACGTTACAATTAACTATCATTTTTGCGTCGGATTCGAAAATCTAGACTCACAGGAGAACGACCATAAGGTGCCCGAGGCAGCAATAGACCCTTGGAGACAAGCCGGCTGGAGGCCGATGTATTGAATCTCGACGCAATTTGAGTGTTCCATCGGCATTAGGAGGCCCTGAACGTTACAATTAACTATCATTTTTGAGTCGGATTCGAAAATGTAGACTCACCGGAGACGGACCATGTGGTGCCCGAGGCAGCGATATCCCCTTGGAGACAAGTCGGCTGGAGGCCGATGTATTGAATCTCGACTCAATTTGAGAGTTCCATCGTCATTAGGAGGCCCTGAACGTTACAATTCACTATCATTTTTGCGTCGGATTCGAAAATCTAGACTCACAGGAGAAGGACCATGTGGTGCCCGAGGCAGCAACAGACCCTTTTAGACAAGTCGGCTGCAGGCCGATGTTTTGAATCTCGACGCAATTTGAGTGTTCCATCGGCATTAGGGGGCCCTGAACGTTACAATTAACTATCATTTTTGCGTCGGATTCGAAAATCTAGACTCACAGGAGAACGACCATGAGGTGCCTGAGACTGCAATATCCTCTTGGATACAAGTCGACTAGAGGTCGATGTATTGAATCTCGACGCAATTTGAGTCTTCTATCGTCATTAGGAGGCGCCGAACGTTACAATTAAATATCATTTTTGCGTCGGATTCGAAAATCTAGACTCACCGGAGACGGACCATGTGGTGCCCGAGGCAGCGTTATCCCCTTGGAGACAAGTCGGCTGGAGGCCGATGTATTGGATCTCGACGCAATTTGAGTGTTCCATCGGCATTAGGAGGCCCTGAACGTTACAATTAACTATCATTTTTGCGTCGGATTCGAAAATCTAGACTCACAGGAAAACGACCATAAGGTGCCCGAGGCAGCAACAGACCCTTGGAGACAAGTCGGCTGGAGGCCGATGTATTGAATCTCGACGCAATTTGAGTGTTCCATCGTCATTAGGAGGCCCTAAACGTTACAATTCACTATCATTTTTGCGTCGGATTCGAAAATCTAGACTCACAGGAGAAGGACCATGTGGTGCCCGAGGCAGCAACAGACCCTTGGAGACAAGTCGGCTGCAGGCCGATGTATTGAATCTCGACGCAATTTGAGTGTTCCATCGTCATTACAAGGCCCTGAACGTTACATTTAACTATCATTTTTGCGTCGGATTCGAAAATTTAGACTCACAGGAGAAAGACCATGAGGTGCCTGAGGCAGCAACAGACCCTTGGAGACAAGTCGACTGGAGGCCGATGTATTGAATCTCGACGCTATGTGAGTGTTCCATCGTCATTAGGAGGCCCTAAACGTTACAATTCACTATCATTTTTGCGTCGGATTCGAAAATCTAGACTCGCAGGAGAAGGACCATGTGGTGCCCGAGGCAGCAATAGACCCTTGGAGACAAGTCGGCTGCAGGCCGATGTATTGAATCTCGATGCAATTTGAGTGTTCCATCGTCATTACAAGGCCCTGAACGTTACATTTAACTATCATTTTTGAGTCGGATTCGAAAATTTAGACTCACAGGAGAACGACCTGAAGGTGCCCGAGGCAGCAATAGACCCTTGGAGACAAGCCGGCTGGAGGCCGATGTATTGAATCTCGACGCAATTTGAGTGTTCCATCGGCATTAGGAGGCCCTGAACGTTACAATTAACTATCATTTTTGAGTCGGATTCGAAAATCTAGACTCACCGGAGACGGACCATGTGGTGCCCGAGGCAGCGATATCCCCTTGGAGTCAAGTCGGCTGGAGGCCGATGTATGGAATCTCGACGCAATTTGAGAGTTCCATCGTCATTAGGAGGCCCTGAACGTTACAATTCACTATCATTTTTGCGTCGGATTCGAAAATCTAGACTTACAGGAGAAGGACCATGTGGTGCCCGAGGCAGCAACAGACCCTTTTAGACAAGTCGGCTGGAGGCCGATGTACTGAATCTCGACGCAATTTGAGTGTTCCATCGGCATTAGGAGGCCCTGAACGTTACAATTAACTATCATTTTTGCGTCGGATTCGAAAATTTAGACTCACAGGAGAAAGACCATGAGGTGCCTGAGGCAGCAACAGACCCTTGGAGACAAGTCGGCTGGAGGCCGATGTATTGAATCTCGACGCAATTTGAGTGTTCCATCGTCATTAGGAGGCCCTAAACGTTACAATTCACTATCATTTTTGCGTCGGATTCGAAAATCTAGACTCGCAGGAGAAGGACCATGTGGTGCCCGAGGCAGCAATAGACCCTTGGAGACAAGTCGGCTGCAGGCCGATGTATTGAATCTCGATGCAATTTGAGTGTTCCATCGTCATTACAAGGCCCTGAACATTACATTTAACTATAATTTTTGCGTCGGATTCGAAAATTTAGACTCACAGGAGAACGACCATAAGGTGCCCGAGGCAGCAATAGACCCTTGGAGACAAGTCGGCTGCAGGCCGATGTATTGAATCTCGACGCAATTTGAGTGTTCCATCGTCATTAGGAGGCCCTGAACGTTACAATTAACTTTCGTTTTTGCGTCGGATTCGAAAATCTAGACTCACAGGAGAACGACCATGAGGTGCCTGAGACTGCAATATCCTCTTGGATACAAGTCGACTGGAGGTCGATGTATTGAATCTCGACGCAATTTGAGTCTTCTATCGTCATTAGGAGGCGCCGAACGTTACAATTCACTATCATTTTTGCGTCGGATTCGATAATCTAAACTCACAGGAGAACGACCATAAGGTGCCGAGGCAGCAACAGACCCTTGGAGACAAGTCGGCTGGAGGCCGATGTATCGAACCTCGACGCAATTTGAGTGTTCCATCGTCATTAGGAGGCACTGAACGTTACAATTAACTATCATTTTTGCGTCGGATTCGATAATCTAGACTGACAGGAGAAGGACCATGTGGTGCCCGAGGCAGCAATAGACCCTTGGAGACAAGTCCTCTGCAGGCCGATGTATTGAATCTCGACGCAATTTGAGTGTTCCATCGGCATTAGGAGGCCCTGAACGTTACAATTAACTATCATTTTTGCGTCGGATTCGAAAATCTAGACTCACCGGAGACGGACCATGTGGTGCCCGAGGCAGCGATATCCCCTTGGAGACAAGTCGGCTGGAGGCCGATGTATTGGATCTCGACGCAATTTGAGTGTTCCATCGGCATTAGGAGGCCCTGAACGTTACAATTAACTTTCATTTTTGCGTCGGATTCGAAAATCTAGACTCACAGGAGAAGGACCATGTGGTGCCCGAGGCAGCAACAGACCCTTGGAGACAAGTCGGCTGCAGGCCGATGTATTGAATCTCGACGCAATTTGAGTGTTCCATCGTCATTACAAGGCCCTGAACGTTACATTTAACTATCATTTTTGCGTCGGATTCGAAAATTTAGACTCACAGGAGAAAGACCATGAGGTGCCTGAGGCAGCAACAGACCCTTGGAGACAACTCGGCTGGAGGCCGATGTATTGAATCTCGACGCAATTTGAGTGTTCCATCGTCATTACAAGGCCCTGAACGTTACATTTAACTATCATTTTTGCGTCGGATTCGAAAATTTAGACTCACAGGAGAACGACCATAAGGTGCCCGAGGCAGCAATAGACCCTTGGAGACAAGCCGGCTGGAGGCCGATGTATTGAATCTCGACGCAATTTGAGTGTTCCATCGGCATTAGGAGGCCCTGAACGTTACAATTAACTATCATTTTTGCGTCGGATTCGAAAATCTAGACTCACAGGAGAACGACCATGAGGTGCCTGAGACTGCAATATTCTCTTGGATACAAGTCGACTGGAGGTCGATGTATTGAATCTCGACGCAATTTGAGTCTTCTATCGTCATTAGGAGGCGCCGAACGTTACAATTAACTATCATTTTTGCGTCGGATTCGATAATCTAGACTCACAGGAGAAGGACCATGTGGTGCCCGAGGCAGCAATAGACCCTTGGAGACAAGTCGGCTGCAGGCCGATGTATTGAATCTTGACGCAATTTGAGTGTCCATCGTCATTACAAGGCCCTGAACGTTACAATTAACTTTCATTTTTGCGTCGGATTCGAAAATCTAGACTCACAGGAGAACGACCATAAGGTGCCCGAGGCAGCAATAGACCCTTGGAGACAAGCCGGCTGGAGACCGATGTATTGAATCTCGACGCAATTTGAGTGTTCCATCTTCATTAGGAGGCCCTGAACGTTACAATTAACTATCATTTTTGAGTCGGATTCGAAAATCTAGACCCACCGGAGACGGACCATGTGGTGCCCGAGGCAGCGATATCCCCTTGGAGACAAGTCGGCTGGAGGCCGATGTATTGAATCTCGACGCAATTTGAGAGTTCCATCGTCATTAGGAGGCCCTGAACGTTACAATTCACTATCATTTTTGCGTCGGATTCGAAAATCTAGACTCACAGGAGAAGGACCATGTGGTGCCCGAGGCAGCAACAGACCCTTTTAGACAAGTCGGCTGGAGGCCGATGTATTGAATCTCGACGCAATTTGAGTGTTCCATCGGCATTAGGAGGCCCTGAACGTTGCAATTAACTATTATTTTTGCGTCGGATTCGAAAATCTATACTCACCGGAGACGGACCATGTGGTGCCCGAGGCAGCGATATCCCCTTGGAGACAAGTCGGCTGGAGGCCGATGTATTGGATCTCGACGCAATTTGAGTGTTCCATCGGCATTAGGAGGCCCTGAACGTTACAATTAACTATCATTTTTGCGTCGGATTCGATAATCTAAACTCACAGGAGAACGACCATAAGGTGCCGAGGCAGGAAAAGACCCTTGGAGGCAAGTCGGCTGGAGGCCGATGTATTGAATCTCGACGCAATTTGAGTGTTCCATCGTCATTAGGAGGCCCTGAACGTTACAATTAACTATCATTTTTGCGTCGGATTCGAAAATCTACACTCACAGGAGAAGGACCATGTGGTGCCCGAGGCAGCAATAGACCCTTGGAGACAAGTCGGCTGCAGGCCGATGTATTGAATCTTGACGCAATTTGAGTGTTCCATCGTCATTACAAGGCCCTGAACGTTACATTTAACTATGATTTTTGCGTCGGATTCGAAAATTTAGACTCACAGGAGAAAGACCATGAGGTGCCTGAGGCAGCAACAGACCTTTGGAGACAAGTCGGCTGGAGGCCGATGTATTGAATCTCGACGCAATTGGAGTGTTCCATCGTCATTAGGAGGCGCTAAACGTTACAATTCACTATCATATTTGCGTCGGATTCGAAAATCTAGACTCGCAGGAGAAGGACCATGTGGTGCCCGAGGCAGCAATAGACCCTTGGAGACAAGTCGGCTGCAGGCCGATGTATTGAATCTCGACGCAATTTGAGTGTTCCATCGGCATTAGGAGGCCCTGAACGTTACAGTTAACTATCATTTTAGCGTCGGATTCGAAAATCTAGACTCACAGGAAAACGACCATAAGGTGCCCGAGGCAGCAACAGACCCTTGGAGACAAGTCGGCTGGAGGCCGATGTATTAAATCTCGACGCAATTTGAGTGTTCCATCGTCATTAGGAGGCCCTAAACGTTACAATTCACTATCATTTTTGCGTCGGATTCGAAAATCTAGACTCACAGGAGAAGGACCATGTGGTGCCCGAGGCAGCAACAGACCCTTGGAGACAAGTCGGCTGCAGGCCGATGTATTGAATCTCGACGCAATTTGAGTGTTCCATCGTCATTACAAGGCCCTGAACGTTACATTTTACTATCATTTTTGCGTCGGATTCGAAAATTTGGACTCACAGGAGAGAGACCATGAGGTGCCTGAGGCAGCAACAGACCCTTGGAGACAAGTCGGCTGGAGGCCGATGTATTGAATCTCGACGCAATTTGAGTGTTCCATCGTCATTAGGAGGCCCTAAACGTTACAATTCACTATCATTTTTGCGTCGGATTCGAAAATCTAGACTCGCAGGAGTAGGACCATGTGGTGCCCGAGGCAGCAATAGACCCTTGGAGACAAGTCGGCTGCAGGCCGATGTATTGAATCTCGATGCAATTTGTGTGTTCCATCGTCATTACAAGGCCCTGAACGTTACATTTAACTATCATTTTTGCGTCGGATTCGAAAATTTAGACTCACCGGAGACGGACCATGTGGTGCCCGAGGCAGCGATATCCCCTTGGAGACAAGTCGGCTGGAGGCCGATGTATTGAATCTCGACGCATTTTGAGAGTTCCATCGACATTAGGAGGCCCTGAACCTTGCAAATAACTATCATTTTTGCGTCGGATTCGAAAATCTAGACTCACAGGAGAAGGACCATGAGGTGCCCGAGGCAGCAATAGACCCTTGGAGACAAGTCGGCTGGAGGCCGATGTATTGAATCTCGACGCAATTTGAGTGTTCCATCGTCATTAGGAGGCCCTAAACGTTACAATTCACTATCATTTTTGCGTCGGATTCGAAAATCTAGACTCGCAGGAGAAGGACCATGTGGTGCCCGAGGCAGCAATAGACCCTTGGAGACAAGTCGGCTGGAGGCCGATGTATTGGATCTCGACGCAATTTGAGTGTTCCATCGGCATTAGGAGGCCCTGAACGTTACAATTAACTATCATTTTTGCGTCGGATTCGAAAATCTAGACTCACCGGAGACGGACCATGTGGTGCCCGAGGCAGCGATATCCCCTTCGAGACAAGTCGGCTGGAGGCCGATGTATTGAATCTCGACGCAATTTGAAGGTTCCATCGTCATTGGGGGGCCCTGAACGTTACAATTAACACTCATTTTTCCGTCGGATTCGAAAATCTAGACTTACAAGAGAACGAACGTAAGGTTCCCGAGGCAGCATTAGACCCTTGGAGACAAGTCGGCTGGAGGACGATGTATTGAATCTCGACGCAATTTGAGTGTCCCATCGTCATTAGGAGGCCCGAAACGTTACAGTTAACTATCATTATTGCGTCGGATTCGATAATCTAAAATCACAGGAGAACAACCATAAGGTGCCCGAGGCAGCGACAGACCCTTGGAGACAAGTAGGCTGGAGGCCGATGTATTGAATCTCGACGCAATTTGAGTGTTCCATCGTCATTACAAGGCCCTGAACGTTACAATTAACTATCATTTTTGCGTCGGATTCGAAAATCTAGACTCACCGGAGACGGACCATGTGGTGCCCGAGGCAGCGATATCCCCTTGGAGACAAGTCGGCTGGTGGCCGATGTATTGAATCTCGACGCAATTTGAGTGTTCCATCGTCATTAGGAGGCCCTAAACGTTACAATTCACTATCATTTTTGCGTCGGATTCGAAAATCTAGACTCGCAGGAGAAGGACCATGTGGTGCCCGAGGCAGCAATAGACCCTTGGAGACAAGTCGGCTGCAGGCCGATGTATTGAATCTCGATGCAATTTGAGTGTTCCATCGTCATTACAAGGCCCTGAACGTTACATTTAACTATCATTTCTGCGTCGGATTCGAAAATTTAGACTCACCGGAGACGGACCATGTGGTGCCCGAGGCAGCGATATCCCCTTGGAGAAAAGTCGGCTGGAGGCCGATGTATTGAATCTCGACGCAATTTGAGAGTTCCATCGACATTAGGAGGCCCTGAACCTTACAAATAACTATCATTTTTGCGTCGGATTCGAAAATCTAGACTCACAGGAGAAGGACCATGAGGTACCCGAGGCAGCAATAGACCCTTGGAGACAAGTCGGCTGGAGGCCGATGTATTGAATCTCGACGCAATTTGTGTGTTCCATCGTCATTAGGAGGCCCTAAACGTTACAATTCACTATCATTTTTGCGTCGGATTCGAAAATCTAGACTCGCAGGAGAAGGACCATGTGGTGCCCGAGGCAGCAATAGACCCTTGGAGACAAGTCGGCTGGAGGCCGATGAATTGTATCTCGACGCAATTTGAGTGTTCCATCGGCATTAGGAGGCCCTGAACGTTACAATTAACTATCATTTTTGCGTCGGATTCGAAAATTTAGACTCAGAGGAGAAGGACCATGTGGTGCCCGAGGCAGCAATAGACCCTTGGAGACAAGTCGGCTGGAGGCCGATGTATTGAATCTCGACGCAATTTGAGTGTTCCATCGTCATTAGGAGGCCCTAAACGTTACAATTCACTATCAGTTTTGCGTCGGGTTCGAAAATCTAGACTCACAGGAGAAGGACCATGTGGTGCCCGAGGCAGCAATAGACCCTTGGAGACAAGTCGGCTGCAGGCCGATGTATTGAATCTCGACGCAATTTGAGTGTTCCATCGGCATTAGGAGGCCATGAACGTTACAATTAACTATCATTTTTGCGTCGGATTCGAAAATCTAGACTCACCGGAGACGGACCATGTGGTGCCCGAGGCAGCGATATCCCCTTCGAGACAAGTCGGCTGGCGGCCGATGTATTGAATCTCGACGCAATTTGAGAGTTCCATCGTCAATAGGAGGCCCTGAACGTTACAATTAACAATCATTTTTCCGTCGGATTCGAAAATCTAGACTTACAAGAGAACGAACGTAAGGTTCCCGAGGCAGCATTAGACCCTTGGAGACAAGTCGGCTGGAGGACGATGTATTGAATCTCGACGCAATTTGAGTGTCCCATCGTCATTAGGAGGCCCGAAACGTTACAGTTACCTATCATTATTGCGTCGGATTCGATAATCTAAAATCACAGGAGAACAACCATAAGGTGCCCGAGGCAGCAACAGACCCTTGGAGACAAGTAGGCTGGAGGCCGATGTATTGAATCTCGACGCAATTTGAGTGTTCCATCGTCATTACAAGGCCCTGAACGTTACAATTAACTATCATTTTTGCGTCGGATTCGAAAATCTAGACTCACCGGAGACGGACCAGGTGGTGCCCGAGGCAGCGATAGACCCTTGGAGACAAGTCGGCTGCAGGCCGATGTATTGAATCTTGACGCAATTTGAGTGTTCCATCGTCATTACAAGGCCCTGAACGTTACATTTAACTATCATTTTTGCGTCGGATTCGAAAATTTAGACTCACAGGAGAAAGACCATGAGGTGCCTGAGGCAGCAACAGACCTTTGGAGACAAGTCGGCTGGAGGCCGATGTATTGAATCTCGACGCAATTGGAGTATTCCATCGTCATTAGGAGGCGCTAAACGTTACAATTCACTATCATATTTGCGTCGGATTCGAAAATCTAGACTCGCAGGAGAAGGACCATGTGGTGCCCGAGGCAGCAATAGACCCTTGGAGACAAGTCGGCTGCAGGCCGATGTATTGAATCTCGACGCAATTTGAGTGTTCCATCGGCATTAGGAGGCCCTGAACGTTACAGTTAACTATCATTTTAGCGTCGGATTCGAAAATCTAGACTCACAGGAAAACGACCATAAGGTGCCCGAGGCAGCAACAGACCCTTGGAGACAAGTCGGCTGGAGGCCGATGTATTAAATCTCGACGCAATTTGAGTGTTCCATCGTCATTAGGAGGCCCTAAACGTTACAATTCACTATCATTTTTGCGTCGGATTCGAAAATCTAGACTCACAGGAGAAGGACCATGTGGTGCCCGAGGCAGCAACAGACCCTTGGAGACAAGTCGGCTGGAGGCCGATGTATTGAATCTCGACGCAATTTGAGTGTTCCATCGTCATTAGGAGGCCCTAAACGTTACAATTCACTATCATTTTTGCGTCGGATTCGAAAATCTAGACTCGCAGGAGTAGGACCATGTGGTGCCCGAGGCAGCAATAGACCCTTGGAGACAAGTCGGCTGCAGGCCGATGTATTGAATCTCGATGCAATTTGTGTGTTCCATCGTCATTACAAGGCCCTGAACGTTACATTTAACTATCATTTTTGCGTCGGATTCGAAAATTTAGACTCACCGGAGACGGACCATGTGGTGCCCGAGGCAGCGATATCCCCTTGGAGACAAGTCGGCTGGAGGCCGATGTATTGAATCTCGACGCATTTTGAGAGTTCCATCGACATTAGGAGGCCCTGAACCTTGCAAATAACTATCATTTTTGCGTCGGATTCGAAAATCTAGACTCACAGGAGAAGGACCATGAGGTGCCCGAGGCAGCAATAGACCCTTGGAGACAAGTCGGCTGGAGGCCGATGTATTGAATCTCGACGCAATTTGAGTGTTCCATCGTCATTAGGAGGCCCTAAACGTTACAATTCACTATCATTTTTGCGTCGGATTCGAAAATCTAGACTCGCAGGAGAAGGACCATGTGGTGCCCGAGGCAGCAATAGACCCTTGGAGACAAGTCGGCTGGAGGCCGATGTATTGGATCTCGACGCAATTTGAGTGTTCCATCGGCATTAGGAGGCCCTGAACGTTACAATTAACTATCATTTTTGCGTCGGATTCGAAAATCTAGACTCACCGGAGACGGACCATGTGGTGCCCGAGGCAGCGATATCCCCTTCGAGACAAGTCGGCTGGAGGCCGATGTATTGAATCTCGACGCAATTTGAAGGTTCCATCGTCATTGGGGGGCCCTGAACGTTACAATTAACACTCATTTTTCCGTCGGATTCGAAAATCTAGACTTACAAGAGAACGAACGTAAGGTTCCCGAGGCAGCATTAGACCCTTGGAGACAAGTCGGCTGGAGGACGATGTATTGAATCTCGACGCAATTTGAGTGTCCCATCGTCATTAGGAGGCCCGAAACGTTACAGTTAACTATCATTATTGCGTCGGATTCGATAATCTAAAATCACAGGAGAACAACCATAAGGTGCCCGAGGCAGCGACAGACCCTTGGAGACAAGTAGGCTGGAGGCCGATGTATTGAATCTCGACGCAATTTGAGTGTTCCATCGTCATTACAAGGCCCTGAACGTTACAATTAACTATCATTTTTGCGTCGGATTCGAAAATCTAGACTCACCGGAGACGGACCATGTGGTGCCCGAGGCAGCGATATCCCCTTGGAGACAAGTCGGCTGGTGGCCGATGTATTGAATCTCGACGCAATTTGAGTGTTCCATCGTCATTAGGAGGCCCTAAACGTTACAATTCACTATCATTTTTGCGTCGGATTCGAAAATCTAGACTCGCAGGAGAAGGACCATGTGGTGCCCGAGGCAGCAATAGACCCTTGGAGACAAGTCGGCTGCAGGCCGATGTATTGAATCTCGATGCAATTTGAGTGTTCCATCGTCATTACAAGGCCCTGAACGTTACATTTAACTATCATTTCTGCGTCGGATTCGAAAATTTAGACTCACCGGAGACGGACCATGTGGTGCCCGAGGCAGCGATATCCCCTTGGAGAAAAGTCGGCTGGAGGCCGATGTATTGAATCTCGACGCAATTTGAGAGTTCCATCGACATTAGGAGGCCCTGAACCTTACAAATAACTATCATTTTTGCGTCGGATTCGAAAATCTAGACTCACAGGAGAAGGACCATGAGGTACCCGAGGCAGCAATAGACCCTTGGAGACAAGTCGGCTGGAGGCCGATGTATTGAATCTCGACGCAATTTGTGTGTTCCATCGTCATTAGGAGGCCCTAAACGTTACAATTCACTATCATTTTTGCGTCGGATTCGAAAATCTAGACTCGCAGGAGAAGGACCATGTGGTGCCCGAGGCAGCAATAGACCCTTGGAGACAAGTCGGCTGGAGGCCGATGAATTGTATCTCGACGCAATTTGAGTGTTCCATCGGCATTAGGAGGCCCTGAACGTTACAATTAACTATCATTTTTGCGTCGGACTCGAAAATTTAGACTCAGAGGAGAAGGACCATGTGGTGCCCGAGGCAGCAATAGACCCTTGGAGACAAGTCGGCTGGAGGCCGATGTATTGAATCTCGACGCAATTTGAGTGTTCCATCGTCATTAGGAGGCCCTAAACGTTACAATTCACTATCAGTTTTGCGTCGGGTTCGAAAATCTAGACTCACAGGAGAAGGACCATGTGGTGCCCGAGGCAGCAATAGACCCTTGGAGACAAGTCGGCTGCAGGCCGATGTATTGAATCTCGACGCAATTTGAGTGTTCCATCGGCATTAGGAGGCCATGAACGTTACAATTAACTATCATTTTTGCGTCGGATTCGAAAATCTAGACTCACCGGAGACGGACCATGTGGTGCCCGAGGCAGCGATATCCCCTTCGAGACAAGTCGGCTGGAGGCCGATGTATTGAATCTCGACGCAATTTGAGAGTTCCATCGTCAATAGGAGGCCCTGAACGTTACAATTAACAATCATTTTTCCGTCGGATTCGAAAATCTAGACTTACAAGAGAACGAACGTAAGGTTCCCGAGGCAGCATTAGACCCTTGGAGACAAGTCGGCTGGAGGACGATGTATTGAATCTCGACGCAATTTGAGTGTCCCATCGTCATTAGGAGGCCCGAAACGTTACAGTTACCTATCATTATTGCGTCGGATTCGATAATCTAAAATCACAGGAGAACAACCATAAGGTGCCCGAGGCAGCAACAGACCCTTGGAGACAAGTAGGCTGGAGGCCGATGTATTGAATCTCGACGCAATTTGAGTGTTCCATCGTCATTACAAGGCCCTGAACGTTACAATTAACTATCATTTTTGCGTCGGATTCGAAAATCTAGACTCACCGGAGACGGACCAGGTGGTGCCCGAGGCAGCGATAGACCCTTGGAGACAAGTCGGCTGCAGGCCGATGTATTGAATCTTGACGCAATTTGAGTGTTCCATCGTCATTACAAGGCCCTGAACGTTACATTTAACTATCATTTTTGCGTCGGATTCGAAAATTTAGACTCACAGGAGAAAGACCATGAGGTGCCTGAGGCAGCAACAGACCTTTGGAGACAAGTCGGCTGGAGGCCGATGTATTGAATCTCGACGCAATTGGAGTATTCCATCGTCATTAGGAGGCGCTAAACGTTACAATTCACTATCATATTTGCGTCGGATTCGAAAATCTAGACTCGCAGGAGAAGGACCATGTGGTGCCCGAGGCAGCAATAGACCCTTGGAGACAAGTCGGCTGGAGGCCGATGTATTGAATCTCGACGCAATTTGAGTGTTCCATCGTCATTAGGAGGCCCTAAACGTTACAATTCACTATCAGTTTTGCGTCGGGTTCGAAAATCTAGACTCACAGGAGAAGGACCATGTGGTGCCCGAGGCAGCAATAGACCCTTGGAGACAAGTCGGCTGCAGGCCGATGTATTGAATCTCGACGCAATTTGAGTGTTCCATCGGCATTAGGAGGCCATGAACGTTACAATTAACTATCATTTTTGCGTCGGATTCGAAAATCTAGACTCACCGGAGACGGACCATGTGGTGCCCGAGGCAGCGATATCCCCTTCGAGACAAGTCGGCTGGAGGCCGATGTATTGAATCTCGACGCAATTTGAGAGTTCCATCGACATTAGGAGGCCCTGAACCTTACAAATAACTATCATTTTTGCGTCGGATTCGAAAATCTAGACTCACAGGAGAAGGACCATGAGGTGCCCGAGGCAGCAATAGACCCTTGGAGACAAGTCGGCTGGAGGCCGATGTATTGAATCTCGACGCAATTTGAGTGTTCCATCGTCATTAGGAGGCCCTAAACGTTACAATTCACTATCATTTTTGCGTCGGATTCGAAAATCTAGACTCGCAGGAGAAGGACCATGTGGTGCCCGAGGCAGCAATAGACCCTTGGAGACAAGTCGGCTGGAGGCCGATGAATTGTATCTCGACGCAATTTGAGTGTTCCATCGGCATTAGGAGGCCCTGAACGTTACAATTAACTATCATTTTTGCGTCGGATTCGAAAATTTAGACTCACAGGAGAAGGACCATGTGGTGCCCGAGGCAGCAATAGACCCTTGGAGACAAGTCGGCTGGAGGCCGATGTATTGAATCTCGTCGCAATTTGAGTGTTCCATCGGCATTAGGAGGCCATGAACGTTACAATTAACAATCATTTTTCCGTCGGATTCGAAAATCTAGACTTACAAGAGAACGAACGTAAGGTTCCCGAGGCAGCATTAGACCCTTGGAGACAAGTCGGCTGGAGGACGATGTATTGAATCTCGACGCAATTTGAGTGTCCCATCGTCATTAGGAGGCCCGAAACGTTACAGTTACCTATCATTATTGCGTCGGATTCGATAATCTAAAATCACAGGAGAACAACCATAAGGTGCCCGAGGCAGCAACAGACCCTTGGAGACAAGTAGGCTGGAGGCCGATGTATTGAATCTCGACGCAATTTGAGTGTTCCATCGTCATTACAAGGCCCTGAACGTTACAATTAACTATCATTTTTGCGTCGGATTCGAAAATCTAGACTCACCGGAGACGGACCAGGTGGTGCCCGAGGCAGCGATATCCCCTTGGAGACAAGTCGGCTGGAGGCCGATGTATTGAATCTCGACGCAATTTGAGAGTTCCATCGTCATTAGGAGGCCCTGAACGTTACAATTAACAATCATTTTTGCGTCGGATTCGAAAATCTAGACTCACAGGAGAACGACCATAAGGTGCCCCAGGCAGCAATAGACCCTTGGAGACAAGTCGGCTGGAGGACGATGTATTGAATCTCGACGCAATTTGGGAGTTCCATCGGCATTAGGAGGCCCTGAACGTTTCAATTAACTATCATTTTTGCGTCGGATTCGAAAATCTAGACTTACAAGAGAACGACCATCAGGTGCCCGAGGCAGCATTAGACCCTTGGAGACAAGTCGGCTGTAGGCCGATGTATAGAATCTCGACGCAATTTGAGTGTTCCATCGTCATTAGGAGGCCCTAAACGTTACAATTAACTATCATTTTTGCGACGGATTCGATAATCTAGACTTACAAGACAACGACCATAAGGTGCCCGAGGCAGCAACAGACCCTTGGAGACAAGTCGGCTGGAGGCCGATGTATTGAATCTCGACGCAATTTGAGTGTTCCATCGGCATTAGGAGGCCATGAACGTTACAATTAACTTTCATATTTGCGTCGGATTCGAAAATCTAGACTTACAAGAGAACGACCATAAGGTGCCCGAGGCAGCAATAGACCCTTGGAGACAAGTCGGCTGGAGGCCGATGTATTGAATCTCGACGCAATTTGAGTGTTCCATCGTCATTAGGAGGCCCTAAACGTTACAATTAACTATCATTTTTGCGTCGGGTTCGAAAATCTAGGCTCACAGGAGAAGGACCATAAGGTGCGCGAGGCAGCAACAGACCCTTGGAGACAAGTCGGCTGCAGGCCGATGTATTGAATCTCGACGCAATTTGAGTGTTCCATCGTCATTATAAGGCCCTGAACGTTACATTTAACTATCAGTTTTGCGTCGTATTCGAAAATTTAGACTCACAGGAGAAAGACCATGAGGTGCCTGAGGCAGCAACAGACCCTTGGAGACAAGTCGGCTGGAGGCCGATGTATTGAATCTCGACGCAATTTGAGTGTTCCATCGTCATTAGGAGGCCCTAAACGTTACAATTCACTATCAGTTTTGTGTCGGGTTCGAAAATCTAGACTCACAGGAGAAGGACCATGTGGTGCCCGAGGCAGCAATAGACCCTTGGAGACAAGTCGGCTGCAGGCCGATGTATTGAATCTCGACGCAATTTGAGTGTTCCATCGGCATTAGGAGGCCATGAACGTTACAATTAACTATCATTTTTGCGTCGGATTCGAAAATCTAGACTTACAAGAGAACGAACGTAAGGTTCCCGAGGCAGCATTAGACCCTTGGAGACAAGTCGGCTGGAGGACGATGTATTGAATCTCGACGCAATTTGAGTGTCCCATCGTCATTAGGAGGCCCGAAACGTTACAGTTAACTATCATTATTGCGTCGGATTCGATAATCTAAAATCACAGGAGAACAACCATAAGGTGCCCGAGGCAGCAACAGACCCTTGGAGACAAGTAGGCTGGAGGCCGATGTATTGAATCTCGACGCAATTTGAGTGTTCCATCGTCATTACAAGGCCCTGAACGTTACAATTAACTATCATTTTTGCGTCGGATTCGAAAATCTAGACTCACCGGAGACGGACCATGTGGTGCCCGAGGCAGCGATATCCCCTTGGAGACAAGTCGGCTGGAGGCCGATGTATTGAATCTTGACGCAATTTGAGAGTTCCATCGTCATTAGGAGGCCCTGAACGTTACAATTAACAATCATTTTTTCGTCGGATTCGAAAATCTAGACTCACAGGAGAACGACCATAAGGTGCGCGAGGCAGCAATAGACCCTTGGAGACAAGTCGGCTGGAGGACGATGTATTGAATCTCGACGCAATTTGAGTGTTCCATCGGCATTAGGAGGCCATGAACGTTACAATTAACTTTCATATTTGCGTCGGATTCGAAAATCTAGACTTACAAGAGAACGACCATAAGGTGCCCGAGGCAGCAATAGACCCTTGGAGACAAGTCGGCTGGAGGCCGATGTATTGAATCTCGACGCAATTTGGGTGTTCCATCGTCATTAGGAGGCCCTAAACGTTACAATTAACTATCATTTTTGCGTCGGGTTCGAAAATCTAGACTCACAGGAGAAGGACCATAAGGTGCCCGAGGCAGCAACAGACCCTCGGAGACAAGTCGGCTGCAGGCCGATGTATTGATTCTCGACGCAATTAGAGTGTTCCATCGTCATTATAAGGCCCTGAACGTTACATTTAACTATCATTTTTGCGTCGGATTCGAAAATTTAGACTCACAGGAGAAAGACCATGAGGTGCCTGAGGCAGCAACAGACCCTTGGAGACAAGTCGGCTGGAGGCCGATGTAATGAATCTCGACGCAATTTGAGTGTTCCATCGTCATTAGGAGGCCCTAAACGTTACAATTCACTATCAGTTTTGCGTCGGGTTCGAAAACCTAGACTCACAGGAGAAGGACCATGTGGTGCCCGAGGCAGCAATAAACCCTTGGAGACAAGTCGGCTGCAGGCCGATGTATTGAATCTCGACGCAATTTGAGTGTTCCATCGTCATTACAAGGCCCTGAACGTTACAATTAACTATAATTTTTGCGTCGGTTTCGAAAATCTAGACTCACAGGAGAACGACCATAAGGCGCCCGATGCAGCAATAGACCCTTGGAGACAAGTCGGCTGGTGGCCGATGTATTGAATCTCGACGCAATTTGAGTGTTCCATCGGCATTAGGAGGCCCTGAACGTTACAATTAACTATCATTTTTGCGTCGGATTCGAAAATCTAGACTCACCGGAGACGGACCATGTGTTGCCCGAGGCAGCGATATCCCCTTGGAGACAAGTCGGCTGGAGGCCGATGTATTGAATCTCGACGCAATTTGAGAGTTCCATCGACATTAGGAGGCCCTAAACGTTACAATTCACCATCATTTTTGCGTCGGATTCGAAAATCTAGACTCACAGGAGAAGGACCATGTGGTGCCCGAGGCAGCAACAGACCCTTGGAGACAAGTCGGCTGCAGGCCGATGTATTGAATCTCGACGCAATTTGAGTGTTCCATCGTCACTACAAGGCCCTGAACGTTACAATTAACTATCATTTTTGCGTCGGATTCGAAAATTTAGACTCACAGGAGAAGGACCATGTGGTGCCCGAGGCAGCAATAGACCCTTGGAGACAAGTCGGCTGGAGGCCGATGTATTGAATCTCGACGCAATTTGAGTGTTCCATCGTCATTAGGAGGCCCTAAACGTTACAATTCACTATCATTTTTGCGTCGGATTCGAAAATCTAGACTCGCAGGAGAAGGACCATGTGGTGCCCGAGGCAGCAATAGACCCTTGGAGACAGGAAGGCTGCAGGCCGATGTATTGAATCTCGACGCAATTTGAGTGTTCCATCGTCATTACAAGGCCCTGAACGTTACATTTAACTATCATTTTTGCGTCGGATTCGAAAATCTAGACTCACAGGAGAAGGACCATGAGGTGCTCGAGGCAGCAATAGACCCTTGGAGACAAGTCGGCTGGAGGCCGATGTATTGAATCTCGACGCAATTTGAGTGTTCCATCGTCATTAGGAGGCCCTAAACGTTACAATTCACTATCATTTTTGCGTCGGATTCGAAAATGTAGACTCGCAGGAGAAGGATCATCTGGTGCCCGAGGCAACAATAGACCCTTGGAGACAAGTCGGCTGGAGGCCGATGTATTGAATCTCGACGCAATTTGAGTGTTCCATCGTCATTAGGAGGCCCTAAACGTTACAATTCACTATCATTTTTGCGTAGGATTCGAAAATCTAGACTCGCAGGAGAAGGACCATGTGGTGCCCGAGGCAGCAATAGACCCTTGGAGACAAGTCGGCTGCAGGCCGATGTATTGAATCTCGACGCAACTTGAGTGTTCCATCGGCATTAGGAGGCCATGAACGTTACAATTAACTATCATTTTTGCGTCGGATTCGAAAATCTAGACTCACCGGAGACGGACCATGTGGTGCCCGAGGCAGCGATATCCCCTTGGAGACAAGTCGGCTGGAGGCCGATGTATTGAATCTCGACGCAATTTGAGAGTTCCATCGTCATTAGGAGGCCCTGAACGTTACAATTAACAATCATTTTTGCGTCGGATTCGAAAATCTAGACTTACAAGAGAACGAACGTAAGGTTCCCGAGGCAGCATTAGACCCTTGGAGACAAGTCGGCTGGAGGACGATGTATTGAATCTCGACGCAATTTGAGTGTCCCATCGTCATTAGGAGGCCCGAAACGTTACAGTTAACTATCATTATTGCGTCGGATTCGATAATCTAAAATCACAGCAGAACAACCATAAGGTGCCCGAGGCAGCAACAGACCCTTGGAGACAAGTAGGCTGGAGGCCGATGTATTGAATCTCGACGCAATTTGAGTGTTCCATCGTCATTACAAGGCCCTGAACGTTACAATTAACTATCATTTTTGCGTCGGATTCGAAAATCTAGACTCACCGGAGACGGACCATGTGGTGCCCGAGGCAGCGATATCCCCTTGGAGACAAGTCGGCTGGAGGCCGATGTATTGAATCTCGACGCAATTTGAGAGTTCCATCGTCATTAGGAGGCCCTGAACGTTACAATTAACAATCATTTTTGCGTCGGATTCGAAAATCTAGACTCACAGGAGAACGACCATAAGGTGCCCCAGGCAGCAATAGACCCTTGGAGACAAGTCGGCTGGAGGACGATGTATTGAATCTCGACGCAATTTGGGAGTTCCATCGGCATTAGGAGGCCCTGAACGTTTCAATTAACTATCATTTTTGCGTCGGATTCGAAAATCTAGACTTACAAGAGAACGACCATCAGGTGCCCGAGGCAGCATTAGACCCTTGGAGACAAGTCGGCTGGAGGCCGATGTATAGAATCTCGACGCAATTTGAGTGTTCCATCGTCATTAGGAGGCCCTAAACGTTACAATTAACTATAATTTTTGTGACGGATTCGATAATCTAGACTTACAAGACAACGACCATAAGGTGCCCGAGGCAGCAACAGACCCTTGGAGACAAGTCGGCTGGAGGCCGATGTATTGAATCTCGACGCAATTTGAGTGTTCCATCGGTATTAGGAGGCCATGAACGTTACAATTAACTTTCATATTTGCGTCGGATTCGAAAATCTAGACTCACAGGAGAAAGACCATGAGGTGCCTGAGGCAGCAACAGACCCTTGGAGACAAGTCGGCTGGAGGCCGATGTATTGAATCTCGACGCAATTTGAGTGTTCCATCGTCATTACAAGGCCCTGAACGTTACATTTAACTATCATTTTTGCGTCGGATTCGAAAATTTAGACTCACAGGAGAAAGACCATGAGGTGCCTGAGGCAGCAACAGACCATTGGAGACAAGTCGGCTGGAGGCCGATGTATTGAATCTCGACGCAATTTGAGTGTTCCATCGTCATTAGGAGGCCCTAAACGTTACAATTCACTATCATTTTTGCGTTGGATTCGAAAATCTAGACTCGCAGGAGAAGGACCATGTGGTGCCCGAGGCAGCAATAGACCCTTGGAGACAAGTCGGCTGCAGGCCGATGTATTGAATCTCGATGCAATTTGAGTGTTCCATCGTCATTACAAGGCCCTGAACGTTACATTTAACTATCATTTTTGCGTCGGATTCGAAAATTTAGACTCACAGGAGAAAGACCATGAGGTGCCTGAGGCAGCAACAGACCCTTGGAGACAAGTCGGCTGGAGGCCGATGTATTGAATCTCGACGCAATTTGAGTGTTCCATCGTCATTAGGAGGCCCTAAACGTTACAATTCACTATCAGTTTTGCGTCGGGTTCGAAAACCTAGACTCACAGGAGAAGGACCATGTGGTGCCCGAGGCAGCAATAAACCCTTGGAGACAAGTCGGCTGCAGGCCGATGTATTGAATCTCGACGCAATTTGAGTGTTCCATCGTCATTACAAGGCCCTGAACGTTACAATTAACTATAATTTTTGCGTCGGATTCGAAAATCTAGACTCACAATAGAACGACCATAAGGCGCCCGATGCAGCAATAGACCCTTGGAGACAAGTCGGCTGGTGGCCGATGTATTGAATCTCGACGCAATTTGAGTGTTCCATCGGCATTAGGAGGCCCTGAACGTTACAATTAACTATCATTTTTGCGTCGGATTCGAAAATCTAGACTCACCGGAGACGGACCATGTGGTGCCCGAGGCAGCGATATCCCCTTGGAGACAAGTCGGCTGGAGGCCGATGTATTGAATCTCGACGCAATTTGAGAGTTCCATCGACATTAGGAGGCCCTAAACGTTACAATTCACCATCATTTTTGCGTCGGATTCGAAAATCTAGACTCACAGGAGAAGGACCAATTGGTGCCCGAGGCAGCAACAGACCCTTGGAGACAAGTCGGCTGCAGGCCGATGTATTGAATCTCGACGCAATTTGAGTGTTCCATCGTCACTACAAGGCCCTGAACGTTACAATTAACAATCATTTTTGCGTCGGATTCGAAAATTTAGACTCACAGGAGAAGGACCATGTGGTGCCCGAGGCAGCAATAGACCCTTGGAGACAAGTCGGCTGCAGGCCGATGTATTGAATCTCGACGCAATTTGAGTGTTCCATCGTCATTAGGAGGCCCTAAACGTTACAATTCACTATCATTTCTGCGTCGGATTCGAAAATCTAGACTCGCAGGAGAAGGACCATGTGGTGCCCGAGGCAGCAATAGACCCTTGGAGACAGGTCGGCTGCAGGCCGATGTATTGAATCTCGTCGCAATTTGAGTGTTCCATCGGCATTAGGAGGCCATGAACGTTACAATTAACAATCATTTTTCCGTCGGATTCGAAAATCTAGACTTACAAGAGAACGAACGTAAGGTTCCCGAGGCAGCATTAGACCCTTGGAGACAAGTCGGCTGGAGGACGATGTATTGAATCTCGACGCAATTTGAGTGTCCCATCGTCATTAGGAGGCCCGAAACGTTACAGTTACCTATCATTATTGCGTCGGATTCGATAATCTAAAATCACAGGAGAACAACCATAAGGTGCCCGAGGCAGCAACAGACCCTTGGAGACAAGTAGGCTGGAGGCCGATGTATTGAATCTCGACGCAATTTGAGTGTTCCATCGTCATTACAAGGCCCTGAACGTTACAATTAACTATCATTTTTGCGTCGGATTCGAAAATCTAGACTCACCGGAGACGGACCAGGTGGTGCCCGAGGCAGCGATATCCCCTTGGAGACAAGTCGGCTGGAGGCCGATGTATTGAATCTCGACGCAATTTGAGAGTTCCATCGTCATTAGGAGGCCCTGAACGTTACAATTAACAATCATTTTTGCGTCGGATTCGAAAATCTAGACTCACAGGAGAACGACCATAAGGTGCCCCAGGCAGCAATAGACCCTTGGAGACAAGTCGGCTGGAGGACGATGTATTGAATCTCGACGCAATTTGGGAGTTCCATCGGCATTAGGAGGCCCTGAACGTTTCAATTAACTATCATTTTTGCGTCGGATTCGAAAATCTAGACTTACAAGAGAACGACCATCAGGTGCCCGAGGCAGCATTAGACCCTTGGAGACAAGTCGGCTGTAGGCCGATGTATAGAATCTCGACGCAATTTGAGTGTTCCATCGTCATTAGGAGGCCCTAAACGTTACAATTAACTATCATTTTTGCGACGGATTCGATAATCTAGACTTACAAGACAACGACCATAAGGTGCCCGAGGCAGCAACAGACCCTTGGAGACAAGTCGGCTGGAGGCCGATGTATTGAATCTCGACGCAATTTGAGTGTTCCATCGGCATTAGGAGGCCATGAACGTTACAATTAACTTTCATATTTGCGTCGGATTCGAAAATCTAGACTTACAAGAGAACGACCATAAGGTGCCCGAGGCAGCAATAGACCCTTGGAGACAAGTCGGCTGGAGGCCGATGTATTGAATCTCGACGCAATTTGAGTGTTCCATCGTCATTAGGAGGCCCTAAACGTTACAATTAACTATCATTTTTGCGTCGGGTTCGAAAATCTAGGCTCACAGGAGAAGGACCATAAGGTGCGCGAGGCAGCAACAGACCCTTGGAGACAAGTCGGCTGCAGGCCGATGTATTGAATCTCGACGCAATTTGAGTGTTCCATCGTCATTATAAGGCCCTGAACGTTACATTTAACTATCATTTTTGCGTCGTATTCGAAAATTTAGACTCACAGGAGAAAGACCATGAGGTGCCTGAGGCAGCAACAGACCCTTGGAGACAAGTCGGCTGGAGGCCGATGTATTGAATCTCGACGCAATTTGAGTGTTCCATCGTCATTAGGAGGCCCTAAACGTTACAATTCACTATCAGTTTTGTGTCGGGTTCGAAAATCTAGACTCACAGGAGAAGGACCATGTGGTGCCCGAGGCAGCAATAGACCCTTGGAGACAAGTCGGCTGCAGGCCGATGTATTGAATCTCGACGCAATTTGAGTGTTCCATCGGCATTAGGAGGCCATGAACGTTACAATTAACTATCATTTTTGCGTCGGATTCGAAAATCTAGACTTACAAGAGAACGAACGTAAGGTTCCCGAGGCAGCATTAGACCCTTGGAGACAAGTCGGCTGGAGGACGATGTATTGAATCTCGACGCAATTTGAGTGTCCCATCGTCATTAGGAGGCCCGAAACGTTACAGTTAACTATCATTATTGCGTCGGATTCGATAATCTAAAATCACAGGAGAACAACCATAAGGTGCCCGAGGCAGCAACAGACCCTTGGAGACAAGTAGGCTGGAGGCCGATGTATTGAATCTCGACGCAATTTGAGTGTTCCATCGTCATTACAAGGCCCTGAACGTTACAATTAACTATCATTTTTGCGTCGGATTCGAAAATCTAGACTCACCGGAGACGGACCATGTGGTGCCCGAGGCAGCGATATCCCCTTGGAGACAAGTCGGCTGGAGGCCGATGTATTGAATCTTGACGCAATTTGAGAGTTCCATCGTCATTAGGAGGCCCTGAACGTTACAATTAACAATCATTTTTTCGTCGGATTCGAAAATCTAGACTCACAGGAGAACGACCATAAGGTGCGCGAGGCAGCAATAGACCCTTGGAGACAAGTCGGCTGGAGGACGATGTATTGAATCTCGACGCAATTTGAGTGTTCCATCGGCATTAGGAGGCCATGAACGTTACAATTAACTTTCATATTTGCGTCGGATTCGAAAATCTAGACTTACAAGAGAACGACCATAAGGTGCCCGAGGCAGCAATAGACCCTTGGAGACAAGTCGGCTGGAGGCCGATGTATTGAATCTCGACGCAATTTGGGTGTTCCATCGTCATTAGGAGGCCCTAAACGTTACAATTAACTATCATTTTTGCGTCGGGTTCGAAAATCTAGACTCACAGGAGAAGGACCATAAGGTGCCCGAGGCAGCAACAGACCCTCGGAGACAAGTCGGCTGCAGGCCGATGTATTGATTCTCGACGCAATTAGAGTGTTCCATCGTCATTATAAGGCCCTGAACGTTACATTTAACTATCATTTTTGCGTCGGATTCGAAAATTTAGACTCACAGGAGAAAGACCATGAGGTGCCTGAGGCAGCAACAGACCCTTGGAGACAAGTCGGCTGGAGGCCGATGTAATGAATCTCGACGCAATTTGAGTGTTCCATCGTCATTAGGAGGCCCTAAACGTTACAATTCACTATCAGTTTTGCGTCGGGTTCGAAAACCTAGACTCACAGGAGAAGGACCATGTGGTGCCCGAGGCAGCAATAAACCCTTGGAGACAAGTCGGCTGCAGGCCGATGTATTGAATCTCGACGCAATTTGAGTGTTCCATCGTCATTACAAGGCCCTGAACGTTACAATTAACTATAATTTTTGCGTCGGTTTCGAAAATCTAGACTCACAGGAGAACGACCATAAGGCGCCCGATGCAGCAATAGACCCTTGGAGACAAGTCGGCTGGTGGCCGATGTATTGAATCTCGACGCAATTTGAGTGTTCCATCGGCATTAGGAGGCCCTGAACGTTACAATTAACTATCATTTTTGCGTCGGATTCGAAAATCTAGACTCACCGGAGACGGACCATGTGTTGCCCGAGGCAGCGATATCCCCTTGGAGACAAGTCGGCTGGAGGCCGATGTATTGAATCTCGACGCAATTTGAGAGTTCCATCGACATTAGGAGGCCCTAAACGTTACAATTCACCATCATTTTTGCGTCGGATTCGAAAATCTAGACTCACAGGAGAAGGACCATGTGGTGCCCGAGGCAGCAACAGACCCTTGGAGACAAGTCGGCTGCAGGCCGATGTATTGAATCTCGACGCAATTTGAGTGTTCCATCGTCACTACAAGGCCCTGAACGTTACAATTAACTATCATTTTTGCGTCGGATTCGAAAATTTAGACTCACAGGAGAAGGACCATGTGGTGCCCGAGGCAGCAATAGACCCTTGGAGACAAGTCGGCTGGAGGCCGATGTATTGAATCTCGACGCAATTTGAGTGTTCCATCGTCATTAGGAGGCCCTAAACGTTACAATTCACTATCATTTTTGCGTCGGATTCGAAAATCTAGACTCGCAGGAGAAGGACCATGTGGTGCCCGAGGCAGCAATAGACCCTTGGAGACAGGAAGGCTGCAGGCCGATGTATTGAATCTCGACGCAATTTGAGTGTTCCATCGTCATTACAAGGCCCTGAACGTTACATTTAACTATCATTTTTGCGTCGGATTCGAAAATCTAGACTCACAGGAGAAGGACCATGAGGTGCTCGAGGCAGCAATAGACCCTTGGAGACAAGTCGGCTGGAGGCCGATGTATTGAATCTCGACGCAATTTGAGTGTTCCATCGTCATTAGGAGGCCCTAAACGTTACAATTCACTATCATTTTTGCGTCGGATTCGAAAATGTAGACTCGCAGGAGAAGGATCATCTGGTGCCCGAGGCAACAATAGACCCTTGGAGACAAGTCGGCTGGAGGCCGATGTATTGAATCTCGACGCAATTTGAGTGTTCCATCGTCATTAGGAGGCCCTAAACGTTACAATTCACTATCATTTTTGCGTAGGATTCGAAAATCTAGACTCGCAGGAGAAGGACCATGTGGTGCCCGAGGCAGCAATAGACCCTTGGAGACAAGTCGGCTGCAGGCCGATGTATTGAATCTCGACGCAACTTGAGTGTTCCATCGGCATTAGGAGGCCATGAACGTTACAATTAACTATCATTTTTGCGTCGGATTCGAAAATCTAGACTCACCGGAGACGGACCATGTGGTGCCCGAGGCAGCGATATCCCCTTGGAGACAAGTCGGCTGGAGGCCGATGTATTGAATCTCGACGCAATTTGAGAGTTCCATCGTCATTAGGAGGCCCTGAACGTTACAATTAACAATCATTTTTGCGTCGGATTCGAAAATCTAGACTTACAAGAGAACGAACGTAAGGTTCCCGAGGCAGCATTAGACCCTTGGAGACAAGTCGGCTGGAGGACGATGTATTGAATCTCGACGCAATTTGAGTGTCCCATCGTCATTAGGAGGCCCGAAACGTTACAGTTAACTATCATTATTGCGTCGGATTCGATAATCTAAAATCACAGCAGAACAACCATAAGGTGCCCGAGGCAGCAACAGACCCTTGGAGACAAGTAGGCTGGAGGCCGATGTATTGAATCTCGACGCAATTTGAGTGTTCCATCGTCATTACAAGGCCCTGAACGTTACAATTAACTATCATTTTTGCGTCGGATTCGAAAATCTAGACTCACCGGAGACGGACCATGTGGTGCCCGAGGCAGCGATATCCCCTTGGAAACAAGTCGGCTGGAGGCCGATGTATTGAATCTCGACGCAATTTGAGAGTTCCATCGTCATTAGGAGGCCCTGAACGTTACAATTAACAATCATTTTTGCGTCGGATTCGAAAATCTAGACTCACAGGAGAACGACCATAAGGTGCCCCAGGCAGCAATAGACCCTTGGAGACAAGTCGGCTGGAGGACGATGTATTGAATCTCGACGCAATTTGGGAGTTCCATCGGCATTAGGAGGCCCTGAACGTTTCAATTAACTATCATTTTTGCGTCGGATTCGAAAATCTAGACTTACAAGAGAACGACCATCAGGTGCCCGAGGCAGCATTAGACCCTTGGAGACAAGTCGGCTGGAGGCCGATGTATAGAATCTCGACGCAATTTGAGTGTTCCATCGTCATTAGGAGGCCCTAAACGTTACAATTAACTATAATTTTTGTGACGGATTCGATAATCTAGACTTACAAGACAACGACCATAAGGTGCCCGAGGCAGCAACAGACCCTTGGAGACAAGTCGGCTGGAGGCCGATGTATTGAATCTCGACGCAATTTGAGTGTTCCATCGGTATTAGGAGGCCATGAACGTTACAATTAACTTTCATATTTGCGTCGGATTCGAAAATCTAGACTCACAGGAGAAAGACCATGAGGTGCCTGAGGCAGCAACAGACCCTTGGAGACAAGTCGGCTGGAGGCCGATGTATTGAATCTCGACGCAATTTGAGTGTTCCATCGTCATTACAAGGCCCTGAACGTTACATTTAACTATCATTTTTGCGTCGGATTCGAAAATTTAGACTCACAGGAGAAAGACCATGAGGTGCCTGAGGCAGCAACAGACCATTGGAGACAAGTCGGCTGGAGGCCGATGTATTGAATCTCGACGCAATTTGAGTGTTCCATCGTCATTAGGAGGCCCTAAACGTTACAATTCACTATCATTTTTGCGTTGGATTCGAAAATCTAGACTCGCAGGAGAAGGACCATGTGGTGCCCGAGGCAGCAATAGACCCTTGGAGACAAGTCGGCTGCAGGCCGATGTATTGAATCTCGATGCAATTTGAGTGTTCCATCGTCATTACAAGGCCCTGAACGTTACATTTAACTATCATTTTTGCGTCGGATTCGAAAATTTAGACTCACAGGAGAAAGACCATGAGGTGCCTGAGGCAGCAACAGACCCTTGGAGACAAGTCGGCTGGAGGCCGATGTATTGAATCTCGACGCAATTTGAGTGTTCCATCGTCATTAGGAGGCCCTAAACGTTACAATTCACTATCAGTTTTGCGTCGGGTTCGAAAACCTAGACTCACAGGAGAAGGACCATGTGGTGCCCGAGGCAGCAATAAACCCTTGGAGACAAGTCGGCTGCAGGCCGATGTATTGAATCTCGACGCAATTTGAGTGTTCCATCGTCATTACAAGGCCCTGAACGTTACAATTAACTATAATTTTTGCGTCGGATTCGAAAATCTAGACTCACAATAGAACGACCATAAGGCGCCCGATGCAGCAATAGACCCTTGGAGACAAGTCGGCTGGTGGCCGATGTATTGAATCTCGACGCAATTTGAGTGTTCCATCGGCATTAGGAGGCCCTGAACGTTACAATTAACTATCATTTTTGCGTCGGATTCGAAAATCTAGACTCACCGGAGACGGACCATGTGGTGCCCGAGGCAGCGATATCCCCTTGGAGACAAGTCGGCTGGAGGCCGATGTATTGAATCTCGACGCAATTTGAGAGTTCCATCGACATTAGGAGGCCCTAAACGTTACAATTCACCATCATTTTTGCGTCGGATTCGAAAATCTAGACTCACAGGAGAAGGACCAATTGGTGCCCGAGGCAGCAACAGACCCTTGGAGACAAGTCGGCTGCAGGCCGATGTATTGAATCTCGACGCAATTTGAGTGTTCCATCGTCACTACAAGGCCCTGAACGTTACAATTAACAATCATTTTTGCGTCGGATTCGAAAATTTAGACTCACAGGAGAAGGACCATGTGGTGCCCGAGGCAGCAATAGACCCTTGGAGACAAGTCGGCTGGAGGCCGATGTATTGAATCTCGACGCAATTTGAGTGTTCCATCGTCATTAGGAGGCCCTAAACGTTACAATTCACTATCATTTCTGCGTCGGATTCGAAAATCTAGACTCGCAGGAGAAGGACCATGTGGTGCCCGAGGCAGCAATAGACCCTTGGAGACAGGTCGGCTGCAGGCCGATGTATTGAATCTCGACGCAATTTGAGTGTTCCATCGTCATTACAAGGCCCTGAACGTTACATTTAACTATCATTTTTGCGTCGGATTCGAAAATCTAGACTCACAGGAGAAGGACCATGAAGTGCTCGAGGCAGCAATAGACCCTTGGAGACAAGTCGGCTGGAGGCCGATGTATTGAATCTCGACGCAATTTGAGTGTTCCATCGTCATTAGGAGGCCCTAAACGTTACAATTCACTATCATTTTTGCGTCGGATTCGAAAATCTAGACTCACAGGAGTAGGATCATCTGGTGCCCGAGGCAACAATAGACCCTTGGAGACAAGTCGGCTGGAGGCCGATGTATTGAATCTCGACGCAATTTGAGTGTTCCATCGTCATTAGGAGGCCCTAAACGTTACAATTCACTATCATTTTTGCGTCGGATTCGAAAATCTAGACTCGCAGGAGAAGGACCATGTGGTGCCCGAGGCAGCAATAGACCCTTGGAGACAAGTCGGCTGGAGGCCGATGTATTGGATCTCGACGCAATTTGAGTGTTCCATCGGCATTAGGAGGCCCTGAACGTTACAATTAACTATCATTTTTGCGTCGGATTCGAAAATTATACTCACAGGAGAAGGACCATGTGGTGCCCGAGGCAGCAATAGACCCTTGGAGACAAGTCGGCTGGAGGCCGATGTATTGAATCTCGACGCAATTTGAGTGTTCCATCGTCATTAGGAGGCCCTAAACGTTACAATTCACTATCAGTTTTGCGTCGGGTTCGAAAATCTAGACTCACAGGAGAAGGACCATGTGGTGCCCGAGGCAGCAATAGACCCTTGGAGACAAGTCGGCTGCAGGCCGATGTATTGAATCTCGACGCAATTTGAGTGTTCCATCGGCATTAGGAGGCCATGAACGTTACAATTAACTATCATTTTTGCGTCGGATTCGAAAATCTAGACTCACCGGAGACGGACCATGTGGTGCCCGAGGCAGCGATATCCCCTTGGAGACAAGTCGGCTGGAGGCCGATGTATTGAATCTCGACGCAATTTGAGAGTCCCATCGTCATTAGGAGGCCCTGAACGTTACAATTAACAATCATTTTTGCGTCGGATTCGAAAATCTAGACTTACAAGAGAACGAACGTAAGGTTCCCGAGGCAGCATTAGACCCTTGGAGACAAGTCGGCTGGAGGACGATGTATTGAATCTCGACGCAATTTGAGTGTCCCATCGTCATTAGGAGGCCCGAAACGTTACAGTTAACTATCATTATTGCGTCGGATTCGATAATCTAAAATCACAGGAGAACAACCATAAGGTGCCCGAGGCAGCAACAGACCCTTGGAGACAAGTAGGCTGGAGGCCGATGTATTGAATCTCGACGCAATTTGAGTGTTCCATCGTCATTACAAGGCCCTGAACGTTACAATTAACTATCATTTTTGCGTCGGATTCGAAAATCTAGACTCACCGGAGACGGACCATGTGGTGCCCGAGGCAGCGATATCCCCTTGGAGACAAGTCGGCTGGAGGCCGATGTATTGAATCTCGACGCAATTTGAGAGTTCCATCGTCATTAGGAGGCCCTGAACGTTACAATTAACAATCATTTTTGCGTCGGATTCGAAAATCTAGACTCACAGGAGAACGACCATAAGGTGCCCCAGGCAGCAATAGACCCTTGGAGACAAGTCGGCTGGAGGACGATGTATTGAATCTCGACGCAATTTGGGAGTTCCATCGGCATTAGGAGGCCCTGAACGTTTCAATTAACTATCATTTTTGCGTCGGATTCGAAAATCTAGACTTACAAGAGAACGACCATCAGGTGCCCGAGGCAGCATTAGACCCTTGGAGACAAGTCGGCTGGAGGCCGATGTATAGAATCTCGACGCAATTTGAGTGTTCCATCGTCATTAGGAGGCCCTAAACGTTACAATTAACTATCATTTTTGCGACGGATTCGATAATCTAGACTTACAAAACAACGACCATAAGGTGCCCGAGGCAGCAACAGACCCTTGGAGACAAGTCGGCTGGAGGCCGATGTATTGAATCTCGACGCAATTTGAGTGTTCCATCGGTATTAGGAGGCCATGAACGTTACAATTAACTTTCATATTTGCGTCGGATTCGAAAATCTAGACTCACACGAGAAGGACCATAAGGTGCCCGAGGCAGCAACAGACCCTTGGAGACAAGTCGGCTGCAGGCCGATGTATTGAATCTCGACGCAATTTGAGTGTTCCATCGTCATTATAAGGCCCTGAACGTTACATTTAACTATCATTTTTGCGTCGGATTCGAAAATTTAGACTCACAGGAGAAAGACCATGAGGTGCCTGAGGCAGCAACAGACCCTTGGAGACAAGTCGGCTGGAGGCCGATGTATTGAATCTCGACGCAATTTGAGTGTTCCATCGTCATTACAAGGCCCTGAACGTTACATTTAACTATCATTTTTGCGTCGGATTCGAAAATTTAGACTCACAGGAGAAAGACCATGAGGTGCCTGAGGCAGCAACAGACCATTGGAGACAAGTCGGCTGGAGGCCGATGTATTGAATCTCGACGCAATTTGAGTGTTCCATCGTCATTAGGAGGCCCTAAACGTTACAATTCACTATCATTTTTGCGTCGGATTCGAAAATCTAGACTCGCAGGAGAAGGACCATGTGGTGCCCGAGGCAGCAATAGACCCTTGGAGACAAGTCGGCTGCAGGCCGATGTATTGAATCTCGATGCAATTTGAGTGTTCCATCGTCATTACAAGGCCCTGAACGTTACATTTAACTATCATTTTTGCGTCGGATTCGAAAATTTAGACTCACAGGAGAAAGACCATGAGGTGCCTGAGGCAGCAACAGACCCTTGGAGACAAGTCGGCTGGAGGCCGATGTATTGAATCTCGACGCAATTTGAGTGTTCCATCGTCATTAGGAGGCCCTAAACGTTACAATTCACTATCATTTTTGCGTCGGATTCGAAAATCTAGACTCGCAGGAGAAGGACCATGTGGTGCCCGAGGCAGCAATAGACCCTTGGAGACAGGTCGGCTGCAGGCCGATGTATTGAATCTCGACGCAATTTGAGTGTTCCATCGTCATTACAAGGCCCTGAACGTTACATTTAACTATCATTTTTGCGTCGGATTCGAAAATCTAGACTCACAGGAGAAGGACCATGAGGTGCTCGAGGCAGCAATAGACCCTTGGAGACAAGTCGGCTGGAGGCCGATGTATTGAATCTCGACGCAATTTGAGTGTTACATCGTCATTAGGAGGCCCTAAACGTTACAATTCACTATCATTTTTGCGTCGGATTCGAAAATCTAGACTCACAGGAGTAGGATCATCTGGTGCCCGAGGCAACAATAGACCCTTGGAGACAAGTCGGCTGGAGGCCGATGTATTGAATCTCGACGCAATTTGAGTGTTCCATCGTCATTAGGAGGCCCTAAACGTTACAATTCACTATCATTTTTGCGTCGGATTCGAAAATCTAGACTCGCAGGAGAAGGACCATGTGGTGCCCGAGGCAGCAATAGACCCTTGGAGACAAGTCGGCTGGAGGCCGATGTATTGGATCTCGACGCAATTTGAGTGTTCCATCGGCATTAGGAGGCCCTGAACGTTACAATTAACTATCATTTTTGCGTCGGATTCGAAAATTATACTCACAGGAGAGGGACCATGTGGTGCCCGAGGCAGCAATAGACCCTTGGAGACAAGTCGGCTGGAGGCCGATGTATTGAATCTCGACGCAATTTGAGTGTTCCATCGTCATTAGGAGGCCCTAAACGTTACAATTCACTATCAGTTTTGCGTCGGGTTCGAAAATCTAGACTCACAGGAGAAGGACCATGTGGTGCCCGAGGCAGCAATAGACCCTTGGAGTCTGCAGGCCGATGTATTGAATCTCGACGCAATTTGAGTGTTCCATCGGCATTAGGAGGCCATGAACGTTACAATTAACTATCATTTTTGCGTCGGATTCGAAAATCTAGACTCACCGGAGACGGACCATGTGGTGCCCGAGGCAGCGATATCCCCTTGGAGACAAGTCGGCTGGAGGCCGATGTATTGAATCTCGACGCAATTTGAGAGTCCCATCGTCATTAGGAGGCCCTGAACGTTACAATTAACAATCATTTTTGCGTCGGATTCGAAAATCTAGACTTACAAGAGAACGAACGTAAGGTTCCCGAGGCAGCATTAGACCCTTGGAGACAAGTCGGCTGGAGGACGATGTATTGAATCTCGACGCAATTTGAGTGTCCCATCGTCATTAGGAGGCCCGAAACGTTACAGTTAACTATCATTATTGCGTCGGATTCGATAATCTAAAATCACAGGAGAACAACCATAAGGTGCCCGAGGCAGCAACAGACCCTTGGAGACAAGTAGGCTGGAGGCCGATGTATTGAATCTCGACGCAATTTGAGTGTTCCATCGTCATTACAAGGCCCTGAACGTTACAATTAACTATCATTTTTGCGTCGGATTCGAAAATCTAGACTCACCGGAGACGGACCATGTGGTGCCCGAGGCAGCGATATCCCCTTGGAGACAAGTCGGCTGGAGGCCGATGTATTGAATCTCGACGCAATTTGAGAGTTCCATCGTCATTAGGAGGCCCTGAACGTTACAATTAACAATCATTTTGGCGTCGGATTCGAAAATCTAGACTCACAGGAGAACGACCATAAGGTGCCCCAGGCAGCAATAGACCCTTGGAGACAAGTCGGCTGGAGGACGATGTATTGAATCTCGACGCAATTTGGGAGTTCCATCGGCATTAGGAGGCCCTGAACGTTTCAATTAACTATCATTTTTGCGTCGGATTCGAAAATCTAGACTTACAAGAGAACGACCATCAGGTGCCCGAGGCAGCATTAGACCCTTGGAGACAAGTCGGCTGGAGGCCGATGTATAGAATCTCGACGCAATTTGAGTGTTCCATCGTCATTAGGAGGCCCTAAACGTTACAATTAACTATCATTTTTGCGACGGATTCGATAATCTAGACTTACAAAACAACGACCATAAGGTGCCCGAGGCAGCAACAGACCCTTGGAGACAAGTCGGCTGGAGGCCGATGTATTGAATCTCGACGCAATTTGAGTGTTCCATCGGTATTAGGAGGCCATGAACGTTACAATTAACTTTCATATTTGCGTCGGATTCGAAAATCTAGACTCACACGAGAAGGACCATAAGGTGCCCGAGGCAGCAACAGACCCTTGGAGACAAGTCGGCTGCAGGCCGATGTATTGAATCTCGACGCAATTTGAGTGTTCCATCGTCATTATAATGCCCTGAACGTTACATTTAACTATCATTTTTGCGTCGGATTCGAAAATTTAGACTCACAGGAGAAAGACCATGAGGTGCCTGAGGCAGCAACAGACCCTTGGAGACAAGTCGGCTGGAGGCCGATGTATTGAATCTCGACCCAATTTGAGTGTTCCATCGTCATTACAAGGCCCTGAACGTTACATTTAACTATCATTTTTGCGTCGGATTCGAAAATTTAGACTCACAGGAGAAAGACCATGAGGTGCCTGAGGCAGCAACAGACCATTGGAGACAAGTCGGCTGGAGGCCGATGTATTGAATCTCGACGCAATTTGAGTGTTCCATCGTCATTAGGAGGCCCTAAACGTTACAATTCACTATCATTTTTGCGTCGGATTCGAAAATCTAGACTCGCAGGAGAAGGACCATGTGGTGCCCGAGGCAGCAATAGACCCTTGGAGACAAGTCGGCTGCAGGCCGATGTATTGAATCTCGATGCAATTTGAGTGTTCCATCGTCATTACAAGGCCCTGAACGTTACATTTAACTATCATTTTTGCGTCGGATTCGAAAATTTAGACTCACAGGAGAAAGACCATGAGGTGCCTGAGGCAGCAACAGACCCTTGGAGACAAGTCGGCTGGAGGCCGATGTATTGAATCTGGACGCAATTTGAGTGTTCCATCGACATTAGGAGGCCCTAAACGTTACAATTCACCATCATTTTTGCGTCGGATTCGAAAATCTAGACTCACCGGAGACGGACCATGTGGTGCCCGAGGCAGCGATATCCCCTTGGAGACAAGTCGGCTGGAGGCCGATGTATTGAATCTCGACGCAATTTGAGAGTTCCATCGACATTAGGAGGCCCTAAACGTTACAATTCACTATCATTTTTGCGTCGGATTCGAAAATCTAGACTCACAGGAGAAGGACCATGTGGTGCCCGAGGCATCAACAGACCCTTGGAGACAAGTCGGCTGCAGGCCGATGTATTGAATCTCGACGCAATTTGAGTGTTCCATCGTCACTACAAGGCCCTGAACGTTACAATTAACTATCATTTTTGCGTCGGATTCGATAATCTAGACTCACAGGAGAAGGACCATGTGGTGCCCGAGGCAGCAATAGACCATTGGAGACAAGTCGGCTGGAGGCCGATGTATTGAATCTCAACGCAATTTGAGTGTTCCATCGTCATTAGGAGGCCCTAAACGTTACAATTCACTATCATTTTTGCGTCGGATTCGAAAATCTAGACTCGCAGGAGAACTACCATGTGGTGCCCGAGGCAGCAATAGACCCTTGGAGACAGGTCGGCTGCAGGACGATGTATTGAATCTCGACGCAATTTGAGTGTTCCATCGTCATTACAAGGCCCTGAACGTTACATTTAACTATCATTTTTGCGTCGGATTCGAAAATCTAGACTCACAGGAGAAGGACCATGAGGTGCTCGAGGCAGCAATAGACCCTTGGAGACAAGTCGGCTGGAGGCCGATGTATTGAATCTCGACGCAATTTGAGTGTTCCATCGTCATTAGGAGGCCCTAAACGTTACAATTCACTATCATTTTTGCGTCGGATTCGAAAATCTAGACTCACAGGAGAAGGATCATCTGGTGCCCGAGGCAACAATAGACCCTTGGAGACAAGTCGGCTGGAGGCCGATGAATTGAATCTCGACGCAATTCGAGTGTTCCATCGTCATTATGAGGCCCTAAACGTTACAATTCACTATCAGTTTTGCGTCGGGTTCGAAAATCTAGACTCACAGGAGAAGGACCATGTGGTGCCCGAGGCAGCAATAGACCCTTGGAGACAAGTCGGCTGGAGGCCGATGTATTGAATCTCGACGCAATTTGAGTGTTCCATCGGCATTAGGAGGCCATGAACGTTACAATTAACTATCATTTTTGCGTCGGATTCGAAAATCTAGACTCGCAGGAGAAGGACCATGTGGTGCCCGAGGCAGCAATAGACCCTTGGAGACAGGTCGGCTGCAGGCCGATGTATTGAATCTCGACGCAATTTGAGTGTTCCATCGTCATTACAAGGCCCTGAACGTTACATTTAACTATCATTTTTGCGTCGGATTCGAAAATCTAGACTCACAGGAGAAGGACCATGAGGTGCTCGAGGCAGCAATAGACCCTTGGAGACAAGTCGGCTGGAGACCGATGTATTGAATCTCGACGCAATTTGAGTGTTCCATCGTCATTAGGAGGCCCTAAACGTTACAATTCACTATCATTTTTGCGTCGGATTCCAAAATCTAGACTCACAGGAGAAGGATCATCTGGTGCCCGAGGCAACAATAGACCCTTGGAGACAAGTCGGCTGGAGGCCGATGTATTGAATCTCGACGCAATTTGAGTGTTTCATCGTCATTAGGAGGCCCTAAACGTTACAATTCACTATCAGTTTTGCGTCGGGTTCGAAAATCTAGACTCACAGGAGAAGGACCATGTGGTGCCCGAGGCAGCAATAGACCCTTGGAGACAAGTCGGCTGCAGGCCGATGTATTGAATCTCGATGCAATTTGAGTGTTCCATCGTCATTACAAGGCCCTGAACGTTACATTTAACTATCATTTTTGCGTCGGATTCGAAAATCTAGACTCACAGGAGAAGGACCATGAGGTGCTCGAGGCAGCAATAGACCCTTGGAGACAAGTCGGCTGGAGGCCGATGTATTGAATCTCGACGCAATTTGAGTGTTCCATCGTCATTAGGAGGCCCTAAACGTTACAATTCACTATCATTTTTGCGTCGGATTCGAAAATCTAGACTCACAGGAGAAGGATCATCTGGTGCCCGAGGCAACAATAGACCCTTGGAGACAAGTCGGCTGGAGGCCGATGTATTGAATCTCGACGCAATTTGAGTGTTCCATCGTCATTATGAGGCCCTAAACGTTACAATTCACTATCAGTTTTGCGTCGGGTTCGAAAATCTAGACTCACAGGAGAAGGACCATGTGGTGCCCGAGGCAGCAATAGACCCTTGGAGACAAGTCGGCTGGAGGCCGATGTATTGAATCTCGACGCAATTTGAGTGTTCCATCGGCATTAGGAGGCCATGAACGTTACAATTAACTATCATTTTTGCGTCGGATTCGAAAATCTAGACTCGCAGGAGAAGGACCATGTGGTGCCCGAGGCAGCAATAGACCCTTGGAGACAGGTCGGCTGCAGGCCGATGTATTGAATCTCGACGCAATTTGGGAGTTCCATCGGCATTAGGAGGCCCTGAACGTTTCAATTAACTATCATTTTTGCGTCGGATTCGAAAATCTAGACTTACAAGAGAACGACCATCAGGTGCCCGAGGCAGCATTAGACCCTTGGAGACAAGTCGGCTGGAGGCCGATGTATAGAATCTCGACGCAATTTGAGTGTTCCATCGTCATTAGGAGGCCCTAAACGTTACAATTAACTATCATTTTTGCGACGGATTCGATAATCTAGACTTACAAAACAACGACCATAAGGTGCCCGAGGCAGCAACAGACCCTTGGAGACAAGTCGGCTGGAGGCCGATGTATTGAATCTCGACGCAATTTGAGTGTTCCATCGGTATTAGGAGGCCATGAACGTTACAATTAACTTTCATATTTGCGTCGGATTCGAAAATCTAGACTCACACGAGAAGGACCATAAGGTGCCCGAGGCAGCAACAGACCCTTGGAGACAAGTCGGCTGCAGGCCGATGTATTGAATCTCGACGCAATTTGAGTGTTCCATCGTCATTATAAGGCCCTGAACGTTACATTTAACTATCATTTTTGCGTCGGATTCGAAAATTTAGACTCACAGGAGAAAGACCATGAGGTGCCTGAGGCAGCAACAGACCCTTGGAGACAAGTCGGCTGGAGGCCGATGTATTGAATCTCGACCCAATTTGAGTGTTCCATCGTCATTACAAGGCCCTGAACGTTACATTTAACTATCATTTTTGCGTCGGATTCGAAAATTTAGACTCACAGGAGAAAGACCATGAGGTGCCTGAGGCAGCAACAGACCATTGGAGACAAGTCGGCTGGAGGCCGATGTATTGAATCTCGACGCAATTTGAGTGTTCCATCGTCATTAGGAGGCCCTAAACGTTACAATTCACTATCATTTTTGCGTCGGATTCGAAAATCTAGACTCGCAGGAGAAGGACCATGTGGTGCCCGAGGCAGCAATAGACCCTTGGAGACAAGTCGGCTGCAGGCCGATGTATTGAATCTCGATGCAATTTGAGTGTTCCATCGTCATTACAAGGCCCTGAACGTTACATTTAACTATCATTTTTGCGTCGGATTCGAAAATTTAGACTCACAGGAGAAAGACCATGAGGTGCCTGAGGCAGCAACAGACCCTTGGAGACAAGTCGGCTGGAGGCCGATGTATTGAATCTGGACGCAATTTGAGTGTTCCATCGACATTAGGAGGCCCTAAACGTTACAATTCACCATCATTTTTGCGTCGGATTCGAAAATCTAGACTCACCGGAGACGGACCATGTGGTGCCCGAGGCAGCGATATCCCCTTGGAGACAAGTCGGCTGGAGGCCGATGTATTGAATCTCGACGCAATTTGAGAGTTCCATCGACATTAGGAGGCCCTAAACGTTACAATTCACTATCATTTTTGCGTCGGATTCGAAAATCTAGACTCACAGGAGAAGGACCATGTGGTGCCCGAGGCATCAACAGACCCTTGGAGACAAGTCGGCTGCAGGCCGATGTATTGAATCTCGACGCAATTTGAGTGTTCCATCGTCACTACAAGGCCCTGAACGTTACAATTAACTATCATTTTTGCGTCGGATTCGATAATCTAGACTCACAGGAGAAGGACCATGTGGTGCCCGAGGCAGCAATAGACCATTGGAGACAAGTCGGCTGGAGGCCGATGTATTGAATCTCAACGCAATTTGAGTGTTCCATCGTCATTAGGAGGCCCTAAACGTTACAATTCACTATCATTTTTGCGTCGGATTCGAAAATCTAGACTCGCAGGAGAAGGACCATGTGGTGCCCGAGGCAGCAATAGACCCTTGGAGACAGGTCGGCTGCAGGACGATGTATTGAATCTCGACGCAATTTGAGTGTTCCATCGTCATTACAAGGCCCTGAACGTTACATTTAACTATCATTTTTGCGTCGGATTCGAAAATCTAGACTCACAGGAGAAGGACCATGAGGTGCTCGAGGCAGCAATAGACCCTTGGAGACAAGTCGGCTGGAGGCCGACGTATTGAATCTCGACGCAATTTGAGTGTTCCATCGTCATTAGGAGGCCCTAAACGTTACAATTCACTATCATTTTTGCGTCGGATTCGAAAATCTAGACTCACAGGAGAAGGATCATCTGGTGCCCGAGGCAACAATAGACCCTTGGAGACAAGTCGGCTGGAGGCCGATGAATTGAATCTCGACGCAATTTGAGTGTTCCATCGTCATTATGAGGCCCTAAACGTTACAATTCACTATCAGTTTTGCGTCGGGTTCGAAAATCTAGACTCACAGGAGAAGGACCATGTGGTGCCCGAGGCAGCAATAGACCCTTGGAGACAAGTCGGCTGGAGGCCGATGTATTGAATCTCGACGCAATTTGAGTGTTCCATCGGCATTAGGAGGCCATGAACGTTACAATTAACTATCATTTTTGCGTCGGATTCGAAAATCTAGACTCGCAGGAGAAGGACCATGTGGTGCCCGAGGCAGCAATAGACCCTTGGAGACAGGTCGGCTGCAGGCCGATGTATTGAATCTCGACGCAATTTGAGTGTTCCATCGTCATTACAAGGCCCTGAACGTTACATTTAACTATCATTTTTGCGTCGGATTCGAAAATCTAGACTCACAGGAGAAGGACCATGAGGTGCTCGAGGCAGCAATAGACCCTTGGAGACAAGTCGGCTGGAGACCGATGTATTGAATCTCGACGCAATTTGAGTGTTCCATCGTCATTAGGAGGCCCTAAACGTTACAATTCACTATCATTTTTGCGTCGGATTCCAAAATCTAGACTCACAGGAGAAGGATCATCTGGTGCCCGAGGCAACAATAGACCCTTGGAGACAAGTCGGCTGGAGGCCGATGTATTGAATCTCGACGCAATTTGAGTGTTTCATCGTCATTAGGAGGCCCTAAACGTTACAATTCACTATCAGTTTTGCGTCGGGTTCGAAAATCTAGACTCACAGGAGAAGGACCATGTGGTGCCCGAGGCAGCAATAGACCCTTGGAGACAAGTCGGCTGCAGGCCGATGTATTGAATCTCGATGCAATTTGAGTGTTCCATCGTCATTACAAGGCCCTGAACGTTACATTTAACTATCATTTTTGCGTCGGATTCGAAAATTTAGACTCACAGGAGAAAGACCATGAGGTGCCTGAGGCAGCAACAGACCCTTGGAGACAAGTCGGCTGGAGGCCGATGTATTGAATCTGGACGCAATTTGAGTGTTCCATCGACATTAGGAGGCCCTAAACGTTACAATTCACCATCATTTTTGCGTCGGATTCGAAAATCTAGACTCACCGGAGACGGACCATGTGGTGCCCGAGGCAGCGATATCCCCTTGGAGACAAGTCGGCTGGAGGCCGATGTATTGAATCTCGACGCAATTTGAGAGTTCCATCGACATTAGGAGGCCCTAAACGTTACAATTCACCATCATTTTTGCGTCGGATTCGAAAATCTAGACTCACAGGAGAAGGACCATGTGGTGCCCGAGGCAGCAACAGACCCTTGGAGACAAGTCGGCTGCAGGCCGATGTATTGAATCTCGACGCAATTTGAGTGTTCCATCGTCACTACAAGGCCCTGAACGTTACAATTAACTATCATTTTTGCGTCGGATTCGAAAATTTAGACTCACAGGAGAAGGACCATGTGGTGCCCGAGGCAGCAATAGACCATTGGAGACAAGTCGGCTGGAGGCCGATGTATTGAATCTCAACGCAATTTGAGTGGTCCATCGTCATTAGGAGGCCCTAAACGTTACAATTCACTATCATTTTTGCGTCGGATTCGAAAATCTAGACTCGCAGGAGAAGGACCATGTGGTGCCCGAGGCAGCAATAGACCCTTGGAGACAGGTCGGCTGCAGGACGATGTATTGAATCTCGACGCAATTTGAGTGTTCCATCGTCATTACAAGGCCCTGAACGTTACATTTAACTATCATTTTTGCGTCGGATTCGAAAATCTAGACTCACAGGAGAAGGACCATGAGGTGCTCGAGGCAGCAATAGACCCTTGGAGACAAGTCGGCTGGAGGCCGATGTATTGAATCTCGACGCAATTTGAGTGTTCCATCGTCATTAGGAGGCCATGAACGTTACAATTAACTATCATTTTTGCGTCGGATTCGAAAATCTAGACTCGCAGGAGAAGGACCATGTGGTGCCCGAGGCAGCAATAGACCCTTGGAGACAGGTCGGCTGCAGGCCGATGTATTGAATCTCGACGCAATTTGAGTGTTCCATCGTCACTACAAGGCCCTGAACGGAACAATTAACTATCATTTTTGCGTCGGATTCGAAAATTTAGACTCACAGGAGAAGGACCATGTGGTGCCCGAGGCAGCAATAGACCATTGGAGACAAGTCGGCTGGAGGCCGATGTATTGAATCTCAACGCAATTTGAGTGTTCCATCGTCATTAGGAGGCCCTAAACGTTACAATTCACTATCATTTTTGCGTCGGATTCGAAAATCTAGACTCGCAGGAGAAGGACCATGTGGTGCCCGAGGCAGCAATAGACCCTTGGAGACAGGTCGGCTGCAGGACGATGTATTGAATCTCGACGCAATTTGAGTGTTCCATCGTCATTACAAGGCCCTGAACGTTACATTTAACTATCATTTTTGCGTCGGATTCGAAAATCTAGACTCACAGGAGAAGGACCATGAGGTGCTCGAGGCAGCAATAGACACTTGGAGACAAGTCGGCTGGAGGCCGATGTATTGAATCTCGACGCAATTTGAGTGTTCCATCGGCATTAGGAGGCCATGAACGTTACAATTAACTATCATTTTTGCGTCGGATTCGAAAATCTAGACGCACCGGAGACGGACCATGTGGTGCCCGAGGCAGCGATATCCCCTTCGAGACAAGTCCGCTGGAGGCCGATGTATTGAATCTCGACGCAATTTGAGAGTTCCATCGTCATTAGGAGGCCCTAAACGTTACAATTCACTATCATTTTTGCGTCGGATTCCAAAATCTAGACTCACAGGAGAAGGATCATCTGGTGCCCGAGGCAACAATAGACCCTTGGAGACAAGTCGGCTGGAGGCCGATGTATTGAATCTCGACGCAATTTGAGTGTTCCATCGTCATTAGGAGGCCCTAAACGTTACAATTCACTATCAGTTTTGCGTCGGGTTCGAAAATCTAGACTCACAGGAGAAGGACCATGTGGTGCCCGAGGCAGCAATAGACCCTTGGAGACAAGTCGGCTGCAGGCCGATGTATTGAATCTCGATGCAATTTGAGTGTTCCATCGTCATTACAAGGCCCTGAACGTTACATTTAACTATCATTTTTGCGTCGGATTCGAAAATTTAGACTCACAGGAGAAAGACCATGAGGTGCCTGAGGCAGCAACAGACCCTTGGAGACAAGTCGGCTGGAGGCCGATGTATTGAATCTGGACGCAATTTGAGTGTTCCATCGACATTAGGAGGCCCTAAACGTTACAATTCACCATCATTTTTGCGTCGGATTCGAAAGTCTAGACTCACCGGAGACGGACCATGTGGTGCCCGAGGCAGCGATATCCCCTTGGAGACAAGTCGGCTGGAGGCCGATGTATTGAATCTCGACGCAATTTGAGAGTTCCATCGACATTAGGAGGCCCTAAACGTTACAATTCACCATCATTTTTGCGTCGGATTCGAAAATCTAGACTCACAGGAGAAGGACCATGTGGTGCCCGAGGCAGCAACAGACCCTTGGAGACAAGTCGGCTGCAGGCCGATGTATTGAATCTCGACGCAATTTGAGTGTTCCATCGTCACTACAAGGCCCTGAACGTTACAATTAACTATCATTTTTGCGTCGGATTCGAAAATTTAGACTCACAGGAGAAGGACCATGAGGTGCTCGAGGCAGCAATAGACCCTTGGAGACAAGTCGGCTGGAGGCCGATGTATTGAATCTCGACGCAATTTGAGTGTTCCATCGTCATTAGGAGGCCCTAAACGTTACAATTCACTATCATTTTTGCGTCGGATTCGAAAATCTAGACTCACAGGAGAAGGATCATCTGGTGCCCGAGGCAACAATAGACCCTTGGAGACAAGTCGGCTGGAGGCCGATGTATTGAATCTCGACGCAATTTGAGGGTTCCATCGTCATTATGAGGCCCTAAACGTTACAATTCACTATCAGTTTTGCGTCGGGTTCGAAAATCTAGACTCACAGGAGAAGGACCATGTGGTGCCCGAGGCAGCAATAGACCCTTGGAGACAAGTCGGCTGGAGGCCGATGTATTGAATCTCGACGCAATTTGAGTGTTCCATCGGCATTAGGAGGCCATGAACGTTACAATTAACTATCATTTTTGCGTCGGATTCGAAAATCTAGACTCGCAGGAGAAGGACCATGTGGTGCCCGAGGCAGCAATAGACCCTTGGAGACAGGTCGGCTGCAGGCCGATGTATTGAATCTCGACGCAATTTGAGTGTTCCATCGTCATTACAAGGCCCTGAACGTTACATTTAACTATCATTTTTGCGTCGGATTCGAAAATCTAGACTCACAGGAGAAGGACCATGAGGTGCTCGAGGCAGCAATAGACCCTTGGAGACAAGTCGGCTGGAGGCCGATGTATTGAATCTCGACGCAATTTGAGTGTTCCATCGTCATTAGGAGGCCCTAAACGTTACAATTCACTATCATTTTTGCGTCGGATTCCAAAATCTAGACTCACAGGAGAAGGATCATCTGGTGCCCGAGGCAACAATAGACCCTTGGAGACAAGTCGGCTGGAGGCCGATGTATTGAATCTCGACGCAATTTGAGTGTTCCATCGTCATTAGGAGGCCCTAAACGTTACAATTCACTATCAGTTTTGCGTCGGGTTCGAAAATCTAGACTCACACGAGAAGGACCATGTGGTGCCCGAGGCAGCAATAGACCCTTGGAGACAAGTCGGCTGGAGGCCGATGTATTGAATCTCGACGCAATTTGAGTGTTCCATCGTCATTAGGAGGCCCTGAACGTTACAATTAACAATCATTTTTGCGTCGGATCCGAAAATCTAGACTTACAAGAGAACGAACGTAAGGTTCCCGAGGCAGCATTAGACCCTTGGAGACAAGTCGGCTGGAGGACGATGTATTGAATCTCGACGCAATTTGAGTGTTCCATCGGCATTAGGAGGCCCTGAACGTTTCAATTAACTATCATTTTTGCGTCGGATTCGAAAATCTAGACTTACAAGAGAACGACCATCAGGTGCCCGAGGCAGCATTAGACCCTTGGAGACAAGTCGGCTGGAGGCCGATGTATTGAATCTCGACGCAATTTGAGTGTTCCATCGTCATTAGGATTTGAGTGTTCCATCGTCATTAGGAGGCCCTAAACGTTGCAATTAACTATCATTTTTGCGTCGGATTCGATAATCTAGACTTACAAGAGAACGACCATAAAGTGCCCGAGGCAGCAACAGACCCTTGGAGACAAGTCGGCTGGAGGCCGATGTATTGAATCTCGACGCAATTTGAGTGTTCCATCGTCATTATGAGGCCCTAAACGTTACAATTCACTATCAGTTTTGCGTCGGGTTCGAAAATCTAGACTCACAGGAGAAGGACCATGTGGTGCCCGAGGCAGCAATAGACCCTTGGAGACAAGTCGGCTGGAGGCCGATGTATTGAATCTCGACGCAATTTGAGTGTTCCATCGGCATTAGGAGGCCATGAACGTTACAATTAACTATCATTTTTGCGTCGGATTCGAAAATCTAGACTCGCAGGAGAAGGACCATGTGGTGCCCGAGGCAGCAATAGACCCTTGGAGACAGGTCGGCTGCAGGCCGATGTATTGAATCTCGACGCAATTTGAGTGTTCCATCGTCATTACAAGGCCCTGAACGTTACATTTAACTATCATTTTTGCGTCGGATTCGAAAATCTAGACTCACAGGAGAAGGACCATGAGGTGCTCGAGGCAGCAATAGACCCTTGGAGACAAGTCGGCTGGAGGCCGATGTATTGAATCTCGACGCAATTTGAGTGTTCCATCGTCATTAGGAGGCCCTAAACGTTACAATTCACTATCATTTTTGCGTCGGATTCCAAAATCTAGACTCACAGGAGAAGGATCATCTGGTGCCCGAGGCAACAATAGACCCTTGGAGACAAGTAGGCTGGAGGCCGATGTATTGAATCTCGACGCAATTTGAGTGTTCCATCGTCATTAGGAGGCCCTAAACGTTACAATTCACTATCAGTTTTGCGTCGGGTTCGAAAATCTAGACTCACACGAGAAGGACCATGTCGTGCCCGAGGCAGCAATAGACCCTTGGAGACAAGTCGGCTGGAGGCCGATGTATTGAATCTCGACGCAATTTGAGTGTTCCATCGGCATTAGGAGGCCATGAACGTTACAATTAACTATCATTTTTGCGTCGGATTCGAAAATCTAGACGCACCGGAGACGGACTATGTGGTGCCCGAGGCAGCGATATCCCCTTCGAGACAAGTCGGCTGGAGGCCGATGTATTGAATCTCGACGCAATTTGAGAGTTCCATCGTCATTAGGAGGCCCTGAACGTTACAATTAACAATCATTTTTGCGTCGGATCCGAAAATCTAGACTTACAAGAGAACGAACGTAAGGTTCCCGAGGCAGCATTAGACCCTTGGAGACAAGTCGGCTGGAGGACGATGTATTGAATCTCGACGCAATTTGAGTGTTCCATCGGCATTAGGAGGCCCTGAACGTTTCAATTAACTATCATTTTTGCGTCGGATTCGAAAATCTAGACTTACAAGAGAACGACCATCAGGTGCCCGAGGCAGCATTAGACCCTTGGAGACAAGTCGGCTGGAGGCCGATGTATTGAATCTCGACGCAATTTGAGTGTTCCATCGTCATTAGGATTTGAGTGTTCCATCGTCATTAGGAGGCCCTGAACGTTACATTTAACTATCATTTTTGCGTCGGATTCGAAAATCTAGACTCACAGGAGAAGGACCATGAGGTGCTCGAGGCAGCAATAGACCCTTGGAGACAAGTCGGCTGGAGGCCGATGTATTGAATCTCGACGCAATTTGAGTGTTCCATCGTCATTAGGAGGCCCTAAACGTTACAATTCACTATCATTTTTGCGTCGGATTCCAAAATCTAGACTCACAGGAGAAGGATCATCTGGTGCCCGAGGCAACAATAGACCCTTGGAGACAAGTCGGCTGGAGGCCGATGTATTGAATCTCGACGCAATTTGAGTGTTCCATCGTCATTAGGAGGCCCTAAACGTTACAATTCACTATCAGTTTTGCGTCGGGTTCGAAAATCTAGACTCACACGAGAAGGACCATGTGGTGCCCGAGGCAGCAATAGACCCTTGGAGACAAGTCGGCTGGAGGCCGATGTATTGAATCTCGACGCAATTTGAGTGTTCCATCGTCATTAGGAGGCCCTGAACGTTACAATTAACAATCATTTTTGCGTCGGATCCGAAAATCTAGACTTACAAGAGAACGAACGTAAGGTTCCCGAGGCAGCATTAGACCCTTGGAGACAAGTCGGCTGGAGGACGATGTATTGAATCTCGACGCAATTTGAGTGTTCCATCGGCATTAGGAGGCCCTGAACGTTTCAATTAACTATCATTTTTGCGTCGGATTCGAAAATCTAGACTTACAAGAGAACGACCATCAGGTGCCCGAGGCAGCATTAGACCCTTGGAGACAAGTCGGCTGGAGGCCGATGTATTGAATCTCGACGCAATTTGAGTGTTCCATCGTCATTAGGATTTGAGTGTTCCATCGTCATTAGGAGGCCCTAAACGTTGCAATTAACTATCATTTTTGCGTCGGATTCGATAATCTAGACTTACAAGAGAACGACCATAAAGTGCCCGAGGCAGCAACAGACCCTTGGAGACAAGTCGGCTGGAGGCCGATGTATTGAATCTCGACGCAATTTGAGTGTTCCATCGTCATTATGAGGCCCTAAACGTTACAATTCACTATCAGTTTTGCGTCGGGTTCGAAAATCTAGACTCACAGGAGAAGGACCATGTGGTGCCCGAGGCAGCAATAGACCCTTGGAGACAAGTCGGCTGGAGGCCGATGTATTGAATCTCGACGCAATTTGAGTGTTCCATCGGCATTAGGAGGCCATGAACGTTACAATTAACTATCATTTTTGCGTCGGATTCGAAAATCTAGACTCGCAGGAGAAGGACCATGTGGTGCCCGAGGCAGCAATAGACCCTTGGAGACAGGTCGGCTGCAGGCCGATGTATTGAATCTCGACGCAATTTGAGTGTTCCATCGTCATTACAAGGCCCTGAACGTTACATTTAACTATCATTTTTGCGTCGGATTCGAAAATCTAGACTCACAGGAGAAGGACCATGAGGTGCTCGAGGCAGCAATAGACCCTTGGAGACAAGTCGGCTGGAGGCCGATGTATTGAATCTCGACGCAATTTGAGTGTTCCATCGTCATTAGGAGGCCCTAAACGTTACAATTCACTATCATTTTTGCGTCGGATTCCAAAATCTAGACTCACAGGAGAAGGATCATCTGGTGCCCGAGGCAACAATAGACCCTTGGAGACAAGTCGGCTGGAGGCCGATGTATTGAATCTCGACGCAATTTGAGTGTTCCATCGTCATTAGGAGGCCCTAAACGTTACAATTCACTATCAGTTTTGCGTCGGGTTCGAAAATCTAGACTCACACGAGAAGGACCATGTCGTGCCCGAGGCAGCAATAGACCCTTGGAGACAAGTCGGCTGGAGGCCGATGTATTGAATCTCGACGCAATTTGAGTGTTCCATCGGCATTAGGAGGCCATGAACGTTACAATTAACTATCATTTTTGCGTCGGATTCGAAAATCTAGACGCACCGGAGACGGACTATGTGGTGCCCGAGGCAGCGATATCCCCTTCGAGACAAGTCGGCTGGAGGCCGATGTATTGAATCTCGACGCAATTTGAGAGTTCCATCGTCATTAGGAGGCCCTGAACGTTACAATTAACAATCATTTTTGCGTCGGATCCGAAAATCTAGACTTACAAGAGAACGAACGTAAGGTTCCCGAGGCAGCATTAGACCCTTGGAGACAAGTCGGCTGGAGGACGATGTATTGAATCTCGACGCAATTTGAGTGTTCCATCGGCATTAGGAGGCCCTGAACGTTTCAATTAACTATCATTTTTGCGTCGGATTCGAAAATCTAGACTTACAAGAGAACGACCATCAGGTGCCCGAGGCAGCATTAGACCCTTGGAGACAAGTCGGCTGGAGGCCGATGTATTGAATCTCGACGCAATTTGAGTGTTCCATCGTCATTAGGATTTGAGTGTTCCATCGTCATTAGGAGGCCCTAAACGTTGCAATTAACTATCATTTTTGCGTCGGATTCGATAATCTAGACTTACAAGAGAACGACCATAAAGTGCCCGAGGCAGCAACAGACCCTTGGAGACAAGTCGGCTGGAGGCCGATGTATTGAATCTCGACGCAATTTGAGTGTTCCATCGTCATTATGAGGCCCTAAACGTTACAATTCACTATCAGTTTTGCGTCGGGTTCGAAAATCTAGACTCACAGGAGAAGGACCATGTGGTGCCCGAGGCAGCAATAGACCCTTGGAGACAAGTCGGCTGGAGGCCGATGTATTGAATCTCGACGCAATTTGAGTGTTCCATCGGCATTAGGAGGCCATGAACGTTACAATTAACTATCATTTTTGCGTCGGATTCGAAAATCTAGACTCGCAGGAGAAGGACCATGTGGTGCCCGAGGCAGCAATAGACCCTTGGAGACAGGTCGGCTGCAGGCCGATGTATTGAATCTCGACGCAATTTGAGTGTTCCATCGTCATTACAAGGCCCTGAACGTTACATTTAACTATCATTTTTGCGTCGGATTCGAAAATCTAGACTCACAGGAGAAGGACCATGAGGTGCTCGAGGCAGCAATAGACCCTTGGAGACAAGTCGGCTGGAGGCCGATGTATTGAATCTCGACGCAATTTGAGTGTTCCATCGTCATTAGGAGGCCCTAAACGTTACAATTCACTATCATTTTTGCGTCGGATTCCAAAATCTAGACTCACAGGAGAAGGATCATCTGGTGCCCGAGGCAACAATAGACCCTTGGAGACAAGTCGGCTGGAGGCCGATGTATTGAATCTCGACGCAATTTGAGTGTTCCATCGTCATTAGGAGGCCCTAAACGTTACAATTCACTATCAGTTTTGCGTCGGGTTCGAAAATCTAGACTCACACGAGAAGGACCATGTCGTGCCCGAGGCAGCAATAGACCCTTGGAGACAAGTCGGCTGGAGGCCGATGTATTGAATCTCGACGCAATTTGAGTGTTCCATCGGCATTAGGAGGCCATGAACGTTACAATTAACTATCATTTTTGCGTCGGATTCGAAAATCTAGACGCACCGGAGACGGACTATGTGGTGCCCGAGGCAGCGATATCCCCTTCGAGACAAGTCGGCTGGAGGCCGATGTATTGAATCTCGACGCAATTTGAGAGTTCCATCGTCATTAGGAGGCCCTGAACGTTACAATTAACAATCATTTTTGCGTCGGATCCGAAAATCTAGACTTACAAGAGAACGAACGTAAGGTTCCCGAGGCAGCATTAGACCCTTGGAGACAAGTCGGCTGGAGGACGATGTATTGAATCTCGACGCAATTTGAGTGTTCCATCGGCATTAGGAGGCCCTGAACGTTTCAATTAACTATCATTTTTGCGTCGGATTCGAAAATCTAGACTTACAAGAGAACGACCATCAGGTGCCCGAGGCAGCATTAGACCCTTGGAGACAAGTCGGCTGGAGGCCGATGTATTGAATCTCGACGCAATTTGAGTGTTCCATCGTCATTAGGATTTGAGTGTTCCATCGTCATTAGGAGGCCCTAAACGTTGCAATTAACTATCATTTTTGCGTCGGATTCGATAATCTAGACTTACAAGAGAACGACCATAAAGTGCCCGAGGCAGCAACAGACCCTTGGAGACAAGTCGGCTGGAGGCCGATGTATTGAATCTGGACGCAATTTGAGTGTTCCATCGACATTAGGAGGCCCTAAACGTTACAATTCACCATCATTTTTGCGTCGGATTCGAAAATCTAGACTCACCGGAGACGGACCATGTGGTGCCCGAGGCAGCGATATCCCCTTGGAGACAAGTCGGCTGGAGGCCGATGTATTGAATCTCGACGCAATTTGAGAGTTCCATCGACATTAGGAGGCCCTAAACGTTACAATTCACCATCATTTTTGCGTCGGATTCGAAAATCTAGACTCACAGGAGAAGGACCATGTGGTGCCCGAGGCAGCAACAGACCCTTGGAGACAAGTCGGCTGCAGGCCGATGTATTGAATCTCGACGCAATTTGAGTGTTCCATCGTCACTACAAGGCCCTGAACGTTACAATTAACTATCATTTTTGCGTCGGATTCGAAAATTTAACTCACAGGAGAAGGACCATGTGGTGCCCGAGGCAGCAATAGACCATTGGAGACAAGTCGGCTGGAGGCCGATGTATTGAATCTCAACGCAATTTGAGTGTTCCATCGTCATTAGGAGGCCCTAAACGTTACAATTCACTATCATTTTTGCGTCGGATTCGAAAATCTAGACTCGCAGGAGAAGGACCATGTGGTGCCCGAGGCAGCAATAGACCCTTGGAGACAGGTCGGCTGCAGGACGATGTATTGAATCTCGACGCAATTTGAGTGTTCCATCGTCATTACAAGGCCCTGAACGTTACATTTAACTATCATTTTTGCGTCGGATTCGAAAATCTAGACTCACAGGAGAAGGACCATGAGGTGCTCGAGGCAGCAATAGACCCTTGGAAACAAGTCGGCTGGAGGCCGATGTATTGAATCTCGACGCAATTTGAGTGTTCCATCGTCATTAGGAGGCCCTAAACGTTACAATTCACTATCATTTTTGCGTCGGATTCGAAAATCTAGACTCACAGGAGAAGGATCATCTGGTGCCCGAGGCAACAATAGACCCTTGGAGACAAGTCGGCTGGAGGCCGATGTATTGAATCTCGACGCAATTTGAGTGTTCCATCGTCATTAGGAGGCCCTAAACGTTACAATTCACTATCAGTTTTGCGTCGGGTTCGAAAATCTAGACTCACAGGAGAAGGACCATGTGGTGCCCGAGGCAGCAATAGACCCTTGGAGACAAGTCGGCTGGAGGCCGATGTATTGAATCTCGACGCAATTTGAGTGTTCCATCGGCATTAGGAGGCCATGAACGTTACAATTAACTATCATTTTTGCGTCGGATTCGAAAATCTAGACGCACCGGAGACGGACTATGTGGTGCCCGAGGCAGCGATATCCCCTTCGAGACAAGTCGGCTGGAGGCCGATGTATTGAATCTCGACGCAATTTGAGAGTTCCATCGTCATTAGGAGGCCCTGAACGTTACAATTAACAATCATTTTTGCGTCGGATTCGAAAATCTAGACTCGCAGGAGAAGGACCATGTGGTGCCCGAGGCAGCAATAGACCCTTGGAGACAGGTCGGCTGCAGGCCGATGTATTGAATCTCGACGCAATTTGAGTGTTCCATCGTCATTACAAGGCCCTGAACGTTACATTTAACTATCATTTTTGCGTCGGATTCGAAAATCTAGACTCACAGGAGAAGGACCATGAGGTGCTCGAGGCAGCAATAGACCCTTGGAGACAAGTCGGCTGGAGGCCGATGTATTGAATCTCGACGCAATTTGAGTGTTCCATCGTCATTAGGAGGCCCTAAACGTTACAATTCACTATCATTTTTGCGTCGGATTCCAAAATCTAGACTCACAGGAGAAGGATCATCTGGTGCCCGAGGCAACAATAGACCCTTGGAGACAAGTCGGCTGGAGGCCGATGTATTGAATCTCGACGCAATTTGAGTGTTCCATCGTCATTAGGAGGCCCTAAACGTTACAATTCACTATCAGTTTTGCGTCGGGTTCGAAAATCTAGACTCACACGAGAAGGACCATGTGGTGCCCGAGGCAGCAATAGACCCTTGGAGACAAGTCGGCTGGAGGCCGATGTATTGAATCTCGACGCAATTTGAGTGTTCCATCGTCATTAGGAGGCCCTGAACGTTACAATTAACAATCATTTTTGCGTCGGATCCGAAAATCTAGACTTACAAGAGAACGAACGTAAGGTTCCCGAGGCAGCATTAGACCCTTGGAGACAAGTCGGCTGGAGGACGATGTATTGAATCTCGACGCAATTTGAGTGTTCCATCGGCATTAGGAGGCCCTGAACGTTTCAATTAACTATCATTTTTGCGTCGGATTCGAAAATCTAGACTTACAAGAGAACGACCATCAGGTGCCCGAGGCAGCATTAGACCCTTGGAGACAAGTCGGCTGGAGGCCGATGTATTGAATCTCGACGCAATTTGAGTGTTCCATCGTCATTAGGATTTGAGTGTTCCATCGTCATTAGGAGGCCCTAAACGTTGCAATTAACTATCATTTTTGCGTCGGATTCGATAATCTAGACTTACAAGAGAACGACCATAAAGTGCCCGAGGCAGCAACAGACCCTTGGAGACAAGTCGGCTGGAGGCCGATGTATTGAATCTCGACGCAATTTGAGTGTTCCATCGGCATTAGGAGGCCATGAACGTTACAATTAACTATCATTTTTGCGTCGGATTCGAAAATCTAGACTCGCAGGAGAAGGACCATGTGGTGCCCGAGGCAGCAATAGACCCTTGGAGACAGGTCGGCTGCAGGCCGATGTATTGAATCTCGACGCAATTTGAGTGTTCCATCGTCATTACAAGGCCCTGAACGTTACATTTAACTATCATTTTTGCGTCGGATTCGAAAATCTAGACTCACAGGAGAAGGACCATGAGGTGCTCGAGGCAGCAATAGACCCTTGGAGACAAGTCGGCTGGAGGCCGATGTATTGAATCTCGACGCAATTTGAGTGTTCCATCGTCATTAGGAGGCCCTAAACGTTACAATTCACTATCATTTTTGCGTCGGATTCCAAAATCTAGACTCACAGGAGAAGGATCATCTGGTGCCCGAGGCAACAATAGACCCTTGGAGACAAGTCGGCTGGAGGCCGATGTATTGAATCTCGACGCAATTTGAGTGTTCCATCGTCATTAGGAGGCCCTAAACGTTACAATTCACTATCAGTTTTGCGTCGGGTTCGAAAATCTAGACTCACACGAGAAGGACCATGTCGTGCCCGAGGCAGCAATAGACCCTTGGAGACAAGTCGGCTGGAGGCCGATGTATTGAATCTCGACGCAATTTGAGTGTTCCATCGGCATTAGGAGGCCATGAACGTTACAATTAACTATCATTTTTGCGTCGGATTCGAAAATCTAGACGCACCGGAGACGGACTATGTGGTGCCCGAGGCAGCGATATCCCCTTCGAGACAAGTCGGCTGGAGGCCGATGTATTGAATCTCGACGCAATTTGAGAGTTCCATCGTCATTAGGAGGCCCTGAACGTTACAATTAACAATCATTTTTGCGTCGGATCCGAAAATCTAGACTTACAAGAGAACGAACGTAAGGTTCCCGAGGCAGCATTAGACCCTTGGAGACAAGTCGGCTGGAGGACGATGTATTGAATCTCGACGCAATTTGAGTGTTCCATCGGCATTAGGAGGCCCTGAACGTTTCAATTAACTATCATTTTTGCGTCGGATTCGAAAATCTAGACTTACAAGAGAACGACCATCAGGTGCCCGAGGCAGCATTAGACCCTTGGAGACAAGTCGGCTGGAGGCCGATGTATTGAATCTCGACGCAATTTGAGTGTTCCATCGTCATTAGGATTTGAGTGTTCCATCGTCATTAGGAGGCCCTAAACGTTGCAATTAACTATCATTTTTGCGTCGGATTCGATAATCTAGACTTACAAGAGAACGACCATAAAGTGCCCGAGGCAGCAACAGACCCTTGGAGACAAGTCGGCTGGAGGCCGATGTATTGAATCTGGACGCAATTTGAGTGTTCCATCGACATTAGGAGGCCCTAAACGTTACAATTCACCATCATTTTTGCGTCGGATTCGAAAATCTAGACTCACCGGAGACGGACCATGTGGTGCCCGAGGCAGCGATATCCCCTTGGAGACAAGTCGGCTGGAGGCCGATGTATTGAATCTCGACGCAATTTGAGAGTTCCATCGACATTAGGAGGCCCTAAACGTTACAATTCACCATCATTTTTGCGTCGGATTCGAAAATCTAGACTCACAGGAGAAGGACCATGTGGTGCCCGAGGCAGCAACAGACCCTTGGAGACAAGTCGGCTGCAGGCCGATGTATTGAATCTCGACGCAATTTGAGTGTTCCATCGTCACTACAAGGCCCTGAACGTTACAATTAACTATCATTTTTGCGTCGGATTCGAAAATTTAACTCACAGGAGAAGGACCATGTGGTGCCCGAGGCAGCAATAGACCATTGGAGACAAGTCGGCTGGAGGCCGATGTATTGAATCTCAACGCAATTTGAGTGTTCCATCGTCATTAGGAGGCCCTAAACGTTACAATTCACTATCATTTTTGCGTCGGATTCGAAAATCTAGACTCGCAGGAGAAGGACCATGTGGTGCCCGAGGCAGCAATAGACCCTTGGAGACAGGTCGGCTGCAGGACGATGTATTGAATCTCGACGCAATTTGAGTGTTCCATCGTCATTACAAGGCCCTGAACGTTACATTTAACTATCATTTTTGCGTCGGATTCGAAAATCTAGACTCACAGGAGAAGGACCATGAGGTGCTCGAGGCAGCAATAGACCCTTGGAGACAAGTCGGCTGGAGGCCGATGTATTGAATCTCGACGCAATTTGAGTGTTCCATCGTCATTAGGAGGCCCTAAACGTTACAATTCACTATCATTTTTGCGTCGGATTCGAAAATCTAGACTCACAGGAGAAGGATCATCTGGTGCCCGAGGCAACAATAGACCCTTGGAGACAAGTCGGCTGGAGGCCGATGTATTGAATCTCGACGCAATTTGAGTGTTCCATCGTCATTAGGAGGCCCTAAACGTTACAATTCACTATCAGTTTTGCGTCGGGTTCGAAAATCTAGACTCACAGGAGAAGGACCATGTGGTGCCCGAGGCAGCAATAGACCCTTGGAGACAAGTCGGCTGGAGGCCGATGTATTGAATCTCGACGCAATTTGAGTGTTCCATCGGCATTAGGAGGCCATGAACGTTACATTTAACTATCATTTTTGCGTCGGATTCGAAAATCTAGACTCACAGGAGAAGGACCATGAGGTGCTCGAGGCAGCAATAGACCCTTGGAGACAAGTCGGCTGGAGGCCGATGTATTGAATCTCGACGCAATTTGAGTGTTCCATCGTCATTAGGAGGCCCTAAACGTTACAATTCACTATCATTTTTGCGTCGGATTCCAAAATCTAGACTCACAGGAGAAGGATCATCTGGTGCCCGAGGCAACAATAGACCCTTGGAGACAAGTCGGCTGGAGGCCGATGTATTGAATCTCGACGCAATTTGAGTGTTCCATCGTCATTAGGAGGCCCTAAACGTTACAATTCACTATCAGTTTTGCGTCGGGTTCGAAAATCTAGACTCACACGAGAAGGACCATGTGGTGCCCGAGGCAGCAATAGACCCTTGGAGACAAGTCGGCTGGAGGCCGATGTATTGAATCTCGACGCAATTTGAGTGTTCCATCGTCATTAGGAGGCCCTGAACGTTACAATTAACAATCATTTTTGCGTCGGATCCGAAAATCTAGACTTACAAGAGAACGAACGTAAGGTTCCCGAGGCAGCATTAGACCCTTGGAGACAAGTCGGCTGGAGGACGATGTATTGAATCTCGACGCAATTTGAGTGTTCCATCGGCATTAGGAGGCCCTGAACGTTTCAATTAACTATCATTTTTGCGTCGGATTCGAAAATCTAGACTTACAAGAGAACGACCATCAGGTGCCCGAGGCAGCATTAGACCCTTGGAGACAAGTCGGCTGGAGGCCGATGTATTGAATCTCGACGCAATTTGAGTGTTCCATCGTCATTAGGATTTGAGTGTTCCATCGTCATTAGGAGGCCCTAAACGTTGCAATTAACTATCATTTTTGCGTCGGATTCGATAATCTAGACTTACAAGAGAACGACCATAAAGTGCCCGAGGCAGCAACAGACCCTTGGAGACAAGTCGGCTGGAGGCCGATGTATTGAATCTCGACGCAATTTGAGTGTTCCATCGGCATTAGGAGGCCATGAACGTTACAATTAACTATCATTTTTGCGTCGGATTCGAAAATCTAGACTCGCAGGAGAAGGACCATGTGGTGCCCGAGGCAGCAATAGACCCTTGGAGACAGGTCGGCTGCAGGCCGATGTATTGAATCTCGACGCAATTTGAGTGTTCCATCGTCATTACAAGGCCCTGAACGTTACATTTAACTATCATTTTTGCGTCGGATTCGAAAATCTAGACTCACAGGAGAAGGACCATGAGGTGCTCGAGGCAGCAATAGACCCTTGGAGACAAGTCGGCTGGAGGCCGATGTATTGAATCTCGACGCAATTTGAGTGTTCCATCGTCATTAGGAGGCCCTAAACGTTACAATTCACTATCATTTTTGCGTCGGATTCCAAAATCTAGACTCACAGGAGAAGGATCATCTGGTGCCCGAGGCAACAATAGACCCTTGGAGACAAGTCGGCTGGAGGCCGATGTATTGAATCTCGACGCAATTTGAGTGTTCCATCGTCATTAGGAGGCCCTAAACGTTACAATTCACTATCAGTTTTGCGTCGGGTTCGAAAATCTAGACTCACACGAGAAGGACCATGTCGTGCCCGAGGCAGCAATAGACCCTTGGAGACAAGTCGGCTGGAGGCCGATGTATTGAATCTCGACGCAATTTGAGTGTTCCATCGGCATTAGGAGGCCATGAACGTTACAATTAACTATCATTTTTGCGTCGGATTCGAAAATCTAGACGCACCGGAGACGGACTATGTGGTGCCCGAGGCAGCGATATCCCCTTCGAGACAAGTCGGCTGGAGGCCGATGTATTGAATCTCGACGCAATTTGAGAGTTCCATCGTCATTAGGAGGCCCTGAACGTTACAATTAACAATCATTTTTGCGTCGGATCCGAAAATCTAGACTTACAAGAGAACGAACGTAAGGTTCCCGAGGCAGCATTAGACCCTTGGAGACAAGTCGGCTGGAGGACGATGTATTGAATCTCGACGCAATTTGAGTGTTCCATCGGCATTAGGAGGCCCTGAACGTTTCAATTAACTATCATTTTTGCGTCGGATTCGAAAATCTAGACTTACAAGAGAACGACCATCAGGTGCCCGAGGCAGCATTAGACCCTTGGAGACAAGTCGGCTGGAGGCCGATGTATTGAATCTCGACGCAATTTGAGTGTTCCATCGTCATTAGGATTTGAGTGTTCCATCGTCATTAGGAGGCCCTAAACGTTGCAATTAACTATCATTTTTGCGTCGGATTCGATAATCTAGACTTACAAGAGAACGACCATAAAGTGCCCGAGGCAGCAACAGACCCTTGGAGACAAGTCGGCTGGAGGCCGATGTATTGAATCTGGACGCAATTTGAGTGTTCCATCGACATTAGGAGGCCCTAAACGTTACAATTCACCATCATTTTTGCGTCGGATTCGAAAATCTAGACTCACCGGAGACGGACCATGTGGTGCCCGAGGCAGCGATATCCCCTTGGAGACAAGTCGGCTGGAGGCCGATGTATTGAATCTCGACGCAATTTGAGAGTTCCATCGACATTAGGAGGCCCTAAACGTTACAATTCACCATCATTTTTGCGTCGGATTCGAAAATCTAGACTCACAGGAGAAGGACCATGTGGTGCCCGAGGCAGCAACAGACCCTTGGAGACAAGTCGGCTGCAGGCCGATGTATTGAATCTCGACGCAATTTGAGTGTTCCATCGTCACTACAAGGCCCTGAACGTTACAATTAACTATCATTTTTGCGTCGGATTCGAAAATTTAACTCACAGGAGAAGGACCATGTGGTGCCCGAGGCAGCAATAGACCATTGGAGACAAGTCGGCTGGAGGCCGATGTATTGAATCTCAACGCAATTTGAGTGTTCCATCGTCATTAGGAGGCCCTAAACGTTACAATTCACTATCATTTTTGCGTCGGATTCGAAAATCTAGACTCGCAGGAGAAGGACCATGTGGTGCCCGAGGCAGCAATAGACCCTTGGAGACAGGTCGGCTGCAGGACGATGTATTGAATCTCGACGCAATTTGAGTGTTCCATCGTCATTACAAGGCCCTGAACGTTACATTTAACTATCATTTTTGCGTCGGATTCGAAAATCTAGACTCACAGGAGAAGGACCATGAGGTGCTCGAGGCAGCAATAGACCCTTGGAGACAAGTCGGCTGGAGGCCGATGTATTGAATCTCGACGCAAATTGAGTGTTCCATCGTCATTAGGAGGCCCTAAACGTTACAATTCACTATCATTTTTGCGTCGGATTCGAAAATCTAGACTCACAGGAGAAGGATCATCTGGTGCCCGAGGCAACAATAGACCCTTGGAGACAAGTCGGCTGGAGGCCGATGTATTGAATCTCGACGCAATTTGAGTGTTCCATCGTCATTAGGAGGCCCTAAACGTTACAATTCACTATCAGTTTTGCGTCGGGTTCGAAAATCTAGACTCACAGGAGAAGGACCATGTGGTGCTCGAGGCAGCAATAGACCCTTGGAGACAAGTCGGCTGGAGGCCGATGTATTGAATCTCGACGCAATTTGAGTGTTCCATCGGCATTAGGAGGCCATGAACGTTACAATTAACTATCATTTTTGCGTCGGATTCGAAAATCTAGACGCACCGGAGACGGACTATGTGGTGCCCGAGGCAGCGATATCCCCTTCGAGACAAGTCGGCTGGAGGCCGATGTATTGAATCTCGACGCAATTTGAGAGTTCCATCGTCATTAGGAGGCCCTGAACGTTACAATTAACAATCATTTTTGCGTCGGATTCGAAAATCTAGACTTACAAGAGAACGAACGTAAGGTTCCCGAGGCAGCATTAGACCCTTGGAGACAAGTCGGCTGGAGGACGATGTATTGAATCTCGACGCAATTTGAGTGTTCCATCGGCATTAGGAGGCCCTGAACGTTTCAATAAACTATCATTTTTGCGTCGGATTCGAAAATCTAGACTTACAAGAGAACGACCATCAGGTGCCCGAGGCAGCATTAGACCCTTGGAGACAAGTCGGCTGGAGGCCGATGTATTGAATCTCGACGCAATTTGAGTGTTCCATCGTCATTAGGAGGCCCTAAACGTTACAATTCACTATCGTTTTTGCGTCGGATTCGAAAATTTAGACTCACAGGAGAAGGACCATGTGGTGCCCGAGGCAGCAATAGACCCTTGGAGACAAGTCGGCTGGAGGCCGATGTATTGAATCTCGACGCAATTTGAGTGTTCCATCGGCATTAGGAGGCCATGAACGTTACAATTAACTATCATTTTTGCGTCGGATTCGAAAATCTAGACGCACCGGAGACGGACCATGTGGTGCCCGAGGCAGCGATATCCCCTTCGAGACAAGTCGGCTGGAGGCCGATGTATTGAATCTCGACGCAATTTGAGTGTTCCATCGTCATTAGGAGGCCCTAAACGTTACAATTCACTATCAGTTTTGCGTCGGGTTCGAAAATCTAGACTCACAGGAGAAGGACCATGTGGTGCCCGAGGCAGCAATAGACCCTTGGAGACAAGTCGGCTGGAGGCCGATGTATTGAATCTCGACGCAATTTGAGTGTTCCATCGGCATTAGGAGGCCATGAACGTTACAATTAACTATCATTTTTGCGTCGGATTCGAAAATCTAGACGCACCGGAGACGGACTATGTGGTGCCCGAGGCAGCGATATCCCCTTCGAGACAAGTCGGCTGGAGGCCGATGTATTGAATCTCGACGCAATTTGAGAGTTCCATCGTCATTAGGAGGCCCTGAACGTTACAATTAACAATCATTTTTGCGTCGGATTCGAAAATCTAGACTTACAAGAGAACGAACGTAAGGTTCCCGAGGCAGCATTAGACCCTTGGAGACAAGTCGGCTGGAGGACGATGTATTGAATCTCGACGCAATTTGAGTGTTCCATCGGCATTAGGAGGCCCTGAACGTTTCAATAAACTATCATTTTTGCGTCGGATTCGAAAATCTAGACTTACAAGAGAACGACCATCAGGTGCCCGAGGCAGCATTAGACCCTTGGAGACAAGTCGGCTGGAGGCCGATGTATTGAATCTCGACGCAATTTGAGTGTTCCATCGTCATTAGGATTTGAGTGTTCCATCGTCATTAGGAGGCCCTAAACGTTGCAATTAACTATCATTTTTGCGTCGGATTCGATAATCTAGACTTACAAGAGAACGACCATAAGGTGCCCGAGGCAGCAACAGACCCTTGGAGACAAGTCGGCTGGAGGCCGATGTATTGAATCTCGACGCAATTTGAGTGTTCCATCGTCATTAGGAGGCCCTAAACGTTACAATTCACTATCATTTTTGCGTCGGATTCGAAAATCTAGACTTACAAGAGAACGAACGTAAGGTTCCCGAGGCAGCATTAGACCCTTGGAGACAAGTCGGCTGGAGGACGATGTATTGAATCTCGACGCAATTTGAGAGTTCCATCGACATTAGGAGGCCCTGAACGTTACAATTAACTATCAATTTTGCGTCGGATTCGAAAATCTAGACTCACAGGAGAACGACCGTAAGGTGCCCGAGGCAGCGACAGACCCTTGGAGACAAGTCGGCTGGAGGCCGATGTATTGAATCTCGACGCAATTTGAGTGTTCCATCGTCATTAGGAGGCCCTAAACGTTACAATTCACTATCGTTTTTGCGTCGGATTCGAAAATTTAGACTCACAGGAGAAGGACCATGTGGTGCCCGAGGCAGCAATAGACCCTTGGAGACAAGTCGGCTGGAGGCCGATGTATTGAATCTCGACGCAATTTGAGTGTTCCATCGGCATTAGGAGGCCATGAACGTTACAATTAACTATCATTTTTGCGTCGGATTCGAAAATCTAGACGCACCGGAGACGGACCATGTGGTGCCCGAGGCAGCGATATCCCCTTCGAGACAAGTCGGCTGGAGGCCGATGTATTGAATCTCGACGCAATTTGAGTGTCCCATCGTCATTAGGAGGCCCTAAACGTTACAATTAACTATCATTTTTGCGTCGGATTCGAAAATCTAGACTCACAGGAGAAGGATCATCTGGTGCCCGAGGCAACAATAGACCCTTGGAGACAAGTCGGCTGGAGGCCGATGTATTGAATCTCGACGCAATTTGAGTGTTCCATCGGCATTAGGAGGCCATGAACGTTACAATTAACTATCATTTTTGCGTCGGATTCGAAAATCTAGACGCACCGGAGACGGACCATGTGGTGCCCGAGGCAGCGATATCCCCTTCGAGACAAGTCGGCTGGAGGCCGATGTATTGAATCTCGACGCAATTTGAGAGTTCCATCGTCATTAGGAGGCCCTGAACGTTACAATTAACAATCATTTTTGCGTCGGATTCGAAAATCTAGACTTACAAGAGAACGAACGTAAGGTTCCCGAGGCAGCATTAGACCCTTGGAGACAAGTCGGCTGGAGGACGATGTATTGAATCTCGACGCAATTTGAGAGTTCCATCGGCATTAGGAGGCCATGAACGTTACAATTAACTATCATTTTTGCGTCGGATTCGAAAATCTAGACGCACCGGAGACGGACTATGTGGTGCCCGAGGCAGCGATATCCCCTTCGAGACAAGTCGGCTGGAGGCCGATGTATTGAATCTCGACGCAATTTGAGAGTTCCATCGTCATTAGGAGGCCCTGAACGTTACAATTAACAATCATTTTTGCGTCGGATCCGAAAATCTAGACTTACAAGAGAACGAACGTAAGGTTCCCGAGGCAGCATTAGACCCTTGGAGACAAGTCGGCTGGAGGACGATGTATTGAATCTCGACGCAATTTGAGTGTTCCATCGGCATTAGGAGGCCCTGAACGTTTCAATTAACTATCATTTTTGCGTCGGATTCGAAAATCTAGACTTACAAGAGAACGACCATCAGGTGCCCGAGGCAGCATTAGACCCTTGGAGACAAGTCGGCTGGAGGCCGATGTATTGAATCTCGACGCAATTTGAGTGTTCCATCGTCATTAGGATTTGAGTGTTCCATCGTCATTAGGAGGCCCTAAACGTTGCAATTAACTATCATTTTTGCGTCGGATTCGATAATCTAGACTTACAAGAGAACGACCATAAAGTGCCCGAGGCAGCAACAGACCCTTGGAGACAAGTCGGCTGGAGGCCGATGTATTGAATCTGGACGCAATTTGAGTGTTCCATCGACATTAGGAGGCCCTAAACGTTACAATTCACCATCATTTTTGCGTCGGATTCGAAAATCTAGACTCACCGGAGACGGACCATGTGGTGCCCGAGGCAGCGATATCCCCTTGGAGACAAGTCGGCTGGAGGCCGATGTATTGAATCTCGACGCAATTTGAGAGTTCCATCGACATTAGGAGGCCCTAAACGTTACAATTCACTATCATTTTTGCGTCGGATTCGAAAATTTAGACTCACAGGAGAAGGACCATGTGGTGCCCGAGGCAGCAATAGACCATTGGAGACAAGTCGGCTGGAGGCCGATGTATTGAATCTCAACGCTATTTGAGTGTTCCATCGTCATTAGGAGGCCCTAAACGTTACAATTCACTATCATTTTTGCGTCGGATTCGAAAATCTAGACTCGCAGGAGAAGGACCATGTGGTGCCCGAGGCAGCAATAGACCCTTGGAGACAGGTCGGCTGCAGGACGATGTATTGAATCTCGACGCAATTTGAGTGTTCCATCGTCATTACAAGGCCCTGAACGTTACATTTAACTATCATTTTTGCGTCGGATTCGAAAATCTAGACTCACAGGAGAAGGACCATGAGGTGCTCGAGGCAGCAATAGACCCTTGGAGACAAGTCGGCTGGAGGCCGATGTATTGAATCTCGACGCAATTTGAGTGTTCCATCGTCATTAGGAGGCCCTAAACGTTACAATTCACTATCATTTTTGCGTCGGATTCGAAAATCTAGACTCACAGGAGAAGGATCATCTGGTGCCCGAGGCAACAATAGACCCTTGGAGACAAGTCGGCTGGAGGCCGATCTATTGAATCTCGACGCAATTTGAGTGTTCCATCGTCATTATGAGGCCCTAAACGTTACAATTCACTATCAGTTTTGCGTCGGGTTCGAAAATCTAGACTCACAGGAGAAGGACCATGTGGTGCCCGAGGCAGCAATAGACCCTTGGTGACAAGTCGGCTGGAGGCCGATGTATTGAATCTCGACGCAATTTGAGTGTTCCATCGGCATTAGGAGGCCATGAACGTTACAATTAACTATCATTTTTGCGTCGGATTCGAAAATCTAGACTCGCAGGAGAAGGACCATGTGGTGCCCGAGGCAGCAATAGACTCTTGGAGACAGGTCGGCTGCAGGCCGATGTATTGAATCTCGACGCAATTTGAGTGTTCCATCGTCATTACAAGGCCCTGAACGTTACATTTAACTATCATTTTTGCGTCGGATTCGAAAATCTAGACTCACAGGAGAAGGACCATGAGGTGCTCGAGGCAGCAATAGACCCTTGGAGACAAGTCGGCTGGAGGCCGATGTATTGAATCTCGACGCAATTTGAGTGTTCCATCGTCATTAGGAGGCCCTAAACGTTACAATTCACTATCATTTTTGCGTCGGATTCGAAAATCTAGACGCACCGGAGACGGACTATGTGGTGCCCGAGGCAGCGATATCCCCTTCGAGACAAGTCGGCTGGAGGCCGATGTATTGAATCTCGACGCAATTTGAGAGTTCCATCGTCATTAGGAGGCCCTGAACGTTACAATTAACAATCATTTTTGCGTCGGATTCGAAAATCTAGACTTACAAGAGAACGAACGTAAGGTTCCCGAGGCAGCATTAGACCCTTGGAGACAAGTCGGCTGGAGGACGATGTATTGAATCTCGACGCAATTTGAGTGTTCCATCGGCATTAGGAGGCCCTGAACGTTTCAATTAACTATCATTTTTGCGTCGGATTCGAAAATCTAGACTTACAAGAGAACGACCATCAGGTGCCCGAGGCAGCATTAGACCCTTGGAGACAAGTCGGCTGGAGGCCGATGTATTGAATCTCGACGCAATTTGAGTGTTCCATCGTCATTAGGATTTGAGTGTTCCATCGTCATTAGGAGGCCCTAAACGTTGCAATTAACTATCATTTTTGCGTCGGATTCGATAATCTAGACTTACAAGAGAACGACCATAAGGTGCCCGAGGCAGCAACAGACCCTTGGAGACAAGTCGGCTGGAGGCCGATGTATTGAATCTCGACGCAATTTGAGTGTCCCATCGTCATTAGGAGGCCCTAAACGTTACAATTAACTATCATTTTTGCGTCGGGTTCGAAAATCTAGACTCACAGGAGAAGGACCATAAGGTGCCCGAGGCAGCAATAGACCCTTGGAGACAGGTCGGCTGCAGGCCGATGTATTGAATCTCGACGCAATTTGAGTGTTCCATCGTCATTACAAGGCCCTGAACGTTACATTTAACTATCATTTTTGCGTCGGATTCGAAAATCTAGACTCACAGGAGAAGGACCATGAGGTGCTCGAGGCAGCAATAGACCCTTGGAGACAAGTCGGCTGGAGGCCGATGTATTGAATCTCGACGCAATTTGAGTGTTCCATCGTCATTAGGAGGCCCTAAACGTTACAATTCACTATCATTTTTGCGTCGGATTCGAAAATCTAGACTTACAAGAGAACGAACGTAAGGTTCCCGAGGCAGCATTAGACCCTTGGAGACAAGTCGGCTGGAGGACGATGTATTGAATCTCGACGCAATTTGAGAGTTCCATCGACATTAGGAGGCCCTGAACGTTACAATTAACTATCAATTTTGCGTCGGATTCGAAAATCTAGACTCACAGGAGAACGACCGTAAGGTGCCCGAGGCAGCAAGAGACCCTTGGAGACAAGTCGGCTGGAGGCCGATGTATTGAATCTCGACGCAATTTGAGTGTCCCATCGTCATTAGGAGGCCCTAAACGTTACAATTAACTATCATTTTTGCGTCGGATTCGAAAATCTAGACTCACAGGAGAAGGATCATCTGGTGCCCGAGGCAACAATAGACCCTTGGAGACAAGTCGGCTGGAGGCCGATGTATTGAATCTCGACGCAATTTGAGTGTTCCATCGGCATTAGGAGGCCATGAACGTTACAATTAACTATCATTTTTGCGTCGGATTCGAAAATCTAGACGCACCGGAGACGGACCATGTGGTGCCCGAGGCAGCGATATCCCCTTCGAGACAAGTCGGCTGGAGGCCGATGTATTGAATCTCGACGCAATTTGAGAGTTCCATCGTCATTAGGAGGCCCTGAACGTTACAATTAACAATCATTTTTGCGTCGGATTCGAAAATCTAGACTTACAAGAGAACGAACGTAAGGTTCCCGAGGCAGCATTAGACCCTTGGAGACAAGTCGGCTGGAGGACGATGTATTGAATCTCGACGCAATTTGAGAGTTCCATCGACATTAGGAGGCCCTGAACGTTACAATTAACTATCAATTTTGCGTCGGATTCGAAAATCTAGACTCACAGGAGAACGACCGTAAGGTGCCCGAGGCAGCAACAGACCCTTGGAGACAAGTCGGCTGGAGGCCGATGTATTGAATCTCGACGCAATTTGAGTGTTCCATCGTCATTAGGAGGCCCTAAACGTTACAATTCACTATCGTTTTTGCGTCGGATTCGAAAATTTAGACTCACAGGAGAAGGACCATGTGGTGCCCGAGGCAGCAATAGACCCTTGGAGACAAGTCGGCTGGAGGCCGATGTATTGAATCTCGACGCAATTTGAGTGTTCCATCGTCATTAGGAGGCCCTAAACGTTACAATTCACTATCATTTTTGCGTCGGATTCGAAAATCTAGACTCGCAGGAGAAGGACCATGTGGTGCCCGAGGCAGCAATAGACCCTTGGAGACAAGTCGGCTGCAGGCCGATGTATTGAATCTCGACGCAATTTGAGTGTTCCATCGTCATTACAAGGCCCTGAACGTTACATTTAACTATCATTTTTGCGTCGGATTCGAAAATTTAGACTCACAAGAGAAAGACCATGAGGTGCCTGAGGCAGCAACAGACCCTTGGAGACAAGTCGGCTGGAGGCCGATGTATTGAATCTCGACGCAATTTGAGTATTCCATCGTCATTAGGAGGCCCTAAACGTTGAAATTCACTATCAGTTTTGCGTCGGGTTCGAAAATCTAGACTCACAGGAGAAGGACCATGTGGTGCCCGAGGCAGCAATAGACCCTTGGAGACAAGTCGGCTGCAGGCCGATGTATTGAATCTCGACGCAATTTGAGTGTTCCATCGTCATTACAAGGCCCTGAACGTTACAATTAACTATCATTTTTGCGTCGGATTCGAAAATCTAGACTCACAGGAGAAGGACCATAAGGTGCCCGAGGCAGCAATAGACCCTTGGAGACAGGTCGGCTGCAGGCCGATGTATTGAATCTCGACGCAATTTGAGTGTCCCATCGTCATTACAAGGCCCTGAACGTTACATTTAACTATCATTTTTGCGTCGGGTTCGAAAATCTAGACTCACAGGAGAAGGACCATAAGGTACCCGAGGCAGCAATAGACCCTTGGAGACAGGTCGGCTGCAGGCCGATGTATTGAATCTCGACGCAATTTGAGTGTTCCATCGTCATTACAAGGCCCTGAACGTTACATTTAACTATCATTTTTGCGTCGGATTCGAAAATCTAGACTCACAGGAGAAGGACCATGAGGTGCTCGAGGCAGCAATAGACCCTTGGAGACAAGTCGGCTGGAGGCCGATGTATTGAATCTCGACGCAATTTGAGTGTTCCATCGTCATTAGGAGGCCCTAAACGTTACAATTCACTATCATTTTTGCGTCGGATTCCAAAATCTAGACTCACAGGAGAAGGATCATCTGGTGCCCGAGGCAACAATAGACCCTTGGAGACAAGTCGGCTGGAGGCCGATGTATTGAATCTCGACGCAATTTGAGTGTTCCATCGTCATTAGGAGGCCCCTAAACGTTACAATTCACTATCAGTTTTGCGTCGGGTTCGAAAATCTAGACTCACAGGAGAAGGACCATGTGGGTGCCCGAGGCAGCAATAGACCCTTGGAGACAAGTCGGCTGGAGGCCGATGTATTGAATCTCGACGCAATTTGAGTGTTCCATCGGCATTAGGAGGCCATGAACGTTACAATTAACTATCATTTTTGCGTCGGATTCGAAAATCTCAGACGCACCGGAGACGGACCATGTGGTGCCCGAGGCAGCGATATCCCCTTCGAGACAAGTCGGCTGGAGGCCGATGTATTGAATCTCGACGCAATTTGAGAGTTCCCATCGTCATTAGGAGGCCCTGAACGTTACAATTAACAATCATTTTTGCGTCGGATTCGAAAATCTAGACTTACAAGAGAACGAACGTAAGGTTCCCGAGGCAGCATTAGACCCTTGGAGACAAGTCGGCTGGAGGACGATGTATTGAATCTCGACGCAATTTGAGAGTTCCATCGACATTAGGAGGCCCTGAACGTTACATTTAACTATCAATTTTGCGTCGGATTCGAAAATCTAGACTCACAGGAGAACGACCGTAAGGTGCCCCGAGGCAGCAACAGACCCTTGGAGACAAGTCGGCTGGAGGCCGATGTATTGAATCTCGACGCAATTTGAGTGTTCCATCGTCATTAGGAGGCCCTAAACGTTACAATTCACTATCGTTTTTGCGTCGGATTCCGAAAATTTAGACTCACAGGAGAAGGACCATGTGGTGCCCCGAGGCAGCAATAGACCCTTGGAGACAAGTCGGCTGGAGGCCGATGTATTGAATCTCGACGCAATTTGAGTGTTCCATCGTCATTAGGAGGCCCTAAACGTTACAATTCACTATCATTTTTGCGTCGGATTCGAAAATCTAGACTCGCA